>NC_135574.1:90343517-92843517 GCF_965152235.1 Eretmochelys imbricata
AAATCAAACATTTTTAAAGGATACTAAAACTATCCACTATTTTAACTTTATTAAAGACAACATAATATATGTATCATAGCAAGCTATTATCAAGGTAGTCAGGCAGCATAGGTCCCAGCAACAATTGTTAGTTAAAAAAACCAACCATGAACTAATTACAATGAACTAAACCAACTGGAAGAAATATTTAGAGGTCTAATACTGCTGATCCAGCCGAGAAACAAACATGTGTAGTGCTGCAATCCATCAATACTAGAGGCAGTCAATAAAAATTAAAATGGCAACAATATTATTAAGGGCTAACATGCCATGCAAGTGATGGGAGGTGCCACTCTGAATACTATTTACACTACGAAATTGACTCACTTCTTCCAGTACTTATCAGCAGTGGTTCATGCTGAATTGGAGCAATAAAAAGTCTGACAGCTATTGTAAACAGGACACAACCAATGTTTAGCACCATTACAGAAAGCACGGAAGAAAGACAGTGGGGTCTATTGGATTGGGCACTGGACACTCAGTATTGGACTAACTTGGTTTCCAGTGAAACCAATGGTAGTTTTACCACTGCCTTCAATGGGACCAAGTAAGGCCAAATGCTGAGCTCTTTTGAAGAAAAGAAGAAGACGGGGAAAAATCACTTTTGGGGTCTATTCTCAGCTCTGCTACTGACTCACTGTGTAAACTTGGATAAGATATTTTGGCTCAGGCCCTAACTTCACTGAAATAAATCAAAATGTCTCATTTACTTCAGTGGGCAATTCATGAGGCCTTTAACCTCTCTGTGCCTCGATTTCCCCAACTTCAAAATGGAAATGATACTACAAGTATTTTGAGATCCATGGGTAGAAAGGGCTAAGTATACTGTTATTAGTGTTGACAGAGATTTAATGAAGTTCAAGGGCTCAGGGAAGAACATCTGCCATTAGCAGAAAAAGGAAATTTCTGAACTATGAATATTGTATGTGTTTCAGTTTGATGGGGACCTCTAAAAGAAAATATTGTGAAGTTATAACTATCTATGGAATAGACTAAGAAGAAAGGAAGACATAACCAACAAAAGGGCCTCTTTTTCCAATGTGCATTTGGTCCATCAAGTGAGGCGCTCCAACTTTTTACCACATATATTCACATTTTTCTTCATCTCCTTTGATTCACTGTCCCAAGTATAATCCTTTACACATTCACTTTAAAACTGTTATCCCAAAGAACTTATACTTCTGCAAGGTTACAGCTTTCTAAAGCATCTGTGAGCAACATTCTGTTTCAGAATGAGTTACTGCTTTAATCACTGTCATCACTTTGACCTATATCAAGCTACTTTTTAACCCTGAAATGCAAGTATCCTATTTTTAGTTAAACTGCAGGTCCACATCATCATCATCATTATCATCAACAATGGAATGATCTTGACTCTGCAATAAGGCAATGACCCAGAAGAAGAAAAATTTTAGTTAGTTTCTGGTAAGTCTACTTTTTTTTTTTTTTTTTTGGGGGGGGGGGGGAAAGAGGGGATATACTTTTACTATTTGCCAGAAATTAAGTAGCACTTCTTAAAAAGGCATTTACAGCTACAAGATATAAATGAAAATTTCTCCCATTGAAAATATTCTTAAAATTTTAAACATGACAATTTTGCCTGTTGTGCACAGGGAACAAAATAATCTCAGAGTTAAAATTCTATTGTTTAAATACATTCTGAGCTATTTTGCAAAGGATTCAAAAATATTGTTGGAAAAATTCAAAGCCTGCTTCTCTAGACAGAAATTGTTCTATTTTTTATTAAATGGGTTTCTTTATTTACTACTTTCAAACATTTATAAGATAACATCAACAAATCACCTTAGTATAAATGCATTCTCTGACATGGAAAAATAGTCAAACTGCCAATGTTCTAATTAAATTGTTTTAATTTCTGTGATGATTATATTTCAAGTTCTTGTATAGTTCCATAAGCATTTTATCAGGAACGGAGGTGGGACTTTATAAAAATGCTAGCATTATTCAGTCAACAATGCAGTTCTTTTTCGATTTATTATTGGATATCCTGCGTCAGCTCCTCATATTTAGACCTCCCAGAAGATCAATTTAGGAGCACCCAGTCTACTTATTCATTTTTTCCTAGCAAGGTAAGTGTCAAAACGATGAAGCTTGATTGAAAATTATTACTTATTTGTATTACCATAGCACATAGGAGCCCTAGTTACGGACAAATCCCCATTGTATTTTGTACAGCATCTAGCACAAGACAGAGAACTTACAATCTAAGGTCTTGTCTACACTGGCACTTTACAGCACTACAACTTTCTTGCTCGGGGGTGTGAAAAAAAAAAAACATGCCCCTGAGCGCAGCAAGTTTCAGAGTTGTAAAGCACCAGTGTAGACAGTGCACCAGTGCTGGCAGCTACACCCCTCGTGGAGGTGTTTTTTTAAAAGAGTGCTGGGAGAGCTCTCTCCCAGCACTCTGCCATGACTATACAAGCCATGTTAAAGCACTGCTCTAGGACTATGTGTACACTTAAACTGCTACAGAAGCAGTTGTGCCACTGTGGCGCTTCAGAGTCAACACTCACTATAGCAATAGGAGGGATTCTCCCCTTGCTGTAGTTAATCCACCTCCCTGACAGGATTCTTTCATCAACCCAGCGCTGTATATATCAGGAGTTTCGTTCGTTTAGCTACATAGCTCAGGAGTGTAGATTCTTCACACCCCTAAGCAATGTAGCTGGGTCACCTAACTTGTCAGTGTAGATCTGGCCTTAGCATTAGATAAAAGACAACAGATGGATGCAGACAGGGAAGTACAAGAAAACAATGAAACAATATTGGTCAGCATGATACACAGTGGTCTCAGTACACAAGCAGCCTAACTGACGTCAAGTTTTTTGTAGGCATCCCAGCAAATGAGTTTTAAGGAGGGATTTGAAGGCGGATAAAGAGATAGCTTTAAGGATGTTTATGGGGAATGCCTCACAAGTGTGAGGGGCAGCATGGGAGAAAGCACACAGGTATCTGTTTGAAAACTTAACAAGTGAGCAATGGAGGTGACATCATATGTACATTGGAGGTGGGAGTCAACAGCTCAATACCAAATGAGATAATAGATAGGGTGGGGATTGACTGTGATGGGCCTTGAAAGTGTTTATAAACAGCTTATTTTTGATGTAACAGAGAAGAGGAAGCCAGTGGAGAGATGCAAAGGGGTATCACAATTAAAGCAATAGGCTAGGGAAATGATCTTTGCAGCACCATTCTGAATGGATATGAGAAGGGCAAGATTGCATTGGTCAAGCCCAAAGAGAAGAAAGTTGCAGTAATCAAGACACAAGATGATGAGAGCTTGCACAAGAGTTTTAGCAGTATGGATGCATAAGAAAGGTCATATCTTATAGAAGTTATGCAGAAAGAATCTGCAAGATTCAGATATAACCTGGATTTGAGGACCTAAAAAGGTCAAATATGACATGCAGGTTATGGGCCTGAGTGACAGGCAGGATGGTGATGTTATCCACAGTGATCAAGAAAGGAGGAAATGAGGAGGGCTTTGGGGAAGATTAGGAGCTCTGTTTTAACCACACTAAACTTCAGTTGATGGCGAGACATCCATGAGGAGAGTCAGACACAGGCCAAGCGGAGACAAGTCTGGAAAAGAGAGGTAGATCTGAGTGTTGTCATCATAGAGATGGTAGTTGAATTCAGGTAGATGACACTACCCAGAGATAGGATGTAGAGGGAGAAGGGAACACAGGACAGCTCTATGGAACCCCACAGAAAGTTGGGAAGGGAATACTGGAAGGCTTCCAAGGACACAGGGAAGTTGGCTTTGTTCTACCTTGACAATTCATGCCATACATTAACTCCTATTCTCACACCAAACTTCTGAACATAACCACGAACTATATCAAAGTGACTAAGATGCATTTCTTAATGCTTTTATGAAGTTTGTAACCACTGAGCTCTCGTATCATTGTAAGGGTAACTCACGTTAAGACATTTAATTTATTATAGAAGTACTGTGAACATGACCAAAACAAACATATATTAAAAAAGGAGAAACTTTTATTGGATAAAAGAGACCATGATCAGACAAAAAACAATTTTTTTTCAGTTTATTAGTTAACCACCAATAGCGTGCTTGACACTGTTAAAAAAGGCACTGTACATTACTTCAAAAATGCTTCATGCAGATACAGGGGTCCATATATGTGGACTTCTTTGCACGATCAGGACACACATCTGTTGGAATGTAGTGAAACACTTAAGATGTTCTGTGGTTGAAGGGAAAGCAGTGGATGTATTGTTTCTTGACTTTAGCAAAGCTTTTGACACGGTCTCCCACAGTATTCTTGTCAGCAAGTTAAAGAAGTATGGGCTGGATGAATGGACTATAAGGTGGGTAGAAAGTTGGCTAGATTGTCGGGCTCAACGGGTAGTGATCAATGGCTCCACGTCTAGTTGGCAGCCGGTGTCAAGTGGAGTGCCCCAGGGGTCGGTCCTGGGGCCGGTTTTGTTCAATATCTTCATAAATGATCTGGAGGATGGTATGGATTGCACTCTCAGCAAATTTGCGGATGATACTAAACTGGGAGGAGTGGTAGATACGCTGGAGGGCAGGGATAGGATACAGAGGGACCTAGACAAATTGGAGGATTGGACCAAAAGAAATCTGATGAGGTTCAATAAGGATAAGTGCAGGGTCCTGCACTTAGGACGGAAGAACCCAATGCACAGCTACAGACTAGGGACTGAATGGCTAGGCAGCAGTTCTGCGGAAAAGGACCTAGGGGTGACAGTGGACGAGAAGCTGGATATGCGTCAGCAGTGTGCCCTTGTTGCCAAGAAGGCCAATGGCATTTTGGGATGTATAAGTAGGGGCACGGCGAGCAGATCGAGGGATGTGATCGTTCCCCTCTATTCGACATTGGTGAGGCCTCATCTGGAGTACTGTGTCCAGTTTTGGGCCCCACACTACAAGAAGGATGTGGATAAATTGGAGAGAGTCCAGCGAACGGCAACAAAAATGATTAGGGGTCTGGAACACATGACTTATGAGGAGAGGCTGAGGGAACTGGGATTGTTTAGTCTGCAGAAGAGAAGAATGAGGGGCGATTTGATAGCTGCTTTCAACTACCTGAGAGGTGGTTCCAGAGAGGATGGTTCTAGACTATTCTCAGTGGTAGAAGAGGACAGGACAAGGAGTAATGGTCTCAAGTTGCAGTGGGGGAGGTTTAGGTTGGATATTAGGAAAAACTTTTTCACTAGGAGGGTGGTGAAACACTGGAATGCGTTACCTAGGGAGGTGGTAGAATCTCCTTCCTTAGAAGTTTTTAAGGTCAGGCTTGACAAAGCCCTGGCTGGGATGATTTAATTGGGGATTGGTCCTGCTTTGAGCAGGGGGTTGGACTAGATGACATCCTGAGGTCCCTTCCAACCCTGATATTCTATGATTTTATGTGTGTGAGTGGAGGGGTGGGGGGTTACTTTTTTTCACAACAGTAGCCTCTCCTCATGTAACTTATATCAAGTCTCCATTAACTAATACATAGTTTACAATTCCACATCTGATTTTGGCTATTAGTCTTCTGGCCTGCAGGCTGCTGACACTACTTGTATCTTACTAAAAGCTAAAAGGAGTACTAGTGGCACCTTGGAGACTAACCAATTTATTTGAGCATAAGCTTTCATGAACTACAGCTCACTTCATGGGATGCATTCAGTGGAAAATACAGTGAGGACATTTATATACACACAGAACATGAAAAAATGGATGTTATCATACACACTGTAAGGAGAGTGATCACTTAAGATGAGCTATTACCAGCAGGAGAGCGGAGAAGAGAAAACCTTTTGTAGTGATAATCAGGGTGGCCATTTCCAGCAGTTAACAGGAACGTCCGAGGAGCAGTGGGGGGTGGGGGAAATAAACATGAGGAAATAGTTTTACTTTGTGTAATGACACATCCACTCCCAGTCTCTATTCAAGCCTAAGTTAATTGTATCCAGTTTTCAAATTAATTCCAATTCAGCAGGCTCTTGCTGGAGTCTGTTTTTGAAGTCTTTTTGTTCTAATATTGCGACTTTTAGGTCTGAAATTGAGTGACCAGAGAGACTGAAGTGTTCTCCGACTGGTTTATGAATGTTATAATTCTTGACATCTGATTTGTGTCCATTTATTCTTTTGTCCGGTTTGACCAATGTACATGGCAGAGGGGTATTGCTGGCACATGATGGCATATATCACATTGGTAGATGTGCAGGTGAACGAGCCTCTGATAGCGTGGCTGATGTGATTAGGCCCTATGATGGTGTCCCCTGAATAGATATGTGGACACAGCTGGCAACGGGCTTTGTTGCAAGGATAGGTTCCTGGGTTAGTGGTTCTGTTGTGTGGTTGCTGGTGAGTATTTGCTTCAGGCTGGGGGGCTGTCTGTAGGCGCGGACTGGCCTGTCTCCCAAGATTCGTGAGAGTGATGGGTCGTCCTTCAGGATAGGTTGTAGATCCTTGATGATGCGTTGGAGAGGTTTTAGTTGGGGGCTGAAGGCGATGGCTAGTGGCGTTCTGTTATTTTCTTTGTTGGGCCTGTCCTGTAGTAGGTGACTTCTGGGTACTCTTCTGTCTCTGTCAATTTGTTTCTTCACTTCAGCAGGTGGGTACTGTAGTTGTAAGAATGCTTGATAGAGATGTTGTAGGTGTTTGTCTCTGTCTGAAGGGTTGGAGCAAATGCGGTTGTATCGTAGAGCTTGACTGTAGACGATGGATCGTGTGGTGTGGTCTGGGTGAAAGCTGGAGGCATGTAGGTAGGAATAGCGGTCAGTAGGTTTCCGGTATAGGGTAGGGTTTATGTGACCATCGCTTATTAGCACCGTAGTGTCCAGGAAGTGGATCTCTTGTGTGGACTGGTCCAAGCTGAGGTTGATGTTGGGATGGAAATTGTTGAAACTAGCGTTTCTATAATATAAGCATGGCTTAACAAATCCTCTACTCCATATCTCAACAGCAAGAATTAAACTTTTCTCAGAAACTGGAGGGTGGGGACTCATCCACCAATTTCTGCAGAAACTTATTTTTCATTTAAGAATATTTCTAGTCTTGCAGTTAGAAAATACACCCTCCAAACATGAACCAAGTATAAACTAATATACAGTACTGTCTTCCTGAGTGTGAAAAAAGAAATCTTAAAGCCGTGTCTACAGCTTCTGTTTTTCAGGGGTTATTTCATTTATCACAATTTATTTTTAGCAATTGTTGAGTTCTATGTAATATTCAGGACTTTCTATGAATAATCTCTTTATAATGTTCCTTAGTGCACTTTAACATAGTTGTGATGGGATGTATAAATGCTGAGCAGACAGGGAAAGGGTTATGGAGGCTCTGTGCGCTAAGGTAGGTTGGTAGGGAGGAGGGCTTTAAAAGGAGGAAGCTACAGTCGGCAAAGGGGAAGCCCCGGGGCAAGCCTGACAGTGAGAGACTGACTTGGCTACCTTGCTATGAGTCCAGTAAAGCTGTTACCCAGGCACCCCTGAAGTAAGGTACTGCCACTGACCTTTTTGCTTACCCAGGGAGGGACTTGTTCTCTGAACTTTTGCCTTCCCACCACACCTGTAAACAAAGTAAGCAGGCCCACCAGGGTGTGGCCAACTGCAAGGACTAAGAGCAGGGGCGGGCAAACTTTTTGGCCTGAGGGCCGCATCGGGTTTCTGAAGTTGTATGGAGGGGCAGTTACAGGAGGCTGTGCTTCCCCAAACAGCCAGGCACAGCCCGGGCCCCACCCCCTATTTGATGCCCCCCCGCTTCTCGCCTCCTGACAGGCCCCCCAGGACCCCTGCCCCATCCAACCCCCACCCTGTTCCCTGACTGCCCACAGACCCCCTGCCCCTAACTGCCCCCTGCTGCCCCATCCAACCACCCCTTCTCCTTGACTGCCCCCCCCCCACCCGGGACCCCTGCCCCATCCAACCACCCCTTCTCCTTGACCGCCCCTGGACTGCCCCCTGCTGCACCATCCAACCCCCCCCTCCTTCCTGACGCCCCCTCACCCCATCCCCTGCCACATCCAACCACCCCTTTTCCATGTCCTCTGACTTCCCCCGGAACTCCTGCCCCTGACTGTCCCCCGCTGCCCCCCCTCCTTCCTGACTGATCCCCTGGGACCCCTGCCCCCATTCAACCCCCTGTTCTCCACTCTCTGACCCCTATCTACACCTCTGGACCCTGACCACCCCTCCACCGAACTCCCCTGCCCTCTATCCAACCCCCCCGCTCCCTGCCTCCTTACTGCGCTGCCTGGAGCACTGGTGGCTGGTGGTGCAGCTGCACCAAGACAGGCAGTTGCGCCGCGCAGCACAGAGCATCAGGTCAGGCCGGGTTCTGCAGCTGCGCTGCCCCAGGAGCTCGCTGCTCCACCACCCAGAGCATTGCGCCGGCAGAGCAGTGAGCTGAAGCTGCGGGAGAGGGGGAACAGTGGGGGAGGAGCCGGGGGCTAGCATCCTGGGCCAGGAGCTCAGGGATTGGGCAGGACAGTCCCGCGGGCTGGATGTGGCCCAAGGGCCGTAGTTTGCCCACCTCTGACTAAGAGTCTGGAGCCTGGACTGAGCCAACCCTGTGGTGGTAACTGGGCATCACAAGGAGCCTCAACCCAGCTAGACAGGTGCCACACAGACTCCTTTTACAGTAGTACTGTTTCAAACACAACTACATTAAAGTGCATTAGGGAACCTTTAGTACACACCAGCAGAGTCTAAACAGACCAATTAAAGTACAACACGTTAGTGCGCTTTAGAAATCACACCCTTGTCGTCTGCATTACTGCTCTGTGTAGACAAGCCCTTAGATACAAGGTGTTTCCGGTGTTTCCGGTACTGGATAAACCCCTTTTCAAAATTTTTGTACTGGGGTGGGTTTTATCAGTGTTTATAGGTTAAAACTGAAAAATCAGAAGCATAACCATATTTTATGTTCTGAAAATCTCATGCTTCAGCTGATCACCTACAGACACCGGGGAAGGAATTCCCTCCTCCTCCCCACCCCCCCCACATACACGATGTATTCTGGGTTTTTTGTAGTCTTCCTCCTCTGAAGCATCAGAAATTGCCCTGGGCTGAAGAAGAGACACTGGAGGGAGTAGGCTAGTGCTCTGAGGTGGTACTAAGAATTTTCTCAGGTGCTTTACTGATGGGCCTTGCTCATATGCTCAGGGTTTAATGGATTGCCATATTTAGGTCAAAGGAATTTTCCCACAGGTCAGATTGGCAGGATGTTGGGGAACTTTTGTCTTCCTTTGTAGCAGGGGGCATTGGTCACTTGCTAGGATCATCTGGATGTATCTCACTAACTCAACTCCTTGCTAGTGCAAGAGCCTCAGGCACTGGTGCACCTCAGTCCTTTCTGTTCTCGGTCTGTGTAATAATTTAGGCTCCTGAGGACTGTACTATTTCGATCTAATTTTGGTTGTTGGGCATGGCATAGGGGTGGCTGGGTGCTGTGTAATGGCATCTGATGTACAGGAGGTCAGCACAGATGATCTGGTGATATCTTCTGGTCTTAAACTCTGAAAAGAGATATGAATTGCATAAGGCCCAAATCCTGACCCCATTATGCAGATCAAGTAGCAATGTTGTAAGCTGGAGAGTTCCTCCAGGGAATGAATCCTTCCCTTCCCCATTCCAGTGCACACTACAATAGAGGAACTGTTCTGTGCCTTCTGTTTCAGTATTATACAGGGCTTGCACAACAAAAAGGCAATACAAATTGTATAGCCCCCACATCTCTACATTTTTGTTTATGTCACACATTTTGTTATGGTTGCGATTTTTCTGAAGGGAGGAGTGCTGGTTAACCTATTTTTTTCTTCAAAGGAACTACTATAATTCAGAAACAATACGGTTATTAGTATGGGCTCAACTTTGGAGACATACACAAGTGCAAAATAAATTCAACGCACAGCCTGACTTGAAAAAAATATACTTCCTACTAGTCTGAGGCCTACACTTACCTGCCAAAGGCAGATACAAGAAATAAGTGTGGTCAGACTCCACTAAACAACACCTTGCGGCAATGTGTTCATGAGAAGCATAGCCCAAGATGCTGGAATTTTTAGTGTACCTGGTCTGCTTGAAGGCTTCATCTTTAGATCAGCCGCTGGCTAATAGTTACCTGATAAATTTCAGGGAGTCACCTTCCTCTACCTGCTGGAAGAGAGAGAACTCTTTTGTCTCTATATTCTTCCTCCAGAGCCCCTGAGGATCTAAGAGGGATCTCCACTACTCTACCCTTCTCCCAAGGCCACCACAAAAAAGGGACAATGGAAGATACTCTATTCCTTCCTTAGCCTCAATTATTTGAGTCCTCTTTCCTGGTGAATACCTCCAATACCTACCTCTGTTTGCTACCTTCTCAGGCAGTACAATATCAAAATCAGGGCTTTGGATCGGAGCTTGGAGCAGTTCCAGAGAGGTTGAACTGCAGGTTTTTGCCTGGAGCTGAAGCGGAGCTGGAGCACAGCTCCAAAGCCCTGATCAAAATGACATGATGTGTTCTAAAAAACTGACCAGAGTTTTGTTAATTGCACTCTGTTCCTAGCAAAGATAGATGCAGCAGGAGCCATACAAAAGCTGTCTGTAGCCTCAGAAACATAAACACTACACATTTAAAACAATAACCGGTAAGAACTTTAATATTTTTAAAAAGAAATCTTAAGCTCTCCAACTTGCCAGAGAATGCTTTCCATTTTGCACAGGTATATAAAATTATGAGTGGTGTGGAAAAAGTGAATAAGGAAAAGTTATTTACTTGTTCCCATAATATAAGAACTAGGGGCCACCAAATGAAATTAATGGGCAGCAGGTTTAAAACAAATAAAAGGAAGTTCTTCTTCACTCAGCGCACAGTCAACCTGTGGAACTCCTTGCCCAGGGAGGCTGTGAAGGCTAGGACTATAACAGGGTTTAAAAGAGAACTGGATAAATTCATGGAGGTTAAGTCCATTAATGGCTATTAGCCAGCATGGGTAAGGAATCATGTCCCTAGCCTCTGTCTGTCAGAGGGTGGAGATGGATGGCAGGAGAGAGATCACTCTATCTTTACCTGTTAGGTTCACTCCCTCTGGGGCACCTGGCATTGGTCACTGTCAGTAGACAGGATACTGGGCTGGATGGACCTTTGGTCTGACCCAGTATGGCCATTCTTGTGCTCTTACGTGAATGAGTGAAAGGATTTTTTCAAGCTCCAATTTACACAATATGACATTTATAAATAACGTTTGTGTCCTGATTATCACAACCACATAAAAGAATAGGACAAACTTTATTTTACTATGGTGTTTCAGTGATTTCAAACTGTTAAAACATTCAGTTAAAGTTTAACACAGGAGCTCCACCATTCTTGTAACCCCGAGAAGAACATAAAGAACATGCTATGCTGATACAAACAGTTGTATTAAATACAAATATTTTAGACCACCGCAGCTAAATATTAAGGACCTAAATTAATGCTATAATCCAAACAAAACAAAGAAAGTTGAACTGAATTGTCCCTTAACTTTAATAACATTTAAGTAAAAGTATTTCATACAAATTTAGCAGATAGTAGTGAACACACCCTTAACTTCTGACTCACTTTGGCGCAATTTAAATATATTTCCATACACCATAAAAAATGGTATGTGACAACTAGTACTGATTTGCTTGTTCCTCAGGTCAAGTTGAAAGTCCGGATGAAACATGCTGAAACATTGGTTGGAGGACTAAAGCAACAAACAGCATCAGCTTTGTCTGTTGTGCTGAAGCCCATTCTGGACACATGACTTTTTGCAAGTTTGCACTCTTTTTCCCTTGTAGTAAACTAATAGCTAACAAGCTAACAATAAATATAAACTTCACAAGGAGTTGTTTTGGTTGGATATAAGTGAGATATCACTTAATATTCATATTTATAATAAATAATTTCCATCTCTACTGTTAGAATGGAAATACCTGTTCCTGCTGCGAGCTATTATCGTTGTGTTTTTATTTTGTTTTATGTACTGATTGCTATCATTGTTTTGTACATAATTGTAGTTTTACTCTGGACTTGACTTATCATATTATTTGTACTTATTTATAAAAATACAGTTCAGAATTCCTTTTTAATCTACTGTAACTCTTGCTGGCAATTTCAATATTATGTCTGTATCACAGGAGTATTTTTTCAAGTTGCATATATGTTTTAATTGTATACCAAGAATACCCATACCTTCTAAAAACCGTTATGCTCCTTATTATTGATGTCATTATTTTAAGAGTGTTATTAACTATACAAATTTTATAATTCGGTGAATACAATTTAAAAACAAAACACTAGCATGCTAGCATTTACTCTTTGGAAGTTCAACTTTTCTTTTTTTGTCTTGTCTTTTACACACACTGATTTCTGAAGCACAAGTCAGGTAATCAAAACTTCTTAGACAAAATTCTAGGATTTCAGAAACACGAGAATATGGATTAAGTGCAGCCAATCCCTTCCTACAAGCCATGAAGATGGATGAGAAACTTATAAACTTAAACATGCATACTTCTGATGACCCTTATGAACCTGGATTTATATCAATGATATTTAAGAATACAGGCATATCGTCGCCTCCACTTCCCACATCACAAAAAAATAAGGTCACATCCCTGGATATAAAGTTAACTGGACCAAATCTGATCCAGTGGATGTTCCAAAAGACCAGATCACATTCAGTACCAACACTTCCATGCCAACATACACAGAGAGCTAGGAGTAAAGCTGAGCGCTGATTTATCTAAAATGGTCTCTTTAAATAATGAGAAAACTTAGAACGACATTTCAAAAGAATGTATGCTGGCAACATTTTTAGATCTCTTTATTAGGTTGCACTGAAAATACAAAAATAAACATTACAGACATGGTTCTTTGATTTACTGTTAGCTGAGTAAGACCCCAAACCTGTAATTTAATCTTAATCTGGACTTCACACTTGTACAGAAACCAATGGGGCTCTGTATGGATACAGGGTTCCACCTGCATGTTTGTTTTGGGGTTTTTTGGTAAGACAGAAACCTTACTGTTACCTATATATGATTATTTAATGCTCCTGGCCAGCTGAGTTAACAAGTTAATTGTATATGAGTATTTAAGATGCTGAGCAGTTATCATAATGGGCCTGATTCAGCAAAGTACTTAAGCCTACAAGAAAGCATAGGAGGCTACAATATTCGTGTGTTTAAAGTTAAACACACACGTGTTTTTGCTGAATTGCAGCCTCTGTTACTTTAAGTACAATTGATTGTCAGGGCACCTTAGAGGTTTTGGTGTGGCCTCTTTAAAGACAGTTTATGGAAGTGCAAGTCACAGTCTCATAGTTAAGGATGAGTTCAGTTTTGTACTGGAAGCGCAGGTATTCAAACACTGTTACATACAAAGAATAGAGTGTAACCTCCAAAATCGCAACATTTACTCTGAGTACAGAATACATTTTAAGAATTTATAAATAAATCCATTAGCCTAATTAAACAAAGATCCTTTAATAAAGGTAACACCCTATCTCAGACCACTTTTCATCCAGAATGATCTTAACAGTGGAATAACACACATTTGAAACATCCTACAAGCTAAAATTCACTGAAATTTCATACATGGACTACAGTAAAATATTGGTTTTTGTTTTTGTTTTTTTTAACAAGTAATGGTCATTTCCCCCCGCTATTTTTCACAACAATTTCTTTTTCAGAAGAGACTGATAAATAATGTACTATAGGGAATTTCTTGAACTATTTCAAAATGGCTGTCATCTCCTATTGTTCTCAATGGGCCTGAGGCCTCATGCATTCACAGTCAAGATGCCCTCTTTCAAAACCACCACCATTGTCCATTTTTCCCAATAAGAGTGAAGCCAAGATGACTTCCAGAAAGATTGTAGCAATAGGAGGCTTACTTAATCTGCTTAACCTGAACTCTACCCTGTACTGACATGAAGAAAAACAATGAAAACAAATCTATGCCTTTACAAATCAGATTAAACTAATGTGGGACTACAGACACTATTATGGACTAATCGTAACTGTATACCTATTGCATGTTGTCACTACAGGGAAGAGTTAAGGTTGTCTGGGTGTCTTAACTATGCATCTCCGTTTGGATTTCTTTTAAATGTAATCATAACCTGAATTTCCTGGGTCTGCAATACCAATTTTACTACAGCATCCCTGGAATGTTTTTTATCCTTAAATTACTGACTATCTTAAAGTTTTATATTGCTGCCGTTCACTGTAGTAATATCTAAGTGCTGACAATATACAAACATTTTTAAGTACCAAACTCCTTAGAGCAGGAGTGTCCAATCCATGGCCCACAAGGCACTAAACTGTGGCCCTCAAGGGCAACTTCCTTGACAAGAAAATGTGTATTTAATTTGCCGAACAAACCAAGATCTTACACTCAATTCAACAGCACTTCTCTATTTGCCTGTCTGCAATGCAATAACATGACCACTACAGCTCTACAGGGGAGTTCTGATTTAAAACAAAAAAACAAAACAAAAGAACATGATACAGGCATTAGTTATTTATTTGCTTATACTCTTCAAAATAGTATGTAAACTACTGACCTGTGTTTAAGATGCAATGCTAAAATACTGACATTTCAAGAGAATTTTAAAAAATAAATAAATTCAGAAATGCTTTGAAAACCCTTTGGAAAGTATAGAGAGGAGGAAGAGAAGTAGCACTTTGGCACCACTACTAGCACCTTCTATCTTCACAGAGCAACCCTTTCTATACAGTTGGCCCACAGTCCTGCCAACACTTTTGCACATATATACCATTACACAGATACTATGGGAATGGGCACAGACAAAAATATAAACAAACAGTCTCATCAAATCCAATAAGACAACTCACATACAAGTATCTACCGAATTGGGGGACCTTCGTTTCAGATAATCAGTAGTACTTCAATGTCTTAAAGTCAACGTATCTTACTCATCCAGATAAAAACAGAATTCATGATTTGTTTTCTGGTACTACTAACAGCTTACGTAAAAATTAAGATGACAGTTGAAACAAGTGACCTGAGTAAATGTTATAGGCAGTGCTGTTGTAGCTATTAATGGTCCCAGGGTATTTGAGAAAGACAGTGGATGAGATAATATCTTTTATTGGACCAACTTCTGTTGGTGAGAGAGACAAGCTTTCAAAACAACTCTGCCTACAAGCTCAAAAGCTTGTCTCTCTCACCAACAGAAGTTGGTCCAATAAAAGATATTATCTCACCCACCTTGTCCCTCTGAGTAAATGTTGGTACCCTGACCAGAGTTTCGCTGCAGTTTCATGACCCTAATGAAGGCTTCAAACTAAAATATGCAGGTGCTTTTAAATCCTTGTAGCCAGCTACTAGGTAATGGTTGTCATTTTAATTACTATATAAAAGAGAGGGACCGAATGGCTAGGCAGCAGTTCTGCAGAAAAGGACCTAGGGGTGACAGTGGACGAGAAGCTGGATATGAGTCAGCAGTGTGCCCTTGTTGCCAAGAAGGCCAATGGCATTTTGGGATGTATAAGTAGGGGCATAGCGAGCAGATCGAGGGACGTGATCGTCCCCCTCTATTCGACATTGGTGAGGCCTCATCTGGAGTACTGTGTCCAGTTTTGGGCCCCACACTACAAGAAGGATGTGGATAAATTGGAGAAAGTCCAGCCAAGGGCAACAAAAATGATTGGGGGTCTGGAACACATGACTTATGAGGAGAGGCTGAGGGAACTGGGATTGTTTAGTCTGCAGAAGAGAAGAATGAGGGGGGATTTGATAGCTGCTTTCAACTACCTGAGAGGTGGTTCCAGAGAGGATGGTTCTAGACTATTCTCAGTGGTAGAAGAGGACAGGACAAGGAGTAATGGTCTCAAGTTGCAGTGGGGGAGGTTTAGGTTGGATATTAGGAAAAACTTTTTCACTAGGAGGGTGGTGAAACACTGGAATGCGTTACCTAAGGAGGTGGTAGAATCTCCTTCCTTAGAAGTTTTTAAGGTTAGGCTTGACAAAGCCCTGGCTGGGATGATTTAATTGGGGATTGGTCCTGCTTTGAGCAGGGGGTTGGATTAGATGACCTCCTGAGGTCCCTTCCAACCCTGATATTTTATGATTCTATGAACATGAATTTTAAACTGCAGTGAGTCTACTGATCATGTTCCAAGTACCAATATTGACCCAGGTGAGTTGTTTCAAAATTTGTAACTGTATCTTTCATGTTGAGCACCAGTTCTTTTGATTAAAGGTCTGTAATAAAGACAAAGAACTTATTCTCATCATAGCTTGTAACTGTATCATAAGCGCCTTCAAATAAGCAGTTTCCATTTCAAATATATGCCTCTAAAACTTAAGGTTTCTCAAAACGGATATCATGAAAACTACAATGCACAAGTTAATCATTTAAATGGATATTTTTAAAAGACCAAAAAAACCCCTGTATATATCAAATATGTATTAAAAGTAATTGCTCAATGGAAAATTATTTCACTAACATGAAAAAGCTTATCCTCACTTTTCAAGCACTCACTCCCAGAGATGAGGTGCGTGTATGTGGGGGGCGGGCATTCAGGGTCACGGTGTACACCCAGATTTCTGTCAGGGTTTATATGTCCCGCCACGAACCCCACTATATACCACCAGAACCATTAAATCAGAGGTTTTCAAACTGAGGGCCGTGGAGGAACATTCAGGGGGAGTGGGAGGCGGAGGATAAGCAGCATTGCCTGGCAGCTCAGCCTCACACGTTCAGGAGGGAGCACTACCTCCACCCTTTGACTCACCTTTTGTCTGGTTTGGGGGGAGGGGGGCTCAGCTCAAGAAGTTTGAAAACCATTGCTTTAAATTGTGCCCCCACTATCAAGAGCATTGTCTCTGCTCACTCCACAATTCCAATATCACCTTCAGTCTTCATTGCTTCTTATAGCCTGTCTCAGTCCCACTCCACATACTCCATTGAAGCATCTCTCTCAAAATGTTCCCTTTTTCTCTCCCTCATTCAAGATTTAATGCTTGTTTTCCCCAGTAATTATACATGGAACAACTTTCCAAATCAATATTTGCCATGCATCTTCCTTCCCTTTCAAATAGCTCATAAAACCCACCTGTTTCACAGGGTACAATAAAATGGAATAGTACTTCCATAACATGCTATCCATGTTGATTTTAGTCTATTGTAACTACTCAGTAAACCACCATATTATGACTATATACATTAAATTTGTCAAGCAGGAACCTTGTCATATCGAATGTACAGCAACACACACATAAATAATACCATAAACATCAGTCTGGAAAGCACTCCTGTGAGATACAACATCACATTTGTTTGTAATGAGCAAAGTTATCTACTGAATTCATTTGTACTCTACTTTGAAATATTTTCCATCTCGGCTACTGTATTACTAATACCCAAGGGATATTTTGCACACCCATGTCTTGCTGCCAGGAAAAAACGGGATTAAAACCAAGGCCAAGGTACTTTCTTCCCAGAGTCAACTATTTCTGCAATAGGCCACGCTGTAGCTTAATCGTAAGGGGGTGATCACATTAAAGGCAATTTAAGTTACTTATGAATCATTCAGAGGAATGAGAGAGCTAGAGTTGGTGGTCAATCTAACTACCCATCCAGGTTCTTACACAGTGCACATCACCATAATATCTGAGTGCCTCGAGTTTTTAAAATATACTCTTCCCCACTTCCTTCTGTAGGTAACAGTGCTTTTTTGGTTATAGATTCTTGAATGTGTTCATCTGGTTAGGTGGCTTTTTGGTTTTTGAGTTGTGAAAAGAATATTCTAAGAAAACTACGCTGAAGTCGTGTGTTTTTGTACTAGTCCATGGATTAATTAGACTAGCAGCCCATAGCTGTCATGGGAAGCCAAGCTCCAGCTGAGGCGAGCAAGAGGTGTCCCAAGAGCAGGGAGGACTTTGAACAGCAGAACAGATACCTTGAATCCCAGTCTATCCAATGGGAGGCCAGTGCAGCAATCAGAGCACTGGGGGGAAAGTCCCCCTCGGTCTGTCAAGCCCCTTTACTTCTCACCTCCCCTAACAACTCAACCCCCGGCCCCGCAGCTCCATCCCCTTCATGCCCCGTCCTTTTCACGTCCCTAACCCTTCCCCCCTCACCTCCAGCTTGTGGTTGATCTGGGACACAGTCTGCGCCTTGTGGCAGAGCTGGGCGAAGCAGGAGCTGAGGCTGGTCATTTTCTGCCGCCCCTCGTAGGTGATGTCCGCTTGGTCGGGGTCGATCTCCCCCAGCAGCAAGTCCACGTCCACGAAGGCCTTATCGAACTCCTTCTCCAGCACCTCCAGCCAGCGGAACATCGACACCCCCCCGCCCGGGGAGGAGGCGGCGGCGGCAACCCCCCCGCCACAGGCCCCGGAGCCCGAGCCGCATGAACCAGCCCCCATTCCGGACATGTTGACTCCCCCCCCCGCGGCCTGCGAGGCACCCCGTGCGCGCGCGCCCCTCTCCTCAACGCCCGCGCGGTACCCAACACACACCTGCGCGCGCCCGCCCGCCCCTCAACGCCTGCAGGACGCGGCGGCAGTACCCTCCTCCCTGGTGACAGTGGCTGTGAGAGGAGCGACGCGTCGCTACGGCGCATGCGCTACGATACTGAAACAGGTTCCGAGGCGGCACTCTGGCGGTGGACTGAGATCGTCGATTGATTTGTGCTGCCTGCCACAACTGACACCGCATCTCAGGGAGCATGGCCGAGCCCCACCTCAGCGATCTCAGCGCCGTTGCACCACTCACACTGCGCAGGCGCTGCCTGCTCTGCGCGCTGTTTAGGCCGCGGCGGGAGGGGGTCGCTGCAGTTCCGGGCAGCGCTCGTCGCCCCTGACCCTTCTCCACGCCTGCGCTGCAGGCGGCCCCAGACCTTGCTCACCGCAGAGCAGCGGCGCTCGGGGGCTTCTCTGCAGCCCCAGAGTCGTTGGTGTCGGTCAGAGGCCGGGTTGGCGCTTAGACAACGGCCCGCGGGAGCCGCGGCTGACCCGCCCCAACGGCCTTTGCCTGCGTCTCTCGGAACCTCGCGCTCGTGGGACGTCAGCGCCTGGGTGGCCGGGCTTGCTGCTGGCGCCTCCGACCTCCCCCCCCCCCCGGCTATGCGGCTACCAGCACCTGTTGTAGCATCTGCGGGGGGCCAGTAGCCAAGTGGCCAGTCTCATCGTGCCCCCGGCTGGGCCCGCGCAGGGAAAGCAGCCCAGAGGCGGGGGAGGGGCAAAAGGGGTCCTAGGCTCCTCTCCCCCCCCCCCCCGCGAGCGAGCGAGCGAGCCCCTCAAACGTTTGAATCCGGTCAGCCCGCACAGCTCTTCCTCCCAGCCCTGGCAACCCCAGCCGGCCTCGTCTTCCCCCACAGTCTTTCCTGGCCAAAACGTCCAGTTTTCTGCATATCGTGACCCCAGCCTTTCCTCCTCGACGTCTCCCAGAAAACGAGCTCGCCCAAGCTTCTCCCCAAGTTATCCAGCTGTCCCCGAAAACCCCCACAAATCCAACTTCCCTTAGATACTCCTCCCATTGCTCCCCCCATCTCCACTCTGCCAGTTCCCAGACGCCCCCATCTTCCACACAAACCCATCTTCCTCCCCACACAGCACCCACCACCTTCCCTTCAGCATACACCCACCTGTCACAGCTGACAAATTTTGTGCAGCTCCACGTCCTGCCCCTACCACTGTTTGAGGGAGAGTACATTGACTTTAAGATGAAGCCAGGGCTATGGTCATACACAAATTACTTGTAAATGTGCAATTTACTTAATGAGCCATACCACATATTTGTAAGTTGCATAAAATGGCACACCTGGAACACACCACTTGCCAGTTATGCCTTTTCTGTGCCTCAGTTTCCACATCTGTAAAATATTCTGATTAATAATTACCTCAGGAGGAATTAATGTTTGTACAGTATTTTGAGATGAAAGAACAGCAAATGCTTAGTATTATAATGTTATTGTTGTCTGGTTATTACCAATTGCCAACAACCAGCCAATTCAAAGACCTAATTCTGCAATCCATATTCAGGCAAAACTTGACTTCAATAGGGAGGTTTTTTTGCTGTGTGCAGACTCCACAATCAGGTTCCTGAGCTAAAGGGAGAATTTTGGTTTTGGAAGGACTGAAGATCCGGTCCCAGATGAGGACTTTGATACTCAAGTGCTGCCATCTGTTGGTGGCCAAAACTAAAGGTATGTATTGCAACTATTTTTAGAACTCAGAGTAACAGCCGTGTTAGTCTGTATTCGCAAAAAGAAAAGGAGTACTTGTGGCGCCTTAGAGACTAACCGATTTATTTGAGCATAAGCTTTCGTGAGCTACAGCTCACTTCATCGGGAAGCGAGCTGTAGCTCACGAAAGCTTATGCTCAAATAAATTGGTTAGTCTCTAAGGTGCCACAAGTACTCCTTTTCTATTTTCAGAACTGAGATTTAAGATATAGTCAGTCTCTGAACTGTAATTAAAGTAAATCCAATGCGCAGGGAAAGGGGGCAATTATTCCATTGATTCAAAAATTGATACCTTTCCCCCTTGCTAATGTAATGGTGAGACTTCCCACTGTTGACCTCTTTGTAAACAACTGGACAATAATTTAAAAGAAATAACTGACTTCTGGTGAACCCTAGCCAAACACAGATCTCTGCCGAGAAAATTGACTTATCATTGCATTTGATTCTTGTGCTACTTCTCATTTTTAGAATTCCTCCAAATCTTGCTTTTTTTTTTTTTTCCAGAATGAGACGTGTATTGGTGAGAAATTTGATTTTGAAAAGGTACTGTAATTACTGTGAATCTTCATCCATAAATAAACCTGAGCACATGATCTGAGGAGAAATGCCTGAGATGCCCAGTTAGATCTGTTTTTTATTAATAGAACATGTTTTAAAGGGGAGAATGCTTCTCTTTTCTTTCCCAGACAGGTTTGATTAAGACCACAATTCTGTCTTAATCCCAACAATCAAGGATGAAAATAATCATTAGATTCTCCAATGCGTCAGCTTTATGGTGTAGTGGAAATTCCACTCTGAGTCAAAGCTTTCCCACTGTAAACTGCACTCATAAGAGCACCTTGCCATGGTAAGCCAAAGACTATTCTAGTTCCACTAAACTGTTTACACTTCAGAATCTGAGTTATATATGTTCACTTGAATAATTGTTAGATTAATTGATTTTGACATTTTCTCTTCTAACAGCAGAGAGAAGATGACTATATAGAGAATATGAAGCGTAGTTGTAGCCGTGTCAGTCCCAGGATATTAGAGAGACAAGGTGGGTGAGGGAATATCTTTTATGGGATCTTTTATTTGTTAGTGAGAGAAAGAAGCTTTCGAGCTACACAGAGACCCGAAGAAGAGCTCTGTATATCTTGGAAGCTTGTCTCTCTCACAAACATAAGTTCATTCAGTAAAAGATATTACCTCACCCACCTTGTATCTTTAAATAGAGAATACATGCTTTACTGCTGTCTATAACCCTAGCAGGTGAATGCTAGGTTGTTCCTGCCTCCCACTCTGCTTCCTAGATTCTAGGATACTAGAGTGATTAAATGACATATTGGCTCAGCACTTGCACTGTTTTGGGGATGTGTGTTTATTGAAAAATCCACAAAAGAAATGTGGGGAAAAGCTCCAAGTGTATTTTTCTGAAATGTCACAAGAGTGTATAAACTCCACACCAGGCTAGAACAGGCAGAGTTTATTGGTTTGGCCTTCAGACAGGTATTGCACGTGGCTCCACCCTGCAAAACCTGCCAGAAATGTCAAACCTGGAGGAAGGGCTGTCTAGCTAAAAGAATTTATTTTAAGAATTTATTGTAAAAGAAATAATCTGGAGGGTGACAGAAAATAAAAGGGGGTAAACAGGCCTCACAAAGTTGGCCGCACTTGCGAAAGCAGAGATCTTTTAAGTTTAGATGAAACTGGGCCCAGTGAACCTAAGAATTCCTGCCTAGGAGGAAGGAAGGAAGGAAAAAGTCAGGCTATTTACACAACTCATCCATTTGATAAATTGAACAAAAGGCTGGTCTTATGTGAGAGAAGGAAAAGCCCATAGGCTACTTGGCTGCAGCTGGTGCTCTCCCACCCCAGCTCTCCGCACGCCCTCTAACTGGAGTTTACAAACTATTTGGAAATCTCATGAAGGAGAGACCCTCATACCTCACTGAGGGAAAGACAAGATAGAGGAAAGAGCTAATGAGATCATTTTTGGTTTCTCTGAACGTGACTCTAGTCCAGCCTGCCTGGAAGTGTATATCGGGAGAGGAAGTGTGGCGTTTTTTGATAACTGTATTTGGAATATTATTCTGATCAAAGAGTTGCTTTTCTTATCTGTGCTCTGTGATGTATCTTCTGTTTGCCTTGTGTTGGGGACACTTGGTTTTATCCTTCCATATGACTCCCAGGCGGTGAAGAGCTCTGTGTAAGTGCGAAAGCTAGTCTCTCTCAATACCAGAACCCACCTTATCTCTTTAGTTCTTTCTTTAGTTATTGTTCAGGGGTTGCACTGGGCATAGGGAATTGGTGTTTCTCACCCATCTTATTCTCTGTTAAAGTCTTCAGTCTTCTGAGTGTCCTTGTTGCTTGCAGCATAGGTGGGGACAGGAGAAAGGCCCATCATGTGGCCACTGTGTTCTGTTTTATACCCTTAGTCCATGTGCTTTGAGAACACAAGTCCAGGCATATCTGGTGGGCATTGCTGAGTCCCCAAGCAAGGCTGAGCAATTCCCCTGGTGTGGCCTTATGCAGGTGAATCATTGCATTGTAGCTCCCTTGCTGGACAATGGCTGGTGATTACTATTCAGCACCCCCTCTGGGTGTTGGTTACCTCCCTTGTCATTGTCTCTGGAGAGCTAGTGTCTGAGTATTTCCCAAATCCACAGCATATTTTCGTGGCAACCATACCACACATTCTCATAACTTCATATACACTAATGATATACATATTTAGATAGAACAGTGACTTTCAGCCAATCATAACCTTTTCCCTGATACCTCACATGGCATGCTTTATATTCAATATCACAGTTATATACAAATGAGGAATATGGGGGTTACAAGACGCTCCCCCAAGGTATAATATGTCACAATCTGCTCAATGTGCAATGTCAGTCAAAAAAGCTAACAGAGTGCAGTTCTGGTTGCCCCATCTCAGAAAAGATACTGGAATTGGAAAAGTCACCAAGAGAGCAAAAAGACATCATTAAGGGTATGGAACAATTTCTGTATGAGGAGAGATTAAAAAAACAGACTGTTCAGCTTTAAAAAGAGATAACTAAGGGGCTAGGGGTATGATAGAGGTCTATAAAGTTATGAATGGTGTGGTGAATGTGAATAAGGAAGTCTTATTTACCCCTTCAATTAACGCAAGAGCCAGGGGGTCACCCAAAGAAATTAATAGGCAGCAAAACACACATAAGGCAATATTTCTTCACACAACACACATCAACCTGTGGAGCTTATTGCAAGGGAATGCTGTGAAGGATAAAAGTGGGTTAAAAAAAGAACTGGACATGTTCATGGAGGGTAGGTACATAAATGGTTATTAGCCAAGATGGTCATAAACACAACCTTCAGAGTAACAGCCGTGTTAGTCTGTATTCGCAAAAAGAAAAGGAGTACTTGTGGCACCTTAGAGACTAACCAATTTATTTGAGCATGAGCTTTCGTGAGCTACAGCTCACTTCATCGGATGCTGTAGCTCACGAAAGCTCATGCTCAAATAAATTGGTTAGTCTCTAAGGTGCCATAAGTACTCCTTTTCTTTTTATAAACACAACCTCATTGTCTGGATGTCCCTAAACCTCTAACTGCCAGAAGCTGGGACTTCCTGAAGAAGACTTCCTGAAGAATTGGGGAAAAATAAACCTCGTCCCATTAAGGACTAGGTGCCACAGTCCTTCCCCAAGGATCTTCAGGGCTGTCAGTAAATTCCATAATACATTTTTTTGTGATTTTCAAGACTCACCTACCCCCAGTAACACTTTGTAGTACTGAAACAAACATGCAAATTAAGGACCCAATCACCCCCTATTGCTTTATGCAATGTCTGGACAACCCCTTCTGATATCACAATGTTAGCAAGAGGCCTGCAAGACTATTACTCCAAACCACTGGAAGGTACATAATTCAGGTAACTTGCTGTTTATTATTCAGATTGACTGCATCTTAATTTAGTGTTGAAGGGCAATCCACAGCACACCTCCTGCTACTAAGACCTGTCCATACTTGGAGCAAAAACTGAGATCTACAAGCACTTTCTAAGCAACACTATGCTTGACAACTGTTTTTAACTCAGAGCCAACACTGTTTTAGCATGGTTTCAGCTTATAACACTATACAAGGTTCTAAGACAAGGCTCAGCCTTAACACAAATTAGTTTTACAACAAGACCTCCCAGCAGCATTAAAATAATCATTCAGACAGCAACTCTGCCAACCAGATGTAAGCAGGGGAATGTCAGGGCAGTTCACAGTCTGTTCCTTGTAAGTCCCAGGCCTCCTTCTCAGGCTCTGGCTGTGCTGCAGGGATGCTGTGGGTTGGACATTCGCTCTGGTGGTGGCCATTGGCTCTAGATAGCAGGGCCCTTCTTCCCAGCTTTGCCCCTGCCCTGTCAGAGTTACCAATCCTTCTTCAAGTCTGGCCTGCAGAGCATCCTGGCTGAGGCATCTCCCTGTGTTGGGCCCACTGCCCAAGGTCCCCCCTCGCTCTCCCCAGCTGCTCATGACACCTGGCTCTGTACTGCTCCAGTCCCAGCCCCAGCGCCACTCTGTCTTAGCTCCAGCTCCACTCTACCTTAGCACGGCTGCTGCTCTGCCTCCAGCTCCCTGGGCTGCTTCTCTGGCCCCTCTGGCTCTGGATGCTACAGCTCTGCTCCCAGGACAGGTCTGCTCTGCAGGCTGCTTCTGTGACTCTGCTCCCAGCACTGACCTGCTTCCTGGGCTGCTTTTCTAGCCCCTCTGGCTCTGGTTGCTGCAGCTCTCCTCCCAGGGCAAGTCTGCTCTCTCTGGGCTGTGCCTCTGGCTTTGAGGCTGCAGCTCTGCTCCCACAACAGGGGCTGCTCTCTCTGTTTCTGGCACAGCTCTGCTCCCCAGCTAAACTCAGGCCCCTGCTTTCTCCTTAGCTCGGCCCCACCCTGTCTGACCCAGGCAATTCCAGCTCACACGGAGGACAGGACCTCCCTGGCCTCCTGACTCCCTGATTAGCCTGCCCGCCCTGTCATTCAGGCTGACCTAGACCATTGGCCTCTCCTCATTGTTCCTGGGGACTGTCAGTCTCAGGGTCCTGATTCCCCATCGACACTTCCCTTTGAGTACTGGGAGCTAGCAACTGAAACACCCCCACTGAATGTCAGTAAGGGGGCAACAGTCCCCTTACACAGACACCAACAAAAAAGTTCCTTTTCACTTCTTCATTTTTGGCAGTATACTCTCAAGCCTTCCCCACCCCCCAAAAGCAATACAACTACTATGTTCACCAAAACTTTGTTGAATGAGTTGCCCCCACCACTGGTGCTGTCAGCAGGGTTCTACCACAGTATTTAAATAGAATTGCAACACTAGAGTGGCTACAAACTGTTTTACAACTCTATTTGACTGAAGCCAAACTGGTTTGAAATGCTTCTGTATGCCCTGTGGGAATTGAGCCTAAATGAGCTCATGTCTGACCTCCATCCAAAAACTGCATGAGGCATATAATGCTCGCTGCAATTTCTGCAGGGGAAAGTCTGATGGAGAATCAAAGCATTTAATTGTGTCCAACTAGTAAAATGTCATTATGTTAAATTTGGTCAGTGACAACATTAGTCTATCCATTTGAATTAGGGTTTCAGTTTTCTTTCTTAGCCTTGATTTAAAACAGATTTCAGTAAATGTCACAGTGGAGAAATATATGTGGAATTACATTCCTTTCTGCTGCGTCTGTTTAAAGAAAAAAGGCCAAAATAATGCCTCCTACCCAGGCTTTAGAACTTCATTCTAACATACCTTCATCTTGCATTAAAAGATATCAGCTTATCTTGACAACTGGCAAGGAGGTTTCTCATACTTACTGTGTTAAATACCTATAGTAAACATTGTCTTTAAATTCACACAACTCAATATAACTACCAGCTTATCTGTCCCTTTATAGAGTATCACCTGTTCTTGAATTTGGATGATCTTTTTCCCTTTGCTGGGGGTTTGGCTTGGCTTTATCTTACAACTGCATTATCTGCAATGGTGTCAGAGTTTACCAGTCATTAATTTTACTTCTTTCATCCCTTGTCAGTGCTACATTTATTTCTCATGTCATCAGACTTCACAGGTCAAACAAGATTTCCCTTTTGCTCCTCCTGCTCCCAAAGCACTCTCACAGATTAGTCCTTCACTTAGGAAGTTAAATGTGTTTGTATTAGTATTACACTGTGGTATTAAACCATAGGTATGTGCAAAAAGAAAAGGAGTACTTGTGGCACCTTAGAGACTAACCAATTTATTTGAGCATAAGCTTTCGTGAGCTACAGCTCACTTCATCGGATGCATACTGTGGAAAGTTTAGAAGATCTTTTTATACACACAAATAATGAAAAAATACTTCCCCCCACCCCACTCTCCTGCTGGTAATAGCTTATCTAAAGTGACCACTCTCCTCACAGTGTGCATGACAATCAAGTTGGGCCATTTCCAGCACAAATCCAGGGTTTAACAAGAACGTCTGGGGGGGAGGTAGGAAAAAACAAGGGGAAATAGGTCACCTTGCATAATGACTTAGCCACTCCCAGTCTCTATTCAAGCCTAAGTTAATTGTATCCAATTTGCAAATGAATTCCAATTCAACAGTTTCTCGCTGGAGTCTGGATTTGAAGTTTTTTTGTTGTAATATCGCAACTTTCATGTCTGTAATCGCGTGACCAGAGAGATTGAAGTGTTCTCCGACTAGTTTATGAATGTTATAATTCTTGACATCTGATTTGTGTCCATTTATTCTTTTACGTAGAGACTGTCCAGTTTGACCAATGTACATGGCAGAGGGGCATTGCTGGCACATGATGGCATATATCACATTGGTGGATGTGCAGGTGAACGAGCCTCTGATAGTGTGGCTGATATTATTAGGCCCTGTGATGGTGTCCCCTGAATAGATATGTGGGCACAGTTGGCAACGGGCTTTGTTGCAAGGATAGGTTCCTGGGTTAGTGGTTCTGTTGTGTGGTATGTGGTTGCTGATGAGTATTTGCTTCAGGTTGGGGGGCTGTCTGTAGGCAAGGACTGGCCTGTCTCCCAAGATTTGTGAGAGTGTTGGGTCATCCTTCAGGATAGGTTGTAGATCCTTAATAATGCGTTGGACGGGTTTTAGTTGGGGGCTGAAGGTGACGGCTAGTGGCATTCTGTTATTTTCTTTGATAGGTATGTGCTTTGGTTAACTGAAAATAATTGGAATAGAGTGGGATCTACAAAGGTACTTTGGTAAAGGTAAAGCCCAGCTTTAGGCACCTAAGTCTTGAGTTTAGGCTTATAAATCCCAGTTTTGGCTCCACTGCAATCCACAAAACTCCCACTGAACCATGTAGGTGCCTAAACTCACTCAGTGCCCAAGTTTTCAGGGTAAATGTTCCCGATGCCTACGTTTCTGCCTCTGAGCATGCATACTGCTGCCTCCTTCTAGATGTTTGGACACCTATCTCCCACCTACACTCCAGAGAGAATCATGAAACAGCAGATAGGTGTTCGGCTGCTCATCTTGTGTGTGGGGTCCAATCCAACAGGAGCCCTTTGAGCATACCCCTGGATTGGGTCCTTTTCAAAATCTTGCCAGAGGTGGTGGCCCACCTTATAACTTGTAGCTCAGTGGTTAGAGCACTTGCCTGGAATGTGGAGACTCAGGTTTAATTCCGCTCCCTCTGGTAGAGAGAGAGAAAAGATTTGAGGAGTGGTCTCCCACCTCTTAGGAGAGTACTTTAATCATTGAGCTATGGGATAGTCTGATGTGGATCACATCACCCTCAATCTCTCTGTTGAAGCTGTTCCACTGTGGATAAATAATGAAGGAGTGATTGGAGCAGGGGGATTGGACCCAGGGTCTTCCACCTCCCATGTGGGTGCCCTAACAACTGAACTATAGAATCATTCTCTCTCTCTCTCTCTTTTTCCTTTTTGTACTTTGTGTTAGATGGAATCCTGTGGGTGAGAGAGAATGGGTTATCAAAAGGAGATGAAGAACTTGTACATTTCATCAACTGTGGGGTTGGCAGCGTAAAGGTGTGTGTGTTACTTCAGCACTGCTGAAAGAGGGCAGAATTAAGGTTGCATGGCATGGGTAGCGTGTGAGTCGTCCGTTCGGGGAGGCTAGCCCCACCCCACCCTTCTGCCCGAGGCCCTGCCACCCTTCCGCGCCCCCCCCCCCTCCTCCCCTACTGAAGCCCCAAGGGCCCTCACCCGCAGCTGCTGGCCCCACTGCCCCAGTCCCCCCCGAGCACCCCCCAGCACAGGGCACTGTGGCCCCAGCCCCGGAGTGCTGGGCAGCCCTAATGCTCGGTGACCTAAGCATCAGGCGGGCAGCCCCAGAGCTCCCAGCCCTGAAGTGCCGGGTGGCACGTTCCCAGTGCCTGGGGGCTCCCCCCAGTGCTGGGCAGCCCCAGCCGCCCCAAGTTCTGGTTGCAGGCTGGCCTGTCCTAGTCCCAGCCCATTTCCAGGAAGAGGAGCAGCCTGCCTGGCCTGGGACCAAGGGGGAAGCAGTAAGCAGGAGGGGGCCTCGGGGCGGAGAATAGGCAGGGCCACATGGGGCTGTTTGGGGAGGCTTAAGGCCTGTGATACCTGCCTTTCATGTTGCATGGACAAACTTAACTACATTTATTGGTTTTCAGACGTTTGAGTTTTACTCAGCTCAGCATTCTGCAAGAGGGCGACATACTGCCAAGCAACCTTAACTCTATGTTAATTTGGATTTTTTTTTACGTACCATGTCCCACAATTTGCATACTGAGCCAGCCAACACCACCTCACATGCCCACAATACACCAGCTTTGCCTCACCAGCCCCGATTCTTCACTCCTCCCCAGCCATGCCCCTGACCCATTCACTGAGTTCCCCCTCCACCTGGCCCCCCTCTCTTCTACTTTATCCAACCTCCACCACCGCCTGCAAGCAGGGAACATATCTCCTTGAACATTTCACTCCCTGGTATACAAACATTTCTATTCCTGTTACTTCTCCTTCCACCTGATCGCCCCTCCCCATAACCTGACTGACATGCAGTACCTGGAGCAAAGGCCAATTATGTTACAGTGGAACAGTGTTTCTGGTTGTGTTTTAGAATAGGTGGGAGGGTAGAGTGTGTAGCAGAAATCACAGACAGGGTTTCTGTTCCAAAATATTGAGTATTTTGTGTTTGACAGAAAGATCCTCTGCCCCCTGTCCAATAGATATACCCCATCTCCAAGAGTTTATAATGTTTCTGTGGCCTACAGTATACATTTTCTGGTCAGCCATGAACCTCCAGTTTCCCAAAGAATGTTCTTCCAACACATATTAATAACTTTTATATTTCGCTGCAGTAATTATTCAGATGCTCAGCCAAATCAGAGAAAACTAAAACAGCTCCTGGACACAAATCTCTGATGCTGTTCAACTCTGACCTCATAGATTATATGACATGTACATCAGGAATTAGGCCCAGATAATTTCTGCCTGAGTGAATCACCACAGTGTCTGGCAGATCACAAACCTCTTAAGTCACCAGGTAGATGCTGCAGAGTGGGCAAAACATGATGCCAATGCAGGCCACCTGTCTTCACTCAAATCAACCTGTAATCAGCAGCTCCCATATCACGGTATACTCCTTGCTCTCCTGCAATCTTTCAAGGAATCGCCCAGCATCCACACCATGGCAAGCTTGGCAGCACATGGATTTCTTTTCCCTCAGCAGTCAAGGTACCTGCATTGTCATTCCAAACTTCTGCACTAAGTGTGTTTGGATACACCACATTAACCTCCCACAAGATCAGGACGTAACTGTTAGGATATATTCAGGCCTGTCTGTAAAGGCCTATACACTAAGAATTTAGGTGTATTCTTATCACTTGGCTAGTTAGGGGTATAAAAGAAAGAATCAAAATCACTGTCTGCCGGTGTAAGGTCCTTCTCTTACTGTGACAATCTGAGGCCCTGTGCTTAGGCTAAGATCTTTGGCTAAGCAGCAGATGCAGCCATAAGCTGGGAAGCGAACGGTCACATCCTCACATTCCAAACTAGTCACATTGAAATAAGGTGCTATTGGGCTGTTAGGAATACAGTCCTGTCCTGATAGTGCCTATCACCTCCAGAGAAAGGGAAGTGCCTAGAAGATATAAAAGGAAACTTAGTTTGATAGGTTTCAGAGTAACAGCCGTGTTAGTCTGTATTCGCAAAAAGAAAAGGAGTACTTGGGGCACGTTAGAGACTAACCAATTTATCTGAGCATAAACTGAGCTGTAGCTCACGAACGCTTATGCTCAAATAAATTAGTTAGTCTCTAAGGTTCCACAAGTACTCCTTTAGTTTGATAGCATCCTGTCTGGCAAGAACTCACTTATCAATAGCTGGAATGTGAAATCCTCATTTCTTTGTTGTTCTATCATTGTAGTCCCCATTTCCCTATTGTTTGTCTGTATAATCTCTGTCTGGTTCTGTGATTGTTTCTGTCTACTGTATAATTAATTTTGCTGGGTGTAAACTAATTAAGGTGGTGGGATATAATTGGTTACATAATCATGTTACAATATGTTAGGATTGGTTAGTTACATTTTAGGAAAATGATTGGTTAAGGTATAGCTAAGCAGAACTAAAATTTTACTATATAATCTGCAGTCATCAGGAAGTGAGTGGGGGGGGGAAATTGGAATCATGTTTTGCTAAAAGGGGGAAATGGGAACAGGGAATGGGGGTGGGGAAATTGGAATCATGTTTGGCTAAGGGCAGGAATGGGAACAGGGACACAGGTGTAAGGCTCTGTGGTGTCAGAGCTGGGAAGGGGGACGCTAAGGAAGGAAACTGGAATCATGCTTGCTGGAAGTTCACCCCAATAAACATGGAATTTTTTGCACCTTTGGACTTCGGGTATTGTTGCTCTCTGTTCATGCGAGAAGGACCAGGGAAGTAAGTGGGTGAAAGAATAAGACCCCTAACGGTAGCCACTTGACACCCCTGGCTCCCCAGGGGTTAATAAAATACAGATTTTCTTGAACAATCAATCCAAGGCTCACCTGCCACCTGTCCTCATTTCCTGCCCCCTCCTCAGCTGCAACCCCCTTCCCTATCCACATCCTCCTCTGCCCCACAATTCTCTGTCTCCTCCGGACCTGATACAACAAAGATTTTGTTTAGACTGGTTTTGGTTGGCTGCTGACTATTTTGCTGTGTTCATTGTAAACCTCCCCACAAAAACAAACAAACAAACAAAATAAACCCAAAACATGTTATATTATAATGGCGACAACTTGTAGCAAGCAACATGAGTTATTATATCTTTATTGCACTGGTGTACAAAGAAACATCAGTAGTGGGGTGTTGCCAAAGGCAATGGGCATTTGAACAGTCTCTCAAACTACCCGTGTAAGCATAAAGAGGCTGCCTGGAAATCCTCTCATGGTTTTTTTTCTTTATTGTTGCACATGCATTGTAATCCAGACTGCACATCTACACAAGGAAAGACATGAAAATGTTCTTAAAAAACCTTCTCAGTTTGGGACCCCCAAAGATTTAATGGACTATATGCACTCCCTTGAGTAATGCTTGACAAATTGAAACCATTTTGACCCACATCACATCAATAGTTTTATCTCTAGTTCTGTGCAAACAAACAAACAAAAATTACCTGGAAACTTTTTGAAAGATGACAATTTTTTCAGAGTTTATATCTCCACAACCCCTAGCTCATTTGATCCAAAAAATTAGGTCACTAACCTTACGCTGCACCTTTCTAAGGCACACCAAATGTCAAAGAAATCTGATTCAGCACGTCAATTTTAAAGGACTTAAAAAGGATTGTGTTACACCTTTCTCTGCTAGACTAAAGAGTCTGTGGGAAAACAAACATAAATTAGAGCAGCCCTGTGGCTACTTTAATGTATTGCAGAGGTCAAGCAGGTTCCTGGACAGCCCCATAATATAGGGGTACATAGGTGATGTAAAGCCACTTTCTCTCCTCCCCCCTACTTCCCCTATTCTTGCATAAAGCTTAGCTCAGATAGCCCATAGCAGGCTTTTAGAGGTTTACACACACTTTTCTCAGCTTTAAATGTCTACCCAAGGTGCAGGGCAGCATAGAATCAGGACCATGGTGTTTTCACATGGAGGTCAGCTCCTCTGGAAACTTTTGTAATTGCTGAGTGCCCAGCTGTAGATGCCGCTGTAGCATATGCCTATGTCAAGGCCACCTTCTGTGTGGTTACTGCTAACTTACTGAAACAGTTCATTTACTCTAATTGTGTGTAGTTGTACAGTTGCAGGAGTACAGACTCTTGATTCCAGCTTCAAGGGGAAGCGAAGATTGGGTGCTGGCATTATCAACATGGGAGAAACCTTGAGAAGATAAAACAAGAATCTCATACCATAAAAATGTAATTAGGCTAAGTGACGAAAATGTGCTTCTGTGAAGCACTTTATGGGGGAAAATGCCTCCATCCACACGAACATTTATGAGGCCATATATTTTAAGGTGTAGCTATTAAAAACTTCTGTTGCAAAAGTGAGATTTAGTGGACATTTTAAATGCTTGTCAATCTATGGACTCAATGAGAATTCTTTATTTGAGTCCCTTTTATTGACTTGCTAACCTTGGATAGTTCCTTGGATGTAACAATACACTTATTTCTTCTATGAAGAAATGTTTAATACTTTTGCGTCTCTTTTTACACAGAGATAATTCCATAATTTCATAGTCATAGGATAGGACCACCTTTTTTCTCTCAAAAATGTTTCCTACAGTACATTTCTAGACTTCTTTACACAGATACCTTTACTTTCATTCACTTACTACTTTTTCCACCTTTGACTCTCATTTTGATTTGAACTTCTAAATTAATTTAGTAGTGGGAAAAGGCATTGGCTTTTACAGCCTAGGAGAAAGAAGGCTTCTCTTTACATACAGAACAGGTACAGCTTGGCCAGTGGCTGCACAACCTCCCCAGGCCAACATGCCAATATGCCTCAGCCCTGAGCTAGCTGGAGAACAAGAATTCTGTTTCATGAAAAATTTTGAGGTTTTGACATTTTTTTCCAGTCAGATGAGGAATTAAACCAAGACCTTTTGAATTTTTTTAAATAAAAAACAAAAATAAACAAACCAAAACAGATGGAGGGAGAGTGATATGGAAAGCCACATTCAACTCCCTGATATGCCTGATTTGGCACAGGGCTATGAACCTTCACATCCCAATTATATTTTATAAACACAGTTATTTTTAATATTTAACATGAAGAGCCAGAACTGGATTTCTGTGGTCAGCAGGTTTTGATTTGAAAATTTTAGTTTTTGATTTAAATCACATACTGTGTACTATTTTTCTGTGACTGAACATAATGACAGTTTACGGGTGCTGTCATTCTTCTTAACAGAAACATCAGTGTGGGGAATATCATGCTTTCAGTTTTACTCCCCACTGAAAGCAATCTCGAGTTCTGCATAAAAATTGTTGGCATTAAATGGCCCCTACTGATTTACTTTCTTAATGTGATATCACAAAATTGCACAATTTACTGAGCCAGTGGAGTTACTTACACATTAGAAATTTCTGAGCTGTTTATTTAACCTTTAGCTTAACTCACATCTTCCTGCTTGGCTTATAAGTACAGTCCCCTGACTCCTATCCCTGATTCTGATGAGAGATAAACATCAAGTGACAGTTTTTTTTAGAAAGAAAGGTATTTGCTTTTGCGGAGACATGTTGGACTTCCATGAGAAAAACAGATATGACAATGATCTTTCATCGGATCATCTTTGATAGGTAGCACATGTAAATAATAGTCTAGTTACTGAAAGCAGAGTTCACATTAATACCTAAAATAATTATTTTTGATTAAATCATTGCAATAAATATCAAATTAATTAATGATATACCATTAAAGTTTCCCTTTATTAATTTGGGGTAGCAGGAATTACATTTGCTGCACAAGAAAGTGAGAGGCCAAGAACTTTGAACCTTATTCATATTTCACACTGTTTTTACAGTGGTGTAACTCTAGCTTAATTGGAGTTACTTTAGTTCTGATTAGCACCAGTAACACTGCATCCCTGAGCAGAAACCATTCATTGTTAAATTATATGTGCCAGACTGGGATGATATTTTGAGGTTGACAAATACTCATATCAGATCATAAACATCCTTGTCAATGGTGACCTATGTCAATATTGGAACTAACTCACCAGAAGTGAAAGGGTATCACCTGCTAAAAATGCTTGAAGTACATGTCATTATAAAGAGAGGTTTTACTATTTTACCAGGGTTCTTTGACCTTTTTAGGAAAAGTAAGGAATAAGAATCTGCACCAAAATATGCTAGAATGATTGCCTTAAAACTTCTTTGCAAATTCTGCTCACCCAAGGAGAGCTTTCAATGGACAAATAAGATGCTGTTCGTTTGATCAATCACTATTGCAAAAGTCAGGCAAGACTTTCTGCATAAACTGGCTTATGTTTATGCCTGTTTTACAAGGCTGTTTTAGAAATAGGCTTATTTCATCTCCTGACCCTGGGTTTAGTAGGTGCTGGGAATGCCCTAAAGGTAGTGTGCTTGGCTTCAACTCAGCACCTCAAGTGGAGATGATGTAAAGTAGGAAGATCCTCAGGTCTCCAGTAGCAATTATGGAAGGCCAGTATGTGTTCAGTGTAACACCAGCTCCATCAAATGGACATTCCCAGTTATAAGCAGCCAAATCAATCTGATGTCATTTTCTGTCTGGAAAAAAATTAGGCCTATCAGTATACATGTGAATAGGGAAAGGTAGTTCACCCCAAGCCCTTCAGATGATCAGATTATCCTTGAAGCATGAGATTTAATACCTTTTAGCTATCATTTATCTTACTTAGCATCAGAAATTGTTAATGGTCAAAATATCAATAGCTTTTAAAAACTCCAGATATGGCATCTGTTTTAAAAGCTTCCAGGTGGCAGTGAATTTCACAGGCTATGTATGGCAGAAAGAAATATTTCCTTCTATTGGTTTAAGTTTGCAGCCCTTTAGTTTTATCAAGAATTGTTTAATCTCCCTGCCTGATCTTCAAGAGGATTCCTGGATAACTTACATACATCGAAGGATGTCCTTTTATTCCCTCTGTGTGGACTTATACATACATGTCCACAGGAGAATATAATCAGCTACCTTATTTTTCCCTTGATCTAATCTACACATAGCATTTCTACCATCACTGCTGAAAGCTCTGAACATGGAAATAAACAGGATGTGACGATACATTTCAGTGGTTCATAGGACAATGACATCGTTGCTAGAGATTGGATAATGTTCTATAAATCTTAATTAGTATTCTTACTTTTATATTGGTGTAGGTGTGCACTGTCCTCACTGTATGATAAAAATAAACAGTTTACCTTCTCCGAAGGACTAACAGACTAAGAGCACAAGCTGAAACGATCCAGAACAAACACTACAGTATACAGACATATACACACCAACACCTTGGTGAGACTCTTCAGCATTAATTGCACTGTTAACATTTTGAAAGAATTATCACATCCTCTGCCTTCTCCCCAAAATTAAAAGAGAAACTGAATAAGTAGTGAACTCTTAACATTGTGGAACACACCTGTGCTAAGGAGCTAAAGTAACATAGATATCTCAGGGCATAAAAGGCAATAATTGCTGTCTTTTTCTTTCATCTTAATTAAGGTTGAATGTTTCCAGGCTAACAGGTCTGTTTCATTTGTGTATAATTTCCAAAAACTTTCACTTTGGGGCTGAAATTGTCCTGCCTGGTCTCTTTCTGAGGATGCTTTTTAAAAAACAGTAATTTTGAGCAAAAATGGGCTAGTTGTTTTTCAAAGTGAAGGGTAAATATATATACACTTTTCTCATGATAAGAATTGTTTGTAGACATTTTTATAAAGTTCTCGTGCCTCGTTGCTTTGTGGTACAAACATGAAAAATTGGCAGGAAGATAGTTCTTAGGTAAGACACATGCCTTGTGGGGACCTGGTAAAAACCCACTGTGATTTAGTCAAACTGTAAGGGTTTAAAAATATACTTATATTTGCAATGTTTTATTATATATAAAATAATCAACTGTCTCCCAACATGCCATTGGCACTGTAATGTATGTGGCACACATAAATATATAGGGCAATTTCCTAGTCAGTGAGTGAGTTCTCAGTGACCTGCTGACCCCAGGCAAAAGGGCATAAGAAAGTTGAATGGAATTTCTCAGTCAGTATGTGGAATATAATATGACAGTGTGTCTGGAGTGAAGTGTGCCTCCATATTGTGAAGTGCTGAAAACAGGTGAAATAAAATGGATGAAAAATTAATGAAATTCTTCACAAAATTTTTAAACCCTTCACACACTTTTAGTTGACACAGCAGTTTGGCAGCTTCAGGAGAGAAGCCAAGGACTGAATTGTCTATTGAGACTGACTTTCTCACTTCTAGACCTTACTTCCATTGAAGTAAAAGGAAATTTTGCTACTGAATTCAGTGAGAGCAGGATTGGGCCCACAGTCCCTCCAAAAACAGAGTTGAGCCATGCTGGCTGGAGCAGGGTGAGGAAATTTGCATTGTCACTGCGTGAGTGCTACTTTTTCTGTAGACTTGTCTCTGTGGCTGTTAATGGATTACCGCTCACAAACATTATCATTTTATAGTTTATAAAGACTTTTGTGGGTAATGCTGAGGCAAGAGAAAAAACAAAGACCCTGTTACAGATGAGGATGAGGTTTCCGCTGTCGACAAGAAGAATTTACAGTAGGTAAATTAAGGAATACACCATTGACCTGATCATGCCCACTCAAGATCCACAGAGGGGAATCCCAGACGGATTTTCCCCTCCTTTGTGTGGAGGGAGAATGGGCCAAGGATGGATCTTGGCTCTCAGAACAGGGGGAAAGACTTACAGATTGTTCCCCCTCACTTGCACCAGCCTACAGAGCTCAAAGCAGGAATGCAATACTACTCAAAACATAGCTCCTTATGGATCCCAGAGCCAAAAGTTATTGAATTGTCCTCACAGCTTGTTCTGCAGGGAGCACGGAACAACTGGGGAGAAAACTCCATACGAGGAAGCTCAGAGTCTTCCTCTTTAGCTCCTATCCACTTGCGATGAGACAACTGGGCCTTAAATTATGCACACTTTCTTGGTCCTATACCACTGGAAATGTGGTAAAAGCTTTAAAATGTTTCACAAAAGAATGAGGCAACTTTCTCCACATTATAGTTAATGCAAACCAAAATGTAATTAAAAATATTATTTTCATCAAACTTTAAAAGAACTTGTACCATCCAGCATCACTGAACTGCATCAAAAAGTTCAGAAGTTAATTTGGTGTGTTTTTTTTTTTTTAAAAAAAAAGGCTACTTGTTTTCATGTAAGTAATGTGAAGGAAGGAAAAAAAGGCTTCAGTATCTGTTTTGGGTGGAGTGTTTTTTTTTTAATGTTTTAAATACAGGGTCACAGAAGATACAGAGGTTTTATAGCCCACTATAAAACAGCTCTTTATCTTTTTTCCACTAATTCTACGGTGTCACATTTAACAAAACTAGGAAACTGCAGATAATATGGATGTTTGCAGATTAGACATCAGGAAATAAATAACACTAATTTCACAGGCCTACAAATATAAAGGTCCCTTATCATTGTTTAAGCCTCTCACTCTTTGTAATGCTTGCTAACACTTTAACCCAGGCAAATTAAGGTATTGTTTTTGCTGCCTTCTCCCATAGACAAAGCACACAGTCATAATATCCTTTTATCAGATTTCATGGTATAAAAGGACTTCTGGTACCTAAATTCACACTGTGTTGCTGTTAACAGGGATGGTTTCAGAGTTCCTGTTTTGGAAGATGCATTTGTCTTATGTTTTACTCATTTTGTTTCCTCTTTACAATGGTATAAGTACCACCTGCCCCAGAAGATGCAATTGTGACTCTACACAGTCAGTGCAATGCTACAGGGTCCTACAGGTACCTAGAGAGATTCCTGCTACCACCAGGCGGCTTTACATCAGCCACAGCAAAATCAAACACCTCCAGGTAGGATAAATCCCAGTTTAAATAACTTCCATTTTCAATTTAAATCAGACGATCCATTATGCTTCTACATGGTGGTGACTTCAAAGTGAGAGGTTTATTCCAGCTGCTAATGGTTAGGTACAATTGTGCCAGGTCTGTATTTGTTTTTCTTGTTCTTTACTACTACTACTAATTATTATGTTGTTGTTTCCATAACCATGGTATCTGACCCCCTGTTTGTATTGCTTGGCTGATTTATGTGATTAATGATGTTGATCTTACATATATACGTTTTATAATCAATAAAAGAGAGCCAAATCTTAATCAGTTTTTAAACAGTTAAACTCCCATTGACTTCAAGAGCTACCTTATATCTTCACTTAGTAGGAATGGCATTCTCTTAAATGCAATTAATTCTTTCTTTAGCTAAGTCAAGAGGCTTAACAAAATAAGAGAAATTTCTGTGATGAATATAACGGCAGCACTTTCCTGTGAATAGTACATCTACTATTAAAAACGGCATAGTGAGGGTTTGACGACTCAGGGCCTGATCCTGCACTTCTGAAGTCAATCATGGCTTTTGCATTTGATGTCAATAAAAGCAAAATTGGGCCCTGAATGATCTTACTAAACAAGAGCAATTTATAAATGAAGTTGCTACCTATTAATTATTGTGGTGGTCATAAGCAGTAAGAGGTTAAAAGAGTATGACTCAGCTCATTCTGAGGTTCACTAGGCATTACTGATTTCTGGTAGTTCTGTACAAAAGTCAGTACCACATGATGCTTTATTGTGGCACATTCTGGAGTAGCTTCTCTTTAGTCCCACTGCAAAAATATTGCTATAATAAATCCAACTTACATGGATAGAAAATAGGGAAATAAAACCATCTGCATTATACACGCTGTATGTGCCAATTGTGTATGACTAACTTCCTAAGAAATTGTCTGTTTAAAAGATACATTTTTATTGATGTTCATATTTTGCTTTTATTTTCAGGATTCAATAAACTGGGCTAATAATTTCTTTGGAGCAATGTCTGGGATTCCTGTTGCTCAGACTGTTAAATAAACTCTATTTTGAGAGTAATATTGCAGTTTAGCCATATCATACAGTTCACTTTTGCTGTTTCCCAGCCATTATTAATCCACCAAATTCCTTTGTCATAGATCCAATATCTAGAAGAGTCAAAGCTTACCTGTATACTTTTGTAGTGATATAGCCCAGTTAATTAATTCCTTCTGCAAACATGTCTGTTTGCTCTTTATTAAGAAATATAACAAAATACATGTGAAAGAAAAATAGTATTTACATTTCAAGACAAGTAAGAAAAATTGATCGCTCTTTATCAGTTTAATTGCCCATTTCTGTCGACTAGTATTCACTTAATAGTAGCAAAGCAGACTTGGACTATGCCTTTCAAGAACACAGGTATTTTTTATGAGACATTTAAATGTTTGCGGTGAATATGTAAGACACTCAACTATGTTGCAGTGTAATGAAATAAATGCCAGCAAACTATACCTGAAACCATCTGATAAGGCCCTTTGTCCTTTTATAAATTTCCTGAGCTGAACAATCAGAATGCCTTACATTTACTATTAGGTTTGCAATGAATATGGTATAAATATCTTTATTCTATCAGGCTGTAATTATCCAGGCTCTTTAATTAGGATTACTCTGAGCTACTACATACAGTATATATTTCACTTTTCTTTCCATGTGACAAACTTTGTTTAAACTAAAACTTAGGCCCTGATTCTCTAAGCACTTATGCCCATGTGCTTAAATTTACATATGTGAAGTTACATATGTGAGTAATCCCATTTGGCGCATATGTAAGTGTTTACAGGATATGGGTCTGAATTCCCATATTTAAAATAAACGTGCTTTTTTTCTATGGCAGCTTTAAAAGAAAGCTAACTTTTTTTTATTCCTTATCTTTCTCACTTTATTGAAACAAAGACTTTTTAAAAAATTGAATGTACATTTAATCGTTTATGCTGTTTGTTCCACCTTCTGCATTTTGCTCAGCTTGAACAGTGACTCTAGACTGGTTGCTTTCATTTTAATTATGACCATTTCTAATTAGATTAATATATTGTTTGCATCTACTAGCATGGATAGCTCAGTGGTTTGAGCATTGGCCTGCTAAACCTAGGGTTGTGAGTTCAATCCTTGAGGGGGCCATTTAGGGATCTGGGGCAAAAATTGGGGATTGGTCCTGCTTTGAGCAGGGGGTTGGACTAGATGACCTCCTGAGGTCCCTTCCAACTCTGATATTATATGACATTATATATATATACATATGTTGTTCTTGGCCCATACTGCCCAGAATTGTTTAAGAAGAATTTGTTTCCACTGACATAAAAGTAATAATGAAAATGTTTTTATTCATATAAAGCTTTGTAAATCCTTGTTTTCACAAGATCTAATTTTTTGACCTCAAACTTGTTGACAGTGTCACTTCAAATTAAAGTCTGCCTAGCTAAACAATAAGAAGCACCATGTACCAGGGGAAACTGATATTATTTCAAATATGTCTTGACTTATTGACTTTCATTTGTTTGGTGACTGCAAAAAAGGATACATGTGTAAGTGTCAGGAATAGAACTACAGAGAATGATACTACCAAAGCATACTAAATGGATGCAAAAGAAAATTATAATAATCTATATTAAGAACCATAATATCTTTCATCAGAGAATGAAGGTCTGTGCATTGAAAAGAAATAAAAAAATACTTATTTACTTAACTCTCTCACTTAATAAGATGAAAATTAAGCCTCTTAGAGATTTAAAGTAATCAACTTAGCAAAAGCAGGAAAAAGTTCACTTGGACCAGACAAACAGACCAGATATGTCAAATTTATGAAAGTTCAGATTTAGTTTGATCTCAGTATGAAGGGCCTCCATAAACCCTTATGACACACAAGTAGTCCTTGCTCATCTAAGTAATGCCATTTATTTCAATGGTACTTCTTTTGATTAAGGGAACAGGCTATTTTGTGGTGGTAACATACTCACTAAATTAAAATGGGGTTGATGGGAAAGGTTCCGTATTTATACTTTTTCAATGACTCCATATGAAATTTGTAAAGTCAAGGAATGACTTTGCAAGAGACACAGTTGGAAGATCAATCCTAAGCAGTTAGAAGCTAGTTGACAATTTTGATGAGAATGCAGAGGCAATATAAAATCTGGCTCAACCTTCCATAGCTGTATAAAGTGTCACTCTGTGTTAATAGAAGTAAAACTTGGATTTTGGAGGTAAAGTAAACGGATATGACTCAAGGACACACAGGGATCAGATATATTGAGTCAAATGGTGCATGGTTACAGCCATTTTTCTGATAACTGCTTTACTTTAAGATTCACAATGAAGCTGTATGGCTGTATCCTGTCCTGGCAGGCTCAAGGAAGAGAGAGCACAGATGCTACCCAGTACATCCTCTGCAAACAATTCCTATTGGCCAAGGCAGGATTTGACAGGGAAGGGTCAGAGGGATGTGCTGTGGAACATGTTTTGCTGTTCCTCTGAGTAGGAGCAAAGTGTGCCTCTAGCTAGTGAGTCATTTGGAAAAATGAAGTGCATGTGTAGAATTAGCCAGACACCTCTCTCTAGTGCTCTTGAGTACTATAGTGAGATCTCTGCTGTGTGCATGGGTGGAGCGAGGAGAAAGACAACTATCCTCATACTTCCCCCTTGTACACTAGGGCAGGATGTAGTTCTTAGTCTGAAGGGTTTTTTGGTTAATCCCACTAAATTCATTCTTAAAAATCGAACACCTTACATTGCATTGTAGTGTTACTCAAGCTTTTAAAGCTACTCAGCACCATTGCTTAAGGAAATCAGTGTTCTCTGAGAATTCCTGGATTATTTTTTTCAATTGCTTCTCGTATCTCCATGTTAAGGGGAACTGCCACAGTAATTTAAGTCTCGTTAATTCAGCATACAAAAAGAGCATTGCAAATGAGAGATCTCCACTAAAGAAGAAAAATAATAAAATAATCAGCATTATCCTACTTATGAAATTCACAGCCACATCTAAGCTTCATTTACCACTGATAAACATCTGTTTATTTCCAACTTATGAAAATTCAGTGGAAGTAGAGATAAGCACGAGCTGGAACATTCATTTTCAAATCTAAACTGCCCTCAAGTTCAGAGAGCTTGGATCTGGGGTTTTGCTTTGGTCCATCTCAAAATGTAAGTTTTATAAAATTGAAACACTGAGGGCTAGATTGTGGTTCAGAGCCAAAGCTCATGGTAGGGAGGTGTGTGATGAGACTTATCTCCTCCTCCGGCTTCTGGACAGCATCACTGCTCTAGGAAAGGATGGAGTATGCACTTCTATCTGCACCAGGCAGCTCTGCTGGCCAGCAAATGGGGGAGAGGGACAGGGGTTACCTTAACACCATCCATTACAGTGACTTGTGCCTATACTGATGCTAGTCATGAACATGCACTGGGCTACCCTATCCAGGAGTGCAAGGAATGCTATTTATCTCCCATTGCCCCAGACATGTGCATCTGCACAGAGCCAGCCACAAACTGGATCTAAATAATAAAGTAGCATTCCAGAACCACAGACAAACAGCAATTGAAATGTACATGGCTACAATAATATCTGTATTTATTGTCTGTTTTCTCTGCAGTTCATCATTAATCATATTGTAGGAATAAACATTAGCAATAGTCAGATCATATAGAAAAGTAAAAGCTAGTAAGGAGGTTCCATAAAATGGATAATATATTATCACATTAATTTGTTTTGTTTTTTTCTTTTTTCTTTAAGATCTCTGACTTCAACAGAATATCTTGCCTGGAAGAGCTTATCCTGTCTTGCAGTGGAACAGAATCAGTAGAAGATAACACCTTCAAAGCTCTGAGCACCTTGAAGATCCTGGAACTCTGGAAGAATAAACTAAGGCGCATACCCACTTCTCTCCCATCCAGCCTTGAAGTATTAAAACTTGGTGACAATTCAATTAGTGTTCTGCATGAGTCAGACTTTGAAGGTTTAAAGGAATTAAGGGTGCTTGACATTCAAAACAACTTGATTTTGGCAGTCTCTTTCAGCACACTTTCCTCCCTTTGCAGTTTACAGAGTCTGACTTTGGATGGTAATAATATGGAATCTGTGTCAGGGCCACTTAAGCTTCCCAAACTGAAGTATCTGAGTATGGAGAATAACAAACTACATTCTTTCTCAGGCAGCTTCTTTGCACCACTCCAACATTTACAATTTCTCAGATTAACTGGCAACCTTCTGACCAAGGTCCCTCTTAACCTGCCTAAGTCCCTGCTTTCATTAAAACTAGAGAGAAACCAACTCAAAATGATAAGATTTCGAGACATGAAACACCTGGAAAACCTATCTGAGCTTTTCCTCTCTGAAAATCAGCTCTCATCAGTTGATGGTGCCCAGCTTCTTCCTAACTTAACCACCCTAGAGCTGTCCAGGAATCACCTCCAAACCATGCCACTCAAACTATCAGCCAGACTACAGAAACTTGACTGTAGCAATAACTTCATTCAGAGAGTGACAGCCCAGGGCTTTCAGGATCTACGAGACCTCAAGCATTTGTTTCTCGATAATAACACTGTCAGCACGTTCGAGGCTGGAGCGCTTCATGCGTGTGCACAGCTATCTAACCTAGCATTGGAACAAAACCTGCTTATTTCTATTCCATTAAGGTAAGTGAATCTGAAGACAGCTGGTAAATGAACGTCATCATCTCTCTCTCTGCATGCTGCCTAACCTGGCAGAAATGGGACTGCAATTGTGGAAGTTGGGTGAGCAGCAGCTCTACTGCCTCCCCGCCGTTCATTTTTCAGTTTTTGGTCTCCATCAGTATGCGAGGCTGCTCTATCATGCCCCTGCTAAGATACTAGGGCTTCTTTGTTGGAGTTAAGGCTGACCCAGTGGGTGATCTCTCTCATCAGTCACCCCCTCCAGGACTCTTCTTAATTGCCCTGAAGTCCACGGCATTTCTCATTGATTTTGGGACATCCATATGTTCACTTAAACTCTCCCCCTGCCTGCTCCACAGATGTGTGTGTGTGGGAAGGAAACCCTTCTCCCTAACAACTAAAAGATCTGCAGCAAACTTAATCAATTGAAGTTAATAGTTACTTGGGTCCTATGTAGGTATTTAGGCAGGGATCTGTGGACCCTCATAACCTTTAGTTCAGCAGTCAGGGTACTCACCCTGGATGTGGGAGATCCTGGTTGAATTCCCCTCTCTGCCTGATGAGGAGAAGGAATTTGAACAAGAATTTGTCACCTCTCAGGTGAGTGCCCTAGCTGCTGGACTATGGGACAGTCTGCTGTCGGTCTCTCGCAATCTTTCGTGTTGAAGCCAGTCCACTTTTTATTATGACAGTATCAGAATGACTCTATAGTCTAGTTGTTAGGGCATTTACCGGAGTGGTAGGATACACCTGTTCAAATCCCTTCTCTTTTTCAAGCAGAGGAGGGTCCTTGAACAAGGGGTCTCCCACATTTTAAGTGAGTAACCACTAGGCTAAAGGTTACGAGGGAGGCTTCCTTCTCCACCCTGGTCTTTTTGTGTAGAATGAGGCATGCTCAGAACATGCCCACCTGAGTGGGATTTCTCTGCCCATCTTCCTATGGTTTGCAGATTGCGCTGGGGTTTAGGTGTCCCAGAGCCTGCCTGAGTCAGCAGTGCATGTGCCCAGGGGCAGAAACTTAGGCAATTAGGGAACTCTGATTCCGAAAACATAGGCACCAAGTTAGGTGCCTACAGTGTTAAGTGGCAGCTGATTTTGTGGATCACAGTGGTGCCTAAAAAATGGGACTTAGGTGCCTAAACCTCAGATTGAGGCACATAAATCCCCTTGTAGATCTGGCCCTTTTTGCACCAGAGTACCTTCACAAAGATTTTATTTTTATTTACAGCAAAATTCAGTCCTGCTAGTACACATGAATGTGGTTAAAGGGACAGTAAAAGATACAGTGAAGGATATGGAAACTTACTTTCCCTGATGTCTGCATAAAATTCCTATTGCCATCTGTAGTTGTTCTGTGCATGAAAAAACACTAGCATTTCATTTATTTAAAATTTTAAGAGAACTGTCTGACTCATACTATTGGTTCTGGCTAGATTGCTTGGGAGCCTTTAATGTCCAGTCATTATCTTGAGTCACCTAGAAGTTAATAATGAAAGAGACCATTACCATCAAAGGTTTATAAACCCCCATGCTTCAAAGCATAAGCCAACCTCTAATTGAAGGAATTAGGAAGGAACTGCCTTCTGGGCAGTATATTCCATAATGTCCCACTTTGGGGTTTTTGCAAATTGTTCTGAAGCATCTGGTACCAGCCATTGTCAGAGACAGGATATTGGCCTAGATGGACCGTGATCTGATCCAGTATGGCAATTCCTATGTTCTAAATACCTGTATAATACCTTATAAACCATACCAATGTAACTGTGTAATATCAGTTTCTTTAACACCACTAAACTACTACATTTCATTTTATATTTTATGGACAGGGCAAAGTAAACAATGTAATGAAACTTCGCTTGCAGCAGAGCTCCTTTAGCATCAGATTTCTGGAAGGTATTTGGTAGGAATTTTATAATTAGTGATTTAGTGGCATGTTAATTTGTTTGATTTCAGTCTAGCTTCATAGGAATGTTTATTGCTTTCTAGTTATGTAATTGCATTCAATATTGTCTAATCCATCTTGTTTTTACAACATATAGTAGAGACAATTTAGGGAGAGGAAAGAGCACTCTATAATCTTTTAACAATATAACTTTTTAAAGATATATTGGGAATTTTTATTTTTAACTCTGCAGTGAGCATAAATTCTAAGGGAGCACTTTAAAAACACAGGAGTGGAGGATGAGCAGAATTATATTTTAATTGTTTCATTTTGTGCACCCATCACTTGGTACCTGAGCGTATGTACAAAAAACGAAAATAAGACTGTGATGGTACTACAGTGATAGGATGACAGCAGCTGCCATCCTGGAAGTCTGACTATGCAGAGAGCTGGCCATAGCCCCAGTTCAATACTGTAGAATGTGCTGAATGAGATTTAAGCAATTGCTTAAGGCCCAGCTGCACAAAGGTACTTAGGTGCATAACTCCCATTTTTCGGTGCTACTGCAATCCATAATAAGATAGGTGGCACTTAAGTAGATAACTCCATAGGCACCCGAACTCACTTGGCATCAAAGATTTTATAGTAAAAGTTTGGTAGGGCCTATGTTTCTACCACTGGGCACATGTTCAGCTGCCTCAATCTAAGCATCTATGGGCCAATCTTCCACCTAAGTCACGCTAAAAGAAAAGGAGTACTTTTGGCACCCTAGAGACTAACAAATTTATCTGAGCATAAGCTTTCGTGAGCTGTAGCTCACTTCATCAGATGCATTTTTTTTTCCACTGAATGCATCCGATGAAGTGAGCTGTAGCTCACAAAAGCTTATGTGCAAATAAATTTGTTAGTCTCTAAGGTGCCATAAGTACTCCTTTTCTTTTTGTGAATACAGACTAACACGGCTGCTACTCTGAAAACTAAGTCACACTGAGATCCAGGAACCAGCAGAAGATAGGCAATTCTCTACTTAATTCACATGCAGAGCTGATCAAGTAGGTGTGCTCAGAGGGCTAACTCCACACAAAATAGCCTAATAGAGGAAAGGGAAAACAAACAGCTGCCTTTAGCCCAGTGAGTAGGATACTTACCTGGGATGTGAGAGCGCCCTAGCTCATGGCCCACAGCTGCCTGAGGAGAAAGGATTTGAACACAGATCAATCAACTCTCAGGTACGTGTCCTAACCCCTTGACCATGGGATGGATAGTCTTATATGGGTCTCCCTCCATCTCTCATATTGACGCTGTTCAATTTTAATTAAATATTAATTGGGTCAGAGAGTGAGACTCACTCCATAGTCTAGTGGTTAGAACATTTACCCGAGATGTAGCAGATCCTTTTCAAATTCCTTCTTATCAAGCAGGGTTTGAATTGAGGGTCTCCCACATCCCAGACGAGTATCCTAACTACTGGGCTAAAGATCATAAGGAAGGTACCGTGCCTCTCTTACTTCCCCATAGCTATGTTGTGTGGAGTGAGGCAGATACCTAACTCATTCTTATCTAAGCCACCCAACTCCAGGAGATGCGTGCCCAGATCTCAATAGCAAGCAGAGATAAGTCTGGGCTGCAGGGAGAGACCCAGGTGCCTATCTCTGTGAGAGAGGTGGGGCTTCAGACACCCCTCTCATCAGCATCTCCCATTAGCTAGCTTAGGTGGATCCCATTCTTAGGGGCCTATGTCTCCCCATGCATTGTATAGGGAGCCTAGGTGCCTCACTCAGGCTTTGTGGACTGCTATGTTGTTCCAGTGATTTTCTAGCCACCTAAAATCCAGGTGTTCCAATGCCTACATCCCTTTGTGGATCCAAGCACAAATGCTTTTCTGAAATGGGTCACCTGAGAGCAGCAATGTTACTTTCATTGAGCAAGCCTCTGGGTTTCTGTCGCCTGCCTGACCAAGTCTCAAGAGCGGGGAGGGATACTACCAGTTCATTGCTCTGTGTGATGGGTGAGGAGGAAACATGACTTTGACTACATGAGGCAGAAGGGAACACTCCCAACTCTCCCTAGACTCCCTGCAGATGGAGGGGGGAAAAAGTTAGTAAAGCAGCAGTTGTACCCATAACATATACAACTACCTTCAAGGCTCTTGCTGCTGGTGCTACAGCCCTGGATGAGACCCCCCCATCTCCCACCCCCCATCAGCTCTTGCAGGAAGGGGTGGGAATGCTAGAACTAGCCAGATATCACCTCCAGCTGCAGCATAGCTGTCACAGTCAGCCTTTGATGCTGTGTGGATCTCCTGATAGCAGTAGGATCAGCTAGATACTTGAACACAGTTACTCTTTTAAAATAAACACTACTTAAGACCAAACAATATGGCCACAAAAACTCAACCTGACTTCAATGCGACTTAAATTAATCATGTGTTTAAATCTTTGCTGGATCAGTGCCCTACACTGTAATCTCTTTGGGGTAGGGACCTTGAGTGAAATCCTGGTCCCATTGAAGTCAATGGCAAAATTCTCAATGGCAAAACTGTTTCAGTGGGACCTGGATTTCATTCCACATTATCTTTATTGTATGTCAAAGCAACATGCATACCAACTACCAGCATAAATCATGCTTTTTTGCCAAATATTTTGATCCTGGTAACACAAGCAAAAGGTAAGATTGGAATCTTACCAGTACAAAGCATATGGAATAATCCATTATTCTCTCATCTGGGTCCTTTAGCACCATAAGACCACATTTTACAGCCTTATTCATGCAAAATTTTCACAGATGTCAAGGGGAGATTTGCATCAGTATGACAGCAAGCTTTGGCCCATGGTATAATATTTAGCCTCTCACAGATAAATACTTCTACATCTGAATATCCCAGTGGTACCTCCTCAGTTCTTTTCAATGATAGATCACTGCAGTACAATATACTATCACATCAACATTTGGTGTTAGTGGAGAGTTGCTGCTCAGTTATAAATAATTCCGGTTAAAATTCTTTATAATTCCCAAAGAAATATGTAACAGACTTCCTTTAAATCTCATATTGCCACTCTTCACCTCAGCAGGTTGGGCACCAGAATAGTATATTGTCTTTTGGATTAATTTAGGATTGATTTAATTAAAAAAATTTCTATGCCAAATTAACTTGCTTCTTTATTAAAAAGTTTTCACCAACAGAGTGGGATAAAAATAGAAGATAAAAAATGAATAGTATAGCTTCTGAAATATAAGCGCTTTAGTCATATCATATATGTATAATATGTATAAAAAAAGAAATGAAACTGACCAGTCTAGTTTCATGTCCAAGGTGACTGAGTACAAAAGTAAATAAGCAACATATATGGTGAAAAGTAAATCATATTTCATACATAGTTGTTTGCGGTGTTGTTGTAACCAAGTTGGTCACAGGATATGAGAGAGACAAGGTAGATGAGGCAATATTGTTTATTGGACCAACTTCTGTTGGTGGAAGATACAAACTTGTGAGCTGCACAGAGCTCTTCTTCAGGTTTGGGGAAGCAAGCAAAGTGTTCTTCCCCAGACCTGAAAAGAGCTCTGTGTAGCTCGAAAGTGTGTACCTCCACCAAGAGAAATTGGTCCAATAAAAGATATTACCTCACCTAACTTGTCTCCATCAGATTTCGTTCAGTTACTCAAGTGTTTTTTAACAAAACAGTTAAGGGGCATTTCTATTTTTTTTTAAATAAAATATATTGTCATTTACATGGGCAATTTCTTTTCAGGTTCTTCCTACGTGGTGTGCTCAATTTCTGAAGCTGATGCTAAACCCTTTTCCCTCCACCCCAATTTTCTAATCTATGCAACATATTGCACATATTTTCAACCAAAATCATCCAAAGAAGAGCTAGGGGAGCATGTCCTTAGGCTTCTCTAGATTTTTTATGTTTGGCACTACTATAAATTGGCCGTATGCATGTGTATGACATGGGACACCATGAATCTGCTTCTAAGTTTATTGAAAGCCCAGTTGGAATAAAATACTTTTTTCCAAATAGGACTAAAATAGCTGTTTATTTTAATTAAATGCATTCAGTATACACTAGAACTGTAATACTTTGGGGAAAACAATTCAAAGGCAAAGAGATGGTGGCTCCACAGCTTAAATTAACAAATCACCCCAAAGTAAAAGTTCAGACAAATAAAGCCCAAAATTATGCATAAGAATGTTCCAGGGCCACACCTCTTCCGCAGTGGGTCATATTATTTACTTAATTTTTAAATGGTGGATAACAAAGGCTGATGGCCTATCATCTATGTGTTTCGGCTAACCTTCAGCTTCCCTCCCTGCATAATCACACCAGCAGAATCAGTAAGATAAATATATTCACCTTGTTTTGCTTCTTTCAGACTTCCAGGTACTCTAGCCAGGTTGGATCTAAAAGGAAATGACATACAGGATGTTGGAGAACAAGAGCTAAAGGACTTGAAACAGCTCCAGGTTTTAAATTTACGTAACAACAAGATATCTGCCTTGGATCGCAAAGTCCTGGAAAATTTGCCTCGTCTCAGGTACCTGTATTTGGATGGAAACCCTTGGAATTGCACATGCGACCTTTTGAGAACCAGAAGAGCGCTGATGGCCAAAGGGACAGATGTCAGAGGAGGACAGTGTGCAGCACCAGCAGAAAGCCAAGGAGAAAGCTGGATGTCTTCCAAAAAGATTCTGCAGCGGTGTGAAGACCACCTCTCCTCAGCTGAACGAGGCAAAGAGGTCAGAAAAAAAATGAAGACTGATGATCTCTCCAGTGAAGGTGTAAACATGGATGATGATTATTATGATTATGAAATAGATTAATCATGTAACTATGATGAGCCTTAGAGCTATCTTTCTTAATTCAGCAGTGATCTTTGCAGACAAAGAGCCTGCTAGGCTACCACTGACATTTCATCTTTTATTTTATACTACAAGACTTAGTAATTTGGGGCAGGTGGGGATGTAAGGTGTTTTGAAAATTGTAAGATGCCTCTTTTTTAAAAAACTGCTTTGTGTTTAACATTACATGTGTGTAGAAAATAAGAGTACCAGTGCTAGCAGCTAGAAAAGTTTGGCACATTCAGACAAAATGGTGGCAATTAACTGAGTCTGCGAGCTCTGCATAGGGCTCAGTCAAGCACGCAAATAGTTCCATGGAAATCCTGTAAATAAAATCCACACCTACCTCACAAGATGCAACAGCTGGGAATCTGAGACTCCCCAACCCATTTAAGATGGCAGTGTTGTAATTTGCAGAAAAAGGGGCCTGAAGTTGGAAGGTTTTCTATGTGTTCTCAGACTGATATAGGTGGTTGTTCAGTACTGTTCACATAGTATTGCCTTTGAGAAATTAAATTTTCAATAATTATTTGTCCCCCTTAATTGACTTAAACCACTTCATCTAAAGATGAACTAGTTGAGGCATATCTCCAGGTGTAATCCACTTGTCTATTTTTATAACAAATACAACAAAGAGAACAGGTGAGTGGAGCTTGTTTATTGTTCAGTAACATTTATTTACTGGCTCTAAGTTTGGTTTGTATCCATGAACCAAAAGTTTGGGACCAAATGTGACTCAACTGTGTCCCTTTAAAGGATCACTGCTTACCCCTTTCTTAGGGAACAGGAACTGCCACCACCAGACATTAGGCTAAGTTTGACAGACAAAATTATTGGGAGACTTTGGTGTGTGATAGACAAACAACTATTTGACCACAATGCAGGTCAAGTTGCTGTATGTAAGTATTTGGGGTTATGTATTATTCCTATCTGTAGAGGTACAGCAATAAAAGGTGCAAACAAAAACATCCTGTCACCCAGTGTAAGAGATCCAGTATGCTAATGGAAAATAAGAAAACGAGACAACAAATTATTTAAACTTAGTAATAGGAGAGAGCTGAAATATCAAAATATTTAACAGAAGATAACACAGGGTTATTAATGTGTAAATTTCTTAAAGAAAGATTGGCTTTTTTTTTAATAAGGAAGATTGAAAGTGCTGGGTTAAATAACATAAGGCTAAATTCAGAAGTGATGTAAGTTACACTTTGATAAGATTCTAAGATGAGATGCCCTCTACCCATTTTATCTTACACCTTGTTACATTTTCTTTAGGTCCTATGATATGTAAATTTGACCAGTTTACACATCTATTTGGCCTCTAATAGCTAAATTCAACACCTAGGTGAAAAAGTTATATTCTCTCACACGGTGTGTACTATTTAAATGTCTGTTATTTGGGGGGGAACAGAAAATACAAATATCAGAATTAATATGGCTGTTTTTCCTGCCTCAAGAAGAAATCTATTTTGCTACTTCAGTTATATTAAGGTGAAAGGCCTTTCATGGGTGGGAGCGTCCCAGAATATTTGAGACAAAAGGGCTTTATGATATAAACACAAGCTCTGATATATACACGAGTGCAGACCTTATTGAATAGTTCCCAAAGTACTTGAAAACCAAACAGAACAGAAATACACAAACACTAAAAACCAGTGAATTACAAACAACAAGCTGAGGGCTTTCCTGCCAGTTCATAAATCTCAACTGATAACTGAGAAGTGATAGCAGCAAATTACTTTCCAAAGCAAACAGTCTCAATTATCCACTGTTTTCTGGTGCCATTCAGTTACTGAATAATCACTCACATACATAAAGTCTGTTTTTTCAGGTGTCAGAGCTCAGTTATTTGGTTATGTCACCTATGAAAGTATCAATAGCATTTGTAATTAGAGCTATATGGGTCACATGATTAAATATGGTGACATGAGGAATTTGGGGTTTTTCAACTTTTTTTTTAACAAGATATCAGAGAAATAAATATTTTTGGTAGAGTGAGATGTTTATGGCAGCAATATGTTTAGGCAAACAAACTTAGTGGTTACTAGGTGACTTTTATCTGCTTATATTGGATTGCGTGTTAATTAAAAAAAGTCCAAAAGTACTTTTTCTGCATAATAAAATTATTTTTATGTTACACTAATTCTCAACCATTGTTTATAATGATAGATTCTTTTAACAATTTATTTTAAGTGCCCGTCTAGTGTTACCTCAGGGCACCCAGCCTGTCTTACTATCAGAAGGTATCAGTCTGACAGCAAAGAACTAACTTGATGGAGCTTGCTCTCTCTTTTGAGAGACAGAAGATATATTACAGGCAGTCTACAGATTTTTACAAGCACAGGTTGTAGGAATCTAGTAGACAGGGATTTCATTTGACAAACATTATTCATACAAACTGGGGTATAGTGCCAGAGTACTGAATTCAGTTGCACCTTTTGCCTTTGGATCAGAAAAATTAGGCTGATCTCGGATTCTGGGTGGGAGATACTCTTCACTTAGCTGTTGCTGAGTGCAACAAAAAAAGGTACAGAATCTGGCCTGGATCCACAAACGGACTTTTCAGTGCCTAGAAAATTATAAGAACAATAATGTGACCCATAAAGCTTGAGTTAGGTGCCTAAGCTCCCTATACAATGAAGGGAGAGAGATAGGTGCCTTAGAATGTGATCCACAAAAGGGCAACTTCTTGCCTAAGCTAGTCAATAGGAGAGGGCAACAACAGGGGGATAGCTAAGCCCCCTGCCCCGTCTCATAGGAGCTTATCTGTGTTAGCGATCCACCATCAGGAACCCCTCTCTTGGGGGCTTAGATGCCTAAGTTGTTTCTTGTGAGAATGAGTTACATGCCTGCCTCACTCAAAAAGCTACAGGAGGAAGAGGAGCAGCCCACCGTATAAATGCTAGCCAAGTGGTTAGCACACTAAGCTAGGCTGTGGGAGACCCAAGTTCAGTTTTACTCCTGTCTGCATGATGAGGAAAAAGGATTTGAATAGGAGTCTCCCACATTTCAGGCAAGTATTCTTAACAACTGAGCTATCACGTATTTTGAAGGGGGAATCTGTCAGCCGTAGTCTCCTGTTGAAACTGTTCCACTGAAGCCCTTCCACGGTATGCATCTGATGAAGTGAGCTGTAGCTCACGAAAGCTCATGCTCAAATAAATTCGTTAGTCTCTAAGGTGCCACAAGTACTCCTTTTCTTTCTGCGAATACAGACTAACACGGCTGTTACTCTGAAACCTCTCAGGAGACTGCTATTCAAATCTTTTCTACCCCTCAGGAAGAGATGGAAATTGAATCTGGCCTTAAAGTTATAAGGTGGATGCTGCTAGCCCCACCAACCAAATTTTGAATCAGATCTGATCTGGTACACAGTTTCTGAGCATGCCTGCTGGATCAAGCCCCACATGCAAGATAGATGCTCCTCCACCTATCTTCCTTTGGTTTGTGGATTGTTCTTACATGATTACTTGGGAGAGAAGCATCCAGGTGGTGCCCTGAGTAAGGCAGTAGTGCACATGCCTAGAAGCAGGAATTTAGGCACCAGGGGAACTTTTACCTTGAAAATATAGACACAGAGTAAGTTTAGACACATACAGGATTAGGCAGTAGTCAAGTGGGAGTTTTGTGGATTGCAGTGGTGCCTAAATCTAGGGTTAGGAATCTAAGTACCTTTGTGCATCAGGGCCTCACCGAACACAAGCCTGAGAATGAGAAGCTTCTGAGTTCTAATAATTCCACCTCTAACACTGACTCAATGGTCTTGGGGAAGTTACCCTGCCTCAGTTTCTCATCTGTAAAATGGAGATACTGACCTATTTACAAGGATGTTATAAGATTAATTACTAATATTGCAACACATTTTAAAGATGAAATACATATGAATATTAATTAATGTTTTGTTGTCCAGTTGTTTTACTATGTTCAATTTCCTACAATTTAAAAATACCACACTCTGGAGAGGTAATAAAATTACTTTTTTAAAAATAATTTTAAAAGCTCTTCCCAGCTTATCATTTCTTCCATGACTCGTTTTTTTAATACACTTCTTCCCCACTGTCTGAGTTGAGACACTTTTACTGTCAATCCTCAGTCTACACAGGCTTCCTAGGACAAGATTCGAAGGAGGAAAACATGCACGATGGACATAAATCAGCAGCCACAAGTTTTTACTATTTTTAAAACGGAGCCCTTTTGATGCATTTTCTTTAAAAAGTGATTTTTTTTTTAACCCTCAGTGAGCGTTGGGATAATTGCATAAGCACATGTTTTGGCACATCTACTGAAATATTTAAATAGTAATACCTTGCTTTTACATTGTGCTCTCAAAGTGCTTTTCAAAGGAGGTCACTATCATTATCCCCATTTTACAGATGGGGAAACTGAGGCACAACAAGAGGATGTGACTTGTCTGAGGTTACCCTGGCTCTGGTCAGCAAGAACACAACCCAGGTCTCTTATGGACCACTCCAGTGTCCTTACTTCTAGCCCACACTAGCTAAGAACCTGATGGAATTGTTGAAGATAGCATGTAACCCAGAGGCGGGCAAACTATGGCCCGCGGGCCACGTCCGGCCCGCGGAACCATCCTGCCTGGCCCTTGAGCTCCTGGCAGGGGAGGCTAGCACCTGGCCCCTCCCCTGCAGCCTCAGCTCACGATGCCGCCAGCGCTCTGGCCCGCGGCTCCTGCCGGGCAGCACGGTGGTGGGGCAGGCTCCAGCTGTGCAACAGAACTGTGAGCGGTATGCTCTGAGAGGCATGGTAAGGGGTCAGTGGGAGGGGGTTGGATAAGGGGCAGGGAGCCCCGTGGGGCAATCAGGGAGCAGGGGGCGGTTGGACAGGGCAGAGGTTCGGGGGGGGGGGGCGGTCAGAGGATGGGGAACAGGGGTGGTTGGATAGGAGGTGTGGTCCCAGGGGGCAGGGGTGTGGATAGGGGTCAGGGCAGTCAGGGGACGGGGCGGGGTTAGATAGGCGTGGGAGTCCTGGGGGGCCTGTTAGGGGGCAGGGTTGTGGACAGGGGTCGGGGCAGTCAGGAGACAGGGACCAGGGGAGGTTAGCTAGTGGGTGGAGTCCTAGGGGGTGGGGCTCCCGGGAGGGGGTGATCAAGGGACAACGAGCAGGGGGGTTGGATGGGTCCATGATTCTGAGGGGGGGGCAGTCGGGGGCGGGAAGTGGGAGGGAGCGGATAGGGGGTGGGTGCCAGGCTGTTTGGGGAGGCACAGCCTTCCCTATCTGGTCCTCCATACAGTTTTGCAACCCAGATGTGGCCCTCGGGCCAAAAAGTTTACCCATCCCTGATGTAACCAGTGAGGTACAGGGCACTGCATGTTATTTAAGAATGAAACGAAGAAAAAACAAGCAGCAGAGAGGGGTGGAAGAGGCTGACGTTACAAATCTTACTTTCAATAAATTGGGGGGTTGGGAGGGTAACATGGTTTCTCCAAAAAACTGACACACGATGCGACCACATTTTCATCAAAGAAACAAAATCTTTGAGCCTGGATCCACAAAGGGGCTTATGCATTGCAATGCTCAGCACTGCAACACCTAACTTTTAGGCACCTAAAAATCACTTGGAACGAGAGAACATACTAGACTGGGAGCCACGAAAGAGTGTCCCTCAAGCCTTTTCTCACTGAGTTAGGTGCCTGACTCAAGGCTGATAGTGACCCACAACTGGGAGCCCCACTTCTGGCATCAAGCAGCTGAGACACCTAAAAAGAAAAGGAGGACTTGGGGCACCTTAGAGACTAAATTTGTTAGTCTCTAAGGTGCCACAAGTCCTCCTTTTCTTTTCGCGGATACAGACTAACACGGCTGCGACTCTGAAACCTGTCAAAATGAGACACCTAAGCGGTTTCTTATGACAATGAATTAAGCAGCTACCATTGCCATACCCATCAAAAGAGCGTGGGGAGAAAAATGCTGCATCCAGCCTTTTAACCGAGTGGTCAGAGCACTCGCCTGAGAGCCCCAGGTTCAGCTCCCCGCCTTTGCCTGGAGCTGGGAGAGGGGGATTTGAAGAAGGGTCTGGCGCTTTGCAGAGAGGTGCTGGACCCGCTACAGGCGATGCTCGGGGCGGCTATTCCGCAGCGGGCCGAGCCTGGCGCAGGCTCTGCGTAAAGTTCAAATACCTGGCCCCGCAGGTCCCAGCGACCCCGGCACGAAACGCAGCGCCGCTCCTCGAAACCGGGCCGCGCTACCGCTTGCTACCCAGGACCCCGCGAGGGGCCGCTGTGCCCAGGCCTCTGTCTCCTGCACCGGGTCGCGGCGGGCAACAACCCCACCCGGACCGTTAAGAACAGGCCCTTCCTGCTGGGCCACGTCATTCTCGCCCTACACGAGGAAGTGACGCCATCGCTAGGATTTCAGCCAATAGGAGCTCCACGGCGTGGGGGTCAAAGGGTAGGCGAAGTACAAAGATGGCGGCGCTAGCGGCAGCGGCTGAGCCGGTGAAGCCGTCTCACTGAGGAGCAGAACAGTGGCCAGGCCAGGCTAGGCAAGGCGTGGGTGGGGATGATGGTGATGGTGCGTGGCGCGCGCTGTGGCTGAGGATCCCTCGCGCCCTCTAGCCATCCCGCGCCCCCGCCCTTCTCAGCTGGTGCCCCGGCCTCGCGCTCCCTCCTCTCCATGAGCGGCGCGTGCGAGCTGGTGTGGCGCCTGCTGCACGCCCTGCTCTGCCTGCTGCGCGCGCTGCTCTCGTGGCTCCGCGGGCGGCTGCGGAGCGGCCCCCGCTCGTGGCTCTGGCGCTGGTGGCGCCGCGCGGCCTCTGCCGCCGCCTCCTGCGCGCTCCTGGCGCCTGCCGCCGGGGCCTTCGCCTTCCACAAGCCGGGCGCGGCGCGGCGGGTGCCTGGCGGGCGCGGGCGGTGGCGCTGGGACGGGCGGTCCCTGGAGAAGCTGCCGGTGCACATGGGGCTGGTGGTGACCGAGGAGGAGCCGAGCTACGCGGACATGGCCAGCCTGGTGGTGTGGTGCATGGCGGTGGGCATCTCCTACGTCAGCGTCTACGACCACCACGGTGAGCGCGGGGGCTTGGCGGAGAGAGAGGGACCTTGGGTGCCACCTTCCCGTGCTCGGTAACGGGCCCGGGGCGGATACAGCGCGGCGGCGGTTGGCTCGGCCCCTGGCCGCTGTGTTCTGTCAGGGGGGCTCCCCTGGCTAGTTGCTGTTGGAGAAACGCACCTCCCCCCCTTCACGGGCTGGGGAGAGGGGCCGCCTGCGGGCTGGGGGGCTCTGCATGCCCTGGGCGGCTGTTACCACTGAGCTTTTTTCCTGTGTGAATAACTCCATGCTCTCTCCTCATCTTCGCTGTCCTGGGATTGCCAGCATCATCTCTGCCTGCCTGGCCCTAAGACAGGGGTGGGCAAACTACGGCACGGGGGCTGCATCTGGCCCTCCTGATGTCTTAATCAGCCCCTCAGGCTCTCGCTGGGGAGTGGGCTCTGGGGCTTGCCCTGACCTCGTGCTCCAGCCGGGGAGTGGAATTAGGGGCATACCCCACTCCGTGTGGCTCCTGGAAACATCAGCATGTTCCCTCTTCAGCTCCTACATGTAGGGGCAGCCAGGGGGCTTTGCAAGCTGCCCCTGCCCCAAGTGCCTGCGGACAGGGCAGCGTGTAGAGCTGCCTGGCTGCTTCTCCATGTAGGAGCCGGAAGCAGGGGGAACTGACATGTTGCTGCTTCTGGGAGCTGCTTGAGGTAAGTGCTGCCCAGAGCCTGTACCCCTCCCATGCTCCAGCCCCTTGCCCCAGCCCTGATCCCCTTCCGAACCTCTCGGTCCCAGCCCAGAGCACCCTCCCCTCATCCCCAGCTCCACCTCAGAGCCTGCACCCCTAGCAGGAGCTCTTCTCTCCCCCCAAACACCCTGCTCCACCCCGGAGCCCACTCCCTGAACTCCTCATTTCTGTCCCCACCCTGGAGCCCACACCCCAACTTCCAATTTTGTGAGCATTCATGGCCCGCTATACAATTTCCCTACCCAGGTGTGTCCCTCGGGCAAAAAAGTTTGTCCACCCCTGCTCTAAGAGCAGGTGTGAAATCACCAGAGACCCCTTGGCCCTGTTCTGCTGCCTGAGAAAGTGCCAGGCAGCAGTGGAGTCCCCATAACTGTCTGCCTGCTAATTCAGGAGGGCAGGGCAGCAGTCATTCACGTGAGGCTATGATTAATCATAGAATATCAGGGTTGGAAGGGACCTTAGGAGGTCATCTAGTCCAACCCCCTGCTCAAAGAAGGACCAATCCCCACTTTTTGCCCCATCCCTAAATGGCCCCCTCAAGGATTGAACTTACAACCCTGGGTTTAGCAGGCCAATGCTCAAACCACTGAGTTGTCCCTCTTCCCATACAGCCAGTATCACATCCAACTGCCTGGTTCCACTGCCCTAACCTGATGGATCAGGTCCCCATTTTGCAGCTGGATGAACTGGAGGTGGCGTTTCAGAGTGAGACCCAGCAGGACTCAAACCCACAACCTTCCAGAGTGCAGTCAAATGCCTGAACCACTCAGCCAGCTCACCTCTTTGGTCTATGACTAAAGTTAGTTAAATGGGAACTTAGATTCTGTAGGAATTGGTGGCTTAGGCTTTTACTGCTCACTAGGGAAAGGTTCAGGTTTACTGCTGGTAAATGGACTTGATCATAATGGTTCCTTCTGACCTTAATATCTATGACTTGCTTGTTTGGTTTGCTGTTTTTATTCTATAATCTTATTCTGTACTTATCACTGTTGTCTGAGCACCTTTCAGAAGTTTAAGCAATGTAACTAGCGTCTCTTTTTCAAATGTTTTTCTCTTCCAAGGGGGAAAGATGTTTAAATAAAAATTTACACTTAAATTGTATTACCTGTAACATGTTAATAGTGTAATGTTCTGTATTGATGAAGGCAAGATCAAGGAAGTGCACCTTGATCTTGGAACAAAGCATTGAGATTTAGTGTAATCTTAGACCCTGCAGAAGATCCAGTCTTGGATCACCCCTCAAAAAAGTTTAGTCTCCTACATAGATGAGCTTTACCCTTGTAGTAAACAAATCTATTGTGCCAAAGGAGTGGAGCTGTTGAACAGATGATTTTTAGGTATTCTGGGCCCAAATTATTGGGTTTCTTGAATAGAAGGACAGATCTTGAATTTCTCATTTTATGGAAAGCCAGTGCAGTGAGCAGAGGACATATGCTCATGTTGTCACATGTTGCTGAGGACTTGTACAGAAACAGCACTACTACTGAGCGCATGTCTTCATTAGTAACATTAAAGCGCTGTGTAGTTGCGGCACCAGTGCTGGGAGAGAGCTGTCCCAGAACTATAACAAACCACCTCCACGGTGCCAACACTTGGGGGAGGGGGGGAAATCGGTCCACACCCGTGAGTGAGAATGTTGCAGCACTGTAAAGTGGCAGTGTAGACAAGGCCTTAGTTTCTTGATGTCTGATAGTTTTGTTCCCAGCTAGACTGCATAACTTTAGTCCAGCTTGAAAGTGATAGGCAGCTATTACTAATGCTAGCTAAGTCATCTGCGAGGATAGGACAGAGTCATCTAGCCATTTGGAGATAACAGCATCCACAAAAGGCAGACAGAAAAACTTCCTATCTGGCAGGGTGGTTGAGCACTGGAATAAATTGCCCAGGGAGGTTGTGGAATCTCAGTCATTGAAGATTTTTAAGAGACAGATTAGACCACAACCTGTCAGGGTTGGTCTAGATCAGTGGTCTCCAGCCTTTTTAAGCACATAATCACTTTTTAAATTTAAATGCAACCTAGGAATTACCTCAAAGAAAATGTAGAAATAGTAGTAATCTCACAAACCCAAACACCCTTGCCCTGCCCCCTTTCCTGCTCCTGCCCCGCCCCTTCCCCAAGGCCCCACCCTGCTCACTCCATTCCCCCCTCCCTCCATTGCTCACTCTTCTCTCCCCGCCCCCCACCCTCACTCACTTTCACAGGGCTGGGATGGGGGTTGGGGTGCAGGCTCTGGGCTGTGGCCCAGGGGTTTGGAGTGTTGGAGGGGCTCCAGGCTGACCCTGAGGCAGGAGGCTGGGGTGCAGGAGGGAGCTCAGGGCTGGGGCAGGAGGTTGGGCTCCAGGAGGCGGTGTGGGGTGCTGGCTTGGGGAGGGGACTCAGGCAGCAGTTTGGGGTGCAGGCTCTGGGAGGGGGTTGGGGCAGGGGGTTGGAGTGCAGGAGGTGGCTCAGGGCTGGGTCCGGGGTGCAGGAGGGGATGTGGGAGGGGATTCAGGTCTGGGGGTTTGTGGTGCTGGCTCTGGTCGGGCGCCCCTTATTTCAGGCAGCTCCCGGCTGGCAGCAGTGCAGTGGGGCTAAGGCAGGCTCCCTGCCTGCCCTGGCCCCATGCCGCTCCAAAAAGCTGCAGACACGTCTAGCAGCAGCTCCTGGTGGAGGGGGAGGGGCAGAGGGTATCTGTGCTGCTCCCATTGGCTGTGGTTCCATGTTCATGGCCAATGGGAGCTGCTCTCCCCGCCTCTCTGACTGCATCTGGTTCCCAAAGGGCAAGATGTAGCAACTTACAAAAGCGCCTAGCACTGCCGGTCAGTGTTTTCTCAACCAAACTTTACCAAGTTCACTGTCTTCAGTGTGGGATGAAGACTTATAAGAACCTCTATTTAAGCAGCTAGTTTTTCAGGGCTTGACAAATTTCTTAGGTCTTGTTTACACTTAAAAAGCTACAGTGGCATAGCTCTGCTGCTGCAGCTGCACTGCTGTAGTGCTTCTGTGAAGACACTGCCTACACTGATGGGAGGGGTCCTCCTGTCAGAGTAGGTAATCCATCTCACTGAGAGCTGGTCAGCAGAAGAATTCCTCCATCAAACTAGCAGGGTCTACACAGGAACTTAGGTTGGCCTAACTATATCTTTCAGTGGTGTGGATTTTTTGTACCCCTGAGCAATGTAGCTATGCTTACCTAGTTTTCTAGTATAGACCAGACCTTAGTCACCTACTAGTGAGAGATTGCCTAAATAAAAAAAAACAAACCCACCCACCCTGAACCCTGCTTAGTGCCTTTCTATTTGGTTGACTAGCAAGCAAAGCAGCTGTCTTATACACTTGAAGCTCCATCTCTTCCTAGTTGTCTGGAAGGTAGAAGTCTCCTTTATCCCAGAGTGTTCTGGTTGTCGTGTGGGGGTTTGGAATAGATCTCTGCTATCTCCATCCCTTGTTTCCCTTATTGTGGGCTGAGGGGGTGGAGGGGTGTCTTCATCTCTGCACAACTCAAATGCCTGCTGCCACTGATTGTCAATTTCACACTGTTGCAGGCTATGAGAATCTTGTGTTCACTGCTACCAGTAGGGCTACAAATAGCTGTGACACTGATCAGTTTTGATGATTTAACTAGACTTCATTGATCAGCAATCTTTCTGCAGACTAGGGCAGAAAAATCTGCATGACTTTACATGCAGTTTACATTTGTAATCTTCTATTTAAAATAGAAGGCTAGGATCTTGTTTTTTTTTAAATGAATACTTGTGTATTGTAGAAAATGGTGACTTAGAGTCTTATCCATATTGGGGAATTCCTCTGGCAAGGGGACTTTCAACAAATTGGGGAAAGCATGGTACCATGTTTCCTCTCATTTTAGACATTTCAGTCAAGAAAGCTTCAATAAGACTATCTAGTGTGGTGGTCAGATAGTTTTCATCAAATATTTAACAGGCTAACCTTCCCCTGAAGAAAAGCCCAGACAGGAATAATAAGCCAGAAGAGAGAGATCACTGAGCTTGCGGCTGCTGTTTGCTTGCCATACTAGTTTCTAGTCACTGTTATGTCTCAAGTATAATTCTTGTTTCCATAACACAAGTGCTTACCCTAGCAAAAATTGCACAAAATAACTTTCTATTTAGGAAATGTATGCAGTGTGACTATTGCTTGTTTATAAACTACGCCCATTCTGAAAAACAAATGAAAGATTTTAAACCTGGTTGAGGCAGCTTACAAAGTCCAGAGGATTTGTCGTTGACTAAATTTGCCTTCAGTTGTGTCAAAGTATCTTTTTTTTCCCCATAAGAAATAAGCCTAAAATACCAGCATTTTATATACTTCTAAATAGGCTGCATTGAATAGAAGCTATATTATCACGAAACCTGCTGTGATTGCTACAGCTGTTTCTCTTCAGATCGTATAAATCTTTCACCTTTTACTAAAGGTTTCCTGTGTTGCTAAAACTCTTCTGATCTTTTGCCACAGAAAGCTAATGTGCTGACACTAAGTCATGAGTTTTAAATGAATAATTTAAAACTCATAACTCTGGAAAATGGCAAACAGGAAGCTGGAGGATATTCCATACATGGAATATACGTTGCTTAGATGTATCTTAACACGTCCAAAGGGAAATATTTTAAAAATGCATAAACATTTTCAAATTTAGTTAAATAAAACTACCTTAAATGTGCTGGATGCAAAACATTTTGGCAAATTCTTATAACGTCTTTCTTTTGCATTTAAAACTGGTTTAATAAACAAAGGGAGTACTATTTGTAGCTACTGAACTGTTTCTAGCTTAATAGCTCAAGACTTCAGAACTAGTAGATCTCATCCTCTCATACGCACACATATATTTTTAAACCCATACATTAGAAGGAAAAACAAACAAGTTTTCTTGCTTTCCCAGTTGGCTTCTTAATTTTGAATGAACTAGTCATTGAACTGAACTAGTTGAATAGAATGAAATGAAGAGAATATTTTCTCTGCACCTGCAGAAGAAGCTGTAGATGTCAAAAACTGGTTTAGCATTCCAACAAACTCTAGTTCTGGGTGCTTAACCAGTGACTTCACCAGTTCCATGATCTGACTTTCTTTATAACTTCAGCAGCAACCGAGTAGCACTTGAATATTTGTTTTAATTTAGACTACTTTAATGGATTATATTAAATTTTGACAACCTATGTTTAGGTCTTAATTTCAAAATTAATCTTGTTTGTTTTTTTACAAAGCAATGTATTTAAATCCATTTAAAGAAAAAATGTTTTTATCAACCTTGATTTGGAATCTGTTTCAAGCTCCAGATTTGGAACAGGAGGTTCCCAAGATACAGCTGTCCTCCTCTTTCCCTCCCCCCACCCCCAAATTACATGACATAAAAATTAGGGTTTTTTTGCATGCACCTCAGTCAAACTGTGGCTCTGAGAGCATGTCTACACTACAAGTGCTAGAGCTGCAGCACCATATTTACTACAGCGATGAAAGGGTTTTTTTCCATCATGACAGTAAATCCATCCCCTTGAGAGGCAGTAGCTAGGTCAAGGGAACAATTCTTCAGTCAACCTAGCTGCATTTCCAGTGTGGGTTAGGTTGATTTAAGTGTCATACACCCATCAAATTCTCACAGCTCTCAAGAACTAGATTGACATAACGTTTAGCTGTAGACCGGGCTTGATCCTCTTCAAACATATATCACCCACTTTGAGCTAGTGTCCCACACCTGCTGCCCCTTAAAGGAAGCAATATTTTAAAGGGTGTGAAAGATTTGGGGGATATGATTGTCAACTTATTCCATTTTTACTTTGTGAACATCATTTGATTGTAAACTCTGGTGTAACTTTCAGAACTCATTCTCTCAGGCCATGTCTACACTGCAGCTTATGTCTGCATATCTTATGTCACTTGAGGTGTGAATAAACTACCCCGAGTGACATAAGTTACACCGACATAAGCGCCAGTGTGCACAGCACTGTGTCAGCTGGAGAGCTTCTGCTGCTCTCAGAGGTGGCTTTATTATGCTGACAGAAAGCTCTCTCCTGGTGGCAGAGTGTCTTCACCAGATGCACTGCAGGAGTACCACTGCAGTGCTTTTTGTGTAGAAAAGCCCTAATAGGAACTTGACAGAGTACAGAGACTGTCTGGGAAGCTGTCACAGAGCAATCAAAGGTTTCAGAGTAACAGCCGTGTTAGTCTGTATTCGCAAAAAGAAAAGGAGTACTTGTGGCACCTTAGAGACTAACCAATTTATTTGAGCATGAGCTTTCGTGAGCTACAGCTCACTTCATCGGATGCATGCCGTGGAAACTGCAGCAGACTTTATATATACACAGAGAATATGAAACAATACCTCCTCCCACCCCATTGTCCAGCTGGTAATAGCTTATCTAAAGTGATCATCAGGTGGGCCATTTCCAGCACAAATCCAGGTTTTCTCACCTCCACCCCCCCCACACAAATTCACTCTCCTGCTGGTGATAGCCCATCCAAAGTGACAACTCTTTACACAATGTGCATGATAATAAAGTTGGGCCATTTCCTGCACAAATCCAGGTTCTCTCACCCCCTCACCCCCCTCCCAAAAACCACACACACAAACTCACTATCCTGCTGGTAATAGCTCATCCAAAGTGACCATTCTCCCTACAATGTGCATAATTAAGGTGGGCCATTTCCAGCACAAATCCAGGTTCTCACATCCCCCCCACCCCCATACACACACAAACTCACTCTCCTGCTGGTAATAGCTCATCCAAACTGACCACTCTCCAAGTTTAAATCCAAGTTAAACCAGAACATTTGGGGGGGGGGGTAGGAAAAAACAAGAGGAAATAGGCTACCTTGCATAATGACTTAGCCACTCCCAGTTTCTATTTAAGCCTAAATTAATAGTATCCAATTTGCAAATGAATTCCAATTCAGCAGTTTCTCGCTGGAGTCTGGATTTGAAGTTTTTTTGTTTTAAGATAGCGACCTTCATGTCTGTGATTGCGTGACCAGAGAGATTGAAGTGTTCTCCGACTGGTTTATGAATGTTGTAATTCTTGACATCTGATTTGTGTCCATTTATTCTTTTACGTAGAGACTGTCCAGTTTGACCAATGTACATGGCAGAGGGGCATTGCTGGCACATGATGGCATATATCACATTGGTGGATGTGCAGGTATACGAGCCTCTGATAGTGTGGCTGATGTTATTAGGCCCTGTGATGGTGTCCCCTGAATAGATATGTGTGCCCAATTGGCAACGGGCTTTGTTGCAAGGATAAGTTCCTGGGTTAGTGGTTCTGTTGTGTGGTATGTGGTTGTTGGTGAGTATTTGCTTCAGGTTGGGGGGCTGTCTGTAGGCAAGGACTGGCCTGTCTCCCAAGATTTGTGAGAGTGTTGGGTCATCCTTTAGGATAGGTTGTAGATCCTTAATAATGCGTTGGAGGGGTTTTAGTTGGGGGCTCAAGGTGACGGCTAGTGGCGTTCTGTTATTTTCTTTGTTAGGCCTGTCCTGTAGTAGGTTACCTACTAGTAGTTACCTACTACAGGACAGGCCTAACAAAGAAAATAACAGAACGCCACTAGCCGTCACCTTCAGCCCCCAACTGAAACCCCTCAAACGCATTATTAAGGATCTACAACCTATCCTAAAGGATGACCCAACACTCTCACAAATCTTGGGAGACAGGCCAGTCCTTGCCTACAGACAGCCCCGCAACCTGAAGCAAATACTCACCAACAACCACATACCACACAACAGAACCACTAACCCAGGAACTTATCCTTGCAACAAAGCCCGTTGCCAATTGGGCACACATATCTATTCAGGGGACACCATCACAGGGCCTAATAACATCAGCCACACTATCAGAGGCTCGTATACCTGCACATCCACCAATGTGATATATGCCATCATGTGCCAGCAATGCCCCTCTGCCATGTACATTGGTCAAACTGGACAGTCTCTACGTAAAAGAATAAATGGACACAAATCAGATGTCAAGAATTACAACATTCATAAACCAGTCGGAGAACACTTCAATCTCTCTGGTCACGCAATCACAGACATGAAGGTCGCTATCTTAAAACAAAAAAACTTCAAATCCAGACTCCAGCGAGAAACTGCTGAATTGGAATTCATTTGCAAATTGGATACTATTAATTTAGGCTTAAATAGAGACTGGGAGTGGCTAAGTCATTATGCAAGGTAGCCTATTTTCTCTTGTTTTTTCCTACCCCCTCCCCCCCTCCAGATGTTCTGGTTTAACTTGGATTTAAACTTGGAGAGTGGTCAGTTTGGATGAGCTATTACCAGCAGGAGAGTGAGTTTGTGTGTGTATGGGGGTGGGGGGGATGTGAGAACCTGGATTTGTGCTGGAAATGGCCCACCTTAATTATGCACATTGTAGGGAGAATGGTCACTTTGGATGAGCTATTACCAGCAGGATAGTGAGTTTGTGTGTGTGGTTTTTGGGAGGGGGGTGAGGGGGTGAGAGAACCTGGATTTGTGCAGGAAATGGCCCAACTTTATTATCATGCACATTGTGTAAAGAGTTGTCACTTTGGATGGGCTATCACCAGCAGGAGAGTGAATTTGTGTGGGGGGGTGGAGGTGAGAAAACCTGGATTTGTGCTGGAAATGGCCTACCTGATGATCACTTTAGATAAGCTATTACCAGCTGGACAATGGGGTGGGAGGAGGTATTTTTTCATATTCTCTGTGTATATATAAAGTCTGCTGCAGTTTCCACGGCATGCATCCGATGAAGTGAGCTGTAGCTCACGAAAGCTCATGCTCAAATAAATTGGTTAGTCTCTAAGGTGCCACAAGTACTCCTTTTCTTAGAGCAATCAAAGGCCATCAACAGTGAATGACTCTCCCCTGGTGGAACAATGAGGTTGCTACTGGCAGGGCCATTGACTTTGAATAACATTTGTGCCCTGAAGTTGGTGGGATGTTGAAGCATAGAAATTCTCTGTGGAAGAGCATGGACAGAACAGGTGCCAGAGGCATTTTAAGAAAAATGCTCCATAAGGGAAGGAAGCTAATTCATTAGCAGAAACAGAGAACCAATCTAGAGAGAGTGGAGATAGGGACTTTACCTTCCTTGAGCATGTTGATCAAACCCAAGCCTTCACAAAAGGCAGTGAGGTCAGACGAAAGCCTCGTCTACACTAAATAGTTAGATGAACCCAGCTACATTGCACAGGAGTGTGAAAAATCTACCACCTTCCCCCCACCAACATAATTAAGCTGACCTAACCTGTGGTAGACAGTGCAAAGTCATCAGAATTCTTTCATTGACCTTGCCTCTTGGGGAGGTGGATTACCTACTCTGAAGGAGAGTCCCCTTCTGCCAGTGTAGATGGTGTCTATGCTGAAGCGCTGCAGTTGTGCTGCCATAGCGTTTTTCATGTGGACAGTCCCTAAGGGAAAGCATTCAGGAGTTTGTTTTCCACAGATCTGTAACACTCTCACCTTTGAGTATAAAGTGTGTGTGCGTGTTTAAGGAATTAATTTGCTAAGCCTGTATTTCCTTACTTCCATACTGTTTTTGAAGGGTGCAGCTACACAACCAGAGCTCCTGCAGTCAACTAGACTCTGGGGGGAAATACGTCAAAATAGTGTCTTCAGAGAGCCAGGAACTGGCTTCAGGACCGAAGCAGCCAGACTGCATGGTCCCACTGTTTGAGAAGGTTGTCAGACCCTGGCATCCGCACCTGACAGCTCACTTGAGCAATCCAGAGCTAGGAGCAGAGATCAGTAACTTCCCAGAAACAGTGAGCTTAGCAGCATGTGGGATTCAGTGATTGGATCCCTTTGCAACAGAGGAATGCCTGTTCAGAGAGTGGTATTGGACCATTTTATGACAAAAAAAAGTATTAAGAGTAAAAGTTGGATCTACAATGTGGCTCTAGCAAAGCTGATGAGTTGGAGAAAATCACTTCCGCCCCTCTTGAAATGAAACTCCTTCTTTAACCTTGTGTTGGTGCTAATACCTGCTAGTGTATTGATGTCACATAAAGGGCCATGGTTAGGGTTACCAGATGTCCTATTAAAGGGACAGTTGTGTTTTTTGGGATTTTTTTCTTATATAAGCACCTATTACCCCCCACTCCCTGTCCCATTTTTTCCACAGTTGCTATTTGCTCACCCTAGCTGTAGTAGAGTTTGTGGTACAAATGTAACTTTAGCACCATCGTGGCCTAAATGGAGTCTACTCTGCAGGCAGCTCTGGCCAAGAAAAAGCATGCGCAGGAATGCAGCAGTGAAAGTCCCTCCCACAACAGGGGCACCTGTTCTAACACCCCCTAAGTAAACATCCACCCATGGGAAGACTACAATGAATATAGAAAAGGGGCAATATTTGTTTACAGAGGGATGAAAGGAGAAAAATAATGGGGATGGATGGGGGGGAGGGAAACAGTAAAACAGGGTTGCATTTAACACAAAGGCCCCACCCAGCAATGTGTCCACACATAAAGTTCAGGAATCCTGGGCAAAGTTCCAGTCCAGGGGCGAGTCTTGGATGTTCCTGGGCATCTTTGGTGTTAGCAAAGTTTCCCCAACAATCCCCTTTGGAGTCCTCTTCTGCTGCTCTCTGCAAAGCCATACAGAGGAGCAACCTCTCCACTTAACAAGCTAACAGCCTCCTTCCTTATTCCCACTGCAAAGTCACAAGCCCCAGTGCTCATGGTCCCACGCAGCTCTGGGCAACAGTGATACTGGGTCTAGCTCTGGTTTGTCCTTCTCAAGCGATTCCTCCTTGGCACGGTGCTGCCATGGCTCCTGTATTGATGTCCCCAATGGGCTGTTCTGTCCCTCCTAGGCTTCATGCAAGTTACCAGCTGCTTCACTCTGTGAGGGCCAGCTGGCCGTCTGTCTGGAGTGCCAGACACACACCCAGTCACTTTCCCCTCTCTCTCTCTCTGCTCTCCCCCACCCCCAATCATACTTCCTCCTTCTGAAACAATCGGCACTTCCTGCCTTAGGGAAAAGATTTAAAGGGGCCATGCTCTCTAAACCCCAAAGCGATTACACAAATTTAATGTAATTTGGTCAAGGGATTATCAACATACACCAATAACATTGAGCTTCTTTTCATTTTTAACATAATCTCACTGTGCATATGAAAACTGATGTCCTCAACAAGGGCTGGGGTAGACTTCATTCAGCAGTCCCTAACACATTGAAGAGCAGTTGGAGTGCATGCAGATGAAGGAAAGAATACAATTCAGTAGAGCATACTACATTACATAAAGTGGCATGCTTACTTCATCATTCCTTAGTCATGTGTGCTTATTGTAGAGTAGCCCTGGCTGAAACATACTTTCATTATATCCCTTGTGGCTCTTGCCAGCTCCTAGGAGCAGAGTTAAAGTGGGCTGAGGTTGGTGTGTTCTTAAACCTCTGAAAACCAAGAAATAGAGTAAAGTGTATGAGGCACCGGTGGTCAACTTTAAGTACTAATGAAGTTTTGAGCAGTGAATTTTTGTAACAAATGAGCAATATTATTCTCCTAAGTGTCAAATAGTGAGTTGATCCGAATATGCTGTAATAAATACAGGCCTGAGTGTCAGTATTGGCTATGAAATCTGACTGTAAAAGTCATAATTGTTCGTGTTGCCTCTAATGTTCATCTGCCCTAGCTGCACTTCACATAACTTAGTCTACAGTGTATTTTACAAACATTGATTCTTGTTTCAGAGTAACAGCCGTGTTAGTCTGTATTCGCAAAAAGAAAAGGAGTACTTGTGGCACCTTAGAGACTAACCAATTTATTTGAGCATGAGCTTTCGTGAGCTACAGCTCACTTGTAAAGCTGGTAAAAACATGTAAGAGGTTTGTGCTGTGCACTGTGGCTTTACGGCTCAGCTTGCCACTTACTATTTACCTAGAGAAGTCCTGATGCAAAGTTTCATTTGTCTTAGGTCACAGACGGAGCTGGTGCAAGGCTAGCATTAGAATATGGGAGTTCCTTGCTTCTGCTTGTTTGTACATCTTCATCTCTAACTTGCATCTGACATGTAAATGGTAAATTGGTCATAGAATTAGAGCATTCTAGCAGTGAAGTGGCAGTGTTCTGCTTTCCAAAGAACTATCGGATGTCACTGCTTACTGGTTCAGCTATGCAAGAACATTAGCAGCATACACTAGATTTAAAGTTATATGTAGTTAATTTTATTCTCTTCCAAGGTCATCATGAAGCGCATTTATGTAGTATCATCTGCTTCAGTTATTGATTGATCTTGTCAAGTCTAGTTTCAAGCTAGTGTTTACTGCCTGTTTGTTCTCTCTGAAAAAGTGGAAACTGAAGTGACTTTTACGTTTTGTTATGGGTTTTTTAAGGAATCTTCAAGAGGAATAACGCAAGGCTGATGGATGAAATTTTAAAACAGCAGCAGGAACTCTTGGGTCTAGATTGCTCCAAATATACAGTGGAATTTGCAAATCAAGACAAAACAGACCAAGGTAGGATTGTGATGATGAGGTCCCTGAGAAAACTAAGTGGTTTGTTCATTGAGGGTTATGTATCCTCCTATATGTACATTCCTCCCTCTCACTGCTACCTCTTTTCTTCCCCTGTTTCTTCCTTAGCCCCTCATTAAAATGGGTGACAAAGAATGTTTATAACCTTCCTGGGCTAGTGTTGTTTTTGTGGTAGTTGCTCAAAGGATCCTGTTATCTAAGGCAGTGACTCTTAACCTTTCCAGACTACTGTACCCCTTTCAGTAGTCTGTCTTGTGTACCCCCAAGTTTCACCTTACTTAAAAACTACTTGCTTACAAAATCAGACATAAAAAGTCAAGTGTCACAGCATACTATTACTGAACCATTGCATACTTTCTCATTTTTACCATATAATTATAGAATAGATCTATTGGAATATAAATATTGTACTTACATTTCAGTGTATAATATATAGAACAGTATAAACAAGTCATTGTATGAAATTTTAGTTTATACAGCCTTTGCTAGTGCTTTTTATATACCTGTTATAAAACTAGGCAAATGTCTAGATGAGTTGATGTACCCCCTGGAAGACCTCTGCGTACTCCCAGTGATACATGTACCTCTGGTTGAGAAACACTGGTCTAAGGGACATATTGTCCTCATAATCTGTGTGAGAATTATTAGTGGAAGAAAATACTCTTAAATTTAAATGTCCATCATTGTGCTAACACTTCACAGTTAGCTATAGAAATGAGGGGGACACTTCCCAATAGAAGATGCAGAATAAGCTTATTTCATAGGCAGCTGCATATTCACTCTTGCTTGAGTGGGGAGGGAGGTTGAGGGTTTTTTTGTTTGTTTGCTGGCCAGCCTCTTCTCTTCATGTGAAATTAACTAGTTCTGGGTAGGAGAGGGATGTCGGAGGAGGTATTGCCATGATAGTAGTAGTGTGCACAGTACCCCTAGGGGGGGAGAAGGGAAGAGTGAACAGAAGCTCTTACACTGCTGCCTGCAGCAGTAGCTTCCTCCTGAAGCATGTGGGGACCCAGGCAGGAAGGGCAGGAATGTCTACAGTAAGGTTACTTTTGCAATTTAGCATACGCAAACAAATCTAGTGAATGTTTCCTGTTCCACAGTTAACAGGAAGACACTAGGAATCAGTTCTTCTGACTCTGCTAACTAGCTGACATGCCTGAACATATTTGCTTTCTTGATAAGATAGCAACCTCCATGTGAAAGAGGGACAGCCTGTAACTGAAGGCCTCAGTGTATAAACTTTTCTGCAGGTGTTCTTAGGGCACTGGGTAAATTGCTGCAAACATTGGTATTCTACCAGTATAGTGCCAGACTAACCATGCTATTGTGTTACTCAAGGAGTGCATTTGTAAAGACAAATACTGTACTTACAAGCAATGCTACTTGCCAGACAGAGATTGTTATTTTAAAAGTAGTGTCATCAAGTTTTATTATTGTGAATGTGAGAGACTCAATAATTTTAAAATTAGTCTTTTACTGCTTGAGTCATTCAGTTCTCTACACTCACAAGGTTCTCTCACTAGATTTGCAGTACGGCTTTAGAAGATTTCTTGAGAGAAGGGATATATTCCTTTTTAATGTGCCAGCTGGCATCTGCTGCAGAAGTTTCTATTTATTGGCAGTTCTTCTGAAAGAGACATTTTAAAGTTTTCCATTTCCTCAACTGCAAGAGTTCTGGGATGAATTTCTATGTCTTATGTGCCATACAACATTAATAAAGTGTACATTCAGCAGGGGTTCCTTGGATTTTCAGCGTGTCAGACTGTCTTGTTGCCCATCTCTTCCAGTAGTGAAGACATGCTAACTATGAGTGTCATGTTCCTCTTGTCCCCATGCATCTAGATGCTGCTGCTTCTCCACCTGCTCCCTTAGCTATCCTTCTCTTGGTAGATAGCATGTCAAAGCCTTGCTGGGGATTTTGGTTTCAGACTACAGCATCAGTTTCCTCTCTTTTCAATGCAATATTTGTATTAAGTAACATTCAGAGACCCCGCTGTACTAGGCAACATATAGACATGTTATCTAAGCCCTGAGCTACACTACAGAGTTAGGTTAACATAGGGCAGCCAAATCAACCTAACTCTAAATGTCTACACTAAAATTCAGCTCCTACTGATGTAACTTGCCCACTACGCTGAGATAATAACTTCACCTCTGCGAGAGGTTGATGTAGTTTGGTCAATACAGAGTCAGTGCAGACATTTTATTGCTTACATCAACTGTTGCTGCCTTTCAGAATCCATCCCACAGTGCCCCCCACTGGTAGTTAAATTGGTGCAAGCGCTCCTGGTGAGGATATGCACTGCTGACACACACAGCTCAATGTGGACATGCAAAAGCAGTTTAATTACTGCAATGGCTGTAAGTCAACGTAACTAGGGTAGACTTAATTTTGTAGTGTAGACTTGCTGTAGGTATCATTGGCTGAATTCCTACTCTAGTCTCGGCTTCCTCATGTAGGGCAGGCTTTTAGCTGTAAGAGTTTTGGCTCTTTTAGGCCAAGGTAGGTCAGCCTCAGTTAGGCCAGCTGCCAGTCCCTTTGTCCTCTCAGACAATAGTAATTGTGACGTCGGGGGAGCTGCTGAGTGTTCAGCACTTCAGAAAATGAGGCCACTGATTTGTGTCTAAGCGTACGCTTATTTAAGAGCCTAACTTAGGCATCTGTTTTTAAAAATATGTGGGTCCAAGTCAGTATTGTATCTTTAGAGATCAGCTAATTCTTCTTCAAGTAGATGCAGATATCTATTCCACTTAGGTGTGCGCATGCCCTGCACGCCAGAGTTAGAGACTTTTCCCTATCATTATCCATAGAAGGGCCGTGCTTGTGGCTGTGGCCCTTTCCCAGCTATAAGAGGTGGCAGTGCTTGCTTTGTTTGAGAGGCCCACCTTAAAAGAGCACTGTTTTGATCTGTAAATTATTTCTAAAAAGGAGACTCAGGTGACATTATACCTTAGGTGCTGCCTGAGGCAATTTTTGAACCGGCCATGCGGTCTGATCCCATACCAAGGCCTTTCTCAGGCCAAAGCTCACCCTCAGGCTTGGAGAGCGCTGCTGCCTCTCGTTCCAGTGCAGACACCTCATCAAAGAGAGAGAGCTAGAAGTTCTCCATTATTGGCGCCAAGGAAGAGGTCTCATAAGACCAATGGGACCACTCCAAGTCATGGGGTGACAGCTCTGCCTCCCACAGGAAAAGCACAGACTGGCACGGGGCTGGTTCTGGTGTGCAGGATGGCACAGGTACCTCTGACCCTTCCCCAATACTGAGCGGGAAGGGCAGAAGCCCTGTACTGTTGACTCCGGCCTCTGGGCACCCCTGGAGTCCAGCACTGCTGAGGGAGATGCCAGTGTCGACTGTGTCCATGTTGTCTGTATCAGTCAGCTACAGACTTCTCCTGCCTTTCATTCTGAATCTAACCGTTGGTCCAGGGCTGCACCACCTATGGTCCCTCCAATTAAGCAAGCTGCTGAACCTCCATGTCTGTTGCCACTGCATCCGGACCTTCCCCTTCCTGTGGTTGGAATGGCACCTATACTGGAATTGGGAAACAGGACCTCAGCACTGGGGACCCTTTTCAGCCCCACCACATTTGGTGCTGCAAGTGCTCCCATGATGGCTCTTGCCACCCTCGGCATTGACACATTTGGGCTCTCCGTACTGATGTTTGCACCAGGACTGACACTGCTTATGACACCAGCATGCTCAGTAGAGATGGTACTGTCTTCATCACAGATTCCCTCCTCGTTCTCTGACGGATGAATCGGACCGCCTGTTGGCTCCCTTGTGCGTCGCTCTACCCATGTTGCTGAGATTCTAGGGCTCCGATTCCAATTCGGAGTTATCTTTCCACTTCACATCACCTGAGGAACTCAAGGGACTGCCAATGGATCAGTTTGACTCCCAGGGTTGGCGTGTGACCTGTGGCAGGGATCATGGTCCCTGGCCTGGCCCCTACTGGCCACCAGTGCCCTACCCATATCCGTGTCCTTGGACTCAGTAGGATGCTTGTTGTTCACAGAGATCCTGCTCTTCGTCCTGATTGAAGCCAAAGTCATGCCAGGTTGACAGCGGTGGCTTTGAATCAGCCGCAGGCCCAGGCATTGGCGGTCTTCCTCCCTGCGGAATTGCTGGAGTCCTCCGTCCTGGGTATATCTTTCCAGGAGCAAAAGCTTATTTTGCCCTTTGTCCTCATTGCTGGACAATGCTGTGCTGCTTGGTTTGTCCTCCCCTTCTATCCTGGAGAACTTGAAGATGTACCAGGACCTTTTACTCTGCATAGCCATATCCCTTGGCATCCAGGCAGAGTTCCTCCAAGAGAACATGCATAAACTAGCCATTTTACACCCTGCTGTCCCTGGAAGAATGGCCCTCCCAGTCAACGATACACTCCTTGAGACAGTGACAGCCCTGTGGAGAACACCGGCCTTGGGACTGTTGATGGTGAAATGCATGGAAGAGCACTACTTTGTTGCCATGCAGGTATTTGAAGGGTTCTGTTCCTATCGGGCCCCGAATTTCCTGGTCATAATGCCAGTAAATGACAGGGCCTGGCAGGGTACGTTCAAGTCTACCACCCAAGGACAGACTCCAGGCAGTTGGATCTGCTGGGCAGGAAGATCTATACCCCATTGTCTGCATAGATGAGGATCGCTAATTAACAAGCTTTGCTGGCCAAGTATGATTTTTTCAATTGTCAGCCATGGCTAAATTTGAGGACTAGTTGCCCGAGGCATCATGTGAGGAGTTCCAGGCATTTGTTGCAATAGCCTGTTTGGTGGCCAAAACTTCCCTGCAGTCCACTTTTGATTTTACCTTGTCCAGGGTCATGGCCTCGGTAGAAACTGTGGAGGGATCCCTGCTTGCAAAACTCTGGGATTGCTCTGGACATCCAGCAAGCCATTGAGAACTTGCCCTTTGATGGGTGAGTCTTATTCTCCTACAAGACAGATGACACCGTGCACTCTTTCAAGGATTCCAGGGCTATCTTGAGGTCCTTGGGAGTGTACACCTCTCATTCTGCTAAACATTCTCTGGGTGTCGTCCCCTTAATTATGGGGACCTCTTTCTTCTTACGAAGAAATTGAAATCAGATGTTGGACAAGGGGTACTGGGGCACCAGCGATGGTCTTGGACCATCTGTATATGTTTCAAGAGATGTGGTTTGAGAGCGAGGGGAATTGAAATCTGCCTTGTGCTAAAGAGTACAAGTCCAGCCAAGCGATGGTTGTAATCCTGTTTCTCTTAAGGTTCAAATGTGTATATTCTGCAGCAGCCCGTATTGGGATAGCTGTGCTGGTCCCATCTTGTTTCCGGGTGCTTCTGCAAGCCTCCAGGCTCTCCTTTTCACAGAAGAACCTGGCCATCCTTGAAAGCAGCTGAAAACCAAGAGAGCCAGAGCTATCTGACCACATAACTCTTCATGGACTACCAGGAAGTGCTCTGTAGTCCGTGGCTGAGTCTGAGAACCTAAATAATAAACATGGTCTGTTACACACCATACAAAGCATATTTAATGATTCCGAGCTGTATTCCTGGTTCTTTAGGTAAATGCACTGGATGCAGGTAGCCAGTTGAGGCCCACTACAAAGTTTGCCCCTCATGGATGAACTTGTGACTGAATATCTTTCTTCACTCTCGGACGAGAAATGTGGAATGTGCATCTTCTTTCAAAAATGGGCCACAAGTACATCAACTAGCAAGAAGCTTGTGGGTACCCTGCCTTCATTTCTTCCATTTACTTAGTCTGGTGATATAGACTTAAAAACTAGTGGCTGTCTTCCCTAGTAGCCTCATAATCCTTGTTGTCTGTTTCTTAATTTCTCTGTTTATAGCCTTTTCAAAGACTCTTGTAAAGCAGTTACTTGCAGCCAAATACTTCAAAATCATAAATGTATTATGAGTTTCTTAAAGATCCCGTCTGTGCCTTTCACCCATATCTCATTATGCTGTGTCTGGAATGGTCACATCCTGCCTCCTATTTTGTTCTTTGTGCTGCTTCCTTGTTTTTGTCTGTTCTTTCTTTCATTTGTCTTATCCTTCTGTTTTCTATTGGTATGCGTTCCATTTTTTCACTCTTGTTTGCCACTCCATTTGGAGCCCAGGTGATCCCTCCATTTTCTCCCCTACCCCACTCCCCAGTGTCCTAGCCTTCTGGCAGAGTGCTTCCAGCAATCATGTGCAGCAAGAGCCAATGCAGCCTTCTGGAGTGGCCTTGGCCTCCAGCATCACAGGTTGGAAACTGGCCTGAGACTAATGACACCGTTAAATTATGAGTGGTAGGCTTTTAGGCACTTCCAAGATCCCTGTAAGATGTCCTAAGGTCAAACTGTAGGAAATACAAAGTTAAGGTAACAAACCTGGAGGCTATCAACACCATAAACTTTTAAAAAGATGTAGTTGTGATATACATGTTTATACACTGTGTAGAAATGCTTAGTGCATTGCTTCTTAAAATGTGAGATTTCAAGATGTGCAAGCTTTGTTACTGATACAAGAACTTGCATTCCTGTCCCTGTTCTCTGACTAGTTTTCATCAACCTCCTATAACTGTAAACAAATACCCTTTCTTGCAAAAGATCACTTGCTTTTAAAACAACTTTGTGCTTTGTACTTGCAGTTTTAAATTGCCAATCTACACTGAAGGTGCTGTCCCCAGAAGATGGAAAGGCAGACATAGTGAGAGCTGCTCAGAACTTCTGCCAGTTGGTAGCACAACAGCAAAGAAAATGTACAGACCTGGATGTGAATGTCTTAGACAACTTACTAAGTAGTAAGTATTATATTGTGCCTGGGGCAGGGAGGGAATACTATGTGCTAATAAGTCAGTTTGTAACAGGCATATTTGGATCAGAATGGCATTGGATTTACATCTGGATTTGATCTCCAGCTCAGCGCTGATGACAATTTTAGAACTTTTGTCCACATCTTGATAATATATAGCCTAAATCATAACATTTTTCATGTCCCTGTCACAGAACTGAGCAAATAATTGATTTTTTTTAAAAATTATTATTTCAGTGTTTGGGAGTAAAAAAATGGTTCATTTTAAACCAAAATGGAATTTTCATTTTTTCCCCTCAACTAAACAAAAGCTTGAAAACCTTTCAAATGTCAACTCAAAGTGACATTTTGAAAAAAATGTGGACGCTTAAAATTTTTTAATGTTTTTCAGCCTAAACTATTTCCCAAATTTGAGAATAGCTTCAGAGCACACTCTTTCTTCTCCTCCCACTCCCCCCAAGGTGGGGTGGTTTTTTTTTTTTTTTTTGGCAAAAATTCTATTAGTCAAAATAATTTCACCGAGTTCTGCCCCATTTGAAGATGCTGCTAAACTCTTTGCAGACCACTCTGAAAACATTATATCCCACCGGCTTCCTCTCACCTTCTGTGTCAGTTTCTTCTATGCCTTCAAAGCTCGATTTAACTCCTCCCCTCCAAGTCTTCCTCCTGTCTGTGTCCTGTATGTCTCTCCAACACCAGTCTTCATATCTCAGTGTGTCTTATGGGATTCTCAAACTCCTTTCCCTCTGAAGGAAGGAGAGAAGTGCGACTGAGTCAGCTGAATGTATTAAAGGCTGTCTTCACATTCAAATTAACTTACCTCAAATGAGAGCAGCCAAACTACAGAATAACATCATGATGCAGAGAGTTAATTTTTGTTAAGTTTTAACTGACTAGAACTTGGAAACTAAACTTTTTTTTTTTTTTAAACTAAAGAAAATTCAAGCTTTACTCTTGAATTGTGCTGAAAATTTGGTGTAGATGCACAGTTGCTTTTATGGACACAAGACAGGTTTGACTTTTAGGGCCAAACTGAATATGCTTACTGCTGACATCATAATACCTCTGACATAACTCTAATTTAACTCAGTTGTTGTCTAGGAATTAAGTTTGTGTACATATCTGAAATAAAAAAACATTACAGGTAGAGCTTAATTATCTCTAACACAAGCACTGTAAAAACCAGGAATTTCTGAAGTATGTTTAGTTATTCTGAATGCTAAGGGGTTAGGTTAAATTTAAGAAATCTAAACATGTTAAGGTAGCAAAATGTACGGTTAAGGCACTTAAACAACTCTCCCCTGTAATGACACCAAGAGGGAATGTGGAAAGAGCAAAGAAAAATGAAAAATCAGTTGAATCTATGACTACAAGCACAGATGTTGCAATCAGAATTGTTTGGTTTCTGCATGGCATTATTACAGGGCAGAGTTAAAACTAAGGATGCCTTTAGGATCATGTCCACTGAGCACTTTCTCCCCATCCTTGATCTCTATTGCTGTATCCTATACTGACTTGCATGTCCTTCCTAGAGTACAACTTCCTAGAGTACAACTTCCTAGAGGAACTGAGTTTAGTTACTGCTTCTCTCCATCCTGAACTCTTTAATGGGCCACATCAATGGCTCAGGTATAGAAGATGTGTACTGGAAGTTACAATTCCTTTGCTACGCAAAATCTGTCCAGCTAATCAGGCCACCACACTCTCTCTCCAGCCTCTGGAATGCAGAAGGAAACACTCAACAGGAGCACAAGATAATTTCAGTAGATATCTCAGACTTGTCCCTCCCTCTACAGAAGACTTTCTTATGTATAACGCCGTGTAGTCCCAATGGCTCTAAATCTGAAATGTTCCCTTCTTTTCCTTCAGAGATTAACTCTTCCAGAGGCTAGGACGCTTGCCTCAGTCAACCACTTTCATACCTAAGGTTCTGTGTCACAATCCTAAAAACCAGAATAATCCCAGAGGAATGGAGTAGGCAAACAACCCATACTCCAGTGATGATTCTACCCTCATCAGAAGGTTTTGAAATAATTTTTAGTATGGCTTGGTGTTGTCTTTGTTCTGGACTTGCCTATCAATGTTAGGTGCAGGGCTTCAGCTCTGCAAGAAAAACTGAGCTATTTGGTCATCTGTTTCCTCCCTTAACACAACAGGAGAGCATCATAATAGGAAATTAGTGTGTCGTACTTTCCACATAGACGATTCTTGTGTGTCTAATTTGAAAGAGGCAGATCCGATTCTTGCTGTACATGGAATTACTCCCAAAAATGAAGGCAATTTGATTCCAAGCTCACATTTAATACCCAAAAAACCCAAGCCTAGCTATTTTCTTACTATGGGGCCATTCAGTTAGTTAAACGACTGACATAGCTACAGTATGGTTGGCTCTATGTGGGAGTTGTCCAAGATGGATGTAGGCAAAGCATTACAGTTTAGCCTGTAGTGCGTAGTGTGGGTAGGAGTTTAAATGTTACCACACAACCCTGCTAAGCCTGCTTCTAATAGTCCTGCATTTTTTAAACTACCGCAATTACAACTTTATCAAACATCTTAAAATGGAATTAGTCTAGTTTACAAATATAATCCACAGAGCTGGATTGCAGTGTGGCCTAGCTAGAGCACTGGACTGGGTCTCTGGAGACTTGGATTCTATTCCCAGTTCTGCCAGTGGCTTGCAGAATGGACTCTGGCAAGTCACTTCATCTTTCTGTGCCTCCATTTTCTCATCTGTAAAATGGGGGTAATGATATTTCCCTCCTTTTAACATCTACTGATCTCAAAGGAGGTAAGTATTGTCTGAGACGTTATGGCGTCAGAGGCTGGATGAAGGCAGAAATACATCTGACCTTGGGACTCCTACTGACACTTTATTAGATCTATGTATTGTTACTTGTCTACAGTCATTAAGAACAAATGGCGAAGTACAAGAAATTAAGCAGTTCATGCCTGTTTTTGTGTTTAAAGCACAGGGATCACTAGATAGTAAAAATCTGTCAACCTGTATGTTAAGAGCAGGCTGCCTTTTTTTAAAGTTCTTTGTGTAATAAATCATTAACTTTTCTCAGCTGTGTCCCAGTGATTGGGGCTTTTTGTGGAGAGTTCTGTGATGTATGTTATGTGATGTCATGGTCAATATGTCAACTAATTTGATTTTTCACAGTAGGATTCTAACATGTCTTCTATATAACCAAGTCCCCAAATTATAGCTGGTGCAAGACATAGCAGCCCACTCTTACCAATGATGGCCTCAACCTCTTACTCCAGTTACTTTTAGAAAAAAGGAGCAGGGCTGATCTTTTCTAACACTTTTTACTGTCTCTTACGTGATTTGTTTTATTTTATGTATTTATTTTAAATGAACACATGCATATTGCATGTGAAATAAGTCTTAAAATTGAGTCTAAATCTCTAATCCTATAAATTTACTTAATTTCCCTCTCTTTTAATTTATTTATTTTTGTAGGTAATAAAGGTTTCCCTGACCCTGATTTAATTTTGAAGTTTGGTCCTGTGGACAGCACATTAGGATTCCTTCCCTGGCACATCAGACTAACAGAGATCATGTGAGTTGGTTATAAATCATTGTGAACCGGATTGGAATATATTCATTCTTTAACAGTTTTTTTTAATTTTAAAGTAGTGCAGAAAGAAAGAGATTGAAATCCCTCCAGCAGACACAAAGCAAGTCCTAAGTTCTGCTTGAAGATGGTGATTGTACAGAAAGTATCTGTTCAGTGCATCAATTTTTACCATCTCCTATTAGAGAGAGATAATATTGATTGGTTCCCCGCTTTTGGGCTTTGCTTGTCTCCTACAAGAAGCATTTACTCCATTAGCTCTAGAGGTTTTTGTCCCTTGAAGCCCAGATAGGAGTTACGTGCACAGATATGTTTTCAGTGTCTCTGTTAATTGATTGTTGCACCTCAGTTCCTTTTCTGACCATGGTGTGCAAAAAAAACTTCTAAAAAGTGTCATGACCAGTTCAGTTAGGAGGATCCTGAATCCTTTTGTTATATGCCCTGTTTGATAGGTTCTTCAGAAAAGATTAAGTAGCATCTGAAATAGACCACTGGCTTCATAGTTGAGAAGGTATCAAGCCATCAGTTTCATGTGACAGTGTTTTGCATCAGCTGATATTAAGTTGTCTTTGAATTGTATGTGTTTGACCTTTTCTCATAACAGGAGCATGTGCCTTGCTGTTGATACTTACTTTTTCACTTAGAGTTAAGTTTTTTATGTAAGGCTCTGTTGCCCTCTGTCTACACATGGAGGTTGTTAAAATATACTTGTCTGTCTTCTAGATTTAACTGAAGAGATGTTATGGGATCAGAGGCATTCTTTGTGGATGTGTTGGGGTTATTCCATGTCCAGGAGCACTCTGAATGAAGACAGAAGTGTGTCTGACCTTAGGACTCCTACTGACAGACACTTCATTAATTGTCTTTGAGTGCTTTAATAGAAAAAGGGCTCAATCATACTTTCACCCAGAAGATTTAAACTCTTCTTCTGTGGTTTGAAAATATTTGAAAATTTCTCTGTGTTGTGGGAAGCAGCAACTCTTTGTGCTATTTGTGGGCTACTTCAGAAGACAGTAGAAGAACTCTTAAATAAAGGGTATGACAATAGAATGGCAATGGTACTACATAAGTTGCTTAAAAGTAGTCTCTTAAGGCTTTTCTACACGCTAATTTACCATATTTACACTGAAATAGCTAACCTGTCTGTAATTAACACGGTTTTTATTTTGGCATAAGTCTGTCTGTCTCTCACTTATTTCACAGTGCTCTGTAAGTGTCCACGGACAAACTTGCACCAAAATAAAAAACATGTTAATTACACCCAAATTAGCGTTTTCAGTGCAGTTTGTATATAGATAAGCCCTTCATTATGAGGGTTATTTGAGGGGTACCAGAACTCTGCAGCTCAGTTAACCGTTGTTGTTGTGATTGTGATAATTAACCAGAAATTACATTTCCTTGCCTGGGCAAACTCCTTTTATATAAAATAGTTGCCTTAATGGCTCCTTCCTAATTTGTTTCCTCAGTTCTTTGCCTTCACATCTGAACATCAGCTATGAAGATTTTTTTTCTGCTCTCCATCACTTTGCAGCCTGTGAGCAGCGTTGGGGAAAATGACTTCGTGCGAAGCACTCTTGTCAGGCTTTCCATGGAAAGGATCCAGTATCTCTGTTTACAAGCATCCTGTGATCTGTACAAGTCTGGTTCATAGTAATTTTCTTAATTTATCAACAAACTCAATAAAGTGTCTTACCTTTCTAGAGAGTCTGTGCGTGTGAGTGAGTGAGAATCCTTCTGCAGAAAGGGGGAAACGCACAGATTTGTTAATTTGTGCAAATGACCTTGTATACATTTTAAGCAGAGCTGATCAGATGCTTCATGCCCCCCACCTTTGCCTTTTTTTTCTTTCCAGTGACCAAAATGTTATGTAAGAATAATGTTGCTCTTTGCTAAGGGGAAACATTCATAGTATCATTGTGAAAACTACAGGGCAATATAAGATGTTGCCACATACATTGAAGGCACTTTTCAGTGGAAAAGTGGAGACTTGTCTGCCATTATATGCCCGTCCGTTCCTCATAGATGAACACTTGAGAGCCGTTGGCCTGGTTATCTTCAAATATGTTAGGTGTGTATTTGTGTATTGCGTATATCGGTAACTATTCTGGTGATCATAAAAATGGAATGAAAAGGTTCCAGCTTACCCGCTGACAAGACAAAGCATCTAATAGGATAAAAAGCACAGGTAATAAGTTTCCGGAATCTGAAGAGGCCACAGATTCTTTCATTACCTTATTTTGGAGTAAGTGCATTAAGCAGCAGTCTGTTATGAAATATCCAGGGTGGGCTGTGGGTTTTTTTTGGAGGGGACAAGGATGTTTAAAAGCAAAAGCCTTCTAAAAATGTACCTATAGCCCGAGATCTTCCCTTCTTCCCTAGGACCCAGCGAAGCCAAATTCCTGTTGAGTTCAATGGACACTGAATTGAGCACCCATAGTTGATGAGATGACATAAATTGAGATTTCCAAAACATAATTAACATTATAAATGACTTTTTATATTGCACTGATCTGGTACTATTTTTAAAATAACTTTTTAAGTGAATTAAGTCTCTAGCTGGATAAAGCAGTCTCAGATTGAGTTAAATTTAGATTTTGGGTTGCTGATTCTATTTTTCATTCTCTATTTAAGGAACAATACAAATTGCCACTATGCTTTCCTTATTACTGTTTAGCCATAAGGCAGTGTTTAATTGTGTACATTTCAGGTCAGATGTCAGTATACATAACTGAACTAGATATGTTCAAGACTGAGTTTATGAAGTCTGCAAATAGCAGTGAAGAGAAGGAATGGATTTAGTGAACATACAGTGCTCTTATGATTTTTTTCATGTTTTGAGATCATGAACGATGAAGCAATGTAACCAGGAGTGCAGCATTAAGTTAATAGCTGCATAAAGAACTGACAGTTATAGGGGGAAAAAAACCTCCATCACAGAATGTCCTAATTAAATTATTTAAATATAGAAAATACACTTGAAATAAAAGCTCTTAAATTGAAATTGTCATCTGTCTAAAGGCTTTTAAGTATGAAAGAATAAGCAGTACCTAAAAAGAGAGCTGTACTGTTTGTTGCTGAATGTTTGTCGTTTTGAAACTATATCCTTTATTTTGTCCTTGACTTTATAGAATCGTTAGCCGGTTCTTGAACAAGTGTTTCAGATTTGTCCCCCTCCTTAGAGATTTAGTCCTCTTTTGCTTTCTCTTTAAGAAGGTGGGAAGCTTGGCAAAGCACTACATGGGAAAAATCTTTATTTCAGTTTAAAAAGGGAACTGTCAGGTTTTAAACTAATGTTTTTTTTTGTAAAATAACACACTATGCTTTGTCATGAATAGCTATAATGTTACAGTGCAGGTTGCAGAGATATTACTTGTTAGCATCAGCATTTTTTACTTGTTTTCCTCTCCCTCCTTTAATATCCTATTACAGGTCCCAAAAGAACCTATAATAATGTGAACTGCCTCATTTCATGTCTTCTGTGAGACAAAGGGACACTGCTCTCAGCTGATCCTTTCAAGGACATCAAGATGATCTTCCATATGGGTTGTAATGCCAGTACAGTGTATTTAATCTCATTTGTGGGGTTGGCTTTTGATGTTCACCCTGTTTCTACTATGATAAAACAAGATGGATAATTTAACATGCAATGCCTACTTGGGGTTGGGTCCCTGTAATTCCCCACTAAACATTGTAAATTTAGCTTTTGGGGATGGGATGAATGACTTGCTGTTGAAGAGAGATCTTGGGTATTGTGAATTAAATTTTTCTTGAGGCAGAGACCACCTTCATGTAAACATAAAAAAGGTTGTCAAGCAGTTCTGGTATTGGCAGTAAACAGAAATAAAACAGGAAAATGAGACTTAATTCTGTGTTTCTTTTGATCTTTTCACCAATCTGCAGACTGCCAAAAAAGACTTGCATTACCTGAGCTGTTTTTGGCCCTTAAATTCCTGAATAGCTTTACTAAAGCTAGTATTTCCTGTTTCAGAGCCAGACCTTAAGATTTAGTGAGCTGTGCCAAATACACTGTGTATATCCACAACTTGATCTTTGAATGTGTCATTGCAGTTAGCTCCCCCCACCCCGGCTTGCGCTGTGTGAAGGTACATTGTATAGCTGTGACATTCCGTGCGGCTGTAGTCTCTGGCTACGTGTAAATAATGTGTAAAGCAAGTTTTTTTATGATTAAGGAATCAATTTATTTAACTTTATTATTGAAAGTTAAACCTGAATGTGTAAAACAAGAAACCAATAAAAATATAATCTTTCTACAGGCTATGGTGTTATATGAACACTTTCTCTAGATTTTTGAATTGGGAGATAATTTATATGGCTCACAGTGGAATGGTATCACTTTTTTCTCTTCTGGAGTGTCCTGCTCAAAGCAGACCCTACCTCTTGAGTGAACCTCCAAAACGTTTTTCGTGGACTGTCCCTCATTTTTTTTCTGTGAACAATTCATGTCCATTGTGTTCACATTATCCTATAGAGCATCTGCACTAGAGAGTTGATGAGATTGTGTGGGGATGGGGGTGGAAGGGGGGAGAATCTGAAACTTAACTCAGTCCTTTTATATAAAGGGATCTAAACTTTCCGTTGTAGAAGGGGAACCCAGATGCTTGTTCTGGGGCTTGATTTTGTTTACATTTTTTCTGTAAACAAGCTAGGAGATGCTAAGCCCTCACCCACCGGGGGTTTGTCTGTGTTCCAGTGATTCTTGGCATTAAAAAGTAATACTTACTTCCATAATCTCCAGTTTAGAGGAGGAAATAAAAAAGGTTTAAGTGGCTTGTGATCAGAGTTGTTAGAGCTGGAATTAGAATGTACTAAGCCTTGATCTACCCTGTATTTAGTCCACTAAACCAATATTCCTCTCCGAATTACTTTTCTGTAGCCCAGTGATCACATTAGCCATTCAGCTGTGGAGTAGCTTCAGCTGCCAATAGCCAGCTAGGGTGAAGTCTGTGATTAATTTAGTGGAGTTTAAAAGGCATGACTTCATACTGCAAGTTGTGCTGAGGTCTCCTTCCAAAATCAGGAATCACTGGATAATGGGCCTCAGAGGCAAGCTCTGATCTGCCTCCACAGATGACTGAACTCTGAATAACCTAGTGATCTGTTGTAGGTTTCCCCATATTTTCAGCCTTAATAATTTAGTCTTCAGAGTGTAGATCTAAACCATCTTTTCATGGGGAAAGGTCTATAAACAACTTTCTTAAACTTTAAGATGAGATTCACACTAAAGATCCTTAAAATGAGGGAGTAGATGCGCAGTTGAATTGGTTTTTATCAGTAGTGAAAAAGCACTTAAACTTAGAGACCTTACATGTAAGGAATGTTGTCTCAGTTCATCATAGCAGGTGCTGGTGGTAACCTTGTGATCTGGTTACAAAATATTCTTGTGATAACTTTGTGAAACTGCTTGCACGACTGAAACTTGGGAAACTTATCCCAAGCTGCTTCCTAGGATCTTGAGTTTCTGCTAGAGTTTCTCTTAGTGGAAATGGAGATTTCTCCATCTTAAACAATATCACTATGTACACACAGCCGTCTTGTCAAGCATTTTAGAAGGGTTGATGTCAGGATTTTTTGGAGCAGCTGGACTGAGCCCTATGGGTAGGGTCCAGCTGAGATAATGCCATTTTGTTAAAGCTTTGTATTCACAAGGAGAAGAATCCACAAATTGTATGTTTGAGGGGGTCAACAAACATGGACAAGGGTGATCTAGTGAATATAGCATACTTGGACTTTCAGAAAGCCTTTGACGTAGTTAAGAGCCTTTGGTGAAGGACTAATTAAGCAGTCATGGGTTAAGATGGAAGGTCCTGTCATGGACCATAACTGGTTGGTTAAAAGACAGGAAACAAAAGGTAGGAATAAATGGTCCATTTTCAGAATGGAAAGGGGTAAATAGTGGAGTCCCCCAGAAATCTTTACTGACACCAGTGAGGTTAAACATTCACAAATGAGCTGGAAAAGGGGGTAAACAGTGAGGTGGCAAAACTTGCAGTTCTAAAATTACTCCAAATAAGTCCAAAGCAGATAGTGGAATGTTACAAAGGGATCTCAGAAAACTGGGTGACTGGACAACACAGTGATGAAATTCAGTGTTGATAAATGCAAAGTAATGCACACTGGAAAACATAATCCCAACTACACAGACAAAATGATGGGGGTCTAAATTAGCAGTTACCTCTCAAGAAGGATCTTGGGGTCATTGTACATTAGTTCTCTGAAAACTTCTCTATGTGCAGTGGCAGTCAAAAAAGCTAACAATGTTAGGAACCATTAGGAAAGGGATGGTAAGACAGAAAATATCATAATCCTATATAAATCCATGGTACACCCACAGATTGAATACTGTGTGCACTTCTGGTCTCCCCCTCTCACATGGAAAAGTTACAGAGAAGGGCAACAAAAATAAGGATATGAAACAGCTTCTATACAAGGAGAGAATAAAAAGACTAGGACCGTCCAGCTTGGAAAAGAGATGACTAAAGAGGTGGGGGGACCTGATAGAAGTCCACGAAATCATGAATGTTGTGGAAAAGTGAGTACGGAGGTCTTATTTACCCTTTCACATAACAAGAACCAGAGCTCACCCAGTGCAATTAATAGGCAGTAGGTTTTAAAACAAAAGGAAGTACTACTTCACATAGTGTGTAATCAACCTGTGGAACTTGGTTCCAGGGGATGTTGTGAGGGCCAAAACTGGACCTGGGTTCAAAAAAAGAATTAGATAAATTCATGGAGGATAGGCCTACCAGTGGCTATTAGAACAAGATGGTTAGGTATGCAACCTCCTGGTTTGGGTCTCTCTAAGCCTCTGACTGTCAGATACTGGGACTGGATGACAGGGGATATATCACTTGATGATTATCCTTTTCTGTTCATTACCTCTAAAGACAGGATACTGAACTAATGGACCATTGGTCTGACCTAGTATGGCCATTATGTATTTTGCACCAGTTAATCAAGCCCCCTAAACTCTGACCTACAGTGAAGTGTCTTGCATTTGGAAGTGAGTGCCCTGTTCTAGATTTCCCCTGCACACTCTACTCCCTGTTTCAGACATCCTGTATAACACCTGCCTGTGATAATGGGAAGTCCATTCTCATGTAATACCCAACGCTTGCTGCAAGTTAACTACACCATAGCCCTGAACATCAGTATATTTTTTCTTTGAGCTGAACTTTTATACCTAGCTAATATTAGCTTCCTAAATTACTTGCTGCTGTGAAAATCATTGAGCTGCAAAGTCACCCGAGACCATTGTGAGCTCTCTGCATGGGATCTGAAGAGAGGTAAATTTGGGAAAACCTAGACTCTGCACATCCTGGTGTGGACCTCTGGTTTGCGGGGAGGGGGGTAGCAAAGCATTGGCAAATCAGGCATTCAGCACAGTGGCTCATGCATGGAGGAGCTAATGCTTACTTGGGTTCTCTGATTTGGGGGGGCTGAAACCTGATAGTCGCTTGTGGGGATACTGTACTTCTGGGGCTGCAGGCATTTTATCCCCTTGCTGACCAGTACAAAAATTTTCATGAGAACTGACTTGGGTTATAAATACTTAATGTGCCAAAATTTAAACAGCCAGAGAACTGAGAGAGGAACTTGGTTTCAGAGGAGACTTAAAGTGATGGACATGGACACAAGCTACTTGGAGACAAGGGCTCTCCCCACAAGATTTTGGTTATATTGTAATTTGCTCTTTCTTTTTTACCAGTTATACTTAGGATTTATAGGGAAAGAGATGGTAGATTTACTCAAAGTTGGCTTTTCTGAATACTACTATTACTTGAAGAGCAGAGGTGGCTACTCATAAAGACATATGTTTGTAGAGGTTGGCACAATATAGAATCCCTCCTGAATTCTGTTGGGGAAGGATCCTCATTAATTGTGCAAATCTCAACTCAGCAAAACCCACAGACTCCATTCTGCCTTTTCAGTCAGATGCTTGACTTTTGTGAACAGTGGGGGGAGAGAACAGCTAGAACAAAAGCCTAAGGGGACTGCTTGTATTTTACTTATACAATATTTATCTATTGAATGTCCCATTGCTTTTGTATTATGAGGGAGGGTAAATAGGAATGTCTGGTAACCTTGGAAAATGTGATAAAGAGATGATAAAGAGCATGATACCATGCACAAGTAAATTTGATCTGGTTACATTCCCAAACATGGATGCCACCTTCTCGCCAAAGATGTGGCAATAACAAAGCCAGCCAGCCAGCTCAGTAGCCTCCACATTTTCCACTATAGCTATGCTGGCATGTTCGTGTCCCCTTCTAGTTTAAAAATCCTTTCATGATATGTGCTTCCCTGGCTGACCTGAGGTTGACAGCAAGAGCAATGAGTTATCATTCAGTGTCGTAACACCAGCTCTGGCTAAAGCTGTGGAGAGCAGGTGCTGGTCACTGTGTAGTACACTGGGGTGAATGCTCTGTAACCCTATGGATAAAAATCCCATGGAAACTTCTGGGGGGGGGAGATCTAAAAACCTTGTTTACCTTCATAATTAAAGAAAATAGACCCTGCTGTGGGTCCTGCCATACCTTTCAATCAGCTAAGGCTTACAGGAGGGTTATCAAACCACCAAGAAAATCAAATGTACCTTTTTTAAAAAAAAAAAGAGAGAGAGATGCAAAGCATTTTCTTGCCCTTTCAAGCAAGCATGACCATACGCTGACCCAGTCATATGTAATTCCCGCACAAAAGGGGCATGCTGCAGGAAATGTTCATGTTTTGGATTCATATTATGTCAGGCACATGCGTCTTAAACACATCCAACTTGGATTACTATTTAGAAATGAATGCAACTTCAAATCCAATGTTACTGACACCATTTACTTCCTCCAACCAATTGAAATACCACCATATGTAATTAGCAATATATCACTGGGTTTCAGCTTGGAGCAAATGAGTTCCTAGGGACTCTTAAGGTTTAGGATTCTAATCCAAGCATTCCAACAATAAAGCAGTACTCAATCTGAAGTTCTCCCTCCAAAAGCTAAAATTTCAGGAGGAGACCACCCATTTCCCAGTCAGAGAATTTTTATCTACATACTACTTTATAACTTTCTCAAGAGAGATCTGTCCACTTCATGTGCAAAATACAACCTCCTCAGTATCCTGCTTTTTACTTTTTGGTTTACCTACTTCTTTAAAAGTGTTTCACCAAAGTGCTACTTATCTTTTTGGTTTTCCTCTATACATGAACTCTTTCCAGCTTCCCATTATAAAATTACCTATTCATCAGAGCACCTTTCCTGGAGAAGACTCACAAAGCACTTATTACACATGTTCTGGAACAACATGGATTTGTCAATATTACTAAGAGTCATATGACTCCACACAGTTTATTACATCTGGGGAAGTCCTAGATGCCAACTTTCAAAGTGGCTTTTGTTTTTTGTTTTCTCTAGCTGGAGCTGGTGCCCAAGATACCACAAATGTCATCAATTCTCCAGTTACATCTTGAAGACTCTGATGGCTTCCTGGACTGATGTACTGCTGTGGGTGAAGTTCTATGTACTTCCTCTCAAGAAGTTTTTCATTTTCCTTAGCCCACAGTCTGTGTCCTTCATAGTCCTAGTGCTCAAAGGAGCATAAAGAGAACATGCTCGCTCTCTCTGTGGCTAGAAGAAGTTAGTTACTCAGATGGACACAGAATGTCAGGGTTGGTGGTGACAATCAGTGGCCATTTCAGAAGCTCAGTCTGTTCATGTTCCCTGACTGAGCTCCAACACCATATCAAGTGGCTTGAGCTCAGAGCGATCAATTATGCCCTAACAACCCCAGCTCCGATCCTGATCAACAGGCATCCTTGTGATATCTTACAATGCTTTCAGCAGGGGCTTATAACAATGAGCAAGAGAGAGGTACCAAATCCTTGCTCCTTCTACAGGAGCCCAATCTCCATTCTTCTTGGGGAGACAGGAATCTACACAAAAGGGGAGCTAAACATGAAAGATAGGTCAAGTTGGTAAAGAATAGACCTGGGAGAGTGGAGCCCAAGCTCTTTTAGGGGAGACTTGGGGCCCTGTATACCCATCAGTTGACCTGTTTACATTTGGGACCAGACAAAGGTACTGAAATTTTCCTTCCAGATAGAGCAATGAATAAAGGATTGCTGCAGTTTTGCGCTTCCCCCATTGTCAAAAGCATTATTGTGGGTTTTATTACCATTCATAGTGCTCTCCAGTACTATTCACCAGAAAAAGACAGCAGAAGTGAGGCTAATGGCTCCACATTCTTCATGGCTCTCAGATCCAGTTCAATTGGCACCCATCACTCTGGTATTCGTCCCCCACAGGAAAGACCTGCTCTCACAAGGATCAGTTCAGCAGCCAGGTCCAAAGAAAATGAAATTACCGGCTTGGTATTTGAGAGGCACCAATTAAAACAGGTTATTCAGACATATGCATAAGCACTTTTCTTAGGTTCCAGAAAGTACTCCATGAATAGCGCATTGTTCTGAATCACCTACTATGTTCACTATAAAATTTTAGAGCTCTCTTCACATCCAGAGTATACCAGAGGTTCTCAGAATGTGGTTTGTATGTGGGCAAAAAGATGGAATGAATTCTTATGACCTATAGAATACAGAGCATATTGTAGGGGTAAAGGTTGTATTAACTCTTTGCACACCTTTGCCCTCTTCAGGTGTCCAGTACGTCTATTGATGAAGCACCAAACTCCACAAGTCTGCTTACCAAAAGGGATTGTCACCAGGAAGACAACCTTTAGAAAGAATATAAAATCACTACTACTAAGGGATCAAAAAAGGATAGTTGGTATTGGATTTTAGTTCCCTGGCTGCATTTCCATATTAGCCTAAGCCTGATTTGTGAAACAACTCTGAGAACGCTGACGTCCAGATGAAATGATGTCTTGTTCTCACGTGCTGCTTCTAGCAACGTTGGAAAAGGTCACCAGTTTTACCCTTGTTTTGACTAGACCCATGCTAATGTCTTTGCATCCTGCCTTAAATAAATAAACCAAGTCTTTGAAAATCTAGTTCTTGTTCTGTAGCATGTATCATCATCATTCCCTCACAAAAAATGGGTTAAAATGGCTAAATCTCCTCTGAATGGCTGTTGTCATTCACTCAGCCATGGCAGCCTCCTGGTTCAAAGGATCATATGCAACATACACAGGTCATGTAGGGGGACATCTGGTTATCTTTCTACATCTTCACTAAGTTGACAAACATTCAAACTTCTTCTCTTAACTTACCCCAAAATGTCCAGTCCACAGATTCATCCCACCCAGCACAAGTGTAAGTATTGCTGTTCTGAGGGAAGGTTTATGCTACCATAGTTCTTCTCCGTTTCCTCATTGATGCACAGTATTTGTCTGCCTGCCTGTAGCTGGTTGTGAAGTGTTTTATATAAATTTTTAAATTTTATTTTCTATAGCCTGTTCATTAAAGGAATTCATTCTACAAAGCAGCTGGAACTGCCTGGGTCTTCAGGGTTGTGGCTGCTCCCAGCCTGCCTTCACTGACAGGTCTGGTTCTGCTTCCAAAGAACTGCAAGTGCAAAGTAATACCAGAATTAATTATTGTCTCCATCTGATGAAAGTACAAGGATATATTATGTCAATTAACATAGCCACCTCTGTTCTTTAAAGGAAAAACTCAGTAAGCATAAGAGAAATAAGTCACTTAACTTATTTTAAATGTCCTCTAACATTTATGAAACATATTAATTTTTGACTCTACCTGTTGGGATTCCCTCATGTTTCATAATTTCAGTTTCTATATGAAATCAAGATTGCATTGAATGATCCAGAGTGATTTGCTAGCTGTGGAAGATTTTCCTTTAAAAAAGAAATTAAATGTATGTCTTCATAGTTCTATGAATATCTCTCTCCTATTAATTAAGGATTTTCTGTAATTAAAATAGATTGGTTTATGTAACTCAAATGTGCATACAGATGGTTTCAGTCTTCATCTGCTTAAACCAGATGTGCCATCTGTGTTGCTTTAGTTTACAAGATTCATAATAATTTTCGAGATAGGACTCTTAATTTATCTTGCTAGCAGGGACTGCATCACAGGATTGTCACATGCTCACAAGTCAGCGTTTCACAAAGGTATTCATTTACCACTAGAAGAGTGTAAGGGAAGAAATCTATTTCCTCACTGCTAACATTTTACAGGATGCTGACTTGTGTGCTACTGCCCTCTACTGGATGGGATCTCTCAGCACTTGGAGTGGGGGCCGAGTGTAATGGCTTTGCTCTTTTGTAGCTTTCCTGAACTGAGGCTCCCAGCTCTGGTCCTGAGAGCTAATGCAGAATCTTCTTCATCTCAGCTGGAGCACAAGGAGTTCTACCTCATGCTATGTGAGGTTTACAGACAGCCAAGGTTTCTAAGCATGTGGCTGTATACCTTATCTGTATCACAGGAGTATTACTAGTGAATGCCAACAACTTCTGGCTCTGTCTGCCAAGAGCTGAGCTGCTCTGAAAATATTGAAATGTTAGTTTAAATGAGTTAAACAAGGGCCAAACTTTAAATATACACTAACCATTACTGCAAATCTGCTAAGTTTAAAAGATATGTTTGTAAGCACTTCCCTTACTACACATTTCTGTGTTAAATGATGCAAGACCTTATTGAATTCTATTGATTCAATCTATTGAGAACCTTCAGATTGTTCTTAAATTGCATCTGAAACCACTGTTTTAGAGGCTGAATAACGTTAGGTATCTTTACGTAAACGTGCCTCAATGTTGAAGCCCTTCATAAATTAATATTTAATGAAACTGTTTGCCTTGAGGTTTTTCTCTGGCCAAGCTAACTGGCTGAATACCAACACATGCCCTGGTTGTTTCATTTCCCAGACAAACTTTTGCTGCATTAAAAGAATGTATATTCCCTATCCCGCAAAGGTTAATGTTGTCATGTCTACAAACGGGTTTTTTTTAGTACTATTATTTTTTGTCTATGTTGTTTAAAAACAAAACAAAACCCAAAACCTAATAGATTGATGACTAGACAACAAGTTTAGATGGAAAATGTAAGTGCCTAAAATGACAGTTTTGTAAATAGAGAGTCAAGGTGGGTGAGGTAGTATCTTTTATTGGACCTACATCTGTTGGTGAGAAAGACAAGCTTTTGAGCCCCACAGAGCTCTTCTTCTTTGTTCATGTGGAGGTGTGTATTGTAATCTGTTTCAGAGAAAGATTTGAATCAGTTACCAAAGTCAAAACCTTCTTCTTTCACTTTGCCTATAAATCTGCACCAAGGCATTACCACAAGAATGCTTGTTTGTGCTTTATCTGGAAACTTTATTTTTTTAAAGTATTTTAAGTAGTGCCCAATGTCTATAATTGGCTGTGCGGTGCCCTTTTACTTGATTTCTTTCATGTATCGTTCATCTGGTTGAAATATATCATTAAGTATTTATAAACAAAATCTCATGCTACTATAATGGTTGAGTAGGTATCATAGCTGAATAAAGTCAGAATACTGTGATGGATGTAGACAATGTAGATACTAAAAGAAAAACTTAAGGGTAGGATTTTGAAAAGCACTTGTTGGCCTATGTCCCCTCTGAAGTCACTGGGAGTTTCAACAATGACTTCCATGGGAACAGAGGTAGGCCAATAATGAGAACTTTTGAAAACCCCACTCTAAGTCTTTAAGTAACTGTGCAAAATGACACTTTCTCACAAATACCAAATTTCCACAATGGTCAAGTAAAATGTTCTAATTTATAGTAATGACCTAAGTTCACTTTTATGGGTATAAAAGAAAAATTTGATCATACTATGGATTTGGTGACAGAGTACTTATTAGACTTCTAAAATGTTCTAATGAAAGTAAAACTTACAAATTTGCCCAGTGCTAAAGTATCTGTTTGCTCTTGTATTTAGCTATGATGCTGGGAGGACCTTCCCCAGACCCGAAGAAGAACTCTGTGTGGCTCGAAAGCTTGTCTCTCTCAGCAAGATAAGTTGATCCAATAAAAGATATTACTTAATTCACCTTGTCTCTCTAATATCTTGGCACTGACACAACTACACCAACACTGCATACAACAATGCCAAAATGACTGACTCAAGTTATCTATCCTACTGCCTTACTCAACATACCACTACCATCCCCGCCCAGAACAAGCCTCAGAAAGCAGGCTTTGCAGTGGACTCTGAAAGCTATCAAATCAATTATATGGCAGACTGGCAATGGAGAGGGAGGAATGAATTTTGGAATCAAGGGCCTCTCACAGAAAATCCCCAGCCAGCGGCTTCTCTCATTTAAAGGGCTAGCATGAGTACCTTTGATCACAATAGATCAAAGGTAATCATGCTAGCCCATACCATTTCAGTCATTTTAAGATTGTAAACTCTTTTAATTTCACTCAGATATTAGTTGGCACTGACTGCTAATCATAGAACATAGGGCTAAAGTGCTCCCTAGGGGAAATACTATTAAATAAACTGCTTGCTACAGCTGCAACTTCCAGATGATTTTAGCCCCCTTAAGATTATATTGCTTTAATCCAGTCTTGAGGTGACAGAGGCATGAATGACTATGGTACAGGACTCTTGTGACTTTTTTTCTCATTTACCCCTTGTGACATTACCCAGAGTACAATCTGGTCTGTTGAACAGCTGTGTCCCCTCAATTCTCCAAGTTGGGGTGCCTTTTACACTGCTTCGCCGTGAGAGCAACCACTTCTGGCCTGCTCACACACTGCCTGCAGAATGTAAATGACTCCCAGCTATACTACAAGAGTACTACAGCTAACCACTCCTGAATTATATTACAGAGTGACACCAGCAAATTCCCAGTCCCAGACTTGGCCCCAGAAATGTGTGTCTTGTACTGTCAACCTCTTTCCTTCTGGACAATACAAGCTCATAGAAAGTCCGTCATTTCATTAATAGAGAATGATATGCACAAACCTTGTTATCTCAAACGGAGTTTCTCAAACACTTCAAACATGCACTGGTTTAGATAAAACAAGTTTATTAACTACTAAAAGATAGATTTTAAGTGATCACAAGTAATGAGGCATACAAGTCAGAAATCAGTTACAAAGAAATAAAAGGTAAAAGGCAAACTAATACCTAACTTAACAAGCTAAGTGAATTTTAAGCATATAGGTTTCTCTCATCACTTGCTTACAGCAGTCTGGCTGGATTTCTTTCTGCCAGGATCCCTCCCCCAGTTCAATGATGATTCTTTTGTCTCTTCAGTGTTGTTGCTGCCATGAGAAGAGATAAGGGGAGACAGGTTATCTGGGGAGTTTTTCGTCCTTTTTATAGCAATTCTCTTCAGTGAGAATCATCTCTAGCTGGAGTTCAGGCATCAGGAAGTTTGTGGGATGGCAACTTCTAGCTGTTATTTTGCCAACATGTAAATTTCTTGCTCATTCCCTTTTTCCTGCCAAAGAACGGCTGCTTAACCAGGTGATGGTCCATTTGATTTTGTTGACACCTGGCTGAGGCATCAGTTTGCCTTTTGTTTCTGAGGAACTGGTTTGGGCCTGCTTTCTAAACCTGGAGCATGTCTTAGCAATGTCATACAGTAGAATCTTATAACTTTATGTACAAAGTTGCCACACACATTTTACCAGGACACTAATGATCAGCAAATTATAAGTTTTCAAATGATACCTCACAAGGCATACTTTGTACAAGATTTATCATAGTTTTGAAAAAGTGGTGATGTGTTTTAATGAAAACCCCCCACAAAGATTTTTCTAAATGAAACCCAATAGATTCTGTGTGATTCTCTTTCTATACATAGTTATTCCTCAGACATAAAAAGGCAGAGGCATGCATCATCAAAATCTTCCAATTCTGTATGTAAAAACCCTTGACCAAGCCCTGGTAATTTGTCACTCTTTGCCAACAGTAATCTGTCCTGTTCTCTAGCACTGATGCCTGAAACTGTGATGGAAAGCTTAAATTGCATTATAATGTTTAGTCACTAGGTGGCTCTGTGTGAAGAATGCTGCAGCACACCATAATCGAGCACTGGGGAGTCTAAAACAGTTGTTGCTAGGGTCCATTTTGCCTTTGTCTCTGTGTGACTAACCTGAGACAGTGTCAGAGGAGAAATAGGAACTGCTGAATTTTGATAAAAAATGCCGAAGTTTCACACACCAGAGAGCTTCAGTTTGACAGCATCAGACTGGCTTGACTGGAAGAAGTGGTTTGCACATTTTTGCATCACAACTAACTTCCACAAGAGGAGTGGGGAGATGTGTTCCCGAGTCTATGCCCTGGGCCAGGAAGCTGAACATGTCTTTAAAGCCTTTAGAGAGAAGACCCATAAAAAGAATTATGTTTGATGAGCTCTTTATACCTCAGCATAATGTGCAAGCATGTATCTACCAAAGTGTTGAAAACCCAGGGAGTCTGTGGAATCTTTTATGAGACAGGTATGACATGGCAGAAAACGGATTTTGAAGCCAAAAAGGAAGCATACTTTGGAGACAGAGCAGTAATTGACATTTTAGACAAGGGATTGTCGGAGAACCTGCAAATGAAGAGAGATTTAACCCTTCACACCGCCATAGAAATGTCAATACATTTGAAGATGATTAAAAAACAAAACAGAAGCCAGTGCCTGCCAGAAAGAAACATAGAGGAAGTCACTTACAAATAGTAATGATAGAAGATCTAACACAGCTGCAAAAAGCAGTTATAATAAAGCCTCAACAGAAATGTGGGGTAAGCCCCAGGCCAAATATAGCACTTCTCAGACTGGATGCACAGGATGCAGGAAAGATCACACTCTAGGAGGGGATTACCCAGCTAGAGAAGCCAAATGCTGTAAATGACCATTGAGAGTCAAGAATCATTTTTTCTGGGATCAGTCATGAGTAATGACACAGAGCCAGCCTGGACATGGAACTCAATATTTGTGGAAAGACTATTAATTTAAAAATAGAATCAGGTGCAGATGTAATAGTCATCTCAGTAGGGATTTATAATCCACTTCAATCCCTCCTGGAGCTGAAACCTGCAGTTACTGTCCTAAATAGCCCTGGAGGTATTTTGATCTGCATTGGACCATTTTCCACAGACACAACATACAAGAGAAAAGCTTTAATTTGAATGTGTATGTGATCAGAGGACTGGAGGCTGGCACTCTCCTCCATTGCAGCGTGGTTGCCATGATGGGTCTAGTGAGAAAGGTGGACATTGATGGAATATTTGGTGATACTGGACTTTTAAAAGGAGATTGAGTAGAAATAACCTTAACAGACAATGCTGAACCATCATACCATATAGTGTATGTACTATATCATGCACACACCCTGCAGAATTCCTACCCCTTATTTCATAAAGTAGAGACTGAGGTAAAGAGAATGGAAAAGGATGGCATGCTTAGAAAAGCTCTGAGCCAACTACACGGTGCATGTGGCTGGTGCCTGGTATAAAGAAAAAGTCAGAAAATACGAATCTGTGTGGATCTTAAAAAACTTAATGAAGCAGTTGTGAGAGAGAAACATATCTTCCTGTGATGCTTTGCAGGGTACCCCAGGATTGAGAGGCACCTTGTGACCCCCTGCCTCCAGCAGGAGGGAGTCTTTCTTGTGTAGCTGGGTGTCAGCTCCCCGTCACTACCAGGCCTTTAGCCACTCGCCTCTGGCCTTCTTTCACCTTGCAAATTGACAGTGTGTCCAAATCCCCAAATCTCTTTTAATCAATCCCATGTGATCTCCAGCCCCTGTCCACTGTCTACTCACATAATTTCCAGATCCCGACTGTACCCAAAGGTGCAGCCACCACTCCTGTAAACCACACAGCTCTTGTGAGCACTTATAATAAAACAGGAATGGTTAATCTGAGAGAGAATATTCAGCTAGAAACAAATGGTTACAATACAAAATAAAATAACAAAACACGAACCTGGGTCTGCACTGATCAATAGGAAAGGTAACTATCTAATACCATAGATTTCCCCACAAAGTTCAATCTAGTGCAGAGCTGGCTGGTTTCTCAATAACCAGGATCCAAATGTTCACGAAACCCCTCATCTTCACCAGCGATCTTCCTCAGTGAATGGTTCCAGAGTGTAATTTTCTATACTCTGTTATACTGAAAACAGTTGTTCACAGGCAGGGGAAACATTGGTCTTGTTGTAAGGTTTCTTTTTACCATGGTTTCGATTGTTTGTCCTTGTCTCTGATGGTTTTCCATTGACTGTTCTGGGATATGACAATAGAACCTTGCATTACCTCACTGGCTGACTAGGGAGAGGTGACAACTCCCTCTTGCTTGAATGGATTGTCACTGAGACACTTTACCTCTTGGTGGTCAATTTCTATTCCAACTCCACAAAGCATACTTTCAGTCTGAATACATTATTCCTTAAATATTGTCCATACATACATCGCACAATGGTTATGAGCCTTGACAAGCAATGAGCTTTCTATGGATACCTGATATGTTACTCTTTATGGATAAATATCCTGTAAGACATCTTACATGTAGTGAGTTTGTCCAGTCTGAGGTGAGAGCTATTTGCAAAGAACAAGGGATCCTTTTCCAAGGGGTCTCTGTCACACTTCTCCCTGACATTGACGCAGTACGGGTAACTAATGATAATTCTGCGGGCATAATTTTGGGCTCTCTTTCCTGGACAGGGCTTCTGCTACTATGTTTTCTTCCCTTTGATGTGTATAATCTCCATTTCATATTGCTGCAGTGGTATGCTTCAGCACAAAAGCCTAGAGGTGGTACCTTTGGTCCTGTGCAGCCACACCAATGGAGAGTGCTCTTTTAACACCCTATATTTTCTCATGATCCCCGCTCACCCTGATCTCACCATCAAGCCAGGAGCTTGAAGGAGGCCCTTTTGGCACTGCTAGAGAACAAGCAAGCTGCTGGGATGGGAACTGTGCCCACGGGCCTGAGGAACAGTCCTTCAGGCTCTTTCCTCATGGCAAAGCAGGTTCCTGAGTATACACTGGTTGACCTGGTGGCTGGAGTTTTCCCAGGCCATGCTTGCACATCCTTAACAGTGGGAAGGGGCTTAATACCCCACCTGAAAGAGCACGCTTCTCACCAAGCTGCTTCTGTCCCTCACCACTGCTCCTCCAGAAGGAAGGAAGACCCACAGCAGAGGCCCTGGGAAGAGAGCCACTGCATAGGCTGGGAATCAAATCTACACCCCTTACATAGCAGGTGAGAATTCTACCACTGAACCACCAATGTCCTGCTCCTCACTGACTGCAACCAGACCATGCGTAGCATCCAATGGTCTGAACCCCATGTGATTCAAATAGAGAACCTTCTGATCAGGAATCAGACATGCTACCATTGTGCCACAAGGCCCACTGCAAGGTAAAGACAGGACTGGCGTAGCCTGCGGGAGAGTGCTTGAGTGGCTGATAAACTGGTGCTGTCAGGAAGCTAACACCCAGTAACCACAAGCAAGATTCCCTCAGTCTGGAGACAGGAGGTAACAAGATGATTCACAATCCTGGGTACCCCAAGAACCATCACAGACAGCAACTCCAGACTGCTGTTCCATCCCTGGAAAAGCATCTACCCCCCCAAAAGGCCACAACTGAGATGAGCAGCCATATCAGATCAAGGCAAAAAGAGCTTATGAACATTTTTATAACCGACATCACAGAAAATTGCTTCATCTGGAGCCTGGTGACCATGTTTGTCACCACCACCAGGAGGGAGGAAAAGGATGGAGAACACCAGCTGTTGTTAAAGAAAAAGAACGCATTGTCTAAATCATACACTACTGAGACAGACAGTGTGGAGTTCAACAGAAACCATCGACATGTTCAGTTCATTCCAAAGACTGAACAACAAAATGAGCAAACTCCACAAATTGCAGACACAGAAGCAGGAGAAGAAGGTTCATTTATTCCAAACCTGTCAGAGACAGCTCTTGCAAACAAAGGCAGCCTACTTGCCAAGTTGTTACCCATTCTTGTTACCCCAAAAGACAAGTTTTAGGGTGCCCCTAGAATAGTCCACCTCTTGCCCTCTTAATCTGTCCTTCCTAAGGTACGGGTCTCCAGGATAGCTAAGGAAAAACTTGGAGGACATGGATACAGCCTTGCAATAAATGACTGATCGACACAGGCAGTATTCTTTCCAAAACAAAATATCTTTTTATTGATGCAAATAATAATCCCTAATACAATAATAAGCTAAAACACAAATCCCTTATAGATGTTATAAGACACAAATCCTTTACAAGTAAAAGAGCACCCCAATTTCAATATCATACAGCTGAGATGATTCTAAGCGGTTGCACTCTCTCACAGATGACCTGTCTATCACAGACTGCTGACAGCAATTCCTAAATGCTTTTAATCTTATATGTTTCTTTAATATGCATCTCTATTAGCTCAGGATTACACACATACATACTAGATTATGTGATGCTATGCCACACTGTAACTATAACTGACAGGCTTACTCTATCTGCTGACTTTGCTTCAGTGGCAGGATTCCTTCTGTTGCTGCCCCTGCTGCTTCTTCAGAGCTGTTGGTGCTGCTACCATTGCTTCTTCTGGTCTGCTACTGTTGCTTGTTCAGGTCCACTGCTGAACAGGATGCTCTGCTACTAACTGCCCACTCTGTCTGCTCCATCTATTCCAATTAGCTCCTCGTCTGCGCCACACCTCACTGACTTCTGTCCACTGACACACTGCCTTTTATATTGTGCTACCTGTCAGTTCTTTTAAACTATCCATTTTTAGCCTCAGCATTTCATTGGCTCTCTGCGCATTTTATTTTTATCCTCCAATTGTTGTCCACTACTTCCATGACTGTTATCTGTCAATCATTGTTGTTTACTATGTTCGTGACCTTTAGCCTACATTCATATTGCACATGCTCAGTAACAAACATTCGTGAACACATGCCAACATTCCAAATATTTCACACATGTTCACTGCTGTTGTTTACCTCAGAGTTATGATTACCGCACCTGACCTTTCCCCTACTTTTGTACTGCACATGCTCAGAAATTCCAGGTGACTTGCAGCTTCCAATGTTGAAATGACTCTTGCTTATTCAAAATGGGGGTTACAGTTGCAAAATGGAGTCTGGGGAATTTCTCCGGTATCATTCTGACCATATTGTAAAAACACCAGTATGTTTTAGGGGTGAGTAGCAGACAGACACGTGTTGAAATTTAATGTTGGTTTGAAAAAAAGAGTCTTATAGTGTTAAAATTGTTAAAATGCAAAAAAGAAAAATTAAAAGGGAAAAATGTATGGAAAATTAAAACTGCATTATAAGGTGTAGTCACTGGGTGGCAGTGTGAAAAATACTGCAACACATCTTTTCTTGAGTGCTGGTGACCATCTATGTTCTTTTTTACAGTAAAGTAGTTTGCATCCATTTTGCCTCTGTCTGTGTGTGACTAACTGACTGCAAGCTCTTCCTGCTCAGATCCACTCAAAAGGCTGCTGCTCAGATCATCTTCGTTGTCACGCCCTTACCTTTAGGTCCCGCCATTGTTTCCCTCATGCCCAATGCATCAAACACATTTCTTGTTTGTGCTTACTATGCCCTTCACAATTTAGTCCCATCCCATCTATCCAATCTATTATCTTATTACAAGGTTAATTCCCACCGAGACTGTGCATTTGATGCCAGCCTCCATCTTCCCATTCTACATTTCTTCAGTAAGCATTTTTGTGCTTTCTCCTATATCACCAAGTGGGGATATCTACTGGCCAAAATCCGTAACACTGTTACCACCTTGTCCTTCAAGTCCCCACTCCATGCTCAACTCTGCTGCAATGCATTCAGTAAACTGCAGCCTGTAGTGGCTAGACAGTGATCACTGCTACTGACTGGCCAAGGATTGTGCACATCCTATTCAATTTGTTGCCCTGTTTCCTGCACCCTGACCTGCTTGTTTGTCTCATCCACCTGTTCCATTTTATCTGTAAGTGTTCTGGGACAGGGACAGTCTCGTGTGATGTTTGTGTAGCGCCTAGCTAGCAAAATGGGGTTGGGGCTTTTAGGTGCTACCATGCTATGAACGGTTTCAGAGTAACAGCCGTGTTAGTCTGTATTCGCAAAAAGAAAAGGAGTCCTTGTGGCACCTTAGTCTCTAAGGTGCCACAAGGACTCCTTTTCTTCATGCTATGAATGTAAATACAATAATAACTGCTATTTGTAAAGCATTTTGAGACCTTCCAATAGAAGGTGCTATAACGGTGCAAAGTATTAGTCCCTGCCAGTGTCCGGAGCAGCAAACCAAGGATCCGAATATGTGAGCCTCTCTGGTGAAGAGGGTCTTAGCATCGGCTCATTTAGTTAGTGGAGCAGCCCCAGCTGTGGAAACACCTGTCTCTTCTCACCTCTTGAACTCATTTGTCATAAGCATGTGCTGACCAGCTTTCTTTACACAGTCCACCCACTCTTCCTGCTGTGAGTCTTGAATTGAAGAGGTGTGAAATTTCTCTTCTATCTATAGCAGGCTTCCTTCCTGGGCACCGGGAGCCTGGCAGCAACTGTTTTTTCTGGATGCAGTGGCTGCTTCCCTCACTAAGCACCTCCAGCACACAGCACTCAAAATCAAGAAGCGAGAGCAGGGTTCCTAAGGAGCAAACTTCATCTCATTGTGAATTAATAGGCTGGTTTATTTGAAAAACAGAACCAGACGGTTTTATTTATAGTAGAGCTTTAAAATACGATGCACTTGGGTGGGTGGTGAGAGCAATACTTCAGGGAGAGGCGGTTTTAAAAAAGAAAAAGGAAAGGAAATAGGAAATGTATATTAATGCAGGCTCACTGGTATGAACTGGAATGCATTTCAGATGAACAAGTACAAATTCTAATAGTTGCATTAGCTCATCCACATTGCACATAAAATAAACATTTAATGGTTTGATGAGTAATCCAATTACTTGTGCAGACTAGTCAATGAAATGTCACTCTGAGAGCTGTAACTTTTTACAGTTCCTGATGGTGGTATATAAATTCATACACAACCTGGATATTGTATGTATAGAGCTTATGTTGCATTTATATGATATAGTGAACTGATCAGCTTTATCCATCCATCCTATGCCCTATCTGAAACATGCTCTAATTCTGCTGCTGTCTTTAAAATGGATGAAATCAGAGGCAAAAATCAAAGGCTATCATAATGGGATCTTTTATCATCATTCTTCCTCAACCACAGAGGACTAGATCTTCAAAAGTGGGTACAACTATTCTTCACATTCCTTACATATGTGACCCTCTAGTGGGGAATTACAAAAAGGGAGAAGCAAGCCACTAATGTAAATGGTGGATTCTCTGTAACTTTAAGTCTTTAAATCATTATTTGAGGACTTCAGTAACTCAGCCAGAGGTTAGGGGTCTGTTACAGAAGTGGGTGGGTGAGGTTCTGTGGCCTGCAATGTGTAGGAAGTCAGCCTAGATGATCATGTTGGTCTCTTCTCACCTTAAAGTCTATGAGTCACTAGAAGGATGTGGATTTGTATATGTGCATTGGGGTCCTGCCCACGCCACTACTGAAACTGGTAATAATCACAAAGCTTAAACATATTTGCTGTTAAACACCATTCTTTTTTGCCAGTGTGAGAAGGGTTTTTTCCCCTACGGAGCCATGCTGGCCATTCTCTCCCCCACCCCTTTTCCCTGCAGGTAGCCTACAGATGGTTCTATAACATGGTTCATAGAAGTAAAATAGCTGTCTAGACTGGTCAGGGAAACCAAATACAAATAAACTAGGGTGTTCACAGCAGCATTTCAACCAAAGGCTGGATAATGGCAATGCCTGTTGTGAAGGGTCCCTCCCAGGGTGCAACCTGGAACTGGGATACAGCTGAACCCTCTACCTTACCAGTTTGGGCTTCTTCTCACACTATGACACTATGACAAGATGCAAAGCCCTCAAAGCTTGCACTCACACCAACATTCACAGGCAGGGACCACGCCCAGCTGTGTTCATGATTGCTCTGCCAGCCACTCATGAACCAAGAATAGAGAGGCTACAGCCAAAATGCCCCCAGTTCCCCATCCTAGGACCCCAGAGCTATACCATCCTGCCCTGGTAAAAAGCCCAACCAGTAAAGATTATAATTACCAAGTTTGTCCCTCCCTCATTGTGGAGAGGAATATGCACAAAATCTTTGTTAACTGAGCTGAGATTTTTTCCAAACACTTCACTCAAACCACACGATTTTAGGTAAAATATAAAACATATTTATTAGTTACAGAAAGATAGGACCCCTCGTCCTCTTGAGACCTTCCCTTTCCCCATCTCCTATCTCCCTCCCGGCTGATGAATTTTTTCATTTGACTCTCTCCTCCAGTTGTTGTCTTTTAAAAAAAGAATTGTGTTGGTTTGAAAGCAATCTTTATTCGATTAAGTGAAAGCAAAAAGAGCACTGCAAATCAACATACAATTAAGTTAAGCCCCCTTCTTGCATCATGTGCACGAATCACCTCCTAACATTACAAGCACTGCAATCCCAAGCATAGCAACAAATATTAGTGGCTTTCAGCTTCAAATTGCTGCCTCAAGGCATCCCTGATCCTTATGGCCCGGCACTGTGCTCCTCTAATAGCCCTGGTCTCCAGGTGCTGAGCCTCTGCGGTCCAGCCCTGAGTTAAGCTTTCACCCTTCCCTTCACAAATATTATGAAACGTACAGCACGTGGCTGTAAGCATAGGAATATTGTCATCAGCCAGGTCCAGCTTCCCATAGGAGCAGCGCCAGCGGGCCTTTAAACAGCCAAAAGCACAACTCAACAGTCATTCTGCACTGGCTCAGCCTGTTGTTGAACCTCTCTATGCTGCTGTCAAGTTGCCCCATGTATGGCTTCATAAGCCACGGCATTAAGGGGTAGGTGGGGGTCTCCCAGGATCACAATGGGCATTTCGACTTCCCCTACGGTGATCTTCTGGTCCGGGAAGAAAATCCCTGCTTGCAGCTTCTTGAACAGTCCAGGGTTCCGAAAGATGCGTGCGTCATGCACCTTTCCGGACCAGCTTGCGTTAATGTCTGTGAAACGCCCACAGTGATCCACAAGCGCCTGGAGAACCATAGAGAAATACCCCTTCCAATTAATGTACTCGGTGGCTACGTGGTCTGGTGCCAGAATTGGAATGTGTGTGCCATCTATCACCCCTCCACAATTAGGGAAGCCCATTTGTTCAAAGCCATCCACAATGTTATGCACGTTGCCCACAGTCATGATCTTTTGGAGCAGGATGCGATTAATGTCCCTGCACACTTCCATCAACACAACTCCAACGGTCGACTTTCCCACTCCGAACTGGTTAGCGACCAATCGGTAGCAGTCTGGAGTAGCAATCGCCATGCACTTCTCCAGCGACAGGGCAGCCCTCATTCTCGTGTCCTTTTACCACAGGGCTGGGACGAGCTCATCACACAGTTCCATGAATGTGGCTTTCCTCATGCAAAAGTTCTTCAGCCACTGCTCGTCATCCCAGAAGTGCATCGCGATGTGATCCCACCTCTCAGTGCTTGTTTCCCAAGCCCCAAAGCGGCATTCCACTGTGGTAAGCACCTCCATGAATGCGACAAGCAATCTCATGTAGTAGCTACTATGCATGGCAAGATCAATGTCATACTCCTCTTGCCATTGTAGTTTAAGGAATAACTCCACTGTCACTCTTGAAGTGTTGGTCAGAGCGAGCACCACACTGTTCAGCAGTTCGGGATCCATTCCTGCAGCCCAAAAGAGGCAGGGTGAGCAGTACAAACCATTGAAAGATGGCACTGAATGCAGATGGAAGCACAGGGATTGCTGTGAAGCAATGTGTCACGGGGCATTGAGACAGGACCCAGGATGCCCCGAGACCTTCTCTGCCTTCCCACAACACTTAGTGGCAAAAGAGGAAGAGGTGTTCTGTGGGATAGCTGCCCAGAGTGCACCGCTCCAAATAGCATTGCAAGTGCTGCAAGTGTGAACACGCTATTGCACAGGCAGCTGTCAGTGTGACCACACAACAGCGGTTTCCCTTCTTCACTCTCTGAGCGGTGCTGTAGCGGTGCTGAGCGGTGCTGTGACTGCCGGCACTGTAACTTTGTCAGTGTAGGGGTGTGAGACCCTGTCGTGATGTCACTCCCTCCTTTTATATTTTTTTTTTCCAACTTGCTGGAAAGATCTTTTGCTGTGGCCTGGAAACAATCCCCATTGTGTAGTGCTATCTCTGAGACATTTCCATTGTTCACAGTTCCTGGGGTAATCCTTGTGAGTGTGTGTATTTCCTCAATAGGCCATCAACATTGTTTGGCCTTTTTATTGTTGTACCTGAAAGGCTGCTTGTGGGTGTTCCCAACCCCACAGCATGGTTCAGTAACACATACATAGCAATACTTTATAACTTCACATACCATGATAGCACATACAACTTAACAGGATATTAATGTTCAACGGATTAAGACTTTTAGCATATTTCACAAGGCATACTTTGTACAAAACATATCATAGTTATATCACCAGGGTGAATATGGGGTGCAGAGTGTCTCCTTGCGGCACAGTGTGTCATATCTGTACCTGAAGGTTTTGCACACCACCCCCAGCAGCTATCTATGGGGCTGTGTTGTAATCTAAGAACTGTACAGAACTACAAGGGCAGGAGGTTATATGCGAGACATATATTTTATGTTAAACATCCGCACTCCAAGGTAAGTAGAAGATTTTTTACATCCCTCTTTAAAATGATGCTCTGAGACCCAGACAAACCACCATTTACACATTACAGTAACGTTCACAGTAAACTGCTTAGTGCTAATCTCCAAGAACGAGACAAGCTCCAAGTCTGAGAATCTCTTACATTTTATTCAGAAGGGTAATGCCTCATTTTAGCACACAAAGGAAGCAAAGGAGGTGGGGAAAAAACGGTTTCAAAAAGAACCTGTATGCTTTACCTATGATATCCTCATCCAAAAATAAGCAAGAGCAGCAAGTGCCAGACTGCACAAACAATGAAACCTGTCTTAGGTGACCACTTAGGGAAGCTGCAAAATGATCAGTTACTTGGAGGCAGTTTTTAAATAAAGGTCAATCCAAATGTTACTAAGAACTTCAAGGATGAAAGCAGCTGCTTAAAACAGGTCTCTGAAATATGAGGTCCTTAGACACATTTTTGCATTCTTGGAGACAATAAAGTTTGCATTGTCAAAGCACAGAGAGAGTGGAGGGTAGATGCATTTCAGCATGGTAAAGTTAGAAGATATGCAAATAATTATGTGGGCTGATCGTATGTGTCAAGACTTCGCCTATGGCTGACAATATACAGAAATGCCGAAGGAAAAGGACTTCCATGTGCACTTGTGGTTATTTCTGTGTTTGTCACTGTATCGCCAGCACTACACAGATGCCATCAGCTTTTTCATTGCACCCTGACAAGTTATTGAAAAGGTGTGGAATCATAGGCCTTGTTTACACTAGGAGATTTTACACCCCCGTTGCAGCAACATGCAGCTACAATAGTGCTAATAAAGGTGGCTGCACTGCCATAGGGCTCACATGTTTTCAGCAGTGAGTCATGAAAATCTGCTCAGGGCAGACATGGTGATAAATGTGCCTGAGCCCTCACTGTACTAGCATTTACACTGCTGCAGGAAAAAATAGGTTCAAAATGTTCTAGTGCATACATTGATACAGAGAATGAGGGCCCAATTTTTAAAAATATTGAGGTGCCTAAAGATGCAGATAGGCACCTAGACACTTTTGAAAATCCCACCAGGCACCTCTCTGCATCTTTAGGTGCCTAAATGTCTTTAAAAATCTGGTCCCTAGACCCCAGAGAAATGAATGCAGCTCTGCTTTTGACAAAAACTTGTCATTTGTTTGTATATTTCTTCAGCTTTGGAACACAAACTTCTTAAATCTAATTGCTTTTAGTAAATTCAGTGCAGGTGAAATATACAGATAATTGACAACACAAGCTTTTGAAACTGAAATCCTAGTTATCCACACAGGATGTACAGTGCCAGAAGCTTCCCCCAACTGGACCACCCATTTGCTTCAAAAGCTAACCTGGAAAGACCACCTGGCCTTTCAGTCTTTGTCTCCTCCACTGCCTGTATCATCTTGTGTCTTCTTTAACTTTTAATACCCTACAGAGTAAATAAGTAAGTCTTCCTTGATAGGTTTAGCACAAGTAGACACTTTCAAAACAAGACGTTTGTGCTGATTTTTTAAAACTGAAGAAAAGGCTTAAATTTCATTAAAGTGGAATTGCATTATTTCTGAACCCAGTAGAAACATTTTCTTCTTTAATAAATTAGATTATTGATCTAAGGAGATTGTGCATGTAGTGCCAAAGAGAAAAGTGGGGTTTTTTTTAGAAAATTGCTTTGAATATTTGTTTTGATATTTTCCAGCACAGCTTGACGTAGGAAAGCATCATTCTTTCTAAAAATGCACATTTATGAGGAAAAATGAGGGAAAAGTAATTTCACAGCTTGAAGTGAATACAAAAATGCAGAATCCCTTTGCAAAGAGTAACCACTAGAAAGTCTGTCTACAACAAACTGAGTCATAGTGTACTGAAAGAGCACTGGAACTTCCAATCTGTAATAAGATTTACTTAGAGACTGGCGTCTGTAGCTTTAATCTTTAACTTGCAAAGACATATACCAAAAGACCAAATGTTTGAACATGGCCATGTCTTGGGTTAACTTAGCTTAAAGAAGATGTAAATGGTTTGTATACTATATTAACTCCAGCACTGATCAAGGGGGAATTGGGTAGGGTCTTAGGTAAAGTGTGTTAAATTAAAAGTTAGAAATCTGTCATAAGAAAGTAGCAATCAGGGAAGAAATAGAAGGCAAGAATATCTTATGGACACTAGAATAGTGTTTTCCTCAGTCTTTGACCAGTTCCTAAGGGCAGATCTACACTATGGGGTTAAGTCAACCTAAGTTACGCAACTCCAGCTAAGTGAATAATGTAGCTGGAACTGAGGTAGCTTAGGTCAACTTATCGTGGTGTCTCCCATCAACTTACCTTATGCTTCTCGTTCTGGTGGCGTACCAGAGTCGACAGGAGAGCGATCTGTGGTAGATTTAGAGGGTCTCGAAGACCCGCTAAATCAATCCCTGGTGGATTGATCACTGCAGCGTTGATCCACAGTAAGTGTGGATATGGCCTAAAACTCCACTTTATGTTGTTCCTGTGGGAACAAGAAGCTTTGTGAATGTGTTAAGTGTATTCAATCACCCTCAGGTTCTTTAGTCAAAGTACTCCATTCTGGGGGGTGCTGTCCAGTCCCTTGATTGTTAAACAGTGAATCCAGCTTCCTCTTCCTTTTTTTCCTTAAAGCCTTTTTTGCTGTTTGCAAGCTGCAAAGGAATGGGAGTAGGCCTTTCACAGCAGAGACAAGGGCAGCAGGACAACATCCTACGCTGCAAAATCTACAAGCATACACAAATAAATGTTCAGAGCATTAAAAAGAGAAGTAACAGCTACACAGCAAATTGCTAGTGACACTATTTCTCCTTAACAAAAAATTATCAGGATTTTTTTTTTGTGGGTTGCAGCAGAGTTTTACATTTGAAGGAAAGTCAGAAGTGTAGGTAATTTAGAATAACAAAAGAATACAAGTTTCCTGGTCACACTGAAACTACAACACTGACAACCAATAAGCAGAAAAAACTGACAAGCAAGGATTAGCCATGATCAGTGCATGATATGTTCTCTTTATGGTCAACATAATGCTGAGCTTGCATTTAAAAAAATACTTGCAAAAACAGAAGGCCAGAATTTTCCAACTGACTTTTGGGCTCCCAGCTTCAAACCTCTTAAACAAGCCTGGTTTCTAGGAAGTGTCAAGTGCCTGCCTTTTGAAAATCAGGACCTTTCTGGTGTCTCAAATTGGACACTCAAATTCACTAATCACCTTTACCAGTCTTGGCAATAGATCAGTTTAGCTCTATGGAGGGTCTAAACTTTAGGATGGGAAACATATAATTGTAGCTTGTTCACTCTTCTGTAATTCCAAAACTATGGAAAACAGTTTGGGTTGAAGAAGAAGCCATCTTGATAAGTCATATGATTGATCTATTTTTTAACCTTACAGGCCTTAATGTTATAAGCTTGCATTATGCTGAATTTGAAAAGCTGGATGTGGTAGTGGGGTGTGTGTGGAGGGAAATGGATGGATGAGAGAACTGGTTGTTTTGCCATGTCCCTATTACCAAATTTGCAGCTACAGCACTTTGGGGAAGATCTTTTTCTCAAAGAAAGGTATCCATTAGCTGGGTGTTTCTTCTTCACACTGGAGAAGCCCTGACTTCACAAATTCGCTGTTAGCTTCCAGCGTTTGGAGATAAGGTCAATTGTTTTAGGAAAAGGAGATGGCAGAGAGATCACCTCCACAACATATACACATACTCCCTGAATTGATTTTTCAAAAGAAGCTTACCTGGAATGTTGTCTATACAGTGGTTAAAGGAGAGGGAGGGGTTAGACCTCTAGATTCTAATCTAGCTTTGATGCTGACTCACTGTACAAATGTGGAAAATTCACTTGATCTCTCTGTGCCACAGCTTATCCATTTATAAACTGAGTATATTACTATTTGCCTAGCTTAGGGTTGTTGTAGTGTTTGGAAGGCACGTTCAGATCCATGAATGAAAGTGCAAGTTATTATTTCTTGGCTATCTTTTACAGGAAATTTGTATATAACAAAGCAGGCGACTTCAGTGCACAAGACCACCTTTTTGATGGTCAGAGATGTACTGTAACTGGCAATTTGAAGTATATTCTCATATCATCAAGCTGTTGCGCCCCCATTATCCCATATATCCCAGAAATACCCATACTGTCCAAGGAGTCCAGGTAGGTCATTAAAAAACCATATCACTAACACAAGTGTACCTGGATAACTAGCAATGTATTCATACATAGTACAACCTAAAAGGTTTTCTGTAGTGGCCCATTAAAATGTTGCTCCAAGGCGGTTGTATGACACCGTATGCGCCTATCTGTGCACAAGCTCAGTGTCCCATAAGATCCAGAAAAGTGTCTTGAGCTACATTCTGTGTAGTCTGTAAAGTTCATTGTCCCTTATGAGCATTCTAATCCCTTAAGAGAATTCTATCCCCAAATTGTTGAGGAGATGGTTAAAAACTCAGACCAGGTCTGTATCTTCTTTTTAAAACAGTTATCTTTCTATTCTGAGAGTACATTGTATTTCCCACATGGTGGGACTTATAAATTTGTTATTTTGACCTTGGACATATATTAGGCAATTTTTAGGGGGTGATGTTAAAGTTGGGTGGGTGCTGTAAGTCAGCTGGAGTAGTTTGAGGGGAAGCCAGCTGGTAGTTTGAAGGGAAGGATTATATAGGAATGAGCATAGGCTGGATCCTGGTTTCCAGACACACTTACCTTTGTGGGTTTTGAAAAAGGGAGGACTTTTTTTGTAAAGCAAGTAATGTTGTTTCTTGTATGTTAACTGGACTCCACTGAAATACAGTTCCAACCAGAACTCTTATTTAAATCACATTTTTGTTTTCAACTAATCAGTTTTCCATGAAGTTTGGACCTCTCTCAGAGCAACAGAAGGGAAAAGTTTTAAAAACGTAGGAAAATGTGATTGTAAAATGGCTGAAATTGGCAGGGAAACTGAGGGCAGGTGCAACATTTAAAATTATTTTGAAATAATTTTGAATTAATTTTTTTAAATTGACTAGATTACACCTTGACTTTTTAAGTAGCTGAGTTATGCATATTTTAGGTTTTTATCCCACACCAACAAGTGAAAAAAATAGTGCAAATGTTACCAGAATGGTTGGGCTCCGACATACTCTGAAATGATAAATTTTTGTAGTCAAGGTAATCTCCAAAAACACCTGTTTCATTTGGTTGGTATGGAATTTTTCTCTGATCATGTATGAACATATTTAATATTTTCTATTGTCAAGGAAACATATACCACTGGCAAATGAATTTGTCTTAACCCCGGACAAAACTGTTTAAAAGGAACCCAGTGAAACTGCTCATGTTGCAATTCTGAGAAATGAGATTTAACGCCAGACATTCTTACACTTTGCTTGAGATTAACAATGCAGGGCATGTGTGTGTGTGTGTGTGTGTGTGACAGATGAGAGTAGCCTAAGGCTGAAACACCACTCTGGGTATTCTGTAAGCTTCTCCACAGGGGACACATTGGGGAGATAGTTGATTAAGGACCGGTTATTAATCAATTACTAAGGGATTCAGCTTGTCAGCTGAGAATGGTTAAAAGGGAGAAGGGGAGGCCTGAAGGAAGGGCAAAGAAGCCCAGAATCTGAGAGAGAAATGAGAGCTCTCTCCTTCATCTTGCTTTGTACTTAGGGAGTAGGTAGAAGTGTGGGGAAACCTTTATGTTGTGGGGACACTGGAGCCTATAGAACTAGCTTTAGCATTTATTTTATTTAGCAGTTAAAGTAAGGAACCTACAGGCCTGTATTCTGTAAGACATTGGCTTCAGCAGTTAGCATAAGGTTTGAGGTCTATGAACTTTGGCACGGATAAATGGCCCACAGGTCATCCCTAAGTTTTGGGGAACTGGAAGTAGAGTGTTTAAGAGGGAAGTTTGCATATAATGACCCCAGGCAACCACAGGAATATGAGCGAATACCAGCTTTTTGGATATTTTAGGATTGGAACATCTGCAGATGTCTACCCCCAAGACTGCCATGGCAATGAATTGATGTATATGATAATAAGTTGAGATCATTAATATATTAACCTACAGGAGAAGGGCACCCCAACTTAATAGGGTGAGGAAATACAAATAAGGAAGAGGGGAGAAAACCCCTAATGAATATGCATTTGGCATAGTGGCATCACGATAACATATAAAAGTTGTAGCCCAGCCTGTGTGCAGGGGGAGAGAGATATGTAATTGTCCTCTTGCACCCATGAAGAGGCTGTGTGCCAAAAGGCTTATCCCATCAGTTTGAATTCTGGAAGAAGGAAATAAAAATAGCTAACAAGAAATGTGTTCATCTCTTTTGCCTCTCACAGGGCCAGAGCTATGATGCAGAAGCAGAGATCACCTGGGTTAGCCCTGAAAGACATTCAGAGCTGACAGATTCCTACAACGCTGTCACCTTGTGAAACCACAGACTGCAACTCATTTGTGTATATACGTTTGCCTCCTTTAACCTTGTAATAAGACTTTCATTTCTTTTCTTAAGTTTTATAAATCCTTAGATAGAATACTATAGGGTTGGCTATAAGCATTGTCTTTGGTGTGAGATCTAAGGTACAAACTGACCTGGGGTAAACTGGTCTTTTGGGTCTGGGAGCGGCCTGAATGTTTTGTGATCTTTAGTGTATAGTAACCATCTATCACTGCATCCAACTTGCCTGGGTGGCAAGATAGACTGGAATGCCCAAAGGGACTGTCTGTGACTCCAAGGTAAGACTGGTATAGTGCTTTAGGAGTTCACACTTGTTACTGGGTTGGTGAAATCTAATTATAGAACACACCGCCAGTTTGGGGGCGGTCTCTGTCCTGCACAGTCATGAGCCACTCCAGACAGCATGCAATGCACTGTGGAAACTGGAAATGCCGGAGCGGTACTGGTCAGTGGGAAACCATTTTGAAGTTGGAAAATCCACTGTGGGAGCCATTGTCATGCAAGTGTGCAGGGCCATTAATTGCCCCCTGCTGTGCAGGGCGGTGACTCAGCATCTGACCTCCTTGCCACAGAGCACCTCCACAGAAAAAGCTCCTCTTCTAGGCAAGCGCTGGTGGATCACCAGGCACGCTTCACCAATATCCACGTTGGCTAGTCAGGGAAGGTGCGTGATGCTTGTATGTTTAAGAACACAGGACCGTCAGAAAGCTGCAAGCAGGGACTTTTTTTCCCAAGTGGCGGATTACCATTGGTGATGTTGAAATGCCAACAGTGATCCTGGGGGACTCAGCCTAACCCTTGCTCCCCTGGCTCATGAAGCCATACGTTGGCCGCCTCAACAGCACCGAGGAAACATTCAGTTATCAGCTCAGCAGGTGCAGAATGACAGGTGACTGTGTTTTTATCAGAGCGAAGGGGCACGGGCATTGTTTACTCACAGGACTGCATCTCTATGAGAAAAATATCCCAATGGTTAAAGCTGCCTGCTGTGTTCTGCGTCATATCCGTGAAGCAAAGGGGGAAAGTTGCTGCTGAGGTGGAGGGGGGAAGTGGAGCGGCTGCCAACTGAGTTTGAACAGCCAGACACAAGAGCTATCAGAAGAGCTCAGTGCAGAGCAATATGGCTGACGGAGACTTTGAAAGAGCGCCCTAACAATGAGCCAGAGTAATAGGTTGTGGTGTACTGTGCTCTACCTGGCCCTACAGTTTGGGGGCCTGGTAGGAATTGTGTGATGCTTGGTGCACATCTATGAACAAAACACTGACAACACACCTATTAATTTTGTGATGCTTTCTGTACATTTATGATTACTAAGCTATGTTTGTCACTGATCCTCCGAATTGTGTCACAGTGTACAATAACAAGTCAGTGGGTGCTTTCGCTGCCACCAGGCATTCTGCAGCATATGTTGGGAATTAATACAAATGAATTATTTTCCAAACAATCAAGTTTTATGGAGTAAAGAAAACTCTTTAAAAATTCTATACAAGTTTAAAAACAAATACACAAAAACCTTAACAAATGTATAGAACAGAGCTTAAGGAAGGGGAAAAAACATTCATGTCCATTTTGGCCACCCATACAGCAACTGTGGTTCTCAGAGGTCAATGTATGTGAGCTGTGTTGTCCTTGGTGTGGAGTGGTAGGGGTACAGATGTGGCTCCTAATGCCACATGGAATGTTGGAGGAGGGGTAGGGAGTTCTCCAGGGGCTGCAAAGGGAGGTGAGCCTGAGACTGTTGAGCCTGTCGGTCTACAAGAGTCTGCAGCGCCTGTGTTTACTGCTGGAGAAGCCTCATTATGTTCTGGTGCATCTCCCTCTCCTTTTCCTTCTGGGACTCCTGGGCCTTTCTCCTCTCCGCTCTTTCCTTCTCCAGGCTGTCTGCAGGCCCTGTGCTCACAATCTGAGCCAGCACTGGCTTGCAGGATCTCCCTGAACATGTCATCCCAAGTCATCTTCTTTCTCCTCCTTATCTGGCTCAGGCATTCCCCACGTGTTGAGGGGGAAACCCTCAAGGCAGCAATGGCAGCAGGAAGAGATAAAATACACTTAGGTACCATTATCAATCTAGTCACAAAGTTAAGACTCAGAACTCCCTTCCCTTGTTCCTTAAAGTTTTAAACAAGACATTGTTATTGACACTTCTGCTTTGGAGTGCTTGTGCATGGCACCATTCAGAGCAGTATGGAGTATGGGCCATCAGGGGTGAAAGAAATGAGGAGGGAATTGCTCGGTTGCATGAAACTATGAGTCTAGGACAATGGCACTGAATAAGGGCACCATTTTCCACAGGTGGTGGTGATTTTAACTGATATCTCACTCCTGAGTGTAACAAAGGCACAGACAGTGCAGCTGCTGCTGGCGTCTCAAAGCTTCCCAGTCAATATGCTGCTAGCCTGTTTACTGCAATGGTGCCTGCTGAAGTTATTGCTGAGTGCAGTGGGAAAGTGTTCTACTGCGGAGGCAGAAATCAGGCTTCTGCCCCTAGAAACCTTTGGGGGAGGATGTGTTGTTACCATGTAGCACAATGGAGAGCTTACATCGGTGGGAGACAAATATAAATGTAGACAGATGCACAGCTAGGTTGGTGTAAGGCAGGTTACATTGACCTAACTTTGTAGCGCACACCACGCCTTAGACGAGCACAAAGGGTTGGACCTACAGGGGAGTGTGTGCGAATTGTTTGCAAAGAGAAATACAAGGTGAAGGAGCATGCCCTGTGGCAGAGAGAAAGCAGGGTGAGGGCAGCAGGATGTGGGGAATCCTCCCCTACCTCCCACACACAAAATAGTTCTTTCCAGCAGAGGTTGTTGTTTTGTTTTAAAACCTCTTGGCTTTTATTGTTAAATTAAACAGGAGTGTTTTGTGCTGCACAATCTCTGTCAGTGCAGAGGGCTGGCCCCTCAGCTGGTGTCAGATGGCACAGCTCCATTGAAACCACTGGAGTGACGTTGATTTACACCATCTGAGGAGCTGGCTCCAAATTTTTCCTGAAGTCCACAATCAAAATATATGGATGCTAATTATCCCACCCAAGGAATAGATCCATGAATTACATTTAAAATCCAGGGAGTCTGCTTTTTAACTAACAAGTTGTCTCTGTTTGCCTTCATCAATTCCAATGCTACCCCTTTCACTACCAATAAATTTTAGACTCGCTCATGTAGTGGGCACATTTGCTTTTAAAAGGTCAGCCACCGGCAGGCTCATTCTGCAGGGAGTAGATAGTGTGTGCTTTACCAAAACCTTGCTACCGTTCTTGATGTGTTTGAAGTATACCAGACCACAAGGGCACTGGAACACAAAACTCATTGTCAATAATGTAAGTAATATCATCTTGGCTGCAGAGCAGTTTGCCAGGTAAATGTAAGCCTCTGGGACTATAGAGGAAAAGAAACTCATACGCCTCAGAAGACATTTTTTTTCCACTGTCTACCCTAGCACAGCACAGAGCAGTTTTCCTTTGGGGTGAGGGAAGGGATGAGAAATTGGGACACAGCACTTAAGCCTATAGCACTGGAGGCTGCACACAGAAGAGATGTTGTGTGAAGGAAAATAGCAGCAATACTGCACTTGCCCTTAGGCACTATTCTTCCAAACCGCCCCTCAGATTCTGTGCAGTGGGGGAAAGATGGGAGCCTAATCATTTTACAGAGCTGAGAGTGAGAATTGCAGTTTTTATTATACAGTCAAACTTCAGAGTTACGAACCCCAGAGTTATGAGCTGACTATTCAACCACACACCTCATCTGGAACCAAGCATACACAATCAGCAGCAGAGACCAAAAAAAAACAAACAAACCCCCACCAAAACAAAACAAATAAAAGGCAAATACAGTACAGTACTGTTAAACATAAACTACTAAAAAAAAGGAAAGCAGCATTTTTCTTCTGCATAGTAAAGTTTTAAAGCTGTATTAAGTCAATGTTCAGTTGTAAACTTTTGAAAGAACATAACATTTGTTCAGAGTTACGAACAACCTCCATTTCTGTGGTGTTCGTAATGCTGAGGTTCTACTGTAAGACTTCAGTATTATTGCTAGGATAGAAACAGATGCTTTGGAGGAGTTCTGAAATACAGAATTAGAAACGTAATAATGTAAGCTGGTGTTTAGTAGAAAATTGCCTTTCCAGGAATGACTTCAGTTCAACCTACATAAGAAATTGCTGGCATTTGGGATCCCTTTTCAGTACTGTTTGGTAAGAAAGTGAGGATCACTGCAGTGATAGCCAGGAAAAGTATCTTTCTGAGTGAGAAGTTCAGGAACTGGTTAAACAGATTTGAGCAAGACTAGCTGATGAAGTTAGGACTGAACTCAGAAAAGGGCTTGGTATCACTATTCAGGGATGAATGAGAAAATATCATCCTGCCGTTCTGTACTGTAAGAGCTGGGAAGAAGAGAAAGTGCTGTTATTAACAATGTTTATAGTGTGGTAGCACCTAAAGGCTGCAATCAGGCTGCACCCCATTGTGCTAGGCACTGTACAAGTATAAATGACGTCCCTGTCCCAAAGACCTGGTAGCCCAAAAGACAAGATGGAACAGGTGAATGAGCCAAAGAAGCAGGTCCGGGGTGAGCTGGGGTAAATGGGGTAACAGATTTAATAGGAGGCGCCCCAGGCAGTAGCAGTAGCCAGTCAGTAGCAGTGACCACAGTTCTCTACCTGTCTAGTCACTATCAGGTTCATTGTTCGCGCTTCAGCAGAGGTGAGGAGCTTGAAAGAGGACAAAGTGATGGCTCCCTGGATTTTGCATAGGAGCTTTTCCCACTCCTACGGGACAGCATGGGTAAAAGAAGGAAAGGGCTTTTCAGAGAAGCAGAGAATGGGGAGACGGAGGCTGGCTTAGTTGGCAGAGTGCAGACTGCAGCTGATCATGTGAGGATACGTCAGATAGAGAGGGGAAGGCTAATGTGGTTGCCTTTTTCAGTAAATACCAGAGGGAGGAGAGGAACTCATGTTTTTTGAATGGGTCCCGTGACACTGTTGATTGGATATAAGACTTGTAATAGTATCTTGCATTAGCCTCTTGACAACCATCTTTTTAAAATTGTGTGGCTCTAGTACAGATTATTTCCTTTTTCCATTTTCCCTCAGGAGAAAATAGTGCAGTCTTCACAGTAGAAGGATTAGTTGTCCATATAGATAAAAGCTCAGCTTTGTTTCATACTGGACTTTGTGTGTGTGTTTGTATGTGTGCCAAATTAATTGCTTACAAAATAATCCCCTCTTAGCCAGTCCTTCAGGGAAAACTCCAGATACTGTCACTCCTGTTTCTGCAGATCTCTAACGTGGGACAATTTAATCACAAAAAGAAAAGGAGTACTTGTGGCACCTTAGAGACTAACAAATTTATTAGAGCATAAGCTTTCATGAGCTACAGCTCACTTCATCAGATGCATACAGTGGAAAATACAGTGGGGAGATTTTATATACACAGAGAACATGAAACAATGGGTGTTACCATACAGGCTGTAACAAGAGTGATCAGGAAAGGTGAGTTATTACCAGCAGGAAAGCGGGGGAGGGAGGGCAGGGGGGACCTTTTGTAGTGATAATCAAGATGGGCCATTTCCAGCACTTTACAAGAACAGTAGGAGGGGAAATAAACAAGGGGAAATAGTTTTACTTTGTGTAATGACACACCCACTCCCAGTCTTTATTCAAGCCTAAATTAATTGTATCCAGTTTGCAAATTAATTCCAATTCAGCAGATCACAGTAAATCAGAATAACATTCCCCATAGAAATTCAACAGACATCTATTCTAAATGAAATGAATTCTCAATGGAATCCTCTTTGTATCCTGATTTTTGCATTCTGGCTAAAATTTTAACGTGCTCAGGTCCTGAATGCAGGTTCTTCCTGTCAGACGCAGATCAGGGTCTTAATGCTCAATTCAGAGAGCGTTTTAGCTCTCCTTCTGTTGTTGTGTATGTGAGTTGAGGGAGGAGGAGGAGGAGGCGAAGGAGATGTTTTGAAAATATGCCTATAGAATGGTGTCACTGAAAGAGAAAGCCTGGAATTAATTTGTGAGTGAAAGTAAGATCAATTTTTTATTGTTAGCATGAAGGCAGCTAAACCATTGTTTTTTAGAATTGGAGCAAGGAATCAAAACATCTTAGATTGACAGTACAAATAAAGCTCCTCTCTGGTGGCACTGACTGAAAGTAAATACATGATTGTCTCCGTTTTTCTTTTATTACAGTTACATTCACTCCTGCCCCCACCCTGCCACTAAACAAGTTGAATATTCAAGAGAGAGATTTACCTTGCCTTAAACACTCAGGAATGGATTGTCCAGCCTACTTATATGAAGGTAAGCAGTATTGTCTCATACAGTATCCTTCCCCTCCACACACACATCTCTGTGTTGAATTCAATTATTGCCTCTTGTCTTGAGCATAGATTGTAAGCTCTTCTGGGCAGGAGCTGTGACTTTTTTTTCTGTGTTTGTTCAGTACCTAGCATAACGGGGCCTTCGCCCATGATTGGAGCCCCTAGGCACCACAGTAATAATTAGAATGTACTGAAAAAGGTTAATATTGCATGTGGATGTACGAAAAACTCTTCAATTGGTAGACCTTTACCAGGGCACTGTTCTGCCTTTGCAGAGGGATGGAGTCAATGACCTAATGGGTCTCGTACATCTTTCTCACAAGGTTCTTGATGCTTCTTGTTTCATGTCAGATCTCAGGAGTACCAGAAGTGGATCTCATGGTATTTTGATACTTCTGTTCTGATCCTAGTTAGAACTAGAAAGTGCCCACAAATAAATAGCGTGGAGGACGCAGGGGAACAAAACTCCTGGCAATCCCAAAGGTTCCATTTTTGGAGGTTTGAGTCTTATAAATGGTATTGTTCCTGTATCTGAATGTTTGCCAGGCTTTGTGCATATTGATCTTGACTCACCCCATGGGAACAAGGGATGCACAAATACGATGGCCCTGCATCTGCAGCGGGGAGCTATGACAGAAAAGGGACTTGCCTGTACAGGAGGGCAGGCAGAGGTAGTGCTGCTGCCCTTCCACAGGGAGTTATGCTATGGAGGGAGTAGCTTGAAAGTTCTTCCAGGACCCCACATGATCCAAGCAGATAGATGCTGTGCTGAGTCAGAGCATTTCTGGGCTGTCCTGGTTAGCCCCCTTCTGGGCTGCACTCACTGCTTCCAGGGTACAGATGGACTTGGGGGGTTGTAGGCAGTTTGAACCATTATGCTCTCACTCCGGAAAAGACAGCACCAGGATGTCTTGTGCTTGGGTACTCACAGGTGGTTGCCACTTAACCAGCACATCTGGCACTGGGACTGCAATATTTCTGATCTCAGAGAGTCTATGTGGAAAAACTTAGTAAGTAGCACTTACAATAAATGGTGTGTACAAAAGGTCAGTTGTTTGAAGAGGAAAATAAAGGTAAAAGTACAATCTGAAACTTTATCTCAGACTCTTCAGGCAAAGGGCATCAGTCTTTCACAGTTGGCTGTCCCTGGTGTAATCACTTACACCTGAATTAATCCAAGTAAATAAAAGTATTCAGTGGACTGGAAAGCTTACTTGAAAAATATCCGCGGAGCTTGCACTAGGTTTGTAAAAGGTGTGCATGCTAATGATTAGTTGCACACTCTAAGCAGTACCTTTGCAAGGCCACAGTTGTACCATGTGCTATACAATTGTTAATAGGAAAGTAATTAGAGGAACTTGTTACCAAAGTGATCGGTGAGATTTTCTAAGGATAAGAATGGTATCCATTGTGTGTATTCTTCAACAAAGGTAGGATTGTTTGTTTTTTCAGAGAGTAGAGGCCAGATACTTAGCTGGTGTAAATTGGCATAGCAGTATTGACTTCAGCAACAATATGCTGATTTATGCCAGCTGAGGTTCTGGGTGCCTCTGAGGTGAATGATCCCCTCCTGTATGTGGACTGCTACCCAGTCCTAAAAATCTGGGATGTTTGCACAGTTCTTTTGGAAAATGTAGGTTTGTATCAAGTGTACCAGCAGATGGCGTTCAAGAGTCTCAGAGGCCATCATTAACACATGTAAGGCATTGCCCTGGAGCAATAGGCCTCTTTCTCTATTGAAAAGTGAGTGGCTGGGAGGCCAGCTATATTTCAGCATACAGAAAGCAAAATATTACAGGGTTTGCTGTGGTGTGACTCATTATCTGGCTCAGATACTCACAGCTATAAAATATAGATGCTCATCTGAGAAATCCAGAGTCTATTAAAATGGTTACAATATTTTAGATTATGGTGAATAAGGAGTAAATGTGCCTTACTGCAGGCCCTGGTGACATATCTGAGTCATACAATTGATATGAAAAAGTTAAAGCCTGTCCTAGAGAGAAAAAAAGCTTAGTCCAAAGTAAATATCATGGAAATTATTCCTTCTGCTCTCAAGTAAGTGTTACAGAAAGTTTCTATCTAACTTCTTCCCAATAACAAATCCAATGGCAATTAAAAGAAATGTGCTTTGTTTTGGAGAGAGAAATGCAAAAAGCCATTTGAGCAGAACAAGAGCAAAAGCAGCAGAAGTGTTAATGGTTTTATTTTATGTTTTATTTGGTTGCAGTTTTTATGTGAGCACATACAAAAAACCTATTCCTTCTTCTTTTTCCCAATGGCCAAAACACTGACATTCCACGTAAGCCAACTGAAAAACTGGGAAATGAGGAGGAGTTAGCCCAGTTACCATTAGGTGTGAAATCCACCAACAAAGTCCTATTTTCAGCACTTTTTAAAAAGAACTTCCAATTACGGCAACTGAAATGGCAAACGGAAGCAGACAGGACCAGTCTTCAAAAACTTAATGCTGCACATATTAGAGTGTAGTGGGAATGTGTTTCATTTTTAACTAGAGCCATATGCAGGCTAAAAAAGCTAACTAAGAAGTCCAGTACTCTGTATTGTGGAAAATTTCCTTGCAGTGACACCAAAATCCTTGCAGGCCCTATTAACAGAGCTGAATGAGAAGTTAAAATGAAAACTGTCAGCAGCCAACTATTTTCGGTAGTCAGGTTTGGATCCACATATAGAGCTGGTGGATGCGCTGTCTGGTGAATACCAATAGGCCCACATGGTACCTGCCATTCTGCCTTTATTGAAAAGTGAATTTGCTAGAACATGACAGCCTTTCTGTAGAATGTTTGAGCTAGTAGAATTCAATAGTAAACCCTCTAGCTGGGATATAATTCTCAAGGATAATTTTAACAATGTAAAAAAGACATAATTTTCCATGCAACTCTGTAGGTACTTAGAGTAATTTCTATACAATCTTATCCAATCCATTATATCACTCTCTTGGCTTCATCCCTGTTAAATTCTGTAGGGTGAACTTAAATGGCTGGGGTTTCCTCACTATAAAAGCTCTGTACACCCACCCATACATCTCACTGTGAATCAGTTCAGTCAATCATAGAATATCAGGGTTGGAAGGGACCTCAGGAGGTCATCTAGTCCAATCCCCTGCTCAAAGCGGACCAATCCCCAATTAAATCATCCCAGCCAGGGCTTTGTCAAGCCTGACCTTAAAAACTTCTAAGGAAGGAGATTCCACCACCTCTCTAGGTAACACATTCCAGTGTTTCACCACCCTCCTAGTGAAAAAGTTTTTCCTTATATTCAACCTAAACCTCCCCCACTGCAACTGGAGACCATTACTCCTTGTCCTGTCCTCTTCTACCACTGAGAATAGTCTAGAACCATCCTCTCTGGAACCACCTCTCAGGTAGTTGAAAGCAGCTATCAAATCCCCCCTCATTCTTCTCTTCTGCAGACTAAACAATCCCAGTTCCCTCAGCCTCTCCTCATAAGTCATGTGTTCCAGACCCCTAATCATTTTTGTTGCCCTTCGCTGGACTCTCTCCAATTTTTCCACAAAATTTTGGGGGCAGAGGAGAGGTGGCTTCTGAAGAGTCTAGCATTTGTAGGTTGAAATTACAGGAAGGTCTGTTTGTCAGCCTCATGAAGAATTAATATGACAGGGCAATGGAGAACTGGCTAGCCATCTCCCAGGAGATGTCTGGACACTACAGTGTTTAAAGGCCACTGCCCCACCCTTACCACACTTCAAAGGTAGGTAGCTAGCTAGAGTTAAAAGCCAAGGTGATCCATGATGCCCAGGACTTTATTGAACTAGATAAACAGGAAGCACCTTAACAAGTATTTGGGGATTTTGCTTATGCAAAAATATTCACTATAGCAGAGTTCACATATTAGCTGTATTTGCCTTCAAGACTTGTCATCTGTCTGTTTTATCATTTGATTAATTTTTCTGTTATTAATTTTGTGCCCTATTTCACGGCATATAGTTCAGGGATCTTACGGCCAAGCTAAATGAAAATGGGCCCCACTGGTCCTGGGAGCTGAATTCTAAACCACTCTCCTGCTTTATTGCCACAATGCCTTTCATGCCATTGTACTAAGTAAGGTGACATCAGTGGAATCCTCACTCTGGGTGGTTTATTACATCTCAACCATAAAAATACTAGACTCGTGGGGGGGTTGGAACCCTTCTTCCACTTCAACCTTGAGATGAAGTTTGACTTTCCCCTCCTCAGGCAATTTATCCTCTCCTGGCTCCGAAGGGCAGGGATCTTCACTGCCTTCCTTCTTGTAGCATGGTGGGGACAACTGGAGTACAGTTTCCTCATTTGTAAAAGCTTTAGGTTTCACAAAAAGTTCAAGACCAAAACAGCTCATCAGGCTCACAGAACTTAAACTCCATGACATTCCCCCATCCCCCAATAACCTGGTCCAACTCTATCAAAGTCACTAAAGTTCTGACAAATGCTTGCTGCATATGGACTTCCAGAAAATAATCCATTGGTCAATGGTCTGCCACTCATTTCAGGCACACTCTAAGAGGAATGGTATTAAACATATGAAATCAGCTGCTTACTCTCTTCCGTCAAATCAGGTGGCTTTTCCCAGTGATCAAGAGATGTACAAAATGATAACCACTCAGGCACACCACTGAGCCATTGTATAGCAAAAAGTTGTTCTTGACTATGTCACCAGTCAGGAAAACTTTGCTGAAAATTCCTACCGGGTTGGCTTTGAAACAGTATCTGAGGACTGGCTTACCCACATGTTTGCACAGAATTAACAAGTGGTGTGAATTACAACAGATGTTAGTTATTTCAGTGCAAAGTCTGCATGTGGACCTTGTTGTTACAGAATAAGAAATGTTGTGCTTGGCTGGCTAGTCAAGTTGAATAATTGTTCGTTTCTGAACATTTGGTTGTTAAATTTACAAGATGGTTAATACCCCCAGCAATGTTAACTATCAGGGCACTTAAAGCCTTTGTATAGGTTTCTATTTTATTATTTAAATCTAAATTAATAAAGTCAATTCAGTGGCAGTAGCAAACAGACTTTAGCTAAATTGCCTTTCATCTTTTTATTCCAAAATGAGTGTCCATACACAGACTTGCACCAAAATAGCTAAATCAGTTTTAGGAAACCCTTCAAGTTAAATTGCTGCAAGTCTGTGTATAGACCAGCCCTGTAAACCAGTTTTTTTCTTTCTTAAGACCTCAAATGAGTAACACAATTTCAGGAAAACTAGCCAGAAATCAAAACTGCCAGAATGAGAATAAACTGTGAGCAAGTATTCTCTTCTGAAAACCAGAAGCTAGTGTAATAAAAATGGGACCTGGTCCTTTAGCTTCTTGTGATTATAGGCTCAAGTGTACAAGACCTATAAATCAGTTACTGTAAAGGATCATCAAGCCTACAGGTATCAGAGACTGACAGTTTGGAAATGCTATTAAATGAAGAAAGTTTTGCCTTTTCACTATTTTTTAGAGGGTTTCTTTCAATCATTTAGTAAAGGACAGGTTCAACACCATGTGCCACTTTAATGCATCTGGCCCCCAAACTTAACACAGGACAGAAGGAATATGCTGCTAATAAGATAGTTATCCCAAGGATTGCCTGATCATTCCTTTCAAATGAAGGTAGATATCTTTATTGGGTACAATATGAGATTTACATAAGAGGATGTCTGATTATGTGCTTTGCACCCTATTGTAATCCAGCTACTAAAGTGTTAATTATCTTTCTCAAAAAGAAAAGGAGTACTTGTGGCACCTTAGAGACTAACCAATTTATTTGAGCATGAGCTTTCGTGAGCTACAGCTCACTTCATCAGATGTGCATCTGATGAAGTGAGCTGTAGCTCACGAAAGCTCATGCTCAAATAAATTGGTTAGTCTCTAAGGTGCCACAAGTACTTCTTTTCTTTTTGCGAATACAGACTAACACGGCTGTTACTCTGAAATTATCTTTCTGTAAACTGGTTAATTAGACCATTAGGGCCTGCTGTGTTTGACTAGAAGCACCTGGGACATTATTCATTGCCAGAACTGTGATAGCTTGCACCTGTATGAGTTTGCACAGTTAATAGTGTGTTGTGAGCAGCTCATGGAGTCTGGTTACACTGCTGTGCTGACTTCTCTTGCTTCTAAATCTTAAGCATTTTGGCTAAGGAAGTCCAATTAGGTGCTTCATGATTTTTTTTCCCAGACATACATGCACACAAGACAAGACCCAGAAGCCTGAATATCACACATCTTCCTCCTCGATGAGATGTATTCCATCTCTACAAATTGAAGTTATGGTCAGAAGAAAAATAGAGTACCTTGTTCTCAATTCAAACCCAGTTTGAAGTTCCTATCAGTGAATGAGTTGGAAGGCAGCTAGCTATCCTGCCTATTTTAAAATGCTAGCCCTTAATTTTTTACTGCCACTGTAAAATACATTGTCACAGATGATATTGCTGGGACTCTAGAACCATTATTTAAAAGAATAAGGTTGTTTGCTTATTTTATTTCCTGTATTAAAGATCACAAATTTATAATGTGCCTTTTTAAATTAATACCTAACTTTCAGAACCAGCAGAGTTGTGTGTGGAAATCTGAGGGGCTTGACCATCTTTATAATTACAGCACTGTACAAAACTATCCTTAACTTTACATTGTTGTATTTACCTTCTTCCAAAAAAGTTATATTGACACAGTTAAGCACATCCAGGCAAAAGAGAACCTTTATGCTAGAGTTTCAGGTTGAAATAAACTTGAATATTAAAATCTGGCAAGAATTTTGTACTTTAAGAAGAAAAAAGCATTTTATAACTTAAAATAAACCCAACTTTTGAGAGTATGGAAATACACCCCTATGACAGCCAAATAACCTTAAATCTGTGCCCTTAGTAATTCCCATCTCCTATCTTCACTTTTATAACAGAGGTTATTTGGGATTAAAGGCTTTAGGAGTGTGATCAATGAAGCAATTTAGGTGCTCCAGAGTTAGGCACCTACGTCTCTGTTCATGGCACCACTGTGATCCACAATGTTCCCTTTTGTCTGCCACCTAACTCTATAGGCACCTAACTTTCCATTGTAAAATTTCTTAGCCACCTAAGTTTTAGACCCTGGGGCATTCACAGTGCTGCCTCTATCTAGGTACCTATCATCAGGTGCCTATCTCCCACCTAAGTCCCAGGGTGATTCATGAACCAGGGGAAATGCCCGCATCATCTACAAAAGTCGCTTGTGTAGCCTGATCCAGTAGGCATGCTCTGAGGTCACCTACTGGATCATGTCCCATTCAAAATCCAGCTGGAAGAGAAGGTAGCCAGTTTTTAACTTTTAGCTCAGTGGTTAGAGCACTCACCCAGGATGTGGGAGAACCAAGTTTCAGTTCCCCATTTTGCCAGAAAGGGAGAAGGGATTTCAACTCCCATCTCTCGGATGCCATGGGCCAGTGAGAGAGAAAGAGAATGAGAATGACTCTGGAGCCTCGTCGTTAGGGCTAGGAGGTGGGAGATCCAGGGTTTAGTCTCCATGCGTCAATCACTCTTTCAGTATTTATCCACAGTGGAACAGCTTCAACAGAAGAGACTGAGAGACCCCCACACACATCAAAATATCCCTTAGCCCAGTGGTTAGAGCGCTCTCCTGAAAAGACTTCTGTGCAAATCCCTTTTCCCCTTCTGGCAGAGGCAGGAATTGAATGAACCTAGGTCTCCCACATCCCAGGTGAGTGCTCTCAACTGTTGGTTCTAAACATTTTTGGGCTCAGGACCACTTGTAAAAGTTCATGGCCTGTCGTGACCCAGTAAATAGTCTGGGAGTGAAGGCTTGGGGGTGGTTTCGGTCAGATGCTGTCCCCCAGAGGGGTTGGCTCCTGCCCAGCATGGACCCCACAGTGGTGGCTCCTGTGCTATGAAGCTGGCTGGGCATCTGAAATATGGAGGAGAGGCTTTAAATTAGGATCTGATGGTTCTTCTGCTGTCCTCACTTATTAGCGGGAGTTGAAACTCTTTAGGGAAATGTTGATGGATTCCTGTTGATTCATTGCAGCATGTGGTGCTTGTTAACTTCATCCTGACTATAGGGGAGTGGTTCTCTAGGCTGAACTGCCTTCAGGGAGGAGTTCAGGGCCTGGCTAGTACAGTGGTTCTAAAACTTTTATCCTGGTGACCCCTTTCACATAGCAAGCCTCTGAGTGCAGACCCCCCCCCTTATAAATTAAAAACACTTTTTTATATATTTAACACCATTATAAATGCTGGAGGCAAAGCGGGGTTGGGCTGGAGGTTGATAGCTTGTGACTCCCCATGTAATAACCTCATAACCCCCTGAGGGGTCCAAACCCCTGGGCTAGTAGTTGCCAAACTTGGGAAGAAAGTTTGGCCTTGAATTTGTTTTATTGTTAGCTGTTTGCAAATAAAGCCTAAGCCCAGGAAGGGGTTAGAGGTAAGTTTTGACTCTGTGCAGTATGTATGGATTTTTTTGGGAGGAGGGTAGTAAAGCCATCTACTCACACATTTGTGGGGTGAACTGTAAAAACTGATTTTGGACATGGCTCTTATACCATATATGATGCTTTGTCACTCAATTAATTTTTGCTCTCTCTGAAACTGTGGTGACTTCCTACATGGCCCAAATGAAGTTTGTATTACAGGTAGGTCTGGTGGTACCAGCTGTTAAGGTTGCCTGATGCTTCCCATTACAAGAACCTGTTTTCAGTTGCATCTAATTTAACAGCTCAGCTCTTGCCAAAATTGAGAGTAGAGAAAAATGCAATTTGCCATGTTTAAAAAAAAAAATAAAAAATCTGCCAACCTTTTCTTTGAGAATCTCTAGTGCTCCCATTTGTTCCTAAACTTGGTAGGGGGTGGCCTCTACCAGGCATGTGCCTTTTACCTTTACATTGAAAATTTTCTCAAATTTGACGGAATTATAAACTTTTGAAAAATCTGTTTGTACGTGCTCAGTAGGAGCAGCTAAATTCCATGAAGGTTCTATCCACACTGATCATGCTCCAACACAGGGCTGCAGGGACTAAGCAGGACTTTGCCCGTAATTACTGCTCCTGGCGGTTGGGGGCCAAGTGGGGCCAGGCATTGAAATGGAGAGCAGGGATACATGCTCTCAATGCTGCCCTGCTGGGCCCTGGCAGCATGGAGAAGAAAGCCACCTGACTCCAGTCAGAAGGAACAAGAGCTAGAGCGGATGGGGGTGGGGATGGGGAGACTGGAAGTAGGAACTGTGGAGAGAAACAGAGGGAGGCTGGGAGCCAATGGTGGGGAGAAGATTGAAACTGGATGTACAGCTGGAAGCGGGTGGGGGAGTTGAGACTGGGATTAGGACCTAGCTGGGAGGAAGGAATGAGAGGGGAAGACATATGCTGAGGAGCTGGGTTGTGTGGGTAGAACTAGGATTAGCTGGACAAAGAGACTAAGACAAGGAATGGAGATTGGATATGGGGCTCTGGGAGGGAGACTGGGACTAGGAGGCAGTGGAGGAATGAATGAATGAATGAATGAGAGAAGGATTAGATAAGGAACTGGGAGGGGAAGGAGACTGACTGGAACTGGGAGTAAGGGAAGACTGGGGCTTAGAGAGGGAGACCAGCACCGGCTAGGCAAGGAGACTGGGGTTGGGATGAAAAGTCAGAGGTGGGGAAGAGACAGTACTATAACAATGACAGATTAAATGGGATGGGGCAGAAGCGGTCAGGATTGGGAAAATGGGTAAAAGGGTCTCTGCCCACTATAGCACATTCCCTTCCAAAGCCTGGAATGGACCCAAGCTTCCCAAGGCTCTCTGTTCCTCTGCTGTCATCATATATCTGTGAAATTGACTGGCAAAGTGTGTGGCTCATCCCATGTAGTGCTGGTGCACAGAGGATGACAGCCTATTACCGCTATCAATTACTCTGTTAGCTCAAATGGCAGAGGTCTGTGCAGTGGATCTCAAGGTTCCACTCCTGCTAATGAATCATGTGGGTGTCAGTGATGCCACATGATGGAATTTCTGTTCTAAATTTGTGTATTTTAAAAACCTAGGGAAATTATACACACACACACACACACACACACAAAGTAAGTTAAAGAAACATTAAGGTTGCAAAATCAAGGACTCTGAAGTAAGGAAATGGCAGAATTTAGGTTGTCTGTGCAACCTTAATTGTCCCCCTTGTACATATGAATTATTATTTCATGTCTTGGCCAAATGGGGTTTATATGCATAACTAACTATAATATTTGTAGCCCACGGAACCTTCATGAAGACTAGAGGATGATTGCCTTCAGTATGCTATGCTTTATAAGAAAGGGGTAAAGTGAGTCTGTCTTTCCTTTGTGTAGACGCCCTACAGTCACAAAGGGTGCACTCAGATTAACCATGAACTGATTGAAAGTAAGGTATTCTACTTCTCTGTCATTTATGAAATGAATATATTATGGAAAGAGGAGAATCTCAGTGTGTCACTACTGCAGCAGAGTTAAGGTTGTTTGGTTTATTTTAAGTGTGCATTTCCATGTTTACATTTCCTTCCAGTTTAACCAAAATTCTCAGATTCTAGACTTTCTAAGCTTTGTTTGTTTGTTTTGTTTTGGCAACTACAATGCTCTTTTATATGCTTTATATGGGCAGGTCTTTGATTATTTACTGCTACCCTTAACTGTACTTTAATACTCTTTTTTGCCTGCATATTTTGTTAGGTTTTGAAAAACATTTAAAGGTATATTTAAGTAAAATGAGAGTCCCTCAGATTGTTTCAGTGACTTGCAGCCTGCTAACTGTTATAGCAAACATCTGGTTACAGGATAGTTCTGTGGAAAATATCACTTTATTATAAATCTGCTTGTATTTTCCATATTTTCAAAGCATGTATTTCAGACTGCTAAAGAAGTCTGCTGAAGTTAACCTAGAGGAATCATGTGGGTATATTATATATCTGTGAGAGAGAAATATTGTACACTTTTTAGAAACATTTCAGATTTGATTCTAATGTAAAAATGTTAGCGAGAATTCAAGATATCTATGTTAAGAAGAGCTGATACGCTCCAAAAATCAACTTGACATTTACTCTACTTTATTTTGAAATGCAAATGCATCAAGTTTATGCAGAATTCTTTTGCGGCATACTGTCTTATTAGTGATCATGCTGATAACTTGAATTTCTGAAATGATGTTGCTAAGCAATGCAACTTCAGGCATGTAATGAGGCTTTCCAGTGGCTACTTGAAGATGAAGAAAATTATCTCAGCTGCACAGGTTTTTTTGATCATCAACCATGTTATAATGCTTGGATGATAAATACGTTTTTGGCATGCTCTCCCCCTTCTGCAGATAATTATTTTTTGTACAGTAATTCACGATCATATAGTCCTAGGAGGAAAGCTTGTATGTTTTGGGGGATAGAGGCAATGAACTTGCCTAGCTCCTAGAGCCTTCCCTTCCTATGAAGAGGTGGGTCCTCCTCACAACCCCTTATGCTAGGGCAGAATAAAGGTGATTTAGGGTCCAAGGCACATTTCACGTGATCACACCCCTTGGAAAGTGAGGCTACCCATTCTTGAGGTTGCAGTGGCAGGGGCCATCTACACATGGGCTGTCTGGTGGGGACTCGCCATCACTTCTATTTGGGCAGGCTGGAGCTCTCCACACCATTATCCTCTGTCTTCACACAGGCTGGGTTCTGTCCTGGAGGAAGGAGGTCTCTGCCTCTACCTACTGTGTGTGAGGGCTGCTGCTGACATAACCCCAGCAGTCGTTCAGTGGGCTGGCAGCAGCAAGGTTTCCACCCACCTACAAACTCCCAATGGGGTGGTGAGGAAAGCCCACCTTCCTCCAGAAAAGCAACGAGTAGAGACAAACAGGGCAGCCTGCACCTGTTGGAGCTATTGTTTCTGTCTGTCTGTAGACTCAGGTTGATGTTGTTACATTCGTTACACTTGAGTAACGTTGTTATTTGTATTGCCATAGCACTTAGAAGCCCTAGTTATAGGTCAGGACCCCTCTGTGCTAGGTGCTGTACAAACACACAACAAAACATTGGCCCCTGCCCCAAGGATCTTACAATTTAAGTATAAGTCAAAAGACAACTGATGGATACAGCCAGGCCAGTACAAGGAAACAATGTGTATTGTTTATAGGCTGTGGTCACCAGCAGCCTAACAGTTGTCAATTTTTTTTGTAGCTATCTCGGCAAAGGAGAGTTAGGAGGAGGGTTCTGAAGGTGGATAATGATGGTAGCTTTGTAGATGTTTACAGGGAGTGCTTCCCAAGAGTAAGGGGTAACATAGGAGAAAGCATGAAAGTGCTTGTTTGAAAAATGAAGTGGGCAATAGAGGCTGGTGTCATGGGCCCATAGGAGATGAGCATCAACCACTCAATAATGAGTGAGAGATGATAGGTAGGGTAGGGATTGACCACGAAGAGCCTCAAAAGTTAAGACTAGTAGCTTATATTTGATGCAACAGAGAAGTGGGAGTCAGTGGAGGGATTGAAAGAGAGGGGAGACATGGTCAGAATGATGGGCTAGGAAAATGGTCTTTTCAGCAGCATTCTGAATAGATATGAGTGGGGCATGACTGCATTTATTAAGACCAGAGAGAAGGATGTTTCAGTAATGGAGATGCGAGATGAGTTTTAGCTGCGTGGTTGGATCAGAAAGGCCATAGCTTATAGATGTTCTGCAGAAAGCATTGACAAGATTTAGACATCACCTGGATGTGAGGACCCAGAGAAAGGTCAGAGTCCAAGATAATACTCAAGTCTGTAAACTGGATGACTGATCAAAAAAGGAGGTAGTGGGGAGGACTTGGGGATGGGGTGGGTATTAGGAGCTTTGTTTAGCCACGTTGAGCTTGTACTGATGGCTAGATATCCCTGATGAGATGTCAGAGAGAAGCTGAGAATTTAGTTGGAACAGAAGGAAACGTGTCTGGAGTACAGAAGTAGATCTGAGGGCTTTCAGCACAGAGATAGTTGCAAAAGGCTTTCTCCACAAGCATGAGGTGTGAAGACCTTTTTTAAAAAATTGTCTGATACTATGATGTGATTATGATGGGTTGGGTCACAGAGACCCCCTTGGGACTGTCACCTGATATGCTGAGACTACCTCTGAGCCCATTTTCTCTGCCAGTTTGGGCCTCCAGAACTCTGCCTTGTTGAGCCAGACAAGCAAGCCTGCTGCAACACAGACCCAGGTCTGAACCACGCCCCCAAAGCTACAGACTTAACTGAAAACACCTTAAGAAGTGCTCATGTCTCCAGCACCCAGACAGCCAGCTCCCAATGGGATCCAAACCCCAAAAGAATCCATTTTACTCTGTATAAAGCTTATACAGGGTAAACTCATAAATTGTCGACCCTCTCTAACAATGATAGAGAGATATGCACAGCTGTTTGCTCCCCCAAGGTATTAATTACTTACTTTGGGTTAATTAAGAAACAGAAGTGATTTTGTTAAGTATAAAAAGTAGGATTTAAGCAGTTTCAAATAATAACTGACAGAACAAAGTAAGTTACTAAGTAAAATAAATCAAAAGACGCAAGGCTAACTTAATACACTAAGGATTTAGTTACAAATACTAACTCCTCACCCTAGATGTTATCTCAGGTACAATCCTTTTCAGACCAACGTTGTAGTTTATGGCCTGGGTCCAACAATCACTCTCCCCTCTCCACCCCCTGTAGTTACAGTCCTTTGTTCCAATTTCTTTCAGGCATCTCTTTAGGGTGGAGAGGGCATCTCTTGAGCCAGCTGAAGACAAAATGGAGAGGCTTACAGGGCCTTTTATATTCTCTTTCTTGTGGGCAGAAACCCTTTTGTTCTTCTGTGCAAAATCACCGCAACAAGATGGAGTTTGTAGCCACCTGGGCAAGTCATATGTCCGTGAATGATTCAGCTTTTTGCAGGCCGACACCCTTGTTTACACGTTAGTTTGAATGTTCTCAGGAAAGCTCAAATGTGGATTGGCGTCTCCCACAGTCCATTGTTAGTTAAGTACTCCCAATTACTTGAATAGCCCCTTCACAATATGTTGGCCAAACCTTCCTTATGTGTTTCCTACAGCAAACACTTCAAGTACAAGCATAGAGCCAATGCTCATGACTTCAGATACTAAAATGATACATGCATACAAATAGGATGAATATATTCAGTAGATCATAAACTTTGCAAAGATATGTCACATGGCATATCTAGCATAAAGCTCGACATATTAAATATAACGTGTTCCAGTTATGTTATATTTACACTTATAAGCATATTTCCATAAAGATATAGAGTGCAACGTCACAGTGATTCCAGGAGCTGGAGTTGTAATCACAGGCCTACAGTGGCTGTATCTTAATTGTTGCTTGATTTTGCAACCTTAATTTTTGTGTGTGTAATTTATTATGTATAATATTCTATTATATCAGTTTCCAAAGCCTCCAATCAGGATATGTGCCCTGTTGTGCCCATTGCCTGGCTAGACCTACAGATAGATATGGTTCCTGTTTGTAAACTCTGTTCTTACCCTGCTCTTGCAAACAAAATCTTAAATTGAGAAAAGGATGTGTTAAGGTGACAAGGCCCTTACCCTGAGGAGCTTGTTTGTTTGACAGATCTCGCCTTCTGAGAAGAAAGTCAGTGTTACAGGCAGAGCATCACTATTTCAGAGGTGGGCCATGCGGTCTGAAAGCCAGACCAAGAAATATGCTCACTGTTGCTATGAGCTGATGGACTAAATCCTGCTGTCCTTACTCATACAAAGGGAGTTTTGCCTGGGTAATGACTGAAGATTTTGGGATTTGGTCCCTGAAAAAAGAACATTTTAAAGCTTCTAGTTAGCTCAGCACACTTTGTTTTCTTAGCACAAAGCCACTAAATCTGTACTTACAGTGTATACACACGAACTTAATCTAGACATCAGATGAATTCACTTATCCATGTGCAAGCAAGCCTTAAAATATATGCAGTCAAATGCTCATGTAACATTCAGTGCACTGCACTCCCAACTGCTGAAGGGCCTCTTTCTGGGAAAGAGATTTCCATTCCACTTTGCTAGCTCATATTCTCTGGTCTCCAGTGTCACCTAATAAAATATCTTCCTCTGTTTCTACTCTTAGTTCTAATCCATTATTTCTTGGAGAATGAGGGAAGGGGAAGAGCCAGGAGATGGGATGGTGGGGGAGTTCAGTTTCTTCTGTCTCCTGAAAAAGGAAGAGAGGCTGAATTCAGGGCTGGTGTGAAGTTGCTGCATTGGCTCTCCCAGTCTCTGAAATTTAGAATCAACAGGTAGGTACTGGTAGCAATCTCTTAATACAAAACGCAACTTTAAACTATGGAATTAGCAGCCTATCTCCTTGCTGCAGAAGCAAAGACTATTCCTGCTCCTGTTGGTAATCACTAAACCTAGAATTCGAAGCTGCTTCCTGTTGCTGTTTAGGATGTGGCCACAGAACAGCACAGGAGAGTCACCTTCCGGCTGGATGTCACATCTCGTACTTAAGGCTCGTGACTTCAATGCCAGTCAGGAGCTCAGTGTCTTTGACCCTTGTAATGATTTTTCTTTGTTCCTGCTCTGTCAAATGGCACTGATAAAATCAAATGTTGTTGGTCTGTACAAATCACTTGTTCAATGGCACGTGTGGTGTGAAGCTTCCTGAGAGAAGGTTTTATTTCCGGTTTGTGTTTATGTTATGTATTCAGTTGGCTAAGTTTAAAAGATTATCCCATTACATCACCCTAATAGTCAAAAATTGTGTACGAACTAGGTACTTAATTAAAATCCTCCATTTCCAATCAACTATGCAAAATATTATAAACACACAGGGAAAAAAGGCCTGCAATCTGTAAAAACATGATACCACAATGCTTTCAAACAAAATAGCTGATAATGTAATTAAGGATTATCTTTCTAATGTATTGGTTAAAAATTAAACACCCTTAAGAAGGCATAGTGCTTTTCATCTCTCTTAAGAGCGTCACAAACCCATTAACTCTTAGGAACCTGGCTAATTCCTACTAATTCCTTCATGAGGGAGTGAGTAGGAACGTTGCATAGGAGGCAGGGCCATGCAACGAATGTAGGGAGGAACAGCAGGTTCCCTTCGGAAACTGACTCCCTTCTATTCAGAAACAGTTCTCTCTCCTGGTCTGTTTTCCTGTCATCCTCCATTACAGCCACATCACTCTGGCCAGGAGCTGGCAGGGAAGAATTGTCTAGGAGCAAGGAAGAACTTAAACTAAGGAAAAATGTGTGCTCCACAGCCACTCTTCTGGCCTCAACACAGCAACAGCCTTTGTAGCCTTTTCCCCCACATCGTTGGGGTCCAAGGTTCTGCTATCCCCAACTGAAAAAGCCTCTCTCCACTACCTCCCAGACTCCTTGCAGCTGTGCCTCGGCTCCCCAGGGCTTCTTCAGCCCGGATTCCAAGTAGAAGAGAAATCCCCAGGAAGTGGGAGGAGGGAAGTGCTGCTGCTGGGTCTGGGGCTCTGATCCCAGCAGTACTTTTCTCAGACTCTCCTGTCTATTGTCCCAGGACAATTTCATATTAAAGCCAGGACTCAGAGACAGGGCAGGTGTTTGCCCTCAGTCCCAAGGCTCTTGCACAGCGTTGAGCCCAGGCCTAGAAACTGCAGAATCAGAGAGGGGCTTCCCACATCATTGCAACAGCTCCTCCTACAGGTGCCAAAATTCTGCAACTCAGTTTGCAAGAGGTGGCAACATTGTTGTCCCCTGGTTGCTTAGAGGGGATGCCCTTTGCCGTGCATGCCCCCAGGCTGGGAGAGTTGCCATTCTATCCCTCCACCTCAATCACTGTCCTCTGCACCAGCTCTCAGCCTCCCCACTGCTCCCAAGTCTCCTGCAATCTCCAAATCTTCGTCCTACTCCTCCTCACTCTCCCCCTCCACCTTTCAAAGGGACTGTGCTGTTTCTCTCAATCCCTGTGTCCTGTCTAGCTCCCTGAACCATAGAAGAGCAGTCATTTTGCCTGTGGGCTTGGCTTCAATCTCACTCTCAGTGAAAACAGTGGGAGGTGGCAGGCAACCTCCCTTCCACATACAGATAGACTGTAGAGAAATGGTGGATATCTTACTGGCTTCAGCTCCACTGACAGTAAGAGGAGATGGTGGCCAGTCTGAATACAGGAAATGTGTGAGTTGGCGTCTCTCATGTTTTCATGAGACAGATTAAACCCCTCCCTTCCCGAAATCCCTGGAGTCACAATACAATTGTGAGAGTTGGCAGTACTAGGCATATCTTGTGCTTCTTTGCACTGCAGTCAGCTGAGCTGCTCTGATTCTTTCCTAGTGAATTGTGGGAGAAGTTATCTGTTCTCCGGGGTACACAGGGAGAATGGTAGAAGGCACTGGGGACTGTTAGCCCTGGAGCAGTTTAGCCTGTGTCACTGCAGAGTGGGCAGGTTCCAGTCCAAGTGAAACCATCACTCTGGCTTTGATCTATAGCCCCATCTGTGCCAGCTAGCCTGGGCTGAAAGCATCTCCAAAGTTTGTGTGTGTGGACAGGAGCTGGGTTAGGGGCAACCCCAGTTAAAACCCAGAGTTAACTCTGCAGTAAGACATTCCCTATGTGCCTCCAGTTCTGGCATGGATTCTTATCGAGCTCATAAGCCTTGCAGAGATCCTTTAAGAGGACTGGAATACTTGTGGCATCTTAGAGACTAACCAATTTATTTGAGCATAAGCTTTCATGAGCTGTAGCTCACGAAAACTTATGCGCAAATAAATTGGTTAGTCTCTAAGATGCCACAAGTACTCCTGTTCTTTTTGCGGATACAGACTAACACGGTTGTTACTCTGAAACCTGTCTTTAAGAGGACTGTTGTGCTATAATGAATTTTGTGCCTAGAGAGCACTGGGATGTGATATAAATATCTAGAGAAAGCGTGCACAGACTTGCAGTCAGAGCACACTGACTCATTATGTGGTCTTAGGCAAATCGCTTTGCCTCCTTTACCTTGTTTATAAAATTTGCTTTTGTAAAATGTTGATCTGTGGGTCAAAAGTTCTTGGGATATCAGGATGTCATATGAAAATCTGGGACCGTTGTGCTGAAATTGGGGTGTATGGCCTTTTTAATTCACCATTGCTGCTCTCTAGCTATGTCCTGACTTGCTATTGCCTGTTGTCTATCCAGATATTATGGTGGAAAGGAGGCCAGGTGATGAGTATTGATCCCAGAAATCCATTGCTAATTGTTCCCTACTTTTATCTGTAATAAATAATTAAAAAAAAAAAAACAAAGACCCACACAGTCACAAAAAATATGTAAGATCTTGGGATTTATCTGTGAGAGTGTTCAGGTTAAAGGACGATGAATATGTATGTCTCAAGCCTACCAGTTGAAACACATGGGCATGCCTCAGAAAAGTTGCTTTGGCAGTTAAAGGAATTAAATTAGTTAATCCTAGCTGTGTACTTGTGACTAAGCAAGGTGTTTCATCTGAGAACTATCTGGTAAATAAACTAGAAAAATAATGGAGATCTGGGTCAAAAGCTCATAATACTTAGTGTATGTGGTTTCTGTCTCTAACAGACCAAAACTTTTTGGAGTGGTTGGGGGAGGAATGAAATAAAAAAAAATTCTTTGAACTCTACAATGTGTCGAGAATGAACATTGTTTTAATATTCACGCTTGCAGTATAGAAATCACTGTCTTCCACTCTGTTGGCATGAAAACCTTGTTAAGACTTAATCTTGTTTTATGCAGAAATTATTTGTTTTCTTGTTTTTTGCTTTATATATCTGCACTGCCAAGCCAGACATTTAACAATCGCAATGAAATATATTCACTTCCTCTGACAATTTCTAAAATCAAAAGCTTGTGTTTTGGAATAATACATACTAACTAGGTAAGTAATTTTTAAAAAACGTCTTCTACAAATGTTATCACATTAAATACAACTTTCAATGCTGTTTCTGAAATATATCCTTTGTTACCAGAGGCTTCATGTGTTCAATTTATTCTGTTTTGTTCCTCCTGCAACAGTGTAGTGTCAAAGCCAGAAAAATGGTTGAAAAAGTCACATGCATGCAGGAGATGTGGATGCACTAACATTTTCTTGCAAGCTTTTAAGAGCTCTTTAAACTTATAATAATACTTAGCCCATAAATAGCGCTTTTCATCCATAGATCACAAAACATTTTACAAAGAGTGGCTAAGTATCGTTAGTTCCCAGTTTTTTAGAATTTTAGAATGAAATCACTGTGAGTTCCAAATGACAAAGTCAAGAGGAAGTTTGACTTTATGAAGAAAGTAAAATAGAATATCTTTGACAATCAGAATGAAAGCATGGTTATTGAACTGTATCATATGGGAAAACACTGTCCTTTCCGTTCTTTCCTGTCAAGTTAAGTGACACCAATTATCTGGCAGAATTATCACATCAATAGATCTGGCTGAAAAAACGTAGCTGATTCATGTACAAAAGGTACATAAGAGCCTCTAGGTCTTTAAGTGTTTAAGCTCTGCCCGAAGAAAAGCCACACTGGAAACTAGCCAAGAGCATACAAGCCACACCTCATTTGCATTAAACTAAAAAGATCATGTTTACTGTTTTCAATAGAGATGTGACCTGTGGTGACTGCAGGTCCCAGCATGCAATGATTCATCTGATCTGCAATAACTCATTAAACTGATGAAGTGTGTTTTAGCCCACGAAAGCTTATGCCCAAATAAATTTGTTAGTCTGTAAGGTGCCACAAGGACTCCTCGTTGTTTTTGCTGATACAGATTAATACGGCTATTCCTCTGAAACCTGTTATTAAATTCAGTTACTGTACAGTAGGACTGGAGGGTAGTAAATGTCCCAATCTTGGAGCAGGGAGAGGGAAAATAACCCAAAGCCTCACTGGGGCTGATCCTTAGAATGGTGGATAGTGAGCCTCACTTCAGTCCAGGTCAATTGGTTGAAACAATCATTTTAAAATAGTATTATAAAAAACTCTTCAGTGAACATATTCTGATAAGGCTAAATCAGCACAGCTTCTGTAACAAAAAATCATGTTTCTCTAGTCCACTACAGTTCTTCAAGCATGTCCACAAAAGGAGTGGATAAATGGGGCTGGGGGTAACACTATCTACTGGGATTTCCAAAAATCCTAGGATAAAGTCCTCCCTAAGCGGTTATTAGGAATACTTCTCACCTGCAACACTTCAGTGAAATACTGCCACAAATCAGAAACTGTCTGAAAGTCAGAAAACAGACTAGGAATATGGTCAACTTTCAATATAGCAAATATTCAAAGATGTGTTCCCTCTGCTTCTGTACTAGAATGGGTGATATTTTCTGTCTTTATTAACAGAGGTAGGGAAGTGGATGAACAATTCTTTTTTTTTTTTTTTTTGAGTACTTATGTCTGGTCACATTTAGAGGTACTGTTAACTATATTTGTAAATTGGGGGCCCAACCTGACTGGGGCCTATTGGTGCTACTATAATAGAAATGCTCAATATTAAGCTAGGGCTGCAAAAATTACACATGGCTCACTGATGGTAGTCAAAGCTAAAGAAGACGGTGAGGAATTCAAGGGGGACCTAACCAAGTTACGCAACTGAGTATAATGATGGTAGAAGATGAAACTTATTGTTGACCAAAGCTAGGTTGTGCCTGTCAGAAGGAATCATTTGAGTTACTTGTGTATGTTTGGTTCTAAGGGAACTAGAAGCACTCAAGAAAGGGGAATTGTACATCATTGTGGATAGCTAAATGGAAGCATTTGCCCATTGTGCAGCAATCAAAACAAAATGTTAGGCTATATAAAGAACAGGCTAGAAAACACTGAATGCTCTCATATCAATTTCAGTATTCTGGAATATTGGGTTCAGTTCTGGACACCAATTCAAAAAATATAATGGACATAGAAAGGGTTCAGAGATGGTCAGCAGTGTGGAGAGACTTCTATGCTGGGAACGATGGAAAAATAATAGGATTGTTTAGTTTATAGAAGGAGTTGAATAAGAGGGCGCATTAGCGGTGTATGAAATAACAAATGGTATACGGGAGGTAAATCAGAGCACTGTTGTACCATACAAGAAGATAGTGACATCAGTGAAAGTGTAAGGGAACAATTTAAAATGATACTAGGAATAGATTGAGTTTTAAGGGCAGAAGTTACCACCAGATCATCTAGTTTGACCTCCTGTAAAGCACTGGACACCAACATCGTTCTTTTTATAATGTAATTTTACCCTGTGGAACTTACCGTCCCAAGAAAACACTGAGCCCAAAAGCATAGCAAATTTTTTAAAAGGCCTTTTCTATGGATAAGGAGAATGTTAGATAGGATAAATAAGAGAAATGCTTTCAGACTTCAGGGCATAAACCAGCCATTGAATGCCCGGGGCAAGGAAGAAACTTCCCCTTCAGCACAGGTGATTCTGTAATGGTTCATTACTTTACTTTCTTCTGAAACTAGCCTCTGACAATAGAGACCAGACTACATGGGCCACTGGCATTCAGTATGGCAATTAATTCCTATTCTCCTAATGGTGCCAATCCTGCTGCCTAAATCCGATATCTTTGTTCAGAGAATTTACATAATAAAAAGATTGTCTCTCTTTTAAGTGAAGTGAAAGATCTAAAATCTGCTAATGAGTAGTGATCTTCTAGAGTTCGCATTTAAATGGGAAAAACTGAAGGCATTATGCTGTTTCCCAACGCTAGCCATGGCATTGATATTGGTACCGCCAGAGGATTAATTCAACTCCAGTAAAGGCAGAAAAACTCGCTTAGAAGTGATGAGGTGAAGAAGAAGTTAATGAATTTGATTTATGCAAAGCAAATCCTGAAAGTATTGTGGATTATGCAAATAAGTACAAAAACATCAATTAGTCATTTGAAAATCTTATTTAAACTTCTTATATTTTTGAGGGGGAAAAAAGTGACAATGAAATCATATTATGCAAAAAATAGCTACCCTGGAGATGGAAGAGTTTTAATGTCGAGCTCTATTAACCGAGCAACTTAGAAAAATGCTGGGGGGTAGGGGGAACACTGCATAGAACAATGGGGCCTGAAAGTGCTTTTGTAACAGAAATAATAAATAAGCACACACTTGTAGGGCTATTTTTAAATACATTTTATGACTGACAGTTATGCTATGTTGATTAACAAGTTATGGTAGGAGGAATCTCATTAGTATCTGATATAAGCAGGGTTCATTAGCCAATTGTAATCAAAGCTTTACCACACTGTAAGTGCAGTTATTTTGGATGTGCTCACCTCTCATGAGGTTGAAGGCTTTAGAGTCACGGTTTCATATTTCTCACAAGATATCCAAGCTACAAGACTAGATTGTGAAATCTGTCTCATTATCCTAGGCTTCATTCTCAACAGGCTGAAGCAAGAAGGTGGGTCAAAGGGCATTATCACCTTGTGTCCCGAACAGCCATGATGCTTTGGGCAAAGCCACTATTTTAATGGGAAAAGGTTTTTTAATCCATTGAACCATATGTACATTAAAGCAATATTCATACACTTTTTTAAATAAATGTCAGCCAAAAGTCTCCTGTCCCAGGATAAAATGTGCTCCATTCCCTGCTGTTGCCTCCCTCAGTGAAAAGCTTGAGTAGACAAACTACTCTTTCACTATAGCTGGATGTCAACAAATGGGAGCTCTGAACCAGCAGAGGGAAGTCAACTCCTGTGAGTCTTTCACTGTGAATGCACTGCCTCTAATCTCCAGTAATTCATATTTAGGGGTTTTTGGGAAATAGAACCCCAGGTAATCTTGACTGTCTTGATGAGAGAGGAATCTCTTCTGTAGCTAAAACATAAACCATACAGAGTAGGGCCAAGATTTTCAGAAGTAACTAATGACTTTGGATGCCCAACCTGAGACATCTTTAAAAGGGTCAGATTTTTCCAAGAGTGGCAGCTCTACACTTTCTGAAAATTGTCCCCTTTATGGTTTGTTAAGTTGGGCACCTAAAATCACTAGTCACTTCTGCAAAATCTTGCCTGAGGGATCGATAGATGAATATCAACCTTGAATTCAACCCAGAAATGAATAAAAAGTAGTGGAGCCTTTTGAGGATAGCTCCACACAGCTGGCCCCATGCTTCAGTATTGTAGTTTCTGGGTACTGCTCAAGGGTAGCATAGCACAATACATTTGAAAGCAATTTAAGTCAGGATCTGTCACTTGCTATTTGTTTGTACAGGGCCTACTGCAATGGGACCCTACCTTTGTTTCAAGCTTCTTGTTGCTACCACAATATAAATGTTTGATTGTACTGTGTAATTTAACTCTGATTCTGGATAGGTACAAGATACTGCAAGTGAACATTAACACCACATAATGATGTTTTTGGACTGTGACTCATACAAGCTTTTCCTCTCAATGACAGATTCAAGTTGATTCAATTTCTTTGCCACGCCAACCCCACTAATGTAAAGTGTAACCTCAGCTGTACACAGATGTATGTTTGCAATGGAGCTACTTGAATCCTGGGTAAAATTATTCATTTAATATTTTAAATGATACATTATTGTCATTCTACAAATAGAATTTGACTAAAAATAGAAGTACTTAAACTGGAACATATGACTAGAAGGGAGTACCTGTGTCACTGAGTCCAGTCCTCTGCTATCACAAGCAATCCTGTCATATAATCCCTGTTCATAAATTTATCAAGCTGCATCTTAACACTAGTTAAGTGTTTGCCCTCACTACTCTTGTTGAAGGCTATTCCAGAACCTGACTTCTCTGGTGGTTAGAAACCTTCTAATATTCAGCCTAAACTTCCTCATGGCCAGTTTATTCTTTTTAAACAATGTCACATTTATTTGAACACTGGTTTCATTATTTGAAAGTAGTATTTGCCCAGTATCAAAGAAAGATCTCTCTCTCTCTCTCTCAGCTGTACTGTAACATTCAGTACAGCACACATTGGAGCTGAATTGAGTCTGAGATTCAGATTCAGCAGGACATTTGCTTTAAAGGCCACTTTTTCTCATTAATTTTTGGATGAAATCCTCACTTTTTTTTCCTTCAGCATTCTCTGTGGAAAATTTTAGGTTTTTCATAATTGTTCAGGTTTTAGGAACTGAAACTTGTGTGACAGTGTTCAAGCTTCTTAGCAAAACCTGAACATTCAAGTTAAATTTTTTTTATATCCTTTTTTTTCAATAAGATTTTAGCCAGCTATACGCAGCAGCCATGTTTTTCTATGACCCAGTTGGTCTGTACTCGAAACTTGTTGTTTAGAGCAGGGGTTCTCAAACTTCATTGCACCACGACCCCCTTCTGACAACAAAAATTACTTCATGACCCTAGAATGGGGGACTGAAACCTGAGCCCTGCTGCCCCCCAGGGTGGGGGGGAGGGATGCGAAGCTAAAGCCTAAGGACTTCAGCCCCAGGTCAGGGGCCCTGTAGCCTGAGCCCCAACACCTAGGGCTGAAGCCTGAGCCCAGCCCACCCAGGGCTGAAGCCCTTGGGCTTCGGCCGCAGGTGATGGGGCTCAGTCTTCAGCTTCGGCCGTGGGCCCGAGCAAGTCTAAATCCAGCCCTGGCGACCCTGTTTTGGGGTCCCAACTCAGTTCGAGAACCCTAGGTTAGAGGCTCTAGTATGGGGAATAACATCACGAATGACCTTCTGTCAGCAATCACTGTCTGTGCACTTATCAGCTTTTCCATCATGCTGTCAATCCTGTCCTTTAAATGTTCTTACCTTTCAACTATCTCAACTCATTTTCAAATTGCTAGTTGTTTCTCTCTCTATATTTCTACTCCTGTAGAGTTTCCTTTAAATTGTTGTTGGAATTTCCCCCTACCCTCCAGAAGGTCCCTCACCAAAGGCTCTCAAGTAAACTGTCATGAGATAAGAGGGAGGGTCCTCTTATGGATCAGTAACTGGTTAAAGATAGGAAACAAAGGGTAGGAATAAATGGTCACTTTTCAGAATGGAGAGAGGTAAATAGTGGTGTCCCCCAGGGCGCTGTACTGGGACCAGTCCTATTCACTGTTTTCCACTTTTTTCAGATCATTTATGAATATGTTGAAGTGGCAAAATTTGCAGATGATACAAAACTACTCAAGATAGTTAAGTTCAAAGCAGACTGTGAAGAGATACAAAGCGATCTCACAAAACAGGGTGACAGCTAATAGAATGTTGGGAATCATTAAGAAAGGGATCGATAATAAGGCAGAAAATATCATACTGCCTCTATATAAATCCATGCTACACCTACATCTTGAATACTGCATGCAGATGTGGTGTGTGTCATCGTCCCCATCTCAAAAAAGATATATTGGAATAGGGAGAGGTACAGAAAAGGGCAACAAAAATTATTAGGGGTATGGAACAGCTTCCATATGAGGAGAGATTAATAAGACTGGGACTTTTCAGCTTGGAAGAGAGATGATTAAGGGGAGATATGATAGAAGTCTATAAAATCATGACTGCTTTGGAGAAAGTAAATAAGAAAGTGTTATTTACTCCTTCTCATAACACAAGAACTAGGGGTCACCAAAAGAAATTAATAGGCAGCAGGTTTAAAACAAATGAAGGAAGTATTTTTTCACACAACGCACAGTCACCCTGTGGAACTCTTTGCCAGAGGATGTTGTAAAGGCCAAGACTATGACAGGGTTAAAAAAAGAACTAGATAAGTTCATGGAGGATAGGTCCATCAATGACTATTAGCCAGGATGGGCAGGGATGGTGTCCCTAGCCTCTATTGGCCAGAAGCTGGGAATGGGCAACAGGTGATGATCACTTGATGATTACCTGTTCTGTTCATTCCCTCTGAAGCACTTCGTGTTGGCCACTGTTGGAAGACAAGATACTGGGCTAGATGTACCATTGGTCTGACCCAGTATGCCTGTTCTTGTGTATTGGTGGTTTTTGTAAGTGAAACCAGTGATTTTGGGGGAGAGAGGTAGGGGTGTGTGTGTGTGTAAACTTGAAAGGCCAGCTGTCAAGAGGCTTATGTCTCAACACTCTATACTGAGGCCCGCTCCCCACCCACACAGTCAATTTCTTGACCTTAATCAACTTCAAGGAGGGATTGAGGGCTACACATCATGGCAGGGGTGCCTCCCAAAGTTAACCCTGGATGGAGTTAAATTGGGAAGGGTAACTGGATGGACAAGATCATTTCCACACCCCCAAGCATACCCTTTCTCAGTGTGCAGATTCCCAGCCCAAGAGAAGACATGCACAGGATCAGGAGAAGGAAAGAGCAATACAGTAGGGGCAGTACTTCCCATTCTAGCCCCACTGATGATGATCTATGGGGTTTGGTTCTTGGGTGGTTGTTCTGCTCTCTCTACCCATTGAGGGAGAAGGGATAATCTGAGTCCAAATAATTTAGGTACAGAATCATGTAACCAAAGGCTGTAACTCCAAAAAGATACTATTTGTTTCCATTCATGTTGTGGATTTGGTTACAAACATGGCAGAGATATTAAATTAGGAAATTGTCCACTATTCTTTCACAGCTACCTGATCAACTCTTTGACCTCGAATCCATGTCACTGTTAATGGAAACCTTTGGCTCTTTGTTGGGATAAACAAGAATAGCTTTTGTTTACCGATTTATTAGCTTGTGGGTGAGTCTTCCTACAAATAATCAATGTTCTGAAGAGGGACATGATCTAGATCTGTTTGCTCCATGAAGGTTTATATAAAACACAGAAATGTAGGTGTCACTCCATGCTTCAACTAAGAAGTGTTTTTATCGAAGCCTTGGCATCATTGGACTTCAAATATATTTGATTGCCTAGAAAATGTGGTTTTCAAAATGTGAATTGCCTTGTACAACGTTAGTGTTGCTGAAAACTCTAGTTTTATTTTGCATGTGAAATTTACTTTTACTGTTAGATTACACCACACAAACACACACACCCCCTCATATGTAGCCTAGACAGCAAAAGTAGTTATGGCTTTATATGGTTCCACACCACAATATTATGTGTAATATGTGGGGGTACGACTAGGAAGCTTGTCTCAAAAGAAATAATTGTAATATATTCTAATTATGGGAACATGGAATCTTCCCCCTTGAGATACAACTTTGCCATGGATGTTCAAGCTCCTTCCACTTCTTGCCTCAAGAATTTTTTTTAAAATATGAGATTTAATTTTTTTAAAGTAATAAGTATGAATAAAGAAGGGAAAGGACCTTGCCAAGAATGAACCGGGCAAAAGAGGTCTGTACTTTTTATTTGCATCTTGTCTAGTGTTAAAAAGCTCCAACATATCTTCCTGAGATGGAGCATAGTTCTAATTCCATTGTTTTAGTCTTTGACAATTCTACTTAACTTGTCCTAATATTCTTCCCCTCTCCTGAATGAATATGATATACCTCCTCAGAGGTAAGCCTTGATGTCTCTTCATAAATATAGCTGTGAATGAAGTTGTGTGGGCATTCGTTTCTAAATAAGTAGGCTTGGCAGAATTTTTGATTGATAATATTATGTTAACACTTTTCTCTATTTTTATCAACTTAATGTCCTGCAACTGTGAACAATTTATGTGGGGGTTTTGACAATTATTTAATGACTGACATTGCAATTCAAAAAGTTAAAGCTTTATAACTGTAAAAAAACAAACTGTCTATCATATGTTAAAATATGCTAAGTAAATATGCTTAAATCAAACCATAGTTCTCTAAGCAGCATTTTTCTTTCTTGGCATAGCTGTACATTTCTATTATTGATGGAAATATATTTTCATTGGTTTGTGTGTATGTGTACAGTGAAACTGATGTTTACTGACACTTACCAATAAAAATTTAATCCTTCCAAGCCTATAAAGTTTTTTGACTTCTTGTAATAATAAGAGAGATTGAAAATATGGGTTCTGATTTGGGAGATTCAATTTGTCCTTAAATTGTATAGCTAGTCACCATTTCTTTATTTAATATATGGAGGGTGGCTGGTTCCTGGTCAGATTTCTATTGTTCCAGTATTGGATGCTGTTGTCCTCTCTATACAAATAGGTGAGATTGGAGAAGCAAGAAGGGGTGGGATGGGGGGGAAAGAGGGAGAACATATGACACTAGAATACTCCTCCTCTACGGTTCACTAATTCTCTAGTTGCCAGCTTCATGATTTATGTGTGGGCATAAACTAGATAAAAGTTCTTTCAGGGCAGGACTATCTAGGAAGCATGCAGAATGGGTTTTGCTAGTATCTATCAGTTAGAAGATTTATTAACAAGGTTAAAGGTCGTTCTAAGGACAACAGGGGTTATACCAAAAGCTAACACCCAGGCAGCTGGTTTGTTAAAGAAATCTGGGTCATCCCTACATGTGACAAAAATATTTACTTGTGGGACTTCAGTGTCATTAAGCTTAATTTTAAGAGAGTTGAGTGCTACTAATTAATTTCTGAAGGCATCCACAATTTGATATTAATTTTGTATGAAATATTAGAGCTAGGTCCCTTCCTTTTGTAAGAAAGGACCGTTCTAATTTGTCATTCATAGCATTCCTCTTTGAAGTCCGGGATTCTCAAAGTCAGACAGGTGAGTTTCCTGGTTCTTTTTGTTTTTGTTTAACAAAAACAAACCAAAAAACCCCTCTCTACATCTTCTCTAGGTTTCTTGAGACGTGCCAATATTTTCTTTCATGTAATAAGATCGATCATCCCCTTAATATTCCATGAAATGAAGTTTAAGGAGATACCTGTGATTGCTGAATAGCATTATGATTCCATTTGTTCCAGGTGGGATCAGGTTGTGATAACTATTATAAATGAGTGAACTGTCAAATCCCGAGCCTTCTGAAGCACACACAATATACACCAGGGCATGTGACTAACTGATAAAGATGTGGTAGTACAATAAACTCTTCGCAGAAAAACAAGTGTTTGGTTATAACTGACAACAGCATCCTTGCTCATCCCCATTACAGATAACTAAGAGGGCAACTCACTGTTCTGTGCCTCTGCCTTTCTAGGATTTGGGGATTTTTTGGAAACCAAGCATATAGACTCTGTTCGTGCTACTGCATGGAAAAATGTGCAACACATCTTTTTTAAGTAGGGATAGTGGATAGGGCACCTACCCTGGGACTCAGTAGATGTGGGTTTTATTCTTGGATCTGCCACTGACCTGTTTTGAAACCTTGGGCAAGTCACTTCATCTCTCTTTTTTGGACCTCCTAGCCTCTTGTATATTTGCATTGTAAGCTCTTCAGGACAAGGGCTGTTTTCTTACAATGTGTGTGTTTGGTGCCTAGCACGATAGGGTCCTGATCTCCATTTGGGTCTCTCAGTGCTACTGTAATATTATTAATTTTCCCAAAAAGAAGGCAGGCCAAGATGTAAAATTGCAAACCTGTTGGCACTCATGTCCTTTGCCATTTGGAGTTTTGCACTGACGTGTTATGGAAATTTATACAACATCAGAACAGACACTGGAATTCTTCCCTGCAAAAGCTCTTTTTGATATGAGACAAGTTGTAAGGTTGATTCAGCGCTGGATTCCATCGGCTCTTGTGGGAGTGATCTATGGCTACACCCACACTAGTGAATTTACACACATCCATGCATGTCTGTACCACACTCCCCTGTTCACTACTAAACCCCAGAAACACCTGTCTGAAGGTGAGTAGAGGGTGAATAAACTAGCATGCCTGAGGGTTAAGGATAAGTACACACTTTAGGCTGTGGCATGGCCCCATACCTGTGCGAGTCTGCAGGGTGAATGGGGGTAAAGGGCATGTACCAGTCTTGAGTTTCAGTAGTCCTCCACCCTCATTCCCACAATTCAATGAACCCTTTTCTACCTGATCCTCACTCTATAAAGGTCCTCTGTTCCCCCATTTTTACCAGCATTAGCAAGCTGCACTGACCACATCAGCATAGCTTTCCGCTGCACTCTTCACAGATCAGTACAGGTGAGAATGGATTCAGCTCTGAGAACAGCTGCTTTGCCCCCCTACCACACCCAGGTGCTGATCAATGTGAGGTCAGAATTCACCATTCTCCATGACTTCTCCTGGAGCAGCAGGAACATACATCTGTATTGGGAAATTTCATGCAGGCCGGAGCAAGCGGGTGTTGAGTGGACTCCAACCCAGCTCCACAAATGCATAAAGCACTAGAGACTCCTGTATAGAAAGGCCAAGAACTCAAACAGTCACTCCAGGATACCTTGTGGTTCATGCCCCTTCTACAATGAGCTGGACCAGATGTTTCAAGGCCTCTCAGTACAGAGCTTTGGAGTGACCTGCAACCCCCTCCTCAATCCTGCTGGTATCACTGTCCTTTGGGATGTTGATGATGAGGGCCAGTGTGAGGAGGCAACAGGCACCATGAAGGATGCCCCGGAAGACCTAGAGGACAAGGAACATGTGAATTTTGGATCTGTATGCGGAGGAGCCGGTTGAAGAAGCGCCCCCATGGCAAACCTGAGGAGAACCCTTCAGAATCCAAAACACCAGCCTGACGAGTTACAACGGATCCTCACCCTCCCCACCAAAATCCTATCTTGTGCTGGTGCTACATTCCTGATTTTTAAATGCAGCCCCCACTCCACTTCAGCCCTTACATGGTTCCCAAGCAAGAGACAGCTATAAATCAATGATTTTCTGATGAACCACTATTTTACATGTGGCAGATGATATAAAAGAGATTAACACTCAATCATTTTGCCCGTGTCTGCATTTCTATGCCAGCATGCAGGCAGCAAGGGTCCTGGGGCTGAGTTTAAAAAGTTCCAGTTGGTGATGGGACAGTTGTAGAAAACTATAGTTGTTTATTTGTTAGTAACAGCTGTCTTTTTTTTTTTTTGGTCCCTTAGACTACAGAGTTTCAATGCTTCTCCCACACGTCCCTCCCCGCCAATGTTACCACCCCTTACAAACAGGAGCTGTGCAGAATAGGGTGGAGGGAGGCATATCAGCTCCCTGATTCTCCCAGCCACGGGCAACACAAGTACTCCCCTCTTCAGCCTATGACACTATGAAAATTTCACATTAGTACATTTTCTTACAACTAGGAAACTCTGCTCCTTCCTTGGGAGCTGCAAAAGTTGTCTGAGAACCAAGGATTCTCTAATAGTCATTCTTATAATGCTGAAAAGTATCAACATTTTGGCCTTCTTCAATAAAGTTATGTTGCATGTAGGTGTGGGCGGAGTTCTTGGGTTCTTCCAAAGGAAAAAATTATCTATATAATGCTACCCGTGTCTCCAAACTGGCAGGACCTTTGGTTCCCAAGAAGGAAACCGTTCCACCTGGAGAGCAGGAGCAGCATCCCACAGGCAGCAGAGGCAGATGGAGGAGGACCCTGGAACACTTGTTCATTGGCATGGACAAGAGGAACCAAGAGCAGTTTGAGTTTTTTGCAGGGCACGGGAGGATCAGGTGCCTCAGCAGGAAGAGAGACTGATGAACCGGGTCATGGAGCAGGAGGTACACATTAGGGAACGGAAGCATTCCCTAATAGAGAGGGTGATAGAACTGGGGGTTGAATGAGTTTGAGGTCTGCCTGCTGCCATAGCTACTGCACCTTTCTGTGAATGACCACCTTCTCCTCTGGGTGCTGCAGAGGACCCAACCACCCCTGACCTCATGACATAGGGGAGCCTGCAGACTCCCAGGACCACACCCACCACTGTCATTGAAACCCCTCACAGGAGGTCCCCCCCCACCCCCGCAATGGAGCATGCAGGAGGGGAATGATGAGCCTGCAGGAATCCCTGAAGCCCACCAAATGTCTACCCATAAGCTCTGTGCAGGACAGGTTCCTGGTTGTCCCCAGGAATTTTTTTTCAGTTTCTTCCCTCCTCCCCCTTGTCCGAGGGAATGGCACAGCAAGGAGACTGGCCAAATGTTAGTGTCTCTGAACCTTTGTTTAGGATTCAGTTCCATTTTGTTTTGTTGGTTTACTTTTCTTTTTAAAAATATTTCAAGTATGCATTCCATATTCTCCTTTAATAATGTTACAGTTTCCTTGACTTGTATGTGGCCCCTCCTTCCTAAGTATGATAAATGTAAGATGTTTTCAGGTTCAGGATTGGGCCCCATGATTCATAGCTCATGAATTGGGAGAATGTAACTGTCTGGTGCCATCATGCATTTTCTTCCACCCTCCCCCAGCTAAGAGAGAACCAAAATCCCAAGGACACACCAGAAGGATGGGAAACATGTATCTCAGGTTTTGTGCTTACAGAAAGCACTGCTCGTTCTAAAAGCAGCAGAATTCTCAACAGATAAAATGGGTAGATAAGCCTCTTTAGGGCTTGGTTTGTATGCAGAAAAACAAAACACACTTCAAGTAACAATACAGGCATCTGCTGCTACCCAGAGATTAAACAGCCCCTCTGTCCCCCCCGTTTCCCCCACCCTCCCGCAAAAATAAATTGACCAGTTTCAACGCTGTGGCTAGTGCTCCATAACAACCATTTATGGGCATTTAACAATGCAGACACAGAACAGTTGGGGCACCTGCACCTGCCAAACCAAATGTTGAAAGGGTAGTGAGAAATTCAGCACTCCCAGGAAGAGGAGGAAGAGGTTTGTAAGTAAGTCTGAACAGTTATGCCAAAAATATTGCACAATGACCACGCTACAACTTTGTCAGCACCGTTCATATCGCTAACCCAACCTGAAGGGCTAAACCCAGTGGAGCTGCCCCGTTAGAACTGTATAAGGGGTGAATTGTCATAGGAACAAACAGCAAATGACCATCGACAACCAGAGAACAAAACCCTCACAAGACTATGTAGCCCAATTGTTATGTGCCAATGTTCTGTCACGGGCTTTTCTAGTAGCTGTACAGGATATGAAGGTGACTCATGGCACAGGAATTGTCATCCTTTGTCTCCTTGCTGTTCCAAGATATGTAAACGTATGGAGTCCCTGATTGCTCTTGCCTGCTGGGAACCAGAACAAGTGTGTATTTGGGTGGGATCCAACTGCATGTAGCGTTTGTAAATCAGACTTGGCCTGTGCCCACTTGGCATGGAAGCTTTCCCCTCTAGCCTCATAAATGTTTTGCAGTGCACAGCAGGTGGTGATTATGTGAACAGCGTTGACCACATTGGCATCCAGATGGGTGCGTAGGCAATGCCAACAAGATTTCAGCCTATCAAACATGTACTCCATGACCATTCTGCAGCCACTGAGTTTGTAATTTAATTTCCTTTTCCCCCCACTGATGTTGGGGTCTGGTTTCATGAGCCAACTTAGGAGCAGGTATGCAAAGTCTCCCCAAAATAACATTAGTCACAGACACATTGTACAGAACCATGTTGTTTCTGGGGAATAAAGTTCATTCTCCCCCTTCCCCTTCAAGTACAATCCCGATCTCCTCATCACCCTGATGTCATACATCGTTCCAGTGTTTCTTATGTTTGTATTCATGAATCTGCCTCTGTCGTCCACTAAGCCTTGCAGAACAAGTGAATAGTAACCCCTTTTGGTTCACATATTCATTTCTTTTGGTGGAAATAGTATTTGGATGTAGGTGCCATCAATGTCCCTTGGACAGTTTGGAAACCTCATCCCTGAAATCCAACTGTTATTTCTGGAACTTTGCTTCTGACGCTCACCCGTGGGTAGATCAGTGTTAATTGCCTCACAAATATGCACAGTCTTGACCCCAACAGTGGACTTACCAAACCCAAGGTGGTTTGCAGCTCACAGATAGCTATCTGGTGTTGCCAACCCTTACAGGGCAATATCCACCTGTTCTGTACTGGTATGGCTTCCCTGAATCCAGTGTTCTGGTGCTAGAGGTTTGGTGCAAGTGTAACTCGTGCTTGTTTGGTGTGGCACTCTATCCCCCTCTAGTGGCGGCTAGATCAGCTAGAAATTGATGAGTCTGCTGCAGCCTTGGCTAATAGACATGTCTTTTAGCTCATGCAGTAGCAGCTTGTGCATTAAGCTCCAGGGGTCCTAGGTTTGATTCTGGCCGACAATGACCAGGATCTGTCAGCATTACGCAAGCTCCTTGCACAACTCCCATGAAGGTCTCTTTCCTCATTCCGATGTTCTAAAGCCACTGCTGGTCATCCCAGGTTTCCAAAATGATGTGATCCCGCCATCCCATGCTGGTTGTCCTGAATCAGAAGCAATAGTCCACCCGGGAAGCATACCATGGCAACACTGGTATTCACCATAGTTATTCCACGGTAGTTGGCTTACCATACATCCAGGTTTTTTGAGGTTCCATCCTTTGTCCGGGAGGATTTTTCAAATAACAGGAAATGTCCAGGATTTTTGAAGAACAGACATTGCAACTCAGAAAGAGCCCCAGTTGGTCCACTTCCCAGTTGGTCCCTCCCCTGCATCCACAGCTGACTGTTCTATTCCCCTGCAGACATAGCTGCTGGATCCTGCCCACCCAGGCGCCAGCTTTCAGCCCTGGGGAGGGAGTCCCGCAGGGAGGTGCTGACTGATGGCTATTGATCCATCCTGGGCTTGCACCAGCCACCCTGACACTGTGACAGGGTGCAACACAGCCACTGACCTCCAGTGAGCACCCCTGCCACAGATATCCCCTGCCCGGCTCCCTCTCCCACTCTTCCTGCTCTGCCCTCCCTCTGGCAGTGTCCTCTTTTTGGGATCCTGAAATATAGTAACCCTACCTGGGAACAGACTGGATTGTCATTCCCCCTCAAGTGCAGTCCTCTTTGGCGTGTCGGAAAGTTCTGCCCAAACTCCATCCAACATCTCACTGGTCTCACTATTTATGTGATGGAGTAGAAGCAGAACCAGATCATCCTTCAGTTGCTCCCTGTCTTCTACCCAGTTTAGCAGGAGGAAGAGGTGAGCAGGAACTGCTATTGGCAGATGTGTGAAGGCATGGGACAGTACCAACAACACACAGCAAAGTGGTTTGAAGTGTCTCTCTCTGTGGTGCATAGAACCCTGGGATACCGCCCTGGAAATGGTAGTGCTAATGTCACGTAACAGCGGCAGTGTGGATGCAGATATATGCATGTACATCAAGTTATACCTGTGTCCAGCACAGCATATGTGGACACTCAGTGTGGATATACGGAACATGCGAGCAGGTACACAGTCTAGTAACTGAATATGCACACCAGTGTAGACACAGTCTGTGGTGGCAGAATGTCTGTCTGGAGCAGGGTCGTTGCGGTGTCAGGTGCTTGCACACCTTCTCTTGCACTGAGGTCAGTGCAACCCCAAACATTTGCAGTGTTGGCTGAGGAGAGCACAAAGGTAGAGTAGCCAGTAGTCGCTGATTCAGCACATTCCCGCTTAGTCTCTGCTATCAGGCCACCTATGAAGCCATAGCTGAAGTATAAAGCAGTCCTTTCTAGGCAGCATCTCCAGGAGGGCAGTGATGCAAATACCAGCCATCTTTCCACTGGAGTATGTCAATCTATTCCTGGGTGCAGTGGCCCCTTCTGGCACAAGAGATGCAGTATATATGAGCATGAACACTCTGGTGTGAGCAGTAATGAATCCAGGCTTTTTGTTTCATCAATACTATTTGTTCATTTTATTAAGTGTCTTTATTTGGTAAGAAATAAAAACTGAACATTATCATATGAAATGTAACCAGTAAGTGGCAAACTAGAATTACTTCTGGTATAATTGGCCTTTTAAAGGACTCTCTTAAATGACCTTGTAGAAAGATGAAACTTAGCTTCATTCATCTTATTTTCCCCCCACCAGATGTAGTCACGTAAAAGCCACAGAATAGAGATTGTAAGAAATATTCTCAGATCATTCAAAATAACGACCATGCATGCAGACTTGCTGCTTGCACCAATAAAAACAATGAGTTGGTTTGTTACCATAAATCTTTTCAACTCCATGTAGTTGCTGTTGTTTTGAAATGCTGAAGTAAGTATGAAAGCTGTTTAGTAATTGTTCAGAGTGGCCACATGGCTTCAGGCGCAATTGGCAAAAAAAAAAACCCCAAAAAACAAAAAAAACCCAAAAACTAGTTCTTCCCTGGAAAATAGCTGCTGATCTCAGCAAGTCATTTCTAGAGGAGATTGTTCCATAGAGTTCTCTGTCAAAGTTTGTTGGTGGATGAAATACGTAAGAATCTACTGTCAGAGTGAGCCTTAGAATGAAAGTGGAGGATTTGTATATTCTGTTTTGTTCATTGCAGGAATTATGTCAAGATTTAGTTTTCTTTAGCCTTCATCCCAATGAGTAAATTTTCCACTTGCTAATCATTAATAATTTAAATGTTAAAAAACACCAGACAAACCCAAAACTAAAAGCTTCCAGTATTTTTTCACCATTTTACCTTATGAATGGGAACATTAAATGGATTCCTTGGGCCATTCCTAACAGCTGGAATTTATTTTTGTAGGGGTAGAATGATAAAGTGTTTCCAAAAGTCCAAGACACAGATCTTTAACTGGACCAGAACTTCGCTTGGTGCAGCTGAGGGGGACAAAGGTGACTGCCAGAGACTAGACTGACATAACAAAGAACAGGTTCACTGCTCCAAATTACGCCTCTCTGCAGAAGACTACAAGGGGCCATTCTGCTGCTGGGGATCTACACTATGTAGGTATAGCCCCATAATGGGGGAATCCCCAGCTGTCAACTTAAGGTAGCTTTATTGCAAAGGAGACAGATCTAGCCCTAAAAGAGGAAAATAATGTTTCCTTTTATTATACCATTCCCATGTACTTTGAGGAAGGTCTGTTGGTTCTGACTCTACAGTTTGTTAGTCTGTGAGGGTGATAATAGAAGGCTTCAGCAGGCATTTGTTGATAGTTAGCAATGATTCTATATGAGGCTGTAGTGCCAGTTAGACCCAGTCCTACACAGGGCATGGCGGTCTCAGCATGCGCAGAGAAGCTGCGGGAGGCGTTCTCCCTTATAAAATGTCTTCTGGAAGTCTTTGCTGAGTGGGGGAGCACACAAACAGCTACCCTCCTTTACTCCTATAAGGAGTTCAGCATCTTCCCCCACCCTCCTCCTGCATGACTAACTAATGGAGCAGGATTGGGGATAAACAGGACCATGGCTCCACCTGCTCACCATCCCCTTTTGTGTGTTCTCTGCCCCTGAGGGAATAATTTGGGGGGCAATCCCAGAGTTGTCCTGAACACTGGGACTGTAACTCTCCCTGATCCTAACACTGGACTCATATAGGTGGTAGGGCATGAACATCTTCCCCTCCATCCCTCAGCTCTACAGCACACCCAATTAAGGGCTAAGTAAAATCTAGCCCACAGTGATTGATTGACTAATAAAAATGAACAGTGACAGTTTGTTATAGTGAATTCTCTCAATAAGAATCCATGCCTTAAATGCCACATAAGAAAATTCATGTTAAGGCTTTTGTATTTAGGCTTAACTAAGTGATGTATTTGTGTGTGTCTTGTCTAGCTTTTTGCTAGACTGTACAGCCCCTCTTTTATAATCCTAGTTTGTTGACCCAGTGGTCATTCTAAAAAAAATAAATAAATCTGTAATTCTCAGTAAACCTGTATCACTGAGTCATGGAAATCACTTTTTTTAAAAATTTAATTCTTAGCATCTCGAGGGCAGCTTCTGGTTAGACAAAGTGCTGTGGTAAGCTAGCTATGCTTCAATAGCTGTTTCACATACTGGTTAGTCAATAATTAAATTAATATATTTTAAGACACTGGGGAAAAGATCAGCTAGAGCTGTGAATTTATAGCATGCTATCAGTGCTGTGGTTTTAGCAGATATTTTGAGAACACAAAGGCCTTTATGGAATCTGTATTTGGTGCAGCGGGAAAAAAGCAGCCAAAGTCTCCTAGTCAGTGTTAGTTTAATAAAATAATATTAATTCATTACTTACTGTATGTAGTAGCTTTCATCTGAAGATTTAAAGTCACTTTTGAAAGGTGGATAAGTGTGACTGTCATCTTATATGTGGGGAAGCTGAGACAGTTTAAATGTCACATCATCACAAAGTAGCTTGCTGGTACAGTCGGCTAGAACCCCTGCGCTAACTGAAGCAGTCACTGAAATCTCAGCATGTTGCTAGCCTTCCTTCTTACTAGGGAAGGATAAAATACAATGAATTAATATTAGATTCTAAGCGACAGAAGTACATATTAATTCATTGCTGCCTCCACCTGTGAGCTTAACAAAAGAGAAGAAAATTAGAGTAGGAATGCTATAGGCAGGGAGCACCCTGGCCTCCTGAATTCTCCTCACTTAGATATTTTTATACAGATCCCGCTTCAGCTGCTCTAAGCTCCATAAGCCTAAGGCCAAGACTTTCAGAAATGGATGCCAAAATTAGGTTCCTAGTTCCAGGAGTGAAGCCAGGCGGAGCTGTACTTTTGAGTATCAGGTCACTTATTTAGGAGCCTATGTATTATCTTAAGGGGGAGACTTTCAAAGGCACAAGTAGCATAGTGGCGCTTAACTCTGACTGACTTTCAAAGTGAGCCAGCTGCCTCAGTGACATTTAAAAATCTCCCTAGGACCCTAGCTTGAGGGACTCCCCTTTGAAAATCTTGGCGCGAGTGTGAAATTCAGCCCAGTGCAGACAGCCCACACCATTTAAATCCTGTGAAGATCTTCTGCACTGGGCTAAATTTCACCCCCAATCTTAACTATTGTCAATAGGCCCTCCTATTTGGACCTATTTCTCACATAGTGAAATCAATGCATGATATTTTGTTCTCCTATATGTAAACTCTTCTGAACATTTATTACTTTCTACGCCTGTGCTTAGTGTGAAGGAATGGATTCAAAACTCAAGAATTGCATTGCTGCATGAGCTACCAAAGGTCATGCTCGTATCTGCACGGTGTAGCTAGATTTCTGTCAGCCCTAAACCACCTAACATTTTTGATAGAATACATGCAAATGGGAAGCAAATTTTATAAGAGAGCCTTGCACAAGTTCAAAGATTATTTCTCAATAACAGAAAACACTCAGTATGAGACCTCTGTGTTCTATCATTCCAGACTAAAGCTTGGCAACAACTTTAAATGCATCTCACATATGAGTCAGGCAGCCAGCAATTACATGTGACTTTGCCAGTGATAGACAAAGTCAGATTATCCTAAACTGTACATCACTATGAACAGTGAGGGAATTAACAGGACACACCAAAAATGTTGGCTATAAAATAATCCAGAGAAGTATCTCAGCTGTAAGACATAGGAATACAGTGGTCTCAACACCCTTATGCAGTTTACACATTCATGTAGTGCAAACTAAGAGAGTAGATACTGAGGGAAAAGCATATACTGTAGTAGGAAGAGAGGCAGTAGATACAATCCCCAATGGGACAATTACCCACATCAGGATGCATGAGCTCTTTCTCCAGTCAATGGCAAAATGTGCGGTGTCTGGGGAAAAATAAACCCAGGGCATACAATAGCTCTTAGTAGCAGGGCTCACTAACAGGAGTACTTGTGGCACCTTAAAGACTAACCAATTTATTTGAGCATAAGCTTTCGTGAGCTACAGTTCACTTCATCGGATGCATCGAAAGCTTATGCTCAAATAAATTGGTTAGTCTCTAAGGTGCCACAAGTACTCCTTTTCTTTTTGCGAATACAGACTAACACGGCTGCTACTCTGAAACCTAACACTTTAAAGATGTTAACTAAGATGCAAATGTATGATGATGCACAGACTTCAAAATTATTTTGCACTGGTGAATTTCCCTACACTTTCTGGATTCTAGTGAATTAAACATGGCAATCAATTACCATTATATACATTTAGTGTAGCTTCCCTGAACTCTGAAGCTACTACTACCAATAATGAAACCTCTACTTACAGATCAAATGCTTCCCTGCTACTTCTAGTGAAAGTTTATTATTAGTCACTTCCAGAACAAGAAACAACATCTCTGCAATCCATGGGAATGCCAGTGATTAATGCTCCTATGCTCCTAGTCCCATTGTGTGGTGCAGAGGAAGAAAAACAGCAGAAATAGTCCCATGTGCATAATCTATTCCATCTTCTCCATATCAGTTACATGCGGCCAATGGATTGTGTAGTGAGGGAAAATGGGAAGTTGCCAAGGAGGTTGGGGAGAATCTGGAAAATATATTCCCCTTCTTATATGGCCTACACATAAAAACCAGGGTTATCCCATCCTTCTTACATGTAAAAATCAGGGATTTGCTCTGCTGCTCAGGGTAATATTAACTGTCTCAATTACTATGTGTTACACAGGAGTGAACACAGAGCACAGGTACCAGCCAGCCAATGTCAGTGTGACAACTGCATTTTGTTGGTGGTGTAGAGGAGCTTGGAAGGTACATTTCCACCGGATTCTGCAGGAAACACTGGCATTAATTTTGTGGATTCCCTAGTCTTGTATTAATTTTTATGGTGCTGCACCTCAACCCTGCCCAGTACCATTGGGAAGGTGGGAGAACATGATCTGACAATTACATCTCAAAAAGAGTTTAGAAAAAAACTAAGTCTTAGCAGACAGCACAGTACATGAATTTGTAATGTAACAGAAAAGTTAAAATGACCAGTGTAACTCTGGGCACGCAGTTTGGAACTTCATTCTCTCCCACATGCAAGGGTCTTGGAGGCTTTGGTAATATACAGAGTTCAGCGATTTAGATTAATAACACCAGTTACTCTTACCACTAGAGAACAAAATCTTTTCACCACAGTTAATTTTCCTTCTTTACAGACAAACTTCACTCTCTTCCTGGGGTTCTTTCCCGAGTGTTAGTGGTGAATCATCTTGAACATACACTCTCAACTAAATAAAAGAAAATGCCAGCTGAAAGTCAGCAACAAATCTTTTCTTTATTATTTTTCTTCTGTCAATGGAGTTACTCCAGGGATAAATTTGGCACAATATATAAGACCTTTTCTACACTAGAAAAGTGAACTGGTTTAATTAAATTGACTCGAAACCATGTAAATCATTATTGTAGACACATCGAAGCTAGTTTAACCCTTGCTTATATAAATTTCGTAGAATCACAAAAATACAGAGCTGAAAGGGACTGCAAGAGGTCATCAAGTCCAGCCCCCAGCACTCTTTGAAATGGGCCACCCTCATTACCACTACAAAAATGATTTTTCCTCCTTTGATATTCTACTGTTAACTGAATTGTCTCGTTAGCACTGACCCCCCCCACACTTGGTAAGGCAACTCCTATCTTTTCATGTGCTGTGTATATATATCTGCTACTGTATTTTTCACTTCATGCATCTGATGAAATGGGTTTTAGCCCACGAAAGCTTATGCCCAAATAAATTTGTTAGTCTCTAAGATGCCACAAGGACTCCTCATTGGTTTTTGTAATGTATTTATAGAACCTCTTCTTCAGTGCCTTGCTAGGTGTAGCTCCTTTTGTGCCTTAACCTTTCTGATTTTGTCCCTATGTGCTTCTGCTAGTCTTCTGTACACCTCCTTAGCAATTTGTCCATGTTTCTACTTCTTGTAGGATTCCTTTTTTATTTTCAGGTCATTAAAGAGCTCCTGACGGGCTTCTTACTATTCTTGCTCTATTTCCTTCTTGTTGGGATAGTTTGCTGTTGTATCTTAATATTTTATCTTTCAGAAACTGCCAGCTCTTGTGAATTCCCTTTTCCCCACAGATTCTCGTCCCATGGAACTTAACCTGCCAGTTCTCTGAGTCTGTTAAAATCTGATTTTTTGAAGTCAATTGTCCTTATTCCGCTGCTCTCACTCCTTCCTTTCCTTAGAATCATGAAATCTGTCATTTCATGATCACTCTCACCCAAATTGCCTTTTACCTTCAGATTCACAACCAATTCCTCCCTGCCAGTCATAATCAAGTCTAAAATGGCTGCCCCCCAGTTTATTCTTCCAGATTCTGAAACAAGCTGTCCTCAACACCAACACATTCCAAGAACTTATTGGAAATTTTGTTTTTCTGTATTACTTTTCCAATAGATGTCAGAGTAATTAAAGTCCCCCACTACTACCAGGTCTTGTGTTTTGAATATTTCTGTTATTTGTTCTAAACATGCCTCCTGCACTTCCTCCCTCTGATTTGGTGGTCTTTAGTAGCCCCCTAACATGACATCACCACTGTTCTTCCCCTTTTATTCTCACCCAGAGGCTTTCAACTAGCCTGCCTCTCACCTCCTTCTGGAGCTCAGAACAAGTGTATATATTCTTGATGTAATACCTTCTCCTTTTGAATTTGCCAGAATTCCTGAACAAACTAAACTCCTCTGTACCAGTATTCCAACCATGAGATTTATCCCACTGTGATACCAATTAAGTCATAATTGTGCTTATGTTTTAAGACTTTCAGTTCTTTCTGTTTTATTCCCCATATTCTTTGCTCAATACTCCTCTCAGTTAAGCTTGCATCAGTTTAGCTTCTGTCATTAAAATTGATTTATTTTTTTAAACCAGTTCATTTTTCTAATTTAGTCAAAGCCACATTGTTAGTAAGTTTCACTTTGCCTTGGAGCTGGCTAAGCTGTCAGCACAGGGGAAGAAAACTGAGCCTAGCTTTTTCCCTGTGCTGTGGCAAAATGAAGTTTGCTAAGATTAAGTTTCATTTTGAAATTCCACTGTGAAAAGAGCACAGTAGACTGTGGAACAAAGGACAGAACCAGCCAAAAAGGCAACAGCAGCTAACAAACCAGTACAGGCACATAATGAGGAGGGAGAAAAGTTTATAACAAGGTGTTTCTACTTGAAGCAGGAAGCTTGCCATCTATGATACAAGGTATAGGACTATTTTGTCCCATTTCATCAGCTCTGTCCATTTAACTGCCATATCTCATCATTAGTTCCACCACACACAATTCCAGCGCTAGGGGAGACTGAACTTTTTGTTTCAAAACACCATATAAGTGCTTCAAGGAGTCCTCAGGGTCAAAAATATCAGCAATGATGATACTCTTGCGCATGGTAAAAATTGTAACGAATACAACTGGGCTTCCAGACTGCATTTTCTGTCTCCAAACTTCATCCTGAAAACAGCAAAATGGGCACAGAATGGTCACACTTGCAATTTTCTGGGTATGCTTTGTCACAATAAGGTGTCTCTTGATGGTTTAAGACCTTTAAAAGAGTTGCAGCAGCTGCTTACATTGGAGTGTCAGATAACCTTACATCTGTGAAGAGTCAGCTAATAATGGGCCTCTAAACATTTCTTCCTTGTTCTGTCTGTGCACAGCTGACTTTTGTATTACCAGCTCCTTAGGGCTCATTTCCAACAACTCAGAGTTAACACCTTCTGTAAGTGCTGAACAGTAGCATGTAGGAGAGAAGGCCTAGAGCAGAGGTAGTCAATTATTTTTTGTCAGGGTCCAAATTTCTTGGTCCAGGGGTAGTCAAAGTCCAGACTCCAGAGAAACATTTTTCATACCGCAATAACAATAATGATGATAATAATAAGTAAATCAAAAGATTTCGCAGTTAGTTCAAAAGCATCTGGTCATTTTGATTTGGTCCATGGTCCGCCTATTGACTACCTTGTCCTCGGAGTTTTAAAGAGGCCTACAAAGCAGGTAAGTGATATCTTACTAACTGTGAGTGAAATCTAACCCGATAAAGACAGCTAGCACAAAGCCTATGTGATGTTTACATTCCGCTTAAGCAATATTTTGAAGGCTTATGTAGAACTTTGGTACAGAGCCCTTTTGCTAGTTCTCTGTAGGGTAGTGTATTTCACCCAAAGATTAATGTGAGTAGAGATGTAGACCACGGCATCCCAATAGCTACACTGGCAGATTGTAACAATTCAAGACTCTATTATGCTACAAAGATTGGTCCATATTATCAACATGTGGAGGTGGCATGACTGTTGTGATATTATTTCATGTACCTGCAATTATATTAAATCATTCAAAGCTTTGCACACGATTTGCCATGAGTACCCCTGCTGATGGCTGGCTATGAGGCACAAATCTTATAATTCCAGGGTTTTTTGTAAACCAGGAGATATGGCCAAATCCTCAGCTGGTATAGATCAACATAACTTCATTGAAGTAAATGCTGATTTACACCAGCTGAGGACTGAGCCCAATATTTTTGGAAGGAAGATTGTCTTTGGAAATAGAAAAATCAAAGTAATTCTTGTGAGTAACCTAATTTGCTGATATTAGCAGAATGGCAGAAGACCTTTTAGCCTACTGCAGTCTTTGTGCAGCTTCCCTGATATGAAAATCAGCATACGTCTTCGTAAACTTCAGAAAGGACTCTCATTGGACTGTAGGTGCCCAAATACCTTTGAGGATCTGGGCGTATAGCCATATGATAGCACTCATTTTACAGGCACCTTCTGCTCAAAGTACTTCAGCCTTATGGGTAGCCAATGAAGGAAATTACTGAATCTGAATCTGCAAATGTGGCCTGTGTTTGGTGAGCCAAAGGAAAGGATTGACTAGCTCAGCAGGTAGAAAGCACTGTAATATCTGAGCAGGTTTATCATTTGCCTGTAGTTGGCAGTAGTATACATAATGAATCATGAGTCAATACCTCACAGCTGGCAAGAATAACTCCTAGAGTCTGTGAATACTCTGTACTGTGAAATGTGTAGCATGTCCAGCCTGCTTTTGTTATTCTGCCTCCAGCATTTTTGAGCTAAGCTACTGAGACGGTGTCTGCACACTAAAGTATTCACAGCACATGTAACATGTTATCCATTTGGGGATGTGATATGTTGGTATGCTCTCCAACTCTCGTGTGTTAAGGAGGCATCTTGCACTGCTGTTTACGCATGGGAAAAAGGTTCCTATCTTCATCCCTCCGCCAATCCTTGCTCAGGGCAGTATTGAGCTCAGACTATGCAGTAAGGTGCAATTGGGCATGCAAAGAGTAGGAAATTCATTTTTAAAAGAGCAAGTTAAGGCGCTAGGTTCAAATTCACCCCTGATGTAAAAGCCAATGCAACACCCATATAAATCTCTGGGATACTTCCATCAATTACTTAAAAGGGGAAGTAGTTTAACTTGTACTGATTAGGGTGTACGATGAAGCAGCACTCCACCCTCCTCTGTTTCCACTGAAATCTATGGAGTTTACACTAGAAGTCAATTTGGTGCATTGAATAAATTGAAGAACCCTGTTTAGCACAGCTCATTTCCTATATATGTGTTCGTTCAGTGAACCCTTTACCATTAGAATATTCTTAGAGTGTAAAATGTAATGTAGAGGATATGCTGGGAAATAACTTCTCAGATCATCAAGTGTAACCCCTGGCATCAAGCAGGATAAAATATTAAACTAATTACGCTCTATTTATCTAGCATTTTCTTGAAGGCCACTAATGATGGTGACATAATGACTTAGCTAGATGATCTCTTCCAAAACCTGATTGTCCTTATTAATCTTGTCTGATGCTAATATTTTACTAATTAAGAACGATTAAGAAATAAAAGCCTTGAACCTGAACCTGACTTTTTCCTCCCCCAAAAAATGTCAAATTATTTCCAGAGCGGATGCCTAGAATCCCCAGATGTGTTTTCACTACCACACAAATTTAGTTCATCTTGTTTTCTTCGGAAACGTCAAGCTTCCAGCATGACTCTGCCTGAATCAGGCATTCCTCCCTGTCGTCACTCAGGTATACCATTATATTGCTTTCCCTGCCTATGGTGTCTGCGGAACAGCATGACGATTAAAAATGACATGAAAAAGGTTTTCTCGCTCTGACAAAGAGAGCTTGCTAATTTTTGGTGACCAATCCTCATTGAAAAAATATGAAAACATTTCAAGTGTATTGAATGTGAAGAGATTGGCTGGACATTTACTTAAGGATCTCAATAATAAAGCTGGTGTACTGCAGCCAATTTAAGCATCCTGAGTTTTTTGCCTTTTTTTTTTACTGTTACATATATTCGATTTGAACTGATCGTTTGTCTGATGGCAAAGAAGTCTGATGTACTTGAGTCTTGACTGAGCAAATGAGCCTAGCAGCTACTGAACATGCAGTTAGCAAGATTCTAAAAAGGGCAATATCTCTGCCATTTTCAGGAATAGAGTAATTCAGAATGTATCTTGGACAAGTATTTTGTTACTTTCTTTGCTTCTATTTTATTGGGCACTTCAATATAATGGTGTTTGTGTGCAGGTCACTACAGACTCTCCGCCTGGATACAGCCCCTTCGTGTTGCTCTGTAAAGCCATTTTACACAGCCTCCTGAGGATTTCCCTGGGTGGTAGAGCTGGGATATGAACTCTATGCCACATTCTCTCCTAGCCTTCTAGCAGATGGGGTCTAGTTGGGGAAAAGGGGGTGTGGCTAGAGCCTGTATCCCAACTGTCAGAATAATTGTAAACTTGATCAGAACAGAGGGGCTCCCAGTTGACCCCAGGATTAGGGAGTCATAAAGGCAGTATAAAGCCACCTTTGCTGTCCTTCCCTCTGGTCTTACACAGAGTGCAGCTCAGCCAGAGCAGATTCCTGACCCAACAGTTTACAATCTAGGTCAGACATGACATAAAAAGATGAAGTGGAAGATTCCATCAAGCACGAAGGAGGGAGACTTACATAAAATAAGTTTAGGAGGGTTTTTGTTTCAGTGGGTACAAATCATATTAGTTTCCCCTCCCCCACTTTTAAAACTACTTTAAAGTTCCTACATTTTCATGGAAGTGTGGATCTGGACTGGAGAGACAGGCCAAAGCAATGTGTCCGAAGGAGGGAGGCTGTGGGATGTACAGGATGAGGGGCGATATTTCAGACGTGGAAGGAATGTGCAGCAGGACTTCTGGAAGAAGGATGCAAAGGTGCTGGGAGTAGTATGAGAGGAAACAAGATGCAGGCAAGGGAAGGGGTGTGTAAAACCTGGAAAGCGAGGACATGAGGAGTTTGAATTCAATGTGGAATGATAGACAAAGCTAGTGAGGGGTTGATGTGGTCACAGTGGCAGGAGAGAAAGATGAGTTTGGTAGCAGGATTTTAGGTAGCTGGAGATGTGAAGGTAAGCCAAAGAGGAGGCAACTGATAGTCTAGTCAGGAGGTCACTGCCATAGTGACTCTGACCCCTCTTGGTCTCCCTGTGTGCACCCTACTCTCAGGCCTCAAGCCTTCGCCATGATTATCTCAGCAGGTCTGATTTAGGCTCAGACCCTGCAGTTCTGTTCCCTGTGAGAGAAATGACAATGGTAATCAGAGACAATACAGCCTTCTTCAAGCAAACTATTATTTATTGGAACAAAAGCATTTAAGAGGATACATCTTAAAAACAATAAACCAGCCTATACACCCCTTCATACAAGAAAGTCTTATAGTCTTATGTACAATAACTGCCCCTCACTTACCAGATCAGAGTGTTCATAACATTGTTACAACTCTTCCTTAGATTATTTAGCAGCTCCAACAGGATTCATAATATTATTACCTCTCTCCTCCACTTCCATTACACTCACCAAAGCATCGGAAAAAGGTTTTGGCAGTTGGGATGGGTTCTGAAGATGGTAACAAGTTGCTGTTTTTTCGTGCTATTTGTTACCCACCCACGTTCTAGTATTTAAAAGTATTTTACAGATAGGTATTTAAACTAAACTTTAAGATCTATTCTTCACTTCCTCCCTAGCTTTGTACACGCTCCAGTGTTTGATTTATATACTTTGTTATCTAGAGAGGCTCTGGACAATAAGCGAAGAAATAGGCCTTTTAAAGGGCAGAATTGTGTGATGCAATTGGAATGGTAGAAAAAACTTCTCGTTAAAAGGCTGCTCCTCTTCATCCTGCTCTTCTAAGCTCATACCGCACACTGAACAGTGGCTTATACAAGTAGTTCTACTAATGTCAGTGAGACTAATTGTATAAATAAGGACAATGTGAATGAAAATGGTTTGCAAGACTGTGTACAGTACAGGTAAATTCTGAACAATATTAAAATGACTGAAATTAAAATTCTTCCTGAAAAATTTACAGGACTTCTCAATCCTTGTTCCTTAATTCCAAGATGACTGTATTTTATTTGTTATCTGTATACACACTGATTATTGAACAGTAGCAGGTTGGCAAGGGTTATAATTGCTCCATGGAAAACATTTTTTTTAAACTTATTAATTCTGGACAAGTAGAGACACCTTTAAATTAAGAAGTACTTCAGGCTGACATTTAATTGTGTAATGAAGAAGGAGAGGACATGTGCAATAAAACAAAGTAAGAGTAATTGTAATGTGGATTATTGAAAAGAGCATGAAGATTGAAATTGTTACTGGGCTGAGCAAAAACACTACCATACAACTATTCAGGGTTCAGTATTTTCTATTTCAGCAGGTTAGAGTAGTCCTTTCCGTTGGCCTTTTTGCACTGAATTCAATGTGTGAGACTATGGCCTGTCTCCCTCTGCAACTGACCGCAAGCTTTCTTGTCTCTCACCCCGCCTTTTGAGATTCAGTTCTCTTTCCTGTCCCAGGTTTTTGTGTTTTGAGTGGGATGAGTGTGTGAGCAACTGTACTATGAAGTGTGGAAGGTAGTACATTCTTGTGGTGGCTTTTTCTTGTTTTATTAATCTCTGCATCATTCTTTCATTCATTCTTCTCAGATCTAGGAAGAGGACAAATAGGTAAATGTATACACCCATGGAAAAGCTAATGGCAGTTGCAGAGCTACGAATGACTGTGATAGACAGATTAGTCAAACCCAGCAGAAGACAAAAGAGAGAAGCACAGGACATGAGATTTTAAAACAAGAGAGGGAGACTCTTCAGGAAACATTGAGCTAGGCTAGGAAGTTCAGATTCTGAGCTGGCTAATAAGCATCATATTATTGTGAGCTAAATTCCTTATGCTGTTATTTATAGTAATCTTTATTATGTGTTTGTTTTTCCCTAAGGTGAGAAAGAATCTAATCAATTATATTTTCTTTTACCCTGTCTAGACTGGATAACCCATTTCTTCATAAGATGACTCAGCCACTCGGTCTCTGTGACACAATGGTATGTGATTGTTGTATAAATATTTCCCTCATAGGGAAGAATGAGAAACTTGTTATAATTAGTTTAGTGTATTCCCCACATTTAAAGCAACAGCTAACAAACACAATTATAAAATATTGCTATGGCACATGTCACCGGGTGGCACGGTTACACAGAGTCTTCCGTGTTCTTTCTCTTACTCTGCAAGCAAATGTTCAGTCTTGGGAAGACATGCTGTAGTGGTGGTACTGTTAGTAGTACTTAGAGGGAGCTATGTGAGAGCTGGAGGAGAGTTTGCTCTCTGCATTCGTCTCTGATTACAGTTAATTCTTGAGGCAGAGTTGCTATCTGGGATTTGAACATTGGTGTTGGGATGAGATTCCTGATAGAAGGGATTGGCCTGCATGCTTTTTGCCCCCTTCTATTCTAGGACTTGTGTATATTATGTAAAAAAATCAATTTACACTTAGAATATTGTCAGCCTCAGCATCACTGATTTCTCCTCCACTGGAAAATCTATCTCTAAGGCCCCAGACATCAGTAACTGCTTGGCAGAAGGGCAATGCTAATGTCAGAATGGGATACTGATATTGGGAGAAGGGGCAATAATATCAAGGATGTTTCATTCTGCTGAATATCTCCGTTCTCCTTTATGGGGACCATTTCCATATAGGGAATGGAGTTTTTTGGCCTCAGTGTGCAGTTTCCTTTGAATTCTTCCATGGGGTTAGGAGATTCACTTCTTAAAGGTGCAGCTGTTAGCAAATGTCAAGAGGCAAATAGCTTTTGTGCAAACTGCCCCCTGGACTCTGTGCTATTGCCCATTTCTCTGGCTTCCTGCAAGCCCTTGACAGCTCCTCTTTGTTGCCAGGGCTCCAGCCTCCTGACAGTGACTGCCTCTGAACTACTTGGGAGAGTTCCACAGCTTGGTGCAGGAAGAATCATACATAAGATAACGTTTTGTGGCTAACGTCTGTTTCTTTTGACAGTTTTCTTGTATGTTTTTCTTCCTTTGTTATGTAAATTCTTCTATTTATACAACTATATGGAACTTCTTATGTACACTACCCAATGAGTGTTTTACTTAATGTGTATCTTGAAATGTTCACAGCTTATTTTGGCCCACATCCACTACATGTCAAATTATAAGAAAGAGATACAGGGGAGCGTAAGTGAAATGAGTTAACATAGATTAAATCCCCAGGTGTTAACATAATGTCATCTAGGGTAAAATCCTGGCCCCACTGCAATGACAAAGTTCCTATTAACTTCAGTGGGGCCAAGATTTTACCCCTCAAATTTAGGGAAGGGGTCTGGTAGTCAGGACTCCTGTGTGCTGTTCCTGACTGTCACACTCTCTCCTTGGGAAAGCTATTTAGTGACACATTTTTAAAAGTTCTCTTTAGTTCTGAGTTTCTCAAACTTTGCTCAGCACCTTGGAAAATCAGGGTGTCTAATTGTGGGCACCTAAAATGAGACAGCCCTTTTGAAAATGAGGGTCTTGCCCTCTTTATGACTCAATCTGCCTACCCATAAAATAGGGATGACACTCTCTGGGATATTGTGCATATTAGTGTAGTGCTCTTTCTAAAGCACATTGAGCTCTTCCTCTGAAAAAGTTCTCTACTGAGGTAAAGTATCATTGTTATTAGCATTTATTATGCAGATGCTGATGGCAGCAAAATTACCAAAAATGAATTATTTTGTGGGTGAAGCCTTTTTTTTGTTCACTCCATCTCACATTTGATCCAGTGTCTGAAATTTCCTACCGTTCCCAAGAGCCCCCTTTCATCAGTCCTTGTCTAGAGTTGTCCTTTGTGTCAGGTCTGGTGTTGGTATTTTTTGTTAGAGCGACTGGGAAATTTTTGACAAAACTGATTGGCGTTACTATCAGAACATTCTGATTTATTTTTTTAAACCAAAACTTTTAGCAGAAACACATCTGTTCTGACAAAATTTCCATCTGGAAGGTTTCTCAGGTCAAGGGTGGAATGAAGAGAGAGACCAACGCACTCTCCCATATCACAAATGAATGCCCTAGTCATCGGGCATTTGGCTGTTTTGGGGGATGTGCTCTAGCCACCAGTGGTTGGCTGTTTTTCTGGTTGGTATCATGGACACTGGGCAATTGCCTGTTTTGGGGAGCATCCTGGCCACCAGGCAGTTGGCTGTTTTGGAGGGGGTGCCCTGGCCACCAGTAGTGCATGGTTTTTTGGGGCGGGCACCTTTGCCACTGGGCAGTGGGCAGATTTGGGGCCTGTATTCACACATTGCACACTATTGTAATAATTTTTGTACAGGGCATGCCTTGTGAGGCATCATTTGAAAACACATAACTTGCTGATCAGTAATATCTTGGTAAAAGGCATGTAGCAAAATTATATGTAAAGTTATGAACATAAGATGAAATCATGACTATAGTGTGTTTCCCAGATAAGTCTGGGGAGTGGCTAAACCAGTTTCTCAAAAGGCAAGCTGACCCCCCAACCAGGTGTCAACAAAGCTGATGGGCTATCACCTATCTAGTGGCCATTCTTTGGCAAGAATCGGGGACGGGGACATAGATAGATCTGCATCTTAGCAAAGAAATAGCATAAGGAGTCCTTCCTCCACCAACCGCTCTGCCTCTTGGCTCTCAGTTGGAAACGCTTTTCAAAGAGGGACTGAAATTATAAAAAGGGAGGCAAACACCCCAAGTCCTCCCCTCTCTTTCCCTACCCATCTCATTCTCTGCAGCTGGAGAAAACAATGAAAAAGAGTCATTGGACTCTGGGAGCGAGGGGGGTTGGTCCTGACCTGAAGAGTTTGATTATAAGAATTATAAGAAAGAGATACAGGGGAGCCTAAGTGCAATGAAAGCATTGGTCAGAAACTTTATTTGAATCTAATATAATTTGTTAAGCTAGGCATTAGAAAGCATTTTTATCTTTATTTTCTTGTAACCATTTCTTACTTTTATGCTTCATTACCTATACTCACTTAAAACCTATCTCTTTGTAGTTAATCAGCTTGCTTTGTTTTTTCATCTAATCCAGTGTGTTCAATTTGAAGTCTCTGGGTAACTCCATTTAGGGTGGCAATTGTGTGTATATTATTCCCTTAAAAGCACACCGACTTAATATATTTGGACTGTCCAGCAGAGGGCTGGGCAGTACAAGACATACATTTATGGGGGGAAATCTGGGACTGGGAGTGTGTTACCAGCACCCTACAATATAACAAGGCTGGTGAGAGCCAGGGTGTGATTCATGGGCTGCAGTTACACAAACGTATCTGGGAGTGACCTGCATGGGCTGTATGTGAGAGGTCCAGGTTGGGAGCTACAACAGTAAGACAATGCAAGGCACCCCGGGGTTGCGAGGCAAGGGTGACACAGACCCCCACTGGTCTGGATTGTATCCCAGTATGTCACAGGGTGCCCTGGTTACTGAGTGGTTGGCTGCTTTTTGGGGGGTGCCCTGTCCATCAGGCAGTTGGTTGTTTTGGGGGGCGCCCTGGCCTTTGGGTGCTTGGCTGCTTTGGGGGTGGCTGCTTTTTTGGTAAAAAAACTGTTCGTCTTGTTTTTGTTCTGAGGCGGAAGGACAGCCTGACGTTTGTTGACAGCTGGGATTGCGGGTCTCCGGCCTGCCTTAGTTTGTGCTGACTCCCCGCGTCCCACCTCAGCGGCTTTAAACTTCCTAGGACTTTTGGCAGCCGCCTGCCGCTGTCCGCGGGTGGCTGGTACTGAAGGCGGCGTGGGGGTGGGGGAGACCCCTGAGGGTGGAAACTACAACTCCCGGCAGGCAGACCCACTCCGGGAGGGGGGCAGGCGGCTGGGGGGCTCTCGGTGCTGCATGTGCTCCCCCTGGTGGGTGTGAATAGCCGGGGCGGGGAGGGGAGGGCTGTTGCCCACTGGCTCCGTCTCGGCTCCCACTGCTGCACTCTTGTGTTCATTCCCTGTCTCTGACTCGCTTCCAGCCAGCCCCCCGCGCGCAGGGAGGCAGACACCGCACACACGGCCGAGGGACTGAGCCCGGCGCGGAGCCGCGCGCTGCACCTGGGCGCCGCACGCTGTCTGTGGGTCTGTGTGTGGGTGTGAGGGAGCCAGAGGAGCAGCGCGAGGGGGACACAAAGCGGCTCAGTCCAGCTCAGCAGCGGCTTCCTCTGATCCAGAGAGAACCAGACACTCACTGGGAAGGGAAAGGGCGGGGTGGGGGGGAGCGGGAGGCGGCTCCAAACTGCGGCCACTTCGGGGGCTGTGACCAGCCCTTGCTGCCGGGAAGGAGGCGAGGCGCGGTGGGGGCGGCAGCAGCAGCCCGCCCCCTCGCTCCATGGCCGCGCAGTAAGCAGGAGCGGGGCACAGTGGCCGCGGCTCTGGAGCTGGCGCTGCGCGGGGAAGAAGCGAGCGAGCCGCCGCCCGCGCGCAAGGGTCGCCCGGCCGGCCGCGCGGCGCAGCATGCGCCCGGCTGCTGCCTTCTGATGCCCAGCCCCGCCGCGATGATCTCCCCCGAGCAGCCGCCGCAGCCCAACCATGTTGTCGCGACCATCGAGAACCTGCCGGCGGAGGGCGGCGCCGGCGGCAGCGGCAGGAGCAGCATCTCCGCCTCCTCCTCCCCGGGCGTGCGCCAGCGGCTCCGCAAAGTGCTGAACAGGTGAGGAGAGGGGCCGGCCCCGGGCGGCGCGCGGGGAGCTCCGCGCTGCAGGCAGCGCCGCTCGGGGCAGGGCAGCGGCGGGCTGGGATCCCCGGCGAGGAGCCGCTTGTGGGGACGAGGAGAGGGGCAGGGGTGCCCAGCTCACTGGCCCCCACCAGCCCTCAGAGCAGCGGGTACCATTTGCTCCCCAGCAAGCTTTGCCCCTTGCAGAGGGAGGAAGCCGGGTGGGTGTGCGCCCTAGGGCTTTTTAAACAGCAGGACGGCCCGTCCTGTCCTGGAAGCCCCCTCCTGGTGCGGGCGGGGGATGGTGCCGCTGCTGCTGACCCGGGCTTAGGAGGGCAGATGCTACGTCTGGGGCTCACCGCCAGCCGAAGCCGCCCTGCAGCAACATTAGGGAGGGAGGGATCGAGGAAAGGGTGCCCCAAAGAGGCACGAAAGTGTTAAGAAGAGAGAGGAGCTGGTGGAAGTGACCTTATCTGCCAGGGCTTAGGTCTGAAAGGACAGGGTTCAGAACCCCACTGCTCCTCCCTGTTCGCTCTCAACACAGGACCCCTCTGCTGACTGGTGGAAGGGGACTTTGCACCGTGTACTGTCTAACTGTGGACTCCCTTTTTCCACCCCCTCCCTCTTTTCGGAGCTAGAAGAAGCTAATTTTTACATACCTACTGACTCCATCAGGGGGAGAACTCCATAGAATAAGCCTCCAAATGCTTACATTTTGCTAGTTAATCTTATATTCACAGTGTGCAATCAACAAGAAATAACAGTAGACTCCATGTTATACGGTCTGCAGTTTTGATTTTTAATGGAGAAATCCCTAAGGAGTTACGGCAGTTTAGCTGAGTGGAGCTATGAGCTTGAAGTGGGAGGATATAGAAACAGAGCTGTAAAATTGTCATAGCTGAGGTGATCTGGCTAGTCATTATTTGTGTGTGGGTTTACTGTGTGTGCATGTGTACATATAATATCCCAAACAAACAAAGTCTAATGCCTCAGGTAATTTTAAATGAGTCTGGTTCCGGTGTTGCCTGATTTCTGGTTACTTAAGCCAGTTTGCATTGTCAAGATTTGTGCCCTGGCATCAGAAGTGAACTGTTGGTGAGACTCTAATGGGCAGATCTGCCTGTGCATGTGGTTCAGAATTGTGCATGCTAAGATATTATGACCACAAGAAGAATGCGTTAGATGATGCACCAAAAGAAGAATGAATCCAATGAAACATTAAATCAATTTGTTTAATTTTTTGTGTTCTTTCTTTGCAAATTATTTGTTTCTTCCACTTTGGATACTAACATATGTGATATTTAATTAATCAAAAACAATGGCTGTGGTTAAATTTCCCCATAAGAATGGGAGATAAATAATTCAGTAGCATACCATCTCCTTTCTAGCAGGCCATGTGAAGCTATCACTTTTGCATATGCACAGTTTTACTTGCCCTACTGGGCAACTGCAGCACTGCTGACACCCGAGGGAAGGTGTGTATGGATGTTCACATCTCACATTACACCCACATTAGTTTCACACAAATGCAGCATGGGTAAACAGCTAAGAAAAAGCCCAGTCCCCACTTCTGAATATACCGCTTTTGGAGACAGAATGCCTTTACTCTTCCAAGCTTTTAAAAATTTGGAAGCAATGATTGTTATCATCAATTCTGAAGGTATTTGTCTGATTCCTCAGGGAACCCTGCGGTTACTTTTCATTAATGAACTCTGATAATTCTAGGAGGATCTTAAAAGTATTTCTTAAGGAGAAAATAGTTGTACTTAGTTATTCAAGCATGTAGAAGATTGAAGAATAGTTGAAACAAATAGAATCTTATCTGCACAGACTGGGAGACTCAATGCAACATTCTCCAGATGCTTCAATCCAGCTAAACCATGATGATTCTGCTGTATGGGCAGTGGGCACACAGAACTCTGCACCCCTTCTTGATAGAGATGGGCTCTTTGGTAACTCTGCATAAGCCACTGCAGATGGGAATTTGTGAGGGGAGGAAACCAGTGGAGGGGTGTGTGTGAGACCAGGGGAAAACTTTTTTCGCCCCCCCAAAAATAAAAGTTTCTCCAGGCTAGCATATGTGTGAAGGAGAGAGAAACACACCCACCCCAGAATAGCCAATAATCTAATAGCTAGGGTACTCACCTAATTTGGAACAGGGATTTGAACCTGGGTCTTCCATATTCCAGGCTAGGTGCTGTACCACCACGATATAGATTCAGTCTCTCTTTCTAACCCAATGAATATTTAATTATTTATATAAAATGGGGCAGCTCCAGCAGGAGAGATTGAGGGCAAGCCTTCAGGCCAGCCAATAGCCTGGTAGTCAGGGCACTCACCTGGAAGGTGGGGTTTACTGGAATTACTTTGAACATAAACTCTGAGCAAGTTTTGAACCTAAGTTTCCCACATCCCTGCTGAGTGACGTAACCACTATGCTATTTGCTATTTTGGTGTGAGGGGCATCTCTTTTTTTTTTTTCATGGAAAATTTCAGAAGGTCTCTTTTTCATTGTAATCTGTAACGTGAACAGATTTTGAAATCTTGATGTTTTTCAAAAAGTTGTATTGTTGTCTTCTGACCAGCCCAAGTGACCAGTGGGTCAGATACATAAGCCACATGCGCCCCTATTCCAGCCTAGGGACAGGAATAGTGACCACAAAAGGATCTTCCAAGTGGACTCTGCCTTGCCCATGACCATGAGGTACTAGATTGGTTCTTCCAGCCCATGTAGTTCTTCTGCTCACATGTGGGTTTTGTATGTGAATCTTGCCCATTAGTGCATTTATCGAGGACCAAATTGATATTTTATTTATTTTAATTTATACCTAAATAAAATGATAATATCCCAAGCTCTAGCACTTCTGAGAGATTATTTTAAAACACAGTCCATACAAAAAAAAATTAAGGGTTGTTATCTCTGTGGAGGTCAAAAATAACTTTTTCTTAGGTTAGAACAGCAGTTCTCAAACTTTTGTACTGGTGACCCCTTTCACATAGCAAGCCTCTGAGTGTAACCCCCCTTATTAATTAAAAACACTTTTTATATATTTAACCCCATTATAAATGCTGGATGCAAAGCGGGGTTTGGTGTGGAGGCTGACAGCTTGCAACCCCCATGTAATAACCTTGTGACCCCCAAGGGATCCCGACCCCCAGTTTGAGAACCCCTAGGTTAGAATAACCTGGAGCTCCTTCCTGCAGTAAGTATCAATGGAAATTTTACCTGAGTTTTAGTCACTGTTGAAACAGGAAAAATCTAAGGGCTCAGGCCTGTATAATGTCGTGGCACTCATGCAAATATCTCTGCATGACACCTAACAAAGCATTTGTGCTTTCATGTGCTATGAAAGGTTAAATGCAAATATAGAAGGGAAAACAAATATCAAAACCAGAAGCCAGTACTAATTGCTCTGCATCAATAAATTTTCCTTTGTTGGAAAAGTGATGCCCATTGTATTTTATCTGTGACTTTTATCTACCATTTGTTTGGGACATTTGTGAAATGTTATTTATTTGAACTTACTTGGGCTGGACTTCTCTTTCCTGCTTAGAGATGTCTCCTAAAACAAACGAAATAACAGGCTGGCACCAGCTGAGTTTGCCAAAAACTTATTTTCAGTCTGGAATTGGCCTGGTTGGGGAGGAAACTGCCAGCAGGGGAAGGGCACCCTTAGCAGCTGTGAAGTCTCTCTCTCCCAGAGAGAAAGAGAGAGAGAGTAATTCAGATACCTGCTGAATCTGGAATTGTCTTCCCAGGTTTCTCTTAAAATTGCTTTACAAGTTGTGAAAGCATATGGAGGAAAGGTTGAAAGGCGAAGCTGAAACATTCCCCCAGTAAATTCCCAGATTAGAAGGCAATGTGGACACCGTGGAAGAAAATCTCCAAATGGTTATAGAGGAAAGAGATGTATTGAAAACAGGAGTGGATGGCTTTAAAAATCTATTTCAGCGATCACTAAGAATGCCTTTCTTAGTGTAAGGTGGGCAATAACAGAAAACCAAAGTATACAATTAAAAATTGGAGGATGCTCGCCATTAAAGAGGTTTACTGGAATTATTTTGAACATAAATTCTGAGCTGCCATTAATGGTGAAAATGATCTACCATATTTTGAACAAGCTCCCTGTTATGGTTAAAGCAGTGGTATCAGAGAGAGTGGCTCTTAAGACAATAGTGTTAAGGGTGAAAATTGTGTTTGATCCTGAACTGAAAATGTGTTCCTGACTCATGTCCTGCAAATTTTAAATTGAAGTGTTTGAACTGGGCCCATTGTTATGAGGAGGTTGTAAGGGGGGTATTCCATCCTCCACTATCTTCCATGCTTGCCCTGCAGCCTGAAGAGTGGTTTTCATGTGAGCTGAGAGAGCTCTGAGCAGCTGCTGTTCCTTTCCTGCTACAACTGCTTAGCAGCTCCCCTGCTGACCATGTGGTGCATTGCAGTGGAGGGAGGAGAGTAGCTCTAGCTGTTCCAGTGCTTCCTTTTCTCCTGGGCTGTGGGATCCAGGATTGGAACTCAGCAGGCTCTGCCTGATCCTAGAGGACCACCTAGTAAAGAATGGCTCCCCTCTCCTACAGCCATCCAGGGAAGCACAGGAGAGGAGGAGGAACTTTCTGATGCCCACCATTCAAGAAGGATGTTGAAAAATAGGAGAGGGTTCGTAGGAGAGCCACGGGAATGATTAAAAGATTGGAAAACATGGCTTATAGCGACAGACTCAAGGAGCTTAATCTATTTAAGGTTAAGAGAAGGAAAAGAGACGGTTAAGAGGTGACTTTATTACAGTCTATAAATACCAGTGTAACCCTTCTGCCTATCAGAGTTGGCAGCAACAAGGGCCGGGTTCAGTATCTAGGGGTTCCGGTCCAATAACACAATGCAAAACTGGCTCGAGCCCTCACCTAGTTACCTGGGACAAGTATATAGCAGCCTCCCCCCCGGGCCCCTCTAAGAGGTGATACTTCCCCTCTCACAAACACAGAGTCTGAGTGTAGCAAATGCCTTTTAATAACAGAGAGAAACAATGTGGCATTATGTTGGGGAAACACCACCAACAGGATTCATAACACAAACCATGAGCAAAAACCCACCCCAAGCAAATTGGGCCATGTCCTTTCCCTTTGGTTCTTGAGTCCAGCAACCCAAAAGTCCCCCAAAGTCCCAAAAGTCCAACAACCGCAAAGTCCAGTAACCCAAAAGTCTCTGTCTCTGTCCTTGGTGAGTCCAGAGTTCAAAAGTTCATCTGCAGAGTTTTAACACCCCCCGTGGAAATGGGGTGGAGAATAAAGGGGCACCTTACATGTTCCAATGGCCGACTGCCCCGCCTCTCCGTGGGCTTCTGCTGCAGCCTTCACTGCCAGCCACTCCTCTCCACCAGATGCTCCTCTCCAGTAGCCATCCTAGGAGCTGCTCCTCCCTGGTAGCCATCCTGTGAGCCGCTCATCAATATATCTTCAGGCTCCCTACTACTTAACACAGTACTCAGTGATTTCAGCTCATAGTAGGGGAGCCCCAGTGCTGGTGCACCATTGGCCCAAAGTAAAGTCAGCTCTGCAATCTGTAACCGGGCTCCTAATGGAATCAAAATTAGCTCTATTATTATACAGTGGAGAGAGGAAAAAGGTGCAGTTGGTATTTAGGGCCCTCAGAAGGGACCCATACCACAAGGTACAAATGCCTATCCCCAGTGATGTTCACTGAGTTTTGGAACCCATGTCCCTTGCCTAGCAAGTGCTACTTAGTTGATGGTGAGTCCCTCCATCATAACAAAAAACCAAGTACAGTTCCACCGTCCTTCATTCACATAATCAGGATAATGACACTTTATTCTTCCTGCTCCAATAACAGAGAAACTGGGGATCCCACAGCAGCCAAAGTGACCATCTAGGTGGGATGGGTGTGCCTATGCAAATGAGATCAGCCCCTGAAGTTCTTTTCCACAACCCTCCACAACACACCACCAGATGTCAGGGTAGAGCTCATCCTGACTCTGCTTACACCTGCATGGGGAACAAATGTTTGATAATGGGCTCTACAATCTAGCAGAGAAAGGTATAACATGATTGAATGTCTGGAAGTTGAAGCTAGACAAATTCAGGCTAGAAATAAGGCACACATTTTTTACAGTGTGGGTAATTAAACATGGGAACAATTTACCAAGGGTGGTGGTGGCTTCTCCATCACTGACAATTTTAAATGAAGATTGGATGTTTTTCTGATAGAAACACTCTAGGAATTATTTTGGGGAAATTCTATTGCCTATGTAGTACAGGAGGACACACTAGATGATCACAATGATACTTTCTGGCCTTGGAATCTATGTATCTACTATGAGAATCAACAACCAGTAGTGATGTCCTGATCCTCTGCCTGGCCCTGGTGCAGTTTAGAGCTGTCTGGGGTAGGGTTGCCAGTTCTGAGGATCCTGAGACCATAGAACTAAACAGCTGGGCAGTGTGTACTGACACCTGTATAGATTTCCCAGCACAGCTACCTCAACAAATGGATGCTCCTGGAAGAACCTGGACATGTGGTAATCCTAGCCTGGGGTGCTGTAACTTTCACCAGGTATATATAGTCCTCCAGCATGGGACCAGTGGTGAGCTGGAGCTGGTTTGCACTGGTTCGTGCAAACCAGTTGTTACATTTTGAAGCCGGTTTAGAACCGGTTGTTAAAGGGGTGGGCAAACTCCGGCCCGCAGGCCACATTCGGCCCATGGCACCATCCTGTCCTGCCCGCGTGAGCTCTCGGCTGGGGAGGCTCCCCTGAGAATTCCTTTTTAATTTTTACTCACCCGGCGGCGCTCCGGGTCTTCGGTGGCACTTCGGTGGCAGGTCCTTTGGTGCCGCCGAAGACCCGGAGCGACTGAAGGACCTGCCACCGAAGTGCCGCTGAAGACCCAGAGCGACTGAAGGAACCGGTTCTTCAGCTTTTGGCAGCTCATCGCTGCATGGGACTTGTGGGTCACCACTCCCTTTGTACCATCTGAGTGGTGTAAAGGGAGCCTAGCAGGGCAAAGAATCACCTTGAAAGTATTGATTGGAAACCTTTGATCTTTTTCAAACATGTTTCAGCCTCAGGCTGAAAAGGGGGAACACCACAGCCTTAAAGGAGCTGAAAAAAAGATAAATGTTGCTGAAAGATGGAGGGCAATTATTGGGAGCAAGATGAACCGTGGCCTGACCCAGTATAGCAGCTCTTATGTTCTTACATTATGTTCTTATGTTTAACCAATGGTATTTTATTCAAGTAAACAAAGTCATTCAGGGCAACATAAAGTACAATAGTAAGACCAAAACACTCTGCACTCCAGATTGACACCCAAGAACCACTCTGGTAGGTATTGGACGATGATGTTACAGTTTCATCTGAGAAGGAAATTACTAAAAACGTATTTACTTTTAAGGCTTAATATATTTCCTCCTCTTGCTTCTGGGTCTGTTCTGACCTGTGAAGCTTATTTTTATTTATCTCCATTTTTAATTGAGGCATATAGTAATGTTTTTATAGAGCTTAACCAGGAGATAGTAAAAATAATAAATAACAAAATACTCCAGAGTGAGACAAGATGGGTGAGATAATATCTTTTATTGGACTGACTTTTAGTCGTGGAAGGGACATGCTTTCAAGCTTCACAGAGCTCTGAGGTCCCTGAGGAAGAACTGTGTGAAGTTCAAAAGCTTGTCCCTTCCACCAAAAGACTTTGATCCAATAAAAGATATTACCTCACCCACCTTGTCTCTCTCTAGAGTATCTTGTTATTTATTATTTTTACAATCTCCTGGTTAAGTTCTGTAAACAAAAAAGTTGTCCTGAGATATAACAACATTGCAAGATACTCCAAGTAAATTTTCAATGTTATATAAAACTTTCTCATCAAACTAGATCAATATGGTACATAATGTTTCTTGTTTTACTCTCCTCCATCTCCTGGTACTTTCACAAATGAATACTTGTTGCAGAATCTAGCAATGGTTTATATTTCTGTTTCAAGGCTCTCTCTTTCTTTGTGAATGGTACTTCTGTGGTTTTGAAAGTTCCTAAAAATCATTTTTTAAGGTTAAAGAGAAACTATCAAATTGAAATAAAAAATTGGGTTGAGAGTAGTTTAGGCCTTCCACCAGCCCCTGAATCCTATGTCATTTGTTGTATCTTTACAGTGGTGTGGTAGGACTTGTGCTGTCTGTCTGCACATGGGTGCATTTCATGCTTACGGAAGAAACCATGATCTTTATTACAAAAAGAGAAAATGAAATTGTATTAAAAAGGATAATTCTGATAGGCTAGAAAAGAACTAATTTTATTGCCAAAATAAATACATAAGTCTGTACATAAGGTCTGTTTTGATACTTCTTGTTAAGGAATACAGCTGTCTGGGTACAGTCTGAGAAAAACCCTGCTTCCTTCAATATATAATGGACTGAATTCATTCCTAGTTTTAGAGTTGAGGAAGAATTTGGCTCAATACTGCTCAATAACTTTGAACCTGGACTGTATGCCAAGGCTATGGGCTCTCGAGATAAGAGCATGAAAATGTTATGTGCCCCTACAACTACATTGCAACCCACAAAAACTATAATTCCAGAAAAATAATCTTCTAAAATGCATACTCTTATGATAAATTAGATATGTATGTATATATTTATGTATTTAGAAATAATAAAACCAAGGCAATTTCACTGCCCCAAAGCAATAACATCATTCAGTTGACTGATTAGAGACACAAACAACAATCCAAATAATTTATGGCATTTCTACTTTAATGAAAGCAACTTGGAGATCAAATATAATCCCCTTTGGAGTCCCCTAAAGAACTAAGCTTCTTTGTTCAAAACAAAAGAATGAGCTTTCTTTGGCATTTTTATTTTTAAAACATTCAAACAGCTATTAAAGATCCCCTAGAATAAGGGCAGGTGAAAAAGAATGGATCTGGGGCCTTTTCACATAGCTTTTGCTTCACCTTTAGAAAAAATATTCAAAATTTCCATGCAGTCAAAGAAAATTCACATTTTGAATCATAGATAAAGCAAACACTTGCTCTTTCGCAGCCTTTTAAAAATTATTTTGTTCTTCAGGGAAGAAACTTGCATCTGACCATAACAGAGTGTGTGTTGTATATCTGCGTGGGTGTGTTGTTTGGGGAATGCTTGCTATTGAAACTGCAGTTCCTGATTTAGTGTTTGAGACTGACCGTTTTTAAAAACAGTCTTTGGCTATGTTAGTTTTATATTTTGGGCTTGTGCTACTGTCTTCCACTACCCAGATGTTATGACTGAAAAAAAATAGTTAGATCTGGAAAAATGGACCAATGCAAAACATATCTGATCAGAAATTCTCTACTGTTCCCTATTCCCATTATTTCACATGTAGCCATCATTCTGAAAGCAAATCACACCCTTGGGTAAGATATAGTTCCCAGTGATTTGTGTTACAATAAGAGAAATATGTGGCTGTTAGTATTATAATATTAGTATCTTTCCCCCCTCAAAAGGGTACTTCAGTATGTTTGTTTATTGGAATGCAGCCTGATATCTCTAAATATGCAGAACTAACTCTGTGTGTGTGTGTGTGAGAGAGAGAGAGAGAGATCACATTAGGAGGGACTCTGGGTTCCTCCACTCACCCACTAGTATCCCTCCCCGTTTTGGAGGTTCAAGTGGGAGGGGATCTCGACCTCCAGCCAGTACCGCCATTAAGCACGTTGGCAGAGTGGTCCCACCGAATAGCATCCCAGCTCCTGGTTAGAACTTGCCCCCTGGGGGCTAGTCATGATGCCCCATCTCATAAGATGATGCACTAGGGATGCCAACTATGTTACCTTTTGGGATCTGGAGCCTAAATCAGGGAGTTCCTGCATTGGGTGCCTGACAAAAGTTGCAGCAACTAAGTGACTGTCAAGTAGATCCAAACTGTGCCCTCTGGGAGGGGGAGAATTTCCAGCCCTCTGATTGCCCCAAACCCAACCCCTAGGTTTCACTGAAGGAAGGTGAAAAAACCCAACCAGCCTTGACCAATCCGGTGGTATGGGGAAAAATTCTTTCCCAGCCTCAAAATGGCGACTAGCACAGCCTGCAGCAACCTACATAAGGGACTGAGGGTGGGCCGACTGCTGGAAACCAGCAAACAGGAAGTGGCTCTAAGCACATATCTTATCATGGCTCCAAATCTCATGTCAAATCCTGCAAGACCTGATGGCTCCAAGTCATCAGTCAAATCCTGCAAGACCTCAAGCCTATTCTGGAAGTCCTGTGTGAGCTGGAAATCTCATGGGATGCAGTCCGTTCTGTCCTTTTTCCCTCTCCCCATCGTGGGAGCCAACAAAACACATCCCTCACTAGGTTCTTTGCCCTTTTAGATTTAATGTCCTAGTGCTCTGTTGCCCCTGTCTTTCTCTTTTCCTGAGAATTTGCACCATACATTGAGTATGCCTTGAGAGTCATATTCTGAAATAGGAATTGTTCAAAGGGTGGTGATGTACTGGGGCAGAAGCCTGCCTAGTGCCCTGCATTCTAACATACAAAAAATCTCACATACTTGATTGGAAAAAGGCTATTCTTAGATGGAGTAATTTGAAAGACAACTTATGTGTGTTTCTGCAGTTGAACTGTGACATTCAGAAAGTCTGTGCTTACTGGGTACCTGTTGTAAGAAAGAAATTTTGACACGGGTTGTAACTTAGGCTTTGGGAAGAGGTTAGTGCCTCTTGAACTGGGGGAGGAGAGGCACGGTTTCAAAAGAGTAGCAGTGTAAATGGCTCCATAGAGAACTCTGGTGGATTGCACAGAGTGGCTCTGATCAAATGGACAGAGCCGCTTTAATGTGCTAATGAGGGGAAGACCAGATGCCAGCCGTAATGAGAGGAGTTCTTTGTGATGCTGTGTCTTCTGAGATGGCTGGAGTCTCTGTCCTTCTCATTGCTGCTGCTGCAGGCAGGGATAAACACTGGGGCTATTAGTGAGGTGTTCCCTTCCTTTAAATCTAGCCTTACAAATCAACACCTGAATGCTGATTAGGGCCAATCACCAAGAGAGTTTGGGGAAAAGTGCCTGGTGAAGAAGCTTAAAACTATTCTTCAGGTTTCTCAGGCTTGTGAGTTGAGTTCATGCTCAGCTAAAATCATTGTGGGCAAATAAATAAATAAAAAAAGATAAAGTTAGCTGTATGGGGGCTCATAAAACGTAACGACTAAAATATGAAAGATACAAGTATTTGTGGCTGTAGAATTAGCTATGTGAACAATTTAATTTCGATGTACTCTAGGGTGACCAGATGTCCCAATTTTATAGGGACAATCCCGCTATTCGGGGCTTTTTCATATATAGGTACCTATTACCCCCACACCCTGTCCCAATTTTTCACACTTGCTATCTAGTCATCCTAATGTGCTCAGTTCTGTCACGCTGTTTCCTTTTTCTTTGAAAAAAGTGCTACTTTTGAGGCTCAGGCTTTCTGCTTTCCCTCTTGTTATCTCTCATGACTGAAGAAAGTACATGCAGCATTTTGAAGCTTGGGGAAGAGAACAACCACTCCTAGGGAGCCCCCTTGTAGCTAGGTATGGCAGCTCTTCTGTTATCTAGCCCTGTCTCTGCTGATAGCGGCTCTGGCCTCCAGTTGTCCTTCCTGGGATTTGGCCATCCTTTTATTGAAACCACCCAGATTCTCCCCAGCTAGGATTCATCTTTAATTGGGCCTGGCCCATCCTCCAGGTTCAACCAGGTTAATTAGCCTCTCCTGTCCACAGTAACCCTTTCATCACCTTCACAAGGCTCAATATATGTTTCCCCCTTATCATCATAGTCATCTTCCTCTATCTTGGATGCCAGCCAATTCTGCCATGAGTTTGACATGCATACATCAAATCCTCCAACTGTTTGAACGTGAGCGATGGGTAGTGAGGATTAGGGGTGTTCCCCACCTGGGGAGGTTATTTCCCACACTCAGTCTGGATGCTGCTGAACCATCCCTGCTGCAATGACTTGTATTATTGCTTCCCAGTTCTACTTCTAAAGAAAGTTTTTGACTTTTGGGACATACCACATTGCACCCTACGGTAAGTATTATCCAAATCATTTCCTGGGAAAGGATATGCCTGCATCCAAACACAAGGGTGTATCCACTCCTTTCAAAATGACATTGTAACCTGCAGTAATTACTTCTTAACTCAGCTTCTTGTTGTAGCAGATCCATTCACTCCCATGCTTGATGGTCCGTTGTTTTCTTAGGCTCCCTCTTCCATCAGCAGCCTTTAGTGGCCACATTCAGCCCCAAAATAAAATGTTGAGCTGATGAGTAAATGGCATTATGCTCACAAGATAATAAGCATTGCAGGCTTTATGGAGCTTATTTGCCAGAGCATACTATTCTGAGGCAAATAGATCGCTGCAGCTCTAATGCTGATAAATGTGCTAATTTGTGTCCAGTAACAAGACCATAATTATTGCCTCCCCAGCTCCAAAATTAACTGTGACCTGTAAGCCAATATTAGCTGGTGATGGAAAAAAGCATCATTTAAAACATTTATAGCTATGGCCATTTGATTGCTGAGCTCTGGTGTTCATTTGTCAAAGAAAATGGCATGTGTATGTCCAGAAGCCTGCTTGACCATATATTATTAAGCTACATTGATTTTAAAAATGATGCTGCTTTATGAGTTGGATTCTTTTTCATTACTTTGTCCTAGCTGGAAAATATTTCACTGTGACTTGACATTTTTCTTCATTTACTGGAAAATAGATTAAGGAGCTATTTGATGGCAGCTCTTTTCCACCTTGCTTTTTGGAAAGAAAGTTATCAGAATCTCACACCCTCCCTTGGTAGCTTTTATGAAAGACAGATAAAGAATTTGGAAATGATAGAGGAATTTTATAGGGGATTTGAAAATTATTGTTTTGTTCGCATTTTATAATGGCTTTTATGTAACAATGAGCCATGCAGAGAAAAGGCACACTGCATTTTAAAATTATATTGTTAGCTTTAATTGCAGATCAGTAGTTCAGCTTGGACTAGAATCCAGTATCCTCCTGGTCTCCAGTTCTTTGCTCTAACCACTAGAGTTAGTGATTAGTTTATATGAAGGCAAAAGGGGAGACATACACATAGTTTCCTCACAGGGTTTTATTAAAGGGTTAAGGAGGAAGAAGTTGCTAGATGCTCTGAGTGGAGACTGCAGAGTAAGAAAAGTATGGACATTTTAATAAAATATGATGGGAGATAGTCCTCTCCCCTCACCTGGCCCATATACACCATTCTGACAACATATAGGGACCATAGAGGTGCCACAACACCTCGGGGGGAAATTGCCCTCTTGCCAGCACACTACACTGCTCCTCTCATGAGCTTCAGAATAGGAGACATGCTGTGGATGGGAGGGGGTATCTCCATAGCACATAGCAGAATCTAGATTTTGGGCTGCCATACAGCACATAGGCAGCCTTCTGGAGGCTGTTAGCTGCTAAAGCAACACCCTAATATGCTGCTCTAATTGATGCCAGGGCCTGCACTGACTGCCTTAAGCCACCTTTGCCCTCCTCTTGCTGGGCACCACAGGCGCCAACTTTCCTTGGCACAGGTGGGTGCTTGCCCCCCCCGGCCCTGCCCTGACTCCGCCCTTCCCTGCCCCTATTGAACCCTTCCCCAAATCCCTGCCCCGGCCCTGCCTCTTCCCTGAGTGTGCCGTGTTCCTCCTCCTCCCCCCTCCCTTCCAGCGCTTATGCCGCGAAACAGCTGTTTCGTGCGGCAAGCGCTGGGAGGGAGGGAGGAGAAGCAGGATGTGGCGGCGCGCTCAGGGCAGAAGGCGGAGGCAAACTGGGGAGTTGACGCCTATGCTGGGCACTATCATAGCAGTTGGACCTGATGGGTATTACAGTATTCCTTTTGATTGAGTTAAAGGTGTAATGAAGGTTGCAGGGAAAGTGTAGAGTAGAAAATGAAACCACAGTGGTATCACCACCTTTTAGGGTCTTGAGGGGAAAGCCAGGCACAGACTTGTGTGGTGAGATGCAACAGAGAAACAGAATAGGTGAGATTAAGAGTAGTTTTAAAATATTGGGCCAGATTGTCGTCTGGTGTAAACTGATATAGCTCAGAGTCAATGGAACTATGCTGATTATATCAACTGAGGATCTTCCTCATTGCATTAAAAGCTAGTGAGGTTACTGAATCCTCTCAACAGAAATCCAGATTCTGATTGGTCCTTATGTAACTGTCTAAGTTGTAGGGAGGTTGCAGAGAACTTCTATAACGCTGACAGGCCCTGTTTGTTGGGGACGGGATTGAACTGGAGACCTCTGGAGCTTAGTGTATGAGCCTCTACTGCATGAGCTAAAAGTCAGCTGGCTGTTAGCTAAGGCTGTAGAGCAGACTCATTTAACTCTCTCTCTAAGTGGTCTCAGTGCCAGCTTGATGGGACAGAACACCACACCCAGAAGGTGTGTGGGTTAAACTTTCCCACCTCTTTGTGTTCTGTACAAGGAGAGACCAGTGTTCTTAGGGTGTGCAGTCCATACTCCTTGGTATAACCCTTGCAGATGTGCAGATGAGGGAGCATACTGCACCTTCTCTGAGAGTGGTAGAGCTACTGCTCCAGTGTGGTTTCAGAGTCGCAGCCGTGTTAGTCTGTATCCGCAAAAAGAACAGGAGGACTTGTGGCACCTTAGAGACTAACCAATTTACTTAAGCATAAGCTTTCGTGAGCTACATCTCACTTCCTCTAATGTGGACATCCCAGGAATCTCTAGCAGGAATTCTGACTGACTGTGTGTAATGTGCCTTCCCTTCCCCTCCCTCACTCCCTAACATGCAGGGAAGAATCTCTCCCAGGATAATTATTACTCTGACTCCATCACTGATTGAGCCTTGGCAAAACCAGCTGGCAGTGCACCACTTTCGTATGGTTCTGCATAATCTTGATAAGCCAGTCATCAACAGTTCATTAACAAAACTTCTGGATGGATTCTAGGACATAGATGCTAGAGTATCAGGCAATTCTGCCTTTTCTTTTTTTAAGGTTCCCTGTGGTGTTTCCTATACTTCTTCCTGGATCTTTTTAACTGGAAATGTAGCAAGGAGCCCATCACAACACACTCTCTGCTGCACAGATGCAGAGCTGGCAGACTAGTTCTCTGAAAAGGCTTGGATTTTCAAAGTTTAGTGTGTGCCATTGTGTATGTGTTTGTGTATAGCTTTGCTACAATACCTAGTTCAAATCAGGTATTAGGCACCTGGCTAGCTGACTACATGAACGTGTAACTGATATTATCACCCACCTTGAGTATTTGAATTTAAAATTATGCATGTGTAAATGTCCATGCATCTCTAACTTATAAAATCTTGGTTGCTTTGGTCAGTCTCATCATGAGAATGGAAGCTGTCATTTAGTTATAAATAGTTAATGTTAGCCTTGTTCTTACTTTGTAGCGCCTGGAAAAAAATAAAGAAATTTTAAAAGGGGAGCCCTAAAGGTCAATCCAATTAAAGAATAAAAGTTGGTGGAAGATTATCTTTATGAATGGTCTTAATGTATCCAACAAAGCATACTTATGTTTGATATTATTCCACAGTGATTTATTTTAGAGTATATAAACTGTCTAGTTCTTCTTACATTGTCTTTCTTTTGGCATTAGATTATTCTTTTCAGACATGTGGATGTCAATCTAGCAAAACACTTAGGCATATTCTTAACTTCAGGCAGGTCAGTATCATTCCACTGATCACACTGGGATTACCAGTCTGCTAAGCGTTTTGCAGGGTCGGAGCTATGGAATCATATCTAGTCAGAGCTACATTCTAGCTGGCTTTGTGTGGCAGGGTCCAAGGGCAAGAGGGGGAACAAAGATACAGATTTAACTTAGAACTACGTTACTTGCCAAATGTCCTAAGTACGTGTGTGAAGAGAATATTTGAGAAGCAGGTATGTATGTGGAAAAAAAACTTGCCAAAATGGATAACTGCAAGATATGGGTAGGATTGCTTTTTCTACTTACAACCCTCAGATGTTGTGCATTGGGATCTAGTGAGGTGAGAGGCAGAGACACATAACAGTTAGAGGTGAAAAAGACTCTTAGGTCATCTAGTCCATCCATTGCCAGTTCATCAAAATATCTGGTGCATAGGTCAGGTTGTAATTACAAGTTAATCCTTATACTGTTCTGACCTTATTTGTATAATCGCAATAACAGTGCAGTTAGATACATTATCCCCCCGTCATTTGGATGCACTAGAAATGTTCTGTAACCTCAGGGAAGGGAATTATGGAAACAAACTGACCTCTGCCTAGCTTTTAAATCCAATCCAAGGAAAGAGCACAGTAAAGTTTTCTGAAGTGAGATCTCAAGGGGAAAAAAGTACTAGGAGATACTATTTCAACCTGTGGGTTTTAAGGGAAGATGAGGCTGCTTTGAACCTTTCCCATCCCCACGGGCTTCTTTGTTCTTTCATAGTGAAAGTTGTCATATCCATCCAGCACACTGTACTGTACTGCTAAGCTAATCAGGGTACTTTGTGCTTATTGTATATATTACTGCATACAGTTACTGTACCTGCTGCTAAGGCTACAAGTGCCAGAATACTAATGACTCTATTGGAATAAACGTCTGCAAGCTAGAAACAACCAGATGACAAGCGAATTTAAGGGAAAAGAAATCCAACTGCATAGACATGTTTTAGAAACAAGCATCAAAGGGGACCGGGGAAAGTGGGGAGTACCTTAATGGTGAAGTTTTGGGGTTCTAGACTGGTATGAAAAATATAGTATGTGTGTCATTTTGATTGTGCTTGGCTAAAAGAGTTTATGGGGGGTGGTTTTATAAGTTTTTGGGATCACCCCTTTTATGGACAAATCACAGCTCAGCAAATGATTACAGCATGGTTGTTTCTGGGAAGGAGGTCTTATAGCTAAGGGGTTTGTGGTCTAGTGGACACAGCAAGGGATTATAGCTCTATATTTAGAATCCTGGATCAGCCACGGTCATGCTTTGTGGCTTTAGGCCAGTCCTTTAACTTCTTTGGGTATATCTACACCTCCCAGCCTGGGGAGACAGATGCATGCTAGCTCTGCTCCAGCTAGCATGATAGAAATAGCAGTGTGGACACTGCAGCATGGTTTAGCCACTCAAGTATGGCCCCAGTGGGTCAGGCAGGCTTGTACTTGGGTGGCTAGTCTGTGCTGCCATACACATCTCAGTATTGGTCTAGCATTAAAATCAGTGGAAGCTGAGCTAGGCCAGTGTGGGGCACTTTTGAAAATCCCACTTTTGGGGGTGAGAGCATGACAGGAGTTAGTGCACTAACTTTCTTCTGTCTCACTAAAGACAAATTATGCTTAGCTTACCAGGGAAGAGTGTGGTAGATTAAAACCACAACTTTGCAGACAGCCATTCCCATCAAAAAACTACAACACGCTTTGTGGTTGTATGCCAGTGTCCATTCATAAAGGGAATTATGGGGACCACTCACTACTAGGTGCACCTCCTCTTGGCTGCTCTGGGGATTAGCTCCCTCCAGGTGTTGTGCCCTCCTCTAGCCGTCTTTCCACCCACCTCTGCAATTCCAGGTGCTCTTTTTTCACAACTTGACCAGCCAGGCCACTATGCATACTTCCCAACTTCTAGGGTATCCAATTCTCTTTTTACCAACAGTCTTTGTCAGTCTTCCCATTCATTGCCTCTATGGTGACACTTCCCCAGTGGCTGGTAGGGGAACTTGCGCCAGCCCTCTACCCCCAGTTCATCTTAGGGACCCTCTATTCAGTAGCCAACATCTGTTCCCTCCCAGAGCTTACTGCCTTTCCCTGAGCCCTTTCCCTACCTTCTGGCTCTCCCCATCTCTCTAGGTTTGCAGGCCTCACAACTCCATCCTCCTAGGGAGTAACTATAAGTCACTTGTCTCTGTAACTCCAAACACATCTCCCAGAGAGTGACTGTAGACTACTACCTGAAGCCCCTAGCTGCTCTCAGCTTCTGGGCTTTATAGAAGCCCTGCCTGTTCCTGCACAGGTGAGCTTCCCCTAATTTAGGGCTTTCCTCTTAACCTTAGTTCTCCCAGCTGAGCCTAACAGGTTAATTGGTCCATCTGGCCTCTATTAATCCCTCTGGGGTGAGTGTGGGGTGAACACCGTGTCACAGGGGCAAAGGAACAACACAGTATGATAGATTTGGAGTTCCTCTGTAATTTATGAATACTGTATGGTGACCTGGTTATTGGGATGTTTCCTGTATGAATATATTGGTTTAGTTTAATAGGAGGTAGAAAGAAAAAGCAGGTAGGAAGGAAACAATGACTCAAGATAAGCCAATCCTGGGTAAATACCTAAGGGTTTTTAAGAGACAATATCTGAACTATTAACTGTGAAGATTCTGCTTCCTGACCCTCAAAAGCTTATCTCTCTCACCAGCAGAAGTTGGTCCAATAAAACAGTGGTTCTCAACGAAGGGTACTGTTCTCCTGGGGGTACGCAAAGGTCTTCCAGGGGGTACATCAACTCATCTAGATATTTACCTATTTTTACAATAGGCTACATAAAAATCACTAGCAAAGTCAGTACAAACTAAAATTTCATACAGAGAATGACTTGTTTATACTGCTCTGTATACTATATACTGAAATGTAAGTGCAATATTTATATTCCAATTGACTTATTTTATAATTTATATGGTAAAATGAGATAGTAAGCAATTTTTCAGCAAAAGTGTGCTGTGACACTTTTATATTTTTGTGTCTGATTTTGTAAGCAAGTAATTTTTAAGTGAAGTAAAACTTGGGGTACACAAGACAAATCAGACTCCTGAAAGGGGTACAGTAGTGTGGAAATGTTGAGAACCACTGCAATAAAAGATATTGCCTCCCCCACCTTGTCTCGCTAATATCCTGGGACCAACACGGCTACAACCACGCTGCATACAAGAATTGGTTCATACATAGGGTGACCAGATGTCCCGATTTTATAAGGACAGTCCCGATTTTTGGGTCTTTTTCTTATATAGGCTTCTATTACCCCCCACCCTCTGTCCTGATTTTTCACATTTGCTGGCTGGTCACCTTATTCATACAAGCTAGGATAAATCTTCAGAGCTGACAAAAACAAAGGAACTCTGACTGGATTCTCTCTCTCAAAGACTCTCAAAAGGGCAGAAAGAAAAGGAGTACTTGTGGCACCTTAGAGACTAACCAATTTATTTGAGCATGAGCTTTCGTGAGCTACAGCTCACTTCATCAGATACATACCGTGGAAACTGCAGCAGACTTTATATATACACAGAGAATATGAAACAATACCTCCTCCCACCCCACTGTCCTGCTGGTAATAGCTTATCTATATATATACACAGAGTATATATAAAGTCTGCTGCAGTTTCCACAGTATGCATCTGATGAAGTGAGCTATAGCTCACGAAAGCTCATGCTCAAATAAATTGGTTAGTCTCTAAGGTGCCACAAGTACTCCATTTCTTTTTGCGAATACAGACTAACACGGCTGTTACTCTGAAACCTGTGATTACAGTATGACACTGCTCACAGACTCCCAAAGGAAAGAATGGCAGGTGTCAGACCTGCTGGGAAGGCCTGGTTGAAACACACAATACTGTAGTCCAGGGTCTGGTCTAAAGAGGAAAAATCATGTGATTATACCGCAGGAGAGAGAAAGGTATGAGGCCTGACATCTGAGGGGGTACATTCAAAGAGGGGACGGGTACAGCTAGCCCTGTAACCCTGACACGTAGCAAGGATGTTGTAGATGTTATCTAAAGTGCATTACTGAGCTACTTGGGGAAGCCTGGACAGAACTTCTCCCTATTATACCTATTTTTAGCTAGTACTATTTAATTCCCTCATTTCAGTAGGCACTGACATTATGCAAAATCTTGTATAAACAATCTGTGTATCTGGTCTTTGCTCAGAAACAGAGCAGGGGCCTTATCCTATACAGATTTTATTTTTACCATGACAGATATATGAGAGTTCTTTCAGGATGTCTGAATTATTGTATGTAGTTCGTGCAAGTGGCACTCTGTGCATTATGAATCATTCCTGTGTCTCTAAAGAGTTGTGTAGTAATTTCTGTGATACTGATTAGGAAATAAATTGATCAATGGCTGCTGAATTGATTCATCAAGTTATTTATGATGTCAGACACTATTTTCAGACTGTTCCTTTCCTGTGTGAATAGTTATTTTTAGTGGGCAGATGGTTTAGCTTTTTTTGAGTCCCATGGTCATTTCTTGGCCTTTTTTCCCCTTTTCCATTTTTTCCAAGAGCAAATGTCCATGTACTTTCATTCTGCAAAGCCAGCACTTTGAAGGAGTGCTCTGATCAGCAGGGCCATAACTTGAATTGCGGAAAGAGTATTGATCATCCGTTGAATTGGTCACATAGGAGCTCCTTCTAGGTGCCTAGATTCATAGATTGCATTCATATATATATATTATTATACAGAGTTCGTAAAAGTTTTACTTCTGGCTTTCTGAATCAATCCTATGTGCCCAAAGCATTCTGTTTTAATCTCGGTTGCCAATACTTGTTAGCAAGGGCTGATCACTCGTTGCTATATATCTATTCACAAAACCACTCTTCACAAACCCAACAGTAAGTAAAATCAGTGGTGTTTCTGATGAAAGCATAGGCAGGTTGAATAGGGAGGCAAGTGGAGGTTATTGCACACAACAAACATATTGAACTGAAGATACATGCCACTTACAGCATGAAGTGCCGAAAGTGTGACCTACTGAGTCTGTCAAGGTGGCCTGCAGCTACCTTGATCAGAAATATGGACTCTGAATATGGACTAACTGTGCATCAAGACTACTGGCCTCAATATGTAGTGCTTTATTTGTATCCATATTATTCCAAGTGGAACATTACATAATGGGACTTATACAGGGCCAGCTCAAGCTTTTTTGCCGCCCCAAGTGGTGAAGGAAAAAAAAAACAAAACCAAGCCTGGTTGAGCTGCCGCCGAAGTGCTGCGAAGAGGAAGAGAGGGACTGTAGGGCTCGCTGCCGAATTGCCGCCAAAGACCCTGACGTGCTGCCCCGATGATGGATGGAATGCCTCCCCTTTCTATTGGCCGCCCCAGGCACCTGCTTCCTTCACTGGTGCTTGGAGCCGGCCCTGGACTTATAGATCCTTCGGGTTGCATCTTTGTATTAAATATTAGGCAGTTGCAGTTTGCTCCATTTGGTTCATTTTCCTTCCAAACACAGGATTATTGTATGGCACAAACTCAGTCTCCCCTCTTGGCTTGTATATGGAACATAGCCACCATAAATTGTATCATCCTGGATATTATCAATGAGATCTATGACAATCACATACTGTACAGAGTAGGGGGAAGTTCTGACAACATCCCTGCAGTACCTAAAAAATGAAACACAGTTGTTGCCAGACTCCAGCTCAATATGGTTGGAATTTTTGTGCTGATCTACTACTAATCATGTGTGACTGCTGTGTCTGGGAGATGAATAACTGGTTATCTCTGATTTTACCATCAGATATGCTTTCCAGATACAGGCAGAAGGAACACGGACAAATTTCCTTTTTCCTTTGTCTTCACCCTGGTGAAATTATACATGTGTTGAAACTGACTGGTCAGGTTATTCCTGAGCCTGGTGCCTAGTTACTTCCTGCAAAACAGATGGTCATCTAATGTTCTGAGTACTGTCAGATACAGTGCTGTGCACCCAGCATCCCCCACTGACTTCAACTGGAGCTGTTGGATACTCCAGCACTTTTCAAAATTATGCCACTAAGTTAGGAACCTAAATAATGACAAAGTTTGGGCTCCTTTTTTCAAAAAAGGTTTGGCCTGTAGCCTCTGGGTGTGATGATACATGATCTTGATGTGATCTACACACTTCGGTCAGGAGGAAGCATTGCACATTAGCACTTGTCGATTTCATGGGCTCCTAGCAGTTCGATAATGTTGACATGGTTGGGAAAAGTTTGGGCTCTCCTGATGTAGAACCAATGATTCCTGGGCACATCTGCCCCAGGCTAAAGCTTTAACAGTTTGTGAATGGGTACCACGCAGACTGGAATATGATTGGCAAGAAGATTTTCTGTGTATCACATCACACAGGCATGTTGAGGTATCATTTTCAAACTGGGAAGGTCGAAGCAACTGTCTCTTCTAAGTGCAGATTCTATACAAAAGTGTACAGTTGCTGCTGTATCTATCCTGGATTAACTGTCAAAAGCAGGGAAGGGAAGAAGCTTCCACAGCAGATCTTTCTTACATGTTTGAATTACAAATATTGGGAACGGAGAGGTGCGATACAATGAAGTCTTCATCTATTTTTGTCTCTGCGTCCAAATATGCGCTCATAGGTGGAATGAAACCAAAATAAACTTCTGTGGCATGTGAATAGATTGTCAGGAAGGGAAAACCTGTTCTCGTGCCTTTTGTGTAATGTGTGTGTAATTATTATGGTTCAGTTCTGGTTTGTAATAGGTTGGCAGCCACTTCTGTGTATTTTGTTAAATTAGCCACTGTGCATGTGTGGTTACATGGCAAGCATTTTAGCTGATTTTGTAATCAAAATGATGGTGATGCACACCTGCCTATTGTGTAGAGCACGACAGACCCATTAGTATGAAAGAGCCATAAAATGCCAGTAAAACTAAATACAGTCATTGCACTGACTAGGACTGAACCATACAATGCCTTTCAACCAGCAATCATCTGTGCTTCATCCCCAAGTATTTACATCCCCAAGTAATACATCATCCCCAAGTATTTACACCCTGTTTTCTTTCCTGAATATCCAACATCTCTTTCCTTCCTCTGCACCCCCAAAATATAGAGGAAATTTAGTGGCAAGAATTTTTTTTAGGAAGTGGGCTATGGAATGAATCCCCTACCCCAATTGAAGAGGGTCTATTATAAAGGATTAATCTCTCCCCACTCTCCCCTCCTCCCCCCCGCAACCAGCAATGTGAACCCTTGAGGAGTTTGTGTTACCCTTTTGACATGCGTGTTTCGGTAAGAGGGTATACTATATTCACTGTATTTCAGAGCAAGTGTGTTTCGTGTGATACAGTGGTTACCATAGTGATTAATCATCCCCTTTAAGGAATAGTATAGAATACAAATCCATGCAAATTACTCAAAACACTAGTTAGAACTGCCCTCTAGGCACCTTTGTTTTTGATTTTATCCAAAAAGATAGGAGGATCGATGCTTTTTTTCTTCTTATGGAAAGGGATGAAATATATTTGGTTTGTACTGCGTTTGACTAGCTTTATCCCCTTTTTGTCCTTTCTCCTGTTGTGGGTGTGGCAGAGACTAGCTAGGCATTGTATTCAGACAAAGGGGACTTTTGTGAGTTACAAATTGCAAAATATACTGGGACTTGGTGGGTTCCATACATGTGTTTATTCTCCAGTTCTTGCAAATATGAAACGGTGCATACCTTAGAAATGAAACAAGCTTGGTTCACAAAATGATTTGCTGAAATTTTTTTTCTAGGTTTTACAACAGAATGGAAACTAATTACAACAATTACAGCAAAATTGCATTCAGTGTTTGTATGGTTACATGCAGATAGGGGCAATGGGAGAGAAATAGGGGAGACTGACTCGGCAGTTATGAACTCGTGAATTGAAAGAGTGAGGACCAATAGTCATTCTGTGATAAGAATAGAAGTCATCTTAACACATTCACTCGAGGTTAAGGCCTATTGTTATGTATCCATTTTAAAGGCAGTTCTGTTTTCATCCGTGCCTTGTTAAAATTGATTGCAAATCTAACCATAAGTTTGACAGCTTCTTTAGGGCATTAAGGTCCACTCTGCATTTCTTGGAGCATTCAGAAGTGTAAAACATACTGTCTTTTTAGTTTTAATAGTAGTCTTTGGAAAAAGAAAAAATAAACCCTACATGTTAGACTTTGAGGGTCAAATTATCAGAGACCTCAATCTGACTCTTTAAATGAGTAGGCACAATTCTACATGCCCACAGGGCATAGATTTATACCCAAGTATTTGTATAAGGAAAAACTTGTGCATACAAAACTGTGCTCATTATATTTAGAAGCTGCTTTTGAAAATTAGAACTCAAAATTGGTGGTACAGTTGTAGTTTTGTTATATCACTAGTTTCTTCCAAATCTCTCTCCAAATTATTATAGACATTAGATGAGATGTATCATGTATCATAAAGTGGAATTCATTGACATGGTACGTCACTGAGTCAAATACATGACTGGATTTTAATAAAGGACTGGGTAACTCCATGACTACCAATAACATTGATATGGTAGCTATGCACATTAAGAATGTATGCTAAATGTCATATTTCACATCATAAGCTGATCACTAGTAGTGCTAATATTTTCTCCCGCCTATATATAATACTGCACAATTGGCTAGCTATATTACTAAGTTGGTTTTTACTTTCCTCAGAAATGTCAGGTATTATTTCTTACTGCAAAAGTTTGATAACCAAAGAAGATGAACCTAGAGTCCTTATTCCAACCTGTGTATTGCAAATCCTTCCTAGATGGAAGGTGGACCCAAGCCACTGTGATTGGACCTGAAGCCATGTGATTTTTGTTTTGTTTTGTTTTTTTGTTTTTACAAAGCTCAGCATTTTTCAGATCAGAGGTTCTGTTGTAAGAAGGTAATAAGATGACATTCTGCCACTATTCCTACAAGTGAGCGCTAATTTCAAAATCACTGCAGAGGAATAGAGCCTCAAACTGAATATGTGTCTAAGACATCTGTTTTAGAACAAGATGGACAGATCTTGTTCAGTTAGAATGTGCCTCCACGATCAAGTGCAGGAGGGAACCTTGCAGGAGTAGATTTCCTGTGCAGAAGGAGGGACAGTCAACTCTGGGACACCATCATTTCTACTTTCCCTACCCCTTTCACTTCTCTGTCTGCCAGACCCTGCAGCAAGCTCTCTACAAGATTAGGATCAGTCAGGTGGAGGTGAGGGCAAGTGGGTGGCCCCACGTTAGGTGGAGAAGGGTGTTGGGGAGCATACCTCTTCCTCCCAACTGCCCCATGGCTATTATCTGGGAAAGTCTGTAGCTGTACTACCTTTCTCAGGATGTCCCCTCCACAGTGGGGATCCCCCTTAGAAGACATTGGAGAGGGATCCAAGGTCAGGGAGTGTTCCTGTGGGGGGTAGAAGGGAAGTACATTCAAGGCCCTGCTTGATTCAGAGCAGAGTTTTTTTATCCCAGATCACTCTGAATTAGGCAGAGCAGGGATTTGAATCTGGCTCTCCCACATCTCAGGTCAGTGTCCTAATCACTAGGCTATAGACTATGGAGAGAAATTCTCTCTCAAAGCCACTCCCCACCAAAACCCCGACCCACATTCCCAGTGAAAACATCACTAAAATGGATACATCTTTGCAAAAAGTTTTTGGCTTTGATGATGAAACAGCAGATTTCGCCAAAATTTCATTTTATCAGAGATGATGTGACCACTCTAGGTACAATAGTTTTGCTTGTCTTGAGCTTGCCAGTAAGACTGTATGTGTTCTGTATTGTTTGGCATATCTTAGTCATCAGTCATCACGTATTCCTGCAGAAGTCCTGAGAATTTTTTGTTCTCCTCGTAGCCGTACATCTGTTGCAACGGCAGAACGTAGGTAAGGCTTGTTGTATTGCCAGCGGAGGCAAAAAGAAACTTGCTCTTGCAAAGCCGTTTGAGAGCTACAGATAACAGTACTTCCATTCCTGTCAATTGGCCTGGTAATTCCCAGCTGCTTTCCTTGTGCAGCTACCAGAAATGTCAATGTCATCTCACAATGATGGGAAGTTCCAGGAGACAGTAGGTGGAATGGAAGAAAAGCAAAAACAACAAAACCTAAATGAGCAGTCCTAGCCTGTCCTGGAGGTCTTGGGCCTGAAGAGAGATGTGCTAGTTTTAAATGCATTGGTTACTTGAAATCATGGTTGTAGATGGAGACATAATTTCTTTAAACCAGTCTGCTCTGCAAGGGGGTTATTGTATAATTTGGGAATAAAAATGCCACACCCCTTCCAACTTTTAGAGAAGATGTGGGGGAGAGGGTAAATCCATTGGGATTTTGTGTTAATGAACTGGGAACCCCACACTAATGTCTCCTTGCTGAACTGCGTTGATGGGGATGATGATAGCGGGAGTGGGAGGAACTCAGTCTCACTTGCCGACTGGACCGTCCCTAAATGTGCCTATTAAAAGCAAGGGATCCCCCACTAAGTCTCTCTCTCAGGAATGCGGAACGATTGAAAGGAATAGTAAAAGTGCAGCTGCGACTGAATGTTGCCCATGTGGTTGCTGCCAGCTGGTGGCCCTACTTCATGCTGCTCCCTGTCTGCCGCACAGCCATCTGCTGCAGCTTTAATGAATGAATCTCTCGCTCTCTTTTTTGGACAGAACAATAGCTTGTGAGATGTGATCTGCATTCCAATGGACACACACTCCCTCTGTTGCTTGTGTAGGGTGGGGGTTGGGCCAGTGTTTGTGAACAACTTTTTGTGTGTGTGTGTTCCATTTTGTTAAGTAATGGTCAGTTATCCTTGTTCCTCTGTTCCCCATGAATGCAAGTAGTGCCATTCCTTTTGCCTTCTCTACACTATGACTTTCTTTTCTCTCTTCCCAGACAGACTGCAGTCTCTCTCTCTCAAGAGGAAGGTATACTTAGGTCGGGGCAGAAAAGGCAAACCTGTCGGGCAGAGTAGTTCAGTTCTTTGTGTCTGAAACAACCCAACTGCTTCTTGGTGTCTGCTCTGAGGAATCACTGGCCCCTACCCTTTCCACAGACTTTGCGCTTTAGAAGACATTTGGCTGTATATAAAGTTGCACACTTGAGTTGGTGAAACTTTGAGAAACAGCCACAAGCAAGTTCTCTTTCCCTGTGGTGGTGATCCAATTTGTTAGCACATCTCTCTTCAGGAAAGTGTCTAATTAAAAATATAAATAACTAGAACAGGCTTGGTTTTGTGATTAGGATAATGCTGTTTGAAACTAGGCCTTGCTCAGAAATGTTGCCTTTCTGACAGTAGTCTCTGCTGCCATGCAGGGAGGTTTGATGTGAGGTTCCATCTCGTGCTCGTGGGGCTGTGGAGGTGGATCTCTCAGCACTCATGAAGAAGGAGGTTCTCCTGTGTCCCAACAGTTATTAAGGAATAATTTTGATAGGGTATAAATATATTTCTGTTCTGTCATCTTTAGCTGTCAGGACTGTTGCAGCAGAGAGAGAGAAAGGCGCAGTAGGTGTTCCAGGCACACCTGGGATTAAATGTGTTGCTTGCATTAACCAACTACACACTTACTAACAAAAAACTGGGAAAAACAATCCTATTAATTACACCATTTTCTGTTCCTCTTCAATTTTCCTACAGTAAATCAATTGTAGCCTGTTATGACAGGAATGGCCTCCTACATAGATTTTCTGTCTATACTGAAAGGCAGAGTTTAGTGGCAGCAGAGTATATTATTAGTCTGATATTTCTTTGGATCTCTTTATTTTTTAAAGAACTTGGTCTGCATCCAATACCCATGATGTCTGGGGGAAGCTTGGTTCTAAATCTGGATGCAATCTTCATAGCTAGTATGTATCTCTGCCATGCTGAACCAGAACTCCAGATCCAAGTATATCTATGCAGGAAATGCTAAGGATATATTACGCATGCCTCTAACACTCTCCTTATTCCTGCACCTCAACATAACTTTTTGAAGAAGCCAGTGTTCTGTCTTTTCAGGACTTTTCAGAAAGCATTACAGAGTTAAACTTCAGAGCTATTGTATGTAAAATCCTGATAAGAATGTGTTAATAGTCAACTACAAAGAGAGATTACTAGACAGTTTCTTACTAAATAAACATTTAATGCACACATATGACATTGTAACGCAACATCCGGAATACTATGAATAACTTTTACACAAAAGCTATTAGACAGTAAATATACTGGTGTTCCTTGTATAGACTCTCCCCCATCAGCCTCCCTTGTTGTTGTTACACATATTCCCATATAACATTTCAACGTATTGTCTCTGCCAGTTTCACCTCTCTTGGGTGTAGACCCTTGTCTCTCTCCCTCCTGACCAGAGTTTTAAGGCTGCACAGCTCCCTGAATTACATTGTGATATCCCCAGTAAGCCAGACTGCCTCAACAGGCCAGTACCTGCACTTTGCTGTCTTTCTCAAGGCTATGAGCAGTGTACTGCCCACAGTTAAAGTGACCACACATCTCTTTCTGAGCAAGCACATTTATCTTCAGGTAAAAGCATTACAGAAAAAAAAGTATTAAAAACAATAAATGAACCTACACACACGCTAAAGAGCTCATCAGAGGTTTCCCCCCCTGCACCTTCAACCTTGGGCTCGGGTAGGTGTCAGTCCTGCAAAACCCACAACTGGGTTTTCCTCATGGTTACAAGTTCATTACTGTCTCAGATTCAGAACCAGAACCCAGGCTGGGCAGTTCAGCTGTTTCTTTGTACCAATTAGGCCATTGATCTCCAGCCTCCTGGAACAGGAAACCAGCAGACAATGACTCTCACCTCAGAGCATAGCTTCAAAAGGAGGTGTTTTGCATAAATGGAGTTGGGGCATTTGCATTAACCTCTCCCTAGAGATTCCCCAGGAAATCCACTTCATGCTTATTGTCCTCCATTCTTGTCTGGCACATTTTCAGTATAGTCCTTTGAACTCTCAGGCTTCACATCATATCTCCCCCCATTCTCTTAGAGAGAGACAGAGACATTACATACACTCCCAGCTCACAGTAATACATAATACATATCATTTAATACAATGGACCCCCAAAGATATTTAAGCTTAATTCAATAAGGGATATGGCAGGATGCTGCCATGTCTGTCACAGTTTATACCTCTATGCTTTAGCACACACATAAACACACTCCCCTCTAACCTTCTCTCAGAGCTAATTCTCAGTCTTTATAGTGTGACTATGGTATGTAGTGTGTATGTGTAACCTGGACTCCTCAGAGCTTGAGGAGAATGGCAGCATTTCAGTCCTTTCATACACTTCAGAACCCTGTCATCAATCAAAGAGTCTGGGGATCTCCACAGCTTCCAACCTTTGGGTTAACAGCTGATTTGTTCTCTGTGTTCCTGGTTAAACTGAAATCTGGAGCCTGTATCCAAAGTGGTACGGGGATTGGGACCCAGCTCTCACAGCAGACACATCTCTTGGTCCTGCATGGATCAGCCACTGAGCCCACAGGGCTTTTAATTCCTACTTATGGATTTCCTACCATGAAAACTTCCTATATAGCTTCAGAAACAACTACTGAGCATGTCCACTAACTGCCACACCCTATGTCCAGATGTTTCTGGACCCTTCTAGCTAAGTCACCCTGCCCTGCATTCTGCAGAGGCACAGCATACTAAACTAAAACCCAGGTCTCCTCCCCACTGCTTCTCTCACATTCTTTGGGCCAAACAAAATCAAATACTGCAGTGTAAACTATAGTGCATATGGGTTATACAATTATCTGCAAACTTTGGGAAAGTTCTGATCCATATCTGAGGATTGTGGCTTGGGGTCATCAATAATTTTTAAAGTTTGTTTAAAAGCAGAGCACAAGTTCCCCTAATTTCACTGGTATGTTAATGTTCTATAAATGCAATAGCATGGGTATGTCTTGATATATTTGTATATGATTCATGCATAATAAATCAGACAAATAGTAATGACCAAGGGACATGACCCTAAGTAATTCAGAATAGCGGAGAATTCAGATATAGATGTACGGAATTCTGGGGGCTGACACACTTGCTTCTAGGAAATGTAAACTGTTGACAGCCTATCATTAATTAAAGCATATTAATTTACCAATTTGGGACTAATTATTTGAAACAGATTATCTTCAGTAAAAAGAAAATAAGTCAATGCAGTATGTATCATAAAAGGAAATTTGACCAAGTAAGGACTAGAGTTTGGACCTACAGAAATAGGAGAGATCAAAGGCCCATCCTGTGAAATTGCTAAGGGGCGTGACAAAATCAAGTGAGAATTTTATCTTTAAATGCTTTAATATCCATGTCGGGAAACCTCACTTAATTTTGCCTGAACTGGTAAACGGTTCAGTGAATAGAATTTTGCAAAGGTGATATAGGGTCGGATTCAGCACTACTGTGCTTTCAGTGGGAATTGCATCTGTTTACGATACATCGAAGATGAATTTATTCCATAGTAACTCACTAAATTTGCACTAAGTTGTCTTCTAGCTATCCTGCCTGGGAGTTTCTGCAATATCATTCTTAAAATCCTTCTCTCTTAACTCCTAGCACCATCTTCTTTTCTTAAAAGAGGGATTATTTTCATTTAGGGTAGATTGTCCTTAAAGGGTTGTAATAAGACTGAATAACTGAAACAGCATGGCCTATGAAATCTGATACTCTAGAAGCCTACCTTTCTAAATATTGAGAAAGAATCTATCTACTGTTAATTTTTAATCTAAAAGTATTGGCTTAGTTCCTGCACATATTGGCCTCCCTACTTATTTCCGGAAATGTTTGGGGTAGTTCAAAAGGATATAATTAGGAACAATGGGATAAATAAACAAAATGAAAGCTGGATATAGGAAAAGAGCCTGATGGTGAGATTTGATAGTTTGGACTAGTCTCCTTTAGAAAGAAGTGGAATCATCTAAAACTAGACTGCAAAAAGAACCTTCAGAACATATATGGAGGGAGCAACTCTGCAGTGGCAGTGGGAGAGAAAAGATGCTCGAAAAAGTTTTTACCATCTCTAATTTCTAAGGTTCTGAGCTCTTCACCAAAGCTATAATTTCAGGGTTATTAAAGATAGGGATGAAGGATTTAAAATCAGATTCCTGGCTTGTTACATCATTATGACATGCCACTTTCTAATTGTTTTATTCAAGATAGGGGTATAATTTATAATACACTTCATCCCTGTTCACAAGCAGGTATTAGATTCTGAACAGCAGGGTTCCAATTTTAACATTGTAGAGCACCCCAAGCTCTTCCTTTCGAACTAGTGACTGGAATGAGTGCTGCATCTTTCCAGAATGGCTGCTCGCGGTGGCGATGTGTGCCCATGTATTTCCCATGAGAAGAGCAGCACTGTTCTTTTTTCCTGCTTTAGACAGAAAAGAGGACATATATGAGTTCGGGCAGAACTATGGCTCTATTTTCTTTGATGTGCTGTTCAGCTGCATTGTGTGGTGAAGTATTCCGGTTTCTTCCTTTGTGGCACGTAAACTGTGATTAAATCCTCAATGAGTGCCCCTTTACTAGGCAACGGGGGAACAGTGCCTGGAATCTGGTCAGTTCATTGATAAAACTCGAGCCTGAAAGCATGATTATTCCTTTGTGTAAGTGCATCCAGGCCTTTTTAATGGGCTACTGCCAAACTCTGCCATCTGATTCAGCCATTGCCTAATCTGAGCCATTGGAAAGTCAGTTTTTAGAGCCTACACTGAGGTTTCTAAGGTTTTATTTAACATTTTCATGATCACAAAATATTATTTAAGCCACATGAGCTTGGCTCATGTTGTGTTACTAATATAGAGTGTGTGTACATTTTTTCATAGAACTTTACCATTTGAAACCATTGCTGAGCTCAATGCCATTGGAGGGGTGCTACTTAGAGGAGGGGGAAGCAGTATTATATATGCTATTCTTAAAGCATAAATAACTTAAATTTCCATAGGACTCTGATCCAACAGCTCCCTACTCTTAGCAAAACAAAAAACTGACTATAAAGTATATACCTCTGTTCTCTGTCTGCTAATTTAGGTCCAAATTCAGACCTAGAGTAAATGAGTGAACCTCCATAGATTTAGTGTAGTTGCACTGGCTTCCACCAGCTCTGTGTTTGCTCCATATTTATTATTTATAATAGAAGAGCCAGTCAAAGTTTTTTTCATTAAGGCTGAGTGGAGTATTTTTCTTAAGGCAGGGATTTAACCACTTTGTTATGTATGGAGAGTTACATCATATCTTCCCAAAATTTACAGCACTTTCAGTACAGACTGCATTATTTGAGAATTTACAAGTAAATCTGTTTATTTACAAGTAAATAAAAGTAAAATAGTTTATTATTTAAAATTAATTTAAAAATGAGTCATTTAGGAAATTTAAGTGTCTGACCCCCTTTTTTCTCATGAAAGATCTTAGTAGCAGAATAATGTAGACTCTTAAAACTTTCCTTATATATAAAACTCACTGAAATCTTGTGCATTGGCTACATCTGAAGAAATTTTGAAGACATGATAATATTTTGCTGTTATTATTTATAAATGGAAGTTTCTACTTCAGCAGGTGCTGATTGATAATTTGTCCTGGGAATTCCACAAAGAACTACCCTCTTTCAAAATGGCTGCCTGTGACAGAGTGTCTGCCCCACACTGGCTCTGATAGGGTAAAAACCACACCTGGAGGGCTGCAAGGAAACAGTCAGTTAGGGCAGTGGCTGCAGCCAATTAGGGCAGTGGCTGGACAAGCCAGTCAGGGCCCAGCTGGCCCCTATAAAAGGTAGCTGCAGGCCAGAGCAAGGGAGTATGCTTCAGGAAGCTCAAGGGTGTAAACTAGCTTTCTAGAGGGCTACAGAGACTAACACTATGAACAGGGCTGCTAGTACTTGCAGGTTCGAGGCTTTGGGAAGAGATGAAGGAGTCAGAGGTGGGAGCTGAAGGGACTGGGGCTTTGGGGAAGTAGCCCAGGGAACTCAGACAGACTGGTAGAAAAAGAAAGGAGGGGCAGTGGGAAGCTGTTGTTTGCAGGGTCCTTGGGCTGGGACCCAGAGCAGTGGGCGGGCCTGGGTTGTCTCCCCTGCACCCACCTTAGCTGCTGAAGAAGTGGCCAGGCTATGGACTGCCAAGCTGCTGCGAGGAGTGGCTAGACTGTTGCGAAAGGAGTCCTACAGAAGGGGGGAACCCAGATTGTGACATGGCCGGAGGGCTGTGGCACAAAACAGAGGGTGAGACTGAAACTGCGGTGGGTCTGCAGTTGGAGATGAGGATGGGAGAGCCACCACCGGAGGGCACACCTGCTGACCAGAGCTAATTCCTGAAACGGCCATCAGGAGGTGCCAGTGTGGTGACCCCATGACACTGCCATATATTGTTCTCAGTGGGAATGAGGCTATAGTACAGCCCTTTGCAAAGATGGCCTCTTTCTAAACTGCCATTGCATCCTGTTGTATTCAATTGGGATGAAACTAAGCTGATCTCCAGGAGCTTGGTGGCCTCTGTTAATGAAGGGGACCACTGTCTTTCCTAATGTAAATATTTGTTTTGGGGATAATTACAATATAATCTCTTTATCTTTAATTTATTGATAGATAGGCAGTTTACTGTAATTTTACTCTGGGGATTTAATTTTTATGTTGTGGTAACGCTCAAAGGCCCCAGTCAGAATCAGGGCACTCTTAAGCTAGGTGCTGAACAAATAGACAAGAAGACATGGTCTGTGCCCTGGAGAGCTTACAGTCTATTGAAAAGAGATGAACCGTAATTAACAGATAACATGTAAACAAAATACTTTTCTTCTTCTTTCATATAGGTTAAAAATAGCAATGTTAGATATCCAAGTCTAGGTTGGCAGTCTAATTGGTTGTTTCAGGTGACGTGGAGTGGATGGCAGAGTTACCACCAGGATATGATTGTTTGGGACATTTGTTAATGAGGTGATCCATAGTCTGAAGTCTGTTTCTGTAGTCATAGATTGGATTGCGTCTCAGTTATGAAGGAGGTAGGCGCATATGCCATGTGATGTGCCGATGTGGTTCAAAGCAGACTGTATTTTCTGAGTGAAAAGCTATTGGGTTGTTTGTCTTGGATCCTCAATGAGGTGTTTGTACAGGGCGTTAGCGTCCTTCCACCTTGCTCGCCATTAATCTTCGGGGGAGAGCTCCAAGTCTCTGAGCTTTTGCATTGCAAGCCAAAAAGGCATGAGTCAACAAATCTTGTTTTTTACCCTAAAAAATATCACAACCATTTCTGCCCCTGTCCAATGGTCTGTCCAGGTGTCTCAGCCACTGTACTGCATGATTGCTAACTCAATATGCTCTTCTTCCACCCTGCCTACTCCTCAGAAATAGATTCAAGCTTGGGGCTGAGGGTGAGGGGCAAAGGGAAGGGGCAGCCATTAGATGGTTCATACATTACAGAGTTATTGAAAAAGTCTATATGCCTCCCTGCTTCTCTGATGCTTTGTTTTCAGTTCAGCTGCCCTCTCCCTACAACCCCCTCCTTGGAAGGTCATAGGGAGTCTTCTACTTCCATTCTGGGGGATCTGTGGGTTGGGCCCAGGGACGAACAAGGACAGCAGTTATTCCTCATCTTGAGTTGTCTTAAAGTGTTGCCTGCATATGTCAGGCCTAATGGACATTTATTTGATTAAATTTGATAGCAAAATGTATTTTTTATTAAAATGGTTAATTAAAATGCATCGCAATTTTTTTCTGAGGATCTAAAAACGCTTTTCAAACTTTAATTGAACAATACTCAGAACCCCCCCTGTAAGATAGGTAAACATACCCATTTTACACCTGGGTTCAGTGAGATAAAATGAAGGCACACAACACCTCTGTTACAGTGCCAAAAATAGAACCCAGGAGAGGAGTCCTGGAGTTATGCTCTAAGAATGAGAATGTAGTCCCTTGCCTTTGTCCCACTGAAGTCAATGGCAAAATTCCCATTTTCTTCTGTGGTAGCATAAGTTGGTCCTAAATGTATTACTTTTCAGTGGATGGTGTGGGGCTGGCAGAGGCAGAAGAAGGGAGAGAAGATTGGTGCTTTTATAAAAGACTTTTAATTGATTTTATTAATATGTTGCTTTTCTTAACAGCAGCATTTAAAAGCCTTTTAATAAATCTGCTCAACACTGACAATTTATAAGGAAAGGAGAACACCTCTTTGAAAGGTTTTTAAATGACAATGCTGCTTATTATAGCTATATCAATTAAGCTGTTTTAAATAGCCATCAACTTCCCCTCCACTCTACTTTAGTTATACTTCATATCTCGACCCTGTATGCTAATGTGGTGTTATCGGACTGGTAGACTGTGGTGCAGCTGATATAAACTTGCTGAGAGTTGCAAAAAGAATCCAGTGGTTGGCTCTTATTTGGGGTCAGCACAGGAAAGTTCCACATTTGGGGCAAGTAGGGTTAGGGGTAATTCTGTAGCAAAATCAGTGAGTGAAGAATTATGGAAAATATGGGAATCTGATCATCATTGGTAATATCTCCACCATACAGTAGCTATAATTTTTCATTGTGTTTGTGTGTATTAAAGGGCGTTAGCTAACACTTTCCATTCTAAAAATATTTGCAACTTTTTTTTAGCACTTTACAGCTTTGTGGTTTGCAGTAGGACTTTGAAATTTGGCAGGAGTATAGTTTTGGGGTCAGGGAGGTGTTTTTTGTTTCCTTCATAAAAACCTGTTTGTATTTGGCTGCGTTATAAGCTGTTGACAATCACTCCTGCCTGTGGGTTTCATACAACACAGCTTGTGTTTGGCACCCACACCAAAATCCATCATCATTGCACATGCTCCACCCCATCCTCTTACTTCAGTACTTTATATACAACATAGAACGTCTAGACAGAGCACAGACAGAATTGGTCTTCCTCTCCTGCTTCTGCATTTCCCCCGTCAAATAATCTTTGGCCCAGGGGATGCACTGTGATGGGGCCTGGGAGATCATGAGTCCTAGACTCACTTTCTAACTGTGGTGGCTAATTCTGTGCCCTTCACAACCCACAAATCTCATATTTGTAATCCACCTTGTCATCATTGATATTTAACAGACACTTAGCATCTAATCAGGTGAGACTCTGAGTGCTTCCTGAGAGGTGTTGTGCACATTCAGCTCCCACTGAAGTCACTGGGAGCTAAGGGGCATTCAACATTTTCCAGGATTGGGCCCTTATTTGTGTGTTAAAGTTAATTTTAAGAAAATATTTTCTGATTAAGATAAAAAAAAATCTGTTTGACCTCAACCGGAACTTTGGTTTGCCATTTGAAAGATCTTGGACTGGTGCAGTACTAAAAGTGCGAATGAAACCAGTTGGGCCATATTGTCTATTCCTTTGCCATAATTTGTGACATTTTAAAACTAGATGGGCCAAGGTACCGGATAAACATGCTATAGGAACAATCCCTGTAAAAATCAGAAGTTTATATTCTACCAAGAACTTCAGAAGCTGCCTTAAATTTTAGTTAAATTGCAGGCTGGGCATTATATTATGTGGAAGTGAATTTCCAGGGAGTTGTACAGAATTGCCATCAATGTCCTCATCCATGTGCATCGTCAAGACCAAACAAGGAAACTGCATATCAGTACAATGGCTTTTATCAGGAAGGAAATTCAGATTTCCCAGAACATGATGCAGCTGTGAGAGCGCTGCCATAGTTCCAGCTGATTTAAAGTACGTTCCCTTGCAACTAAACAACAAAGTCCTACAAAGAAGACAGATAGCTGATGTACAAAATGACCATTTAGAAAGGTTAAAATGAATAACCGCTTCTGGAGAAACCAGGGCACATATATTTACCTCAGTGACATTGAAATAATTACCCTGGCATACTGCCTGCCAAATCTTGGCTAAATCTTAATTGACATACCCAATTATCAAACTATAAATTTTGGGAAAAGAGCATCTGCCTTGTCTTTTGTCAGCTATAATTTAGCTAATTTTAATCAGGTTTTATGATCTCATCAAATAAATTCAGCAAAAGATTTTTCTAATAGTTTAATGTTCTTACAAGAAATAAAATGAAGTGCTTGTGATACTTTTGGGTGCCCAGAGGGCTGTGAGCCACCTTGTTGCCACCTGACTCCAGCATGAGGGAGCCTTGCCTGAGCCAGCTGGTTGTCAGCTCCCTGACACAGCCAGCCTGTCAGCCACTCAAGCACTCCCCTCTGGGCTATGCCAGGTTGATAGATACACCCCCAAGTCTCTTCCAAGTGTCCTCCTGTGGTTTCCAGACCCTGATCACTAGATACCCACAGAAATCACAGAGGAACAGGGTACCCCAGTTTACCAGTTTTACCTGAGCCCACTGCTCTTGTGTCACGTGCAGCACTTGAGTTCAATTATAGTAAAGCAAAAGGAAACTCTTTTGAGAGAGAATAGAGATTCAAATAGACACAAGTGTGAGTGATGGAATCAAATGTAACATATAAAACAAACTAGAGCCTACACATAACAAAGTAGATTCTCACCCCACAGTTCAGTCTTTTGCAATGCTTGCTAGCTCCAAGGAGCCAAGACCCAGTCTTTTATGAAGCACCCATGCTCATCAAGGTACCTCCTCAGTGAATGCATCCAGAGTGTCTTTCTTCACTGTGTGAAATACTGAATCCCCTTGCTGTCCTATTGTTCCTGTTAATTGCCAAATGATTTTGATTATCATTTGTCTCTGATGGTTTTCCATTGACTTTTCTGGGTTGTTGCAATGGTGGACAATTGAGCAATATCCTCTTCTTTGCCTATCAGAAAGATAGTTTTGGAGGTGTTTCTCGACTTGGCTGTCTTAACATAAGGGACATGTGGGCATGTTCAGAGAGAAGAGTATTCCACTCTAGAAATACTCCATTCAGATATTTGATCTGCAGGGCTGATCAGAGGTAAGCATCAAAAATGGCATCTCTGTTGCTGTACAGAAACTCTCCATATGCTTTCATAAATCCTAACAGGAATTTTCACAGCCTGCATGCTACATTTGCATTGATTGGGCTCAATGGATTTCCAGATGAAGAGCTGTGATATGGGGGGGAAAAAGTGAGGTTTTTTTAGCTCAGCCTCCTCGGCCCCTCACCCACAAAATATGGATTATGCTGCCTCATAGTTTATTGAAATGAAAAGATACTCTCTCTGCATGAAATACTGATGCATTGCAGTTGCCTGGCATGTAGAGACCCTAGGGAAATGTGTGGACACATCTCTATACACATAAACACATATTGTTGTATTCTAAATGTCACAAGCAAACCTAAGTAATCCAGAATATCACTTCGGAGGTAGACATCCCCTATAGGGTTTATTCTCTAAAACAACATGAAATCACATTGGCAATTTCTGAAAGTTATAAATCTATTTCCATGTTCCAGGACACTTTCTGTACTATAGACCAGACAAGCGGCAAGTAGATGTGCCTTTGAACTCTGATTTTTCTCTCTCTGTTGATGTATTCTTTTTTTGGCATTTGTGAAACAGGTGGGCCATGCATAAAGAGGCATGTGTTACCAGGCTTTAGTGCTGGCATATGGGATTGAATTCCTGCAAATTAAATGGTATCCACAGGGCTGTTCAGGATGCCTCACTGCCTGGCACCTATGGTGGAGGGCAGGAGTTTGGCCAACTTGTATGAGTTGGAATCATGCCATCCAGATAAATTGGCATGAGTGGCGGCATCAAAGAGACAATGTGTGAGTATCATGTAAAGATGTTAAGAGCAGCATACCCAGCTGAGCACATACAAAGAACTGTCCATCCCGATCCTCTGTTTAGTAAAAGAGAGCTGTGACATTGTTGTTCGAGCTCTGAAATGGATATAGTCTTAGAAATAAAAATAATGTTTCAGCTGTTTTGCCTCAAAGTGCTGGGCAGGAATGGAGAGAATCCTTCCATTGAAGCTTTCACCCCTTTTTATCACTTTCCAAGTGGTTACCCACAAGTAGCAGAGAAGTAGTTTCCAGCTGAATTTTATGTGAATTGGACAGAAAGAGCAAGTAATTCTGTCCCCTGGCATTGTAGCAGGTTTCTTGGCACGGAAGAGGGAGACAGCATACAGAGCTCAAAGACAGGAAGTGCTCCTCAAGAAGAGCTTGAACAGCAGTAGTATTAGATGAAGTGGGAAAATGAGCTTTTCTGTTTTAAAGAATTAATATTTTCCAGTGGGAGACAGGAAATACTGTTCTCTTCCCATGCGAGGGGGAGGAAAACAGAATGAAATATATGCATTGATGTTAGAGGTAAATACAGTACTTCCAAAAGAACTACTGTAGATATAATTGTATGTGCATATAGTATGCAGAGTGAGTATATATGTACTGTAAATTCTGTATTGTATATACAGTCTATGTACAGTACCTCTACATATATAGGTACTGTACATTCTGTATTTGTGGAGTCTTTGACATCAGCGAGTCATCATGTCTCTGGCTCTGTTAATACTTGCGTAGTACATAAGACGCTCCACCCCCCACCCCAGCACTGCCAGTGGAATGTAGTAATTTGCAATGCATTACTCATTTTTCTCCCCCAGCATAGTTCACATTATGTGCATTTTTGGACTTTTTATATACTTATTAGGAGAAGACATTTGAGCTTCTCAGTGGAGGGGACCATGGCTTCTGTCTTTAGAAAGAGCTTAGCACATTTTAGGTACTACTAGAAATAATAATAGTTTCAGAAGAAAGCATTATGAATCAGGAGCCCCCAGCATAGGTGCTGACTTTTTTTTTAAATTTTTCCCCAGGGGTGTTCCACGCTGAGGACCTTCCCCTGCTCCTCCCCTTCCCCAAGGCCCTGCCCTCACTCTGCTTCTTCCTGCCCCTGCTCTGCCCCCTCCCTGAGGCCTCCGCCCACCTGCCACTCGCTGCTCTCCGCCCTCCCTCAAGTCCCTCCCCCAGCCACCAAACAGCTGATCGGTGGCACTGTGAACAGCTGTGGTTGGTGGGTACTTAGCACCCACCATTTTTTTTCCTGTGGGTGCTTGAGCCCCGGAGCACCCAGAGTCAGTGCCTGTGACCCCCCAGAATACTGAATGCTCCCTGAAACGACACTGTACCAAACTATATGCCTTATCTAGTTTTAATGTAGCCCTGAGGTGTGACTGGAGCAGGGGTGGGCAAACTTTTTGGCCCGAGGGCCACGTCAGGGTTGCAGAACTATATGGAGGGCTGGGTCAGGAAGGCTGTGCCTCCCCAAACAGCATGGCCTCCACCCCCATCTGCCCTCCTCAGGATCCCTGACCCATCCAACCCCTCCCTCCCCCCTGCTCCTTGTCCCCTGACTGCCCCCTCCTGGGACTCCCTCCCCTAACTGCCCCCCCTGGACCCCACCCCCTATCCAAACCCTCCTCCCTGTCCCCTCACTGCCCCCACCAGAACCCCTGACCCATCCAACCGCCCCATACTCCCTGTCCTCTGACTGCCCCCCGGGACTGCCCACTCCCCGCCCCCTTACCATGCTGGAGCCAGCCACGCCACTGCACTGCCTGGCAAGAGCGGTGGGCCAGAGCTCTGGCGGTGTGGCACGCTGAGGCTGCAGGGGAGAGGGACAGTCTTGCCGGCCGAGAGCTCAGGGGCCAGGCAGGATGGTCCCGCGGGCCGGATGTGGCCTGCAGGCTGTAGTTTGTCCCTCCTTTATTAGGAATGTAAAAAATTAGCTTTATTAGCTTTATTAGGAATGTAAAAAATACTTAATGCACAATCTGTTACAGAGGATTGTCAACCAGAACACACACAATAAAATAGCTATCACAATTCCTAGAGTAATAAAGCCCCAGTTACGGTTTTATTAATGTATGGGGAGCTCAGGATAAGGGACAATGGAAAAGGAGATTAGGATAATAAAAGACAAAAACATGACACACTCTACTCCTCTGAACATTTACTGCTGCACCACTACCAACCCCCACTGTGCTCCCTCCCAGAACCTTCCTAGGCAAATAGTGAGTTTAGCCTCACTCTTGGATGAGTGGTGCAGCAGTGAAGTTGGTGTCTGGCTTAAAACAAAATAGCAAAATAAATAGACACGGCTGTTCTGACAAAGTATCCATGTCAAGGATTGTCCTTGTGCTCTCTGGTCTGGATTCCAGTGTGCAGTTAGGCTGGCTCTGGGTAGCCTAACCATGACTCTCCTTAGCCTCCTGGGTTTCTGGTCTCTGCTGAGATGATACTGTTCAATGTCCCAGAAATCCCCAAAGGGACTCTTCCCTTGGCTAGGAATGTGGAGGGCAGAAGGGGCCGTCGTGGCTGTGATGCTTTTTTTTCCTGCCACACACATTCCAAAACAGAGTCCAAAGTGAAAGTAAAACCAACCCCTTTGTCTCTGTTTTGGTTTATGATTGGTTCTGGTAGTGCTGCTAACCAGTTCTGTCTTCCCTGGACCAGATGCAATCTGGAAAACAGATTCCTGAGCCTCTGAGCCATTGCTGCTGTAGTCTAGGGGTGAATCCCTTGGCGGCTCAGTGTAGTATTTCAGGAACACTCTTTTTAAAGGGGTTACACACACCGTGCAGAGCTGAGTGCCCTCATGAACTGTCATTAGAGACACTGAGAATTGAGGTTGCTCAGCTCCTTGCTGGATCAGGCCCTAGCATTACTTCAGAACTTTGAGGCATCCTGAATACTGGCCTGAGCAAAGAGGAAGTGGTGGTTTATTATAGTTAATATCTTCCCGGAATTGTTGCCCTTTTCATAAAAATCTGTTTGCCTAGGTATACAGCAGCATTTGCTCCCTGGGTGAGCAGCTAATTATACAATGCCCTGTGGTTCTGTTTCAAAGCAGAGTGAATTTAAAAGGGATCTTGTATCTCCTTTTTGTTCGAGGTAAAAATACCTAAACATCTTTCAACTTAAACACTCAAAGAAATTTAAAAAAAGCAGTATGACTAGTTTCCATGCATGAAGTAACCAAAAAAAGAACACAGTTCTCATTAACCAACTATGTATTCTGTGAGAAGCAGGATTTGTTTGGTTTTTTAAAGAGTAGCTGGAGAGTACATACTGTGGACCTGAGCCACAGCCCACTGAAGTCAGTGGTAGTTTTTCCATTAACTTCACTGGGCTTTGGGTCAAACGCTGGATGAATTAATACTCAAGTTTTCTATACTCTAGAATAGGAAGAGTAGACTCCTAGGTATTAGAGATGGAAAGGACCAGCTTTTCTATCCCTCTGGCAGTGCAGGATTTAAGCTTTGTGAAAAACAGATTTTTAGAAACCCCAGAATCAATATCACAATTCTATTTATTATTTGTAATGGAAAAACTGGCAAATGTTTTGCTGCTGAGCTCTGAAAGAGCTTCTCCATGGAGTCTTGACATTGCTGGGGAGTCCATTTAGAGGAAACTTGGGAGGGGAGGGGTTACTCTGGCAGTGCAGCTCCTGTAAAGCTATAGTGAGAATAGCTCAGAGGGATTCTGAGGCGCATAGAAGCCAGTACAGAGGCACAGCGTCTCTGTACTGATGGTTTTGTGCCTCTGGCAAATCTCTCAAAAGATTCTCACAGTTTGAGAAAAGAACTTCCTATGACTGATGTTTTAGCTCAACCAGTAGTTATGAGTTTGATGTAGCAATCACTTTGTGGATTTCTCTGGCCTATGTTATGCAGGAGGTAAGACTAGATAATCATGATGATCCCTTTTGGTCTTAAAATCTGCATACTGCAGAGTGAGCGGAACCCAACCTTCTGATGGGGCAATTTGTGGAAAATGCAGTGCGTGAGGTAGGTTCCCCTCTCTTCCCCTACCTCAATCTGGATCATCATGTTCAGCCTGTGTTTTATTTTCAAGTCACAGTAGCCTTGTGTCCCTCACTTTGTGAAGTCCTGGACTTGATTGTTAGCCATCTTCATCCTGTTCTTCTACCAGTGTAACTTGATTTCCTACCGCTGCCCATTCTCTCTCTCCGTGCACACTATGCTTCTTGCCCTCTTCCCTTCCCCTTGATTCCTTCCTTCCTTCCTCCCCTTCTGTTTCCCTCTCCCTTTAACTCAATTCTCCCTCATACTCTTACACGCCACTGTACTTTCCATCATCCCTTAGCCCCACTTGACCTCACTGAGTATGACCATCAACAAAGAAAATCTAAGTAATTCAATAGATATAAAAAATAGCCTGTCAATGCAGAGCCCTAACTAGGCATTTTAGTGCTTGGGGCAAGCAAGCATATATGCACACACTAGAAACGGGGTGTGTGTGGGGGGAACACATGTTCATGGGTCCCCCCCAGATTTCTGCCTTCCATTTAGCACAGTTGTTTGGGGGCACACCCCATAGTTTGAAAACCATCACCTCCTGCTGGGAACTGGTGTTTTGGAAGCTGGTGGGAGCCAGCCCACCTGCTCAGGCCCCTGGCTCTTCGTGCTGTGGGAGTCAGGGCGCTGGCTGGCTGTCCAGCAGCCCTCCCTTCCCTGCTCACCAAGTCGAGCCGCCTCTGCACAGCCAGGTGCTCTCCAGGTAGGGCGGGCATCACAGCTTCATGCTGTGCCACTGACGCACTCTTGCCTCTCCCCTGAAGGAGCACAGCACCTGCCAGCAACACCCTCTGGAGCCGGACCCTTCCTGCAGGTGCCATGAGATGCTCCCCAAGGCACTCACTTGCAACTGCAGGGCAGCAACAGAGCTACATGGGGTGGGGATGCTCCCCACAGATTGAAAACCTCTGTGATAAATGGAAGGCAGAAATCTGGGGGGGGGGGCACTTGACCCTGCATGCCCCCCATGGTGCCCCATTTTCTGCCCCATGGCTTCGCACCCTGGGTGGCTGCCTCCCTCACCCAGCCTTGTTTACATCCCTGTGTCAATGTGTAACCATTGGCTTTCATCCCCCTCACTCGCTGATATTTGTTCATCCTGCATCCATTTGTTATGTCATGTCTTTGTCTAGCTTGTTAACCTCTTTTGGAAAGGGACTGTGTCTTCTGTATGCTCTGTAAAGTGTCTATCTCATTTTGGGGATCTGTAAAACAAATAATAGACAATAGATGTAAAGTATCCTGGCTAATTGTGAACCCAGACATGCAATGCATTTCAGATATCACCAATATGTGTTTGTTCTGATGGAGCTTCTGTTGCGTGTGAGAGAACTACTTATTTTTCATTTGAGATTATTCCAGGGCTATCAAATGGATTTGGCTCCACCTCCATAGTCTGTGGAGAGATTGGTCACGCCTACATGATTGTCTGTCATATTAAGAAAGACTGATTATCTTTTTAAATGTAGTTATTTGGTGGGATTACTCCAGATTTTATTGTTTAGATTGTACACTTTATGCAGCAGGGACTGTCTTTCCATGTGATCATTCTAATAGGATGGGCTTCAATTCTGATTTGGAGCCTTTGAGAGCTCTACCACAATAAAACAATTGCACCACAGTATCTGAGATCGCAGGGAGCAAAGAGGAAGCAAGTTAGAATTGCCCAAAGCCACTTAAGGGCAACAGGATGTGCCTGAAAGTAATTACTGAAGTTGGAATTTGGCCAGAAGACCAGGCCATCCCCCTGTTCAAACAAAAAATTACATGGTGTCTTTAACAATCATAAGTAGGGTTGCCAATTTTTTTAACCGCAGAAAACCGAACACCCTTGCCCCCTGCCATACCCCTTCCCTAGGCCCCGCCCTGGCTCTGAGGCCCTGCCCCCAGAGGTGAAAGTAAGCTGGTACACCCCGGTATGACGTACCGGTAAGAGCCGGTGCGCCTTACCAGGACCAGCTTTCCGAGAGGGCAATTTAAAGCCCTGGGGGGGGGCTGCAGCAGGGATTTAAAGGGCCCTGGAGCTTCAGCCACTGCTACCTTCCCCCGCCCTTTAAATCCCAGCCTGAGCCCTGCTGCCCGAGCCCTGGGGTAGCGGCAGCAGGGCTCTGGCAGGGATTTAAAGGGTCCCAGAGCTCCAGCTGCTGCTACTGCCCCGGGGCCCTTTAAATCCCCGCCAGAGCCCCAGCGCCGCTACCCCAGGGCTTGGGCAGCAGGGCTCAGGTGGGGATTTAAAGGCTTGGGGCTCCAGCAGCTGCTACCACAGAGGAGCCCCAGGCCCTTTAAAGCTCTGCCAGAGCCCCGGGGTAGCGGTGACAGGCAGGAGCCCCCTGGGCTCCTCGGTGATTTAAAGGGCCCAGGGCTCCGCTGCAGTAGCGGCAGCTGGAGCCCTGGGCCTTTTAAATCGCCCCCGAGCCCTGGGGCTCCCAGCTACCTCTGCAGCTGGTAGCTTGGGTGTGATTTAAAGGGCCCTGGGCTCCCAGCTGCCACTACCGCAGCTGGAGCCCTGGCCCTTTAAATCAAGATTTAAAGGGCCCCGGGGATTTGAGGCCACGCCTCTTCCAGTTGAGGCCACGCCCCCTGCTCAGGACTCCAGCGTACCGGTAAATCCTCTTTCACCCCTGCCTGCCCCGCACTCGTTCCATCCCCTCTCCCTCCATCACTCACTCTCCCCCCACCCTCACTCACTCATTTTCACCAGGCTGGGGCAGGGGGCTAGAGGGTATGTGGGGGGAGGTGAGGGCTGTGGGTGCTGGCTCTGGGGTGGTGCTGGGGATGAGGGGTTCAGGTTGCAGGAGGATGTTGGGGGTTAGGGTGTGGGTGGCGGTGCAGAGTGCAGGAGGGGGCTCAGAGCTGGGGCAGGAGATTGGGATGCAGAGTCCAGGAGAGATTTTGGGTGCAGGATGGGGTTCTGAGCTGGGGTGGGGGAGGGTGCAGGAGGGGGTGAGGGGTGCAGGCTCCGTGTGGCGCTGACCTCAGTCAGCTCCGGGGAAACAGCAGCATCTCCCTCTGGTGCCTAGGCATAGGAGCAGCCACAGGGGCTCTGCATTCTGCTTCCACTGTCAGGTGCTGGTCCCTCAGCTCCGATTGGTCACGGTTCCTGGCCAATAGGAGCTGAAGAGGCAGCACTTGGGATGGTGCAGTTTGCGGAGCCCCTGTGGCCACCCTAGGAGCCAGAGGGTCATGTGGCTGCTTCCTGGGAGCCATGCAGAGCCAGGTAGGGAGCCTGCCAGCCCCATGTCAACCAGATTTTTAACATCCTAGTCAGCCGTGCTGACCGGAGCAGCCAAGGTCCCTTTTCGACAGGATTTTCGGGTTTAAAAAAAACCCAAACACCTGGCAACCCTAATTGTAAGTAATCAGGATTTTGGTTTTTCATTTTATCTGCAACACAGATAATGGAAATTGGTGTAGCCAGCTGTCTCTCAATCCTGCCTAGAACAATGCTTGTACTTTTAGCCATTAAGACACCCATGCAGGCTGAAATTTTCTTTGTACTCAGTATGTTCTGTGCTGCTATTTCCCTCCATTTTATGATTATTTTTTTAAAAATAACAGAACATCAAAAAGATCCAACTTCTTTAATCTGAGAACTCTTCTAAGTTGTGCTATAGGGGTTTCCCAGTAAACATAATTACTGACCAGAGCTTTCTTTATTCATTTAAGTAATGGACTAAGGCATACACAGATCCATCAAGAGGAGCCGATTTGCATTGTTACAGTTAGTTCTGGACACACACACACCCCTTTTAGGTTAAAGTAAAAAATATTAGATAAATGTTCTCAGTGCTTTTCCATTTAGTGTGCAATTTTTCAAACTGAGCAAGTTACTAATAAAATTCTTCAAAAAGGCACCAGAAGCATTTCAAACTTTCTGACAACAGCTGTTGTAGAAGAGAAGCAATACATTTTGCAAGAATATATATTTTCTGTATTTTATGATTTATTGCATGCCTTGTATTTTATTTTTCTTCGTGTATTTTATAGCCTTGTGTGGAAGAAAAAGGCTTGAAGTGTAGAGTATATATGGGAAAAGATATAAAAATCAATATTCAGTGAAGATCCGATTTGTACAGATTTTGTCTCTTCCCTCTCTTTACATTACAGTGCCTTTATTTTTACTTTTTTAAAAAGTCCTAGATTAGATCAAGCCCAAAAATGTGCTGATCTATTTTTAATTTAAGTTTCATTTGGAATGCAAAATCCTTTCAAAATATGTATCTCCAAGTCAACCCCTCTAAAAGTAAATTTAGTTTGTCATGGTCCATTTCCTACAGATCCAGATCCTGACCATAACTTTGTGGCAAGCTGGACCTAAATGCTGAGGCAAGGTCCCTGAATTGTGTGGCAGAAAGGAAAATCTGCAGAACTTTAATTTAAACTGAAAAATGAAAGGATTTTAGTTGAACATGAAAATGAATAATACAATTAGTACAATGTTTGTTTTGAATTTTATCAATACATTTTTATTTTGTCCCCTCATTTTCAGTAGGTCATAGTTTTAATGTATAACTGTGCCATTTATTAATTCTTGAGCACAATTCTGTGGCAAGGCAAATACTGCAGCCCAGGAATTGTGGAATTCATGGAGCCCTGACCATAATAAGGAAATAGGTAGAGGAGAGAGACAGATCAGAAGGGGGAAACTAGGACTAGCTGGCAAGGAGACTGAGAGTGGGATGAGAAGCCTTGAGGGCTCTCATAGAGCCTGGGACTAGCTATGTGAAGGGACTGGGACTGGAATGAGCAGCCAGGAAGAGACAAGATAGACTGGGACAGACAGGTTGGAGGAATGGGGCAGAAGGGGTCCCACAGAGGGAATGGACACAAGTGTCTCTGCCCATTACAGCATACTCCTCTCCAGAATTTGGAATGGAACCCAAGATTCCTGAGTCTCACCATTCTTCTGCTGTCAGCCAATATCTCTGGCAAACTGTCCTGTCCTCCTCAAGTGCTGGTCCATAGGGTGGCAACTTAACTGCTGTTATCAGTGTTCTATTAGCTCAAATGGCAGAGGTCTGTGTAGTGGATCTAAAGGTTCCAACTCTGCTGATCATGCATGTGGTGTCAGTATGACACCATGTACTGAATTTTTCAGTTTGCTTTTTTAAAAACCTAGGAAATGATACACAAAAAATATCTCTATATTAGAGGTTGTACAGTGAAGCATCAAAAGTTAGGAAATACCAGAATTAAGTTTGTCTCTATGATAGTCTTTAATTACATGATAACATACTAGTTTTTCTACATGACCCTTACCTCATCCAGCACTCAGAATGCAACATTAATTCTGGCATTTCATAACAATTGAGGGGTTGACATTGCACCCTTAACAATGTTGTTCTAATGTAGTTTTTGTGCATGTAATATACAGTAGTACAGAAGCATAGCCTTTTAGTAGTACATATATAGGAAAAAACATTCCAAGTAGCTCTTCTTAAATTAAACATGCTAATTACTACTCAATTAACCCTAATATAAATGAAGAAAAAATTACCAAGGGGACTTCTTAAATAGTAAGGTGCTACTCAAGTCATTGAGAAGGAAGGGTGAGAGAACTGGGCCCAGAGTCACATCTTATCTAATAAAAAAAGAAAAGGAGTACTTGTGGCACCTTAGAGACTAACCAATTTATTTGAGCATAAGCTTTCGTGAGCTACAGCTCACTTCATCAGATGCATGAGTGCCTATGGAACAATTTTAACTTTTCCTTACAGCTGATCTTTCCAGCCCTGTCACATTCCAGGATGCAATGCAAACCAGTGAGAGATTGTTATACCTTCCCCCTAACCCTGGGTGCCTCACAGTGCTTTACTGTTGTAGCTCTCAACATGGGCCTCTCATAAACAACCTAGTTTATGTTTATGACCCAGTATGCAGGTCACACTCAGAGTGTCTGTGTATAGCTACAGCCCTGGTCCAGCAACTTTGAACCTGACACTCTGTCAGCAACACTCCAACCCATGCTAGCTTCTACCAGCTTTGGTTATTACTTGCAGGATGACCCCAACACACTCCCAGTGCCGAATTTTCCCCAGAACATGTGTTCTGCACTGTCCAGCTCTCTCCTGGGCAGTTCAGATATTAAAGGTCTGTTGCCCCTGTAAGGGTCAACAGTTTGCTACCTCCACTGGAGTTACACAAACGATTCCATTTAAACATAACACTGGATTAGTTTTGATTTAAAAATAAAACAAGTTTATTTAAAGTGAGTACCAGTATAATATATAAAAGTCGGAAATGGTTATAAGAGAAATAAAGATAACAAGCTAGTCTTGATTTCAGGTAAAATTCTTACAACAGGTTCCCAGCAACATTGCTGACCACATTCTCAGGTCAGGATCCCTCCCAAAGTCAAAAAGTTGGTTCCTTTGTTTACTCTTGAGGGAATTCTGTGCCTAAAAATTTAACACATGATATTTTAAAATTCTGCAATATTCTGTTTGTCAAAATAACACAATATAATCACTTCAGTTTCAATTATTTTGGTAATTTATTTCAAAATACTTGTGAACAAGTATGTCCACAATACCCACAACAAAAAAGATTCCCCCAGGAATAGAGTTAAAGAAACCCCTATAACAATCCAGTTCCAGTTGGGGGGCACTAGAGGGGGCTGAGTGGGGGCCCCAGAGCCCAGATACCCATACTCCCCTCCCATCAGAGCCCAGCTGTGGGGCACCCTCAGAGCCCAGACACCCATATCCTCTCCTCCCAGAACCCAGCCACAGGGCACCCACTGGCCTATACACCAGCACCCCGCTTCTCTCAGAGGCCAGCCATGGGGCACCCTCTGCCAAGACACCTGCATACCCACAGCTCTTTTTACTGACCTGCTAGGGAATGCAGTGTGGTGCAGCCCTGCCCTTCCTCACCCTTTGCCAGAGCTGGGTCTCCTGGGTCCTCTCTGATCCCTGGGAGAATGAGGGTCAAGCCAATAGCATGCAGCCTCTATCCTCGCTGGAATGGCTACTCCACTCACTGTGAGCTGGCCTCTGCAGAGTCCAGCAGCCTCTAGTGGAGGCCAGCAACTCTGCAGCCCTAATTCTGTAGGGGAAACACAGAATTCTGCACATTCTGCTTTCAGCAGTGCTGCAGAATTCCCCCAGGAGTAAAACTTTGGGGTTTTTAGGTGAAAGAGACAGAAATAGGGAGAGATCCATTGTGGTGTTTTTGCCCCTCACTTTTATAGTCCGGTCTCCCTTTGAAGTGTATTCTTCCAAGGATTACCCCTTAAATCAAAGTTTATTCAAACACTAAAAGTGACATGGAGTCTAATGGTGAAGGTGGCTCCTTGCTCTTTCTTCTCCCCTGTGTATGCTGAAATGTCCATTTGCCTTATCTCCTGCAATTTCCCCCTCCTGTTGTCTCAAGGACCCTCTTTCCTACTTGCATCTAAATTGAGGTAAACATACATTCCTTTGTTTAAATTCAATCTGTTTAACAACTTTTGCCTAGTCAATGCTGAGTGGGGTGTGATCATGTGCTAACATCATATGGGGGAATTCATAACTTCACATATAATGTTGCTACATACATTTCACTATGATATTGACCAGCAAATTATTAGTTTTCAAATGATACCACTCAAGGCATATTTTGTACAAAGATTATTATAATAGTGTGTAGGGTATGAATACAGGGGTGCTTTGGGTCACAAGCCCCTGATTCTTCCATACTCTGTTCTCTGAACACCCACCATTATCTACATCTTTCTTGTACGTGGGTGTTCAAAACTGAATCTGTTTTGGCAGCAGTTCTGCAGAAAAGGACCTAGGGGTTACAGTGGACGAGAAGCTGGATATGAGTCAACAGTGTGCCCTTGTTGCCAAGAAGACCAATGGCATTTTGGGATGTATATGTAGGGGCATTGCCAGCAGATTGAGGGACGTGATCGTTCCCCTCTATTCAACATTGGTGAGGCCTCATCTGGAGTACTGTGTCCAGTTTTGGTCTCCACACTACAAGAAGGATGTGGAAAAATTGGAGAGAGTCCAGCGGAGGGCAACAAAAATGATTAGGGGACTGGAACACACGACTTATGAGGAGAGGCTGAAGGAACTGGGATTGTTTAGTCTGCGGAAGAGAAGAATGAGGGGGGATTTGATAGCTGCTTTAGACTACCTGAAAGGGGGTTCCAAAGAGGATGGATCTAGACTGTTCTCAGTGGTAGCAGATGACAGAACATTGAGTAATGGTCTCTCAAGTTGCAGTGGGGGAGGTTTAGGTTGGATATTAGGAAAAACTTTTTCACTAGGAGGGTGGTGAAACACTGGAATGCATTACCTAGGGAGGTGGTGGAATCTCCTTCCTTAGATATTTTTAAGGTCAGGCTTGACAAAGCCCAGCCTGGGATGATTTAGTTGGGGATAGGTCCTGCTTTGAGCAGGGGGTTGGACTAGATGACCTCCTGAGGTCCCTTCCAACCCTGATATTCTATGATTCTTCATGTGGTCTCTCCAGACTACCTGGACAAATAGCACCAGAGTATATAGCCACTTTCTTCCCTTAAAAGATGTCTGCTCCCTCAGCCTGATTCATTCCCTGGTGATCATCATTCCAGTGTCCAGTCATCTCAGTGAATGAGACTGTGATATCACAAACATATCATCATTATTACTGAAAGTAACTGATAAGAGTCACAAAATGAAAAGGAGATGTTTTTGTTAACAGAAACCGTGAGGCAGCTGTGAACCATGCTAAGGAAGAAAATAATAAAAATGGGGATTTCATGATTAAAAACAGGATTCAAGTTTGCCACAGTGTAGCAGTATTACTTTTTTAAAATGTTTTTTATCTATACTTTTCATATTGTTACAAACACACCCGCCACCCTGTATTTAAAATAAGTTAATCACAGGCTTCAACCTCAGACAAAGGGGTATGTGAGCCTGCCTAGAAATTTGCACCATGTGTGTGGAGGGTTCTAATTGGTATTGTTTGCTTCACCTTGTCTCTCTTATATACACACACCTTTAGTCAAAGACAAGAAAGAGACACTGAACAAGTAGCTTGGAACTACCCTGGAAAAAGTCAAGAGAGCTTTTGGGGGGGTTGGCTGAAAAGTGTGTTTTGGGTACTGTGAGCAAAGGACACAGTCCCGTTTGGTTCCTTGCATGTTCAGAGAAACTGGATTTTTACATTCTTTGTAAATAAGACTGCATCAACAAAAATACCTGACTCCGTTGTCCGTTTCTACTCCAAACTGGAACATCCCCAAAGCCCTGAACGTTGACTAGCCGCTCAGATCAAAAACTGCTCAGATATACTTCTTTGGTATGGTCACTCTATTATGACATCCTTTGGGGCAGAGGTTCACACACTTTTTTTGCCTACATGACCTCTTTTTGAGACTTATTGATTCCCATGACCCCAGGCAGCAACATAGTGACCAATGAATTCAAGGAATTGTGCATTAAGTACATTGTTTAGTGAGCTCACCATCTCTAATGTGACACATGGGCTTGCATGTTGCAACACAGCTTCTTGAAGTCCAGCTTTGTGATAGAAATTGGACATCTAATCTCTGATGTGACATCAATGTTAGATCAATACTGAGACTTGATGGACATGCTCATGAATGGCACCGTCAGTTCAAGATTGGTGTTGAGAGGGCAGGAAATTTGTTCTTGACATTGAACCAGAATTCCAGGAAATTTCAATAAACTGTTCGATTTCAGCTGCTGGCAAATCCATGGCATCAGGCTTGCACTGCAAGGAGTATTGCACCCAATCTTACATTATCACATCCAAGTCAGGGGAAAAGGATGCTAAGTGTTCCTCCAGCCAACTGAGATGCTCAGCCCTCATCTGTGTGGAAGGCTGAATAATTTCATTGTCAACCATGAACCTGAAAAGCTGCAGGAAGGATTCATAGTTTGTCTGGAACAGATTATTCTGCCAGAAAACAATTTTCTTCATGAATCCTGTGATTCAGTCACTTAGCTGAAGAATGTGGGTGTTCTTTCCTGGCAGACTTGCATTCAATTTATTCAGTTTCCCAAAGATGTCTGTGACAAAGACAAGAAGGCACAGCTTCTTTTGGTCACATTGAAAATCAACGAATTCACTGTTTTTACTGTCCATTGCTAGGCACACAGCTTGTCTCTCAATTCAAAGAATCATCCCAGTACTTTTCCTCTTGAGAGGCAAAAAGCTTCAATGTAGAACAACAACATGTCATGAGCAGACCCCGTTTCTTCACACAGTTTTGCAAACAATTGTGTGAACAGACTGAGGCTTAATGTAGTTTGCAGTAGATGATACCTGCTGCAAGACTTCATGTAGCTCTGGACTCAGATCTTTAGGTGCCAGTTGGTCTCTATGAATCATGCAGTGATTCTACACAGTAGACAGAGCACCTTTCTTGACAAAGAGTCAGGTAGTCATGCAGACCTGCTTTGTGGCCTGCCACAGACTGAGTTCCATCTGGAACCCCACAGGATATTTTTGTCATGCATGGAGCCATGTAGCAAGTCAAATATTCTTTGGGCTGTCTTCTGTCTGGGAAGAGAGACAGAACAGAATGTCTTTGGGAATTGCACCATTCCATATGTGTTGTGCAAAAGGGGAGAAATGTGCTCATGTCAATTTAAAAAGCAAAATCATCCACGTTTTTCAGACACTCCAGCAGCATGTTTTCCTGATATGCTGCTATTGCCTCAACCCATTTGCTTCACTGTATTGTTGAAGAATGGTATGGCTTTTAATTTGTTTGCATCAGTTTCCCCACACATTATCTTCACCATATTGATTGCAGTGGGCATAATCAAGGTCTTTTCAATTGTGTGAGGCTTCTTGGCCTGTACAATGCAATAACTCACATCAAATGATGCCTTCTGAGCTTGGTCAGAGATGGATATGGCACTCTTGCATTGCACCTATTGACATGAAAGTTCTTCTTTCCAGAACTGGAAAAATGATCTTGGTTTCCCTATGTGTTCCTTGTGAAGGGTTTTCAAATATTGATTGTTAGGCTTCATGCTTTTACTAGATATTTCTGTATGATACAGAAGGCATTTTGACATTTTTGTCAGTAATGAAAAACACTGACCATGGCTTCACCAAGGAAAACCTCATTATATTTGCAAGCATGTTTCTTGCACTCTTTTTCATTTATACTATATCACTAGACTCAGTACTGGCAGTTGTACCAGATGCTCTGTGTAAAAATAAGTCAACTGTGCCTCTTATATTACAAATCAGAATGAGGAATTTATGATAACTCAGTAAAAATTAGCACACTCGCTCTTAAGCAAATGAGGCCAGAACTTAGGAAGGCCCTGTGTGGTGACACTAGGCTACACAGGATATGTTAATCAGTCTGGGAGCCAGAGAGAACAGGGTCTGTCTGTCTGTCTATCCTGCAGCCTCAGTAAAGAATCCCATTCATATTCACTGCATCCCAGTCTCGATCATGAGACATGAGGGCTTTTATTCTTTCCATATAGGTTCTTGCCCATTGCTAACTGGATACCAAGAAAATCACTCTTGGTCACTTGAGGACCAGAGGCCAGAAGAAAACTCACCATCAAATTATGCAGTCTTAAAGACTGAGTTCATCAAAACCTTTCTGAACAGCCATATGCTTCCCAATGCAAAGAGTCAGTGACTTGCAATACTTCTTTTAGTGTCAGCCCAACAAGGTGCTCATGGTGCTATACACATGAAGCACAAAAACCTAGAACCTGACTTAAGGAGCTTACAAGCCTTTGCAGATTTCCATCTCAGAAAAGCCTAGCCCAGGCTTCTACCATCTCTAGCAGAGAGGATGTTCTCTTGATAAGATTGCTGCACACAGATGATAAGGATGTGGGTTCAGGTCTCAACTGGATGCTTGCACAGCCATTGGATGGTGCTCATAGTGCATGCAAGGTCCCACAGTTTGTAGGACACCATTTTGTAGAGAAGGTCTGGATGAAGTTGGGGACCAGATGGAATCATCTCATAGGCTGGATTAGACTGAAGGCCATGAGTTGGACCTTTCAATTGGGATCACAACCCAACCTTCTGAAGTTAGGACCTGACCCCTAGTTTAGGAATCACTGCTTTATGACAAAGTGCTAGCCAATGTTAAGAGGTTTGAAATCATTAGCACTCTATAGAAACTTAGTTTCTATAGCAATTGCTTTCTAAATATATAGACTTTAACAGACTTAATATCTTTGTATACAAAGTTTTATATCAACCAATATAATTTAATAGTGAATTACATCTCTGCGACAGAATTCTATAGGTTGGTTTAACACCACTGACAGAGGTTGTTAGTCCCTGTTTAAAAAAAAAAATAGATACAAATATAATCAGTAAAACTGATTTGCACTAACGTACCCCTTGGAAGCCTTCAGCCAGGATTGAGGCCCTGTTGCATTGGGCACTGTACTTTCCTATAAGGATTTGGGCTAGGGCATGTATAAGTTATATTGGCAGATGGTGGGAGTCAATGCAAATGGTAATTTAAGTTCAGTGATTGTTTTTAATCTCCTTACCATAGGGGGTTGAAAAAATTCTGATGAAATATTTTTAGAGTAGGTGAAATATTAACATTTCACTGAAGTTCTGACAGAACCCAGGTTTCCTGACACCTCACCCACCTGGCTCCTCATCTGTCCAGGTTTCCAGCATCTGCTGCTCTGGGACAACCCACCAGGTAGACTGCCTAGGAGCAGGGGTCCCCAGGTCTTCCAGGATCTGTGGCTCTTGGGCAGCCCCACCAAGCAGACTGCCCTGGATCCTGCAATCCATTTCCTTTCATGGAGAATTTTTTGGTTTTTGTTCCTAAATCAGAACAAACCCAAATTTAGAAATCTTTGCAAAATGGAATTGCCTTTCTCTGCACAGCTCTACTCTTTGCTGTGAGAATGTGCTTGTGTCCTAGCACCAGTTTCAATAGATTTTCCACTCACTGAATTGGATTGCAAGATTTTCAGCACCAGGTGCAGAACTTTTGGATTCTCTAGAAAAGCACATTTGCTTGAAGGTCCTTACTTATGCCTTTTAATTGCTGGAAAATTTTTTTGTTTAGTTGAATTTTTAACAATTCTAACCTTTTTAAAATGAGGGACAGTTTATACAGTATGTTCCCTAGTGTCACTACAGCTTATTTCAATATCTTTCATGACCACATCTGTTAACTTTTTGAGATAAAAATTTAAACAGATGTGGTCGTGAAAGATATTGAAATAAGCTGTAGTGACACTAGGGAACATTCTGTATAAACTGTCCCTCATTTGGAGGAAAGTCCCTTATTTTAGGCCCAAAGTTGCATCCACTATTGAAAATTATGTACATCAGAAATAAAAAAAGAATCATGAAACTGAGATTAGTGGGCTCAGTCTTGCCAGATGCTGAGAACTCTGGTCCTTATCCAGCAAAACACTTAAGTATGTGTTTAACTTTAAACACGTGATATCCTGTTGTGTTTTGCAGGATCATGACTAGAAAGCTCAGCGCTTTGCAGGATTGAGCCCTCAGTTTTTTACCATAAAGGAGTGAATTGAACAGTATTTTAAGTCTACTAAATTTCCTTCATTTTTCTGTGTTCTTCATTTTGCGTCTTTGCCCTACATCATGGCCGTGACAAGTTGAGAGGTTTATTGAAGAGGCGAGGCATATCACTTTTTTTACCCAAGATGCTCTTTGTGATTTCAGAAAGTTCGAAGCTCTCTCCCACCTCTCCTCCACTATTCTTATTTAGGAAGAAAAAAATCTGAAAGTACAAGGGCAGAAATTTACATCATATTTAACAATTGCACCTAGGCTGTCAGCTGCTGCAAGTACTGGAGAACGATAAATTGACATTTAACTTGAACAGAATTCATGGCATGGTGAAGACCACAACCTCTGAGGAAATAATTATTTTACTGCCAGGAATTCATGCATCCCAAATTGGTTGGTGCATGGACTTTAGAGTTGCCTGCCTGCCTATTGAATGTGGTTCAGAGCTGGCACTGTTGGCTGCATGTTAGTGCAAGAGCATAATCACTGAGATTGTCTCATAGGATGTCAAAAAAAGAAAGTGACAAAGGTCTAATGCTGGCTATTTTTGTTTGCATGCAATGAGAGAGAGTGAGGGTTGAAAACAGAGTTCAGTAATACATTCCTTTTTTCCTTTTAATATAGTTTTGGAACAATCACAGGATGAATCACTATAAGCCTCATTGTTAACTGCTAGGAACACCCATGTATAATACAATTTCTATAGAGTGGCAGGTGACTTATACTTTACAGTCAGTAAATAGTATCTTGCAGTTAGTGAGCTTGATTCTGGGAGAGCAGGAGAATTCTTCTGACCAGAGCGGGAGTGTTACTACTTTGAGTCACAATAACTAAATTTCCATGCAAGGAATTGACTCTTATATGACAGAATGTTTTCCTTTTCATGGTATGACAATTTCTTGGTTTTGTTCTTTTTGCACTGATAGTTTAAAGATCTGATCCTGCAAGGTGCTGCAGTCGCTAGCTCCCACTGAAGTCAGTTAGGAATATGAGGATGCTCCAGCATGACATGATCAGGCCCTCCGTTCTCATTAGAATTTAGCATAATAACAATTTAGATACTTTCACTGGGAGTGAGGCATCATGCCTTTGAAAATCTTTCATGTATCTAAAGAACAGATGCTAGTAAAGAAATCATTCTTTTGAATTCTTTCTTCAATTTTTCAGAAAAGAGAATAATAAAAGATCAGTATCTATTAGTTATTAGTAAAACCAAAATTGGTGATTGCTTATATTTGGAAAAACTTTCACAGCTGAGTTTTACTTTGCAAGTCCAAACCCAGGGCTGTTCATATCCCAGGTCCATTTGATCTGACCCACCAAAGTTTTGGGCCCTGTCTAGATGGGCAAAAGTGGAGGCAGGTTTGATTTTTGTAAATCCTTCTGGGCTGCTTTTTCACTTTGCAGCAGGAGTGGTTTTGGATCCAGCTTGTATTTTATCTGAAGCTATTCCACTGCATCTTACATTTGCACTTTGCTATTGGACATCCGTAACAAAATTAGTAAAGCCAGGAACACCTTCAGGAGCTTAAATACAGTCTGGAAATCATCAAAATACAACACCAAAAACACTCAAGATTTATCAGAGCTGTGTACTTTCAACACTACTTTATAGTACAGAATACTGGGGAATGAAAAAGTATGACATGTCCAAACTGTCTTCATTCCATACAACCTGCCTCAGAAAAATCCTCTATCTTTTGGCCCAGAACAATCAAACCAAAATCTATTGACACAGTACAGCCAAGAGGATCTGAGCACCATCATTGCCAGGATGCATTGGAGATGGATTGGCCATGTGCTTCAGATGGAAACTGACTCCATCACCAGAGTAGCAATAAGATGGACACCTGAAGGCAAGCGAAAACGAGGCCACCCAAAAACACGGCAAAGAGCTGTGAAAGCTGACCTGAAAAACCTGGGGCACAGCTGGGGAACCATTGAAAGACTTGCAAGAAACAGACAGGAGTGGAGGAGCTTCATCAGTGCCCTAAACACCAGAGGAGTAACAGGAACATGTCTTGTGACAAAGACCCAAAATGTAGGGCACACAAAATAATTCATGCAGAAAACTTAATGCTGTGGGGTTTGTTTCTCTGTGGGGTTTGTTTCTCTCAGTTCTCTTCCACAGGGCTGACTATGGGGGGGGGGTGGGGTGCAGGCCCAGGACAAATCAGCCTGTATGGGTCCCCCTGGGGGCACTGGTGGGGGGATGGGGCAGGGGGCACGCTGGTGGGGGCCGTGGGGCTCCAGCTGCTTCATGGGGTGTGGCCGAGGCAACTTAATTGGAGCAAGGCGCACCCACTGGTGGTCAGGGTGCCCGTCCACTGGGTTCTGGTGCTGCCTCCTGCTCAGCATGGAGCTGAGCCTCCATTTGAATAATGGTAGGGCCGGGGTGGGTGCACAGGGCCAGGGAGCTGCATGCACAGCATCCTCCTGCCAGCGCTGCCCTGGAGGAGGTAGGGGCTGCGTGATCTGGGCGCAGGTGCCACGGGGCAGCCCAGCTGTCTGCACAGCAGCCAGAAACCCCTGACCTGGGCCCGTCAAGTCGTCTGCCCCCCCCACCCCCGAACCATGCCAAATGGTATGAGCCACTGGAGGCAGGCAGGGCCAGACATACCACCCTGCCTTCTGCAAGCTGGCTGCCTCTGCCTGCTCTGCTCACTCCTCAAGGCAGACAGCTGCTGTCCTCACCCCATCTGACACTGATGTTGAAGCATGGAGCACCCGAAAGCGCGGGGCCTGGAGTGGTCGCCCTGATTCGCCCTACCCAAGGGACGGCTCTGTTTGTGTAAAGAGCACTATAACCTCAGTTTCATGATTCTTTATTTCTCATGTGTATATAATTTTCTGCAATAAAAGTGAGGGACACCAAATTTGTGTTGAACTTCAGAATAAAAGGAATGTCATGCTTGCAAGAAGGTTGAAAATTGTGTGACCCACCAAATTTCAAGGAACTTTTTGTCTCCTCTATAATAGCTATTGCCTCTCTGTGACTATCTGCAAAGGATGGTAAGCCAAAGACATTGGAAGAGGTCATACCCAACATGGTTTTTTGTTTTGATAGTTGATCTTCAGCTACCTCAATCTGGTTTTTGGCCTAATCAGTCACAGCACAGTGAGGAAAGTTTTATATAAACAGTGTGTTCACACAATTTCTTGTAACTTGCTTAGGCATTTAAATGATATAAAATGACATGAAATAAATCCTTTATTTTAATGCTCTTTGGTTTCATGTGGCTTCATGCTGATTGTTCATACACTATAATCCATGACAGACAATCTTGTTGCAACATTACTGCATGCTTTCCCATAATACACCAATAGAAGAGCACTTAGGACAGAAGAATCCCATGCACCAGTACAGACTAAGGACCGAATGGCTCGGCAGCAGTTCTGCAGAAAAGGACCTAGAGCTTACAGTGGGTGAGAAGCTGGATATGAGTCAACAGTGTGCCCTTGTTGCCAAGAAGGCCAACGGCATTTTGGGATGTATATGCAGGGGCATTGCCAGCAGATCGAGGGATGTGATCGTTCCCCTCTATTCGACATTGGTGAGGTCTCATCTGGAGTACTGTGTCCAGTTTTGGGCCCCACACTACAAGAAGGATGTGGAAAAATTGGAGAGTCCAGCGGAGGGCAACAAAAATGACTAGGGGACTGGAACACGTGACTTATGAGGAGAGGCTGAGGGAACTGGGATTGTTTAGTCTGCGGAAGAGAAGAATGAGGGGGGATTTGATAGCTGCTTTAGACTACCTGAAAGGGGGTTCCAAAGAGGATGGATCTAGACTGTTCTCAGTGGTAGCAGATGACAGAACATTGAGTAATGGTCTCTCAAGTTGCAGTGGGGGAGGTTTAGGTTGGATATTAGGAAAAACTTTTTCACTAGGAGGGTGGTGAAACACTGGAATGCGTTACCTAGGGAATATCTTCCTTAGATATTTTTAAGGTCAGGCTTGACAAAGCTCTGGCTGGGATGATTTAGTTGGGGATTGGTCCTGCTTTTGAGCAGGGGGTTGGACTAGATGACCTCCTGAGGTCCCTTCCAACCCTGATATTCTGTGATTCTAAGAGGCTTTTATTTACACTATACAAAGAACATGAATATCCCCCTACACCTTTCTGGAGCAAGGAGTGGCCTGTATTAAAGGTCATATGATATAGTCTTTTCCAATTACAGTATCTTTCATACTTTGCTGCATTGCATGTCTGCCTTTGAGTGCAGAAGAAGAGCGACAAGTGCAGAGTAGCAGCCGTGTTAGTCTGTATCTGCAAAAAGAAAAGGAGGACTTGTGGCACCTTAGATAAATTTGTTAGTCTCTAAGGTGTCACAATTCCAGAGTAGCCACTTAATAGAACTGAAGCCAACACTTGGATTTATTTTTTCCCCCTTTGTCTTTGCCTCTATGCCCTTCTAAGCAAAATATCTATATGTAGGCTGCTTTTTCACTTGAAATGAAAGTCACTTTTCTGCCTGAGTAAACATCTAAACTATTATTCTATAGTTTAGGAAAATGCAGCTTTGAACAAGTAATGGAACACAAAATTTCACATCATGTGCCTCTGCATCTTGTGTAGATTTTGTGTTCTCCATGGGTTTCTCATTATTTTAATGTTTTATTTGAGCTAATTTCAGTAATATCCACACCATGTTTAAGAACATATTTCAAGGAAACCAATCTCATCCTAAAGTTTTCAGTGGTATTTTGCCATCTAGAAAAACTTCTCTCCTTTTTTTTTTTTTGGGTTTGAGATACCTTCTCTAAGCAGCTTCCAATTTCCTCTGAGCCAAATACTTTTTTCCTCTTCATTCAAATCTCTTCAAAACTAATTTATTTCACAAAGCCACTTTATGCTGATTTCCTGACCAGTGATGACTGTATGGGTACATCTACACCCCAATAAACACATGGGGTTAAGGGGCTTAGGCTGCAGGGCTATAAAATAGCAGTGTGGGTTTTTGACCTTGGGCTGGAAGCTAGGCTCAAGCCTGAGCCCAAATGTCTACATTGCTATTTTATAGTCCTGCAGCCCAAACCCTATGAGCGCGAGCCAGCTGATCTTGGCCAACCATGGCTCTGCTGCTGGTCTTTTATTGCCATGTAGATATACCCTGTCTGTATATAGTAGGGCTTTTGTTAACGCCCATTTATCTATGGCCGGATTTCAAGCGCTTAGCATCCAGGGTTGGGGCCAGATTTTCAAAAGAGCTCAGCTTTTATTTAGGTGTCAAAATAAGCAGCATTTCAAGTTCTCAAATCCCACCCTTCCCACTGTGACCTTTACAGACAGATTTGCAAAACTGTTCAATACATTATAGACTGAGTTATTTTGAATATTTAGCCACTTATTTTGGGGCCTAAATGCAATTGTCTACACATGGAAATTTACCTACATAGTTATTCCAGATAATTCTGGAATAACTTCCCATGTTAGTAATTAAGTTAAATTAGAATAAGGCACTTTTATTCCAGAATAAGCATGACCTCATGGGGAGGTAGTCCAGAAAAATATTCTAGTATAGCTGTTTTGGTACTTTTTCACATGTAGATGAACCCTACGCCATCTACCACTGTGACAAATAAAGTGATCTCTAAATATCACTTAAAATGCAGTGCAGTATGTAATGAGCTGATCTTTCTATATTAAGCACTGTGCAAACATCCCGGTGTTAATTCAGACTAAGAGTTTTAGTCGCAGCAGGATAATAAGCAGAGTGAAAATAAGTGCTTTGAATGTTATGTGTATGACTTGGGCCTTTTAAATAAGCAATAATTAAAACCATTTAACTTCCTCTTTCCTTTTAGCGGTAACCAATACACTGCCACAAACAAACATTAGAAAATTTGCATATGATGTGCACAGAGAAAGGTAAAATTATTCCTTATCCTTTCTAATTATTAGCCTCTATCTCCTATTTATCTCCATTGTATGAGTGCCTAGTCTCCAGTCCCCTGGATGTTTTTCCTTAATGAACTGCTGGCCTTCTTGATACTGAATATAAAGGGAGAGTGTTGCTGGGTTTTGCTCATGGTCCCTTTTTTGTTTAAATTGGGGGGACATTTTAAAAACCATCTCTTGTTAGTTCTCTGCCTTTTTAATGTAATATCTTTATAGGTAAGGAAACTCTATGCATTGACCGTGATAAGAGACTGTTTGTTACCTTTTCTTTGCTGACTGTCTTTATCTTTCTATTCTCTAAACTGCCGGAGATAAAAATTTTCTGAGTCTCACTGCTGACAGCAATATTCAGAGTCATACAAACTTCCATTGTTGTGACCTAGAATTGCATGCAGTAACTATTGGGTGGTTCAGAGAATGACAGATGGTTGATAAAAGCAGAGTGCAGAATTTTCCATATCTTTGTTAGTGGCTGAGAGGGTATTTGCAAATACACAGTTCTTTTTCATCTTCTCTATTTGTATGCTGTTGGTAAAGAAAACATTGGTGACACAAATAGGCAAAAGCTAGATACCTGCCTGCCAGGGATATGTGGTTGACAGCAACCTGATGATTAGTGTTATACTATTGCAGAACTTCAGTTGGTTAGAAACAGATTTTTTAAAAAAAGAATTAAAGTACTAATTTCATAACACTGAGTGGACTCTTACCTGCCAACCACCATCTCTCTCTTTCAAATGCCTCCTCTTCAAACAATCCCTCCTCATCAGTGATCCTCCCACTGTCTCTTTCCTGAACACAGTAGTCTTTGCGCTTTCTTTTGTGTTTATTTTTCTGGTCCTTTTATTGCCATCTTTTGAACCCATTTCTCACACTAGTGAGCAGTTACTCTCATGAGTAGTTCCACTGATGTCAGTAGGACTATCCTGTGAGTAGCTGTCCACCAATCTGAATAAGGGGTTCACAAACTGGCCTTTGAATTTTAACCTCTGCAGTCCAAGGAGCATACTTTACTATATTTGGTAAGACACAAAGCACATTTACAGTGCTACTGTAAAAGGGGCCCAATTCAGGCACCCTTATTCATATTGCAAAATACCTGGTGTGACTCTTTATAACGTCTTCACAAAGTCAGGTACCACTCAATGTAAGGAGGTTAGAATTAGGTCCTCAATATTTATTAATAACAATCTTTTTGAAAAGTTCAGATTTTAACAATTGTAAGTTTCTAGTTTTCACTTGCTTTATAAGGGTTTGTTTCTTTGTGACACAGAGAAACACACCTTCGCTGGTCCTATGCGTGATTCTGTTGTGTGCTTTCCTTAACAGAGTGATAGCGTACTTGTTATAAGATGCCCTCTTATATTATCTATCTTTCAGATGAGACGTAAAACTGAGGTTAGGCCTGCTTGTGATTGTTAAGATTCTTTTGCACTGCTTATGAAAACCCCAAGGGTTCTGTGCTAGATCCCAATCTGACTTAGCAGTAATGATCATTAATAATTTATACTTTTAACACAGAGGTGGACTGACAGAGGAGGTGGCTTTTAACAGCTTTATTGCTACAACCAGACCAAACCCAGACTGAAATCAGTCCAGGATGTTGAATTGATGAATAATTGGTGGTACTAATAAAATTTAATGCATTATTTTATTTTGCTTTGTTATGAAATAATTCACCTGGCCAGCCGTGCAGAATGAACACATTATATCCTTTTAACTCATGGAGCCTTGGGTTTCTAAGCGATATTGTGACTGAAAAGGAACAATCATCCCATTTTGTATAGGCCCTGCTGTCCTAAGCTGATTCTTCCCTTCAGAATTCAGCTCTGATTCGTATTTCAAGGTGTGACAGTGGAAGCACTTAAATTTAGGCACAAAGAATGTCCTAACCTAAGTCAAAACGGCCGCTGACATTTTTAGTGTCCATGGGCTAGTTGCAGTGAGCTGGAAGCTTCTTGGGTGGTTGACTGTGGTATACAACATTGTTTGAAAAAACACAGTGGAGTCGACCACCCACTTTATGCCAAAACTGAATTTGGCCCCCCTTATTGGCTTACAAGGGAGAAGAGTTCAATGAGATCCCTACCTGACTAGCCTCTTCTAATTCTCTGTGCTGCATTGATATTTTGCTCTTATGACTGTGATGTTTTGGAGTTTAACCCAGACCAGTAAGGGGTTGTTTCACTGGCTGCCCCACAACTCTGGGTGCTTTCAATGCTATGCTGCTGGAGCTCAACAGCCAGCAGATCACACCCTGACTTTCACCACGCACTTTCGTTTTTGCAAAGTGACCTTGCCAGTGCCCTTGCAGCACCAAATTTCCCCAGAATCTTCTCCCAATGTGACAGTCTGCTGGGGTTCCCAGGATTGTGAGTTATCCTCTCATCCTTCCCAAGTGAGTTTTGCTACTACTAAGCTGTGTGACAACACCCTAACACATCAGTTTATCTGCCTTGCCAGCAAACTCTTCAGGATTCTGCCAGACCAAACCTTGCCTTGTAGGTAACAAACAATAAACCTCAACTCCCCCATTCTCCTGAGACTTCTCCATGTGGTATCCCTCTCTCCTGGAACACTCATAGATGTTAATAAGTTTGCTGCTCCTTTAAAGAGACAGTGAGAGCTGCTCATTAATTTAACTGGGGTTTGACAATCTTATTTCAATCACAGCACTGAATTGGTTTTTTATAAAAGTAAAACAAATTTAACAAAAAGGACATAGGATTAAGTGATACCAGGTATAAGGAATGAAGATAGATGGCGTTACAAGCCAACAAAAGTAAAAACACAATTCCAAGACTAAAATTTAATTTCAGCAAGTTACAGTCTTTGCCTAAGCAGTTTTCTCACCTATACTCAGTTTCCAGAGACTTCAATATCCCATGGTCAAAGCAGATCCAGTGCTCTGTGATTTTTCAAGAGCTCGAGCCCCTTGAATCCCTCAAGTGATGGACAACTGTGGTTCTCTCTCCTTTCTTTTTACAGCCTAGTGAACCTTTGAAATGTATTCTTTGAAAAGTAAGCCCAGACCAAGTTTCTCTCTCCTGCCAGGATGTAAATGCCATGCTGTCTTCCCAAAGTTCACTAACTGTGCTTCAAAAGGCCAGAAAGCTTTCTCTCCATTCCCCTCCTGATTCATATGTAAATAGGGCTTCCAAGGTTTTGGTTCCACACTGTTTAATTTACACTGGAGGCAAGTAGATAGCTTTTTTGCTATAAAGACCAGAAGTCTGAACCTCAAATGATAAGCAATTGAATTGACTGATTAATACTGTAATATTGTATACAAAGTAATATATTGAGTAAGCTCTTTAATGAAAGCCTGTCACACTAGTGAGTAATATCACTGTGAGAACATGTGCATTAAACACTGATGAGGAATTATGGATACTCATGGATATTATCCTTTATGGTCTTTGATCAAACACAGGGAGAAACGGGTTCTCTCCCAGACAGGTGGGAAGGAAGCTATCTCCCCCATTCACTAGTTTGATGGCTTTGTTTATCCTTTATGTAAATATACCCTCATTGTCTCTACTGGTCAGCCAGGCTTGTCAGGATAGCAAATACACTTTCCTTTGTCTAAGGCAGACTGTGCTTTTGCATTGCTTACGAAACACATATTAAGAACGTAATTCTAGCACACAGTCACAACTCTTTGTACTCAACACATACATACATCACACAAGAATATTAATGATCAGTGAATTATTAGTTTTCCAACAATATATTATATGCTACTTTATGGGTACATATAATGGCAACAGTGTTAGGTGTAATAAGTATGTCAGGTCTGACAAAAATTGCTGACTGAGTAGTAAACCATCAGTGGCCCTATGTCACAATGACCCCATCTCCCGCTCCTATATCACTAACTGTTACAGGTGTGATGCTCTAACATATATTATTGTTACATACAACTAACTCATTTGCTTTTTTATATGTCAGGAAGTTTGTATTGTTTTCCTCCTCAGAGGGTCGATGATTTTGAGATCACCAAGTGTTAAACAGACAGCATACATAAATGTTACATCCTGAAGACTATTCAGTAGATAATGATAGTTTATCCTAAACTCATGTGATAGCCAGTGAGATTATGCACATCAACTTCTTCGTTGTCTTGAGTGCAGTCAACAGCAGGTATCCAGCCCTCACATATCATACAATCTCTAGAATGTGAGGGCTGGATACCTGCTGTTGACTGCACTCAAGACAACGAAGAAGTTGATGTGCATAATCTCACTGGCTATCACATGAGTTTATCCTAAACTCATCATTATCTACTGAACGAGAGCACTTTGCTGACCAGAAGTCAGGTCAGAAACCCTGGAGACATAAGAGCTCTCCTGTTTAGTTTGTTTGATATTTATATTAGGGTTTTTTTGTTTTCTTTTTTTAAAGAGGTTACAGACTTAAATGCTTTCAGTATTTGAACATTTAAGACATTCATACCCATGCTGGTCAGATGTCCACATATTTCCAATGAAGACATTCAGAATGTGTGTGTAACTATATATATAAAAACTTTGGCTGGGATTTGCAAAAGCACATAAGGGAGTTAGGTGCCCAACTCCCTTTTAAATTCAGTGGGCTCCTAACTTCCTTATGCTCCTTTGAAAATGTTTTGGTGAACAGCAAGGATCTGATCTTTTAAGCTCTCTATGTCTGGAACTCCCACAGGGTGTTTCTATGCATGTGGGGCTTGGAGGAACAGGCCAAAGGTAGCTTAGTGTGTCTCAAGGTTAATATTGACCTCTACTTCACCTCAGTCAATGTTTCCTCTCAGGTCAATATGTGTGCCTCATTAGAAGTTAATCATCCAGCTTCATAGGATACTATTGTTAAACACAGTTTATCTGCAGTTACATCAGTAACTATTTATTAGTGAGTCTTTCTGTCCTGCAGAACTCATTTATCTAAAGAGATTAAATCATTTTCCTGTAAATCAGTCCATTCCTCCCCAGCTTCAGCCCCTTCCACCACCACATTCCTAACAAGACTTGGAACTGTATTTTTACAGAGCTTGCAGCACGGGGTAAACATGTTTAATTGAGGCCTGTTAATTGAGTTTGTCTCTCTCTCTCTCTCTCTCACACACACACACTCTCTCTCTCTCTCTCTCTCTGTCTGCCATAAATATAAAGGGAAGGGTAAACACCTTTAAATCCCTCCTGGCCAGAGGAAAAACCGTTTCACCTGTAAAGGGTTAAGAAGCTAAGATAACCTCGCTGGCACCGGATCAAAATGACCAATGAGGGACAAGTTACTTTCAAACCGGGGGGGCGGGAGGGAACAAAGGGTTCTCTTTGTCTGTGTGATGCTTTTGCCAGGATCTGAGAAGGAATGCAGGTCAGAACTCCTGTAAAGGGTTAATAAGCAATCTAGTTAGATATGCGTTAGATTCTGTTTTGTTTAAATGGCTGATAAAATAAGTTGTGCTGAATGGAATGTATATTCCTGTTTTTGTGTCTTTTTGTAACTTAAGGTTTTGCCTAGGGGGATTCTCTGTTTTGAATCTGATTATCCTGTAAGATATTAGCCATCCTGATTTTACAGAGGTGATTCTTTTACTTTTCCTTTAATTAAAATTCTTCTTTTAAGAACCTGATTGCTTTTTCATTGTTCTTAAGATCCAAGGGTTTGGGTCTGTGTTCACCAATGCAAATTGGTGAGGATTTTTATCAAGCCTTCCCCAGGAAAGGGGGTGTAGGGCCTGGGGGGATTTTGGGGGAAAAGACGTTTCCTAGTGGGCTCTTTCCCTGTTATTTTTGTTAGACGCTTGGTGGTGGCAGCAATAAGGTCCAGGGACAAAAGGTAAAATAGTTTGTACCTTGGGGAAATTTTAACCTAAGCTGGTAAAAATAAGCTTAGGGGATTTTTCATGCAGGTCCCCACATCCATACCCTAGAGTTCAGAGTGGGGAAGGAACCTACACACACACAGTTTTCTGTTAACAAAATGTTCTTGTAGACAGTGACATTTATTTAATTAGTCATCGCTACCTGTAAAAATCTGGTTAGATTGTGTTATGCCTACACACCATTAAAATTAATTTCTCATATTTCCATCTTGCTGCTTCAGTGGCCATCGTATTCTAGTTAATTATACATGTAAGAATATGCACGTACATGCAACACCAGTTATAAAGGAAAAGACTGTCAGTATATTATAGCATTATTGATTTTATAGAAGTTCATGGACATTAAAGGTCAGAAGAGACCATTATAATCATCTAGTCTGAGCTACATAACACAGACCATTGAATTTCATGAGGTGGTTCCTACATCAAGTCCATAATGAAGACTGTAAGTTGCAATAGGAAAGTCCTGGCTTCTTAGTAACTTGGGTTAGAGTCCTGGGGAAAACACACCATACTAGCAGCCCAACTCAAGATAAGCATGATCAGTACTTCTCTGCTGCTTTGCTACATATTCTTCCATCTTCTCTTCTCTCATCTTTTTTTTTTCCCATTTCCATCCCTTCTCCTTAATAAATAATTCAGTGTTGGATGATGGGATTTGGTATTCTTCCTGATCGGATTGTGATGTCATAAGAAGCTCAGCCTATTATCATCCCTCCTTTCTTCCTCATCATTCAACCCTCTTTTCGCTCCTCAGTGGGATGATGATACTGGAGGTAAATAAGCCATGTTCATCCTGCCCCTGTTCCTCCATTTTTTCTCTCTCCCCTTTTCCTCCTTAGTACATTTCTCCTGTTACTCGCCTGCCCCCATCCATATAATTCATGTGCAGGTTGGTAAGCCTTTAATTCCCTAAATATTATTGACCAAAAAAACCCAGATGGATCCTTGAGCCAAATGGCTTTGATGGCAGTAACATAAACTGAGAAATGAGTCTCCGATAACCCCCTATTTACCTGTATTGGATCACAGCTGATCATAGCTCACTGCACAGAAAACTAAATCCTGAGGTTTTGATTTTTGGAGGTTTTTTACTCAGTCCTTCTTTCAGGCAAACTCTTTAATTTCAGTGGAAATTTTTTACATGAATGAGGACTGAATAAAAACTGAGTAATGAGTTTAAACCTGCTCCCAACCTCCTCACATCCAGATAGGATATAAACACAAAAATTTTCTAACATATCATCAACAGGAGCTTAATGTAATTTTTTCAGCAACTGTAGAATAATGTATTTAATAGCTGGTATTAGACTAACACAATCTTAAAAGTTCACGGAGTAGTAATACATGAAATATAAATAAAACATCTCCACTTGTGGAAGAGATGTGTATCAAGTACTGAAATGTTGGTGTTTGAATAAACACTTTAGTTTCATTACGTGATGGAAATATTGCTTCATAGAGATGGTGTCATTGCTATTACTGTTGCCTTGTTTAGAGAGCACTGGTGTGTTAGAAAAATATTCTGTGCTGGAATATAGGGGGTTTCTATTACGCATGCGTGCGCGTGCTCTCTCTCTTTTCTTTCTTATCACTTTAATATCTAAGATCCCAGTTCAGGAAAGCATTAGAACATGTTCTTAACTTCAAGCAAAAAAGTGGTCTGATCAGATCAGTTGCCTTCAATGGAGTTACTCAAGTGCATAAAATTATGTACATGCTTAAGCACTTTCCCAGATTGGGGCATAAGTGAATTATTCAGCTTAAACAAAGAGACCCTGTAACTTGTTATCACATAACTTGCAGTTGCCTTGTGCAAAACTCTCCCTTTGCAAAATCGGGTTGGCCAGTTGGCCAGTTTACAGAAGAAAAATTGACTCACAAATGTAAGTGAAAGGAATTTAATATTATGAAGGATGGAAATGACCTTGAGAATAATATCCATGGATTCTTTATCCAGAACATGGTTCAACAAAGTGTTCAAGGATGGCTGTCTCATTAACAGTAAAATCTTAGCTGTCCTTCGGTAAGCAGTCCATCTTTGCTGAACAAAGTGTGTATTCAGAATAAAGGCAGAGACCTCAAAACTGGGAAGGTATAGGTCTGAGATTTTTGAAGCATGATATGGTTTATTATAGAGATTCTTTGTTAGAAGCCAATGCTGCTAGAGCATAAATAGTGTTAAAATATTCCACTGGCTCTAGCAAATATTTTGATTAATACCCATATATTATAGAAGATACTGGGAACAAAATTTGTCCCTGTTTTAACTCTAGATGAAGTCAGCTGAGTTACACCAAGGATGCATTTGGCCCAGTCCATCTTACATGTATGTGAAATTTTCTGTTTTGGTGAACCATGATATTTGGGTCTATCAGTCAGTCTCAGTAAGGGCAAGGGAAGGAGGAAGTGCTGCTTTCTTTTCCTGATGATGATGTATCTCTTTGCTAACAAAAATATATTGACTAACCAGCTATTCAGGCCTGACTGTGTTTCCTCAACTACTTCACTCTAGAATTGCTTCTTCCGCACTGGAGATTTCTCTGGGCTTGGATAAGATTTTTTCAGTTGAGACTGTATCTTGTTGAAATTAGCCAGCCTGGGGCTTGTTCCCCAGTGTTGGTTTGCACTCCCTATAGTGCATGGGGATAATTCAGAGTCAATATTTTGTCTAACTTATCCAGGTTCTAGTAGCATTGAAAGAGGATTGTGTATTCCAACTACATAAGATTTGAAAATTAAGGAACTTTGTCACATAATTGGGAAAAAATGGGTGTCAGTTAATTGCACTGTAGCCCTTTTATCTAGTTTCCCATGTAAGTATGTGTTGTGTCATTTTTGAATCCGAGGCATAAATAGAATTCACAAGATACCATGGTGGTTGTACTTGTTTTCATGGTACAGTGAAATATTTTGTGCTTGTCTTATTTTTGTTCTTCTTTGAAAGCATCCATTGGGGTACAGTTCAAGGGAAGCTGTTGATGAAAAACTGCCAAAACAGATTAAAGGATTCAAAAGAGACAATGTAATGAAGAATTCAGTTTATTTTCAGATTGTTACTCATCGCAGGAGTCATCTGGCATCTCCAGGTATATTCCAGTTCATTTTGTCTCTATGCTTTGCCTGAGGTTCTAAATCAAAAAGACATGAATTTTTGCAGATGGCATTAGGCCATGCTTCATTTCTGGTCAAATAACACAATGATGTGACTTGTTCATCTGTAAAAATTTGCAGAAGTGCACCAAACATCTGCACATAATGAATCCACTCATGCAAAGAAAGCTAAGTGCCCTGTTTGTCACACTGGATCTGCAAGAATTAGTCTTTCCTCAGACAGCTTCAGAAGTTGTGCTGCTACAGGAGGCAACAGTCCACACCATTAATGCAGGGGTGCCAAGAGCCTTTGAACCAAACTGTAAACCCCGTATGTGATGGAAACCACTTCAAGCCAGAAGTGCTACCACACCCCCATCACTCCTACTTCAGCACCAATGCATTAATCTGATGAGCCAAAGTCAAAAAGTTCACCCTCACTGCCCTTGTGAATGCCTAGCCCAATTTGGGGGTAAGAAAAAGTGAGCCACAGTACCCTGAAAAAACAGTAAATTCTACACGACAACTATTATTAATTGTGGTTATTCTTTTCTATTTCAGTAGTGCCTACAATGTGCTAGATACTCTTTGGGGCAGAAGTTGTGTCTTTCTGTATGTATGGACAGTAATATACAAAGTGTGGTGGGAGATGGATAAACCATATTATATCTGTAATATTATATATAATCAGCCATCCCTATCTACCCTTCTACCTAGCCATTATTAGTCAGCTAGATTATTTGAAGCATAATGGAAGAAGTGGGTCTTGTGGAGGGATTTTAAAGTGAAGGTCAGCAGTGCCAGAGAATGGTGGGCTTGGTGGGAAAGAGAAGAGAATTTAAGTTTTGGCCATGCAAAAGATAAATTAATGAGACATCCAGGAAATATTGGCAGAGACAGGCTCCGACATGGGATTGGATCAAGGGCGGAATATCGGGTGCGGAAAGGCAGACTTGTGATTCGCAGGAGTAAAGATGATAGGTGAAGCTATGTGAGCCGATGAGATCACTCAGAGATTGGGTGTAAAGGAAGAAATGGAGTGGAGGGGACCACAGGGACTCTGAACCTCTATAGAGAGGGGAAGAGATGCTGAAAGTGAGGTAGGAGAAAAAGCAGAGGACAGAGTTTTGTAAGTCCATATAGTAAAATATTTTGAAAATGAGGATATGATCAACTGTCAATAGCAATAGAGGTCCAAGGAGGGTGTATATTGAGTAGAGATCTGAGATTTGGCTATGAAGAAATTGTTAGAGCTTGGTGAGAGTGGTGCCAGATTGCAGGGAATAGCGGATGAAATTGGCAACTCAGGGCAATATTGGCTAATTGCAAATTCAGTTCAGAGGTGAACAGAAGAAGGAAGTTGGAGAGACAGGTGGGATGAAAGGTGGGTTTTATGAGTGTGAGGGAGACCACAACATGCTTATATTTTGAGTACAACTTCCCTGGTTGTACTGAATCAACATGATTCTTTCATTATGTTGGCAGCAAAATTAATAGACTTAAAATTGTGTTTCTACATTTCTTAACAAATGGGCAACGACATCCTGTTCCTGTGAGGTGCTGAGCATCCTTACGTCTCACCAATGTCAGCACCTGCTGGGATTGGGCCTGAAAAGAACAAGGAACAGATTTCTTTGTCATATGCCAGCTTTCAGAGGCTAAGGTAATTAATGGTCTCAGTTTTCAAAAGTGACTAATGATTTTGTGCATCTCAGTTTTAAGACACCTTTAAATGGATTTTCAGAGGTCAGGTCCTCACTCCTCTAAAAATCAGGCCCTTTTACAGTGTCTCAAGTTGGGCTCCCAAAATCACTAGTCATTCTTGAAAACTGAGGCCATTGTCTCCATTAGCTCTGAGCCCAAATGTCCCTTCCAGCATGGTAATTCATAGCAAACAGGAAAATGGGGTCAGATACAGATTAAAGAGATTACAGTTACATGAGATTATGATCCATTGTGAGGCATCACTATTGTCCAGCAATTTTATTATGTCAAAAGAGTGTGTGTGTTGCAAATCCAGGCTGCATTGGTAAGCCTCAGTAACAATGGGAAGCATTGATTTAAGCAAGGTTAGATGTGAAAACAACATAAACCCCTCTGCATTTCTTCTGGCTTTAAGAGCTTTTTGATCAGTCACCCTTTTGAATTGAAAAATACTATTCACGAGGTCAGAAAATTGTCATGAGGAGGTAGGGTACATGGCAAATTGTTTAGTTATCAGACAAGATGGCCAATAACTAAGGCTATGTTTTAGTTAACGGGTATTTTTAGTAAGTCACGGACAGGTCACGGGCAGTAAACAAATTTCATGGCCTGTGAGCTGTCCATGACTTTCACTATATGCCCCTAAGTAAAACTTGGGCTGGGGGACAATGGGTGCTGGGCAGCGGGAGTGGGCAGCAGTGTGCGGCCCTGGACCCCTGCTGTTGCGGGGAGGTGTGGGGGGGCCAGGCGGCAGCACGCAGCCCGGGGTCCCTGGTGGTCCTGGGCAGGGGCCAAGGGTTGGCAGGGCAGGCAGGCTTCCTACCCAGCTCCGACCAGCATGTCCCTGGAGCTCCTAGGGGGAGGGGCAGCCAGGGGGGCTCTGTGCGCTGCTCCCATCACAAGCATCAGCTCCGCAGCTCCCATTGGCTGGGAACCCCAGCCAATGGGAGCTGCAGGGGTGGCACCTGTGGGCACAGGCAGCACGCAGAGCCCCCCAGCTGCTCTGCCTAGGAGATACAGGGATATGCCAATGGGAGCCAGGGAGCCCCCCCACAGGTAAGCACCAGGGAGCTCCCCCACAGGTAAGCACCACCATGCACCCCAGCCCTGAGCCCCCTCCCACGCACCCAAACTGCTGCTGCTGGCGAAGGGGCTGCCCAAGAACTGGCTGCTGCAGAAGTCATGGGAAGTCACGGAATCTGTGACTTCTGTGACAGACACACAGCCTTACCAATAGCCTATAGTAAAGCATTATAAAATGTGTGGACTTGAGGAAACAATCAAGTGACTATGGATGGATCCAGCCTCTCCAAACAAGGGACTTCTCAGCCATATATACTGGCTTTCTCTACACACAGAGCCCCCCAAGGAAAAGGAATCAAATAGTAAGAAACTGATTTATTATTAATAAAAAGAATATTGAAATATCGAGCATTCTGTGGCCTTCAGGAGCCTTTACTGAAAGCTATGAGCTTCAGCATGACCAGTTTAGCATCTGCAGTTTGTAAAGCAATTATTATTTTGTATTGGATGACTGTGATGAGCTCCCCAGGGTGCAGCCTGGGACTGTGGGACCACTGTGCCCACTTAAACTCTCAAGCCTGGGCTGTATCTCACAATGCCTTGCTAGTGGCAAGCAGCAACCCCTCCAGGCACTGTCATCACCCAGCACAATCACATGTGGAGGCCCCTACCCAGCTAGATTGCATGAATGCTCCCAGAGCCACCCATGAATCACCCAGAGAAAGGCACCAGCCAAATCCCCCCCAGCTCCCCGCACTGTACCTCAGGAATATACCGCCTTGCACTGCTCAAGACAAGCAGTGCAAATTTATTAATTGGTTCATCACTTCATCAATGGAAAGTGGACATACACCTGCCTTTGCAAACCTGAGTAGATTTACCACACATTTCAGGCAAACTCACTGATATACAGTTAAACAAATTTATTGACTAAAAAGATATATTTTAAGTGATTATAAGTAATAGGCAAAAAGTCAGAGTAGTTATCAAAATAAAATATAAGTACGCAGTCTAAACTCTCAACCCTATTAGACTGGGCAACATCTTGATTAAGCAATTTTTCTCATCCCACTCTATACTGCAGTCCTAACGTACAGGTTTATCCCTTAAACCTGGGCCAGTCCGCTGTCGGAGTCTTCGGTCTTTGTTGCTTGCAGCATAGTTGTGGGCAGGAGAAAGGCCCAGCATGTGGCCACTGTGTTCTGTTTTATACCCTTAGTCCATGTGCTTGGAGAACACAAGTCCAGGTGAGTCATTGATTTGTAACTCCCTTGCTAGACAGTGGCTGTTGATGGGTTGTTTGGCACCCGCCCGGGCATTGGTTACTATCTCTCCAGAGACAATGCTAAGGAAAGTATCTGGGCGCTCCTACAGCATATTTTATTGATAACCATGCAGCACATTCCCATAACTTCATATGCATTATGATGTACATATTTATATGAAACAATGGGTTTCAGCAGATCATAACCTTTCCAATGATACCTCACATGGCATGCTTTATATACAAGATCACAATTTATATAAATGAGGAATATGGGGGTTACAGGGTGCTCCCCATAGTATAGAATGTTACAATGACATTAGCATCTACAGCCCACACCAAAATCGGGGACCCATTGTGCTAGATGCTGTACAAGCACATAGAGAAAGACACTCCCTGCCATGAAGAACTTACAGTCTGAATGGCCAAGATAGGGAAGGCAGGGAAACCAGAGTACAGAGAAGTGAAGTGATTTGCCCAAGGTCTCACAGCCAGTCAGTGGTGGAACCAGGAACACCACAGACCTGATTCTCAGTCCAGTGTCTTATTAAACCATGCTGCCTCTGATACAGATTTATGCAAAGAGTAAAAGAAATATAGATATATATTCTGTTCACAGCCAACATTCTAAAAATAAAAGCCTGCTAGCAAATACCACCAGCTTATTTTTAAAGCACTTGTTTCTTTTATCTAAGCAACATAAGTCTGAGGAGTCCTTAAGCTGCAGTTGGGGACAGATACTGTTTTCACATCAGTGTTGGCCTTCTCAATGGTTTTCTGTTTGAATATTTAGGAATTTATCTGTGTTTTTCTGATAAAATAGTGAATCTGGGAATTTTTAAAGACATGCTTTTTTTCAACCCAGAGGTCTACTATTATATAGTTTTATGCCAGACTAAGGAGACAATATATTTTTCCCCAGCAGTAACAGCAAATAATGTATGCAGATATACTACATGCTCATCTATTACATATAGAATGATTATGTGCACTTAGGATCCATTAGAGGGAATTTCCTCCTATATTGTGCATTTGGGGTACTTGGTGCCACTCTCCTTATTTGCAATTTCCTGACATTGATGGATCATTGAGATTATAACCAGCTTCAGATATAAAACCCTATTTTTAAATTATTTTTGAGTTACAAGTCATTAAAAAAATATTGATTTGAAATTTTTGACCAGTTTCTTCTGTGTATACTGTTTGTTTAGCGAGTAATTCTGAAATACTCCTCAGATGGCCATAACGTATGGTCCCCTAATTAATCAGTCATGTGTAATGAATACAAGGGCACTTATAATGCTTGCCCATATATTCCACTTTTAGGAGTCAAATACAGGGAAGAGCAGGGCATGGCTAGGCCAAACAGAACTTGGAGTTATTCTCTAGTGCCCAGAGAGTGTAAAATGAGAACAGTATAGAACTATAGCTAGTATAACTCTGCCTGTGGCATTCCCAGTAAATCCACACCCTGGCTGAATTTCCTTTTGTAGAAAGTGATGTAAAGTCTCTAACAGGTTTGCCCCTTAAGGGCTCAAGGCCTGGGGGCCAGCCAACCCTGATTACTGAAGGAACTGCTCCAGCCCACCTGTGCCATGTTAACAGCCGTATGGGGACTGATGGAGGGCACCTGTTTCCCCTGGAAGATTCAGAAAGGTGGGAAGTTCAGAAAATGTCAGGGAGTGAGAAGCCCCTGCAGGGAAGACCTTGATTACGAGGGGAGTTGAGTAGTCAGAGCCAGGAGGCTGAACTCCAGCCAGGAGCATCTCTGAATTAGGACTCCATTGTGAGAACCCCCGTCTAAGGAGGAAGATACAGTGGGGTGGGGCCTGGAGAGCCAGTGCATACCCGAGTACTAAATAAATTGGACCCCCAGAAGGGGAGTGATTTTTGGACTGAGCGAGTTTTAACGGGTTCTGAAGAGGGGGGGGAAACAAGCAGCTTGCTGTAAAGTGACCTGTGGCGATGAGTAGGTGCTGAGAAGGCTGCCGGCCTTGTTACAAGGCCATTATTGACATAGGTGTGTGTTAGCTCACTGTCCTTGTGTACAGGATGTTACACTCTGAAAACAATTAAGCTCAAGGTTAGCAATTTTATTGTGTATTCACTAAGAAGTTCTACAGGTGAAAAAGGAAAAGTTAATGGGCACCCCTCTGCCAGTATAAAGGGATCTTAGTGTAAATTAGCATTAGGCCCAACAAGTAACTGCTTTGTTTAGGCTATGGCTACACTACAGCTTAAGTTGACATAAGTTATGTCATGCGGAGGTGTGAATTAGACACCCTCCGCCCCACCGTAGCAATATAACTTATATTGACTTAAGCACCAATGTGGTTATGACTGTGTTGGTGGGAGAGCATCACGCAAACTGGAAGTATCTAAGTGGCTATTGAGCTGGAATTGTTCCTGTACTACCTTGGTCTCTCAGCCAAACTTGTTGCCAACTAACAGGTGAAAAATGGAGAACCGTAATGACAACCACATATTGTTTTGATATGTGCTTGCCTAGGAAAAAAAACACAAACTCATGAAAATAAAATGTGTATTTTAGTGCTGCTGACTTGTTATATCATTCTCTGCTGCCACAGTACAGTTGGGCATGAGGACAGGATGTATTTTTAAATACCCCCCCCCCAAATCTAAGAGTCTTTGAAACAGCTTCAAAGATAAATTCAGAATTAGAATACAGAAACAGTGTGTAAACCTGTATATGCTTGCAGATTTGTACACGTCTACTTTGTTGCTCAGCCCATGATTGCAACAGCTAGCTGTATATGAGCTAGATATTTTATCTATTCCAGCCTGCTCTTGCAGTAGCCTCATCTTTCTTGAAACTTTGGTAGCACGCCTTTTTCTGAAACAATTTGTTCATTAATGCAGCAGTAATCATGAAAATAGGTCACAGCCCTTTTGGAGTTAAGCTGTTATGTCCCCACAGAGAACAGCACTTAAATATCAATAGCGTAACTGGGAAAACTCGGCAGTTATTTCCCTGTTTTCTGCAGCTCAATGAGGAGTTGTTCGATGCAGACCCCATTGCACTCAGGATGAATGGTGGTGATTGTGAGAAAATGATCTCCTATTAATGCAAGATGTCACAGTGAGAACAAAGACTAGTTTTTACCATGATGTGATGAGCTCACCCAAGCCCCAATTTGGGAGAATTTGATGCTGGTCCAGGTGCCAGCTTTTGCATGTGTGACATACCAGGGAAAACTTTATAAAACGTTAAACAGGGCATTAAATATTGATTCATGGCATTTAAATCACAAGGTCATATGGGGTAAGATGGTAATTATGACATTTTGCATACTATTTCCTTCTGCAATCCCCGCCCCCTCCCAATAATGTAATCTTTATCAGAGCTAAGACAATCACATTCTAATTTAGAAAAAAGAAGCCTATCACAATATAGTAAAAACAAAAAAAGTTCAGTTTTTACTGGCATAAACATCTATCAAGAGTCAGTGTATTTCAGATTAAAGGTTGCTGCCAACTTTTCCACACCACACATCCTCCTTGTTCCTACTCCGGGATTTTGTTGTTTTCTCAGGAAAGTCCTGGCATGAAATGCTGTGAAGATGTGTCATTTCACTACACATATGACCATTCATGTAACAGAGCAGCAGTGTGAAGGAGCGGCACTCACTGGCTGTCCTGGGCTGCTTGTTGCTGTGGACTCAGCAATATTTTAAATAAATATATAATTTATCAAAAACAGGACAATGAATGCCTTTAACACAGCTACAAATTAAAAGATTAGATACAACACACTTCACTAGTGTCCTGCAAACAAAAGCGTGAGATATAGCTGTTGTGTTAAAAGAACATAACAAAAAAACAGCCATACTGGGTCAGACAAAGGTCCATCTAGCCCAGTATCCTGTCCTCTGATAGTGGCCACTGCCAGGTGCCCCAGAGGGAATGAACAGAACAGGTAATCATCAAGTCATCCATCCCCTGTTGTCCATTTCCAGCTTCTGGCTAACAGAGGCTAGGGCAGAGGTGGGCAAACTACGGCCTGCGGGCCACATCTGGCCTGCGGGACCATCCTGCCTGGCCCTTGAGCTCCCGGCCAGGGAGGCTAGCCCCCGGCCCCTCCTCTGCTGTCCCCCCTTGCCCCACAGCCTCAGCTCGCTGTGCCGCTAGCACTCTGGCCCTCCTCTCCTGCCAAGCGGCGCGGTGGCGTGGCTGGCTCTGGCCAGGCGGCAGGGCTGTGAGCTCCTGCTGCTCTGAGCAGCATGGTAAGGGGGCAGGGAGCAGGGGTTGGATAAAGGGCAGGGGGTCCCAGGGGGCAGTCAGGGAGCGGTTGGATGGGGCTGTGGTTCTGGGGATGGTGGTCAGGAGACAGGGGAACGGGGGGGTTGGATAGATGTGGGAGTCCCGGGGGACCTGTCAGGGGGCAAGGGTGTGGATAGGGGTCTGGGTAGTCAGGGGACAGGGAGCAGTGGGGGTTGGATAGGGGGTGGGGTCCCAGGAGGGGGCAGTCAGAGGCCAAGGAACAGGGGGCATGGATGGGTTCAGGGTTCTTAGGGGAGCAGTCGGGGGCAGAGGCCAGGCTGTTTGGGGAGGCACAGACTTCCCTACCTGGCCCGCCATACAGTTATCACAACCCCAATGTTGCCCACGGGCCAAATGTTTGCCCACCCCTGGGTTAGGGGCACCATCCCTGTCCATCCTGGCTAATAGCCATTGATGAACCTATCCTCCATGAACTTATCTAGACCTGTTATAGTCTTGGCCTTCACAACATCCTCTGGCAAGGAGTTCTACAGGTTGACTGTGCATTGTGTGAAAAAATACTTTGTTTTAAACCTGCTGCCTATTAATTTCGTTTGGTGGCCCCTAGTTCTTGTGTTTTGAGGAGGAATAAATAGCACTTCCTTATTTACTTTCTCCACACCAGTGATGATTTTATAGACCTCTATGATATCCGCCCTTAGTCTGTTTTCCAAGCTGAAAAGGCCCAGTCTTATTAATCTCTCCTCATATGGCAGCCTGTGGAAAAAGTTAAGATATTACTAGTTCTTGCAATATCAACCATTATAAGTACAGGTAAAGCACTGGTTACAGCAGGTTAGCTTACCTAGTGGTTCATAGGTAAGAACACTTTCTACATACACCTTTTGAACTATAGTTGAGCCCTGCAATATTCCCCAAAAGTCAGTGGGTTTGCTCTCTACCAGCCAGTAGGGAGAGCAAATTCCAGTATTGAGGGCTCCGTAATGCTCAAATCTGGAAGCGGTTAGTTCATGCCTCCAGGTTATTTCACTGTCAGAGAAAAGCACTGAGAGGCAAGGTCTCACAGACACCCATAACCCAAACCACAAAATTTAACCAGAGAACCAAAATATCTTGAATTGCACCCAGTTAGAAATTGGAACCTAATACCATCTTTGAAGAGCTGGGATAATGCATTCTCTTTGCAAAACAACATAAGTAGGTAAATTCTGCAGTAGTTTAGCTGTGAGTGGTCTTCAGGTATCAAGTAAAATGTGTTGCAGCAATCTATTTGAAGACAAAAGTCCTAGCCAAATGAAGATGGAAAAAAGTAATTAATGGCTACCTCCGTCGTGAAGAGATCTAGAAGTATCCTGGGATTCAACAGGACTCCTAGAGTTCAAAACTTGATAATGCAAGACAGACATGCCTGTTCAATTGTGCAGTTTGACATTACTGCAACTACTTCAAGTTGCTTTTTCCAGTCCACCAGCATTATCTGTCTTATCCGGAATGAAGTTCAGACAGCTACTTTTACCTGAGTCTGTTCCTTAAGCAGATACTGGGAAAGTCAGTCAGCAAGGTCTGATGAAATAAACATAATGCTAATGAGTGTTATCCTGAGAGCTGGTTGGAAATTTTTTGAAACTATTTTGTTAGAAGACATGGATTTGTCAAAATGGAAACTTTTCATGGGATTGTACCAATTTCGACGAAACTTTCTCAGGTCCAGGACAGTTGAGAGAGAGCTCTGAGAATAGCCAATAGGAAGGTAGTTAGGGCACCTACATGCAAGGTGGGAGACCCAACTCCTCGCTCTGCCGGATTCAGAGCAGGGACTTGGGTCTTCCACCTTCCATGTGAGTGCCCAGACCCCTGAGGTATTGGTTACTCTGCTTTTTTGTCAAAAATGTGGAAAGGGCTCTGTTCCCTCCCAGTTTTCATTATCGCTGGTGTACTAATCATACTTCACGCAAACCATCTCTCTAGGGGCCTTGTGTACACATCAAATAGAAGGGTTGACAAGATAGATCCTTCTTATATCCTTCATAAGAGAGTCGTCTCAGTTGAGCAATTGCCCGATATTCAGGGTCCCTGTGGAGAGAAAAACAACAGAATCACTCCTGTGCAGGCCTGTCTATCCCTACCAGCGTCCACACGCATGTGGAAATTTCATAGGCAACAGTATCAAAGGCTGCTGACAGATCTAAAAGAAACAGTATGGGACACCTGGTTTTTGTTTATCCCCTCAGGAGGTCATTCATAAGATCTTTTATGTTATGAAATAAAAGACACTTCAGAGAATAGAAAATGAACTCCTGAAGAACACAGAAAATGTTCAGAATACTTTCTGAGCCTTAGGAAAGGGAGAAAAACACAACAGAGCAGGAGTTGCTAGGGACAGGCTTTTAAAGCATTCGAACTTTTTTATTCGTATAATGCTTGTTAAACAAATTAAAACATATTGGGCTTGATTCTGATCTCACTTGCAGGGGTTAACCTCAGTATAAATACATTTACTGTAATAACACTACTTCTGATTTCCCTAAGTGTAAGTGAAAGAATTAGCCTTTATTCAGATATGACAAATAAAATATGTTACCTTAGCTTTATTCATAGTGCAAAACACTGTAAAATTCCAGCCTACATGGAGCAGCTTCAGATTTAAAATACAACTCTTTTTTTTAGGAGAAAGGATGCAGGCCCAATGCATGAGACAGTGACCCAGTACCCTAGAGCAATTTTTCAGAGAAGGTGAGCAGGAGGGAAACCATCAAAGAAAACTTCTGATAACAATGTAATTGATAAGGCATTCATACCTGAAGACCCCTGGACATTTTAACAAAAGTTAAAACCCAGAATTTCAAAATTGCAACATGTTCCAAGAATCAGACAGATCGTAGAACTGCCATAAGAACAAATTCCCAACCCAGTCCCTACCATCACCCCAGGTAAACCAACCAGGACATAAAGATGTCTTTGTTCGCACCTGGAATGATGCCACAGATGTCATCTGGCATACCATGGGATAGGAAGAAAATCATTCTCAAGATAGGGCTAATTTTCTAACCCAGTGGAAGAATGAGTGTTTTCTCATAGTACATAGTCTCTTTTTCTAATTCCTAATCTTATTGGCAACACTTTCTACAGTCAGACACAAAACATGGGACACCTAACTTGGGAATCACATATTTTGGTGCTCATATTGGCATATACGTTCCTAATAGTATTAGGTATTTAAGCACCTAAATGTTTCTCTGTGAGGTTAAATGCATGATTTAGGCATCCAGCTTACCATACCAGTTTGAAAATGAAGGCCCTGGTCTGAAAAACAAATGTGTGGGTGTGTGGATGTCTCCCCAAGCTGGTGGAAACGAAATTTATTGTGGAAGAGATTTATAGAGTCTCCTGGGAATGCATGCGTTACAATATATCCTTAGGTTTGGATTAGATTTTTATTGGTAAATGTCAGTAAACATCAATTTCACTGTCCACACAAACTGACAAAAATATTTCCATTTATTAATAACTGAAATTTGCAGATAGGCAAAGAAAAAATGCTGCTTGGGAACTTAGTTTCATTTAAGGATGATGTTGACAATTTGTGTTAATGATTATAAAGCTTTAACTTTTTGAACCACACTATCTACTGTCATTAAATAATGTACGACACCCCCCTATAATGTCCCACAATGGTGAACATTTAAAGAGAAAAAAATGCTTCAAATAAACTGACATTATCCATCAAAATTATAAAAAAAATAAAAAAATTGAATTGTGCTAAACCAAAATATACTTCAGCTTGGGTCTGATCCAAAACCCACTGAAATCAACTTGGAGTTTTTTGCATTGATTTCAATTGACTCTGGGTCCAGTCCCATTTTAAGAGGTCTCTGACTCCATCCCCCAGATTGTAAAGAAGATTCCTTGGTAAACTTGTTGAGTGGTGAGAAGTGATATTAGGTCTGGATCCTGCACTGATATACGTATCGATGAAGCCCAGGGCTCACATGGCACTCACTGCAGGATTTGGGCCGGAGAGCTGATATTGGAAAGGTCGGGAACATTCAGTATGGCCATGTAGGCTACTGAAGCAGAGAAATCATGACTAAGGAATGAAAGAAATGTATTGTTTGTTTCCCTTCATCTTTAAGTGGGGGAGCTAATCATTAGTAATGCTGTGTTTGAGTTATGATTTGTGTTTAATTAGCAAAGATATGTGGTTAGTGAAACAGCATCATGAGCTGCTTGCAATATTTGTAATGAACTTTTTGCCAGTGTTGGAAATTAATTGGAGTAAACCTGCAAGCCAGTGTTTTCCAAGGTCCCATGCTATCGCAACCCATATGAAAAGTATCTCTGAAGTTCTAGTCTAACCCTGCTTCTGAACCCCACTACTTCTTGGGAAGATTTTCATCATTGTCACCCTCAGTGTATATTATTGAAGGGGTTATTTGCCACGGTGACCAGTAAACCATGAAATTGTGTAGTATTGGTAATCTCAATACTGATTCTGGAGATGTGCTCCTATGCTTATTCTCAGTTGGTGATGGTGGACATTTGATACGGAATCCCCTGGAGTAGTAATAGCCTGTGTTTACCAGGTACAGAACCATCTCTTTAGTGACATTGTTAAACGTGAGCAAAAATTAGAGTGCTCTTTCTGTGAGAATCTCTCTCCTTCATTACAGTGCTTCAGGTCATAAACATAGCTTGCTGGTTGCCAAATCTCTTAGCAGCAGTAGGGCCTTGCTGTGTTATCAACTAATGAAATCGTTATGATTTCATCCTATGCCTGTTTGCTTTTCTAATACACTCATTCCTCAGTTACTACTGATTCTGAAATTCAGAGTAGGTCAAAAGCCTAACTCCAGGTAGAGGGGGCTCTTCTAAATAATAGCAACTTGGGAACAATGGGAACTCTTGCTAATTATGTTTCTATCATTCAGCCACAATAGGCTTTTGTATTACTCTTAATGTGAAATAGCCTAGGGGTATTATTTCAGTGCACTTCTGTAAATGTACTCATTGACTAAAGTGCTTGAAATCAAGCCCTTTTTATGTTGTTTTGCTAAAGCCATTGTAGTCTGGGAAGAAATGAAAGGGATACAAACCATGGCAAGAAACAAGTGGCTAGTTGCACTGTGAGATTCAAGGCCAAGCTCAGTTAAATACAGAAATAGATAGGGCAGTGGGACAGATTCAGAGGTTTATAGTTAAAGTGATGTAAATTACAGGTCAGTAAGTGAGTACAGTGGAGTCGCATCTTACATGGGAGTTAGGTTCTAAAGTCAGCGCATAAGGCGAAAATTGCCTATAGTCAAAAAGAGAGAAGACGGAAGCTTGAAAGAATAAAAAGGGAGAAAGACTACTTCAACGTCATTATGTGCAAACCGAAGTGCCTCAGGATGGCCAGGAGCTTTGTCTATGATCAGCAACGCTTTAAAGTCAAGTCCTTTCTCTTCGAGGTACCGCTTGACCTCCGGAATGAAAGACTTGTGGAACCAATCCAGAAATAATGCTGCCGTCACCCAAGCCTTTTTATTTGATTGCCAGAACACAGGCAGGAGATTTTTGTTCTTGCCTTTTAGGGCACGGGGATTTGCAGCCCGGCTTTATTAAATGTCCAGCCGCATTGCCACAAAACAACACAGTCACACGGTCTTTAGCTGCTTTGAAGCCAGGGGCTTGTCTTTCTGATTTCGAAGTGTAAGTGTGGTTGGGCATTTTTTTCCAAAAGAGCCCAGTCTCGTCAGCATTAAAAACTTGTTCCGGAAGACAGCCCTTTTCTTCTGTGATTTTCTTTAATTGTTCGGGGTAGGATTTTGCTGCCTCTTCATTGGCAGATGCAGCTTCACCAGGAGTCTGCACGTTTTTGAGGTTGAAGCGGTTCCTAAAACTGTTAAGCCAACCTAGGCTGGCTTTGAATTCCTTCTCATCAGAAGGCTGTCCCTCTTCGGCGGGAGGTTTGAACAGCACGTAGAGGCTAAGAGCCTTTTCTTGCAACATGTTGCCATCGATAGGCACACGTTTATGGTTTATGTCTTCCAGCCATAAGTTTAATGCCTTTTCAGTCTTCACTAAAGTCTTATCACGCACCTGGCTCATCACCTTAGCAGTTATTGGAGCACTTGATGCCACGGCTTGACGAATTTCTCTCTCTTGAATCTTGATGTCACAGATGCTAGATTCATTGCGGCCATATTTACGCTACACGTTGGAGACTGACATACCATCTCTCAGTAAGTCCAACACAGCCAGTTTTTCCTCCAGCGTTGGAATAGATCAGCTGAGCACCAGATGAAGTAGTTGGCTTGCGTTTAGGGGCCATGTTGTATGAAGATAACACTAGAATCACAGTCAGCGCGGCGAGATGGTCGCCGGATCGGCGGGAAGCAATCGATCCAGCGGGGGTCAATTTATTGCATCTAGAAGCAATAAATTGACCCCCAAGCGCTCTCCTGTCGACTCCTGAACAGTACACCACCACCGCGAGTTATTGTTATTTTTCTTTTTTTTTTACCGAGCGCGTATAGTTGAATTCGCGTAAGTTAAATGTGCGTATGATGCGACTCCACTGTATAAGTAGTCTAACTGAGGCTGAGAGGCTACAGGGCCAAACCTGAGTGGGCACACCAGGCACTGGACTGGCCAGTACTGCTCCTCCTTGCCACAGCCATGGGGCAGGTTCCTGCACCACGGCTGCCCCCCTCCCCCACCTTGCTCGGCTTTCAGCAGCCTGTGTTCCCTCTCAGGGCAGGTCTACACTTAAAATGCTGCATTGGTGCAGCTGCGCTGCTGTAGCACTTCAATGAAGATGCTGTAAGCTGGATAGGAGAGAGCTCTCCCATTAGCTAAATTAATCTACCTTCATGAGAGGCACTAGCTATGTTGGCGAAAGAAACGGTCCCACTGATATAGCGCTGTCTACAGCAGTGCTTAGGTCAGTATAACTACCTCACCTAGGGGTGTGGGTTATTCACACCTGAGTGACATAGTTATACTGAAGTAATTCTGTAGTGTAGACCAGGGCTCAGGGATGGGGAGTGACACTACACTGGGGCAGGTCTGAGCTGGAACACGGGCTGAGCATGATGCGGATTCAGCTGGCACCAGCAGCTGCAGAGGGGATAGCTCCGCAGGGAATGACAGTGTGCACCATGGAAAAAATTTCTGGGAGCATACCTATCTGAGGGAGGATGAAAGTTATGCTATAAAGGGTTTAGGGCTGCCCCTAAGTACACAACTGTAATTGATGCCAGAATTGAACCCTACGCATCTGACCTGGTGTGATATACACACCACGAGGCTGCAAGAGTATGTAGAGGTGTCATTTAAAATTGCAGGGAGAGAGCTACTTTAACTTATACATTTGTGTTAGTTATTTCAGTTGCTGCAGCCCTCTCTCCCAGTGCCTCCACATTTATATTGTGCCAGTTTAGACTTCAACTTTAACTTCCTTAAAGTTGAAGAGTCATGTCCTGGTGCGCTTCAGGCCCTGGATTGCCTTAACCTAGCCCTACACACATTGCATCCCAGGAGGTATAAGGGCTGTCTATAAATTACATAACATTTGGGTAGGGGTGGGGGATGTTCCTTAATTGTCAGTTAGTTTCAGTGTTATAAGAGGGTGGGAGGGTCTTGAACCCCCCCCCCCAGACAAAAAATGTGTTATGTAATTTAAGAGCAGCCCCACAGAGCTCTGTCTCTTGTCCATGGCGCCTCAGTTCAGCCCCTCTGATGAGCCAGAACAGTTGTCCTGTTTTCTAGCTCCTTTTATGGGCAGGGGAAAAGTGGTGCTTCTGTCCTGCATTCCTCCTTGTGGTGAAGGCAGCAAAGAGTGGAAGCTGCAGCCAGGTCCTGGCAGGGCAGAGGGAAATAAATGTTGGGCCCCTGGCTGCGGCAAAATGGTAGATTCCAGAACCCCCAAAATGGAATTCCCTGGCAGTGTGGCAGAATGCCAGATTCCTTGGACAATTCCATGAATTCACAATAGCATAGTACATGGGGCCCTAAACCATTAGAAACTTTAGCAGCCACTGAACAACATGTGAGTTACATCATCTCTGAACTTGATCCATTCTACCTGCTATTACTCTATGTGGCCCCTTTTAGCAAAATTATAGTATCCCACAGTAATGATAGAGAATGCTACAGTAGCATTCTTCTGTACATTGTTGTAATTTGGGCCAGTACTATAGAATATGGTAGGTTTTTTTTAACATTATTTTCCACCAGCAGTAGTGAATTGCCAAGATTGAAAAGTTAAGTTAGATGGTTGTGTGTCACTGTTTTACTGTTTGTATGGTGCTATCATTGCATTTACAAGACAGTGCAGTCAATACTCATATTGATTTTTTGACCTTAATAGAAGTTTTCCAGGTCTTGCACAAATTGAGGGCATATGAAAATATCTTTTGTTCTTACCTCACAGCAAAGTCATGCTATTTGCATCACTCCCTTTTGCTGTTTTAGTGCAATACTCAGCTATGGAATATTTTAATAGTTAAAACTGCTTCTAACTTTTTAATTGAATGTGTCAGGTTACACCACGCCATTACAGTTCGAGTGCCCTTTTCATAGAATCATAGAATATCAAGGTTGGAAGGGACCTCAGGAGGTCATCTAGTCCAACCCCCTGCTCAAAGCAGGACCAATCCCCAATTTTTGCCCCAGATCCCTAAATGGCCCCCTCAGGGATTGAACTCGCAACCCTGGGTTTAGCAGGGCAATGCTCAAACCACTGAGCTATCCCTCCCCTTTTATTCTTAGATGGTAAAGGATCACTTTAAACTTTTGGATACAGTACATGTTAACACAGCTAATTTTCTACATTTCGTTGCTTGACTAAGTTCTGGTGCCCCCTAGCACCAGTACTTAAGTAAAATTAGACTTGTTTGAATTGGAGCAAGTAGCACTGAAGAGGTAATTCCATCCAGCAGAAATATTCATAGTTGGATCATTGATCCGCTCGCTCAGTTTGGTTGACAAGATTTGTTTGGTTGATTTTTCAGAGTGGAGGGGTTGTTTATAATGAACTTCATTTCTGACTGCAAAGTCAGCAATAACCATGGCAAATCAAAATGCTGACACAGGGCCAAACTATTTAGTCTTAAGTCAATGGGAAGTTTGCCTAAATTCAGAATGAGGCAGTGTAGCAATGCGAGACTCACCACCATGGTGCATCCTGCTGGCCATTCTGGAATTATCTCAATTCTTTTCACAGGGTGCTCTACTCCAGTGGTGTCTCACTCACCCTTACTCCTGCTTTGCTATCTCCACCACTCTGGGACCCGCGTCGCTCCCCAGACCTCTGGCTGTGTCCCGCCCTACTGTCTCCCCCTCTTTTGGGGGAACCGGCAGTCTATAGTCCAGTCACTCACCTCAATAACCAGCTGCAGTCACCAGTCTAGTCCCTTGCTCTGGGGGGGGTGGAAACTGCAGTCTTTGCTGGCTACTTCTCTCAGGGCAAGTGTGTGTGGGGGGGCCGGCAGGTAGCAGAGAAAACACAACACAGAGCCCTAGCACCTTATCTGTCCTTCCTCCAGGATCTCAGTCTGGCAACAGCCAGCCAGAAGCTCTTTCTACTCTGCCCAGCACTGCTCTAGCCATGGTGCTCCTAAGTAGCTAGTCCTTTCTAGCAAGCCAGGGAAAGACTCCTTCTGCTCACTTGAGCAGCCCTTTATGTATGGCCCCTGCTGGCCCTGATTGGCCACTGCAACAAGCCACCACCCAATTGACTCACCTAGTGAGCCCTCCTCTAATTGGAGGGTTCTGTGCAGGCTCCCTCTGGCCTGCTTTAACCCTTCTTCCCTGCATGGGGCAGCTACCCCACCACAGTAAGGACCTCAATATTTGGCCCATGAGTAGTGAAAATAGAAACAAAATGGTGCGGCTGCTCAGATAAAGTACCTTCACAGTAGTAGGCTACATGGGCATGTATACAAGGTGTGGTATTTTATGACTCACAGAAAATACTTTGTAAATGCCTTTGGCATTTCTGATCTGCTTTTTTGTGTATAATCCTGAGAGGATTCAACATGATCCGAAAGATATAAATGTTTCTTTAACAGTCAGAGCGATTTCAGAGTGCAGAATATAACAGTGTTTGGTATGACCATTTACTTCCACAGTATTGCTTATATTTCATGGTATTTTATGACTCACAGAAAATACTTTGTAAATGCCTTTGGCATTTCTGATCTGCTGTTTTGTGTATAATCCTGAGAGGATTCAACATGATCCGAAAGATATAAATGTTTCTTTAACAGTCTGAGCGATTTCAGAGTGCAGAATATAACAGTGTTTAGTATGACCATTTACTTCCACAGTATTGCATATATTTCATGGTTACTGAGGTAGAGAAGTAGATGATTTAATTGGGGATTGGTCCTGCTTTGAGCAGGGGGTTGGACTAGTTGACCTCCTGAGGTCCCTTCCAACCCTGATATTCTATGATTCTATTCTATGCTGAGGTTTGGGATAGGCGGGGGCAGAGATTATTTTTATTGGAGGGTGGAGAGAATATTTTTTTAAAAGAGGGTTCCTGCCATATCTGCTTGAGTTAGTGATGCACTTGTATGGTTATTCAGAAATATAGATTTTGATGAGATGTGTACAATTCTGAAGTAATTGCCCAGCTGCCAGAAGAAAAGGGAAATTTATGCAGTGCTAGCCAGCGCTTCTTCAAGAATAGGGAAAACCTGAACTTTGTTTCTCCTGTTGTACTTTCTCCCTGCCCCACCACCCTTTTTTTTCTTTGTTATCTCTCCCTAGCTCCCTTACTCCTCACCTCCCTACATGTTGCCTGGCAGCATGGGAATGCTGCATACCTCCAAGCTGCTGATCTGCTCTTCTCCTGCACTTAGTCTGTTCATTTGCACCACACACACACACACGTCTGACATGTGAAACATGGTCAGAGCAGGGATCTGAACACTGCTCTAGGAAACATTGCTGTGTGATGGAAAGCAAGGATGCATGCTTGGCTCCCTTCTCTGATCATGTGTTTCAGAAGGGAGGGAGGGAAAGGAATCAAATTGCAGAGGAGCAGAGAAAGACCTGAGTGTGTAGAAGATCATGATTGTTAACAGTTTAATATTTTTTCCAGGGACAGTTCTCAAGATAATCTGGGACCCAAGAGTCCCCTGCCACAGAAGGGCAAGGTGAGGCGAATTCTAGGTTGTTTTAATATCCATATCCCGGGATGCAGAAGCTTTGGGGTTTGGATAAACATCAGGAGTTTGTACACTCCTCTGAATCTATGGAGCTTCATGTGTCCCAAGACGCTCTATGATCTTCTGTTTCTAAAAAAGGGGTGGGTAAACTTTTTGGCCCAAGGGCCACACCTGCATGGGAAAACTGTCTGCAGGGCTATGAATGTAGGGCTGGGACGGGGGCTTGGGGTGCGGGAGGGAGTGCGGAGTCTGGGAGGGGATGCAGTGTGCAGGAAGGGGCTCAGGGCAAAGGGTTGGGGTGCAGGAGGGGGCTCAGGGCAGGGGGTTGAGATGCAGGAGGGGTACAGCAGGGGGCGCAGGGCAGGGAGTTAGGAGACTCGGTGCAGGAGGGGTTCAGGATGCAGGCTGCCTGCCTGCCCCGGCCCCGCACCTCTCCCGGAAGTGGCCAGCATGTCCAGCAATGGTTCCTGGGGGTGGGGTGGGGCAGGCGGCTCTGCAGCGCCCTGCCCTCGCCTACATGTACCACCCCCAAAGCTCCCGTTGGCCACGGTTCCCTGTTCCCAGCCAATAGGGGCTGTGGGGGATGGTGCCTGCAAGGGAGGGCAGTGCATGAAGCCCTCTGACCCCATCCCCCAGGGGTCGCAGGGACATGGTGCCGGCCGCTTTCGGGAGCAGCGCAGGGCCAGGGCAGGCAGGGAGCCTACCTTAGCCCTGCCGCGCCATGGGGCTGGCAATCCTGCAGGCCAGATTGAAAGCCCTGATGGGCCAGATCCAGCCTGCAGGCCATAGTTTGCCCTCCCCTGTTCTAAAATGTCCTTCTCCGCAGCAGGCTGATCGTTAGCTGTGATTGTCCTCCCTGGGGCATTCAGGGAAGGACTCCTCAGGTGTGTTCAGGGGGAGATGGCAGGTTTATCCCCAAGCAGATATCTACAGGTGGCAGCTCTGCTTTTCCTTTCCCAGGCATCAGTGATGGTGTAGAGAAGTGGTTCTCAACCTTTTGTGGCTCAGCACCCATTTGTAAACATTTATGGTCTGTCTCGATCCTGTAAATAGTCTGGGGGTAGAGGCCCTGAGGCATTTTTGGTTGGATCATGTCCCACAGGGGGTTGGGTCTTGCCTGGCACTCAGTCCACAGTGGTGGGGCTCCTGCAGCTCCTGTGCTATGAGACTGGTTGGGCCTGGCTCTCTGCTCCAGGCATTGCAACCTCTGGGGTTGCCGCACCACTCAGTTTGGCCCCGCCCCCACGACTGGAACGAACTTGTTTGAGTGGAGTTGTGACCTGGCTCATGGGGTTGCAGTGCCACTCACTTAAATTTGGCCTACCCAGACTCCCATCATCATGACAGCTGGGCTAAACCTGAGTGGTGCTGGGACCCCAGAGATGGCAGCGCCTGGAGCAGGGAGGTGAGCCCAGCCAGCCCTGGGGGACAGAAGCCACAGGAACTGCCAAACAACCCTTTGAAACATTCTGGCGACGCAATTTTGGGTCCCGAACCACAGGCTGAGAAACCCTGGTGTAGGGTTTCTCCCTTGGGAGCCTGTTTGCATAAAGGTAGGGGCACCTTCAGACTTCTACCGTATGTGTGTGTCTTCATTGTCTCCCTCCTGCCTATCCATATCACTCCTAATTAATTGCCTCTTCTACCTAGTCAGTCTACAGTGCCCTTCTTCCCCTTCCCCCCAATATGTTTCCAATCTACCATAGTCTCCCCATTGCCTTTAAGTGTGTGTTCATCATGCTGAACAATACTCTGGTATAAATTGCCCAAAGTGTGTGAAAAGTAGCAGGAAAATGATTTTAACCTGCAATCCTGGTTTGTACCATTGCTGAAAGGAACCACTGAGCTGTCAAAAAAATGGTGTAAACTGGGTTTGTTTGAACTAAAAGATCTGTTGGTTAGAAGTTTTTCATGCTTCTGGTGAGATTACAACGTTGTTTTTTTGTATGACAGGCCAAAATATCCTTAAAATCAGAGGCCCATTGGAAACTTGTCTTTTTGGTCACATTTGATGAGGCAAATTTGCCACTTTTCTTCGACATTTCTTTTCTGGGGAACACTTAGAAAATTACACCACTCAGGGTAGAAAGGAGATTGGAGCACCATCACTTGCACAATTGCCTGTAGAAGTGTCAACAGTCCTTGGCCCTTCTTTCTCATCTTAAAAGATGTTCTGAATAGATCAGACGAGAGGCAGCTGGATAAATTTCTATCTCTGTGGCTCTGTTCTGAGCTAATCCTGCCATGTAAACCTAATATCCCTGCTAATGACTCTGTGTGACAATTTACACTCTCACCTTATTCCTCCTACCTTTCTCATTTTGCCTTCTGTCTTAGAAGAGTGCAACTCGGCCAAGCAGGGCAAATTTAACCTTGCGATGAATGCTTTGCAGTACCAGTCTGGCAAGCTAAAATTGGATATGAACAGTCCAATCTTTGTTTATTTAAAAAAAATGGCCAAAGGAAAATAAGAACAATCTAGCCAAATGTTTTCCCAAGCTAGGGAAGCAAAGCTGGCATCCTAGACTGGGAACTTGGATCTTGTGCAGTGGCTGTGATTTTCTAGCAGCTGAACAGCAAGCATCAGAAGCAGAAACTGCATTTTCATGTTTTGCTCTTTTTTCCCCTTTACTCCCTCCTTTGCCTGAGTTTGTCTTAACAGGATCAGACTTTAACAAAGCTTAAGAACTACCTACTAAATCTGACACTCTTTTCCCCCCATTTAATACCATCTGAGGGACTGTCAAGCAAAGTTTTACCACATACCGCAGATCTAGAAGCACGTTTCTCAAATGCTGCTTTTCTTATATAAAGAGGCTGTTTTTGTGGTTTTGCCTTTGCAAATTCTTCTCTCTTTAAAATCAGTTTATTCTTTTTGCAATAACAAAACTCCAGGTTTTTTTACAGCAAGAAACCTTTATGAAGGAACATGTCTATTCTGCTGCTGGAACCATTGTTGGAATTAAATTTGGTGACTTCCCACAACACATAAATCAAAATTACAGTTTCCTTAATGAATACTTAGACATTCAATTAATAGAACATTTAAAGTGAACGTAGATGCCCATGAATAATGGAGTAATACACACTAGAGTTAGGCAAAAGGAGCACTTGTAGAATTTTAATTAACTCTGAAGTAGCTTGAGCATGTATGATTTTTGTAGGATAATTTTCCTTAAATTAAATGTGACAGTGTCTCCAAATAGGTGCTGCATGACATAATAATCCAGTTCAACTTCTAATTGTCCTTCAGTAGCTAAAAATTGTATTATACCATCTGGAGAAGAATAACTTTGGCAAACCCAGACAGTCATGGTAATAAGGCTTATTTCATTGCAGCCATTATAAAGGCATGTGCGTCCTGAATACACAGCTGTTACCAAGGCCTAAGCTTATCCATGTGTTGAACAGCTGATATCTTCCTTTATTCCGTCCCACTACTGAACGAATAGTGTATCTGGTGGCACTTGTGGTACCTGACTTCTTTTCACCGTTGTCCCCCTAAGGTAACACTAAAGCTTCCTGAATTTCCCTATTAAATAGCTGTTAGTGATAATGTTTAATAAAAAAAAAATCTCTTTGTTAACAAAGTTTATATCTACATATAGCATACATCCCAGCATCCATTTCTCAGAGCTGCTTTGTATATTAGGCCAGGCAACTACTATAATCTCAGCAGTAGCATAAACTAAGGCGCTCATTACAATATCAGCAAACCTAGGTGTAGGAAGCATACTCTGTAGTGCATTGTGGGACGGAAGATGGGCTTAGGAGAGGATACAAAAAGAGGCCTTTATTTTTTATGAATCCCTCCATATTACTTTTTTAGGGGGTCCTTAATTTTTTTGGTGTACGTTTTCCTTGTATGTCCCAATTGGAGCCATTTGAAATGTTCATGACGGTGAATGCGGATGAAATTGGAGTTGGGACTGTTGTTTTTTAGATATACAGTTCTAAGCACAATTAGCCTGACCTCATTGTGTTCTATAAGCACTATGGCAATATAAATGTTTATAATAATAATTACAGTATTTCTTTCATATGTTTAACAAAAACTGGAATTAAACGTAGACAGATAATGACTAATTCAAGGCCTAAAGTGAGATATCTTGCTGTTCTTTGATGTGGACAGATTTCTGTTTCTTCTAGTTAATTCACGCAGGCAAAGTCAGTTTTTCTATTAGTTGTGTATTGGCCAGCTTGCTTAACCAATCAGAATAAGTGGGCAGGGTTCTGGATTTCCATTTTCTACAGGCAACCCAGTTTCCCCTCAATGTGTCTATTAAGGACCATTTCATTTTATTAGTTGCAAGATTCAGATTGTCCCATTGGCCAGGACAGAAGGACTTGGTAGAGTGGGAGGGAAGGGTGCGAATGGAAAGCTGGTTCTTTGTAAATGTCTTTTTTTTCCCTTCAAATACCAAATAAAGACAACAGTGGAAAAGAAACATGTTAATATAGACAATTTTTTACTGCTTTGAGGCACATAGGGTTTTTTTTTATATGCCCTTATAAATGTTTGTGAGGTCACACTAAAAGAAGGGGGGGGGGGCGCTGATCTGTGAGGTAGTGAGTGTCTTCCATGCTCATTGGCTTCAACAAGAAGTGAGAGTTCTTCTGGGTGTTTCGGTCACCCAGCATCTCACAGGATCAGGCTATTGTAGTCTAAAACCTAGTAGAATGTAGATTCTTATACTAAATTCATTTGGTTCATGATGCTGCTGAATCAGAGGAGATAGAATGAAACATTCTTTCCCTTTTGTTATTTTTTTCTGGGGGTTTTCTGTGTGTGTATGTGGTGTAGGGTTGCGAACTTTGGTTGGACAAATTCCTGGAGATTTGATCATATGACATAGTCTTTAATTAAAGATTAATCTTTAATTCCTGGAGACTCAAGGACAATCCTGGAGGATCACAGTTCAAAATGCCGGTGTGATCCTCTGAATGCTGCTCACTTGGGAACTCTGGTTCCCCCTGGCTGCTGTATTTCTTGCTCTGAATGAAGTACAGCTATAGCAGTCAGCACAAATACTCTGACACATGTCGGGGCAGAGGGACAGTCTCACAGGTGCATGGAAATACTTGAACCTGCTGCCCAGCATCAGATTCTTTGAACATTTACTGTACCAACAAATGTGAGAGTTCAGCAGATTTGCTTTTCTGCACATTGGTCCATTATATAAATATTAGAGCTGGTCATAAATTTTCCAACAAAAGAGTTAGGTTGGAAAATGCTGATTCGGTGAACCCAAAATGTCATGTGAAATTGAGTTGGGTTCGAACGTGCATCGGATCAAAGGCAGGGGTTTGATGGAACCCTGGAAACTTGCCTAGTTCCCTGCCAGATCGCCTGGTGGGCCACTGCGGAGCCTGGGTTTCCAGGTTCCATGACTCCAGGCCAGCCTCACCATGCAGACTGCCCTGGGGCCAGGAACTACAGGGATTTCAAGGTCCATGGCCCCAGAGCAGCTTGCCATGCAGTACAGTGGTGACACTGAGAAGAATGTCAATTTTAGTCAGTCGCTGCCGGTCCTGGGGAGTGTATTTCATTTTGGAAATGTGATGTATCTGGTTCCGAATCAAATGTTTTTGAGGGGATTTCTGGCTCAAGAGAAATTTTTTCAAAATTTGGCTTTGGTCCAATTCATAATGAAACAAAATTCTTGAGATCTTAAAATTTTCTCAGAAAGGAAAAATCCTGACTTGTGGCCAACTCTGATAAACATATTTTAATTCAGATTGTGATCAGCCCTACACAGGTGCACAAACGGACAAACACACACTCATCACACAGACACTGTTCCCAGTTTCTTCCCCCCAATGGGGGTCAACCACAATTGTGGTGATGAGGGAGAAAGAGACAGGGAGGGTTAGAGAAGAGCTTTTGTTCCATCTCCCACAACAGCTGGTATTTAGGGCCATGTAAGTGACCCTGCACTGTGTACAAGGTCATAGAGCTCCCATTCTGTGTACTGCCCCAGAGAAACTCTGGCTAAATCAACCAGAATGCCTTTGAAGACTCTAGCTGCTGTGCAGCCCTTTCTCAATCCTCTTCCCACTCCCATGGCCAGTGGCTTAAAGCCATAATTTGGCCCAGTATTTCTGCTGATGTGGTTGTTATCTGATTAGTTTAGTAACTATAGCCATTAAAACTTTTTGTTTTGTTACATATTTATACAGGGCACTTGTAAAGCAGTGGTAATGGAAAATTTGAAGACTGAGAGACTTTTAAAACAGGCACGGAGCAAGTAAATTAAGATGATGTCATGAGCTGAATATTGCTTTTAGGAGGCACGATGTTAAGGATCCAGCTTTTTAATTTTACTGCTTTAAAGCTAGTTTATGCTCTTTTTCAAACCATTAAGGTTTTCCCCACCTATTCATTAGAAAGATGTGCACAGTTTATTTAGATTCCCACATGCAGTATAATTTGTGTTGGCTAAAAGGGAAGAGCATACTTCTGCCAAGTAAAACATTTGGCTCCAGGATTCACTAAACTTCTTTTCCTCAGCTTATATTGAGAAACTGCTTTAATTTTCCAACTATATCGGAGAACTTCACTAATGTCCAAATGCTGATGTCTTTGAAGTCCATGGTAATGCTCCCATTGTCTCTAATGGTATGAGGAATTGGCCTTAAAGATGACTTGCAAGGGGAAAAGAATAGGATTGTATCTTTTTTATATTGTTTTATAGTGTATAAAGAAGTTGTGAACATTTCCCAAACCCTTCTCCCATTTTTTTTAAAATCTAAGGAATGTCAACTCTATTCTTCCATAGGTTTTCTAGAGAGCTCATTGAGCTCTCACATCTAAGAGTGAGGGAGTGGGGAGAAGAGGGCTTTTCAATTTTTTTTTAAAAATGTTTTTTCTCCAAATTGTAAAAGATGAGCAACTAACCCCTCTCGTGAAAATAGTGGGTGAGTGTAAACAATATACATTCTCCAAAATTCCCCCTAACATGTCTACCATGTAAAATCAGAGACGACCAGAGTGAATGATCCTAAGGAGAAATAAAAAACAAGAATAAATAAACCCCTTTAAAGCAAAAGTTTCTTTTCGGATAGTCTGTATATATGAAAGTTGCGATATTACAACAAAAAAACTTCAAATCCAGACTCCAGCGAGAGACTGTTGAATTGGAATTCATTTGCAAATTGGATACAATTAACTTAGGCTTGAATAGAGACTGGGAATGGCTAAGTCATTATGCAAGGTAACCTATTTCCCCTTGTTTTTTCCTCCTCCTCCCCCCCCTTTTCCCCCCCCCCCCGACGTTCTTGTAAACCCTGGATTTGTGCTGGAAATGGCCCGCCTTGATTATCATACACATTGTAAGGAGAGTGGTCACTTTAGATAAGCTATTACCAACAGGAGAGTGGGTTTGTGTGTGTGTGGGGGGGAGAAAACCTGGATTTGTGCTAGAAATGGCCCAACTTGATTATCATGCACTTTGTAAGGAGAGTGATCACTTTAGATAAGCTATTACCAGCAGGAGAGTGGGGTGGGGGAGGTATTTTTTCATGCTTTGTGTGTATAAAAAGATCTTCTACACTTTCCATAGTATGCATCCGATGAAGTGAGCTGTAGCTCACGAAAGCTTATGCTCAAATAAATTGGTTAGTCTCTAAGGTGCCACAAGTACTCCTTTTCTTTTTGCGAATACAGACTAACATGGCTGTTACTCTGAAACATATCATAGCTTCTTTTCTTTTCTTTTCTTTTCTTTTCTTTTCTTCTCTAACAAGACTGTTTTTAAAAGATCTTTTCCAGGTGATCTTTAAGGACTCTACTGTACCACCTATTGGTCAAACTGTTCAAATTAGTGTCACTTATGTATAAACTATACTCAACAATATGCATTTCTATTGATGTGACCATGTACTCTCTGATACACTTGGATCTTACCATGACAGGCACCTCAGAAAAACCAGATAGAGGTCAGAGAGAGCAAGCTGTTACTCCTCAGTTACAGTGCAGATGTAACGCCAACAGATCCCAGTCGTTGGCAGGCAGGATCGGACCAGGGACCTCGGGAGCTTAGTGTATGAGCTTCTACCGCATGAGCTAAAAGCCAACTGGCTATTAGCTAAGGCTGTAGTGCAGGCTCATTTTATCTCTTTCTCCAAGTGTTCTTGGTGCCACTAGATGGGACAGAACACCACACCCCCAAAGGTGTGTGGGTTACGCAGACACTGCAAATTTAGCTATTCTTTCAAATAAGGTTGATACCAGTGACGAGACTTCCAATAAGCTATAGAGGCTTTATTAAAAGTTGTTTTTATTGGCTTTCCATTTTTAGACAAGTGTTCATCTGCCCTAATGTTGAGAGGATAATTAGGTCTCAAATGTAACATTTATAATTATTACTGTGCAGCTTTTCTAGTTTCATTAACATCAATGATATCTTAACATTTTCAATGGGTCCCAATATATGGATCTGCAAATTGTAATTTTAAAAAGAGGTAGTGACTCTAATCACAAGAGTTCCATTACATGCCCCTTGCAGCTAGCACAGAATGCCCATGAAAGCAGTTCTACTATAGGACTAGTGGCAAGGTGGTGGATTAAGAAGCCCTGTAGTGCTGCTGGTTGGAGCACTGAGGGACTGGCGTGCTTTTAATAAAATGGAAGGCAAGAGTTCTTTTTACAGTGTAACTTTAGTCCATCCTCAGTTCCTCGGGATGAGTTTGTTGGTCTGAGGCCAGTGGGAATACTGGTGGACAAAAGGGATTTACAAATCCAGCCATCGATGATAGCTCTTTTGTATTTCTCAGCAGTCAACAAGTTAAATAGCTGTATTTCAATCAAAAAATTACAGTCTTCCTGTTCATCAAAGTCCTCGTGGTACTGGGCAGCTCTGTTGGCTTCTAATAACTGACCTTCTTAAGTGTAGTCTTAGAAAACATAGATTTTCCCCTGGCAAGTTGCCTGAAGCATGAGTGGGGATAAGAGTGATTAATTAAGTACATTCACCTAGGAAGATTTGTGTCTGAGCCCATTTCCAAAGTTTCCCCCAAAGGAAGCCCTTCTTGTAACAGAAATAATGTGCTATATATTTTAGCACAAACGCAAAGTGAAGTCCCTTCATAAAGTTGCTTAGTTCCTCCAAATGCATATTCAAACAGGATTCACAAAGCAAAATGGGCAAATAGAAGTCCATGTGTTTGCAGCAACCCCTAACAGAACGGAGAGTAACTTATTTTCTTAGCGGCAGCAGCAGCACCCTTTTCAGGAGCTTTTCTAACTGTGCTTTTTGAAAATAAGGTACAGCTGTCCTGCCTCCTGTCCTTGAACTATTGAGGGAATTGCTCTGGGTCCTAGCCTCTCACCTTCCAGGCAGATGTTGCCTGCCTTCAAAAGGAAAGCTGGAATGTGGAGATAACTGGATCGGGAGGGCCCCCTTTTCCCAAACAGACTCTGCCACCTGTCTTGGGTACAAACCAGCCAGAGTAATCCGAGTACTCGTGGGGAAAACAAGGTTATTTTTGCTTCCATTCGCACTTGATTTTTTTATTTAGCTCATGCTGCCTACAGGATTTAATCCATGCCCCTCAGATTTGAAACATTAACCACCACAGTTGCTTTCTTGCCTGTAGAGTTCTTATCTGTATTTCACACTGAAAACCTGTAGATTTAAAAAGTTTTCTTTAAAATTAATTTTCAGGGCTGGTGATATAAAGTTTTTAATGTAAGAAATCAATCAGTGATTTTAGGAATGCCGAGGACTCTAATATTTGTATAGCTATAAATGTGTTTCTTGCTTTTGCAATCCCTTTTCCCTGTTAGCCATTTTCAGTACAATGCTGTTTGGGCCACCGTTTGGGACTACAGAGGGTTTAGTTTCACAGTTAATTAGTGGACACCATTATTTGTTTTAAGTTTTTCTCCAAAGTTGTTGACTTTTTTGATGTCTTTTCCTATTATTAGTTTTTTTTTAAATAAAGATAATGTAGTACTGTCAAGATGATCGCTCTCTGTCAGGACCTGTGTAAGCAGTGTCAGGATGAGCTCCACTCTGACATCTGGTGGTGAGGTGTGGCAAGTTGTGGAAAAGAACTTCAGGGGCCGATCTCATTTGCATAGACACACCCACCCCGCCTAGAATGAGGCCATAGCTGCCCAAATGGTCACTTTGGCTGCTGTGGGATCCCCAGTGTCTCTGTTATTGGGGCAGGAAGAATAAATTGTTATTACCCTGATTATGGGAACTGTGCTTGGAACTGTACTTGGCCTTTTGTTATGATGGAGGGACTCACCATCAACTAAGTAGCACTCGCTAGGCAAGGGTCATGGGTTCCAAAACTCTGTGAATTGAGAGAGGCTGGGGACAAATATTAATACTTGGTGGCCTGGGCCCCTTGGTGAGGGCCTTACATGCTAATTGCACTTCCTCCTCTCTCCACTGTGGAATATCAGAGCTAATTTTGATTTCATTAGAAGTCTAGTTACAGGCTGCTGAGCTCACTTTGGGCTAATAGTGCACCAGCACTGAGGCTCCCCTACTACAAGCTGAATTCACCAAAGAGCTGAACTGACTAAGAGCTGAAATCACTGAGCGTTGTGTTAAGTAGTGTGGGAGCCTGAAGATATATTGTGGAGCAGTTTGCGGGACGGCTGGAGTGCCTTGTGGACAGGCTGGTGGAGCAGTTTGTAGGACGGCGGGAGCGGCTGGTGGGATGCGGAGCAGTTTGTGGACCGGCTGGTGGAGCAGTTTGTAGGACGGTGGGAGCTGCTGGTGGGACGCGGAGCAGTTTGTGGACCGGCTGGTGGAGCAGTTCGTGGGACAGTGGGAGCTGCTTATGGGCCGCGGAGCGGACCTGAGCGAAGGCCTATGGAGCTGTGGAGTGGTCAGCTTTAGATCATGTAAGGTGCCTCTTACCCCCGCCCCATCTCCACCCAGGTTGGGAGGTAAAGCTCTGCAGATAAACTTTCGAACTCTGGAGCTGCCCTGATCAGGGACAGAGACTTTTGGGTCATTGGACTTTTGGGACTTTGGGTGATTTGGGGTTGCTAGACTCAAGAACCAAAGGGAAAGAGGCATGCCCCAATTTGCTTGGGGTGGGTTTTTTTGCTCATGGGTTGTGTTATGAATCCTGTTGGTGGTGTTTCCCCAACATAATGCCATATTGTTTCTCTCTGTTATTAAAAGGCTTTTTGCTACACTCAGACTATGTGCTTACGAGAGGGGAAGTATTGCCTCTTGGAGGCGCCCAGCGGGGGTGGTATATATTTGTCCCAGGTCACTGGGTGGGGGCTCGAGCCGGTTTGCATTGTGTTATTGGAATGGATCCCCTAGATATTGAACCCGGCCCTTGTTGCTGCCAACTCTGACGGGCAGAAGGGTTACACCTTAAATATCTTGTGCTCCCTTTATTGCTCAGAGAACTGCACTCCTGTACTGAGAGACTGCATATCTACCTGGCTGTAGAAAGGTTTTTTTGTTGTTCTATCTTTACTTTTTGACACTGCCACAATATCAACAACAGGCCTGAATCAAAGCCCATTGAAGTCAACAGTAAGACTCCCATTGACTTCAGTGGACTTTGAATCAGATCCGGGATCAGCCATCTTGCTGCTGCTAGTGGATTAAATATTGGAGAAGAGTTTAAGCTTCTAAAACTTTAAGAAGTGACTTTGCAGCACAGCCACGATAAAGTTTAGTGGGTTACGAATAGACTGTGTAGGTTTCCTCTTCCATGTCTTAGCAGAGGCTTTTAAAATAAAAGGCAGATATGTGTTTATCAGACTGGATAACACTATAGGAGAGTTAGAATTGAACCCAATCTCTGAAATACACTGTTAAGCAAAAAGAAAAGGAGTACTTGTGGCACCTTAGAGACTAACAAATTTATTTGAGCATAAGCTTTCGTGGGCTACAGCTCACTTCATCGGATGCATGCAGTGGAAAATACAGTAGGGAGATTTTATATACATACAGAACATGAAACAATGGGTGTTACCATACACACCATAACAAGAGTGATCAGGTAAGGTGAGCTATTAGCAGCAGGAGAAAAAAAAAACACCTTTTGTAGTGATAATCAAGGTGGGCCATTTCCAGCAGTTGACAAGAACGTGTGAGGAACAGTAGGGGGGAAAAATAAACATGGGGAAATAGTTTTACTTTGTATAATGAGACATCCACCCCCAGTCTTTATTGAAGCCTAAGTTAATGGTGTCCAGTTTGCAAATTAACTCCAATTCAGCAGTCTCTCGTTGGAGTCTGTTTTTGAAGTTTTTTTGTTGTAATAATGTGACTTTTAGGTCTGTAATCGAGTGACCAGAGAGACTGAAGTGTTCTCCGAGTGGCATGTTTTGAATGTTATAATTCTTGACATCTGATTTGTATCCATTTATTCTTTTACGTAGAGACTGTCCAGTTTGGCCAATGTACATGGCAGAGGAGCATTGCTGGCACATGATGGCATATATCACATTGGTAGATGTGGAGGTGAATGAGCCTCTGATAGTGTGACTGATGTGATTAGGCCCTATGATGTCCCCTGAACAGATATGTGGACAGAGTTGGCAATGGGCTTTGTTGCAAGGATAGGTTCCTGGGTTAGTGTTTTTGTTGTGTGGTGTGTGGTTGCCAACACTAACCCAGGAACCAGTCGGAGAACACTTCAATCTCTCTGGTCATTCGATTACAGACCTAAAAGTCGTAATATTACAACAAAAAAGCTTCAAAAACAGACTCCAATGAGAGGCTGCTGAATTGGAATTAATTTGCAAACTGGACACCATTAAATTAGGCTTGAATAAAGACTGGGAGTGGATGTGTCATTACACAAAGTAAAACTATTTCCACATGTTTATTTTTTCTCCCTACTGTTCGTCACACATTCTTGTCAACTGCTGGAAATGGCCCACCCTGATTATTACTACAAAAGGTTTTTTTTTTTCTCCTGCTGGTAATAGCTCACCTTACCTGATCACTCTCATTACAGTGTGTATGGTAACACCCATTGTTTCATGTTCTCTGTGTATATAAAATCTCCCCCCTGTATTTTCTGCTGCATGCATCCGATGAAGTGGGCTGTAGCTCATGAAAGCTTATGCTCAAATAAAGTTGTTAGTCTCTAAGGTGCCACAGGTACTCCTTTTCATTTTGTGGATACAGACTAACACCGCTGCTACTCTGAAAACTGTTAAGCAAATTTGTTATAATAATCTTAATTAATCCAGAAGTCTGGGTACACACATTGAATGTAAACTGGAATGTTTATTAATAGACTGTAATGTTTCATTTTCGTTTTTGAAGATGACAGATACAGGAAATACTACTTTTTACAGGCCATTTTTTCTTAATGGATTGTTTTTTTCCATTTTCCCGATATGATTATGTATCAGCAACCTATGCATTTGATTTATGTCTATGTTTCTTTTGTTTTCCTTGGAAAATAGTCTAGTACTCCATATTTCAGATATGTGGACATTTTACATTTCATGCTATTCCAATAATACCACGTTCACATTTACTTTGTCTATGCTAATGATCTTTTTAAATTTAACCCCGTCTCCAATGTTCAGATAGCCCTGATTTTATTTTTGTTGCTTTATTAGACTTCCAAAATCATCCCTGGTGTTGTTTTATAGTGGTTACTTTTGAACTTAAACACTTTTTTAAAAAAACCTCACTTTTATGGGCACATTGGAAACAAAAAAATCTTTGAAGAATCTCTTGGAATTTCTTGAATGATGGTTTGATTTTGGTCAACATTTACTGGTTTTTTTGTTCAATGAAAACACAAACTGCACTTAAAAATTCATTTAAAAATTCACATGAAAAAGAATGGACACTTTTGACTATCTTTCCAACCAATTCTCATATTTTTAAAAGTTGAGACTACCTTTTGGGTTTGGTCTTGCAAATATGTGCTTAATTTTTTGAGTAATCCCATTGTAGGCAGGGCTAAAAGTTAAATTTGCAGCGTCAAGGTCTGACTTTTGAAAGGCTTTATCATACTAGATGCCAAGCACTCTTAACTCCTATGGAGGTCATCTCTTATGAAGCACTCAGCACTTCATGAGATTGGCTCCTAATGGTCAAAACGGGAGCTGCACATGTGCATCTGAAGAAAGAACTTGTAATTTTGCAGCTGACAATGGGGGTTCTTTCTTGAATGTTCATTTTCCACTTTTTTTCAAGCTGCTAAATTTAACACAGATTTTTGCTTCTCTGAACCAGCAAAAACAGGGTTCTTTCTTAAGAAAGAAAAAAACAGGGTTCTTTCTTAAGAGTGGAGAAGTCCCAAAACAGCAACAATATAAAAAACAGTGTTAATGCAACAAAGAAGCTGTATAGGCAAAGTCATCAAAACATAAAGTTTCCAGCAAGAATCTTAATGCACATCATGCATATTTTACAGTATATGTTTGATGACATAAAATATTAACACATTAAGCTACATAATCAACCAGAAAACCAGGATTAGAAAATATTAAATATATGTGTAATGAGGCTGAGTTAACAGTGCTTGTGGAAAATTAACTTGAATTCACTGACATTTGCTGACTTTAATTTTGCAAACTTGATGTTGCATTAATGTAACTTTTTCTATTTAATTTCCAAATTTTAAAAAGTCTTTGTTAATATCAACACTTAAAATGACTAAAATATTAAGTGTGTGTGTGGGGGGGAATCTTTTTACCAATCTGAATATTTTGACCTCGAATAAGTGCTCAAACTATCATATTGAGGCACAAGAGCTAAAATTTCCTGAAATCCTTACTGTGACGTTGCATATAGAGGCACAGTAAATCCTTAAAATGCAAGTCACCTTGTGGTCTTCAGATGATGTAGTCTTAAAATAATTTTAAAAATATAGGGTGGCATAAGCCAAGTGGCATAAACACTTGAACTGTTGTGTGAATTTAGAATTGAGGCACTTTATTCTGTTTGTGTAACCTTAGACTTGAAACCAGTTCCTGTTCCACATGCTTTACACTTCCTCATCAGTGTTAAGTGTGCATAAAGCCATCTTAACCAGGAGGTTGAGATTCCTTTGTCATAGAGAAATCACCAGGTGGTGTAGGGGCAGCATAATCCTGGTATAGGGAGTGTTAGTGTGGTTAGGAAGAAGAGGCTGCCAAACGACACTTGAAGGCTGTTGCAGCCACTCTGAATTCAGACTAGCACTAAGTGTGAGCTTTGCAGCTCTAAGTACAAGTACCCTGACTTAAAATTTTCCATGATACATGAACGTTAACCTTTTTCTTGATGTGGCTTACCTCTCCCTCCATGATGGCTCAGCTGTAAGCATGCCACAAGGATCCTGATTTGGCCCTCAATGAGTAAGTTTCAAATGCCAAGTTTCAAAATTCAGACCATTTTGAGTTGCTTGTGAAAATGTGGCAATTTTTTAAAAATAAGTGAAACGTGGAGGTGGTGGCGATGGGGGTCTTATGTTTGTTTTTTCCTCATCCTCAGAACTCAAAAGTGATTGAAGAGATTTTGCCCAAAATAGATTTTTGAAAGTTTGGACAAAACCTTTTCAGAGAACAAGCACAGGAAATTTCAACCTGAAACTTGATTTTTTTTTAAAGTTAATATATGAAAACGGGGGGTTATAATGGTAATTATTGTGTAAACTTCATGCCTCATAAAATAATAACATTCACTATTGTGGTGATCTGGCCTGAAATTCAATAAGGCAAAGAATAAAAATAAAGCATAGCATGTTTAATGGAAGACTGTTCCACTCAGATGGCACCATACATGAAATAACAATTTTAAACTCACAAGGTTTTTCAGTGTTGACAGAGATTGTTGTTTCTCAGGTTTCCCTTCTTTAAAAGAAATCAACAAATATTCAGGAACCTTGCCAGTCATTCCTTTATATAAAAAGGAATATAAATGCAATTTCCTCTGATCTATCAGATAAAACAATCCTAGCTACTGGAACACAGGATAGAGTAATGATGGAAATAGAACTTATCTGTCCAAACTGTTGGATCTTAATTCAAGAAGGGTCCATATATAGCTAGAAGAAGTGACCGTGTGCCTGACCACTTCCATATTTATTTTTTCAGCTAAGGAGAGTGAATAGAACAATGATTTCAGAGTTGAGTAGAAATTAAGGACCTGATCCTGAAAAGACTTTATACACTCTGAATATTCATGGCCATCTTTAAAGAAAGAAAAGCCCTAAGAAATTCCAATAAAAACCCCCTACATTAAGAGAACGCTATGCTTCTCCAGTGAAGCAATCAAAAGCCAGGAAATGCCAAATGTTAAAATTGCACATATATAGAGCTTCTAAATTTGAAACAAACTTTTGACATTTTCTGATTTTTGATTGCTTCTCTTTGGAACCTTAATACTCTTTTAATATTGCTTTCTTTGTAGAATCAGATAAAAAGTGATCAGATACAGTGGCAGATTAGCCACTGGGCCAACAGGGCCTGTGCCCGGGATCCCGGCCAACTGCACGGCCCTCATGTTCCAACCCCATTTCCCCGGCAGGAGTGCCAGGGGGGACTGCAGTGTAGGGGGTGGGGAGGGGCCCGCACTTGTTCTGGCCCAGAGCCCAACAAACCCCTAATCCGCCTCTGATAATATATAAGTGTTAGGTTACAAGCTTTACAGTGTTCTCTGTTTGTAATTGTAACCAGTGCAATTATTTTACTGAATAATAAAGGTACAATGATATATGTGAATGTGTTGCTGCTTATCTTGAACTGTCAGATTTTCACCCTTCTTTAGTTAAACAGGAAAACTGCAATTAATTCCAGTTCGTGGTATACTCCATGTGGTATATTCTACTGCAACACTCATGCTAGCTCTCTGTCTCCATCCTTTTCTCTTTCTGTCTCCTAGGGCCTACCCATATGTTACTTATCTCTTCATATGCTGTATTTTAAAGAAATTTACCTTCTTCTTGGAGTAAAAGTGTGTACTTTGCTGATCACAGTTACTATATGCCCTTATTAACTCCTAACATATTATAAATCCACTGCCCATCTTACAGATATTTAAAAATATTTTTTCAAAATCAGCATCTTCCTGAAGGCCCTGATAAAACTTACCTGAAATTATTTTATCCTCCCTACTGTGTTGGGACTACCTCTCGATTTATCATTTTCTGACTGGTACATTTCAGGGAGGCATCCTTAAAATGCTATGTTTGATAGAATTCAGCAAAGAGAAGTGGGAGCTGTCTCAGGGCCCACACTGAGCTGTTCAGCATGAGAAGCCACAAAAATGGATTAATGCAGCTGGTTTGTTAGGGGTTTTTGCAAAACAGGTAGTTGATTGATGACTATGCAGAAATTAAATTATAGATACATTAAGAGCCTTTTTGCAGTTCTTGTCACCCATGTTGCTAACTAGAAGGGAAAAAAATCAAAGAGAAATGCTCAGAAACCTGGTAGAAAACCTGCACAGGGAGTTTGGTCTGAGTTGTTACCCAGGAGGTAGTTAAAAGCCTGAACAAATTTTCTCATGAATAATGCATGACTATAAAACAAGAATTTTGATTTGATCTGAGAAAACTCAAAGAGACATCCTTTGAAAGGTCTCAGGTTCTTTGTTCCCCTCTCTCCCTTCCCTCCCCACCTTGCAATCCTTCTTGCATTTAAAATTGTGGATGGAAAAGTTCCTGAAACTATTAGTTCTCACTTCCGTGGAAATCTGAATGACACATTCACATCTTTATTTCTGCATGCAATCAGAATCTAAAATTGTTTGAAGACTCAAGAGGCTAATTTGGCCTCCAAAAATCGCAATAGATGGAGCCCCTTCACTTGTAAGAGAAGATTCAGGCGACTTTTAGGTTAGTTTTCCATAACCTTAAGAGCCATTGATGGGTTGTATTATGTATATTAAGACAAAGAGTAAAAAGCAGGCATTTAACATCCAGATTCCTTGACATCTTCAGGAGTCCTAAGTTCCTGCTGTCAGCCCCAAGTGCTTACTGTGCTCCTGCAGGAAGACAGTCATGATATAAATGCTCCTGCTCTGAATTTCAGTGTATGTTGTTGTCTAATCCATTACTGATGAAAAGACCAAAGAGGAGAAAGACAAGCAGTACCTCAAGTGAAAATCCTTGCTGCTCATAGCCTTCGGAAGGCTTGTCTGCCAGCAGACCTTGAGTGACATGGCTCTGGCACCAGGACTTATTGTTTAACCTTAAAATATTTCCTAAAATGGAATGCTTGTTTTCTGGCCAGCCCTACTAACAACATCATACATCTTTCCTAGAGTCAAAACTTGCTTTAACACTAAGAAAAAAAACTTGGAAGATTATGTGTAATGGCGCCACCTGATGACTCCTGCCATAGCAATATGAACTGGTCTTTTGTTACATTGCTAGCGATATGATGGTCATTGAAGGACTGTCAGCTGGTATTTGAATATTTGCTGATTCCGCCTGTGTAGATTTTTTACTGAAATTTTGGCTACAAGTAACTTGGGGCTTATTCAAACACTTACTTATGTGGTGTCTTTTCCTGGCACCTATGTACTGTACATTTATTTTTATTTAATGGGAGTTTTTCAGAAAGATTGTTTAGTTTCAAGTAGCTTTCACATTAAAATCTCAACCTGAGTTATTAGCAAATGACCAGGTGGCTCGTCTAACTGCAAAGCCTATCACTGGCTTCTAACTTCTTAGAATCAGGGAGTAAAGGTTTAAAATACTTTCAGATAATGAAAACAGTTGTAAACATTGTTGTAACAATTTGTATCTGAGTCAATATGCTGCCTGTTAATGAATCCACTTCAGAATACCTTGTGATTGGTCTAGACCTTGAGTGCCTTTTGAGTTGCAAGGGTGAATCATAGACCTGTATATGTCAAATTCAGATTTCTGGATACCTGTTGTGTCTATGTGAGCAAAGTACAATGATACTAAACAGGATGAGTGTTTGTTATTCCCTCATTAGGACCTTGAAAGCCCTTGTACACACTGTTACAAATTTAATTTCTATTAATCACTGGGATTTACAAAGAGATGACACTAACCCACTTTCTTTCTCTAGGTTGAAATAGATTGTGTTAGCATTTTTGTGTTGAGGCACAAATAGAATAAGCTGCACTTTATCAAAACTGATGACAGTGTCAGAAGTTGACACCATCTTTTAAATGTGTGTTCTCAAAACACGTAATAGCCCTTGCCTATATTTAAAGGTGATATCCCCCCAGTTTGTGGTATTGCACATTTTGTTTCCCTGTACAGTAGGGGATTGAGGATATTGCTAGGGTTTTTAAACGATGCCACTCAGTATTTTTAGTTTAGTTTCTGTCCTCAGTCACTGTCAGCATTCTTATTTTAAATCCTGCCAGTGTACAGTGAAAAATTCTGAAGAAACTGTACTGTACCTCTCTAAAAAGTTCTGTGCTTAAAAAAGCAGCACTGGCAACCATTTAGTACATGAGGTATCACACCTGTAAAAATATAATAATGTGCTACTGCAGGGTCTCTCTCTCTCTCGTAGAAGGTGCTACGAAGCAACTACTTTTAGTAAAGCTTTGAATCACCGGACATAAAGATCTGCACCCAATTAGTTCAGTGTAATAACAAATGCAGCACTCTTTTGCTGATCTCCTACAATAAATTGTTTTCCCTTCAGCCACCATCTCGATGATTGCTTTTAAACCAGGTCTTCTTTACTGAGTCCTTCTCCATTTGCTCCATTGTGTGTGCAGAGCGAGATTTGTGCTTCTTGGTCTTGACAAGTATGCAGTAATTACAGACAGTGAAGGACAAAAAAAGGACTCTTTATTGGTTCACGTAAACGCTGCGAACTAGCAGGATTTTATTGGACGGATTAAATGTCAGGTTCTCTTCTCTAGAACTGATGCCTATTGTGTTTTTAGTGAGCACTAATACTTCCTAGCATGCAAAAGGGAGAGCATGGAGCACACCCGTGCTTTAAAACAAAATATTTAAACACAGTCTGGTGTTTTAAGACTTTGATAATTTTTCCGATACGGTCCATGTCACCTGAAAATGTTACTGCCCTGCAGAGGATTCCTAGCATACAGAAAAAATTACCTTCAGCTCCAGAAAAAAACTAACAAAACAAAACAAAATAAAACAAACAAACAAAAAAAAACCCTTCAACCACTCCTTGTGTTAGTGTTAAGCAGAAAACACTGATAAAACCCCCAAATTATGGAAATAAACAATTTCCATCTGCCTCTTGAATTTGCTGCACAGATAGTAATCTGGAGGATAAAGAGGAACATGAAGAAACAGTGACTAAAATACTGCCAACAAAACGGCAAATGAAATTTAATGTGGATAAATGTAAAGTAATGCACATTGGAAAAAATAGCCCCAACTATACATACAATATAATGGGGGCTAATTTAGCTACAACTAATCAGGAGAAAGATCTTGCAGTCATCGTGGATAGTTCTCTGAAGACATCCACGCAGTGTGCAGCGGCAGTCAAAGAAGCAAACAGGATGTTAGGAATCATTAAAAAGAGGATAGAGAATAAGATGGAGAATATCTTATTGCCCTTATATAAATCCATGGTACGCCCACATCTTGAATACTGCATACAGATGTGATCCCCTCATCTCAAAAAAGATATACTGGCATTAGAAAAGGTTCAGAAAAGGGCAACTAAAATGATTAGGGGTTTGGAATGGGTCCCATATGAGGAGAGATTAAAGAGGCTAGGACCTTTTAGCTTGGAAAAGAGGAGACTAAGGGGGATATGATAGATATATATAAAATCATGAGTGGTGTGGAGAAAGTGAACAAGGAAAAGTTATTTACTTGTTCCCATAATATAAGAACTAGGGGCCACCAAATGAAATTAGTGGGCAGCAGATTTAAAACAAATAAAAGGAAGTTTTTCTTCACTAAGCACACAGTCAACCTGTGGAACTCCTTGCCTGAGGAGGTTGTGAAGGCTAGGACTATAACAGGGTTTAAAAGAGAACTGGATAAATTCATGGAGGTTAAGTCCTTAATGACTATTAGTCAGGATGGGTAAGGAATGGTTTCCCTAGCCTCCGTTTGTCAGAGGGTGGAGATGGATGTCAGGAGAGAGATCACTCAATCATTGCCTGTTAGGTTCACGCCCTCTGGGGCACCTGATATTGGTCACTGTCAGTAGACAGGATACTGGGCTCGATGGACCTTTGGTGTAACCCAGTATGGCCACTCTTATGTTCTTATGTTTTTATCCCTTTTTGAGGTGTGGGTAAGAGTCGTGGACAAAACCCAAGTAATTTGAGGCCTCAGACTTTGGGTTTTTTTACCTAATTTCTTGTTGTCTTAGATGTTGACTCTTTGAATTAAGTGAGTCCATTGGGAAAGTTGATTTCTGTCCTTCCAATACGTTTGTCCATTTTTAAATGCTATAAATATAAAATGAATTAGAAATTCAACACATTAATTGATTTAGTCTCTCTTTGACACTCATGTGTAACTTCTGTTTATGTGCTTGCACTGAGGGAAGAATAACCTATAATAATTTAGACATTTTGTTATTATGGGGGATTGAGGGAAATGCAAATGGACAAGTTGCTTAACTTTGCAAAGTGGGAGCTCATGTGCAATTATTGCTTTTTCATAGGGATTTTTATTATGCACTCCAATACACCTTGTGATAATTGCCTAATATGAAGTCTATAATGGCTACAAAAATGTGTGGAATATTGGATAAATAATACTTTACATTTTTGCTAAATACAGTCAGATCATCGGCTTATGTAAATCAAAGTAGCTCCATTGAAGTTACTGTCATTTATGCTAACTTACCCCAGCTGACAATCTGATGTCCTATGTATTATAGGCAGCACAGGTAGCAATACCTACAGTTAAGGTTGCTCAACACTTTTCATTATGAGACCCTGTTTTCAGTTGCTTATAACTTTCTCAACTGTTACCATTTGGGCTGAAATTTCCCATACTGGGTATCTGACTCAGGCTGAGATTTTTGCCACATTTCAACAAAAACAGGGCAGCCATTTGAGGTTAGGGGAAAATAAATTGTTTTGCCTTGTTTTGTTAAAAAAATTCTTACAACTTTTTTGTTGAGAAACTCTAGTGCCTGCATGCTTTGCACTAGAATCTTGAAATTTGGTAGGGGTTTACCTTTAGCCATCCCTGGGAAAATCTGCAAAAAATCAGACAAGTTATGAACGTCTGAAAATCTTAGTTTGCTTGTTCTCTGTAGAGTATGACAGCTAAATTCTCCATAGGTTCTGTCTGCACTGAGCATGATTGAGCCTGGGGCTGCAGGGGGTGAGCAAGGTTTTCTCTACAATTACTTCCCCTGGCTACCAGAGGCGTCTGTGGTGCTGGACACAGGAATTGAAAGCAGAGACTGCCTTTCCAGTACTGTTAGTGTTCCCCCTCCTTATGCCCGGCCAGTAAGCAAGGATGCGCTTGAGTTGAATGCAGAGAAGAGCTGGGCCTCCAGAAGTGGGGCTGGGATGAAAATCCAGGGGGGACTGGGATTGGATTCAGGAGCCCAGGGGGACAGGTGGGACTGGGAGATGTTGCCAAGAGAGCACAGGGGGAACACTGAGACTGGAACAAGGAGATGAGGGAGTATGGGTGTTGGGGGACTAAAACTAAGACAAGGGCAGGCTATAGGGGCCAGGGCAAAAGGGTTCAGACATGTGGGGAAAGGGGCAGAAGAGTCTGTGCTCACTAGCCCAGTGGTTCTCAACCGGGGGTACATGTACCCCTCACACAGAGGTCTTCCAGGGGGTACATCAACTCATCTAGATATTTGTCTAGTTTTACAACAGGCTACGTAAAAAGCACTAGTGAAGTCAGTAAAAACTAAAATTTCATACAGACAATGATTTGTTTATACTTCTCTATATACTATACACTGAAATGTAAGTACAATATTTATATTCCAATTGATTTATTTTATAACTATATGGTAAAAATGCGAAATGAAGCAATTTTTCAGTAATAGTGTGCTGTGGCACTTGTATTTTTATGTCTGATTTTGTAAGTTTTTAAGTGAGGTGAAATGGGGGTACACAAGACAAATCAGACTCTTGAAATAGGTACAGTAGTCTGGAAATGTTGAGAACCACTGCATTAGAGCACACTCCACTCCATTTGTTGCAGAAGTTGGAAGGTGCCTAGTGAATGAGGCAGGAGATTGTAGGAAGAGAAAGGAGGGTCTCATGTTTAAAGCAGTAGAATACGAATCTGAAGAACTGCATTTTATTCCTGCCTTTGACACAGAGTTCCTGTGTGATGCTGGGCAAGTTATTTAAACTAAATTTTTGACAAATGGTCACTAATTGTGTGTTCCTCATTCTCAAGAGGCCAAACTTGGGACATCTGTGGTTGGATTTGCAGAAGAGTTGAGCACTCACAATGGCAGCTGAAGTCAGTGGGAACTGTTCTCTGAACAAATAAAATGTTCTTTGACAAATAAGGCCATAGGCATCACAGATTGGACACTCAAAATTAGCGGACACTTTTGACATTGTCTCTGTGCAGTTTTCCATCTGTAAAATGGTGATAATACCATCCCATCACCTCCCTCATGGGTGCTTTGAAAATAAATTTGTTAACTTTTGTGAAGCGCTCAAATGCTGCAATGATGAGCCCCATAGGAAAACTCATGAAGGAATTAATAATTCTGTCTTCAGAGCAGGGTCTGAATAGTGTGAAGTAAACATGGCCTAAGGCCAAACTCTGAACAATGAGAAGAAAACAAAACATGGAATAACTGCTCATTATTGGAGTGCTTCCATCTATGCACTGAATGAGATATGGATCCCATGGAAAAAAGTGTGCACTCATGGAATTAAAGACCCTGTCATAGTGCATACACACAAGGGGGACAAATTAAGGTTTAATGGGCAACATTGAATTCTGGTATTTCCTGATGTTTGAGTACTTGAATTTGCTATCCTAACGTTCTTTTAATATAGTTTTTCAGATGTAGTTTACCTAATAAACTAAAGAACTTTCTCCAGAGGCTCTTTGTTCTCACAGATCAATAACATATATCTTAAATCTGATCTAAGTAGTACTCACACTATAGAACAAAGCTGTTAAGGGTAAAAATCTATATATTCTTAACATCCATTAATTAATAGGTTCATAGGACACAGTTTAAAAATATGTGTTTTTCATATTGAACAGCATTGGATATAAATGAACCATTAAAATAATCTCTTATATTAAGGGACTTTTTTCCATGGCCACCATGGAATAATATTCCAGAAATAGTGAATCAAGTTAATAAGGCAGACTGTCCACCAAAATACAAGATGTGTTTAGACAAAGAAGGAGAAGGGACAGCCATTGTTTCTCCTTTGGATACATGCACTAGTCTCACTTTATAGTAAAGGATGGCTGAACATATGTATCTTGGTGGAGAATTTGGTCTGTGAATAAGAAACTCCTACATGGTGGAGTACATGCTTTACTCTCCTGTTGGAATGTCTTGGGAATATTTTACCAGGAAACATAAACAGGTTTCAGTAAATGTTCCAGATAGAAAGTTAAATTTAAGATCTAGGATCTAGATACAAACCGTCTAAAATGAAGAGTAATGTAAATGCAGGAAAATCAATATTGAGACTTTACTGAGAGAAAGGAAACCCAAAGGAAAACTTGGATGGCAACTGTAATGAGTACTTGTTTAGGTCGGTAGTCCCACTGATGCCAGTGGAACTACCCCTGTAAATGTACACCAGTATGAGTTGCACAATATAGCACACCGTTTACAAGCAAGTTTTCCCTTTGGTTTCCTCTCACAATCTTACAGGACTTCAGTGTAAGTAGGGTTTACAGGACTGGGACCATAGGGCCAAATTCTGATCCCTCATTCACACTGAATAGTACCTTACTCCACAAATGGTCCTTTTGAAATCTGTAGGACCACTTGTGGACAATGTTCCCTCTAATTTTTGACAGGCCGTGTGTGCAAAAAATTTTTCTTCTGTGCAAATTGTGCTTCTGTGCAAATTTTTGTGCACGCGGTGTTTCGCCGTGTGCGCGGGGTTTAGGATCTGTGCGCGCGCGCACAGCTTAGAGGGAACAGTGCTTGTGGAATATAGTACTACTTAGTGTGAGGGGATCAGAATCTGGAGTTTCTCTCATGAGCATGGTTGAATGTGGTTTCTTTGCCTGTAGGTTTAAAGGCTCCCATTTCTTCCTCATACTAATAAAGCACACAAGCAAAATTAAAATTAAAAAAAAATTCTTATTTATGAAACAAAAGCAGTAGGGTGACTTCAGGATTTAAAATGAAATATATAGTTACAGTGAAAGGAAAATAATAATATAAAGTATTTACAAGCTCCTAGGTACTTTAAAAATATTAAATCTTCCATTGTCTGACTAGAGGAACAGGAACATGACTAGGAACTTATCTGGCCCCTATTGCCATATATCTGAGCACCTCACAGAGTCCTAATGCATTTATCCTAATACCCCTGGGAGGTAAGGAAGTACTGTCATCCCCATTTTATTGATGGTGCAAAGGTCACTCAGGAAGTTGGGGAAAAACAACTAGGAGTCGGTGGCACCTTAAAGACTAACAGATTTATTTGGGCATAAGCTTTCATGGGTAAAAAACCCACTTCTTCAGGAAGCTGGCAGGGAAGTGAACATGGGTCTCCTAAGTCCCAGGCCAGCCCTCTAAGAGATGGAGCATTCTTCCTCCCCTTCCAGGTATTCTCATTTATTTTTCGGCATTCTGGAGACTTAGGTAATAGTCTAGATAAAATCTACTGTAATTCTGAATGTTTGCCAGGAAAAAAAAAAGCCTCATCATATGACTTGGAGATGACTGTTATATTTTGAGTTTTACATGCAGCTTTACAGATTTCTTATACCTTGTTTTTCTTGTTCATTGAGACATTTCACTGCATTTTCCTTTGCATCTAATATCGAACAGCTTTTCAGATGTGATGTCTTGCAGATTTACTTTATATGAATGGTAGCAAGCAGGCAGGCAGGCTGTTTTTTCCATAGGTCCTCAACTCACCAAAACGTTTGGCACATAGGAATTTGGGCTGTATCACAGGGGCAAGTGCTAAAAGGACAAAGTATGAAGGAATCTTGGAAGGTGGTTGGTAACAATTCTTGATCATATTACCCTTTAAGAGGCTTTCTCTTTTTTAAGCCTTATTGTTTGATTAATATTCCAGTATTGTATAGTCTTTATTCTTTCAGTCTAACAATCTTTCAAAATTGCTTAATTTTGGATGAAACGTTTTAGAATAAATTCCCTATGTTGATTGTTCAGTTGTAACATTGATTGCAATGCTTATTTCCCCAAAATAATCAGTGGAGAACAACCAGTCAAAATTACATGTCTTTGCTGTTACTACGGTGGTCAGGCGGCTTTAACGACGATCCCTGAAAGGCAGTAGAAATGCTATTATTTTGTGTGATTATTCAGGTCACCTAAAGTTCTTGAAACTACACTTGATAGAAAAGTATCAGGGGGTAGCCGTATTAGTCTGTATCCACAAAAACAACAAGGAGTCCGGTGGCACCTTAAAGACTAACAGATTCATTTGGGCATAAGCTTTTGTGGGCTAGAACCCACTTCTTCTGATGCATGGAGTGAAAATTACAGATGCAGGCATTATTATACTGAAACACGAAGAGAAGGGAGTTACGCTTGCCCCATAACCTCAGCCGTACAGAACACAATGTCATCCACAATCTCAGAAACAACTCTGACGTTATAATCAAAGGGGTTGACAAAGGAGGTGCTGTAGTCATAATGAACAGGTCAGATTATGAGGGAGGCTGCAAGGCAACTCTCCAACACCACATTCTACAAGCCACTATCCTCTGATCCCACTGAGGAGTACCAAAAGAAACTACACCAGATGCTCAAGAAACTCCCTGCTACAGCACGGGAACAAATCGACGCGGACACACCCCTAGAGCCCCGACCAGGGGTATTCTATCTGCTACCCAAGATCCATAAACCTGGAAACCCTGGATGCACCATCATCTCAGGAATTGGCACTCATACAGCAGGATTATCTGGCTACTTGGACTCTCTCCTCAGACCCTACGCTACCAGCACTCCTAGCTATCTTCGAGACACCACCGACTTCCTGAGGAAACTACAATGCATTGGTGATCTTCCTGAAAACACCATCCTGGCCACCATGGATGTAGATGCTCTTTACACCAATATTCCACACGAGGGTGGACTACAAGCTGTCAAGAACAGTATCCCTGATGAGGCCACGGCACACCTGGTGGCTGAGCTTTGTGATTTTGTCCTCACCCACAACCATTCAGATTTGGGGGCAACTTATACCTTCAAGTCAGTGGCACTGCTATGGGTACCCGCATGGCCCCACAGTATGCCAACATTTTTATGGCTAACTTAGAAGAATGCTTTCTCAGCTCTTGTCCCCTAGCGCCCCTCCTCTACTTGTGCTACATTGATGACATCTTCATCGTATGGACCCACAGGAAGGAGGCCCTTGAAAAATTCCACCTGGATTTCAACAACTTCCACCCCACCATCAGCCTCAGCCTGGACCAGTCCACACAAGAGCTCCAATTCCTGGAAACTACAGTGCAAATAAGTGATGGTCAGATAAACACCACCCTATACCGGAAACCTACTGACCGCTATACTTGCCTACATGCCTCCAGCTTCCATCCAGGACACATCACTCGATCCATTGTCTGTAGCCAAGCCCTAAGATACAACCGAATTTGCTCCAATCCCTCGGACAGAGACAAACACCTACAAGATCTTTATCAAGCATTCTTAAAACTACAACACCCACCTGGGAAGTGAGGAAACAGATTGACAGAGCGAGATGGGTACCCAGAAGTCGCCTACTACAGGACAGGCCCAACAAGGAAAATAACAGAACACCACTGGCCATCACTTACAGCCCCCAGCTAAAACCTCTCCAGCACATTATCAGGGATCTACAACCTATCCTGGAAAACGATCCTTCACTCTCACAGATCTTGGAAGTCAGGCCAGTCCTCGCTTACAGACAGCCCCCCAGTCTGAAGCAAATACTCACCAGCAACTACACACCACACCACAGAAACACTAACCCAGGAACCAAGCCCTGTAGCAAACCTCATTGCCTACTCTGTCCCCATATCTACTCTAGCGACACCATCAGAGGACCCAATCACATCAGCCACACCATCAGAGGCTCATTCACCTGCTCATCTACTAATGTTATATATGCCATCATATGCCAGCAATGCCCCTCTGCCATGTACATTGGCCAAACCGGACAGTCCCTACGTAAAAGAATAAATGGACACAGATTGGACATCAGGAAAGGTAACACACAAAAGCCAGTAAGAGAACACTTTAATCTTCCTGGACATACTATAACAGATTTAAACGTAGCTATACTTGGACAAAAAACTTCAGAAACAGACTTCAAAGAGAAACAGCAGAACTAAAATTCATTTGCAAATTTAACACCATTAATTTGGGCCTGAATAGGGACTGGGAGTGGCTGGCTCATTACAAAAGCAGCTTTGCCTCTCCTGGAATTGACACCTCCTCATCTATTATTGGGAGTGGACTACATCCACCCTGATTGAATTGGCCCTGTCAACACTGGTTCTCCACTTGTGAGGTAACTCCCTTCTCTTCATGTGTCAGTATAATAATGCCTGCATCTGTCATTTTCACTCCATGCATCCGATGAAGTGGGTTCTAGCCCACGAAAGCTTATGCCCAAATAAACCTGTTAGTCTTTAAGGTGCCACCGGACTCCTTGTGGTTTTTACTTGATAGAAAAGACACTTAATAGCGAGAAGAGAGCAATTAGGTATTTTAACTATCACTCATCAGGAGGAAAGGTCAGAGGAGACTATCCTACAGAGTAAAGAACATGGCTTAGTCTGGACAAAACAAATTGTTACATTGAAGGAAGACTGTGTGAAAGGATGGAAAATCAATTTTTTTTCTATTGTTTCCTTCTCCCTTTCTCTTCATTCTTTCTAACTGATGATCATTAAGTCTGAGAGACATAAACTCTGATAAACATCTCAGAAGTTATGCAATAAAGACTTTTTGGTTTATAGTCAAAGCATAGCTGATCAATATAAATCCTCACCATAGCAGGAGACAGCATCTTTCCTGCTCTGGTCCCCCCACTACCGAGAGCCACACAGAGGAGCATCAGGACCGTAGAACAAGGTGCAGAGAGTGTGAGAGCATTCATATCTTTTTGTCTTGGGTTGTGTTTTATGTTTGGGTTTTGTCCCATTCCCTCTGATGTAATCTTGTGTCTAACAGGAAGAAAAATGTTTCATAGCCCAAATCCCAACAAACATTTGGGAGACTCATATATAAAATAGCTCATAGGGTATATATCACTCCAGGTCTCTGTAGTAGGTTGCTTGCTGGATCTAGCCCACTAAATTGAAAATACAAAGAGGGGGATTGCTCACGGATTGTACTGCTGGTGGAGCTGTCAACAGGTTTTGGGCCTAAGTTATTTTAGAATGTGACTAAAGCAATTAAACAACTCTAAAATAACTGTGCAATAATTTCCCATTCTTAGTGTTGCTGAGTGATTCAGTTAATGGAATTGTTCACCTGCAGTAAGACAGGGCATGAATTTGGGTCTCTTTGTGTACAGAAATTTTATTTATTATGTGTCAATTACAGCTGGTTGAAATTTTCTAAAATTCCATTTACTGTCAAGCTTTTCATGAACACTTTGAATCTCAATAAAAAATGAGGCAAATGTTTTAAGAAAAACATCCATGAAAATTCCATCCTGTTTTTCAACCAGCTATAGAGCTAGCTGAAAAATTTTTGAATTAGAAATTTTTACTAAAATTCCACACTGAAATTTCAAATTTGATAATAAAAGGATGACATTTTCATAAAAATGACTTCCCAGTTTTGACCAGCTCCAGTATCTATTTTAGGGGTTTGTACTGGCACCCATCATTGTAGTATCTGAGTGCCCTGTCAAACTATTTATTCTAAGAAGGAAGAAGAGCAGGACAGCAATGAATGGCCAGCTTTGTGGGGGGGCTGCTGGACACAGGAAAATCTCTCTTTCATCTTCTCACTGGAAATCTAGGTTGCTAAATCTCTTGTGTCTGGCTAACACTCTCATAATGATACTGTAACCTCTGCTCATTGGATGCTTTATAATTTGGGGTATATACCCTTACTGTCTCTATCTTTGTTAACCAAAAAAGTATATCTCAAACCATTAATTAAAATGTTGCAATTAAATGGTTACAGCCTTTGATGAGATTGGGAAAGGATAGGATTATTGTGGTTTATAGTATGTGTGTGGTTGGAACAGCGGGTATAAAGTAATCTTGATATAGAGTGTGTCAATGTAAGGGCTTAGTAGATAACTAATCCTTTTTGTTGGATGAGCCTGTCTTTTCATATAGAAAAATATATAGGCCGAAAACCTGTATACCCCCACTGCGGCCACTTAGGCGCCACAAGATTTAAGTAGTGCATGGTGTTTTGTACAGTCTCTCTGCACAAGTTGAATTTAATTAATACTGGATATGTTGTATCTTTTGTATAATTTAAGTGGCTTCACTTTCATTATTATCTATTTGTATTACAGTTGTGGCTAGAAGCCCCAACATGCTTGACATTCTGCAAATGCATAGTGAGACATAGTCCCCACTCTAGGGAGTTTACAATTTAAATAGTCAAAACAAAAGGTGGAAAAGAAAACAGAGGCATAGAGAAGTGACTTGCCTAACGTCCACAGCATGTCCATGGCAGAAGCTGGACTAGAACCCAAAACTCCTGACTCCCTGGGTAGTGCCCTCGTTGCAAGACCACACAGCCACCTGTTTGGCTTTAAATGAGAGTGGAGGACTACCATAAAGGGGACAGAAAGATGACTTATGTCCCTATTTCTTTTTTCACATCAGCCAGCAGAGCTACCGTTGAGACAGTTCCATGTTTTAGAGGTACAATCAAACCGAAAGTTTTGTTTTTAGGCAATTTCTTCTGTTTTCCTTTCCTAATTAGAGTTATTTCCAGTGCTTTTATGAATATATGAAAGCTTGTATTGTTTGCTGCCTTGCATTAAACTCAGTATGAAGTAGTTCAACATGTTGTTCGATACAATAAATGTTATTCAGTAAAATAAAAAATATGTTTTAGAATGAAAGTTTAGAAGGATGCTCATAAAGGAGGGGGGAAGTAATAAACTATGGCTTTGACAGTGCAACCTACTGGATTTATTTTTCATGTAAAAAGATGAAACTCCCCTTGTTAATGAAAATTAACGTATGTGCACACAGAGAAGAGAATAGATAAATAGACCCCTGAGTGTTTTAGATTCCACCCCCACCCCCCCATTCAGACATTTGGTGATGTTTTGTGTTTGATAAATCACCTCATAATTTGTTGGTTTAATCTACATCCCAACACTGAGCCTTTCTCATCCTGCTGCTTCAGCTGTAGCACCATGATGGAAGCAGTGTCACAGCATTGCTGCTGTGTACAAGCAGCCTAGTGACTAAGTGGAACCTTTTGAGGTAAAACAGATATCGTCGTAGCTCAGCAGGATGGCAGGATATAATTGATTCACTTTCATCTACAGCCAAGATTCCCTTCCTCCTTTCACACCTGCTAAAGCTGGCACCAGCTGAAGATGAATTCTGTATTATTATTAGTTTTGTATTTTTTACTAAAGAATTGTGCAGTGCAGATAACCAAAACACCCATGTATTTCACCCGTCTTCCTGTTGAGTTGATTGGTTGGTATTGCTTGCAGACCCGGTGCTTACCCTGACATCTTGCACTTTAAAGATAACATTATAATGAAGGGAGACTTCATAATGGACAAAATTCATATGAGAAATAGTCTCTCCTCCAGGTAAGAATGTACTGTAAACTGTGTCCTCAGGAAATGCCACTGACACTCTGTGATACCTCATCCACTAGGACTGTTGTTACTGTAGAAACACAGTCGTCCATTACAGACACAGACATATATTCAGCTCATCCTAACTTTTCTATTACTTTGTTTCAGTAAAGTGGACATTTCTACAAAATTGAAAATGTGTTTTATCAAAAGGCTGTCAGTTAAAACCTTCTGATGTAGGACCTCTATTTCCCAGCTGTGATCCATATCAGATACTAATAACTTTTGCTTCATTATTCTCTACACTGCAGCTTGTAAACTGGTTGTCTTTCTGTGACAGTGATATATGGTTTGTGAAGCTAAAATGAAGTTACCATTTATATTGTGTTTAGTGATCTCACTACAGTTGGATCTCACTACAGTTGGGCAACTGGGCAAAGTTGGGCAACTTTCAGGGCAACTGTACCTGTATTCCCCCTTTGTGGTCCACCAAATTCACCCATTTTTGGCTTCCAGCTCCCAGACATCACCTTTCTTGGGCAGAGGCCTGTGTATCACTCCCTCCTGACCATGGATTTTAAGGCTGCACAGCTTTCTGCTTGCATTCTGATGTCCCCAGCAAGCCAGACTGCCTAAACAGGCCAGCACCTGCAGTTTGCTTTCTCTCCAGGGGCTATGACCAGCATATTGCATATAGATAAGTTACAATGCAGCTCCTTCTAAGCAAGCCCATTTATTCTTAAGGGAAAAGCACTACAGAGATGTACCCAGGTCGGCACCCACCTCTCACGAGCGCCCCCTCTGGTTGGGTGTGTCTGTGTTATTTCAGATCTCGTGACCCCTCTCAGTGGTTCTCAGGCAGTTTTTTCAGTGACTCAGCCCTCTGGCCAAGTCTCACACACTGTCTGCCTGTGAACCAGAGCCGACTGAGGGGCTATCTCAGTACCCCTCTGGTGGTGTCTCTCTAGCCTTGCCTGGGCTCAGTTTTCAAGTAATTTTGGTCCTGGTATGGGGACATATCCCCAGGACTTCCTTCCTGGAGATGCTATCTTCCTGCGGCTCTCCCTGGGCTTAGTCCTTACTCAGTCCCAGCAGCCAGGCAGGAGCTCTCTTGCTCCCCCGGTGCCTGCCGACACTGAGCTGTCGTGGTCCTGTTGCTCTTCCAGCCAGGCACACAGTCCTTTCCTCTGCAGCTCCAAGCAGCAGCTAACTACTGCTCTATTCTGAAGTTCCTTTTATATTGGCCGTTCCTGCAGCCCCTCTGATTGGTTCCTTCCTCACAACCACTCTAGGCCGCTTGGAGGACCTCTCCACTGTTCCTTTCCTGGGATAGGTATAGCAGAATCCTGAGGCCTCCAAGAGGGGGCCTTTGGGCCTAGTCCACCCCATCACAAGAGAAAACATTAAAACAATAAAAGAAATAACACACTTATTAAGAAGCTTACTAGAGATCACCCCCAACTCCAACTTAGAACTGTGATAGGTTTTAGCCCTTCAAAACACACAACAGGGTTTTTCCTGTGGTGACAAGTTCATCTATCTTAGATCCAGAACCCAGACTGGGTAGCTCAGCCATTTCTTTATATAGCTCAGGCATTTGATCTTGGCCTTCTTTATAACAGGTTATCAGCAGACAATGACCTTCCTTTCAGGGCATAGCCTCAAAAGTCTGGTGTTTTGCATAGCTGGAGTTGAGGAATATGCATTAACCTCTCCACAGAGATTCCCCAGGAAATTCACTTAACATTTATTGTCCCAAAAGTCCATACTTGTCTGGTGCAATTTCAGGTTTTTGGACTCCCAGGTCTCACGTGTGTCATATCTTCCTCCTCCAGAGGTTACATACAATCCCAGCCTAAAATAATATAGAAAATAATACAATAAGGTCTCTTAAGGATATTGCAGAAAATTGCCATATCTGTCACACTCATCAATGGTGCTTATTAGAAGTCTGCATGATTGTGTTTTCAGTTCTGGTTGATAGAGAACATTTTATTAATTACTGTGAAAAGGAGGAGCAGATACCACTTTTCCCCCACTCACAGCTATTTACAATTATGACCAAAGTTGAGAATTTCAGAATGTCTATGTTGGAGTTTTTGTTTGCTCTTGATTTCAGTTCATAAAATATTTGTGGGTAGAAGTGATCAGTATAAATGTATAGTGCATTTTGAACAATCAGATAATGTAGCAAACTTAGGGCATGGCTACACTTGCAGATATAGAGCGCTTTGAGTTAAACCCGCCTTCGGAGAGCGCAGTAGGGAAAGCGCTGCAGTCTGTCCACACTGACAGGAACAAGCCCACTGGCGTGGCCACATTTGCGGCACTTGCAGTAGCATTGGGAGTGGTGCATTATGGGCAGCTATCCCACAGAGCACCTCTTCCCATTCTGGCACTGTGGCTTGTGGGAAGGGGGCAGAGGGCATGGGGCATTCTGGGTCCTGTCCCAACGCCCATGATGCATCGGTTCGCATCCCAGCAATCCCTGTGCTTCCGTCCACATTTGGCGCCATCTTTCAACGTTTTTTGTACTGTGCGCTCTGTCTTCCCTTTCGGTCTGCGGGAATGGAGCCCGAACTGTTGAGGAGTCTGCTGACAAGTCTCGCCAGCATGTCACATTTGGCAGTCGAGTTATTCCTTATGATCCAAAGTGACAATGAGGGCTCTGACAATGATATCGACTCGAGTAACCCATATGACACGAGTTTGCTTGTGACATTCACGGACATGCTCGCCACCGTGGAACGCAGCTTTTGGGCTTGGGAAACAAGCACTGAGTGGTGGGATCACATCGTCATGTAAGTCTGGGATGACGAGCAGTGGCTGCAGAACTTTCAGATGAGAAAAGCCACTTTCATGGGACTGTGTGAGGAGCTCGCCCCCACCTTGCGGCACAAAGACACAAGATTGAGAGCTTCCCTGATGGTGGAGAATCGGGTGGCTATTGCAATCTGAAAGCTGACAACTCGGTCGCTAACCAGTTTGGAGTGGGGAAGTTGACCGTAGGACTCGTGTTGATGCAATTTTGCAGGGCCATTAATTGCATCCTTCTCAGAAGAACCGTGACTCCGGGTAATGTGCATGACATTGTGGCTGGCTTTGCACAAATGGGTTTCCCTAACTGCGGAGGGGTGATAGATGGCACACACATTCCAATTCTGGCACCAGCCCCTCCAGCCTCCGAGTACGTTAATTGGAAGGGGTATTTCTCTATGGTTCTCCAGGTGCTTGGTGATCACCATGGGCGTTTCATTGACATTAACGCAGGCTGGCCCGGAAAGGTGCGTGACGCACGCATCTTTCGGAACACTGCCCTGTTCAGGAAGCTGCAATCCGGGACTTTTTTCCCAGACCAGAAGATCACCGTAGGGGAAGTCGAAATGCCCATTGTGATCCTTGGAGACCTCTCTTACCCTTTAATGCCATGGCTCATGAAACTCTACACAGGGAGCCTTGACAGCAGCAAGGAGCAGTTCAACAACAGGCTGAGCCGGTGCAGAATGACTGTGGAGTGTGCTTTTGGCCATTTAAAGGGCCGCTGGTGCTCTCTGTATGGGAAGCTGGACCTGGCCAATGACAGCATCCCGGCGGTTATATCTGTGTGCTGTACCCTCCATAATATTTGTGAAGGGAAACGTGAACGATTCACTCAGGCATGGAACTCCGAGGTTCAACACCTGGAGGCTGACTTTGAACAGCCAGAGAGCAAGGCTATTAGAGGGGCCCAGTGTGGGGCTGCAAGGATTAGGGATGCCTTGAGGGAGCAATTTGAGGCTGACAGCCACCAGTAATGTCTGGTGCCATGCATGGGAGTGAAGTGCAGTGGTTCTAATGTTAGTAGGAATCTGTGTTGCTACTCTGACTTGCCGTGCCTGTTTCTTTCTGGGCTAAGGTATCTTTTACTTTACGCAATAATAAAGAATGTTTTCAAAGTCAAGAAATCCATTTATTGAAAAGAAACACAACTGCTTGGGAAACAGAAAGGGCAAGGGGATGGGGTGGGGAATGGTACAATCACAGATTTACATATGTCCTGTTATCATACTCAGCCTTCCTGTCTGGAGTGCTGTGCAATGAGTGCTGCACTTCAGGATGGCTATACTGCATAGTGGTGAGGGTTGAGTGCAGTGAGTAAGAGTCGTAGTTTTAGGGCTGGGTGGCGAAGCTGCAGGTGTTGGAGGCAGCTGGTGGTGATAAGAACCTGGATGTTGGGGAAAGTGGGTTGGAGGTGATATGGGGGCACAAGGGAAAGAGTTTTGGGACAATGGCTGCAAAGGGGGGTTGGGCATGGTAGTGCTCCACCTGCATGGCTACAAGCACCTGGATCGAGTCCGCTTGGGGCTTCATTATGCTTATCAGCCGATCCGTGCTTTGCTGCCAGAGCACCTCATTCTGCTGGCGGATCCTCCTTTCACTGTCCTGCCACTCCTGTACTTTTTGATTTTCATGACTTGAATGCTGCATTACTTTATGCAACATGTCTTCCTTGCTTCTACGTGGCCTCTTCCTGATTCTTTGTAGTCTTTTGGCTGGTGATAACACGGATGGCTGAGATCTCAAGATTGCATCTGTAAAGGCAAAATGCAACACTTAACAGAGGCAGCATTGTTCACACCTGGCAGAGCAATGATTCCCCCATACTTAAGGGCAAGCACAGTCTACACAATAGCATAATTTGCCTGTCCCAAAGCGTGCGCACATAACCCATGGGAGCCCCAAAATGATGAGTAAGCACAGAGTCAAGCATGACTGACTGTTTCACGGCTGTACTGTCCTCTGGGTTTCTGTGCCTTGGGGAGAGCCAACAGCGGCAGGGGGCCCCTATACTGAACACTGTCCACTCATTTTCCACAGGAGTTCGTCCTGGAAGATATCTTGCTGCTGAGGATGACCTGGGAAGCAAGGGAGGGTCTTCTACTGCAATGGAAGTTCCGCCCTGGTCCATATGCAGCTTGCCTGTGTGCAGCAGTGGTCCCCCCACTTCTCATGGCACAGTGGTGTGGACAAGTTAGCTTTACTGGGACAAGGGACACAGTGGCTCTCCTGAGAAACCTGAGCAAGCGCATTGCCCAAGTTCTGGATGAGACCTTTGAAGAGATCACTGAGGCCAATTACCACAATGTGAGAGAGCACATCAACGCCCTATTCCACATCTAGGCATGCATGCAGCCCTACCCCTTCTCACCCCAAGAGTTTGCACCGAATAACTTCCTCCCCAAAATAAAAGCCGCTTACCAGGAACGGCCTCTGGTGTCTGTCCTTCCCCAAGCACTGGCCGCCGCAACTGGCTGCCTTCCTTCTGGTTTGAGAACAGCTCCTGGCTGCATGCGTGTAGGGATGCCAGGGTGTCTTCCTCCTCCTCAGCACCCTCACTCCCGCTTTGCTGCTCCTCCTCCTCCCGCCTTGTTGAGCTGGGCTCTGAAGTGTCCATGGGTGGTACTCGGAGTGGAGGTGGGGTCATCCCCAAGTATCGTGTCCAGCTCTTTGTAATAACAGCAGGTTGCAGGGGCAGCACCGGAATGGCAGTTTGCCATGTGGGCTTTGTAGTAGGCATTCCGCAGCTCCTTCACTTTAACCCTGCACTGCAGTGCGTCCCGGTCATAGCCCCTTTCTAGCATGTCCCTTGATATCTGCCTGAAGGTACCGTAATTCCTATGGCTGGAGCGCAGCTGGGACTGGACAGCTTCCTCCCCCCAAACACTGATGAGGTCCAGCACCTCACCATTGCTCCATACTGGGGATTGCCTGGTGCGTGGAGGCATGGTCACCTGGAAAGATTCGCTGAGAGCACTCCACGCCTGGCTGAGCAAAGCGGATTTTCAAAATTCCCACAGAATTTAAAGGGTGGGTCTGATGGTTGGTCACCTGAGGGCAGGGCCGTAGAGTTCAAAGTGATGACCAGAGTGGCTAGAACAGGCATTGTGGGACACTTCTGGAGGCCAATCAGAGCGCACTAACAGACCAGGGCGTCCACACTGGTGCCACGGCGCTCCAGTGGGGGCGCACAAAATGTTCCACTCGCCGAGGTGGAGTACCAGGAGCGGACCAGCCATGGAGTCAGAGTGCTCTGTGTGCCTTGCCAGTGTGGACGGTTAGTGAGCTTGTGCGCCTGGGGCTCCTTTAATGCGCTGTAACTCGCAAGTGTAGCCAAGCCCTTAATGACTGTCTTTTCTGTTTCCTTATTCTCCTGAACCCTCAGGTGCATAAGGCCAGGCACCAGTTTCTGCCATTTGTTTTGGTCTTTTGCTGGTCAATTTAGGCTTCTGAGTGTCATGTTGAAGGATTTGGCTTTTCTCTACTCTGCATAATGTTTCTTTAGGTTGCCTTCTTTTTCTCTTTCCAGGTGATGTTCATATTATCACTTGACATGGAAGTTGTGTTGGTGGCATTCTTAAAGTATATTCTGAATATGTCTATCATGTCTTCTAACCATATTTGATGCTTTAGGTTGGTGTACTCTATTTAGAATTTCTAATGTTGCAAGAAACTCATTCAAATGGACTGTGAAGATCTTCTGCAGGTATTTGCTTGGAATGAGTTGATCTTACCAAGTTCTGTTGTAGATTTCCGTGACTCTGCTCCATTAAGGAGAACTGTCTTTTAGGAATCGTATATTTCAATAATATAACTATTGAATAATCTTCCAAGTGTATGAGACACATTTGTGATGACTGTTGTTTCATCTTAATATTTTGACTCATAAAGTTTATCTCTTTTCTGACACCACACGACAATATCCCTGGAAAATAAGCCAGTTAATATGCCATATTGCTGGGTGTGAATTGAGCAGGGACAAATCCTGAAGTCTTTGCCCAGTCCTTACCTGAGCAAAGCCTACACCGAAGTCATATGGGAGTTTTGCCCATGTAAGATAAGAGTAGGGCTTTAGGATTTATCCTGTAGTTTGTACAGTAAGCTCTGCACATTATGACACTATTTGACCCAAGTATTTCCACCCAAACCAATTGCAGCATCCACTATATGCAGTAATAAGTGCTATAGAGTTTTGGCAAAGCAGCCTACTCCGTTGGATTCTGTCAGTTTTTTCTCTTTGAAGAGACAAATTGGTACATCTGAAAACTGGAAGCAAAACCAGTAAGACAGTGGTTGTTAATTGATGTTAACTTTTCAGGGCCTGAAGATTTATTAAGCACGCAGAAGCATTTTGTTTTGTTTCTGAATATTAAAAAGATAATTGTGTTTCCTGAATTGTCTATGTTTGAACTGCAAATCACTGAGTGTTTTTATACGGCCAGGTTAACGTGTCATCTTGATTGATTGCATATTTAAGGAAGACGAGCAGTTTTTAATCCAGGCCAAATGTTGCAGTTGGTCTGCTCTTGATTAAAGTGGTTGGTGGTGACATATTGGCAGAAAACTCTTTTTCCCAGAATCTTCTTAGCTAGCCAGATATCACAAAGTAACATTCTTGCAGTATTTTATCTGCTTGTCTCTTTGCGCAGTGGATGTGTTCTCCAGACTATGTGCCCTTATGAAACTTATAAAAGAGAAAGCTATAGATTTATTTACATCACATTTATGAGCACTAAATTTGAATATTGTCCTACATCTCCAGCAGTCTATTATGTTTAGATTACCTCTGACTCCCACTGAGCCTCTGAAGCAATACCACTGTTAGTAAAAGATGAAGACTGCTCGAGTTCCTGATACCTGCTAAGTTAGCCTTTTGGGTGCTAGACTAATGGTAATTGGCTGCACGATGGAGAACAGTAAATTTTGTTTTGAGCCACAATCTTTATTTAATGAAGCGGCTAGATTGCTTCTCTTTTTGTCTCATGGACTAGTCTGAATGCATGTCCTGTTTTTTGGCTCTTGAAAAATAAGTGATTCCAACTAAGGACTGATATGAACTGGAAAAGTTATCAGTATAACAATGTCGGTGTAAGATATATATATTTAACAATATAGCTAGAGCAATGTAAGCCCTGCTGTGGATGCAGTGGATTCCACTTCCTGAATTAGAATTTACCAATATAGTCACTTTTGTATAGATATAACTGTCTACAGTAGGAGAAATTTGCCACTGTAGCTATCCTGGTATAATTAAAGCAGCACGCCCAGTGTAGATGAGCCCTAAGCAACAGAAGCATGCAATTAGCCATGGATTTAGGGCTTAGACCCTGGGGAGATTGATACTTTGAATGTGATGCTTTGACAAGTTAAAAGAGGGCAGCATCATGCAGAAGAATAAGTGCAGGGCTGGGGCTCAAGACTTGCTGAGCTATAATCCTGGTTCTGATATCAGTTCCCTCTATGGTATTGGGTAAGTCACTTCACTTCTCTGGCTCAATTTCTCCATCTGAAAAATGAAGGTATGAAGATTTACTTCACTTCCTCACAGGGTTGTTTTGGTAATTAGTTAATGTTTGTAGAGCATGGTGGACAAATATTGCACTATGGGGGTGAAACGTTATTGTTAACATCTCTTACATGAAAATGAATATGAAGATGAGTTCCAAAGAGTGCAGACATAGGAAGTTAGGCATGCTAGGAAGTTATGTTTTCCATACACATGAGAATAAATCATATACTTTCATTCTGAATTAACATAATCTTAGATTGAGGAACATAATAAAACAAGCAAGAATAAATGTTAAGCTTCCATGAGAGAGGACACTGTTCATGATGATCTCTATAACAGCAGACTTCATTAATTGAAACTGACAGCAAAATGGAGGAACTCAGAACTGAGAGGCAAGGAGGTTCCTTGGAACAGTAAAGTTTCAGTACAATGAAATCAGAACTGTAATAGTAACATACACCTTTACATACCAAAACATGCAAAAACTTCTTTATTTTCAGAAGTAAATGAAGAGCCACAATCAACCAGTAGTACTTTTCAAGTCTGTATGGGCTTGATTTTCAGAGGTGCTGAGCACCTGCAGCTAAGATTCATTTTATTTGAATTTTTGAATGCTTCGCACCTCTACAAATCCAATCCAATGGGCCTGAACCACAGCCCATTGGGGTGAATGAGAAGAATCTCATGGAATTCAAAGGGATTTGGATCAGGGTCTGTGTTCTAACTCCTTAATTATGTGCATTAGCCTTGGAATCATGTTTCCACTCAAACTAAATATATTATTGTGACAGAGTGTACCCCTGTATTGAACCCTTGCACACCATTGTAGTAATCGTTGTACAAAGTATGCCTTGTGAGGTATCATTTCAAATCTCATAATTTGCTGGTCATTACTGTCCTGGTAAAATGTGTGTGGCAACAATGTATGTAAAGTTATAATATTCCACTGTATGGTGTTTCTAAATTCTGTGCCAAGTCTAGGGAGTGGCCAAACCAGTTCCTCAAAGACAATGGGAAAGCTGATGCCTCAGTCAGGTGTTGTAAACAAGGTCAGTAGGCCATTACCTGCTAAGTGGCTATTCATTGGCAGGGAAAAGGGGCATGGGCAATAAATGTACATCTGAGCAAAGAAACAGCATGGAATTCCCCTCCACACAATTTGCCTGTCCATGCTCCCAGCTGGAGATGCTTGTCAAAGGAGGGAGAGGACTATAAAAAGAAAGGGGAAATCTCCAAGGGCACCACCTCCTCCTTCCTCTCTCTCTGGCCTTCAATTCACTGCACCAGAAAGAACAAAGGGAGCAGCCATTAAACAGAAGAATGTATCCTGGCCTAAGAAGTCTGGCCAGTAAGATTGTTGAGAGCATGAGGTGAGAAAAACTTTATTTTGAATTTAACGTAGTTTGTTAAGTTAGGCATTAGTTGCATTTTATCTTTTATTTTCTTGTAACCATTTCTGACTTTTATGCCTCATTACTTGTACTCACTTAAAATCTATCTTTGTAGTTAATAAACTTGTTGCATTATTTTATCTAATCCAGTGTATTTGAAAAAGTGTCCAGGAAACTCCATTTGGGGTAACAGGATGTGTGCATATCATTTCTGTTAAATAAATGACAGACTTTATATAAGCTTGTATTGTCCAAGAGAGGGCTGGGCAGTAAAAGATGCACATTTCTGGGGGGAAATCTGGGATTGGGGGTGTGTTGGGGTCACATTCAGTCCTTATAGCACACTCTGTTGACCAGTCACAGGAAGAGTTTTCACATATAGCAGATTTACACATTCCTTTAAAAACCAAGGAGGGAAGTATTGACTTAATTGACATTAATGACAGAACTGTCATTGACCTCAGTAGAGGCAGGGTGTCAGAAGCAAAATTAATGGTAAATGATTTTCAGCACAACATTAAAAATTGTTGTGCACCAGAAAAATAATCCTCTTGTAAAGCTCACAGGACATACTTAAAAAAAAAAAGAATTAGGAATGATTTTGAGGATATTAAACATAAGTTCCTAACATTATTCAGGGAGTCAAATATTTCACATCTTTCCAGTGCTGGAGTTCAATTCCTTTCATATGTGTGGATTTAGCAAAGTGTTGTAATTGCATTTTCTAGTGATTAACATTGCCCTCTTGTAATGTATAAGATCCACAATATACAACAGCACTGTCTTCCAAAGTGATCCTATCACATGGCCCATTGGCAGAGACAAATGAAGTGAAGTAATTAAATTAGTTAAGCATTCAAAGCTACCTAAACAGAAACCTATTGAGAGGTTCACAATTCTGCTCTCTCTTATTCCTCATAAGTTTTTAACAATATTACCTGAAAGCAGTCTGTCTCAGCGGACTAGTAATTTAATATGGATCTTTTAATCTTTAGATTACTAGTTTAAATCCAGCCTACTCTAGTACTAAGCACAAGTTATTATTATTGAGCTGCTGTTTGGTGGTCTGTGTTAAGTGAGTGGGTTTCAGTCCAATTCCCGGTGAACAGTTGTCCAAATGACAAAATCCACCATCACAATTGGTACTCATTAGCACTCTTGTTGGGGGATTGTTTAGAGAGGTCAAGAGCTTCCTGGCCTTCTTTCATTCCTCCTTGAGTCCCTTCAGGACAAGGGTGAGGGACACTGGTGATGTGATGTGGGAAAGCTTGCATTGCTGCTGGTCTTGGTGCCTGTTTTCTGGATAAACAGACAACTTTGTTTTCCAGGACTGTAAATCTGGCATCTTTCAAAAGCACTTAATTCACTTAAGAAAACAAACAAACAAGCAAGCAAACAGCCCCAGTGACATTAGGTGAAGAGTGCCAGTTGGGCATGCAATAGAGGAAATTTACAATTGGGATAAATAAGCAGTTGATTTAAACATTTTCCTACACCTGGGCCTGATCTTGTAAAAAACCACTGGGGAGGTTGCATGGCATAGAGTGTATGTGGGTGGTTTTTCATATATACATAGACATGAGTTGTGTGAGAGTAGGCAAAGGCAGAGTATGGCGTAATACATAAAAATATAAATACACTTGTTCTGAGGTCCAGAAAGGAGGTGGCAGGCAAACCAGCTGAGAGTCTCTGGGTAAAGAAAAAAGGGGTACAAAATAGAGATGATGTCATGGTAGGGGATCTACTATAGGCCACCAAATCAGGATGAGGTGGTGGATGAGGCATTTCTAGAACGAATAACAAAAATATCTAATGAGGAGTCCTTGTGGCACCTTAGAGACTATCACATTTATTTGGGCATAAGCTTTCGTGGGCTATAACCCACTTCATCAGATGCATGGAGTGAAAAATACAGTAAGCAGGAATAAATATACAGCACATGAAAAGATGGGAGTTGCCTTACCAAGTTGGGGGTCAGTGCTACTGAGGCCAGTTCAATTAGGGTGGATGTGACCCATTCCCAACCGTTGACAAAAAGGGGTGAATATCAACAGAGGGAAAATTACTTTTTGTAGTGCTAACAAAGCCAATTCAATGATGGTGGATGTGGCCCATTCCCAACAGTTGGCAAGAAGGTGTGAGTATCAACAGAGGGAAAATGATTTTTTGGAGTGATCCAGCCACTCCAAGTCTTTATTCAGGCCTAATTTGATGGTGTCAAGTTTGCAAATTAATTCCAGTTCTGCAGTTTCTCATTGAAGTCTGGTTTTGAAGTTTTTTTGATTAAGAATGACCACTTTTAAGTCTGTTATTGAGTGTCCAGGGAGATTGAAGTACTCTCCTACTGGTTTTTGAAAGTTACAATTCTTGACGTCTGATTTGTGTCAGTTTATTCTTTTGCATAGAGACTGTCTGGTTTGGCCAATGTTCATGGCAGAGGGGCATTGCTGGTACATGATGGCATATATCACATTGGTAGATGTGCAGGTGAATGAGCCCCTGATGGTGTGGCTGATGTGGTTAGGTCCTATGATGGTGTCCCTTGAATAGATATGTGGAGAGAGTTGGCAATGGGGTTTGTTGCAGGGATTGGTTCCTGGGTTAGTGTTTCTGTTGTGTGGTGTGTAGTTGCTGGTGAGTATTTGCTTCAGGTTGGGGGGAGGGGGGCTGTCTGTAAGCGAGGACTGGCCTGTCTCCCAAAGTCTGTGAGAGAGAGGGATCGTTTTCCAGGATAGGTTGTAGATCCTTGATGATGCACAGGAGAAGTCTTATTTGGGGGCTGTAGGTGATGGCTAGTGGCATTCTGTTACTTTCTTTGTTGGGCCTGTCCACGAACATGATACAGTTCTGCGATGACCTGGAATCCTACTTTTGCCATCTCCGACTCAAGGAATATTTCCACCACACCACTGAACAGCACACTGACCCAGAAACTTTCCTACCAATGCTACAAGAAGAAGGATTCTTCATGGACTCCTCCTGCTGGTCGAAACCACAGACTGGACTTCTACATACAGTGCTTCTGCCGATGTGCACGAGCTGAAATTGTGGAAAAGCAGCATCACTTGCCCCTTAACCTCAGCCATGCAGAGTACAATGCCATCCACAGCCTCAGAAACAACTCTAACATTATAATCAAAAAGGCTGAGAAAGGATGTGGGAATACAAGGCCTACAATCTTAGCCCTGTAAGAAGAGCTTAGTTATATTAGGACCTAGGTTTAGGAATGCTTGACATGAGTGCGTGACCTAGGAATAACCCTATGCCAGTAAGTTTATATGATTACTGTAAAAGAAGTGCCAATAGGTGATATTATGGAAGAATTGACTGCAGTAGACTGCAATGTATTGTCCAAGACCATGAGACACCTGATTGTAACATCATGGAATGTTCTGATTTAACTGCAGGTTAGCATGGACACGTGCATATATGTTAATGAGAATAAGGAGAACTAAGAAACAACCTATAAAAAACTGGACACCCCAAAATTCCTGGGGTATGGAAGTACAGATAAAGAAAAGAGGGTTGAAACCCTCATGCATATGTTAGGCGTGGTCAGAACAACAATATGAAAGCAGTTCCCTGTTTGGGTAAAAGTGGGAAAACCCCATGAGAAATCCCAGCAGGAAGCATCTCTCTATCAATTATCATCTGCTGAGAGATCCATCAAACCCTAGAATATCATTGAGGATGTGAATATGACTACAGTCTTAGTCACTGCATGGGTTGTTGTAGGATTTATATGCGCATGGATAATTGTAATTTCACTTATTGCTTTACTAAAACTACAGATAAGACTTTGTACTCGTGATTGTGTCTGTGGTCATTATCTTTGGTCTTCATGTGTTCCTAGAGTCTCTAATTTTGGAAAAAGCACCAGAGGTGATTTTCACTCTGTTGAGCTTGAAACTGTAGCAACAGGAGCTGAACCCTTAGTAAGCTGATACAAAATAACTAAATTCAATTTAAATTATAAAAAAGTCCACATTAGATATTAGGAAAACTTTCTAACTATAAGAAGGGCAGTTAAGCTCCAATAGGCTTCCAAGGGAGGTTGTGCAATCCCCATCATTGGAGGTTTTTAGAAACAGGTTGGAGAAACACCTGTCAGGGATGGTCTAGGTTTACTTGGTCCTGCCATAGCTCAGGAGGCTGGACTTGATGACTTCTCAAAGTTTCTTTCAGCCCTACATTTCTATGATTCTATGTAATGGCACACAAAGCTAAAGTCAGCTAAATAGCTTTTCTTTATTGTAATAACTGATATAATTGTGGCTAAATTGCAGCAGTGAGGGCCAGATGAACTGGGTTCTATTCCTGGTTCTGCGCCTGACTCTCAGTGTGAACTTGGCAATACTGTGTGCCTCAGTTTCCTCATTTTTTGAAAGAGGAGATAAAAATATTTACGGTGCCACCTCTAAGTGTTGTTTTGAGGTTTGTCTTATTACTGTATGTAAAACCTATTAAGATCATCCAGGGAAGGCATTGTAAAATTATCTCTTATTATTTTATTGTATGAAATACATTCCTGTTGGTCAAACAGCCCTTGAGCAAACAAATAATAGAACTGTATCTATATTTTGATTATTTTAAAAAATGGAAAGGAAGTTTAAGAAACAGATGCCAGGAGGGCATGGAAGAAGGACTATATGCTTTATCATCAAAGATATGTTCATAGGATTTAGGAAAGATACTAGGAAGTAAAGTCCACTGAACTAAAAAATAAATGTGACGCGTGGGGTTGTGTGAAAATCTATTTTCATGGTGGTTTCAGCAAATATAGGTTCACACCTTCACAGAAGTGGTAGTATTATAGTAATACCTACAAGCTCCAAATGTGATCAGGCCCTGTTTAGGTATGTATTGCCCCTAGCACATAGTAAGAGACAATCCCTACCGGGAAGAACTTACAAGCTGAGGCTCTGGTTCAGCTAGGTACTTAAGCATGTCCCTAATGGTGAGCATGTGTGTAGTTCCATTGTAGTGGTCTCACTTGGAGAAATCCTAGCCTCATTGAAGTCAATGGCAAAATTCCTACTGCCTTCACTAGGGCCAGGATTTCACCCATTCATTTCAAATGGATTACTCATGCTTAAGTTTAAGGATATGTTCAAGTAACTTTGGAATTGGGGCCCACACAGACAAAGAAAAGGGTGGGAGAAAGGAACTTGACAACCATTTTGAGCTTCAGGTTTAAATGGAACCATAGTTCAAAGTAAAACTGAGTCAAAACCACAATTTTGACTGGACTTTGCTTTCTAGCCACATAAATTGCTGAGTTCTTATGTTTTGCCACAAAACTATAAATCAGCCCAGGTTTGTTCAAAAAGTCAATGAGCCTTAGCAAATCTTCTGATGAACCTGGGCTGAGTTTTGCATTGGACATGAAATCTAGAACTAGCTGAGCTTCCAAGGGTTTTGTGTGTTACAAAAAATGTTTTGCACAGTGTGACGGGGCAAGGCCGGATGGCTATAGAAAAGTAGTGGGAGATAGATATATTAGCTCCAGTCTAAACAAATCCCTGGTACCAGGTTAAATGAAATGGAAGCTGCTCCAGGTCAATTAAGACACCTGGGGCCAATTAAGAACTTTCCAGAAGGCAGGGAGAAGGCTAGGTTGATTGGGACACCTGAAGCCAATCAGGGGCTGGCTGAAACTAGTTAAAAGCCTCCCAGCCAGTCAGGTGGGTGTGTATGTCAGGAGGTGTGGGAGGAAGTTGCGCTGTTGGAGAGACTGAGTAGTACACACCATATCAGGCACAAGAAAGGAGGCCCTGAGGTAAGGGTGAAGTGGAGCTTGAGGAAGTGAGGGCTGCTGTGGGGGAAGTAGCCCAGGGAATTGTACATGTCATGTTTCTAAAAGGTCAGCTACCATAGCTGATACTATAGGGGTCCCTGGGCTGGAGCCCAGAGTAGAGGGTGGGCCCGGGCTCCCCCCCATTTGCCCCCTGTTTAATCACTGAGACTGGGAGACAACAGAGACTGTGCAAGGAAGGATAACTTCTCCTCACCTCCCTTGCTGGCTTATGATGAAAATGGCTCAGTAGACTGTGACCCTTGTCTCTAGAAAAAGAAGGCTTACGTGGAGGGTCACAGTGAACCTCTGAGGCTAACGAAATCCGCCAGGAAACGCGGGACCCATGGAGGCAAGGACAGAGCTTTGTCATAACAGTTATAGAAATAAAACAAATTTGGTGGGGACCTTAAAAACTTGCCAGTTCTACTTAAGATACTGAGATAAAATCACCTAATTATCTGCAATATTCTTTTGTATTTCCCTGTATTTACTTTAAGAAATATTGATACAGAAATCATTTACAAAAAGAAAAGGAGTACTTGTGGCACCTTAGAGACTAACCAATTTATTTGAGCATAAGCTTTCGTGAGCTACAGCTCACTTCATCTGATGAAGTACTCCTTTTCTTTTTGCGAATACAGACTAACACGGCTGTTACTCTGAAACCAGAAATCATTTAGTTACCTAAAACGTTTATGGCCCTTAAAATATGGAAATACTTATCAGAGTGGTGACAGTACATGCACAGTAGATCACATCACAGAAGTGCGGACTCAAGATTTAGGCCAATCCGAGTGGAATTAAGATGAGGAGTTAAGTGGGAAGATAAGTGGCATCTGATATCTCAACTAGGGCTACCATTTTATGATTGTATATCTGTCTTGATTGATTGACAGCCATGTACAAAGCCCCTCTATAACATTCCATACCTACAGAAGAGACGTTCTGCCACTTTAACAAGATTAGTATATTTTGTCAACCCACCAGGCTGGCTGGAAAACATATTTTCAATACATCAGTGTTTTACTTTGTAAAGACTATACGTACCTTTAATGACCGACTTAAAAAATGTGCCATTTGTCTTTGTAATCATGCTTTCCTTTTAATCGTGTTCTTGCTTAGCTATTTTTCTGCCAGCCTCTGGCAATGTGTCATTGTAGCTCTAAGTGAAAGAGGAGCCTCTTAAAATAGAATGTAATCCTTAGCTATCATTTGATCAGTTTTCATATAATTTCAGTGCAATGAAAAGGTAATGAAAGTCTGAACTGCAGACTGTGCAATTCACGGAAAGTCACTGCCAACATATAGAAGTCATATTCAGCCTTTTGAAATAACAATATAGACCAAACGGCTTTTACTGAGTGGTCTGCAAGTGTAAAAGTTAAGTGATGTATTTATTTATGCCAGATAACACAGTACAGTTCTTGGGAATGATATGTAGTGGCCCAATTTTTTAAATGTGACCACTCTGATTTTTGAGTGCTTCCATTTTTGCATGTCCAACTTTAGACATAATATCTGATTTTCAGATGTACCATGCACTTACAGCTCCCATTGACTTCAAGTGATATCAATACCCTTCATTTCTTATAACCAGTCTACCAGTGTGCTTTGAGATCTTAATTAAAATCTCTTAAAGACTCCCATTGATTTCAGAGGGCTTTGCAACAGACCATAAGTGCTGCTTAGAGATATCTAATCATCAAGTCCAGTTCCCTTTTTCTGAGCTCAGTTCAGGAGACAAAAATCCACTTTCCTATTTCAGGGTATTTGCCAAAAACTGGAATCTTACCTAGAGCCTCTGTTGATTTCCATTGCCATGATATTGCGGTTTTGGGGGTTGTCATTATTAGTGTCACTGATTGATTTATTTTGTTCTCTATACAGTTTTAGCTTGTCTATTATTGAGCTTTGGACTCAAACAGACCGTTTTAGTTCCCACAGAATTTATTTTTTGAGCTTTTTAAATATTCATTTTGTAATATGTTGCATTACTGTGTTAACTGCAGTGAGGTGGTTGTTTGGGGAGAACAATTTATAAGGGGGCAAAAGAGAGACTACAGTATCCTGAAAAAAAACCAATAAAAGCATTCTTTGTGTTCAGTTCTCATTCACACATGACTGCAGAATAAGAAAGAACAGCCCCAGATTAGAACTGTTCTTGGCACAGTTCCATAGTCTGATTGGGAGGGAGGAGCGAAGTTGTCCACACAGAATTCCAAGCTCTTCCCACACTCTAAGACTAGCTCATAGACTTTATGGTCCGAAGGGACCATCATGATCATCTAGTCTGACCTCCTGCACATTGCAGGCCACAGAACCTCACCCACCCACTCCTGTAATAAATCCCCTAACCTCTGGCTGAGTTACTGAAGTCCTCAAATCATGATTTAAAGATTTCAAATTACAGAGAATCCAGCATTAATCAATGCTTAAGTCTTCTAAAAGGTTCAGTAGTGTATTGATTTATTTTTTTAAACAATAAAAGCTTCTGTCCCTCATGTTCTTACCCCTACTTTGGAGGGACTAATTTGGTTTGTGTGCTAGCACCATTCTAGGATTTTCCAAAAGGGCAGCCATGCCCCTAAAATGAGACAGACTAGTGGAAGCTACAGTTCATAATGCAGAAGACAGACAATACAAAACTAAAACTGGGAATGATAGCCTGGGTACAGCTGACTGAAAATACTCATGTGGCTTTTAATTTAGTTTAAAGGCACATCAGTAAAGGAAAACCCAAAACATTACTTGACCGAAACATGATCCTGCTGTCCTACCACATTAAACTGTGACTCTAACATTCTAAGCAAGGTCACGCTAAGTACCTAGATGGAGATCTCCATGGAATGGCTAGGTTGCTGCAGGAAGTAGGGATGATGATTAAGTAGCACTCTTCCCATCAGTGTCAAACCGCCTCTCCAACATGAAGTTTTGATACATTGTGCTGCCGGAGGTGCCGTCCTTCAGAAGAGATGTACAGCTGAGTTACTGGCTTCCTGTGGTAGGAATAAAAGAAAGAAAACAATTGATGCTCACCTGTTTATAGCATGTGTCCTGGAGGCACTGTGTTCACCAAGACAAAGGGGGCACGAGGGAGATGTGCCATTCTCCCTCCACAAGAGGATGGGAAAGTACCTCCCCTCACCTCCAAGCCCCTGGGTGTGAGAAATCCAATCTCCATAGAATCATAGAATATTAGGGTTGGAAGAGACCTCAGGAGGTCATCTAGTCCAATCCCCTGCTCAAAGCAGGACCAACACCAACTAAATCATCCCTGCCAGGGCTTTGTCAAGCAAGACCTTAAAAACCTCTAAGGATGGAGATTCCACCACCTCCCTATGTAATCCATTCCAGTGCTTCACCACCCTCCTAGTGAAATAACATCTTTCCATTCTGCTCAGAAGCAGCCTTGTATTGACATTTCCCCTGGAAAAACAGCAAAGAGTGAATGCAACTATGTTTCTCCTCATGGAATCAATGCACAAAGACATAGGAGGGCATGAGATGGGTAGAATCTTTAGCCCCCCCCATGGAAAATGCAGTTGGAATCTTCACCATTCTTCTGTGCACAGAGCAGCCAATGACAAATTATCCATATGCTGCTCTACTCCTTCTGATGAGGAACAGGTGGTGACATCTCTTCCCAAGTCAGTGGCACTTTGATACACGATAAAATTTTAGGTGGGTCCTCTGCCCACTCTGTCTGCAGGGTTGTCTACACTGCCCCCCAGCTCAGACTACAGGAGTGTGACTACCAGTGTGCACTAAAGTGCTGCACTGTACCTCACCTATGTGGACACTGCAGGCATGAACTAAAAAGTTCCTAGTTTGCGTTAACTTAGTTCTCTTCAAACAGAGCTGCATTAATGTGAGCTAGGAACTTTTTAGTTCATGCCCACAGCATCCACGTGGGGGAGTTACAGCGCATCACTTTGGCGTGCACTGCTATTCGCACTCCTGTAGTCTGAGCTGAGAGGCAGTGTAGACATAGCCTGAGTCCGATTTGTTGTAATGACAGTAACAGTGGTCCAGCACTAATCAGTTGTGCATTAACCTGCAGACAAATTTGAGGACTCTTTCCAGCGTGGAACCAGTTCACAACAATGAAAGATTTGCCAGGCACCTGCTCATACATAATAGAAACCCACCTGTTAGTAGGATAAGTGTAGGTCATCTCATTATACTATGAAAAACTATATTACTGTCATTTATATAATTGGGAACCAAAACTTAAGGGTCTCCATTTCAAAGATAAAGATCAGTAGAGCTAGTCCAATTTTTTATTATTTGAAAAAAGAATTTTTCACACTTTTTTTTAATTTTCAAAATGTTCCCCTTTTTCCAAAATTTTCATGAAATTTTAAATAAGTTTAAGCGAAATCTATATTTGCTTTTGTTTTATTATTTCATAGGTTTGTACTGCTAATTTTGATCGTTCAACTTAGTCACATGGACAATTGTTTCGGAAAATATATAATTTAAAACAAACATTTCCACAGAAAATTCCTTTGGAACCACTATGGAAGAATGATTGAACTAAAAATGCTTTCAAAGTTTTCCAAAATTTTGCAATCCCCCTCTCCCATCTCACCTTCAATATTTCTGTCAGTCTTACCTATAAAATGCATGTGATGTGGGGGTGTTCTCTTTTCTTAACCACCCTATCACTCAATCCTCACACCAAATAACCCGACAGGAAATTACATTGTAAAAACAACCGGCAGAGAACATTAAGGCTCTGATCTTGCAGCTGATTCCAGGCTCATGCAAGGTTCTTTCCACCTGTAACAAATTGCTGGGTCAGGGCTTAAGGTTGCACAGTTAAGCACTCAGAAGTCAAGAAATACACAAAAAATGTGAACTCCCCCCTTTGTGCATAACGATACATTCTTTAGTGGTGTGACAAGATATTATTTCTCAGACAATCTAACAATATTTTTTACAACCTTATGGAAATGCTAATGCATACTGCCCTAATATTTATCTTTTATCCTTGCATGAATTGTCCTCATCATCTTGAATATTTAGACTTCTAGGGTGATAACTTCTTTTTTCCTTTTATAACTTTAACAATAATTATTATGTAATCTATGTGCTGTCTAGAATCATAGAATCATAGAATATCAGGGTTGGAAGGGACCCCTGAAGGTCATCTAGTCCAACCCCCTGCTCGAAGCAGGACCAATTCCCAGTTAAATCATCCCAGCCAGGGCTTTGTCAAGCCTGACCTTAAAAACTTCCAAGGAAGGAGATTCCACCACCTCCCTAGGCAACGCATTCCAGTGTTTCACCACCCTCTTAGTGAAAAAGTTTTTCCTAATATCCAATCTAAACCTCCCCCACTGCAACTTGAGGCCATTACTCCTCGTTCTGTCATCTGCTACCATTGAGAACAGTCTAGAGCCATCCTCTTTGGAACCCCCTTTCAGGTAGTTGAAAGCAGCTATCAAATCCCCCCTCATTCTTCTCTTCTGCAGGCTAAACAATCCCAGCTCCCTCAGCCTCTCCTCATAAGTCATGTGTTCTAGACCCCTAATCATTTTTGTTGCCCTTCGCTGGACTCTCTCCAATTTATCCACATCCTTCTTGTAGTGTGGGGCCCAAAACTGGACACAGTACTCCAGATGAGGCTAGTTTCTCTAGTTTCTTTTCATCAAGGGTAGGAAGGATGACACTGCCCTTCCCTCCCCGGACTGAGACTCAAGAGAGCTAGGTTCAATTCTTGGCTAATACAGCATCTGTCTTTGTGCTTTTGTGCAAGGCATTTAAGCCTGATCTACAATGCAAAGTTTTACCAGCAAAACTTGCTTGCTGTTGGCCAATCTTCCATGTATCAACTCTTAATTTTGAGGCTTGCCGACAAAACGTTGAACTTTTGCCAGTGAAGTTAAATCAGTTCCCCAAGCAACATAAGCCCTTAACTGGGGCTGTTCTACTGGCACAAGACCTGTGTGGATGCTGAAGTACCCATACTGACATAAGCAGTCCTCTAACACCAAGCCCATAATGCCTGTCCCCGTGGCAGCAACCGCTCTGGTCAAATTTTTGAACTCTGCTGCCCAGGTCTCACAGTGGATGCTGGCAGATTGGGTGGTAAAACTTTCTAGTGTTGACAAACTCTTAATCTACCAGCACTCCTGATCCCCATCTGTAAAATTGGTATAATTCTCAACCTCACGGGGGTGTTCTTAGGATAGAATTCATTAAAGATTCTGAGACGCTCATATACAACAGTGATGGCCATGTATAGATTTAGATAGAATCACCACAGCCTCCTTAAGTGAAATTCACGAGATGAAATTAACTTCAGCAGGCTGTATATAGCAGCCAAATTTCAATAATACTTTTTGTTTTCATTCATCTGCAGTATGTTGTGGAAGTTCAATTTACTGTGTACTTTTCATAGAGGTTCCTTTTGTGAATTATGTTTATCTTGCTTACACAGAACAATGCACACTACTAAAAGATGTGTATCAGCCTGTAATAACCATTTATGATGATAACTGAGGCGTAATATATAATCATGCAGTTAAGATTATTCCCCCAATTCAGCATCTCTATGTAGGAAGGGGGCTTACGCACGTGCTTAACCTTAAGCATGTGCTTACTTCCCATTATCTTCAATGGGATGTAAGCACATGCTGAGGTACTTTCCTGAAATGGGGGCTATGTCATAATTTGTATGCTCAAGTATGCTGAATTAAAATTACAACTTCATTATTTCCTGACTTTTTAGTGCTCACTTGTGCAACTTTAAGTCTCCCTTATATATGTGTAATATATAATATGTATATGTAATATGTAATTATATTAGCTTTGTTTTAAAGAACAGCATATTTCTATGCTAACAGTTAAGTTTTCTCTGGGAATATGCAGTACGTGTATTCTGTAAAGCACCCTGATGCTTGCAAAGATCTCTATTCAAATAAAAAAGTTCTGTCTAATCTACCTGATCAGCGCGTGAACCGTCAACCAGCAGCTGGTAGATGATCTCAAAATGCTGGACTTGGCCAAGTACCATCAAAGAATGCTTACCTTTTATAGTGCAAAGCACATAGGGAAGTTATATTCATTTGCCACTGGTATGGAATTCAGTCTAAGTTGAACTAGGAAGCTGATGTTATCGACTAACAGTTTTTACATTCCAAAGCAGAGTGTAAATAGATGAAGGGGAATCGGCCTTCTACTCTAGACTGGCTGGAGGCTCACATCATCAACATAAAATTACTTTTCTTTGCATGCATCAATTGAAAGTGCCATTGCATAGCAATTAGATCTAATGAAGGGACGCTGCTAGCTCAGACATTTTGACAGACCTTCTGTTTATTATTTTTAAGGGAATAGATTTCACAACCTGGTTTTTTGGGTTTTTTTAATAAACTGCTTTTTCTTATTGGTTTTAGCTTTTTGGAAGAAAATGCTTGCTTGTTGGCTCAGTAAATGGAGACAAGCAGAGCAAACTGGAGTCAATAGCTTTTCCCTTGAGTATGGGCTTATTTCATTCCTGATTATTGTAGTTGGGAAGCTAAAATCATAATAAATCTAAAATTTTGCTGAAAGCTGGAATTTAAGGTAACGTACCTATTTTAGAAGTTTCCTGTCTTGACTGAGTTATTTTTCTTTTTTTCTTTTTTTTTAAAAATAACTATTTATTTAGGAAGTTTTAGTGGGTTTACAAAGCACTGCCATGTAAATATCAGAAATAAAATGATAATCGTTAGAGCAGTGAGCTTATATATTTTTTTGTTTAGAGAAACATTGTACATAATAAAACCATCAGATCTCTCTAACAGGCGTTACCATATTACAGAGTGTGTTCATAGTTCCAGGTATTTTGTTATCACAGAAAACTTTTGAGAGAAAAGAGTAGGACTTTCTGTTTAAAGTCCTGTCCCATATGGACATTGAATCCAGTTCCTTATATGGATATCTACTCTTTTTACCATCCCAAAACAGCTGTGTGGGTCAATGGGGTTAAATCTCCTCTGAATTACACAGGGAAATAAGCAGGGATGTCTGTTGTTTCATTTACTTTGGAATTGTTCTGTCCAGCTAATTGGTTTTCACTTGGCTCTGAAATATATAAGGTTAACCAATTTTGGAAGCCATGTTAATACATCTCCTCCCACTCCCATCCTTCTAAAAACATGTACATAGGGAGACAAGTTATTACAGATAATACTTTTGTCGGAAAGTGGCTCCTTCAGGATAGTGCTCTGATTGTATTTGTCAGATCTTCTCTGCAGACACCCAGGCCTTGTCTACGCACTGAGTTGTTACTCCTGGGGAATTCTGTCCCACTGTGCGTGCACGAAAATCATGTCCCCTGAAGATTTTTTTGCCAGAGAGATGCTGCAATTCCATCTTTTGCCCACCTGAGGCTGCTGTGGTGTCAGAAGAGAGGGCAGTGGCTCACAGGCTGGAGCAGCCATCCGTGGAGAGCGAGGGGGCGGAGGCCAGGAGAAGAAACAAAGGATACGGGAGGGGACAGACCGAGAGGGGCACATGGGGCTGCTGTGGGGGGGGGGTCACATAGACTGGGATTCAAAAGCACTAGTGGGGGGACAGGCTGGGGAGGGGCACAGGAGCTAGTGGGGTGACAGCATTAAGTCAGGGGCTGAATTGGAGGACATGCAGGGCCACTTCAGAACAGGAGGGAGGGGGGTGCAGGGACACATGGGGATGGGGGAGGAGGAGTGGCTGAGTGGGGGTACTGGGGCACCTAGGGAGAGGGGTAGATGTGCCTGACTGAGAGAGGCTGGGGTCAGCCAGGGTTTCCAAATCCCTAAAAATCCTTCCCTCTCCCCCACCCCCCACAATCTGTTCCATACATCTCCCACCTACACCCAACAACCCTCCAGGCTCCTTTCCAACAATTACTTCCCTGTCCCTCAGCTCCTCTCTTACTCCTGACTCCCCCAAGGCTTGCCCCTTTGCTCCTCCATTACCCCTGGCTCCACCAAGCCTTTGACTGCTTCTGAGGGGTGCGGGAAATATGTTTCTGTACTGTTATTTAAATGAATTATTACTCAACATTCTCTATTAATATGCCTAGTAAAGAAACTATTTGTCAAAAAACATTTCCCAAATCTTTTTTTTTTTTTTTTTTGGTCTGTATTGTTACAGACATACTTGCTGACAGGTATTTTGAAATAAATTACCAGAATAATTCAAACTGGCATGATTATATATTGTTATTTTGACAAATAAAATATGCAGAATTTTAAAATATTGTGAGTAGAATTTTTAATTTTTTGGCACAGAATTCCCACAGGAGTAAACAGTTGTATTGCTTTAGCTGTACTGATATAGTTTCGTTCCTGATTATTGCAGCTATGACCCTAAAATCGTAACAGTAAATCTATACTCTGTTGGTACAGCTAAAATAGTACAATCCTCCTTGTATCCTTATTGATATAAAGCAGTGGTTCTCAAACTAGGGCCGCCACTTGTTCAGGGAAAGCCCCTGGTGGGCCGGCCTGTTTGTTTACCTGCCACATCCACAGGTTCAGCTGATCGCAGCTCCTACTGGCTGCTCCCGGCCAATGGGGGCTGCAGAAAGGGTGGCCAGCACATCCCTTGGCCCGCACTGATTCCCGCAGCTCCCTTTGGGCTGGAGCAGCAAACTGCGGCCAGTGGGAGCCGCAATCGGCTGAACCTGCGGACGCGGCAGGTAAACAAATTGGCCCAGCCCACCAGGGGCTTTCCCTGAACAAGCGGCGGTCCCAGTTTGAGAACCACTGGTATAAAGACAGGTTTCAGAGTAGCAGCCATGTTAGTCTGTATCCACAAAAAGAAAAGGAGTACTTGTGGCACCTTAGAGACTAACAAATTTATTTGAGCATAAGCTTTTGTGAGCTACAGCTCACTTCATCACATGCATTCAGTGGAAAATACAGTGGGGAGATTTATATACACAGAGAACATGAAACAATGGGGTTACGATAGACACTGTAATGAGAGTCTTGTCAACTATCTAAATGGGCCATCTTGATTATCACTACAAAAGTTTTTTTCTCCTGCTGCTAATAGCTCTTCTTAACTAATTAGCCTCTCACAGTTTGTATGGTAACTTCCAACTTATCTGTTTGTATATATATATATCTTACTATATGTTCCATTCTATGCATCTGATGAAGCAGGCTGTAGCCCACGGAAGCTTATGCTCTAACAAATTTGTTAGTCTCTAAGGTGCCACTGGTATAAAGGTATTTTATACTGGTATAGCTATTACCAGATGAATGGGAATAAGCTACACTTGTGTAAGGCACCTTTATACCAATATACCTCTGTGTATACAAGCAGTTGTATCATTTGGGGGTAGAAAAGAAAAATCACCCCCCAACCAAAATAGTTATACCAGTTAAAAAACTATATGTAGACCAGTCCCTAGTTGCTCCCAAAACTGAGAAGTATATTGCCCTCCACTAGAAATGACATTAGTTACAAAGGCTTTGCTTTTTAAGCTTGAATGTCTGGTGACAAAGACATCTTTGTTTCACAAATGAAGTCTTGTGTAAAAGTTGGCGCAGTGTTTCACAGTTAGGACATTATTTTCCCCTCATCCTCCTCTCCCACCCCAGCTACCCAGATCTATTTTTATTTTGACTAATAAATGAACCCTTTTTGATCAGATAATTATTGTAGACCTAGACAGGGTAAGATGTGTGGTAAGTAATGTTTGCTGCTGCCGCCTGTATTATTATTCTCAAATATTGGATCATGTAACAGGGGCAAAAAACAGTCTTATGAGGTTGTTGATGGCTGATTTGGTATAATGTATTTCATGATTGTCGCCTGTTACGTTATGTAGGTATGATAGTGGTTTTTTGCACAATTGTCAAGGTGAATGAGAAATGTCTACTGTGGTAAAAGAAAACCTTTTGGATAGTCTCCAGTCTATCACACACTCATGAGAACTCTCAACAGGTTTGTCTGAATTCAATTTTTAGTTCAAAGATGGTAAAGGGACTTCTGTTCAAGCCTTTAGTTTTTAAGTACAATTACTAGATTATAAAACCGAGAATCGTGTAGGGAATTTGCACATGCATGAACATTTACAACAGCACAAATAGCAGAAATAAAACATTTTAGCCAGTAGCCAGTTTTTCTTTTAGCTACAAGTGGCATCTTCCTTTGGAATTTCAAATAAGATAAAATTATACTGATAAAAGCTGTACTGAAGCGACATCCACTCCACTGTGTGCTGAGACAGACATAATCTAGTGGGTTGAGCAGGGAATGGGACTTCATGAGGCCAGGGTTGCATTCTTAACTGTCAGTGACTCACTCTACCACTGTGGTCAAGTCTCATAAGACAAATTTTCAAAAGTGGCCACTGATACAGGGTGAAACACCTTAGGGCTTGTCCACATGGAGGCTTAGTGCACTAGCCTGCCACACATTAACTCGCTGTGTGGATCCTGCTATCGGACGCAAAGAGTTCTGTAGTGTGCTTCGACCTACTGCTGAAAGAGTAGTTTTAGAGTGTGGTACCACACCACCAGTTAGTGTACAGCAGGCTAGTGCACTGTAGATTTACACTCCCACTTGCTGCATTCCATGTGGACAAGCCCATCAGCTTAATTTTCAGAACTGCTGATGTCCACACAACTCTTATACTCTTATACTGCTGTGATCATCATAGTATCTGAGCACATTCCAGTTGTGCACTAAACAACATGACTATCATCTGTCATACATGGCTTGTTCATTTTCTCATCCTCTTCCCAGAGGGAGAATCACGTGTTCTGTGTTGTGTGTGTGTGTGTGAGTGTGTGTGTGTGTGTATATATATATATATATAAAAAATTCTGAGTTTAAGCATACTTATACTTACATATATATACATATATATGGGGGGGGTTATACTGGAAATTCTCATTCTTATCTCTTGGGTGGGTATATGTATGCTAACAATGAATGACATCAAGAAGGCTGAGGTGTTTAATGCCCTTTACTTCTGTCTTCACCGTAAAAGTTAATTGTGCCCAGATACTTAACACAATATTAACAACGAGGGAAAAGGAACACAAGCCAGAATAGGGAAGGACCAGATTAAAGAACATTTAAATGTTAGATGTATTTAGATCTGCAAGGCCTGATGAAATTCACCAAAGATGCTTAAGAACTAGCAATCTTGGAATCATTCACGATTATCTTTGTGAACTCATGGAAGAGGGGTGTGGTTCACTGATGAGCTGCCAAAATCTTAGCAACGGGTTCCCTCCTCACCCCACGGGGGGGGGTCGTTGCCCACCCCCGCCCCCTGGGACTCCTGCCCCATCCAACTCCCCCCACGTTCCTTGATGCCCCCCCCCAGGACCCCTGCCCCATCCACCCTCCTCCCCTGTCCCCTGACTGCCCCCAGAACCAGGCAGGAGGGTCTCGTGGGCCACCGTAGTGGGTGCCCACCCCACCCCTAAGAGCCAGATGCACCTGTCAGGGGGTGAGGTGGGGAGTCCCAGAGGTGCTTACCTGGGGCAGCTCCCAGGAAGCATCCGGCAGGTCCCTCTGGCTCCTAGGGGCGGGGGAGCAGGGGGAATGGTCACTCCCCCCACTGATCACATCCGGGGCTGGAGCACCCCTGGGGAAAATTTGGTGGGTGCAGAGCACCCACCGGCAGCTCCCCGCCCCGCGCCCGGCCCCAGCTCACCTCCACTCCACCTCTGCCTCCTCCCCTGAACACACTGCTCCACTCTGCTTCTCCGCCCCCTCCCCCAGCTTCCCGCGAATCAGCTTTCAGCAGGAAGCCAGGGAGGGCTGAGAAGCAGGCGGCGGCTTCACATTCAGGCCGAGGGTGGCGGAGGTGAGCTGGGGCGGGAAGCGGTTCCCCTGCTTGCCTCCCCACCCCCGGGTTACCTGCTGTGGCACGGGCGGCCCTCCTCGTGCCCCCCTGCCCCAGCTCACCTCCGCCTCTCTGGGCCTGAGCGGGAAGCCACAGCCTGCTTCTCAGCTTGCCCCCACTTCCCACCCAAACAGCTGATTCGCGGGAAGCTGGGGGAGGGGCGTTCAGGGGACGAGGTGGAGGCAGAGCAGAGGTGAGCTGGGGCGGGGAGCTGCTGGTGGGTGCTCTGCACCCACCAAATTTTCCCCTTGGGTGCTCCAGCCCTGGACCACCCGTGGAGTCGGCGCCTATGGTGCCACTTTTGGCCGGTTAAATTTAGAAGCCCTTTTAGAACCGGTTGTCAGTCGCGGAACAACCGGCTCTAAAAGGGCTTCTAAATTTAACAACCGGTTCTAGCGAACTGGTGCGAACCGGCTCCAGCTCACCACTGGTGTGGTTCCAGAGGACTGGAGTGTTTATATTTAACAAGAGGCACAAGAAGACCTGAGGGATTATAAACCACTCAGCCTAACATCAATACTTGGAAAGATACTGGAACAAATTATTAAACAATACATTTGTAAGAACCTAAAGGATAATATGGTAACAAGTAATACCCAACATGGATTTGTCAAGAACAAATAATGCCAAATCAATGTCATTTCCTTCACTGACTAGATTACCACTTAGTGGATAGGGATCTTGATTTTTAGTAAAGCTTTTGACACAGTCCCTGCGACATTCTCATTTGCAAACTAGGAAATTGTGGTCTAGATTAAATTACTGTAAAATGGGTGTACAACTGGTCAAAAGACCATACTCAAAGAGCAGTTATCAATGGTTCACTCTTAAACTGGGAGGAAGTATCTAGTGGGATCCTGTAGGGCTCAGTCCTTGGATTGGTGATATTTTATATTTTCATTAATTACTTGGATAATGGAGTAGGGAATTTGCTTATAAAATTTGCAGATGACACCAAATAGGAGGAGTTGCAAGTATGTTGGAGGACAGGATTCAAATTCAAAATGACCGTGACAAATTGGAGAAGTGGGCTGAAATCAGCATAATGAAATTCAATAAAGACAAGTACAAAGTACTATGCTTAGGAAGAAATAATCAAATGCACTACAAAATGGGGAATAACTGGCTAATCCGCCATACTGCTGAAAAGGATCTGGGGGTTATAGTGGGTCACAAATTGAATATGAATCAACAATGTGATGTAGTGTAAAGGAGGATAATATAATTCTGGAGCGTATTAATAGGAGTGTTAATTGTAAGACATGAGGTAATTGTCCTGCTCTGCTTGGCACAAGTGAGGTGTCAGCTGGAGTACTGGGCACCACACTTCAAGAAAGATGTGGACAAATTAGGGAGAGTCCAGAGGAGATCAATGAAAATGTAAAAAGGTTTAGAAAACCTGATCTATGAGGAAAGGTTAAAAAACTGGATATGTTTAGTCCTGAAAAAAGAAGACTGAGGAAAGATCTGAGAACAGTCTTCAAATAGGTTAAAGAAGATGGTGATGAATTGTTCCTCATATACAGTGAAGGTGGGATAAGAAGTAATGGGCTTAATCTGCAGCAAGGGAGATTTAGGTTAGATAGCAGGAAACAGTTTCCAACTATAAGGATAGTAAAGCACTGGAATAAGCTTCCAAAAGAGGTTGTGGAATCTGTCACTGGGGGTTTTAAGAACAGGTTAGACAAACACCTGTAGGGTTTAGATTTACTTTTTCTGGCCTCAGCACAGGGGGGCTGGACTAGATGACATCTAAAGGTCCCTTCCAGTCCTAGATTTCTATGTTGCTATATTCTTACTCTCATTTTATACTGCCTTTTAGTCTCATTGTACCTATAAAGTTTTAAAACACTCTCCCATTGCTTGCAATTTTTACAGGATCTCTAAGGGACATTACAACTGTCTGATGTTATAGCAGAAACGTGTGTGTGGCAGGTGGGAGAGGGGTGTTTGGGGAGTAGATTTTGAGTCATCATAAAAAATATAACAGAACTGCTAGATAATTATCACTTTCTGCAGTGATTTTATACTTCCAATGGCTCTGTTGTGAGGGAGAGACAGCTTTATTGTTTAGACAAGAAGTATTAATAGGGGTCTGAGGTCTATGTTGTCATGGATCACAGGGTCTGGTCTATGCCCCAGCCTGTAACCAGTCCCTTGGGAGGAACACTTTAGTGTGCCAGACTCTAAGGATCCACACAGTTCCACAGGGGCAGGCCCGTGGTCTTCATGACTCCAAAACTGGGTTTTCGAGTGCCAGCAGAATCTTAGGTTTCAGAGTAACAGCCGTGTTAGTCTGTCTTCACAAAAAGAAAAGGAGTACTTGTGGCACCTTAGAGACTAACCAATTTATTTGAGCATGAGCTTTCGTGAGCTACAGCTCACTTCATCGGATGCATACCGTGGAAACTGCAGAAGACATTATATACACACAGAGACCATGAAACAATACCTCCTCCCACCCCACTGTCCTGCTGTCCTACAGTGGGGTGGGAGGAGGTGTTGCTTCATGGTCTCTGTGTGTATATAATGTCTTCTGCAGTTTCCACGGTATGCATCCGATGAAGTGAGCTGTAGCTCACGAAAGCTCATGCTCAAATAAATTGGTTAGTCTCTATGGTGCCACAAGTACTCCTTTTCTTTTAGCAGAATCTTAGTCTCTCTGTGGCTACTAGGGTTTCCACCTCTTAGGTACAAAAAACAGGACATCTGGGATGATCCTGAGTCCACAAAACTGGATGACTGGCAGTGTGTACTGAGCACTCCTATAGATTTCCCAGGACAGCTACCTCAAAAAAGGGACAATTCTGGGAAAACCTGGACTGGTGACAACTGTGCTGGCTCCTTGCACCAAGTCCATCCAAGCCAGACTCCCATGGGAGGCTTCAGGGCACAATGTTCTGAGTAAATATCTGCAGTAACAGGAGGCAGCCTTTTAAAAAAGGTAACAGTTTATTAGTCGCCAGGCATACAGCACCGGAAAGCTGTTAGGTTATCATAGAGAAGCAATGACTAAAAGGTAGTCTATTCTGGCTAAAGCCAGGGCTCCCTTGAGTCATGCTGCTGTAGGAACCATCTCTGCTTCTTTCCACTGGCTCTGGTCCTTTGTCTTAAGCTTGGTCTACACTACCGATATATTACAGTATAACTACATCACTCAGGATTTTCCACATACTTGAGCAGTGTCGTTATACAGACCTAACTCCCCGTGTAGACAGTGTTATGTCAATAGGAGGGCTTCTCCCACTGACATAGCTACCATTTCTTGGGGAGGTGAAGTGCCTATGCTGATGGGAGAAAATCGCCTGTCGGCCTAGGTAGTGTCTTCAATAAATGCTATGGTGCAACTGCTCCACAGCAGCACTGTAAGTGTAGACAAACCCTTACACCTAGTTGAGAGCCCTGTGTCTCTGTGAGCTTGGCTCTTACCAGAGCCACCTGACATCTTTCCCTTTATTTCCCTGGCTCGGGGCCTGTACTCTGCTTCCCTACAGATGGGTTGGGGGGTGGGTGGGGGGGGGAATCTCCTCTTGGCCGTTGGTCAGTAGGTGTGAATGTGCTGGCCATTGGGAATTCCATTTTCTCTTCCAAACCCTCCAGTCACATGTATATGCTCTATTCAGTTTGTTAATGACTTTGGTTTCCAATCGAGCTGCTTTGTGCATCAAACACCTTTTCCCTTCCCTTCATGCTCAGTGTATAGCAATACAAATCACAGAAGGAAACTAAAGTGAGCATAGGAATCATAACCAACATTTCCACATTTGTCACACATGTGCCACGCTGTGAAGAAAAATAGTACACCGAGCCAATGATCTCTTGGACAAAGAAATAGCTCAAGGGACCTTCTGCTTTACAGCATGTCTGTAGTATCTTGAATTAGCTGCAAAGAACCTTTAATTTTCTTTTTATAACTTAATAAAAATGAACAATAGTTAATTTCTCTAGTGCCTGAGGGATTCTCTTCCATTCAGATATAAAAACGTTAATTTCTCAAAGAAGAAAATCTGAAGCAAGACAACATATCTGTTGAATCAGGTTGGCTACACATTTAGTTTAACCTCACTGTCTCTTTTCTTGTGCAGATATTTGATTGTACTTGTCAGCCATGATAAAGGACTTCGCCCTCTCCCCACCCCCAATGATCTTGTGCACTGGTGAATTAAGGGAGTAATCCAAAACCCACTGGATAAAAATCAGAGGAAAAATTCCAATTAGAATTTGACGGTAACTTGGTCTCTTGTTTCTTAGGTTAGCTTTAAGGAAATATGTTAAATCAAGAAAAATACCCACAATGTCAAGGTGGAGAGTGGGGAGGGGGAGGGTGTGTAGAAATTATTCTTATCAATCTTTATTTTCAGGTTCTTTTCTTTTTTTTTTCTGTAAATTTCAGATCCTTCTTTTGTTCAGAGAAACCTTTATATTTTATCATAAATTACAGAGTATTAGTGTTGTTGTATTGTGACATCTCCTAAGGGCCCTATCATGTAAACACTCATATGAGTGGGTAATTTTATTTTATTTTATTTATAATTTAATTGCATTAATCATTTCAGTAAAGTCATTTTTATATTTTTACGCGATTGGGCCCCAATACGTGTTGGATTGGGCCATAACATTGTAATAAATTGATGTGATTAGTAACTCAAAGGTGCACAGATTGTAAATACAGTACCAACGAGAATTATATGTATAAAAGCAAAGTTTAAAAAATCACTCTAATCCATCAATACACCTGCAAGTCATCAAATACAGTGTGCAAGGTTGGAAGAAATCACATAATAACTGTATGAAAAGCTATTAGGTCAATATAAGTATGGAATGGGTGAGAAATCATGTGCTATTGCTTGGATGGATCCTTAGAAATGGTGCTGAAATAAGTAAAACCTCTGCAAAGTTGCTTGTAGGAATATTTTTTTCTATAGTCGTTTAAATCTTCTAACATCTCTTTGGAATTCTTCTCCAGCCGCATCAACTGACCTTAACACAGTAAATAAAATAAGAAAGTCAGATATACACCTGAGATAGGGTGATACCAACATAAATGTTACTCATCCTAATAGCTGGAACAAGAGAAAGAACTGAATTTAGTGATGGGTGAACTTCAAAGGTACATAGTTTTGGTTCAGTTGCAAAGGTGCTTAGAGGAATTATTCTAGTTTCTGCAGTTTGTGGTGGAAGTAGGGAACAGAGCTGGAAACAACTTGAGAATAGACTTCCCTGTGAGGTTTCTTGTATTTCCTGCTTCCAGTAATGGCAGAGGAGTCTAAAAATGAAAAAAAAATTGTGCTTAGTGTGGAGAGAGAGGTTAACTAAACTTTTTTAATCCTTAAAACTGGTTCAATTTGAATTTGTGGTGAATGCTTGGTTCTACAATTATCTGAATCAAATGCTGCACAATAGCAGTTGTAGTTACAAAGCAATATTACCTGGCCATGAAGTGGGGCTTTTAGGCACAATATTTAGTGTCTGAGGATATCTTAATGAGCTAAACCCTGGAGTGGGGGGTGAGGGAATGGAGACAGAAGCACAGATAGCAGTGTCTGTGACAAAGCCAATTATTGTACTTAATGAAAGGAAACTTTTTATTTTTGGAGGGTGTGTGTGAGAGAAGCTAAAGCAGTATGATTGATTTGCCTGTCTTGTAGATTTTGCAGTCATTGGAGGAGATGGAGGTTGTGCATTCCTAAGAGAAAACAGATATTGTCTTAAAGCTACTTGTGCAGAACACAAAAATTGGCTGAAGTGCAGGATGAGGAGAGAACAAAGACTGCTAAAGCAGTCATTGCTCTCTAACAGAAAGCTAAAGGATCTAGCAAAAAAGGACATTTAAAGTGGTATATTCTATTTATGTATTGCAAGGCCTTTTAAGTAGGCTTGGAAGGGTTAGATTTTTATCAGTACATGTCGGTAAACATCAATTTCACCAAACACATACACAACTAAAAATATTTCCGTCAATAATAATTGCAATTTACAGATAGGCAAAGTTAGAAAAACATGCTGCTTGAGAACCTATTAGAGTTTGTGTTAAGGCTCTTTACTTTGTATATTTTGACATGTGATGTTGACAAATTATGTTTTAATGGTTATAAAGCTTTTAACTTTTTGAATTTCAACATCTGCTGCCATTAAGTAATTGTCTGACCTCACCCCATAATTTCCCTCAAATTGTGAATGTTTTAAATCTAAAATATTGAAAGAATGCTTAAAAATAAACATGAACATCATATGTTGAAATTATTTTAAAAAATTGAATTCTGCCAAGCCTACTTTTAACACAAGGACAGAAAGGTTGAGCGTGATGTGGTGGAGAAGGGAACTAGTGGAAGAATTCAAAGTGTGATCAGAGCAATGGGCAAGGAAGATGATCAGAGTAAATACATTTTTATGAATGTAAAGTGGTAGGTGTGGGTATTGAGGTGGCCAGGGAGGTGGCGGTTACAGTAATCAAGGTGGGAGAAGAAGGCAGCCGGGATGGGAGCTGTAGCTATATGGACAGAGAGAAAAGGACAGATTTTAGAAAGAAGAAAGAAGTGGCACAAATTGGGCACAGGCTGGAATGCATAGAGTGATTGAGATGGAAGAGTCAGGGGTTGTAGAGGCCAAGCAGAATGGAGACTGAATTACATTTTCATGCCAAGGGGGAGGAGAGGAATTCCTCCAAGATAGGTCTGCTTCCCAGCATGGGAAGACAAACGTGCATTACCTCTTCTGGAGCAAAAATAGCAGTGTCGTTGGGGGTAGCATGGGTAGTATCTTGGGCTGGCCAGCTAGTATGTACCCAGGGGCTTTGAGTGGCTAGCCCCAGCTGCAGACCATGCTGCACCTAGCTGCACTGCTATGTTTAGCATGCTAGGTTGAGCAGAGCTAGTACATGTCCGTCTACTCACACTGAGAAACATGCTCCCAGCTGCACTCTGTAGACATCTCCTAAGGGAAAAAACAATAAAAAGGATCCTCAGTTTACAAAACTGTCATGGCCTTTCCTGGATTATGCAAGAAATGAAATTTTGGATAGCAGAGACAATGTTGCATGGTCATAAAATGTTTCTTAGATCCAGCAGATCATAATAGGAACTATGGAAGAAATGCAAAACATGTTTGCCTGATGTATTTCTGAAGAATTGAAAGTATTATTTTCCTACTAAGATTCTTCTGGCTTTTTTGTTATTGCTGTGAGAATAGATTACCGTGCCCTTTAGAAGGAACAATCACCATAGCAAAGCCAGCCTTGGAATTCACTGCAGCACTTTGTAGTTTTGACTTTTTGCGTGATTGAAAGCACTAGGGTAGATATGTATTACTCTTATGATGCTGGCAGAGGGAGATTAAGGTTTCTTAGGGCCCTGGGCCAGAGTAAACGGGGGGCCCCTCCCAACCCCTTCCACCTGAGGTCCTACCCCGTTTTGCCTGTTCTGCCTATGGCCCCACCTCTTTCTTCCCCTTCCCCGGGGCTTGCCCCATTCTGCCCAGATTTCCCCACCCATTCCACTCCCCACTGCAGCCCCACAACCCATTTGCTCCTTTCTGTCTCGTCCCCACACTGCGGTCCCGAGACCAGAGAAGCGCTGTCCTCCTGCCATGGTCCCAGGCCACAGTGGGGAGTGAGAGGTCCCCCAGCACTGAGGCCGCAGCAGGTAGTAAGGGCTCCTCCAGTCTTAGGGCCACAGCAGGTGTCCGGGTGCTGGGGCTTCCCCCACCACCCGCACACTTCTGTAGGGGACCAGGGTCAGGGTGCTGGGACGTCTCCTGCCCTGCCCAGCCGGCACTTCTGCCGGAGTGCAGGGTCAGATGCGGGGACTTCCCATGCGCCTCGTGGCTTCTGCCAGGGATGCGGTCGGGATGCTGGGGCTTCCCCTGCCCCACCTGCCTGGCGCTTCTTCTGGGGAGCGGGGTCAGGGCGTGGGGGCTTCCCCACCCAGTGCTGCTACTGGGGTCAGGGCTCCTGGCTTCCACTGCCCAGCAGCAGATTTCTTCTGGGGCCCCCCAGTTGGCCAGGGCCAATGGGCACAGGCCCTGTCAGCCCAGTGGATAATCCGCCACTGGATGCCAGGTATGTAGATGATGCAGCCTGGCTCTGTTTAAAAAGTTGATGGTTTGCAGTTAGTTGGAATCATAGAGTTCAGAAGGATTCTCTTTGAACAGAAATGATCTAAAGTCTTCCTGAATCCTTTCCTTTCAGAATGTGAGGAGAGGTTTCATTGCACTGACTGAAACACGAACTGTCAGGAAATAGAACTGGCACATTATCAAATAGATATTTACTTTCTACATATAACTATCTTTAGTAAGGGTAGTAATCTGGAGTCTCCTGCAAATCTGAGAAAGAGCAGCTGCATATTAGTTTTTACAATACTGTAATAATGGTGAAATAAGTGCTAAATCCCCACTACAAGTGAAAATATAATGTTCCCGGCACGAAAAATTCTTTCATTAATTTTATATTGGTATCTTTTCAACTTTATTAAACAGTTACACTGAGATTGTAGTCACATAAACCACATTTGTCCTGCAGGAGCTATGCAAGTTACATGATTGCAATCCAATATGCATTAGGAAGAGTAATGAAGATATTAAGATGACTAATACCATAATTAGGGTTGCAAACAAGACGAACCACAAAACACAAAATAATATAGTGTTCATATGTATGTATAAAGCATTTGTATGTTTGTTTATGGTTTGGCTGTAAGAAGAAGGTTTTTAAGGCCTGGCTTGATAAAGCCCTGGCTGGGATGATTTAGTGGGTGTTGGTCCTGCTTTGAGCAGGGGATTGGACTAGATGACCTCCTGAAGTCTCTTCCAACCCTAATATTCTATGATTCTAAGAAGCTCCCAACATCTTATTCAGGTTTTAATTTTTTAACCTAATGGTGTGATGCTGTTCCCCCAGGATATTGCTGAATATAACATTATTTTGCACCCAGGAACCTGTGTGAATACTCATACATTACAGATGTGATCAGTAAAAACCCATAGGTTATGTACCTCACTATTAAGTCATAACAGTTTGATTTAAATTGCTACACAGTTACCTTGAACACCACAGAGCACTCTGGGTATTTAATATGCAATTGACCACACAAAGAATCCCACCTTGCTTTAAAATTCCTTTATCTCGTATGGTCATAAGTCATGTTTTGTTCTGGAATAGGCCCAGTCAAGTGATTCAGCTATGGAGAGTGTAATAGTCACTTATAAAATTATAGAGTTTTATTGTAATACCACAAATACTAACTCCAGCACACACAGGGAAGACCTAACTTTCTGCTAAACCCTCCAGATCAGACACAACAACATCATAACATACAAGACCCAAATTAACACTAACATAAAGATACAGCACCATCTATTGGTGGAGGTGTTGTCTGCACTGATCATTACAGCTTCTCCCTCTGATTGAATAAGAGCTTATAACAATAACTCCTAGGGATCCAGATAGTGTTTCATGCATGCTGGTTTCTCTGTGGTTCTGCCTGCCTGAGTCATAAGACATCACTTGTCGTTGAATCTAGATCATTGAGTGCAGGATTCATGTCCTCTAGGTTAGACATGTTCATTATGGACAGACTATCTCCTGAAGACTGAAGTGTGTTGAGGTCCCGAGGACAGACTGGTGATTTCTCCTCCACAGTCAGTCTCCCATTACAAGTCACCTGCCAGTGTACCTCTAAATCCTCCTCTGCATTTCTCTGGGATGGTTGTTGAGCATCCTCAGTGTTTGCCATCCGCTTTCTTTCAGTGAATCCATGCAGTTCTCAGTGCACTACTAAAAATCAAGCACTTGCTTTGTGTATCAGCAAGGATAAGTTGTTTAATTATTTTTTTAATTACAGTGTAAGGTCCCATCAAAAAATGAGTAAGTTCGGGATTTTTTCTAGGCTGAATTTTCCAGTTGTATACCAAGCCTTCTCTCCTTTCTGTATGGGCCATCATTTTTCATTTTCCTGGTATCTTGTACTTAGCATGCTCATTTCCAGCTCATCTGTTCCTCCACCTTCTGGAATGCAGTTCTTAAGTCCTGTGGTTGCTCAAGGATGTCCAGTGATCACCAGTCAAACCAACAGCTAGTGCATTTTTGAGAAGCTCCACTTTGTAGTCTTGTCGTTGTGATATAGGTCATGTATTTGTGATGCAATGGTTCCTCAGGAGAGGAAGGTGTATAACTGATTGGAAGATGAAATTTGAATAGCATCTCTTAGCCCTCTGTCATTTATAATGTTGAGTGGTCTGCAGTCCATAGCTATCCACTATGCAATAGCATTAGTTAAGCTGGTGTACTTTGATCCATGGACTTATAGTGATCCTGAAACTCTGTAATTGTACTATGTCAGGACTTGTGGGATTCATTTGCTGTTGGTGGGTTATCTGTAGCTCAAGAACTGGAGGCAAAAGCATGTTTAGTGTGTAGTTGTACTGCAGACTTGAAGTACTTTGATGGTATTGGAACTTAGCCTTGCAATAGATACATATAACTGTCTTTTTATCCAGTGCAATCAACACTGTGATTAATCGCGACTAATGTTTTTTAATCACTTGACAGCCCTAGTTATCAAGCTCAGTCTTGAAATAAGTTAGTTTTTCTTTGCTCCCAACACTCCCCGTGGAAGGCTGTTCCAGAACTTCACTTCTCTGATGGTTAGAAACTGTCATTTAACTTTAAGACTCATAGCTTACCACTGGGCAAAGGCCCCCTCTCTATTATCAGTAGGGCCCTACCAAATTCATGGCCATTAAAATTGTGTCATGGACCATGAAATCTAGTCTCCCCCTGTGAAATATGGTCTTCTGTGTGCTTTTATTCCATACTATACAGATTTCATGGGGGAGACCAGTGTTTCTCAAATTGGGGGTCCTGACCCAAAAGGGAGTTGCAGGGGGTGTCGCAAGGTTATTGTAGGGGGGGGGGTCACGGTATTGCTACCCTTACTTCTGCACTGCCTTCAGAGCTGGGTGGCTGGAGGGCAGCAGTTGTTGGCCAGGCGCCCAACTCTGAAGGTAGCGCCCTGACAGCAGCCGTGCAGAAGTTAGAGTGCCAATACGATACCATACCACCCTTACTTCTGCGCTGCTGCTGGCAGAGGCTCTGCCTGAGGAGTTGGGCTCCTGACCAGCAGCTGCCACTCTCTGGCCGCCCAGCTCTGAGGGCAGGGCCACTGCCAGCAGCAGCGCAGAAGTAAGGGTAGCAGCACGCAAGCCCCCCTACAATAACCTTGAGATCTCATCCCACAACTCCTTTTTGGATCAGGACCCCTACAATTACAACATAGTGAAATTTCAGATTTAAATATCTGAAATCATGAAACTTACAATTTTTAAAATCTTATGACCTGAAATTGACCAAAATGGACCATGAATATGGTAGCACCTAATTATCAGTTCCAGATTCAGCAGAGTAGGTTCTGCTTCATAAAGACATCTCCCAGCCAGGGTGGTGCAGGGAAATCCCCATCAGTCAGTCACTGTAATGCACACAAATAACTAAGGTCCCTTCTGCCTCATGGCTTCCATTTCTTTTGGTGTTACAAAAAGAGCAGCCTCCACCTCATAGCAGTTGTATAAGTGTTTATGTAACAGTCTGTAGGAACCATGATCTGCACTGGGATGTTACTGGTAAAATGCTTTGTCATCCAAGAACACTGCTAAGAACTGTGCTGCTTTCTCATCAGTCCACTCCTCACAGAGAGCAACAGCTTGAAGTCTGGCAAGTACTCAGATTCCAGTGTCATCTACATAACCAGTAAATTTTGTCTCAGGCAAAAGTGCTTTTACCATCTGGCAGCCACTGCCACCAGTTGTAATATTTGCTGATAGAATCACAAGGATTTATTGGAACACTTCAAGTACCAATTCTAGCACACACAGGCGAACTGAACTTCCCGCTAACCCTCCAGGTCAACTCAGAAATATCATAACATACAAGATCCCAACTTCACACTAAGATAAAGATACAGCACCATCTGTTGGTGGAGGTGTTGTCTGCACTGATTGTTATAATAGCTCAGAAAAAAACTGAAAGGCCTTGTGCATACATTGAAGCCCCAGTTAAGTATGGTGTGATACCTTTCATTTCAATGGGGCTACTCACATATTTTAAGGTAGGCACATGTTTAACTACTTTGCTGAATTGGGGCCTGAATACTTATATGCAAATCTTTGCAAGAGTTACTTATGGAAAACACATATTCACATTACAGTTGACAGAAGTGAAACTCATAATAACTTTGTTCTCAGTCAATAAATTTATTACTTCAAACCATTTATCATGAAGTTTGACTACATTTTAATTTTCTAGCTTATTAATTTCTCTTGGCAGCATACTTAAAGTTATGGTTGGTAGTCAGTTTCAACTCGGCCAATGCAAAGTGGTGGGCAGTGAAAAACAGGTTTCCTTGTTTAAATGAAGCTCTGCAGAAGACAAGGCAAAAACAAATATTTAAAAATGCTTAGTTAGGTTTCACTGATATCTTAAAAGTTAAGTCTGTCTTTGTATAAATAAAATGGTTATGTATCAAAACCCCTCTAAGGCCAGCAACCGAACGTCTTATTCTTTAGGTATGTTCATTTAAACAACCACAAAAAGAGAGAACTACATTATATTCAATAGGAGAAGATCAGAAATCATGCTACAGTCTGCCCTCAGAAACCATGCTACAATCAGCCTTCAGAAAGATAAGGCAAGACTATGTAAATGGATTGATCAATGAATGAAATTACAACAAAGAGCAAGGAATTATCAGAGTTGTTGGTTGCATTTTGAAAACCATATTTGAACCTTTGTTATTGACTGCAAATTTGAAAATGAGCATCTACATAGAAGCAACAACAAAGTAGCTCAAAAGAAAGAAAGAAAGAATTGTACACTGATGGCTGCAGTGAATTATGGTAGTCCTGTCACATGGTCACCACAGATGTGTCACGTAAGAGAACCACACTTACTTTTTTTGCATTTCTGTCATAGCCATTCTGGTGCTTATGCTCTGTAAGCAAATGCAGAGATGTGGACATGATTCTGAAGGCAATATGATTTTTCTATTTGCATTGCAAGCTTGTATTATGTATGTGTTTCTCCCTCTAGCCTCCATGCTCTCACTGTGTTACAAACTGTGAGCAATCCAAAGTATAGTAAATTGGCAGCCTGCTGGAGGGTGCTGTTGAAGTCCATGCTGGTATTTTATGTGATTATTGACTTTTAATGGCTTTTCTGGTCCTTAATTGAGCTATTAGAGGGTGAGCCAGGTTTGAAATGGGATGAAAATGCTTGCAACATACGCTGGTGCTTGCCAGAGTTGATTGAAATGGTGATTGAGAAGATGGTAGGAGTCCGCTCTGATTTGCTTGGACTCCTGGTGGCTGCATGTCTGAAATGCACTGTAGCCTGGAATAAATGAAAGACTTATATGCAGCAGCTGAGCCACTCCACCCTTGCATACCAAGGGCACTTAGGGGGAAGATACGTTGACAGAAAATGGCACAATGCAGGAAAACATGATGGTAGCCTAATGTAAAAGTTAGTCACTTTAAGAGGGCATATGGTATGATTCCTATCCATATGCTGCCACCACAAACTCTGAGCTCTTTTAATCCTTGCACATAGGAAGCATGAGGGCTGAGATTGTTCTCTGAAATGGGGTGCTACAAAATAGGACTTCTCATACCTTCTTCTCCTTTCTTCATCTGTCCAGATACAGCCATAGGTTGGCCCTAAAATGTTAGATTTGCATATACTGGCACTGTGCTACCCCTACGCTGTAAACCACATAGCTCTGTCCTTTAGCCCCACAGAGAATGGTACTAGTTTGCTGTTGAAATGGGAATGATGCTTGGATGTCCAAAAGACTGGGCAGTGTGGCCAATAAGGAGTTCTTTTACACACACACACAGAGTCTCTTAGGTCTGTAAGTGATGAGATGTCAGTAGAGTTCACCACTCTGCAGGAGCAGCTCAGGATCCACTCACCATTTGTTTATCGTATTGCTCAGCAGTAACTGTACAAATCATTTTTATGTGCAACTTTTGGGTTGTGATTTGCGAATATTAAAAGGCACTCATTCAGCAGAGCACTTAAGCATGTGCTTAACTTTAGGCATGTTCTTAAATTGAGTGGGACTTGAGTATATGCTTAAAGTTAAACATGCGGTAAAGTGCGTTCCTGAAAAAAGATTAATTCAGCAAGTGCTTAAATGCTTTGAATTGGTGCCTACAGCAGTTATAAATTCAAGAATTCTGTGTTGGTATTGCTATTTCTTGGTAGCACTCTGTCATTTTTTTTTTAAATCAAAATCAGTGTGCATGGAAGGGGCAAAGGGACACTTCTGACAGGAGCTAGCTGGATATCATCTGGAACAGATTGTACAGCAAATGTGGGGTTAGCCCTGATTCTATAAAGAAGGCATTTTATGAAAAAGTTATGTCTACTGAAAATAGACTGTCATGTTTTAGTGATAGATCTGCCAGAGACAAACAGCACCGTGTCTTTTACATTTCTGGCTAAAGTCTACCAGGATTTTTTGGAATCAGCAACAGCTTTGTTAGTTGCGCATTTTTGGAGCCTCCTAAAGCACACTACTGCTTTCCTCCTCTGCTCTGTTCATGTCAGTTTAGTTCCTTATTTTAGCAGAATTATTCTAGCAGACAGCTTTTCAATTTGACTAGAAATATAAAAATAAACATTCAGAAACTACAAATGGAAAAGCCATCACTCAGCACCTGTGTATATAAGTGGGACATGTTGGGCAATATGCAGTTCTGCATGGTCTGGTAGGAGTACTTATTGTAGCCTCTTGTTTTGACTGGAGTATGATGGATTGGACCCCCTGTCTGGGATTCCACCTGTTGTGCTTGGGTCATACTGGTTCTGCCCTGGGTTTTCTCACGATGTCCTAGCTGTGCCAGGCCCTCAAGCCTTCTCCAGCACACACACAGGGACACACTCAGCTGCAAATGGGCACAGAGACACTGAGATCATCTCTGTCTGGGAGGAATCAGCTCAGGGATTCACACAGTACTCCCTTTGGGAAATAAACGCAAAATAATAATGTCTTGCGCTGTATAGAAAGATCTCCACAATGCAAGCTCATAAAAATTTGCCCTCTCCCTCAATGTGGAGAGAGATACGCACAGCTTCTTGCCCCCCACCCCTCTCGACATAAATTGCACAAAGTGGGTTACGTTATAAACAAGAAATAAGTTTATTAACTACAAAAGGTAAATATTAAGTGATTATAAGGGATAGCAAACAGAACAAAGCGGATTACTGAGCTAATAAAACAAAACACGCAAACTAAGCTTAATACACTAAAAAAAAGATTACACATAGTAATTTCTCACCCTAAATGTTGTTTAGGCAGGTCGTAGAGTTTCTGCAGCTCAGAGTTCCAGTTATGTCTCTTTATAGGTTAGATCCCTGTTCTCAGCCCGGACTCATCCCTTGCCTTCCCCTAGCTTAGTTCCTTGGTTTCTTCAGGAGCTTTCAGCAGTCTTCCTTCTCGGGTGGGGAAGCAAATGGAGACCCCTGAATACCTTCCTTCCCAGCCTTAAATAGAATTTACACAAGGTGGGAAGCCTTTGTTTCCAGTAGAAAAGTACCAGCAGTGTCCAAGGTGGTATTTTGCAGTGTCAAAGCAACCATGAAACAAGGTTTATTTGCAATGTCCACAGGAAGGTACTCCAGGGAAGAAGGGAGATCCACATCTTTGAAGATTCATTGTCTTTTCCTAATGGCCCATTAAGGCTGATTGCTTACTGTCTGGTGGGCATTTCCCAAGTACACGCAAGCACAGTTGTAATTGTTACATAGACAATATTCCTAACCTCAGATACAGAAATGATACATGTATACAAATTGGATAATCACATTCAGCAAATTATAACCTTTCCAGTGATATCTCACATGACCCATCTTGCATGAAACATATCTTAGTTTTGCCATATTCATATCACAACAATATTTCTATGAAAAACATGGGGTTAACATCACAGAGTGAATTTCACTCAGTTGAGTTGTAGTTGCTTTCACTATACTGTATAGTCAGTAACCCATTTTGTTTGTGTTGGTATTTCACACATCACAGGGAAGAGGTTTTTATTTTTTAAATGGAAATGTGATTGTAACCAAACATAGCTCGGTGGTTTGAGCATTGGCCTACTAAACCCAGGGTTGTGAGTTCAATCCTTGAGGGGGCCATTTAGGGATCTGGAGCAAAAATTGGGGATTGGTCCTGCTTTGAGCAGGGGGTTGGACTAGATGATCTCCTGAGGTCCCTTCCAACCCTGATATTCTATGATTAGCAGGTGGCAGAGGGGCCTGAAATCACATTGAACTCATTGTTTGTACTTGATTAAATTTCTAATTGATCATGTCCCTTTAAGTGAGGGTATCAAGGTAGCAAAACTTAGTTTCAAAATATTTTGTTTCACTCCCTTCCACCCTTTTAGAAGGTAACTGGTGCATGACAGCTTTCTCATGTGATAATGGGAAAGAACTCAGAAAAGGTCACAATAAGGAAAACAGTATAGTTCCTAAAGTTTCTGGTTCTCTCCTTCTGCTTTACAGTAGAGTGTCTGCCTCGAAACTTCCCTAGCTCTCCTTTTACCCAGTGTTCTACTATTGATTTAAAGAAACGGCACACACACATTCTCCACTGCATGTTCTCTTGCAAAGTTGTGTTTGGAGGCAAGAGCCACTGATGGCCTGAATATCAAACATAACATGCATGTGTAGACTATCTTGGGCTGGCTTTAATAGTGACATTTTTGTATGTAGATTTACTTGTATGGGAGACTTTGTTCAAATCACAAATATCGTTTAGAGAATTTTTCAGCAAGCAGCAGCAGTAGCTGATAACACCACAACAGTAATTCTTTACACCAATTAAACAAAACACACTAATCCATAAAACAAACAAGTAACATTCAGCTGAAAGCTTTAATAACAATCCAAAACAATTACCAATTACACAGTAATTATTCCAGAGTGCATATTGAAACCCAGCTAATCCAAGCTGGTTCCTGATGTCTAGGTATTCCTAATTCTTATCTCAGGCCAGACCCAAGTCAGCCAAAATTAAACTTCTCCTTTTCCGGTTGCATTAACTTCTTCAAAATTAGTTCTAAAAACTTTGCTGTCATATAAAACCTCATTCTCTATGTCACATTCTACCTTTGTTCCATGCATGGAAACTCTCATTACAATTAATGGAAACTGTGTACAAGCTTCTAGGGGAAAAATCTGACACCAAGAAAAGTGCACTAGGGAAGGAGATCAATGTTATCCAATGGCAGAGGAGGCATTTTGCTAGGTGTACAGCAATGACAGGCCAAAAATAAATAGAGATTCCCAGTAGCCAGGGTAAACTTCGTTTTAAAATTTGCTCAAGAAACATCTAGGCTTTTAAATTGTCAAGTGGCAATGAAAAACAGGACTTGAAATTACCAATTTGTTAGAATTCTCTTGAACTCCGATCTCACCGGGTGAGAAGGAGCTCAGATGCAGACATCTATCACTGCTGAAGCCTTCATAACTGAGGCCATGTCTACACTAGGAGTACTTTACCAGTTTAGGAACTAGTACTCTGTACTGGCAAAGTACTCCCAGTGTGGACTCAGCTTACACTAACAGAACTGTGCTTTTACTGGCATAGCTTATTCCTCCTCCTCCTCCTCCTCTTCCTCCTTCTTCCCCATCCCTTGGAGGGAAACAAGCTATACTGATAAAGTGCAGTTTTGCAGGTATATGTGTATCCACATGAGTGGCTTCTGCCAGCACAGAAATCACACTTCTGACTGACATTGGTATGCTGGCAGAAATCTATAGTGTAGGTATGGCCTTAGGTGCAGTTCTGGTAGACTTTCTGATTAATTGATTTAGACCTCAAAGAAGACCTGACTCTGCAGTTGTTTTCCCTTCAGAAGAGGCATATGCTTCGACTCCATGGGTGCTCCAGGGCTGCACTCACAGAAAAAAATTAGTGGGTGCTTAGCACCCCCCAGCCCTCCTGCCCACTGGCAGCCCTGCTGATCAACTCCTCCCACTCCCTCCCAGCGCCTCCTGCCCTCCACGATCAGCTGTTCCATGGCATGCAGGAGGTGCTAAGGGGAGGGGCAGGGACAGAGCACTCTCGGGGGAGGGGGTGGAACTGGGTGGAAAGAGGTGGGGCAGGGGCAGGGCGGGAGGAGGCGGGGTGGGTATGGTAGTGTGGGGGAAGAGGTGGAGTGGGGGTGGAGCTTGGGGTTGAGCGGGGTTGAGCACCCCTGAGGAAAATTGGAAGCTGGTGCCTGTGAGAAGAGGTCTAGCTAGGGATAAAATCTGTTGCTGTTTTAAGTATTTTATTTTATTTGTTCAACTGCTGGGAGTAAGTAAAATCTGCTGCAATGACAGAATGTGGAAATGAGTTCACACAGTGGAGTGAATACAAAACAGTGCAAGTTTGAAATGGTCAAGTTCACAGTGGGTACAGGGAAGACGTTTTTCACTGGTTATGGCCATAGTCCCTGGTTCTGAGGCACATTCATCGCTGTTGGCAGAGAGGACATTCGGGAGAGGCATGAATTCTATTGGAAGAGCAGAAAAATTATGTTTCTGGGCAATGTTGTTGCATTCGGTTAAAACTGCAAGTCATACCTCAAACATTTGGTGTAACTCAACCATTTTGAACAATGTGTAGCTTGCAGCTCCATTTCAGATGGACAAAGAGTTTCAACCTTGCTGACAGTCAGGATAAGAAGTCATATGGACTACTGTGTGACCCACTGTCTCCAACTGTGCACAGAACTGCCACCTGGGAATTCCCCTTGCGTAATGGGAATCCCCGTGTGGCACAGAGCCAGCACAGGAGCTCTCAGTCACCCCCTTCCTATCGTCTAGCACAGCTGGGGAAGAAGAAGGGTAGCTTGAGTGACTCTGTATTCTAAGTATTCCTGCCTGCCAGAACAGCCCCTTGGCATGTGAGTAGCAAAGTGTAAGACAGGACTGCTTTAATTTATGGTGGGCCAGTCCATGCTACCCCCAGAATCCTAAGGCCTCTGAGGTGTGAAAGAGCTTGCCCTTCCTCATGCTGAACTGCACTGAGTACTACTCTGATGCAGCTCAGAATCTGACCCCCACTTCCTGACTCCAATCCTCTGCATTGCTATTCTCCATCCTTCTTTCCTACATGTAAGCAGTGCAAATAGTATTTGAAGTGGTGAAGGAGAGAGAGCTGCCTAACTACAGGGCCTTAGATTGGCATTCTCAGATACGGGGTCAGCTAAAAATGGTGGGAATGATAACAGGAAATTTGAGGAATCCACCTAAGGTGCAAATGAAAGTCTCTTGCTCCATTTGTTATTTCAGTGCTTAGTCAAATTCAAATACATTGTGAATTGCCATGCATTGAAAGAGGTAAGGCTCACATGATGAAATAATCCTGATGGGTATCATGGTGTGCTTACCCATGTATGGAGTTCACATAATCATTTTTAATAGGGAAGCTGCTGAGCAAATAGGAATGCTATGAACCGATATTTGCATATTACACTAAGAGCATGTTGCATCATATTATTATCAAATTCTGATTGTTTCTGTTGTTTGAAGGTTTGCTCAAATATTAAAATATTTACTCAGCATGTCCAAGATGAGCACAGAAATTGTAGGGAAACAACTTACCTTGGCAACATGTGTTTAAATTCACAGAGGACCTGACATTGCTCTTACTGAAGTCAGTGGCAGTTCTGCCATTAACTTCAGTCTGAGCAGGATTTGACCCAGAATGTTTCAGTCTGAATGATTTCTCTTCATTATCTATGGGCCAAACCTGTCCTCTGGAAATACTGACAGAAAAGGCATAAATGGACCAGTAAATTCCAGGCAGTTGACCCTGTGGAGTTGTTTTACAGATCTTGTTCTTAAGCTAAAGGAAGCAGAGCCGGCTCTAGGCACCAGCAAAATGAGCAGGTGCTTGGGGCGGCATTCCGGCGCCGGCCATGCCACCCCTAGAAATATGTCCCTGCCACCCCAGCTCGCCTCCGCTCCGCTTCCGCCTGCTCCCCTGAGCGCGCCGCTGCCGCTCGGCTTCTCCCCCCTCACTGCAGCAAGCCTGGGAGGGAAGGAGGGAGAAGCCAAGCAGCAGTGCGCTCGGAGAAGGCGGTGGTGGTGGAGCAGAGACGAGCTGGGGTGGGGAGCGGTTCCCCTACCCCCCTCCTGTTACTTCCTGTGCTCCCACCCCCGCTCACCTCCACTCCACCTACTCCCCTGAACGCGCTGCCTCTCCCTCGCCTGAGAGGGAGGCGGGAGAAGTGGAGTGTCGGCATGTTCAGGGGAGCAGGCGGAGTGAAGGTGAGCTAGGGCGGAGGGTTGCGGGGGGGGGGGGGGCAGCCGCAGGAAGGAACGTGGAGGGGGAAATGCGGCACGCCCGGGGGAGGAGGCGGGGCTGGGGATTTGGGGAACGGGTTGGGAAGGGGTGGAGTTGGGGCAGAGCCGGGGGCGGAGGGGCATGAAAAAAAGTGGGGGCGGCCAAACATTTTTTTGCTTGGGGCATCAAAAATCCTAGAGCTGGCCCTGAAAGGAAGCAATGTTCCTCCTAAATAGACAGTATACCTGATACTCTCATCCATGCTCCTCTCCATTTCCTCCCGGCTAGCAGACATATACACAGTGGGGAGGGAACACAGTTAGCTTCAAACGAAGTAGCGGGTGAAGCTCCAAATCCTGTGGATTTTGGCATTGGAGGTCTGCGAGCCCTAGTCTGCAAAAGGCTGGCTTCTGCGCACTCTTCCTCCAGCCTCTCTTCCCTCAGTCAGTGACCTCAAGCCTGCAGAAACCTTCTTCCTCTGAAATGAGTCCAGGAGAGGACCCTAGGTTGAATGTTCCTTCAAATAAATATTAGCTTAGGCACAGATACCGGAGTAGGTATCTGCCATCTCTGGGTGCAAGACAACCATGTCCCCTCTCTACAAATCAGATCCCTCTGGAGCCCTCATAGCGGGGCATCTGCTGTGTTGTAAAAGAGGACACAATGCTGTGCAGGAAGTATGGTACTTCCCCCTTCTACACAGCCTGTGTGAGATCTACTTGAATAGCATCTCTTGCTACTGAAGCAAAAGGGATGGTTGACACTGGTATGTTGTTTCTTTTGTTTTTATATGGAATATGGTTGATGGGATTTTTATGGTAACTGATTGATCCCTTTGAGGTCTTTACAAGCCCTTCAGCTATTATCAGATTGCTGCTTACAGTAACAGCTCCTAAAAGTCTTTACATGTGAAACATAGGAAAATATTTTTGATGATACTTGATGCACAAATGAAGAAGCATCTGGATGCCAGTGTCCCTTTAAGGGCTGAAAATCTACAGAAGAGGTCAAAGAGGACAGCTCTGGCAGCAGCAGAATTGTATGTGTGATTTGAAAGGACTGAATAGCAATGAGGGTTTATGCAAGCTGTGTGTGTTTGTTTGTTTAATACTAGTCTTTATAAAACTCCAGTTTTAAAACTCTCTCTGGTCTGGGAGTGTAATGCCTGGCAAGCTGGGGCAGGAGAGACTGAATTGTCATGATCTTACCTCTCTGAGAGATGAACCTACCTGGAAGCTGCTGTAGATTGTTCCAGAAAAAGCTGCCTGGGAAGATGTAATTGTTTGCAAGCACTATGGCTGGGAGAGAATTAGAGGGACCTTCACAAGGAGATCTATAAAAATTCTTCTCAGCTAAAGGATGAGCATCTAAGACTAGTTTGTGTCTCTCTGAGAATTTCTGGGACAAGTTGCAGTGAAAGAGCAACAAAAATCTGTTTTGTTTTATTCCAATAAATAGGAAACCACCCACATAAATGAGAAGGAAGATTTGGAAGATCAGGGACTGTCTACATTGCTGGCATTAAAAGATAAGATTTTACACCTCACTGCTACATCAGAGAGGAGCAAACTGAAACAACTGAAGTAGAGCCCATTCAGAAATAGTATGCTGAAAAATTAAAATGACTTGGAATACAATTTCAGAAAAGCATGAAAGAAATTAAAAGCTATCCCACGGTAGAAAATCTGTCACCCCTGCCCCAGAAAGCAGAACCAAATTTAAAGAAAGGCTTTAAAATAACAGAACAAATAGGGAGTCCCACCAAAAGGACAAGTTAAGCCTCATCCTCCAAAGGAAACCTGTGCAACACCTTCAAAAGATGAACCCATGATCTTAATTCATAAATTTGCTATACACTAAAAATCATGGTCTTAATAAAGACGGCATTTATGGCATATTACAATAATTTGTAACCCAGTCACTCCACCTTCTTTTGTCCTATGACTGCAGGAGCGTTAATGGGCCGCTTCACCTTCAATGGTCCCTTCAAATATGTAACAAATTATGTTAAACAATTTGTTCCACCTTGTATTTAGTTGTGACATTGCTGAGTATCTTTCCTCAACCGGAAGAATAGTTTTGTGTAGCTCAAAAGCTTGTCTCTTTCACCCACAAAAGTTGGTCCAATAAAAAATATTACCTAACCCACCTAGTCTCTTTAAATTAAGCCTGAACAGTTTGGATTATCACATTGAAAGTGGGATTTGAAAGAGGTATACTGAGGAAGAGATAATGGAAGTTTTGATTAGGGAAGTTTGCCTCAGGAGCTTCTTGGGGGGTGGTGGTACTAATCTCAGCCTGCTAAAACTGAGGTCATCTTAAGGAAAAAGTTGCAACTGAACTTTACCTGCAGCTCTCAAGAGCAGCACAAGAGCCAGAAGAGACATCTGAGGATTTTCTAGTCTAAGCACTTGATTTGACACAAAAGTATTATTTGCCTCACAAGAAGTTGATTCTGACCTGAGATATGACCTTGTCCTTGTACAAAACACATTCTTCCATTCAGTCCTGACAGGATTGCAGAGTGAAAATATTCGGTCTGTGATACGACCTTATGAAAAAGATAACCGGGGTTGCAGATGAGACCTTGTTTGAGAAGCTGCACGCTGCTGTAAGCGATGAGGTAGAGACACATCAGAAGCTGGGGAGGAAGTACATGCTAAGGCAGTAGCATGTAATTCTGTGCAGTCACCTTACAAAGAGCACAGGTCAAAAGAGTAAAGCAGGACCTCCTCCGGAGGGAAAGGAAGTCTCCAAAGGTGACTCATTGATGAATGAGACAAGGGAACTACTGGGCACTATTGATGAATTCAAAGATGTGAATGCTGAAATTAACATATTAAAGAAGCTGTCTAGGAGTGTGTCAAAAGTGCCTATAATGGTAGGAGCAGACATGCAGACAGGCAACCCGAGGGAAGAGGACATGGTAGCTGCAAGCAATCTAGGAGAGGCCAGTAAAGAACACTACCAGTCAGGATCCTGTGCCAGCAAATCACAAGAGAGCTGGGACAAAGCTTACACTGCATCTGGTTCACCAGGAGCAGTCTACTTTCGCCATCTAACATCCAAGCAGCAAACCAGAGTTGGAAAGAGACGTGTGGTGTGGTGTTTTCTCAATAAAGTACAAACTCAAATGGTATGGGACACTGGGGCACAAATGTGCATGGTCTCAATTCAGTGGGTGCAAGATAATCTCTCAGGGACACACCATAGGGATCTTGAAGAATTACTGGAGCTAGATGATAGGCTTGATTTTAAAGCTTCCAATGGAACAAACATCCCTTATAAAGGATAGATTGCAATCCAGTTCTAATTAAGCAAAGATAATGACAACTTGACTGTTGCTGTGCTGGTGAGTCCACATAAATTAGAGGCTTTGATAATTGCCTACAATATTATTGAGGAGATAGTCAAACCACCACTGCTACAATACACCTGATGAGGCACCAGTATTTCCTCATGATGGCCTGGAAAAAGTGGAAGCTCTTGAGAACCCCATCAGAAGCAAAATTCAGAAAATCTGTGCATGCTTAAAAGTGGGGAGGAGGGATATAATTATCCCCAAAGGATAAACCTCTACTGTAATATGCTGGGCTCACACAGGCCTGGATATTGAAAATTTAACAGCAATGTTTGAGCCAGATCTTGCTGCTCAGTGGACTGAGGATTTGGACAGAAAAGAAACACTAGTCAAAACACCTAAAAGGATTATTTTGCCAGATAAATATCTCTGTGAGTAACTCATCAAAATGTGACATCATTGTGAAAGGATGAATTTTGCTTGGAAATTTACAGCAGATTAAATCTGAAATTCCAATCGATGCTCAAAAAATAAAAACTTTACAGGTGGCAAGTGTCTCAAAAGAGAGAAGTGGTAATACCAAGGGTCAAGGACTAACCAGCAAAATGAGAACTGCCTCTAGGTAGAGGGGATGATTGAGATCTGTTTGAAGTGGCAGTGAACCTGAGCCATAAAGAGATGCAAAGGAAAATGGTCCAGCAAATACTGAAGGAGGATTTTAAAGCTTTCTCCTGATATGATGGTGATATGGGACAGATCCCTAGTCTGCAGATGCATATCAACAACCAGCAACATGTACAGAAGACTTGCATCTAAGTACTTTATCCACTGTATAAAAAAGTAAATGAATATCTGCAAGATTTTCTAATCAGGGTATGGATCACAAAATCAAAGTCATCCTATTCCTCACCTGTGTTACATGTTCAGAAAAGGCATTGTAGTGTAAGATTATCTGTGTAGATTATCAGGAATTGAATAGTAAAACAATACGAGAGAGACAGTCCATCCCTGGACTTGAAGATGTTCTGAATGAATTCAATGTTGTTTTTCTATCTTAGACCAAGGGAGGCCTATCCTCAGGGTTCCATGGCTAGCCAAAGCTGTCACCTCACATTACTCCTTGAGCCTGTATAAAATGATTTACAATTCCATTTGGTTTAACAAATGCACCTGCTGCCTTCCAGCAGGGTTTGGAAGATTGCTTTGCGGAACTTAGGGATGAGGAGTATACTCCAATCCTGGATGATGTCCTTGTTTACAGTGGCATTTATGAAGAACTCATGGAGAATGTAAGGAGACTAATGAAACAGTTACAGAAGCATGGAATGAAGCTGAACGCTTTTAAACATGACCTCGTTAAGAGGTACATTACCTTGCCGAAGGTTACAAGGTGGATCCTGATGTCATCTTGGCAGTTTGTGCTTTTGCAGAGAAACCAGTAAGCACTCACAACCTGCTGGGTTCCTCACCTACTATCAAAGGTACATTCAAAACATTTTGCAGATAGCAAAGCTCTTCTATGATTTGTTGACAGTAGAATCTGACCCACAACACCATCAAAAGTGGACTTGGAAAAAGAAGATGCCAAAGGGCAAGAAAAGGGATCTGGACAGATACTTTCCAAATGGCCTGTTACCAACATTGAGCAACATCAAAGTTTTAAACCAGCTGATTGATTGACTGCCTGGTACAGTCACCAATAATAGTCTATTCTGATTTTGCCTTACCCTTTATCCTTCAAGTAAATGCTTCCAATAAGGGGCTGGGTCTTGTAGCAATGTTAGGAAGGTAAACAAAGAGTCATTGCTTATGGGTCAAGGACACTAACTAGATCTCAGAAAAATTATCTTAACTTAAGAAAGCTGAAGTTTCTAGCTGTGATATGGGCTGTAATTGACAAAATTTGTGACTCCCTCTGCTATGCACAATCCTTTATGGTTTACAGTGATAACCCGCTGACCTGTATTCACCCCTGCCAGGTTGAACAGCATTGCCCACTGGTTTACATCAGAATTAGCTGTGTCTCTTACTGCAAAGTTAGAGATCATCCAGGGAAATATAATATGGAGGTAGATGTTCTATCTGGAATGCCCTTTCATATTAAAAAATATATGACAGAGTGCACAGAAGAGACCACCAAAACTGTTGTTAATGTTGTCTTACAGTCACTGGGTGTATGAAGAAATGTCAAGGTATCTTGGTTAGCAACTATAAATGCAAATTAGTTGGCTATAGAAGACTTCTCTGTGGGCATTAAATACACCATAAAGCCTATTACATGGTGTTAAGGAAAAGTTAGCACATGTGACTCCATTTTGGTTTGGGGCCCACCTTTGTTTAGATGCCAGCACATCATACACCAGGAGGAGTGATCCTTAGATACTGAATCCCTGTGAAAATCCTCCTCCTTGTCTCCAGCCTGCCTTGACTCCCAGTATCTGGTTTTTGTTAGTCTCTAACTCCCTGTCTCTTGGCCTTGATGTGAGGCCTCCCATTCTGATAATAAAAGTTACTGATGCATGGCTTTAGGACCATGCTGTGTAATTAACATACTGGTATAGCATGAGGAATGCACCACGCAGGGATAGGTGGTAGATAAGACAAGGGTTTGTTTATTGGCTAAGGTTTCCAATGCACGAGGGCAACATGCTTTGCTAAAAAGTATATAACCTTTGTATAATCTGTATTCAGGGTCCCCTCCTGGCTAGCAGGGGGGCACCACACTCAAGCGTAATAAACTTAGTGTCTTTTGGGAACTCTGCAGTTGTGGACTTTGTTTCTGTGCCTCAGCCTAGATTCAAACTGTGCGTGACCTATCAGGTATAATTCGCAGCATTGGTGTGCGTGTCCTATCAGGTGTAATTCGTAGCATTGGTGTGCGTGTCCTATCAGGTGTAATTCGCAGCATTTGTGTGCGTGTCCTACCAGGTGTAATTCATAGCATTTGTGTGCGTGTCCTACAAGGTATAATTCGCGGCAGTTGTATGCGTGTCCTACCAGGTGTAATTCGTAACACATGGGGAGACATTTTGGCAGCTAAGAAGGAAGATCCAGCGATTTTATATAATTTTTTGTTATAAGTTCTTGGGGCACAAACCAAATAACCAAGAGAACATAGAAGGATATGTAAGATCACCACTCTTATGTATGAATGGTATCAGTTGCATTTGGGTACAGATGGAATACTTTATTGAAAACCAACTTACGAAATTAACTGTTATTACCTGAAAATTACAAAAGGCAGGCATATCAAGAACTACATGAAGAGATGGGATATTTAGGAGCAGAGTGAACAGTTAACAGATAGCTGTAGAGTTTCTATGGGATTTTGGCCTGATAGGAGAGAAATTGTGGGGCAAACAACTTAATTAGTTTGAAGAGAGCTGGACAAATTTATGAGTGTGCTTGTATGATGGGATTACTTGTGATGGTAGTGGGCAGGGCTCAACAGCCCTGGGACTCACTTCCAGTTTGTTCTTACATTCCTAAATGCTCATGCTTCAGCATTTCAGCCACCCACATCCAGAAGTCAGGAAGATATTCTCCCCAATGTATTCTGGGAGGGTTGTTTTTAATCTCCTTTCTCTGAAGCACCAGGAATGGCCATGGCTGGAGATGGGACATTGGGTAGGGTGGGCAAGGGCTGTGAGATGGTACCAATAATTCTATCTCAGGTACTTGTCTGGCTGCTTAGATCAGCATCAAACTGATCACTCTATGTGAGGTGGGAAGGAATTTTCCCTCAGGTCAGATTGGCAGTCACCTTGGGGTTTTTCACCATCCTCTGCGGTGTGTGGATGTGGACCACTAGCCAGGATTATCTAGCTATATCTTACTTAATCATTTGGCAGACAATCTTTTACTTCACTGTGACTTGTTACCATTAGATATAAAACCACCCTCTAAACCGACACAGCGGAAGACATAGAAAACAAGGCTAACTAGCACAAAAAGAAATCAGAACGAAAACAAGAATTTGGACCCCAATGATCTGATGGTGAGAGTAAAGATGAATTACATGATCGGATGTTACTGTATGCTGTCTATGGCACAAGGACTCTGAATCCAAAGGCAGAAACATTCTATCAGTATCTGGGAAATGAGCATGATCCTGTAAAACTTGGAAACTGCTGATGAGATTGATGTGACATTCACACCAGCTGTTGAAAGACATGAAAGCCAAATGTGACAATGGAATTTGAAATCAGTAGTGTGCAAGAGGACAGATCACCAGAACAGTCCACTGACACACGAGGTTGCCCAACTAGAGAGAAAAGAGCCCCACAGATAGTGATCTGTGAATAGTTAGGCATGCTTATCCATGTCTAAATCCAACTGTTGGACAGGTGAATGAAACATGGGGTTGCCCCCATGTTTGTAATATGCAATACCAAGTACCTATTCCTATACTTTATCCTGCATTCTATCCAAGCTGAAGTAATATTTGTAAATGATGTGATATTGACTTATGATATGGATATTGTTCTGAACAAAGTGTTTTATAGTTCAGAATAGTTTATTATTATGTTAATTTAATAGATGCTTTCGTAAATAGCTTGCCATATGCTCAGTGATTTGGAGTTACAATGGTTATACCATTGATCATATAGAAATTGTTATTTCACAAGAAAGGAATATCTTTGGAAATTTAAGCTGCTCAGAAATGGCTATTCTGTTGGATAGGAGAACTAAAATTGCCACAGAAACTTCCTGCTTAATGTGAAATAAACTGAAGAGAGACACAGAATTTTCCACCACCAGTACCAGAACTTGAGAAACAAGAGAGACCTAAAGACTCAGTTGAGAATGATAGTTATGAGTTTGTGAAACTCATGGGTAATTGCTAATAAGTCAAATGAATGGACTGTATGTTATAATTTGTTCTTAGAAATGTCAGGATGACGTTACATTTACGAGGAGGGAGTGTTTTACTCATAAGGGGATGTCAGGGTTGCATTTACCTGTGCCCTGTCCCTTTAAGGATTGTAGGTCTTCTAAGGGAGTTAAAGGGGATGTTCTAGATGCAGCTGCAGAGTTCTGTGTGCTCTGATTGGACTGAGCAGTGAGGAGGCTTCTTGTGCAAGCTCTGTTTGTTTGATTTTACGCTAAGTTTAATTCAACTCCAGTTATAAACTTGTTCCTGGTTGGGAGTGTAACACGCTCTGGTAGAAATTCACAGATTTCAAAAGATATATATTTGTGCACTGAACCATGATTTTTTTTAAAGTCCTGAATCAAATCCAGCCTCACATATAGAATAATGGCCACAGCTGTACTGTAAGATCTCATCATCGTCACTTTCTTGCTGAATTCTTTTCACTCTCTGCACAACTTCACCTCATGGTTATCTCTCTTACCATTGCACCTACAAATTCCTGCACCTGAAATGCTAACACAGAGGCAGAGAGAAGTAGGCGGAAGGGTGATTCTACCTGGTTTGCTCGGTATTGTTGACTGCAGTTAATTAGGATGAGAAAAAAACCCGCTTAAGTTCTGAGTCCCTTTCTCAATATGTGCAAGCAGGTTTTTCTTCCTGTTTTTGCAAGCAACTGCACACACTACATATGCTGCACCATTGAAGCATTCTGCCACTTTTCTGGTTCTTGTGACTTAATGTAGAAATATTTATTTCTTGCAAAGTGAGGTTTAGCCCTGTTTTCTTCATTAAAGATGGAATCTGTTACTTGCTAAAAACACACACAATCACGCATGAGGGAGCTGCTATCTTCTCATCATTTCAATAAGTCAGAGGTACAGCACTGGGTCTGATTGTGGTCATTCTGATTCCATCCATCTTAAGCCACAAGAGAATCCAAGAATGGCAGATGTTAGATTTCCTTGTAGTACAAGCATCATGAGAAGAAAAAAATGCCAGGCAGAACTAAACTCTAGAATGTGTCCACTGATCTGTGAAAATACCAACCACTCCTAAAAAGTAAGGCAAGTTGTCAGCCATTATTGACAGGGAATTCTGAGGGGGAAGGCAGAGTATTGTTTTTATTTATGTTTTTTGGTTTTCTTTCTCAGTAAGACTGCAGGAATTTTATCATGCTGTTGAATGTACACTGCTTAATGACTTCCACGTTTGTTTTATAATACGAGTGTTTTATAACACTTACTCTGCTATTTTAACCACCTTCTTTGCCCCACACCCCAAATTTTTAAAGCACAAAAGCAAGGGGGATATTAAGGCAAATGAAGTGGCTGTCTGAATATAAGAAACAGTGTGAGACAGGATCATTCAGGAGGAACATTTCTCTGATTCCTGAGAAATTAATCTCCAGTGTCTGCTGGCTTTTCTGGCAGCTAGAAAATTAGAAGTTCACTGTATTTGAAGTGGTAAGAAGATTGCAGACTGGATCAGTGTTGTTCAGTGCTGAAAGAACCTGATCCAAAGCCTATTAAAGTCAGACTAAATGTTTGACTAAAATCTTTCAGATATATAGGGCCAGATTCATGCTAGTGTAATTGGATGTAGCTCCGTTAACATTGGTGGAGTTTACATCAGCAGATAATTTGGTCAGTAATTACTCCTGGGGGAATTCTGCACCACTGTGCGATGCAGAATTTGCACAGAATTAATGTTCTGTGCAGAATTTCCTTTTAACTCTGCAGAAGTGGACTGGAGAGCTGCTGGCTGCCATTAGGGGCTGCTGGACCCAGCAGACCCCAGCTCATAAATAGAAAACACTGCTGGGGGGGGGGGGAAGGGGGATGGAGCTGGAGGGTTCCCAGCAGCTGCAGTTCCTGGTACACCCTGAAGGAAGAAGGCAGCATGCAGGAAACTCCATACCAGCCCTGGACCCAGCATCAGGCTGTTTCTCACTCTGGCTCTCTGGACTCTGGGGGTAGGGGGTATGGGTTTCTGGGCTGGGGGGGGTGCCCCGCAGCTGGGCTCTGGGGGGATGGGGTGCGGGTGTCTGGGCTGTGAGGGTGCCCTGCGGCTGGGTTCTGTTGGGTAGTGAGTGCAAGTGTCTGGGATGGGGAGGCCCTGCAGCTGGTCTTGGGGGGGCTGATGGGAGGAGGTGAAGGTGTCTGGACCAGGGTGGGGGCCCGCAGCTGGCCTCTGGGGGGGAAGGGGCAGAGAAACAGGAACTGGGTTGTCGTAGGTGTTTCTTTAACTCTCTACTCCTGGGGAAATTTCTGTGTGTGTCTGTATTCTTACAGACATAGTTGCTGACATGTATTTTGAAATAAATTACCAAAATAAGTGAAATTTACATGATTATATTGTATTATTTTGACAAATAAAATATTCAGAATTTTGCTGAATTTTAAAATATTGTGTGCAGAATTTTTAATTTTTTGGTGCAGAATTCCCCCAGGAATAAGTAATGGGTTTTTATTAAAAGTGGGGAACTGATTCGCCTCTGACTTACCTTTTTGCAGATCTGAAGTAATTCTATTGAAGTCAATAGAATTATATCAGTGTGAAACAATGTAAGGAAGTGGAGAATCGGGACAAATGGCTCTTAAAGGGCTGTGTTTACAGTGAAGGGAAATAGAGGCAAAGGCACAGACCCAGAACTGGCACACACATACTGAATAGAGAGTTCCCTTATGCCGAGGGAATTTGTGAGGGGAATTTACAGCCAGATTAGATCCTTTACACCACCTGAGCAATGTAAAATTGCCGTAAAGTGAGTAGAGAATCTTGTAATACGTGTGGAACAGGCTTTTCATAGATTCATAGATTCATAGATATTTAGGTCAGAAGGGACCATTATGATCATCTAGTCTGACCTCCTGCACAACGCAGGCCACAGAATTTCACCCACCACTCCTACAAAAAAAACCTCACACCTATATCTGTGTTATTGAAGTCCTCAAATTGTAGTTTAAAGACCTCAAGGAGCAGAGAATCCTCCAGCAAGTGACCCGTGCCCCATGCTACAGAGGAAGGCGAAAAACCTCCAGGGCCTCTTCCAATCTGCCCTGGAGGAAAATTCCTTCCCGACCCCAAATATGGCGATCAGCTAAACCCTGAGCATATGGGCAAGATTCATCAGCCAGATACTACAGAAAATTCTTTCCCAGGTAACTTGGATCTTACCCCATCTAAAACCCATCACAGGCCATTGGGCCTATTTACCATGAATATTTAATTACCAAAACCATGTTATCCCATCATACCATCTCCTCCATAAACTTATCGAGTTTAATCTTAAAGCAAGATAGATCTTTTGCCCCCACTACTTCCCTCGGAAGGCTATTCCAAAACTTCACTCCTCTGATGGTTAGAAACCTTCGTCTAATTTCTAATCTAAATTTCCTAGTGGCCAGTTTATATCCATTTGTTCTTGTGTCCACATTGGTACTGAGTTTAAATAATTCCTCTCCCTCTCTGGTATTTATCCCTCTGATATATTTATAGAGAGCAATCATATCTCCCCTCAGCCTTCTTTTAGTTAGGCTAAACAAGCCAAGCTCCCTGAGTCTCCTTTCATAAGACAAGTTTTCCATTCCTCGGATCATCCTAGTAGCCCTTCTCTGTACCTGTTCCAGTTTGAATTCATCCTTCTTAAACATGGGAGACCAGAACTGCACACAGTACTCCAGGTGAGGTCTCACCAGTGCCTTATATAACGGTACTAAAACCTCCTTATCCCTACTGGAAATACCTCTCCTGATGCATCCCAAGACGACATTAGCTTTTTTCACAGCCATATCACATTGGCAGCTCATAGTCATCCTATGATCAACCAATACTCCAAGGTCCTTTTCCTCCTCCGTTATATGAACATGATTTAATTAAGCAGGAAGTATGGCCAGAAGAAATTCAGATGCCCCACAGGCTCCTCCAGGAAAAGAAAATTGTGAAAAGGTGCTAGGAGAGCAAACAGTGCAGAAGCCCAGGGCAGCTTTACTTTATGCAGTTTTGATAGTATAGTAGGCCAGAGCAAAGACACGGCTGTTGGAGTACCTCTCATATTTGTTATGTCAGCAGTACTATGTCATAAGTCCAACACTCCTGAAGGCTAGGTTCAGTAGAGAGATCATTGCTAAACTACAGTGTTCTCCTTCGTGATAACACAAACTGTTAGTATTCAGTGTAAATTACTGTCATGACTACCCTGGAGCTGAATGGTTTTTATGGTTCCTTTGTTTCTGTTGCTCTTTACTGAATGGATACCACTGTCTGAGATAACACACCTACTGACCTCATGGCTTTTAGTTTGTCCACTGACACCCTGCTGTGATCCTACCCAGATGGCTTCCACTATGCAAGTGGCCCTCTGTCACATGTATTAATGCTGATAAAGGCTAGTATATATTGTGTGAAAAGCTTGGGGTGTTTACATTGTAGCTCATATCTAGTTGCCTATCATCTATCTGAACATCATTTTTTCTTTTCCTCTTATCCCTGCTGTTAGTCACCTGCTGTTGGGCTTAATAATTTGAATAGAATTTTTTTCATTTTCACTATCCTCTGTCACGGTGGGTGTTGTGCAGTATTTGATTCACTGGAATGGTAACTCGGTTGCTTACTGGTACCAAGGCTGGTTGTTGGACTGTCAACATCTATATTCCCACACATAGGGATGCTGTACACTGAGGGCCTTTCCCAACCCTTGCTACATACATATCTCTTCGGATACCTATCAGGATGATGGCTGGAGGTAGGTAGTGCACCTTCTTTGCAGGTCTTTTTCTGTATCTAACATTTCCCCTGTATGCCTTTTTTTTAACCTCAGAGGAATGATGGGACCTTGCAACTAGTTAGGGCTGCCCTGATACTATTATAAAGTACACTTATAAAGTTTGCGGATGATACCAAGCTGGAGGGGGTTGCAAGTGCTTTGGAGGCTAGGATTATAATTCAAAATGATCTGGACAAACTGATGAAATGGTCTTAAGTAAATAGCATGAAATTCAATAAGGACATATGCAAAGTATTCCAGTTAGGAAGGAACAATCAGTTGTACACACACAAAATGGGAAATGACTGCTTAGGAAGGAATACTGCAGAAAGGGATCTCGGGTCATAGTGAACCGTAAGCTAAATATGAGTCAAAAAAAGCTAACATTATTCTGGGATGTATTAGCAGGAGTATTGTAAGCAAGACACGAGAAGTAATTCTTCCACTCTTCTCCGCACTGATTAGGTCTCAACTGGAGTGTTGTGTCCAGTTCTGGGTGCCACATTTCAGGAAAGGTGTGGACAAATTAGAGAAAGTCCAGAGAAGAGCAACAAAAATGATTAAAGGTCTAGAAAACATGACATATAAGGGAAGATTGAAGAAATTGGGTTTATTTAGTCTGGAAAAGAGAAGACTGAGGGGGGACATGATAATAGTTTTCAAGTACATAAAAGGTTATTACAAGGAGGAGGGAGAAAAATTGTTCTTAGTCTCTGAGGCTAGGACAAGAAGCAATGGGTTTAAATTGCAGCAAGGGCGGTTTAGGTTGAACATGAGGAAAAACTTCCTAACTGTCATGATGGTTAAGCACTGGAATAAATTGTCTATGGAGGTTGTGGAATCTCCACCACTGGAGATTTTTAAGAGCAGGTTAGACAAATACCTGTCAGCAGTGGTGAGCTGGAGCCGGTAAGCACGAACCGGTTGTTAAATTTTAAAGCAGTTTTAGAACCGGTTGTTAACCCGCTTCCCTGCTGAGGCTTTGATGGGCTCCAGCCGAGAAGTGATGTAATTCTTCCTCCCGCCACCGGGGGCGCTGGGCTGCGGGAGCCATGTGGGCTGCCGCCTGGCCCTGGACACAAGCCCTGTTGCTGCTGCTGCTCCCATGATCCTGGGGCTCCCGCTGCTGCCTGGTGGGTCCCCGGCTGCTCTGCTGGGCCTGGGCTGCATCCTGTTGCTCGGGCTGCTCCGAGCCACTCTCCCCGTGAGCACCCACCACCCTGCCCGCAGCCAGCCCCTGTCTCTAGCCACCCCCACACCTCCTGCCCACAGCCAGCCCCTGCCGCCCCCCTGCCCACAGCCAACCCCTGCCGCACGCACCCCCTGCCCTGTCTCCAGCCAGCCCCTGTCGCACCCCCTGCCCTGCCCGCAGCCAGCCCCTGCCGCACCCTCCTGTCTCCAGCCAGCCCCCCACCCCCCTGCCCGAAGCTAGCCAGCCCCACACCCCCCATCTCCAGCCAACCTGTGCCGCACCCCCCTGCAGCCCTGCCCAAAGCCAGCCAACCCTGCACCCTCCTGTCTCCAGCCAGCCCCGCAACCCCCGCCCTGCCTCCAGCCAGCCCCTACCTCCAGTCAGCCCCTGTCCTGTCTCCAGCCAACCCCGCACCCTCCTGTCTCCAGCCAGCTCCGCACCCCCTGCCCTGCCCGCAGTCAGCCCCGCTCCCCCTGCCTCCAGCTAGCCCTGCCCCATGCCCCTGTCTGCAACTGGCTCCACGTCCACTGGTGCGCTGCAGTTCCCAGGGCAGTAACCCTGCACACCTGCTTCAATGAGGGGGGCAGGGAGCAGCTGGGACCCACACTTGTGCACACTCTAGGGTGACCAGACAGCAGGTGTGAAAAATCAGGATGGGGGTGGGGGGTAATAGGAGCCTATATAAGAAAAAGACCCCAAAATCGGGACTGTCCCTATAAAATTGGGACATCTGGTCACCCTAGCATACCCCCAGGGAGTGGCAGGGACCCACACATGTGAAACAGAGCTCATTTCTAGTTCAGGCCCATCTTTTTAAAAAAGAACTTTAGGTAGGATTAACATACATCCGTATTTTCCCGCACATGTCATACTTTCTGGTCTTAAATCGCTGTCCGGGAGGAATTTTTAAATTTTAAATTTAAATTTTAAAAATTCCTCCCGGGAAAATACGGACATATGGTAACCCTACTGGTACAAAAAATACATACTGTGGCACATCCCTTAAACCAGAACTTTTTATAGGGAACCAGTTGTTAAGATTTTGGCAGCTCATCACTGCCTGTCGGGGATGGTCTCGATCAGGGATTGGCAACCTTTGGCACGTGGCCCGTCAGAGAAAGCTGCTGGCAGACCAGGATGGTTTGTTTACCTGTAGCATCCACAGGTTCGGCCGATCGCAGCTCCCATTGGCTACAGTTCGCAACTCCGGGCCAATGGGGGCGCGTGAAGCAGCGCGGGCCGAGGGATGTGCTGGCCACCGCTTCTCGCAGCTCCCATTGGCCTGGCGAACTGCGGCCAGTGGGAGCTGCTATCGGCCGAATCTGCGGACGTTGCAGGTAAACAAACCAGCCCGCCCTGCCAGCAGCTTTCCCTGACTGGCCGCATGCCAAAAGTTGTCGATCCCTGGTCTAGATAATATTTAGCCCTGCCATGAGTTCAGGGGACTGGACTAGATGACCTCCTGAGGTCCCTTCCAGTCCTATGATTCTATGATTATATTTCCTGCTTTGCCTATCAGGGAGATCTGAGCTTTATCACCTTCACACTTGGCTCAGAGAAGAACCATGAGAATGATTAGAGGGTTTGAAAACCTGCTTTATAGTGATAGACACAAGGAGCTCAGTCTATTTAGCTTAACAACGAGACAGTTAAAGGGTGATTTGATTACAATCTATAAGTATCTTCATGGGGAACAAATATTTAATAATGGGCTCTACAATCTAGCAGAGAAAGGTATAACATGATCCAATGGCTAGAAGTTGAATCTAGACAAACTCAGACTGGAAATAGGTGTAAAATTTTAACAGTAAGAGTAACTAACCATTGGAACAAGATACCAAGGATAGTGGTGGATTCTCCATCACTGACAATTTTTAAATTACGATTGGATGTTTTTCTAAAAGATACAGTGTAGGAATTATTTTGGGGGATTTCTGTGGCCTATGCTATGCTCTACAGGGGTCAGAGTAGATGTTCACAATCATCTGGCCTTGGAATCTATGAATCTTGCTGGATTTAAGACTCCATAAAAGAAAACTTTATTGGGACTGAGGAAAACTATCAAAGTTCCTTCCATCACAGCCATCTCTGTCCTTTGTGATGAGCCAGGGCAGGTGGGAGGCTACTGTTTAAGGCAGCAACCTTGGCATCTTTTCATACCTTACTTGTCACAGCATTTCAAACGTGTCATGACAAAATATATGTAGGTGCTACCATTGGTAGGAGGGGTCCTGCCTGCTTTTAACCATTGAACTCTCAGTTATTTTCTAACTCATATACTCTGTCCTGCTCTCAAGGTGGGTACTGCTGTTAAAGTTTCCACTTCCTAGGCTGGTGCCCAGAGACAGTGGAGAATGGTAATCTCATACCTGTCCATCTCTTGTCTCATACCTGTCCATCTCAGATTGGTTGTCTGAGTCCCTCTATACAAGCCTAGTCCTTCTACCTTGTTTTTCGTGGTAGTAATGGATTTGCAGCTATTTTCTCTGAAAATTGTTCTTTATATATAATTTAGAAATAATGAAAAGTTGTTGCTTTGTAAATCTGACCAAGCTAGCCATCCCTTTTATTAGGGCAGGGGTATCACAACTTTGCTTTTTTACCCGTATCCATTTGCTGGTGGGAGCACTTATACCCATCATGTATGCTGGCATAGAGCAACTAGGAGAAGGCAAAATTACAGGTGAGAAATTATTCATTCATTCCACATGTTTTGGCTTATGTGTTATGACACCTCAGGTATATTATGGAAGGCCAGAAAGTGGCTTTTGATATTTTGATAATTGACTGCAATTATCAGTGTTGCTTTTTATCTTTAGCTGCTTGCTTACACTATGCTTTTTTAATCCACAGGCTGAAAGTTGTCAGTTTAGTTTTATGTTCTAGTATTATTCTGTGTATTCTTAGCAAACCCCTACTGTAGTTGGAAGAAGGATTTTTGTGTTTTACGTTATAACAGAATCTTGTTATTGTCTCACACTGTGAAAATTAAGTTTCTGATAGCGTTAAATTGTATTCATTGTTTATTTACTTCATTTTGTTTAGAATCAGGGTTTCCATATGTCCCAGCTCTCCTAAGTAGGCATTTCTGCAATGTTGACTGCTGCAGCTCCTGCTGGGAGAAGCTGGAAAGGAATAGCTCTTGGTTTCTCTATAGCAAATTTCTAAATGCCCGAGCTCCATACCGGCTGATCATCAGGATACTTTATCTTAGTTTATTTATATTTAATAATGGGCTCTACAATCTAGCAGAGAAAGGTATAACACGATCCAATGGCTAGAAGTTGAATCTAGACAAACTCAGACTGGAAATAGGTGTAAAATTTTAACAGTAAGAGTAACTAACCTTTGGAACAATGTACAAAGGATAGTGGTGGATTCTCCATCACTGACAATTTTTAAATTAAGATTGGATGTTTTTCTAAAAGATACAGTGTAGGAATTATTTTGGGGGATTTCTGTGGCCTATGCTATGCTCTACAGGGGTCAGAGTAGATGTTCAAAATCATCTGGCCTTAGAATCTATGAATCTTGCTGGATTTAAGACTCCATAAAGGAAAACTTTATTGGGACTGAGGAAAACTATCAAAGTTCCTTCCATCACAGCCATCTCTGTCCTTTGTGATGAGCCAGGGCAAGTGGAATTATTGACAAGCGTGATCTTCTGTGCTATTGCAAGATCTTCTTTTGGGGATGCTGAGAGGAAATTCAGCATGTCACAATAAATAGATTAGGTTGTCATATTGAGGTACAAGTTTGAATGCTGCTGCAGTTGCAACCATACCCCACCAGGTGGTAGAAGGGAATGAAGCAGTCTGCAGTTGCTCAGCTACACAATTGTTAAAGTATATATACGATAGACCCTTTTTAAAGCCTGTTCGGGATAGCAGGAATGTGTATGGGCCTCAACACATATGGTTTGGGAGAACTTGGGATTCAAGATCTGGAAAATTTTGGATTCAGGATATTAAACATTAAAACGGCAGTAAAGGGCAGATGAAATCCAAAACTGTAACTGGAGACGAATCTCCATCAGGAAACAAGAACCAGTGTACCAGAAAAAGAATGTGTCTGGGCCAACGGTGAGCTATCTTGCTCAGGGGTCTTGTGAGAGAAGAAACATGCTAGAATTTGGGGTGGGATGACTTAGTGACTCCGTTCCCACGTTAGATGAAGCTATTAAATTAAAATCTTTTCTTTACCTTGTAAAAAAAAATCTGTTAATCTAGCACCTGTGACAATTGAGTGCCTACACTGCTTGTCTGCTCTCACAGGCCTCTTGTGAGACAGCATGTCTTAGGATTGCTCATTAGTTGTGTTGCCGCACTGTGTGTGTGAAAATATGAACAATTTCAAAAGTGGAAATGGAAACTCTCTTATACAAATAAAACAGAATGTGGCACACACTGTCCATTATAATATCATTATTGCCACCATATAAAGGACTTTGTAAAAGGACTGTCTTTAAAAAAAAACGAAACCTTGGGCTGACTGTCAGCAGTCAGCTGTGGCCTCTGTGCACTGGTCAAAGTGCAGTTTTTCTTCCTTGTTTAGTTTTTGCTAAATTGTTTCTATTGTTAAGAGATTTCATCTCAGTCAGGAGCTCTTCTCTGGTTCCCTTAATTGGACCTAATTTTCAGCTTCTTGTGAAGTCTCTGCTCTCACTAGTCAGCTATCATACCATAATTAATAGGGCTTCATTCCCGTCCGGCCACCAGGTCAACCCGGAGCCTGCACCGCGGGCTGGGGCCGGACGGACCCCGCTCCGTCCGGGTCCCCCTGCCCCGGGCTCGGGGCTTCACTCCCATCCGGAGACCAGGTCAACCTGGAGCCTCCCCCGCGGGCTGGGGCCGGACGGACTCCGCTCCGCCCGGGTCCCCCTGCCCCGGGCTCGGGGCTTCATTCCCGTCCGGACACCAGGTCAACCCGGAGCCTGCAACGCGGGCAGGGGCCGGACTATTAATTCTGCTTTGCTGCTAAATCAGCAGCATTCTCCAAATCTGAAACGGGAATGCTAACGTAACAGAATACACAAGTGGCATAAACCAAGTACTGTATGGCCAAAGCAAAGCAGAATTCTAGACAAAACTGAAGTTTTCTTATTGGCCGTCATTAATACTATATCCACAGTTCGTGGCCTAAATTTTCAAACATTATGACTGGTGATTTTAAATGCTTCAATTTTTTGGTACCCAGCTTGACATAACTTTCAGGAACCTGATTTTCAGAGGGTGGGTGTCTTAATTTGGGTACCCCAAAATGGGGCCACCCAAAATCACTAGTAGTTACTTTGGAAAATACAGGCCCAGTCTACAATTACCAATAAATACACATGTCAAATAGTCTTCCTAATTTTTTTCAGTATATTGTAATTTCCATTTCACAGTAATAGCAAAAGACATCATAGACAGCATCTCTGGGCAATTACTGCATTCTTTGGGTGGTTAAAATTTAATATTTTATAATACAACCTGTGGTGTGATATATACACTCCCTGCCATGTCGTAATGCTTAATTATTATATATCTGTGGAAGATCTTCCAGAAGAAGTAACACAGTGGAAGCAAAATTAGTCTTTGATTTAGATCAATATAAGGTTAGATATAAAATGAACTTTTGGTGCTCAGCTTCAACTTAGTGAAACTAGACATTTTCAGAAAACAAACAAACAAAGGAGCACAGATTAGACAAAATTGTCAGTTAAAAAGTTAACTAAATAAGTCTACTGTATAGAAGTGTCAAAGTGCTGGACTAATTAAATGAAATCCTCTTCTCCTATATTTATATTCCAGACTGGCTGTACATGTCATTCACAGAGCTAATTATTTTACCCTGGGTCTCCAAATCTGATTAACTCCTTCAGTGCTACATAATGTACCAGCTATGCTGGCCAAAATTCAAGTTCCCCTGCTGCTTAGGGTATTTAAGCAAGTTCTTCCAAAATATCAGCACTTTGTCTCTGAGCTTCATTGGAGTGGGATGGAAAGCTGAGACGTGAAAAGGAGACACAGTTGTTGCCATTGGGAGGGGGAGGCAAACTGGAGAGTTAGAGGACAGAGTGTGCTCCGGTTGCTTGAAGGTGGGCCAGATTGAGACATATATTCAGGAAGAGGGAGGGAAAACAGAGTCTTATTGTAGTCCCAGAAGCAGAGTGAGCTGATGGGGTGCTACATATGTCTTGAGGTTGTGCTGCACATCTGTGGAGAGGTTGGATGTCAGTAACCTGCTGATAGGGACACTATATGCATGCCATTGTTATGACAAGTGGAAGGTAGGATGGGTCAGGGCATGTTTCCAAGGAAGTAGAGCGTTTCATAAGAAGCCCAGTACAACTTCTTAGTAAAAAAGATTGGGTGTGTGCCCTTTGCCATATGCTGAAAGGTATATAAGTAGAAGAAACTTCCAGAAGCATCTGATGCTTCTCTTATCTCACCGTCAGAACCCAGACACAGATAAATGTAAGTGGCACCAGGCAAAGGGATTGTGAACAAACATTATTCTTATCAGACCAGAAAATCCTAAGCTCTCGTTGTGTGGTGTCATCTCCTCCTAGAACTTGGCAGTCCATAGGAGTTTCATCCAAGACCTCCTAGCTGCCTCTCCTAAGGGTGTCACCCCTATCTTCCATGGGCAGTGGATGGAGCCCCACTTTAGGGAGGCTAGCCCTGGCTCTCCACATTCTGCCCTCCCCCCATGTCCAGAGCCCCAAGACACCCCCGAAATGGAGGAGCCACAAGCACACACACCCCTCGGCTGGCGGAGCCTCAGGCCAGCTGCAGCCGCACCGCACCTCCTCTCCCAAGACCCCAAGCAGGCTAGGGAAAAACGTCTCTGGTCCGGAAGAAGCTTTTGTTAAACCCCATGTAGGTTCCAGGGAGGCTGAGGAGGCAGTATTTGCTACTCAGCTTCCTGGGTTCATCAATAATCTCCCTGGAGTCCAGGAAGATTACTGATGAACCCAGGAAGCTGAATAGCACAAACTGCCTCCTCAGCCACCCCGGAACCTGCATGCAGCAAAATAAATCAAACCTCACAACCAGGGATCTTACAGCCACAGCAGCACCAGGAGAGGCAGAGCATCCCCTGGCCTATTATACCCACCACTCATGCTACCTTCCTTATGTCAAGGGTAGAGTTCTGCCACAATGAGTCTGCAGAACTTCTGTAGCTTAATGCGAGGTTCTGACCACCTGCTAATGGCGTGGGTCATCAGGAAAACCTTGCCATGCTATTATAAGAGAAAAAGAGGAGTATCATTAAGGGCATGAATTTCTTAGAGTCTTTCAATTTTAAATCATGAACTCTTTACACCATAGGCACACAAAGGTGAGTGCTTATCATTTTTATCAAGTGGAAATTTGATTTGGGGTCTATGACCTTTAAGTAAGATGCCAACAGTGAGCAAAAGAAATATACCCTGGTGACAAAGAGGCTAGAAGTCTAGTACAATTTACCAGTTCTTCAGAACACACACACATGCATTCTGTTTTATGTGAAAACAGGCAAATATATGATTATATTTATCTTTTCTGAACCCATAGTACAAATGATATCTCTCAAGGCCAATTATTCTGTCAACTAAAGTAGGAAAGTGTAATTTTCAAGTTGGTTGAAGTTGAGATAATGCAGCTAACGGAGTGGTTTACTTACACACACTGAATAATCTGAAACCTAACAATCTGGCCTCCTGTGTTTTACCTCGTGAATTGTGATAGAAAAACCTGGTATTTAAAAAGTCTGCTAACCACTGATAGGAATGCAACTGTCCAGTGAAATCCATTTCCAAAATGTCCTGAGTGGACCATAGAGAAGGTAACATTTTATTAAACAGTAAGGCGGATATAACACATACCCAGTATCCTAGTTTCTATACATAGACAGAGTTTGAGGGGGGCAAGGGTGGGAGTTGCCCCCCCCAAAACTGCAAGCCTCAGGGGAAGGCAGCCTCAGTGTGCAGTGCAATGAGTTCTGCAGAGAAGACAGTAGTTTGCTTCCCTGAGGCAGGGTATTCAGAAATTTGTTTATCAACAGATTTCAGAGTAACAGCCGTCTTAGTCTGTATTCGCAAAAAGAAAAGGAGTACTTGTGGCACCTTAGAGACTAACCAATTTATTTGAGCATGAGCTTTCGTGAGCTACAGCTCACTTCATCGGATGCATACCGTGGAAACTGCAGCAGACATTATATACACACAGAGATCATGAAACAATACCTCCTCCCACCCCACAGTCCTGCTAGTAATAGCTTATCTAAAGTGATCATCAAGTTGGGCCATTTCCAGCACGAATCCAGGTTTTCTCACCCTCCACCCCCCCCACACACAAACTCACTCTCCTGCTGGTAATAGCCCATCCAAAGTGACAACTCTCTTCACAGTGTGCATGATAATCAAGGCGGGCCATTTCCTGCACAAATCCAGGTTCTCTCACCCCCTCACCCCCCTCCAAAAACCACATACACAAACTCACTAACCTGCTGGTAATAGCTGATCCAAAGTGACCACTCTCCCTACAATGTGCATGATAATCAAGGTGGGCCATTTCCAGCACAAATCCAGGTTTTCTCACCCCCCCACCTGCATACACACACAAACTCACTCTCCTGCTGGTAATAGCTCATCCAAAGTGACCACTCTCCCTACAATGTGCATGGTAATCAAGGTGGGCCATGTCCAGCACAAATCCAGGCTTTCTCACCCCCCCCTTTTTTTCCCGGGGACACACACACACACACACACACACACAAACTCACTCTCCTGCTGGCAATAGCTCATCCAAACTGACCACTCTCCAAGTTTAAATCCAAGTTTAACCAGAACGTCTGGGGGGAGGGAGGGGTAGGAAAAAACAAGGGGAAATAGGCTACCTTGCATAATGACTTAGCCACTCCCAGTCTCTATTTAAGCCTAAATTAATAATATCCAATTTGCAAATGAATTCCAATTCAGCAGTTTCTCGCTGGAGTCTGGATTTGAAGTTTTTTTGTTTTAAGATAGCGACCTTCATGTCTGTGATTGCGTGACCAGAGAGATTGAAGTGTTCTCCGACTGGTTTATGAATGTTATAATTCTTGACATCTGATTTGTGTCCATTTATTCTTTTACGTAGAGACTGTCCAGTTTGACCAATGTAAATGGCAGAGGGGCATTGCTGGCACATGATGGCATATATCACACTGGTGGATGTGCAGGTGAATGAGCCTCTGATAGTGTGGCTGATGTTATTAGGCCCTGTGATGGTGTCCCCTGAATAAATATGTGGGCACAGTTGGCAACGGGCTTTGTTGCAAGGATAAGTTCCTGGGTTAGTGGTTCTGTTGTGTGGTATGTGGTTGTTGGTGAGTATTTGCTTCAGGTTGCGGGACTGTCTGTAGGCAAGGACTGGCCTGTCTCCCAAGATTTATGAGAGTGTTGGGTCATCCTTTAGGATAGGTTGTAGATCCTTGATGATGCGTTTGAGGGGTTTTAGTTGGGTGCTGAAGGTGACGGCTAGTGGCGTTCTGTTATTTTCTTTGTTAGGCCTGTCCTGTATTAGGTGACTTCTGGGAACTCTTCTGGCTCTATCAATCTGTTTCTTCACTTCCGCAGGCGGGTATTGTAGTTGTAAGAAAGCTTGACAGAGATCTTGTAGGTGTTTGTCTCTGTCTGAGGGGTTGGTGCAAATGTGGTTGTATCGCAGAGCTTGGCTGTAGACGATGGATCGTGTGGTGTGGTCAGGGTGAAAGCTGGAGGCATGTAGGTAGGAATAGCGGTCAGTAGGTTTCCGGTATAGGGTGGTGTTTATGTGACCATTGTTTATTAGCACTGTAGTGTCCAGGAAGTGGATCTCTTGTGTGGACTGGACCAGGCTGAGGTTGATGGTGGGATGGAAGTTGTTGAAATCATGGTGGAATTCCTCAAGGGCTTCTTTTCCATGGGTCCAGATGATGAAGATGTCATCAATATAGCGCAAGTAGAGTAGGGGCTTTAGGGGACGAGAGCTGAGGAAGCGTTGTTCTAAATCAGCCATAAAAATGTTGGCATACTGTGGGGCCATGCGGGTACCCATAGCAGTGCCTCTGATCTGAAGGTATATCTGAAGAAACAGATTGATAGAGCCAGAAGAGTTCCCAGAAGTCACCTACTACAGGACAGGCCTAACAAAGAAAATAACAGAATGCCACTAGCCGTCACCTTCAGCCCCCAACTAAAACCCCTCCAACGCATTATTAAGGATCTACAACCTATCCTAAAGGATGACCCAACACTCTCACAAATCTTGGGAGACAGGCCAGTCCTTGCCTACAGACAGTCCCGCAACCTGAAGCAAATACTCACCAACAACCACATACCACACAACAGAACCACTAACCCAGGAACTTATCCTTGCAACAAAGCCTGTTGCCAACTGTGCCCACATATCTATTCAGGGGACACCATCACAGGGCCTAATAACATCAGCCACACTATCAGAGGCTCGTTCACCTGCACATCCACCAGTGTGATATATGCCATCATGTGCCAGCAATGCCCCTCTGCCATTTACATTGGTCAAACTGGACAGTCTCTACGCAAAAGAATAAATGGACACAAATCAGATGTCAAGAATTATAACATTCATAAACCAGTCGGAGAACACTTCAATCTCTCTTGTCACGCAATCACAGACATGAAGGTCACTATCTTAAAACAAAAAAAAACTTCAAATCCAGACTCCAGCGAGAAACTGCTGAATTGGAATTCATTTGCATATTGGATACTATTAATTTAGGCTTAAATAGAGACTGGGAGTGGCTAAGTCATTATGCAAGGTAGCCTATTTCCCCTTGTTTTTTCCTACCCCTGCCTCCCCCCAGACGTTCTGGTTAAACTTGGATTTAAACTTGGAGAGTGGTCAGTTTGGATGAGCTATTGCCAGCAGGAGAGTGAGTTTGTGTGTGTGTGTGTGTCCCCGGGAAAAAAAGGGGGGGGGTGAGAAAGCCTGGATTTGTGCTGTACATGGCCCACCTTGATTACCATGCACATTGTAGGGAGAGTGGTCACTTTGGATGGGCTATTACCAGCAGGAGAGTGAGTTTGTGTGTGGGGGGGTGGAGGGTGAGAAAACCTGGATTTGTGCTGGAAATGGCCCAACTTGATGATCACTTTAGATAAGCTATTACCAGCAGGACAGTGGGGTGGGAGGAGGTATTGTTTCATGATCTCTGTGTGTATATAATGTCTGCTGCAGTTTCCACGGTATGCATCCGATGAAGTGAGCTGTAGCTCACGAAAGCTCATGCTCAAATAAATTGGTTAGTCTCTAAGGTGCCACAAGTACTCCTTTTCTTTTATCAACAGAGTGATTAACAGGTGATTAAGATGAGAAAGGGCTGTTAGAATGTTTCCTAAAGTTAAATGATCTGTTCCAAGCTTGGTGAACTGCAAAAAGTAAGTAGCCTAAATAACAGAAAGTTAGTGTAGATTTTTCTACAGTTCTTTCAGTTGTTGTATTCAACAGGTGGTAACAAAGTTACTAATATGTTTCTTTGAGAAGATAACTGATTTTTTAGACAAAGGAAATGCAGTAGCTCTAATCTAACAGGATGGCATTTGATACAGTTCCGCATGAGAAATTATTAGTTAGGCTATGTCTACACTACACAGCTTTTAGCGACGTGGCTTTGTCACCACAGCCCTGCTGCTAAAAGTTTCGCAGTGTAGCCACTGTTTGTCGGCTCCCCTGCCAACAAAAAACTTCTACCCCCAACAAGCGGCATTTGCATTGTCAGCAGGAGAGTGCTTCTGCCGACAACGCACAGTTCACACTGGCACTTGTCGTGGCAAAACTTTTGTCTTTTGGGGGGAGTGTGCTAATAAAATTTGCGGATGACACAAAGTTAGGAGATATTGCCAGTACAGAGGAGGACCGGAATACCATACAAGAAGATCTGCATGACCTTGTAAAATAGAGTAATAGAAATGGGATGATATTTAATAGTGCAAAGTGCAAGATCATGCATTTAGGAACTAAGAAGAATTTTTGCTATAAGCCTGGGATTTATCAGTTGGAAGTAACAGTGGAGCAGAAAGAGCTGGGGGTATTGGTTAATCACAGGATGACTATAAGCCATCAATGTGATGCAGCCGTGAAAAGGCTAATGCGATCCTGGGGTGCATCAGGAAAGGTATTTCCAGTAGAGACAGGGAAGTGTTAGTAAAATTATAGAAGGCACTGGTGAGACTTCATCTGGAATGCTGTGTGCAATTCTAATCTCCCATGTTTAAGAAAGACGAATTCAAACTGGAACAGGTGCAGAGAAGGGCTACTAGGATGATCTGAGGAATGGAAAACCTATCTCATGAAAAGAGACTCAAAGAGCTTGGCTTGTTTAGTCTAACCAATAGAAGAATGAGAGGAGATATGATTACTCTGTATAAATACATCAGAGGGATAAATACCAGGGAGGGAGAACAGTTATTTAAGTTAAGCATCAATGTGGACCCCAGAACAAATGCATATAAATTGGCCATCAATAAGTTTAGGCTTGAAATTAAGTAAAGGTTTCTATCCATCAGAGGAGTGAAGTTCTGAGTAGCCTTCCTAGGGGAGCAGTGGGTGCAAAAAACCTAACTGGCTTCAAGACTGAGCTTGATAAGTTTATGGAGGACATGGTATGACAGGACTGCCTAAATGGTGTGTGGCCTATTGGCGACTGCCTGTAGCAAAAATCCCCAAAGACTGGAGATGGGACACTAAATGGGGAGGGCTTTAAGTTACTACAGAGAATTCTTTCCCAGGTGTCCATCTGGTGGGTCTTGCCCACATGCTCAGGGTCTAACTGATCATCATATTTGGGGTCAGGAAGGAATTTTCCCACAGGTCAGATTGGCAGAGGCTGTGGGAATTTTTCACCTTCTTCTGAAGCATGTGGCATAGGGTCACTTGTAGGTTTAAACTAGAGAAAATGGTGAATTCTCTGTGACTTGAAGTCTTTAAACCTTGAATTGAGGACTTCAGTAACTCAGCCAGGGGTTAGCAGTCTATTACAGGAGTGGATAGGTGTGGTTCTGTGGCCTGCAATGTGCAGGAGGTCAAACTCGATGAACACGATGGTCCCTTCTGACGTCAGTAAGAGTATCTGAGTAAGAATATACATTACAATTTTAAACCTAACCAGTGTCCCATAAGTGACTTGCCACAGACGGTGACCAGATGTCCCGATTTTCTAGGGACAGTCCCGATATTTGGGGCTTTTTCTTATATAGGTGCCTATTATCCCTCACCCCTTGTCCTGATTTTTCACACTTTCTGTCTGGTTAGCCTATTGCCACTAGATGTCAGAAAATGTTAGTAGTAGAGCTGAGTGGGTCTAATATTTATTTAGTTTTCTTTCTTGATATAGGAATTAGACACAATGCTCCTGTCAGATATTTCTAAGTTATTATCTACAAAAACACTAGAGTTTTCAGTTGCCTAAGTAGCCCCTGGAATCATGGTAAAATTGTGGGCCCCCCCCCACATCTGAAATGGTGCCCCTGTAGGAGGGAGGCATGTTCCCCCCATACACACACACGTGGCCCCTTTGGCCTGACTGGAGCTGCCCCCGAATATAGAAGTCAAAGTATGCCTATGTTTCCATAGTAAGAAACCAAAGACAGGCCATTTAAAATCATCAGTAAAGATCCTGGCAGAAGACATATACTTAGTCCATAGACTAATGGTACTTAGCAAATGACCTTATTTATTAATAATTTTCCATAGTTGTGATGAAAATATGTTTAGGAAAACCCGCCTATCAAATAAAACCCACAAACCACTGAGAAGAAACCTTATTCCTTCAAATTAATTGATGGTCATATTTGGATAGCGTTATTCAAGTCAAGTAGTACCCTACTCCAAAAATAGTCAAGAAAGAATAAAGGTATCAAAACTGACATCAGTGGGACTAATGGTGCCATCACAATAAGTAAGCGATCAGAATCTGGCCCTGACTGATTTAAGCGTAAATATTTTGAAATAATAGTTCCACAAATATGTGAAATATAAAAAGTCTCCATTCAGTATGGACATTGGGTCTAAATCTTTGCTCTGTTGTCAATGCTCATTCCACCTTTGCATTTTGTTATTTTCCATCCTGTTATTTAATGGGCTCATATTGTGATGGCATTTTTGGAGAGAGAGTGTGTGGTATTTACTGTTGGATGCCTGCCAGAATCAGTATTTTAAGAACTTTTTAAAAATATGCTCTTGTACCCTGTAGCATATCCTGAGCTGACTCCAAGGCCTTTGGGAATTCAACTTACACGTCTGTAAAACTGATTTACTATTTCCATCAGAACTTGTGAGGAAGAGAAAGATCCCATTTCAAAGTAGGCTTTTCACAGTGGAAATACCCTAAGGAAATATGAAGCCAATAAAATGAACTCCTACTTTTCCTTATAGAATGCCACACAGTGATATTTTATTTGGTGTCACATTTGAGAAGAAATTATTCTGTAACTGTGTATTATAAAAATAATGTAGTATGTTAAATTTATTTGGTAAGTGCAATTTTCTACCAGTTTCTTCATTTATTTTTTCTTTCATGCACAGAAAATTGAAGTATGACACTATTAGAATGTAAACTGCTATTGTTAGCTGGTACTGGTATAACTCAGCTGTGGTGACTATTAAAACAACATGACAGCTTCATTCCCAGTAGCTGATTGTGCTATGCATAGTGCTATAAAAAGATTCAGTATAAGGTAAAGATGGTCATTAAAGAACATCTGCAACATATAGGCAGACATTTTATGTGTCCCAGTTTGAAGCATTGCACAAGCTCCACTATCCCTAAATAATGCACAGAGATTAAACTAAAAAAATAGAGTTATTAACTTCCTTCTACCTTGCTAAAATCTCAAGTAGTTTTAGTGGACTGTGGTTTTATCATTTCCAGTCCTAAATTGTTTTGTAGTGCTCCTATGTTCTGTTAAATAGCTGCCATAGTTCGCCCTAGAGGGGGGCTGCATTTTAATTGATGAAGTGATTAATACCTATTTATTTGTCCATCAAATATTGTTTGTAAAGCATTTTGTGATTCTTTGGGATAAAAGTGCTATTCTTGGAAGCCAAAAATGCAGAGTTTTAAAGTTGCAGTGACATTACTATAAAAGTTATAGGACTATGACAGTTTAGAAAGGAAATGGATAAGACTGGGCATGATAATATATAAAATAATGAATGCAATTGAGAAGGAAGATCAGGAGCTTCTGTTCTCCATTTCACAACATAACAAGAAATTGAAAAGTAGCAAATTCAAAACTGATAAAAGGAATATTTTTCAACTCAGTGCATAATTAGACTGGGGTACTCTTTGCCACATTTCCACAGATTGCTGCTGGAATAGTTTGTCTGATTCTAGTTCCAGAATTCAAGAAAGATGCTGATTAATTGCAGAGGGTTCAGAGAAGAGCCACAAGAACAATCAAAGAATTAGAAAACATGCCTTATAATGATGAACTCAAGGAGCTCAATCTGTTTTGAATTGACACAGTCTGTAAGTATTTACATAGGGATGGGAAACAGAAGTTTGACAATAGAGGGCTCTTCAAGCTAGCAGACAAAGTATAATAAGGTCCAATTGTTGGAAGTTGAAGTTAACGAATTCAGATTAGAAAAAAGACACAAATTGTTAACAGTGAGGGTAATTAACCATTGGCACAATTTATCATGGGCTGTGGTGGATTTACCATCACTGGCAATTTTAAAGTTAAGATTCAATGTTTTTCTAACATACGTTTTAGTTCAAATAGTAATTAATTCAGGAAATCCTATGGCCTGTGTTAGAGGAGGTCAGACTAGATGACCGTAATAGTCCCTTCTGGTTTTATAACCTATATGATGTCACCAAGGCCAAGAATTTAGTGAAATTCACAAAAGGATTGGACATTTATGTAAATAATAAGAATATCCAGAGTTGTAACTGTTAAGGCATACAAAGAATTTGGAAGGGATATGATACTTATACTTCAGGATTTAAACCAGTCTATTTAAACTCAGTATCTGCTTTTACAGATATGTATAATCTCAGGATAGTAAGAGAAAACAGGGAGCAGTTTGGATGATTGTTTAGAAAAAGGGACTATGTTCACTTTCATAGTTGGATGGGTTAAGTGAAAGGGATGTATCCAAATGCAAAATGTTTTGGAACAGTTCAGTCCATAGGGATAGGAGAAAACTGGAATTAGAGTTTATTGTATTCCTCCAACCCAGTTCACCCCTTCCTAGTTATATAGCTCTAGTGAGTTATGTAGTAGAGGTTATATAATCTAACCCTCTTTTCACATTCTTTTTTGTGTTCTTTTATAACACTTGTTACATTGCCTTTCAACACCCATTTGTAAAGTATATTAAGATTTTCACACTTCATTTGGTTGCTTTGCTATCTCTGGCTTTGGTGCTAGATTTTGTGGAGTATCAGAAGAAACATGTTTATTTGAAAATGTAGCAGCAGGTGGTTAGTCTTGGCAACAAGGTAGACATGACACAGACCTGGACTGAGAAGACTGGATTTGCTGTATACATGTCTGTCCTCTCAAAGTGCTGATAGCGTCAAGAAGGGAAATGCTTCTCCTGGGGCTGTGAAATCAGGAATTGAAAGAATTCTAATTGCATCTTAAAGTATAACACAACAAGATGTGCACAGGGGCCCTCTGGGTCAATAACTAGATTGTTATTCTCCCTCCTGACTGCTGGTCTGTTACAGCCTTGCAGCAAATTTAATTCATAAAGGAAGCAGAAGTGGGATTTGAGAAGACTTGTTCTCCTTCTTTTCATTGGGATAGTCAGATAGGCTTCCACAGAATTCTAGTGATGTCTTCTTTTTTTAGACTGTGCATTTTCTTTAGACTGTGCATACCATTTTGCTTAGCACTGGGCACCAAGTTAACCTTAAACAAAAAGGTCTAAATACTCCTCATTTTACTCACCTAAATCAAGAAGATTACTTGCATGAGTAAAGCAAGTAGGATGTGACTGACCCACATGCTTACACACTCTGAACTATTCATACCTACATTGCAAAAGGTGAAATAGCTATAACCTTCCACTCTGGTGTCTAATGAAATAGTATAATATACTGGTGCTTCAACAACTCTTTGAGACCATTTGAAACAAAGATTTGGATCCCAGTTTTGCATCTTATCCTTAAAATAATCTTGACTTGGGACAAACTCTGACAGATCATCCTGGGGCAATGGGGCTAGTCGATATATTCTGTAGTAAGAAAGAAACATGGATTCTTCTTCAAGTGGTGTCCCTGTGGGTGCTCCACTCTGGGTGTTGGTGCATCCCTGTGCCAGAGATTTTTTGCAGCAGTACTCGGTCGGGGGAAGGGCGCACACAGGAGCTGTCTCATGCAAACGTTGGCGTCTCCTGTAGCGTGTGCAGCCCTGACCGTCCCCTCAGTTCCTTCTCAACCATCCTCGTCTGCAGATGGAGCTCCGCGGCAGTGCTCTCCTTGATACTTTCTGAAGAAAAAAAAGAGTTACATAGTACTTTAACATTAGTCTATACGTAGTTGCATAGTTCAGTTAGTTCCTCTTAAAGGTTTTTTTCTTTTTCCAAATAATAATAATAATAATTCTTTACTTAGTTTTCCATTTAGGAATAGCTTTATGGTTTACCAGTTCAATTAACTCCCACCCTCATCTATCAAGTGCAGGGAGAGACTTAACCTAAGTCATGCCAGGCTCAAAAGGGTTTAAAAAGTGTGAGTCATGCCGTGATCCAATGCTGGTCTCTGACGGCCATGCATCATGCATCTGCTCTCTGGGAGAAACTCATGTCTCCCAGAAATGTATACACTGCAGCAACTCAAAGTCGAGAGCACGACGTGATAGGGATCTCCATTTAAAAATGTTTCTGATGGAGAAATCCCTCCAACCTCCGCAAGAGCCATCCTCCATGGAGTCTCATAAAACAAGACCCTTAAGCTGCGATAAGGCTTTGACTTCCAAAACTGTCATGAAGCGAGCCTCAACCTCTCCAACAAGGGACTCTCACAAAAAGAGAGCTTCCCCAGTGGGGTCTCTACCCTCAGTGCTCCATTCATCCAGAGAGAGCACTTATGAGGCTCCTCCAGCACTGTCACTCTGCGGACCTCTGCCAAGCCCCAACGTGTGGCACCAGAGTCCCAGCCTCCTCCACGGCACCGACAACCCCAGTGCGGAGTGTGGCACAGGCATTGGCAACGTAATCAATGCTGCCGCCACCGGCACCAACTCAAGACTCGATGCCGGCTAACAAGCCGAACTCGGCACCAGTCAGCACTCCAAGGGTCGACCGCATCGCCAAGGCAGGACCAGCGCAACTCCTAGTTCATAGTGACATAGCGGTTTCCTCCACACTGCAGTCACCACTGCTCAGCACCCAACACTCCCTGAGCTACATAACATGGTCCTATCCTTCATCTCCTGCACTGATCTCCGTGCATAGTGGCGAGGAAGGAGACATGCAGGACAACAGCTTCTCCTCCCAACATTCATCGCCATCACAGATGAGACCTACATGGAAGGCTACAAAGCCTAAGCCTCATCCCTCCAAGCACTCACAGCCCTGGTATGCACAACACTGGCCTTACCCATTACCACCTTACCCCATGCAATGGCCATAATGGGGTCCTTGGGCCACATACCAGAACCCATATTCTGAGCTCCGTTCCCCAGCCAGAATGGGATTTAGAGTACCTCCACCTTAACCACACAGAGAACCCTCTGACCTCCCTGAGGCAGAGATAGAAGAGGAAGAGATACTATCACAGGCAGACTTGAATGATGTACCACCTGCCCCACACTCATCTTCCGCACCAGAGGAAGTGGTGACACCATCTACCCCGACGGCACCAGATGACCTGAAACAGTTCCAAGAACCCTTCAAAAGAGTAGCAAACAACCAAGAGATTGCCTTACATGAGGTGCAGGAGAAACAACATAAGTTGTTACAAATCTTACAGCCTTCATCATCGGTCAAGATCGCCCTCCCCATAGATGAGGCTATAATGGAGCCCGCAGAGGCCATATGGCAAACACCAGCATCAGCACCACCCACCAACAAAAGAGCTGACAAGAAATCTTTGTTCCAGCCAAAGGCATGGACTTTTTGTTCTCACACCCTCAAGCCAGCTCTCTGGTAGTAGAAGCTGCCAATCAGCGCAGCAAGCAACCCCATTTCCGCTCCACACCATAAGATAAAGACCACAAGAGACTGGACCTCTTTGGGCATAAAGTTTATTCATCAGCCACCCTTCTGTTCAGAGTTGCTTACATTCCACTCTACTTGCAAATTATGACTACTCTAATTATAGTAAAATACAAGAGCATGTGGAGGACCTACCCAAGCACAAACATCCTCAACTCAACACCCTTATTAATGAGGCTCAGATAATAGCCTGCACAGCACTGCAAGCCTCAATGGATGTAGTGGACACAACTTCCTGAACCACTGCCACAGCTGTGGTTATGAGAAAAGCATCACGGCTGCAAGCTTCAGGGATTCTGAAAGAACTGCAGCTAAAAGTAAAGAACCTTCTCTTCGATAGGGATAAACTATTTTCATCTCAAACAGATGATGTGCTCCATACCATGAAGGACTCCCGAGTAACGCTGTGTGTGCTAGGAATACACCCACCCCCTAATAAACGTCTACGGTTTACACCATACCAGAGGTCATGAGACACCTCATTTAACCGTCAACAACCATGGTACTTCGTTCAGAACAGAACCAAACAACGGCCTCAGAGATGACGTGCTCCACAGAACCAGGCTTCTTCCAACCGCCCATCTACATCTAAGCCACAATTTTGAAGTATTGGTATGCACGACCTTCCTACACCTCTAGTGCCAACGGATACCCCATCCCATACTTTTGGTCACCGCCTACGCCCATTTTACCATGCCTGGGATGCGATAACAACAGACCAATGGGTATTGGAGATCATACAATCTGGCTACACCATCCCTCTTCACAACCACCTCCCCAAGCTCCCCCATTTCCCGTACCTCCTCAGGGACCCCTCTGATGAGCACCTTCTACAACAGAAAGTAGAACACCCCCTACTGCTGGGTTCTGTAGAACCAGTACCACACCAATACCGAGGGAAGGGTTTTTACTCCAAATATTTCCTGACAGGGAAGAAAGGAGGGGGATGGAGACCAATCTTAGATCTCTGAAAATTCAACAGGTTCATACTCAACCACAGGTTCAAAATAGTCACTCTGGCCATAATAATCCCAGCGCTAGACAGGGGGGACTGGTTTGCAGCCCTTGACCTTCAAGATGCATACTTTTACAATACGTCCTCCCCACAGAAGGTTCCTGCGGTTCACAGTAGGACCCAACCATTACGAATACCAAGTTCTTCCTTTCGGCCTATCCACTGCTCCCTGAATATTCTCAAAAAACTCGTGGTCGTACCAGCAGATTTACGACGCAAAGGAGTCATAATCTTCCCTTATTTAGACGACTGCCTACTCAAGGGTGCCACTCAACAAGAAACAGCATACATGCTGAAGACCACAATAGACGTGTTTCACCAACTAGGTCTACAGATAAACAGAAAGAAATCTACCCTAGAACCAACTCAGTGCTTGGAGTTTATTGGAGCTGACCTAGACTCCATACAAGCCAAGGCAATATCACCAAACCACAGATTCACTACATTGACCAATCTTATTTCCACAGTGACCGTGAGCCCACAAACTTCAGTGAGGACATGCCTTCAGATTCTGGGACTATGGCAGCTATGACTTTCATAGTAAAGTATGCCAGACTCCATATGCACTGTCTGCAGTACTGGTTGAGCACTGTCTATGCACCCAGCAAACATTCTCTCAACAGAAGAGTGACACTACCACCCCAAGGGTCATCCTCTCCCTACAATGGTGGCACAATCAGAGAATGTATGCTCAGGGATTCCCTTTCAACAAGACCCCCCCTGTCAGTGACTATCACAACAGACACCTCACTGATAGGCTGGGGCGCTCATTTGCGTCAGCACAATGTACAAGGCAAGTGGTCGGCGACAGAAACCCAACTACATATCAACCTCCTGGAACTCCCCGCGGTATACAATGCATGCTGCCACTTCCTGGCTCTCATACGGAAGACCTCAATCTCTATTCTCACCGACAGCGTGGCATGCATGTTTTACATCAATCTCCAAGGGGGACCCAGGTCTCACTCGCTATGTGTAGAAGCCATGAACTTATGGAACTTCTTCATCCACAACAATATAAACATCACAGTGTCATACCTACAAAGATGCCAAAACACTACAGCCAACAAACTCAGCGGGCACTTCTCAGAGGAACATGAGTGGGAAATCCACAACAGTGTTCTCAGCACAATATTTCGAAAATGGGGTCACCCAGTAATTGACCCGATTGCCTCAGAGACAAATCACAAATGTCCGCTCTTTTGCTCCAGGGCAGGCCTGGCACTGGGATCATTAGGGAATGCCCTCTTCATCCGGTGGAATGCGTTGCTCATGTACTCCTTCCCGCTGATCCCACTGATCTCACAGGTTATCCGCAAGATACGACTTAACAGAGCATACATTATTCTCATTGTCCCCACATGGCCCAGACAGACTTGGTTCCCATTTCTGTCACACCTAGCAGTCTGTGCCCCACAACTGCTGCCCTTACAGACGGACCTCCTGTCCCAGAACAAGGGCCTGACACTCCATCCAAACCCAGCGAAGCTCCATCTCCAAGCATGGCTCCTGTGTGGTTCCAACATGGAGAACTGAACTGTTTGGAGAAAGTAAAACAGGTACTGCCATATAGCCATCGCCTCACCACTAGGAATACTTATCGCCACAAGTGGAGAAGATTCTCCCTTTGGTGCCAGCAAAAACATCTGGATGCGACCAAGGCACCTCTACCTATGATCCTAGACTACCTACTAGAACTGAAAGAAACAGGGTTAGCCATAAGTTCTATAAAAGTACATCTGGCCCTCCACGAGCAAATAGAAGGGGCTTCAATATTCGCTCATCCGATTACACGGCGCTTTCTCACAGGTATACAGATCATGTACCCAGAAGTACGTCAACCTACGTCACCATGGGATCTCAATCATGTGCTCCAATGTCTCACAAGACCACCCTTTGAACTTCTAGCAACCTGCTTTCTCTAACATATGTCAAAGAAGGTCGCATTCCTGGTGGCAATCATGTCTGCACGACGTGTCAGCGAAATAGGGGCATTAATGGCTGAACCACTGTACACGGTATTTACCAAAGACAAAATCATGTTACATCCTCACCCAAAATTGTTGCCCGAAGTGGCTACGCATTTTCATATTAACCAAACCATACACTTACCTGCCTTCTATCCCAATCCACATAAGGATTTTCAAGAAGCAATGTTACAAATGCTAGATGTCAGACAGGCTGTAGCCTTCTACTTGGACAGAACTAAGCCATTTCGCAAGTCACCAAGACTATTTGTCTCTAGAACAGAGCACTTCAAAGGTTCTACAATATCGACCTAGAAACTCTCCAAATGGGTGTCTTCCTGTATTCAAATTTGCTACCACCTACATCACAAAGAACCCCTTGCGGGCATCAGATCCCACTCAACATGAGCCATGGCGACATCGATCACATTCTTGAACAATGTCCCCTTAATAGACATTTGTACAGCTGCAGCCTGGACATCAAAGCACACTTTCGTGAAGCATTAAGCTATCACCCAAGGCTTTGTCTCAGATTCTATCATTGGCCTAACAGTGCTCTCATCAAACGCTTATACATATTCCAAACCCTGGCCATCCCTGGTGGGGCACTGCACTACAAGCACCTAGAGTGGAGCACGCACAGGGACACCACTCGAAGAAGAAGAAGTTACTCATCTTGTGCAGTAACGATGTTTCTTCGAGATGTGTGTCCCTGTGGGTGCTCCACTACCCACCTTTCTCCCCTCTACTTCGGCGTTCACACAGCCAAGCTCTGCAGTACAGAAGGAACAGAGGGGACGGTTGGGGGTGTGCGCGCTACAAGAGTCACCAACACCTGCACGAGACAGCTCCTTCATGCACCCTTCCCCTGACCGAGTACTGCTGCAAAAAATCTCCGGCACAGGGACGCACCAACACCTAGAGTGGAGCACCCACAGGGACACCACTCGAAGAAACATTGTTACTGCACAAGGTGAGTAACTTCTTCTTCAGTGACATTATTCATGCTTAACACATACTGCTGATTCAGGAGAAGGCATGTAGGAACCAATCCTGAAAGGTGCTGAGCATCTCCTGCCAGTTGTTGAGTCCTTTTAACTCCCATTGACTTCAATGGAAGTTGAGGGAACTTAGTGTATTAGAGGAGATGCCAAGCAGTGCCTCATGGGATCATTTTGTTAGCATACAAGTGAGAGTACTGCTATAGTTCTCTTTACATATCTAGGTCTAACCGTGGGCTGAGCTGAAATGAGAGGCAGTCAGCATGAAAGGTCGTGGTAGGACTTTCCCTGTAAGGATGTATAATGGATGCTTTTCTTTGGCGTTTTCTTTCTCAAGGACCAAGGCTAATAGCCATGATATGTGAAAAAAAAAACACATGTTTTGATTCTATTTGATTAATGATGTCCTTTTAAGTAATGGGGAAGGGGTTTATTCCATAAAGTCACTAAAGAACAATTTAATTGTAACTTCAGGTCAGTTCTTATACCAAGAAATAAAGGCTGAAGATTCTATGGTTGCCACAAGGGAACTTCGAATTGGTATGAGGGCCATAGTAAAGAGATGGAATGTTGTAGTCAAAGAATCATAGTAATGAGTGTAATCCTGGCCCCATTGAAGTTAGTGACAAAACTCCAGGTCATTTCAGTGGAGCCAGCCTTTATTTAACCTGTGATGCGAAGGGCCTGCACAAGGCCTATGCAGTAATTAATTTCCACTTAAAACCCTATTCTGATGTCTTAAACAGGATTTTAAATGGTGTATTATGCTGGCCCTAGTGGCCTCTAGTGGTGAATTTCATCATATGTAACAGATTAATAAGAGAATGAGCATCTTGAGCATTCAGGTGTTTAATTTCCAAGGCAGGACTATCAGATTATCTGTATCTCTAATAAACTTTCACACACTGGTAACATTCTTAACCCGCAAACAAGAAGCATTAAAAAATGTGATGTGATATTCTTTCCTATCTTGGAAAACAATGAAAATATAAATTTCCAATCTCCGAAGCAAAATCCCTACCGATCAATATAAGCAAAGCATCACCAGAATTGGCTTTTGGAAAGCAATATTTGTTCCACAAGCTGAAAGATCACTACAGGTAGATAACAGTAAAACCAAAGGTCCATTAAATTATCATAAAGCCATATCTCCTTAGGAAAGGAAGTTTATTGACATTTGAAGAAATAAAGTAGGTCCCAACATTTTTTCATCTTCAGTGGAGTTCACTGCATTAAGTTTAAATTTTATTTGGACATTTCTCCGGCACTCTGGTGAGTTTCTCTTTTTGGTGTTTAACAGTATGGTTTCTTAAAAAGAGGTTTCTTAACATTTCCAAAAGAACACCTAAAATCTTCTACCTTCCAGTCAGCCATGTTTTCAAGACTTGTGTATTTGAATAGAGCCTCAAAGTTTGATCATATGCAACAAATGGAAAAAAAAGAGAAAGTTGATAGAGCTGAATATAAAGCAGAGACTAAGAATTGTAGAAAATTGATAAGGGAAACAAAAGGACACAAGAAGAAATCCGTGACCAGCAGAGTTATGGGCAATAAGAAGGATTTTTTTCAAGTATATTAGGAACAAAAGTAACACTAACAACGGTATTGGCATATTACTAGATGGATATGGTAAAACTGTCAATAATAATGCAGAAAAGGCAGAAGAGTTCAGTACAAATTTCTGTTTTGTTGGAAAAAAGCCAGATATAGTTATATTATGATGATGGAATACTTTCCATGCTAATGGTAACTAAGGATGATGATAAACAGCAACTACTGTAGATAAACATTTTAAAATCTGCAGGTCCAGATAACTTGCATCCAAGAGTTTTAAAAGAGCTGGTTGAGGCGCTCTTTCAACCATTAATGATGATTTTCTATAAATCGTGGAACACTTTGGAAATTCCAGACGACTGGAAGAAAGCTAATGTTTCAATATTATAAAAAAGTGTAATATAGAAGTGTAAACCTGGATAATTATAGGCCTGTCAGCTTGACATCGATCCCAGCCAAAATAATGGAACCAACTGATTAGAGACTTAATTAATAAAGAATTAAAGAAGAAGAATATAAATGACGCCATTCAAAATGTGTGGTTTTTTTTAAATAGATCCTGTCAAACTAATTTGATATCTTTTTTTAATGAGATTGCAAGTTTGGTTGACAAAGTTTATAGAGTTGATGGAATATACTTAGATTTTTGTAAGACATTTTACTTGGTGCCACATGATATTTTGTATCATCCTAGTTTTTTAATCAAAATCAACATGGTTCACATTTAATGGATTAAAAACTGGCTAACTCTGATAGGTCTCAAAATGTAAATGTAAACGACATCATCACTGAGCTAGTGGGTTTCTAGTGTGGTCCCACAGGGATTAGTCCTGGGCCCTATACTATTTAACATTTTTATCAATGACCTGGTAGAAAACATTACTGATAGAGGACACAAAGATTGGGGGAGTGGTTAATAATGAAGAGGACAGGTCACTGATACTGAGCAACCTCAATCATTTGGTGAGCTGGGTGCAAACAAATAATATGCCTTTTAATATGGCCAAATGTTAAGTTATACATCTAGGAACAAAGAATGCAGGCCTCTAAAAAGAACCTGGGGATCGTGGTGAACAATCAGCTGAACATGAGCTCCCAGTGCAACATTGTGGCCAGAAGGGCTGATGCAATCCTTGGATGTATAAACAGGGGACTATTGAGTCCGAGTAGAAAGGTTATGATAGACACTGTTTCTGGCCACTGGAATACTGTGTCCAGTTCTGGTGTCCACAATTGAATAAGGATGTTGATAAATTGGAGAGGGCACAGAGAAGAGCCACAAGAATGATTAAGGATTGGAAAATATGCCTTACAGTGAAACACTGAAGGAGCTTATATCTGTTTAGTTTAGCAAAGAAAGCGTTAAGTGCTGACTTGATCACAATCTATAAGTACCTACATGGGGAATAGAAATCTGATAATGGAGGGCTCTTCAATGAGCAGACAAAGGTATAACAAGATCCAATGACTTGAGGTTGAAGCTAAACAAATTCAAAATAGAAATAAGGTAAAAATGTATAATGAGGGTAATTAACCATTGCAACAATTTACCAAGGGTTGTGGTAAATTCTCCATACCTGGAAATTTGTAAAGCAAGATTAGATGCTTTCCTAAAAGATATGCTCTATTTCAAAGAGGAATTAATTCAGGAACATTCTATGATGTGTTGTACAGGACATCAGACAAAATGATTACAGTGGTCCATTCTGGTTTTATATAATTTATGGATCTGTGTTTTTTAATGGAAATGCCAAGGAGCACAAACTAGTTAAAAGAAAAAAAAAGTTAGAATAAGTCCTTAGAGTGATTCTTTTCACTTCCATTTTCTTTTAATACATTTTAGCTATAGTGTTAACATACAGCTTCACAGGAAAAACCTCTTTGAGCAAAGAGCTTTTCTGAGTGCTTTCCTGATTGGCATTCTTGTTAAGCTGTCTCCAGATATCACTGAGCACAATTGGCTATGGTGTCATCAGGCTACATATCCTCCGTGAATTATGACTTTTAGTGAAAAGCCGATTTTCTTGCATGGTAACTGAACTTCTTTTTTTTTTTCATTTTTCCAGTTATTCTGCAAGTTAATAGAGGGATTTTTCTTTCTTTTTCTTTCTTTCTTCTGCATAATAGAGGGCTTTTTAATCTAGTTGACAAAGGAATAAAAAGGTCCAATGACTAGAAGCTGACATTACACACGTTCAGACTAGAAATAAGGTGCAAATTTTTTACAACAAAATTAATTAACCATTGGAATAATTTACCTAGGAATGTGTGGATTCTCCATCACATGAAGACCTTATAATAGAATTCATTTTTTAAAAATCCTGGTTCCTTTTTGTCCTGTTTTATTATTCAGTCAGAGCCCTGTCAGTTGGCTGGTGAGTGTTTGGAAATGGAGAGATAGAGTCAGTTTCACTGGTACCATAATTAGCCACAACTCCATTGATTTCTTATCATGTAAATTTGTCCTGTGTGGTATATTTTGATCTCAGGACCTGGGGATTCATGTGTTTATTAATAATAACGGGAAAGCCCCATGCAGATAGATCACAAATATAGCCACATAGTTGTATCTGCAGGACAAATTCACTAAAGTGAGTGGTTTCAGAGTAGCAGCCGTGTTAGTCTGTCTTCGCAAAAAGAAAAGGAGTACTTGTGGCACCTTAGAGACTAACCAATTTATTTGAGCATAAGCTTTCATGCATCTGATGAAGTGAGCTGTAGCTCATGAAAGCTTATGCTCAAAAATAAATTGGTTAGTCTCTAAGGTGCCACAAGTCCTCCTTTTCTTTGTACTAAAGTGAATGTTTTCTTTTAACACACATTTTCTGAAGTATATTCAGGAATTTGCCTGAAAGGCCAGAAGGAGGGTTGGAGAGCTGAAAAGAATGGACAAAAAGGAAGAGATCTGTGATAAATGGACATCATTTTCAAATGCCTGATGAGGTTATATCCCATTACCATTGTTTTCTCAGTCAGCAGCAGAGAGAATGGAGTGTGAGGCTTGGCATAAGCTGTGCCAGTGAAGCCTTAAAAGAGAGAAAGCACAAAGATGCATAAAACAGAAAATCAGGGCAATGGAAGTGCTCCTTTCCCTGCCTTGGCAGAAACCTCCAGGGGGCTCGGACTTCGGGGGTAGAGAGAGGGTCGGGCTGGAGGCACAGCAGTGGGACATAGGGTTCCCAACCCTCCAGGATTGGCCGGGAGTCTCCCAGAATCAGTATCAATCTCCTGGTTACTGTTGAAAACCATCCAGGAGATTTTAATAGGATATTTTAAGAAAATGACACTATGTCATTTTGGGGGAAAAAAATCTCCCGGAATAGCTTCAGTCAGAATTGGCAACCCTAGTGGGATATGAGGCGTCTCATTGGAATTGGCTAGCCAGCAATTACTGTGAAATGCCTCCTGAGAGAGAATTCCATGGGCACTGACGGCAACCGTGAACCCCAGACTACACAGCTCCGGAGGCAGTCATACTGCCATAGGGAGCAGTCGGTAACTAGGAGGCATTGTGGAGGTAGAAGGCCTCTGCATGAATAGCTCTGGCATTCACTGCTTTTGGTGCCTGAGTCCCCGCTACCACTATGGGTGAAAGGGGAAAACCCCTCTTACCCTTAAGAAAGAATGGTTATAGTTTCTCTCCCTCTCCTCTCCCCCTCCTTCGGTGTAAGGACATATAGTTTGTTTTGTGATGATTTTCCTTAATTTGTTAAAGCCTTTTCTTTTAACTTTCCCTTCTACTCCTTCCACTTTCAATTAACCCTTTGGTTGTTTTGAGATTTTTGTCTTTTTGTAATAAAAGTGCTTTCCCTGTCTGTGCCCCCAGGCCCTGGATCAAATTGCTTTTCTTCTCACTACATCTGCAGAGGTAGAGGGAACAAGATGATCATTTATTAGGAACATGGGAGGGTTAAAATAGAGTATAGCCTGTATGTCCTTTTAGCATGAGAATCCCAAATCACATGCCTTAAGTAAGGGCTTTACCTACCTCTAGTTGTGTAATTTACATATAAATTAATGATATTTGTGGTGACAGGACACCAAAATATTGCAAAACGACCATGAAAGATTAGGAATACAGGCAGGAAATAAGAAAGTTAGAATTCTCTTGGCGAAAACATCAGTAATTATATGTTGAGAAAAATAATCCTAAACACAAAACAAAGCTAAGTGATAACTGAGAGGGTACATAAAGTTAAATTACAAAAAGAAAATGTAGACTAAATATCAGGAGAGGTTTCTGGACAGTGAGTTTTAGTATTATATGTATCAGATTCATCCTAGAAGCCCAAACATACAAAGTACTACACAGACACATAATAAGATGGTCCCTGCCTCAAGTAGTTTACAGCCTAAATAGACAAACAGCCAGAGACTGGAGAATAAACAGGGGCACAGAGAGCTTAGGTCACACAGTAGGTTAGTGGCAGAGGTGGAAACAGAATGCAGGGGCAGATCCTTGGTTATGACAATGTACACCAGCTGAGGATCTGTCCATAGATTTCCTGCTTCACAGTGTAGTGCCCTATTCTCTCTAGACGAGCATGCTACCTCTCAGGCTGGAACAGTCTCTTTAGGGAAATGGTGGAAGCTCCATCTCTTGATCTATTTTAAACTACTAGAGGATGGAATAGATGATAAAATGGGCCTTTCCCAGCTCTAATTTCAATAATTTGATGGATTTCTGCATAGCATCTTTCATTAAAATTGTATGAGAAAATGATTTGCAGGCAAATTAAGTGATTGACATAGGTACTAAATAATAAAACCATATAAATTAAACACAAGCACACAGTTAGTTATAAGATTAATGTCTCTCATCTCCTCTGTTGATAGCTCTCAAACATCCTTGAATGTACATAACAAGTATTAGCAAAAGAAGTAAACATTTTTAAGTACCATAACACAGCACTGAACATATTCTGCACATCAGATGATTCTATTGCACACTTGGTGAAGTCTGATATTTCCCTTTAATATGTACTAGAAATCAACAAACCTGTGTTATAATATTTAGGGCCCAATTTTTATCCAGGCTTCAACTTGACTTCTATTTTTGCATGCTCAGTTCTGTGCATGGTATGTATATATAGAAATATATACACACTTTATAAATAATCTTTTGTGTTCCAAAAAGTAGACACAGTGGAAATTCACTTCTCAGTTAGGGTCTGATCTGATGTTCAGAGATAGTAAAAGATGCCCACTGACTTCAGTCAGCTTTGGATCAGATCCTTACCCCTGTGCAATCCTACTGGCATTAAGGTGGTTGCACAGGTGAAAAGGAGAACAGAATTTGACCCAAAGGAGAGAGGTGTATAGGGGAAAGCCCTGTCACTACTGACAAAACTGGAAAAAGACTATGTTGCATACTGTGTCTTGAAAAAACTAAATATTTGATTTATTTGTATCTAACTTTAGCCATGTCAGATGGTTTTCATATCTGAATTGCATCTGCAAAACCTTTTGCTTAACCCTCCTTCACCCTCTGCTTTCCCCCTCCACCCAAAAAAATCTGCTGTACAAGAAGACTGAGCCAAACAAAACTGATTGAACAAAAGTTTGTCTCAAACTTCAACAAAACTATTTGTGGTAGAGTAATTTAATTACAGTTCAATTAAATATCAGCATAATTGACAAGTAAACCATGGCACAATATGCAAAGCTAATGTGCTTCACCGATTTTAAAAAAAAGCAATTAAGTTGTTCTACAGTCCTATATGCTCATTCCAAGATAATCTATTTCATGCATTAACTAACCAATCTTCTGGAATAAAGAACAAAATGTAGGTTGCATACCAACACATAGCAAATATAACCTATTGAACATAATCTCTTAAGTAATGTGTGTGCTGCACGTGATAAGTGGTATCATTTAATTCTCTCACCTCTCAGAGGAGTGTTTCTTCCCTTCTTTATTTTCTTGTCTCTCTTAAACTATGAAAGACTAAATCAATAGGAAACTAAACGTATAATATTATATTCAAATCACATTTAATGGTCTGACAAGCTCAGAAAGGCAAGGAACTTCAGAGTTGAGGCTGATGTTCCATCCTTTGGTTATAAGTAGAGCCTTTAAATTCCTCCTTTCCCAAAGGGGATCTCCTGTCCTGCAAGATAATAATGGCAGACTTTTGTCTTGAAAGATGACAGTGTAAGTGCCAAAGAAGTTCAGTTACTGTGTGTCATTCATGAGTGGCTAAAAAGTCCAGTTCATCTTGCAGACCTGAAGAAGAACTCTGTGTGGCTCGAAAGCTTGTCTCTTTCAGCAACAGAGGTTGGTTCAATAAAAGATATTACCTCACCCGTGTTCTCTCTCGAATTCCTGTGTCTTTGCCACAGATAATGCAGGCGTAAGGTGAAGGGGCAGAGGATGAAGCCAGCACACTACTAGCACTTGAGGCCTGCTCTTTCCTCTTCGCTCTCATCATTTCCTCTCTCTGAACCACCTCCCTTCAGCCTCTTTGACTCATGCAAAGCAGCCCTCCAGTGTATCCTTTTGCTTGCTACAGTCTCAATGTTAAAAGTTTTCAAGTCCCTCTTGCCAACATCCTTGAATGCAGGGTAAACTCTATTGAATAATATTGTGTTCCTGTTTCTTTTTAAAAAGATACTACCCATAGGTGTTACTGAGCATTGATGCCATAATAATAATAATTATTATTATTATTAATTTGTTACGCTGGTGACTAAAGTGTGCTAGGCGCTGTACAAACACAATTGATGACACAGTCCCTATCCGGAAGAGCTTACAGTCTAAATAGGCAAGGCATACAACCACTTTTCCCCTTGCTTGCACTCCCCAATTTCACCTCCGTTTCTTTCCTCCCATTTTCTCCTCTGTCCAGCTGACAACCTACTCTGCTGTTGCTGGACTAACATGCCTTCCTTCTGCTCTCTCCACCACAGAAAATAGATTCGGGCTCAGTATGAGAAGCTAGGAGGAAAAAAGCAAACTAGTCAGATGATGCCAATGCTAGTGAAAGCATTTGTATGTGTCTGTGTGTGTGACTAAAAGGCAAAAGAAGCTTTGGTTGAGAGAAATGTGTTTAGTGATCAGGATGCATCTCTGTTTTTCAGTGAGCTTTTATTAGGTTTTGGAGATGTACGACAAACAATTTTGAGAATTTAAAGAAGGTGTCTTGTAGTGGAATTTAAGATAATTCGTCATATTATTCTGATTTATACCACTGGCCCATGCTCAGACACCATAGAGGAAGGCTTTGTAAACTCTTTGGGCAGGACCATGTCTATTTCTGTGTTTCTGAAGTGCCTATATACTGCTGCAGTGGGGCCCAGACAATATATATACTAAATCCTCAGGTGTTCTGGAGTGGAGGTTGGCATACCTGAAGTGTAAGGAAGCAAAGGTGGTATAATGACACCTCTCTGTCCACCATAATCCCAGGATCTGATTCAGCTCCCATGATAAATTAGTGCAGCCTAAGGGCTGTTCTAATTTACAGCAATAGAAACATCTTCTTTATGATCCATTCTACTGTTCCAGGATCCTAAGAGGACATTGGCATCTGGCCCACCACCCATCCACATCATGCCATCTACACCGCAGAGGCAGTGAGAAATGTAAAGCATTTTTACACCACTCAAAGATTCATCCATCTGGGGGAATCCTCGGCTGCCACTTTAAAGCACATTTTTTGTCACTCCTATGTCCCAAGTGGGAGGACTTGTGGAGGAATTGCAGTAAAACCAGCTGGAAAGTAGTGAATGTAGATAAATAAATACTCTATCAAAAGCACAGACTTGGTTTATCTCCTACATGAAGACCGTATACATCTTATTTCTTCAGAGATTTCATTTTATTTTAAGTGAGTCATCATGATCATCTCTTGGGTCATCTGAGGCTTTGGTGTGTTTATCACCACAGCACTGTCCCACAGGCCAGGAGTTACTCTGAGTTACCCTCCAGAAATCTGCAGCTGACACCTTCTTCTGTCACCTTCGAACTTTATATGTATACTAAGAATAAACCCTTTAAGACACATTGCAATTTTAAACTCTATTAAAAGCAGCAAAATGAGATCAGTGCCCTATTTTTTTTTTTTAATGTGTGTTCCATCAACGTGTGTCAAGTCTGTAATACATTTTCAAAGCTGTCAGAAAGAGTCATGCTGTCTCACTTTATTGAAAGGCAGGGAGAAAGGGAGAGATTTATCTTGGAGCTGAAGGGGAAAGCAATAAACTAGACCTGTTTCATTCTTAACTTGTACCTAAAATTGAAGGGCTCTCCTTATTAAGAGAGCAGGACTTATTTTTAGTAATAGACAAATTATCTACAATTCTGGTTCCTGCTCACAATACTTTTTTCAATTTTTCCATAAAATAGGAATTTAAACACAAAATCCTGACTGTGGACTTCCTGTTATTATACTCTCGTTAATGGTTTCTGCAATATAATGACTGTCTTTAGTATATGTTGTGAGGAAAGGACACGCCGATCTTGTGGTGCAAACAGCAAAAACATGTAGTCTACCATCATCCACACTTCATTTTTATTTGGGAAGCAATATTTTGCATTAGTCCCTTTCTTTAGAAACGTAGGATCAGTTTATATGCTGCACTTCTTGAAGGCTCACTACACACAGTGTCACAGAAGCAGAAAGGAGGGCCACAATTTTCCACAGCAGCTTGTGATTTTGGGTGCCCATCTTGAGACCACTTTGAAGGGGCTGAGCACCCACTCTGTGAAAATATGGCTCCTTTAAGGTGCCTCAAGTTGGACACCCAAAATCACTAGTCATTATTTTTAAATGTTGGCTGAGGTCTCTAAGGTAACAGAAACCTGAACCATTTAGGGATTCCATGATTAAAATCATGAAAATCATTGAATTGCACATGAAAACAAACTCAAAGCCAGTACAGTACAAAAAGCCTAAGCGTGATCTGCTCCCTGAGAGCAACACCACTAGGCAAAGCAAGAAGCCATGTTCCGCACTAGCTGAGGTTTTTAGAATCATAGAATCATAGAATATCAGGGTTGGAAGGGACCTCAGGAGGTCATCTAGTCCAACCCCCTGCTCAAAAGCAGGACCAAACCCCAATTAAATCATTTTAATTTGTCTTCAGGTGTTGCATTGTAGTAATCCAGCCTTGATGTGAAAAAGGTAGGAATAACTGGTGAGGTTCCCATCTGAAAAGGAAAGATATGACCTTTTTGCTCAGTGCAGATAGACTCTTGGCCACTTCTGTCATCTGAGTGTTCAGAACAGCAGGTGATCCAAGAAGACCCTGAGAATCAAAATTTTGCCCCAGAAAACAAACCTGAGCAGTGACAGGCCTTAAAGATTCAGATCATTTGGATACACTTTAGGCATCCAAACGTCTGAAAGTTGTAACCAATCTACACTTGATATCTTGTGTTCCCCACAAGCTTCATGAGGCAACAACTTTGAGCATTATTCCCTTCTGAGAGGCTGCAGAGAAATGAACCTTCTGAAATAGCAGCCAAAAGTAGGAAATAGTGAAGGGAGACATGGAAGCAGGGCCCTGAAGAGGCTAGGTCAGAATTAGCCACAGGTGTACAAATATCTCCTTTGAAGTGGTTAGTGACTGGGGAAAGATGTAGCAGCAAATGCTGCTTATTACCAAACTGGGACCCTCTGTAGACCAGACTTCAGTGAAATTGTAATGTGACTATCTCTTAGTTCTTTCAGTGTGCAGTGGTACAATTAAGGGACAAACTTTCAGGGTGCAATTTAAGGATTCCCCCTCCCTCCTCCCGCAAGTTTTTACCTATTTTTAGCATATGGCTGGTGGCAGAAATTTGCTGGAAAGAAGTTTGAAGCCAGTGTAAGTTGCATATGCCTATCTTGGAGCAGATTTTGACTCCATTGGGTATAGATTTGAAATAAATATAAATAAAAACACTATCAGTAGCTTCCCAAAAGAGTGTAATAATTATCATAAACATTAAAAATACTTTCCACTAGTCAGGCAAAAGACTTAGATGTAACAACAATCAGATATTACATTAGATGGATATTTGCAAGCAATCATACTGTTTGCTCCACTTACACATTATATCCTTCCCCCTATTCCTTATGTTTTTTTGTCTATTTAGATTGTGAACTCTTTGAGGCAAGAATAATCTCTTAGGGTATGTCTGTACTGGAGCTGGAAGGTATAAATTCCAGCTTGAATAGGCATCCTCATGCTAGCTCTGATTTAGCTACCGTGCTAAAAATAGTGTCGCTGCAGGGTGGAAGGATGAGCAGGAGAGGCTAGCCACCCCAAGTACATACCTATTGTCTTGGATGGCAGCTGGCTCCTCCAAGTGCACACCTATTGTCTTGGATGGCAGCTGGCCCCTCCAAGTACATATCTTTTCGAGGCAGCTGGTCCCTCCCCTACAGCTATACTTCTATTTTTTGGTGCTATAGCTCATCAGAGCTACCACAGGCATGTTTCCTTGAGCTGGAAATTATACCTTCCAGATCAGTAGTCCTTTGGTGCTATTTTACTGCAAACTAATAATAATAATAATAATAATTAATAATTAATAACAAAAACATCAAACACAGTGTATTTGTTAATATAAAAATTCCTCTTTGTTAATTTACTTATTAGCTCTAATTTTCTAAAAGTCAGCCACTTCTTTATTAAGTGAAAACTTGCACCTATGCAATTTGTACCTGGGGAAAAGATCCGCAACTTAATTGGCTGATCCTCATAAAAGAAGGCAGCAGGAAACGGAGGGGGGAGTTGGAATACCTGATAGAAAGCTGAGGGATCAGGGGCTGTGGCTAGAGCAATCACAGTGAGGAAATGCTCCAAGAAACAAATGGGCAGAAGGGAGACTGTGGGAAGTCCTGTAATTACTAAGGCTCTGAGGCAAGAGCCAGGAAATTTTGGGTTGATGCACTTAGGGGGTGAAAGACAAATTTGGGGAAGGGATTACTTACTCTGTACAGACTCTGAGGGAAGAGTCTGTGAAGCTTTGATCTTGTTTTCTTAAGAAGACTTGAAATAAAAGGGGGGAGGAATTAATGGATCCCTGGATTCTGTGAGAGGGCTCCAGACAGAATTTCCCCAGCGAGGGAGCTGGCTTAGCAAGAGTAAACCTGGGTCCAGCAGGAAGAGGGTGTTATAAGATAGACCCCAGTCCTTTACATACCCCTTCAACTACTTGGTTGTGGGTAGGTATCAGGTCATTAGAAGTGCTTGTGCTTAGACTTCATTTTACATTTTAAGAAAATTCAGGCACAACATTTGCAACTGCAAGTTGCACCAGCAAAGATTGTGACCAGGACTCAGCACATCTGAAAATTTCCTTCACTATGTTGCTATGCAGCTTATGTAATAAAGTGAAATTTTCTCTTGGTTCTATGACTAACTACTTCATGTAATTTTTTTCTCCTTGGCATATACACACACCTCCTTGCAGTGCTTTTGATCTTTTCCCTTTCTGAAAGGGTGACATCTCCTGTTCTTTTTAATTTATGAGAGAATGGTAAGTGTAAGGTCAAAATATTCTGACTCACTCATATTTGGGGAAGTATAGGAGATGTGTGAGACAGTTCTTAGAGCTGGGAAGAGTCACTACAAAACTTTTTTATTGAGATCTGAAATTACACATAATCACTGTGATGTTTCTTTTACTCCTGGGGGGAATTCTGTGCCAAAATAATTAAAATGTTGTGCACAATATTTTAAAATTCTGTATATTTTATTTGTCAAAATAACACAATATAATCATACCGGTTTCAATTATTTTGGTAATCTATTTCAAAATACCTGTCAGCAAATATGTCTGTAACAATACAGACAATAAAGAAGATTCAGGAAATGTTTTTTGACACTAGATTCCTTTCTAGGCATATTAATACAGAATTTGATGTATCTTTGTTGACACTTATCTTCTGTTTCAGTGAAATTCAATATTTCATTTAAGCAAAGTCGTTATACAAAAGTATTGTAACAACCTAGCTTAAAAGGGTGGTAGCGTCCTTAAGGACACTTTTCTGTCTATCTGTCATGTCTTGTTCAAGCTTTTATGTGTATTGTAAGACTTTTAGGTCATGCCACTGTAGTGGGAGGAGGGTTGGTGAGGGTTAGTGGTAGTTTAGTTGTAGGATAGAGGGTGGTTAGCATGAGGAAGGGAGACCCAGCGTAGTGTGGGTGTGTGGTTGGGTTGGGTTGGGTTGTGTACATGGTTCGCAAGTCAACGCCCCTCCATCTCCAGAGGTGGTAGGCATGCCCCTTGCCAGGTGCAGGTAGGTGTGCTCGGGGCATGGGGGGGGTGCAGTGTTAGGTGGAAGTGAAGGGAAGGGGGTGTGTTCAAGCTCATGTGTGGTCAAAGACATTGCGTGTATGCATAACTAATGCATTTGAAACACGCAAAACTGGAAAAGGGAGCATTTTGGTGGAAATCACAAATTCTGTGTGAAAAAATAAAATTTTGCGGGATACATTAATTCTGCACAAATTCTGCATTGCACAGTGTCGCAGAATTCCAGCAGGAGTATTCTTTTTCTAGGGTTACTGTGTAATTTTCCAGGACCACAGCTGGTAGTTAGGACCACAATAAATTAGGTCATATGTACCTTCTCTGCCTGATGAATCAGTCACACTCCAGCTTTCTTCCCATCTGAATCCTAAATTGGAATTGTTTTTATAAGTGATGAGTGTCTCTCTGTGATGCTGCTTGCCTCCTTCACTACCTGCTGTCCCTTAATATTTGTAGGAATAAGTCTGTGGACCTGCTCCTCCACAATTTTAAACTGCACTAGCCCATTATGCAGTTGTGGCAAAGGGGAAATAGTAAGAGATATACTTGTAAGGGCACTGGTGAGCTTTCCCCCTTCTCCTCCCCCTCACTTCTGGGAATTACCCACACCTGTTACTGATGCTGTGTACCTCCTAGAAAAATGGCAGCTGTCGATCTTAGCTGATTGGAAACTTTTAAAACTATTTCTCATTTTATCCAAAGACATTCATCACTTGGTGGCATGCAGTTTTACCACTTTGCTGTATTTATAATGTCCTGAGCTTCAGTCATAAAAGTTGCTGGTAGTGAGATGAACCAATGGAAAGTGACAGAGCTTTATTTCCTCCAAGAGGCAGATAGCCATCAGTCACTTTACATGCTATTTTCCTTTAAGAGCTAACAGCTCAAACTAGTTCATTTACAAAAGAGTAAAAGCTAATGTTAACAACCCAACATAAGTATGTGTGCTGGTTTCTTTTTTAGTTGTAATACAGGGGTGCTCAAACTCTGCCCATCTAAGGGGGCTGGTAGTATGTTGTCTGAAGCCCAAGGGTGTACCTATTTTCGATAAAATTTCAGCCACTCTTGTCTTTGGTATGGAGAAACTACAAATTAGGGAAGTCATGTAACCTTTCCATCCCTCTGCTGACCCATCTGTAAAATGAATGTTACCTATTTAAAAGAAGTATTCTTTACTGATTATAAAGCATTTCAAGATCCATGACTGGAAAAGCAAATGATAATGTTAGTTATTCCCATTAAGATGGAGATTTTAATGTGGAATCTGTGGTTGCAGTGGGCAGACTTCTACGTCAATACTAGGAGGACAATTGAAGGCTGCACCATAGATCTTTGAGTTACATTTAGATCTAGGAGACTAACTGACCTCCAGAAAAGAAAACCATCATTGTGCTGGACAAAAGGTCTGCAACTTTGCATCATTCACCACCAGATAAACTACCAAGAACCATATGTAAATACACCTCCACTAAATTGGTTCTCACATGCTTTGGAAGTAGTCCTGCTCTGGTCTCTAGATAGCCTAATCTACAGTACGTCTCTAGTTGGCAGACAACCATAGTTTTAAAACTGAAAGTATTATGGATTTTAGGAAAAACCTACCTTTTTCCCATGAAGAGCTCATTGGTAGGATGTCTGTTGATAAGTTACTTTAAAAAAATGTCTGATTCTGCCTAGAATAAACTGAATTCAGGGGCAGTCTAAATAAGAGCCCTGAGGGCTTCTCCTTGCGTTTTCTTTTACTGTTTTTCAACATGCTTCTTGTTTAAAAAAACATAATGATGAAAAGTGCTGTTTGTGTTTGCAATCACAGCAGCAGATTCCCCCAGTGCCATGGCAATGCACTGCAACTGTATGTAAGGGGAGGAGCAAGATCTATGTTTTCAGTGAACAGCCTTACACCATTTACTTGTGTGTGTGAAAGAGAGAAAAAACACAAACTTGTTTAGATACAAGCTCACTAGTGGAAGTCCATTTATAAGAATTACAGCATAGTGAAACATACAAGAGAAAGGAAACATTTAGGAAATCTCCGGTCTTAAGAGATTCCCCAAGCATATTGAAGTACACATTTCTGTTCCATCTCTATAACAAGGTCACCTCTGTTAAGCAGTTAATTTTTTTTTGTCGGTGGGTGGTCATGTAAGATAGGTTTCAATGCACTGATGAAGGAATGAAATGTTTCTAAGATTCAGTTCTCCTTGTCCAAAGCTAAGGTGACAGGAAGAAGAAGAGGATGACCTGGAGAAAGTGGTGGCAGGAGGGGACAGAACAACCAGTGCTGTGAAAAGGAAATTGCTGACCCACCTCTGACCTTCACAGAAGAGTTCAAACCATTTGGAAAATCCTTCCTAATTTAGATAATATATAGTAGAAAACAGAAGACTAAAACCTCGTGGCCAACGCTTTATTCTAATAGCAATTTCCCACTGTAACTTTGTTGCTTTTCCTTAAACTTTAGTCTGTGATTCGAGGCCTAAAGTTTTTCAGGTCATCTTGTTGATCAAAGTGCCAGAAGTTCATTATGTTGCCCAGTTATGAGTATTAATAAGTTGACGTTTAATTTTTCAAAACCCTAAAGAATGCTGCTGACCACTTGCATCATTGAAGTCAGAGGGAGTTGCAAGTGGTCAGTAATACTTAGTGAGTGAATTTCACCCCTGTGCAGGGGACTGGCATAAAGCCTAGGTACCACTTAAATTCCACTTAAGACCTCAAAATAAGGATTCAGTAAGATTTAAGTGATGGAGAGGCCTTGTATTGACCTTCTCCACAGGGGTGAACTTTACTCATTGAGTTTTATGTAAATATTTGAGTAAAATTCTTATGGTATTAGGTGGGATCCAAGCTTTGCTATTTCACTGTCCAGTGATGGCTATTACCTATGATTCTGCAGCTCTGAAAGGTTTATTTGTGCCACTGTCAAAAGTAAAAGAGGCCTTTAAATGTTAATCTTATAACAGTTACAATTACACAGGGCATTGCCTAATGTAATCATTGAGAATTAACATGATGAGAATAGTTGATTAATATCATACATGTAGTATAGGTGCCAACTCCATTAACTGTTAACAGCACTTGTGCACAGAAATCTGCTTGCTCTTCATTGCTTTCAACGTTTTATTTTTGGAAATCGTGATCACTTATGTAAACTGTCATAAGCTGATACAGATGCTTTAATGTATTAACTGAAGATTTCTGCTATTAAAACTTGTCTTGCTGGGAGAGGTGTGCCGGCTGAGAGGCTTGTATGTGCCATCTTGCAGGATTTCTTCCCTGTGTAGTGCACACATAAGAATGGAGTAAAAGTGAGAATGCACAGGGAAAAACACTTACTAAATACATACAAAATCTCTGTCTCTCTCCCTCTAGGTATAGCCAGTATCAAATCAAACAGAACAGCTGAGAGGCTTTCCTGTGTGCCAGGCTGAAAATTATTAGAAATCTGTAGCCCCAGCTTTCAAAGATAACCGGCCAGATGCTTTAGTTGGCATGAAAAAGGTTTTAGAAGCAGCCTATCAGTTAAACTTCTCAGTGCCGCGTATATACGTGTAAGGTGAATGTGGCAACATACTGTAGTGATGTCCATTTTCCTGGTGTGTCCCTAAGAGCTTTTCCATACTGCAGCAGCAGCGTCCTATTTTTGTGTTGACATTTGGGTTCAAACCATACTTGGAATTGGAAAAGGTACAGAAAAGGGCAACAAAAATGGTTAGGGGTATGGAACGGCTTCCATATGAGGAGAGATTAATAAGACTGGGACTTTTCAGCTTGGAAAAGAGACGGCTAAGGGGAGATATGATTGAGGTCTATAAAATTGTGACCGATGTAGAGAAAGTAGATAAGGAAGTGTTGTTTACTACTTCTCATAACACAAGAACTAGGGGTCAGCAAATGAAATTAATAGGCAGCAGGTTTAAAACAAATAAAAGGAAGTATTTCTTCACACAACACACAGTCAACCCGTGGAGCTCCTTGCCAGAGGATGTTGTGAAGGCCATAACAGGGTTCAAAAAAGAACTAGATAAAATCATGGAGGATAGTTCCATCAATGGCTATTAGCCAGGATGGGCAGGAGTAGTATCCCTAGCCTCTGTTTGCCAGAATCTGGGAATGAGCAACAGGGGATGGATCACTTGATGATTACCTGTTCTGTTCATTCCCTCTGGGGCACCTGGCACTGGCCACTGTTGGAAGACCGCATACTGGGCTAGATGGACCTTTAGTCTGACCCAGTAGGGCCATTCTTATGTTCATACTTCTTTCCCTTTCTTCCTGAGATAGAAAGTGACAGAAAAGTCAAAATTAACGATGGGTACCTAAAGTTAGGTTGCCACATCCATATTCAAAAATTTCAAATAGAGCTGGTCTGATAGTCACAGAGGAACATGAAATTCCTAATGAACTCAGACTAAAATTTTTGAGATAGTGATCTCTTTTCTTTTGCTGTTTATATTAATACATTAAAATGCCCTCAAAGGTAGTTTGGTAAAACCATGCACTCAAATGAAATACAAGCCCTCATCAATTTTAATCTGGGTTAACAGTAACCAGTCTCCAAATGAGATCCTTCTTTCCTTTCAAAATACATCCGTATAATATTTTGATAAATAACTCAGTCTCTGAAGTATATTTCTACCTCCATGCCTGTTCTTACACCATACTATGAAACTATTATATAGACTGCTGCTCACCTGGTAAAGACTCAGGTCAGGAGACAATCTGCCAGGCTCAGACCCTGTCTGACAGAGATTGAGTTACGTTAAGGGACTGGTACTTTTCCAATCTCTGGAGATTAAAAGTACCAGGAGATTTCACCCTTTAAGGTATGTTGTAAGTGATGCAATGAGGACCTAGCAATGAAATGGGGCCAAGTAAAAATGAGAAGAGGGGAATCTGTTAACAAGGAAATTGACCTGGATGGTGCTCAAAATAGAATTGTCAATAACCCAATGGAAGTAAGCATTTCCCAAACCAAATAATCAGGGTTGAGTATTCAAACCCTTCACACTGTTCGCTCTAAGCTGTGCGCATGTGCGCGAGCACACAGATCCCCAACCCCGCACACACAGCGAAACACCGCGCACACAAAAATTTGCACCGAAGCACAACAAATTGCACAGAAGAAATTTTTTGCGCACACGGCCTATCAAAAATTAGAGAGAACATTGCCCTTCAGCCACCTTTGTAGGTCATTGGTTCAGCAAAAAAAGGTCTGATATCACTAGCATTGTATGCTGCCCCTATAAGCAGTTCAGAATGTAATCCCACTTTGATGTTGGGTCATAAAAGGCATTTTACTATTATGGAGAAGAGTTGGTGTTCAAACTGAATGCTGTAACGGTATCACCTTTGTCTGGCTTGTCCTTGTCCGTCCCTTCACCAATGCAAGCCAACGCCATACCATTCTGTTTTGTTTGTTTTGAAAGCACGTTCTTTCCATTTCTGGCCAAAGTTTTGTCATGAGATCAGCCCAGCGCATTTTCGTTCTGCCCAGCAGTCGCTTGTGGTCTCTGGGGATCCAGTTACTGATGTGAGTTGTCCATCTATTGTCTTGCCTGTGGAGTACCGCAGCTACAGGACACAATGGCTGGCACCCTGAATGTACTGCTGCAAAATTCTTCTGCCAAACAAGCCACACAAAGCAGAATAAACTGGGAAACTGTAACAATATGAAACTTTGAATTGCATAAGAACCTGAGGAAATCTAACAGCTATATGTCATGTAGGGGTGTACGTGCCAGGTGCTGAGAAGCTAACCTTAGAGTGGTTTGTTATTGGAATTTCTGCCTTTAGGGTTTCCAGTGTCCACATGACTGATAACTGGGGGAAGAGGGGGAAACAATTATAGAAACACCAGTATGTCAAAGTAGCAAAGAAAAAAACCAGCACATACCAACTGCAAGCACAGAAGTTTTAAGCAGAATAAAATGGCTTCCTGTTCCAGGCTTGGACTGCCTTCTCCTCTCACACTGGTTTTACACTGCCGTAACTCCATTGACTTTAGTAGCATTAACTCCTTTACACTGGTGTAAGAGAGATCAGAATCAGGCCCCTTGTGAATTATTCTACTTTATAAGCCATTCTGATATTATCTCACAGCTTTCATCTTCTTCTGGGAGTTCTAACACAATGTGTGGCTTTTTTAGCTTTCCAAACGGTAGTGCAGTGCTTAGAGTTTAGAGGATGAGATGATGCTGAGCTGCAATTGTACTAAAATTTCAGAATGGCAGGATATTGAGATTATCCTGGGATGAGGATAGAGTTTATAAAGAATTATTTGCTTGTATCTCTTTCAAAACACCATAAATCAGACTCAATGTATTTATGGCTAGCTGCCTCCACTAAATGGCTTGGGTGTGATTCTGGCTTTCTGTCACACTACTCAAGCTACTGCTGACACACCTTGAGTAAAACTGGTACCAATAAATTGCCAGTGTTGATTAGATTGAAATGGATTTATGCTGCATCTAGAGGGAGTTATGATTATAATACAGCACTGAATTCAACTGGGAACAAGATATCAAAGAAGTAGGTCCTAACTTTCCTCTTCCAAGCATCATTGGAGGAGAATCATCAGTGTGAGCTATTCAACAGGAGAGTAGAAAATGTTCAAATTGTTTTGAATTCTAAAGTCTTAATGTGGACCAGTGGAGAATGAGGTGCCCCCCGTTGCCTGAGTGGGAAAAGGGAAAGAGCTTATGGTGGCTTGCTCTATTATGACTTGTAAATGGGATAAGGGGTAGAGAAACAGAAAACACAAATAGTAAGAGTAGGCTCCGAAAGTGGGGAAACACACCGAAAGCCCCTTTTCCATCTTTAACATTTTTGTAGTGAGTCTCTCTTTGACGCGGTATACTGAGGCCCCCCAATCAAAACCTACTACTTTTCTTCATCTTATGAATGAGTCGCACTTGCTTAATGGACGTGTACTACTGATGGCTAACAGAAGAAGTCATTCTCTTTGTGACATACTCTGTACGTATGGCTGGAAGCATCAAAATGGACTTAGAAAAATATTGCAGTTAAAACACAGGGTTTCTGAAATATTGCATGTTTCAGCCACACTGTGAGACTTTAAAAAAGGACTCACAGTACTCAGAGAACGGATTTAAGTAATCGTTGGATTTGTTTGGTGGTGCTTTTTCTGAAGAAAGCGATAGGTTTTCCACAGCCAAAGAACTAATTTCTTTTCAATGGTTGTGCCACAGTCTCTGGGTAGGCTGCCCCTTCAGAGACACTTTTCAGTCCCCTTTCAAGTGGCAGGCCCATGCCTCTACTTCTCTTTGGGGTGGGACCCTGTGATCCAACTGGACATTTGATCACACCACCCTAGTTGCCAACCATGTGACACAGCAGGTCCAATGGACTTGGCACCTGCATGCGTTCCCTTCAGGACAGTAACAGTATGAAGGAGAACAGAAGCAGCTTCTTCAAAACAAAGTATGATTTATATGCGAAAAAGTACACAGCCCTCAAGAAATGGATTTAAAATAAATAAATAATGCTTTCTTACACTTGGTGATTCCTTCAGGCCCCTGGGTAGAGATGACTTAGCCTTTGTATACTCCTTTCTCTTGGTGACCAAGTTACAGTTTCCCCACTGCAAACTTCTAATTCACAGTCAGTGTTTCTGTGTCACTCTGTAGCCAAAGACAACTTCATCCTTTTCTGTAGGGTAGGTCCTTTCAGTGACCAGTGTCTTTTGATCTCTTCAGATTCTCAGCCTTGGCAAACAGCCCTGTTGCCAGGACTCCTCATGGCTGTAAAGCTGGCTATTGTGTTTGAGGGGACACTCCTTATCTAGGTCACTGTGCTTTTACCTTTTCTGCCTGGTTTCTTTAACCTTTTTAGAACATAAAAATGGCCATATTGGGTCCATCTAGCTCAGTATCCTGTCTTCTGACTGTGACCAATGCCAGGTCCTTCAGAGCGAGTGAACAGAACAGGTAATCATCAAGTGATCCATCTCCTGTCACCCATTCCCAGCTTCTGACAAATCTAATTATTGATCTAATTATGCTTTAAGGCAGGATAATATCACACACACACTGAGGGGCATATGATATTTATAAAAATATTTCCCAGTTTTCCACAGTTTAAGTATTACCCTAAAACTGAAAGAGATGTTACTGAGTCTGTCCAAAGCTGTTTGGCGCGCTGCAAGCCTGGGAGGGAGGGGGGAGAAGCCGAGCGGTGGTGGTGCGCTCAGGGGAGCAGGCGGAGGCGAGCTGGGGCGGCAGGGGCACATTTCAAGGGGTGGCATGGCCGGTGCTGGAATGCCGCCCCTAGAAATGTGCCGCCCCAAGCACCTGCTTGTTTTGTTGGTGCCTAGAGCCGGCCCTGTATAGAATGGCCCTCCCTACTCAGGAGATCTGCATTCCGTGTTCGTTTGAGCCATTTCTGCATATTATTGAATATAAGTATTGATTAATGTTTATGCTGCAGAGACAGAGCAGCTATCAAAGAGCAGGCTGAGTTCTGTTCTGCCTCACATGCCATCCACAAAATCATAAACCAAGTTCTGAATGGAGGAAGCACACAATATAATTTTCTAATCCCATCTTGAGTTTGCAGCACTATCAATTAAGAAGACAAAGTGGATATAGAAGTCATGGACAGATTAGCTATCCATAACCCTTCAGTCATGTTTGTACAGTCCAGTATTTTGAGTGCTGATGCAATTTAAGGACTACATGAATTTTTTCTATTTCCAATAAATGCATGACCATTTAATCATTCATAATCCTTTGTTAAATGTTAACACTGTGTTCATTGCTGTAGAAGAGAGTCCCTGCACAGAAAAGCTGACGCTCTAAATAGAAAATAATAGAAATGAAAGATGGAAAAGACCTTATAGGACACCTTCCCACACCTTCCCCTACCTTCCAACCCATGCAGTACTGTATAGTCAGAAAGCTGTGTGATCAAGCTCAGAAGCAAGACTCAAACAAAAGAAAGGTGGGAAGTAAAAAAGGAAGCTGGAGGATAAAGAGGGTCAATGGCAATTAGGAGGCTAAGAGACTTCAGCCTTTCTCCCTTGAGCCACCCTACTCAGTAGAACTCTTACTTTGGAGATGGAATATGCCAGGGGGAGGGAAGCAAAAACAGTAGGGCTTGACCATGTTGTTTCTGAGTGCATGATATATTGCAACAGGGTGTGGCTATATGATTTTAGTCTTCACTTCCTAGGTTAGAGAAGAACTTTCTGTTGTTCTGTAGCACTAATTATAAGATACTTTTTTGTTAAAATGCTTTAAGAGATTCAGTGACTCTAGGGACATGTTTCAGAGTAACAGCCGTGTTAGTCTGTATTCGCAAAAAGAAAAGGAGTACTTGTGGCACCTTAGAGACTAACCAATTTATTTTAGCATGAGCTTTCGTGAGCTACAGCTCACTTCATCAGATACATACCGTGGAAACTGCAGCAGACTTTATATATACACAGAGAATATGAAACAATACCTCCTCCCACCCCACTGTCCTGCTGGTAATAGCTTATCTAAAGTAATCGTCAGGTTAGGCCATTTCCAGCACAAATCCAGGTTTTCTCACCCTCCACCCCCCCACACAAATTCACTCTCCTGCTGGTGATAGCCCATCCAAAGTGACAACTCTTTACACAATGTGCATGATAATGAAGTTAGGCCATTTCCTGCACAAATCCAGGTTCTCTCACTCCCTCACCCCCCTCCAAAAACCCACCCCCATACACACACAGACTCACTCTCCTGCTGGTAATAGCTCGTCCAAACTGACCACTCTCCAAGTTTAAATCCAAGTTAAACCAGAACATCGGGGGGGGGGGGGGGGGGAGGAAAAAACAAGAGGAAATAGGCTACCTTGCATAATGACTTAGCCACTCCCAGTCTCTATTTAAGCCTAAATTAATAGTATCCAATTTGCAAATGAATTCCAATTCAGCAGTTTCTCGCTGGAGTCTGGATTTGAAGTTTTTTTGTTTTAAGATAGCGACCTTCATGTCTGTGATTGCGTGACCAGAGAGATTGAAGTGTTCTCCGACTGGTTTATGAATGTTATAATTCTTGACATCTGATTTGTGTCCATTTATTCTTTTACGTAGAGACTGTCCAGTTTGACCAATGTACATGGCAGAGGGGCATTGCTGGCACATGATGGCATAAATCACATTGGTGGATGTGCAGGTGAACGAGCCTCTGATAGTGTGGCTGATGTTATTAGGCCCTGTGATGGTGTCCCCTGAATAGATATGTGGGCACAATTGGCAACGGGCTTTGTTGCAAGGATAAGTTCCTGGGTTAGTGGTTCTGTTGTGTGGTATGTGGTTGTTGGTGAGTATTTGCTTCAGGTTGCAGGGCTGTCTGTAGGCAAGGACAGGCCTATTTCCTCTTGTTTTTTCCTCCCCCCCCCCCCCAGATGTTCTGGTTTAACTTGGATTTAAACTTGGAGAGTGGTCAGTTTGGACGAGCTATTACCAGCAGGAGAGTGAGTCTGTGTGTGTATGGGGGTGGGTTTTTGGAGGGGGGTGAGGGAGTGAGAGAACCTGGATTTGTGCAGGAAATGGCCTAACTTCATTATCATGCACATTGTGTAAAGAGTTGTCACTTTGGATGGGCTATCACCAGCAGGAGAGTGAATTTGTGTGGGGGGGTGGAGGGTGAGAAAACCTGGATTTGTGCTGGAAATGGCCTAACCTGACGATTACTTTAGATAAGCTATTACCAGCAGGACAGTGGGGTGGGAGGAGGTATTGTTTCATATTCTCTGTGTATATATAAAGTCTGCTGCAGTTTCCACGGTATGTATCTGATGAAGTGAGCTGTAGCTCACGAAAGCTCATGCTAAAATAAATTTCTTCTAGGGACATGGGTTTTGTTTACATTGGTTATATTCAAAAGGTGAATTCTGTTTAGAGATAATATTCTGATCCACATCCAAACTGTTCTGAAAGTTTGTGTACTTTCAGAGGAGGAGTCTTGATTCTTGCCCCTCTCTAATTCTATTGCACTTTTAACTGCTTTTCTGTCTCCATTGGGAATTCCAGCTATACTATGGAGGCAATAGTAAGAGTTGATTTAAGGATGTTTAATAGCTAGAGTTGCCAATTTTGGCTGGATGTATTCCTGGAGATTTCATCACATGACAATCTTTAATTAAAGATTAATCTGTAATTCCTGAAGACTCCAGGAATCCTGTAGGGTTGGCAACCCCATTAATAGCAAATGCAAGAGTTGAATACTTAGAGATGAAAAGCTATTCTACTGCATCACCGAGGGGCTGAGGACAAAGAATTAACTGAACACTGACCCATCTGTAGCTACAAAGACCAACACAGAATATGCAATTGCACTGAAAAAATCAGCAGAACTACTAAGTAGCCATTAATATTGTTAACAAATGTTACATTTAGAAGTAGAGGACATCCTATAAATAGGACTGTAGGCAGTTGTATAGGTGTCTTAAGAGAAGAATTCTCACTTGTGAATTTGGTATCATGCAGGATGAAATGTTAATGAACCAGTTGTTGGAAAATATTTCACTTCTACTTAGACAGAAATGACTGTTGGCAGACCTGAAGCTTATCCTGTGGATAGCAATGATTCTGACATAAAGCCCTGCCAAATTAACTAGTTACTTTCTATGTGAGATTTGGGATAGCCTATCAATCCAAGGTGACATATATTGGAGGGGAAGAGAACCAAGGTCTGACTTTATGCACACACTGCTCATGAGGGCCACATCATCATGCCTCTCAATAAAAGAAGGATCTGCCAAGATTAGTGGTGTCCAGCAGTGGACCACCATGTGGAGCAAAAAACACTATTGCTAACCTCCTTCCATGAGTGATAAAATGAGTGTGTCCACTTTTCTGAGTAAGAGAATAAAAACTGAGGCACTTGCCTCCACAGTAGTTCTATTGTAGATGTGTTATGTATCTATGTGATGCTTGCCGATGGCCATATATGGAATATGTCATGCATTTAACTCCGCAATTCAAGCACCACCTATAAAGGTCCCTAGCATAGAGTAACAAGAGGATGCTGCTGCATGAACCTCCATTTTAGAGAAAAGACGGTAATTGAAGCAGCATCTAAATGGATAAAAAAGGACTACAAGTGTCTAGGAGATGGATCTGCCTAAATTTCAGTGAATCTTCACATTTACAGTATCTCATCAATGGGCAGCAGTGGCAAGGATTATGGATATGTGGTTTCTTTAGCACTAATACTAGTCTCTTCTGTTGGCATCTTTAACATGGTGGCCACTGCCCAAGCACCCTCTCGTGGCCAGGAGTGCTGCTACAGTGTCTGCCTCAGTTTTCCCTTCTTCAGGGCTCCTTAAATAGAACTGCCTGCAGTTTTGCTCATCCACTCACAGCCCTTCTTGGGTGTGGAGTTTTGTATTAATAATAATTAAAAAAAAATCTTCAACCCAGTCTTAAACTGGGCAAAGCCCCCAAAGCACTGTCTCTTTCTGTTGTCTAAGCAGCTGGAGAATGTCCAAAGCCCGGCCTGCCTTCTCCAAAGGATAAACAAACCTTCCATCTGGGTCTTCTTAACCAGCCCCAGTCCCTTATTCAGAGACCCTCTCTTCCTGCATCTTTACTGCACAGTTCCTTGTAGATCTGTGTTCAGTGCGCTCCCTCTGACTGCTATAGCCCAGGTGCAGCCCTGTCCCCTTAACTGGCTTGACTGTGAGCACCTGCTCTATAACAGGGGAGCTGGATCTGTTTTTAATTACAAGGCCCAGCCATCCTGTGACACCATCCCAGTTGATGTCTTTATTTCACAGAGGCGTGTTTTGTATCTGAGTGAAAGATGTAAGGGTGGAAGGAGTGGTTATATGTGTGATGGGTCCAGTCACAGAGACCCCCTTGGGACTGCCACCTGATGTGCTGAAATTACCTCTGAGCCCGTTTTCCCTGCCAGCTTGGGACTCCAGAACCCTGCCTTGTTGAGCGAGACATGTTAGCCTGCTGCAACACAGACTCAGGGTCTGGGCCACGCCCCCAAAGCTACAGACTTTAACCAAAAACAGCTCAGCAGGTTACCTCTCCAGCATCCAGACACCCAGTTCCCAATGGGATCCAAACCCCAAATACATCCGTTTTACTATGTATAAGGCTTATACAGGGTAAACTCATAAATTGCCCACCTCTATAACAGTGATAGAGAGGTATGCACAGCTGTTTGCTCCCCCCAGGCATTAATCACTTATTCTGGGTTTATTAATAAACAGAAGTGATTTTATTAAGTATAAAAGTAGGATTTAAATGGTTTCAAGTAATAACAGAACAAAGTAAGTCACAAAGCAAAATAAAACAAAACACGCAAGTCTAAGCCTAGAATCATAGAATTTTAAGGTTGGAAGAGACCTCAGGAGGTCATCTAGACCAATCCCCTGACCAACATCAGCTAAATTAGGGGTGGCCAACCTGTGGCTCTGGAGCCATATGCGGCTCTTCAGAAGTTAATATGCGGCTCCTTGTATAGGCACCAACTCCGGGGCTGGAGCTACAGGTGCCAACTTTCCAATGTGCCGGGGGCTGCTCACTGCTCAACCTCTGGCTCTACCACAGGCCCTGCTGCCCCCCTCCACTCCACCCCTCTCTGCCCTGTCCCCTCAGCCTGCCATGCCCTCATTCCTCTCCCCTTCCCCCCCAGAGCCTCCTGCACGCCACAAAACAGCTGATCAGGAGGTGCGGGGAAGGAGGCGGAGTCACAGATCGGTGGCTGCCGGTGGGAGGGAGGTGCTGGGAGTGGGGGGGGCATAGCAGATGGGGGGCTGCTGACGTATTACTGTGGCTCTTTGGCAATGTACATTGGTAAATTCTGGCTCCTTCTCAGGCTCAGGTTGGCCACCCCTAAACTAAATCATCCCAACCAGGGCTTTGTCAAGCCAGGCCTTAAAAACCTGTAAGGATGGAGATTCTACCACCTCTCTAGGTAAACCATTCCAGTGCTTCACCACCCTCCTAGTGAAATAGTGTTTCCTAATATCCAACCTAGACCTCCCTCACTGCAGCTTGAGACCATTGCTTCTTGTTCTGTCAGCTGCCACCACTGAGAACAGCTTAGCCCCATCCTTTTTGGAACCCCCCTTCAGGTAGTTGAAGGCTGCTATCAAATCCCCCCTCACTCTTCTGCAGACTAAATAACCCCAGTTCCCTCCGCCTCTCCTTGTAAGTCTTGTGCCCCAGCCCCCTAATCATTTTCATTGCCCTCTGCTGGACTTTCTCCAATTTGTCCACATCCCTTCTGTAGTGGTGGGACCAAAACTGGACACAATACTCCAGGTGTGGCCTCACCAGTACCAAATAGAAGGGAATAATCACTTCTCTCGATCTGCTGGCATGCTCCTATTAATATAGCCCAATATGCTGGTGGCCTTCTTGGCAATGAGGGCACACGCTAGCTGACTCATATCCAGCTTCTCGTTCACTGTAATCCCCACATCCTTTTCTGCAGAACTGCTGCTTAGCCAGTCAGTCCCCAATCTGTAGCGGTGCATGGGATTCTTCCTTCCTAAGTGCAGGTCTCTGCACTTGTCCTTGTTGAACCTCATCAGATTTCTTTTGGCCCAATCCTCCAATTTGTCTTGGTCACTCTGGACCCTATCCCTACCCTCCCGTTTATCTACCTCTCCCCGCATCTTAGTGTCATCTGCGAACTTGCTGAGAGTGCAATTCATCCCATCATCCAGATCATTGATAATGATGTTGAACAAAACCAGCCCCAGGACCGACCCCTGGGGTAGTCCACTTGATACCGTCTGCCAACTAGACATCGAGCCGTTGATCACTACCCGTTGAGCCCGACAATCTAGCCAACTTTCTGTGCACCTTATAGTCCATTCATCCAGTTCATGCTTCTTTAACTTGCTGGCAAGAATACAGTGGGAGACCATATCAAAAGCTTTGATAAAGTCATGATAGATCACATCCACTGCTTTCCCCATATACATTAAGAAACTGATTACAGGTAATAGCTCACTCTCAGAGATGTTCCAATAAGCTTCTTTTACAGACTAGACTTCTTCCTAATCTGGGTCCTATTCTTTCCCCTGGTATAGTCCTTGTTAGTTCCAGCATCGTACTCACATCTTAGGTGGAAAGAAGGGGTTTTCTCATGACTGACAGCCTCCTTTGTCCTGCTCCACCCCCTTTTATAGCGTTGGCACAAGGTGGGAATCCTTTGTCTCTTTGGGTCCCCATCCCGCCTTCTAAATGGAAAAGTACCAGATTTAAGATGGATTTCATTATCAGGTGACATGGTCACATATCACTGTAAGACCCAAGTCTCTATTCCCGATGGACTGGCCCACACATACACAGGAAGGCTTTCAAGTAACTAAGGCCATTTATAACTGATTGTTTCTGAAGCACCCTTCATGGCCTCCACTTAATATGTTTACATCAGTGATACAAATTTATATCTTATTTTCCTAACTCCAGACATAGAAATAATAAATGCAAACAAATAAGATGAATACACTCAGTAGATTATAAGCTTTGTAATGATACCTTACTAGACACCTTTTGCATAAAGCATATTCCAGTTACATCATACTCACATTCATAAGCATATTTTCTTAAAGCATATGGAGTGCAACGTCACATGATCTTAGATTCCACCAATCCAAAATCTTCCTGAAGAGTGCAGGATCTAGCACAGTGAAGGTTGTGACATACTCTCTGTCAGATTGCTTGGTTTTTTTTGGTGTGGGAGAGGGAGATGGGCAGGGGAAAGGGGGAGAAGGTGCTACACAACAGCTTGTGCTTCCCTGGGCCTGTTTGGTTGTTTCATACCATGACTGGCACCAAGACACAGTAGAAGGAGGATTGCTTGAGAAAGGGGGAAACATCTGACACCTGAGGTTACTAAGAAAGGGGTCTTTGTAGCCTACCTCTTCACAGCTGCCAAATATTCAGTCACTCTGAGGGAGATATGGCAGGGAGAGGGAAACAACATTGAAAGATTTTTAATATTTGGAAATGGTGGTGTACCAAAAAGATTTTCATCACAGATGAACAGTGTTCCACACTGACGTGCTGCCTTGCCTGTCCCCCCTGCTTCTACCCCACCCCCACCCCTAGCAGGACACAGACATGGAATAGACTTGGCATCAGCACAACTGTAGGGACAAAATAGTGTCTGGGTATGGTCTCAGTAAACTTGTCTCACGGGTACATTTTTCAAAAAATGATGCCCATGTTGCATGTGTAGAATATCCTGTAACAAAGCTGGAAGCACAAGCAAGTAACACTTGAATGTTCTTTATCTGGGTTGAAGTGAACTGTGGTGCAAAGAGATAACAAAGAAACGGGACTGGATGGGCAGGAAGGAGAAATTGATGAGGATGCTGAGGGAGATCATGGTGGGGCAGGGGGGAGGGAAGAGGGCAGAGTATTGGACAGGAGCGGGGGAGGCAGAAGAAAGAAGGAATATGGAGGAAGAAAAAGTCAAATGGTGGGGATGAGGAATGGAAGGATAAACTGAAGCAAGAGGCCAGTTCAGATAAGGAAGTTTTTTGGAGAAAAAGAAGTGATGAAAAGAATTTTTTCAAAGAGGAAAAATCCACAGAAAAGTAAAGAGTGGAGAAGAGAAACAAGAAGGTGAAAAAGATTGGAGAAAAGATACACAGTAGAAGGAAAGAAATGAAAGCAAAATGGAAATGAGATGAAAGAACAAACGAAGGAAGCCAGTACATTCATACATTTTATTTTATAAAAATGTAGATCTAGAAACATGATAAAATGGGGTTTTTTCTCTATTTGGTTGTGTATACAGAGAGACACATACTAAATACTGGGACAGCTATACACTTCCATTGTATTGCAAATGTGAAATTATATTCCTGGGCCTTTCCTTTGAGACACACACAAGCAAACCTGGGGAAAGGGGCGAGGAAGTTTTAAGACTATATGGGCCCATATCCACCAAATCTTTCCCTTGTGTTGTGTGCATGAAATTTCACAGTTATTCTTCCATAATCAAGAGGTTTTTATAATACATGAACAAAAGCCAGTGTGTTTGGTAAGTATTTCAGTAAATGCTGAGGAAAGAGATGGTAATATTTATTAGACAACTCCTCCGGGTACATTACAGATCAAGGGCATCATGTTTCTTCCCATGTTTTAACACTTTCATTTGGATTTACACTCCTCGGAGGAGGATAAGAATTTCTTGGATGGCTGAGAGGCTGAGTGTTTTATGTCTGTGTTTTTTCTTGTTTCTTTTAGGGAGCTCTTGCTGTCTGTGGCTCTTGGCCAGGTTTTGTCCCTTCTTATCTGTGGCATTGGCCTGACCAGCAAGTATTTGTCAGAGGATTTCCATGCCAACACTCCTGTTTTTCAGAGCTTCCTCAATTACATCCTCCTGTTTTTGGTCTACACCACTACACTAGCTGTCAGACAAGGTAAGTACCATTCTTTGGAAGGGAGGTAGCTTCTGTAAGCGATTTTGTAGAATCTAGTCCAGGGATCCCCAAACTTTTTACTTATCCCACCCCCCCGTCCCGCTCCCTGGAGCCAGGCCCAGGAGCAGGGCCACAGCTCTGGGAGGGAGGGACACAGACAGGGGTAAGGGCACCAAGGCTAGGGCCAGAGGTGGGGGTGGGAGCGGAGCCTCCCCCCGGGGGGTTGGTGCCAGCCTCTGGTGCCCCGGCGGCCAGGGCCAGGAGCGGAGCTGCATGGTGCTCCCACCCTGCCCCCCCATGGGGGCTGGCCCAGGCCCCAGCCATGCCCCACTGAACATTCCTTCACACACTTCTAGGGGGGCGCAGCCCACAGGTTGGGGACCTCTGATCTAGTCACTGTGGACAACATTTTCCAAAGTACTCAAATCCTGTTTTTTAAAAGCGTCTAACTCACTCAGGAGCCTAAGTTCCATTGCCTTTCATTCAATTCGACTAAGGCCTAGATCTTTTAAAAGGTATTTAGGCACTGCCGTGCTTAGCGTTGCAACACCTAAATGATTTAGGAGCCCAAAGCTATTTTCATAAATCCTTTTTTAAAATGAGCTTTGGGCTCCTAAAAATGGAACATAGGCTCTTGAATGGCTAAAGTGTAAAATTTCCAAAAGCATCTAATGACATTCTTATTCTATGTATATCAACTAATCCTTTTTTCCACAACACATTAAAAATTATATACTTTCTGGATGAAAGGGAAAAAAACTTTCATTAGAAAGGACTATTTTAATAAATAACAAATACAGTAGTGTTGTGTGAAAGAAAAATCTGTATCCTTTCTGCCTGATTATTTCCATGTGAACATTCTTCCTGCTCCTTTCTTCCTGTTTCCTACACTTCATTTAGGTCTAGATTGCAAGTTGGAAAGTTTTGGAGTGTTCTAAAACTTGGTATCTATTAAAAATGTTCAGAACGGGTGAATGCTCATCTCTGAGAATGTCAATCCTTAGGAATTCTCTCCAGGAAGTTGCTGCTCAGCCTTTCTTTGCCTTCCCAGTTCAGTTTGGTTTGGGGAAACATTATCAAAGGCTCTCTGGAAAACCGTGGTTAAACTGTTGTTCTGGAAAGTGCAAGTGTAGATCTTGCACAACTGTTACCAAACAGTTTACAGAATTGTTATAGCCTAAAAGTCTCATTTTCAAAAGTAACTCGGGACTTAGGCTCCTAAGTGAGTAAGGACTTTCAATGAGATTTGGTCTCTCAAGGCACTTAAGTGTTTTTGAAAATGTTACCAAATACTGCAGAGACAAGGTGGGCGAGGTAATATCTTTTTTATTTTAAATGTTGCCCTATGTTGGGACATATCCTGTGATGCCATTCCACATTTAGATTTAGAACACTATTATCGTGTCTATCACACATTGAGTTTTGAAACTGTTTAAAACTTTCTATGAAGACCAATACGTAAAACATAATTCCCCAGAAGATCCTAACACAATTTGAAAATAATGTGCCAAAAATGTATGGTTTTGCCTGAGGTATGAAAGTTTGGTAATTGGCCCATCCACAGATGGACAGGTATCTAGTATAAAATGAAAGAAAGAAGTATTAACTTTGTGGATTAGACTGTTGGTACACAAACCAACACTTAATGCACCATGACCGGAACGATCATCCAGTAGGAGACTGTCCCTGCCCTGCAGGGCTAACAGGCTGAGTAAACAAGATAGACAAAGGCTGGGAGAATGTAAAATGGGGATGCTAATATTGGCTGATGAGCAACTGAGGCACAGAAAGATTAAGTTACTTGCCCAAGGTAATACTGGAAATCTGTAGCAGAGCTGGGGAGTTAAGCCAAACCTTGCAAGTCCTGATGTAGTGGGATTTGAATGCATCCTCATTTCCTTCACTTAGCAGTGTTTGGTGGCAGTGGGAAGAGCCTTCATGAAGTAAGTTGGGAGTGGGTAGGACTTGGTGCCATATGAACAATTATTCTAGACGAGAGGGCATAGGTGTTGAGGTAGCATGACCCAGAGGGACAGTGGTCATGGAAGGTGTTTAAATTAGGCTGCTATTTAAAGTTGGTCCAGAGAAGAATGACGGCAAGAGTTGGAGGGCACCCACTGAATAGCCTGGAGCAGAGGCTATCAGGAAGGAATGTTTGGAATTGGCAGGATGCCCAGAAAAATCCTGGACAAGGAATGGACAGAGAAGAAGGGAGAGCGGTAATCCAAGCACATTCCATAAAATTCCTACAGAGCACTACAGCAGCACATGGCCATTTCATTTATTGCCCATTTAATACTGCCATGTGACAAAACCCTGTTGGATTGGGATTCACTTACTCAGCAGATGGGTCTAATAAATATCTATTAAGGCAAAACACTCAGCAAGTAGTGATCAATTACTTACAAGTGGGAAGCTCATTAGGACAAACTCATCACAGTCACCTTCCGCACTGGACAGTACAGTTTCAACCTCCCTTTGTTACACAAGCTGAAATAAGTTTTTGTTATCTTTTTTTAGACATATGAATTAGTCTCTCATTCCCATGTTAATTCTCCTTCCTGACCAGTACAGATATAGTGTTAGTTCAATCCAGTCCTTTCTAGCTTTTTTCAGTTAGTTTCTTTTCTTCTCACATACTCTGGAATTTCTTACACATACGTAGTTCTACTTATACTTATGCTGTTAAACATTATCAGAACAGACTCTTAAAATCCACAGCAGGCTTCTGTCAGGCCTAAATATGGCTTTGCTCCTAACAATCCCCACATTGGGTTTTTTGCTTGTGTATTTATTTCAATTCTTTATTTGTGTGTTAGACTAGAACAGTTTTTCTAGCAGCTCTAATTGTTTGGCATCATTAACAGATGAAAACCACATAGTAATTGTATTAATTTTGTACAGACTGATTCAACTCCAAGTGCCGGGCACATCAGAAAACTTCTTTCTAGCTTAGCTTCTTCTATTTCATATGCAAAATTTAAGATTTCTTAAATGACCCCATCTTTCTCTTTCAGAAAACAAACCATGAAAACATTTGTAAAAGTCAAAAATAACGTCATCCCTATTTTTTTTTTTTTTGCTTTCTGAATGGATTGGGAGGAATATATAGGCATATATAGAGGCATTCACTTGAGAAACTAAACAGAATTTCACTGAGGAACTGCAACACTTGCTTCCAGTAACTTCTTTGGGGGCATCCTTAACTTCCCTGAGTGGGACTCCCCTTTCTTTACTGAACTCTTCCAAATCTAGATTTGTCCTGAATCCCCTGTGGACTGGCCTTCTCTGACTGTCCACAATCTTTCCAGTAAAGGGGAAAATTCCCCCCTGCCATATTGAATAGCCCACTTCTATCTCCAGTCTTGCTAGCACCTGTGTTCACTTCCTTCCCTCCACCCACCCCCATCTTTCCAGATCAGCCTTCCTGTTCCCTCTTACCTCTTAGAGTGGCACGGCTATTTTAGCCACAATAAATAGCTCCACTGTATTGCTTATTTTAACTTTGTGTAAAATACTCAGGGCTAGATCCTCACCTTGTGTAAATCAGCATAGCTATATTGAAGACAATGGAGCTACACCAACTTATTCCAGCTGAAAATCTGTCCCTGCTACTACATAGTAAAACAACACCATAAATGTGGCCTCATGCTCCATGGCCCTACATTTTCACAACAGCAGTTAGCATGAACAGTTAGAATTGTGCTTTCTAGCATGCTAGATATCTGCATCGATCTAGAAAGAGGAAAAATACTGATTTCCTGTAGAAGGAAAAGGCATGAGCTCCTCCACTCTCCTTCTGGACATGTTTAAGGATCTAGCTGTCTGTCAGTCTTAGGTTTTTATAGGATGTCCAACACCTTCATATCTGGGTACCAAATGCAGTATTTCAAATTTGCTTAAAGTATAATCTGTCTGAGACTGTTCTTTCCACAACTGGGTATGGCTGCTGAGGCTTGGAGATCCTCCCAACCAAGGAATTCCCTATCTATTCTTAAAACTTCTTATGGGCCTGTCATAAATATAAAGGAAAGGGTAACCGCCTTTCTGTATACAGTGCTATAAAATCCATCCTGGCCAGAGGCAAAATCCTTTCACCTGTAAAGGGTTAAGAAGCTAAGGTAACCCCGCTGGCACCTGACCCAAAATGGCCAATGAGGCGACAAGATTCTTTCAAATCTGGAGCGGGGGACAACAAAGGGTTTGGGCTGTCTGTGCAATGCTTTTGCTGGGAACAGATCAGGAATGCAAGCCTTCCAACTCCTGTAAAGTTAGTAAGTAATCTAGCTAAAAAATTCATTCGATTTTCTTTTGTTTAATGGCTTGTAAAATAAGCTGTGCTGGAGGGAATGTATATTCCTGTTTTTGTGTCTTTTTATAACTTAAGGTTTTGCCTAGAGGGATTCTCTATGTTTTGAATCATAGAATCATAGAATATCAGGGTTGGAAGGGACCTCAGGAGGTCATCTAGTCCAACCCTCTGCTCAAAGCAGGACCAATCCCCAGCTAAATCATCCCAGCCAGGGCTTTGTCAAGCCTGACCTTAAAAATATCTAAGGAAGGAGATTCCACCACCTCCCTAAGTAACGCATTCCAGTGTTTCACCACCCTCCTAGTGAAAAAGATTTTCCTAATATCCAACCTAAACCTCCCCCACTGCAACTTGAGAACATTACTCCTTGTTCTGTCATCAGCCATCACTGAGAACAGTCTAGAGCCATCCTCTTTGGAACCCCCTTTCAGGTAGTTGAAAGCAGCTATCAAATCCTCCCTCATTCTTTTCTTCCGCAGACTAAACAATCCCAGTTCCCTCAGCCTCTCCTCATAAGTCATGTGTTCCAGTCCCCTAATCATTTTTGTTGCCCTCCGCTGGACTCTTTCCAATTTTTCCACATCCTTCTTGTAGTGTGGGGCCCAAAACTGGACACAGTACTCCAGATTACCTGTAAGGTATTTACAGGGAATCTGATTACCCTGTAAGGTATTTACCATCCTGATTTTACAGTCTTTTACCTTTTCTTTAATTAAAATTCTTCTTTTAAGAACCTGATTGATTTTTCATTGTTCTTAAGATCCAAGGGTTTGGGTCTGTGTTCACCTGTACAAATTGGTGAGGATTCTTATCAAGCCTTCCCCAGGAAAGGGGGTGTAGGGCTTGGGGGGATATTTTGGGGGAAGACATCTCCAAGTGGGCTCTTTCCCTGTTCTTTGTTTAAAATGCTTGGTGGTGGCAGCATAGGGTTCAAGGACAAGGCAAAATTTGTACCTTGGGGAAGTTTTTAACCTAAACTGGTAGAAATAAGCTTAGGGGGTCTTTAATGCAGGTCCCCACATCTGTACCCTAGAGTTCAGATTGGGGAAGGAACCTTGATAGGGCCTAATCCTACAAAATGCTGAATACTCAGGCCCCAGTCCAGCAAAGCACTTCAAGCATCTGTTTAATTTTGACTATGTGAATAGACGCGTGGCTACAACTCCTATAAGGCAACACCGTGATATGGAAAGGCAGTTTATTTTTTTGTTGCAATGCTTTGAAACAAAATAATTTGGATCAGTTTGACAAAATGAAATATGAAATATTCTGATTTGGATCAGTGTCCCAAAATGAAATATTTCATTTTGATTTTTCTATCAGGAAAATCAAATATTTTCAGTAAAATCAAGAGTTTCCTATGCAAAATTTCAATTCTGAAGAGGCTGTATTTTCCATCAGAATCACATTCTGATGGGAAAATTCTTGACTATCTCAATTATTTTGCTTGGGGGATTTTTTGTTCGCTTAGGAATCTTTTTTTCACAAAATCATACAAGTCAGCCTTCCATTTTCCACAAGAGACCAACTTTAAGCTTATTAGTTATTTAGAATGCACACACGCTACAGCTAACATTAGCACACCCTTACTGAAGTACCAGTATTGAAGTATTAAGTTCTAAATTTTTCCTTTCAATTTCTTTGTGTGCATGTAGCTAAATCAGTGTTATAACAATAAATGTTGTTAATGCAATATCATAAAATGACTGAATATCATTATGTATAATCTAACTGATTTTTCCAAAACTGTGATAAATATTAATGAAATCTACAGCATGTAGCACTTCCTTCCTGGATAACTTGCTGTCATGCCCATTTTTATTTTGTTCACTGTTGTGCCAAAACCTATTTTTTGTCCTCTGTGTCGAGGAAAAAGATTGTACCTCATCTTTTCACAGCTCTGCCCCCTAATCTGCAAAGGAATCTGCTTAGAGGGATCCTGTCATGACACTTGTGGATACTCATTTGTGTTCGAGGTGACTACACAATGAGGACGAGAGAGAGACGTAATCATCCTTCTGTTAGTGAAGTGGAGCGATGGAAAAGAAACCTGGGAAGATCAGCTTTAGCACCTGAAAAAGCAATAAATGGGAAACTGTGCATAGTGGCCCAAGAGGTGTTAATTGTCAGCAGTCAACATTGTGGTGGAGGCATCAGCAGCTTGTAGGCAAAAATGAATCCTTTCTAAAAGCCACCAAGTATGTTAAAAGTGAATATAACACGTATACTAACACTGTAAAATAATTAAGGGACGAGAGAATAGTAGGTATCTATTTTGAACAGAAGGGAAAAAAATCAATCTCAGGGGCCCAGATTCTGCCTTTACTCATACTGAGTAGCGCCTTACTCTGTGATGATTTAAATAAGACAACTTGCTCAGTATGTCCTGCCTAGCATGCATAGGAGTGGAAAAATCAGGGCAATAACTTGCTGATTCAGAGGGGTTGTCTGAATGTATATAAAGCTGGATGAATCCTCCTTCTTAACAGTGCTAAGTGATGAGGTCATGCCAAACATCAATGGAAATATAATTCTTCCTAGAGGCACTGTAATGTCTTAGATTTGGCATATAACCAGATTTGACCTGTGCCATGGAAAATGAGTTTTAGCCTCCTGTGAGACTGTTAGCAGCTGAAGTCATGCCACATGTTATTGGAAGGTTTATTTTATATCGATTTCCTTCTTGGATTTGACCTATAACCTCAGTGTCTTAATATGTGTATTCCTAATTTACCTGCTACTCATATGGGTTCTTCTACAGTGTGTTTGAATGAAAAGACAACCTTTACAGGAGTTGCTCTATTTCACTGTACTGTGCATCTGCCCTTTGGTGAGCAGTCAAAACAACTATGTCTTCTATTGGTCAATTTTATTCTAGTAGTAAAACTGCATTTATCTTTTAATTTCTTAAGGGCCAGATCCTATAGCTAGGATTGCATAGGCTACCCTAATAGACATCCAAGGAGCTTTCCCCACAGTTGGCACCTCTGTGTTTGGGTCACACATAATAATGTGGCTGGGACATGCAGGAACATTATCAATAAAATGTGGTTTTGTCTAAATAGGCTGTTTTTGTCAAAGCCAAAACATTTTGTGGAGGCATATTGATTTGGCTAAAGTTTTCAGTGGGAAGGTTTTTGCAGTCCAGGACTTTCTAGTCACTTCTGATGGGAAAGAGTGAGAGATCCAAGTTGAAGAAGTCTGGTTTTCAGTTTGGAAACAAATGTTTCAATGCACGTTGGTTTTGCACAAAATATTCAAAAGGTTTTGATTTGATTCCAGTGCAGAATGCAAACAAATTACAAAACAGGAGAGTGGGTTTGTTGGGGGGCGGGGGGTACCTGGATTTGTGCTGGAAATGGCCCACCTTGATTATCATACACATTGTAAGGAGAGTGATCACTTTAGATAAGCTATTACCAGCAGGAGAGTAGGGTGGGGGGAGAGAAAACCTTTTGTAGTGATAAACACCCATTTTTTCATGGTTTGTGTGTATAAAAACATTTTCTGTATTTTCCACATCCGATGAAGTGAGCTATAGCTCACGAAAGCTTATGCTCAAATAAATTGGTTAGTCTCTAAGGTGCCACAAGTACTCCTTTTCTTTTTGCAAAAACCTCAACAGTTTCTGTTCCACTCAAGCAGTGGCTGCAGTTCAGTGGTGGATGAAATGATTCCTGTATGTATAATTTGTAAAGGACTTGCAGATTCTATTCCTTTGAGATACTTTTCTAATTACCGTAGAAAATTTCCCTTCCCATAAATGGAAAGATATCTTTTATTAATTTTCTTCACCCACAGAACAGAAAATGATGTGATTTCAATGGAACAAGATTTATTCCACACCATATGTGAGAGGAGCGGGTAAACACATTAACCCTGACCTTTCTCCTGTTTTATTTTGACTGATTGGTTTTTTGAGTGTCTTTTATTTTTGCCTCCTCTCAGTTGGGAGTTTTCTTTTACCCTGAGGGCTTGTCATTTGTCGGCTGCCTTTATTCCACCAAGATACACAAACTAGGACTACATAGGCCTCTGCATCCTTTTCATCCACATGAGGGACCAAACATCTCAGGGCTCTAGTCAGTTTTCATCAGGTGCCTTTTGCTCTGCTAGCAGATTTAGTAGATTATAAATATGCACTTACAGAGAGGAATACTGGCCCTAGACATTAGGCATAGGTGTTGATGATTTTGAGCTGCTTTACCTACCTTCTTTTTATCACTTTGATTTGAAGATGGTGTCCCCCTGAGTCTTAGCTTACACACACTTGCTGTCTAAATCCATGTCCTGCATCCCATCTTTTAAAAAAAAAGTGTTTTTTTCCCTTTGATCCTAGAGATGGTAGCACACCATAGCATTTCCATCCTGTTGCATCATATTATTTGACAGGTTTCAGAGTAACAGCCGTGTTAGTCTGTATTTGCAAAAAGAAAAGGAGTACTTGTGGCACCTTAGAGACTAACCAATTTATTTGAGCATAAGCTTTCGTGAAGCTTATGCTCAAATAAATTGGTTAGTCTCTAAGGTGCCACAAGTACTCCTTTTCTTTTTGCATATTATTTGAGTAAATCATGGGTGTAACAAACATCATGTGATACAGATAGTAGTAAATATTGAAAGGACTCCTCTTTGATTCTGGTTGTAGCAGTTATGTATGAACAGTAATGGTGTGTCTGAATGCTGTGTGCCATGCAATAATGGTACAAATGCTCAAATAGCCATGATGATCCCCAAGGAATAGAGCCAAGATCTGACCATGGTGGTGTTTTCCCAGTACCAGTTACGCTTCTTCTGTGGGGTCCTGCATATAGATCATATAGAGACCAGTGCTCTTGTTTCACTTGATCTCTGTCAGGGTGAGTGGAATGCTGCTGAAAGGAGCACAGTCTGATGCAAGGGAGGCTGCAAGGAAGAGTTGAACAAGTTGAGAAGCACTACCAAGGTCCCTCCTTCCATCTCAGCTGTCAGGAAAAGAAGAGGAGTGGGGGGAAAGGACTAACATACCCTCCCACTTGCCTCTGCCATCCAAAGATGTAAGTTAGGAGGAAGAGGGAGATTCTAATGTGTCTGATGGAGTTGCGGAGAACCAAAACATAATCCTGGCATAACACTGTGCTGTCATGTTTTTGTCCTGATGCTAGTTCAACTTGTGATGACAGTGCTACATCATGGTGCAAACATGATCAGATAGGCCCAGTGTTAGGATATAGATATTCAGGCCTGTCTGTAAAGGCCTGTACTTTAAGAATTTAGTTGTATTCTTATCACTTGGCTAGTTAGAGGTATAAAAGAAAGAATCAAAATCACTGTCTGCCAGTGTAAGGTCCTTCTCTTACTGTGACAGTCTGAGGCCCTGTTCTTAGGCTAAGGCCTTTGGCTAAGCAACAGAGGCAGCCATAAGCTGGGAAGCAACCGGTCACATCCTTACATTCCAAACTAGTCACATTGAAAGAAGGTGCTATTGGGCTGTTAGGAATACAATCCTATCCTGATAGTGCCTATCACCTCCAGAGAAAGGGAAGTGCCTAGAAGATGTAAAAGGAAATTGAGGTTGATAGTTTTCTGTCTGGTAAGAACTCACTTATCAATAGACACAGCTGGGAAACTCTTATGTCTTTATAGATGTAGTTGTGAAATCCTCACTTCTGTATTGTTTTGTCATTATAGTTCCCACTTTGCTATTGTTTATTGCATGGTCTCTGTCTGGCTGTATAATTAATTTTGCTGGGTGTAATCTAATTATTGTGGTGGGATATAATTGGTTAGCTAATCATGTTAGAGTATGTTAGGATTGGTTAGTTAAATTTCAGTAGAATGATTGGTTAACGTATAGCTAAGAATATTACTATATAAATTAGGGGCAAACAGGAAGTAAGTTGGGATTCGAAAATAAGGAAAAAGGAAACTGGAATCATGCTTGCTGGAAGTTCACCCCAATAAACATCGAATTGTTTGCACCTTTGGACTTCGGGTATTGTTGCTCTCTGTTCATGCAAGAAGGACCAGGGAAGTAAGTGGGTGAAGGAATAAGCCCCCTAACATCTTGGTGCCGGGACTTGGATACATCGCATTGGATAGGTGAGTGGCAGCCTGTAAGTCCCCCTTCCCAACAGTCCGCGCAGCTGCTTGGAGGGGGTATGGCGAACTCTCGTGATGGTAGTTGCGGGTTCTGGCAAGCTGGGGTAACGGATTTTTTGAACAAATGGATAAGGAAGAATCAGGGCCCATACCAGGTGCAGGGGTTCACCTGGGATGAGATTGAGAAGGAGATGGGAGAGGTTTTGGGAGACCCCAAGGGATTCAAAAATAAGGAAAAAGGAAACTGGAATCATGCTTGCTGGAAGTTCACCCCAATAAACATCGAATTGTTTGCACCTTTGGACTTCGGGTATTGTTGCTCTCTGTTCATGCAAGAAGGACCAGGGAAGTAAGTGGGTGAAGGAATAAGCCAACCTGTAAAATGTGCCAGCCTTTGAACTGTGGGGCAAATCTCAATATTTGCACCTGTGACTGCCTGATCGAGGTCACAAATCCTCAGTGACAACCTGGTTGAGGACACACATCCTCAGTGGTTAGTCTGAGCCTGCACTTCACAATGTGGGTGCAGTCCGAATGCTTGTGCCACTAACTACAGGATTTGTGGTCTGTCAAGGTTCCTTCCCCACTCTGAACTCTAGGGTACAGATGTGGGGACCTGCATGAAAACCCTCCTAAGCTTATTTTTACCAGCTTAGGTTAAAACTTCCCCAAGGTACAAACTATTTTACCTTTTGCCCTTGGACTTTATTGCTGCCACCACCAAGCGTCTAACAAATATATAACAGGGAAAGAGCCCTCTTGGAAACGTCTTTCCCCCTAAAATCCTCCCAAACCCTACACCCCCTTTCCTGGGGAAGGCTTGATAAAAATCCTCACCAATTTGCATAGGTGAACACAGACCCAAACCCTTGGATCTTAAGAACAATGAAAAATCAATCAGGTTCTTAAAAGAAGAATTTTAATAGAAAAAAAAGTAAAAGAATCACCTCTGTAAAATCAGGATGGTAAATACCTTACAGGGTAATCAGATTCAAAACACAGAGAATCCCTCTAGGCAAAACCTGAAGTTACAAAAAGACACAAAAACAGGAATATACATTCCATTCAGCACAGCTTATTTTATCAGCCATTTAAACAAAACAGAATCTAACGCATATCTAGCTAGATTGCTTACTGAGTTCTAAGACTCCATTCCTTTCTGTTCCCGGCAAAAGCATCACACAGACAGAGAGAACCTTTGTTTCTCCCCCCCCTCCAGCTTTGAAAGTATCTGGTCTCCTCATTGGTCATTTTGGTCAGGTGCCAGCGAGGTTATCCTAGCTTCTTAACCCTTTACAGGTGAAAGGGTTTTTCCTCTGGCCAGGAGGGGTTTTAAAGGTGTTTACCCTTCCCTTTATATTTATGACATGGTCTCAGGCAGGTAGTCACAGATTTTGCAGGTCAAAGAGGCTACACTTTTGAAAATGCTACAAGCCAGATGCTACTCGTGTTTCTTAAGGCATGTGTGGAAAACACTTGGGTACCCCACTGACAGGTATAGTATAAGGACATGAACAGAATAGAAAATTGTGCTGAGATGATTTTGTGACTCTCTGAGATTTCATTTGAGGATAAAGTGGTTCACTAGCTTTGCAAGACTGCCCTATTCTATCCTACAATAAACTGTTCGTTTTTTAGAGGTGGAGGCTCAATCACAAATATAGTACAACTCCAAACAGTATGTCTCCTTTGCAATTAAGGGATAACTGTCCTTTATAGCGTTAGTGCATGGCTCCATCTCTTTTTCTTCGGCTACATAAACATTTCAAGTGCTGTTGTTTTTACAGCAAGGACCATATTTTCCCACCCTATTGAGAATAGTTAATGGTTTTGCTAAAATAATGCACCTCTGATTCTATTGCTGTAATCTAAATGCCAGGCCACTGTTGCCTCCCATTTTATCCAGCATCAGGCTTTGCCTGCAATTTATGGAAATCTTTAAATATTCATCAATTCAAGCTGCTAGCAAGCATAGGGCAATGCACATTCCCTGCACGTAGCTTTAGTGTTCATACAGGAGATTTGAAGTGTGGTTACAAGATGATAACTATATTGCCTGAAGGAGATAAGTCCCGCTCTGCCAGAATGGTGCTTTGTATATAATTAGTGTAAAAATTCAGAGGAATAGAGTTTATCTTTGCAATCGTCTTTCTCATTAAAAAAGAATCATAATGAAAGAACAAAGTGGTCCCTGCAGTGAATTGAATTGCCTCCCTATGTTTTCATTAAATCAAAGACTCAGCAGCATCCAGTTTTGTAGAACCCAATTGCAGGCAGTACACAAGACCCGCAGTAGAGCCCCTATGCAGATCATATTTTTTTGTGCAGGCTTGGAAGTGAAATGTGTTTATCTTACATGGGAAACAGCCTCCTTGCCTCTTTTCTTCTTCTAATTTCATTGTCTTCTGCTGACAAGATGCTAGTGGTATAAAGAGTACTTGTGGTGCTACTGGTAGTAACTTTGCTTGACGCAAACCAAAGTACTTTACCCTCTTTCACCTAGAAAAAGCATCATAAAAGATCGTATGAACCAATGGAAGAGAAAGCTCTGGCAGCTGATAAGGGCTTAGGTTTATTTCACAATTTCCTATTCATTGTAATGACACATTTTCTGCCGAGCAATGACACAAATGGCAATTTCCTCCTCCTTTAACTGCATTATTATCAACGTAATCTTGTGACAACAGTTGTACAATAAATGCATCTTCAGGACAGAAACTTACCAATATTCTGTAAATCAGTGTGTTAAGAGTTTTTCAGTCTTTTTATAGAGACATTCATTTTTCTTCTGTTCTATTTTGGCTCTTCTGTGAGCCATTAAAGCGTGATCCCTTTATGGTCCTGTCACATTTCTGGGTGCCAGTGCTATGACAATAATTAAGCTTTTCATCTTTAAAATGTTTATAAACATTTAAGTGCTCATGCTTACAAAATACCTGTGAGTGAAATACAATAACTATTATCCCAATTTTGCCAATTAGACGACTGAAACGGAGAAGCTGAGGCTTCCCCAAAAGCGCAGAGGGAGTCAATGTCTGAGCCACAATTAGAACTAGGGAATTCCTTGGGCCTAGCTCTTTGCTCACATCTAGCCTTTCTTGTAGGGCCTGATCGCTGCTGTCAAGTGGAGTCCTTCCATTGACTTCAATGGGAGTTGGATCAGACTCATAAACAAAAAGGCACTGTGGTTTTATCCAATAGGGTCATTCAAGACAACTGATTTTACCTCATAATTCTGAAGTGATAGTCTGTAGGAAGACCTGTGGTAGGGAGCTGAGGAGGAAAAAGGGTTTTCTCTCGGAGATTTCTCCCAAATTGTTCTGTTGGGTGCATGGCATTGCCCTGTCAAACAGCACATGGGCTGTTTTCACAAACTTCACAGATCCCTTGGGATCCATGCAGATCCTAGTATATATTGATAGGAGGAATGGGTGAGAAGGGGAGGCTAGGACCTTCAGTGTGGATGCTCTGTGCCAGCCCTGGGTCTCTGGCAGTGTGGCTCCATAATTTTCAAGGCTTCTGCTTCTAGCAACTACCCCCAAGATCTCTACTGTGGGGGAGGTAGGTTCCCAGCAGCAGAGAAGAGACCAAAGAAAAGTAATACAACCTCTAGCTGTGTATTATCTTTCCAGCCTTAGCATGACAGGGCCAGCAGAAGTACAATGCAAATCCACCTCTCTCCCCAGCCTATCTCTCCCACTGCAGAGATCCACAGACCAGTGGAGAGTCCTCCATGGGGAAGGGAAGAACCCAGGTGGGGGCCTCAGCACCCAATGGCAATTCAGGAGAGGGAGAATGTGTGGAAATCTAGGGGAAACAACTGGGTCCTTAGCTTTTCCACACCTAATGCAGGTGACCGTCACTTGTCAGAGATGCATTTTTGGCACTATTCCAGAAATACAGCAAATAGAGGTTGAAATCAAGCTACAGCAGTACCATTTTAAAGTTAAATAGGAAATATTATTCAACCTAATGATCTTGGTGAGGTAATAGAATTTTTACAAAATAAAACTGGTGCATGTGTTGGTGATTCTTCATCTAACAAACTGATTATCTGTTTTTAAAGAAGATTTTAAATTCAGAGCCAGACCCTCTTTAGATGTAAATTGGCATAGCTCTACTGACTTACTTAGCCTCTGCTGGTGTCTATTTAGTGTGTGTAGGATAATGTTGTAACGTGTGTGTTTCTTTTGTTTATTTGTTTTTCATTGGTGTTTGGTTCTTTTTTGCTTGAGTGTCACAGTATGGGTTAGACTGCTCATTCTCCATGGTTTGAGATGACAGATTGTGCGGTGCTGTCATTCTTTAAGGCTAGCTAGAGAGAAAATCTGAGCAAATATAATGAATGGGATGTTCTAAATATTTCCTCCTTTAATATAGAGGCCAGACCCTTAGCTGGTGTAAATTTGTGTAACTCTGTTTATTTCAATGGATCTACAGTGGTTTACCACAGCTGAGGATCTGGCTCTAGGATGCCTTCCCTTGATGCATAGGTAACTTCAGTAAATAAGTGTTGGTAGTATTTATTATTAATTTCTGTTACTGTAGCACCTAGAAACCCCATTAAACATAATAGTCTATTGTGCTAAGCACTGTGTAAGCACATACTACGAAACAGGTTCTTGCACCAAAGACCTTTTGGGTGAGATCCCCCCCACCCCTTTACACCAGGTAAAAAGACAGGAGTGACATAAAGGGCCCACAGTTTTGGCTAGGGGAGGATTCACCAAGCAAGGAGGCTCAGTAGGAGACAGCCATAAAGCTGTACTCTGAGGAGCCCTTCACAAGTCCTGGTAAAGGGTATGTTGGGGGTGGAGTGCGGGGTGGGAGGAGCACATCAAGGATGGCTGTAGCATGCAGCCCTACTGAGATTCCAGACAGTGCTGCAGCTTTAAGTTAGAGCTGCCTCCCCAGGCTGCCCTAAGAGTCCTGGGAGCCAGTTTAAGTTATGCCAAGGGCCTCTCCGATCCCTGGAGCAGTCGGTGAGCTGAAGGGCACAAAGGTGGCTTGCAATCACAATAGCCTCCCTTTCCTACTGGGATGTGAGTTACACCTTTTCTCCTTGCATCAATTTGTTGTATTTTAATAAATATTTAGTGGGAAGGGGAAAAAAACTATACTATGAGGAGTAATGGTTTTTACCATTACTAATGTAACTACATTGCTTTTGACAGTTATAGAATACCAAGGACTTACTTGCAGTTTTTGAGAGTGGTACACTTTACCTATCCTAAAGTGATAATTGTTCAGTCTGGGTGAAATCCTCACCTCACTGAAACCTATGGGAGTTTTGCCATTATCTTCAGTGGGGCCAGCTATGTGTCTGACTGAAAGTAATGAAACAAAAGTGGCATTAGAAAACTTCCTGCCCTACATTACAGCTGCAGCATCAGACTTGCTAAAATGTCAGTGGTTACTGTGTGCTTCCTTTATGTGACTGGCAATACTTGTGCATGGATATTAATAGGTAGCATGTGATGGGCTGAGATCATCAGCACTCTGAGAAATGCCTACTTTTTTCCCCTTGTATTTGAAATTTTTGAATACAAATAAAAAAAAATGGAATCTAGTCATGGTTGATTTAGTGTGGATTTTGTATGGATTTTATTTTTATTTCTAGAAAACAGTGATCTGTACTTATCAGGAGGAGATTTCTCTACAATATGACAGTGAAGTAAGACAAAACTGACACAGAAAAAGAAAATAGCACATACATGATTCTTTAAAGGAAACTGACACACCAAAGAAAAATAATGTATGGTTGTTTCAAGATAAGAATTCAAGTCAGGCTCTCAGAACAATATCGCCTTCAGCATTCTCAAAGATACGCAGATAACCATGAAATGTACTATAGTGTTTTTGCCAATGAAAGATTCTTTTTCTTTCAAAATAGGGATCTCACTTATCAAGTGCTTTCCATATTACAGCATCATGATGCTAACAGTTAGGCATAGTTGAACCTCCAGAAGTTAGAGTGCTTATCCATAACTTTTCCATTGGGTACACCACTGTTACCATTAACATCAATAGAAATAGTGCATAATTGTAGAGGAGAAAATGGCTCCTGTAGACCCTACAGAAGAATCATTTTGTTTTGATCACAGAAATACATGCCAGGTAGACTGACTTAGATAACATATGTTGTATTTTTAATATCTATGTATCTTTCAGTTCTTGTTTTATGGGGATTGTGTCTGTGTGCAAGTCTATAGAGAGAGGTGTTGTCTTTTTGGGTGATGGAATTATTTGAGAGTCAATATTCTCTAGATTAAAAAACAATGGATCACCACCAATTCATCAGGATAACTGTGTCATATTCTGCAAGGGAAGTCAGGGGTAATCCTCGAGGTGGAAATAGGCATAGAACTCTAAGAAGTAAACGGTGCTGTTTTTAAAATTATAGCGAACACAGAAAGGCTTACATTAATGGCTCTGGCTCAGTAAGACTCTATCTGCTGTCTCTCACTTCTCTCAAAATGCTCAGTTTTTCTTCCATACTTTTTAATAGATTTCATTTTGACAGGAGTCTGAGAAAGTGTCTTTTCCATATTTCTTAATATTTTGAACAGTGAAATAGAAAAAATTATTCATTTTCAGTCTCTTCTATCACATTCATTAGAGTCATTTCTCTCTGGATTTTCAATGTGCCTTGTGTTTCCCTGTGTCTCTCTGTTTCTGTTTCCACTTTGTGATCATAAGTTGTGTGTTCGAGGGACTGCTTGTGTCCTGTGAATTTCACCATTGAAAGGTAGTCAGTGAAGCTTCTCTGACCGGCTCTGCAGGATATATTACTGTTGGTTTTGTTCTGAGCATCTCTGAATGGTGCACACTAGTTTTTCAGGGATTAGCCTGTGGTGGACTGAGCATTGTTTAGTGGGATTGTTAGAATCATGGATACACAAGAAAACAGCAGTTTGAGAAGCCCCAAAACAGTTGTTTTCAATCAAAAATTGGGAACAAGGAGAGGAATGACTGGTACCACTAGAAAGGTGTGGAATTGCAAAACAACAGAAATAATTACCTGCATGTTGTCTCTTCCAGATCAATAAGATGAAAAATCAATGTTGTTATGTAGTGCACTAAGTTACAATACTACTTCTCTGCAGTCATCACTCCATAGGAAGAACAAACCAGCGTCAAACTGTATTGACTACTTGTGAAGAAAACATATCTAATTTAGCAGGTTCTAGATATGTGCACTGCTTTTTGCAATTTTGCTTAGTGGCCTTCACATTTGTTAGAGTAGAATTGTCTAGCTGTGGAAACTAAACTGAGCGTCTTTATTGCAGACTTTTAAGCTAGATATTGATGGTAAATTTTGAATTGAAAATTCATTCAGTATGAGAAGGAAAACAGAAAATTTGTATTTTTGAATACACTATTTCCATGTAAGGAACATGCTAAATTAATTCCTTAAGTAAGAATTATTTCTATTATGTATTAATATTGTCCTTTTAAAAGTAGAAATTATACATTTCTTAATAGTGTACACTTCAGAGCCTCAAATGATTGAGAACTGAGAGGTTTTTTTTTCTCTTCCTGAATTGCTTGTGGTTGGGACAATTATACTATCATAGAAAATAAGAAGACCTCTTGAGCTCAACTTTCAAACATTTTGCCACCAAATTGAACCATTACAATAGCAGTAACCAGGAACAAGTGGTATTTGTGCCCATACCACTTTTTCAAAGAAAGGTGCCAGTTGGGTATATTTAGGGCTACCATATTTCAAGTTCCCAAATAGAGGACACTGCCAGAGGGAGGGGGAGGGGATTACAGTTTCCATGGCAATACCATGCCATTCCACCCTTACTTCTGTGCTGCTGCTGGCAGCAGTGGTGCTGCCTTCAGAGCTGGGCACCCAGCCAGCAGCTGCCTCTCTCCAGCCACCCAGCTCTGAAGGCAGCGCCACCAGCACCAGCAGCTCAGAAGTAAGGTGGCAAATCCAATAAACATGCACGCTGCTATTAGGGAACACTGGGAATTGAAGTTCTACAAGAATCAATGTTGGAGTCGGGGGGAAAGGATGAGTGAGGAAAATTAATGGACATTTGTTCATATTTTAAAAATCCACCCAGACAGAGATCAGAGGACCAAAAAGAGGTCATGTCCAAGAAAGCCCTAAGTATAATTAGAATGTGGGCCCAAAAAGTTAAGCCTGGGAAGGGAAGCTTCTGGGGGGCCTGGCCAGAAAATGCTCCTGCAAATATATTTTCAAAGTAGCTCACATAAGTGGAAGGGCCCATGAAGTTCACATATTTTGCACCAGAAAATGCACCTGCACCAGGGGAGCAGACTATACCAGCTCCCCCATGTTGCCTTATTAGGCGCTCAATTTATCCAGAGTCCCAAAAGACTGACAGATATTCACTTGACAGTATTCTCTGGCACTCCTTTGCCCACATTGTTACCAACATGTGGCTCAGCGAGGAGAAAAAAAGAAGGCCTGTGTGCACTAGGGACCTCACAGAGCCCCGCATTATCCCCACTATAGGCAATATAGGCCAGGAGTTAGCTCTCTCCTATTTGCCAGTAGAACAAGTGTTCCCAGGTACAGATGTAATATACAATCTGTCGTGAATCTCTGGGAAAAGGATCTGGAGCGTGAGTCACTCCTGGTAACCATGTTCTCTAAACCTTGGGTGGTTGGTGACAAAAGTTCAAAAGCATAAGCGCCAACCCCGTGAGTGCTTTGGGACTGGAGCACCCAGGGGAAAAAAGTACGGGGTGCTCAGCCCCACAGATCAGCTCCCCCTTCTCCCCCCACAACCCTCCCACCAGCGGGTCCCGCGGATCAGCTCCTCCCACTCCCTCCCTGTGCCTCCTGCCCGCCGCAATCAGCTGTTCAGGAGGCGGAGGAGCAGGGGCAGGAAGAGGTGCAGAGGGGGTGGAACAGGGCAGGGGTGGGGTGGGAAGAGGTGGGGTGAGGCAGAGTGGGGGTGGGAAGAGGTGGGGCAGGGAGGACTGGAGGAAGGAGTGGAGTGGGTGCAGGGTCTGGGATGGAACGGGGGATGAGAACCCTCTGGCAGCTCGGGAAGTCGGCGCCTCTGTTCAACAGTCCATAGAAACAGGTTCCTTTTAGGGAATCGTTGTGGAAAATTCAAAATGCCAGTCGGCTACTTCTGTCTGCCCGGAGTACTTCCTGAGTGCCATTCTCAGGAGGGTTTATTTTAATAAATTCCTCTGAGTCTGGACAGCATCAAGGTCATGAGAGAGTTTCATGACTCCAAATAGTTCTCATGTCCGGTCCTGAGTGCTAAGAAGTGCACTTGTTCCCTTCAGTCCAGGCTTCCCAGGCAATGAGGTGGCTGTGACATACTGGGGCACAGTCCAGACTAGTGCGGGGGCTGTTACCCAAGCCCTGCAACATTGGGTGCTTTACAATGCCTTGCTGTAGTAGCTCCTGGGCTACTTATAAACAGTCTTCCAGCATGCAAATCACACCCTGAGTGTCTGTGTGTAACTGTAGCCTGCCAGCAACACCGTGGCTCTTGTCAGCTTTGGTTATGCTTCAGGGTGACCCCAACACACCCGCAGTCCCAGATCTTCCCCCAAAAAATGTATGTCCTGTACTACACAGCTTATTCCTGGACAGTACAAATAAATGAAGTCTGCTATTCCTTTAAGGGAATAATATGCCAGTTTATATTAAATAGAGTACTCCAATTTAAACAAGCTGAATTAGATAAAACAGTAAAACAAGTTTATTAACTACAAAGAGAGGTTTTAAATGAGTACAACTAATGAGGCATAAAAGTCAGAAGTGGTTACAAAAAAAATAAAGATAAAATGCTTACCAATGCCTAATTTAACAAACTATATAAGAATTGAGGCAAGTTTTTCTTACCACAAGTTTTTCTTTCAGCAGATTCTGACCAAACTCTCAGGTAAGGAAACCCTCCCCACCCCAAGAGTGAAACAGCAGTTTTCCTTGTCTTTTTAGGTGTCAGAGACAGACAGGAAGAGAGAGGAGGGTGTCTTGGGGTGTTTGTCCCTTCTTTTTGTAGTTTTAGCCCCCCTCTTGAAAAACATTTGCACCTGAGACCCAGGAGACAGTCTATGTGGAAGGATATTCCCTGCTGTTTTTTCCCTCACCTGTTTGACCTTCCTTTTTTTATCTTCCTGCTTGATGACGCTGCTTACTGCTTAAATGCAAATTAAGGCAAGCACACATACCTACCTTTGTTTAGGACAGACCTGACTTCTGCCTGGGCAGGGCTGTGGGGTTTGAAACATGTGTTAATAACCTCACACAGGGGAATCTTACAACTTCACATACAGTGTAACCACACGTATTTTATCAGGACAATACTGACCAGCAAATTATGAGTTTTCAAATGATACCTTACAAGTTTTCAAATGATACCTTACCTTACTCTGTACAAAAATTATTACAGTAGTGTTCAGGGTGTGAATACAGGGATGTATACCATCACCGTGGCCTACAGGAACAAGAAGGGGTTCCATTCCATCAGTCTGCAGGTTGTCCATGATGCAAAATCACCTAATCACAGACACATTGGCAAACCAGCTAGGGAGATCCCTCGTTCTCAAGAGATCTGAGCTTGTGGAAGACATAGACTCTAGATACTTGCATGGATTCTGAGTATGTTGTGTGGTTTCACCATTATTATAAAGGCAGACTCTACCAAGCAAAATCACAGATATGTGATGTACTACCTCTGTAACACATCTTAAAGACAAGGCTCATGACTCCTCCCTCATGACTTCTCCTTCAGAGAACTGCTGTAGTATTACCTCCCTCACCATTAGGACATCCTTCTACTCAGCAGAGAAACTGGGCTTCCTCCTGCACTGGCAGTATCTACTCTTATCATGGTGGAAATGTAGGCACAAGTGTCTTTCCATTCTAATTAAGGGGCACACAGAAGTGGCCTGGTATGTTGAAGGAATTTAGAATTGTGCTTTAATTTGAATATACCTTCCAAAAAGTGAAGTGGAGCAGAAAATGATTTAATTTTTTGTACCCATGTCAAGCAGTGGTACATATTAGAATGATTTGCACTGTCCCCTCTGCATAACTTTGCAGGCACACTAATTAAGGTTTTTCCTCCCTAAACCCATTGAGTTGATTTGCATGGACACACAGACAAAGAGAACAAATAAAGTAAACAATAACAAATTGAGACTAGGAGCAATAGCAAGTGAGACTAAGACCTCAACGTCAGCTGGAGCAAAGCTAGGGTTCTGAGCATGATGTGGAAACTGGACCATAAAATAGGTAAAGTACTGAACAGGCTAGCAGCATGATCATATGCACAGCTCTCCTTTTCCTGCCTGCTTAATTTGAAGGTGTTAATTTAAATCGAGGATCAATGGCTTCCTCCACTGACTCCACTCGTTCCATCACATCAAGTTTATGCTTCTTGTCCTCACTGCCAAGACCTTTCATAACTCTGCCCCTTACTACTTCTCTGGTTTTGTTTCTTACTCAGACCCCTTTCCCTCCAGTAATGTCAGCCTCAACCTCCTGTATGCCTGCTTTATCCATAGCTATCTTTGTGCTTTCTTCCATGCAGTCCCCTATGGAAGCCCTCCCTAACTGACCTGAGGGTTGCTCCTTTTGAATCCTTCCTCAAGCACTGCTTCTGCTTTTGAGTTAGACCATAGCTCCTTCCCTACTCATTCCGCCTCTGCCATATCAGTAAAAATGTGCATTGTAATCTCTCCCCCCCCCCCCCCGCACACACACACACAGTTTGCTTATTATTTCTAGGGGGAACAGTTGAAATCCTCTGGAAGGAATGACCTGGTGAAGGATGGCACCACACTAGAGCACTTTTGTAAACTAACAGCCATAGTACCATAGTGCCCAATCCTGATGGTGTCCCTTTGACTGAATGAATCAGTGGGAGTTTTGCCTGACTAAGAACATCAGGACTGGGTCAAATATTTGTCTTGGGCAGGAGGGTGTGTGGGGAGTGAGAGAGAGAAAGAAAGCTGTGCTGTATTTTAGACGAGTGCATTATTTCTGTTCTGAAATTGCCTTCTCACTACATCAGCAAGAGGTGATCTCTGTATCACAAATGAAATTACCCCAGCAGCACGAGCTTTGATTTATGCATAAGCTGTGAAAAGAATTTCATATAGGTAAAGTTGGAGGGGAAAAATACCCTTTTTCAGTCAGGAAATTCATTAATGTGGAATATTATGATTCGCTTTAGAGTCCTTGTGCTCTACCAAAGCAAATGGAAGTTATAGCTCAACCTTTGGAATTAAAATATAAGTAAGGAAATAATAATGTATATAGCTTTGATGTATTAAGTATTTCACCTTGAACACTGGTATAATTTCTCCAGGTGGGATAACATTTTCCTGACTGCTGCCATGGAAACAAAGCCAATACATTTTTCTTTGAAAGAATAATCCCTTGTGGATAGGAAGTTCTGGTAAAGAGTTTTGCACAGTTTTTGGTTTCAGTGTTGTAGAATGAGAGTTCCATACTGACAACAAGTCACATCAGAAGTATGCATCCCTCTCATGGTAGTTTCCAGGCCTTTTAATCTGAAGGCAAGGGAATCCTTAGGATCCTGTTTATTAGACTCTGTATGTTCTAATTTATAAAGTAGCACATTTCAGGTCCCAAGGCTACTATTCTCAGTTGCCAACTCACTTGTAACATTGGTCAAGTCATGTAGCGCAAATTTTTCATCTTTGTCTTCTATCATGGGCAGCTGGGGAAACAGAGCATGTTGAAGACAAGGGCCAAGGAATTATCTACTGGTGTAGAGCACAGCATTGCCACCTCTACAGTTTTATCATTCATCTTATTAGATTTGGTGTTTTTCTTAAAGCCCCAGATCTTGAAGTCATGTGAAGATCTCAGCTTTCATTTATTTTAAAAAGAAGTATATTTCTAGCATGATTGTAGAGAAAAGCTTGTAAACATGAAACCTAAAGGCTCAAATACCAAAAGCAAATAGAAAGAATCTGAAATGTTAGTATTTTCAGCTCTCATGATTTTTAAATTAATCTCGTTAATTTTGAGGTCTGACTTCTGATTTTTGAATTTTTATGGCTGGCAATACTGACGAGGAGGACATAGACGATCAGTCTGCTCAGCAGCTATACTGAGAATAGGATGGCATAGGGGATCAATGTGCCCAGCAGTTTGCCTTGTTGCTGCTCCAAAGAAGGAGAAATGTGCTTTACCTGGCCGTAGTGGGACAGGAGAGAGAGGTGGCAGACCCGGGGAAATAGCAGGTTGACTAATGCTGCTGACTAAGCCCATCTCAGAGGTGACTAACACAGTCACCATAGTTTGCCTACTGGTGCACTGAGAAGTGAGATGGGCTGTCTTGCCCTCCCCGCTAGCCAAGATTATGCCATACTATTGAGACATCACTTTGGTACATGATCTACTGCTGCAGAGTTACAACTGCCATCCACTCCATCCACTTAGTCTTCATCCAGTCTTGTGGATTAGTGCAAATGGAGATCAGCTTTGAAGCAGTTTCCCTATAGTTAAAGCCAGTACCATAGCATGATAGTAATAATATTGAAATTTATATCACCCATAAACTTTCTATAGCAGTGTAATTAGTAGGGCCATTAATACTACCCAAGCTTAGTTTTATTTTATTGCTGTGAACACAGCTTGTAATCATACAAATGACATCAGCAATAATGCTTAAGGGCACCTGTAAGCCAAGGTATTTCAGTCAGTTGAGCTAGAACTTAAGCAGCATCTCTGTGGAGAAAAGCAGGGGTACCTGGAGTCCCCCCACCCACCACCACACACGCACACAGTCCGGTGGGTGACACTTACTTAGTTGTTTTCCTTACTGATTTTTTTCCTAACAGAAAAAAAGATCAGGTCTGATCTTCTTTTGCTTACATCAGTCTTAAATCTGTGTAAATCCATCTATTCCAGTGCTGTTATTTCTGGTTTATACCAGAATTTGCAAGAGGAGAACTGAGCCCAGTGTTTTTTAGAAATGTTATTCTGTCATCCGTTTCTGAAATTCAAAGGTGTGTATGTGTGTCCCTACACGTTTTATGGTATTCTATATGGGAGACTATTCAGATTATAATCTTACCTTGTATTTTCATGCTGTTGATGGAATTATTATTAGTTTCTAGGTACTGAGGGAGAGAAGTTGCAATTCAGTTGCGTTTTTTGTTTTGTTTTTCTTATGGGGCTCGGGGTGATTCTTTGTGTTTTGGGGTATGCCTTGTTTTGTTTTTCATTTATAGTATCATGTGACTGTAGAGAAGTGCCATGCCCTTGGGTTTGAGAAAGTACAGTCCAATTAACCTTGGAACACAGGTTTACCAATTGGTGGCTTGGGTTTGTTTTTAAAATATATGTTCTTGGAGTAACCCAAAGCTGCAGCATTGTACTAGTGCATGAAAACTTGAGAACAGTGTAATAGACTAGAAGCTAACTATAAATGGTGATACTGACTAATCTATTTTCATTGACCAACCAGAATGTAAAATGTGATAATTAAACAAATAGCACAGAGTGGAACTGTAAATCAATTTTAAACATTCTTTCTGTGTTAATAATTTAAAGTACTACTTGTAGAACAAAGGAAATTTGTAAGGAAATTTTTTTAAATGTGTTTTTTAAGCTGACAGTTTCCATTTAAGAGGAAAATTAAAAGGCCCATTTTATATAAAGGTCTACATTTGCTATATGGAGGCTGGATTCTGCCATGCCGTTCTGCCGATACACACTGATGGGGAGCAGTGAGGGTCAGGAAGTAAGGAGCTTTCCCTTGCATAGTCTAGTTAAGGACTGGGCAGAATAGCAGTCCCTGTGCTCAAGGGAGCTTAGAAGCTGCTCTTATTAATTCTCCAAGGAAACTAAGCACCCTAAAGGGGACATGAAAGGGCAAAGAGTAGGCGGAATGAAAGCGCCACTGCCACCCTATGCACTGAACAGTGCAGCTTGTGGCCATCGTGGTATATGTTGCATGCTTTAAAAGGTGGTATCAGTTTGCATTCTTCACTGTGCAAAAGGAAGCTCACTGCCTTTTCATTGCCCCTAACTCAGAGCTATGTTTACAAAGCATAGTGTAGTCCATTCTGAGCTTTCCTCTGGCTGAAAATGTAAAAAATACCCCAGAGAGAGATCAGAACCAGGACCGGCTCTAGGCACCAGCAAAGCAAGGATGTGCTTGGGGCGGCACAATTCCAGGGGCGGTATTCCGGGACCCCCCCCCCCTTTTTTTTTTTTGCTTGGGCAGTTGCACTCTCGGAGCTTGGGGCAGCACATTTTTTGCTTTGGGTGGTAAAAAACCTAGAGCCGGCCCTGATAAGAACCTCACTCAGAACTCTCTAAACAACCAGGTTATTTTACTGTGTTTAACTAAAAACTTGGGATAAGACAATATTTCATACAGAACTCAAATTTATTCAACAAATGAGGTTACCTTGAAGACCTAATTTTATCTCTGTTTGAGGATACTATGTCTTGAAAATATGAATGGTCTCTAATGATTTTCTCTATTTAATCTATTTAAAGCTAAAAGTGCATTTGAATATTGTCACTGAACTTCTCAGCTTTTCCTATTAGCTCTACTGGAAACTGAAAAGGCAAAAACTATTAAGAAAGTCTTATTTAAAGAAAGTTTAGACAAATGTAGATCTGTGAACAAACAAGCAAGCAGTCTTTTATATAGAGCCACTCATTTAACAGTCTCTGCCATAGGCCCTTTGGGTTACTTTTAAATCTCCTATAAGAATATTAGATCTAGTGCATAGATAGATCTAGCCTATGCTGAAGCTCAACTTCTATTACATTTTAACCACCATTTGTTATAGTGCTTTGCATATGATGGTGATAAATTTTAAGATCAGGGAACTCAATAGGTGTTCCTCTTTCTGTTAGAGTCATGATTCACTGGGTAACAGTTACTATTTTAATTCTACTAATGCTTTTTACAAACAGATTCCAACTACTAATATTTGATTCTTGAAAAGGTTCCAGGACTCCCTGATTCTCCTGTAATGTAGTTTGTGTAACAAACTCTATTGGTAGTATTGCCTCTCTTTTTGACTCCAATAGATGTGGAGAACAGCCAACAACCATCCATGGCTTGGATATGCAGAACTAATACTAGTATTTGTTGGAAGTACATCTCTTCAGATCATGAGTTGCTATTTGCATCACACAAGTAGAAAATAAAATTCCAAAATACATTGATCCACATGATATTGGCCACCCAAACATCACAATCAATTTCTATTATAGCAGTAGAGTAGTTTCTTCAGTATTTAATATTCTTAATAGATTGTATGAGTGAAACAGAAATCTTTTGGTTTAAACATATTTGTTTGATGTTTGTTCCTGTCTCCACTGTAGAAGTGCATTGTATAGCTTCTGTTTTACAATCTCTGGTTGAGCTTCCTTCAATGTTGTAGATTTTACAAGTTTTTGTTATGCAGTTAGGACCACTGTATGCTTTAGAGTACCAAACTATGCTCCTCAAACATAGTTAATTAGAGTCTTCTGCCTTAGTGAAATGCTGGTTGTTCTTGAATGGAGATGCAGTGCTTTGTTCTCTTCCTGATTTTTGGCTTTCTTGTTCACAGTGGCAACATTTAATTCTATAACAATTTATAGAATTCTTGGTGAAACAAGTTTTTTTAATCATAGACTACTTTGTTCTTTAGGAAATATAGTAGATTTGTTTTATCTTCAATTTATGGTTCATTACAAAGTTAAGAATTTATAAATTGGTCTTACACTAAGCTATCTTGTAGTTCCTCAGGGACCTCTTCATTTAGCTGACATCCTAATTGTTCAGGGTTTTCAGCCAGTTCTGGCAGAGACTCTTCATGTCCTCTAGTACAGAGGTCAACAAACTGCAGTCTGTGGAGAGTTGGCTGGTCGCCTGGTATAAGCACTCCTCTGTGCTGCTGAGAGGAATTGAGCAGATTAAGCAGAGGAGGTGAAATGAAGAGCAAAACTGGATAATATGATTAACTTTTTTTGTCAAAAATTAAAAAATGCCCATCTCATTCCAGGCAACTAACAATACACAATTACTTTCCTGTGGAACCAATTGCTGTAGTTGACACAGGGATGTGATGCAATCATGACTGGGAATGGAGGTGCTCCCAATTGCAAATTTGAAGGGCAGTGTTTCATAAGACAATGTCTATAAAGATGTGGCCCATGCTGTGGAAAAAATCTGAGAACCTCTGCTGTCAAACGCTTGAGTTTACACTCTGCCCATTCTTTTTGGAGTCCAACTCCAAAATAACTAGTTAATGCAACTACTCATGCTTGGTAGGTCTAGATAGGGGCAGGTCCTATTAGACTGGCACCATGAAACAGTGTTTTCTGTTCCTCAGTCCAGTGGCTCATTTGGCTTCTTTATCCCAGCTAGGTATAATAAGCTTCCTAGGATGAGTTGTTTTTTTTCTTCGAAGCTAACCAGTCTTTGGCCATGTCTACACTACGAAAGTACTTCAGTTTTACAGAAGTCGATTTTTGGGAACAGATTGTATAAAGTTGAGTGCATGCATCCACACTAAGCACATTAATTCGGCTGTGTGTGTCCACGTTATCGTGGCAAGCGACGACATTCCGAGCGGTGCACTGTGGGTAGCTATCCCACCGTTCCTGCAGTCCCCACTGCCCATTGGAATTCTGGGCTGAGCTCCCAATGCCTGATGGGGCCAAAAATTTGTTGCGGGTGGTTATGGGTAAACGTTGTCAGTCAACCCTCCCTCCGTGAAAGCAACAGCAGACAATCATTTCATGCCCTGTTCCCTGGATTACCTGAGCAGATGCCATAGCACAGCAAGCATGGAGACCGTTCAGCTCACCGCAGCAGTTATGACCATTGTGAACACCTCGCGCATTATCGTGCAGTTTATGCAGAACCAGCACCTGAAAAACCAGGCGAGGAGGCGACGGCAGCGTGGTGATGAGGACATGAACACAGATTTCTCTAAAATTGCAGTCCCCAGCAATTTGGAGATCATGGTGTTACTGGGGCAGGCTCATGCCGTGGAACGCTGATTCTGGGCATGGGAAACAAGCACAGAGTGGTGGGACCGCATAGTGTTGCAGGTTTAGGATGATTTCCAGTGGCTCCAAAACTTTTGCATGCGTAAAGGCACTTTCATGGAACTTTGTGACTTGCTTTTCCCTGCCCTGAAGTGCAAGAATACCAAGATGAGAGCAGCCCTCACAGTTCACAAGTGAGTGGCAATAGCCCTCTGGAAGCTTGCAACTCCAGACAGCTACTGGTCTGTCGGTAATCAATTTGGAGTGGGCAAATCTACTGTGGGGGTTGCTGTGATACAAGTAGCCAATGCAATCATTGAGCTGCTGCTATCAAAAGTAGTGACTCTGAGAAATGGCCAGGTCATACTAGATGGCTTTGCTGCAATGGGATTCCCTAACTGTGGTGGGGCTATAGATGGAACGCATATCCCTATCTTGGGACTGGACTACCCGGGCAGCCAGTACATAAACCACAAGGGGTACTTTTCAATGGTGCTGCAAGCACTGGTGGATCACAAGAAACGTTTCACCAACATCAACGTGGGATGGCCGGGAAAGGTTCATGACACTCATGTCTTCAGGAACTCTGGTCTGTTTAAATGGCTGCAGGAAGGGATTTACTTCCCAGACCAGAAAATAACTGTTGGGGATGTTGAAATGCCAATAGTTATCCTTGGGGACCCAGCCTACCCCTTGATGCCCTGGCTCATGAAGCCATACGCAGGCACCTGGACAGTAGTAAGGAGCTGTTCAACTATAGGCTGAGCAAGTGCAGAATGGTGGTAGAGTGTGCATTTGGACGTTTAAAGGGTCGCTGGTGCAGTTTACTGGCTCGCTCAGACCTTAGCGAAACCAATATTCCCATTGTTATTGCTGCTTGCTGTGTGCTCCACAATCTCTGTGAGAGTAAGGGGGAGATATTTATGGCGAGGTGGGAGGTTGAGGCAAATCGCCTGGCCACTGAATATGCGCAGCCAGACACCAGGGCAGTTAGAAGAGCACAGCAGGAAGTGCTGCACATCAGAGAAGTTTTGAAAACCAGTTTCATGACTGGCCAGGGTACTGTGTGACAGTTCTGTTTGTTTCTCCTTGATGAAAACCTGCCCCCTTGGTTGCCTCTAAATTCCCTGTTAGCCACCTGCCCTCCCCCCTTCGATCACAGCTTGCTTGCAAAGGAAATAAAGTCACTATTGTTTAAAAAACATGTATTCTTTATTAATTGATTATAAAAAAGGGCAGATAACTCACAAGGTAGCCCAGGTGGGGTGTGGGAGGAGGGTAGGAGGGAAGGAAAAGGCCACTTTAAAACTTCTTGAATGACAGCCTTCTGTTGCTTGGGCTGTCCACTGGGGTGGAGTGGTTGGGTGCCCGGAGCCTACCCCCCCACCCTCCCCCGCATTCTTGGGCATCTGGGTGAGGAGGCTATGGAATTTGGGGAGGAGGGAGGGCGGTTAAACAGGGGCTGCAGTGGCAGTCTGTGATCCTGCTGCCATTCATGAACCTCCACCAGACGCCAGAGCTTGTCCGTTTGATCCCGCAGTAGCCCCAGCGTGCCTCATGCCTCCTCTGATCTTCCTGCCGCCATCTCTCCTCACCTTCATTGGCCACTTTCTGGTACTCTGCTATTGTGTCCCTCCTCACATTCTGCTGAGCTCTGTCAGTGTCGGACGACTGCATGATCTCAGAGAACATTTCATCGCGTGCTTTTTTTTCGCCGCCTTATCTGAGATAGCCTTTGGGACGGAGGAGGGAGGCTTGAAACATTTGCAGCTGCTGGAGGGGGAGTGACGTATTTAAAAAGATACATTTTACAGGACAATGGCTATACTCTTTCACGGTGAGCAACACTATTCATATTACATAGCCCATGAGATTTTGGTACAAGGTCGCATTTTGCATCTTATATTGAGTGCCTGTGGCTTTGGTGTTCGAGATCACCCACGCAGGGCTGGGCAACAGAATTCAACTTGCAGGCGGCCATGGTAAGCCACAGTCTTTTGGCTTCTGCAATCTTCATAACGGCAGCGCCCTCCTCTCCCATACCAAGCAAAGCACGTTGAGTTGGCCAGTTAGTGCTGTGGTTTTCCTGTTAACGTGCAGCAGCAGAAACCAAACTAACTCTCTCCCCCCATCCAATTCTCTGGGATGATCGCTTTACCCCTCCCCCCGACCACGTGGCTAACTGCAGGGAGGATTTCTTTTCAGCCACAGGTAAACGGCCCATTAGGAACGGCCACCTCTGAATGTTTCCTTAATTAAACTCCCCTTTTCAACCAGGTTACCATGAACGATATCACTCTCCTGAGGATAACACAGAGAGATAAAGAATGGATGTTGCTTGAATGCCAGCAAACACCGGGACCACATGCTGCCAGGCTTTGTCATGCAATGATACCAGATTACTTGCTACTAGCATGGCGTGGTAAAGTGTCCTACCATGGAGGCTGGAATAAGGCTGCTCTCCCCAGAAACCTTCTGCAAAGGCTTTTAGAGTACCTCCAGGAGAGCTTCATGGAGATGTCCCTGGAGGATTTCCATTCCATCCCCAGACACGTTAACAGACTTTTCCAGTAGCTGTACTGGCCATGAATGCATCCCAAGTCCTTAGGGCTACTTAATCATTAAAAAAATGCTTGTTTTTATAACATGTATTATATTCAAAAAGGTGTACTCACCAGAGGTCCCTTCTCCGGCTTCGTTGGGTTGGGAGGGTATTTCAGTCAGGGTGATAAAAAGATCCTGGCTGTCGGGGAGAACGGTGTGCTGTGTGCTCTCCTCAAGCTCGTCCTCCTCCTCCTCATCTTCCCCATCCGCAAAATCCTCAGGCATGGCGGACAGTACCCCATCATCGGAGTCCACGGACAGGGGTGGGGTAGTCGTGGCGGCCCCCCCTAAAATTGCATGTAGTTCAGCGTATAAGCGGCATGTCTGGGGTTCTGTCCTGGAACGTCCGTTTGATTCTTTGGTTTTCTGGTACGCTTGTCTGAGCTCCTTAAGTTTCACGCGGCACTGTGTTGCGTCCCTGCTGTAGCCTTTGTCCCTCATGGCCTCGGAGATTCTTTGAAATGTTTTGGCATTTCGTCTTTTGGAACGTAGTTCTGAAAGCACAGATTCCTCTCCCTATACAGCGATCAGATCCAGTACCTCCTCTTTGGTCCATGCTGGAGCTCTTTTTTGATTCTGGGACTGCATGGTGACCTGTGCTGATGAGCTCCGCATCGTCACCTGTGCTGATGAGCATGCCTGGCCAAACAGGAAATGAGATTCAAAAGTTCCCAGGGCTTTTCCTGTACACCTGGCCAGTGCATCCGAGTTCAGAGTGCTGTCCAGAGCAGTCACAATGGTACACTGTGGGATAGCTCCCGGAGGCCAATACCTTCAAATTGCGTCCACACTAACCCTAATTTGAAATGGCAATGTCGATTTCAGCGCTAATCCCCTTGTTGGGGAGAAGTACAGAAATCGATTTTAAGAGCCCTTCATGTAAAAAAAAAAATGGCTTCGTTGTGTGGACGGGTGCAGCATTTAACGCTGCTAAATCTGACATAAACTCGTAGTGTAGACCAGGCCTTTGAATTGGTCAGTTAATTAGATAGACTGCATTCTTGACTGCCTTAGATTCTTGAGACTGGAAGCTTTGTGATGAATTACAGAAATGTAAAGAAATACTGCTATTGTCCAGTATTGACAGGACTTTTCTTTGCTGATGAAGAAGAACGCTGCTAAATCTGACATAAACTCGTAGTGTAGACCAGGCCTTTGAATTGGTCAGTTAATTAGATAGACTGCATTCTTGACTGCCTTAGATTCTTGAGACTGGAAGCTTTGTGATGAATTACAGAAATGTAAAGAAATACTGCTATTGTCCAGTATTGACAGGACTTTTCTTTGCTGATGAAGAAGGGACTGTAGATTGTGATTCTGGCCTAAAGCACTTCATCTTTTCTAGTTCTGTCTCAAATTTGTGATGATCACCACAAATACTTCTTTGAAAAGAAGGAATTTATGGAGGAGGCATCCGAAAAGGCGGTTGCTATGAAACATGCTCTCATAAAACGTATGCTAAGAGAGCAATGTATGTGAACTCCCAATGGCAAGGAACACACCAGATGAAAGAAAGTGATGGTCTCTTAACTAAACAATAAACACTGGCAAATACATCAATATTGTTGGATGTTTAAAACTAAAGAGAGCCAACGATGACAACACAAACACCAATTGGGAATGAAATACAGATTATTTCAAACCTCCCACTCCTACGCCTAACCTTGAGGAAGAATTTTCTCCACTTGCTTGTTACCAAAAAACAGGGCTATTAGCGCCATGAATAAAAGAGACTGTGTGTCTTTCCTCGTGGAAGCCAGCACAGTTCAGTGGACAGTGCACTGACTGAGAATCAGATCTAGGTTCTATCCCCAGGTCTGCCATTAGGCTGCTGTTTGACCTTAGACAATTCACATACCTTCCTTTTGGTTCCATTTCTGCAACAGTAAAATTAATAATATTTATAATATTTATGTAGTTGTGTAAAGTGCTCTGAGGCTTACAGGTGGAAAAATATCATTTAAGGGGTTATTATGAGTATTTTACTTATCTCCTAGATGACACAATAGAAAGTGGCAAACTGAGGCCTTGTTAATTTCATCAATTGGAGCAAACAGATCATACACAAGAGTCTTCCCCTCTGCCCCCAAAGCAGCAATTTATCCATTTCCAGATCAGTCAACCAGCACCTTTTATTTAAAATAATCCAGATGGAATTAGGATTGATCTGGCCCCAAATAATATATTGGAGCTATAAACTGAGGAAGGGAACCACATTAGCTTTAACAATGCCTGTGTAAACTGATTATTTAAATGACTGTCCTTTTGTGTTAGCCAGCTGCTTCAGTAGCTATCAAGTTTTATATGGTCAAGTGGTTCCTTTGCTAGCCTGTTTTTGGTTATTTACTATTTTCAGCAGTCCTTCTTGAAGTGTACAAGAACAACAAGGAGGTCAGAACTGCTATACCATACCCAGCTATAGATAATATTTATGAGATATAAAAAGTGAACTTACTTAAGCTGAGTTTTGGCCATGTTGTTCATAGACCAACAAGCCTAATTTAGCATCTGTTCCAAACCTCTGTCAGTAGTTTAGAAACAACAGGCCTCCATTTTCCAAAGTAACTAGTTATTTTGGTTGCCTCTGTTTTTGTGTACCCAGTTTGACATCACTCTAGAAGGCCTGATTGTCAGGAAGTGTTGAGCACCCACCCTCTGAAAATCAGACCTCTGTGTCTCAAGTTGGGCCTCCAAAAGCAGAGGCAACCAAAACTACTAGTGACATCTTAAAATTTAGACCCTTAGTGTCTGAAAAATGTTGTCAATTTAACATAGTAAGGCAAGGGAGAATGAAGAGTTAAATTTTCAATACAAGTATCCAAAGTGCTTATTTGACCAAGTGAATTGGAATGATCTTATTAAAAAACAAATCATTAATATGAGGCAGCCTAATTGATCAGAGTGCAAGTATAACTGAAAAAATTACTAGAAAAAAACTGCAACAATGCACCAAAATACTTTGAACTTTGTCCGTGAAGTGCAGATTTATGCAGTGTAAGTAAATAATGAACAAAGGTTGCACTTCATAGCCTCTCTAATACTGATTCAGAAAGCACTTCCATATTGTGCAGCTAAAACTGTGACCAGTGGAGAGCAGCTGAGGACAGTAGAGATTTGAGTCCAAAAATGTCACATTAAAAAAAAAAAGTTACCTGGCATTTTGCCATGAAGAGTACGCTCTCCATCTGCTCATTGTCTCTAATGTTTGTCAATAAAATATGCATTTGCCTACAGAACCAACTTTTTATATGGTTTGTTCCATCAGTTAACCTGTACAGAAACTTGGCTTGGGAACATGGCTATTGCCTGCCCTAAATTGTCATGACCACTCATGTTCACCTCAAGTTGTGCTAATTGTATTTAAATTATCCTAGTGTTCATTTACTCTTGGGTAATCCTAACAACAGCCAGGCTAGTGTTGATAATACTCCTGAAATTACAGATATCTGCTTCAGGCTCTCTGTCTGGGGCTAATGATCTGCACTTCACTTGATGCGCATAGGTGGACTGATTTGTCAGCTGGAATTTTGGTGCCAAGACTGCTAGCTCTCAGGATGAACCCACCTCAAACTTCCTAGTTTTCTTAATAGTGTTCATAAATTAGGATATGCAGGTGTATCAGCCACTGCCCAAGATAGGAAGGCGGGATGAAAGTGCCTGGATTGTGGCATAGACCTTCCCTCATCAGAGTAATCATTTTTCTACCTCTCCTGTTGCCAACCTGTTTCTTCATGCACCGGGACTGGGGTGAACTGAGATTTCCCTTCCTATGGAAGGCTCCTCAGCTTTTGCTGGATCTGTGTGTGTGAGGGTCCTACATCTGACTCCCCATTTCCACAGTACCAGGAATAATATCTAGCCTGGTTTGACATGTTCCGAACCCCTCAATCACGTATAAATGGTGGCTAGATAGCTTTTGCAAAGTATATTTTGGGTTCCAATATTCGTTTGTTCATGGAAGGTGTCTCTCATGGCAGAGAAGAGACCGGGATTTAATAAAGAATCCCATTATATTCGATGAAATTGAGCTTACTGATCACAGATGTACTCAGTAGTTTTCTCTGGCTCAGTACACACAGTCCACCTAACTTCTGACCTGAACAAAAGTAATCATGTAAGGGACTACTGACTGCACAACAGAAACAAAGGGCTAAACTGTATCACAGGAAGTATTTTGTAGATCTGTTTGGGTTTTTTTCGTTTGGTTTTTAGATTGGGTTTTAGGTTTTTGTGTATATTTGGTATTTACTTAACTAAGTTCTAATATTTAAATATAGATGCAGAACAAAACTGCAAACTTCTTCAAAGTCGAAGGATGTTTGGATATCGGGTTTTTGTTTAGCTAACTACAGAGATGCTGACTAGCACAAAGGTTGGAGCTAGGCTCAAGCATTCGCAGAGTTTCCAAATTCTAGGAAATACGGTTTTGGTTCAGGCCTCCTTCTAATACAAACCTTATAGTATATTGTATAAACCTAATACAATCTAATACAAACCTTTGTGTATATTGTAGCACTTACTGTATATTGTGGCTATGCAGGGAATTTATTTTCCTTTTGTGTTCCCAGTAACCATACTGCCAACAGCAAGCATTCAGAAATCGTGAGTCAGGTCCTGTGAAATTGGCTTAGAACCTAGATTTTTAGAGATTATACATTTTTTGTTCTTTTTTTTTTTTTTTTGACACCCTGTTTTTGAACCTTTAGGATATATTTAGGTCACATGTTCAAGCTTTTCTCTGAAAACTTGAGGACTTGTTTTTTAAATGAAAGCTGAGATTTTCATGTAATCACTTGACTCCAGGAACTGGGGCCTTAAGAGGAATATTTGTATCACAAAATTTATGACAAAATTGCAGGAGTTGGCAGCACTGCAATTAGGTTTCCACCTGGCAAGGTTTTCCCAGGATCCTTTTTTTTTTTTTTACATAGCTATCCTGGAAAGTCAGTGAGGATGCTCAGTACAAATTTATAGGCTCAGGATCATTCTGGATAGCCTGCTTTTTTTACACCTCCAGAGGTGGCAACCCTAAGTGCAGTAAAGTGTGTCAGAAGGAAATAATTGTTTTAAAAGCTGTTATTTCATTGTAATAAGTTTATTTTAACCAATCATAAATTGCAAGCCTACACCATCATACTGTGAGCTCTGTAATCATGCATATTGTGACATCATTTACTTTTCAATCTCATGCCTAATAATACGTTATTCATTCCTGAGGCATGCATTATTTCATTCCTTCTCATGTCTCAGTGATTGCTTACAGAACTCAGAACTACCAAACGAGTGCCAGTACAAAGCAAAATAAAAATGGTACATGATTATAATGTCACAACAGTTTTTAAGCCAGTATAATTTGTAATGCTTAAAATGTACTCAAAACTCTGTTCAAAGTTAAAGATTTTTCTCAATAGTCATATTTGGATAAATTTATAGGAGTTCTATGAACAATCTACATAAGTCTGTAGTTTTTATTTGTTTTGGTTGCCACCCCCAAACTCCAGTGTCTTTCAACAATAGCGTCTAATACTGAACTTATCTGCATCTGCTATGCCTGACAAATACAGCTTTATGCATGCAAACAAGTAGCCGTTCCATTTTGTGGGGGAGTATTAGAGGCCATGTTTCAAAATCTGACCTATAGGTTTGTTGGTGATTGACTGTATTAGTAGGCTGTCGCTGACCTGACATTTTGCGATGGAGGGACTTGCACTTCAAAACACTGTCCTACTCAGCAGCTCCCAATTTCTCCCTTGCACGCTTCTCTATGGCCCCACCTCCTAAACCTTGTCCTCTCACAAACTAGACTGTCCCAAGTATTCTAAACAATGATTCTCTCTCCTTCATGCAGCAATGTGAGGAAAGAAGGGTTTGCAGCAGGGAATTTTTCTTCTCCCGAGGACCAAAGCAGGGGGTGGTACAGAAGCAAATCACTTTCTGCTCTCTCCCAAGGCCTGGATCAGAGGTCATCAGTAGTAAAACACTTTCTCTTATCTAGGTGTGGAGGTACAGGATTAGAGGGGCAAGTCCTTTTTTCTTCCAAGGGTGCCAACAGCATGGGATCTGTGGCTGAGCATCCTTTCTCTTCACCCCCTACTGCCCTCTTCATAGGGTTGGGTACAAATAATCAGGATGAGCGGGAAGAAACTGAACATAACAATGGCCATACTGGGTCAGACCAAAGATCCATCGAGCCCAATATCCTGACTACCGACAGTGGCCAATGCCAGGTGCCCCAGAGTGAGTGAACCTAACAGGTAATGATCAAGTTATCTCTCTCCTGCCATCTATCTCCACCCTCTGACAAACAGAGACTAGGGACACCATTCCTTACCCATCCTGGCTAATAACCATTAATGGACTTAGCCTCCATGAATTTATCCAGTTCTCTTTTAAACCCTGTTATAGTCCTAGCCTTCACAACCTCCACAGGCAAGGAGTTCCACAGGTTGACTGTGCGCTGAGTGAAGAAGAACTTCCTTTTATTTGTTTTAAACCTGCTGCCCACTAATTTCATTTGGTGGCCCCTAGTTCTTATATTATGGGAACAAGTAAATAACTTTTCCTTATTCACTTTCTCTGCACCACTCAGGATTTTATATACCTCTATCATATCCCCCCTTAGTCTCCTCTTTTCCAAGATGAAAAGGTCCTAGCCTCTTTAATCTCTCCTCATATGGGACCCGTTCCAAACCCCTAATCATTTTAGTTGCCCTTTTCTGAACCTTTTCTAATGCCAGTATATCTTTTTTGAGATGGTGGGTTGACGGCCAGATGGCTGATAGCTGTCTGACCATCTAAATCTCACTGTTTCTCACTACCTCTGCTCTCATTCCGTGACACACTCAGATGTCACTGCCCAGGTGGCCTTGCAACAGGAGACTTGCACAAAAGCAAGGGAGAGAGAATGTGGGCACTGTCAGGGTAACTGTATCTGTATTACCTCTAAGTGCCCCCAAGGGACCACACACTTAAAGTTTCTGGCTCCTAGCCAACATCACCTCTCTTGAGCACAGGGCCATCCTTAGGCATACGCAGCATATGCAGCTGCGTAGGACACCTGAAAATTTGGGGCACCCGTGGGTCTTAGTGTCCACCCTCCCACTTCTTCCTATCCCTGTTCTGACCCTTCCTGCAGGCTCCCACCACAGCTGACTGCTGCAGCCTGGTGAGTCTTCCCCAGAGCCGATCTGGTACTTAAAACTTGAAAAAGCCTTCCAGCCTGCCAGATCTATTAGCACAACATTGAAACTGTTAAAGAGCCATTCAAGTGATAAGAAAAAGAGTACTTGTGGCACCTTAGAGACTAACCAATTTATTTGAGCATAAGCTTTCGTGAGCTACAGCATCCGATGAAGTGAGCTGTAGCTCACGAAAGCTTATGCTCAAATAAATTGGTTAGTCTCTAAGGTGCCACAAGTACTCCTTTTCTTTTTGCGAATACAGACTAACACGGCTGCTACTCTGAAACCTGTCATTATTCAAGTGATAATGAAGCCATTTAACAGGCATTTGCCACCCCCCCCAGGTATATACTGTCAGTTTCTGAATTTACTGAAAAAAACAGTTTCCACTGAATGCATCCGATGAAGTGAGCTGTAGCTTATGCTCAAATAAATTTGTTAGTCTCTAAGGTGCCACAAGTACTCCTTTTCTTTTTGCGGATACAGACTAACACGGCTGCTACTCTGAAACCTGTCATTTTGCATTACTGTAATATTTACTCAGAACATGTTAGTCTACAGGACTTTAGTTTAAAATTTGCTTTAAAATATTTCATTAGTATGTTGCAGAAGAGTATAAAGTCACATCTCTAAAAAATCCTTGCATAAATATTTAGATGTGCAATCTGAGTATTCATCTTTAGCCTTAAATGCTTGGATCTTCAGACATATAGTTTTTTAAATAAATCCTTCAAAAGGCTACCCTTATCTAAAATACACACATGAGCCTGGGTGCCATCGGGCATAGGGGCACCAGTTTAATAATACTGCATAAGGCCCCATAAATCCTAAGGACGGCCCTGCTTGGGCTGAGACTCACATCTCTCTCCTGACTATATTAAGACTGTACTGCACTCTGTCTTATGCTGTGATATCATAGAAAGCCAGTTTGCTTAACAACCAGCACCAGTATTTTGCTTTCTCTCAGAAGGTTACGACCAGTGTCTGGCCAGAAGTTACAAGTCATCACACAGCTTTCTAAGCAAGCACCTTTATTCTTAAAGATAACACATTATAGAGAAAACATGTAAAAAAAACCAATAAAAGTTCCTATATACATGTTGAAAGCTTATCAGATGTCATCCGCCAATCTTATGGGGCCCTAGAAGGCCAAAGATTTTTCAACCTTTCTGCAAGGGTTGGGGCGCCTTGGACAGAGGTCATAGATTTATAGACCTTAAGATCAGATGGGAACATCATGATAATCTAGTCTGACCTCCTGCACATTGCAGGCCACAGAACCTCACCACTGATGCCTGTAGTAGACCCCCTAACCTCTGGATGAGTTATGGAGTCCTCAAATCCTGATTTAAATACTTCAAGTTACAGAGAATCCACCATTTACACTAGTTTAAACCTGAAAGTGACCCATGCCCCATGCTCCAGAGTTCCTGTCCATTTGCTGAATCGAAAGGGTGACCTTGAGTCAGTTTAAACGCAGCCTTATTATGCTAAATATCCTCTTTGTCTGTTGGTCTCTGCAAAAATCCAGTTTGAACCTCTGTGTACAAGCCTCCCCCGGAGAGGTAGCTGTTGGAAGTATTTACAACCTGACAGGTTTCAGAGTAACAGCCGTGTTAGTCTGTATTCACAAAAAGAAAAGGAGGACTTGTGGCACCTTAACCAATTAGTCTCTAAGGTGCCACAAGTACTCCTTTTCTTTTACAACCTGAGTGATTCACCTGTATCACCTCCCACTGTTCTTAGTCCCTGCCAGAGGTATGGCACCCCTCCCTGCCCTCTGAAGTTACATACAATCCCTGGCCTGCAGTGATACATAAACCATTCATACACTTAATAGAGTAAGGTCCCCAAAAATATTGTGTGCAGTTGCTATATCTGTCCCAGGCACCACTATCCTTTCCTTTTTCTCTTTCCTTTCCTCAACAGAGCCTCTCCCACTGAGCCCCCGCAAGCCTCTGCTAAGTGCTGCCCCAGCATCATAGTCTCCAGTGATGGTCTCTGATGCTTTACCCCTCTGCGCTATGATTTGCTTTGCCAATCTTATTCATTTTTAATGCATGGTCTTTACAAAAGCTCCAAGGTCCTGATTCAACAGTAACTACCTGCAAGATGCAATGGAAACATGGATAATTTTTCAAGGCTTCTGAAGGCTTGCACAATGTGGCAGTTTTATGTTATTCTGGAAGATTATAAAATAATTCATATTTAGGAGACCAGATATTCAGGTAGCATAAATCAGCATAGCCCTGGGGACTTCATTAGAGCTGCATTGATTGATTTACACCAATTGAGAACCTGAACCTTAGTGTTTAAACTTCATGTTTCATGTAATCAGTAGCACAATTCCAAAAGGTTGAGTGAAGTCTTCATAGCTCTGCTTATCCGAGGCACATGATGATGACGATGATGATGACTGTAGTGTTCTGAAAATATTCCTGCAGACAGAACAGCTAAAAGACTGGTGGTCAACAAAGAATATGAATTTGTTAAGCAAAATGTGTATATAAATGAGATCTACCTAATAAAACATGTGAATGCCCCTAAAAATATGTAGGGATAAATGAAAGTATAAAGATGAGGTCAGAAGCCACAAGAACCCCACAAGAAGGAAGACAGAGCATGATTCTTGAATATGAAAATATCATCTTCTCAAATATTTAACTGGCGTGTTGGCTTCCTTATAAAATATGGTTTGTTACTCATTGAGTTCTTATCTGTGATCTTACGCCCTAGAAGCAAATCCTTCCCCAAACACATAGCCCAGGTTATTGCATTGTTTATTCAGGACTTTGTAGGGCTAGTGGAGAAAAGAATCCTCCCTACAGTAGCTCCAGTGGCACCTATGCAGAGGATAATGGTTGGGAGATGCACGTAAAAGCAGATCCATTGGCATCACCCCATTCTTCATTCCATGCACCACCATGCACAAGAGCACACAAGGGGCCATAACCGATCTGTGCTCTTCATCAGATCCACATATCCTGCAGTGTTGCCAACTCTCAGAATGTTATGACGAGTCTTGTGATATTTGGTATTGTCTAGAGCTGTCAATGAATTGCAGTTAATGCATGCGATTAATGAAAAATAAATTAACTGGATTTTTAAAAAGTCATGATTAACCACAGTTTTAATTGCACTGTTAAACAATAATAGAATACCAATTTACATTTATTATAAATTTTGGATATTTTCTACAGTTTCAAATAGATTTCAATTACAGCACAGAATATAAAGTGTACAGTGCTCACTTTAAATTATTTTTTATTACAAATATTTGCACTGTAAAAAAGAAACAAAAGAAATAGTATTTTTAAATTCCCCTCATACAAGTACTGCAATCTCTTTATCATGGAAGTGCAACTTACAAATGTAGAATTATTATTTTCTTACATAACTGTACTCAAAAACAAAACATCCAAAATATTTACCTCCTAATGCTGGAAATCTGGATCTCCAGGATGCCCTCAGCTGATGTTTGGGGCACCTCAGCCATGAGAAATCACAACTGCCATACCTGAAAGGGTTAAACTCTAAACATGTTGTGGGTAACATTAAGCTCCCTTACACATGAGCTAAATACTGTAGTGCACATTGGATTGGAAGATACTCAGTCATTTCTCAAGCTAAGTGCAGGTGCACATTATTTGAGAAGCAGTGTCTCATTAATTTTAACTCTCCGCTATCAAAATCATTCATGTGACTAAATACCAGTTCTATATGCCAGTCAGAAGTTGACCATCTGTGGGCTAACAGATCACAAGCCTTTCATGAGCAAAATGCTGATCAAGCCAGTGTTTCACTGAGCCACTTCCCTCCCCTATTCCACAGCAACAAAGCAAAACCAACACTCTGAATATCTATTGCGTATTCAGAAGAGGCCACTAACTCTTAGCAATCCTCTGCGTGATTGCTTTGTGTTGGCTGCCCATGTGGATTGGATGAAGAACAGAAACCATAAGCAACAAAGGGGGAAGTGAATGATGCTACAGGGAGAGATATTTTGATTCTCCATCAGAGCCAGTAGAAAGTGATGTCAGTAACAGACACCATAGCAGAGTAATGACTGCAGAAGACGTCTTTCCCACCGTGAAGTGCTGCAAAGTCTGAATGCCAATAAGATCCGCACCTGGCTGTGCAAGAAAAATATCCCTTTAAATAGCATGCATCTGGCTGTTATACGTGGCCTGGCTAAACTAACTTTCTGGTTCACTCAGAGGAGGCATGTGTTCAACTGGGACTTTGTACCCTTACGAAACAAAGAAATCAAAGAAATCAGCAGCATTCCAAATTAAATTTTGATGGCCACACATGAGACTTCAACACTATTATTGCCATTCATAGTGTTCCAGTTTGCATTTTGTCCAGAAACAGAAGGCGATTGGGATGGTAAGGACAATATGAAGAAGATGAAGGAGAAATGGTCTCAAGTTGCAGTGGGGGAGGTTTAGGTTGGATATTAGGAAAAACTTCTTCACTAGGAGGGTGGTGAAACACTGGAATGCATTACCTAGGGAGGTGGTAGAATCTCCTTCCTTAGAAGTTTTTAAGGTCAGGCTTGACAAAGCCCTGGCTGGGATGATTTAATTGGGGATTGGTCCTGCTTTGAGCAGGGGGTTGGACTAGATGACCTCCTGAGGTCCCTTCCAACCCTGATATTCTATGATTCTATGATTCTATGAAAATACTGAAACAGAAACTTCTCATGCTTGTTTTTTTAATGCACTATGTTTCTAATGTGGTCTCTAATTCCAAACAGTTTTGTTTCATTGCATGATAAGAGAATTGATGATATGTTGTCATGATTGACTTGGCAGAATGCGGACCTAGAGTAATTTATTTTTAATACAGGTGAAAGAACCATTACACTACACAAACAACAGATCCTACAGAGCAATTACATTAGTCATGAAAACAGTCTCTGGGTCTGTTTGTTTGTCTGGAATGACAGATTGGGTAGATCAGGTCACTTTGTGTGGAGAAATCCTCCTGAGTTTGATTATATTGCCTGATGTTTTCATTATCATCATGTGAGCAGAGAGAAGCCTGTCATTTACCATAAAGGGAATTTTATTTAATTGGTGTAACCTTGTAGGACCTACACTAGTAGCTGAAAGACTAGATCAGTATGTGTAAATGCATCTAATAAGCAACCTGAGCTGAGGGTAGGAGCATTGTCAGTTGTAGAAATATTGGACCAATTCTGATCTCACTGATCTAACTCCATTAACTTTAGAGGAGTTGCTCCCTGTTTACTCTTCCCCAGCACTATCTTCCAGGACCTCACAAATAGTAAGTGAACCTGAAGAGCCACATAGATGTAGTAGAATCAGCATGGATGCTTATTGGAGCTCTGAAACAGGGCTATTTGTACAAATGACAGAACATACTGGTGATGGAATGTACCCCTGTGTCCACAGCCTAAAAACTGTTATAATAATCTTTGTAAAAAGTATGCTTTGTAAGATATCATTTGAAAACTCATAATTTGCTGGTCAATATTGTCCTGATAAAATATGTGTGGCAATGTTATACGTAAAGTTCTATGACTCCACTGTATGGTTATATTAATAGGTCTGTCTTAAACAAAGGAATGTGTGCTCTGCTTTATTTGCATTTAAGCAGTAAACAGAGTCATCAAGCAGGAAGGGTAGACAAAGAAACATCAAACAGGTGATGAAAAGCAGAAGGGAACATCCTTCTCCATAGACTTTTTGTCTCCAGAATCTCAGCTGGAAATGTTTTCCAAGAAGGGGACTGACAGTATAAAAAAGAGGGACAAACACTCCAAGGCACCCCTCCTCCCTCTCTCTCTGTCCATTGATTCAGTGCACTAAAAGGGACAAAGGAAACAGCCATTGAACTGGAGAAGGGATCCTGGCCTAAGAAATTTGGTCAGTATCACTTCTGAGAGCATGTGATGAGAAAAACTTTGCTTTGAATTTAACGTAGCTTGTTAAAGTAGGCACCAGTTGCATTTAATCTTTATTTGTCTTGTAACCATTTCTGATTTCGATACCTTATTACTTGTACTCACTTAGAATCTATCCCTTTTGTAGTTGTTACTTGTTTTATCTAATCCAGTCTGTAAATTGAAAAGTCTGTGAAACTCCACTTGGGGTAACAAGATGTGTTCATATTATTTTTATTACATAAGAACAGCCATATTGGGTCAGACCAATGGTCCATCTGCCCAGTATCCTGTCTTCCAACAGAGGCCAATGCCAGGTGCTTGAGAGGGAATGAAAAGAACATCATCAAGTGATCCATCCCTTGTCACCTATTCCCAGCTTAAAGAAATACAGGCTTTATATGAACTGCTCTTGACCAAGAGAGAGCTGGGCAGGACAGGATATACATTTCTGGAGTAAAATCTAAGACTGGGAGTGTTTTGAGGGTCACAGTGCAGTATAAACAAGGCTGGGAAGAACCAAGGTGTGGCTGGCTGGCTTTAGAGCACGTGTGCACACACAAACACACACAGAGCTGGGAGTGACTTGCATACTGGAGGCTGTTTGTGAGCAGTCCAGGCTGGAGGTTACAGCAACAAAGCACTGTAAAGGAAACCCCAGGTAAGAGGGCAGGGGTGACACAGCTACCTGTTAGTCTGGTTCGTACCCTGGGTATGTCACAGCTAGCTCCTCTTCCTAGTTGCTCTCCAAAGAGCTGCAGCTGAGGAGAAGGGTGTCCTTCCTACATACCATCCAGTACTGCTCCAGAGAAAACAGGTTCCTCCTCATGCATGAGGCGCTTGCAGTATCATGAGAGTTGTGACTGCCTGGCCTAGCGCCCTGAGCAGCAGCAGGAGTTGGCACCAATGTATGTAGTTCTGTTTGAGACCTTACGTGAGTGCTGGGGCAAAAGGAGGATAAAGTGCTGCTGTTCCCTCACTGGCTGGTGGGAAGTGGGACATTCACTAGCCTTACAGCCAGCCAGCACTGGAACCTCGTCTCTGTGCTTCACTCGTCTGCAAACCTGGAAAACATTTTGCCATTTGTGGTTCTGTGATGTGGCCCGGCACAACTGTGGCATCTTGCATGATCTCGAAGCATTTTGTCAGCTGATAAACGATGGGCTCAATTGCATCTTTAAGGCACAGCCTCACATTGGGAAGCCACCTCACCTAGGGACAGCACTGAGAGATTTTTTGCCTCCCAATGTCTTCCCTGTGCATAGGAGGGTCATTCCCATTGCTACACCATTTTATTGGGTGTATATTCTCCCAGGCACATTGGCCCCACTCTGAGCAATGTGTAGTCCCAAGGAGAGTACAGAGAGAGCAGTCCAAGAGCACCCCTGGGTGAAAGGACTGCAAGTATATCTGGCCCTTATGCAGACCACCAAAGGAAAGCCCTAGCATTTTCTCCATCAACCTGGAAAAGAATGAGGCACAATCTGACCCTGTATCTTATTGAGTTACTTAGTAGTGGTTCAATAGTTAATGTTAAAGTCAAGGTCCCATTCTAAGCCTCAGTTTCAACCCCTCATAGTTATGTCCAAAATTTCCTCCTGTTGACCTAAATATATTCATGCTTATTCCCAGGCACTGAAAAATAGAGACACCTGAAATGTGTCGCCACTTCTGAGAATTTTGCCTTTAATCTCTCTGTTCCTCAGAGGAGAAAATTGAATTCATAATTGTTGTGAGGCTTAAATCGTGTGTTAAGTTCTTTGAGATCCTTTGAGATAAATGCAGAGTGTTGTAATTATTGTGGAATGTGATGGCTATGATAACAGACATTAGAAAATAATTAGCCATTGAACTGCTCCTGTTAAAGAAGATGTAATTCTTCATTAATTTAGACTCTTATGTGTGGATTTATGAAGTCCAGAAGGGATGCCAAGTTGGTCCTTATCATATCTGCAGAGGGCAGATATGCCTATTCAGTACCAAGACTCCATTTGAGGGGTCAACTGGGCTGCCTAGGCCAAAGAAAGACTTGACATCCTATCAGCAGAGCCCACTGTTCCCATTCCTTCCTAGTGCAGGGCTTCCCCATATAATTTATGCCTTAGAATGCATCATGAACTCTCAAAATCTTAGAAAGCACAAGATCCCTCTTTCTCCCAGAAAACTATAAATATCTCCTGAACAGGCATTGTTGTTGTGCAACAGGAAGTCCATTTGTGTGAGTTCTCCTCCTCCTGGGCAGCTCTCTCGCTTCCCACCATGGAGGTTTTTTGTGTCTATGATTTCTGCTGCAGGCTAACCTTCCTTTCTGCCTCTTGATTTGTGTCTATCACCATCCCTGGGAGGGAGTTATTCAGCTATCAGCCCAATAGCATACAGTGTAACAAATACACATAAACCTGCCAGCAGTACTAAAGCAATCTTAAAAAGGGAGTAAATATTACATAGAAAACTGCAAATAAACTCAGAAGCAACACCGATTAGATGGTTTATCTGTTGGCAAATGTAAAGAAAAGCTTATTTTTCATCTAATAATAGAATAAGATCATTTAGAGCTGGAAAAGATGTACTATTAGAGCATATCTGCTCAATGCTTTTTCCTTAGAGTATCATCTGTTTTTGTTTGTTTTGAAGTATTTAAAACAGAGACAAAATCTAGATTATAATAATAAATTCTTGCTGAATGCTTCACTTTGCTGTTTGAAAATGCATAGGAGACCTTCCATCAATTGTAAAAAGCAACTGTTCCATCTTTGGTATTTTGCAGATTCTTATTATATCTTAGATTTAATAGGCTATGTACACACAAGAAAACAAAGTCTGTGCCCCAAACAAACTACAACCAAGGTCTCCGATCCTATGTTGTGTGGCATGTGAAGCAGTCTACCTACACACTACACAATATAAGTTTGAAGCCTAAGATACTGATCCTGAATTTGACCATATAGCCTTTTTTATTAAGCATTTCCTGGTTTTCCTTTGTTTACTTCTTTTCTATTGTCATCAGTTTGTGTAACCCTTTCCTGTTGTCCTTATTAACTTTTACCCAATAGCCCACTTTCCTCTTCTTCACTATTTTGACCCCCTCTTCTTTCTGTTCATGTGCAGATGACTATATACTTACATTATCTATTGTCTTGAAGTCAGTCCAGAATTAATTATTTCAAATTGGCTCCTCTGACAAGGATCTTAAAAAAGAGAGACAAACAATTTGATTAAGTTAAACAGAGTGAAGAATTCTTTTTGTTCAGATATTCATACGGGGTGCACCAGTCCTTTTCCAGGAATTGCATTACTTATCAGTTCTGAGCCATTTTGTTCACTTAACTCTTAATTAGAATCCCTGTCTTAATGTTCAGGGCCTAGAACAGACAAGGCCAGGTAATGCAGTCATAATTATAATTATAGGGATTGTACAGGGATTCATTTAATAACTGTTCAGTTTCATTAGCTAATGGGCCAGTCTTGGTGAGAGTTACTCTGAAGCACACACCTAATACTGTGTGTATTTCCATTGAATAATAGGCTTGGAGAAACTATTTGAAGGACAAGACCCTTACTCAGCAAATTTTATATGATCTGAGATCATTCTTCCTGAGATTTCTGTAAGATAAACAATTGTAGAGTTTTATCATTTTTCAGTTCTGGATTATTTGTTTCTTCTCTAACTTATTACTTCAACACCAGTGCAAGAAAGGACAGACTTATGGTTAAAGCCCAGGACCCAAAAAAAGGGAGACACAAACTTTCTGGGTGAAATCTTGGAGATTTGCCATTTTCTGTATTGAGGTTTTTACATGGCCCCCTCCATCACTAACACAATATCTAAATGCCTGTTTTGTTTGACCTTGTGCAAGTTGTGTAACCTCTCTGTGCCTGTGTCCACTCATTTGCAAAATGGGGACACAACATAAAACTACTACAGGACCAAATTCTACACTGCCGGTTTCATTGGAAGCTTTACCTGAGTAAGAACTACAGGACTTGGTCCAGAAACAGGCTCAGAGTTGAGTAGTTGGGGTATACAAAACAGGCTTGAGAGTCATTGGCTTAGCTGTTCAGCAAGTTCACATTCTAAGGCACTTCTTTCATCATAAGTCTATCCAAGGTTTTTATGTTTCCCATTACCATAGTATCTGAGCACCTCACAATGTTTAAGCTGTTCTTCCTATGCATAATTTGCATGTATTACCTTATCTCAGTGGTGAGCTGGAGCCGGTTCACACTGGTTCGCTAGAACCGGTTGTTAAATTTAGAAGCCCTTTTAGAACCGGTTGTTCCATGACGGACAACCGGTTCTAAAAGGGCTTCTAAATTTAACCGTCCAAAAGTGGTGCTTTAGGCGCCAACTCCATGGGTGCTGGAGCACCCAAGGGGAAAATTTGGTGGGTGCAGAGCACCCACCGGCAGCTCCCCGCCCCACTCCCAGCCCCAGCTCACCTCCGCTCCGCCTCTGCCTCCTCCCCTGAATGCGCCGCCCCGCTCTGCTTCTCCGCCCCCGCAGGTTTCCCGCGAATCAGCTGTTTGCGCAGGAAGCTGGGGCAGGCTGAGAAGCAGGTCACAGCTTGCTGCTCAGGCCCAGGGAGGCAGAGGTGAGCTGGGGCAGGGGGGTGCGAGGAGGGCTGCCCGCACTGCAGCAGGTAACCTGGGGGCGGGGGGGCGCAGGGGAACCACTCCCCTCCCCAGCTCACCTCCGCCTCCCTCGGCCTGAGTGTGACGCCGCGGCCTGCTTCTCTGCCCTCCCCTGCTTCCCGCCAAACAGCTGATTCGCAGGAAGGGGGGAGCGGAGAAGCAGAGCGGGGCAGCGCGTTCAGCGGAGGAGGCGGAGCGGAGGTGAGGTGATCTGGGTCCGTGCGTGGGGTGGGGAGCTGCCGGTGGGGGCTCTGCACCCACCGAATTTTCCCCGTGGGTGCTTCAGTCCTGGAGCACCCAGGGAGTCGGCGCCTAAGGTGCTACTTTTGATGTGAGCAGTGGGGGAGCGGTTGTTCCCCCCCCAGCTACGCTCCCCGACCCCTAGGAGCCAGAAGGACCTCCCAGATGCTTCCTAGAAGCTGCCCCAGGTAAGCACCTCCGGGACTCCCCACCTCGCCCCCTGGCAGGTCCCTCTGGCTCTTGGGGGTGGGGTGGGCACCCACTACGGTGGCCCACGAGACCCTCCTGCCCGGTTCTGGGGGCAGTCAGGGGACAGGGGAGGGGGGTGGATGGGGCAGGGGTCCTAGGGGGGCATCAAGAAACGTGGGGGGGTTGGATGGGGCAGGAGTCCTGGAGGGCGGGGGTGGGCAATGACCCCCTCGTGGGGTGAGGAGGGAACCCGTTGTTAAGATTTTGGCAGCTCATCACTGCCTTATCTGCAAGAAGTAACATGTTGTAGCTGCCAACACTTTGTTCAACACCCAAAATGCGCACCGAACCAATGCACAAAGATATGGGACGGTAAGATTGCGTGAGAATAAATAGCTATAGGGCTTTATAGCAACACACAACTGGCTTTTTTCTGATGAGCGATCTGCCTTTCCCAGATGAATTCACTCACAAAAGATGATACATCTTTTCATACTGATCACCAACAAGACCGCTCCTGAAGCAATTTGAATCATTATACCAATAACACTGTTGGCATAAATCTTGGATTGTAAGGCCTTCCAGCACTTATATTGACAGGCTGCAGTATGTGGTAATGACAAGACAACTAGACTGGAAAGTAAGTTAAACCAAGATGCGTGAAACATTGTGGAAAGGGGTCGCTCTCAGCACTGCCTGGTGTTACAGAATCCAGGCTTGTAGTTGATACAAGATCACAGTAACAGGGATACAGCAAGAATCCATTGTCAATTTACAGTGAGATCTGGTTCAGGTTTTCCTCCTTTTTATTTGCAGATAATTAGACTGAAAAGACCGTCTCCCTGACCAAGTAAACTTTATCATTTGAAAATGTTACGATCAGCTCACTCATGCGTACTTGAAATGGATTTTGTGTATGATACTCTATGAAAGAAAGAGAGAGACCTCACCAGCTCTGAGGAGCCAATCCTTAAGTCCCTAGTCAATATCAGAATATTTCTGATAAGTACTGGAATGTCCAGCTATAAGCTTGACAAATGCAGTAGTATAAAAAGCAGCATGACCAAGAGTTGCACATCTATGGTGGTGGAGTTCAGATCTGAAATAACTCTCTTGGGGATGGCAGTTGCTCTCTGAGATCACAGATTTTCTTTCAAGACTTCTAGGATTGTCTGTATTCAATCAGGTCACCACCAAAATCACTAAAGCACTCTGTTTCATGAGATGTCTACCCCAGTCAAAGCCAGGACTTGCACAAGCATACGATTATTTTATTTTTAGTTTATTTAGAACATATCTCATAAGGGTCCTCATCCTGCACTATTAGAGGCAATGAGATGCAGTGATTTGGATGGGACCAGGACTGGATCCAGAAGCTCATATGCACTAGGTGTTTGAGTGCACACTATGTAAAACATTGCATTACACTCCAGTAACCACTGCTTAGCTCGTAATCATTGAGGAAGGATGATTCAATGGTTAGGACTTGGGAGACCCGGGTTTAAGTCCCTGATCCACCACCTATTTTCTGTGTGACTTTGGGAAAGTCTTTTAGTCTCTTTGTGACACAGTTCCCTATCTGAAAATCAGGTATAACATTTCCCTACCTCTCAGAAGTGCTGTGAGGATAACTACAGTTTCTTTCTTAAGTGACTTCAGTGCAAGCGAAAGGTGCCAGGTTGACAGTACTGGAGACTGCAATTCTTTATACATGGAAGTCCTTTATTTCTTTTGAACTTTGTCATTGGCAGCAGCAGTGTAAGATTCCTTACGTTGACATCTCCTTATCTAGGCTTGGCCAGCCTGCGACTCCGGAGCCGCATCCAGCTCTTCATAGGTTAATATGTGGCTCCTTGCTCAGGTGCTGACTCTGGGGCTGGAGCTACAGATGCTAACTTTCCAGTGTCCCGGGGGCTGCTCAGTGCTCAACCCCCTGCGCTGCCCCAGGCGCTCCCCCCACTCCACCCTTTCCCCCGAGCCTGCCATGCCCTCGCTCTTCCCCCCTCCCCATCAGAGCTTCCTGTGCACTGTGAAACAGCTGATCACAGCAGGCGGAAAGTGTGAGGAGGGTGGGGGGAGGCGCTGATTGCCGGGGCTGCTGGCAGGCAAGAGGACCTACGGGTTGGAGTGGAGGGAGCTGATTGGGTCTGCTGACATAGTACTGTGGCTCTTTGGCAATGTACACTGGTAAATTTTGGTTCCTTCTCAGGCTCAGGTTTGCCGCTCCTGTGACCTCACCTAGCAAATATGCTTCAATTTTGATTTGGAGAGACCATATGGAGGGGTTGGTGGATGGTTGAATTTCCATTCCATTCATTCTTTGGCATTCTGAAACTATTTATTATTAATAACTATTTGTATTATAGTGGCATTTAGAGACCCCAACCACCTAGAGGCTACACATACGCAGTATAAGGGACAGTCTCTGTCTCAGTCTGAAGAGACAAGACATGCAAAGGATGAAAGCAAGGAAGAATTTTTCCTGTTTTTATAGATGGGGAACTGAGGTATGGAGAGATTAAGACCTGTCCAAAGTCCCACATGGAGTTTGTGGTAGAGCCAGGAAATAAACTCTCATTTCTTGGGTCCCTCCTCAGTGTCTAAAATATGAGACCAGCTTTACTCGCTGCCTGTGGTGGTGGTGATGTTTTTTTCTGAGGTGGACACCAGTTCTGCTAAGAACTGGACTGAAACTCATTCCATACAGGCTACAAAAAGCCAGCCAGATGGTAATTATTTTTTATCACTACTCACCTGGGCTAGCGATGAACTTATGGCATAGATGAAAAACACTGTATCCATTACCAATCTGTTGGGCGTTCCTCAGAACTTCGGCTTTTATTAGCAGGAGTCATTAATTATACATGGAAGAAGTTCATGATGCTTAAGCGCTGTGCAGTTTGCTGAGCAGCCTGAAGACCTGGAAGTGCAAACTGTGAAGAAGCAAATCAAAAATAAAGAAGGAGCCAGTTGGGTTTTTGTTTCCTTGAAATAACCCAAATTCTTTACCTCTGTCTTTTTGTTTGTTTGTTTGTTTGCTCTTTTTCTTACTTGTCCTGAATGGGGTTACACATTCCTTTGGAAATAACTCAGCTGTAAAAGTTTTCACATTAAGATTCTGCCAGATAAGGGTCTAAAGAGGGGCCTTAGTTGTGCTGTCAGCTAGACAACCTCTGTATTTTCCTAAAGGAAAGCAGCAGCAGGACAGTACCAAAATCTGGCAAAAAAGCAGTTCTGAGGATTTAGCCATTCAGATGCTGCAGAACTGAGTGGCTGGTGGGTGGGAGTTTAACATAAATTTTGCCTTCTGTGAGAGCCAGCACAATACCTGGCACCCACGTGGTTGGTTTTGTGGAAGGGAGAGTTTGGCCTCATAGATGTAAATATGTTGACACATTTGCCTCCCTTTTTAAATTTGAAAAAATAGAAAGATTTAAAAACTCCTGACAGTAGAAATGAAATTCACATACAAATCATCAGAAAATTTTTCATGTTTCAGTTTACTTAATTCCTAGTATGGGTCCAGCATAGGGACAGTTCCTTATTCGTGCATGTGAGTGCTCGGAAGGGGTGGAATGAAGGGCGTGCATGGAGTGTCTATGCAGCACAAGGCAGGATTTTAATCTAGCAGTTGAACATACTAAGGGGTGGGGGCTTCCTTAGTACCACACAACATCCATAAAGTGACGTTCATTGGTCAGGGGATATGATCAGACCCCCAACATGTACGTTGCTGTGTATTAGTCCAAGGTACTTGATTATCCTTACCAGAGCAGTGGTAAAGTGCATCCTACTGCATGTTCCACCTTTGTTCCCCAGGAAGCCCTGAGTTATCTTGTGATACACTAGCAGATTGTTCTCGGGCACACCATCCAATGGCACCACTCCCAGCCCCAAAGCAGTACAGTCAAATAAAGGCAGGATTTTTACAAATGCTACAATAAATTCATGGTAGTAATTAGAAGTTAATCCAAGGTTATCACATACTGTTGTGTAATATACATTGCCACAGTTCTGCACATTCAAGCACCCTACCATGCTTTAAAGGGTTCATGCCTACTTTGTCATGGGCCAGATTCTCTCGTATGACATCAATGTAAATAGCTCTTTGAGAAAGGGACCATTTCTGCCTAAATCCTTTTTTATAATGGCATAAGTACCACTAATTCTATGCTTTGTGCTGATTGCTAAGAGTATTAGGAAAGCTAGTCTGTAAAAGGTGCTGTAATGTGGAAGACAGGCACCACGCTTCAGCTTGTATGGTACTAAGATGACACTATTATAGTTGGTTTAGTATATTCTCTACTTCGTGGCTTCCAGCCATTTGTATGTGTAGCTAGACTGATATTTGAGACTATGTGACTGGTTGTCTCAGCTGTACACTTGATTGCCCCCACATTTTTCTTCATGATAAGCCTCTGTTGAATCATATTGCACTTCACACTACTGAAAGAAATGTGGGTGGGCACTAGCTGCCATTGCCAAGCTCGTCAGATAAACTAGAACAGTGGCCCAAAAAGGCTGGAAATCCTTGCCAATCAGACGCATGCCATTGTAGAATAGTAGTAGTAATAATAAATTCACTCTGCCCAGGGAAACTTGAGCTCAGTGTTTGTGTACATATTTATTCATTACAATCTGGCAGTTAATTCTATCGAATTAACTAGATAAATGTCCTATGTTCTTCACTCAGTCTTCATTACAAATATTACAGTGTGTGCTTTTGTAATAATTTTGCAAGATTAAGTTGTTTTCCATAAAACTCAAAGTGAGGCTGTTAATTGTCTTCAGTGTAGTAATCGATTATTTCTCTTGGGCGGGGAGGCAAATATCAAGCATCTGTCTACAATGTGGTCCTCTCCTACACATTTAACTTGCACTGCTTAAACAACTGTCCACAGTACCAATGAACACTACTGCGGGCAGCTCGAGCCCCCTGCATTGTCCTGGCTGCTGGTAGGCAGCAAGCAGATCATGAATGTTTCCAAGATTTCAGCTGAGCATTCTTCAGAAGAGACACATGTATCACTCTGAGGTCTGTGCTAATAAACCTAACATGGGTGTGAATCCCAGTGGGAAAACATCACCAAGAATTGTATTTCAGCCCAGCTGCCAGATGTGTGCAGAAGCACATGCTTTCACATTAGGATATAATGGACCAAATATTAAAATGCTGTTGATGACTGATCCAGTATGTTATATATGTTATGCACATTTGCAGCAGCTTTCACGCTGTCTGTGGATGGGTGGATGATTGGTCAAGACAGCTGGAGCAAACAGTCTAATATCTTAAAGAAAATCAATGTTTCTACAGCTACAATACTTGCACATATCATTGTTGCTGTGCACTGAAGGAAAAAAGGCAATTGAGAAAAAAATTCTACACTGTTATGAAGATGTAGGCCCCTCAGAAAAGTACTGGGTCAAAAGCAAAGTAGTAGTGGATGATCCCTCATTAAATACTTTTTTCCTTCCACCTTGAAAGATAATTAGACATACTATGAACTACTCAAACTTTGCAAACACTGTTCAGTAATATCCTTGGTGAGAATTTAAAAGTTCAAAACACTGTTTCTGTAAGATCAATATTTACAATGTTTACAGTTATTTAGGAAAGACGCCTTTGCCAGCTAACATTCATCATAATCTTTCCCCTCTTCCTCTTGTAAGTATGACTTTGATCCTATGGTTACAGCTGGCTGTTTCGTTTGATCTTTCTTTCTTTCACAAGTAGCTAAGTGATACTGGGAAGTAGTATGTAAGTGCCAGCAGTGTATCAAAATTGTGCTTTGCGGCACAGGTTGATGGTCAGAAGTGGTCAATTAAAGTTAAAATAAAATTAAAGGAGGCAATGCATTATTTGGCAAAGCACTTGTTCCCTTTCTAGGTTCTCTATATTTTGCTAGAGTGCCAGACATTGAGGTAGATGAGGTATGAAAGCTCAGAATACAGCAGTCTAAATTTTGCTGGGCTGCCTGGAATCTCAAAGAGGGAGAAATTAAATGTGCATATGAGAAAAGGGCATTTTTTGAGTTTGTAATAATAAAAACACCAGAGAGAATACACATGAAAGGTTATTTGCTTGCACAGCAAAGATGAGGCATGTTGCTCGGCATCAAAGACATACAGGCAGCAGTGGGCCATGAAAGAGGAATAGTAGAGACTTTCTGAATAAATTCTTCTCATGATAAGAACCTGGTTGGCAATCTTGTGTCAGAGTTCTGCCTATCGCATTAACTAGCAAACCTTACATGACCGAGACTCTAGGTTGATGTTTTTGCACCAACCACTTTTCTTCTATGCGTGGTAGGGATAGATTTCCACAAGGGCAGCTGTTGTGTCAGAATGGAAATGAACACACAGCCAATCCAGGACTCGGAAACAACTAGAATGAGTTTATTCAGAAATAACACTCTCAGGTGACCACAGTGTAACTCGCTGTTAAGGGAGATTTGACAGTGTGCATTTCCTCTTATTGGGGACTGGCCAGTCACATGTTGATATCCATACGTTTACCAAAAGAGAAGGGTCTTATGGGTTAGGACACAAACCTGGAAGTCAGGACTTCTGGCTTTCCAGGTGTCTGATGGGGGACCTTGGGCAAGATCCTGTTGCCTTAGTTTCCGCATTTCTGAAATGGGGATAATTAATGAATTCGTCCTTTCACAGATAAAGTTTGTCACGTGCATAGGGCCTTTCAACTGAGGCTCTCAAAGCAAAGTGTTGTTAATATGCAATGCAATTAATATGCAAATATAGTCTCTCTGTGTAGTGGGAGATACCTGTCTCTACTGTCAGCATACTGAGTAGGCCTCACTCCAAGCACCTTTCAGATCTCTGGTGTTATCCTTCACACCCAAATCACTGCCATCTCAATAAAATTCAGACCAGAAACCAAACTATTTTCAGTCTTTGAAACAAAGCAGTCAAGTGAAAAAGAAAGATCCTTTTCTTTCCCTAAAGTAAAAATGTACAGAAGAAAAATGTTAACGGCAGCTCAGTGGATTAGAGTTTGAATTTTCTTTTGGTTTAGTGCAGGAATCCTTTACTCTCTTGACTGTTGGACACACCAGTCCCAGCTGTGAACTGAAAATCCTATGATTTTTTTGTCTTTTTAGATTTTCTTCCTGAAGGGAAAGGGAAACACACACTCAGTGGGGAAAGAATAATGGCCCAGTCCTGTTTTGAGTTACAAAGGTATACATCCAGAGTAAATCTGTTGGAGGCTTGTGCCTTTTAATCCACTCCCATTTCAAAGCAGGGTAGTTCAAAAGCTCTGTGTAGCAAATTGGGCTGACTCACTGGCATAGCGCCTCCTGCTGGTTGCCTGGGAATTAGCTCTCTCAGCCCTGGAGCGCCCTCTATGGGCCGATGTCCCCCCACCCCCCCGTTACCTATCCCTCTGCAGTCCCTTTATTTCCACCACATATAGGTCCCATGTCCCTCCCGGACCACGGTGCCCCTTACCTTGGGGTACGGCCCCTCACGCAGGGAACCCCACTCCCCTGAGCCCACCTTGCCTCAGTGACCCACTGCCAGTCCTCACCTAGCCTCTTTACTCAGGGGCAAACTGTAGTCTGCAGTGGCCACTCATCATTGGCTAGGGGGTTGGACTCGCTGCCTTTCCCTGCAGCCCCAGTACCTCCTGAGGCCTTCCTGTGAGGCTTCAACCTGGGAGGTCGCCAGGCCTGAGCTCCCCAGCTCAGCCTGCCCCTTCCCCAGCACTGCTCTGTTGAAGGTATCCTGTGCTCCCAGGCAGCCCGGTCCTTCCCACCCCAAGGCTGGAGTGAGACTGCCTGCCTCCTAACTCGCAGCCCTTTTTATACTAGCCCTCCCAGGCCTGGACTAGCTGCTACCTGCCTTTGCCTGATTGGCTCCTTGGGGCAGCCCTTTCCCAGAGCTGGTATAACCCCTTTCTCTCCGGAGCTGGCCCCGCTACCTGCACTGTGCAGCAAGGTCCACATGCACACTTAGCTAGTGTGCGGCAAGCTAGTGCAGATTCATACTCCAGCTTGCCACAAAGTGTTCATTTAGACAAGCCCTAAGAGGAGGAATACCAGCCATGGGAGGAGATTGCTGTATTATATATACCTTGATAGAGTACATGGAGTAAGAGAAGGCATGGATTGTACCACCTTAAATATCCAACTAGGATCACAGCAGCATGGTGAAAAGCAGCAGGATATGATTATTTTGTTTGTATGTATGTGTGGGTGGATTACTTTGAATGTGTCTGTGTAGGATGTAATGGACAAAATAACGAATCAAATTTTGTGATATCATTAATATCAATCTATTTACAGCATAATTGCTATTGTGTGCTAAGATAAGGGCAAAGTAATCTGATTCAATATGGTTTAAAGGGGAGTAGAAAGAAAAATATATTTGTATTAAACTTTCTCTCTGTAAAGGGTAAAGTAGCCTGGAGAAAATGGTTTTTGTTCTTTTTAATGACACAGAGCAATTGCCTCTTTTCCCTTCCATATAAGTGAGGAGTGACCGTGCTTGTTGCTTGGAAGTTCCCAGTAATTGGTCCCGATGTTTCCTGATTGCTGCAGATGAATCTGTCAATTTTGTGAGCTTCAGCACAGAGCTGGGTGATAACTAATGACACAGAATGTAAGGGCTGCCTAAGGACTCTTGCCACTTGGTGAGCACAGGCGAAAGTATGACAAAAGGTCCCATCCTGAATTGCTGCAGGCTGACCTGAAGGCATGACACAGGGACATCCATCTTAGTACCTACACGTATGTCATACCCAGCACAACAGGTTAGTCAGACAAGGTTGAGCTACACTGTATCATAGAAAGGAAATGCAAATAGAACAGAATGTGGTGTTGATAGCTGTTGATTCCCCCCCCGCCCCCCCTGTGTACTACAGCATCTGTGTTTAACCATTTAAATACTGGCATTTTCCAGATTGCCAGCCAAATTGACACTTGGGAAGATGTGCATGTATATTTTCAAGTTCCAAGGGGCTAATCTATCCATGTCCTAATCCAAAGAGTGGTTAAGCATCTATTGGGATCAGTCCCTTGTCTGTACCAAATCTGGGATGAAGGACAACAGAATCTTTTCTGATATCTTGACTCAAATTTTACCTATCACTACAGCTTGTGCAACAGCACAAAATAAGTATCAGAAAATAACTCTGTAAAAAAAAACTGTCGCACATAATAAGGAACACTATGGTGGTGTAGGCATCAGGTTTCATTTAATCCCCCTACTAAAGACTCCCTATAACCAGAGGCTTGAGTTCTACTAGGATTGTCTCAATCCTTCATATTTTCAAGGTAGATAAACTGGTTCCATGCAGTTTACTGTGTGTACATATCTTTCAGAGAAGACTTTCAAATCTCACATTATGCCTAGCCTGCATGGGCATTAAGGATCGCATGCATTTTAAAACCCAGTGCCATGAGAATTGCCACCAGATCAGTCTGTCACTCATAGACTGTATGGCCAGAAGGGACCATCATGGTCATCTAGTCCAGGGGTTCCCAAACTTGGTTCACGGGTTGTTAAGCCCCTGGTGGGCCACGAGACACTTTGTTTACCTGAGCATCTGCAGGTACAGCCACTCGCAGCTCCCAGTGGCCGCGATTCTCTGTTCCCGGCCAATGGGAGCTGCAAGTGGCCGTACCTGTGGATGCTCAGGTAAACAAAGTGTCTCGCGGCCCACCAGGGGCTTACCCTGAACAAGCCATGAACCAAGTTTGGGAACCCCTGATTTAGTCTGACCTCCTGCACATTGCAGGCCACAGAACCTCACCCTTCCACTCCTGTAGTAGACCTTTAACCTCTGGCTGAGTTACTGAAGTCCTCAAATCATGATTTAAAGACTTAAAGTTACAGAGAATCCACCATTTACACTAGTTTAAACTTGCAAGTGACCCGAGCCCCAGGCTGCCAATCTGACCTAGGGAGAAATTCTTTCCTGACCCCAAATATGGCGATCAGTTAGACCCTGAGCATGTGGGCAAGACACACCAGTGAGACACCTGGGAAAGAATTCTCAGTAGTAACTCAGAGCCCCCACCATCTAGTGTCCCATCACCAGCCTTTGGAGTTATTTGCTGCTAGCACTCGCTAATCAGAGACATGCCATTGTAGGCAGTCTCATCATACCATCCCCTCCATAAACTTATCAGAATCAGTCTTGAAGCCAGTTAGGTTTTTTGCCCCCACTGCTCCCCTTGGAAGTCTGTTCCAGAACTTCACTCCTCTGATGGTTAGAAACCTTCATCTAATTTCAAGCCTAAACTTGTTGATGGCCAGTTTATATCCATTGTTCTTGTGTCCACATTGGTACTTAGCTTAAATAACTCCTCTCCCTCCCTGATATTTACCCTCAGATGTATTTATAGAGAGCAATCCTATCTCCCCTCAGCCTTCTTTTGGTTAGGCTAAACAAGCCAAGCTCTTGGAGCTTTCTCTCATAAGGTATGTTTTCCATTCCTCTGATTACCCTAGCAGCCCTTCGCTGCACCTCTTTCAGTTTGAATTCATTTTTCTTAAACATGGGAGACCAGAATTGCACACAGTATTCCAGATGAGGTTTCACCCGTTCCTTGTATAATAGTACTAACACTTCCCTATCTCCACTGGAAACACCTTGCCTGATGCATCCTAGGATTGTGTTAGCCTTTTTTACAGCCACATCACATTGGCAGCTCATAGTCATCCTGTGATCAGCCAATACATCCAGGTCTTTCCCCTCCTCTGTCACCTCCAACTGATACATCCCCAACTTATAGCAAAAATTTTTGTTGTTAGTCTTTAAGTGCATGATCTTGCACTTTGCACTATTAAATTTCATCCCATTTCTATTACTCCAGTTTACAAGGTCATCCAGATCATCTTGTATGATTTCCAGTCCTCCTCCATATTGATATACCTCCCAACTTCATGTCATCCACAAATTTTATTAGCACACTTCCACTTTTTATGCCAAGGTGTTTAATAAAAATGTTAAATAAGATTGGTCCCAAGACCAATCCCTGAGGAACTTCATCAGTAACCTCCCTCCAGCCTGACAGTTCACCTTTCATTATGATCTGTTGTAGTCTCCCCTTTAGCCAGTTCCTTATCTATTTTTCAATTCTCATATTAAGCCCCATCTTCTTCAATATAACTAATAATTTCCCATGTGGAACTGTATCAAATGCCTTACTGAAATCCAGATAGATTAGATCTATGCATTTCCTTTCTACAAAATCAGTTATCTTGATAGGATGAAATTTAATAGTGAAAAGTACAAGGTCATGCATTTAGGGATTAATAACAAGAATTTTTGTTATAAGATGGGGACGCATCACTTGGAAGTAACAGAGGAGGAGAAGGACCTCAGAGTATTGGTTGATCACAGGATGACTATGAGCCACCAATGTGATATGGCTGTGAAAAAAAGCTAGTGCGGTCTTGGGATGCATCAGGCGAGATATTTCCAGTAGAGATAAGGAGGTGTTAGTACTGTTATACAGGGCACTGGTGAGACCTCACCTGGAATACTGTGTGCAGTTCTGGTCTCCCATGTTTAAGAAGGATGAATTCAAACTGGAACAGGTACAGAGAAGGGCTACTAGGATGATCCGAGGAATGGAAAACCTGTCTTATGAAAGGAGACTCAAAGAGCTTGGCTTGTTTAGCCTAACCAAAGGAAGGCTGAGGGGAGATATGATTGCTCTCTATAAATATATCAGAGGGATAAATACCAGGGAGGGAGAGGAATTATTTAAGCTCAGTACCAATGTGGACACAAGAACAAATGGATATAAACTGGCCATCAGGAAGTTTAGACTTGAAATTAGATGAAGGTTTGTAACCATCAGAGAAGTGAAGTTCTGGAACAGCCGTCCAAGGGGACCAGTGGGGGCAAAAAACATATCTGGCTTCAAGACTAAGCTTAATACGTTTATAGAGGGGATGGTATGATGGGAAAGCCTAATTTTGGCAATTAATTGATCTTTGACTATTAATGGTAAATATGCCCAATGGCTTGTGGTGGGATGTTAGATGGGGTGCGATCTGAGTCACTACAGAGAATTCTTTCCTGGGTGTCTGGCTGGTGAGTCTTGCCCACATGCTCAGGGTTTAGCTGATCACCATATTTGGGGGCAGGAAGGAATTTTCCTCCAGGGCAGATTGGCAGAGGCCCTGGGGGTTTTTCGCCTTCCTCTGCAGTGTGGGGCACGGATCACTTGCTGAAGGAATCTCTGCACCTTGAAGTCTTTAAACCACGATTTGAGGACTTGAATAGCTCAGACATAGGTTAGGGGTTTGTTACAGGAGTGGGTGGGTGAGATTCTGTGGCCTGCAGTGTGCAGGAGGTCATTCTAGACAATCATAATGGTCCCTTCTGACCTTAAAGTCTATGATTCTATGATCTTCTCGAAGAAGGAGATCAAGTTAGTCTGGCACAATCTACCTTTTGTAAAACCATGTTGTATTTTATCCCAACTACCATTTACCTTTAAGCCTTTAACTTTCTCTTTCAAAATTTGTTCCAAGACCTTGCATACAATTGAGGTCAAACTAACAGGCCTGTAGTTTCCTGGGTCACTTTTCCCCCCTTTCTTTAAAATGGGAGCTATTTTAGCAATTCTCCAGTTACATGGTATGATCCCTGAGTTTACAGATTCATTAAAAATCCTTGCTGTGCTGGGTTTGCAATTTCATGTGTTAGTTCCTTTAATATTCTTGGATGGAGATTATCCAGGCCCCCTGTTTTAGTCCCATTAAACTGTTTGTGTTTGATTTCCTCTGATGTGGTCATTTCTATTTCTATATCCTCATTTCCATTACCCACCCTGCCACTACCCCTACGATCCTCATTATCCCCATTAAAAACTGAGGCAAATTATTTCTTTAGGTGTTGGGCCATGTCTAGATTATCGTTAATCTCCATCCCATCCTCAGTGTTTAGCAGTCCCGCTACTTCTTTCTTTGTGCGATCATATTTTGGATACTTGCATAATCTACTGTGAGCAGCGTTGATGATTTACATGAAGGTTAGGGTTTGTCTACACATGAAAATTTAATCTGAAATAAGGTAGGGTGTGAATTTTAAAGCAGATTAACTATTCCCGATTCAGTCTCTGCTCTTATTCCATACATTTGTATGTATGTAAGAGTGTCTTATTCTGAATTATTGTAGTCCATTTTGGAAGTGGATTAAACAAATACAGAAAAGTGTCTACACATAGAATTAAGAATATTTAATCTGCTTAAAATGCATCCCCTATCTTAGTCCAGATTAATTTTCATGTGTAGATTATCAGGAACAGCTATTCCAGAATAACTCCCCATGCAGACAAGCTCATATTTGTGGGTGGAGCTTGAAATAGTGCCACCACATTTTTCCCCAATCTGAACCTTACCTGGGTTTCTTATTTTATGTCAGTTCAGCATCCTTGTGGATGATATTTCTCAGTGTTTTCCGAAGATCTTATGGCCACAATGGCAACCATGGACCTACCCAGTTGTTTTCTGACTCAGTACTTGTTTGCATCTTGTATTGCACTGGGGTTGGCAACTGAGGTAGTGAAGTTTATAGCTAATGGTCTGACTTTTATCTCCTTCAGTTTGAAGTCAGGAATGTTACATGCCCTGAGTTTGTAACTGCATAAGGAGAATGACTGGTCACCTCATGGGTGAAGTAAACTGTCTGACTATGCTGGACTTTACCTACTGGTGTTCTGAAGTCCCTCCATGCAAGTTACCTCCACTTGGAATACGTGTATCACCATGCATATAAACTGAAACTGTACTAGTAATAATAAATAAAATAACATGTTAGCAGGCCATTTGTATATCACTTCCAGTGCATAAGCGGGCTGCTCAGGGTGGCAGGGACTACTCCATTTCTAACATTGATTTGTTGACAGCTTACTTATTCATCATGGACTCCCTCTCTAGTCCAATACAGTTTTTTTCTCTGTTTCACTGGCATAGACTCCATGAGGGAGGATGGGAGCAAGGTAAATATCAGACATGTATCTTTGTTTGAGATCAAGGCCTTTGAGGTAATTAACCACACTAAGACATTCCATCTGAGGTAATATTTCATATCCTGTGGGAGGTTTTGTATTACAAATTCCACATCAGTTACATAAAACAGACCAAGGTGTAACAAGGGACAGAAAAATAGAAGAGGAGGTTATGATAGCACTGCAATCATGTGCTGTCACAACATGAGGTTCAGAACTGGTGGGTCCCTTTTCTTGAACCAAGAACAATTTGTTACTTATTCCTGCCTTCAAAGAAACCCTTATGTACCTCAAAATGGAATAAAGTAATTATTAAACTCATAACTAAGGACCAGATCATTCCAAGTAAAATGTAGTGTAGAAAGTGAGGGGACTCAGAATTTACTCAGAAGCAAAGTATCAGGAAGTGCTAATGCTGCATGTTCCCAAGGTAAAGTTGCCGAAGAAGTGTATGTGGAACAGGACAGCTTCTGCTTCATGTAGAAAGGGGGCTGTGGTTATGCAATTTTTTTTGGGGGGGGGGGATGTGTCAAAGCCATGGAAGGACCACTAGGGCATTCCACAAAAAGGCTGTGGGACAGGGAAAGAAAAAAACAAACAGAATAATGTAATTGCATGCAGGGAAAGAATGTATTGACTCTCCCATAAGTCTGTCTGTGGCTGTAATTGGTTTACAATCACCTCCCCTGTTGCTCTCTAGGTAGTTTATATCATGTTGGGAGTTCTGTTAATCTCATTGGTTCACAAAAGAACATACTCTGGCTTTTAGCTTTTGCCTAAACTAAGTACCACACTTAACAGGTGGAGAGAAACACAGTCCCATCATTGAGATAATATACATGTCATTGCATTGGGGCTTAAACTGGTGAATGTATGGTGTTCCTAGATGCCAGGGAGATGAGAAGGCGTGAGCAGAATAGTGATGGTGTGGATGGAGTATGACTCCAGTAATATTTACTTATCCAGATGGCTTCTGACCACAGCACAGATGAGCAGTGCAATGATCAGATTCCATTTTAGCACAGTGACTTTCACACTGAATCCAAGTTGAGAGACACAAAAGCCTAAGCAGATGCTTAGAATTGAAAACCCACCCACTACTCATACTGCTACTGAGATAAATACCCAGGTACTTTAAGAAGTTTGAGGGGTGAGAGTGAAAATTATAAAAGTGCTAACCACAATCATTTATTCAGCCACTGATACAGGTCAGGATTGTGCTGCTGGTATTGTTTGAATGGACTTCCAAGCAGACATTGATCCAACTGAGCTTCCCTCCATAAATGTAGTTTGTATGCACATTGAAGTACTTGTCAGTGGTAATAAAAGTTGGTTGAAGGTGCTGAGCCTTTACAGTAAGTGGACATTTCACGTTAAAAATCTACTCTTAAGGATGCAAAGTGATGTGGGGTAGCCTGGTCTAGTATTGGCCATGTCACTAAATGACCACAGAAGGCTTGAGTCTCCTCTGACTTGCACCTTATGTAATTGTTCACACATGTGCAAAGCAGGTGTCAATCTCTGCCATTCAGACCCAATAGTTTTACACCCAGTTTGCATTCACAGGGTGCAAGGCAACAGAGAAACACAATGAGTTGTTTTAAAAGTATTGGTGAGGTTTTCTATAGCAGATACAAGGACATGAACACACACTGAACATACAACTGTACCTTAATACTTCTTAGATGGGATTTCAGTTCCTTGGGCTTTCCCCTGGATAGTACTGTGATCAACATCTGTTGCCATCTCCTTCCATCAAGGGAGCATCAATTCACATGGAGGTTCATCATCTGGGCTTTTGCAGCCATATAATTGCCACCTAGTTTTTCTTCATATCAGGAAGCTTTTTTTCCTGCAGTGATGTTGAATGTCACACAGTGATCTATGGGAATGGTCTCTACTGCATTCCTAATAGTTCACTTTTCAGCTCATCTCACAGCCTGTGGGGCTGCTTTATTGTCCTTGGCAAACAGGATTTCAGAATTCTCCAGCACTGTGTCTACCATGATGTTTGATTCCTCAGCACTGAAATTGAGATTATGCCTCCTCTGTGAGAGGTCAACAGCATCCTTAGTTTTTGACTGCCTGATCCTGCATTATGTAGCTTCACTCTGCCTGAAAATCTGCTCTGTTGATGAGTTGGCTTGTGTAAACACAGTGCACCCTGCTTTACTGGAATGGGTAGGGTGGAATCTATTGGATCATCTAGATTGGCTTTCAGTTGCCTTAGGCATTGTATTGAAGTGGTGCTCAGAGCTAGACATACCAACATAACTATCTGCCTTATAAAATAATGAAAATGCTCTGTCCCTTTTGTTTAGTCTACTTAATATCAGTCACTTTTAGCAGCTGCATGTTGAGGGAAGGTGCACTGACTCTGTTTTTCATGTGCTGAGTAATTGGTGCATGACTGGTCTAATTCCAGGCTTTGACCATGATATAGATGGGTAAGCAGATGAGGATAAATTCACAGGTGTGACTATTGAGTGAAATAATGAAAGAATTATGAAATCTCTGCAGTGACTGAATTGGACACATTAGTGACCATAAGAAAATGTTCTACTGAGCAAACTGATGGATGGTTAAACAGTAAAATCTATTTCCTTAAGTTAAGTATCCTCACACCCTCTTGTCAACTGTCTAAATGGGCCATCTTGATTATCACTACAAAAGTTTTTTCTCCTGCTGATAATAGCGCATCTTAACTAATTAGCCTCTCACAGTTTGTATGGTAACTTCCAACTTATCTGTATGTGTGTATGTATATATATATATATATAAACTATACGTTCCATTCTATGCATCCGATGAAGTGGGCTATAGCCCACAAAAGCTTATGCTCTAGTAAATTTGTTAGTCTCTAAGGTGCCACAAGTACTCCTGTTTTTTTTGCGGTTACAGACTAACACGGCTGCTACTCTGAAACCTGATGGATAGTTAAACAGTAAAGTCTTGGTGATGCTAAATGCTTAAAAGGGGAGCCTGTAATGGTTTTCTATGCTTATAATTCACTAAATAATGCCTGACTACCTCATCAGATGATTGATCTCTACTCTTTTAATATTAAAGTGCACACAGAATGATAGAAAAGTAGGACTGAAAGGGATGTCGACATATCTAGTTCATCCCCCTTGCTTCGGCAGGACCAAATAAACCTAGACCATCCCTGATGACAGGCTTTCGTCTAAACTGTTCTTAAAAATCTCCATTATTAGGGATTCCACAACCTCCCTTGGAAGCCTATTCCAGAGCTTAACCATCCTTAGATGTTAGAAAAAACTTTCTAACTATAACCTAAACCTCCCTTGCTGCAGATTAGGCTAATTACTTCTTGTCCTAATATAAACCCACATGCTTTATACTGCAGTATTTGATTTTATTTCTTCAAGGGAGGAGACGTAGATCTTGGCTGGATACTGTCTTCACACATGTGCAAAGAGCAGAACAGGGCAACTCAAAAAGACACAGAAACTTACAGAACAGAGTGTGGTAGTTACTAGATATTTTAAGTAGCTGTTCTAAAACTATATAGGAAGTTTCCATTCTGGGCAACCCACCTGGTAGATCATATGCTCGTCACCCTTTGAGCACTGAGCAAATCAGAGAGCAAGGGGTAGCGAAGGTTATAAGTAGAGTTCAGAAGAGCCTTGTGGACCCAGTCAGCAACTGATTGATTCAGAACCAAGATTAGTTTCTGCTGGGTCCCATTCCCTGTACCACTCTGGATACAGGCTACAGGTTTCTATTTCACCAGCTACAGAGAGGACCAGTCAACTATTAACCCAGGGACTGGAAAGCTGCTAGTTGTGGAGGGTCCTAGACTGTTTGTTTGCTGACAGGGTTCTGAAGGGTCTGTCTATACTGCAGCTGGGAGTGAGCCTCCCAGCCCAGGTAGACAGACTCCTGCTAGTTTGACTTGAGCTAATACACTAAAAAAAGGAGTATAGATGTTGCTGCAGCTTGGGCACCCAACCCCTAGGTCTGAGCTTAAGTGGATAGTCCAAGTCTCCACCAAAGCCATAATATCCACAGTGCTATTTTTAGTACTAGCTTGAGCCAAGCTCGCAGGAGTCTGTCTACCTAGCTGTGAGGCTCACTCCCAGCTACAATGTAGACATAACTTGAGATGCTGCCATTCTACAAGCTCTGAAGAGTCCAGGTGACACCCACTGCCTTCTGTGGTCAGACTGTAAAGACAAAGTCATCTCAGAGAGGATGAGATGGGAATGTGTTTTGATGCATGTGCTAAAGTACAGAAAATGTTATATTGAAACCTCATATTTGAATACTTATAACAGAAACAAAAGGAGGGAAAGTCTGCATAAGGAACACCAGAAGATTTACTGTGTTTATTCATAGTATTCCCAGTACTACTTACAATGTTTTATACTTTTTACAATGTGTTCTGTGTGCATTAATTGTTTGTTTTTACTAAGAAAGTGTATGGTTTTCTGTCTCTGAAATTGACTGGGAACTATTAACATCTGTTTATCAGGTATTTACATAAAATAGCCAAGATTTAACTTTGCGTATTGTTTTCTGAAAGGACAGAATTTTGACCTGTGCTTTAGCAAAGAGTTAAGCTGATGTGCAGGAAGCAGAGGAGTGTAATAGTTATACAGACTATGCCTGAGCGACCCTCTGTCCTAGCTATGCTACCTTCAGTGGACATAGAGAACAATTGATCACTCACTGTACTCTTTATAACAACCGTTAACATATTTGAAGACTGTTTACAGGTCATCTTTTCTCAAGACTAAATGTGCCCAGTTTTTTTAACCTTTCCTCATAGGTCAGGTTTTCTAAACCTTTGATAATTAATGTTCTCTTCTGGACTCTCTCCAATTTGTCCACATCATTCCTGAAGTGTGATGTCCAGATCTGGACACAGTATTCCAGGTGATGTCTCACCAGGGTCAAGTAGAGCAGGACAATTACCTCCCATGTCTTACATATGACACTCTTGTTAATACACCCCAGAATATTAGCCTTTTTTAGCAACTGCATCACATTGTTGACTCATATTCAATTTATGATCCACTAAGATCCCCAGATCCTTTTCAGCAGTATTACCATGTAGCCAATTAGTCCCTATTTTGTAGCTGTGTGTTTAATTTTTTTCGTTTTAAAGTGTAATACTTTGCACTTGTCTTTATTGAATTCTACCCTGTTCATCCAATTTGTCAAGGTCATTTTGAATTTTAATTCTGGCCTTCAAAATACTTTCATCCCCTCCCAACTTGGTGTCATCTGCAAATTTTATAAGCATAATCTCCATTATCCAAGTCATTAATGAAAATATTGAATAGTACCTGATGCAGGACAGACTCCTGCAGAACTACACAAGTTACCTCCTCCTAATTTGACAGTGAAACATTGATAACTATTATCCATGAGGCAAAGAATGAAATTAGGTTAGTTTGACATGATTTATTCTTGAGAAATCCATGTTGGTTATTGCTTATCACTGCTATCCTCTAGGTGTTTACAAAGGTAGTTCCTTAAGTAGCCTATGGTGAATTTAATCAGGTCCTGACAACTTGAATACATCTAACATATTTAAATATTCATTAACATTATTTCTCCCTTGTTAATATTGTGTTAAGCATGTGGTCACAATTAACCTTTTTAGTGAAGACTGAAGCAAAATATACATTAAACACCTCAGCCTTCTTGGTGTCATCTGTTATTAGCTCTTCTTCCCTGCTAAGTAGTGGACCTGTGCTTTCCTTCATTTTCGTTGCATGATGTGTTGCTCCCTACTACTCTAACTCAATAAGGGGGAAACAGTCCCCTCACATAAACATTCCATGGGGGTGTTTCAGTTGCTAGCTCCCAGTACTAAAAGGGGAAGGGTCTATGGGAAATCAGGATCCTGAGACTGACAGTCCCCAGGAACAATGGGGAGAGGCCAATGCTCCAGGTCAGCCTGATTGACAGGGTGGGCAGGCTAATCAGGGAGTCAGGAGGCCAGGGGGTCCCCTCCTCCGTGTGAGCTGGAATTGCCTGAGTCAGACAGAGCAGGGCGGAGCTAAGGAGAAAGCAGGGGCCCAAGCTGAGCTGCGGAGCGGAGCTGTGCTGGATACAGAAAGGCCAGAAAAGCAGCCCAGGAAGCAGGTCAGAGTTGGGAGCAGAGTCACAGAAGCAGCCCAGGGTGAGCAGATCCTGTGCTAGGAGCAGAGCGGCAGCCACAGAGCCAGGTGTGGTGAGCAACTGGGGCCAGCCAAGGGGGGACCCTGGGCAAAGGGTCCAGCGCAGAAAGACACCCCCAGCCAAAGGTCCTTGCAGGCCAGACTGGGAGGGGGATCTTAACCCGATGGGGGGCTGACGCTGGGAAGAAGGGTCTCACCACCCAAATCCTAGAGGTGTGTGGCCACCACCCGAGCAAGTGTCCAACGCGCAGCATCCCTGCAGCACAGCCAGGGCCTGAGGAGGAGGCCTGGGACCTACAAAGAACAGACTGTGAACTGCCCTGATGTTCCAGAAACATTGTTTGCGATGTTTCCTGCCACAAAGCAGGGTGATGTGTTTTCCTTTCACCTTTCCCATTTTTCCTTATTTTTTTTAAATTAATTGTTGATTAAATAACTTGTATTTGCTTTAAATGGTATGTAATAATCACAGGGTCAGAGAAGTGCCCAGTGCAGAGAGAGTACCCTGGAGTGGGGACACCCTAGCCCCTGACCTAGGTGACCGCAGCAGGGTTGGGGTCGAGCCCCCCAGGAATCCTGGGCCCAGCCTTGTTGGGGTTACGAGGACTCTGCCAGACATGGAAGGGGAGGCCTCACAGGCAGGGAGGCCTCTGGGTAAAGGAAGTGGGAGCGAGGATTCAGATCCTTTCGCTATCCCACCTCACGGGGGTAGTGCAGAAGCCAGGAAAGTTCCCCACAATAGCGGGACCATTCCCCCTACTACATCTACAGTACCATATCATAGGGCTTTCTCCTGCAGTTGTCAGTCAAATAGATTTTGTAATGGTGCTGTATTTTCTGTTGATACAAGAGTGTGTATTTCTAAGTAAGTGAGAAATAATCAGTATTATGGAAAGGATACTGTGGTTAATTCCTGTTGAGAAAGAGAAAGCATGATATGATAAACAACAAGGAGACATTCTGCAAATTTCTTTTAACTAAAATTTTTTTTTTTGGTAATAAGGTTGCTCACTGCTAGTATCACTACTTATTTGTGGCCCCCTATTTTTAGGTCTCACGAAGACGAGGTGGAAAAAGGAAGGTATAAATGTGCTTTACCATTGTAAGGATTCTACTTCTAGGTGTCCCAGTATGTTAAGACTCATGCTTTCTTGATTCTTGTAGTAGGTATGGGAAATATTTTATATCCTTGTGCCCCCTGTGCAAGGTGACATGGTACAGCTGCAGTATCACGTTAATTGTGAGAATTTACAGAACACATTGTAGGTTTTTGGAGATGACAGATACTTAGTGTATTGACTACTTCAGGATTGGAAGATGAATCTGAATAGCTCTTTGTTATCTGCTTGCACCCATCCTAGACAAGATCTAGGCAGATAGCAAGACCTTCTACAGGCAAAGGAAGCCATGTATCACTGTACCAGTTACAGGAATTCTTGCTGTAGGTGGATAGAGGTAGGCTAGGTGTACACCAGTCCCTAGTACCAAGCTGCCTTTACCACTGTAATAAAATTAAGCTAATCCACTCTGAGCATTTAGATTTCCCATGTTGTACAAGGAGCATAACTTTGTCAAAGCTAGACTGTATCAGTATGCATAATTCCCCAACCTTCTTGGCGTGATGGACAGCACCCGTGTGCTAGTTCAACCAGCAGTGCTACCGAAAGCTGGCTTTAGGAAGAAGAGAAAGTGTACCATTGTATGAATGTACAAGTACTATGCCAGTCGAGATGTGTCCTAACTTATGAGTTGGCTTGTTATGAGGTTCAAATAATGAACTATTTATATTCCACTCAACAAAATTGTTACAAACCAGTGTGACTAGTGTGTGTATATACACACACTCATCTGAAGTTACTGTCAAATGGGCTAGTTGTTGAGTAAAGCCACACTATCGTTGATTGACTGGAAATATGTCTGGCACTTCATACATACAGTTAGTCCATTGTTGAACATCCACATCTGAGTGGTGTTTGTGCGACTGCACTTGGAGGTCTCCAGGGGGTGGTGTGAATTACAATATGTTGCACTCTAGCATATGTTTATGCCATTGCTTGTTGCCATGTCCATCCACACGTGCCTTCATCTCTCAGGCCACGATTATCCATTTCCTTGCTCCTTTCATAGTCATACCTGGGCAAAGTGGATACACATACCAGTCAGAAAGGGAGCATTTTACAATCATGCTACACAGGAATACATGACTACCTAGGATAGAAGGTAGTGGAAGGCCAGCCCTTGTTTCCTGAGCTGTGCTTCCTCATGATGAACATATGCAGGGGGGAGGCTGCTGCTATCTGGTTATTTAATACCAATGTTACTATAACTGCCAGAAGCCCCAATCAAGATATGGGTTCTGTTTTTTTTAAGTGCACTACAAGCACTTTTCTGTCCTTACAGTCTAAAAAGGATTTGGCCTACAACCTTTCTTATAGTCCATTTTGGATAATTCATTTCTTCAATACCTTCTCGTGCCACATAGGTGGCCAGATTCTTCCACAGAAGTGGCATACAGTAATGACTGCAGGAATACATAACAAGTGTGTGTTTAGAGAGGTGTCTCCCTGTAACTGAGAAAGGCCACATACAAAAGTTCAACCTTAGTCTACCTTGGTTCTTTAGTGGAGGCAGCAAGCAAGTGAAATGTGAGAGAGTTGAATAAGTACTGGTGTTGGAGAAAACAAGTTGAGAAGTTCTGTGCTCTCCTAAAAGGCTTAAAGAAAGTGTGGTACATAATGAAAGCAGAATAGAATAAAATAGTCATGAATACATTAAACAGAATACACTTGAGTGTTTTGAAAAGCAAGAACAGAACAGCCCTGTAAGGAGATGACTTTTTCCTCTATGACCATGAATAATTTGGTGACAGTGTGTTATCTTTAGTCCAATAAAACAAAGAGCAGTTGTTGTTGACCCATCAATAATACAAATAACTATGAAGGAGTAAACAAGCATCATGGGGCCATATATATAAAAAAACCCTCTCAGAATAAGACCACAGACCTCCATAGCTGTGCAGTTTTTGAAGAGACACAAGCCTGCTGCATCATCCCATTGGATCCAATGGGCTGGCAGGAACCAGGCCAGAATTTTTTTCCATGTATGTTAGCCAGAGGAATGACTCAGATCTTTTAGAGCTCAGGTTATAATATGGAGGTGAAATTCCACATAGCTGCTACACAGTCCCTCCCTCATCTCCCCACCAGCTGGAATGGCAGCTTAGCTAACACAGATGTTATTCTATTATTGGCTAAATCCCCAGACAGGTATGTGTCCAAACCCTCTGAAATACGTGAAAACCATTGAGAGAAAGGGTACTATCGCTCAGGGTAGTGACTATGACTGAGATTGCCATCTAAAGAAACCTGTCATTTTGACTGGATGATCCTGGTTCCAACCCCCATCTCCTGTGGCCACTCTCTCATCTACATGATGCTCCGCTCCCACGCAGCCGGTGGGGCAGGGGAGAAACATCATTATGTAGCCGTACTCCTCCAAGCAATACTATTCTGTGCATTGAGGTCCCTTCTGCTGTATTCCATGATGTATAGCGGAAGGGGAGCATAGGGCTTCTGGTGACGTTCACTTAAATAGCAAGCTGTTATCCAGATTGCAGTGAAATAAATTGGATGGGTATGGCAGATGAGAAGAGGAGGGGCAATATGTTTAAACTCTGAAGCCTATCAGATCCATTATTCTACCCAGATACCAAATCCATGCACAAAGAATTAAATCTGTTTTTTGTCAAAGGCTCCTCTGCAGCTGTGGAAATGAATGTGAGAAGGATTCTACATGTGCATGTGTGGTTTTGATAGGCATTGCACAGATAAGGCCTCTTAATTTTGTAACCTCCTGGGGGTAAATCCTTCTTTGTGATGTAAAAATCATTTCTCTTACAAAGCTGCCTACTTGTTGAATTGGAGACAACAGTGGCAAGAGTGCAGCTTTCATACACTAGGAGATCTTCTGCATATAGGTTTCAGAGTATGTGTAAGGGAAACACTACAAAACTGTAGGTAAATCACTTATGAAAATGTGGGGGGGGAATATAGGCCCTAAACTCATCCTTCTTAAAGGGACTCAGTTCTGTAGTAATAGTACTCTAGACAAACACAGAACAAAAATAGATGGTCCCACACCTCCACCCGAGAGCGTGCAAAAGTAGGCATTATTCTGTGCTCTCACACAAGTACATCCCCACAAGCACCACTGCATGTCCTATGGATTCTTTGAAAATGTTGCTCTTATTAAACTAGACTTTGCATCTTCTGGTTTTCAAATTATTATTATTTGTGCCTAGGACCCCCAGGGGTCAATAGTGGTAGGTGCTGTACAAACAGACCAAAAACAGATGGGCCCCCATCCAAGATCATACAATCTAAATATATTTGTACAATGAAATTCTAGATTTTCATTCTAAAGGCAACATGCATAGGAACAAAGTAGATTTGTGCCTCTTTTTGTTTGTTTATAGTGAACAGAGAGCATGAAACATCCCCCCTGCAAACAAGCAACCAATTTTTTTCTGCTTTGTCTTATCTGGAAATGTCACAATGTCTTACCTTCCCTGTTTCTGTTGTAGGTCCAGAAAGGTGGATTGGGAGCTGACTGCATCCTTAGAAGTGGAGTTGAGTCATTAATAAGAATACATTTTCTTACACCTGCTTACTGAATGTTTGAATTAAATAGCTGCTAACAAAACCCAACACAACATTTTAAGCACACTTTGTCAAAAATCACTTCATTTCTTAATTAGGACTTAGTGGTGCCTGTCAAAGAGCACCTCGGTTGCTATCCAGCGTTCTTCACTGCCTGGCCAGTTCACGTGGTCTCTCAGTCACAAACACATATGTGGTTAAAAGAACGAGGAGTACTTGTGGCACCTTAGAGACTAAAATTTATTTGAGCATAAGCTTTTGTGGGCTAAAACCCACTTCATCAGATGCATGCAGTGGAAAATACAGTAGGTACTTACATATGTAGGCGTTTCCCCCATTGTCTACCCTTTTTACATAAAGGGAATGAGGACCGGTCTGTTCCTAACATTACCAAGTCAGGCAATGACTTTACTATCCCTACGCACGGCCATCTAAACTTTCCTTCTACTGCCAAGGGGATAGCCACCACTGGATAAGTGCTCTTTTCCCCCCATGTGTGCATAGTTTTTTTTGCCCCCTCTTGTCACCTCTGCAGCCTAACCAGGTTGCTCTGTATGAGGGAACATGCTGCTGCTGGATCTACAATGCCATTGTCATTTTTTGGTCATCTTTGACGGGGATTGTCCTTATCCCAGCCCCTCTCATCCCCCTTTTACACCTGTCCACTCACAGAACTCTGAAAACCTGCAGTCCATGAAGGGGCAGTCTCTCTCTTCACATGCCCTTTGCCCCTGCACTGATGGCAAGCTGGTGTGTGGGCAGCTGGAGCACCCTTGTTTGGGTATCCGCTTCCTGAGCTTCACTGCATGAGGTTCTTCAACCTTCTTTCCCCTGTCCTTGGTCATAGGGGTATGGAGCTCTTGCCATGGAAAGTCTGCCTCTGCATACTCCTGTTAATGTTACCTCTGCCTCTAATGATTCTGGCTGATGCCTCCAAACCTAGATTAAACTCGATAAGTTTATGGAGGAGATGGTATGATGGGATAACATGATTTTGGTAATTAATTGATCTTTAAATATTCATGGTAAATAGGCCCAGTGGCCTGTGATGAGATGTTAGATGGGGTGGAATCTGAATTACTACAGAGAATTCTTTCCTGGGTATCTGGCTGGTGAATCTTGCCCATATGCTCAGGGTTCAGCTGATCTCCTTATTTGGGGTCGGGAAGGAATTTTCCCCCAGGGCAGATTGGAAGAGGTCCTGGCGGTTTTTCTCCTTCCTCTGTAGCATGGGGCACGGTCCACTTGCTGGAGGATTCTCTGCTCCTTGAAGTCTTTAAACTAGGATTTGAGGACTTCAATAAGCTCAGACATAGGTGAGAGGTTTATTGCAGGAGTGGCTGGGTGAGATTCTGTGGCCTGCATTGTGCAGGAGGTCAGACTAGATGATCATAATGGTCCCTTCTGACCTTAATATCTATGTAGACTCTTGTAATCTCAGGGAGACTCTGTGTAAACAGTTACAGAACAACAGAGTCCATTAGGGACTCAGTGTCCTATCTATCTGGCTGTAACCATCACGTGGCCCAGTCTGACAGCTTCTGTGTAAAGGCTCTGTGATGTATCCCGCTGTTCCATCTGGCTGCTCTGAATTTTTGGTGGTATTTCTCTGTGGACAGGTCCACCCTGTGTAAAATAGTGGCCCTCAGTGTATCATAATCCTTGGCCTGGTGGTCACTCAGGGCATATAGACCACTTGAGCCTCACCGGCCAGATAGGAGGCTAGTCGAAGTGCCCATGCACCCTTGTCCCATCCAGTGCTAGTGACCACCCACTCAAAGGTTAGTAAAAAGGCAATGGGGCCATCCCCTGAAACCATCTTACATAGCCTCAGGCTCACTGTTAGATTTCCAGTCCCCTGAATGGAACTCACCAGCCTCTGCAGGAGCTGTTGGTGTACCTGGGTCTGTTCCTTGTAACGTTTGTTGCTGCTTTGCCTGCCAGTCTAGAAGTATTTGCCTCTCCGCCAGCTGTGTCTTCTGCATCTCCTTTTGTTGTTCTACTAGCCAGTGCAGCATCTCATCCATTGTGTCCGGATCTCCTGCCTTCGCACAGGTCACCCCTCAAGTCTCCTTCTCTCAGCTGAGAGGGTTAATGATCGCAGATAAGCCCCCATGTGTCACAGGGTCCCTTGGTTGCTACTTCACTGTCTGGCCAGTTCACGTGGTCTCATTGTCACAAACACACACCCAGTTGTTACCCTGCTCATCGTGTGTGTATTTATTTCTTCCTTACAAAGTATAATATTGTACTGCCAGATTACAGCAAGAGGTGCTCTCCCCACAGCCTTCACTCCTCAGCCCAGTTTCACCTTCTAAGCTCCCCCTTGCTTTCAGTTCTTTCCACTTATATCCTCCCAATTACATCATTAGCCCAGTGATTACCACCCAGGTTCTCATAATCCCCCAACAGAAAGTGTTCAATTGGTCATAGCTGAGCCTGCAGCCTTCCTCAGGCTGCAGCCACATCAGAGACCAGGGCACTACTATTAGTGCTTGTCACAGTACCATGATACACAGGCCCTCACGAGGGTGCATGTAGAATCAAATTCACCCCGCATTCCTCCTAGCAATCCTTGGCATGCCTGGAAAGGACAGCAGAGAGGGAAGCAGGGGAAGTAGCTCACTGCCCCAAGTGCTTGGCCAGCTCAGGTGCTATCTCATGAAAATACTTGTAGAAAATAGCTATCTCACATATACTTAGAGAAGATTTCTTTCTTAGTGATCAATTTAGTCAGGATTAATAAACAACATGTGTAAAGAACTAGCACATCAAGGAAATGTTAGTAAAATAGATGATCATACTGGGGGGAAAAATCAAACAAAAATCATGAAATTAAGACAAGTGCTAAATATGACTGCCTTGGTGTGTATATTATATATAGTAAATAATTATTGAATGCCAAGTGGTTTCCATGATCTGAAGGCAGTCCAGTCTGGCAAACCAAATAGCAGGAAATACAGCATGTGAATGAAAGCAAAAAAGTGTTGCATGAAGGAAAATGCGGTTTAATCAGGAGATTTTTGTCAGGAATAAATTCAGTATTTCAGTCCTGCTGAATCTCTATACACTGCCCAAGTTGCCAGGGGTGAGATTGACACCGACAGTGAATCCAAACCAAGCTCCAGCCCTGCTGTACAATTGCTTCATAAATTCCTTTCATCACTGCTATTCACTGCGCAGAGCTTTCCCACTTGAACCTGGTGTTTTGCAGTTTGGAATATCTCCGGAAAAGATAGAGCTTGTATCTGAGGTTAAACACCACTCTCAAAATAAGCATTTTTGTTTTGTTTTCTTTTGTGTTAAGTTCTGTCATTAGTCCAGAAAGGATGGTGAAAGCAAAAGAAACAGAGAAAGCATAACAACAACTGAGAATATCAGCTAAAAGTGTAGCTGGGTTTATTTCCATCCAAACATCGCTTTGTCTATATGCTATTCAGTCAGATGTCATGTCCGTAGATTTGTTTTTAAAGGGAATGTACTCTGGCTAGGTTTGATTGAGCACCACAGAAAGAGTAATTTATGATTGGAAGCTGAAGCTAGTAACAAACACATCGCCAAAGCCTCGCTGGCAAGGGCATTCCTTTAGTGATGTCTCTAGTCCATTTATAAAGTCTTTACACATGATGAAAGGATTCTGTGCTGCTGATTCTCAATGCATGATCGATATTCCATGAAGAAAACCTACAGTAATTGGTCTTGGACATTCTTATAATTGCAAACACATGTCTTTAGCAATTGATGCAGCTGATTCTGGGCATGACAGGCATTTCTTCAGTCAATGCCAACTTGATAAAAAATCTATGTGTTTGGTTACAAACAGAGGATAGATATATCTATTCATATTGGGCTATGGATCTACCACTCCATTATTTAGTCAATCTGCCCATCTCATCATTGGTTATGCAGTCTATCTGTGTTACTGAAGTCCTTTGCAAAGTGTTTCAGTCTTCTGGATTTTAAACTGCTTAAAGTTTTTTAAAGAAAAAATGAGAAAGAGAAAATATAGATGTCTCCAATAACTTTTGAACCTCTTCCACCACAAAAGGTAAACAAGTCGCATATTGTTATAGCGTATCCTATTGTTAGGGACCTGCGAGTTCTCATGCTCACTAACATATTCAGAAACCTTGGAGTACAGGGCTAATTAAAACAGATCAACCCTCCAATGAAGTCTGTACTCCACATGCTGAAACACAAGCTGTATTCCCATTTTTCTGCTCTGGACATGTCTGCTTGTAATGCACTGACTGGAGAAGGAAGATGTTTTCAGTCTCAGGCCTAATTGGAACACCAGAGAGATCAAGACTTAGCCCATTGAGCATTGACTGAGATCAGTCTCCAAAATTCTGGAATTCCCAGACTAACTGAAACAACCTGATGTACGGCCTATCACCAACTGGGGTATCCACAATTTCTGTCTGAGAATACCCAGTCAAGGAATGGACTCTGCTTCTCTGAACACAGAGAAGAATATAGTCTTAGGAAGTCTCAAAGTAAGGCAATTATTTTTCCCAGGTTAGGGTGAATACAATGAGGAGGAAAATACAGACTTCCAGGGGAGGCAATGAAGAACAATGGTGCTCTAAGAGGAGGTCCTGCTATGGATTGCTATTCTTGTGGATTACAGAATGGTTCTTTTGGGAGATCTTAGTCAACTTCCTCTCTTCCACTTCAGAGAGGTGTCAGAAGGGTAGGTAAATTTCTTCCCCAAAAGATTGACCAAAACCCGAAAACTCTTAGATAACCCTCAGCAAGTGTAGAATATGAATGACAAGCAGATGTCCATGAGTCCTGGCCTTGAAGAAATGCATGTCAGAGGATGTTACTGAGATTAAGCCCTGGTCTACACTACGGGGTTAGGTTGAATTTAGCTGCATTAAGTCGATTTAAAAATGAATGCATCTACACAACCAACCCCATTCCTAAAGGGGTCTTGAAATCGAATTCTGTACTCTCCGGTGAGGGGAGTAGTGCTAAAATCGACCTTGCTGGGTCAAATTTGGGGTAGTGCAGACACAATTTGACGGTATTGGCCTCCGGAGCTATCCCAGAGTGCTCCAATGTGACTGGTCAGGACAGCACTTTGAACTCCGATGCACTAGCCAGGTACATAGGAAAAGCCCCGGGAAATTTTGAATTTCATGTCCTGTTTGGTCAGCGTGGCGAGCTCAGCAGCACAGGTGACCATGCAGTTCCCCCCAGAATCACAAATGAGCTCCAGCATGGACCAAAAGGGAGACGCTGGATCTGATTGCTGTATGGGGAGAAGAATCTGTGCAGACTGAACTCCGATCAAAAAGAAGAAATGCTAATATATATGCCATTATCGCAAAGGGCTTGGTGGAGAGAGGCTACAACAGGGACACACAGCAGTTGCGTGAAAGTTAAGGAGCTCAGGCAAGCCTACCAAAAGACAAAGGAGGCAAACAGTCGCTCTGGGTCAGAGCTCCATACATGCCGCTTCTATGATCAGCTGCACGGCATTCTGGGGGTGGACCCTACCACTACCCCACCACTGACCGTGGACACCTGCAAGGGGGGAGTCTCACACAACAGAGAGGAGGATTTTGTGGGTGAGGAGGAGGTGGAGGAGAATGTGCAGTAGGCAAGTGGTGAATCCGTTCTCCCCAGCAGCCAGGACCTTTTCATCACCCTGGAGCCAATACCCGCCCAAGGCGGGATCCCCGACCCTGAAGCCGGAGAAGGCAGCTCTGGTGAGTGTACATTTGTAACTACAGAACAGGGTTTAAAAGCAATAGTGTTTAATGTTTGATTTTCCCTGAAGAATTGGGATGCATTCGCGACCAGTACAGCTACTGAAAAGTCTGTTAACATGTCTGGGGATGGAGTGGGAATCCTCCAGGGACATCTCCATGAAGCTCTCCTGGAGGTACTCTAAAAGCCTTTGCAGAAGTTTTCTGGGGAGAGCTGCCTTATTTTGTTCTCCACAGTAGGACACTTTACCACGCCAAGCCAGTAGCAAGTAGTCTGGAATCATTGCAGCACAAAGAATGGCAGCGAATTGTCATTCATGGTCACCTGATTGAAATAGAGGAATTTTTGTCAGAGAACAGTAAAAAGGACCCCGTTCATGCTGGGTTGTTTGCGCTTGGCTAAAAGGGATCATCCTGGAGAATAGCCACGCAGCGCGGGGAGGGGTGAAGGGATCATCCCAGAGAATAGCCACGCGGTGGGGTGGGGGGAGGCGTGTGCTGCACATCCACCCGAAAACCGCAGCCCCTCCATTTAAATGTGAAACCCAACCGGCATTGCTTGCTATGGGAAAGGATGGCGCTGCAGTTTGAAACCATTCCCACATGTTATGAAAGCATAAGAAGCCAACCCCGCATACCATAGGCTTACCATGGCTGCCTGGAAATTGAATTCTGTTGCTCAGCTGTTTCTGATGTGTCACCATACTGGCAGGCGCTCAAATATAAAAGGCAAAATGCGACCTTGTACCTAAAGCACATGTGCTGTCTGCTGTGAATTGCTTGATTCACTGTGAAAGAGTCTCCCTTTTGTTCTCAGAAATGTATCATCTTAAATTTTGCTCTCCCTTTTTATCTCCACCCACATGCAAATGTTTCTATGCTCCCCCTATCATCTCCATCCCTGAGGTTATCGCAGATTAGACGGCGAAAAAAAACACTCATGATGACATGTTTTCTGAGCTCATGCAGTCCTCCCACATTGATAGGGCACAGCTTAATGCATGGAGGCATTCAGTGGCAGAGGCCAGGAAAGCATTAAGTGAGCGCAAAGAGCAGAGGCAGGAGGCGGTGCTGAAGCTAATGGGGGAGCCAACGGACATGATGAAGCGTCTCTTGGAGCTGAAGGAAAGCCAACAAGAGCACAGACCCTGCTACATACACTGTATAACTCCTGCCCTCCTCCCCAAGTTCCATATCCTCCTCACCCAGACGCCCAAGAACGCAGTGGGGGAGGCTCCGGGGAGTCTCCAGAGGATGGCCCAAGCAACAGAAGGCTGTCATTCAAGCAGTTCTGATTTGTAGTGTGGCTGCAATAAGCAATGTGGCCTTGTCCTTCCCTCCTCCCACATCCCACCCCACCCGAGCTACCTTGTCAGTTATCTCACTCTTTTTTTAATTAAGAAAGAAAGAATGCATGGTTTCAAAACAATAGTTACTTTATTTCCTTTGCCAGCTGTGATTGAAGGGGGGAGGGTTGTTGGCTTACAGGGAATTAAAATCAACGAAGGGGGAGGGTTTGTAGCAAGGAGAAATACACACAACTGTCACACCGTAGCCTGGGCAGTCATGAAACTGGTTTTCAAAGCCTCTCTGATGCACAGCGTGTCTAGCTGTGCTCTTCTAATCGTCCTGGTGTCTGGCTGCTCAAAATCGGCCGCCAGGCAATTTGCCTCAACCTCCCGCCCCACCATAAACGTCTCCCCTTTACTCTCACAGATATTATGGAGCACACAGCAAGCAGCAATAACAATGCAAATGTTGGTTGCACTGAGTTATAACCTAGTCAGCAAACAGCGCCAGCCAGCTTTTAAATGTCCAAAGGCACATTCTACCACCATTTTGCACTTGCTCAGCCTATAGTTGAACTGCTCCTTACTACTGTCCAGGCTGCCTGTGTACGGTTCCATGAACCATGGGAACAAGGGGGTAGGCTGGGTCCCCAAGGATAACTATAGGCATTTCAACATCCCCAACAGTTATTTTCTGGTCTGGGAAGTAAGTCCCTTCTTGCAGTTTTTGAAACAGACCAGAGTTCCTGAAGATGCAAGCATCATGTACCTTTCCTAGCCATCCCATGTTGATGTCGGTGAAACGTCCCTCGTGATCCACCAGTGCTTGCAGCACCATTGAGAACCCCCTTGTGGTTTATGTACTGGTTGGCAAGGTGGTCCGGTGCGAAGATAGAGATATGCGTTCCGTCTATCGCCCCACCACGGTTAGAGAACCCCATTGCAGCAAAGCCATCCAGTGTGGTCTGCACATTTACCAGAGTCACTACCCTTGATAACAGAACGTCAGTGATTGCATTAGCTACTTGAATCACCGCAGTCCCCACAGTAGATATGCCCACTCCAAATTGATTCCCGACTGACCGGTAGCAGTCAGGCATTGCAAGCTTCCACAGGGCTATTGCCACTTGCTTCTCAACTGTCAGGGCAGCTGTCCCCTTGGTATTCCTGCGCTTTCAGGGGAAAGCAACTCACAAAGTTCAAGGAAAGTGGCCTTACGCATGCTAAAGTTTCGGAGCCACTGTGAATCATCCCATACCTGCAACAGTATGCGGTCCCACCAGTCTGTGCTTGTTTGCCAGAACCGGCGTTCCACTGTATCAGCCAGCCCCACTGCCACCATGATGTCTCAATTGCCACAGCCCATGCTTTCAGGAACGTCTGTGTCCATGTCCTCATCACAATCGTCCTCATGCTGGCATCTCTTAGCCCGGTTCTGCACATACTCCAGGATAATGTGCGAGGTGTTTACAATGCTCACAACAGCAGCGGTGAGTTGAGCAGGCTCCATGCTTGCCGTGGTATGGTGTCTGCACGGGTAACCCAGGAAAAAAGGCGCAAAACGATTGTCCGCCGATGCTTTCATGGAGAGAGAGAGGGAGGGGTGACTGATGACATGTACCTAAAACCACCCGCGACAATGTTTTTGCCCCATCAGTCATTGGGAGCTTAACCCAGAATTCCAGTGGGCAGCGGAGACTGCGGGAACTGTGGGATAGCTACCCACAGTGCACTGCTCCGTAAGTCGATGCTAGCCACGGTATTGAGGACGCACTCCGCTGACTTAATGTGCTTAGTGGGGACATACACAATTGACTGTATACAATCGATTTCTAAAACTCAACTTCTATAAAATTGACCTAATTTCATAGTGTAGACATACCCTTAGATTACAACCAGTCCGTCTCATGTAGGGAACACTTTGCAGAGGTTAACATCCAGGCTTGGAGCTGCCAGAGGTTTTATTTCTACATGGGGGGTTCACATATGGACTCACAATGTTTGAGACAAGGGCAAGCTAAAGTAATAATAAAAGCCCTACAGTTTCAGAAGTGAGTTTGGACAGTCTGGAGGCTGACTGGGATGTAGAGTTGGAAATTTCTGTTGGTGTGCTTAAGTGCAGAGTAGAAGGCACAATATGGGGAAAAAATCACCTTTTCAATTTACATTTATTGACTATGTAGCACAACTTAGCCTTTACATGCATTGGGGCCCTCTTAGCTTTTTTTTAAAGTACTAATGAGAACTGTTGGCAATGGGGAGGCACCCCAACATCTCTATTACCTTCGTGTAGAATTCCCTAAAAAGAGAGTCTTTTGGAATAATGTGTGCACAAGGAGAAGCTTTATTTTAGATATAAGACTTGGTGTGAAAACCAGAAAATTCTTCCCGGCTCGTCTTAGTTTTAACAAATAGCTGTGTAAACACCAGAACCTGTTTCTGTGGACTGATCTCATGCCCAGATGATTGTCTCTCCAAAGGTGAAGGTCTAGCCAGGAGCAAAGTGAGAACTGGTAATATAGTCTGTCAGAACTGGCACCTCATGAACCTCTGGCATTTGAAAGAGAAGTGAACCTTGGGACTCTTGTGGTCACTGTTTATTATGTTAGCGATTGATAGTAGAGTTGCAAGTAATATGAAATATAGTATACAGTATTGTTGATCTACACCTTTTGTTACCCAACAATGGTGTAGATATTTCTAGTCTATTTACTCATTTAATCTTCTCTGTCTTATTTCTGCTTTTCCTGAACTTGGGTTCTGTGGTGACCTTTGCTGTTCTTTCAATGTTTTCTTAATGTGTTTCCTTTTTTTCAAATGATTGTATATGTTACATGCAGGATTATAAACACAAAGTCTTGTATTATAGATTATCCTCTGTTTAACTTCCTCTTCTCAGTTTGTGATACTAAATCAAGACAGGTTTCAGAGTAGCAGCTGTGTTAGTCTGTATTCGCAAAAAGAAAAGGGGGACTTGTGGCACCTTAGAGACTAACAAATTTATTTGAGCATAAGCTTTCGTGAGCTGTTAGTATCTAAGGTGCCACAAGTACTCCTTAAATCAAGACAATACACATTAAATCACAAAAAAAAAGAGGAAGAAAGGAGAAAACATGTTCCCATTGGTTCATTGGGGGTCAGTTTGGTAAAGGTAGGCTATATTGTGTTGTACTGTAATTTAAGCCATCCTGGTCAGATTATGCGTATCTGTCTTATCTGATATGTAAATGTAATTATTTAAAGCCATGGTAATCTATTTCACGATACCTGCCTCACTTTGGCTTGCTTCAGAGCAAATGATTTGCTGTTCATGACTTACCAGTGCAAGCTAATACTTTTTTTACTTCTTAAGATTCTTTATTTCAGTGTTTAGTGTAATTTTCCATTAATTTCAGAAGTTCTCCAGTTGGTGCGGGGCGATCTATGACTGAACTCCCAGTAGCATTGATAGTAGTCAGCTGTGTAAACTTTCCTCCCCACTGCATTTATAAGACAATAGACCCTTCACGTTTAAATTAGTTCAGTGTGGTGTCAACTCCCCTGATGTGCAACTCGCTTCCCAATAGTACTATTTATAAAACAGAAAGAGGGCCCTAATGTAATTGTAAATAACTTTGCCCTGAATTTAGCAATCTAAAGTTACTGAAGCACTTCATATTTTAAGAGAGTCTTGATCTTTCAATCTAAACCACTTTTTTCTGCGTTGGTCTTTTCTTTTGTTCTATTTCGAGCACCCCATATCTATTTGGAGCACAGGAATTAAGCCCCAATTCAGAAAACAGTTGAAGCACGTGCAATGAGATTTCGACACCTTCTCAAAGTTAACTTCATGCTTATGTGCTCCCCTGGATAGGCATGGGTTTAAGCAGGTGTTCAGGGCCACCCTTAAGAGCAGGCACAGGAGTATGGTTGTCCTGAGAGCCAACTTCTGGGGGTACCACATCTAGGGCTGGCCTTGCAGGTGCTTAAGTGCTTTGCTGAAACAGAATTTTAATATTGACAAGGGTCAGCATTAATTCCCCCACTAATACTGCAGCACACTATATGACTCAGTGAACCCGACAACATTCCAGAACTTGATTTCTTTATTTTTAAACTCTCTTTAAAAGTAAGGAAAAATATCACTTCAAAGCTTCAATATGCTTTTTCGTTACACTGGCACTTTTCAATGCGGTGTTTTAAGGGTATGTCAAATAATTTTGGCACTGTAACTTTTGGGGATATATTTTCAAAATCCTGGGAAACGATTTACTTGTGTGACTTGCACTGATGTTAATCACGTGGCTAAATCCCCAAGTGCTGCTTTGAAAATTCATCACTTTCATGTTCAAAAAATAAGCAGACTCAAAGGAAAAAGTTACTTTTTTGCATCCTCAAATCAACACAGAGGCCTAAAGTTATAGCATGTTTCAAATATATTGTGCTATGCAAAACCAGAATGTTTTTGCGGCCCAAATCACTTAAAGCATAAAGGTTAATGGAAATGTCTGATGTAGTAGAAGGGACCAACTCATTTGAATCCAGATTCTTAAATTACTTATTGGATGTCATCTGGCCAAAGTAATCACATTCCTGACTCCTGCTGTTTCTGTGTTTCTTTCTGCAAGTAAACAAAGTCTGGTCTTAACCTACCAAAAGTTATATTCTCAATGTCACTGCCAGTACAGCAAATAATTAGGATGCTGCCTCATGATACCCCCATTGCAAAGAGTACGTGTGAGTGTATTTCTTAATGAGCAAAAGTCCTATGAATCACAGGTTTGATTGGGGAAAATGCTCAGGATGAAATCCTGGCCCCATTGAAGTCAATAGCACCACTCCTATAGATTCCAGTTAAGCCAGGATTTCACGTCCAAGCTTTTGGATGAGTATCTGAAGTATTTGCCTCTTTCATCCGCAACGATAGGTTAGAATTCTCATGAGATTTCAGAGAGTCCTCCTCCAGGTTGTTCCAGAAATGCCAAAAGGCCAGCTTTTCCTAGGAGATGGTAGCACATCTGTTACCAGTTTCAGCTGGACCCTAGAAATGCATGGACACGCATGATGATGAAGAATAATGGGGGTGCAGTTGGGAAAGCCGATGAAGCTTTTTCAAACCTTTTAAAAGTTTTGGTGTCCATTTGGAATAATGTTCAGTTTATCTTTTATCCTATTTTGTCCACTGGTAATTGTGGTTACAGCTGACACTAAAAGGATATGTGGAGACACACAAAAATATTTTAAATTGATGGAACTTTTTCTAACTTCCTAAATGGTTCCTGTTCAGGTCAAGCTTTTTGACAGCGGTTCAGGTCAGCTCTAATATCCATATTTAGACTGTAAGCTCTTTAGGGCAGTGGCTGTCACTTATGATGGGTTTGTACAACTCCTCACACAAGGGGGGTCCCAGTCATGATTGAGGCCCTGCAGGTGCTTCCACATTGCACATAAATAAGAGGGTTAACTGTCCCCAGTGAATGTGTGTTTGGTTTCTTTTGAACTGAGAACAGTAATAATCCTTGGCCCAGCATTAGAACTGTCTGACCTTTCTGAAGTCATGGATTTGATCTGCAAGCCATGTTGTGCTGACAGTCTTCACAGAGTAGAAATTAAGTATTGTGTGACTGACAGGATTCCATTGCCAGGGCATTGCAGAACAAATCTGGTTGCACAAAAATTGATTCTGGAAGCAGAGCTACCAGTCATGCAAACTCTGTTTTTGTCTCAGTGCAACCTTTCTCTAAACTAGTCCAAAGTTTTTGAATCTGCACCTAAGATCACAATAACTTTCTTTTAAATTTATAATAAGTCTGATTATTCTGTTACTGTTTTGCTTGGTTACTCTGATACCCTTAAATGCTGTTGCTCTCCTATTTTAAGTGAGACCCTCTTGCATCAAGTTTTACATCATATTTATTATTCTGTAGTCAGGATTTGCATACAGGTCTGGCCTTATAATGAGGCGAACTGAGGCGCCACTAGGACCCAGAGTGTACAAAATTGTGTCTGCTGCTGGTGCATATGTATTCTCTCTGCTCTAGATGCACAGAGATGGTGGAGTGCTGTGCTGGAGGAAGGAGGGCACAAGAGACATAACAGGCAGGCAGGAGAAAAGGTGAGAGGGAATAACAGAAAGCAGCAGGAGCTGCAGGGAGAGAGAGAGGAGGAGGAGCCTCTTATGTACCTCTCTAGCACCCCCAGGAGCCTAGACTGATTAACACCAGCTTCTCAGGGAGCTTTCTGTTTCCTGCTGCTTCCCTGAACCCACTTGAGGAGAACAGGCAGTCAGCTGAAGTGGTAGGAGCCAGTTAGGCCCTTAAGACGCTGATATCTTCCCTCACTCAGGCTCTGCTACCAGCCTGCTTATTTGTCCCCTTCAGTTGAGTCTTGAGAGCCACTGTAGCTGGCACAGAACAGCAATCATGAGTGAAAGAAAAAAACGCCCCTCAGGGGCAGCATTCAGAAAAAAATAGAAAACAAAGGAAGCTTTTCTATCTAAGCAGGAAGGAGCTTTCCTGAGATACATAGACACAAATGTTCACGGTGAGCCTTCCGGACCCAGTGAGGATGTGAGTGGTGAGGAGATGCCTGATCTTCCAGTCAGTCAGAGTGCAGGTGACCTGGCAGCTACTGCAGCATCCATATCTCCATCTCAAATGGATGTAACCATGCACATTCCTGAAGAAAAGTGTGGATAAGAGAAGAGTGTGATGGAGGCGCAAGAAACAGCTGCTGCTGAGTTTAGTTCCTTAAGTCTAGATGATCCAGGACTGTGGACCCACTTGAGCAGTAGCCTGAGGGACTTCCTTGTACTGCATGGGCCACAGCAAGCGAAAAACTTCATGTTCCCCAAAGACAATGAAAATAGAAGTTTCCACCCAACACATTACTGGTGTGAAATCGCCAATGGTGGCAAAGTGGAGAGGCCATGGCTTATGTACTCAAAAACCCAGAATGCTGCGTACTGTTTTTGTTGCAAACTCTTCCAGTCTAATGTTCCAGCCACATTGGGTTCTACAGGAACAAAGGGCTGGAAAAATCTGGCTAGAAATCTGGCATTCCATGAGAAAGCAGCAAATCACCAGAGAGCATTCCATAGGTGGAAAGAGCTTGAGATGAAACTAAGGTTAAAGGCCACCATAGATGATCAGCATCAGGAGAAGATTGCATCAGAGTCTCTTTACTGGGAAAATGTTCTGAAAAGGCTCATTGCCATTGTGAGAATGCTTGCTACCCAAAACCTAGCACTGTGTGGCACTTCAGATCAGCTGTATGTGCCAAACAATGGAAACTTCCTTAAAATTGTGGAGCTGATGGCTGAGTTTGATGCTGTACTCCAGAAGCATCTAAGAAGAGTCACCATCCAAGAAATGTACACACACCACTACCTTGGAAAAACAATTCAAAATGAGATCATACAGGTACTGGCAACAAAAGTCAAACAGAGGATTGTGGCAGATCTGAAGTCAGCAAGATATTACTCTGTTATTCTGGACTGCACACCTGACATCAGCCATATGGAACAAATGACTTTAATGGTGTGTTTTATAACCACAACAGAACCTAGTGAAAATGTGCCTGCAATGGTGACTGTCAGGGCATTTTCTAGAATTTATTGACATTGATGATACTACAGGAGCTGGTATGACAATTGTGCTTCTTAAAAAACTGGAAGACACGGGAATTGCAATAGCTGACATGAGAGGTCAGGGCTATGATAATGGTGCCAACATGAGAGGAAAGATCAGAGGAATGCAGGCTCGGATCCGAGAGTTAAACCCCTGAGCTTTTTTTGTCGCATGCAGTTCTCATTCATTGAACTTGGTGGTCAGTGATGCAACATAAGCTTCTAGTGAGGTCGCTGAATTTTTTAATGTAATTCAAAGCATCTATGTATTTTTATCTGCATCAACTCGTCAATGGCAAATTTTGAAGCAATATCTGGGAACATCCTCTCTGACACTAAAACCACTGAGTGCCACATGATGGGAAAGTCAAGTGGAGGCGATTAAAGCCTATCAAACACAAAATTGGGAAGATAGATAATGCCATAGTTGCCATTATGGAGGATAATGCTATGATGGGACCTGTTCGTGGGAGAATAGTGGCAGAAGGAAATGGAATCACCAGAAACATAACTTCAAATTTCTATGTGGCTTAGTGTTGTGCCATGACATACTATTTGAAATAAATGTTGTAAGCAAGAGACTTCAAGGTGTTGACTTTGCTATATCTGGAGCAATGGAACAACTAGACAAAGCAAAGTCATACCTACAGTCTTACCGGTGAGATGAGGGATTTCAAAACGTTCTGAAGAGTGCACAGAAGTTGGCAGAGGAATTTCACACTGAAGCTATTTCCCACCCATTCAAGAATACAAGAGTCACCGAAGAAGAAGACATTTTTGATTACGAGGCATGGGGTAATCCCGTAAGAGACCCCAAACAACAATTCAAAGTTGAATGCTTTAACCAGGTGCTAGATTGTGCAATAGAGTCAGTTGAAGAACGTTTCATGCAGCTCAAGGAACACAGCAGTATATCTGGGATGTTGTATGATATTCCAAAACTCCTCACTATACCTGAAGAAGACCTACATCAGCAATGCAGGGCACTTGAGACAGTGTTGACACATGATGACATGCGCGATATTGATGCGAGTGATTTAGGTGATGAACTAAAAGCCCTTTCAAGATACGTTTCAGCAGGATCAACTCCAAAGGCTGTTCTAGAATATATGTGCACAAATAAGATGACCACCCTCTTTCCAAATGCTTTTGTTGCTCTGTGCATGCTTCTAACACTTCCTGTAACATTTGCCAATGGAGAACGCAGCTTCTCCAAGCTGAAGTTAATAAAAACACATCTACGCTCCACAATAACACAGGAGAGGCTGGTCGGCCTTGCAACCATCTCAACAGATCATGAGCTGGCCCAGACTGTGGACCTTCAGCAGGAAGCAGTTAAAATCTTTTCAAAACAGAAGGCACGGAAAGCACCACTTTGATTATTCGAACAGATAAAAATGCCAGTGTTTACTAAGCAGACAAGAAAAGTTACGTTTACTGTTCAGGCGTTTGAAAGTTAAGTGTTACTTAAAATTTTTGAACAAGGCATTTTAAGTTGTTAGTTCTCTTTTATTGGGGTAGGTAGCAAAGCAGTACCATGAGAGGAGTAGAACAGGAAGAAGGCAGAACTGAGACCTTTCAAAGTTTTGGCCCAAGCAAGGAGACATGGGGGCATCATTTGAGCTCGCCGCCTCAGGTGCCAAAATGTTGTGGGCTGGCCCTGCTTGCATACATGCACTGAACAACAAAATATTCTTAGGAAATATTACCAAAAATTGTTGAAGCTCAAATCATTTTTCTTGGCAAGTTTTTAAAACCCAAGTGAACTGAAAACCCAGACAACCACCTTGCTTTGTGGTGTTGACTGATTTGAATTGCAAGACAAATAATTTGTTAGTTTTTACCTACCTAAAATACCTTGTAAATATTTCAGTTTTAACTATATTTAAGTCACAATCTGGATTTATGTTCTATTGAATCTATCCACTAATTTGATTGCATAAGATATAATCTCTCATGAGATATAGTTTGTTGTGCGTGTGTTTCTAACTCTTTATATGTAATTGTTTCTTTGTTTTTATCTACCGACACAGGAGAAGAAAACTTGCTGGCAATTTTGAAACGGAGATGGTGGAAGTACATGATCCTGGGGATAATAGATATAGAAGCCAATTACCTAGTAGTCAAAGCTTACCAATACACCACTCTTACTAGTGTACAGGTAAGTACTCAAATTATTTCCTCTCTCAGGGTTTGATTCTGCACCAAGTCAATGGTAAAGTCCCCATTCACTTCAACAGGGCAGGATCAGGAACCCAATTCCTTCTTTGTCCTCCTCTTTATGATGTCTCACACTCATAAAATGATGTCTTTTTTGTTTTAATCTTTTGCTAATTTTAATGCTGACCATTCTGCAAGCTGTAGAAAAATAAAATGTTGTGTAACTTACTCATTCTCACATTTTGGGGCTAAGCTACTTGGCTTGGTCCTTTAATAATATATTTTAAAGAGTAAATACCCATTTGTGTAGACTCAGTTTGCAATTGGAAAATTACAACCCCATTTTTGTCAATGCCCTCAATCAAGCAATCAAATGCATTTCTTTCAGGCACAGTTTGCCCTGTCCAAAAATCACCAAAAAATCCCAAGACAAAACCCCATAATTCTCCCCCCAACACACACACACAATAGGAACAGTCTTCTTTAAAGGTACAGCCTGTAAATTTTAAAGATTTAGGTTTTTTCCATTGTAGTAGAGAAAAAGTAATAGAAATTCATAATGGAAAATGTATGTCTCTGGACATGGCTACACAAATTGATGTTGATCATTCAGAAATAAAACACATTTGCACTCTATATAATGTCTAAATAGCACGGCACCCTTAGATATTCTGATCGTATTTATACCTTACTTGCCTGAAACTTGCTATAAAGCCAGTAAAATAAATAAGCAGCAGTTAGTGTCCTGAAAAAGCAGAGATAATTAAGAACATATGTCTTTCTTGGTTGAGCGAGCAGTGTTGGGGGAAAAAACTGAATTTTGCCTGAATAAGAAGCAAGAATGGGGGAAAACTGCAGTTTTAAGGATTATATGAAACACTTGAAATCAATGTGAGTAACTATAAGTGCTCCTGTTGCCAGAATTTGGCTTTCAGACTTCTTTGAAACACAAATACATATTTAAAATTACCTGTAGCACCTTTTCAAAGGAGAACCTAATAACAAACACCCCCCCCCCAACACACAAATAACTCTGTTATTTTATACCTAGTGGAATGGAAAAATCTATCATAATAAAACCAAAATCAGTATTACTATTTTTGTATAGATCTCCCTGAGCCAACTTCTACACTACTTATAGAGGCACACAGCCCCCTGTACTTGGTCTTTATAGGTCTTTGTATCTGTCTGTTTCTGCCTTTCTCATCCACCCACATAAATGTGCTTCAGCAGCCTGGTTTGTGAATTATTTGTCCAGTTCTAAAAACTGGGTAAGTAACTAAAATAATTAATTCAAATATCATGACTGTTGTCAAATTAATTACTTTGTTGTTTAGGTCTAGACTCAATATTCACATAAAGTATATTTTTTTGAACTTCAGTTTCCTGGTACTGCATTTACAAGATATTACATCATGCTCATCTTACCAGTGTTATAAAGTTTCCTATTAAACGTATTGTGTGTGATACAAACATACATACAAACATACATAACTTTGCCTTCCAGCTCAGTTCTTCCCCGTTTTATCAAACAGCATTATGAGACAGATTCTGTTCCCTCTCTCCATTTACTCATACTCAGTAGTGCTTTTGTTCCCAGCAAGCGGCCCCATTCATTTCAATGAGATTGCTTGCAGAGTTTGGTGTAGTTCACCATGAGTAAGGGATCTGGCTCTGTTTCATTAGATGAATAACCCTTTCCAATCTGGTTGGCCTCAGAATAACACTCTTATCTTTCTCCGAGATGGTAGAGCATCGATCTCTGTAAATGTTTATGTGCTTCATGATGCTGGCAGGAAACAAACTTTGAATACATGGGTGCTGAACATTTGAAAGTCTGGCTTTGAGCTCTTTTGAAAATCTGGACCCAAATGTCTAAAGACTGAGAAACTCACATTCATTTCCAAAATCCAGGTCTTCAGCACAGCAGCCAAACATCATCTCACCACTTAGGCTAGCCCTGATTAGTCTCTGAGTCTTATCTACATGCAGTGCAGTACATGCTGTTCTGTTGTAGTATTTGGTATTAATTGTTTTCCTTATTTCACATCAAACAACTCTTTAGGCTGCTTCTTCAAAGCTCTGTGCCACAGTACTATAGTGCATGCATACGGAGCCATCAAAAAAAGACCATTGCAGAAGGGAGAGCCATTTTTCTAAATGGTGATTTATATGGTAATTTATTCTTTGGGCACTCAAGCCTTTGACTGGCATGATAAAAACGAAGATAGTAAAACCTCAGATTTATAGACATCTGGAGACCAACAATAAAAGTATGTTCTTTGAGTTATTTTCCCTGTGGGTGCTTCCACTTCAGGATGTGCGTGCCTCCGTGCATTGTTGGTCATAGATTTTGTCAGCAGTGTCCATTAGTTTGCCATTGTGCCCTGCACATTCTTGTGCTCCAGAGCGAGGATAAATATATATGAAGGGCAGGCCCACTGTGGCTCCCATTCCTTCTCAGTTGCCTGTGGCTTGATGTGGAATGTCACAATGTCCATTTTAGCTGTCCATGCAGCTTGCTGTTTTCTTCTCTTAATTGTTCTCTTTCTTTTTTCCTTAGCTTTTCTTTATTTTTGGTTATTTAGCAAAAATGTGTGCTTGGGCGGAGGGGTTCCCCCTTTCCTCCTTTTTTTGCCTGGTTGGGACAGCATTCTGACTCATCCTCCTCTAGCTTTCCTAAACTGTTATGCCCAAAAGTCTGGACTTCAAACCCTGACCAGGTCTTTGCCCTGCAGCAACAGGCATTCTATCTGCCTCCACTGCCTTGGAGAGACTCACATCCCTTCCAAATGTAAGGTCCGCTCTGGATTCAAAAGCAGATGCAGAAAATGGAGGAAGGACCAACTATAACTCCATCTTATAGAGCATTTTCTGAGACCCACAGGGTCCAGATCTCTCCACCCCCATATTTTGGCTTTACTGCCCAGTGCACCTCTGTGAACATTTTTGCTTTGGTAAGCAAGGACCCTGGGGATCCTTCAGAGTTGTCTGGACATTTAAAAAAAGAGACCCCATTCTCCAGAGGAAGAAACCAAGAGAAGGGCTAAGTCACCTCTCAGACTGGAACCAAGGAGACTAAATGACCTGGCATGTGTGCCACTGATGCTTCTATCTCCTCTAGTACTGAGATCTGGCACTGACTAAAAAGACCACACTGCATACTGAGAAGCCTTCTAGTAAGCAACCTCAAGTAGTTTTACTGTCAGTACCAGACCCAGTGCCTCTGGAGTGTTACCTGCACAAAATTCTCTATTACACACACTGTAAGGCACCCAATTTTAACCTAAATTTGTTGCCCGCACACTCTAGGACATCCCACCTCTACCTAGTTCCTAGGGCTCAAGGCTTCCACCGCTACCTAGTTCCTAGGGCTCAAGGCGTAACCCGGTCAACTTAGGCACCCCCACCCTTTCCCAGTTTCTAAGGTTCCAGGCAAAAGGCACCTAACTTTACTCCTCTCTGGGCTCTGCTCTTCCACGGGCTCAGAGCAAGCACCCATTCCTTGTGGGCTGAAGGCTTAATCTTTTACAGGTTTACGGGTTTTTTACCAGTGAAAGAGCCTTACACAGTAATATCCTACTTAACCTCTATTTATTAACAATTATCAAAAAGGAATGTACCTGCTAAGCATACAATGCTCACCACTCCCAATAAGGCAGATGAACATTTCTTGATGGATAGTCAGGATCAGGTCATCTGGGGAACTCCAGCTTCTGCATAGTGTGATTGGCAGGGTGTGGAGGTCTGGCAGCTCTGATCTTGGAGCTGTGTCCTAGAGTTGGAGGCTAGTTCTGGACCACAGGAGTTTGAACACCTTCATCCTCTCTCAACAGTTCAGAATGGTAACCCTGCCAGATATAATTTCCTCTTTGGAAATCTGAGATTGGTTTGTCTCCCTTGATCTTCAGGATGCCTGGTTTGTTTTTTATAGCCATACACCTGTCCCACAGACATTTTCTATGCTTTGTCATTGGCAGAGACCACTACCAATACAGTGTCTTACTTTTAGGCCTCTCCACTACCCCAGGGTCTTTACCAAGATCCTTTCAGCCACAGCAACCCATCTCTGCCAGATGGAAATAATTATCTTTCCCTGCCTGGATGACTGGCTTGTAAAGGGTCACTCATTTCTCAGCAAGCAACAAGATCCTACGCCTATTCTTCTACTTGGGCCTCAGCTTCAGCTTGGAAATGTCAGCTCTCACACTTACACAATGAATTGCCTTAATTGGGCCCATTGTGGCCTTCACTAGCACCAGAGCATACTTACCCACACTTACATACACAGGTTTGCTACAATTCCCAGCCTTATTTCCACAATACAGTAGAGCCCACAAGCCACAGTGAGGGCTTGCCTTCAACTCCTGGGCCACATGGCAGCCTGTACATTTGTAATATCTTTTTGGCAAGACTACACTCCTGCTATCTTCAAACTTGGCTGAGAACAGTCTAGACATCCAACAAACAAAGTCTATCCAAGCAGGTGTCAATACCTCAAAGGGTCCTCAACTGTTTCAACTGGTAGAAGAATCCCCAAAAGATCTATGTGGGACTTCCATTCCTGCATCCCCACCCTCCTGCAAAAATCATCACAACAGATGACTTCCTGCTGGGCTGGGGTGCACATTTTCAGGACTTCACAGCTCAAGGCAAATGGATCCACCAGAAGACCACCCTCCATATCAGGGCAGTCCATTATGCCTACCATCATTTCTTACCCCACGTCGGGGCCACTTGATCAGAGTAATGCTGGACAACAGAGCACCAATGTATTATATATAAATCATCAAGGAGGAACAAGATGGAGAAAAGTTGTTCTCTCTTGCCACAGAGGCAGGACAACAAGCAATAGGTTCAAACTACATCACAGCAGATTTAGATTAAATCTCAGAAAAAACGTCTTAACTGTAAGAACAGTAGGACAATACAACGGACTGCCTCGGGAGGTGGTGGAAGCTCCTTCACTGGAGGTTTTCAAAAGGAGGCTGGATAGCCATCTGTCTTGGATGGTTTAGACACAACAAATCCTGCATCTCGGTAGGGGGTTACACTAGATGACCCTTGCTGTCCCTTCTAACCCTATGATTCTATGACCTTATGTGCAGAATCCATAAAACTATGGAATTGGTGCATATCTCACACATAGAGATCTCAGTGGATTACCTGCCAGAACTCCAGAACATAGTAGCAGATTCTCTGAGAAGACACTTCCACCAGGACCACAAGTAGGAGCTGAACAATGAGATACTTTGAAAGATTTGTCTTACCTTGGACCACATGGATGCAGATCTCTTCCCAATTCCATCCAATGTGAAGTGCTGATGGTTCTGCTCAAGGCGGGGGGAGAGGGGGAGAGGAGGATGGGACACAGTCATAACTCATTAAGAGATGCTTTCATTATCCATTTGTGTGTGTGATATATAGTTGAAATTGCATATATGTGCTTTTATGAGGAGAAATGTGCAAACTGAATGGAGATGGTAATGAAAAGCATAACAAGCCACTTTTTAGGCTGAAATTCTGTATATATTTAAACATGTCTATGCTATTGTGTACAAACATATGCCTCCTTTCAGCATTAAAACAGTAGAAACAGGTTAGACCCTTGTTACATTACAATAGGCACATAGGGTAGGATCCACAAAGGTATTTAGATGCCTCAACCTTAGGGGTCTATGTCTTGGGTATACACACCTCTGTCCCTGTTTTGGCTCCTCTGTAACCCACAAAATTGCTGCCTCACCCTGTAGGGGCCTAAACTTACTTGGTACCTAAGTCCCCTCTGTGTCTATGTTTCTGCCCCTGATCATGCTTGTGGATGCCTAACTGCTGCCCAAGCCCCAGAATGAATCATGAACCAGGAGATGATGGGCATTTGTCCTCTTATCTCGTGTGCAGAGTCCAATCCCGGAGCCTCTGAGCACACCTACTAGATTGGTTCCCATTCAAAATGTGGCTAGAGGAACAGGTGGTGCGCACCTTGTAACTTTTAGCCCAGTGGTGAGAGCGCTCACCAGGGATGTGGGTTACCCAGATTCAATCCCCCTATCTCTAGCAGAAGGGGAGAAAGGACTTGAATAGGGGGTCTCATGAGAGTGCTCCAACTACTGAGCTTTGAGATATTCTGTTGTGGGCTCCCTCAGTCTCTCCTGGTGAAGCTGTTCCACTGTGTATAAATAATGAGTCATTGGAGCAGGGGGACGATACCTGGGGTCTCCCTCTTCCCATGTGGGTGTCCTAACCGCTGGACTACAGAATCATTCTTCTTCTCTTTCTCTGGCCCAATGACTATGTAAGTATTTATCCACAATGGAACAGTCATAGGGCGAGAGAGAGAGAGAGAGAAGGAATTACTCTGTAGTTCCCATTTGTGACTCGCTAAGCAAAGATAGGTGCCTCCTTGCAGCCCTGACTTAGGCACCCATCTCCAAAAGAGGGGCAGGCTTTAGGACACTCCTCTCCTCAGCATCTCCCATAGGCTAGGTTAGGTGGCTCCCTGCCTAGCATGCTGGCTTTTGTAGGTCGCATTCTTAGGCACCTCTCTCTCCCCATTCATTGTATAAGGAATCTAAATGCCTAACTTGGCTTTGTGGATTGCAGTCTTGTTCCTGCGATTCTTCCAGGCACCAGAAAGTTAGGCTCTGTGACACTCCGTGTCGCAGTGCCTAAGTCTGTTGATGGATCTCACCCATAAAGTCTGATACTGATGCCACTGAAGTCAATAGCAAAACTCTTACATCAGTAGTTCAGGATCTGACCCATAAATTATTAACTAGAACAGTGCAAATCCAGCAGTCTTAATTACACTAGAGCAGCAACAGTCAGCACATAGTCAATGCATGTAATATTCCTTACATTGCATATTTTCCCCAGGAATTATGCTGATTTTACATCTGTAATTAGAGGACAGAACAGATTACAATTAATTAATTTAGCATGCGATTAGTGCATGTCGCCAAGCAGTTGTTCAAGTTTATTTTTGCATGGGGAAAAGGATGTCCTTTTTTTTTAAAATAAACCTATTTGGTAAAAGAGAAAAATGAACATAATTCCTGATTCCTGCAGATAAAATACACTGTGAAGCTGTGTATTGCTTGCTGCCTGGCTCTTTTTGTTGGTCAGTTAACTGTCATGCAAAAGAGAACGAGCAAATTATGTTGAGTATAATGAGCAGTTTTCACCCAGTCATCATACCTCCCTAAAATCTCCCTGTCTTTCAATATCAAGATTTGTCACTGTAAAATAAATCATTATGATTGATTTACAGACCAGAATAGTTGTTTACTCCAATCATTAAGAAAATCGGGTACCTCTAAAAGCACAATTGTTGTTTTCCTGAATATGAAGTACTTATTGTGACAAGATGACTTATGCTTCACTCATATTTCAGTTATGGTATTTAACTTATTATTAGTAAATAAGGGTCAGTCATCAGACAGCAGTTTGACTGACTACAGTATAGCCCATTTGGTATAATTTTCTACATTTTGTCTCTTTGTTGCCAGTGAAATGTCTCTACATTATCAAACTTAATCCAAAGGGACACATTATTGTCATTATCTTCAGGAAGTTCTAATCATTGTATGCTTTTTTTAAAACAAATGATTATCATGAAATGTGTGAAGTTGGTCCTGGGTTGATATTTGACAAGCACGTACCTTGTCATCCTAATTTTTCCATTTCCAGGATGCAATTGATTTTTTGTTTAATTTTTAAATGTGCATACAATGGGAAAATTAATTTAAAATGTTATAAAGTAGCCCAAACCCAGGGTACAATCAGGTCAGACATCATCAAATAAAATTTCTCCTTTTGTCATGGGAAGATGGTAAACTTGTCATCAAATGTGGTGCACACAATTTAAACATTCCTTGCACATGATACTGAGATAGAGGATGGGTTCAATTTACCTAGACCCTGCTATCCCCTTCTGCGGGTTCCTCTAGTGACAATTCTGATTTAAACCATTTTGAGAGACAGGTTACCAGACTAACGAATCAGTTAGTTCTGGTGTGGTAATGGTAAATCTTATATTCTTATGTTAATATTATGTCAATATGTTAATATTCTTATGTTAATAAAATTTCCTAGGTGGTTGATGATTGAAAGACATTGCACTGCCTCTGAGCTAGGGTTGATAACAGACATTTGAGAGATTTTTTTTTCCCCCACTGATGATAATATTTTTAACAATTACTGTATGTTATCAGATTTGTGAATTGCAAACATATACCTTCTTGCTGACAGTGACATCTGTTCTCCTATGTGTGCAAACCCAGTGTGCGTGCATGGATGTAGCTGGAATGTATTGTAAGTCTCTGGAAAAGGGGAGAGAGAAAGCCTTAGAAATAAGGTCACTAATGTGCAGGAGTAATTGCTGATCTGTATCAATATCAAAAGGAAAAAGCGCTGGTCAGCAAACTCCCAGTGGAGAACAGCAAGAAACAGCTGAGCTGATTCTTCCTTTCCAAACATTCATTGAATTTTCTGCCAATTACACACTCCCTTCCTTGTGTTAGGGCTCCTCATTAGCAATGCCCTCAAGCAAATCATGTGGTGAGAGCTTCCCCTCACAGCTGCCACCTGTCAGTGACTGGCCCTGAGGTACTGTAGAATGTGGAGAGGGATTTCTCTGCCCCCACCTCCACTCTTCTAATTGGCAGTTCCCCTTTGGTCATTTCTAATGTGACAGATCAGGAAATGCCTATTCTCTTGTGTAAATCTGAATCCTCATGGCACATGGTACTTAGAGAAACAGCCTCACCTTCTTTTAAGCTTACTTTCCACTTTGAAACCATAAGTAAGGAGATCAATAAAATCCTCCAGTGTCATATTCACATACCATTTTGAATTGTTAAGCTCATGCTTGTGCTATTGTTCATCCTAGTACATGAATTCAGAAGCATAATAAAAATTGCAAGTGCAGCCGAGCAATGGAAACACATCTTGGCATTTTATTTTGCTTTTTAGTCAACGTTTTTAGGCTGAAATTCTGTCCTTAATTGGTCCAGTTGTAGCTGTGTATTACACCTAATATATGTTCGTAATAGAATTTCTAATTCTGCTCCCCAGTATTTTGGGGAGCAGTTTGAGCCACATATCCTTGTCGCTGTATGTACCACTTCTGATGTTTTTCTCTTTCAAATGGTGCTGGTACTCCTGAATAGGAAGCCTTTGAAATTAATGTTATTGTATTGCATGCTCTTGTTTCTTTGACTAGGCTAGAGAGAATATTTTTTGATCTAAATTAAAAAATTGACTCTTTTATTCCTTCATCCCAAAGTGAAGCACCAATGGATGTGCTGAATGCATAGGTACCTATATTATAAGGAAACATTTTTAGCCACTGAAATTCTTTGAAAACTATCCAGGATTCCATTCCCAGTCAGAAATTATATTTTGCTAATTCCATGACATGGCAGCAAAAGTTTAATGGGAGATAGTAATTATTCAGTAATATTTTCTAAGTTTAATGTTCACCGACACTGAGCAAATAGAATGCAGACACATACAGATGCTAGGCCCATTACTCCAATGGAAAAAAGCCACCCTGCATCCCCCCAAATTTAAAAAATTAAGGGAATAACGTCTAGAGAAATACATAGAATAAAACTTCCCAGTGTTTCACAGACAATCTACATATACTGGAGCCCTAAGTAATAAATTTCTTTAAGGATAAGCGAGATAGTGAAATACCTTGCCTTACAACCATATAACTTGCAATTAAACACTCAGGGAGAGATTCTGAAAGTCACAAAGTGGGATTCAGCACCAGCTCTCACTGAAATTTAATGGCACTGGGTACCAAACTCCACTTCATGTCTTTCAAAATCAGCATTGCTATATTGGTGAGGGGTGGGTTAAAACCATACCCCTCATCAACATTGCAATGCCAACAGATCCCACCCCGACCCCCAGTGTAGACACAGCCAGGTCACTGAAAGAATGCTTCCATCAACATAGCTAACATTGTTCAGGGATGGTGTTCCTCTGATGGGGGGCAGGGTACGTCTATTAGTGTAGACTAAGTCTGTACTATGGAACTGTGTTGGCATAGCTATTCCAGTATGGTCTCCATAGTGTAGACATACCTTTTACCTTTTCATTTTACTGATTAACTGTACTGTGAACCACTGTTTTTATGAAAAAAGGAAAGGAGTACTTGTGGGACCTTAGAGACTAACAAATTTATTAGAGCATAAGCTTTCGTGAGCTACAGCTCACTTCATTGGATACATACCTTTTTATGGAAGCAGAAAACCCATCACTTAAGTTGGACAACCAGTTTCATGTAAAGTCCATTATACTTTCTCTTAAAAATTTTCAAAAGCAGCTAAGTGATTTAGGAGCTTAAGTCCCATTTTCAAAAGTTACTTGAGTATTAAGGAGTAAATTAATGGGATTTAAGCTTCTATGTGACTAAGGCCCAGATTCTCAAAGCGATTTGGATACATAACTCTCATTGTTTTCAATGGGAGTTAAATACCTGAGTTCCTTTGAGGATCTGGGCCTAAATCACTCTTGAAAATGGGACTTAGGCTTCTAAGTTACAAATATTTTGTTCAAAGTCTTTGGCTCTCAATGACATGCTGGTAGCTCTTTTACAAACATTTGATCTGATTTTCTTAGCTGGTAGATCTCTCTGGAAATCAGGCCAATTAATGATTAATTCTTACAAGACTCCTTTGAAAGAGGTACTATCCAGATTTTATGGATGAGAAAACTGAAATGCATTAATGGTCTGATCTTTTTTCTTTAGAAGAGCTCAGAGCTTGATTTTTTGAGTGCTCATCATCCATAATAAGGGCCAGATTTTGAAAAGTGCTCAGCTCTCACTGTGACACTTGTGCCCAGATTTTCAAAATGTGGCCCAAATCGTGGATGATGAACACTACCGACAATCTGGCCTTGGATGAGCTAACCAAGGTCACATGGCACAGTCAGTGGCACAGCCAGGAATCAAATGCAGTATTCCTTGCTCCCTGTCTTGTGTTTTAACCACTAGATCACACTGTTTCTGGAAAGCAAAACTATCAGTAAATAGTCCTCTGTTCTGCTCCTTTAATCGTTAATAGGTTAGTGTTTTTAGAGTAACTTGTGCAGCAATGCTCTTTTGTTGTTGTTCTCCTCCTCCTTGACAGCTCCTAGATTGTTTTGTTATCCCAGTGGTGATATTACTGTCCTGGTTCTTCCTGCTGGTCCGATACAAGGCAGTTCATTTCATTGGAATTGTGGTCTGCATTCTGGGCATGGGCTGTATGGCAGGAGCAGACGTCCTTGTCGGGAGACAACAAGGAGCAGGTGAGTCTTTGGATACATTTGTGTGATTGGCTTTTCATTCAAGGAAAGCTACGTAACACTGAGGTGATCCGAGAGGGTAGGAAGGGGGCAAAGAGGGGAAAGGCCCCAAGAGATCATGTGTGGGTTTAAATGTGTTTGTGAGTTTCAACCATCTCCATGGCTCAACATCCATTCATTGAGGGCAGGAGCAATAGAATAAAATGACCCCAACTAATGAGGGTCAGTGCCACTTAGGGAGATGACTTGAAACACTTTTACTTCAAGCCTCAGCAGCAGTCTTGCTCAGCTCTTTGGCTGCATCTTTGAGCTACAGCCCCCTATTCTCTCTCAGCCCCTCCAGTTTGTTTTCTCACTTCTGTTTCCTTTTGCTCACTTTCTGCACACAGCCTACTTCACTGGTCACATACTCAGACACATCCAACCCACAAATTAACAATCTCCATCGTGTGCTGCACCAAACCTGAAATAATGGTTAATTGTGGAGATGCCTGCATCATACCTGAAATGACTTGTTTATATGTAAAACATGCTTTTTTGTGGATTATATGAATAATGTGTGTTTAGCCACAATAATAGCACACTGATGGGCAGTATGGAAGGGACTACATTTCATCAATCAATATCTTCTGTCACATTGATTTTTCTAGTGCCAGCCCAACTGATGTGGGAAGAGAACAAGTTCTTTTCAAAAATTGTCAGTTGGATGCCGTTTTCATTCTAAATTATAAGTACTGAATTTTGAGCTGAGCATAATGCACTGGGATTTTAAAGTCAGTGTTCTGAATACAAATGTAAGTGCAGGGAAAACTGCACTTGCCAAGATGCTACTGAACAAAAACTGAGCAGGTTTATAGAGAGCAGACCAGCCTGTGTTGTCCCGTCACTTTCTCTTTTCCTGTCCTGAAGACTTTCACTTCATCTCCCTACCCAAGAAGCAACTCTGTCCCAGTTACAAAGAAGAAGATCTGTTCTGTCTCATGAATCAGCAAATCAGAGCTGCATTAAGAAAAACTCTACACAAAATATTTAATTTATTATTCAATTTACCTGCTCCTCACTGGGTGGATGGGCTGTGGCTCACTGGGAACTTGCAGGGCTGTGGACCAGGGTAGAGAGGGCATGCAGAGATTCAGGGACCAGTGAAGCAGCTGTGAGAAATGGCGGGGAGAAGGGAGAACCGTACACAAAAGGAGTCTGTCCAGTGGGGTTCCAAGCTCCTTAGGAAGGTACTGAAAGATCTGCCTTTGAGGTAAAGGAGCCAGGGAACAGGGGTTCTATCCTTTGCTCCTTAGCAGGTGTGCAGCTATAGAGATTGCTGTTCAGGAAACTTGGAAACAGGATTCTGGAGGAATGTGAGGAAACTTTGAAATTGAAACTGAATTTTTGTGGAATCCATTATGTGCCCTTCCTCCCTAGCAACTTTAATTAGTTCATTTGATTTCACTTGTTCTATTTAGGGAAAGAAAAAGTTAGAGATAATCCCATACTAACTAGAGTAAGCCATTAGATTGAAGTAGTCACTTGGCAGGTTACTGGCAAGAAGCAGGTATTATTTGTCATATTCATTGGTACTGTACAGATAAGGCTTCTAGGTATTTTGATCCCAGAACATTCTGTACTCATGCATTATTGCCTGCTTCTAATGCAGACCTGGACCTGAAGGACTGTCAGTATCTGTGTTTATTGGTATGTAAGGAGAAGAAATTCAACCACAAGCATCTGCCTTTCATGTCAAGTATCACAGCCCTTTTAAAATTGTAAAATGACTTTATTAAAATTCAGGGAATGACTTCTATGTTACGTGTCCCTTTTAATGAAGTAAAATGAATGAGCTGGTTCTATTTATGTAAAGCGGTCAAGACAGACTCTAAATAAATAAATAAATGCTGGCGGTGAAATAAAAGGCTTCAGGAGGCTCTTCAGTAAAGAGTGCTGCATTGTTTATAGGATATTTTTCATGGCTAGGCAAACAAAAGAAGGGGATGAACCAGAAACAAGTACACTTCTATTGTTTATCAATAAATCCCTTCTCCTCCTGTGCACAAACTGTTTAGGTTCAAGGGCAGTGAACTTATACACTTACAGGACATACCTGATATCACTGTAGCATAGTCTCTCATAAAGATATTATTTACTATGTTAACAGTCTCCCAAAATGTGCCAGACATCTGCTGAATGAGAAATGGTGGTTTATAACAACATAGGGCTTGATCCTACAAAGATTTAGGACTTCTGGGTCATTGAACTCACGTGAGTAAAGTTACCTAGGTGCCTAAGGGCTTATCTACATGGCGGGGTAATGCACGCTACAGATGTGTGATTTCTAAAGGGTTCTAAAGTGTTGCATGTCAGTTGGTCTGTATAGACTCTGCTGGCATGAACTAGCAGTTCTTTAGTGCACTTTAACATAGTGCTGTTTCACACTATAATGCAAATAAAAAATATTTCAAAATGAAAAGTCATTTCAAAATGAAAAATCAAAATGTGGTGTTGCAAAAGTGTTAAAATGGGATGTTTTGACATTGTTGGAACTGTTTTCCTCTCCATTTTCTTCCAAAATGAAATTCTGACAAAATCTACTCTATTTTGCAAAGCATTTCATTGTTGACAGAACTGCATATTTTGATGGAACACGGTTCTTTTGAAATCTCTTCAACATGGTCCAGCCAATAGTCCTGATGAAATAATCTGGATTAGTCACATGGTTTAAGTTAATCACACTCATAAGTCTTTGCAGGATCAGTGCCTAAGTTTTCTGGAATAGCTGGAACTTGAATAAACCTACCTGAAAGCTCTCTGCTAAAATAACAATAAAAGCCTCCAAGAGTTAAGGAGGTTTCAAATGCTCTTTGAGAACGCCAGTACTTCGATGGCAATACACATCAGGCAGGTGTGTTTTTCCCTGTGTCCGGTACATTAGACAGCACTACAGTTGTTAAATACAGTGTAAAAATCTGCATTATCACTGCTCTATACTCCACAACAAAAAACAAAAAAAGGTTAGTCTCTGAAATGTGCTATTTTGTTTCTGGGCTTTACAAATTCATCTTCTCCTCCAGTTTTTCTCCTTCACAAAACAATTAAATCTCTCCCTCTGTCTCTGCTAGGTTTCCTTTACATTTTGAATGCAAATGGGTAAACAACAGTATATTTGCATGCAGGTTGTTTACAAAGATGTGGGCTATTTTGCTAGGTCTCAAGTCTGCGGGGAAGAGCTTGCAATACTTCTAGGCAAATGATCATTATTTTGAAGCCTCCTGTGTTTTTTCTCCATTTATTCCTAGGTGAAAATAAGCTGATAGGGGATCTCTTAGTACTAGGTGGAGCAACACTCTACGGCATCTCCAATGTTTGTGAGGAGTACATTGTCCGAAACATGAGTCGGGTGGAGTTCTTGGGCATGATTGGGCTGTTTGGCTCCTTCTTCAGTGGAATTCAGCTGTAAGTGAGAGGGTTTGCAATTTGAGCCTATTGAACTTAATTCATCAGTTAGCTTTTTCTTCGTTTCATTCCCCTTTCTTCTTAGCCAGACATTTACTGTGGAGAATAGCCTGTTTAAGCTCTTGTGTTTTAAGTCTTTACTTGGTCAGTTTTAATATTTCCTGTCAGGTCAGTAAATTTCAGCAATGATCTAAATATTTATCTAAATTTGCACTGAGGCACTACAGTGAATTGTGTTCTAGAAGAACCACATGTAAACAGGTGGATACTATTTTACATCTATCAATTTGTTATTTCAAGACAAATGGCAGTTTAGCATCTTGAGCTATATTAGGAATGATGCAGGCTACACCTATCTGTAATTGTGATTCATGTTTATAAAAAGTCACCTAGAATTATAAGCAGATGGAAACACTGGCTCTTCCAGAAGGTATTTCATTAATAATTTTACTCCATGTAAATTATTTATGATATTTAGAAAACTATGAAAGAAAACACAGAAACAGTTCCTTTGCAGTGATAACGCAGAAAGGGCCAAATGTTCAAAAGATTGTCTCATGAATTGCAGGCATACCCACTGCCCCCATAAAGCCACATATATTCACACAAATGGGTAGTGATGTGCACAAGTGTCCGTTTTGCACTCCAGATGCAGGCTTTGTAGCGGGAGAGTAGGTTCCAGCCTTTGAAAATGTGTCTGGTAAAGGAAAATACCACCCCAAACCATTACTAAGTAATATTGCTAAATTTTATGCAGATCTGATTATTGTTGTGCCCAAAATAACTTGTAATTATTAATCAAAACTGGTGGTTTATCTGCACAGCTGATCTGCCCAGACTCCAAGTATAGAGAATGATCAGCAATAAATCCCTATTGAGTCCCACTGAACCAACTACATTTGTTTAGTAGGCTCATTTATTATTTTTGTATACCCATTGTTGTGGCATCTGGGCACGACTTAAGTGTTTGAAATCAACTGCTCGCTGCACAAGTAAAGTTCATTAAGGAAATAAGAACTGGTAAAAATGTCTGATTTGCTTGGGGAAAATCATTTTTATTGCCTAGCTATACATGGTCAGCAATAGGTACTGATACTGAAGACAGTCAGTGTGGAGTCTTACTAAGTGTATGTCAACTTAGACACATCTAGGAGGCAGTGTTGCCTGATGGAGACTACACTGGGCTGTGACTCAGGAGAGTGGGGTTCTGGTCCCAGCTCTGCTGCTTGCCTTTGGGAGCTCACTTTACACCTGTACCATTTGTAAAATGGGGGTACTGATACTGTGACCTCCTTTATAAATTGCTTTAAAACCTATGGATGAAAAGCACGATATATTATATTAAAATAATAATACAATACACCGTTATAGAGTTTTCTGCATTACATTTATATAAGCATAGCTTGAAAAGCTGTGGGTGATTATTAGCTACTTCAGTGCAATGAGGATCTAAAATAGCTGGGAACAGTCTGGAGAAGGAATCTGACTTGGAAATTAGACAGTTGCCCAGCACGTCAGCAACAGCACCTATTTTGGTGGCATCCGTGGGTGCTGGGATAGAAATTAATGGATGCTAATCTGGGCACTGTAGTGAGGAAACATAAAACAGTCTGAAAAATGAAGCATCTACTACAAAATCTAGTGTGAGGAAGAGTGAGTTTGATAATAAAGCTGCAATATTTCATTCTAGCTTACTCTTGTCTGGAGAGTTGCATCCTGAGGACAGGGGGGAGGGGGCAGGGAAAGGAGGAAGAAATTGTATTTGTTTGCTATTGATATATTTGTAAATCTAATGCTGTGCATAAAATAATGAGATCAGTTTGTCTGTAAAAGAATGGAATTATACGTGCCTTTGTATGCATGAGACGTATGTCTCTGTTTACGGGCTGTCCCCCAGGATTGTCTTGAAAACAAAATGCTGCGACTCATGAGGTTACCCTGCTGAGCAACAATTTAAATGAAGTTAAATCTAAGAACTTTGCTGCAAGGTTCCAGGTCAGGAAATGGCAATACAGAAGAAGTATATGGCAGTAAATTATGTTCTGTGGAACAACACTCCATTAGGTTGTATGTCCCCCTCATTTACCATGTAGTTGTTATAGATCATGAACAGTCCTCTTCTCACCAACTAACTTCCCCTTCTGATTTTGACACCTAGCTCTCTGTCTTCCTCTCATCATTGTCTCCCACCCTCATCCTCTACACTTGAACTTCCAGAGTACTGGGCCACTTAGCCTCTTGTCTCCCTACCCTCATCTCCTTGTTTGCTCTGCAGCTTTGAGGCACCATTTGCTTCTTCAACAAGCATTGCCTTGCCTTATTCTATGTATGCTGCCCTCTATACATGGGATGCCCTTCCTGAGCTAGTCCACAAAATCACAGCCTTCTCCTTGTTGAAACCCCTCCTGGAGACACACCTCTACTGCAATGACTAAACGTAGAGTAATCTGTCTCTCTTCCTTTAAATATTGCTTGCTTGGTTGCTTGAAGATTATAATATGGTCTGTTTTGGGGGGCTCTGTGCTGAGCCAAGTGGCCTGCTAGGCTAGGCTGAGAGCTTACTAATGAGCTTACTAACTGCGATCTCTTGATTCCTAGCCTCCTTAGGATGCTTTGACAAGGGGGCGGGGCTAACTCAGGTAGAACAAGGGTTTAAAGAGCCAGCTCCACAGCAACCAGAGAAGCTAGTGAACAGGGAAGTTTTGTGAGGGAGTTTGAAAGACATTCCTTTCAGGTCCAGCTCTCAAGCAGAGAGAGTTCCATGACAGAATGTGAGAGCATAAAACAGAGTGAGATACCAAGATTAGGTAGGGAGAGTTCAGTAGGAGGGAGAGGTGGCTGAGGGACTATAACATAACTACTAGAAGAGGGTCAGAAAGACCTCTTGAAAAAAAAGACACAGGAGGTAAGGGAAAAAGGGAAATGAGTATGAGAGAAAGGGGGAGAGGAGGAAGACACCTAGCAAACATACTCTAAACTTAGGCCAACAACGCCACCCCCCCAAAAAAATAAATAAATAAAACCCCAAAGCCACTCCTGCAAAAGTAAAAAGAATGCAGACAGAAGTCCATCACAGAGTGGATGCTCTCCAGTTTATTGCAGTGAATGCAGCGTGGGCACATGGTATATATGTGCATTTGATGCAAGAAACTCATGGCCAAAGAGACACAATATGAGCTCTTGAGGCTAGAGGGCGGAACTGAAGGAGCTAAGGGAGACAGAGAGGTACATAGAAGGGACTTTCAGGAAACACAATAGAGTGGTCCCACCACCAGTTTGACAGCGTCTGTGCTGCTGAAAAGGATAGAAATCTCAGGGAAGGGAGAACATCAAGCCGGAGCATAGGGAAATGATTCTATATTTGGAACTTCCTTCTAGATGACATCATGGTTTCCTTCTGGGGAGGAAACCCCCATTATTAGGAAGAGCCAGGTAATAGTGATGGGAGATTTGCTTATTAGAAATATAAATAGTTGGGTTTATGGTGACAGGAGAACCGCATGGTGAATTGCCCGCTAGGTGCAAAGTTTGCAGATCTCATGAGACATCTAGGCAGACTTATGTGCAGTCCTGGGGAGGAGCTGATGGTCATGGTACATGTAAGTACCAGTGACATACGGAAAAGTAAAAGAGAGCTCCTGGAGGCCAAATTTAGGCTGCTAGGTTAGAGATTAAAGTCTAGGACCTCCATGGTAGTGTTCTCTAAAATACTCCAGTTCCATGCACAGGGCCAGAAAGACAGGTGGAACTGTGGGGTCTCAAAGTGTGGATGAGATAATTGTGTTGAGAGGAGGGTTTTAGGTTTATTAGGAACTGGAGAACCTTTTGGGAAAGTGGGAGCCTATACAGGAAAGATGGGCTCCACCTAAACCAAAACAGAACTAGCCTGCTGACATGTAAAATGAAAAGGTTATAGAAGATTTTTTAAAATTAAGGGCTGGAGTAAAGTTCACAGCAGTGATGGAGCACACAATTCGGGTGGAGACATCCCTTAGGGAAGAGTTTATTAAAGGGGAAACTCTATATCCTAGTAAAGAGGATAGGAAAGAAGTTGATAAAATACAGGTAGGAACTAGTGAGGAACAGTCAAACATAAGAGTCCCATTTAAATATAACACACAAAGGCAAGCAACTGATTACTGGCAAAATGTACAAGTGTTTATATACAAATGCTAGAAGTCTAAATACGAAGACGGATGAACAGTAGTGCCTGACATTAAATGAGGATAGTGATATAATAAGGCACAGCAGAAACTTATTAGAATGATGATAATCAACAGGACTTGGTAATATCAGGGTTTAAAATATATAGAAATGATAGAGTAGATTGCAGTGGTGGGGGAGTGGCACTATATGTGAAAGAAAGCATAGAGTCAAATAAAGTAAAAATCTTAAATGAATAAAACTGTACTATAGAATCTCTATGGATAGAAATTCCATACTTCAACAATAAGAGTATTGCAGTAGGAATATACTACTGACCCCCTGACCAGGATGGTGACAGTAATTGTGAAATGCTCAAGGAGATTACAGACAGAAAACACAATAATAATGACGGATTTCAACTATCCTCATATTGGCTGGGTATATGTCAGCTCAGGAAGGGATGTAGAGATAAAACTTCTGGACAACATTAGTGACTGCTTCTTGGAGCAACTTGTCCTGGAACCCACAAGGGGAGAGGCCATTTTTGATTTAGTCCTGAGTGGAGCACACGATTTGGTCCAAGAGGTGAATATAACTGAATGGTTCAATAATAGCGACCATGGTGTAATTAAATTTAATATCCTTGTGGGTGGGGGGGAAGTGCCAAAGACACCTACCACTGCAGCATTTAACATCAAAAAGGAAAGTTGTGCAAAAATGAGGAAGCTAGCTAAACAGAAAGTAAAAGCAACAGTCACAAAATGCCTGCAAACGGCATGGAAACTCTGTAAAAACACCATAATAGAGGCTTACAGTTAATGTATACCCCAAATAAAAAAAATGGAGGACCAAAAATGCCACCATGGCTAAACAGCAGAATAAAACATGTGGTTAGAGGCGAAAAGACTTTCATTAAAAATTGGAAGTAAAATCCTAGTGAGGAAAACAGAAAGGAGCATAAACTCTGGCATGTCAGGTGTAAAAGTGTAATAAACCAGGCCAAGAAAGAATTTGAAAGAGCAAACACCAAAAGACACAAAAACTAACAGAATTTTTTTTTAAGTACATAAGAAGCAGGAAGCTGCTATAACAGTCTGTGGGGCCATTGGACAATCGGGGTGCTGCTAAAGGAGCACTCAAGGAAGACAAGGCCGTTGAGGAGAAACTAAGTGAATTCTTTGCATCAGTCTTCACTGCAGAGGATGAGAGAAATTCCTGCACTTGAGCTGGGGTTTTTTGGGTTTTTTTGGTGACAAATCTGAGGGACTGTCCCACATTGAGGTGTCAGTAGAGGAGGCTTTGGCACAAACTGATACATTAAACAGTAGTGAGTCACCAGGACCTGATGGTATTCACCCAAGAGTTCTGAAGAAACTCAAATATGAAATTGCAGAACTACTAACTTAAATCAGCCTCTGTAGATGATTGGAGGGTAGCTAATGTAACACCCATTTTTTAAAAAGCCTCCAGAAGTGATTCTGGCAATTACAGGTGAGTAAGCCTAACTTCAGTACTAGGGCAAGTGGCTGATATTATAGTAAAGAACAAAATTATCAAACACATAGATAAACATGGTATGTTGGGGTGGAGCCAACATGGCTTTTATAAAGGGAAATCATGCTTCACCAATCTATTAGAATTCTTTGTGGGTGTCAACAAATATGTGGACCAGGGTGATCCAGTAGATACAATGGACTTGGCTTGGACTTTCAGAAAGCCTTTGACTAGGTACCTCACCAAAGGCTCTTAAGAAAACTAAGTAGTCATGGAATAAGAGGTAAGGTCCTCTCATGGATTAGTAACTGGTTAAAAGATAGGAAACAAAGGATAGAAATAAATGGTTAGTTTTCAGATGGAGGTAAATAAATAGGTCCCAAAGATCTGAACTGTTCACCATATTCATAAGTAATCTGGGAAAGGGGGTTAACACTGAGGTGGCTAAATTTGAAGGCAATACAAAATTACTCAAGATAGTTAAGTTCAAAAGTGACTGTGAAGAGTTTCAAAGGCATCTCACTAAACTTGGCAACAAAGTGGCAGCTGAAATTCACTGTTGATAAGTGTAAAGTTATGCACATTGGAAAACATAATCCCAACTATACCTACAAAATGGTGGAGTCTAAATTAGCTGTTACCATTCAAGAAAGATTTTGGAGTCAATGTGGATAGTTCTCTGAAAACATCTGTTCAGTATGCAGCAGGAGTAAAAAAAACAAAAAAACAGAATGTTAGAAACCATTAGGAAAGGGCTAGATAATAAGCCAGAAAATAACATAATGCCACTATATAAATCCATGGTACCCCCGCACCTTCCATACAAGGCGAAGTTTAAAAGCGTGGAACTGTTCAGCTTAAGAAAGAGACAACTAAGATAGGTATGATAGAGGTGTATAAAATCATGAATAGTATAGAAAGAATGTTATTTACCCGTTCATGTAACACAAGAAGTAGGGAAAATTAAATTTCCAATGAAATTAATAGGCAGCAGGTTTAAAACAAACAAAAGGAAATACTTCTTCACAAACACACAGTCATCCTGTAGAACTTGTTGCCAGGGGATGTTGTGAAGGCCAAAAGTATAATTGGGTTAACAAAATAATTAAATAAGTTCATGGAAGATAAGTCCAACAGTGCCAATTAGCCAAGATGGTCAGAAACACAAACCCATGCTGCGGTTCTCCCTAAACCTCCAACTTCCAGAAACTGCGACTGGATGACAGGGAATGGATCACTCGATATTGCCCTATTCTGTTCATTCCCTCTTGAAGAATCTGGCATTGGCCACTGTCAGAAGATAGGACACTGGGCTAGATGCACAATTGGTCTGACCCAGTATGGACATTCTTATATTTTTAAATATTTATATATTAGAAAGCTAAGCAAAAGTATTGTCAAGAAAACTCTGAAGCATACATAGTGTATTCTATCACTTGTTTGTGGGTCCCCTTTCCTTTCCCATGCATCTCTCTCTTTGTTTTGTATTTTTTGGAGTGCAAGCTCTTTGGGACAGGAACCGTGCCTCCTTTTGTCTTGTGCCTGGTGGGTGCAGCTGGAAACTCATAATAATAATAAAGAAAAGTGGTAGCTGCATATTATGCTTTTTGAAAATTGTTTCAGAATTATTTTAAGCTTCTCTGTACATGAGAGAAAAGGGGGATCTTCACTTTAAGAATCAAAAACTCATAAGAGCCCTGCACAGCAGGGTTTCATCCCCAAATCACAGGCCAGAGAAGGCTGGTTGCGTGGTGAACTAGCTAGGAGGAGTCCTGACCTGTAGGATCCCATCATTAGAGCATGGGGGGCCTTATTGGCACCTCACTATTTCCTTATACTCCCCCATCTATTCGTATCCATCTCTTGTCTTTTGTCTTTATAAATTCTTTGGGGCAGGGACCGCTTTTTTGTTCTGTGTCTGTGCCTAGCACAAGGGGGTCTTGGTCCAAAGCAGGGACTCCTATGCACTACAATAACACAAATAATAAGGGTCTTCGTGTTAATGGGCTTTTAAAATTCAGTTAACCTTGAAACTAAATCCTGAATGGACTCCTTCAGTTTGGCCCACCCTTAGTTTTGTTTCTTGAGTTTTATTGCTATGATTACGTGATTTCTCTCTTAATGTTTGACAAATTGTAGCACTGGATGTTTTCCCCAAGACCATTCTATGAAATCTGCCACCTCAAGTCTGTGATTTACTCATCATTGTATTTATTCTACACCGCAGAGGAGCTTTGAAGAGTGTATAACTCATGCAGATACATTATCAATCCTTAAAGTTCAAGAGCTTTAAGAATATTAAGTCACAAAGGTCAGGCTGGTATGAAAGTGGGGGGGGGCGGGGGGGGGGCAGCTCTGGATTAACAGCCAGAGATTTGGAGATAAACCAGGGCAAATCACATGCTATAAAATCTGATTACTGCACCAAAGATCTTTCCAACACACAGATATAGGGATAAAACCAAAGTGGGTTATCTAGGTCTGACTGCATTTGGTCTGTATAGCTGTTTCCAGAGTCTGTTGTTATAAGGCTATTCATTTTGTGTTGTCCACCATATGAACTGCATGAGTGGAAGTAATTTAAGTTCTGTTCCTTCCCATCAAACTTTGCCTTCTTTTCTTTTCCAGTGCAATAATGGAACACAAGGAGTTGTTAAAAGTTCCCTGGGATTGGCAAATAGGTAAGAAGATAATTCACTTCATTGAAGACTGTTGCTGAAGAAAGTAACAGGAGGAATAATTCTTAGGGAGAAGTGTGGGAGGGCTAAAGGAGGCAAGGTTTGCTATATTCAAGCAAGCTACTGTCAAAGGTTGGAACTCCATACCTCATAACCTTTTAAACTGATCTATGCCCCCACTTCTCCCACTGCCATATTATATATTCCCTGCACCATTAGGCTTTAGGCAGAGAAGAAGCATGTGAATGTCATAAGTAAATCACTCTGGTAGCAGGGTGACCTCACCAATAACAGGCTTCTCATTCCAAAATTCAGTGCAGCCCTGAGACAAATAACCATAGTGGTTGTTAAAAGCCAACATTTTACACTCAGTGCAAAGGAAAGAAAACAGAACTTAACAAAAAACTGTAAAAGAAAATTGCCTGCACTGGATTTCTCAGGTCCATAAAACCTTTTCTGAGAGGAGCATTTCTGCATGCAGATAGTTAATTGCTCTCCAAGTGAACTTGGTGAGTTGTAACAGACATGTATTTCAAGTAAGTTTTTGGTAGCATCATGCACAATGACCATACTGCATATTAAGAGGGGGGTGGGGGCACCATTGTTTGGCTTGTTGGAGGAAGGTGTGTACCTCATTAAGGGGCTAGAGAGGAATGGAGCAACTTTTACAGATGCTGCAGAGCATGTGTGGGAACATTGACCCATCCCTCCTCCCAGGTGACTAGAAGAGAAGGGGTACTATAGAGGTCCATGCCAGTCAGGAAAAGCCCTCTTTTATTTGGACCAGATAAAATGGATTGGTAAAGGATTTAAAGGAGGTATTTGTTAAAGAAGCAGAAACATGGGGGATTCGGGGCTCTTATTACTGCACAGCAGGGAGCCAACTCCCCCTCCTTCGAGGAGTGGAGATGGCGAGGTTCCAACAGCAGGTCTGCTGGGGTCCAGGATGGGTAAGGGGGAGGGCTGTTGGAAACCCCCCCAAGTATATATGACAACCTGCACTTTATATATTTATCTGCCAACTACTCCCAGACAGTTAAGAATAAAGTTGTGGCCTAATTAAACCACATCCAGTGCCACCTGTCCTTCCAGCATAGCTGGACTATGAAACTTGTAGTGATTCACTTTGCACACTGGCTGGCTTATTCCCTTTTCAAGTTGGAAAATGAGTTTGAGTCTAAGATTCTGTTCTGATAACTCAAGCAAATTATTTCCCCTTTTTGAAAAATCAACATTTAGGGACAGTTAGTTCCTAAAACATCATGGTTGGCATCTGTGACAATAGAAGCATTTAGTTGAATGCTGATAACACACAATACCACATTCTGTGCAAGAGGTTGAAATACTGAGCAGGAAATCAGGCTTTGATTATACAGCAACAGCATCTTGTTAACCTAGTTTCAAAATGAGCATCAAGGTATCACCTCAGAAATATGGAAATCAGCTGGTTATATAGGGAATCTCCGAGAAGTGGAGTGATAAGTAACATGGTAGTGTGTTCCTTTCTTTACTGCTTTAGTCACTATTTCCTCTAATTATCCTAAACCTTAACAGAGCAATGCATCTGTCATGAAGCATTGTCACTACAAGTCTTGGAAATTTTACACGAGATTGAAAACTAAATGACAAATCAGTTAAAGTATCAGGTGAGGAACAAACCATGCTGCAGATTGTAGATTCATTTGCTTTCATTCGTCTGAGATCCTTAACAAAACTCTAGCAGAGATTGGTAACTTTTCATGTTAAGAAGCCTATGATCATGAATTAATTTGTTACTGATGGTACTAGCAATCATCACAGTGAATTCATCTCCGAGTTATGTGGATGTCATATGTAGCTACACAAGAGTTCTGTTGTAATTCAGGATTAGTTAAGTGTGCCCTTAAAATAAAGTCACAGTCGGTGGTCCCCACTGCCATTAAAATGTCTTCCCAAGTTAGTCACAATTTGTAAGAGTAGAAGGAGGAAAACAACCTGCCAAGAATGGTGTACAGCTGTACTTGTTTTGTGAGTGCAATAATTCGAAATGTGGTTGAGTTGCCAAAGAACATGGATAAAATGATGATAACTTTGTATAGTTTTGAATTCTTCCCTGGCTTCTACTGTACTTGGTGAATTTTCCAGTGCGTTGGCAGCATTGTAAGTTTGTCAAGTAGTGATTGACAAGACAACATCAAGGAGGACACAACCTTGGTTGTCCTAAATAGTTATCCTGTGCAGCAGATTTAAACCTGTGGCCTAGCACAGTTAAATCTTCAGCCCTTTGAATGGTAGTGATAAAGTCATAGCAGGCAACCTAATAAATAATGAAAGATGGCCTCTTGCCACCTACCATACAACATTCACAACAGGGATTTCATATTATAAGTATAGATTGAAACTGTGATATCTCAGATGCCAATGTGTGGTAACTATGGGCATTTGCTGATATTTTAGGATGACCACTATATATGTTTTATACAAAGGTATACTTCTGTTGAACTGCTTCTATGAGATCCAAACCATGAGTATTATGGTAGCATTTGTTTGCTGGGTAGCTTTTTTAAAAAAAAGATACAAAATCAGCAGGACTTTATCCATTGTTATTATCAGTTAATTCCTTATTTTGTACTTTCAAGGCTTTGGGTATCAGATTCTCTGCAGTTTTAAGTCAGTGCCTCTGAAGGGCTAGCATGAGTCTAAATTTAGTTCATGCACACATTGCAACATCCAGTAGCAGTGGAATTATCATTTGCTTGAGTGCAGATGAGTGGAGAAGTTGAGTTTTTAAAAAAAAAACCTTGCTTTGGGATTTACCACCAAATAATTGCTGTTGTGAATTCTTCCCTGGTAGGGCTTCAGATGTTTTTTTTTAAGTGAAATTACTTTTTTAATAGAATGTATTATTTATATTACATCAGTGCCTAGATGTCCCACTGTGTTACAAACTGTACAGACACATAGTAGGAGACAGTCCTTGTCCTGAAAAGCATGCAATTTAAAAAGACAGATGAAGGATGGGAGAGTAAATAGAGGCACAGAGTTGTACAGGGATTTGCCCAAGGTCACATGAAAGATCAGTGGCAGAGCCAGGAGCAGACTGCAGGTCTCTTTATTCGCAGCCCAGTGCCCTGTCCATTGGACAGTTCTTTATCTGTAAGTGCAGTATAATCCATTTTATGGGTCTAATCCTGAATGCTCTCAACTCCTGTTGAATTCAGTGGGAACTGAGCATGTTCAGCACCTTAGAGGATTAGGTCCAGTTTGGGGGATGCCCCAAAACACAGTTTCATTTCCCATTAAGAGGAATTCACAATTAATAGAAGATACTATTTTAATAGTAAAGCTATTCTCATGGGAACTACAAAACACTTTGTGTTATTGGACTGGTCCAAAATGTTGAAAAGGCAATATCTGCACTGGGATGGGTAGTTAGCTTGCTTCTTGCTCAATGGCAGTGGCATCTGCAAGACACACAGCATAGCTGCTTAATATGTCTAAGAGGGGATGGAAATATTCTCTTATGTAAAAATGAAGCCAGCCACACACAGTCACCTGGTGATCTTCTGAATGAGTGAAGAGAGTTTTGATGAAAACCTGCTTGAGTGACTGGTGCTCTAAATGTCATGGAGAAACTTCAGTGTCTCAATGCAGACTGCCTGACAACAACCCAGATGGGCTATCCAACCATAGCATCTGATGTCAAGGTGTAGCAGCACTGAAGAATTGCATTCATCCAGTCAGGGCACAAAACATGGGCATCCAGCGGGCAACATACGAACTATGTGCCCAATCAAAACAGCATGAATTTCTAATTTAGAATATTCACAGCAAACCCCTGTCAAACAAGCTATAGGCCAAAAATTATTCACAGAATGTATTATTTGAATAATTTTGAATATCCAGCACATTTGAATAAATTGTGATGAGCTCACAGACAATTCAAAAACAGAAGAACAGGTGTAATTTGTTCAATAAATAATTCATTATGAATTAGACACCAAGTTCTATTGATTGTGTGATTGTCCTAATGAATGAAAAACCTGTAGTCTGCCATGATGACTTACGCTATTTATACCACACCAGGCAAGATATCTGCAAAACAGTTGTTAGTACACAGGTTTTGGTACACATTTCTCATATTTAATCAGTCATATTCTCAGTTGATTTAAATTGATGTAGCTCACTGACTTCAATGGAGCTGTAACAGCTTACATCAGCTGGGGATCTGGTCCTGTGTGATTTAGACATTCGTAGCGATTGCATGATTTATTAGAGGATTTTACATTTCCACTGGTATAGTACATATTTATATTAATGCTCCAAGTATGTCTATAAATATATACACAGGTTAATAATTTAAATAAATGTTCTTTGAAAAAATATTCTTAATTCTTTTTTAAACAGTGTGGCTTTCTTCTTTCTCACCACACAAATTTAGGCAATATTGAACCTTTGGATAGACTGTGGTAGATCATTTTATCTTATTCCTCTTCCCCCAGGGTTGCTGTATGTCGGCTTTAGTGCCTGTATGTTTGGCCTCTACAGCTTCATGCCAGTGGTCATTAAGAAAACCAGTGCTACTGCAGTCAACCTCTCCCTGCTCACAGCCGACCTGTACAGCCTATTCTGTGGATTATTCCTCTTTAACTACAAGGTAAATTGAATAGATTATGTATTTGAATGATGACTCTCTCTGAAGTAGTGTCGGTGCAGAGAAATGAATCAGTCTAAGGACCACAGCGAGAACTGCTGTTTTTTTGATGGGTCTATGCAGTGAAGTGGAGAACATTTGATGTATCTGTTATTACTTACTAAAAGTGCAGTCTTCCCAGTACTCTCCTTTCCCCCAATGTAAACCACTTTTTGTGTGCTTCTCCTTTGTTCTGAAATTACCTCTCTGAGGGAGAAGCTAATTCAGTCTCCATGCCTACTTAATCCCTCACCCCCATCCTTGACCAGAGCCAAACTGGTGTGTGAGGGGAAAGTCACTTTATAAACCATTAACAGATCCCTTAACATATTTTTGCAAGGTGATGATCTTGTTTTGTGTTTCATACTGTATCTGAAATAGTTTTAACTGGTGAATTATTTTTGCATGATGTCTCTTAGCTGTCCAAAACATAGCTGCAAAAATGTCCTTTTTGTCAGCTGTCCCAATGGCTTGGCTGTTAGTGTATCAGAATGTGAAGGAGACTTATGACAAAGTTAAACCTCTAGCTCTCAAGCCATCTGATATTTAGAACATGGCAAAGGCCACACTCTAGGCCTCCAGTTGCAAGGGATTATGTCACACTATTCACAAGCCTCCCTGGGTGGCCATCTTAAAAATGGCATTATGCTCTTGGAGGCGATTGCTATGTAGCCATGATTTATTCCGAAAAGGGAGGTGACTTAATGGGGAAAATGGTGACCTGGAAACTAGTGGAGGAAAATGAAAGCCTGATGATGCTGGCCTGGCAAACAATCCAGAGTAAGGGTTTAATGTATATGAATGGTGAGGAAATGTCCACATGCAAAACTTCAGGGCCCAACCCAAGAACAAAATTTCTTATTTGCCTATTATTTCATGCTAATGACTCTTCAAGGGCATTGCAGATACCAAATAAAGATGCATATGGAATCCAAAACTAAATTAAAAACACACTGTAGAGGGCGCTTGCTGGACCACAGGACTGATAAGGGATATGGAGTCCCTTACTTCTAGATCACCAGTTCAAATCACTAGTGACTGAAAAGTGCTCCTATCTGATGGCTGCTTGGAGTCGTATAGTGAAATGTGCTTAGTTGTGTCAGTCCAGTTTCTTGAGGACAAGTAGCACATCACAAAAAACAGAGATGGACAAACCCGTTGGATTTGCTTTCACAATGTCATTGGTCATTTTGCCTTAGCAAAGCCATCCATATTCCACAACAGGAGAATCAGATCCAGGTCCCATTTTGTCCAAATGCTTATAATTCTGCAGGGTAGCAAGAATTGGATATGTGATTTTAGTTTTGGCCCATGTTTGTTCCAGATAGAGATGGACAAAAAGATGTGTGATTTTGGTTTTGCAAAACAAACCCTGGTGCTGGATCTTGATCCAGTTTTATCTGAACCCTAAAGTGCAGGGGATGGATAAATGGTTCCATTTTTGTTTCATTTCTATAAAATAAAGTTTAAAAAAAATAATCAATTGATATCGTTGCCAGCAGTCCCAGCCCAGATTTTGAGGACTGAATTATCATGAAGAATGACCCACATTCATAAGCTCTTGGGGGCATGCATTTTCTGTTATATGCATGTGTGCAGTGCCTAGCACAATGGGGCCTTGGTCTCCACTCAGAGATGGTGATTGCTACCAGGAGAGATATAATTAATAACAATAGTAAAATAATCCCTCCAGTTGGAAGCCCTATTGGGAAGTGTGGAGAAGTTTGCCCTGCCTCTACACCAATGCAGTACCAATCTCAGTGCTGCCAATCTGTCTCCTTTCACAATCTTCATGATCACTGGGGAGGAAAATTTAAAAAGAGGAAAAGGGACTGGTAAAAGAGCTGAATTAAAATTCCAGCTCTAGCTGTCTGAACATTTTTTACATGTCAGATTAATTTCTCTTGTTCTGGTCTTTTTCTCTGGTTTACTATCAGGTATGATTTTTATATGAAGGAGAGCTGTAAAGCGGGCTCCCTGCATGAAATAATGAAGTCTAATACATATGCATTAAATGACCTAAATTAATTCCCCTTCTAGGAGTGCATGTTTTCTAGTTTCGGAAAAGCTGTTCTGTTCCCAGCCCATCTGTACCTCTTCTTCTGATGCACGGTACTTTCTTTTTATTGCTGTGCTGACCAATGGGTGAAGCCCCACTTCACAGCAAATGGCTTTATGCTAAATTAGAATCATCTGAGTGGTTTAGTGCCCCTTACAGAATATAATTTTATGAGGCTTTCAAGAAACAGTTATGATTTTTCCCTGTGCCACTACTTTTATCACCTGACAGCTTTATTGCACCTACAGCAGTAAATCTATGAAAATCCATGGAAAATACAGGAAATGAGTTTTACTGGGCTTACAGCCTCAGAAACCAAAGTGAAGAAGAGATTATATTTGAAGTGTTTTGATTTGTTAATATTTTATCTTCTTACAACAAGGACTCATGCTATCTTGATATACAGGACAGTATGCTTATAAATAAACCAACATCTATAGGTATTATATGCACTCCATATGCTAGTGTCTCTGTATTATATTGGCCAGTCCCCAAATGTTAGTCTGTAGTAAACAAAAAATATAGCATGTATCTCAAACTCAACTCTAATGGAGGATTAATGATGTAAGAAGTGACTTTTATATAGTAATAAAATATAATTATTTGTGGCTTGCAACTTGAGATAGATTTCTGAGTATGCAAATTGCAGTTCTTTTTTAAAAAACAAATCAAACTATTCGAATTCTGCCAACTAAATGCTCTGGAAGTCTTTTTTTTTTTAAATCAGTAACTGAGTCCAAATGTTCTGCTTGTGAGAGAAAGATGTTTATCAATGCCCTGTCAAGTAGCTGCATAATTCTCCTTACTGAATTAACATCTTAAGCACAGCATAAATTTTCATTGCATTTATCCCCCTGTCTTCTGACTCTTCTGGCCCAGGTGCAACCCTTTGACCTGTCTGTCAAGAGTGATCTAGCCATCTCCCTGCTTGAAAAATAAGGTCCATCAGGATCCTAAAACAGAATTAAGACAAGGAATTAAAGAGTTGTTTGGTTTTCCTATTTCTATCATATTGAATCAGGCCATACATTCTCCCAATCTCTCTCTAGGTCTCTCTCTCTTGTTTTTTAGCTTCTGTGAAATACATTGGTGGTGGCAGGGAAAATGAGTGCTATATGGGCTGTGATGTGGTGGGTAAATTCCACGCTAACACAGCCAGGGAAAAGCTTAATTCCCACCAAACAGAGCCAGGCAGAGGTCCTATTATAACCTGTGGATTTTACTCAGCCTGCACAGTACATACTTAAGCAGGAAGAGGTAGCAATTTGGGGGTGCGCAGGGAAACAGCCTGCCTCTCTCCTTCCAGTCTGAGGAGTCCCCATGGTGGGAGACTGAGGAGGCAGTTTGTTTGGACTTCATTTCTTTTGATTTTTTTGTTACATGACCCTGGCTTACTTTACCTCTTGCAGTGAGTGAACAGATCAGTCTGGCCTAAGTGGACAGTTGTATTGTGGGATGGTACCCCAAGTATGGGTGGCTTCATTTGACTGGAGGACCAGATATAAAGAGCCACAAAGACTGGGTAACATACATACACCCCAAGGAAGAGAGGGAAGCAGTGGAACTAAGTGGCCTGAGTCAGGAAGCAGAGAAGGCTTGATGCTTGGAGTGGGTGCCTGCTTCCTTTTCAGGTCCCAAGCTGAAACTTCCAGTAGAGGGCAGGCTAGGCTGCACCTCCCCTTCAACCACACCATATCAAAACAGGACCTTGTCACCTTGTCCCATTCCCACTGGATATGAGCAAGGCTGCAAGTTTGTCACGGAGGTCATGGAAGTTATGGATTCCGTGACTTTCAGTGACCTCCATGACTTCTTCAGTGGCCAGCTGCACCAGCTGCTGCTGGGCAGTCTCGGGCCACTGCTCCCCCTCCCCAGCAGCAACAGGAGTTTGGATGGGGGGATGGGGGTTGGGGCATGGGAGGGGATGAGGGCTCTGGGTGGCTCTTACCTTGTGGGTAGGGCTCCCCAGAAGCAGAGGTATCCCTCAGCTCCTAGGGGGAGGTGGGGCCACGGGGTTCTGTGCGCTGCCTCTGCCTGCAGGCACTGCCCCCACAGCTCCCATTGACCGTGGTTCCCCTGAGGGATGTCGCTGCTTCTGGGGAGGCGTGGAGCCTGGTAGGGAGCCTGCCAGCCCTGCCAAACTCCGCCCCCCGCCCCACCCCAGCACCAGCATGGGTCCCAGGCCATGCACCACCACCCACTCCCCACAGCACCAGCAGGGGTCCGAGGCCCCCCTGAGCATCCACAGTGCCCCCCCCAGGCTGCCCTTTGAGTACCTGCAACACCCCCCTGGGTCTCCCTCCCAGCATCCATGGCACCTCCAGGCTGCCCCACTCCCCAAGATTTAGTCAGGAGTATATAGTACAAGTCATGAACAGGTCATGGGCCATGAGTTTTTGTTTATTGCCTGTGACCTGTCCATGACTTTTACTAAAAATACCCATGACTAAAACATGGCCTTAGATAGGAGTAATTCCCATATACAGTACTTTAATGGAAGTTACTTGGATCAAAGATGGGAACAGAGAAGAGAGAGAATCAGGTCTCTGGTCTTATAGTAGAGCCTTCATTTTCATTCCAAGTTACTTGTCTCTTCCTGTGTGGAAATGTCTGGGAAGCTAATACTTCCCCTGTTCTTGCAATTCACACTGGGATTATGTCTGTCCCCTATGCAAGTGTGTAACGGGAGAGTAAGTTCTTGCCCTCTCTCCTGCCATTCACACTTGTGCAGGGCCAGCCACATTCTGTCCCTTAGTTTCATTATAGTGTCAAGGTTGCTGCTATATTTCAGACTAACTACAATTTATATATAAGGAATTTTAATTTTTTTTAAACTATATAAAAGAAAATGTACGGACATCAAACAGTGAAGGCAACAATAGAGTGAGCTATGCCCCTCAGAGTCACATGCATTTTATCAAAGTCCTGCAGCACAGGTAGCCCGTTAGTGTGAAGCACCAGTAGAGGGGATGTTATTTACTTTGCATTACATTTTGCCTTCATCTTGCAGTTTCAGTTCTTCATCCCCTGCCCTAAGCTGTTGTGTCATATTGCTGTAGTCTCTTAAAAAGCTTTCACCTTCCACACTAAGCTAGCTCTGTTTTGGAGATGTTTCCCATATCCAAGATTTGGAAAGTGCTTTGAGATCAGCCAGAATGGAAGATGCTAAATAAATGCATGATATTTTTATACCATATCGGTATTGCAATGCCTAGGCATACTATGGACTGAAATAAGGACATCAAGGTAGCCTTAGTCACATGACCCTGGAAAGTATAATTTAAGAGATTCAAAGAGTTAAAGGCTATAATGGACCTCCTATATATATAGAAAGGCATCCAGTCTTGATTTAAGAAGATCAAGAGATGGCGATTATATCACTTCCCTCAGTAGTTTGTTCCTGTGGTTTATCAACCTCACTGTTAAAAAAATTGTGCCTTTCTTCCAATTTGAATTTGTCTGGCTTCAGCTTCCAGCAATTGGGTCTCATTATGCCTTTCTCTGCTAGAATAAAGAACCCTATAGCACCCAGTATTTCCTCCCCATGACAGTACTTACTTACATGCTGTAATCAAGTTACCTCTCAATCTTCTTTTTGATAAAATAAACGGATTGAGCTCTTTGAGTCACTCACTGTAAGGCATTTTCTTTAGCCCTTGAATGATTTTTGTGACTCTTTTCTGTGCTTTGTCCAATGTTTCAACATCCTTTCTAAAAGGTGGACACCAGAACTGTACAGAGTAATCCAGTATCCATCCCACCAGTGCCACATAGAGGTAAAAGCACCTCCATACTCCTCCTCACCGTTCCTTTGTATATACATCCAAGAATCGCATTAGCCCTTTTTCTACAGCATCACGTTGGGAGCTCAAGTTGAGAGTTGTTTGTACACTATAACCCCTAAATCCTTTTCAGAATCATTGCTTTCCAGGATACAGTCCCCAATTTGGTAGGTATGGCCTGCATTTCATGTTCATAGATGTATGACTGCGTTTGGCTGTATTAAAATGTGTTTTGTTTGAATAGGCTTAGATTACCAAGCAATCTGGATCGCTTTATGTGACTGCCCTGTTCTTATAATTATTTACCACACCACTAGTCTTTGCGTCATCTGCAAATTTTATCATCAGTGATTTTATATTTACTTCCAGATCACTGAAGAAAATGTTGAACAGTGGCATGTCCCTTCTCTGGCTCCTACACGGCGGCGTGGCCAGCTGGCTCTGCACATTGCCCCGTCCACAGGCACCACCCCTGCAGCTCCCATTGGAGCGCTGCAGGGGGCATTGGAGTGAGTATGAGCCAGAGGGGGGTCATGCCGCAGCTTCTGGGAGCCGCATGGTGCGCCCCCCGGCCCTGCGCCCCAGCTGGAGCGCCAGAGCGGGGACATCCAACTGCTTCCGGGAGCCATGTGATGCAGCCCCCGACCCTGCGCACAGGCTGGAGTGCCAGAGTGGGGCCATGAGGCAGCTTCCAGGAGCCGCTTGGTGTGGCTCCCCGACCCTGAGCCCCAGTTGAAGTTCCCGGAGCAGGGCAAGCCCCAGATTCCACTCCCCAGCGGGAGCTCACAGGCGGCTTAAAACCTCTTCAAAGCTTGCAGGCTGGATGCAGCCTGCGGGCCATTGTTTGCTTACCCTTGATCAACAGTTACCTTTATCAACAAAATTAGTAATCTCCTCAAAGGATTAAATCAGTTTTATTAGACAAAGGCTATTTCCATCAAACCATTAATTTCCCAACTGTAGAATACAGTATTCTCTAGCTGTCACTGATGCACCAATACCATCAATGCCAGGAAATTAATACATGATATCCCTGGGTTTATTATTTCTCCTGGTTTTTTGTTTGGCTTTTTTATAGTTTGGTATTTTTTTTTTGTCTCAGCCTTAATTTAATGTTAATGTCAGCTTTTAAAATTTCATGCTCTTCATTTTCAAGCCATATGTTGTACTTTAGTTATTTTAAGTAAATTGTATTCTCACTAAATAATCTAAGCAGTTTATTTTACATTTTCCACTAGCTAGATCATGCATGCTGATTATGTTCTGCATCAGCAGGCCCAGTCACACTATATTATATCTTTACCTAGCAAGCCAACCACAATAAATTATATTCTGAATTGGCAAATTCTGTTTTATCCAAGATTTAGCCTTGAAAATTCAGATATTCTGGACATAGCAACAATTTATGAATCGGGACAATTTGGCTATTACATGGATAACCAAAAAAGTCACAAATCCTGCTGTAAAAGCTAATCAAATAGGGATTACAAAAGAATCAAGAATGCACAAATAAACATTTGACATTCAAAACCCTTTTAGTACTAGAGCGTTGTAAGTGTTATAGGTTCAGAAGAGGACATAATTTATATTAGCTCTAATATCAGAGTTTCTCTGTTGAACACTGTGGACGGGTATTTCATAGAGAGTTCAAGGAACCTAACACAATAAAAAGCTATTTTTCTAACATGATAAAAAAGTACAAACAGAGTGCTAGATTCTGATCTCATTTATGCCAGTGTCAATCCAAAGTAACCCCAATGAGCTCTGGATATACATTGGCTTAACTGAGCAATCTGGCCCCGAGTAAGAAGCTATTAAAAAAAAAAAACCCAAAACCCTCTAGAATTGCAGCAAAAGAATTAGGCGCTTCAGTTAAAAAAAAAAGTCTCTAAATGTCTGAGCCAAGGCCCATGAAGTCAATAAGAGTCTTTCAGTCAACTTCAATGGACTTTGGGGTCACATACTAAATTGGTAAAATCTGATACTTGAGAAGGAAATCTAAAAGTACTTGATAATTTAAGGACTATAGAGAAGGCTGCCTTATGACCCTCCACATATGCTCCATTTTTACATATGAAGAATATAAATGAAGCAGTTAGGCGCTAGCATGGTTAAAAACACTGAAATTCTTCAGCCTTCACTTTTTCAATAAGAAACCTCGAAGTACTTTACAACAAAGAGTTCAAACAGCCCTTTTTCTTCTGTTCACAAAAGATGGTTATATTGTCTATTTTTCCCCTAGCAATAGTCAGTCAAATTGATCATTTGAAAGAATGTCCTAAACATCGGAGAGTGACCAAACAGCTTCAGAAAAAGGTGTTGCTTTTTGGGGTGGGTTTTTTTGTTTTTTTTTTTGTAAACCAGAGTAGGAGAAAAGGTTTGAACCAATTGACAAGTTGCTTTCTCCTCTGCCGCACTAAGGGCCTGGACGAAGGCTGATTTAAGTCAATGGGAGACTTTCCTTTCCCTTCAATTGCCAATGGATTGAGCACTAAATTTCAAGATCTGACAGGTGCTCTGCCTCTGGTCCATTATTCTAGGCTGAGTGGGAGTCAGGGAAGGCTAAGCAGATAGTGCAAGGGATAAGGGGCAGCAGTGACAAGAAATGGGATTATAAATGAATACAGGTGTGTGGGTCAGATGTTACTACTGAGAACAGGCAAGCTTTCACAATTCCTTTTCTATCGCAGCCAAATTATTATAACTCCAAACATTTGTTTACAGTTATCCACCAATTTTTCAAATGTCAAGAACCTGTCTTTCAGGATATTTTCTCTATGGATAAGTTTATACTACAAGCTCTTTGAGCTAGGGACTATGTCTATCTATGAGCTTGAACAGAATCTAAAACAATGGGGCCCCTATCCTGATAAGGGCCTCTGGGCACTACCACTACAAATATTTCATAATAATTATGCTAATGACAAATATCATTATTAGTGATTCAAGCTATTGACGATATATAGCAACCTGATAGTTTATATTACTTTTACTTTCTCTTCCAAACTATGAAATCCCACTTACTGTAACTCACCCTCAATAATGCAGTTACTATTAAGCAACACGGTGAAATTGTGCTGTTTATGTGCCTTCCATCTGAGCAGACAGAGTTCCAAATCAATGCCTGAAAATTTTTTTAATCAATTAGAGACCAATTCTAGAGAAAAATCAGACTTCCAAGCTTGAAAAACTGGGCTGCAATTCAAAAGAGTTAGAGGTGTTTTTAGTTGAATGAGAGCCCCTGGTCATTCTTTGGTCTCTCTTCATTGGAAGGACACAGGAGCTAGTTTTGGTAGTACCATACCAGATTATCCTCTAGTATGACTCTATAGAGCACTAACTCATAGTATAAAATTCTAAAGTGAACTTCAGGGGAGGGCGCAAAATGGAAAATAACATGCTCCCTAACAAGACGTTTCATAGTCTGACCGTAGATTGTTCGCAACTTTGCACTGAGATACTAGTTCTCTGAGAAACTTGTATTATCAAGGGACTGCTCCTTCTTTTGCATGCTATCGTGTATTTAAATGTATTATTCATAAATCATAAACCAATGAATTGTGAAATAATTTATAACTGCCATATTCTGGCCATCAAAATGTACTGAATAATAGGCTGCAACTGTTAACGCAGAAGGTAATATGGAGGTTTCAGTTCCAATAAATCACTTTTTCAGATGCTGTTACTTCATAAACATCAATTGCCATAGGCTAAAATAATGTTTTAATGAATTGTTTCAATTTGGATTTTTGGATTTTAGTTTTAAAAAGACTGTTCACAATTAGTGTAACTCAACACCAAGCCTTTGATTGCATCTACTTCCTGGTCAGGGTGCTACATCTGCCTTTTTTCTGTTACAAGATTAATGGTATATTGACTCCATGATTTAGACCTCTTATTATTCTAGGTTGAGTATATGATTGATAAAGACTAAGGATGACAGCAGTGTTCTGTACTTTAATACTCCAAAGTTGTATATCAAATTGTAGTGATGTCTCTACTATGGGCCTTACTTTTGAGCATCAGTAGATCATTGGCCAGAGTAGCTTTTTTTAACCTGCTGTCCTCTGAAAGAGAGAAAGATGCTGCTTCTCCGGTATGTTAAAAATGGACACAAAACCTTATTATATCCCGGTCCTACACCCTGCAGAGGTATTACTGCCTTGTTGAAGTAGTGTGTGTGTGTGTGTGTGCATGTTGAACTGCATATCCCTATCACTAGAAGGAATGCTTTAACTATGTTTATCCCAAAAGGGTACTGTAGAGAATATAATAGCATCAGAGATGCTGAAGTGCTATTTGGTGAGTCCAACTTGTGTAATTTAGTCATCTTAATTTTTAAGCAAGACTGTGGATGATCTGAAAGATGGGAGAATAGTAAATAGTTCAACTTAAATACATTTGCACTCCTTTTAAAATAAACACTTTTCATGATCATTTGTTCAAGTGCAGTTTTGTTCATATGGATATTCACAGCAATTTTGAATTAACTGAAATTCATTTAATCAAAAATGAAATTTGTGGTGAAACAACATTAATTTTAGGTTGAAACAGAAATAGTTTGAAGGTGAATCTATCCAGTCAGGGTAAAGAAGCAATAGCATGTGACTTATCTGACCAGTCAGACATCTCAAATATCACATTGCAGATACTGACTACTTCAAAAGAATATTTGCAATGAAAATGAATTGAAGAGGTACAAGTAGCAAACAAATGTAAAAAATCAGTCTGTTCATGGACAATTTGGGAAGAGGAAAAAAATCTAAATTAGCTGTGTTGTCCATTGTCCAATTGTTTGCTCAGATTTACTTGAGCTGAAAGATTTACATTCTCAAAACAATTATCTTCTGGGAAGGAAGGTACATTGCCAAAATCGTGTCCTTTTAGTCCAAGAGGTACTGATTTCCAGATGAAATTTTGAACCAAGGTTGCAAGTGTCCTAATAGAACCTATTGTCTTATGGAATTTATTTAAAAGATACAAAGATGAACCCCAGGATCTTAGCCAATATTTTTTCTCTACATAAAACAGGTTCTCACAGTTAGGTTACCTTACTTCTTACCTTGCTTACTTACCTTACTTCTATTTGACTGTGCATTTGAATACCTAATCCTAGAAAGAAGCCTGGAGAAATGGGACAGAACTGAAGCAAAACTCCAAGATCTTACAGATTTAGCTGTAAACTATCACCTAAAGCAGAAGGGATTTGGTGAGGTGTGGAGGTGGGAAAGTGTTAAGCCCCTCACCCTGCAGACCTTAAGATCCGCCAAGAAAGGACTCCTCAACTCCACTGAAATAGAAGCTATCAGCAAAGCTGACTGAACCTCCACACAGATCCACTGCCCATTTCTCCCCTAGCACCATGTGGCTATGTCCCTTTCAGCTTCACAGAAGACTCAGAAACCCAAGAATCCAAGCTGTATTAACACCCAGACAGATTTCCATGGGGAAATCCAGACGTTCTTCAGGGATAACCAATCCCTGCAGCAAATCCTCCTTTTTAAGAGCAGGTTCGACAAACACCTGTCAGGCATGGTCTAGATAATACTTAGTCCTGCCACGAGACTGGAGTAGATGACCTCTCGAGGTCTCTTCCAGTCTTGTGATTCTATGATGCCAGATAATAGCTGCACTTTCACATTCAGTAGAAACTATGAGCTGCTCTCCTCCACTTTCTACTTGACCCGTCACTTCAGTTTTCAAAATGCAGCTCATCTGTTGCAGTATTTCCTGGAAAATGGAAAAAGGACTGACATTGCCTACTTCATAGTTTGTCCTTGTAATGGGGTCGGCACTCACCTCTCATGGACACCCCCTTTCTCTGACTGATATGCCTGCAATCACAGTCTTTTTTCAGGGTGGCACCCACCTTTCCTGGACAGCCCCCTTTTGATTGGTTGGGTGTGAGCCTGTTTTTTATTTTAGTTCTTTCAGTGGGGTGGCACCTGTCTCTTGTGGGCACCCACCAGTTGATGGTTCTCTTGGTGGGTCTTCAGTGACTCAGCCCTCCAGCCAAGCCACATATGCTGTTCCCCCGCCTTCTGGGGTATACAATCTTTTCCTGGCCTTGGTATGGGGCCGTAGCCCTAAGGCCTCTTCCCGGAAGCAATACCTTCTTCAACACCCCAACTGGGGCCCACCTTGGTACCCTCGGCTGGTCTCCTTTCAACAGCTCTCCCTACATTCAATCTTTAACCAGACCAGCAGGGCCCATCTCGGTACCCTCGCCTGGTCTGGCCAGGTCCTGGTCTCAGTCCCCTGGGCTCAGCCTGCCCATACTGACCTTTTCATGGTCATGCTGCTCTTCTATCCATCTGCATTTTCTTGATCCATCCCACTTCTATGGATCTTGACCTATTCAGAGTAATTAATTCTTCCAGATGGAATTGGCTGGGGTGTGTAAAAGTGTCAGTGAACATGAGCTGAATTTCCAGTATACATGGGCCAGTTTTTGGATGGAAGCCATTTGAAATTCAGCAGTTTCCACCCAAAACCAGGCAAAGCTTAGTAGACATTTTTGCTCAATTTCAGTTTGTTTTCAGATTTATTTGTGAAATTTTAGGGGTTGGGCTAATGCAAATACATGCAAATAGAAACAAAGAAAAAGATTTGCATGAATTTCTGGAAAGCAGGTCAACTAAATTTCACACAGCAATTCATGAGAATGGTTTTACATAGACACTGGTGACAAACAAAGATGACGTCTCTCACTTCTTCTGTTTGGCATTGCCATTGACTTCATGAGAAAAAGTGTAGACAGATACGACAAAAACATTGCATGATTTAACAGTACATTAGAAGGCAAAGGGATAGAAAGGTAGGTCAATTCTCACCCCTTGGTATTCACATGCAAGCCAGTGGGACTATCCAGAAGGAAATAATGTCACAAATTGGCCAAGAGGCAGCTGACCAACAAGATTTGGTCATCAAAAAATCTGTCACTTAAAGACCAAACTATGAATCTTCAACTCAAATGTTTTTTCAGCCTTATTATATGGACATGAAAGTTGGAAATCCACAAAGGGTATAGATGGATGTCTAAATGCCTTTGAAAGCAAATGCCTTAGGAAAATATTCAGTATTTTATGGAATTTGTCAAAAATGCTGAGATTCATCAGAGAATTCAACACCCTGGATCACTAAAGTTATCCAGAATAGAAGATGGAACTATCTGGGACGTGCATTAAGAATGAAGCCAGAGCATTTGCCCCGGCAGGCATTTCATCGGGCAGCTTGAGGAACACACAAACAGGGCTAACTGAAAGAATTCCTCTGTCAAACAGTATTCAGAGAGGGGGAATTTATGGGACTCAACAACATAATGACATGCAAAGAGTCGCCTATGATAGGGGTGGCAGAACCTCATTTGTGCCCTAAGAGAGATTTGATGGTGCGGAAAGGATTCAGATGCAGGGCAAGAAAAGAAGAGGGAACAAGCAAGAGTGGCAGAATATGTTTGAGTTGACTCAGTTCAAGGCTTTGAGAGGGTCTGACATTTTCAGTCATGTCCTCAGGAGCAAACACACTAAACTCTTAGAATCCTAATGAGAAAACATGGCATCCTATTCCCTCCCTCCCCCCATCCCCCTACCCCAGGTGATTTACAGTAACTTACATTGAAGGTAATGAATTGCAGCTGCAGGTTCTTTGTGTCAGTGTGGGAATATTCTCCAGTTGTACAACTGAGATAAAGAATGCCATTCTAATGAAGCCATGCTGGATGCACGTATTGTAACACTCAGCAGAAAACGTATAAACAAAGGCCCCAAGAAGAATCAATTGCAGTAACCTTGCTTTTGAACACCATTAGCCTCAAATACAGCAATATAGAATTGATTACTGCAGGCAGCTGGTGCATTATTAAATTCTTAGGCACACAAACAAAAAGCACTCATGATAACTGACAGCTGATAAAATGAATCACTAGAAAATATTAAAAAATTAATTGGTAGGGGATGGGAGTATATGTTATTCAGAAGCATTTCTATGGTGCTTATTCCCATAGTATTATGAGCATTTAAATATCTGTTTTGTTTGATTTTCTTTGTGTGCTAATTTGATTTAGTGGGCTTTGTCTCAGAAGGTCAGTACTATAGGTACCTGGAGCTTATGTGAAACCAACTAGCCTTTGAATAAACACGTGGTTACTATAATTCCATTTTACTGTAGGAATAATGAGCTAGCTCAGTCTGTTCTGACAGCAGAACTTCTACCTGTGGATAATAACACATAAGAAAAAATTGCAAATTTGAACAGTCATGGATGCCCATACCCTGAGTTGCTCCGGTTTGGAACAAAAACACCACAATGCATGTAGTAGCGTTACTCAAACTTAAAAAAAACCTTCAAATTTATAAGAGGTCAGTTTTGAGGGTTAACTAGGACTCCTCATGAATCTAAATGCAATCTTATTATTACATTAATACAGCAAATACTATGGAAATAAAAAAAAGTATCAAACATATAGATTTCTTCAGTACCAAAATGTACACCGGCCACAAATCCTACGCATTTAAAACATGCACCCCTGATTTGGAATTACTGTCCCTGCACCATCCTGAGCTGAACAGGCAGCAAGCATCCATTTCTTTGACTTGGCTGGTATCCTTCTCCTTATGGTTATCTTCTTGCTGCAGTTAGTGAAACAGCCCTGTAAGCATCAGCCCTCAGGACAGAGATCTTCACCTCCCCTCTGATATGGCTATCTCGCTCTGGGTCTGGTTGAAACAACTGAATAGTTGGGTGCCTTTTTTACTTTACACTTGGGAGTGGAAATGGCCTCCACCCTTCGAGATACCCTACTGAGCATGCTGCAAGGGCTCCTGAACATTTTCCTTTGATTACCTGCTAGTCCCAGATTAGCTGGAGTCCATGGACAGTTGCTCCACTCTTCTGGCAAAAATAAATATCATCTGACTACTACTGTTTAAAAGGGACAGTGACAGAAGCATGGGTTACATATGCAAGTTTCTTTCCCATTCTTATCAATGTAAAAGGGTTTGCACACCTATAGGTATCTTGATGTATTACAGTAAAATCATCTTCTAGCTACACAGTAAGTTGTTTTCAAACTAAGATCTTTGGCGTTCATTCGGGTGATCCTCTTGCTTTTATTCTGATTCTGAGAGTTCTGCTTCCCCACCATATAGTCCCATGGATCAGCACTCCACTTGCTCTGCCTCTAAGAAATGAAGAAAACTTTACAAGAGCTTTCCCTGTTGTATCTAATGGTTGTGAACCATTCAGAGCACTCTGCCCGGTCTTAGGCCTTGTCTACATGGGAAAAGTTTTACCAATTCTTGTTATACAGATGTGTGTATATATACACATCTTCCCTCTGTGGCTTTTTCCAGTTAATCTTAAAACCCTTCCCAAGCAACGCAAGCTATACCAGAAAGGGGCCCTCATATACTGAAGTAAGAGTGTCCTCTCACGGAATCATACTGGCTTAGCGATACCAGTTTAAAATCATATCTTAGGTTTTACAGAAAAAAACCCTTTCCTGTGCAAACAACCCTATAGAGAGTGTGAGTAAATACATTGTTTTCAGGTGCCTTCTGCCTGATGTATTTGAATTAGACAGTGTGGTGGCCACCTCAGATGTACTAAACACAGACTCATTTCTCACAATTCCTGTGATGTGCTGGAAGAAGGGGGCAGAGGAGAGAAAGTTGTCTTCTTAACCTTATCGCCTACTCAACTCCCAGGAAAGGAAGAAGGAAAGAAAAGAAGATAGGATGAGAGTGGAGCTCTCTCACATAAACACACAGTCCTAGGAGCTAAGTATTTGGGAAGGAACCTGCACAGTAGGATCTTTGTAATGACATCGTCTGTGAAATCTGAAATCTGACTTGCAGAGTTGAGGGCACGATCCCAGCTGCATCTCTATGGTTTGGGCAGGATATCAATGATTAAAGTCACAGAGGACATAGGAAGACCTATAAAGCCTCAACTGGGATGATTCTTTATCGTGACACAGCCTAGAACTTAGTTCATTTTAAATACATATAAAATGGTGGGGTCTAAATTAACTGTTACCACTCAAGGAAAAGATCTTGGAGTCATTGTGGATAGTTCTCTGAAAACATCCACTCAATGTGCAGTGGCAGTCAAAAAGGTGAACAGAATGTTGGGAATCATTAAGAAAGGGATAGATAAGACAGAAAATATCATACTGCCTTTATATAAGTCCATGGTATGCCCACATATTGCCTTATTAAATTCATGGGATGCCCACAGCTTGAATACTGCGTGCAGATGTGGTCGCCCCATCTCAAAAAAGATATATTGTAAAAGCTTCAGAAAAGGGCAACACTAATGATTAGGGGTATGGAACAGCTGCCATACGAGGAGAGATTAATAAGACTGGGACTTTTCAGCTTGGAAAAGAGACGACTAAGTGGGGATATGATAGAGGTCTATAAAATCACGACTGGTGTGGAGAAAGTAAATAAGGAAGTGTTATTTGCTCCTTCTCATAATATAAGAACTAGAGGTCACGAAATGAAATTAATAGGCAGCAGATTTAAAACAAACAAAGTATTTCTTCACACAGCGCACAGTCAACCTGTGGAACTCCTTGCCAGAGACTATAACAGCGTTAAAAAAAAACTAGATAAGTTCGTGGAGGATAGGTCCATCAATAGCTATTAGCCAGGATGGACAGAGATGGTGTTCCTAGCCTGTGTTTGCCAGAAGCTGGGAATGGGCAACAGGGGATGGATCACTTGATGATTACCTGTTCTGTTCATTCCCTCTGGGGCACCTGGCATTGGCCACTGTCGGAAGACCTTTGGTCTGACCCAGTATGGCCGTTCTTATGTTCCCCACCCAACCCAGAGTCATAGACTTGGAGATATGGCTAGAGTGGCACTGGGGAATGCTCTGGTTATAAAAACTCTCTGGTCTGTGACCAGTTACCAGAAATTAGGAGCCAGAGCCCACCACAGCTCAGGGCCAAGGCCATAGCTTCCCACCTCCCAAATCAGGGAAGAGCAGGCAGGGACAGAAAAAATTTTCCCCTGCCAAGGGGCAGCTAGGGACCAGAAGCCCAGCCAGAGCAACCTTAGCCAATGACAGGAAGCAGCCAGATCCTCCTCCAAGGCCAGGACGGCAGCAGCCAGCACTGGGGGATAGCCACGCAACCACAGCCCTCCATCCAGTCCAGGGCAAGGGACAGCCAGGGGCAGAGCCTCAAGGAGCTGAACACGAACCCAGGGAGATGCCAGAGAAAGACAGGAACTGCTATGTTCCTAGAGCTCATTCCAAGCTGCAGCCTTGTCAGGCTTAAATGCTGTTAATTAGGACATTTGCTGTCATTCATGTAAATAAGATAATGCATAATTCTCAGATATGCAAATTAGGTCATTAGGCCATTTATGTAAAACCTCCAGGTATCTGAACCTTCAGCTGTAACAGGTATTCTTACTGACTAGACTTGCATCCCACAGAGAAAACTCATTCCATGCAACTTCTGGATTTTGTCATAGTGCAGTTCATTTGCTGTATTTGAGATGAAAATTGAAAGCAACGCACAAACAAGCTCAGACTCTCGATCATTTCATCAACCCAAGTGGAAATGTCTGTCTGCCATATAAAGATAATGAGAGAAATTTGTTTTTAGTTCTGTTAGCTCAGTCAGTTAATGTACTCATGTGTGAAATTACCCAAGGGGGAACTCATTGGCCTCTGATTTGATCGGCTGTGCAGATTATGCTGCAAAATGAGTTAGTTTTGAAAACAGAGGGCCTCACCAAACTACACAGGATTGCTGATTAGAATAAAGCACCGCTGGGGACTGACTGTCCTGACAGCATCAAGCATGTAAAGAGGAATATGGAACGACATGAACTGTGCTCCAGTGAAAGGCTTTGTGTAGATTTTGTTGCTCTTCATCAGCATGTTCTCAGGAGGTTACTCCTTTAAAAGGGTTAACATTTCATGGATTAATTGGCCTGGTTTGATTGTTAATTCTTGTTGAAATTATTTGCTTCTCCACCGTTTCCCAACTGGAGAGGAAAAAAGGTAGCAGTTCTTACATTTCAGATGCTTATCATTTAATATGAGGCAGATAATATCTCCAAGTTTTCTGACTTCAGCTCGTCATCTAATAGACATTTCCTCATCTCAAGACTTAAGAAACACAGTTAGGTTGCCATCAGCTGGTAGTCTGATGTTTCATATCAGTCCCTAAGAGGCTTAGACTGCTGCTATTCTTATGAAATGAAATTGTAATTGGAGAACCCCATCGGAAAAATCTGCACTGCTCTTGCAGGTTGTTTCCAGTTCAATGGGCTGGATAAAAGAGAATTTGCATTTTCATAACCATAAAAAATAATGGTGATGATCATTATCATGATGGTTTAGTGCAAAACCAAAATTAGCAAATCACTGAGTTTCTTTGTTTGTATGGGCTTTTCTGCAGAAGCACATCTGTCTGCCTTTGTCATTTATGCTATTGTTTTGCCCCAGTGCCAGCAACAATGTGGCTCTGTTCAGCAGTAACAGGCAGAAGCACTTGTCTGCAAATTCCCATATGACCAGGGAACAGTATAAAAATATTGCTCGGGCATGTAGGAATGAAATCAGGAGGGCCAAATCGCACCTGGAGCTGCAGTTAGCGAGAGATGTCAAGAGTAACAAGAAGGGTTTCTTCAGGTATGTTGGCAACAAGAAGAAAGCCAAGGAAAGTGTGGGCCCCTTACTGAATGAGGGAGGCAACGTAGTGACAGAGGATGTGGAAAAAGCTAATGTACTCAATGCTTTTTTTGCCTCTGTCTTCACTAACAAGGTCAGCTCCCAGACTGCTGCGCTGGGCATCACAATATGGGGAATAGATGGCCAGCCCTCTGTGGAGAAAGAGGTGGTTAGGGACTATTTAGAAAAGCTGGACGTGCACAAGTCCATGGGGCCGGACGAGTTGCATCCGAGAGTGCTAAAGGAATTGGCAGCTGTGATTGCAGAGCCATTGGCCATTATCTTTGAAAACTCGTGGCGAACGGAGGAAGTCCTGGATGACTGGAAAAAGGCTAATGTAGTGCCAATCTTTAAAAAAGGGAAGAAGGAGGATCCTGGGAACTACAGGCCAGTCAGCCTCACCTCAGTCCCCGGAAAAATCATGGAGCAGGTCCTCAAAGAATCAATCCTGAAGCACTTACATGAGAGGAAAGTGATCAGGAACAGTCAGCATGGATTCACCAAGGGAAGGTCATGCCTGACTAATCTAATCGCCTTCTATGATGAGATTACTGGTTCTGTGGATGAAGGGAAAGCAGTGGATGTATTGTTTCTTGACTTTAGCAAAGCTTGTGACACGGTCTCCCACAGTATTCTTGTCAGCAAGTTAAAGTAGTATGGGCTGGATGAATGCACTATAAGGTGAGTAGAAAGTTGGCTAGATTGTCGGGCTCAACGGTAGTGATCAATGGCTCCATGTCTAGTTGGCAGCCGGTGTCAAGTGGAGTGCCCCAGGGGTCGGTCCTGGGGCCGGTTTTGTTCAATATCTTCATAAATGATCTGGAGGATGGTGTGGATTGCACTCTCAGCAAATTTGCGAATGATACTAAACTGGGAGGAGTGGTAGATACGCTGGAGGGCAGGGATAGGATACAGAGGGACCTAGACAAATTGGAGGATTGGGCCAAAAGAAATCTGATGAGGTTCAATAAGGATAAGTGCAGGGTCCTGCACTTAGGACGGAAGAACCCAATGCACAGCTACAGACTAGGGACCGAATGGCTAGGCAGCAGTTCTGCGGAAAAGGACCTAGGGGTGACAGTGGACGAGAAGCTGGATATGAGTCAGCAGTGTGCCCTTGTTGCCAAGAAGACCAATGGCATTTTGGGAGGTATAAGTAGAGGCATAGCGAGCAGATCGAGGGACGTGATCATCCCCCTCTATTCGACATTGGTGAGGCCTCATCTGGAGTACTGTGTCCAGTTTTGGGCCCCACACTACAAGAAGGATGTGGAAAAATTGGAGAGAGTCCAGCGAAGGGCAACAAAAATGATTAGGGGTCTGGAACACATGACTTATGAGGAGAGGCTGAGGGAACTGGGATTGTTTAGTCTGCAGAAGAGAAGAATGAGGGGGGATTTGATAGCTGCTTTCAACTACCTGAGAGGTGGTTCCAGAGAGGATGGTTCTAGACTATTCTCAGTGGTAGAAGAGGACAGGACAAGGAGTAATGGTCTCAAGTTGCAGTGGGGGAGGTTTAGGTTGGATATTAGGAAAAACTTTTTCACTAGGAGGGTGGTGAAACACTGGAATGTGTTACCTAGGGAGGTGGTAGAATCTCCTTCCTTAGAAGTTTCTAAGGTCAGGCTTGACAAAGCCCTGGCTGGGATGATTTAATTGGGTATTGGTCCTGCTTTGAGCAGGGGGTTGGACTAGATGACCTCCTGAGGTCCCTTCCAACCCTGATATTCTATGATTCTATGATTCTAATTCCGTCTTGGAGCAGAAATTCCCCTTAGCTGCACTGCAAACACATTTTTATTTCCTTTTGTTCTGATTTCCCTTCTAACTTCATGATATATGCAGAATGACTGGTTCTCGTCAGACCCAGAAATTGTATTTTCCTCCTTTTAATAGTTTTTCCTTTTATTTTCATCTACTTTCTTTGTAGTTATTCAGGAAAGATGAAATCCAAAGCACTATTTGCTCCTTGGCAAGAACCTGCCTTTGCACCCAGTTTCTCAACTGGATTATTTTGAGGCAGTGTTCCTCAGTGACTGATCTGTATGGACCAGCACCAGTCCCTGAGATCTCCCTGACACAGTTTAGGAAGTTTGCAAGCTGACCCCTGGTATCAAAAGGGTTGAGAAACACTGTTTTGAGGCACAAGGATATCAAGTGGGGATAAGAACAAACTTTGAAAGGTTTAGAGGTTCATTCTGGATAAGCACCCAGAACTTCAGATGCTTTTCTCCAAACCCCAGTTAATTTGGAAAACTTGCACTATCAGGCTTTTCCACAAAATGTCTAGTTTCATGGATCCAGATGGGAAAGATATATTGCAAGAACAGACTTTCACAGAGTTTTTAGGAACTTTCATTTCCACCCATAACTAGAGATCATAGTGCTTCACCAGTGTCCTGGCAGGAGCCTATAGTAACTACACATCAGAACTATTGCCTAGAACCCCTGGTCATGCAGCTAAATCATATGATGTTATCTTTTCCACTAACCCTGACTGGGTGAATGTATTCTGGCATCAATTCCCTATGGAACATCCCTAGGATATATAGCAGAAACATCCAGCCACTCAAAATCAGTAGGTTTGCTGCATATTCCGAGCATGTCATGTCATACATGTTATCTAGGCCTTGTTTTGTATGATTATCTTCAGTGTGACAAGCACATAAAATACACTTTTTATAAATCAAAAATTTAAAAGTGTATACTTGTATAGTTTTTATTTTCACTGTAGGTACTGAATAAGGTGAGGAGAAGTAATCTTTATGGCTTTCTAATATTTTGCAAATTTCAGTAACATCAAGTAATCTACACTGAGGGCTTGGATTAGGCTGAGATTTAGATAAATCCTCTAGTAACTGCTGTCAAGCGCAGCTGTCAAGCTGTGATGTATAGACTGATTTAGTGCTGACTAGTTCACATGTTTTGGGGAATGTCATAAATGTTCATTATGATGATGAGAGTAGGAAGGTAACTATAACAGTGGTATTTAGTTTCTTTCTCTATAGAAGAGATCTCTGCATCCTTATCAGATCCAGCAGGATATCTCTATGTTTCCATGTCTTTATGTCATCAAGGCCCATGCTGTGCCTGTCATCCTTTTTCAGATTAAAGAAGTCTGGATGAGAGTCCTTAGAAACCCACCAGCACTGCTCATTAATTGGTAGAAGTAGTCAATACTGAGCAACATGAAGCATTCAGTCAGCCTGACTATATTACGACATTTACAGCTCCAATTCAGGCTGGAAATCAATTGTTCAGGACAGGAACTGTCTCTTTTTCATGTGTGTATATGTAGCTCCCAGCATAATGGATGGAGCCTGGCTTGGTTGAGATCTCTAGGTGCTACCCTCATCCATGTAATTACCATTAACCCCACGGAGGGTTCTAACCTATCTATGAGAATACACAGAGAAGTTCATTTTAATCCTCCATCATTTATCTGCCATAGTATCAGCAAAGGTCCCCCTAGAAAAAATAGGCAGCGTGGTGATTCCAGCTGGCTTTAGCTCTGTTTCAGAATTCCTTTTCTCACTGTAAGGAAATTTCCATATACTGCACTGAAAAACAGCTAGCTTCTCCTGACTGATTTGGCCAGTGCTGTGGATTCAGTATCAGGGCTGGAGATTATAAATATACAACCTTCTCTTGCTGAGTTTCATTCTGTTTTTTGTTAAGTGTGGTCTTAGGTCAACTAAGGCAGTGTTCTCAGCCTAGGAGTCCTGCCCCCCCGGTTCTTCTCACATTTGGAGGGGGGGGCAGTATGAAAAAGGCTGAGAACCACTATTCAAGGGAAATTGTGGTCCACCACCACTGAGATAGATCTTTGCACTGGTCAAGGACAGCAGAGAAGTTTTGAGCTCATTATAGACAGAGATTGCTAATGCTTCCCTGTGGAAGGGCAGAATGCCAATTGTGAGGCACCTGCTTAAAACAAATAATTTGATTAAAGAGCTAACTATCTGGGGGATTGTCTCTCTCTTGCTGGCCCATCACTGCAGTTACAAATGACTGGATCACTTGCTGTTCTTCTGCTTGAACATTGCAGGATCAGTGGCAGGGTGTTCTCAGTAGAGAGATTCCTCCTTTCTAACTCGCTCCCTCTTGCCCATTAAAACCCAGATTTAGGAAGTTCCAGAAGGCAGGACAAGGCTTAGTTGCTTCCCTGACTTAATTGTTGTTCATGTTTATTTACCTCCTAAATAAACAATAGCTCCTAAAAGGGCCCAACTTAGAACAGGGCCACACTGTGCTAGATCCTATACAAACACACATTAAGAGGCAGTCCCTGCTCCATAGACCTTGCAATCCAAACAGAGAAGGCAGACAGATGGTGGGAGAAGGTAAGTATTATTGTTCCTGTTTTACTAATGAGGAACTGAGGCACAGAGAGATTAAGTGACTTAGATCATCCAAGAACTATGGGAGATCATCCTTCCTCTCCATGAGATGATGTTGCCACTGGTTATATTAATTTGGGTGAATTATGTGTTCATTGCTGTCAGGTGTCCAGTTGCCAAGGTTCTGGAGGGGTTTCACGTATAAATATTTAACTAACTAGAACTACAGAATTTTTTGCCATATTCCATTTTTAATGTTCCATTTTTATCCTGTTTAGTATGGATGGAAATGGGTCTCAGTGAGATCTACAAGTCTAGAGTATTTTTATTAGGTCTGTCAAGCAATTACAAAAATTAATCGTGATTAATCACATCATTTAAAAAACTAATTGTGATTAATCACACGATTAAAAATAATTGTGATTAATCGCACAATTAATCATGCTGTTAAACAATAATAGAATACCATGTATTTAAATATTTTTGGATCTATTCTACATTTTCAAATAAATTGATTTCAATTACAACACAGAATACAAAGTATAAAGTGCTCACTTTATATTTATTTTTATTACAAATATTTGCACTGTAAAAAACAAAAGAAATAGTATTTTTCAATTCACCTAATACAAGTACTGTAGTGCAATCTCTTTATCATAAAAGTTGAACTTACAAATGTAGAACTATGTACAAAAAAATAACTACATTCAAAAATAAAACAACATAAAACTTTAGAGCCTACAAGTCCACTCAGTTCTACTTCTTGTTCAGCCAATGACCCAGAGAAACAAGTTTGGTTACAATTTGCAGGAGATAATGCTGCCCACTTCTGGATTGCAATGTCACCTGAAAGTGAGAACAGGCATTCATATGGCACTGTTGTAGCTGGCGTTGCAAGATATTTACGTGCCAGATACGCTAAAGATTCATATGGACATTCTTCATCCACCGTTCCAGAGGACATGCGTCCATGCTGATGACAGGTTCTGCTTGATAATGATCCAAAGCAGAGTGGACTGACGCATGTTCATTTTCATCATCCTAGTTAGATGCCACCAGCAGAAGGTTGATTTTTTTTTTGGTGGTTCATGTTCTGTAGTTTCTGCATGGGAGTGTTGCTCTTTTAAGATTTCTGAAAGCATGCTCCATACCTCATCCCTCTCAACTTTTGGATGGCACTTCAGATTCTTAAACCTTGTGTCAAGTGCTGTACCTATTTTTAGAAATCTCACATTGGTACCTTCTTTGTGTTTTGTCAAATCTGCTGTGAAAGTGTTCTTAAAACGAACATGTGCTGGGTCATCATCCAAGACTGCTATAACATGAAATGTGGGTAAAACAGAACAGGAGACATACAATTCTCCCCCCAAGGAGTTCAGTCACAAATGTAATTAACACATTATTTTTTTGAATGAGGATCATCAGCATGGAAGCATGTCATCTGGAATGGTGGCCAAAGCATGAAGGGGCATAAGAATGTTTAGCATATCTGGCGCATAAATACCTTGCAACAGCGGCTACAAAAGTGTCATCCAACGCCTGTTCTCACTTTCACATGACATTGTAAATAAGAAACAGTATGTCCTGTAAATTTAAACAAAGTTGTTTGTCTTAGCGATTGGTTGAACAAGAAGTAAGACTGCGTGGACTTGTAGGCTTTAAAGTTTTACGTTGTTTTTGAGTGCAGTTAATGTAACAAAAAAAATCTACATGTGTAAGTTACACTTTCACGATAAAAAAGATTGCACTACAGTACTTGTTGGAGGTGACTTGAAAAATACAATTTCTTTTGTTTATCATTTTTACCGTGCAAATATTTGTAATCAAAAATAATAATCTAAAGTGAGCACTGTTCAGTTTGTATTCTGTGTTGTAATAGAAATCAGTATATTTCAAAATGCAGCAAACATCCACAAATATTTAATAAATTTCAATGGGTATTCTGTTGTTTAACTGTGTGATTAATTTTTTTTGAGTTAATTGTGCGAGTTAACTGTGATTAATCAACAGTCCTAATTTTTATATTTTTTGCTGGGCTTCTGAGTCATATCTGACTGTAGAAAAAGAGCGATAAGTTAGAAAAATGAAGAGCGATATCTTTTTCAAGCAATGGTTCACCCAAAAAGAGGAATTACATAACCTATGGGAACTTACAGTCCAGTAGTTCAGTTATATGCAGGGTAGCAGTACAAAGTGATGCACTCAAACTCCATTTCTTAGAGTAGTTTATGGAACAGCTATTTTTGAAGTTGTTTCTTTTACTGTCTATTAATACTGAATCTAAAGGGAATGAGGTTTTGTGGGTCAAGATAAAAAAATCCTTACACAGATACAGCAGTAGAGCACTTCAATGAATACAAGTTTCAGTAAAACAAAAAAATTTCATTTGGGGAATCTAACAAACTCTGTACAGTGAATAGCATTTGTAGTCAATTTTCATTTGGTTAACATAGTATGTCTTAATCTCTTCAGAAGTGCTGCTTTCAAAGCCCATGAAATCAATGGAAAGATTCCCATTGATTTCAATGGGCTTTGGATGAGACCCAAAAGCTGCTGGAAAAACTATCTGAAAATCAATGACTGCTCTCCCTCACTGGCCTGCGATATATATATGCTTTATCTCCATTGAATGAAATAGGCTGAAACTCCAGCAATGCTATTAACAACTTTTACCACCTTAGCACGGCAGAGAGCCAGAGACTTAACTTCTAAGAAAGTGATTATGATAGAAAAGAGAGAAAATAAACAAATGCAGCTCCAGCCTGTAACTTCTTGTTTCCAACTAGGAATGTGTTAAAGATTATCATTATATTTTGTTGTTGTTAACTCCTAATTGCACTAAGTAATCTAGACATTCAGAGCTTTGTACGCTCTGCCAGTGTGGGCTACAGGGCTCTGAATTGCAGCGCACACCAAAGTGTTGAGGGCTAACTGTCCCGTGTCGGCACTGCTGGTGTGACCTAAAAGGTACCTAGTTCATGTTAACATAGTCCTCTTTCAACAAGACTGTGTTAACCTCAACGAGGTACCTTTTAGTTTGCACCAGCAGTCTCCTCATGAGGAAGTTAGTGCACAACACTTGGTATGCTCTGCAATTCATACCCCTGTAGTCTGTGCTGTGGTGCAGTGTAAACATAGCCTCAGAGATAACCCTGGCCCCAAAGAGCTTACCATTTTCAAATGACAAAAGCAGACAAAGGGCAGGGGGAGAGGATAACCGCATATAAGCAAAGTATCCAGAGAAGGAGAGGCACATCTTGTTAGTTTTTTCCCCTCATCCTGTCCCCAGACAACAATGTGAAAGTGGGGAGAGCGATGCAGTCAAAATAGGCTTTATTTTTGTAAATATTATGTAATTTTCAAAATTCCCTGTTCTCTCCCCTTTCCCTTGTTACCTTTCCTGCCTCCACCCCTGGCTGTCTTCTCTCTCTCTGTCACCTCTCCCCTCGTCCTCTTTGTCTCTCCCTGCTTACTCCTGGATATCTGTACCCCACAGCTTCCATAGTGTAGGGATGAGTTCTCGGTGTGGGTTCTCACCCCAAAACAGTTTTGTGCTCAGCTCCATTTTTTTAAGGCTGCTGCAAGCTGTATGATGCTGTTGCTCCCTGAGCTGCTTTTCCCCACTATCCCTGTGACTGGCAGTTGTCCTGGCAACTTAGTGAAGGAGCCAGGCATTTGGCAGTGGGTAGGGGACTTACAGGCCCTTGCAGAATATGGGGTTCGGGGTATGCAGGTCTGCCTCCCCACTGCTTCCCTTGTTCAGTTTCTGGTGCTCAGGGATGTCTTGACTTAGCTTGCAGCAACAGAAATGAAATTCAACTGCCAACCCAAAGTAAAACTCCTGAAATCTGGATGGTTATTGGAAAGTTTGTGCCTGGGGTTTTAGTTTGGGCTTATTTGTAGACAGAAGGGTCCACTGAAAAGCAGACCCTCTACTACAGCCAAGAGGTGCCAGAATTCATGTATGAGGAGAAAAGGAGAGAACTGAGGTGTCCACAGGGAGTGAAAATTAAAATGAAACAGAGAGGAAAAAGACATTGGATCGATTGACTTGGGGTTTAATTACCGCAGGGGGGAGATCTCTGCCCAACCACTCCTTGCAGGCTTGTGACTCATGGAAGGAATCTTTCAGCAGATTTGCTCTCGCATTCTGCATTGTGTTTTTGGCTGGGTGATTACATCAGATCACACTGCCAGATGACACGTGAAGACCTGGTGACATGCTTGGAAAAAAGCAATTAATGACTGACGAAAAGCAGAGCCCTGCCTTCTTTCCATCTACAGTCCTTCTGACATGCTTTAAACTTTCCCCATTATGGTGCATTCCCTTCTGAAGTGTATTTGTTACACTCTCACTGTGGAAAATGAAAGCAGATACAGACTTATCATTGGGGTTATGCTTCTAGCATTTTCAAAAGCCCTCAAAGGGGCTATTTCTGAAAAATGCCAAATGCAGTAGGATTAACCACAAGCAGAAATGTTGGACACAAGCTGTGTAGCTCAGTGCTGTGATAGCAAATTAATAACAGGAAAAAGTTAGCACCTTTAAAGAAAACTTGTATTTGACAAAATTATTTCCTTACAAGCATAAAGAAGTGGGGCAGAACTGCTGAAGCTCTTGTGTGAATAATTTAACTCAGTCTGGCCTTCTAGCACTGCATCTAAATGAACCAAGAGAAACACATTTGGCACCTGTCAAAGTTCCATAATCAGCTAGGATTAGAGAACAGATTTGTGTCTCCCTTGTGTTCAGAAGGTAGCCCATAATTGGTTACACGATTGTAGTTAGCTGTTGGCATTTTCATTCATTCTTGTATTCCTGACCACAGCTGAACACTTGCACTTTTAGAACTCTTGCTAAATACAAAATCAGTTCTATGTCCTTTGACCTACCAAGTTGCGCCATGCGGTTTGTCCTCTGGTGAGTCTTGAATTCAGATCACTTTTGATTTCTTTGTGAGAGGGGGCTTCGCAGTAGGGAAGTTGATTAGGGGTGTGCATGTACCCTCACATCACATCTTTGCCCATTTCTACAAGTGTACTGTTTAAAGATTCTGAAAGTTAATTTTTCTTCCTTTATTGGGTTCATGGTTGGTACAGCTTAGGATGAGCGTAAAGGTGACTTTAAGCCTCATTTACTTCTCTTTTGATCCTAGATAAGCTGGAGTGGCCACATGGTTGCTCTGACTTATGCCAATTAGAATGGCCCACTAGGGACCATTCCACTGGCTGGAAATTAGCGGAATACATTGTGCTCTGGTATAATTCACACTCCTTCTGCTGATGTGGGAGAAGCAAACAACATAAAGCTGTTTATGCCACCTTTCCACCATCAAAACATTCTTCCATTGCTAAGGAAATTCTCAGCTGCCCCTTTAGGGCCGCTTTAAGGTCACTTTGTGCTGTTCCAGCAGCATACGGTGACCTTACAGGGGACTAAGGATCAAATACTTTATTTCTGATTCCTATGGACTTCTGGGTTCCTGCCTCTACCTCACTTACAAGTGCTGAAATATTGCCAGAAAGTCTATTTGTGTGATATTTCCAGCCCAACCTGAAGCAGGATATATCAGAAAACTCAAAAGAAGGTCTGGTCTTGTGAAATTGCCTATCAGATTATGCAGACTCAAGCTTTGGATAAACATCTGATCTTCTGTGTGTACATTCCAACCTTTTGAAGCCAGCCCAGGGCTTCTTAAAGCTATAATCCCTGACTTTTCTGAAATCACATTAAAGCATGTGCAGCCCTATTATCTGCTTTCTGAATTCAGCTTACACACAAAATATTTATTGCTGCAAGTGAACTACCTTGGGCTTTCATCCAGGTGAATAAAAACTGATGTACCACCAGGCACCAATATATGGTTAAGTAAATATCAAAAGAAACTAAAAATATATTTTCTAAGGGTACTTTTTAAATGCTTTTTAAAATTTATGATATCATTGCTATTTATATAGCACCGACTGTGTGTGTTATACTTTAAAGACACATGGTTTGAAAACAATAAAACCTCAGACTTGAACTGCACCTTTCATCCATAGATCTCAAAACATTTTACAAATATTGGTAAATAGCATTATCCCTATTTTGTGGAGGGAGAAACTGAACTCCAGAGAGGGGAAGTGACTTGGGCAAAGCATTAAGGCGATAAGTGTCAGAGCTGAGAACAAAACCCAGATCTTCTGAGTCCCAGTTAACAGTATCATATTTACCTATTGCTAGGGCCATAGGAGAATTGCACTCATATTTTTGATAAAATAGGAGGCACGAGTAATGGAAACAAACTTCCAGCAAGATCTACAGTGAAACAAGGAATGACTAACAGTGCTCTATGCTGTGCATATAAAAAAAGGATCTGTACCTGCAATTTTCCACTAGCCCTCGTGAGCACAAATAATCAGTGCAACTTTCTAATGACTTAACCCTTATTTATGTTTAGTTTTCAGGACTTTATCTGCTGTCATTCTTTACTATCCTTGTTGGGCTGGTGCTGTACTCCTCCACCTCCACGTACGTAGCCCAGGATCCACGGGTGTACAAGCAGTTTCGAAACCCTTCAGGACCTGTTGTAGACTTGCCAGCAACCGGACAGCTGGAACCTTCAGTAACGTATACCAGTCTAAGCCAGGAGACAGAAGAGGAGCCTCATGTCAGAGTTGCCTGATCCCAGGCACTTGTCTCCCACTGATGATTTCAGTAGAGTTTGTATATCCATGATCCCTGTATTGTACATAGAGAAAGGTATTTACTGGGTACGGTTACACAGGTGAGCTTCAAGGTAGCAAATAGGGAAAGCCTGTAAAAGTTAGAAACTAATTGTCACTAGGTGTACATTGCGAAGAGATGCCAGTCCCTTATTTAGTAGTATGCTGGCCTCAACAGAATGTTCTATGTGAATCGCTCACTATCAAACTACCTGTGAAGATATTCAAAATGCAAGCTGAAATTACACAGAAATCAAAAGGGTATTTTTGCACCTATTGTGTGATACTTTGCCAAGGCCACACAGAGTTGTGGAAAAGTCACATTTTTACAGCAAGTCCACTTGTACAGTCACTGTTATTTTCTCTCTTTTTAAAATGTATTTGTTTTGCACAAATAAGTGGGATACTTCTGGTAGCTACACCCTGATGCATTTTTGGTAGCACCTGGATCTTTTGGGAGAAAGGATTAATGAGTTCAGCTGTACTATCTATCTGGTAGCCCACCTTATATGTAATCTCTGCTATGAGTGCAGGGGAGGGACAATTTACAATATCAGTCTCTATTCTAGGAATAGGTGTAAAATGAGCATTTTAGCCTTTCTATATTTACAGAAGTGAATTACTGAAGCATTGACCTTTTTATGTTTCATGGAGGATTTCCTGGTGGCTGAGGTTCTGTACCAGGTGACATGGGAATTACATTTCTGTAGCTCTGTCTAACCTGCAGAAACAAAACCGAACACATTTCTTACTTTTAAAATTAAATCTGTAACAAATTTTCATTTTCTATTTTCCTAGATATTGTGGCTCTCATTGGTGATGATATATCAGTCAGACCAGGGCATTTATTTTCAATGCTCAGTGCATATTCAGGAGCCTTCTACTATTCCAGTTCTCTCAGTCCTGTGGTACAGGAGGCTTTGACTTCCTTTTCCTAACCATGCTAATCTGGAAATATGTAAATTTTTCATCAGAACCTTCTTGTGCCACAATCATAAATATTAGTATGATAATGTAGTGAACTCATGAATATTAAGAATAAGACCGACCCATCTGCTGGTTGTACTGCAGCAGCATGATGGTATTCATGCCAGAGAGGTGTAGCCAATTATTTTTCATTTATCTACAAAAGTAGAAGAATTTAGCAGTGTTCTGATATTCACCAGGGAATGTGACAGTCCCTCTAAAATAAGGGTGTGCTCTACCACTGTACTTCTGCTGCAGGAAACTCATCAGAAATGTGGAGCATTTAAAACACTTCTATGGAATCTGAAGCAGAACACTGCAAATCTGTAACCTGTCTTGATTTTTTTTTGCCCTTTTAAGAGCACAGTGAAAGACAAAAGTCATTGCTTCATACATCATCAGTCCATTTTCCTCTTAAAATTAAGGAAAGGAAGGATAGTCTTGTATTTAAAGGACAGGATAGAGATTCAAGAGAGCTCAGTTTTATTCACAGATCTGCCACAGACCTCTTGTGTGATCTTAGACATGTCATTTAACCTCTGTGTGGCTTAGTTTCCTAATCTGTATATACAGGGATAGTAATTCTTTACCTCCCTCACAGGAGTATTTTTACCTCTCTCACAGGACTAAATTTTTTTAAAAGTCTTTAAGATCTTCAGAAAGAAGGAGCCAAGGAAATAGGACATATTATTATAATAGCTTTTATATATTCATTGTATTGGAAAACAGGGTTTGCAGCAAGGTTGTGGTAAATTGCTGCATTTTCTGCTGGTGGGCATATGAAATGTATTTTAGTTGAATGACATTACTCTGAAGAAGTCAGTTTTAAATGAAAATGTAGGGCTTTCTGTAAAAAAAAATACAACTCACCTATTTCTATGAGAAAAAGAAACTGTACACTCTTGAGATTGGAAAAGGCCAGGCAAATCAACCAAGCAGGATGGATTTCTGCTGAAATAATAATTGTCGTATAGTCTTGTTCTGCAAAGCTATAAAAAGGACTTCTCTGAAGCAGCCTGAGGGAAGTTTGCATACAAGTATAAAAATGGCGACGTGCCAATATGCTAATAAATTACTGACTATCTGTTTAATCTCGTTCTTCCTGTTGATGAGGAAGAGAGACACAGTCCGTCTTATCATGATTATGCTGCCTTCTATGATCCCACTGCAGCTGAAAAAGAGGGGATTGTAATATTGTCAACCCCCCCCCACACACACACATGTTCAGAAATCATGAGATTTAAAAAAAAAAAAAAGTTGGGTTCTTTTTATTTTGCTTCTGGTTGGGAGCTTTTAGTGGTCATATTTTCAGGCTTTTCCCTGCAACCATAAGGGCTGGAAACCTTAAAAAGAAGAAGAAGAAAAAAAAGCTGAGGTTTCCATATAATATGACTCCAGGATCTGGGGCTTTAAGAGAAACTGCAAATATAGTGAGATTCACACTCTAAAATTACAAGAGTTGGCGACACTGAGATTTTTCACATTCATTTCTGTTTGTTTGACCTCTCCATTCCCAGTTAAGACCTCAAAATAGGTTTTAAGTGGGACATAGGTGACCCGTCAATTCATCCTTGTGCAGAGGGCCAGCACAAGACCAAGGAACCACTGAAGTCCTCAAATCAGGGCTTAACTGGTGCATGGGCTTTGTGTAGTCACTATACAGTTCAAGCCCCTGCAATATGTTCTCGTTACAACTGTCATTGTTCTCTCAGGTACCCTAAAGAGCATTGGTGGGTACCTGTCATCTCCCAGTCTTTTTGCTACCTTTTATACCAATTAAATACCTTTCTCTGCGCATTATTCCCAAGTTAGTCTTGAGACCTCTGAAGACTGGGAGTGTATGTGTGCATGTTTGTTTCATGTTTACATTCCTTCATTTTGCATAATTATTTTGGTTTACTTCATTCTTAGTATTTATTTTCTAAGCCAAATGTTTTTAGTCTTTTTCTCTCTCTTCTCTCATTTTTATTACAATAATTTGTAGATGTTTATTAAAGTCTTACTAGGAACAACTGGATCGAAGGCATATCCAGGTCAGCTCACTGACCCAGGAGTTTATGCATATAAGGGTTTGAAATCAACTGATGGCTAAGAGGTGCCATCTGAAACAATTGTTATGGGATAACTTAAATGACTTAATTGTATGGAAATAAATTGCAACTGTTCACATATGCACTGTGCACTCAACAACCATCCTGTGTGTTCTTGCACATGAAGAGATTCATGGTATTGGGATAATTTAGTACGGGGTTGATTTTTTTTATTTTTATTTTTATTTTGTTTTTTTGTCTCCAGCTAAAGAGGATGTGTTGAATTGTTCCAATTTGCCAATAATGGATGCACCTCAAAGGAAAACAGTAGTATAGCTTTACAAATACGCTGTTGAATGAAAGCTGAGGTCCAGCAGGGAAAACTATTATTTCTAGATGTTTAATTTCCTGCAATTCCAGACCTCAGTGGACACCAGCAAGGTTCAGCTATCCGACTGGCAGCAACTCTACTGGTTGAATTAGGACTTCACCAGCTCTGTGTATATCTTTTTCTTGAACAAACTGAAGCTCTGCTACCCATTGGCGGTGAGGGGTCCTTAGCAAGGCTGATGTAATTTTCTGCTACTGGATGGAGACCTGCACTGGGAGTCAGAACTTGTCCTTTTTTCCAGCTATAAACTTTTAAAATACACAACAATAGACAAAGCAATTGAAAATTTTGCACCACTGTGTCATATGGAAAAGTTTCAATGTATAGTTTAGATATTGCTAACTTGTGCTATTAACATTTTGACAAGCGTGTAGTATTGTTTTCTTTCCCTTTTAAAAAAAAATTAGTATTCCCAAGCTAGCTACAAATATAAATTTTACCCCATGGGTAGAATTTTATTGTTAAATGTCATAATTAAGCACACTAATTTTGGCACTGCAAATGGAAATGTGAACCAAAACCAATCAAACAAAAACACTCCGACCCCAAACTCCTGCACTAAGCTGAACAAACCTTTCTCTGTTTTGATATTTGCATGCTCCTATATGGACTGGCTGTGGCAATGTAATGCCTGTATAATGTTTTCAAATAAAAAATAAATGCTTTATGAAACAGGGTTATTAGTTTCTTTGCCTGGTTCCTTGCCTGTGAAATAACCTGACATGACTTTCTTGAAATATGAATATTTAGCAGGAGGCACTCTAAAATTAAAATCCCTGGATGATTTTCAAGTGTAGGCGGCATATCTTTGCTACACAGCCATGTCTACACAAGCCTGACTTTAGCCATCTTCATGAAATCACTTATAACTATCCGGAATTCATTAGGAACAGTATTATTCCTGTGTCAGGGGCCCCTGGTGCTTCTGTTGCTAGGCAGCTGCAGCCATCTCTCCTGGCTTCCTTCTTTGGTGCTCTGCTTCCAGTTTCTATACTGCAGCCATGTTCCAGGAAGGCTCCTGAGATGGGGGGGGGGAGGAAAAAAGGTGAAGGAAATTAGACATCAGAGGGGAAAAGAGACTGGGTTGGGGGAGGGAGCCTCAGGCAGAGGGGGGAAGATAAGACTGGAGATTCTTCAGATTCTTCTTGGGAAGAAGGAAGAGAAGAAACCCTAGAGTGTGCACTCAAAGCATTCAAGGATACTTGTCAGGATGTGTGTCTGCCCAGTTTTCTTTGCATGGCATTCCTGTAAGAAAATCCACCACCAGATTCCCGCCATCTCCTGCCGCTGTGCTGGGAATGCAAATGGTTAGAAACTGGTGACCTGATGCCATTTCAGACCCTCTTCTCACATCAGCCCAATTGCAGACGGATGGAGTTCCACAGATCATAAAGACAGAGATTCTGGGCTAATGCATGCTTTTATTCAGTGCCAGATTAGCAAGTGTAAATTTGTGCCTTTTATCGTGTCTTTAAGTAATGGGTAAGTGTGTGTGGTTTGATTGTGCTAATAATTGCTGTATATTTTCCTCCACTCCTGCATATCCCTGCATCCACCGCATTAAAAATCTCTCTTCTCCTTCTGGCTGGAACTTGACCTCTGCCTGTATGAATCCTAATAATAGCGATTGCTTGGAATTACTCTATAAATAATTGTTTACTTGGAAGTATTTTCACATGAATGATATCACACATGCTTCAGTATGAAAGGAACACTATTAAGTAACATATCTAATGTTTTATTTAAAAATTTAGTCAAAACCTAATGACAGGAAACATTTTCATTAGTATCACTTTTCTCAGGGAAAACAGGTAATTATTGTTTGTTTGTTTTGTTTTTATTTCAACAGTACCCTACAATGGCAGAAATCCAAAGCCAACTGCTTAATAGAAAGGTGCCGATGCATGAGAATCAGGAAGTGATATTATCTGCAAATAGAAAGGTCAACTAAGTAGACCACCCTAGTTTCACTGATTAAGCTTAAAGACATGCAAAAAAGTAACTAAGAGGGTTGATTCTCCTCTGCATCGCGTAGCTACTTATAACTGTGGATAGTGAGTGCAAAATGGGTATAAAATGCTAACAAAGCCGAATGGTCATGTTTTACACCCACTTTCAATGCGGTTTATACAATTATAAAGTGACCGTGCAAGGTCCAAATTCTTTGGTCCAGCCAACCTGTGCTTGACACAAGATCAGATTGGGGAGCTGAGGGCAGGTAGAGAAAACTTTATGATGCCTTTGTGGCTCCTGGAGCTTTTTGGGGATGAGTACAGTCTCTGCATAAGATAAAACAGCCAATAGCCCCAAGAGGTTCATTCCAGCAGTGTGGGATAACTAGCGTATAGAGGCATTCTAGCCATGCCCTCCTCCCCTGGAACCATCCCGTAGGCCAGAGGCTAGGAAAGGAGAAGCATAGATGCTATGGCTGCTCTATGCCCCCTGGAGATTCTCCTCACATAATTGGGAATCCCCAGTGGTGTCAAGTAGTCAGAACAGGAGCCAAAATCTGGGCGAAATTGAAAGAAGTAAAGAATCAGGTCCATTTTTGAAATGCATTCTCATTTTTAATCGCATTTTTAAAATGCATCCCGTTTTAATAGGCTAAGGTAGTGCTATCATTTTCTTTTAAATACTTTATTTACTTTTTTTTTTCATCTTAACAGTATTCCCTTAAAGTTAGTTTCTAAATGAAAAAAAAATAGTATGGCATTACTCTGGATTTCCCCTAGCATAAATGAGCTCAGAATCTGGCCCTCTGTGTATAGGCTAACATTTTTTAGATTCAAAAAATGTTCATGTCATTTTCTCAGAATAGTGTATTTTATGATTTCACTTCACAACCTTCAGTTACAGTCAACATTTTAGTGGCTACTGATTATGTGCAGTGTCCCACAGGCAATTGTCTATTGCTACCAACATCAATTAATATTTTACTGTCAAATATATTTATTAAAAATATTGCTTTTTATTCCCCACATTCTTAGTCAGAGAAGGCTCATGCAATTTTAATATAAATGTCATGCTGCTGTCAATGTCAATACAAGGCTGTTTTCTATCCTTCATTTGAAGGATGTATACACCTGTCAGGGACAAAGTACTGGATTTTCCATGGATAACACATTGACTTCTACTCAAGCCCTTGCCAAAATAGAGGGGGTGGGGGGTAATGAACATCTACTTGAGTCTACAAGATCACTGAGCACTAAAGTCGTAAGTAATTTAATTACAGTGTGTCAGGGTCAGGACATAGGTGAACAGGTCTAGTGGTTGAAGCCAGAATCATAGTCAGGATTCAGGGCAAGGGTCAGAGCCAGATTCAGAGACCAGGGGCAAGGATGAGTAGCATGGGAGGGTTCAGGCATCAGAGAGGAAAGCAGGATCCAATGTAGCAACCCAGTAGGGCAGAGTCTCATGGGGTTTAAATGGGAAGTCCTGACCAATCAGACTTCATGGTGTTCCTCCAATCAGGCCCAGGGAAGCCCTTCCTGATCTTTCTTCAGGTTACATGGTCTCTCCTGCTTGGTTGATTAGTAGCAAGCTGCTGGGTGTGAACATGGAAGCTAACAGCTGAGTGGGAACCCTGTGTATTCAGCTTCAAGATCTATGGCAGGGGTTCTCAAACTTCATTGCACAGTGACCCCCTTCTGACAACAAAAATTACTACATGACCCCAAGAGGGGGACCAAAGCTTAAGCTCTCCTGAGCCCTGATGCACCAGGTGGGGGGGGGCCAAAGCCCGAGCCCCACTGCCCAGAACAGGGGGGCCCAAAGCCAAAGCCTGATCTCAGTTGCCCAGCACGGGGGGTGACAAAGCTGAACTCCTCGGGCTTCAGCTTCAGCCCTGGGTGGTGGGGCTCTGGCTTCACTTCGGCCCCAGGAAGTCTAATACCAGCTCTAGTGTCCCAGTTAAAATGGGGTCGCTACCCACTTTGGGTTCCCAACCCACAGTTTGAGAACCACCGATCTGTGGGATCATGACATTATATTAGAGACATATCACATTCAGAATAATTAACCTGATAGTAGATGGGATTGGATATTATACATGTAGAATTTCTGGAAATCTATGGCACTGGATCAAAATCATGCTGGACTGCACATATTTAACTCATCTAGTTGTTTCCTCGGATACCATCAAGTTTCGCAGAAGGCTGGCCTCTTGCCAGTTGCACAGCAAACTAGCAATCCAAATGTGCATACTCTTAAAATGACTACTTTTCTAAATGAAAGTCCTGAGGGGGAAGGGGGAATGGACTAATCACAAGAATAATCAAAGTAGTCTCATTACATGGCTCCCCATGAGCTTTTGTTTGAATTCTCTAATGTAGTTTTTGGCATTAAATAGATTTTTAGAAGCTAAATAGATCTGTCACACATACATGTAACTGGTTGGATGGATTTCATCACTCTTGCATGTCCCCAAGACTACTTCTCTTTTCTTTTTCATTAAAATTAACAGAAGCCTCACAAAACAGGATGACAACTTTAGTCAGTTAAGTCTATGTTAAAATTCAGATTTACCACACTTTACTCTGCATTTAGGATTCAATTACTGGTCAAGCTGATGAGGTGCCTTGAAAGAGCAAAGTTACTTGCTTTCACATAGTGACCTAGACACGTTGGCAGACATATGTTCCAATTGGGGGCTCACACTGGTGGGATAGGACAACAGGTATGCGAGTGGCCCGGGCACCCCAGCCAACAAAGGCACACACAAAAAATCTTTCAATGAACAACTTTTCTCTCTCTAGTTTTATTCCTGAGGTTTACGTTGCATACAGCATGTAACAAAAGGAAATATGGATTTATATAAACCAGAAGGCTGTGATCCAGCCCTCTAACAATTAGGTTTCTGGCACCTCACTTCTTTGACTATCAGGTAGCTGCTTTTTTAGAGTTGCCTGGTTTTCTTTCCTAACACCCACATTACCTTCCTCTACTCAGCCAATGACACTGGCTAAGACCGTCTTCTTTGTCCGTGTCACTGACCACATCACACCACTCACAGCCTCTTTTGAATCGCTAAACTGGCTCCCTTTGCTTGACTTCCTCAAGTTCAAACTACTTGCTTTCACTTCAAGGCCCTTGACAATGCTGCCTTTCCTTACTTTTCCACTGATAGCACTTTATTCTCTGCTGCCTCCATTTTACTAATGTGGCCCACCTGATTCACTTACTTGAAACTTCTCATGCAAATGGTTTTTAGTCTTGTGTATGTTTGTACAGCACCCAGAAAAATGGGCCCCCAGTCCTGACATGGCAGTATCAGTAATCACAGTACTGTGCTTATGTACCAGGGACAGGCCAGTATATAGGCTGCAAATGAGGGGATTTGCAACTGATTCCAGCTTCAGAAGTGGGGCAATCAGAAGCTATGCGGAGCACTGTGGGCTGCTGCAGGCCAGGATGTAAAAGGGAGTTTGAGACACTAATACAGGTGTCTAGCTCAAGGTCCAGTGTGCTTCTACAGCTGCCAGGGGAACTACAAGTTGTGGACTACAAATGGCGGCATGCTGGGAGAACTCCCTGGTTCTTGCCAGAAAGGAAGTCCCCTCTGCTCCTCCCAGCAGGAAGTTTCAGCACTGGCTGAAGCTGGGAGCAGGAGGCAGGCAAGCAGAGTGGAGGCTGCTGGACTGTAATCCTGTTCTGTGTACCTTTACAGGTAGGACAAAAAGGGTTTCAAGAGCACCCTGAGGGGGGTTTAAATGACACCACAGGAGAACACTGGCTTCTTTGTTTGGGGGTTAGTTATTGTGGGAGTTAGGACGTGGTTGTAAGGGGGTTGTTTGATACAAAGTCCTCTCTGCCCACAAGGCAGCCTTACCGTAGCTTGAACAACCTCATACTGGGCCAGTAGATGGGGGCTGGGGGGAGCTTCATAGGCCCAATTATAAGGGAGATAGAAAGAGGGCATTTCTCCCTCCCCCACCCCCAGCTTTCAGCTTCAGGGGGACAACAATGCCCTTCCCTCTTCCCACTGGTTTTGGCCAAATTAGGAGGGTAGGGATGGACCAGAAAGAACACATATTAAGCTGGGGCTGTTGCTTTGGGAAGTGGGTGCTCAGGAAGCAATGCCCCAGTCCCAGGTCAGCTGAGTAGGAGCCTCCCTGGGCCTGCAGGAACCTGCAGAGAGATTCTCTCCACAGCTGGCCTGTGCCTCTCTCTGTCTTGCCAGGGCCTCTCTCCTCCTGGCTCACAGGGCTTGAGAGCAGGGGAGGCAGAAGTTAAAGCCACTGGCAGCCCGCCCAGCAGCAGCTTCTCCTCCCTTTTAGCAGACAGCCTAGGGTGCCTTGGGTGTTTGCTCCTTGGGAGGGGACGCCTGGAGGAGGTGCTTGGGCTGGGGATAGGAACCCTGTGGGTGGAGGAGCAGGCATGGGGGCAAGGGGAGAAGGGGAACCCGAGGTGGGGGAAGGAGAGATCTGCATGGCCTCTTGGAAACTGGGGCCATTCTAGGGGAATTCTTGGGGCGGGGGAGCCTGTGAGAGGATAAGGGGAACCTTGTGGATATGTGCAAAGGAGAGCCGGGGGCATGCAGCTACCTTGTGAAGGGAGCAACAAGAGTGGGACCTTGGGGACAGAAGAGGGGAGAGCTGGGGGGTAGGGAGAGGGAGCCAGAGACTTGACTGGGAGAGCTGGGAAATCAGGGAGAGGGATAATTGGGGACGTTGGGAAGAAGAGAGCAGCAATTGGAGTGATAAGTGGTATCTTGGGGACAGAGTGGGTCTAGGTTTCTGTGACATCTTGCTGGTAGAGGGATATTGGAAGAAACAGGGCACTGCGGGAGAAATGGGTGAGGTGGGCTCTTTCAGGGAATGAAGGAGAAGAGTATGGGCTTGGGAGAGGAAGATGAGAGAATTAGGGGATTCTGGGAGGAAAAAGGGGAAATGGCAGAAGGGTGTCAGGGAGGCGAGGAAGAGAAGTTATGAGGGGAGTTCATAGTGTAGGGAAGAGAAGATGTGGGTTGTTTCAGAGATAGGAGAGAGAGAGGCTAGTGGGAACCTAGCAGCCCCATGGAATTGGGACCTTATAATATGTGGGGAAGGGAGTTGTCCCCAGCCCCAAACTTTTCAGGCAAAGTTACAGCCTGCAAGGTGCTGAGGTTCATGGACATGAGGTGCTGATTGCCCTCAACAGGATTAAGCTTGAATGAAAGAAAACACATTTTGCCTTAACTTCTGCAGATTGTGTAAGGGGCATGTTCTTCTTCGTTGCAATTTTCTTTGATTCTGCTTCTGACATTGTAAGGTAACAGGTCTCCTTCACGTCATAATGTAATTTCCATTTACTTCTATTAACCTCATAAAGTGGAGACTTTTATTCATATTGTAACATAATTCCCATCAGCTTCTAATGACATTGTAACGTTACCTGCCCTTTCACATCATAATGTTATTCCCTCTAGCTCTTACTGAGCTAATGTACCTAGTCTTTGACACATTGTCCTATAATTGCTTCAGACTTCTCCTGAACTGGACCTCTCTCACTGTAATTCCAGTCCTTCACACAGTACTCTTTGACTGTATATAATGCTTGTCTCTTTGGGTGCTTACATAAATATATATTAAAAGCAAGAGTTTTCAGTCCAAAAAAGGGATTAATAAATAAATAAATAATTTTTAAAAATGAATCCCCCCAAACTGACTCCAGTGCTGAATTCCTTGCCCACTAAATATAAACCTTTGATTTTTAGATAGGAGACGCAGGGAATATATTCTGTAGGGCAGCCTTGAAGAGATGATGTTGACTGTGAATGAGAGAGGTGTTCCTGCTTACAGGGGAAGGGATAATCTGTTTGGGTTAGTGTTTGTTTTATGATATTGATGTTGGCTTATTGACTTCTCTTTTTAAAATAATTTGATGGGAAATTAGTGAGAGTGTTTGGGATCCTATGGTTGGATTGTGTGGGGATTTGAAAGTGGCATTTTATTCTAGTTTAGAGTTCCAGATAGTATAGGCAGGCTTACTTTTGTTACCTACATTTTTTTTTGTTTGAAAATGTTTTAAAATCTTCAAAAATGTATGAAACTGCACCTGGTCATGTTAACATTTTGCGGAATAGGTAATTCCCAGTCTCCATGTTTAATGTTCTCTTTCTGACCTGAGTTTTATTTGGCTGGCAATAGGCCAAGGGAAAAAGGGACAGGAAGGTAAAGTCTCAAAGTAGCAGGTGTTTTGTGTTTTTTGTTTTTGTTTTTGAAGGGATGGCGGAGTTGTGGGGCTTTACAACCCTGCGCTAGGAAAGCTCCATCTCTGTGTCCATCTCTGTATCCATATTCACAGTACATTGATTCAGTTGTTTCCCCTTTCCATCTTTGCTTCTGATGGCTCTACATATGGGATATACTTTGCTATATCGGGTTAAGTGGAAGTAAAGCACATGTTGCAATTGGGGCTTTGGAGCTGTGCTCCGGCTCTGCTTCAGCTCCAGGCAAAAACCTGCAGCTTCACTGCTCTGGAGCTGCTCCGCACTCCAGTTCCGGACTCTACTCCAAAAGCCCTGGTTGCGATATATATGAATGTACACTAAAGGAAGGATTGTGACTACTAATGTTGAAAGTTTCTATTCACATCCATACTCTGCACAGTATTTATCTGTGAACAACAGAAATAAAAGCTTGAGTATTCTGATTTTTATAAATGTAAAGGTGCAGTGCACAGGAAAAAGACCCAGACGCTTACATAACCGCATACACCACATAAAAAGTATAATAGTATAATGGAGAATGATTTCTATGCTGAAGTATCACCATTCACCATTTCCATCCATTGTGAGCACTAAGGCTGTCTTCCTTGGCAGTTTCTACTTTTAAGACCATAGTATCCACCTCACAAAATACACATTTTTGTAGTTCCTCTTGCTTGAAAGGAAGCAATAGTAATACTTTCACTTCTTAGCATCATCTGTTCAAAGTTCACAATGAAATTACAGTCACATGCAACTTTTGGCCTGTTCAGGGGTTGTGGTAGAGAGTTTAATTCCTAGCCCTTCTCCCTCCCCCCAGCTTAGTTCCCTGCTCAAAGATAGCTATTTGGGCTTTGTGTGTGTAAAGTTGATTTTCAAGATACTTACAAATAATAGTATATTAAATATGGACAGAAAGGAGTTTCAATCTGCCAAAACATATAGTTGATGGTCTAACTGAAACTCAATAGGATTTAGGATACAAAATGCCTAAGTCAGTTTTGAAAAATTGACTTGATATCACAAACATTTAAACAGAGAAGGGCTCCACACCAAATAATTTGGTTTCTATACAGCGCCTTTAAACTTATAGGCTTAGTCCCCGTGATATTAAAAACATATATTTCTTATAACTACACCAGGCCTGCTGTTAGCTCACTTCATTTTGTGGATGACACCTACACCAGATCAACTCAGTCTTTGCTCTGTCTTCTGAGACAGCTAATTAGTGTCAACAGTGCTACTTCTGGGGAAAGAGGGGCGATCGTGGGATAGCCATCCCACTGTGGTAACAGTCTTCAGTTGCTATCAACCTGAGTTTATATAAAAATCTTCCAAATTATTTGTTTGGTTTTTTTTTAGTTGGATATATTTGATACTACTCAACATCTAAAAGTCATTAAATAAATGCAATTTAAAATAATGGTGAGAAAGTATTTGAGATACGTGGTTCCTTTGCCACATTTTGTATAGTCTAGCTATTAATATTTAAACACACTGCATAATACTGTGTGCAGTTCTGGTCACCCCATCTCAAAAAAGATGTATGGGAATCAGAGAAGGTACAACAAAAATGATAAGCATGGACCAACTTCTGTATGAGGAGAGATTAAAAAGACTAGGAATGCTAAGTTTAGAAAAGAGATGACTGGGGGTAGGGATATGACAGAGGTCTATAAAATCATGGCTGGTGTGGAGAAAGTGAATAAGGAAGTCTTATTTACCCCTTCACATAATACAAGAACCGGGGGTGGTTGTGGTGGTGGTCACCCAATGAAATTAAAAAGCAGCAGGTTTAAAACAACTTAAGGAATTACTTCTTCACATAACGCACAATCAAACTATGGAGCTCAGTGCTGGGGAATGTTGTGAATGCCAAAAGTATAATTGGGTTCAAAAAGGAGTTAGATAAGTTCATAGAGGATAGGGCTATCTATTGCTATTAGCCAAGGTGGTCAGGGATGCAGCCCCATGGTCTGAGTGTCCCTAAACCTCGAACTGCCAGAATCTGGGACTGGATGATGGGATGGATCACTTGATAATTGCCCTGTTCCGTTCATTCCTTTTGAAGCATCTGGTGCTGGCCACTGTCAGAAAAAAGGACATTGGGCTAGATGGACCACTGGTTTGATCCACTATGGGCATTCTTATATTCTTTTACATAAAACAAATGCAAGCATTGAATTGCTTTTGCCAGGGATACTTGAATCTTTTGCACATTTATATCTGTTGCTTCTATTTTTAAAAATAGGAGCAGCCTAATGGATTTTGCATTTAGAGAGAAAGGGTAACCACTGAGAATACATAAACAAAGAGGATTCTTGAAATGATGCATTGCACTTTTGAGCGTCAACTAGATGTTTCCCTTTAACTGCTCTGTCTCAGTTTGGATTTTAATAATTCCTGTGCTGCCCTCACCCTTAAGGATGCCTTTGGGCACCTGTACATATGGAGCAATCTGTATCAAATGTTATCTTACAGTAGACAGCTGCAGTTTTTGACCTTTTCTGGAACTCTAATATGCAAACACTGATTTGGTTGATGATCCCTTTTTCCTCTTATCCAGTTTCAAGATGATAAATAAGATTTAAGGAATGAATAAAGAATATGTTGATGAAACACATCAAGGTTGGTAACTACTATCTGTTCTTTATAAGGTGTATAAAATACATGAATCAGAAAGTATCTAATCAATCATTTTGGGTATTTCTATAGCTCCTCTCTCTATAGTGTTTAAGAGAAGACCGAGGTAAATTAGACCTGCTTGGCAATTGTCTATAGAAGATGTCACTGTGGGATTCTGCTGTTTTCTCCCCAGTTTCTAGGAAGTTCTCCTTGGTGGCCTTTGTTTGTGTTCTTTTTGTTTCTCCAATATGTTCAAAATGAGCTACTTGCTCAAATAACTCATTTTCTTGACAAAAGACTATTTCACTTCAGAAACAAAGAGAACATGTTAGGAAAACCAGCGTCTGAAAACTGTGTAACTTGCTTCCTAAAGTTTTGAATCCAAAACTTTGCAGCTGTAGAATTTTGTAATTTCACTGTGGACATTATACTCAAATGCCCTCTGACATGGAGCGTATTCTGCACATGCACTGAAGAGTTCCTGGCCTGAACAAATGCTGCTGCTCATCCTAGTCCATAATAGTTCCTCCTTAAAAGGCTTGTTCTTGGACATAATGGTATATAGCACTTCAGAGACCAATTCCAGTCTTGTCTCTCATAGCTGGTTGGAAAAAGATGTAATTAGCCCACCTGACCCCAACAGCTAAAATTTCCTGCTGCTAGCCACTAAAGTGTTCTGTATTTGAGTGGTATTAAAGTAGTCCTGGGAGGATGTTTTTAAGGCTTTCCTTAGCACTGGCCAGGCCGCTTTGCCTTCCATTGCAAATGGAATATTCATCTGTACCTCAGTTATAAAATTATATCAAATTTCTTAATTTTGATTGATTAATTTTGTCATCTTGCTTTTTTTAGGCAGCAAGTTACTTGACTAAACCTTAAATCAAGGCACTCAGACTTGATATTGAGGTACATAAAATACCTGTGTAGACTTTAACTGATTTTTTTTTTTTTTTGGTCTGCCCTCTCTGAGCATGCTTCCCAATTTGCTACAGCCTGAATGAGGGATGCAATGTGTGACAAAGACCCAAAATGAGGAACACCAAAAAAACTATTCATACAGGAAAATTAAAATGCTGTGAGAGTAATTTCTTTTAGTGTAAATAATTTTTTCCGTAACCTCAGTTTCATGATTCTTTTCAAACATAAAAGTGAAGGGACGCTTATATTGTATAGCACGTAGTTAGTTACCTTTGGGAATAAAATGTGGGATGCCCCTTGACATGAGGGATAGCTTAGATGTATATGAATTAAGTATTCACACAACACTGACTAAACTTCCTAAATTCTGCCCCAGCATGCAGTGAACTTGGGTGGTAAACCTAGGAAATATGCCATTCCCACGTTCTCTGGCTATCCCACAGTTCTCATCTAAAATCAGGAAGGGGGATCTCCAGAGGATCACGGCTTTGTGGTCAGAGCTGACATATGAAACTCATTCTTTCCTTCATCCCATCTCTGGCTTCTCATTTGAGGAACACTAATTATCATGGCTAATCTCAGAATATATTTTTCTAATTTCCAGCCATTTTTTGTAGAGAGAGCCTTGAAAATTAATGTATACCGAGTTAGGGCTCAAAGGTGGGTTTTTTTTTTTTTTTTTTTTTTTGAGATAATGCGTTATTTTGCTCTCTTTACAATCACAATGGGCTGTGCTTTGGGCTCTGTTGACACTAAGACCACAGATTCCTTTTTTTCTGGGTATAGGTGTTAGAAGGAGAGAGAGGACCCCATCTCAAGTTTGCAGCTATTGAGGACAGGGCTACTCAAACTACCACTGATGGCATGACGGCTGCCATTTTCCCACCAGTGATAGCCATTTTGAACTCTGGCAGGAAGGAAGACAGCTGAATAGGGTGCGACGCAGCATAATAAGCACAAGGTGCTCCTGCATATGAAGGCACTTAATCTCTCTGCCTTTGTATCTGTAAGAAAGGGGAAATAATACAAGGCATTTCAAACAAGTGTTGTGACAATTAATGTCTGTAGAGTACTATGTAAGTGCTAACATTCACTACAGTGCACACTCGGCTCCCCATTAATGATGGGGCCTACTGGCCCTCATCCCTCGCAAAACATTTTGAAAGGTGGGAACGCAATACATGGACCCCAGCACAAGCAGCTGAACTCCATTCCTACCCCAACCCTCCATGCTACAGTAGAAATGAAGTCCTCACTACACACAGTTTGTATTAGATGAGTCATTTGTCTTGTTTACCTCCTTTCATGTCCCTCCCCCCAAAATTTGCTCACCTTACAGAATTCTCCGGCCATCCCACTACATAGTTACATGCTCACGGTGGAATGGAGCTGATTCCATGTGCTAGGTGAATATAAAAAGTGCTTTTGTAAACTAAATTACTATGGCTGATTTTTTTTTTTTTCCTGTGGCAAGCTATGAGGTATACCCAGTTTGGCATGTTATTTCAAGGAGGAGAACTGTTCACTATCAGAAACAAAAACACAGATCACAGATGTATTTTGAGAACCTCTTTTGTTCTCATAATGTCATCTAATACACCTTTGTGTATAGTATTAATAATTGGTGGAGAAACACTACCTGGGTTCTGAACTTATCCTTCCCATTAATAACCAAACAATAGAAGCCACTCTCCTGATATAAAACACGCATGCTAGACCTCTTCTTTCTCTGTGACAGTCCTGCTTTGCACTTTTGCTAATTCACAGAACTCGGTCTTCTCCTTTACCAGATACTTGGTTTTTATTTTATTTTAAAAACAAGCACTGTGGCTTTGCAGCTTTTAAAGGGCTAGATTGAGAGGCTGTTTTAAGGCCCCCTTTGTTGTGTTAGCAAGCTTTAGATGTGCCGTTTCCTGCCCTTATCCCAAATAGGGCTCTGGGAAGTCAGGTTTGGTTTGATGACCCAAATTTTTATCTAGAGCTTGTCTCACACTGAAACCCCAGCTGAAATTCAAGTTAAAAACACAAACCAAAATGCAATGAAGTAGTAAAACCTGGGGGATTTTGTCCCTTTTATCACAAGTCTGATTAAACTTGCCCTTTTTCACCTTTCTCACATCGCATCAGCCTCCCGAGCCCTCTCCCATCAACTTACTTTTTCTTATTGGTTTGTAAGAACTTACCATAGCTCTGTGCTGCTCATGCAGCTCTCGCTGGTATCCCAGTCAGACTGAACTATTAATCCCCCAGCAGCCATAAAACCCCGAGATTTCAAACATCCCACACTTCAAGAGGGGGTTTAGTGAGGTATACACAAGGTCTTGCCTCTCTGCACATTTTTTCTGCCTGGCAAGTCCACACTAATCCTTCATTGGACATAACTCGTTCCCTTGTACATTTTATTTTAAAAAACACACTAAGGGCAGGTCTTCACTACCCGCTGGATTGGTGGGTAGTGATCGATCTATCAGGGATTGATTTATCTAGATGCGATAAATCGATCCCTGAACGCGCTCCCCATCAACTCCAGCTTGTGAGAGGCAGAAGCGGAGTTGACGAGGGAATGGCAGGGGTAAACTCGCCGCCGTCCTCATGGCCAGGTAAGTTGACCTAAGATACGCCAACTTCAGCTACGCTATTTGCGTGTAGACCAGTGCTTAGACAAGATCTGTCGGTACTGTTCCTTAAATGGTGTTTGGATATTATATTCATAGAATCCTACAAATGTAGGACAGAACTGTCCCATTCCTGACAGGTGTTCATCTAATCCAGTGGTTCCCAAAGTGGGGTTCATGAACCGTTGGTGGGCCGGCCCACCACATTTTGGCACTTGAGGCGGGGAGCTCAAATGACGCCCCCATACCCCCATTCTGCCTTCTTCCTGTTCTACTGCTCTGCTACCTACCCCAATAAAGGAGAACTAACAACTTAAAATGCCTTGTTCAAAACTTTAAGTAACACTTAACTATCCTTTACCAGATATTTGTTTTTTATTTTAAAAACAAGCCTGTTATGTCTCTTGTGCCCTCTTTCCTCCAGCACAGCACTCCACCATCTCTGTGCATCTAGAGCAGAGAGAATACATATGCACCAGCAGCAGATACAATTTTCTACACTCTGGGTCCTAGTGGCACCCCCACTCCCCTCCCAGTCTGGCACCTGAGGTGGCCGCCTCAGTTTACCTCATGGTAAGGCCAGCCCTGGGTTCATGAAATGTTACAGGGGGTCCTTGGGGGAAAATTCCCTAATGGCGGACAGAGCTGTCCATAGGGACCTTGGGCAGTATGGGGCCTGCAGCCCGGATCCTTGGGGACTTCCAAGAGCTAAGCAGACCAAAGCAAGCAATATCTATCACACTGAGGAGATTTAAACTTCAAGACGCCCTAAACGAAATAGGAAGGGAGGTGGATATTTTTTGCTGTTTTTAAAATTAAATAGGCGCTACTGTTTTTAAATTATTATGAGGAACAAGTTTAAGCTTTGTTGTAACGTGCATTGTTTGCCTGGACTGCTGAAGACCTGAATGCTTGTGTAGGAGGAACTCTTTGAGTTGGCTTCTTAAATACCTTCATGCTGTTTCACATCTGATACTCCTTGATGAAACATAGGAGCCAGAGGCACCAGGATGGGGGAGCAACGAGGGTCACGTGCTGCCCCTGCGTCAGTGGCCCCCCCCGCGGGTCCCTCCCCTTTTTTTCTGGCGGCCCCTGTGGCGCCCCCCCCTTTTTTGGTGGTGCCCCCCAGGCCTCGGGTTGCCCGCGGTCTTTGCCCCTCCACCTCTTTTTTTTTTTTTTTTCTCTCCTGGCACCTCTGATAGGAGCCTTGTCTTATAACAGGCTTAATCAAAAGTGATTGTGGAAGAGTGTTGCTGTTTTCATAATGTAATAAAAATATTGTAATGATTAATAATTAAATAGTGTGTAATAAGCATGTCATAAAAACAAATTTTATATTTATGCTGAGGTAAGGGAGAAAATCCCTGGAAATATTTGTTTTTAGGAGGGGATTCACGAGACTTGACATTTTAGTGAAAGGGGCTCACGGGTTGTTAAAGTTTGGGAACCACTGGTCTAATCTGTTCTTAAGAACTTCCAGTGATGGAGATTCCACATCTATCTGTAGTTGGATTTTGAGAATTTCTTCTCATACAATTACTTGGTCCAAAATACACTTACCCTTTTTTCCTCCCATTCCCCCACATAAAGAGATGGAATATGGAATTATGTGAGCTAGAATCTAGTGGCAGTTATCCTCCCCTATCTCCTCCTTCCCATTTGAAAGTACCATATTTCTATGTTGAAGATATGCTTGAAGATTAACAGGCGCTCTGTGTAAACTACTAGATATAAACAATTCAAAATCTGCAAAGATCCAAGGTTGGAAATGGATTAAGAGATCATAACAAAGAATAAAATATGATACATACTGTAAGCTTACTTCTTATTAATGGCCACACATTAGTTACAATGAGGCTTTTCTTATGATGGGATCAAAAAATAGTTTTACATTATTATTATTTTATTATTATTTATTATTTTTGTAATTTGAGTTTTCACAGGGTGATTCTTTGTCTGGGGATTAATACACTTTGAAAATACAGTTCATTTTGCCAAAGTATCTAACATCTGTGCAGGATTATAATTTAAGATTAAAGGACTCCTACAAAAATATATTTAATTGTTTGAGAGAAACTGTTTGCTGTATCTGAATTTCTCTCTTTCCCTGGGGATTTTATTGCTGGGTAGGGTTCCCCTCTCCCCCATGTTCAGTCCATTAAACCAAAGTGACAGTAGTGAAAATTTAGAATGTGATTAAATTTCAGGATTTAACTTTTCATTTGTGATTATTCAAACACAGGATTTGTTTCAAAAGTAGCTTATGAATAGAATGCCTGGGTGTCCAGTAGATACAGCTGCTTTTAATGCAAATATACTGGAAGGCTTAAATATGTAAGTGTCAAATCTTTTCTTAATGGAGTGAATGGCTAGAGCTACTCTGACAAATCACTGTGCAGATATTATGGAGGGTCAACAGAAATGATTTAACACAAATCTTCCCTTTTAATTTTCCTGGCTGAGTTCAAATGTGTAAGAACACTTCAGACTATTAAAACAGTTCTTGAAAACGTGGTTAAATGTTTCTTATTATAGAGTTAGAAACACAGGGTTTCTAGTGTTTATGCCGCAGATGTAAATAAATCTACTAGTTAAATAAGAACCTGCACTGGATTTACTCTCTCTCTTTTCAGGCATCTGTTAAAAGGTTAACAAAATCCTTTCAATTTTATTTTAGTAACACAACCCAAATATTGAGTCTATTTTATTACTCTTTTACAGTTAAATGGAAAAGTTCATACCAAAGAAAAATGTGAGTTATACCACAGATGCCCATTTTGTATACTTTACGCATCTATGATAAAATTTAAAAACAAAACAAAACTCAGCAATTCATCAAACTAAAATTAGTAGTGGAACTTGCATTCTCTTCAGGCTGGCTACTAGAGGCAAAATGATAACCCTCTGGCAGATTTAGAATCCCTTCCAGTAGAGGGTGGGTGGTACATGGTCACAGCCTAACATTTCCCAGTCTGACAGGGCACATGATTGGACTAATCCAGAGGTGATGTGGACTAGAAGTGAAATGCAAAACAAGGAAGAAGAGCATTGAGGTTGGGGAAAGTTACACAGCCCTATATTCAGCCCAATTCTTCACAGAGAGCATCGTTCCTCTCCGCCTCCCCACACCTCTGCCCCTGTAGCAGTTCTTTATACAGCTGACAACAGGAACAGCTCATGTGAACATGGCTACATACCTCAAACAGCATGTAGCCTGCTGAGTGAGGGAATGGAGTTGGGGAGCAGTGGCAGATTAGCCACTGGGCCAACGGGGCCCATGCCAACTGGGGGGTCCAGGAAAAAATCCACCATCAGCAGAAGCCCAGAGCCCTGGCTGCTGGGGGCGGGGCAGGGCGGGGAAGACACCGCTCCATGGCAGCAGCGCTAGGCTGGGGAAGCCTCTCTCCAGTGGCCCCCTGACCCCGCTCTGAGGCGGCAGCAGCCAGCAGGTGGGGGAAGCCCCCCCCCAGCAGTTCCCAACCATGTCCCCGGAACAAGCACAGAGGGTGGGAGGGGAAGGCCCCACTGTAGCCCTTGGACTGGAGGAGCTCTCATTCCGCACTGTGCCTGTGGCTTGGACAAAGCTTCTCCGGTCTTGGGGCTGCAGTGCTGGGGGAAGGGGAAGGCAGAAAGGAGCAAAAGGGGTTGTGGGGCTGCAGTGGGGGGGAGGAATTGGGGGGACCCAGGAAGGGGCAGAAAGGGGTGGGTCTGTGGGCAGATCACAGGCGGAGGGGGCGAAATGGGAGTGGGGCTGCAGACAGAAGGAGTGGGGAGGGGCGCCTGACTTGCTCTGGCCCAGGGCCCCAGGAAACCTAATCTGCCTCTGTCGGGGAGTACTTAGGGATGAGGATAAAAATGAATGCAAATACAAAGAAAGAAAGAAAAAAGATGGAGGTAGAAATGGAGAAGAGGAAGACTGGACAGAAAAAAAGCAGAACTGTGGTGTAATGGGATGATAGAAGGCAAGCAGTAGGGGCCTGCTTATCCGCCACTTTGTCACACAGAGGACTCCATCACTCAGTTTGGGAACTGCTGCAGAAGCCAGTACGCTGTGCTTGATACTGTGAATTGTGCAAACTTTTTGCTGCACAGACCATTCTGAGTTCTTTGCTTTCTGAATTATTTTGCAAAATGCTAGTGGCTTGCCCAATACGTCAATAGTTGCCCCATACTAGTCAAATAAACATTATTTAATATATCCCTATGCCCATAATACAGGTTTATTAAATAAAGCTTAATTTATCCCATATGCATAGATTACATTGTCTCTTAAAGGCTACCAAAGGTTTTGATTTTGATTTAGAGTGTCTACAATATATTATCATTTTCTATCAATCCCCTAAGCCAAAAATTTATCAGTAGCTATTAGTATTACTGTTGTGGTTTCTTTCTTCTCATTTGAAACACTTGACAAATCATTCTTTACCGCTACCCTTACAGACTGTTCTAACCCAAGGCCTGTGCTGCTATCTAGGATATCGGATTATGTATGTAACCAGGTATATTGGTCATGGTGTTTGAAAACTCACTGTACGCTGCTGATGGTTGGCTGTTCTACACACATGCACACACAGTCTTCAGACTCAACTTCTATTACAGACAACTTCACACATGGTTGTGGAGTGTATATGTTTGGAGTTCAATTTCATTATGTTAGAAATAATGAAAATCCCTTTTCTCTGTGGGAGGCATTACTCTGACAAAGTGGGTTGGTTCAGCTACAAGCCTTAAGTCTTTCAATCATCTGAGCCTGAATTTAATGCTTTATAAAGATAAACCATATGGGCCAAATTCTGCTTTTGTGCAACTGCATGAAGAGTAGATTCCAACCCTAACTACCAGAAAGATGTTGACAAATTTGAGGAAATGCAGAGAGGAAGGGGAAACGTTAGTAAGGGACTGGAAAGAATGATTTGTGATGAGAGAGGATTTTAAAATTATAGATAGGCTAAATTACAACTATGGAGAGATGTTATAACGCTCCCTGAGAATCTGAAAGTTTTAAGTTCCAAGGAGCGGTTGGGGATATAATTAGAAGTAGTGGGATGAAATTGAGCAAAAGAAACATTAGATTACATATAAAGTTGCTCAGAGTGAGATCTATCAAACTGTAAAATAGTTTTCCAAGGCAGTGTGAGAAAACATGTTGCTTGAGATGTTTAAACCTACACTAGGAAAAGTACTTAAGAATATACATAAAGAACAGTATGTATGAGTTCTTTGATTAGATGGATGGTTTTGATGATCTATCAGTTATTTATGATCTCTAATTTCTTTGATTTCTGTTTAGCAGTATTCATGTAATAAAAAATAGCTATATTAATATATCTTTCATAGGTCCCAATCCTTCTCCCATTGATGTTAATGGGAGTAGATTGGGCCTACAGCATACATACTGATGATCTTGCTTAAAATGTGAAAGGATTAGACGACTTTTTTTTCTCCACCAATAATGATGGCCCAGTCCTATTTACAATGAAATTGATGAGTCTCTCCATGGACTTCACTAGGAGTTGGATCAGGTCACAAGACAGAATATATCCAAAAATGGTGAGGTAGTTACTACTAAGTCCTACTTCAGGATTGTCTTGCAAAAAGGTTCATAGATGCTTGTTTGCAGTTTTAGGTTTGGAATAGTTTTGTATTAATACAAAATGGAAATTATAGCTGTTAATTAAACTGAGTTATGTTAATATTCACTTTTTATACTTCATCTCAAGACTGCATCTGTAAAAACATATTACAAAATTAGAGCTTTAAGAAGCTCTCTCCTATAGTCATTTTATATATTAGTGAATGATTAATAGATCTGATTAGAACCCCCTTGTTTGTGAAACCTCGCCTGGCATATGTGCAAAAACTCATTAGGAGTCAGCAGTGAGCTGTAAGTCTTAGCTTGTGTGCATGATGTACAACATATTTCATGTGTTAATAAAATATTTATGCTTCCATGTCAGCAGTCCCACATTACTTTGCCAATAACGAACTATAACAAAAAGTGCAGGAACAGTCCAAGTCCATGTCTAGCAAATGACATTTTAATATATACAGCCACTCCTGGAGGATAAAATTATTACTAGGGCCCAGTTTTGCTCCTGTTACAGTTAATGGCATAATCCCTACCTACCTGATTGGTATATAACCTACAACTAGTACAGCACAAAAGGGAAAATTTGTCTCCAACCATGAATTCAACTAATGTGAGTATGCTCTAGGACCTTAAAATGTACAAACTTCTTCAGAAAAGCTGCCTTCAGTGCGCCCACTGACTGGTTCAACATATTCTGTGCACTGAGACTAGAAATCTAAATATTTTAGGGCTAGATTGATGCAACTACTTGTGGAGTAAGGCCTTCCTCATGTGAGTAAGGGGGGGGGGCAGAATCTGACCCTGTATAATAGTTTATTTTGTTAGTTTTCTCATTAGTATGAGTATCTCATTGGAGTACAGCCTTTGTGCTCATATCGCAGCATATAATGTATTGTCTTCAGAAATTCAATTTTGAATGTATTTGTTAAACAGGGCTGTAATTTGGGGGCAAGTTTTATGACCCTCCTCAATAAGCAGCACATTGTGGAGCACCATGTGGTAAAATTTAACCCTGGCTATTGTTAACAGATTTTTCAAGGTTTGTGTGAGGAGTGGGATATTTCTAAAAAGACTATAACATAAAAAAATCTCCAGTCCCCAGTTAGGGAGATAGTACCCACAGAGGGGTAAACTATAGTGGTGATGATTGCTATCATTATGATTGAAATACAGCACCCATCATCCCCCTTTTTCAGTAACATGCTTAGTCCCCTGTCTGAGGCAGATAGTTTTGGAAGGTTTCAGCAAAATCAGTTAAGCCAGGTTGTAAAAACAAAGGCAAAACCAAACATCTGGTCGATGTGTTCAAAAGAGAGAATTTGTTCCTGTATAACTCAACAATGGCTTGAATGGAATTTGTTCAAGCCTGTGTTGTATAGACATCACAGAGATGTAAAGAACAGCCGAAGTTTCAAGGAAATTAGCTTAGTAGTTTTACAGTTTCTAAGTGTTAAATACCTAGTAGGATTTTCTGTGAAATGTTTTTCTGCTCTTTTTAAAGTGGCTTAGCATATTGAGAGTGCTGAGAAGGGCTATGGCTTTATTTAAACTTGCAAAGAATTTGAAAATTAAACAAACCTTAAAAATGCTGTTGGAAATCTGGGACAAACATTTTCATCATAGTGTTTGTGCTCCCAAGAGGCCACAGGTACAGCACAGATACAGCACAATACAAGATTTCCTCACACTCTCTCATCTTTTTTTTTTTTAAAAAAATAAAGTAGATGATCCTTAATTCCCTTAGTTGTGGTAGTTTCTTGTAGTCAGTGGATCTTGAAGAGACTAGGGGCTTTGTGGACTAGCTCAGGGAACACACTCCATTTGGAAGATGCATAACGATGAAAAAAATGCTGTTGTGGGAGAAGCGAAGAAAGAGTTGTTTCCAAGCGACAGCCATCATTAACAAAGGGGTTGATAGGAGAGTTATGTGATAAGAGACAAGGCTGGATAAGTTTCAGCCTGGACTCATACCTTAGCCCACCTCTAGGGATAAGAAAGCCAACAGGTAAAGACTTCCTGCCATTACCAGTCTGGGCAGGAATGTAGAGGTGATAGGCTTTGTATCCTGTTGTTAGCAACAGGTAGTACAAATAAATCCTGATCATTATTTTGTTCTGTCTCATGAACATCTACATTGCTGCATGTGAAATGCATATCTGACTCTATATCAAAAATCCCTTTTTAGGAAGCCTTGATGTTATGAATAGTCAGGCCAAGGGCATGGGTATGCTTGTCCATCTCCAGAAATTCACTTGTCCCAGCTTTGTATCTACTGAACATTTGTAGTATATACCTTGATAGCATTCATCACCATGTATTTTTGACAGGTTTCCACGCCCCATTTTAGGTTTATATCCCGCCCTTCATTTCCGTTTCCGGTGGTGTCACGGTTTGGCGCTGTCAGACATTTTGAAATTTAAAAAAAAATTGTTTGGTCAGGGGAATGTTGCGTGCTTGTGTTTGATATGTTTGGTTGGTTGATCAGGGAGAAAAGTTGAAAGAATAAGTGAGAGAGCTCAAAGGAAAGGAATTTAAAAAAAAAGATTTGGTTAAGTTTAGAGGAAAAAAGGAAAAAAAGGTTTAGTAAGGAGAGATGATTTTAAAGGACTAGTTTGGAATGTTATTAAAGAATAGAAGGAGAGAACGTAAAGAAAAATATGGATTTTTGTTTTTAAAGGGTTAGTTTGAAAGAATAGAGGTAAGTTATTAAAGAAAAGAGATTTTTGGTTAGGTTTAGAAAGGAGAGATGATTTTAAAGACCTAGTTTGGCATGTTATTAAAGAGTAAAAGAAAAGAGCATTTAAAAAAAAGTTAAATAAAAGAGAAAGCAGCGAGTCCTGTGTGGTAACTTCAGCCAGTTCTACGGGATGTGTGGGGGTTGTGTTTCTGGTCCAGTCATGGGGCAAAGACCTGTGTGAGCTGTGCACAGCCCAGACAACAGTGGCCTCCACCTCGCAGCAGTCAAGGGAGTTGGGGGCTCAGAAGAGGATTTTTTTTCTTTTAATCATTTTCAGTCAACCTTTGACTACAGGGAATGGGGTGGGATGGTGCAGTGTACTCAGCCATAGCATTCATCTGCTTGAGAGTTGGGTCGTCTTCATTCATTAAAACCTGGGGAACAGCATCTGGAGACCTTTCAAACCAGTTGTTTCTGTTGTAGGGGAGCATTTGGGGCTTGCACAAAAAGAGGAAAAAGGTGAGGTCTGGACACTGCTGGGATAATTTGTGTGGAACTCTGAGTGACCACCATAACTCGGTGGGTGGGGAATTGTCCTCATCACACACCTCTTCTGGGGCTATCAAACTGAGGAGCCAAGTGTCCCCACCCCACAAAAGAGACTGTTACTGTTTAAAGTGGGGGTTTTTGTATGTATACATCTAGAGTACATAATCTGGTGTGTCTTTTCGTCTGGGTATAGGAAGTAGTGTAAAGATTGCTTTAGTATATTTTAAAACCTTTGAACGGCTTAGTATATTTTGAAAACTGCTAACAATTTTTCTCCCATTTTCAGGCTCTTCCTGATAAAGATACATGTCTGATTTGATCTGGTGTTTTGTGTGCATGTCCATTTTAACAGTTTTGTTTTAGATAAAGTTACTACCCCAGTTAGATTTTCAATAAATAACATAACCCTATCTCAGGGGTGGGCAAACTCCGGCCCATCAGGGCTTTGGATCCAGCCTGCGGGATTGCCACCCCTGTGTAGCTGCGGGGCTAAGGCAGGCTCCCTGCCTGCCCTGGACCCCTGCTGCTTCTGGAAGCGGCCACAGGAACCAGTGCCGGACCCTGGGAGAGGAAGGAGGAGTAGAGGGGGAGCAGAAGGCTCTGCGTGCGGCCCTCGCCTGCAAGCACTGCCTCCCACAGCTCCCACTGGCCAGGAATGGGGCACTGCTGCCAGTGGGCGCTTCGGGGGAGGTACCTGCAGGTGAAGGCAGCACGCGGAGCCCTCTGCCCTCCCACCCAGGGGCCGCAGGGGCGTGATGGCGGGCACTTCTGGGAGTGGCGCTGGACCAGGGCAGCCAAGGAGCATGCCTTAGCCTCGTTGCACGCCGCTGCCACCCTGGAGCCGTGGAAGGTAAGTGGTGCCAGGCTGCAGCCTGCACCCCGAATCTATTCTGCACCCCAACCCCCTGCCCTGAGCCCCCTGCCGCACCTCTCCTGCACTCCAACCCCCTACCCTGAGCCACCTGCCGCACCCTAGCCCCCTGCCCTGAGCCTCCTCCTGTACCTGAACCCCGTCGCATCCCTCCTGCACCTCAGCTCCCTGTCCTGAGCCCCCAACACCCTGCCCTGCACCCCTCCTGCACCGCAACCCCCTGCCCTGAGTCCCCTCGTACACCCTGCGCCCCAACCCCTTGCCCTGAGCCCCTTCCTGCACACCAGACCCCCTCCCACTCCCCGCACTCCCTTCTGCACCCCAACCCCCTGCCCCAGCCCTACATTCATGGTCCTGCATGCAATTTCCCCACCCAGATGTGGCCCTCAGGCCAAAAAGTTTGCCCACCCCTTCCCTATCTAGTAACGGAGTGGGAACACTCCACCTCACAGATGGATCTGATGCGAATAAGAGGAGCAACTGGAGAGGAGGGTGAGGTGATTTGGAAGCTCCTTCGCCATTGTCTCCAGTGTTCAGGCTCAGTCCCGGGGTCTCATGAGCATCTGTGAGGTCCCTCAAGAGGAAGAGTAATTGAGTTGTAGCCTTACACCAAATCCCAGTGTGTTTTGGGTACCCAGTAGGCAAGCCCTGCTGGTGTAGCCTCCCTAGGGAGATTGGGGTAGGGAAATTCTCTGGAGTTAGTAGCGTACCACCCCTTTCCACAGGCAGAGAACTATACCCAGTCCTTTCCTCTGGATAAAACCGGGGGCAGTGAGAGATGGGTTGCTTTTTGTCCCATCGAGATAACAGGGTGGGATAGTGTCCCGTTTTACGATGCCCCTAGCCCCATTACACCAACATGGGGCAATCTTGACCTGAAAGTACCATTGCTAGGGGTGAGATGGTAGTTTAACTTCTGTAACCATTCAGCCTTTGACCTTTCTGCTGACACTGCCAACAAATCTGCCATTTGTAGTACGGAAATGGTTTGGTGATGTTGACGCCTACCCATTGTGAAATGGACAAAGACTAGGATTTTTCCAGACCCAAAGAAGAGCTCTGTGTAGTTTGGAAACATGCCTCATTCACCACCAGAAATTGGTCCAATAAAAGATATTACCTCACCCACCTAGTCTCTCTAAAGTCTAGGATAGTCTCTTTTAAAAGTAGTGCTTCTGAATAGATATCTGGAAAACTGATAACCATTTTCTCCATGTTTAGCAATTTACTTAAATTTACCTCTATTGGTATAAATAAGTCATAACAATTATGGCACCCAGTAATATGAGTGTTCTCATAGTCTGTTGCTTATTATTTTGTTTATTAATATGCCCCAAGGAATTTACAGACTAAATTAGACTGATAACTTTGTCCATTTTGTTTGTAGAGTATTATCATAGAACACAGATAAGATGGAACAACTTTCATTTTAATATTATGATCTATCATAAGCCTTGAAAGGGTGCTCTCCAAGGAGTTCATGGAAGAAACGTTGTAAATAGGGGCTGGATTGAAGAGAAAGTGGATGGTGTGGAAGGATGATTACAGTGGGAGAACAATACACAGGGAATGGTTAGACAGCGGTCTTGGGGAAAGCAAAGGGAGCAAGAAAGACAAGAAAAAAGCAGAGCTGTAAGCAGGAGCAGAAATATGCAAAGTTTTTCAAGAGTCGTAGTTTCCAAGTCCAGTAAAGACCATTGAGATAATCTAGTCTGACCTCCTGCATAACACTGGCCATAGAACTTCCCCAAAATAATTCCTTTTGTATTACAGTATATCTTTCAGAACAACATCCAATCCTGATTAAATGGACTAAAAGCTTGCTAACTGACAGATCTCAATGTAATTGTAAAACGGGAAACCATTATCAAACAGGTGTGTATCTAATGGGTCTTGCAGTGATCTGCTCTTGGTCTTATGCTATTTAACATTTTATCAATGACCTGGAAGAAGACATAACATCATCACTCAAAGTTTGCAGATGATTCAAAAATTTGGGGAGTGGTAAATAATGACAAAGACAGGTCATTGATGCAGAGCAATCTGGATCACATTGCTTGCATCCAGCTTACCAACATGCATTTTAATATGGCTAAATGTAAGCATATACATCTAGAAACAAAGAATGTAGGCCATACTTACATGGGGGACACTATCCTGGGAAGCAGTGATTCCAGAAAAGATTTGGAATCATGGTAGATAATCATCTGAATATGAGCTCCCAGTGTGGTGCTCAAAAGGGCTAATGAAATCCTTGGCTGCATAAACTGGAATCTGGAGTAGAAGCAGAGAAGTTATTTTACCTCTGTATCTGGCAGTGGTGTAACTGCATCTGGAAAATTGTGCCTAGTTCTAGTGTCCACAAAAATTCAAGAAGGCTGTTGATAAATTGGAGAGGTTTCTGAGAAAAGCCATGAGATTGATTAAAGATTAGAAAACATTCCTTATAGTAATAGACTCAAGGAGCTCTATCTGTTTAGCTTAACAAAGAGAAGGTTAAAGGATAACTTGATTAGAGTCTATAAGTATTAAATATAAGTAAATATTTAATTATGGGCTCTTCAATCTAGCAGAGAAAGGTATAACATGATCCAATAGCTGGAAGTTGAAGCTAGACAAATTCAGACTGGAAATAATGTGTAAATTTTTAACAGTGAGAGTAATTAACCTTTGGAACAATTTACCAAGGGTGGTAGTGGCTTCTCCAACAGTGGCAATTTTTAAATCAAGATTATCTAAAAGATATGGTCTAGTTCAAAAGGAATTATTTTGGAGAAGTTCTATGGCCTGCATTATACAAGATACATTAGATGATCACAGTGGTCCCTTCTGGTTTTGGAATCTATGGGGGTGAAAAGATATCAAGTTAGTATGATATGATCTATTTTCCATAAACCCGTGTTTATTAGCATTAATTATATTACTTTCCTTTAATTCTTTATTGAGTCCTGTATCAGCCGCTTCATTATCTTGCTCAGGCTCAATGTCAGACAGTTGAGCCTGTAATTAGCTGCATCATCCCATTTACCCTTTTAAAATATTGGCATACCGTTAACTTTCTTCCAGTATTCTGGGACTTCTCCAGTGTTCCAAGACTTACTGAAAATCAAAACTAACAGTCCAGCGATATCAGACAGCTCTTTTAAAACTCTTGGATGCAAGTCATCTGCACTTGCTGATTTAAAAATGTCTAACTTCAGTAGCTGTTGTTTATCATCTTCCTGAGATACAAGTGGAATGGAAAGATTGTAATCATCATATGATATGACTACATCATCTGGCTGTTCTCCCAAATACAGAACTGAAATATTTATTGAACACTTCTGCCTTTTCTGCATCATTATTGATAATTCTATTATTCTATATTTATTGATATTTCTACTATTTCTATGTAGTAATCGGCCAATACCAATTACTTTTCCCTCTAAGCAGGTCAGTTTTTGTAAATAGTATGGTCTTCTTCCTCAGTTTGTGGCTTTTTGGGCAACAAAAGTGTTCTTAAACAATTTTCAATTATAATACACACTTTTCTGATCTAAATTCTTCCTCCCAATTGATTTAGCTTATAATTGTTTTCAGCTTTGTGAAATTGGCCTTTTTAAAGTCCCAAGTATGTGTGTGGGTGTGTGTGTGTGTGTGTGTGTGTATATAACAGATGTGATCAAGTCATGATCACTTGCACCTAAATTAGCACTAATTTTTAGTTCTGTGATCACCTCCTCTTTATCTGTCAAGACAAGTCAGATATAGAATTCCTCCATGTTAGATGCAATGCTTTTTGAGACTCTATTATCTGTAATATTTAGAAAATCCAAGGTTGTTTTAGTGCTGTCAGCATGAGACCTGTTCCTTTGTGTGCTTTGGTGGCCTGTAGCAGACACCAGCTAATGCTTGGTACTTTATCAGTTAGGACAACGATCCATAAAGCTTTCAAGATAATTTTTTTCAAAGTTAGTAGTGACTTGGGAACAGGCCATTTTTTACATAAAGTGCCTCCTTTCCCCTTTGCCCACTTGATCCTTGCTAAATAAGTTGTAACCATTCATTTTAAACATTCCAGTCATATGAATCATCCCTCCAGGTTTCAGTAATATCAAGTAGATTGAATTTATGCTCATAAGTGAGTAAATCCAATTCCACTTGTTTGTTACCCAGGCTTCTACCAATAGTGTATAGGCACCTAAAGAATTTATTCTCTGCATGTCATTTGGTTCCTTGATTAATTTTATTCTCAACATCTAGATTTTTGTGCTGAGTACTCATTTCTTCCCTCTTTTTACCTTCTCCTTTTATTAGTTTAACACCCTTCTCACTACGCTGGTTGGTCTGTTGCCTAGAAGTTTTGTTCCCCTTCTACTGAGATGGAGGCCATCCAAACTATACTGCCTCTCTCCCCATAGCTGGTGGACCAACATTCCACAAAACCCAAATCCTCCAACCTGTACCACTTACCTAGCCAGTGGTTCACTTCCAGAATCTTCTGCCTTCTGTCTTCCTTTGCTTGTGGGACATGAAGGATCTCCAAGAAGCTCCCTTGGATGTTCTTTTTCAGCACCCTTCTGAGTACCCAGAAGTTGTCTATTATCCGTGAGAGATCCCATGACACAGTGTCATTATTACCTATATGAATAATCCCCAGTACATACTGGCCTGTCAACTTCAAAAGCCTATCCAATCTTAGAGTGATGTCATGTCTCAGCTCCAGGAACACAGAACACCATCATGTTGTCTTTCTGTCTCTTGCAAAATGTTTGTTTCATTCTGCTTAGTGTAGAATCCCCAGCAAGGATCATCTGTCATCCATGGCTCGTTGGAGGTCTCTTTGTGGGTAAGCTTGATTTTCTTACAGGTTAGGCTGAGGAGCCATCCACAGATGTGCCTTGTACATCTCTCTGGGCCCTTGGATCAGCTGGATCTTCAGAGAGACCTTCCATAGTTTCTATGTTGAGGACTTGGTATTGATTGGAAACTTCTAGCAGTTTGGAATTCCTCCTGATCCTCTTCTCTCTGGTGGCCCCAGCCTGCCTATTTTCATCTGTCTCCAGACACGTAGAATTCTTCCTTGACCCCTTGGCTCTGGTGGTTACAAACTGCCCAGCCTCCTCTCTGAGTTCCTCTCTCTCCTACTTCTTGGTGGCCAGTTTTATTCTTCCTTGAACCTGGGGTATTGATGTTTCTCAAACCCTGATTGTCTAGGAACTGCTCAGCTTCTCTACAGCATCTCCGCCTGCCTTTCCAATCCACAAATCTTTTCTTGCAGTGCTCCTGCTAACTTGCATTTCATATACAGGAAAATCCCTTCTGCCCTCAAGCACAAAAGAAAACATGGCCCGTGCATTGCAGGTCTCAACCACTGTTTCATTGCTGGTCATTATGGAGTTGAATATAGAGCTGGACCTGGAAGGAAAGCCTCTCGAGCTCCCTTTCAAATCTCCATTTAAAGCTCTCCTCTTAGCTGCCTTTGTTTGCTGCTCTCAAGTTCTTCTAGCAAGTAACTTTTTATACCAAGTCTCCCTGCTTAGTTCAGCTCTGCCCCTCATGATGAGGGAGCAATTGACCACTCAGATTTTAAACAGCAGGGTTAATTAAAAGTCCAAAGATCAGAGTCAAGTGGCCCTTACCAAGACACCAACAAACAAACCTGTCTCAGCTGCTTACTAAGGGGCCCACGGTGCAGCTACATGACCCAGATACACAGAGAACGATTGAACTACCCAAAAGAGCAACTCTGTTTTAACCTGATACAGAAGATTATGGAAAGGGGTGAAGGGATTTGATGAGGAGAACTGCATGGTCAGAGTGGTGGTGAAGATTGCTTTGCCAGCAGGATTTTGGATGGGCTGGCGTGGAATGAATTAAGAAGTTACAGGCAAGAGGGAGGCAGATTTCAGTAGCTGAGGTGGGAAATGACCAAGACATGGGCAAGTTTTTTGGATGTAGACAAGGAAAGGCAGATTTTCACAATGTTGAGGAAGATCAATGAACAAGATTTGGCAATTGCTAGAATTTTGGGGAGGGAATGGAAAGAGGAGCAAAGTATGATGCCTTGGTGGTATGCCTTGGTAAGAGGAATAATGATGGAGTAACTGACAGATGTGGAGGGGGGTATCCCTCCCCTCACTTACTGAATGCATTGTAAGGTACTAGCAGAAAATTACTTTCTGCTGTGAAATGAAAAAAATATTGAAGCGGCTCAGTGTATCAGTTTGATTTCTGCATGCTAGTCTCTTTAATAATAAGGCCATGAAGGGATGGCCTGGCTGCATTGTCAGCACTGCAAATTCAGACTCCTGTAGCTATTTCTCTACCTCTTGGTGAATCTTTCATACATGTACCAGACATCTGCAGATAATCTGTCTTTAGTGGCTAACATGCACCAAATGTAAAGTTTTCTGCTAGGGAAGTACAGGCTGTGATGTTCAGTATCTCTCTTTTTCTTTTTTTTTCTTCATGTTACAGACTGTTTCTCGAATGGAAGATTGGCCAAAGGGGTCGAGAACCTGGGTAAAACAAAATCCAATATATTGCAGACAGAAAGAAGCATCTAGGCCGTAAATAAGCAGAATGCTTCATTTGTTTTTAGGACTGTTGTGGCAGAGTGTTCAGCCCTAAGCAAAGCTGATCTCTTCTCCCATGCTGTCTGGAGCTGGTGTAAATTTTTCCACAGGAAGATAAGGCACCTCATGTTCTAAAGATGACAAATAGATATGTAGGGCTCCAGAGATGGTTGCTGATCAGTCCTGTGAGTAGCTGAGCTCTCCCAACTCTCAGTGAAGTTATTGAAAATTGAGGGTGCTCAGCATTTGCAGAATTGATCCTAGAGCCCTGCGCGGAGACAAAAATGTGTATCCGCATCCAATCCGTAAAAGTTGTCCGTGGATATCCACCTCCGCGGCTGCAGATATCCATGGATTTTCAGGGCTCTAAACAGCTCCACAGGTCACTGCGCAGCCGTGATGCAGGGCTGTACTAAGCTCTCAATCCCCAACCCCCCCACACCTCTCCCCAGAGACCTCTTGCCCCGCCGCCTGCTCTGCCCCCACAGTACCTCCGTTCCCATTCTGGATAGGAAGGCTACAATCCTGAGCCCTCGTGTTGAGCTGTGCCCTCCCAGTGGCGGTGGTGGGGGTGGACTCAGACTCCCCTATGCAGCTGTGGGGGCTGTAATGCATGCAGCCCCAGCTTGGACCAAGAGTGGTGGTAACTACTCTCTTCAAAGCACATGTCCTTGCCGCCCGCTAGTTTAAATGACAACCACACCTCTTTCAAAATGGCGCTTGGCTCACTCCCTTCTGGGAGTTGTAGTTTACCTGTTCCATCCAAGCAAGCTGGGGACTACAACTCCCAGAATGCCCAGCAGGCTATCCCCGTTGCTGCATGATTCAGAGAGCCAAGCTGGAGGCTGCAGGGTGGGTGACACCTACTCCTTTCTGGTCAGTGTGTGCTGCATAGCCCTGCGCAGATACAAAATTTGTGTCCGCATCCAAGCTGCCATCCGCAAAAATGGTCCACGGTTATAAGGCAGATACCTGTGCATTTGAAGGGCTCTACACATAGTGTGGTTGGACTAGAAAGGAAAAAAAAAGCACTTCTTAAAATGACAAATCTGGGTAGCTAGCCTGATGGTAAGTGGCATATATTGTCACACAAATCAGTGAGCTCCCCAGACTGGCAAGGAGTAGGAATGCTGTAGAGAGAGCTTCTACATTTTTCTCTAACATGGTTTCTCCACTGGGTAAGGCTAACGTTGCCATGATTTGTGGCCACTGCACTGCAACAAAAATTAAATCTGTGCGAACTTTTGCTTTTCTCACTGATGTTTTGTTTCAAGGTGATTGTAATTTTTTTTAGAATGAAAGTGTGCAGAAGTTTTGGAAATGAACTGTTCCAACAAGTACCTGTCCAGCAAAGAAAAGCTTAACTAAGTCCAGTTTTCAGAACAAGTGCTCCCTTGTGGTGGTGTGATTGTATAGGATGGTGACTTAAGGCTCTAAATTGGCTTTGGCTACTGTAGTGCTCAGACTTTGGAAGTGGATAATCAAGTTTGTTATGTGGAAACCTGGTGATCATTTCAGTGCATTATTAATTGATTTATTCAAGCACATGTAGATTGCATTCACCCTCTAGGACTTTAAATTGTTTGTATTCTGACATGGCAATTATAGTGACAATCTGTGAAATTGCCACTTATTTTGCAGAATCTCTATGGTGTCGTATAGTATGGAGACCTAACTGTATGTAACCCAGGAGGGAATGATTCAGGCCTGTCAGACGGAAAAGTTTGATATCTGCTATTTGTGTATTTAGAGATACAGACAATACAACAGAGCTTCTTCATGTGTGAATCTTCTCTTGCATTGATTCTGGAGCATAACTAGAGAAGATTAAAAAGACAAAGGGTAATGCTCTGTGGGACAGATCTTGATCCTACTCTTATTTTAAAATTTTGGTTGGGGGTGAAAAAGGAGTCTTAAACTGTTGACCACACCCAACAGCAACGGCTTTTTGGCATATCACCCCACTTGTTGGAAAAGATGCAGCTTCCTCTGGAGTTTTTCACTGCTACTCCACAAATCCATGAAAGGGAATTGCTAAAGTGACATAGTGACATCAAGCTCTCCCTTTCCCGGGAGCTGAGCTAGATGGCTCTGCAATCTTCTTCAGCCCCTGCTATCTAGGTGGTGAGGGATCAAATCCTGCTCCCTAGCATAACAGCTATTGGATCAGTGAGCTGGTGCCCATACTAAAACTTTCATTAAAATAGGATATACTAGGCAATGGGTTACTGGAGAACTATAGTTTACAGATGTTCAGACACAAAAGGGGACACTGTCAAGTAACTTCTCTCTCACACTCTGTATATTTCAAAACAGTTGTGCATTGGTGGCAAATATCTGGTCTTATTTTGTTTTTAATTCACTACACTCCCAAAAATCAATTTTTTTAGAAGGCTAAAGTCAGGAGGGTTGATGGCTGTTCTGTTCTTAGCAATCTGTCCATGTTTTCACTTTTTGTAGGATTCCTTTTTGACTTCCAGGTCACTAAAGGCCTCCTGATGGAGCCAGATTGGCTTCTCACTATTCTTCCTATCTTTCTTTCAAATCAGCATGGCTTGCTGTTGCACCTTTACTGTTGTCTTTTTGAGAAACTGCCAGCTCTCCTGAACTTTTTTCCCTTAGATTTTCATCCCATGGGACCTTACCTACCAGTTCTCTGAGGTTATGTTATAACACCCGAGGTTATGTCGGCATAACTTATGTCACTCAGGGGTGTGACTAATCCACCCCCGTGAGTGACATAAGCTACACCAGCACTTATGTTGGTGTATGGACAGCGCTATGTTGGTGGGAGAGATTCGCTCACTGACCTAGCTACTGCCGCTCGTGGAGGTGGTTTTATTACGCCGATGGGAGAGCTCTGTCCTGTCGGCATAAAACATCTTCATCAGACACGCTGTAACGGTACAGCTGCAGTTCTTCATGTGTAGATACGCCCTGAGTTTGTTAATGTCCTCTTTTTTGAAGTCCACTGTCCTTATCCTGCTGCTCTCACTGCTTCCTTTCCTTAGAATCATGAAATCATTATTTCATGATCACTTGCACCCGAATTGCCTTCAACCATCGATTCACAACTAATTCCTCTGTTAGAATCAAGTTCAAAATGGTTGTCCCCCAGGTACTTCCTCCACTTACTTCCCCCTGTACATAGTTGTATATTAATGAAGAGCAAGTATAGGTTATATTTTTGAGGTAGGGTGAGCCAAAATGCTAAACTGGATTGACACTAGTAATTATTACAAATTAGTAAGATTCTATTGTAGTAGTTTCTTGGGAGGAAATATTGATTCCCAACTCAGTATTAGATGCTGGTATCTGGTTTTCCATTCTAGAGGGTTTTTTTTTTAATTACTTGCTGAGCTTCAGCATAGGTTAGTGTATCAACATGCAGACATGGCCTGTTCTGTTGTTGTTTTGTGAGAATTTAAAATGGCATAACTGAGAAATACCTAATGCAGGAGATGGCTTTTGCATTTATTTTAAAGCTTTAATCTTGCGTTTATGATCTCTTCACAGAGTTGAGTAGTTTTTAAGTCCAATTTTCTGCATCTGCAGTTTTACACTCTGCTTCTGAGTCAAATAAGTTTGATGGTCTTGGCTTAGTCCAAGTGGACCAAATCTGTCAAGCACTGGGTGGTATCAATCACTGGGTGGTACAATGAATGGTATGGCTGTTGACTGAAGCATGGATGATGAGAAGCAACACTACACTGTTAACATCAGAACCTCTCTTTCAATAGAGAGCTCTGCACTTCTGTCAATCAGTTCATTAACTCTAACAAGCCAAACAGTTGTGTAGTGTTTTTTTTTTTTTTAAATCTTTGGGTATGAAAATAATATCTAGTGGTTTTTATTTTCCAAGCTCATAGAAAAACAGAAAAGGCAGATTGCGAATGGCCTCTATGCAGATGTGCCAAGGCATGGAAAAAGCCAGTCCAATTCAGCTGCCAGGCATGTTTATACCCCTGATGCTTACCCTAGCCCCCCACACCCACAGCACAGGAATGGCTCCCTGCTATTGCCCTTCTTTGGCGCAAGCCACACCAATGGAGGCGGGAAGTATGACAACTGCTCTTATTAATGGAAGAGAACAGCCATCAACTCCTACATACCCAGTTTATCCCAGAGCTCTCCCATTCCTTCTTCTAAATGGAATTAGCGTTTGACATGCCTCCTGAACAGCACAGTTACTTCTGTGCCATACTCTCCCCTCATCCAAAATGACTGGGGAGTTCACTGCTTTATCGGCAGGCATGATTCCCCCAAATCCATCTGGAAAGAGTTTACCAGCTTCCTCTCTCTCTGTCTTACTGGGGCACTGCTCTCACCTACCCACACTGGCCACCTTTAAGAGGTGTAGCAGGTGGGCACACCTCTACTATGCACCAAGAAGCTGTAGGAGGCACTTTGTCTCTCAGTGAGGAGGTGTAACACAGGGTGCTATTTGTCACTTACAGCTGAGATCAAACTGATTAATTCTCAAATACCCTTTGAAATACATAATTACCTTATTTGCTTTCCTAAAGTCACAGAGGGGGCTATGTCAGAGGCAAGATTTAGAACTGAGGAATTCCAGAGGCCCATTTTTGTGGTCAAACCTCCCCTCCCTCTGGAATAGAAAATAAAGTAAGAATTCCTAGTAGTGCAAATTTTGCCAAGAGACTGTGCATTATGCAAGATCAAGCTATCTGAACATCTAGTGAGATTAGGTGAACAGACTGCAAGCTTAATACAAAAGACTCTTCTAGACTGCTCATACTGCAAGGTTAAACCTACATAGTGAAAAATAGAAATGTTTGAGATTTCATGCATAGTATGCCTTGTCTGTCCCTGAGCTGGGCACTCACAAGATCTGACTCCCAAGTCTATGAAGACTTAATTGGCATGCTATACAGATTGCTGAAATCAGAAATGTGGGTTTTGATAATCACTGAAACAGTTCTGGCAGGCAGCCAAAGCCCCAATAGCAAGACTACTATAAATGATGTCAGTTGTGGGTTTATTCTGACTCTGTCTTTATTGAAGGTAGTTTTTCTGAATGTTCAAAACATCACTGACTGCCCTCACCTGCTATCATCTGATATATTTTAAATGGGATTGCATGGATTCTAATGGAAAACAGATAACTTGAACAGCTGCAGTATGTACTTAGTTACTTATCCCATTTTAAAAATGTACTGTAGTTCAGGACTCAGTTTGGGCTGACATACAGAGTTCTGTGGATTCAAACCGTTCTTGTTTTAAATTTTCTACTCAGTCATCAGAAAATGTGGCCCATAGGAGCATTTTTTTTGTGATCTCTGTTCTGTCATTTGAGAAGTAAGTAACTAACAAACCCTGTTCCCAGAACTATGCTTCATTTTTAAAAGATCCTGGTGCAATAAGGTATTTCTGTTTAAAAACTGCCATGTTAATTTTAGTTCTGGTCAAAATGCAAGGGAAAAATAGTTTTTTGCTAAATTGAAAAGGGCTATCAGTGCAGATGAGTAACTTTATGTTCGCTCTCACAATGAAAATGAAGAGCAAAACCCAAACCTTAAACTCCTCAATAAAAAGTCAGTGTTTTTTCTTCTTTTTTTTTTTTTTAAAAAAAAAAGTTATTTGATTTAGGCTGTTGACAAAGGAGACTTGTAACAAGCCCTTAAGAGTTTTTTAATACTGGTATTTAATCATTTATGTAAGAAAATGTAGAAATTACCCAGCTCTGATATAGTAGTCAGAACTAGAGCAGTATAATGAGTATAACCTCCAGTGTCTGCTTTCCATAATCATAATTCAGTGATTTTCAAACACTTGGTCTGGTTTTTCACATAACTTCATTGCATAGGGGGAAGGATGAAACTGAAATGGGGTGCTTCAGAGTTAGATGTGTTTTTAGTACAGTTAATATTTAATTCATCTTCCCCAATAAGAGAAAGAGAGGAAGCTGGTGAAATCTTTCCAGATGGACTTGGGGGAATCATGTCTGCCAATAAAGCAGTGAACTCTCCAATCATCTTGGATGAGGGGAGAGTATAGCACAGGAGTAATTGTAGCCGTTCAGGAGGCATGTCAAACACTAATTCCATTTAGACTGAGGCATGGGAGGGCTCTGGAATAAACTGGCTATATAGGAGTTGATGGATGTTCTCTTCCATTAATAAGAGCCGTTGTCATAATCAAAATAGAGGTAAATAATAAAAGCAGAGAGAGGAAAGATGAGAGAATGCACACTGTTCTATGACTATTCTACATTCTTCTTTACATCAACCCTAAATGAAGAATTCCTGAAAAAACTGTTTTCAGATACCACTGAGCAATGTCCCATGATGTTTTGTAGGTGTATTTATAGTGAGGATAATGCTAACATGGAAGAATATAAATTTGCCATCACAGCTTGAATGTTTTTATAGTATTGTGTAAATGTCAATGCAGTAGTGCTTTTTTAAAACTTTTCCCAAATTAAACAAACATTCAGAAAGGCATTGTGTGTGTGTGTGTGTGTGTGAGAGATGATCAATGAAGTGAATTATTGGGAGAGGGGAGGTAGCAAATGCTAACAGTATTATATATGCTTCTTTTCTTCCATAATATCTGCATGATAGCTGGAAATCCAGTTTATCTGGAGAAAATTAAGATGCCTCACCTGAGGTTACTCAGGAAATAAGTTCTATAATGCACTACTATTCGTCTGTCACCCATTCAAATCCAGACAAGATTTATGTAACAGCACATTAACAACATCTCAAGACACTCCATTACTATGTATGTGAGATGATGAATTGGTGCTGGTTCAGTCTATTTCTTAGTGGAGAAGATTCCACATCACAAAACTCTCCACCTGCGACAAACTGGGAAGTAGCTGTATTATTTTGTATGAATATGGTGTACTCCTCTGTGTCAGTTTATGATGGGTTACGTACGTGTCATGCAGTTAAATCAAAAGGGGTTGTTAGAAGAACCAAGCAGGAAAGGTAAAGCAATGGCTCAGATAAGGAGCATCCCAGCAATCCTTCAAATGCAATAGTCAGGTTTATAGCAATGAAGGGCTGCCCAACCCCAGAGACATAGCTATTTTGCCAGAGCTGAGAAACCCCAGGGTTTAGAAAAGGGTAGAGTTGATCAAGTGGCTGGAGGCTTCCTAGAGAGTATCAGAGAGAGCTGACAGGCTAGCCAGGGATTGGACAGAGACAGAGTGTGCTGTTAGCAGGACCGTGTTTCGCCCACCCAGGGATGGGAGTTAGTGGGTCAAAAATACTGAAGAAACATTCTCTGTGCGAAGCAAAAGGTAACCGGTAGAACACCTTGCTCACAGATGCATCATTCAAGAGTTCTATGCTTATCTGCAAATCGTGGAACAGGATGGTATATTCACTGTCCAAAGTCCAGCAGCAAACGGAGCAGTAACACCTACTGAGAATGGGATTGGAAATCTAATGAAAGATAAGAGCAGAGGTTGAGCCTTACTACAGAACATTGATATCAGTGTATTCTCATCTCTGTGCAACAGTAGCTCTGCTTGTAGAGGTCCATATGTACCAACAATAATAGAGATGGGAAAATGGAAAAGATCTTGTTGATCACCCTGCTGGTTTGTCCTCTATCTCTAGTTTATTCTCTAGTGTCTTGTCTTGTTTGCTGTTACCTGATACTGCTGTTGAAGAAGAGAGAGAATGTTGCCCAAACTGCAGTGTATTTTTTAAAAGTAATAAATAGTAATAGTAATTAAAAGTAAATAGAAATGTGTTTAGTGCTGTCTCCTAGCCTGTGAAAAGGGGAAAGAGAAATGATTTTGTGAGTAAAGCAGGATAGCTTCTCTGGCATATAAATACGTGTACGTTCTCTGTGCTTCATTGACTAGTGGATTTGCAAGACAAGAGCTTGTGTATGGCTGAAATCCTGGATGTGCACCTCTTGGCAAGGCAAGTGACCTTTCATTCAATCTGACCTCCCGACATGAAATGTAGAAAGGTACTTAGAGCCAACTTGTGCCTCCATTTACATGTATGTGTAACCACAGGCAGAATTTTTTCCTCAGTTACCAGGGACAGCCTTCCTATAACTTCATCCCTCACCTGCTCTCCGGTGCTTGTTTCAGTTTAAAACATTCTGTGTGTTTCTTTTTCCATTCAAAAATTGTCATTTGGGGTATAGACAGAATAGCAGAAATGACTGAAACAGACTTTGTATGCAGTATTGTTGTAGCCATGTTGGTCCCAGAATATTATAGTTTCCATTTCAGATGGCAAAATTTGATATTCCTCAGCCACCTTGTCCTGGACTTTCTAAACCAGTCCGATACTTGAATAGTTGCAGGAAATAAGCAGCCCATTGTAAATACTGGGGCAACTTATGCCCTGGTGTTATCAAGTATACCACCATTGACTTCTTGAGCGGGGGGCAAGGGATAGCTCACTGGTTTGAGCTTTGGCCTGCTAAACCCAGGGTTGTGATTTCAATCCTTGAGGGGGCCATTTAGGGATATGGGGCAAAAATTGGGGATTGGTCCTGCTTTGAGCAGGGAGTTGGACTAGATGGCTTCCTGAGATCCCTTCCAAACCTGATATTCTATGATTCTTGAATGATTGCATGTAACTTCCTGACTCATTCTGCCAGCGGTACCATTTGTATAGGGAAAGCTTGAGACTATATAGTATCTAAGATGCTGACTTTTACCTGTTAGTCCTAGTCTGGAATTTAAAATATACAATTAAACAGATTCTTGAAGACCAATATATGATGGAAACCCTTTCTTTTAAACTTTTTTTCTTTATTTTAATTATTTCACAGTAATTGTTGGAGAAACTGCTCCTCTTCTTCTGAATCCAAACTAGGCTCTTTTAGTCAGTGAGCCTTGCTTTCTTTCATGTCTTGACTGAATGTATTAATTCAAAATTAATTAATTACAATCCTTTGCCTACTTTTTAAAGTTACCTGGCCAAGATCTGTAGTATGCACTTCTTGAAACCAAAGTAAATACATTCTTCTCAAGAGCTCTGGTTCCAAGTCATTCCTAATGGATCGATTGGTATTTATGACATTACATATTAAAGCCTTGTAAGAGCAAATGGTTTCAAACACATGATTTTTCTTGTGCAACAATGCACTAGAAGGTGTTTAGGTATCTTGAAATTTGTACATATAAACATATTTTGTATATAGTGGAGGAGTATTTCAATATGGCTCTGGAGACTGACTGTGCAGCAGAAGGATAAAAAGCAATTTTAGAAAATGGACCGTTTTCTGATAGAGTAATAGATTCTGTATTATTTTTGCTGAAATTTTGACAAAAAATGTGCCAAATCTGGAACCTTGTATCCCAACATCTTTGAATTTCAGGGTAGTTCACATACAAATCCATGAATCTAGACCCGTTCCTATGGTTTTGATTCTGTCTCCGTGCAAAATCAGAAGGGACACCTTTTCCATTTCCGGTTGAGAATAAGCTAAAGCTCTTTGGCTCCATGTGAGGAGTGCATTTTGCATGTATTGATAGATACTTATATTAAACAAAATTGAACAGGAACAACTGTTATGAAATTTCCACCTTTGTAGGATGAAATTTCCTAGGAACAGATGTTCTTTTGTTCATCATTCAGGATGGTGGAAATAGTATGATATTATGACAGGTATGATATTAGTTCATGTGGCAAAATTGTTGCCATCATTGGGCAAAATCTTGAAAGCACAGATTGAGAAATTTTGGTACCATCAAATCCAAACACACCCTAGATCTGAGTTGGCCTCAAACAAATAAAACCTCATCTTCTGTTGTTGTCTTGATTCCTATACAAGGATGAAGGCATTATCCAGGGTACGTCTCCTTCAGATGGAAACTAACATTTTGTTGTCTTAGTTTCCTTTTGAATTGTGGACATCCCTGATCACCCTTGTGTTTCCATTGCAGATTTTCCCAGTTAGTCCTAAGGAACTGTGTAATCACAGGGTCATTTTTATCTTCTAAGGCTACTATACAACTGTAACCTGAGTCTACTGCTCGAGTCAGTGAACACGAGCTGTTAAGACCGTGAAGCAGATTGCTGGAACATTGCTAATAAGTGTTGGAACTATACCCCTGTTTGTGAATCTAGATATATTGCTCATAAGATACTGTAGATACAAAAGCTACATTTGTAGCAGATTGTTAATATACCTTTTAAATATCTGCGTACTCTGATTTGAAGTGATGTATCAGTAAGAAGGAAACAGAGAAGCCTAAAGTAGTGAGAGAACTTAACGATGGTGAAAAAATAAAGAATCCAGTTCTTTGGTTACTGTACCTGTGTTTTATTACTTACTGAAAGACAGTGAACCTGTAAAAATAGTCTGTTCCCAACTTTTTGAAACAATATTCTTCTAACCATTTTATCAGCATGAGCTTTTTAGGCAACTTCCTGTCAGTTGACAGTTTTTTAATGGTTTAATAGTATACCAAAATTCTTGTTGTCGTAAGAGCTTATCTGTTCTCAAGAATAGTGGCTTTTATTTAACAGTTTCTCAGACCTACTTTATGATCTGTTTGCAGTTTTTATCTAATTATAAATCCTTTCATTAATGTTCCTTATTCTTTAAGTACTAAGCACTCTTTTTGTTCTGGTGACCTCTTCTGGATTAGGTTGCCTGTAGAAGGAATAATCAGAATGGCTCTTCTTCTAACCTTCTCCCTTCTTCTTTTCTGCCTTCTCTATGCTTGCTTCTGACACAATATGGAGAGAGGGGCTGGAATGAAATGTCTCTGCCCAAGTCCGTTTGTTAATATTTGATTCATGATTAATTAACTGACTTCACTCTTAGTAGTCTGGATTTATTTTTTTTTTAAATTTTTTAAACACCTAACAAAAGGTACCTGCATACACTCCAGCTCCTAAATGCCTCAAGACCACTGTAGCATCTAACTGCAATCCAGATTTTAAAAAAGATACATAAAACATCACATCTACAAATTGTTATTTTACAGTAGGAAGCAGTGTAGTTCAGAGGATAGAGCAGACTTGAAATTAGGAGTCTTGGGCTCTGTTCCCAGTTCTTCCCTTGACCTACTGTCTGACTTTGGTCAAATCACTTAATCTTTCTTTGCCTTCATTTCTCCAACTGTAAAATGGAGAAAATCATATGTACTCCCCTTTTGCACAGAATGCTTTTTTACCTGCATATTTCAATAAGTGCTGAGCACTATTCTTTGTATCTGGCAGAAATAAAGGATTTTCAAAAGCACTCAGCATTGGCCTAAATGTTCTTGTGAAGATAGTGGTAAAACGCCCATTGATTTCTTTGGGAGCAGAGTTAAGCCATGACTTACTGGTTTTAAAAACCCCACTGCAAATGTGCAACCAATACACACATTAAAAATCTATCAAAATCTATAAATCTATTAAAATCTGTAAATGTGTGTGAATAAACATTGGTTCCTAGAATGCTGGTTCTCAACCTTTTCATACTGGGAATGTCCCAGAACCCACCTCCGTTTCTTTTCCCATGGGAAAGGCAGGGTGGTTGCAATTCCCACACATCAGATTGCAACCTCCAGGTTGAGAACCCATGTTTTATTCTGCCCTGTATGTAAGCATTCTGAGCAAGCCAATGCTGGTTAGTATTCTGCATGGGCAGAGTCACATTTCAATAAGGAAAATCCTTCACTTTCTTCTCTGAGCTCAAATACATGATTCAAAACTTTGCCATGTGAAAACCAATTTATTTCATTCTGTTCGTAAGAGGAGCTACTGGTATTGAGAGCTCATTTCTTCACATAAAATAGGAGAGAGGCATGCATTGGGTTTACCTTTAATAAATGTCACAATTTATTTAATCAAATTCAGCATTTTTACAACCTCATCAAATATCTTTTTCAATTCTACTGTCCTCTTCTCTGCCACCAAATTCTCCTGGTGAGTTGACCAGAATACTGTAGCTAAATGGCATAGAGTGAAATAGACCGTATTCTAGTCATAAAGCCACAGTGTTTTCCTGTCACGGTTTGGACACTGCCAGTGGGGCAATATAGTGACACCAATCCAACTTGTCTGAAAGAATTGAATGTTCAAAGTTCCAAAGCACATTTGGCCTCCAAATGTCTCTGAGCTCCGTCCCTCTAATGGTCATATACATGCCACAGAATCCTTTGCCAGCTGCTGCAACAACTTCTTTCCTGTCTTGTGGACTCAGACCCACACATGCACCACAATACTTAAAAGTCAGGCTGCAAGGGGCAGAGCCACAGAAGACTGCAGAAAGGGGAGGTTGTTTGGACTGCCCTGCTACTTAGCTTCATGGAACAGTGTAGTGAGCTTCTACTGTAATCCAGTTAAATGCCCACTGAGGGGAAAGTTGCAGGGCAGGAAGACAGAAAAAAGAACATGGGGACAGACTACAGAAAAATGACAAATTCCATGGCAAATATGCTCCATTTTGTGGTATGAGGAAAAAATGCAGGATCCCATGGCCACAGATTCATAGCCTCCTCTTGGGTTGCGATTAATAGGACACTTTATACATTTTAGAGCTGCTGTTTCAGGTTGTCTGCAGATACAGACGGGAGTCACTGCATCAGTTTACATTCCGCTCATATTTTTGAAGTATCTCCACAGCCATAAGGGCTAGAAATTTGATAGCCAAAAAGGCCAAAATTTGTAAGCATTAACTATTAGAATATCCACCATTATAACAGTTAATTTTGGAAGGGCTGTTAATCCTCCTGCTTCAGTCAGTCTCTTAACTGTCGGAGTTTGAAATGAGGCCTAATTGTGAGAAGGGGAGGTTATCCTACATCTGCGTATTGCAAGGTCCCTACACCTTTCTCTGATGCACCTGATTCTGGCCACTCTCCTATCCTGGAGTTGAGGGCCCTCGGGTCTGACCCAGTGTGGCAATTCCTGTGTTCTTGTGTCACTAGAAATGCACTTCCCTTTTTCAAAACAAAAGGGTAGGAAAGGGAGCAAAATGGGGAGGGGGGGTTAAATCTCCCTGAAACTTTTTCATAATTTGACAATATTTGAAAATAGTTTAAAAACTCATCAACAAGCCAATTCTTCTCCTAATGTAAGCCCTCTAAAATCAATGGAATTACACCATGGATAAATTAGGCCCAGTCTATTTCACATAGTTCATGTCAAATAATTCTGGGAAAGAATCAGTGAAAGTGTCTTGAGGCAGAACTTTCACTCAGGCTTGAAAATATCCATATGAACCAGCCCTAAGGAATGTAATGGAGAATGACTATCTAACATGTACATTTCATGAGATGGGAAAGATAGACTCCTATTGACTTCAATAGTCTTTCTGTTGGTTTCAATGAGCTTTGATTAGGCTCATAATTCTCTTTAATTCAACAGCTTTAACAATTCTAATGAAAGGATAGTCTCTTTTTTAAATTAGAAAAAATTCTGTAGAACCCTATTGGTTTAATCTCTCTTCAGTTCTACAGGACTCCTCTTCCATAAAGTAAGATTGCTGCATCTTGGTCTTCAGGGATTGAGATTGCTTTTTCACATTTGCTGTCTCTCTTTTTTTAATCTAGAACTCTTTCACAGAAATTAGAGATAGGAAAGAAATTTTATGGGATGATCTAGTTCAACAGTTCTCAAACTGTAGCACCCTCAGGACCCCATTTTGATTTTAAATTTTTCGTGGACCCCCAAGCTGGCTTCTAATTTTCCTCAAGGGTGCTCAGCCCCTGGCCCTGCCCCCACTCCACCTCTGCCTCTTTCCACCCCTTGTCCCAAGCGTGCCCATCCCTGCTCCTCCCCCACACCTCTTCTGTGCTGCTGAACAGCTGTTCCACAGCCTGCAGGAGGCACTGGGAGGGAGGGGGAGGAGTTGATCAATGAGGCCAGCAGCCCTGGACATGACTCTCAGACCCCAGTTTGAGAACTGCTGATCTAGTCCATTCACTTGTTAGTGCGAATTTGCTTACTATCCTACATTTTCTTGTGCTTAGTTCAGCCTACTTTAAAAGTCCTAAATAACAGGTTTCCACCACTTTCTGTGGGAGATTATTTCCTAATCTAATAAATCTCAGTCAGAATTTTTCCTTTTCTTCATTCTTTAACACGTTATCCCCTTTCCTGGACACTGATGAGTTCAGGGCTGCCCAAAGGAGGGGGGGGGGGAATTTGCCCCAGGCCCTGGGCCCTACAGGGGCCCCCACGAGAGTTTTCGGCGGCACTTCGGCAGCAGATCCTTCAGTGCCGCTGAACACACCCAGAGTGAAGGACCCGCCGCCACTTCTTCCACTCCGGAAATTCAGCGGCGGGGATCCTTCCGTTCCATGTCTTCGGTGAGGTGCCCCGAAGACCTGGAGCGGAAGGACCCCCACCGCCAAATCCTGAATCCTCTGGGCAGCCCTGGACTAGTTTACTCTTTAAATTTCATTTTAAAGCTTGCCTTTTCTCTTTGGCACACAATTTTACTATCTGCAAAGTGTTGAGAGATTCGGTATGTGAAGGACACAATTAAAATAAATTATCTTGACTGGCAAAGGAAGGATGGTGTTGTGGTTAATGCATTAGCTTGGGCATCAAGCTCCGGGTTCAACTCCCAGGTCTGTGTAGACTTCCTGTATGATCTTGGGCAAGGAATTTAATCTTTTGTGCTTCAGTTCCATATTTAAAATTTAGGATTGTAATACTCCCCTTCTCCCCATTCAGTCTATCTTATCTATTTAGATTGGAAGCTGTTCTGGGCAGGGGCTGTCTCTTACGTGTTTGTAGAGCAACTAGCACAATGGGACCCCAACCTTGGCGGGCACTACTAGGTGCTACCAAAATATAAATAACATGACAGTGGGCTCTCTGGCTAGCAGCTTTTCTGAGCTGGCTTCTGTAATGGTGCTGCTGTCCTTTCAGGGATATGCATGTAGAGTTAGCATGTGAGAATTTCCATAACAGTTTTTTAGGAGCAGATCTTGAAACAAAAGAAAAAAATTGACATGAAACTGCATAAATAATACAGAACACTCCAATATCCAAATGGGGAATGTCTTTCATGTAGAAACCAAAGCATCTTTTTATATGTTGCCAGGAATCTGTGATTCTGTCATAAGCTGATATTTTACTGTTTTAAATGAGAAATTATTTCAGGTTATCCTTGCCATTATACCGTGTGTATATTGCGTAAAATATCTGTCAGGGCTTTGCAGTATCTTTTTTTTTTTCATTGTGATCTTTGAAGTGCTGGTCTGACCTTTACTAACTAACCTGCTGCTGATTTCTGTTGCATTATGGGGTGCGGGGAAGAATCAGGACCTTATTTGCTGTTCCTAGCTATATTTATATATGAGGGTTCACTCTGATGACTGTTTTAAAACGTATTTAATACTCCAATGTCTAGAAAATGTGTAGCAAAAGATACTAGTTACAATTCCTTTTCCTAAGGTTCTTGCAAACATGAAAGGTCTTAGAAAGGTTATTCTACAATTGTGTTCCATGTAAAAGTCCATTAGATGAATAATACATGTTGCTCTAAAAGATGTGTAATTCAAATAGAATACGTTGAACAAGAAAGTCTCTAAGTGGCAATTAACTTCTTATATTTGAGGTACCAGTTTTATCATCCAGAAGCTAAAGTGTTCGAAGATTTTGATGCTCTCCAGAGGTTGTGTGCTTTGCCTGGAACAAGTTACTTTATAAAATATGGCACTACTGTGAGTTTAAAAATTGCCTTATTAATTTAGCAAGATACATGGGGCCAGAATCTGACTCCATTACGCAGATGTAAATGTGGAGTAACTCCATTGTTGAGAAATCTGAAATTCCTGTCTTGCTGAACTCTGAGAACAATGGAGTTTGGAGATTGCCAGTAACATCCATGATGAAGAGTTTATTTACTTATTGTGGAGTAATTTATACTTGCTTTTAAGTAAACTTCTGAAATGTATTCCTGTTTTTAACATCTTTTTGAACATAGGAAGATTGTGAAATATTATTTGAACTTGATTAGCTATCAAAGTACCTAATCTTTTTGTTTTGATTGTGCTTTTCAGTGACTACTTTGTTTAGTGTATAGATTACTTTATAAATATCTTCACATGGCACATGTCGAATGTCTCTTTAGTATAAAGGTACCTGGGTTGCTCTATCAGGTGACTCATGGGAGGGCACGCAGGGTCATGTGCTCCCCCACCCCCTGAGTTGCTGCTTGGCATGTAGTGAGCATGCTCAGTAACATCATCTGAAGCTGTTGCCCTCACTCTTTCTCCCCCTCCCCCGCAACAGGTACGGGTCATCTCTGGGTGCTCTGAACTCAGTCTTGTCTCATAAAAGATTAAAGTCTCATGCATATTTTTTAAAAGAAAGAAATCTGAGTAATTCAACACAACTGTTGACTTTTCTCAAAGAACAGAGCAACTTACTGTTCCCCATGGAAAGAACTCTTCTCTGTAGTTCATCAATGTTCTTTATCCTGCCTCTCATAAGAGGGCCCTAAAAGCCTAATGAGAAGGAGCTGGAGTCAGTTACCCAAATACTAGCCTATGCAATGTACACGTTCTTGTTAATCTAACTCTACAAAGAAAAGAATGTGAATTGCCATAATGAGCACATTTGTCTGAATAATTACCTTTCCATTCAAAGAGAATGGGTGGCCCAGGGAGAGGAAATGGGAGGGGGCAGGACTTTAGGGCTGGACAGGCAATAATTCCACCCCTCAAGAAAAATCCCTGGGAAAGGTGATACAGATTGGGACTAATTTATCCTTTCTGTGGGGACACCCCACATTCTGGGGTCATCTGAGCAGGCGTGAATAGTTGGTAGCACAGGTGTAATGGAGCCAGGATGGAGGGTAGCTTCCAGAACCATAGGGCCTCTGCGTGCATGGCCCTGGCCTCTCATGGATCCTCTGGGATAGCAGGTTTCAGAGTAACAGCCGTGTTAGTCTGTATTCACAAAAAGAAAAGGAGTACTTGTGGCACCTTAGAGACTAACCAATTTACTTGAGCATAAGCTTTCGTGAACTGTCGTTCACGAAAGCTTATGCTCAAATAAATTTGTTAGTCTCTAAGGGACCAAGTTTGGTGTGGCCTTTTTCTCAGACTGGCAAATGGCCTCCCTGATCTGTCAATAGACATCTGTTACTAATAGACACCTGTTACTAAATGCCGAGCATTGCAATATTGCAAACTAATCTCATTACACACCCTTTAATTCAACAAGCTGTAATGGCCCAAAACACTGCATTATCCCTACTGCAAGGTAACAGCATGGACCTTCACTACAGGATACTGTAGCACTTTCTTGTAAGGAATTTGTCCAAACCTGGTCACTCTCAATGTTTTTATAAATTAAAAAATAATGATAAGCGTATGAGTCACTCACTCCTCTTATTCTCCTTGATAAAAGGACTGACCATGTTCCCTCTGAACTCAATGGGAATTTTACCATTGACCCCAATAGCTGTACAGCTGTTGATTTCTTCTTATCATATAAAGAAGCTTTATTTATGTCAGTCTGGTCTCTTTTGCCTTGTATCAGAGATCAGTATCAGAATGGGAAGGGTTACAGGCTAGACAACTGGCTTGGTTGTACAAATGTATTAGTGTCAGGGTAGGCAAGCTTGCAGCTGTTCTCATGGTGGTAAATTAAAACTAAGACCAATGGCTAATTTATAAACACTACTTCTTGCAAGAGAAATAGAATAGTTTTTGGAGTAACCAGATCAGTGATCACATGAATAATTAAGCTGACATTGCAGTCACTAGACTAAATTATCTGTAATGATAAATTTAATTACTTAAAGGCCCTCTAATCATTCCCATACTGTAGAGTCTAAGAAGCTGGACTGTGCGCTGGGTAGTTTCTTGGGGTATGAAGTGGGGAAACATGGACAGGAAATAAGATTTACAGGAAGCAAGGAGTCTTGATAAACTTGGCAGAATTCTCTGATGCTACTTGGAATAATCACTAGGAGCCTGTCCAAGGGGGACGATGGCTTGTGAAATAGTGAGGGCTTGTGGGGGAAGTTCATGAGAGGGAGGGCCAATGAGCACCAGGAGCCTATTAGAGGATCAAAGAAAATGATGCAAGGTCCTGAGAGTCTATTGTGGAGAGGTTGGAATGGCTGCAGGTTGTTCATAGGCTCCAAACAGCACTCCAGTAGGCTGGCAGAGAGCTTCAGAGGACTTTGTTTTAAATAAGGGTTTAAATTTCCCAAACTGCTTTGCCAAATCTTTTGAGACTGCCTATCACTCCAGAGGGTCTCGCTTAACTAGAGACTTAACCAGAATGAGAACCTACAGTATAAGGAAGAACACTCTTAAACACCCAGATCTGCTGTGAGAACAAAGCAGAGACAGAAAATTACAGTCAAAGGAAATAGTTTATTGTATAAATGACTTTCCACGTTTGCCTCAGTGTGAAAGTCCCTTTTCAAGAGGCATGTTTCCATTCACTCCAGTGCCCTCCCTGAAGCTCTCTTTTAGAGGATGTCCGACTATTATTGATAGGGCTCTGCCAAATTCCGTCCATTTTGGTCAAAGGATTTTAAAAATCATGAATGTCATGATTTCACCTATCTAAATCTGAATTTTCACAGTGTTGCAATTATAGGAGTCCTGACCCAAAAAGAGTTGTGGGGAGTCGCAAGGCTATTGTCGGGGGCGTTGCGGAGCTGCTACCCTTACTTCTGCGCTGCTGCTGGCAGCAGCGCTGCCTTCAGACCTGGGCAGCTGGAGAGCGGTGGCTGCTGGCCAGGCACCCTGCTCTGAAGGCAGAGCTGCCGCCAGCAGCAGCACAGAAGTGGCATAGTATGGTGGTGCCTCCCTTACTTCTGTGCTGCTGCTGGCAGGGTGCCGCCTTCAGAACTGGGTGCCCGGTCAGCAATTCCCTCTCTCCAGCCACCCAGGTCTGAAGGCAGCACAGAAGTAAGAGTGGCTATACCGCAACCCCCCTAAAGTAACCTTGCGACCCTCCTGCAACTCTCTTTTGGGTCAGGACCCCCAATTTGAGAAATGCTGGTTTCCTCTGTGAAATCTGCATAGAATAGGGTAAAGCTATACTATATACACACAAGACCAGATTTCCCAGGGGGAGACCAGATTTCACAGACCATGATGCGTTTTCTGTGGCCTTGAATTTGGTAGGGCCCTAATTATTGATGATAGCACTGAGAATTACCTCATCTGAAGTATGATAATGCCATGTTTTCTCATGCTTATGGTGCTCCAGACTTACTAGGCTTCCACTTTGCAGGTCATATACTGCATTATACTTTACTGAGCAATAAGTGATCTACCTACAGCTACTGCATCTATAGGGCTATATTTCAAATGTTTGTGCACTTAATCATAAACCTCTGCCTTGGCATGTGCTAATATTTGCACAATGCGATGTGTAGTTGTGCATTCATATGACAAGACAAGGTGCAGGTTCATTGCTGCATCCATATACATTCACCAGAGTGGCCCAGGCTTGTCAAAATTGGGCCATAACTTATATAGTTTCACTCTGGGGCTTTCAGATATGTTTTTTTCCTCTGTTCTCATCCCTTCCCCAAACATATTCATTAATGGCTGCTGTCTTCATCAGTGACAGGGGGCGTCTGATTATGGGCTATGTCTTTGGAGCACTCTGTGTCTCACTGAAGCTTATAGGAATGCGAGGTTTTGATAAGGTATCAAACAGTTTGGCTCTGAGTTAGCAAAGCTTTTGATGAAACTTCTCTAGCCTTTCCCTGATCTCCCTTTGGAAAAGGAACAGGATCTGCTTGTTAGAAAGACTTTGATGGAATGTACTTTCTTCTTTTTGAATTATGAAGCACAGGCAAGAAGTTTTAGATTTTCTTGGCGCAAGGGGATATTTGGTATTGTTCTGACATTCAGTCTTTATTCTCCAATGAATTCATTTTATTTCCAGTTGAATTTAATATGATGAATTTTTAACAACGATCTCTGGTCATCTTTTCCAAATTTAATCTTTTTTTATTTTAAATAAACAATGTTTTAATATTAATCCAAAGTAAGTTGCCTTCATACTTAACCAGATTCCTGTTTTATTCCCATATTTGTAACGATATTGATGTCAGTCTTACACTTACTGGCAAATTAATGTCAGATCTAACGTGACACATATTATTTCCCTGATTTTTTTTTTTAAATTTGAAACAACCTACTGTACCTAGAGAGAAAATGACAAGTTTTTTTTCCTCTGTGAGCTTAGATTCACAAAGAGATTTAGGCATGGTGTCACTATGCATCACCACACCTAACTTCTAGGGGATCTAGAAAATCATGGTGATTCACAAAGCCTGAGTTTGTTGCCTAGCTCTCTTTACAGTGAATGGGGAGGGAGAGGTGCCTTAGAATGGGATTCACAAAAGCCAGCATGCTAGGTGGTTTGTCACCTAAACTAGCTACTAGGATGTGCTAAGCCGAGCGTGGTGTGCTAAGCCCTGCCCCTTTTCAGAGGTAGGCATCTAGGTCCAGGCTACAGGAAGGCACCTCCCTCTGCTTGAGATTTTCAGCTGCAAACCCCCTCTGGAGATAATAGTTGGAGGCTCCTTCACGGAGTCGTAAGCACAGGTGTATGCTTGGTGCAGTTCACAACCTCTCCTAACACTTGCTTCTTCTGTGGCGAGAGGGAGACCCTGGCACACATTGATTGCAGCCCCTTTTCCAGCTCCTCTTCCTCAAATTTTGGCTGTACTTTTCCCCGTATCTCCTTATTTATATACACCTTATTTGTGGGGCCACAAAGTCGTGGGGCCTGCTCCTGGCACCAGCCAATATAGCCGTCCACCATGCCAGGAGGAAGAAGATGGATGGGAGCCCCATAGTTGCAGAGCACCCTTACTTCAGATCCTCTCTTAAGTCACATCTCTGGGCCATGTTCCTCTGTGCAGTGTCCACTGTCTCCCTGGATATAAAATATTAAACAGTTAGCCGATAAACATCAGTCTTACTATTAATGTATTCAGTAAACGTTTAAAACAGATTGATAAATTAATTTTGTGACATTGTAATACCTAATGTGCACATTCAAAATGCCGCAGCAATTCCATTTCATAGCGTATGCCAGTGGTTCTCAAACTAGAGCCACCGCTTGTTCGGGGAAAACCCCTAGCAGGCTGGGCCGGTTTGTTTACCTGCTGCATCCGCAGGTTCGACCGATCGTGGCTCCCACTGGCTGCGGTTCACTGCTCCAGGCGAATGGGGGCTGCAGGAAGGGTGGCCAGCACATCCCTTGGCCCACGCCGCTTCCCGCAGCCCCCATTGGCCTGGAGCGGCGATCCGCGGCCAGTGGGAGCCATGATCGGCCGAACCCACAGATGCGGCAGGTAAACAAACTGGCCTGGCCCAGCAGGGGCTTTCCCTGAACAAGCAGCAGCCATAGTTTGAGAACCACTGGTGTATACAGAACTAGGTTCCGCAATGTTAGGACCGTTGCTATGGAACTGACATCACACTTCAGTAGCATTAAACCTTCAAACAACATCATGTAGGTTATCGCGATTGTTGGTAACTATTCTTCCACACTGAAGGTGGAGCAATCGAAAAGGAGTAATGCCTGGAATCATTTCACAAAAATAACAGAAGATACCGTTAAATGTAAACTGTGTAAGACCGAGCTAAGGTATGCAAACAGCACCAGAGCAATGCTGAAACATCCCTGTTTCCTGTGGAAAAAGAAGGCAAAAATCAAACGACGCTGACAACATTTGTTTCTGACAGTTTTTTTCACATGTTGCATTTTCTTGAACTAATGGAGTTGTTGTGCACCATGGTTAAGGCTGTGTGTCTGTCATGGAGGTCATGGAAGTCACAGATTCCATGACCTCTGTGACTTCTGCAGCAGCCAGTGTGGCTTGCTCTGGGGCTGCCCGAACAGATCAGGCAGCCCTTGGGCCAGAAGCACTGGCCGTTACTGGGGCAGTTTGGATGTGGGAGGGGGCTCAGGGCTTGGGCAGGGGGTTTGGGTGTGGGGCAGCGCTCACCTCGGGAGTGGGGGTGGCTCCCCGGAAGCAGCTGGCATGTCCCTGCAGCTCCTAGGCGGAAGAGCAAGGGGGCTCTGCACGCTGCCCACGCTTACAGGTGCTGCCCCTGCAGCCCCCCCACCCCCCCCGGCCTTCCCTCCCCGCTAGGAGCTGCACGGACATGCGGAGCTGGCTAAGGAGTCTGCCAGCCCTACCAACCCCATCCCCAGCAGGGGTCCTGGGCCGCATGCCACCGCCCGGCTCCCTATCCCCAGCGCCGGTGGGGGTCCCGGGCCATGTGCCCCAGCACCTGTGGTGCCACTGGACCATCCCTCACAGAGCACCTGCGCCCCACCTCCCGGTCAAGTTTTAGTCAGCTTATATAGTACAAGTCATGGACAGATCACGGGCCGTGAATTTTTGTTTACTGCCCGTGACCTGTCCATGACTTTTACTAAAAATACTCACGACTAAAATGTAGCCTTAACCACGATCGCTACAGATATGCTTCCTATAAGTGTCGTTGAGGGCACAGGTTTTTGTGCATTGATGAGTTTTGTAGAATCTGAATACCATATGCCTGTGAGACCGACTATAACCTCGCTACTAGAGAAGTGCGATGAAGACTGTATAAAGTCTGTCCGGGGAAAAATTGGGAAAATTCTGTTAAAGTTGCTTTCACCACTGACTGCTGGACGGCATTAACTACAGAAAGTTACATGACTGTCACTTACCATTATATTGAAATTTGAGAGCTTTGATCTGCAGTTCTACAAACCGAAAGTATGGCAGAACGACACAGCAGAAAACCTTGCTGAAAAATTAAACACTGTAGTGGAAAGATGGGGTCTGGCAAGCCATGTCTTGGCGTGTGTACACAATAATGCAAGCAACATTGTGCTCGCCAGGTATATTACAAGGGAAACTGTCAATTGCTTTGCCTATACTTTGCAGCTAGCCATAAATGATGGGTTTTCTTCAAGTAGTGTGGATCATGCTGTTGCAGCTGCAAGTAGACTAGTTGCACATTTGCACCAAAGCACCGTAGCTGAAAAAGCACTAGAAAGAAAACAAACACAGCTTTGGGTTAAGCGACACCATCTGATCCAGTTGTGTAAAACTCATCGGAATTTGGTATATGACATGTTTGAAAGACTCAGTAAGCGAAGGTGGGCTATAACAGCTGTGCTTTCAGATAGCGCTCTAACAAAACAATCTGATGCCCAAATGCTTCAGCTGCGAGATGAGCACTGGCAATTAATAGAGGATATCTTGCCAGTACTTTCCACTTTAAAATACAAACTGCCATGTCTGCTGAAAAGTCCATGTCAATTTCAAATATTTATCCAGTTCGTAACAGTCTTCTCCAAACTCACCAAAGAAGTGAAGTTTCTGTCGAAAATGGAGGTCGCTGATTCCAAGGCTGCTGTTTGTTGCTCTTGGAGCGTTGTGTGAAACCCAATGATCCTGCCATAACTACCAAACCTGTACTTATTGCCTCCTTGTTAGATCCACGCCATAAACACATGTGGTTTCTTTTGCCTGTTGTCCAGATCACTACTAAATCAAAGCTTCTGCAACTTACATCGATGTTAGAAATAGAAGAACCTCCAAGTGCTGTGGCTGAATTGAGAAGTGCTGAAATGGAAGAGCCGATAGAGCCAGTGCCGAAAAAAATGTGTGAAACTGAGACTGGTGTTATAGTGATTATAGTGGTGTTAGGTGAAGATTATACCAAAAAGGAGAATGAAGTAGAAAATGAACTGGAAAATTACTTCAGGGAGCCTTGTCCTTCATTGGAATGCAGTCCACTGGAGTGGTGGAAGGTCAATGTACAGCATTTTCCAAGGCTTGGACAATTGGCAGAGCTACCTGTGCGTTCCAGGATCGTCTGTGCCTGCAGAACATGTGTTTTCGAACGCTGGCCTTACTGTTAATCACTGCACACAAGACTGACACCAGAGCATGTAAACATGTTAAGAAAAATTAACAAAAATCAGCAGTAGAGTTGAAATTCTCATTGGACTTTTTGGGGGTTGGGGCAGCTCACGGATATTATGTAAAAGTTAAACAAAAAAAGTGGGTTTTACACACACGACTGTCTGGTTATGTTGTTAGTAAAGACACTTGACAAAGATAATGTTTACGTGGGGTAGATTGTGAACTCATTAATGATTAAAAAAGTAACCGTTTAAACTATTACAATTGTATCGTTTAAACACTATTCCCATCCCTACTGGACACCTTTTGAGGAGCAGTATGCGCTGTCTGGGGGCTCTCGGCTCGGTGTCCTCCTTAGGATCTCTCATTTTGACCCTGTGACCCTTTTGACCATTTTGACACTGTGACCCTCACTCCTGTCCTTTTTTTTTTTTTGGTTCATAAGTTGTCTCCCGTGCTTAGTTGATGCTTGGGTCTGGTGACTCCTCCCTTAGACTGGAGGTGGGGGGGGCTTCAGATGTGGGCAGGCCCACACCCGCCCATCCCCAGTGCTTCAATAGGTGCAAACCCTCTCTGGGAGTCAGATTCCTGTGCCATTTTTGTAGGAAGATGGGGGTGGATGAAAGGAAGAGGAAGAAACCAATGGTTCTTTCATTACTTATCCACAGTGTAGCAGCTTCACCACTGGGCCAGAGAGAAAGTGAATTTATGCACATGGGAATGACTCTAGCCTGGTGGTTAGAGTATTCACCTGGGAGGTGGGAGACCCAGGACCCGGTTCCAACTCCAGTGACTGCTAGCTAGTTATCCACAAAGGAACAACTTCAACAGAATATCCCATAGCCCAGTAATTAGGGCACTCATCCGTGAAGTGGTGGCAGATCTCTGGCCCAAAGGAGGGAAGGGGAGGACTTAAACCAACGGTCTCCAAGATCTCAGGTGAGTAACCTAACCATTATGCTAAAAGTTATGAGGGAGATCTTCTTTTCCTCCTCCCACATGTCTTGTCTTGTGTAAGTTTGCCTACAGGGACCCAATCTGGTAAGTAAGGTCTGCTCATGCCAACCAGATCAGGCCTGGAGGTGAGTTAGGTGGCAGGCCACCTAGTTTTCCCCCCCAGTTTATGTATTACTCTGAGGCTTAGGTGACCAGATGCCTGGCATGGGGATGCCATGCACGTGCACTGAGGTCAAAACACATGTGCCTAGAGAACTTTTACTGCAAAAATTTAGACACCAAGCAATTTTAGGCACCTAAGGGATTCAGGGGGCAACTGAGTGGGGGGTTTCTGAATCTCACTGGGACTTGCTTCTGGGATTTAGGTACCTCAAGTCCTTTTGTGAATCCAACCCTTCCTTGTCAACTTCCAAATACTCTTACCCATTTTAGTAAGTGATAGTAAAGCTGCAGTCAGGTTCAAAGCTGGGCCTGACTCAAAACCTCAGTTCTAAACACTCCCAAATGCTAAGGCCAAATCTGATTTTTGAAATTGGTGCCCATCCTTAGATTAGCTAATACACAACGTTTCTCTGACTGGTCTCCCACAGTTCGTATCACTGCCCTCTACAAGATAGATTGTCTCCGTCAAGTGTGTGATCATGTTGCCTTCTACTGATAAAACTGCAGTACTGACATGGGTATGTGTGATGGGGTTACACCCCTCCCCCCATCACCTTCTAGAGAAGGGGGAAAAGCAAGTAGAGTGATGCTTTGCATCTGGGCGTGACTGACAAATTGCATCACAGCCAGAGGGAACAGAGCTAGCTAAAGACCCATTTAGATTCAGTGCAGTATAATTTCTCACTTATTTAGGGGAGAGTAATAGACTCAATCCTTGGTCCAAGCAGTTCTTTCCCCAACATGATCGGTAGAAGGGAGCCACATTTGATCAAAGTCTCTGACTTGGTCTGTTGCTTTGGTAAATGGCCTCTTCCAAGGGTGGTTTCTTTTTCTTTCCAGCCATTTCCCTATTTGGGGTTGGTGGCTTTTATAGCCTTCTTTCAAAACTCATGATTGTACACTACACTGTCATGCAGATAGGTCTTTCTGAGGTCCACTGATGCCCCGAGTCTCTGGTCTGCCATTTGGTCATCTTCCATCCGCAATCCATAGCCACCCTACCAACATCTCCGCTTTCCAGTCTCTGCTGGATATACCCTTACCAGTGTAGCCTAGCCTCCTTCGACTTGTCATAGATTGGAGCAAGCCACGTTCGGCCACAAACAACCTAATTTAGTTTCCTATCATGAAGTGTCCAACCTCTGACCCTGTCTTCATTTCCATGGCAGAAAGTACACTGATTTTCTTTCTTATGGCTGGCCAAGTCTTTGTTTAGAACGTTAAGATGGGTCAAACTACAGGTTTTTACACTCTTCCTTTTAACTTTATAGGCATTTGTTTGTCACAGAGAACTGGAGTCAGCTCCCTCCTTTTGAACCACACAGCTTTTTTACAATGCTTGACATCACTCGGAAGGACAGCATCATCCACAGCAATTGACCTTAGGTATTTAAATTCTTTCACTCTCTTCTAAGCTCTCTGCCTGTGATATGCTATATAGTGAGTCCTCCTCTCTGTTATCTTCGGCTTGGTCTTACCAGTGTTCACTCAAAGTCCAGCCCACTCAGAGCTATGTTGCAGTTGGCTTGCTGGGTCTTAATCTTCCACATATATCTGACTAAGTCATCAGTGAACAGCATGTTCCAAGGTGTTTCCTTTTGTATAGTCTCACTTATTGCACCCATGACAACTGCAAACAAAAAACTGCTTTCCACGATGTAGGCTAATGTTTACTGGAAATTCTCTAACTGTAGCCCCATTTAGTTTTGACTGCAGTAGTCACTCCAGCATACATATCCTGGATAAGATGGATATATCTGCCTGGCACACCTCTCCATCGGAAATCCCACTAAACTAGTTCTCTTGGTACATCATTATACGCCTTCTGCAAATTCACAAAGACCATACCTGGTTGCCATCTCTTTTCTGTAAACTTCTCTGAGGATCCATAATGCAAATATGGCATCAATTGTGCTCTTCCCAGCATGAATCTATACTGACCCTTCCAAATTTCAACAGTTCTATATAGATGCTCTTCAGTAATCTTCTCCTATACTTTCATAACATGGGACATCCGCTTAATTGGATGATAATTAGCACACAGTGTAATATCTTGTTTGAGTTTAAAAATAGGCACCACCAAGCTTTTACACCATTCATCTGGCTTTGTTCCTTTCTGAAGAATACCGTTGGACAAACTTGTAAGATACTTGATTTCTTCCCTTCTCAATGATTTCACCGCATCCCGTGGTACTTAATTTGGCCCAGATGCTTAAGTGCCTCTGTAACCTTTTCCTTTATCTGCCAGGCACCAGTTTGGTTTCCTTCGGTTCTCCTCATTCATCACTCTTTCAAAATTATCACTCCAAACATTGATTCACCATTTGTTTGCAATATACCAAATTCATTTGTAATGTAAGCAAACTCTTTCACATCCCTCATTTTCTTTCTTGACTTGGTGAGTCTCTCCCTCATGTCCTCCTGGTGGGTTATATAGTCATCACAGCCTATACTTCTGGCTGTCACAACATCTTTTGGGCTCCTTTTGGGCTCCTGTATATGCCATCTTATCACTACTACTGGCCTGCCATTTTTTTTAAGATTACCTTTTTTTCCTCAGTGGATTCACCACCAAATCTCCCCTCTTATCCTTTTTGGCATTGGTTTAATCACTCCTAGGACTTCATATGCTGTTTTCAGCAAAGTTGACTTGAGTTTGAACCAATTGTCCTCCATGCATTCCGGTGTGCAGTCAGGAAATCTACACATTGCTCCTTCTTTGAAGGGTTGTTTTTTTTTTTCATTCTCATCTTTAAGTTTCCACCACTTAGGCTTTTCCAGTGCCCAGGAGTTCAGGTGCTTCCAAAGTCTCTGCATTCTGAATACCACAAGGAGAAGTCTGTGCTGTCTCACAATGCACTTGCCAACTATTATCTTACAATTGATTATCCCTGATCTCTCTGTTGTTGTTAATTATTACTATTATTATTTATTATTAAAAGGAACTCAATTTGGGACTTGTTATACTGGTAGAGGACACTTATGAGATGGCTTTCCCTCTTCTGAAAGAGTGTGTTTGAAATTGACAAGGCTATAGGGTTATTTCCCCCTCTAAGTTTCCAGTTCCAAGGTCATGCCCTCCATGGACTGTTTCATATCCACCTTCACAGTTCCAACATATTCATGTAGGGGCTTTTCACTACTGCACTAAATCAGTGTCAGTGAAGACGTGATAAGACTCTGTGTTAAGTTGATGTAAGTTATGTTGCTCAAGGGGGTGGGTTTTTGACACCCTGAGCGACGCAACTTACATCTACCTAAGCGGTAGTATAGACATCTGCTCCAATAATTACCTTCTGATTGGATAGTGTATTTCAGGTAAGGCACAACAACTCATCAAAACACACCCTCTTTTACCTTTTGATCCTCTCCCACTTACTGTATGGATAGTTACCTCTTTGCAACACAGTTTTACAGTCAGCAGTTGGTCTGACATTCTGGTAACCACTATCCTACGCCGCTGCATGGTTTCATCCATAATAATGCCAGTGTCCTTTCAGAAGGTTGAACCTCCTGAATTTTGTAATCTCTATCGGTATCTTGGCTTTGCAACCTTTCCATCTGGTCTCTTGTACACGGGCACTATTTTCTCTTCGAGACTTCACATCGCTCCAAACTTCTTCAAATCAACGTTCCTACATTCCAGCTTACTAACTCCCTTCTTTAACTTTAGCAGCCCTTGCCACAGTCAGACAAGGCTGTTGTATGCTGCTTGCAGGGAACACATTAGTTCTATGTGGTTCACACAATCACATCTATTGGATGAGCTTTACAGGTTGGCTGTCCAAGCCTGACACGTTTTAGTTTGAAACTGGAGTTTTCCTCTGCCTAGGTGTGTTGCCTGCCCCAACAAGACTTATCCAGTGGTATAGTAAGTTTGGGTCCCCCCCCGCCCCACCAAGGCATAATTTCATATATATTTTGATCCAGTCATTTCATTGATGGAAGCTGTGGGCATTTGTTTAACAATTCTATGTTGCATGAATAAAAACAAAACAAAAAAAATCAATGAAAAAAAATAAATTACTTTCTAATACCCATGGGGGGGGGGGGAGAGAGAGGTTGTCGGTGCTTATCTAGCACCTAGATACTACACTGTTTAGTCCAGATTTCTGCACAGCACAGGAGGGATGGTTAGTTTAGTCTTCATGGCAGTTTGGTCCTTTTGATTCTCTGAGACTGCAAAAAGTGGGGATTTTTCATCTAGTTTTTTTGTTTGAGATCTCATTGTGCTGAATATTTATTTGTTCTCTTAAAAACTGAACAGAGTGGCTCAGGAGATAGTCACCCCAGCTATGCCACAAGCTTAGAAAGAGGCTGAAATTATTATATACATCAGAACAAGGGTTCTCAAACTTCTTCCTAATGTGGACCATGTCTTAATAGAGAGGTTGGTCTTGGGGAACACATCCTGTCATATTTGAGATCATATCATCTCTGTGGCACGGCAGAGGGCACATAGGAAGTGCCATACTAGATCAGACCAATGGCCCTTGTGGTCCAGCATTAGTTAGCAGCACCAACAGTTGGCATGGAAATGTAATATTAGGAAAGTATTTAATGCATTTTTTTTTAAACAAAAATGTAGGTTAGAAGGTGGAAACATAGGGGAAAGGCAGCAGGACATCAGCTCTTTGCCAATCCCAGTCAAAGAACTCCTGAACAACAGGACAGTAAGGTATTCAGATGCTACAGTGAAGTGTGGCATGTGCGTAGACCAAGAGAAGGGGAAAACAAAGCAACTTTCAGAAGTACAGTGATCTCTATTAAATGGGTTCACATTTATCATTAGCTACTCTCCCTCACCGTTAGTTGACATGTTACTTACATATTTTGAATACTCATACTTCATCATAGAATTATTTCTCCTTCATGCACAGTGGGTGGGTACACAGAAAAATAACCCATGACAGAAAAAAAACACCTCTCTTGATTTGGGCTTTTATGTCAAATTCTGTCTTGATTTACCAGGTATACAACCGTAATGAAATGAATAGGGCTACAGGAGGTATAGGTCACAGCCGTATTTAGGCTTTAATTTGCTCCCTATTTTTTTTAATACAGGATTTATTTTAAATTTAATTATTTTGTTCTCTATTTATTTTAAAATCAGTATGAACAGACATCTGGGTTTTATGGCCTAGTAGGATCTTTTAAGCCTTTTGCAGTTCAGACAATCAGCTATTTCAAGCTGTTCTATGTGCTGACCTTCAAAGCTGGAGCAACAGCCGCAGCTTGGGGAGAATCCAGTATTTTCTGCAAAGCCAGGATTTCAAGAAAACAATTTTCTTTTCAAATTGGAGAAAAGCTTTAAAGTCTTCAGCTCCTCCCACTGCCACATCACAGAAAGAGCTGTCGCTGACATATCAGCTTTTGCGAAGAGACTGGCTTCTACTCAAACGGACAGCATTGCACACCATGATGGCTTAGACTGAGCCACATTCATTGTCTTGAAGGCTGCTTTCCACCTCAGACATTGTCTTGAATGCTGCAAACAGAATCCAGGCCTCTGAAATTGTACTACCTCATATGCAAAAATACACTCGCTCACTTCTTACCAAAGTTTGAGTGGGAGGCTAGAAATGTTTAAGGCTGATATAATCAGTTTTAATGAAATGTTTAAACAATAATTAAACTAACCATCCCATTACTTGTCTTCACTCTTTCATGGACTGATTAAAATAATGGAGGATAATGTCACTAATGAACTGATTGTCACGGTATTATGCATATAGCATGTCTCCAAGCCACACAGAGATTGCCATCAATCTAAGTCACTTCATAATGTTTCATTGCTTAGCAGACTTCTAGACAGCAGGGACACGGTCCTTGAGTTGTACTAGCTTAATATTTTTTTCAGTAAAAGATGTAAATGCTCATGAGTCAGGGCAAAAGCCCACCAGCATCTGCCTGAGTGTAGAAAAACATCCTCTTGGGGCATGTTTTTGGTGGGGTTTTTCTTTTTTGTTTGTTTGGTTTTTTTAAATAATTTTCCAGGAAGGGTTTTTGTAGACCTGTTACTACCATTTGTGAAGTAATGGCTGGATTCTGCCAATCATTTATATTGGACATAGAATTATTAGTAAGACAACAGTGTAGGAACTGAGTCCTGCTATGTTAGCCACAGATGCAAAGAAGCTGGCAGCTAGACTAGCACTTCGAATATTCTCCCAAAACAAGCAGCCCAGCACTCAGATAAGAGGCTGCAAGTGTGAGCTGAACACTTCCGGTTGTGTGAATATACCATCAAAGCGATATTTGGGGTGAGCAGATGCAAAAGAACAGGCACTGATGCTGAGTCTTCTTTGGAAGGTAGGGGCAAGGTCTGGGGACAGAGGAGAAAAGGTGGCTTTAAGACACTTGTCTGTTTCGACCAACCTGGGCCACCTTGTGTCCAAACCAGGCACTTGAATAAGGATACCCATAGGGACCACTTTACTAGCAAAGGATTAAGCAGAGCACAATGCACTCCACCACTACTGTCTGTCCTATGCTGTACTGTGCCACCCAAGGAATCTCCTGCAGCAGAGAGATTCTTGGCTGCCCTTGAGTGTGGTTAGGCTAGTTGTTGGCCCTCTGCTATTTAACCAAACCATGGAGTACAGTCCTGAATGCATATGGGAACAGGCCAAAAGGAGTCCACCACCCTGAGAGGAGGTGGCGAGACTGCTATGAGGCTGTACCATAATCAAAGAAACCTGAAAGGTACAAAACTCCTTGCTGGGAGCAGGGGGGCAAAGAACCAAAACTATGTGTCTCTAACAGACTGCACAGCCAGAAGACTCAGAGGGGAGTGAAAAAATGCATTCTGGACAAAATGTGGGGTGGCTTAGTTCCCTGTAACTAAGATATATCCTGCCTTTGTGCAGAGTGTAAGGCTAGATGCTACAGCTTTTGGTTGTTAGTCTTTCGACTGATTTTTTTTTTTTTTTCCCCTCTGTCTGTGTACTTGGACCATTTGAGTCTTTCATATGAGTTGTTGTGCAAAATTCTCAAACAATCCTATGAGGTGAAACAGTTCCTATCCCCTGAGATGAAGTCAGTGAGCTTGGTACCTACCCTACTTGGGACCCTCTGTCAAAGTAGGGCATTTGGTGGGCCGTGTACTGACAAACACATGGGAAACACCTATTGCTCATAGACGAGAGAAATTTAAGGGGCCAAAAGAAATTATGGCCATTGTTGGAGATTGTCATAAATATAAAGGGAAGGGAAAACCCCTTTGAAATCCCTCCTGGCCAGGGGAAAGCTCCTCTCACCTGTAAAGGGTTAAGAAGCTAAAGGTAATCTCGCTGGCACCTGACCAAAATGACCAATGAGGGGACAAGATACTTTCAAAAGCTGGGAGGAGGGAGAGAAACAAAGGGTCTGTGTCTGTCTGTATGCTGCTTTGGCCAGGGACAGAACAGGAATGGAGTCTTAGAACTTTTAGTAAGTAATCTAGCTAGGTATGTGTTAGATTATGATTTCTTTAAATGGCTGAGAAAAGAATTGTGCTGAATAGAATAACTATTTCTGTCTGTGTATCTTTTTTGTAACTTAAGGTTTTGCCTAGAGGGATTCTCTATGTTTTTGAATCTAATTACCCTGTAAGATATCTACCATCCTGATTTTACAGGGGGGATTTCTTTATTTCTATTTACTTCTATTTTCTATTAAAAGTCTTCTTGTAAAAAACTGAATGCTTTTTCATTGTTCTCAGATCCAAGGGTTTGGGTCTGTGGTCACCTATGCAAATTGGTGAGGCTTTTTATCCAACATTTCCCAGGAAAGGGGGGGTGCAAGTGTTGGGAGGATTGTTCATTGTTCTTCAGATCCAAGGGTCTGGGTCTGTAGTCACCTAGGCAAATTGGTGAGGCTTTTTACCAAACCTTGTCCAGGAAGGGGGGTGCAGGGTTTTGGGAAGTATTTTGGGGGGAAGGACGCGTCCAAACAGCTCTTCCCCAGTAACCAGTATTAGTTTGGTGGTGGTAGCGGCCATTCCAAGGACCACGGGTGGAATACTTTGTACCTTGGGGAAGTTTTGACCTAAGCTGGTAAAGATAAGCTTAGGAGGTTTTTCATGCAGGTCCCCACATCTGTACCCTAGAGTTCAGAGTGGGGGAGGAACCTTGACAGAGATCCTGGACTACATAGAACTTTGGTCATTTTGGCAACTCCTAACATATCCTGCCGTTATAAATGAATGAACCCAGATAGATGAATAGGTCTTTTCTATTCCTAACTCTGAGTCTAATTTATATACCTTTAGGAGTACATTGAATTAAAAAAAAAAGTGAAGGTGTTGTATGTGAAGTGCATTTGTTAAGTTAATGATTGTGAACATGATTAAATGGTCTACACAATGACCATAAAGTAATGTGTTATCCATATTACCTGTTCAAAGCTCACAGACAAATTGATTTCTGTAATATGTCTCTACAGCACTGACATCATAAATACAGAAGTCATGGAAAGGAGCATAGCAATTAATTTGTGTCATCACTGAATCAATATTGTAGGAGGTAGCCTGAACCAAAAAAAGTCAGTAATATGTTTAAAATTTATTAAAAAGATAATGCTTTCTAAAAGTATACTATTGGGATTAACGTGTAAGGAATTCTTAGGCATCAGAGAAAGTGGTTTTGTTTCCTGTTCATAGGTCTGACTTGTTTCTAGTGCAGATTCTCTGTTTCTTTCTCTAGGAACTGAAATTGGGATTTTTTTTCCTGCTGCTTCCACTGGAGTCCTTAGAACAGGATCAGGTCTCTATCCACATCCACAATCTACCATTTCTGTTGTGTACAAAGGTATGTAAAGAGGTTTGATGTTTTCCATCTTAGCTCACCAAAACAATTCTGTGTACAACTTCATAGCTGTAGCCAGTCCTATACTATACACAATACAACCTACACATTTTATTTCCTCAAGGCAACCTTTCGTATGTTCTTCATGAGGAGCTTTATTATCCTCCTTCTAGTTTGATGATGTAACTGCACCCACTGTGTCTGTGATCATAGTGTGTGAAATGACTCGTCTACCTTGGGAGATCAGTAGTATGCTTCAAGTAAGGGGCAAAGGATTGCCTGGTATCTGCACATATTTCAAGTAACCAGCTATATTCAGTATCTGCATGCAAATTTTAATTAGCAGACTAGATTTCTACACGTAGGGTTCCAAAGAGAAACAGCCAGCAAGTTAGTGAAAAATCTAAACATTAGACAGAAAGGTAAGAAAAGCCGAACCATTTGTAACCTCATTCAGCCCTTCATGGGATTGTGTGTGTGTGTATAACTGATGGAACTGCAGGACCGTCTGTGTATCTGAGGCTAGAATGTGGTTCTTTGGTTCAGAGTTTTGTCTTAGAAAGTCCAAAACAAACTAGCATAGAGCCTGCTCTGTGCAGCTCACCAGCAGCGCCACATAGTGCGTGATGTTTTCCAGCAGATTTTATTATTGGTTATCACTCAAACGGTTTTTATTTTTAGTTTTTTCTTTAATATTATTGTGTGAAAGAGTCAGACATTGAGAATGTAGGTGGGGTCTAGAAAAATAGCTGTACACAATTCTTTCAGTGCACTTCTAGTCTCATCTGCATTACCCTCTCTGTTATATTCAGTGTTCAAGGACTGACATAAGATGCTAGCTGGGCCAAATTGTGTGGTGACTTTTTTTTTTTTTGAATTTGTTCCATTTTCATGTTATGGATTTAAAAAAAAAAAAAAATCCAGAGAACAGTCCTATGTGTTCAGCCTGAAATAACATTTTTTAGGCTTGGCTAAATTCAATTTTTACTTTGAAAAAAAAAATTTTTTTTTAGTGGATAATAACGCTTATTTTTAATTTTTTTTCTTTTTATTTCAATGCCCACAGTTGTGGGAAATTATGGTGGCTTAGACAATTTAATGACAGACGTGGAGATTCAAGAAGTTAACTGTTAAAGATATTTGCTTTGTATATTTTGATGTGATATTGACAATGTTTAAATCAGACTTGTTCTCAAACAGCGTTTTTCTTACTTTGCCTATTTGTAAATTTTGATAAACTATTTCCATTAATAAATAATAATCAGTTTGTGTGTACAGTAAAATCAACATTTGGAAAGATATTTTATCAGTAAACGTACTTTAATTTTGTTCTCTCTCCTTAAGTCTCCATGACGGAGCATAACTTTGCAATCCTCTAACATGCAATATCATTAATGATCTGGAGGATGGCATGGATTGAACCCTCAGCAACTTTGCAGATGACACTAAACTGGGAGGAGTAGTAGATACGCTGGCGGGTAGGGATAGGATACAGAGGGACCTAGACAAATTGGAGGATTGGGCCAAAAGAAATCTGATGAGGTTCAACAAGGACAAGTGCAGAGTCCTCCACTTAGGACAGAAGAATCCCATGTACCGCTATAGACTAGGGACCGAATGGCTAGGCAGCAGTTCTGCAGAAAAGGACCTAGGGGTTATGTTAGAGAGCTTATTCCTTCACTCTCCCACTTCCCTGGTCCTTCTCGCATGAACAGAAAGCAACAATACCCGAAGTCTGAAGGTGCAAACAATTTGATGTTTATTGGGGTGAACTTCCAGCAAGCTTAAATACAAGTTCCTTTTTCCTTATGTCCAAATCCCAACTTGCTTCCTGTTTGCCCCTAATTTATATAGTAATATTCTTAGCTATACCTTAACCAATCATTCTACTGAAATTTAACTAACCAATCCTAACATATTGTAACATGATTAGCTAACCAATTATATCCCACCACAATAATTAGATTACACCCAGCAAAATTAATTATACAGCAGACAGAAACAATCACAGAACCAGACAGAGACCATGCCAATAAACAATAGCAAAGTGGGAACTATTATGACAAAACAATACAGAAGTAAGGATTTCACAACTACATCTATAAAGACATAAGAGTTTCCCAGCTGTGGCTATTGATAAGTGAGTTCTTACCAGACAGGAAACTATCAACCTCAATTTCCTTTTACATCTTCTAGGCACTTCCCTTTCTCTGGAGGTGATAGGCACTATCAGGATAGGATTGTATTCCTAACAGCCCAATAGCACCTTCTTTCAATGTGACTAGTTTGGAATGTGAGGATGTGACCGGTTGCTTCCCAGCTTATGGCTGCCTCTGTTGCTTAGCCAAAGGCCTTAGCCTAAGAACAGGGCCTCAGACTGTCACAGTAAGAGAAGGACCTTACACTGGCAGCAGTGATTTTGATTCTTTCTTTTATACCTCTAACTAGCCAAGTGATGATAATACACCTAAATTCTTAAAGTACGGGCCTTTACAGACAGGCCTGAATATCTATATCCTAACAGGTTACAGTGGACAAGAAGCTGGATATGAGTCAACAGTGTGCCCTTGTTGCCAAGAAGGCTAACAGCATTTTGGGCTGTATAAGTAGGAGCATTGGCAGCAGATCAAGGGATGTGATCATTCCCCTCTATTCGGCACTGGTGAGGCCTTATGTGGAGTATTGCGTCCAGTTTTGGGCCCCAAACTCACAAAGATGTGGAAAAAGCCCAGCAGAGGGCAACAAAAATTATTAGGGGGCTGGAGCACATGATTTATGAGGAGAGGCTGAGGGAACTGGGATGTTTAGTCTGCAGAAGAGAAGAATGATGGGGGATTTGATAGCTGCTTTCAGCTACCTGAAAGGGGGTTTGAAAGAGGATGGATCTAGACCAGTGGTTCTCAAAGCCGGTCTGCCGCTTGTTCAGGGAAAGCCCCTGGCAGGCTGGAGCAGCTGTTTACCTGCTGCGTCCGCAGGTTCAGCCGATCTTGGCTCCCACTGGTCGCGGTTTGCCGCTCCAGGCCAATGGGGGCTGCAGGAAGGGTGGCCAGCATGTCACTTGGCCCACGCTGCTTCCCGCAGCCCCCATTGGCCTGGAGCGGGGAGCTGCGATCAGCCGAACCTGCAGACTCGGCAGGTAAACAAACCACTCCGGACCGCCAGGGGCTTTCCCTGAACAAGTGGCTGAACAGTGGCTTTGAGAACCACTGATGTAGACTGTTCTTAGTGGTAGCAGATGACAGAACGAGGAGTAATGGTCTCAGGTTGCAGTGGGGGAGGTCCAGGTTGGATATTAGGAAAAACTTTTTCACTAGGAGGGTGGTGAAGCACTGGAATGGGTTACCTAGGGAGGTGGTGGAATCTCCTTCCTTAGAGGTTTCTAAGGTCAGGCTTGACAAAGCCCTGGCTGAGATGATTTAGTTAGGGACTGATCCTGCTTTGAGCAGGGGATTGGATTAGATGATCTCAGAGGTCCCTTCCAACTCTGATATTCTATGATCAGCTCTGCCTCATAAAATGGCTGCTGCTCCCTTGCAAATTTAAGAAGAGGCAGTACACAAAAGTCAGTCAAGTTGTATAGAGCTCAGTTGTACAGTGCCAGATATGAATTCAGACCTCAAACAGAAGCAATGCTAATACATTGAATTGTCATGCCACCTAGCTGCCTTTGCAAATGTAGATGCATGGCCAGTGTCACTTGGAGAACCTCTTTCTACTAATTGAGGCTTCAGCAGGTGGAAAATAGTTTTGGTTCAGCCTTTGAAATGTTACAGAACTTTTTTGCTAGGTTATATATTTTGGAGCCAGTGGCCAACTGTAAAGCTAACTTTTCTGCAACTGTGACTGTAGTCATCTCTCTTGAATCATAACCATCTCACATTATTGCTATCTGGTGCATCTCTCTGCCAGTCACAAATTATTCTCTACTGCAGTGGCTCTAGACTATTGCACCCCTTTCAGGAGTTTGATTTGTCTTGCATTCCCCCAAGTTTCACCTCACTTAAAAACTACTTGCTTGGAAAATCAGACATAAAATATAAGTGTCCAGTGAACTAGTACTGAAAAATTGCTTCCTTTCTCATTTTTACCATATAATTATAACATTCATCAACTGGAATATAAAGATTGTACTTTATTTCAGTGTATAGTATACAGAGCAGTATATAAACGAGTCATTGTATGAAATTTTTAGTTTGCACTGACTTTGCCAGTGTGTTTGATGTAACCTGTTGTAAAACTAGGCAAACATCTAGATGAGTTGAGGAATCCCCTGGAAGACCTCTGTGTACCCACAGGGGTATGCGTATCCCTGGTTGAGAACCACTGCTCTATAGCATATACATGAGTGCTTTGTGCAATTGAGTTTCATGTAGTATTGTGTTAATTTGCCAGATTTTATTAGACAAGAAACTGGATTACTGTGGTTTTTAATATATATGAAAATGAGATTTTGATATTAAAAATCTCAATTTTCTTATATTAAAGGAGCTGTTCACAATGTAAAGTAACTATTTCAGTGCAAACCTTTAGCATCATCACAAGTATTAATTCTGGGACTAAGGCAGAGGAATTTTTTTTTTTAAAAAAAAAAGCAGGAACAAATGAACTCTACCTCTCCTTAGTCATGTGCTTCTTTCCTTCAGCATCTTTTCTTGGCCATCCCTCTAGGTAATAGCTTTCAGAGGGGCGAGACAAACAAATCCAGTTAACTCTCAGGTCCATTATTGCCCATGTTTGCTAACCCTGACAAGCTGTTTATAAAACATTCCAGGTGTATTAGCTGAAAATATTGAATTTTCTAAAAGGTGTCCCGGTAGACTTTTCAAGTTATTGACTTCAAGAGAATATTGGGTAAATTCCTGGCAAGAGGAAAATTAGAAAAGCAGCCCCAAACAATTGGGCATAAGTCAAATAAAGCACAAGGAGAAAAAGATGACAGTTTTATTAAGCTTTGCCACAGTAACACACACACACACACACTACAGGAACTGAGTATCATAGAATTCTCTATCTCCTTCCCCACACCTTCAAATACACCAGCTCACACCACTGTCATTTGCTTACAGACCAAATGACTCTTCAGCCATAGTGAACCACTGCAAAATCTATTGTAGGTGTAGCTGTCACAGTTGAGGTGTGTGTTTTGTAAAAAATACACAAAACAGAAAAACCACACACCATGTTTGGACCTATAGTGTTTTTGTGGTGTACACTAACAGTACTATATTTAGACTGAGGAAAATGGGGTTTTTAAGTATTAAAATTGCTTTAATAGATTCATTCATCACATTCTCATGAAGTTAATCTTTTATGAACTGCTCAGCCTTATGGAAAAGTGGGCTATATGTTGCCCAGCACATATGTTAATACAGAAGACAGAGGGAGTTTCATTTAATGAGGAGTACCTCATTAGCAGTCCAGAGAGAGGGCTAGAGAACTCCCAGTGATGTGAAATGTGTATAACACACTGGCTAATTATATTAGAGGTGAATTTTGTGGTGTCTCTGGCAGGTAGGCATAACAAATAATTTCTGTGCAAGCTCTGCGAAGTGAGATGGTGGCTGACTGAGAGGTTGTCTCTGAGGGAAAGGTTCACACAAAGTCCAAAGCCAAGGCCAAAGAGAAGGGAGGGAGAAGAGTTCTTACAGGGAGTTGCAAGGATCCAGGAGGTGAATATAAACAAACACTCTCTCTTTACTTTGCTTTAGGCAACAAGCCATTTGGAGTTGGTCATTCTCCTTTGGCCTGTCTTTGGCTTCATGTGTTTAAGTAGTGTCTGGCTGTACTGGTTATGAACCTGTGTTAAGTGGGGACAAACACAAATCTTTCTTTGATTAACTCCACATGGTCGAGTCCTGTGACAGGGCCTGTATTAATTGATGCAGCTTGGAGCTCTGAGCAACTTTGAGATGTAGGACCCAGATCATGACCCATTTGGGAATGATCTTCAACAACTGGCCAATCCTTTTACCTCTCTGCACAGACTCATTTTAAACACACCCCCTTTGCTATTGCTCATTGACCTGCATGTTCTCTTACACTTTCCACCTCTGGACTCTTAGCCAGAATAGCGCATAGATTCTTCCACCTGCTGGCTGGGCTCTGTAGCAGCCAGAATATCTCCTAGGCTAGGGGATGAAGGACTTCAGAGCAGCCCATATATCTGCTAGAAGCTAGGCAAAAAGCAAGATTTCGAAGGCCTTGTATGATAGCAAATGAGCTATCACCCCACCCCATCCTAGATAAAAATACCAATACCAGGGGTCTCCCACATTGCAAGTACCTTAACTACTAAGCTAAAGGTAATGAAGGAAGTCCTACTTTCTCATTCCCTCTCCCCACCCGTATAGCCATTTTGTGTGGAGTTATGAGCCTGTCTGCAGGGCCTGATATGGTAGGTGTGCTCAGAGGCTGCCTATTCCCCCAAGTTTATGAATGGCACTAGGGCTTAGGCACCTGGACCCCTGGAGTGGGGCAGTAGCACCCCTGTTCAGAGGCAGAAACATGGGCACTTTTACTGCAAAAAGTTTAAGCTCCAAGTGAATCTAGGCACTTACAGGGTTAGGTGGCAGTGAGTGGGGGTTTTGTACATGAATACCAAGGGCGCACTTGGTGTCCAAGAGTGACAACTGTTGTGCCAACTTGCTTCCTGGTAGGTGGAATGGATTTTCTGTGTTAGGCTGTTTTTGGTGTAGGATAGGAGAAGAGAGAACTATTTAAAAAAAGGATTATGGGTGAGTAATTTTCCTTCTTCTGTCTAGGTATGTGTCACAGTTGGTATGTACTGGTATCTTTTCTCTCTGCTTTTACTTTTAGGTTGCTGGCCTTTCAGTGGAGGGACCATGTCTTGCTCCTATTTTGTATAGTGACTAGCACAGTGAGGCATCAATCCTAGCCGGGTGTTATCACAATATAAATTATGATTAAAAACAGTAATTTTGTAACAAAATTTATTTTTGCTCTGTAGATACAAATCCCAAACAACAAACAAAATTCCAGTGGAAAAATACTAGCCGTTAACAATGAAAACTTATTATTTAATAAATAGAACTTTGGCATTCAAAATTCTAGCTGTAAACCCTACTATAAAAAAATTACAAAAAGAGGCAACAACAGAGCTAAAGGTGAGCCACCCAGTGGCTCCTTTACTTTTTACACTGAATGCATTTTGATTAAGTCATGACAACTCTATTTACACATGAGGTATTCTGGGCGGTTCAAAAACAGAACCCAATTTACATAACTACCAGCCTTTGGGGACTGAGCCAGTACGTATGTCAGCTGTGCTTTTAAAAGGTAGCCTCAGCCCCCCCTCCCCACCGATTACCAATGATATATTGTCGTTAATATATACAAAATTATCATTCTGATTGAATTTCCCTCTCACTCTTCCTGTACAGAAAAACTGGACTGCTAAAAATCATCTAACTTACAAGATGTAGGCCTAGTACCTATAGCATTTAGTACATATTTCTAGATATTACGTAAGAGACTCCTTACTCTCAAAGCCTAAAAACAAAAGATCCGTAGTTCAAGCAAACAAGGTGCAATAATTATTGACATTCTTCTAGCTCAAGTAAAATTCATTGGGACTATATACATTTACTGTAGGCAACAAAAGGCACAAAGGTATGCAGCAGTGGACTTAATACTGCTGATCAGCTAGTCATATAAAATCCATTTATATAATTGTCAATAGCCACTGTTTTGTTTTCATATTTTAAAAATGTTGGTTGATTGATTCAAACAATCTAAATATTTCCCCACGCAGCAGAAAAACCTGTTGTATTCCAATTCTATTAAAACAACCAAATTCTAATTCCAGTTATGCCCATGCAACCCCACTTATGTCATTGAGGGTACATGGACATAAGTGAGGGCAAAATTCAGGTGTCAGGTACCTGAAGAGAGATTTCCATCCTTCCTTGCACCCTCTTATCTTTAAAGTAGAAAGCAGGATTATTTTCCCCTCTAACTAAAAGTGGTAAGAAATCTTCAGAAATGAGCAGAGCAAAATAACTTTGGCTCTTACAGCTACACTACTGGCAGTTTTAAAATGTCGCCTGAGTTGGTGGTTACAGCAACCTCAATAAATTACAGAACCACATCACTACAAACCTACACATCTGAGGTTAAGAATCTAAGTTAAGTTTATACAATTGAGCTGAACTACTTATAAACAGTAAATACATAGCATCTTCTATAGCTTACCCAAAGACAACTCCTTTCTATGCCATTTTCAAAATACATTCTTGAATACAGTAATTTACTGTAAGTATCACTTAAAGGATTGGAGAAATTAGACAAACTGTACAAAAATTACTGTACTTGTTTCTCTGAAAGTCCACTAATAGACAAAATGGTACAGTATCCACTCAGACTTTTTTTTAGCCCTTGAGATTGTCTCTAAGTTATGGCAAAAAGTTGTCATGACTAAATCAGTTTCAGTAATGCCACTGTTAACATTTGTTAATCAACCATATCATATTAAATATGTCAAATGAGACCACACACACTCTACTTTTTAACCAGTTAAACAATCATGCATATCTTACTTAGACAAAGCTTATTCTGTTTGGAGACATCTGTAAATTGATGCATATATAGCAATAGCTCCTACAACTGCAGGCCCAATTCTAAGAAATCAAAGAAAAGGAAAAAATACTTATTCTTGTGGGCACTTAATTCTAACCTTATCAGTAATTTGTATCTTTGGCTCATCACATCTGCCATTTCTCTCCCTGCTTTAATTTGACTGAGGCAGATAAACTCAGTGTGTTACTTTAAAAATCAAGTGCTCTTGTATTTTAATGTAAATACAATTGGCGCTCTAATATACCAAAGAGAAAAGATGCAGAATTACAGTATCATTCACAATAGTGCAACTAAAAAAAAAATCAAGACTTTCATACTGGGAGAACGTTCTATAATACTTTTGAATCATAGCAACTTCTTTCCAAGGATCTCTAAGTGCTTTATAAACATTAATCAAAACTCCCCAGTGCAGTATCCCCATTTTTGAGATGGGGAAACTGAGGTACAGAGATTAAGTGACCTGCTGAGCATCACACAGGGAGGACCTGGCTCAGATAAAAACAGAATCTGCTGTTCCCTTCTCTAACACTACGCTATCCCTCCAATATGTGCCCACGCGATTTAAAACAGGAATACATTTCCCTTTCATAGGCTGATTTTTTTAAAATGTAAAGATTAGGCTGTTCAGTTGTAAGAATGGAAGACTTAATGCTCCCAAAGTTGCTGCTTCAGTCTGAGTAAATCTGCACTTGAAAAATACTGAGAACCATTAATATAAACACTAAAATAGATTTTCACAGACCTAGGCCAGGTGTAGGGACGGTTTAGCAAGCAAGACCTGTTGAATAAATAAACCCATGTAATAGTTAGTCATTTAAAAATCTTCTGGTCAGTCTTTTCTAAGTTCATAACAATGACATTTAAACACTTTGTAACACAAAACAGAAAGCTGAAAATGTCAACATTAAAATCAGCAATGTCAATCCACGTTATTCTTAAGCTATTTTTCTGTTTTAAACAAACAGTGAAAATTAAATATAGATATTGTCAGAAAAACTGAAAATAGCCATTCCTTTACTACAGTTTGCTGTCTTCCAGCCCACTTTGTCATTGCCCATAAGCTTACTAACAAAAGATATCTAATGCTGTCAGCACTGTACTGTCAGCTGTAATAACGGCACAAGCAAGCTGCAGCTATTTGCTCTCAAAACTTTTTCAATTTTAAATGTGTTTGTAGTCTTTTATGATTATTTCTCATTGTCTGTTTAACATTAATAATGCAGCTTGACAGCCATTTTGGTCAGGTCAGCATTTGAAGGCAGAATTTATTTGCTGTGTTTGTCTCCAGTGAAATAGCGGTATCCTTGTTTTACAGTTACTCAGCTAAATTCTGATCACAGAATCTTTTTGCGGGAGTGCTAATATTCTATCTATCCTGCAGGGGCAGTCTTGCACTGGATAATGATGTGTTCCTTTATTTTTTAAAAAGTAATCCTTTCCTACAGGACTGGAAAAATCTACAAGTCCTGCACACCACACAAAATGAGAGAGTCTGTGGATAGCATTCTGAGCTTTCAGCACTGAGAGGCAGAAAATATTGTGTATGGGGCCCAGATGCTGCACGGTGCCAACCAGCCTCCTTGACCCACTGGATTTAGGGTGTTCATTACCTTCAGGAGGCCTGCAAGATTGGGCCTTTGATATAGAGGCTGAACACATTTAAAACAGAGGTTGTAGATAGAAAATAACTACAGTACACACACCATGAGATGTCTCCAGTGTCATTTTTTTGGACAGAAAGCCAGTCTTAAGACTTACAGCTGCTGGCTTTCGTGGGTTTGTGTCACACAGTCTTCATATTACTGAAACAAAGTTTTTAAGCAACATGTTAAAAGATGGCGATATGAAGAAGGTTAACATCTAAATCTGATGGGACCACATTCACATACAGAGTTTGTCTGCCTAGACTGTTGCTGGATAAAATAAAAACTCTAATAATTAACAGGATCAGCTGCTAAAACTACCCCTTCTTTCCCTTACCTAATTCACGAGGCAATTATAAAAAGAGCAACCACCTTTTGTTATAGTCTAAGACCACCCCAATTTGCTGTTTCCAACATGATGTGTTTTGCAGAAGCATCTGGCTCCACTGTCCATTTTTTTCTCTACACCTTTGGGTGCTTGAACCTGTCACTCCAGCCTTTCAATTCTGACAGTGCAATTCCAACCGCTGATGAAGGAAAGTAAGTACAGTAGTAACAACAGTGCCTTTTTCTGAGACTTTGCTTTGACTCCAGAAAACAATATAACCATACAAATTGTTTAACTGAGCCACGAGGGAGGAAATAAAATCCTACATCTCTAATGGGAACATTCTTCACAGCTTGGTCCTACATTCAGTAGCTTGGAGAACACAGATTTTATTGAGATCTGTACCACTTCAAATTATGATTTCCCTACCATCCCCCAAATTAATTATGCACAACCCTCAGATCCAGCAGAGACACCCATGTGCAGCTCCTATACAGTATGCAGTCTTCCCACAGGGCTCCTTCATAGAAATGCAAAGATCTGTAACACAGCAGCATTTAATAATGTAGTCATTGCTGTGAGACCAAAATGTTATCATTGGGTAATGCAGTTGTCTCCCATGTCCTGAGCATAACGGTCTGATATTAGAGTCCTCAGTTCATCAATATCCTTCCGTAACTGACACACCTCTGAGAGTTTCTTGGTGAGAGTTTCTGTGCTGTGGTAATTCTCATTCTCTTCAGCTGAACAGCTCATTGCTGTGAAAAACAAGACACAGCTAGAGCTTACCTTGCAACCACATGAAAACAGGAATACATTTACTTACGCATTCATTCACTTCGAAGAGGGCATGTTCGGTTTTTAGTGATACCAGGACAAAAATTGCTTCAATATAATGAAAAGCCATCCACATGCAGTACTTAGTGCACTTAAAACAATACACTATTCAATTTTTGAATCTACTGTAGCTCTTTCAAAGTGGCTATGGAAAACCCTAAAGGCCAGATTGTCTCCACAATTTCCGGGGGGGGCTCCTGCCAATAGAAAGCGTGCTGGGTGGGATGGAGGAGCGGTGGCAGCACGACTTTCTCCCCAGGAGTCTGGGGCACAGCCCAAAAGCAGGTGGACATGGGTCTGGGCAACCTGGTGGAGAGCAATGCATGCAGGATGTATCCTTCCAGTAGCCTGGAATAGCAAGACTAGGTATCTCAAACAGAGATGCAATTAATGCTCCCCTGGGACCTCACAGAGTAAAACCACCGTTCGGCCAACCCCTTCAAATGCTGCGTAGGTAACAGAAATGAGAACTACACGTGTCGATTCCTGCCCCAACACTCACTAGTCCATAACCATGGCTGGTCTGCAACAGCTCTCTATTAGTGAGGTCCTAGAGTATTTTCTTTAATTTATACCATCTCATGTTGTGATCCTACTGGAGCTCACAAAATCAAGTCAGATTAATAATCAGTTGGGAGATCTCAGTGCAACACCTATTTGCTTCAGGAAGTGGGTTCTATTAGTAGTAAACCTGTGTTACTGAAAGCATCCCTTGTGGAGTCTTGACTACTTATACTTATTCAAGATCACATGGCACTGTAAACTTATGTGCATTAATGCCAGTATACTGGCTCATCCGGAAGTATGCTAACATATATAATTTTCTCCACTTCTTCTCCTAACCTGTTGGCTATGTTGTGTGCTATCAAACAGCTGCTGCATTTCACCTTAGAGAAGATGGCACTACTCTATAAAGTGGTTCCTGATTATGATTTGGTCATATCATATACATTTGAAAAGAGTTTTGGGATCTTTGTGGTAAGAAGCACGTGGGGAATTACTACATTTTATCAGGCTGAGTTCTGCCCCTCCTGTATATCTTATAACCTGAAGGACATTAACAGGAAATACTTAATAGCCTGGAATAATAACGGCATGACCAAGAACACTTGAAAAATATAGAAAGAGTGATGTTTAGTTTTCTGCATGGTGACCAGAAAGTACAGGTCTCAGCCAGCCCAAACTAGATTCCATTGCTATAGACTGTGGTTTCTCAATGTCAAAGTACAATATAAATATTGTATGATAATATCACTTACATCTGATTCCCAGCAGTAAGGAGAGGTTAGGCTCCTTGCCCTGAGCTCTCTGGGTAAGAATGCTGCATAGTGCTTTCAAGTCAAACAAACAATGAGACATTTCTTTGAACAACTGGTCAGCCACTGGCATCTTTTGAGACACTGGCTGTCTGGACTGTTCCATCTGGCGTATCTGCTCCCTCAAAAAGGCATTCTCTTCCATTAGTCTTTGGTTCTTTGTGAAAATAAAGAAAGAAAGAAAAGGGCTGTGTCATTTTTGTCATCTAATACTAGCCCACACCAGTTGTAGACATCTCAAAACATTCACCATACAAAAAAGCAGCATATTTTCTGTTTCAAACAGTGAACAATATGAATTAAACTGAATGGACTTAGATAAATGATGGCATTTATTAAATGGCAGATTTAGGGCCTAATCTGATTTTAAAAATTAAAAATAAACCATCCATATCAAAGCTTCCAGGCTAGAACACTCACTCAAAGTGTGAATGGCAATAAATCCCCACCGATTTGTCTGTTTCATTCATTTATCGTGTCTTGTCATTAACTGAAACAGTAAGCTCTTCAGGGCAGGTACTGTCTCTTGACTACATACCTGCAGAGCACCTACCACAGTGGGGCCCTGACTGGGATCTAAAGCCCTACTGCAGTAGAAATATTTTTATCAGGGGTTTCTAATTACTTACTTCAAGCAGAGTTTTATTTAACTGCTGTATATGCCTTTCTTTTTCTTCCATCTCATTTGTCATCTTCTGCATTGTCAGTTTCCCTTGCAAAAGCTTTTCTTCCATAGACTAGATAGAATAAAAACAGGAATAAGTGCCTTAATTCTTGTATCTTGTCAGTTGGGGTATATTGTGGTCCATTGGGATAAATTTTGTTGAGGAACAAGTAAATCCAAACATAACAAGTACAGTAAATCATCTATTTATTTCACCACCTTCCCATCAGCGTTAAAATGACTCGGCATTTAGCGATAGGAACAGCTTCCTCTAGCAGTCAGTTGGGGAGCAAATCTCTGTAGGATACAGACTATTTCTAGTCAGAGAAAATTTTAAGTTATCATGGTAGATTTCTACAGTAATATCAAACCTCAGAGAAAAACCCTTAAAATAAGTTAAGTGTCTTCTTAATAAACACAAATACCTGTGGATTTTAAGTAGGGGAAAATACATGGAGTCTAAAATTACTATTCACTATAATTAATTCCAAGCAGCTATTTCCTTTTTATACGAGGAACGTCTTAACGCCCACTAAGTGTCAATTTTGTGCTAATTTCATTGTCACTAACAAGACGAAGTTCTTTTCACCTTTCTTTTTCCATTTTTAAGACTATGGAGACAACCCCTCCTGAGAGTACTGTCAGAATTTGATGGTAAATTCAGATCGAAGGCCTTTTTTGGCCTTTGATGACCACTCTTGATATGGTGCAGTTACTGTAATTTTTTACAAAATTATTTTTAAAACACCTGAACTGTGCAGTGGGGAGGGGGTTGTGTGTGTGAAAGAATCCTGATTAAACAAGTGGCTGCAAAGTAAAATAATTTAATAGCTTTTGGGTCACTTCAGCTGTCCAAATGATCATCCTAGCAGTTACAAACCAGCAATAACTGTCTATGAACCTATTGCTAATAAATACTCAGCTTCTCAGATTTGATTCCTACATTGACCAAAAAGATCAATACAAATTGGAGGATTGGGCCAAAAGAAATCTGATGAGGTTCAACAAGGATAAGTGCAGGGTCCTGCACTTAGGACGGAAGAATCCAATGCACCGCTACAGATTAGGGACCGAATGGCTAGGCAGCAGTTCTGCGGAAAAGGACCTAGGGTGACAGTGGACAAGAAGCTGGATATGAGTCAACAGCGTGCCCTTGTTGCCAAGAAGGCCAATGGCATTTTGGGATGTATAAGTAGGGGCATAGCCAGCAGATCGAGAGACGTGATCGTTCCCCTCTATTCGACATTGGTGAGGCCTCATCTGGAGTACTGTGTCCAGTTTTGGGCCCCACACTACAAGAAGGATGTGGATAAATTGGAGAGAGTCCAGCGAAGGGCAACAAAAATGATTAGGGGTCTGGAACACATGACTTATGAGGAGAGGCTGAGGGAACTGGGATTGTTTAATCTGCAGAAGAGAAGAATGAGGAGGGATTTGATAGCTGCTTTCAACTACCTGAGAGGTGGTTCCAGAGAGGATGGTTCTAGACTATTCTCAGTGGTAGAAGAGGACAGGACAAGGAGTAATGGTCTCCAGTTGCAGTGGGGGAGGTTTAGGTTGGATATTAGGAAAAACTTTTTCACTAGGAGGGTGGTGAAGCACTGGAATGCGTTGCCTAGGGAGGTGGTAGAATCTCCTTCCTTAGAAGTTTTTAAGGTCAGGCTTGACAAAGCCCTGGCTGGGATGATTTAATTGGGGATCGGTCCTGCTTTCAGCAGGGGGTTGGACTAGATGACATCCTGAGGTCCCTTCCAACCCTGATATTCTATGATTCTGTGATCAACTCCTCCAGTGGTGCTGAGTCAACGGCTCTTGAGTGTGCTTTAGTGGTCTCACCTCACTGTCTTTTTGACAGCTGAATGCTTAAATAACAATAAATCCATTTTATAAAGCTTCTTAAAGTTGTGGAAAACAGATACAGGACAAATTTCACCCCTAATTGGGTCAAAGTTCTTGCAATATCAGCTCATCTGAGACAATGACCTTGATCTCATGAGAAATTCACACCATTGCTTTATTTCCTTTGCCTAGCTTTTATTATATATATATATATATATATATATATATATATATATATAAAATCAGACTATAAACATTTGTCAAACTCCATTCATCTAAAACACTTATCTGTACTTATTGTATGTCACTGTGACGTAACATTCCATGTTCTCCTTCTCAAAAATAGGGATAATCCTGCTCTGCACAAATATGTGGAATTTGTTAATGTTTGTATAGTTCTGAAAACGTACATCACTAAATAATATTAATATTTCAGATTAAGTGCACGTGTCATCTTTTGCTGGTGTAGTGGGTTTCTAGTTCCTGCTTACAAAGGTTACTTCTGGGTTCCAAGAGACACCTCCACATACATAGTTCCACTGGGACATATACTGCAATTCAGTATGACCTTAGTTATCTTTGTCAGTATCATGCAGACTTATTTCACCACTTGATGATTTCCCTTATCTATGTTTATATGCTTTGCAGGATTATTTGGCTCAAATCCAGAAAGAGAAGCAGTCAAACTGCCTCACTCAGAATATTAATAAAGCTGAGCTACTGCTTATATAAACTCCTAAGGCTCTAAACCACAGACTCTTGCAAAGCTTCAAAAAGGGGGATTTTTTTCATGTTGGTAATGTTATTGCTCTCAAAGCCCAGTGATATGCTCTCGCAGTGCACCCAAAGGTTCCTTTATAGCCTTTGATCAGCACATTAATATGTAAAACCTGTTGCCAGTTCCAATTATTTGATGTCAATCCACTCCTAGCTTGCTCAAAATACAGGAGGAGCATACGTGGCAATGCTGCATACTTCTTCACTGGTGGAACTATTTTGATTTAACCTTTCCAGGCCAGTGGAACTCAAGGTCGTGTTGCAAGAATTAAAATGGGTTCTCCATAGATTACTGCTTACTACACAATGCTAGCCCATGTACGGAATGGCATTGGCTCAGAAGAATATTTTCTTACGTGGACTCCTGGAAAAGTCCTGTAAAATGTAATAGAGAATCACTTCTCTCTCAGAGAATTCTAAGAAGATGGTTAAAAAAAAGTAAGATTAATCGTTCTTTATTAAGTTCTATAGTTCAATTTCAATAGGAACCTTATGGTTTCATCCCAATTCTCTAATAGTTTTTCTTGAGGATATGAAGAACTCAAGGAGAAGAAGAGCAATAACTGAAGCAGCCATGGCAAATTGTGCTGAATTGTTCCAAACTGTACAGTGCTTTTGGGGCACAGAAAAATGCCCATGAAGTTTTAGGATAAACTAATTCCTTTTCGACTGAATATGAAATTACTCTGAGAGTTACATTCAAAGGCTAATGCACTAACCCACTGCCCATTTGACTCCCAATAGCATAGAGCTTTTCCAAATGCATTAACCTGAAAGTAATGAAGAATGGTGCTGCTGCTTCCCTATTCTGACACACCAGAACCAAAAACAGAGGATTTGTCTTCCCTATTACATTTTGACTTCTAAAAGGTGAATAATAAGAGAATTTACTCAGTGGTATGCTAAATCACCATGTAGAGCAGCGGTGCGCAAACTGTCCTGCCCGGCCTTTGAGCTCCCGGCCAGGGAGGCTAGCCCCCGGCCCCTCCCCTGCTGTCCTCCCTCCCCCACAGCCTCAGCTCGCTGTGCGCCAGCGCTCTGGCCCGCCGCTCCTGCCAGGGAGCACGGTGGCGTGAATGCGAGCTCCTGCTGCTCTGGGCAGCATAGTAAGGGGGTGGGGAGCGGGGGAGTTTAAGGGGCAGGGAGTTCCGGGGGGCAGTCAGGGGGCCGTTGGATGGGGCGGGGCTGTCAGGGGACAAGGAGCGGGGGAGTTGGAGGTTCTGAGGGGGGCGGGAAGTGGGAGGGGGTGGGGGCCAGGCTGTTTGGGGAGGCACAGCCTTCCCTACCCGGCCCTCCATAGAGTTTCGCAACCCCGATGTGGCCCTCGGGCCAAAAAGTTTGCCCACCCCTGATGTAGACCCCCCAGATATTGTTCATTTATATCAACTAAAAGAGGTTTTTACATTCAACAAGAACAGGAGTACTTGTGGCACCTTAGAGACTAACCAATTTATTTGAGCATGAGCTTTCTTGAGCTACAGCTCGCTAGCTCACGAAAGCTCATGCTCAAATAAATTGGTTAGTCTCTAAGGTGCCACAAGTCCTCCTTTTCTTTTTGCAAAGACAGACTAACACGGCTGTTACTCTGAAACCTTACATTCAACAGTCACACTGAATGTACATTTACATTCTTTGTTTTATGTTCATCCCATCTATGCACATTACAAGTTTGTTTGTTTTTTTTTAAAAAGACATGTTCAAAGGTACTATTAAGTTTTCCCATTTGATTTTCAAAATTCTCTCTGTCATTGTGTCTTATGTATAACTGTAGTCACACTCCATCAATGAATAGTCTGGAAATAATTTCACATACAATTCTATATTACACTGAATCACATGTTTCAGAGTAGCAGCCGTGTTAGTCTGTATCCGCAAAAAGAAAAGGGGTCCTTGTGGCACCTCAAATAAATTGGTTAGTCTCTAAGGTGCCACAAGGACTCCTTTTCTTTTTATTGAATCATATGTATGTCATCAGCTCATGAGTCACTGGCATTTGCCAGGGATCACTAAAATTGGAAACTTGTATTAATTATTAATCCTACCTTGGGTAGGAGCTTCATGTCTAAGTGCTCACTCACATACAAGCCCACTGGCTTACCATCCCGGACACACAGTACTATAGGTTTTCCCTTCCCCTCTCGCTGTGTGATTTACTTTATACGTTTTCTATATGAAGCTAAAATTCAGTTGTGTTAATCCCATCAGTCATGATACACAAATAGCTCCAACAATAGGAACGCCAGATATGCGTTGGATAACAAGTGCCCTGTACAATCTGGCTTTTCTATCCTTCTTAATTTTTATTTTTTCCTAAAGAAAATGTTAGTTCTGTGACAATCTAATTTAATCATTTGAACCGGAATTTTAAAAAAGCAACTGCCATCTACATTTTCTATTTTTGAAGATGTTCGGCACGCAAAACAACATCTCAAAAGTAACCAAGACATTAATCTCTCACAATAAAAAAAAAAAATGGGAAGATCAAAAACCATTACAAATAAACAGGAAATTAAAATGGTCACAAATTGTTGTTTGGAGCAGGATTTGTTTTCATTTCAGCTGATACTTCCAGGAGGCAAATATCAAAAATAATATTTGAGGGGCTACTTTTTAAAGAAAATACTGAACTGAAAATACACGTATAAAGCATAATTTTAAATTGTGGATGAACTCACTGAGTAAATAAGTAAAATTCAAAAAGGTATTATTAGTCTGGTTTTTGCTTAACCACATTCTGTGCTTCCTGGTTCTGGAAAGAAATCCTCCCTCTTCTAGTGATGTTAACAATTCACCTGCAATTTCCTTTAAACTCCCAGCGGGAGCAGGAGACAGGAGAACAAATGCTACATAATGACTGATGAGGTCAGAGGTCAAGTAAATATGGACTGATGGAACCCTGGTGGCCAGGAACAATCACTGAAACCTTCTTCTCCACCCCCACAAAAATATCAAGATGGCAGGGGAGGGGAGAAGGAAAAAGAAAAAAACAGTCCTGCCAAGATATGTGGGTTACTCAGCTGTGAAGTCAACAAGCCTGAAATTGCTGATCCCCCTTTGGAGCGGCCTAGGACTCCCTATTCTGGAACAGGCTGGGGAGGAACGGGGCTGGTGAAACAGCCATATTTCTTCTCTCCCTTCCTCTCTCAACAGAAGCACAAAATGACAATGGAGGAGCACACGAGGCATCAGGCAGGTCTACAGAGGGGAATCTGGGTGCTCTGGGGGGGGCTGACTCCATAGAGAAATAGGCTAGAAAGCTTCTCAGCTTCTAAAGTTCAAATTTTGTGCTTTTGGGGGTGGTCTGCTGGGCCTTGATCCAAAACCCACTGAAATCAATTGAAAGCCTCCCATTTGCAGCAGGCCATTAGTGCTTACCACCTGGTCCCTAAGGCTCATTGTGGATCTTTCTGGGGGGTGTTTATGGATCTCCCTGGATGCAAGTGCTGGTGCTCTGTATCTAGGAGTCTTCTAATGGGAAGAGACAGTATTATTTGGGTTGCCACCAAATGGGGCACTGAAGAGCTGCTTACAGGAAATTGGAAGCAGACGCGATTCAGGGGCAAGCACCTCTCTTACAAACAGGAAGACAAGAAAGAGATCCTAATTTAAAAATAGAGAAGTTTTAAAGGAGAGAGCAAGATCCCTGGTCACACAGAGTCCTCTTTGCACCGCTCTGGGAGTAAAAAGGCAACTTAAAGCTGCCCTAAATAGACAGCTGAGGATTCCCCAGGCATGCCAAATCCTTTGTTGGCATAGAGCTGGTGTAGCTAGTTCTCCACCATCCCTTTCCAGGACCCCCAAACCAGGAGTATGTATGGAGCATGCTGCAATCTGGCTGTCCCCGCTGTTGTTGGCCCTGAGGGTGTGCTGACGGGTACCCCATTGCACCTGAGATCCTGGTCCTCATACCTAGATTGGTTTTAAACTCATTATGACCCTCAATTATTTTCTAAGGGTGAAAGTTTTCTACATTGCACACCCAGTACTTATGCAGCAGGTAACTGAAACTGACAGCATCTTCAGCGACATTATGGAGATAAGAAGCCAGACTCTCCTTTCATATAAAACCAAGTTTTGCCTGCGTAACTCCACTGCCTTCAGTGGAGTCAGACCTGACTTATGATGGTGTGAGAACAGAACCAGCCTGTCAACTACAGCTGACAGAACGCTGGGCACAAGTGTCAGGTATGCAAGCTTTCCTTTTTCCACCTCTTAACTGTACGAGCATCCTGTGCTGAAGATACTGTTTAAAAATAAAAGGAGTCCTTGTGGCATCTTAGAGACTAACCAATTTATTTGAGCATGAGCTTTCGTGAGCTACAGCTCACTTCATCAGATACATACCGTCCTTTTCTTTTTGCGAATACAGACTAACACGGCTGTTACTCTGAAACCTGTTTAAAAATAGGTTGTCAATAGCAGCAAGCTCTGACAATGGACATAGAACGGTTACTGGGGCTAACTCAGGTTAGGGCAATGCTGGCCTTGGTACCAATAAATGAAGCAGAGCTTGTAGCCACTGGTCCTAATCCAGCTCAACACACAATTTGACTCAGCGTAAGACCCTCAACATATATTAATGAGGTCCACTGATATATCTAGCACCAGGGAAGTAGATGGAATGAGGAGGTTAAAACTATAGGGGAACTGGAGAGATCCAGGAATACATCGTGATGGCATAAGTGTGTTAAGCTACTAAACAGTCAGTCCAACTGACGGGTAAAATTAATCAGTTATTTTATGAAAGTAAGTGAAGGAAACTTACTTATTTTTGTTAACAGGTATGCCAGATCATTCATACTATAGCAACTCATCAATAGTGGCTTTTATTTCAAACCCATTCCTGTTAGATTTCCATGCATTCAAGACTGCAGCCTTTGAGCAACTGCTAGTGTTCAATATTTAGGAGTTTAACGTGCATTTCTTTTTCTTATCTGACTACAATTTGTGCCTGTCCCATGACGCATTGTTAAAGAGTGTGCAGTCATATCAATAGCACCAAAAGTGACATTATCCACTCTGAGGATATCTGACATGACATCCTTTAGACCATCAGCATAAGGCAGCTTGGAGGGAGGCAGTTTTCCACCTTATGCTGGGAATCCAATTTGTTTCTATCTGCAAAGTGCTAAAAAGCTTATTTTTTACTGATTAATAAATATTAGGACTTTCAGTTGCCCAATTTCATTTTGCTCATACTTGAAATTTAAATTCAGTTATGAAGTTAGCGAAACCACATACTACTTCACAGATTTGCATTTACTGTTTAATGTTTTTTCCACCAAATTATATGGCCAATGCAAAGAAACTTTGTAAAACATCAATAATGAATAAATTAGGACGCTACGAGGGAATGCAGATAACTGTAGTTAAGGTTGAATTAAGGTTAAGGAGATGTTTCTACTCCAAGCTCCTGTCTGGACAGATATTGTATATCTGTGTTTTAATAGCACATTATCATAAACTGCAGCTGACTAAACCAATGGCAAAATATATACATTTCCTTACCTGAATTTCTAAAATCATCCCAGCTATCTGATTTTGTTGATTGTCTATAACCTATAAAAAAAGGGAAATATGACTAAGTGCCACATTCAAAAAGATGATAGACCCTGTGAGTTTTAAGTAGAATAATCTCTATAATTTCTGATCTAGCAACCCTCTTTTCTTTTATAAATGTCTAAACCCAGAACTCAAATGACCTATCCTTGAAGAAGTAAATAATAATAATAATAAAAAAAAAGAGAAATACTGCTTAACACTCACAGCAATCTTCATCATGAAATTACTAATTACACAATCACAATTAACTTATTGCCAGTTTCTTGGTAAAAACAAAGTCTCTCTGTATTTTATTTGACCAAAAATGGTTTACATTTTCTTGTGCAACCGAGATTCATGCAAAACAAATGCACTGACCCATAAAACACGTGTTGAAGAAAAACCGGAATCAGCAATACACGTGAAAAATTGAGTGAGAGAAAAAGACTACAAAGGAACACAATTGGACATTCTGTGGACGCTGCTGACAGTTCATCTAATCAGTTTCATGGACTGACCTTGTGGGCTTTCTCGTTCTTTTCTTTGAGGCATTCATTCTCACTCTGAAGCTGTTTTGTGTCCAACATGGGGAGGCGGATACCATCTTCCAGGCATTTTTCTACTTTCTGTTGCAAACTGCAATTCAGAGATAAGAATGGAAAAGCAACTAGTCAATGTATTGGGAAAACAAGGAAACAAAACTGCAAAATGTTCTAGTGGAGGGTTTAAAAAGCACCATAAGCAACATCACCCAGTCTCTCACCAAACCCACCAAGACTTTACAAGTAGATTCCAGCTTCATGTATAAGTAAACCGACAGGTGTAAATCCTGGATTTCTTGAAGTCACCATGTCATTAACAAGAACAGATCAATCTAAATACACAGGAAAGTTTTATTACTAATCCAATATATACTGCACCTTTGTAATACTTTGTTGCCTGGTTAAAAAAAAAATCCTGGACCAGATTCTGTGTTGCATCTCTTGAGGCATGGCACCAGAGGCGCACCCAGAGAGAGGGGAACAAATGTGACTTTAAAACACCTTTGTGCTGCCCATTTTATGGGCTGCTGTGGGGGCTGAAACAGCTCCAGCATTAGTCAGAGCAGTCCTGGGGGTTGTTCTTACAGCAGCTTTACTCAATTTGCCTATGGGGTCCCTATGAGCTCCACTGCAGTCCAGAATTGCCCACAGTGCCAAGCACTATGGTCTGTCATTCCTGCCCCCTATGATGGGCAGCATAAAGCCACAAATCTCAGCCATTACACTGTTTACGCACCACAGGAATGTTCCCAGCCCCCTGCAGTTCATTTAAAGCCCCTATATGCTGCCAGAGCTTTCCCCCTCAGCAGCTCTCAAAAATAAGTGTATTTTATTACAGTGACAATCCTGTTTTCCAATATAGAAGCCAGAGATCATTTCAAATATTTGTAGGCTTTCAGGAAAGACAAAAACCACCACAGTAGATTACACGGGCACAAATAAAAGCGTGCATCAGCTGTAAGATGGAAACAATGTGTCCAGTGATCTGCCTGACTAGATGTCCCAACTGGCTAGCCTTTCATCAGTAACACACTTTTAGACTGCTACTGGCATGTACATTTAGGCAAGTGAGGGGCCCTGAATTAAAGTGACATCCACCCCAAATTATGAGAAATTATGCTTTCCATAACCTCTCTCTTTTGGCCGTCTTCATCACATAACTCCAATTGATATTTTTCCTTTTAAAATTATGCCTTTAAGTAGTATAAAGAATGTAACATACACCATAACAACATTGTCTCATTCAATCATCCATCTGGAATTTTTCTATGGAAATCTGCCCAATTTGTTCTTTTATGATTATGTAAGGCCAGCAATAGGGCACAAGCTGCAGTTAAATGTCCCTGTAAATATCCTCCCGCTTCAGAACAAATACCTCCCCATTAGGACATGGACGCAGGATTTTTAAATCTTTGACCCTTCCATGCTTAGCTTACCCCTCAATAAATTTCTTCTGAGCTTTCCTACAGTCCAGTACAGGCTTATTTATTAGTTTGGAATTCTGGGAGTCTCTGAACAATGCTCTTTTGCTGCACACGCTTATTCTACCCAACCCCCACCAGGCACTATTCCATGCTGCCAGCTCAGAAAGACACTGGTGAGAGTCAGCCCTTCCTCTGTTATCGTATCATTTGTAACATGATACAAAGGAAATCTCATCATATTTCCAGTACAGTGTCAATGACTTTTGTGTCACACTGTCACCCTCTGTGTGGTAATACGTTCCAGTGTGACACAAAAGTCATTGACACCATACTGGAGTAAAGCTGCAAAGAATTCGGCAGCTTGAAACAACAAGCACGCTGAAACAGTCCCAGAGTATCAAGTAGGTATTCATACCTCTGCACTGTAGTAACCAGGTCTTTTTCTTTCTTTTTCTGACACATGAGTTGCAGCTCTTTCTCCCTACACTGTGTTCTAGTCTCTCCAAGCTTCTTCTCCAAATCGGTCACTGTTTCTTGGAGTTGTTTGTTCTTCTCTTCTAGAATATGCAGCTAAGACAATACATCCAAATAGTCAGATACAATGCTCAATTTTGTATTAGAAGTACTTACTACAGGCCCCAGCTTTACACTTATCTTCTGAATACACTTTTAGCCTCATTTTGACTGTTTCCAACTACAGTGCACTTAACTCTATTACAATTATCCTTGTTACAGTGTTAAAACACCTTTTAACACTTTAAATATTTGTCTTCTAATCAGGTGGGGAAAAAATGTGATCCACATTGCAATTCAGTCAAGAGGAATTGCAAAACAATCAATAATGGTGTGACACATGGCCAGAAAGGGTAAAGCATCTCGCAAGATAAATGACCTGAATTCAACCTTTAGAAACATATTGGTAGATAATGTTTGTGTTTTTGTGTGTGTTTACATATATATTGTTGGAGGTTAACAATGTAACCAAACTTTTCCTGTCTATGCTGTATTCTGTTAATTCAGAGATCAAAAGGAGATCTTAACATTTAAATGAAGTGTAAATATAGTGGCAGGTTTTAGAGTAGCAGCCGTGTTAGTCTGTATTCGCAAAAAGAACAGGAGGACTTGTGGCACCTTAGACGCTAACAAATTTATTTGAGCATAAGCTTTCGTGAGTCTCTAAGGTGCCACAAGTACTCCCTTTCTTTTTGTAAATATAGTGATATCACTGTATTGATTTCTCTTTGAAATGTATAGCAAATCATCTGCAAATGGTTGAAAATGGACAATTGCCTTGTGTTAATCCATATAGCTAATTACTGGTGATGCTTAGGAAATATGTCTATTTCAAAGTCTCAGTGGTTGCCTATTGTTCACTTAAGAACTCTGAACTGTCAAGAGAAGGCCTGGAACTATATAAAAAAAACCACTGGGTTATCATCCTTTTTATTTCAGATCTGCTTGATGCTTTACACAGAAGCTTGAGTCCTAAGACTGAGATCTCCAGTCCCACCTGGATCACCCTGAATATGAACATTGGACTATATCCTACGGACAAATTCTGAAAGAACTCTTTGCAACTACAAAGCTCACCATCTCTACTATAAAACTGATCTCAGAACTGTACTCATGTCTGTATGTATCTTTTAACCAATACTCACTCTCTTTTCTTCTTAAATACATTTTAGTTTAGTTAAGAAGAATTGGCTGTAAGCATGTATATGGGTAAGATCTGAAGTATTCATTACCTTGGAAGTTAATTTGTCCAATCATTAGGGATTGGTATAACTTTCTTCTATGATGAATAAAATGTTCAGTAATCCTCATCATATGACTTGGGCATCTGGGTGGAAGCCCAAGGCTGGGTTGCTTTAAGGGAACTATGTTTTGGCTTCTGGGTAACCAGTAAGGTATTACAGAAGCTGTTTTGTGCTGGCTTGGTAAATTTAAGTATTGGAATATCCAATACTTAGGGCTTTAGGGATTGTCTGCCCCATTCTTTACAGTTTGCCCTAATTGAATAACCTCAGTGTGGCTCCCCTGGGACCCCAGTCACAAATGCATGTCACAGAATATATTTATATCTGTAACTCTCCTTTTATGTATTATTAAAACCAGATACTTCTCCCTTACCTGCTTACTCTGCCTTTCTACATCATCCAGCGTTGGCAGGTCAGCCAGGTATTTTTCTAGGGTTTCAATTCGTCTCTGTTTGTCTTTATTTTGTTCAGACTCTTTCTGGCATTTCTTTTTCAGGCTATTTATGTATCTGTCTCTGGTTTTAAGCTAAAAGAGTAATAAGATTACATAATTTATTGTGGTAGAAAATAAACCAGTACAAGATAATGAAGAATCTATTTCCAAATTCTCAAAACTCAGCAGATCTTTAGAAACAACATTCTTAGCCAGAAGTAAAGGTTAGTTATTACAGAAAATTACACCAAAGGGTCATTTATTTTGCTTAAATCCAGTATCTCCTACCCAGAACAATCACCATCTTTAAATATTTGCGTTACATCAAACATATGTGAAGCTACAATTGTTTTACCTCAGTTTATATGACCCAGTGCTTCGGAATTGAAAACATCCTTATTTAACACATTCTTTTTTATGTCAATTGCCCACAGTGTTAGGAAGTTTCTCACTCTTTTGGCTTGCTCTGTGTGCATGCCTGGTGATCAGAGACATGAAAAATATTAGGAGTGGGAGAACTGGAACAAAATTACTGTGTGGACAGTCAACAGAGAGTCTACATTTTGCTGCAAGTCTGTGAGAGTCCTTGGAGAGAAAAAACAGAGGCAGAGAATTCTTTCTTGGGATAATGCAAAGCCTGGTATGAGGCTACTGCAGAAGAGCTGTCTATGTGCTACTTTGTTCCTACTGCTATCCAGGCAGACAAGATTATTGTACTTTGTTTGTAAATAAACATATTACACTAAGATAGTGGTCTCCAACTTTTTGATGCCCAAGATCACTTTTTAAATCTAAGGGCAACCCAGGATCTGCCCCGCCCCTTCCCCAAAGATCCACCCCGCTCACTCCATCTACCCCCACCCTATCACTCGCTCTCCCCAACCCTCACTCACTTTCACCGGGCTGGGGTAGGGGGTTAGAAGAGGGTGTGGGCTCTGGGCTGAAGGGTTTGCAATGTGGGAGGGGGCTCTAGGCTGAGCCTGGGGAAGGGGGTTGGGGTGCAGGAGGGGTGTAAGCTCTTGGAGGGAGTTTGGGTGCAGGAGGGGGCTCCGGGCCAGGGCAGAGTGTTGGGGTGCAGGATACAGGAGGGGGTTTGGAGTGTGAGTTCTGGGAGGGGGGCTCAGGGCTGGGGTGCAGCCTCCCGCCAGGCAGCACTTACCTCTGGCAGCTCCCGGTCGGCAGTGTAGCATGGCTGGGTGCTAAGGCAGACTCCCTGCCTACCCTGGCCCCACGCTGCTCCCGGAAGGGGCCAACGCGCCCCTGCTGTGGGGTAGGGGCACGTGGCTCTGCATGCTGCCCCTCTCTGCAAGCACCACTCCCGCAGCTCTCCCAACCAATGGGGGCTGCGGGGGAGGTGCTTGCAGGCAAGGGCAGCGCGCAGAGGGAGACCCCTGCCCCTGTGGCCATGCTGGCTGCTTCCAGGAGTGGCGTGGGGCCGGGGTAGGGAGTCTGCCTTAGTGGCAGCCATGCTATGCCACTGGAGATCGTGATAGACTGGGGGATCCTCTAGGATCGACCAGTTGATCGCGATTGACCGCTTGGTGACCACTGCACTAAGAAAATACCCTCATACTATGCCACCAATTTTTCATCCAAATGGAAACCTCTCTGCAAGACTCTGAATTTTTGCTACTCAGCCAAGGGGCAACAGCTCTGTTTTTGTGGGTTTGAGTCATATAGCATCACACAACATAGCCACTTTTACTCCTAGTTCTTGAGCTTTTTTATTCTGTATAAATTGAGATAGTTTTCTTTGATCTGTGGCACATTAGCCACTAGAGCATTCGGCCCTACTTAAAACCAACCCAACCCAAAAACTTATAACACATACATGCTTCTGAGTTCTTGGGTAAATACTGTGTTTCGAAGCCATGTACACAACAAGCTGCATAGCCTCAGATAGGGCAGTGGACTGGGGGTCAGGAGACTTGGTTCTATTCCTGCTTCTGCCACTGACCTGCTGTGTGGCACTGGGCAAGTCACTTCACATCCCTGTGCCTGTTTCCCCTCCTGTCCTTTGTCTGTCTTGTTTTTCAGGCAGGGACCGTTTGTATGTGCTTGCCAAGCACAATGGAGTCCTGATTCATGTGGTGCCTAAAGGTAGTGCAGTGATAATACCACCTAGCTCTTAAACAGTGCTTTTCATCATTAGATCTCAAAGTGCTTTACAAAGGAAGTTACTATCATTAGGCCCATTTTACAGAGGGGCAAATGAGGCACAAAGGTGAAGTGACTTGTCCACGGTAACCCATCAGGCCAGTGGCAGAGCCAGGAACAGATTCCAGGTTTCCTGAGTCCAATGCTCTACCCACTACGACAGTAACAGTGGTTTACTCATGATACTCTTCTTGAATTACAAAATGTTATTTCAACTCTCATTTTATAATATACACACAATATAAATAGGTGGCCAGATAACATCTTCTCAAGACAGATGTCCTAAATGTTTTGTTTTGGATATTATTTTGTGCAACAGCTACAGGAATTAAAAAACAGCTTCAAATACATATCTATCAGGACTAAACCCAATAGGAATCTCAGCCAAAAAATTGACCTTGACACAGTCCAACAACTACATCAGAGGACATCACAATGAAATAGCAGCTTTGTTAAGGCTGACTTTCTACAGGAATCTTAATTCACCCTCAGCCTGCAAAATAATTTCTTTGCTATGTTTGATAGCCAAGATCAATACGCATACATGCATTCCTGGCACTTGCTTTATTAACAAGGACTTAAAAAAAAAAAAAAAAAAAGACTGCTCAAAACCGGTCTTCAAACTCAGGATTTGATTTAATGAAAACTCTACCCATATTGCTCAGATCAACAGATTAGCAATTTATAGGATTAGAAACATGTGTCGCTATGAATAAGTGTCAAATGTAACCCTTTAAAATATCTCATACAATTGGTGTTTCTGTGTCTAGTGCTGGAAACATCCATCTTGCTGAAAAACAAATGTTATGTGTGACACTGGCAATGTCAGAGTCTAATGATGGAGTCTATAAAAGTGCTTAGTAGCTGACAACATCGGAAAAGCTTTTTTAGGGACAATTTTCTAAACAAGTCAGGATCCTGGGGGCTACGGGAGGGCTATATACACATTCTGTGATGTTTTAAGATTACGGTAGTTTTGATATGGATCTCTTAATTATCAGGGCCTCAAAAACTCATACAGCATTCAGGCTGTTCTAAGGTATTTCTTACCAGATAAAACCCCAAAGTATTTGGAGATACATCCAAACCTATGACCTTCCAAAATGCCTTTGTTCCTCTGACATATCTTCCTTTAGGGGATGCTGGGCTTGTGCTTTCTTCAGTGAGGTTTTGCACAACTGTTTGGCCCACTAAAATCCTCCTGCATTTTCAGGGACAGATATAATGGCCTTCTCCACATCTTCCTTTCCCTCTTGCACCCACAACCTGAGGTCCTCTCCTGCAATCACGGTCTGTAGCTTCTCTCCCTCTATTAGCTGGATTGTCAGCCACTGATATTCCCCTTCCTTCCATCTCCACATCCCCAGTGTCCTCTCCCCCCCTTCCTTGAGAATTATTTTTCCTGTAAAGGTCGGCCCTCAAAAGTTAGTGTTAATGTCAGTATTAAGGTGGCCCATGAAACCTTAATTTGGTCCTCTTGTATGCAGCAGGGGGAGAACAGGTTTCCCTTACTACTAGTTTGTTTCAATCCCCCACCCCTTGCCTTGGAATGGAGATCCCTTCCACAGCCTTTGGGGAGGAGGAATTCAACCAGAAATCACTTCAACACCTTTCTCAGTAACAATCAGCTTTATCATCCCTAGATGAGCAAAATAATTTCCATACCCCCAGCATCAATCCCTCAGTCACTGATCAGGGGCCTTCTCCCCTGTGGGCTCTGACTGATCCTAACATCAGCACCGTGACGGTGCACAGGGGTCATGCAGATAGGCTGCCTCCTAGACCTAGCCCCCAGTCTAGAGTTCAGACCGCCTGTCAGCTGTGTCCCTACAGCAGCACATGCCCTTTCTGGCCCTGTATTCCCTCCTTTCTACGATTACAATCCCATCCTACTTTAATGCATTCATTTAATTACATGATCACATATTTTTTCCACAGGATCTTTGCCTCATTCAGTCCACAGGCTGGATGGAGCTTAGAGAATAAGTCATGGTTGTGTAGTGAATTAGGCTGCAGAGATTCTGCCCAACTCCCAGAACAGCCCAGAATCGGGAGCCGTCCTTGTCTTTCACTGTAATTTCTACGCTGCACCTCTCCGAGAGGAGGCAGCAGCTTTTCACTCATGGATTTGGCATATTCACTCTGGAAGGCAGAATGGCTCAATATATGAGACTTGTATCTGCTGTATTAGACTCAGCGGTTCTAGTCCCAAACTTTCCACAGTATTTTTTAAAAAATATATGTTCGTTTATTCATGTTAATAAGTGCTTCAAATCACATGAATTTTCAGACTGTTGGGCTGAGGCACATGGATACCATTTTCCTTGAAAGCGACACCCTGAGCAAACCTAATTAACAGAAGCTGAAAACAGTGTCAGCAACAGGTTTTAACTGGTTTCTGAATACCATTCAAACATTCAAGAGAGGTTCAGATCCATTCTGCTGACACTTATCAGCAATGGTAATTTTTCTATTGTAGACATGATTTAATGGAGTTTTGAAATTAAATTGAGTTGTCAGTTTCTGTAGCGCAGGGGTTCTCAAACTGGGGGTTGGGACCCCTCAGGGGGTTGCGAGCTGTCAACCTCCACCCCAACCCCACTTTGCCTCCAGCATTTATAATGGTGTTAAATATATTAAAAAGTGTTTTTAATTTATAAAGGGAGTTGCACTCAAAGGCTTGCTATGTGAAAGGGGTCACCAATAAAAAAGTTTGAAAACCACTGGTGTAGCATATTTTAAGATGTATCCAGGGTTGCTCAGAGGAGGCAATGTTCCTTCTGAGGGAACGTGCTCAACTGAAAGTAATAAAGAAACAAAAATTAAGATTTCAACACACTGTTACAAGTGTGCTTTGTGCTTACAAACCTACCGCCTTCTCGACACCATGGAATTTTAACAGAAAATGTCCCTCTTTGGCTTCATTCGCCTTAGTAACCACAAAACCAATAATGAAGATGGGTGATTTTAGCACCAGGTCATATATGCTTGCAGGGAGCAAGCTTAATTAATATGGTGCTGAAAATGGCAGCTGGAACAGAGAAAGCCATCTACATTCGGGCTAACACCAGTGAAGCTGCCTATAGTTTTCTCATCCCTCCAGGAGAGGCTAATGCTATCTTAGTGAGTTGTTTTTACTGCTCCCTCAGCCAGCATTCTCTCGCCCCTGTTCTGAATGTTCCACTTTAGGGAGTGTCAAATATAAAGGGAAGGGAAACCACCTTTCTGTATACAGTGCTATAAAATCCCTCCTGGCCAGAGGCAAAATCCTTTCACCTGTAAAGGGTTAAGAAGCTAAGGTAATCTCGCTGGCACCTGACCCAAAATGACCAATGAGGGGACAAGATACTTTCAAATGTGGAGGGGGGAAAAAAGGCTTTTGTCTGACTGTGTGATACCTCTGCCGGGAACAGATCAAGGATGCAAGCCCTTCAACTTCTGCAAAGTTAGTAAGTAATCTAGCTAGAAAATGCGTTAGGTTTTATTTGTTTTGGCTTGTAAATTTGCTGTGCTGGAGGAAATGTGTTTTCCTGTTTTTGTGTCTTTTTGTAACTTAAGGTTTTGCCTAGAGGGATTCTCTATGTTTTGAATCTGACTGCCTGTAAGATTATCTTCCATTCTGATCTTACAGAGTTGTTCTCTTATCTTTTTTGTTCTTCTAATAAAGTTCTGTTTTTTAAGAATCTGACTGGGTTTTTTGGGTCTTAAAAATCCAAGGCTGGTTTGTGCTCATCTTGTTTATTCTTAAACCTCCCCAGGAAAGGGGGTGTAAGGGGTTGGGGGGATATTTTGGGGAAAGAGGAACTCCAAGTGGTCCTTTGCTTGATTGTTTGTTAAATCACTTGGTGGTGGCACCGTTTTACCTAATGCAAGGGCAAAGACTTTGTGCCTTGGGGAAGTTTTAACCTAAGCTGGTAGAAATAAGCTTAGGGGGTCTCTCATGCAGGTTCCCACATCTGTACCCTAGAGTTCAGAGTAGGGGAAGGAACCTTGACAGGGAGGACTAGCAACACAGGCATTTTTAAACAAAGGTTTCCAGAGTTACATCCATATTAACAAGTTCCAATCCATGTGGCAGCCATGTTAAAAAACTGCTACAGGCTATGGTACCTGTGGCAGTATATAGCATCTGTTTGGCTATTATTATTTGTTACCTGTATTACAGTCACACCTAGGGCTTCACTGCAGTAGGCACTGAACACACATACAAATAGCAAGACTGCCCCTGTCCAAGTGGGTTTTTTTTAAAATGAAAAACCAAAAGCCCTTTTCACCCTGGACAGGGAAATCATGCTGCCACTCTATTGACAGGACTGAAGTTTGGTACACTTCTACTGGGCATGAGTCACACTGTGATACTCCAGTTTCACGCAGTGCAGCGAAATCAAGTAATTGCATAATACCATGTAACACTGGAACAACTGGTGAATCAGGCCCGGCATGTTTAAATGCCATATTGTGGACTGGCTATAGACACCGCAGGATAAATTAGAGCCTACACATTAGTTGCTTTCTACTTAAGAAGTTCTGAAACACCATGGCACAAAAGGTGAAATCTAAACATGAAAGCCACTTACTTTCTCTTCCATCTTCTTTTTCTCTTCACTGGATTTGTTTGAAATTTGCTTGAGAAACTCATTGAGTTGCATTTCCTTATTCTCAACTGATGCAAGCTTTTGCTCAAGCTCCTCACAGTGGGATACTGATCTTTCTGAAAATGGAGCTTGCAATGATGTGATCTCATATTGTGGATGCTTTAAAAACAAGAAAAAAGTATAGTTAAAGTACAGCTGACATTAGCTCTTCGAGAAAACACTCTCACTTGGTAGATTTAAAAATACAGTGCCTGGCTTACAAAGAAAATGCACACATGCTACAACATGTTTACTGAGGAGAGGTGACACAGTACAAGCTACGAAAAATAACTGCACTGGTGTTCATTAGGCTACATCTACACTACAAGCCCGGTGATTCCCCTGCTCATGTACACATACTCATGCCAGCTCTCAGCAAGCTAGCACGGCTGTAAATAGCACAAACAGGAGAATCGCAACTTAAGCTCATAGGGAAGGCATAGTCTTATACAACACCACGTTTTTTTGCATGCAGATAGAGTGGGGCTTAATTTTCAGTCAATATCGGATGTCTGAGCTATTTATAAGCATCAAAAAAATAAGCTAACCAATTTATTTGAGCATAAGCTTTCGTGAGCTACAGCTCACTTCATCGGATGCAAGTGATGCATCCGATGAAGTGAGCTGTAGCTCACGAAAGTTTATGCTCAGATAAATTGGTTAGTCTCTAAGGTGCCACAAGTACTCCTTTTCTTTTTGCGAATACAGACTAACATGGCTGCTACTCTGAAACCTGTCAAAAAGTAAGTTAATACATCATGAATTTCTGGAAGTTATACTTTGTGGAGCAGGAGAATATCTGAATTTGGCAATCAGACCTTAAAATGAAAAATTATCATGATCTCCATAACATGTTTAAAGGGACAGGGTCATGTCAAATTTGGCTCCAAATTTAGGTTTTTCTTTTACAGAAGCCAAGACATCCGTAGTGTTTCCAACCCCAAACACTGCACTATAACCCAAAAAGCAAGCCAGACTACAAATGACTATGAACAAACCAAAATATTGCAATGGTGCTTACATCTTTAGAAGCTTTTTGAAAGAGGGTAAGCATGATTATCCCTATATTTCAGATGGAGAAACTGAGGTACAGAAAGATGGAGTGACTTGCCCAAGATCACAGAAGTGGCAGAGCCAAGAACAGAACCTATGTTTCATATCTGCTGCTCTATCTATTGCACCAAGCTGCCTCCTCTTTCACAGGAGTGAAAATTACATTTCTGTTTTCACTGTCCATGGTGAGAGAAGCGCAAGATGGAGATAGGTAGCATGAGAGATGAAAAGTAAATTGCGTTTTTTAAAAAAAAATCTTTCCCTTTCCATAATCTACACTGGAATTTATGAGGCAATTTGATTTTGTTAAAAGACATGATATCTGAGCTGACAACGTCCCTTTAACAAAATGGACAAAATATTCAGAATAATTTTTAAAATCTTTTCAAAGATTAAACTATGTATGAGGAATACAGTTAAGAAAAATAACTCCCAGGAATAGATGCTGAATAAACCAATTAAAGCAGAAATCCTCTGAGGCTTGATTTTAAAAATGCTATTAATTATGAAAAGCCTTCATTAACATTTTACATAAAGTTTATTATTAATATGATTATATGTACAATTGTGTGCAACACCCTTTTGCTAAATAAATAAATAAATAAATAAATAAAACCAACCCAGAACATCCTTGCGGGTTTTGGGGTCACTGCCCCTTTCATGTAGAAAAAAAAGTCAATACTTTTTTCTTCAAACTCACATCCACCCAATCTCTAGTAGGTAACTATTTCAGTATAGAAAAGCATGTTTACAATTTTAAAATAATTTTACAAAATAAGGAGATTTTGCAGAAGTGCCTACAGCTGGGATTAAGCACCTAAATCCCTGAGGTGCCTGAAAATCTTTCCCTAAATAATTAACAATGCATGGTGTTTCCATTTCAGTCAATACATTTGTTAGCTTACAGGCATGCTAAATTCTCCGCCCCAAAAAGCCAATGATCAGGCATTCAGATTCCTCTTTCTATGAGCTTATACATACACTGGGCCAGGTCTTCAGCTGGGGTACATCACTATAGCTCCAGTGACATAACTGGAGTTATGCTTAAGTACATGAACTGAGGATCTCGTCCATTGATTGTAACAACAAAAAGGTTAAGGTGATACAAGGGAAACAGGATAGGAGAATATTTTGTCTACACTTGCCATTGTCATTCCCCCCCACCACCTTCCTTCTAGATGCATCTTTGGCTACTATCCCAGGTCCTACTTAAGTGTCCCTGCCAAATTTGTTGTCTTGTTCTGCCATGCAAAGTTACCCCATTGGTCCCTTGCTTGACCACCACAGCCCAGGCTTCTACATCTTTTCCATTTATTTTAAGGTGCTGAACTTCTGACATATAGCGAACATTGTAATGTTACTTTTGTTCAACCTCTTCTTTTTTATATCTCTTCCTCATTTAACTTCATCTCTAACATTACCCTGCACCCTGTCTTAGAGATCCCTCTGCTGGCTGAATACTATGATGGCTCTAACCTCAGTCTTCACAACACACATTTTTTTTCAGATTTCAAACACACACACACTAGTAAAATTGATGTTAAGCACAAAATATACTTACTATAAAAATACTTAATTTAAACACTTCTGCAATTACTGGAGAAAAGGACATTTAACAGAACATTCTGAAATGTATGCAAAGTATGAGTATTAGGCATTATTACAGACAAACAATTTAAACAGTTTTAGTTTTTGGCCTGCAGTGGAACTGTGAACATGCCCTCAGGTATTTCTGATGCGTTCAGTTAATATATATTGAAATACCTAAACAAAGATAACCATTTTACCTGTAAATTAGTCACATAAGGTTCTTCACAATTCACAAGGTGGCTCAGCCTGGCACGTTGAGCCCGTAATTCATTCTCCCGTATCTTCTGATGTAAACTGTTAATTTGTTGCTTCTGACTGTAATACATAAAGTCAGATTACTTTGGGGGATGGGGAGAAGGAGAGAAAACCATGAATCTTGAAGATTTATATTTCATAACACTCTAGCAATAAAGACCAACCTTCAACTTACTTTGAGCACGTGAAAGAGAAAACTATAGGCTACACTTGGCCAAAGTTAGATATTTCACCATAATGAATCTATAGTAACCCTGGGATTTCCCACAACAGCCTATCTGAAATTAATCCAGATTAGGGCCAGAACTGGTGTCCCACTAGGCCAGGGGTGGGCAAACTTTTTCGCCCGAGGGCCACATCGGGGTTGCGAAACGGTATGGAGGGCCGGGTAGGGAAGGCTGTGCCTCCCCAAACAGCCTGGCTCCCGTCCCCTATCTGCCCCTTCCCACGTCCCGCCCCCTTCAGACCCCCTGACCCATCCAACCCCCCCTGCTCCTTGTCCCCTGACCTCCCGGAGCCCCAACCCCTATCCAACCTTCCCCCCCACCCCCGCTCCCTGTCCCCTGACTGCCCCGACCCCATCCACACCCCCAGCCCCTGGCAGGCCCCCCAGGACCCACAACCCATCCAACACCCCCCTTGTCCCCGATCACCCCCTCCCGGGACCCCCACCCCTAACTGCCCCCCAGGACCCCACCCCTATCCAACCCCCTCTGCTCCCTGTCCCCCCACTCCTAGGACCCCACCTCCTATCCAACTTCTGCTAAGATACATGGTCACATATTCCCCATAAAGCATATACAAAATGAGCTAAATTCAGCCTGGAGAATCCAGGTGGAACTCCTATGGAAGTGTGTCTTGAGACCACCATGAATTTGACAAGTAGAGATGTCTTTTATACCAGGGGTTAGAAAAAAGGCAGGGTTACACCTGCTTTTGCTCCTCTGGTTGCATGTTATGCTTTTTTCACATAACTGAAATTTACACACCAACAGGGGGCAGAAGAAAGTTTAAAAGGAAAAGCCACGACCATAAAATAAGGATGGCAGTGTTTAACCTAAGGTCCTCCTTTTAGTTCCTTTTTCTGCTTACTATTTTCTCTTCTGACTACTTGACAGATGAGCTATAGTGCATTTAAGTTTACACAGCACTAGATATCAAAGTTGTACAAGTTAAACTACTTTATTGCTTGCACCAATCTTCCCACCAGTTTACACCAGAGGCATAAATTATACCACTATTTATAAAATAACTGATTTTGAACTACTATGGTTAGAGGGCCAAACACAACCCTGGATGTCAATTTACAAGTCAATGGAGTTACATCAGAGATACATATGGCCCAAGAAGTCCACTAATCTCTTTCCTCAGAGACAGGACTTCCTATGGTCAACTACAATCAGCTTTGTCACACTGGCCAGTGAAAACCTTAAAGGGACACAGATACCTTGGTGGGACATTATTTAGAAACAGTAAAAATTCTGCATCTCTCTCATTCTTTGTATTTCTCCTCAATTTTCCCCTCCCCTCCACCCTTTTTGTATTGTTCTCTGGTGTTTTTGGTTGGTTGGTTTTCTTTGGTTGGTTGATTGGTTTTGTTTTATTATACTAGGAGGGATTTGCTGGAGAACAGGATCATTGATTAAGTATTCATCTGTTCCTGCTGCTTATACATCATCTAAATTCACAAACCTATTTGTGACATCACAATTAAATTCTTTGGAGATTATATCCTGTGGTGAGTGGGGATAAACAGCAGAAGCAGATTAATTTCTGAGGAAAGAGATCCACCTCTGAGCAAAACAGCTTAAAAAAAAACACCCATAAAAATTATAATCCATAACCAGAGTGGTTTCTAAATTGAATGTCTTCCAAATATTCCCAGGAGGCATCAAAAGGTTTTCATAAAAGTAAAACAGCAAGAAATGGAAAAAACATGAAAAGCTGGTTAGGGAAAGGAATCCTTGATTAGTTAGGTAAGGAGTCTCTGAGGCCAAATCATGGGAGAAAAAAAAAGTAAAACCACACGCACAAAAGCCCACTTAGAGGGATTTTTTTTTAGCCAGGAAAATTCACCTAGCTGGCCATGAACAGACTGTGTCCCATTTATTCCACCTCAAAGAGGGATTTGCTGCTTAAAAAAGGTAAATTTACGTGTCCCAAAAAATGTTTGTTGCATACAGTGTGGTACATATTATACATGTATTGGAATGTATGGAAAAAATATAAGAAAGGCTTAACTGTACAGCATATTAAGACCATTCATTAAATATAATTCATAAGAATAAATAAATTTCAAGATGTCCTATGATACAATGAAACAATTTTTTTTTTTAGCCACCTCTCCTCCTCCTTCCCAGCCTATGTGGAAGGAATGAGCCCAGTTAAGAAGGAATGAGTAACACTGGAAAAAATAAATTTGCTCTAAAAGAGGGGGAATGCTACAATAAACAATTTCGATTTGGGTCTTTATGCACTATTGCATTTCAAATAATAGTAATAACAAGAGCTGCAAATCCTGGTATGGAGGGAGAGGATTTGAACGTAAAGAGTATGTGATTTTTACTAGAAAGAGACACACAACATTACGAAAGAGATGATGAGGTCTTCATAAATTCTGTTGTGTTCTTGGTCACAATCACAAGTTCAGCAAACTCACTTAATATGAGACCTCTTAACCTGAGGTCAAACTAGGATGATAAAAGGTGAACAGTCATTATTGTGCATACGTATTTCATTAGAACATTTTCACCAAGTCTGATTTAAATTATGTAAGTAACCATGACTCAGCTGTTGAAGCAACTGCACTCTCCTATTCTTTTGGTTGATCATATCTCAACATTTGCTTTACATTTGCATTCCTGAACAGATACTAAACAGTTGAACTGAGCATTTAAAAATACCACTGAACTTCAAAATACATCACTTTTTTTTTAAACCAATTCTCTTCCCACTAATCCCCAGAGGAAGATAAAATGAGCCAAATTAATCCCTGGTGTAAATGACTACAGTGGATTGAATTTGTCTCAATATTTTTCTGTTAGCCTGCAAAGTGTAGTTAGAATTTATCTGCCATCCTAAAACCTTGTCAACAAAAGACATCAAGGAAAGGTTTTCCTAGATGATGTATTTCTCTGCAACTGTCTTCCTGAAGATGAACTCTCTACAGTAAACTAACTTCAGGCCATAGGAAAACAAAACTATGAAAGCTGATGGCTATTCATGAACAAAGAATGAAAAACAAACGTTATAGAAATATATTCACTATATGCATATAATCCAATAAGTCTTTGGAGTTCTCTGACAATGAAAGACCTCACACCACGTGCATTTCATTGCTGATGTTGTCATATGCTAGGATAGTTTTAATCCTTTGTTACCCCACAGCTGTTACGACTAATCCGCTATATAACCACAGGCTGTGAGGGCTTTGTTTAAAAAAAAGTGTGTGTAAGAGGTTCAGATGACCTCACAAATATAGCCTATGCATGGCAGTGGAAATACTATACCTGACAGCCTGCCTGTCTTCAGCTAATAATTCTAGCACTTTCAAGAAGACTCTTTAGGCTCTTTTCAAGCCTCTGCTCAGATAAATGGCAAAGTTTAATATCAAGGTTGGTAGGCCAAAACAATTAACCAACCTTGAAACAGATAGCTAGTTTCACCTTCCAGACAGAGCTATTATTAGACTAGGTCAGCTTTAATATTAATCACCTTAACAGTGTGCTCTGTCTTCATAAAGGACAAAACTAGAGCTCACTGATATTTTTTGTTTTCAAATTGATGTTTGGAAAAAAAATTCAAATTCACAGCCCTATCCCCAAATTATCTTCTGTGGTCATGTTTTTTTTTTCCGTTTGTTTTTTCAAATTGCATTTTTCAGCCAGCTACAGCTAAAATGTATGTCTGACTGCAATGAAAAACAAACAAACAATCTCGTTCATTCACAGGACCACCATTCTCTCATGAAAGGCCATCTCTCAAAATTCAATACTGAGTGTAGGAAAAAAGAAAAAACACCAACAACGTTACTTTCAATACATGGACTTTTAGTTACTTCAGCTCAGTTTCTCTACTGTGAGCCAGAAGATAATTAAAAGTGTTTTGGGGTTGGTTTGTTTGTTTTTTAAATCTCAGACTTGGCTTCTTGTGTATGCCAGCAGGGTCAGTCTGAGGAAAGGAGATGAGCAGAAATGACTTGCATACCTCTAAAGTGCCAGTTAAAGGAACTGCATTCAAGGGAAGCAAAGCTATGTTTTTATATAAAACAAACACTGAGAAATGAAAGCACCCTTTTTGGGAGCGGTGTTTAATATATATATATGGTGATACCTATGAAGGAATCTTCATTAAAAGGAGGTATTACGGTCTACTTTTGTTGCCAAATAATTGATACAAATATAACATTGAAGTTGCTTTTCAAAAAGATTTTAGTCTGCAAGACATCTCAAATCTTTGCACCTTTTCCTCAAGGCATAAAGAAAGCTCTGATCCAGGAGCAGAAGAGAAAGCTTTGAAGCTTCTTTTTAACGACATGAAAGATCCTGTTGTATCCAGAATACCATATTCAATTTCCACAGAAAAATTCTGCAGTGTAGCAGTTTCATTTTTGGGGGGTAAAATGAATTTTAAAATGTGTTTTTCTTCTCAGACATGATCTGCTTGTTATAGTCTGATTATAGCAATATCTTTCTCTTCCCTTGATCTCCTACAAAATTTCAAATCAGTATCCTGAGGGTATGTTCTTTGTTGGTCCCCTTACCTTCCCCTCCCCATTTTTTTTTAAAAACACCAACCATCATTATAAATCTCAAAAGCCACATTCAATCTTGATATATCCAGCGTGCAACCCAACTGAAGTCAAAGGGGTTACCCAACGCGTGCATCAGACAACACCTGGTTCCTACATATTAGATTCCCAAGTCCCAAATGCCACATGCAAGATCCTGATATACCTACAGTAAACCCTTTTACTTTTCATGAAAAGATGTGTTCCCTTCTATTTCCACCTTTCGTAAAATCTGCAAGTCTTTTGTAAAATCCTTTTCTCTTTGCCATTTCTCCACCAAATACCTTTCATTTCAGGCATCAACAATGTCTTAATTCCTGTGGATCAGTGGTGCTTGACAGTGTAGGGGAGGGAACACTAGCCACGGATGTTCATATAAAGACCTGGTTTTATCTGGACACATTATAATAATACTCAGCCCAACAATACCAAATGTTGTTTTAGCTAATTAGAGGCTACAGTTAATATGTCTTAAAGTGCATCTGAATCCAACTTAAAGAAAAAAATTACTTATAACAGTATATGCAGATTACATAAAGGAAATACTTCTACTTAATACTATACAATGAGGAAGGAATATACAATACAGCCATAGTTATTCAAATTCATGCGGGACACTGAAATTTCCCTATTAGCTAAAATTTTCCTTTGTACAAATTTATTCAATGCATTTAACAGATGTTAAAGGAGATAACCCTATGTCAGATAATAATGTGTTTCAGAAATTGGAGACTGTACTATACATAGCACTATCTTGTCTTCATCAACCTATGCTAACACACAGGCCAATATTAAGACTTCTTCATAACCCTTAGGACTAATCTATCTGATATCAAAGTACGTGGTAGGAGGAGGACTTGTCTCAGAAGATCAGCTGCTTCTCTTTACATTCTGCCTGCCTGCATTCATGCTTCGAGCAGGCAGAACAGCCAAGAGCTGGGGCCACCAGTTCTGACACATGGCAGAGCTCTGGAAACATGTTTCCCAGATCTCACAGAACTTGGCCACCTGTGTAGGAGCCCTCTACACCAACATTCCACACAAAGATGGACTACAAGCCGTCAAGAACACTATCCCCGATAATGTCACGGCTAACCTGGTGGCTGAACTTGTGACTTTGTCCTTACCCATAACTATTTTACATTTGGGGACAATGTATACCTTCAAATCAGCGGCACTGCTATGGGTACCCGCATGGCCCCACAGTATGCCAACTTTTTTATGACTAACTTAGAACAACACTTCCTCAGCTCTCGTCCCCTAACGCCCCTACTCTACTTGCACTATATTGATGACATCATCATCTGGATCCATGGAAAAGCAGCACTTGAGGAATTCCACCATGATTTCAACAATTTCCATCCCACCATCAACCTCAGCCTGGTCCAGTCCACACCAGAGATCCATTTCCTGGACACTACAGTGCTAATAAACGATGGTCACATAACCACCACCCTATACCGAAAACCTACTGACCGCTTTTCCTACCTATATGCCTCCAGCTTTCACCCTGACCACACCACACGATCCATTGTCTACAGCCAAGCTCTGTGATACAACCGCATTTGCTCCAACCCCTCACACAGAGACAAACACCTACAAGATCTCTATCAAGCATTCTTACAACTACAATACCCACATGCAGAAGTGAAGAAACAGATTGATAGAGCCAGAAGAGTTCCCAGAAGTCACCTACTACAGGACAGGCCTAACAAAGAAAATAACAGAACGCCACTAGGCGTCACCTTCAGCCCCCAACTAAAACCCCTCCCACGCATTATTAAGGATCTACAACCTATCCTGAAGGATGACCCAACACTCTCACAAATCCTGGGAGACAGGCCAGTCCTTACCTACAGACAGCCCCCCAGCCTGAAGCAAATACTCACCAGCAACCACATACCACACAACAGAACCACCAACCCAGGAACCTATCCTTGCAACAAAGCCCGTTGCCAACTGTGCCCACATATCTGTTCAGGGGATACCATCACAGGGCCTAATAACATCAGCCACACTATCAGAGGCTCGCTGCACATCCACCAATGTGATATATGCCATCATGTGCCAGCAATGCCCCTCTGCCATGTACATTGGTCAAACTGGACAGTCTCTACGTAAAAGAATAAATGGACACAAATCAGATGTCAAGAATTATAACATTCATAAACCAGTCGGAGAACACTTCAATCTCTCTGGTCACACGATTACAGACATGAAAGTTGCGATATTACAACAGAAAAACTTCAAAACCAGACTCCAGCGAGAGACTGTTGAATTGGAATTCATTTGCAAATTGGATACAATTAACTTAGGCTTGAATAGAGACTGGGAGTGGCTAAGTTATTATGCAAGGTAACCTATTTCCCCTTGTTTTTTCCTAACCCCCCTCACCCCCCCAGACGTTCTTGTTAAACCCTGGATTTGTGCTGGAAATGGCCCAACTTGATTATCATACACATTGTGAGGAGAGTGATCACTTTAGATAAGCTATTACCAGCAGAAGAGTGGGGTGGGGGGAGAGAAAACCTTTTGTAGTGGTAAACACCCATTTTTTTCATGGTTTGTGTGTGTAAGAAGATCTTCTGTACTTTCCACAGTATGCATCCGATGAAGTGAGCTGTAGCTCACGAAAGCTTATGCTCAAATAAATTGGTTAGTCTCTAAGTACTCAAGTACTTAGTGCCACAAGTACTCCTTTTCTTTTTGCGAATACAGACTAACACGGCTGTTACTCTGAAACCATGAGCTACAGACGTCTCTAGGCCCAGTTCAGCACTGGTAGAGCAGTTTTCAGTTTCCACGGTGCCATTTAGCTTTTGCCTGAAGTTGTGCTCAGTGGCATCTCTGGGAAGATTCACAGAGCGAGGTAATGTAGGTTCACGATGATTGGCTGGCATTTTGTGAGAACTGGTTCTGTTCTATAAAGTTTTTATACTGATGTCATAACCACAGAAGCTGATTGCCTCACAATCATGCATTAAGTGACATGCTAACATCTGTCATGTATCAATCATTCTCTTTCCCTCTTTCCGAGGAAGAATTGTGTGCACCGTGCAGTGTTTTATTTTGGTAGAAATTTGTTTTTAAGGCTTTTTTTGTTCTTGTTTTTAAATGTACCCACTGCTGTGTATTCACATCAGCAAAGGCAAGGTTAAAAAAGTATGTCTTGCACTTGGAATGGAAGAAGATGAGGTTTATGATGGTCTTCATTCCCAGGTCTGCTCACAGCCTATGAAAGAACTGTCTTTTCAAAGTCATTTGGCTTTGTCCCTGGCCTCACAGAGGTGATGTGAGAGAGTGGCAGCTAAAAAATGCTGCACAGTTGAGAGGGTTTCCTGTTAAATGCAGCTTGATGCAAGAAAGGATACTGTGATAGGATGTCCACCCCACAAAGGTTTGGAAGAGGTTAAGGTGGCCAGGCAGGCCAATTAACTCCACAGGCACCTGGAGGAGCCAGGGAACAGGGAATGAAGTGATTGTGAGCAGGCCCACCTTGTGCAGGAACAGGCTAAGCCTATAAAGCCAAGTAGCTGGAAACTGATGGGGGTAGCTGGGAAAGGGCAGTCTCTCACTGGGAAGAGAGAGAAGGTTTGGAGCTGGTATTCCCAGAGAGAGAAGGGGAACCAGAGTGGTAGGAAGCAGTCCAGGGAAGGAGTAGTGACGGCAGAGGGAGGAAGCCCTGAACTGCTGAGCTGAAGGTTCCTGGACTGGAACATGGAGAATAGGGTGGGCCTGGGTTTCCCGAGGGCATGGAATAACTAAGGCAGTGAATGGGAAGACTACCTAGGACTGCTGATGGAGTGTACTCCAGAGGGCTAAGTCATGAAGGGCCCTGGAGCAGAGGCGGGCAAACTATGGCCCGCGGGCCACATCCGGACCATGGGATCGTCCAACCCAGCCCCCGAGCTCCTGGCTGGGGAGGCTAGCGCCTCCCTCCCCCCGCTGTTCCCCCTTCCCCCGCAGCCTCCTGCCGGGCGGTGTGGCTGCCAGACATGCTGCTCTGAGCATCATGGTAAGGGGGTTGGGGGGTTGGATAAGGGGCAGAAGGTCCCGGGAGGGGGCAGTCAGGGAACAGGGGAGGGGGGAGGTTGTATAGGTGTGGGAGTGCCGGGGGCAGGGCAGTCAGGGCGCAGGGGTGTGGATAGGGGGCGGGGCAGACAGGGAGCGGGGGGGCGGGGTCGGATAGGGGGCGGGGTCTTGGGGGGCAGTCAGGGGGCGGGGTCTTGGGGGGCAGTCAGGGGGCAGGGTCTTGGGGGGCAGTCAGGGGGCAGGAAGTGGGAGGAGGCCAGGCGGTTTGGGGAGGCACAGCTTTCCTACCCAGACCTCCATACAGTTTTGGAACCCCAGTGTGGCCCTCAGGCCAAAAAGTTTGCCCACCCCTGTCCTGGAGCGAGAGGAGCTGCAGACCAGAATTGGACTGACAGCATGCAAATTGCGGATGGGGGCGTCTGTCTCAAGAACTAATACCCAGAGTGACCAGGAGGAGGAACCAGACCAGTGGGGAGTGGTGCACCCCAGGACAGGTACGTACAGCATTTTATATACTGTGCCAATCCAGGTCTCACTCACAGCAGCCTAACCCCATAGAGACATTGTAATTTAGGGCCATATTCTGACAATCCTTATACCTTATGCAGGTGCACAGGAGCTGTGTATATGTGGGAGGTAATGCACCAGCTTCCCCTTGTGCCCCTCAAGTAAGGGCCTATCTGGAGCGCAGGGACTCCAGAGATGGCAGGGACTGTTCCTTCTTGATGCACACATCATTCCCCTTGCACCAGTCTTCAAAGCCGGCCTGCTATGCAAAAGGTAGCATGCCACTCCCCATGAAAACATGGAACAGCAGGCACACTCCCTCCATCTGACAAGATGGCTGGTGTGACTCTGCCTAGGGGGCATGCTAGAGACCATAGGGAAGAATCTGTTCTGAGTATGCCAGTTTTAATTAATATGGCGAACAGTAAAGGACAGCTAGAGTTATGAAAGAGACAAGTGATTTAAAGACTTCAAGGAGCAGAGAATCCTCCAGCAAGTGACCCGTGCCCCATGCAACAGAGGAAGGCGAAAAATCTCCAGGGCCTCTTCCAATCTGCCCTGGAGGAAAATTCCTTCCTGACCCCAAATATGGTGATCAGCTAAACCCTGAGCATATGGGCAAGATTCACCAGCCAGATACCACAGAGAATTCTTTCCTGGGTAACTCAGATCCCACCCCATGTAACATCCCATCACAGGCCATTGGGCCTATTTACCATGAATATTTAAAGATCAATTAATTGCCAAAATCATGTTATCCCATCATACCATCTCCTCCATAAACTTATCAAGTTTAATCGTAAAGCCAGATAGGTCTTTTGCCCCCACTGCTTCCCTGGGAAGGCTATTCCAAAACTTCACTCCTCTGATGGTTAGAAACCTTTGTGTAATTTCAAGTCTAAACTTCCCAATGAGCAGTTTATATCCATTTGTTCTTGTGTCCACATTGGTACTGAGCTTAAATAATTCCTCTCCCTCTCTGGTATTTATCCCTCTGATATATTTATAGAGAGTAATCATATCTCCCCTCAACCTTCTTTTAGTTAGGTTAAACAAGCCAAGCTCCTGGAGTCTCCTTTCAGAAGACAGGTTTTCCATTCCTCGGATCATCCTAGTAGCCCTTCTCTGTACCTGTTCCAGTTTGAATTCATCCTTCTTAAACATGGGAGACCAGAACTGCACACAGTATTCCAGGTGAGGTCTCACCAGTACCTTGTATAATGGTACTAAAACCTCCTTATCTCTACTGAAAATACCTCGCCTGATGCATCCCAAGACCGCATTAGCTTTTTTCACGGCAATATCATATTGGCAGCTCATAGTCATCCTATGATCAACCAATATTCCAAGGTCCTTCTCCTCCTCTGTCACTTCTAATTGATGTGTCCCCAGCTTGTAACTAAAATTCTTCTTATTAATCCCGAAATGCATAATCTTACACTTCTCACTATTAAATTTCATCCTATTACTATTACTCCAGTTTACAAGGTCATCCAAATCTTCCTGTATGATATCCCGGTCTCTCTCTAAATTGGCAATACCTCCCAGCTTTGTATCATCCGCAAACTTTATTAGCACACTCCCACTTTTTGCCAAGGTCAGTAATAAAAAGATTAAATAAGATTGGTCCCAAAACTGATCCCTGAGGAACTCCACTGGTAACCTCCCTCCAGCTTGACAGTTCACCTTTCAGTAGGACCCGCTGTAGTCTCCCTGTTAACCATTTCCTTATCCACCTTTCAATTTTCATATTGATCCCCATCTTTTCCAATTTAACTAATAATTCCCCATGTGGCATGGTATCAAACGCCTTACTGAAATCTAGGTAAATTAGATCCACTGCGTTTCCTTTGTCTAAAAGATCTGTTACTTTCTCAAAGAAGGAGATCAGGTTGGTTTGGCATGATCTACCTTTTGTAAAACCATGTTGTATTTTGTCCCATTTACCATTAACCTCAATGTCCTTAACTACTTTCTCCTTCAAAATTTTTTCCAAGACCTTGCATACTACAGATGTCAAACTAACAGGCCTGTAGTTACGCAGATCATTTTTTTTCACTTTCTTAAAAACAGGAACTATGTTAGCAATTCTCCAATCATACAGTACAACACCTGAGTTTACAGATTCATTAAAAATTATTGCTAATTGGCTGGCAATTTCGTGTGCCAATTCCTTTAATATTCTTGGATGAAGATTATCTGGGCCCCCCGATTTAGTCCCATTAAGCTGTTCGAGTTTCGCTTCTACCTCAGATATGGTAATATCTACCTCCATATCCTCATTCTCATTTGTCATGCTTGAAGTCTTTAAACCACGATTTGAGGACTTCAGTAGCTCACACATAGGTGAGTGGTTTTTTGCAGGAGTGGGTGGGTGAGATTCTGTGGCCTGCGTTGTGCAGGAGGTCAGACTAGATGATCATAATGGTCCCTTCTGACCTTAATATCTATGAAGTGCTGGGAAATGCTGATTTTACACTTCATTTGCACCTCCTCATCTCTTTAGCTTAAATAAAGATCTCACCGGAAAATCTCACATTAGTAGCTAATATTCTACATGGCACAAAGGGCACTGCACATTATTTTCAGAGTGGAATTCATCAGGATGTGAGCGATCTTGGATTGTCTCCAGTGACCAGTATTAATAAACAGGCCTGTTTAAGATAAAAATTCTTTCTGACTCTCTCCCAAAATGTTAGGAGGACAGAATGGACACTAACGTCGCTTTCTCACGTTCAAAACATACCAGTCTCCTCGAGGCTGGCTAATTAAAGCTTTTACATATATCCATGTATGCACACAGAGCATGCACACCACCCCATAACTGAGGGTGATATCTATGTAATAAATTGCATTCATCATGCACCTTTAACCAGCTCACCTGCTTTCTCACCCCTAATCTAAATCCTGAGGGAGATTGTCCTAACATTACTAATAGCCTCAAAGAGCTGGGGGGATGGGTATTTTATTCTTTTAAATCAGCCTCCCAGAGAAATATTTCCGTCTTCGCTTTCAAATTTATGCTCCGACTCTCTTCATGGGAATATTTAGTTCTACACCAGTGTCAGGTTTAAGGTCCAGGACCTTAGAGAACTTCAAAATTTAGGAATAGGAGCTTTATCCATTGGACAGGGATATTACCAATTTTATAACAGATCAAATGGCAACTGGAATGTCACAAGTTACTGAGAAATAGATGCATTATATTATTATTTATTGTTGTATTGGGATAGCACACAAAAGCCCGTTAAGATCAGGATATACATGATAGAATAATGTGGCCTCATTACTCAGGAATGCTAAAGCCATGAGTGAATTATGCAGGTAATTTTGAAAGGAGGGCCAATAATCTTTATATAATGTATCGCCTCCCTGTTTCAGAGAAACTGTTACAGAGATTTTTTTAAATGGATACAATATTTCATATCCCTTTGCTGGTAAAGCTGGGTTCTCTTGGGACGATGAGTCCAAATGCACAGAGCACTGAAAGGGAGGAAAACGGTAAGTAATACATTTTAGAAAGTTCTAAAAATGGTGTAAAGTAAGTTTTTCATACCCAAAAAAAAAAAGTTTTTCATTCCAGTATCTCAAGATCTCCAAGTACCAAATCCTAAAGCTCTGATCACTGGTAAGGAATGGCAGTGGAGAAGGTCCTCATTTGTAATGAAATAAAGCCCCGGTTTGTTCATGAGCTACCTTAAACCTGCCATTGGTTCAAACTGAACACTGCTCATACCTGGTCCTCTGGAGAATTTAATTTTGGCATGGAGAAAGGAATACCACATTTGGAAGTTAGGAGGAAACATTTATCTGGAACGTTATTTTTGTACATGGCTGCTTTTTAGAGCAGCCTAGAAATTTGAGTGTTAGAATAAGGCCCAAGGGAAATGGTTAGTGGTGAGAGTGCAGGTGAGGCAGTCAAAGGTATACACAACAACTGTTTATCACACGGCTTTGCTATTTATCACATGGCTATAACTACCACAGGGAATATATAGAAGGTGGAAAGGGAGAAAGATACACAGAGTTGTCTGCTCAGAAAAAGGGCTGGTTCCTCCACAACATTGGGGGAGTTCTGTAGTTTTCTAAAACAGAGTGCAGACATCAGTGGAAGGGTGAGAAGTGCTGTTTCACATTGGTTTTGTGCTAAAAAAAACTAGAGCTTTAAAAAAAGATACAGCATACTTCAAATCTCATACCAAGTTTAAACCTACTATGTAGCCTATGAAAATGTGGAGAAAGACTTTTTAATATCTTCATGTCCATTGTATTGATCTAAGTTGTAGCCACTTGTGGAAAGGTTGAGCTTACATGATTTTTTTTTTTTGTTAAATGACAAAATCACCATGAAAGTTTACTAGTCAAGGTACAAAACCTTCACACTCATCTCTTACGAAAAATGATCCAGGATAAGGAAAAAGCCAATTATATTTTACTCAGTTGCTCTCCAAAAATGCATTATTCTGACTGTGTGGGTGAGTACAATTTTATAACATGCTCCCAGTGGGCCATAAATATATTGGTCTTGATCTAATGCATGGAGTTCCCATTTACATCACAGACTGTTGCACATTCATATCTAAAAGAGTATATGCCTCTGAACAGGCCATTCATGACTTCACTACCCTCCCTTTCTCAAATCGCTGCAAAAATTACTATTTCAAAATGCCGTTTCTATGCACACAGTAATACTGTAGACCTTGACAAAATACTCAAATCAAGAGAGCTACAATTAAGCACTGAATAATGGATACTGGAAGTAACATGCACATGATCCAATCACACACAGTATGATGTCAACAAATCAAGACAAACTAATTTCACAAAAGGAAAGAAAATGGATCTAATTCAGCCATCTAAATGAAAGCTCTAACCACAATTCAGCTAGGGGTATGAAACCAATGATTTAGCAGCTGTTCTAAGAATCTAAACGTTATTATACCCTGAGGAATGAAAGCTAGTCGCTAAAATTCTAACCTTTACATTTACCTTTCCTTAAAAATAAGCTGTTTGGAAGAGAACACTGCAGTCATTGCCGAGTGCAGTGGTATTTTCAGTAGCTTATGTCATATGTTCAAATATTTGGCATTTACTCATATAACCGTTACACATTGTTCCTGCCAGACAAACAGTGCCAGTACTGCCTAAGTTTGTACTGCAAATGCTTAGATGTAACGAGAACAGGAGGACTTGTGGCACCTTACAGACTAACCCATTTATTTGAGCATGAGCTTTCGTGAGCTGCAGCTCACTTCATCGGATGCATTGGTTGTAATGGTTGGTCAAATTCAGAACCACTCCAAATATTATAAAACAAGGTTACAATTTTAACATTTTTAATATACAAAGCAAAACAGACGCTTGCAGAATTCAAATGCGACACTGGCATTTACCAAATTAATAGAAGAACTCGCTGCTCCCTCTAGTGTTAAAAATAAGATGTCACATGTCAAAACAAAATCCTTGAGAAATAACACAATAAAGTGAAAACAATCCAGGTTTGGCTATGTTTTCAAGCTACTTTGTACGGTGTCTAGTAGAGCATTCAGCTTGTAAACATTACAATAACAGCAGCACATCTGCTCTTAAGGCAAATCCTAATTCAGGGCTCGATCATTCCTCATGAACCTGTGTGTGGAGGGGAAAGACCATGTACTCACTGGTTGTGTGCGCGCGCAGTCATAGCCTCTCATGCATTTTCCTCAGAAGAGGAGATGGATCTGGACCAGTTTTTACTCTGTCTTCATGGCTGAATAAAAACTGATCTCAGTCTCTGAGGCATTAAGATATGCAATTTTTAGAAGTACCTTTTCAATACTCCAAATGAAAATAATTGCCTTTTATCTACTTATTGATACTATTGTGTTCATATGTGCTCAGCTTTCAAGCTGATCTACAGAATGGGACTCCAACTGATTTTGAACCAGTCACTTAGTAAATCTGCTGCTCAACGTGGTAAAAAGAAAAGGAGTACTTGTGGCACCTTAGAGACTAACCAATTTATTTGAGCGTAAGCTTTTGTGAGCTACAACTCAATTCATCGGATGCTACTCTGAAACCTGTCAACATGGTAAGTGGAATAAAAAGTGAACCAATTTTTCTATTACAAATGGAACCAGGTGGGTTGTTTTTTTGTTTTGTTTTGTTTTTTAATTCTACTCAAATCTTTGGCTTTCCACTGACAGGAAACTACCAAAATGCACTTTTGTGCATACTGAGCACTATTCACTGAAATACTTTTAAGACAACTTGAAACTGGTTTGATTTCAGCTATCCAGCTTTTACTATATTTCAAATGCTTAAGACACAGAAAAGGATGTTTGTCCAGTTTTCTGATCCAGAGTGCTTGTTTTTTGCTTCTTCTCAGGTGGAAGGAGGTGGCAGGGTTCCCCCCCCCTTTTTTTTTTTTAACAGTAAAGTAACACTGAATTATCCAAAGCGATTTTAAATCTAAAACATCCATTGTCTGCACATCATTAGACCAGAGTGCACATGCTGTAGATTTGGGTGGGAGGTGCAAAGGTGATTTATATCTCTCCCAATTCTAGACAACTGTTGCAGGGTCAGTCCCTAGCACATGTCAGAACAATGTAAGTGCAACATTTAAAAACAAACTTACTCTGTTACTAATGTCCCCAGCACTGAAACAGAAGCCAGAGATTGGTGTAGGATAGATATGTCCCAGCCATGCTCCTTTTTATCTGACTATGTCCTGTACTGGGCAGCAGGGAACAGGTGGGATGGATGAGAGCACTGGGGAAGAAAATCCAGCCCATTATATGGAAGGCCAGCACTATAGCATTGCTCTGATTTCCAGATAGATGAGGAAAGAGGTGTTTTAGAAAAAGCATTTATATTAAACTAGTTTTCTGGTGTTGTCAAGTTACCAGTTTGTTACGAACTGGATTTTACATTAGCTCAATGTCAACCACTGTTTAAAAGAGAGACCCCAACAACCTCACAGGCCTCCATAAAACACATAAAAAGTTGTCTCCCCCAAGCATCTACAATCAAAACTACAGGAAACTAAATGAGTTTTTCCTCCTTTTCCCTAAGCACAGAGTCTGCAATTTAAGAATCAAATTGAACTGTGGGCAATTTGGCAATAGAACACCAGTGCTAACAATGACTGATTTTGTTTTTTAATATCCAGTGTAAACACACCCTTCCAAAAATGAGTTAAAAGTACGGTCCTGCAGGCAGAATAATATAGGGCTGAGTCAGGAGATGTAGGTTCTATTCCTAACTCTACCCTTGGTTCCCCATGTCCCTCTTTGCCTTAGTTTCCTCACTGGCAAAACCGGGATAATGCCTACCACGAGCAAAACCAGAATAATGCCTACCTGTGCAAGTGCTTTGAAATCTGTAGATGAAAGATATTATTAGAGATAAATATTATGAACCAAAGGCACCACACAGGATTTCACGTAGAGTGCAGAACACCAATTATGATCAATAGTGCCATATTTCTGCACTATGAAACAGGAACCTAACCTTGTTTTCTACATTAAAAGAGCCAACAGTGTTATGTACTGTTTTTGGTTAGTTTTGTAACTGTCAAAACTTGTAAAAACTGTTAAAAGAAAGCCGGTTTTAATTCTCAACTTTAAACGTCACAAAAATATAAGTGTTAGATTATTTAAAAATATCTCAAATCATTGGCTTTAAAAATAATGATTTACAAATTGTTTTAAAGCAAGCATTTTCCAAAATGAAGGATTGCTACTCAGGAGGAAATCCTTCCTGCATAGTGCTATTAAGCTGCATGATGGTAATTCACTACATGCTTAACACTAGTGCTGAGTATGTACTTAAAGCAAATGAATGTGAGGTCACTAAGGTTTTGTTGTGCACCTTTAATAGCTTCCATTATGCATTCTACCACATTTAGTTGAATAAGAAGTAATCAGCGTAACAGACTTTTCTGAGAGATGCACAAGGACCTGTATTTCCTGTTATCATTGCAAACAGAACATGTAAGAAGAGAACTAAATTAAACACAGCTACAGAGGGAAAAGGGCTGAGAATTACAGTAGTCAGACTTTTTGCCATTCAAAATGCCAGGTAAAAATGCTTTTTTTGCCAGGTAAAAATACTTGATGGCCATCCCAAGAAAAAAAAACAACAACAAAATCAGATAGTTAGAATTCAAAAAGTCATTTTAGTCGAACAGAAGTTCATGATCAGTTGTAATCATGAAACGTTTAACAGAAGGGGAATGAAGAAGCGTAGAAACATGAAAACCATGTTAGCTGCCATCCTCTAAAATCTAAACACATAAGGTGAGATGCCAGCTAAAATGGCCACAGTGGAGTAAACCCCTAATCTGGCTGGGAAAAAATCCTCTGTCACTGGAACTGAGAGACAGCTATAGACTGTGCTCCACAGACACCCTCACAAGCGCTGAGGTAGAGGGTGCACTGGAAGGAGGAGCAGCATGTCAGGTGAGGGGCTGTAGCACATAGCACTGCAGAAATGGAGCTGAACATAGAGCGAACTGGAGAGACAGCCATAATTTAGACGGACCCTGCTCCCCTCCCCCAGGCTTATGTAAATTATGCCCAGGGCCTCTCCAGCCACTGGAATAGCCCCAAATCAGGAAGATGCCAGGGTGGCTTAAAGCCACCTTAGCCCACCCCTTCCCCTGGCTGAGAGTTCTGTGCTGTGCCTCTTGGAGGTGCGACACAGAAGCTGCTCCAGGAACGATACTACATGCTGTAATCTAAACTATCATACTCTGTGAACGAGGATAGTGGCTCAAAGAAAATGGTACATACTATTTTCTCTTTGTAGCAGTCAAAGACTAAAATGAGTCAGCCCACTTGAACAGATTACGTATGGGACATAATTCTATTGGGTTCAAAAAGTTGTGTCCAGCTGAGCTACACAAATGCATTAGAAGAAAAGAGTCATTGGCATTAAATAACAGAGCAGTAAAATATTCCATAACAAACATCCATCATTCCTGTAGTTGGCCAATCTCTATCTTATATAATTATCTATGTTCTGTACACCAATTGTTAATGAGAGGTTTCACACACTTCACAATTAGTATAGCTTACACACCTTTACCAGCTCCTCAGAGGCAAGAGTCCATTATTAGAGATGAACAAAAACCAAAAACCCAGTATCCAAATGCTCTTTGACATTCAGATCCACACTTCATGACTCAAGCTCACATCTGTTCCTTTAACATGAGCTTCATTAAACTTAGATTTTTCCCTAAAAGCACATTTTGTCTTTCAAAGCTTCATTCAGCCAAACACCAAAAACTTCAGAAACTGCTACAAACCTAGAAGGTAACATTCAACTGCAGATTGCGGCACACCAACGCAAAGAGGAACCAGACACTGTCAAAACAACAGATGCAAAATCTGTAGACATTTCTCCACGGCTACAATGATCAACAACCCCCACAACACACCTTTCAAGATTCATGGGCCCTACACATGCATATCACAACATGTGGTGTACCTCCTCCCATGCACTAAATGCCCCATTAGCAACTACATGAGTGAAACCAGACAATCACTATGCTTTTGAATAAACTGTCTCAGAAAAATCATAAAAGTTATAAAACGTCCATATCACCTGTGGGTGAACACCTTGGGTTTTAGCCCACGAAAGCTTATGCCCAAATAAATTGGTTAGTCTCTAAGGTGCCACAAGTACTCCTCGTCGTTTTTGCTGATACAGACTAACACAGCTACCCCTCTGAAACCTTTCACAAAGTGATCACTCTGCATCTGAACTATCAGTCCTCATCCTCAAAGGAAACCTGCACAACACTTTCAAATGATGAGCCTGGTAGCTTAAACTCATAACTTTCCTAGATACTAAAAATCATGGTCTGAATAAACACACTGGATTTATGGCTTATTACAAATCTGTAACCCACTAACACCACCTTAGTGCTTTTCCCCCCTCTCCTTTTCTCTCTATGACTAGAGAGGTGTTAACAGGCCACTTCACTTTGAATGGTCCCTTCAAATGTGTTAACTGTTTACGCTAAACAATCTTTCAAACCTCGTATTTAGCAGGTTTCAGAGTAACAGCCGCGCTAGTCTGTATCCGCAAAAAGAACAGGAGTACTTGTGGCACCTTAGAGACTAACCAATTTATTTGAGCATAAGCTTTCGTGAGCTACAGCTCACTTCACTGAATGCATGCAGTGGAAAATAGTCTCTAAGGTGCCACATAGGAGGAAGATTTTATATACACAGATTTCAGAGTAACAGCCGTGTTAGTCTGTATTCGCAAAAAGAAAAGGAGTCCTTGTGGCACCTTAGAGACTAACCAATTTATTTGAGCATGAGCTCACGAAAGCTCATGCTCAAATAAATTGGTTAGTCTCTAAGGTGCCACAAGGACTCCTTTTCTTTTTGTATATACACAGAGAACATGAAACAATGGGTGTTATCAGACACACTATAACGAGAGTGATCAATTAAGGTGAGCTATTACCAGCAGGAGAGAAAAAAAACCTTTTGTAATGATAATCAAGATGGGCCATTTCCAGCAGTTGACACGTTCCTGTCAACTGCTGGAAATGGCCCATCTTGATCATCACTACAAAAGGTTCTCTCTCTCTCCTGCTGGTAATAGCTCACCTTAATTGATCACTCTCGTTATGGCATGTCTGATAACACCCATTGTTTCATGTTCTCTGTGTATATAAAATCTTCCTACTATATTTTCCACTGCATGCAGTGGGCTGTAGCCCACAAAAGCTTAATGTTCAAATAAATTTGTTAGTCTCTAAGGTGCCACAAGTACTCCTGTTCTTCTTGTATTTAGCAGTGACACTTTGAATTAGCCCATGTCTACACTACAAAATTATGTCAACCCAGCTGACGCTGACATACAACCAACGCAGTTATTCAATCGCTTGTGTGTATGCACACTTGGCTTCTTGTGTCAGCAGCGCATGTCCTCACCAGGAGCACTTGTATCGACTGTAATGTCAGTGTCGGGCATTGTGGGACAGCTCCTGAAAGCCCACCAACAGTCAATGCAAACAATACGGTGTCAACACTGACACTGCATTGACCTAATTACATCAACTATGACTCTACGCTATTTGGAGAGGTGCTGTTACTAAATCAGTATAGAGAGGCACTTATGTCAGCGGGAGCCAAATTTAAGTGAAGACACTTTCACAGCTAGATCAACACAAGGTAGCTTACACCAATTTAACCGCGTAGTGTAGACCAGGCCTTAGTCTCTCACACCTGAAGAGCTCTGTGTAAGCTCAAAAGCTTGTCTCTCCCAACAGAAGTTGGTCCAATAAAATATATTACCTCACCCACCCTGTCTTGATCATGGTCCTCTTCTGATTGTTTCATACCACTGATTATAAAGGAAGTGTTTATCTAGACATTTATTCTGGATTTATCATTCTCTGAGTAACACATAGGAATGTTTGAATGCACTTTTACCATTTGCATAACTCTATGGTGCCAATTTCTCAAATCTTTAAGAGCTTGGTTTGACTATATCATTGAACAACTGTAGCATTCACCCCCCCTTTAACTTTTCATAGGGAAAAATCTCAAGAATGGGTTACAAATAACCAATTTTTGTCCTCCAAGTCATTTTCAAGGAATTGTTCAGGCTGAAAAAAGGAAAATTAAGGTTTTACAGACAGTTTCTTAAAGATCTGTTTTTTGTAATCTTAGGGGCAACAGTCCCAGACAATGATCTCATTCGCCTTTCTCTCAACCAATGTCAATGAAAAGACAGACAAATTACACTATGTCCCTGATCCTGCAAAGGCATGCACGCGTACACAACTGCACACACTGACTAGTCCCGTTTGTACATGAGTCTTTGCACGACTGAGTGCTAAAAACCTTCTTTGAACCAGGTCTTTTTGAAAGTCAACATCTATAGTACTTTCTATGTCAATAATCTGGTCTATTACTTAACACAGCAATTGAAGACAAAGGATTACTCACCGATCGATCACAATTTCTTTCTGTCTTAGCAACCCTTCTTTGATTTTCATAAGGGATTCCCAATTACTGAAATCCTGATAGCCTGTACCTGTGTAACCTTGACGAGACGATCCAGTCAGAACCTGCATTTTAAAAAATGATATAGATTAGTTCAAAGAACAGAAATTGTAAGAATTTTTTCCGTGTTCTATGAGTTTCAAGTGTAAAGTTCTTTCTGAAACATAAAACATTCTTGTATTTAATTTTGCAGTTTTACTTAAAAGAAAACTGAGCAAAGAATTAAGCATACAGTAAAGTTAACTTTTTTTAAAAAAGCAAAGAAACTTTGATCCAAAAGATCCCATTTTCAAACTCATCTTAGATTACTCTGAAAGTATTGTTAAGGCAATATCCTCTGAAACTAGAGCTGGAGGAAAAAAAGGCCATTTAAGAGGTCAAATATTGTGGTTAAGGGAAATACTGTTGAAAATTTGATGCACATTTTTATGCACTTGCTGCAGTTTTTTTGAGCAGAATCAAAAGATTTCCTGATGGCATTAGAGCAGTGGTTCTCAACCTTTCCAGACTACTGTAACCCCTTATCTTGCATACCCCAAGTTTCACTTCACTTAAACTGCTTGCTTACAAAATGAGACGTAAAAATATAAAAAAGTGTCATAGCACACTATTAAGGAAAAATTGCTTCCTTTCTCATTTTTACCATATAATTATAAAATAAATTGATTGCAATATAAATATTGTATTTACATTTCAGTGTGATAATTGAGCCTGTTTTTCATTTGTGAGCCTTGTCTGAAGCCCGAGCCCCAGGAAGCGGGGCTGAAGCATATAACTTACCTTTGCAAGGCTCCCTGTGGCGTGGGGCCCTGGGCAATTGCCCTGCTTGCCATCTCTTAATGCCGGCCCTGCACTCGGGAGCCCCCTAAACCTATCCCGTGATCCCCCTGGGGGTTGGAACCCACAGGTTGAGAAAAACTGATCTAGAGGAGTTGAGTACCCCAGAAGACCTCTGTGTACCTCTGGTTGAGAGCCACTGTATTAGAGCACTTGGCACTAGATTCACAAAGGTACTTAGGTGCCGGACTCCAACATTTTAGGCACCACTAACACTCACAAAATCACTGATCAGCTGCCACCTAACCCTGTAGGCACCCAACATTCCCTCTGGTGTACATGCACAAAAAGCTGCACAAGTCCTGATGCCCAGCTTAAGCCCTGGTGAGATCCTCAAACTAGGCATTTCCCCACCTATCTCCCCAGCAGAGCCAATCCCAGACATGCTCTGAGCATGCCTAACCTGCACAGAAGACAGCTGGGGGTGAGCAGTTTGGGAATTTCTCTGGCTGTGGGGATGTGCACGTTGGCAATGTTGAGGGCAGGTAGGAGTAGGTGTTGCGGTGTACCCAACAGCTCCAGTGGTTAGGGTATGCTCCTATGGGAGAGGTGGGAGACCAAGGTTTGAATTTGCATACTGCCTGATTTGAAGCAGGGATTTGAACCCAGGTCTCCCGCATGCAGTGCCCCAGGCTATTGAGTATTCTGGGGTGTCTCTCTCTCTCCTGATGAAGCTGTATAATTTGTATAAATAGTTAAATATTCACGGAAGCAGAGACTTGAACCTTACTCTCCCATATCCCAGGAAATGCCCTAACTGCCAGACTATAGAGTCAGTCTCTCACTTTCTCTCTCTCTCTGGCCCAGTGAATATTTATATAGAGGAACAACTCCAACAGGAGAGAGACCGTGTTCCAGAATGCCCAATAGGCTGGTGGTTAGGGCACTTGGCTGGAATGTGGGAGACCTGGGGTGAAATCCCTGCTCCAAATCAGACAGAGTAGGGGTTTGAAAACAGTTCTTCCCCATACCAGGGGAGTGCCTAGCCACTGGGCTATTGGCTACAACAGGGAGAAAAAGTAGCTCTCTCTCCCCACCTCTCAAAAAAGGGCTGAACTGGCTTAAGTATCTAACTCCAGGAGAGGGTTCATGGCTGGGAATCCAGAGTGGAGACGGGTGCCTCTTTCTGGCCTGTTAGTCAGGTACCAGATCAAAGGGAGTTAGGTGCCCAAGGGTGCTCGACCAATTTGTATAGTGGGGGTGCTGAGAGCAATTGAACCAAACTGTAAAAACTCTGTACACGACGGAAACCACTTCAAGCCAGGGGGTGCTTCCACATACCCCCGGCAGCCCTAGTTCCAGCACCTATGTAGGTGCCTAAGTACCTTTGTGGATCTGGGCCTTAAGTCCTGCTCCTTTCCTCTGCATTTCACTCTGCTATCTTCGGAGGCTCCCCATTCAACTTGCTGGCTTCTGTGGATCCCTTTCTTAGACGTCTAACTCTCCTCATAAAACATGTGGGAGCCTGGGTGCCTGCCTAGGAGTTAAGTGTTTCAAGGCCTAAATCCCCTTTGTGAATCTAGCCCTTGGCATCTTGAGATCTTCAAATATCATTTTATCATCCTTCAGCCAACCACTAGATTTCACCTCCAATGAATTACATGAAAAAATTATGTAATCCCCATGAATATATGTACCTTTAAAATATATATAAATTGGTTTTAAATTCAGCACACAGAGGCCTGGATTGCCCTCCCATCAGTCCTAGTGCGTGGCTGAGAGGGGTGCTCATTAGGACCTGTGACAAAGATTAGCAAATTTTAGTATTTAATTTGATGATTTAACTAGTTGATTTGGTATTGATTTGAAAGTTGCATTGTTTTCTTTTTAGTTTGATTTATTATTAGTAATATTCATTTTGGTGATGTGTTTTCTTGATTTTATTTTCAAGTGGCTTAATAAAATTTTTAAAAAGGTACTGAGACACATTTCTTTTGATAAGTTGCAAAAGTCAAGAATCTTTGAGGCCCTGGGTGGATACTGGCCTTTCAATCTAAGTCAGACCAGCTCCCTCTCATTAGTCTTTGCTTCTCACAAGATCCTAAAATCACTGTCCCATCGTCCCCTCCAACAATTTTTTTCCGAGTCTGGTACAGGGGATGTTATGCCCCAATGCAAAAACACTAACAGAATCTGTTTTGCATGGCCAAAAAAAGCATGCCTTACAAAACTTAGTTGTACCAATGACAAGAGGCTGGATTGCATAATAAAAATCAGTAAAAGGTGGCCATATTTGGTGGCATATAGCATTTCCTTTGCTGGTTTTCCCATTACAGAGCTGCCTGCCTCTCTACCCCAGCTACTGGACCTTTTAGGCTACAATCAGACAGAGAGAGGAAACAATCTTGAATCTTACCAGATCAGATTCCCTATTTTCGCACCTTTCCCTGCCTCTCAGAGCCAGGGATTCTCTGCCTTCCTAAGAAAACTCATTAGTTTGATATCTTGATTCAGTGTCCCATGCATTGCATAGCTATGAAATTGTCAACGCTGAGATCACAACTCTTGCTGTATGATACAGCAGCCTATTTCATTAATGACAGTGTGTCCACTGGTGGAATAAATCGTTGGAACAAAAAATATAGTTGCAGACAGCAAGGTCTTTTGCTTGAGGGACAAGGTTTATAAAAAGAAAGCAAAAATAAGTTAATATAAGCAGAAAAGAAGTGTTAACAGATTCTCCAAAGTTTGAGGTTCAACCCAGTCACATGACATGGGTGTGGCGCACAGGTGCCAGCTTCCTCTGGGCCCCCGACGTGCTCAACCCCCAGCTCTGCCCCCACCATACCCCCCCCAAGTCCCCACCCACACCCCACCTCTTCCCCTCCACACCCCACCTCTTCCCAGCCAGTTCCACCCCCTCCCCTGAACGTGCCCCATCCCCACTTTTCTTCCTTCCTCCCAGAGCCTCCTGCATGCCGCAAAACTGTTCATCATGGCGGGCAGGAAGCGCTGAAAGGGAGTGGGAGGAGTTGATCAGCGGGGCCACCAGCAGGCAGGAGGTGCTGGCGGGGGCGAGGGAACTGGCTGCCAGTGGGTGCTAAGCACCTGCACATTTTTCTCCATGAATGCTCCAGCCCTGGAGCACCCACAGAGTCGACTCCTATGGTATGGAGTCTAGCCTTCCCAAAGGCATTCTCTCCCTCCTGTCTCCAAAACAGCCAGTCTACAGATGTTCCCTTGAGTGTCTGAGTAAAAGGAAGGGAAGTTGAATGGAGGCAACTTCCTGTCTACATATTCTGTCACAGGATGGCAGGGTCTGGCATCATCAAAAGAGTTAAGGGCTTGTCTGCATGGGGAATTATTCTGAAATAGATATTCCAGATTAACTCCTTGTGTGGGTGCTCTTATTTTGGAATAAAATAACCTGAAGTTTATCTGGAATAGCTATGCAATTTTCATTTGTACCCTACCTTAATCCGAATTAACTTCTTGGTGTAGATGAGCCCTGCTAGTTCGAATCTGGCCCCATAAGCAATAGGCATGACACAGAATTTGTGAAGATCTACTGTGAAGATCTACACTTTGAGATCTACTGATGAAATATGCTACATAAGAGCTAGGTATAATGATTACTATTTAAATTGTTGGGCATATCTTCCAAAGGAGACATAAAACAAAAAGGTTGCAGAGTAACAGCCGTGTTAGTCTGTATTCGCAAAAAGAAAAGGAGGACTTGTGGCACCTTAGAGACTAACCAATTTATTTGAGCATGAGCTTTCGTGAGCTACAGCTCACTTCATCGGATGCATACCGTGGAAACTGCAGCAGACTTTATATACACACAGAGAATTTGAAACAATACCTCCTCCCACCCCACTGTCCTGCTGGTAATAGCTTATCTAAAGTGATCATCAAGTTGGGCCACTTCCAGCACAAATCCAGGTTTTCTCACCCTCCACCCCCCCACACACAAATTCACTCTCCTGCTGGTAATAGCCCATCCAAAGTGACAACTCTCTACACAATGTGCATGATAATCAAGTTGGGCCATTTCCTGCACAAATCCAGGTTCTCTCACCCCCTCACCCCCCTCCAAAAAACACACACACAAACTCACTATCCTGCTGGTAATAGCTCATCCAAAGTGACCACTCTCCCTACAATGTGCATGATAATCAAGGTGGGCCATTTCCAGCACAAATTCAGGTTTTCTCACCCCCCCAGCCCCATACACACACAAACTCACTCTCCTGCTGGTAATAGCTCATCCAAAGTGACCACTCTCCCTACAATGTGCATGGTAATCAAGGTGGGCCATGTCCAGCACAAATCCAGGCTCTCTCACCCCCCCCCTTTTTTTTTTCCCAGGGACACACACACACACACACACACACACACACTCACACTCACTCTCCTGCTGGCAATAGCTCATCCAAACTGACCACTCTCCAAGTTTAAATCCAAGTTAAACCAGAACGTCGGGGGGGGGGGTAGGAAAAAACAAGGGGAAATAGGCTACCTTGCATAATGACTTAGCCACTCCCAGTCTCTATTTAAGCCTAAATTAATAGTATCCAATTTGCAAATGAATTCCAATTCAGCAGTTTCTCGCTGGAGTCTGGATTTGAAGTTTTTTTGTTTTAAGATAGCGACCTTCATGTCTGTGATTGCGTGACCAGAGAGATTGAAGTGTTCTCCGACTGGTTTATGAATGTTATAATTCTTGACATCTGATTTGTGTCCATTTATTCTTTTAAGTAGAGACTGTCCAGTTTGACCAATGTAAATGGCAGAGGGGCATTGCTGGCACATGATGGCATATATCACATTTGTGGATGTGCAGGTGAACACAAAAACTCTGAGCAACTGCAGTCAGAGATCTTAAAACACTTTTTACAAGGGAATGGGTATGCTGACCAGATTCCAACAAGGGCAATTTTACATAAAGTTCTTCTTGTACTTTCAACTCTAGCAAAACTATTCTTCAGTTTCTCTCCTAAAATATTTTGCATAATGAAACGACAATATATAAATTAAGACTGTAAATGAATATAAATGTCATATCATTGCTTGAACAAGGCAAGTTCTGGCTCTTATACTGACCAATGAGAATGAACATGTTGGCCAAATTTAGACAGCCTTATGCCCAACTCAGTGGCATTTCAGTTTGTCTGTCTGTCTGTCATGAGGTAACTTTTGAATGCCACATCCAATCTAGTCCGAAATTTCAGGGAATGTTCTAGGCACCAATGACCAGCACCCTATTGATCCCAGGAGAAATCAAAAACCTGAAAAGGGTGAAATGGGGGCACATGAATTTTCTGCCAGGTCTTTAGCACACCAAGCCTCAAGCACATCTCCAATTGTCTATAGATCAAAGAAGAGGTTGATGGCACCCATTACACTTTATAGCACAACAATACTCCCGTCTCATATTTTTATTCCTTTCCCAGAGAGAAAAAAGGTGTCTGGTGGAGGGGGGAGAGGGAATGGAGGCATACATGGAGAACTCCTGGTGGGTGAGGGATGTTGGGGGACTCCGGCATGGGGATGAAGGAGTTAAGGTTTAATGAAGGATTACATAGAGTCTCTGCCATGGGGGGCAGGGAAGATGGAAGATTCTACTATGGGAGGAAACAGGCACACAGAGCCCTCTGGCATAGAGGGGAATGGAAGGTATGGGGAAAAGCAAGGATGGAGGGGCACACAGAGATGCTACTATGGGGGAGGGATAAGGGACCCTGGTATGGGAGAGTTGCAGGGAGTCCCTGAAAAGAGATGTTGGCACAGTGAGCTTGTGGGAGAGGAATGGAGAAATGCAAGGAGCACCTGGTGTGTGCAATGAGCTAGGATTACACAAGCTACAAAGCGTGCAACTCCCTATTCTTTGGGAAAGCACCTAAAGGGGGGGGGGGAGGCAGAGATTAAAGTAAGTAATTTAAATCCTGCCCCTTTTATTTGAAAATCATATGGAAGCTTCCATATATTTTTCTAGCTGAATATTTCAAAACAAGTCCACTACATAAATCCACTGCAAAAATAGCTTTAAAAAATAATGTCGTAATGTGCAAGCAAAAAGCAACACAAAATCTACTTCACACAATAAAACGACCATGTGCAGCGGCTGTCAGTGACCTGTCAATGCCACTTGAAAACAAGACAGAATACACACTGGAAAGTTAAACATATAATGATTAATGATTTGCCAAATAGTTGCTATATAATGGGGGATGTGTCAATATATGTACATACAGTACCAAAGGTCTATTTACTTGACTTTCACAAACAAATTTTTTGCTATTGGAACATATCCATTCTCATAGATGTGCACAATGTTTAGAGAGCATCATAATTTTCTATGAAACCTATCAAACCTAGGTGTTTTTACTGGTCATTCCAAACTGACAAATTATTTTTCCATTTCTTGTATCCTTTTTGTTCTGTGCTATAAATACTTTAATAGGGCCCAGAATAACAAAGGTTCACTTCACTCATTTAGAGCACATGGTGTTGAATACTCTCAACAGCTTTCTAAATAGTTTGAATTGTGCCATGATAGAAACACAGGTGGTCCAATTACATTTGAGAACTTTTTGTCCTTTCAAGCCCTCAAACCATGTAATGAGAATACAGTTTGTTTTTAACAGCATATCCAGTAAAGCCAACAACACGTTCCCACTTCAAACACCGTCACCCTCCACTGCAACGAGAAAAGATGCCCGTCTGAAACACCCAGCATTCTTTTCCAACTGCCCCTAGAAAACATGACTATTTTTGCTAGCTGGCACCTCTTCCAAGCATATCTAACTCAGATTGAAAACATCTGTTCAGTTAAAACAGTATCCTTTGCACACGGACATCCAAAGCCCCACTAGCTTGTTTCTGAACAAGGACTTGGCCTTGACTTTCAGGACCTGGCAATCCTTCAAGTCACAGCTGAGACACAGCTAGTTGCTGGAAAAAAAAAAAAATCTTTGCTGTACTGGTTTATATGCAAAATATTTATTGCTCGGACACAAATTACTGACCGATACCATCATGTTTTCTAACAGTGGGAAAAGAATCTCTCTCTAGACTCCCAAGATATTAACATTCAGATAATTTAACCGAGCAGTATTTGGGTCCAGTTTTCAATGACAATATTAAGATCTCCTCCTCAACCATGCTCATGCTTTTTGCCTCAGAAAGCACTGAGTAGCTCAGCACATATAATTAGATGGGGCCAAAATGCTGAGGGCCTATGCTGAAAAAAAAAGTTAATGATTTTTCATATAATCTTCCCTGAAAGTTGTATTTTAATAAGTTATTAAAATATATTAAGTTCTACTTTACAACAGTAAAGTTTCCAGCTGCCCACTACTGTTTCGCACAACCAGCAAGAAGCCAAAATTATACTGTTTAAGCGAATGACACTTCTGACCAGTTGCTTGCAGTCCAAACAGCTGTTTCAAAACCCCACACTTTTTATGAACTGTACATAGCCCCTCTGTAACAATGTAATTTACAGACATCATCATGTAAGGGCATGATACCCCCCTCTGCAGAGGGGCCAAGGTGATGGAACTGGTGCAGCTCTGCCGCACAAGAGTAGCAGGATTTTTTTCTTCTTTTTTTTTTTTTTTTTTGGAGGGGGAGGGAGGAAAGGAGGAGGTGGTGTAGGAGTTAGGAGGAGGAGCAAACCATAAACCTGTGTGGCATGCACCTCAACTCCACAACAGTTCCCATATCAACCTAAAAGGGTTAGAGTGGGTGGGGGGGAGGGAAGTAAGGCTGGAAGCTTTATTCCTGCAGAGAGACACTTCTGTTCTCTCCTCCTCTGGGCAGGGTAAGGGTTAGGGCTTTGGTAGTGGATTTGGTTTAGCTCCGTGGCTGCTCCATAGTCTGAAGCAAAAAGCGTGCGGGGACTTCTTTAACACCATTCCGCCTGTCACCTGCCCATACCTCTTCTCAGCCATGGGAGCGATAGCACGGTGGTTTGAGCATTGGCCTGCCAAACTCAGGGTTGTGAGTTCAATCCTTGAGGGGGCCACTTAGGGATCTGGGGCAAAAAATTGGGGATAGCTCCTCCTTTGAGCAGGGAGTTGGACTAGATGACCTCCTGAGGTCCCTTCCGACCCTGATATTCTATGATCGATCCATTTACTCAGGATGAGCGTATAGGAGTGGAATAGCTCTTTAACACAACACCACTGTAATGTAGAGAACTACTATACCTATTTTGCTGATGGGTAAAATGAAGCCCAGAGAAGTTCAGAGACTTACACCCAAAGTCACACAGAAGTCAGTGGCCGAACGAGGAGCAGAATGCAATAATCCTGACTTGCAGTGTTTGAATTCTAACCAACTACTATTTCACTGAACCTAGCGCCTTTGCTATACAAGGATAAAATGTGCCGCCACTTAGCAACATATCATTTGTTAAATTCGTAACAGGAAAGACTAGGGGTACGTCTACACTGCAATCTGAGGCGTGACTGCAGCTCAAGCAGACATACCTACATGGCTTTACCTGCACTAGCACTGCTAACATTAGCAGCGTAGATGTGGAGCTAGCAATGCAAGTAAGTACTCAGAATCCCGTGGGTGTGTACTGCCCGACTTGAACTCTGTGCCACCACTCTTCACTGCTATTTCAAACAGCACCATATCAGTGCACACTAGGGAACTTTTAGTTTATACCAGCAGGACCTATATGGGCCAGTTAACATGCAAATCACATCCCTCTAGTGTATGTTCCATGTACACCAACCCTAAGGTGTGATAAAATCTGTTAATGCCTCTGCAAATCCAGCACACTCTGGGTCACAGTTTGTCCTAAATTATAACCATGCAACCCTACTGATGTCAATAGTATCTACTGGAGCTCTGCAGAGACTGCTGTTAAGTCCAGTCTTCTTTAACATCTTTATTAAGTGAAGAAGAAAAGTGAGTCATCCAAAAGATCAGAAAACAGCAACAGGAAATAATGAAATTCAGCTTGGAAAAATGCACCCTAATACAACTTGGGAAATGTGTATACTTGATGTGAGGATGTAACCTGGAAAGCAGCTATGAGAGAGATCGTGGGTTAAAAATGGACAATAAAAATTAGACACATTTGCAATATAATGTGGCTTGCAAAAAAAAGGGTAATGCAGTTTTGGGCTCCATACACAAAATCATCACATTATGGAGGAGAGAAGAAGAGGATAACCTCTTTATAGATAGCTCTGGTGTGAACCCATGTGGAATACTATGTTCAGTTCTGGGCCCCACATAACAGAAAGATATTGATGTACTGAAGGGAGTTTGGAGAAGGGCAACCAAAAAGATCCGGGACCCGAAGGGACTGATTTATGAGGAAGGATTAAGAGACCACATGCATAGTTTGGAGAGACGTAACAGTCTGTAAATATTTCCATGGAAAGAGGGAAATTATTTAATGGGTGCATGCACCATGCAGAACTAAGTAGTGTGATGAAATTACAGAAGCGCAAATGTAGGCTAACACCAGGAAAAACCTAATGACAGTGAGATATAATAGGTAGTGCAAAAGTCTCCCAACGAAAGTGCTGGAAATCAAGTCACTTAATTTTTTTAAACTACGCTGGACAAAAAACTCTAGAGAAAATAGAGAATAAGCTTGTCCTAGCAGAGAGATGGTGAGGATGACTTAATAGGTCTTTTTCTTCCTAATGTCTATGATTGGGATTGCACAGGTGTAGCTGTGGGCAGAATTCACCCCACCGTGTCTACCGAAGTGTCTACTTAAGGAGCAAGCACATATACTGTAAAACATGCCCACTAATAATTACAAAAGGGTCCATATGAATGTGCACACAAGGGATTTCTGCAGAACAAAAGGCTAGAATGACAGTTGCATTAATTGGTACCCCACTTCACAGAAGTCAAAATTAGCACTGGCAATTTGGAGTCTAAAGTTGGCAAAAAACAATACAAGTTTCATTTCCCAGTTTTAAGTGTTACATTGTTTTGAGCATTAATCTCGTATGACTGTACATAACAGATTCTAAAGTGATATAGTTTAGAAAGTAGTACATAAAATACCGTTTAAAGTATTTTTCCTCCCTCTTGTCCTGTCTTTGTAGTAGTTGTTTAGATTTAATAGTGATAAATAGTTGTTTTGCTTTGATAGGTTAGTCAAATTTGCCTCTATTCTATTACATGGACCTATATTCTTGAATTCCATTGTATAATTGTTTAACATTATTCAATAAAAATATTTATTAAAAAGAAAAATGCTACTTAGGTCAGCTTGTGACTAACAATGCTACTATTGCTGTTTTTGTGAGCAACTCAATAACTAATAGAATAAGGCTTTGAATAGAAAAAAATATGAAAAGGTAACAATGTACACAGCACTATATTGCATTGTTACATTTCTTCCAAAACATTCAGTGAAATTTTCTTAGTACTAATGTTTTACCTAGACATGAACTGGAATGGTATATTAAGCATAAGACATGATTCACACTGATTTATTTCAGAATACAAAAGTGAAACAAAAGAACCAGGAGAGAGAAAATATAAAAATATATTGTACGAAGTAACAGGACAGAAACATACAAACTATTTTGTTTTCATTAAGGTGAAATTAACTTTCACTTGCTTAGCCATACTTTATTTTCAGGACAACAGTGGAAGAAGAGGAGACAAAATAATTAGAGGCTTAATAGACATGTTCACCAGTAGGACTTTGAACTTTTTAAATTTTTAGATACATGAGCCAAATGAGGGGGAATACAGAGGGAAATATCAACTTATCAATCAAGTCATCTGTAAGGGCTTAGGATCTCTGAAGGTTAGTTGTATTGCACTAAATGCACCAATTAAAGAGTGCAAGAAAGAGCTCAAAATGGGCATTTGCTTTAAGCGAGTGTAAAGGGTTGTTGTCGCCATGTACAACGATGGAGTGAGCTGTAGCTCACGAAAGCTTGTGCTCAAATAAATTTGTTAATCTCTAAGGTGCCACAAGTCCTCCTTTTCTTTTTGCATGTACACCTTGTACACGGTAGGTTGCTACTAGCAGTCCTGGCTTCTGTACCAGATATGGACTGTCTACAGAGCTTCCTTCCGAGAGAGAGAGAGACAGAGAGAGACACAGAGACAGAGACCGACCAGATGTAAACCCTATAAGACTCTTTAATGCACTGCCAGGAATAGCTACTGTGAGCTTTAAGGAGGTATGTGACACACAGCATCACCTAATGGTTGATCTGTACAATACAATTTAGCACTCCATTACAGTTGCAATGTATGCAATCTTAGCCCTGGTCTACACTAGGACTTTAGGTCGAATTTAGCAGCATTAAATCGATGTACACCTGCACCTGTCCACACGATGAAGCTCTTTATTTCGACTTAAAGGGCTCTTACTCCACCCCTGACAAGTGGATTAGTGCTTAAATCGGCCTTGCCGGGTCGAATTTGGGGTACTGTGGACACAATTCGACGGTATTGGCCTCCAGGACCTATCCCAGAGTGCTCCATTGTGACTGCTCTGGACAGTACTCTCAACTCAGATGCACGATTGTTTGCCGTTGCTCTGACGCAGGGAGGGGCGACTGAGGACACGATTTACAGGGTTGGCTTACAGGGAGCTAAAATCAACAAGGGGGTGGAGTATTTCAGGCAGGACTTCACGGAGGGTTCCAATAAGAAATGGTGCACCTAACTTATTGTTCTTATTGGAACAAGGTGGTTAGTCTGGCCTCTGAATGATACATGGCTAGATTTACCTCGCTGCACCTTCTCTGTGAGTGACTGCAGTGTGACCTAAAGGAATGAGTCCCCTAGACGGGGGGCAGGGGTCTGCAAATGAGTATAAAACAAATCTGGTCTATTTCTTTTTTTGATACACTCCATCTATCTTTTACATCTTTGGCTGGCAGCAGACAGTGCAGAAGGACTGCATGCCATCCACATCTCATGGCTGCTCGGCAGAAGATGATGCAACAGGACTGCTAGCAATCCGTATCACCTGCCTGTTCACCATAAGATGGTTCAATAGGACTGACTGCAGGACTAAAGAGAATGACTTGATCAAGTCACTCCAGATTTAGTCCCTGCACCCATGTCTGCCCAGGCGCTCCTGATCGACCTCACACAGGCGACCAGGAGCACCTTGGACATGACGATGACGGCTACCAGTCCTATTGCACCGTCTGCTGCCACAAGGCAATGGGTTGCTGCTGCTGTGTAGCAATGCAGTACCGCGTCTGCCAGCACCCAGGAGACATACGGTGACAGTGAGCTGAGCGGGCTCCATGTTTGCCATGATATGGCGTCTGCACAGGTAACTCAGGAAAAAAGGCGCGAAACGATTGTCTGCCCTTGCTTTCACGGAGGGGAGGGAGGGAACGGGGGCCTGACGATATGTACCCAGAACCACCCGCGAGAATGTTTTAGCCCCATCAGGCATTGGGATCTCAACCCAGAATTCCAATGGGCAGCAGAGACCGCGGGAACTGTGGGATAGCTGCCTACAGTGCAACGCTCCGGAAGTCGACGCTTGCCTCGGTACTGTGGAAGCACTCCGCCGAGTTAATGCACTTAGAGCATTTTCTGTGGGGATACACACACTCAAATATATAAAACCGATTTCTAAAAAACTGACTTCTATAAATTCGACCTAATTTCATAGTGTCGACATACCCTTAGGGACTGACACTGCTGGCACCTATTAATGGACATAGTACTCACTACCACGAACAGCTCCATGACTACGTGAGGCCAATGAACCCATTTATGTTATGGGGGGAGTGATCCTGAGACCCTGCATCCAGTAGCAGCAGGACTGAGCCCCACCTGCATGCATTTGCATGTGGCAAATGACACTGCGGTAGGCTCCTCCGAATCTACAAGTGCCTAGAGCCAATGGGCTGCGGAGCAGGGAGCTAAGCCCAGCTCCACAGGACAGAAGCAGCTGCACATGGGAAGTGAGGGGCAGATTCAGTCCCCTACCGCGCCCTCCCCCCCGCCGAATATTTTCACTGCCATTCACATCTTAATGTGCCCTTCACAGAGGCATAAAAGGCATCATGTATGGAGGTCACTATTAGCGACAGACACCCCACACGATAAGCAGTGCCTCAAGCCTAGTGAGTGCTTCCTACCACCGGTGCCTACCATCGAAACCAACTATTAAAACAAACTTGAAAGTATAAAATAAGAATTAAAAAAACACTTAACAAGTGTGAACTGCTAACTAACTGTTGACAGGTTAGCTTTCTCCTTAATTAGCTACCTACACAGAAGAAAATCCATGAGGTAATCCTCACAGTGGGCTCTGACACAGGCAATGAGCAGTGAGAAGGAAGTCAGAGGGTCAGGAAGGCACTGACCTGATATAGCCTCCGGAGAGGCCATGAGGAGGTGCAGGATACATGTGTCTCCTCGACAAATACTGCTGCAAAAAATTCTCCGGCTCTAGCATTTTGGAATAGATGCGTGCAACCACGTGAAGAACTGCTCAGGAGGGAAATACAGCTAGGCCTCGCTGTGTTGAATTAGGCAATCCCCCAACAAACCGAGTAAACCTACCCAGTGAAGAGGACCTGTGCAAGGACCTATGAGCTATCTGAACTCTAAGCACAGCTGGGTGCATAGGGAGCCCCTGCACAGAAATGAGTTCTCCCTATAACAGCATCTTGCTCAAACGTGTCTGGATAGCCACAAGTAGGGGTCAGCTCCCGATTGTAAGAATCGGTGAACACTAAACTGCAAACGGATCCTAACTTTCACTGCACAAAAGCTATCCCTTTGGCTAGTTTCTACTAGAAAATGGACTGAAGGGCATCTTTGGCATTTCTGGTTTAGAATTGGGTGCTGGAAGTTTTGGCTTACGTGTTTGATTGTTTTGACCAAGGTTTCAGAAAAACCCGTCATACCACCCATTTGCAAATAATTATCTTGGCATATTGATCCCATATTCCTTACCAGGCCGGATGAGTGATAGCTGCATATTTCTGATGTCCCAGAAACATTTAAAATAAAAGTGTTTACATAAAAATGATATCCAGAGACCACTCAAAGTATTTTTGATTTTTCAAAATATTCTTATTATTGAGTTTTTGTATCACTACAGACCCTGCTTGTCGGCAGGCAGGATTGACCGTAGGACTTCTGCATGAGCTAAAAGCCACATGACTCTTAACCAAGAATATAGCAGATTCATCAATCTCTAGCTGGGCTAGATGCCACTAGAAGGGAACTGACTGTAACACCAAGCAGGCATGGGTTACAACAGCACATAGTGGTCCCCAACCCACTGTGCTAGACACTATGCAAAGATAATGAGGATGGTCTCTGCTGCCCCATACAGTGTATAATCCAAGTAATTTTTATTTTGCTCAGAATCTATCCATCCACTAATCTACATATCTGTGTGTTTACGCTGCACACATCACGATGGTACTGAGTTCAGTATGAATACCTAGATAAAAAGGTATCACTTGGAGCTATGGATACCCACGTGGGTGGTGAGAACATTAGTTTTCCTCTCATGGCATGTTCTATTGTAAGAATGGCACCAGTGGTGTTCTTACCAATAACAAGATCTCTAAAAAAAGCCTAACCAACAAGTGAAAAGAATATTAACTCTGACAATACAGTTTTGCAAGGTACATAACAGATACACACTGTCACGGGTAACTCTGTCATGGCACAAGAATGTTGTCTCATTTGTGGCATGGTGTCAGGCACTCCGTTATGCTCCACAACTTTCTCATCTATGCCACTTCTGAGCCAGCAGCACACTCTTACATCGCGAAAGAGGAATTCCCGGAGTTGTGGACTTGATTATATACCTCCTTCTGCATATTGACCTCCTAACAATAAAACCATGACACACAAACGCAACAGAGATGTCATTCCTTTAAAGTCTGAGCCAACACCAATATTAATTTGTTCAGATACCCCTTCCATTTATATTCTGGCAAATGTTATGAGCACAACACACTTCTAGGTGCCACTTAATAGGATGTGAAGACCAACAGTGCCTGGAATTTTCCATAGATAACAAGTGAGTCTTTCCTAAGTATAGAAGCACTTGTTTTATTAAGTGATCATATTATCTTCCCATTACATTTAAATTCAAACATTTTTTACTGAAACACTCTGGAGACAAAGGGGGCTTTACTGGGTGAACGGCTGTGATTTTTTTTCTTTATTCTCTGAAGCTGTGTATGATACAAGTTGCTAAAATGATTTCTTCAATCCACTCTTCTGAGCTAGAAAGCAGCATAACCACAAAAAATGTAAATATAGTTATTCATTGTGAAAAGCAAGCACAAACATTAAGACCAAAAAATCATGCACTCAGAAAGGTCAGGAAAGAGTTATACCTGATTTACCATAAGTAGTTTTGAATATTAGAGTAGCACATAAAGACCCCAATAAGGGATCAGGGCCCCATTGTTTTAGGCATTGTACATACAAAATATAAAGACAATCTCTGCCCCAAAGATTTTCCAGTCTATACCTATGATAGAGACAATAGATGGCTAAAACAAGTGAATGAGTGGGAGCATAAGATAAAACCATGAAACCATTATGATTAGCATAATAAACAACAGTCCTGGTAAAAGAACTGCCAAAAATTCCCAGTGCCTGTAAATTCATTTATCAGGTGTCATCTCCTAAACACAGCCATCTTTAAACAAGATCTGAACAGAACTATATCCAGTTAGGGGATAAGTATGTGCGGTCAATATCTCCATATCCCTTATTTATCTAGCGCATATAATAATTAGTCACTACTTATCTCTACAGTTGACCCTGCTGCCAGGGTTGGGCAGAGGGTATTACCATATAGGGGAACAATCTGGACCTCAGACTACCAGCCAAACAGTTTAGTATCCTAGGAACATCGTTAAACTACAAGTTCCACGGGACAGGGACTGTATTTCATTTCTGTACAGTGCCATGTATAGCCTACAGCACTACACAAATAGCAATTATTCAAGAATTTCCCCTAGAAATTAGGCCAGAATTTCTAGACTATTTTATACCCACCTTGGGCTTGATTTTTCTGAGTTGCTGAGCATCCACCTCTCCCATTAACATCAGCTGGAGTTTTGGGTGCTCAGCACTTCTAAAAAAATCGAGGCTAAGATGTCTCAGAATCAGAGGACACTTGAAAATTCTGGTCTGAATCTTTCACAGGTTCATAATGGACTAAAAATTGCAACCAAATTTGGCCTCTGACAGAAAATCCATACAACTAGGACTCTGACAAGTGTGGAATAGAGTTAAGCAGATTGTATGTGGAATAAGTGAAAGTTTCTAACTGTTTGGCTTCACTTCAGATAGCAAACCTCTTCCACTTGACATTACGAGGGGTACTTGAGACACACTTGTCTAACAAAACTAGCAGTTCGATATGTGGGTCCATCTGAGGGCAATCCTGTCTGTCTGTGAAAGTGTTTTCCTTCCTTGCAAGAGACATCAGAGGCAGGAAGGTCTAGTTGGATAATACCAAAATTCAGGCCTTGAAGGCTTCTTAAGGCAAGGAGAAAGATTCTAATAATTTCCACTTCCTAATGCATGATACCTACTACCCATTATATAGTGCTCTTCACCTGTGGATCTCAAAGAACTTTAGACAAGAGCTAGGCATATTATCCCCATTTTACAGATCAGGACACTAAGGCACAAAAAAGTGAAGCAACTTGCTCAAAGTCACACAGCAGACTTGGAGCAGAGATGGGAATCGAACTCAGGTCTCCTGAATCCCAGTCCAGTGTCCTACCCACTGGAATACACATCCTCCTGATCACTATCTGGACCAATTTCCTTATTTATGTAATGTTATTCATTGGAAAGGAAGCAATACTTGGCACAGACAGGCCAGTTCCCCAAGTGCGAACCCTTCTGTATGTCTTTGGCAGTCAAGTAAGGATGGTTTAAGACGAAGGAATGAATTAAAACTTTTTTTTTTAAAAAAGACACTACAGAGATTATAAAGGGTTTTTGTTTTTTAAATAAATTTATTTTATACAATTGTAATATGCGCGTACTTGAAACCTCAGGATGCGTGGAGGATGTTTTATACCAGGGAACAACATGCTGCTTAAGAAAATTATTGCAGCCAACAGGCAAAATATTTTTAACACAGTCCTTTGTGATACCTGTCTTACTTTGCTACACTCTTCCCACTAAGAAAGGTGAGAAGATATCTAAGCAAGATCACTAAATTCTTAACGTGCAGAGAGGAACAGCTGGGAGCCAGGTAGATTTATATGGAAATCTGGAGATCCAAATAATCTGTATAAAATTCTCTGGATCCTTCTGCCTCTTGAGTATTTCTATTGATTGATAAACCATGAAGGGATACCACACAAATTCCCCAATGACAGAACTAAGCACAAGCACAGATATCAGCTGTGAAGGAAGTATGCTCAACTGGTCACTTTGGAACTTTTAGTAATCTGGATATGAATGCTCTATAAGCACGCCTGCATCCAACAGGTTTGAAACCCATCATCAGTCTCCTGAATTTAGGATTTAAAAAAAAAAAAAAAAAAGAAGAGATTGCCACATACTGAAACACATGCACAAACATATTCATGTACTTAATATACCACTCTTGGGAGAATTCTGTGCCAAAAAAATAAAAATTCTGCATACAGTATTTTAAAATTCTGCAAATTTTATTTGTCAATACATAAACGTGGAGGCTCCAGCACAGCAGTGGGAAGCAAAGGCCACTGGCTGCACGGAGGTGGGCAGCTCTCCCGCCCCAGGACAGACTTGGTGGTAAGGCTGCACCTGACCCTGACACTGCGCAAAGGCTGGACCTGCCCCAGAAACACGGTGCCCTTCCCCTCCATGCCACAGGCACCAAGATAGCAAATGAGAGGGACAGATTCTTGCATGCATGCCCAGCCCTGGCCCTGAATCCAGGTGTGAGGCAGGCAGGCTCAGCCTGACAGGATCCTAGTGTGCAGGGGCTTAGTGTGAGGGGATCCAGATATGGGGCAAGAGGGTTCTGTGTGGGGCAATCTGCGGGCAGGCAGCTTGGGGGCGGGGTGGATAAACAAAGGCTCATTGAGGGGTTACAGGTTCATGGGGAAAGGGATTCTGCAGGGGGGTCCAGGTGAAGGTGGTTGGGGCTCAGCAAGGGTGTGTTAGTTAGGGGACCCAGTGGTGGGATCTGGGTGCTGGGAGAGTGGGTCTCGATGGAGTATGAATGCAGCTGGTTGGAGCTCAGTGGGTTGGAGATCTGGAGGGCTCATCGGGGTGGTCCAGGTGCAGGGGGGATGGGGCTTGTCAGGGTGTGGGTTGGAGTGTGGGGAGCTCAGTGGGGGGCAGTCTGGGTTAAGGTGTGGGTGTCCAGATTCAGGGAGGTGGGGCTTGGGTGCAAGAGGGCTCCAGATGCAGGGGGGTGAGGCTTGGGTACAGGAGGGCTCCAGATGCAGGGGGGTGAGGTTTGGCAGGGTGGGGTTTCATGTGCAGGGGGTTCAGGCTGCAAGAGGGTGGGGATGAGGTTTGGCAGGGAAGTCTCTGTTTGGGGGATCCAAGTATGGCGAGCAGCTCCCCGTACAATGACACCCACCCCCCTGCAACTGAGGAGCAACGGGGGCAGGAGGTGGGGGTGCGGAGCTTTCTGTAGCCAGGGGAGGTTTTTGGTCTGACCTGGGTCCAGCTGCTCCTTGCTGGGGAAGAGGAAGTCCCATCCTCCCCTGCCCCCAGCCCAGCCAGGACTAGCAACTGAGCCCAGCACAGGTTAGGAGCCACCAGCCAGTGTGTTGACAGCCCAGCTCCCTCTCCCCACACAGTGATTTCCCTCTTCACCAGCTGTTCTGAGTGCGCAGAACAAAAAACCTGGCTGCTGGGGAGGGGGTGAGACCGCTCTTGCTGCTTCCCTTTGTTTCCCTGTCAGAAAGTCATTTTTCTCCAGGGAAGCAAAGAAATCTGCAGGAGACATCAGTTCTGCATGTGCGCAGTGGTGCAGAATTCCCCCAGGGGTAATATACTGGCTACCACTGTAAACTAACTGCCACAAATCAAGCCAATCAGCATTAGGATGAACTCCGTGAAACTTGTAATCCACACACACACACACACACACACACACACACACATTATTATTTATTTGTATTACAATAGCATGTAGAGGCCCTTAATAACAGCTGCTGCAATGAAGTTTTATTATTTCCAAGAATATAGTATAGTTAGCACATTTTACTAACATACTACGATTTATCATTAGAAAGCTAAAAGTGACTAATTTCTCTGAAAAATTCTACAATTTCCAATCTACAGTGAGGATAAGGATATTCTCCTGTAAATAAAACAACCGAAGAAGGTGGCTTGTATAGTGCTGCAGATACTCAAGTTTTGGGCAGAAGACCTAGCATGGTCCAGAAGCTATAGACTTTTTTCAAGATTAAGAAAATCACAGCTTTTAATTATTTTTTTCCAATTTGTCATTTAATAGGAGCAATCAAAGCAGAGGATAGCAGCTTTTCAAATACCCAAGTGATATGAAGGAATGCAAATCACATATCTGTTCCACTATTTCTCTCAAATGATTCAACAGAAAAGCCTCAATAATGGAGAGCCAAAGAATTTCGGTGATAACCTAAATAATTATAAAAGAAAAAGAAAACTCCCCTTCATTTCAATAGTACAAGGATTCGCTAGACTCTATACAGCATACTTTCCTAGTTCGCTGAGTGATAGGAAGCAGTATACATGTAATAAAACAAACAGTACTATCAGGCTTCCATTGGAATCTGTTCTTACTGCTTAGAGATGGATCAAAACTAGAGTCCCAGATTAAAGTTCACAGTTTGACACTTTCTATAATGGTGGATCCAAATACTCCAAAGTTTTGAACACTTTGGCTCAGAGACAAATTTCAACCCCTCAAACTCACAAGTATTCGGGGGTAGGAGGAGCTGGGCTTTCCCCCCCCCCTTAGGTGTTACCAGAACACCTCACAGGAAGCAGCTATATTTCAAATAGAGTCTTTAGTATTTTTTCTTGCCTATGTACATGTGAAATGAATCGCAAGAAGTCAACAATTATTATTTAGCTGGAGAAATTCTGTATAAAAAGTGAAACTGTAAAAACTAACCAAATATTTTATTTATAACTATTTGTGAAACAAAAAGAGAAATGGCTAATGGCTGGTAATCCACCAAGAGCTTTTCACTCATCTTGGTATCACCACCCCATACTAAAGCGAGAGAAGATAGTGGGGAAGGAAGAGAGAGGGGAGTAAATGACAATTTCTTCAACTTGGAAAAAGTGTTAAAATTTCCGAGTTCAATATTTCACATATGCACCTGGTAAAGCAGGGGTGACTAAACAAGTAACCCGCAAGCCAAATACAGCCATTTCCGTCTGAGGAGTAAATCCATGGAAGCTAAAAGACCTCTTTATGCCACCTCCATCTTAATCTGATGGAAGTGCCCCTTGGAGCCAGATGGAGCATTGCATGAGGGCACCCATGCCCTCCATGAGTACTACTGCATATTAGGATGAAACTAGCTACTACAGTATTCTCTGTGATATGACTCTCAAGCTCCTGAGTATTGCTAATGTGTTGGAAAAGTTTGAGCACCCCCCTGTTAAAGACAATCTACTACTGAAGATATGTAACAGCTGAAGTCCAAAACACAATCTCTGGCCTCCATTCTATAATTGCTGTTAAAGTGGAGATAATCCAGTGCCACCACACTTGGCAAATGAAACATGGCCTTCAAGTCTTATCTCTCCTTCATATGCCTTTGTCCCTATGTTCATCCATCACTCATACCATGTCAAACAACACAACTAATCTCTGTGCTTCCTGGAACAGTTTATCTGAAAGACACTCAACACGGTTTCTTTGTTACAAGTATCTCAGCACATCACTTCATGCAAATAAACTAAGCTAATCAACTGAGAGGCCTAAAACTTCAAAATTACAATGCGTTTGAAGATTTTGTAATAATTAAAAAAAAACCAAGCACTGGGTTAACCAAAAGCACTGAAGCAATTCTCTTTTTTCCTTTTTCTCTGCTGTATCATGTTGCTTTCTGGCAGCGAGGCAGGTGTAATGGTTCTCTTAATTTACAAGTTAAATAAACTGACCATGACTTAAATAGTCAAAAAATGTGTTGATACAAAAGGAACCAAATGTTTTACAGAATACAGATTTTTATGGTGCTAACATTTATTGTAAAAATAAGGTATTACCTGGGTACAATGTGTGTCAAATATGTACTGTCTAAGGAAAATAAATTGTATGTTTTGGAGGTCTGGGAAACCACTATGAATACATACCACAAGACCCAGCCAAAAATCTTCTTTGATCCTCTTCCCCTATCCTACCAATCGGTCAAAGTATCAAACAACATAACAGGTGCCATTATACTTGTTAACACTGTAGTCTACTGCAGTTGTTAAAAGTTCATGCCCATAAGACTGAAGGTAATGTAAATATTAAAGCTGACCTTTTCAGAAACGGTCTTCTGTTAGTAACAAAGCTGATAATCAATACTGTTAGAGCCTTTAGCATTCCAAGAGAAAAAAAGTCCCAGAGAGATGTGCGATGCTGCAGCTCCGATGATGAGAGACTTTTCTATTCAGTTATATTCCATAAGATTTTAAACCCATATGCTTATGTATACTTAAGAAAACAGGTACAAAGCCAAAGACTTATCATTTTACCTTGCTATTATCGATGACAGAGTAACATCTAAAAATAAAAATGAAGCCAGCACTTTAATGACATTCCAATTTTATGAAATCATTAAGAACTTTCACCCTTTTTACCAGAGGACAATAAATGTGATGCTAAGATGACAGGCCTTGATCTTCAGGGCACAGGTGTGAGGAAGGAAGGACTCCTCCACAACACTCCACACAATTCCCTGTAAGCCAAATCTATGAAGCAGGAAAGGTGACTCTCTTAGAGAGGACTCCCTGTGACTGTTCTGTCTCCTTTAACTTGGATACAGCATGTTGTAACAATAGTCTGAAAGCAGCACGAGGTAGGGGAACAAGGAAGAGATAGGGTAAAAAAAGAATATCCCGGAGTGATGTGGTAAAGGGCAATGGAAGAAAATTCAGAATACTGCTGATTATCTTCAAAGCAAATGACTAATTAAATTACCCTACAGGCTATGGAGTACAACCTATTTATATAGCTTTTGTGATTAAAAACAAACAAAACACTAAAATCAGATTCTGTAGGATTATATGTTAACATCATAACTTTGATCTTATTTGTTATTCCTGAAGCGTGAACTCTGGTTATGTTGCTAGAGCATGTTTCACTAAATGCTTCACTAATACATTAAGTTAAACGACACCAAAAGAAACCTGAACCCCACTCCTCTCCACCCCACAACTCCCCCTCCCCCCCAGTTAAAAGGAGTAGAATCTGACATGAGACCCACTGAAGTCAGGACTGTATTCTTAAACCTCACCACCAAAATCAAGCAAAAAAAATTCAGACAGGAAACTGTCTTAAAGTGCAATTCTGTTGTTAAACTACTAAGTAAAGTGACACCTGCTTACCACATCTGCTTTTGGGCCAGATCTTCAGCTGGTGTAAATCTGTATACGGACATTGGCTTTAATGGGACTAGGCGGATTTACAGCAGTTGAAGAATTAGCTCTTTCTATGCTTTCAGAATCGTATCTGCCACGTTCAGTAACAAAAAAAGTTTTCATCACTGTTTGCACTACAGGACTAACAGAAGTAAAAAAACACCAGATATCAACAGAAGTGTTTCCTAAATTACCATCAGTGACACCTGTGCAAACACACAAACAACAGTGAGGTTATCACCAAGAACAGCATTTGTTTTGTCGATCATGTGTTACACTGGTGACAAGACACAAAAACAAAGGAACTCAGACTCAGTTCTCAAGGTGAGTTTGCATCACTGACAGTTAGGAAAAAAACAAAAACAAAAATATATTTATTATTTTTAAACTGAACATGTTATACTGAAATCCTGGAGAGATCTGGACTCTCAATTATGCCCTTTTTACAGAGGCAGAGTAAAGATACATTTTTGTCTAATAATATTTGGTAAATTTAAAAAGTGGCACAACTGTGTGAAGGCCTCAGCACTAGCATTCAGTTTTAGTGCTGAATTTCTCTGATTACTTTAAAACCACAAAACCAGACTATCCTTGTGTTATATAATATATTTTAGTTCACTTCTATCCATCACCATAGATTATAGAAAACAAACACCAACATCTCAGAGCTTTTTACCAAGATAGTACAGGTGACTGACTTCTGTATCTGGAATTTTAAAAACACACACACACACACACACACACACACACACACACACAAAAGACAAAATAACCTCAAGGAAATTTTTATTATTAGTTAAATAAGGAGCTGCTACACCAAGTGTAAAATGCCTCTGCTCTTTGGATATTATCCCATAGAGCAACCGGATCGCTAAATACAAGAGCACAAACATGCTCTGGGGGTGGATTTCTAATCCCCCTGGAGAGAGTCCAGCTCTTCTCCATTTAAGGTCAGGCAAGCAGCAGCTGCACATTTTTGTTCCTGAGAAGAAAACGAAGCCACGCCAAAGCCTCCAACACATATTCCTTTTTTAAACCTTTGCTTTTCTCATGTCCCAAATTAGTTCATTTGTGGCTGAGCACCTTGTAATACAGACACAGAAGAGTTAAATCAGAAGAATGCAGTATGCATTTAAGTACAACTGGTGGCCTTACTGCACTAGTAGGTCAGCAGGAAGCACCTCAGATATTTTCAGAAGACTACACAGATAACTGAGCCCCTTCTTCCAGGTTTCATGTGACAGAAAAGGAAATTTCAGACTGAAATTTAACGAAGTTCTACAGCGACAACTTGTCTAATCTAAAACCAATCGATCTACAATCGGTATGATCGACAAGATTCACAGTGGATATACTCATAGCATTCACTTAGTCTGAAACTGTACTACGTATTCAGATATTTTAAATGGTTCTGGACTAGAGAGTCCTAAAATGGTTTTAGAAATACACAGAGGAGATTCATTAAATTCCTTTGAAGGCACCTTTTAATTGTTTGTACTACTCTCTCATTTATTTCCTGGTCATAAATTAAACACAAAAAAAAGTATCAAATTTTAATAAAACAGATGAAACTACTAGATTGAAGGCAATTTTTTCCTTCCCAACAACATGTCACAACACCATATACGAAGAAAAACAATCCTTATGAAGCATACACAGACACACCCCTAAAGTGGCAGTAACAGACCAATGCAGCAAAATCAACAAAGACAAGTTAAAAGTCTGGGAATGAATAAGTGCAAAACACCACTTTTGCTATGCCCATCTGTACAAGGGATGGATTTAAATTATAGTTAATGTTATGCTGGGTGTTGTAGTCAAACACTAATCATTTTAACAGTGGACATTTCACTTTAAAGTCAGAATTGAAGCAGCTGACTAAGTTAAAGAAAGTACCTTTGCTAAAAGTGGTTCATTTTGCCTCAAGTAAAAGAGCAGCACCATAATGTACCCATCAGTGGTAAATGAACTTTTTGCAGGACCGCATCCTGTGATAAATATAGGATGCTTTCCTTTATAAAGGGCAAATACATTTCTCCTGAGACGTCAGAGATCCAGAATACTAACATTGCCACTACAAGTGAATTATGAGGCCTTAAGCACAAGTAAAAAACCACCACCATTCACTGAGGAGACATTCAATTAACTTTAAACTGAAACATGTAACCTTAAATTTTCTGTTCCTGATACTAAAGGGCAATAGAAAACTGCCCAATTTACTATATTAGGATAAAAGCTTCAAGCTCTGGTTGTGTTAAAGTTATTGTAACAGTTTTACAGGATCTGACTTCACTTAACTAAGGGTAAAGTCAAGAGAAGCTCATCAAAACAGTGCAAAAAAAGTAATGCAAACACTATATTTTTAAAAAAATGCAGCAAGACAGAATCCTTCTCTCAGCACATTATTGTGTGTCTGGTTTGTGTTCTATTTAAGCTGCATGGTTTATAGAGCAGGGAGCATATCTTCCTCTGTTTACTATATTTCCAAATCCGCTCTGTGCTTTCTTATAAAAAATGATCATATCTGACCACAATATAATTTGGTTTGAGGTAAAGGGCAAGAGAAGTAACTATTTTAAGCATATGCAGAGAGCTAAAAGCATCTCAGTTTATCTGGGGCAAAATCCTGCCCCACATCAAGTCTGTGGGTGTGGAGATCTTGAAATGAAGCACAAACTGCATCAGTTCCTCTGGGGTGGGGAAGGAAAGTTTTGGAGAACACAATAGGGATACTCATACTGTGACGTAAAGAGGATAGCAATCAGTTGCATAACCATACTAAAAGCAATACACACCACATAGCTCAGTAAACCCCTTTTAACAAATGAAAATGGTTCAAAGCTTGTGAAGATGCTCAAGACCCATAAAAAAAAGAATTAATATGAAAGCAAAATATTCAAAGGGGGATTTTTATTATGGGAAAATATTTCATCATTGTTGTAGCAAATTCACCATCTTGAAGAATTTTCTAGCGTTTTCTTAACTAATCACAATCTTATATAAGTTACTAAAAATACTACATATTTGCATGCAGCCTCATCTCCACATTTCCAAACACTGGATCATATCACTGCTCAGGTTCTTCAGTTCATGGCCATGCAGACTGCTTTCCTCCTGTCCACTTTCTTAAAGAATGTGGCAAAAACAAAACAAACCCCTTTCCCCAGTGCTAACATTACTTCTACAATGAGCTTAGATGAGCAACTTTCCTGTATTGGAAGGCCATGTTGTAACCAATCACAACTTCTGAATTTCTGCATGACATCATGAGCCCTGCCTCAAACTTTTGTTATTTTTTCTCTCCACCTTCTTCAATTGTTCCTACAAACTTGGTGACAGACTCAGACAAGTTGCCAGAGAAGTCCAGGCAAAGTTTCCCACAGCTCAGAACACATTATCCTATAATTCACTAATAATCATCAGCAGAGGTAAGGGATCTCTTCTTATTACAATTATATTTTAGTTTTCCAAACTAAACAGCTCTATGCAAAATTAGCAGTCTGTATTATAAATGCTTATTTAAAATAAAACCCAACCCTTACAGCTGTTTTTTTAAAAACAGTAGAGAGATTTTAGGCATGACTGTTCCAAGCCAAAAAAATAGTGCAATGGAAAAAACAGGATGGTAGTTTTGTTTTTAAAAATCATCAGCTTCTTTTTAATATGAAGCTATATTTTCCTTGGGGAATGGGTTAAGCAAACATCACACCACCAGAAGTCTTAATGATTTCTCCCATACCTCTACTCAGGTTTTTGTTGGCTATTGTTGCTTTTGTTTTAAAACTCAAACCGAATTTTTCTGTTCTCATCAAAAAGTAAGTTTTAATTCAAGAGTTTACATTACTGTTTTTTGGTTTTGAGGGTTTCTACTTTTGGTTTAGTTGCCCACTAGCAACCCAACATAAGGAAAGTTCACCTTCCTATTCTTAAGTCAGAAAAACAGATTCACTTATATAGCACAGACATTTTTTAAATTAACCTGTGATATATAGAGACCCCTATTTTGATTATAAAGAAGGGTTAAAATGCTGATCCTTAGTCATTTTGCAGTATTCAAATTTTAATGTACTATGTCTCAGTTCTGAAATCTTTTTAAGGCTTCTTTTTTTTTTTCTGATGGCCAATATAACCTGAACTTAAAACCTTTTTTTAGGCTACACTAGCTTCTGAATCCATTAGTCTCATTGAAATACATTGGCACAAAAGATTCTTAATACCTAGCAGGAAAATACAGCTAAGATTCTCAAACATCAAAAGTAATTTTTATAAATAAAGTATCCTTCTAGCCATCAAGTGTTTGGGCACTGTACAAAACAAACAAAAAAAACCCACATGAAAAGTTTTAGCTGTTTAAAATCTGACCCTTTTATAATGAACATATAGAGCAAAAATACTTTATTAATTAAAGGAAATGAGTAAAATAAGGGACATGTCTGGTAAACAGAAACTTTTTTTTGTCACTTCTTACATTTGTTTTTGTATTTTCATGTTAATTTATTTTGTTAAGAAATCCAAAGAACCATGACTGCATGAGTCTAGGAATCCGATAAGAATTTTCCTAAATAAGAGGGAGAAATCTATCATTTTTTTAGGACGTCAGGAGACTGCAAAACACAAAAATGGATTAAGTACATTCTAAACCTATATCTGTTCTAAGACTAGCACTATATTTCTATCGATATATACCTCATATATGCATGTTTAACATTTTAAGATAAGATCCATGAATACCAGAGAGTTCTACTGTATATTTTGTATTTAGAAGTATATTCTCCCAACACTCTTGGGAGTGCCTGCATGCAAGTCCATTAACGTTGTGTGTGCAATGTATTCATCAAGAATATACCCAGATATTTGTATGTGGATGCATCATCCATGTGTGAACAGGGAACTGTTAGAACTCTATTCCTGGAACACTTTGATGTTCATATGGTGAACTTTGCATCATATAACTAGTTGAAGACTATGTAATTCTGTTATAGGAGTTGTTTCCAGAAGGAAGCAGTAGTACTTCTCATTTTGCCTGCAAGAGGCATTTGTCTCGGGACATTTAGGTAACAGCATTTTATTTTCCTTTTAAATGTTTTTATTTAAAACCAAATATTTTGTCTTTTCATACAAAGATAGGGATTTGCTCAAACTAAGTTACAGTAATTATATTTAAGAAATAAACAAGAAATTTGAGTTATTATACTGTGTATATAATACACAAACACAAACAGAGCTATAGCACTTAGTTGCCCTGTATTATTAGATTCTTTATAAAAATACATCCATGGCTATATCAGGTGAGATTCTTGTCTGATGTAAATTAATATAGCTCCACTGGCTTCAATGGAGTTATGCTGATTTACATTAGGTTAGAATGTGGCTATCATCTCTACATAATCCCAAAGCTTGCACGGGTAATAACACATTTTGTAGATGTCCAAGAATGCTGAGTAACAACGAAAGTATTGGTGATATAATGAAAACAATGTTTTTAAACAGATGTAATATTCTACATTTGACTTACAGTTAACAGCAACTATCTCTTTATTTGTTTAATTGTCTGATTCCTTATTAATATTTAGGGACAGTTTTGTAAATACTGCAGAAGGAAAAATTAATGAGTGTTTCATAGATGTCTAGAGACAAGTTACAGCCTACGTAGTAGATCACTGCTCTAAAATTCGTTACTTCGGATGTTTTAGAACATAAGAACGGCCCTACTGGGTCAGACCAAAGGTCCATCTAGCCCAGTATCCTGTCTTCCGACTGGCCAGCACCAGGTGCCCCAGAGTGAATGAACAGAACAGGTAATCATCAAGTGATCCCTCTCCAGTCGCTCATTCCCAGCTTCTGGCAAATAGAGGCTAGGGACATCATTCCTGCCCAACCTGGCTAATAGCCATTGAGGGACTTATCCTCCATGAATTTATCTAGTTTTTTTTTTTTTTTTTTAAAACCCTGTTATGGTCTTGGCCTTCACAACATCCTCTGGCAAGGAGTTCCAATAGAACTTTATTTCTTGTTCTGCAGGAAAGCTATGAATAGAACTTCCTCAATGTAGGATTAGGTTTCAGAGTAACAGCCGTGTTAGTCTGTATTCGCAAAAAGAAAAGGAGTACTTGTGGCACCTTAGAGACTAACCAGTTTATTTGAGCATGAGCTTTCGTGAGCTACAGCTCACTTCATCGGATGCATACCGTGGAAACTGCAGAAGACATTATATACACACAGAGAATATGAAACAATACCTCCTCCCACCCCACTGTCCTGCTGGTAATAGCTTATCTAAAGTGATCATCAAGTTGGGCCATTTCCAGCACAAATCCAGGTTTTCTCAGCCTCCCCCCCTCCCCCCCCACAAACTCACTCTCCTGCTGGTAATAGCTTATCGGTCACTTTGGATAAGCTATTACCAGCAGGAGAGTGAGTTTGTGTGTGTGGTTTTTGGAGGGGGGTGAGGGAGTGAGAGAACCTGGATTTGTGCAGGAAATGGCCCACCTTGATTATCATACACATTGTGAAGAGAGTTGTCACTTTGGATGGGCTATTACCAGCAGGAGAGTGAGTTTGTGTGTGTGTGTGGGGGGGGGGCGGAGAGTGAGAAAACCTGGATTTGTGCTGGAAATGACCCAACTTGATGATCACTTTAGATAAGCTATTATCAGCAGGACAGTGGGGTGGGAGGAGGTATTGTTTCATGGTCTCTGTGTGTATATAATGTCTGCTGCAGTTTCCACGGTATGCATCCGATGAAGTGAGCTGTAGCTCACGAAAACTCATGCTCAAATAAATTGGTTAGTCTCTAAGGTGCCACAAGTCCTCCTTTTCTTTTTGCGAATGTAGGATTAGTAGTAAATGTGAAGCTCATTAAGATGGGCCCATAATTACAGAGAGCAAAAATGTGCTTATTACTGTACCTTTTAGATCAGCAGCAAGTGACAAATGCTCCCAGCACATCCATATAGGAATAAACACCTTTGTTTTGTTTGTTTTTAATGGCATTTGATCAAACAATAAATGTATGCCAGTGGAGGACCGAGCTTTGGAAAACAGAGTCAGTGATATATGTATGCTTTTGGGGACTTGTCCGCACATCAAATCACTTTTTAACCACTTGAATTCACCCCCTAACCTATCCCAATACCATTCTTTTTAAGAAGATTATGAAGGAAAAATGGTTTCCCATTGCTTTATCTTTGCCTCAATTCTGTTTTCACTTACGTGCTTTCTATTTCTGTTATCAATTATTAGTACTACAGGAGCAACTAGAACCCCAGCTGAGATTGGAGACCCACTGTACTAGATGCTGTACATGCCACACATTAAGAGAGCTCCATTCCCAAAGACCTGCTGGTCTAAACTGACAAGTCAAACAAACAAGTTGGAAAAAAGCAAGTGGTATTATTCCCTAGTTTTTAAGTTTGGGAATTGACACATAGAGAGATTGAGTGACTTGCCCAAGATCACACAGGAAGTCTATGGCAGAGCTAGGAATTTGACTCAGATTTGAGTCAACCACAAAACCATTCTAATGGCTCAATATCATATCATGAGTATGACGACTCAATATCATAGCAATATCATTACTAATTTTATTAAGTGATGATCAGTATAGCCATACGAGACATGCTGGGTGACTTTCAGAAACAAGAATCTAAGCTATGTATGCACAGCTAGAACTGTTGCAGACATTGAGTGACTAATTACATTAAAATATATATCTGTTAGGTATTTATAGGACCCAATCAGTGTAATATTTAGACTTTAGCCTCTGTTGGTCCTCAGCAACTTATGATTTAGGAAGAAGCTCTCTCTCATTGATAGCTATTTTGCCTCTGGAACAAGAGCAGCAGCAAAATTAATCAGAATAAGGAGGGTGGTGGGGGGAATTCACCGAGCCCCTTAAAATGGCCAACAAAATAGCTGAACTTAGCCTGTTTTATGACATCTTAACCACTGAATCCATTAGTCTGATTTAAATGCCACTGCACAAAAGATTGTTAATACCAGGCAGGAAAATTCAGTTAAGATCCTCCAATATTACCATCAGAAGAGTGAGTGAGTGAGTGTGTGTGTGTAAAAATTAAGTATCCCCTTCATCCATCATTAAATCAAAGTGTAAGAACAATGTATAACAAAAAGCAACCCCAAACAATTTTAAAATTTGGTCCTTGCTATTTCTGGCAAGATGGATTCAGTCTCCTGTTTCATGAACTGTTTTCTGTACTCCAGCTTCAGTTGGTCTCTTCTTGTTTCTTTACACCTGCCTTTTCCCTTGTTTCTCTTTCCCTCTCTGTAGATTTTTGGCCCCTTCATCCCTTTGATCTCCCGCTCCATTTCTCCTCTCCCCATACTCTATTTCTGTGTTCCATCTCCCCCTACCATGACATCTATTTTTCTCTAGTCTCCATCTTTTACACAGTTCTATCCATTCTCTTCCCCCAATTCAGCTTCCCTTTTTTGATGTTCAGGTTGCTCCCATCAGATGACTGCCCTTCTCATGGTGTGGGAACAACTTACTGTGCCCATAGTGCTAGTCCTTTCCTACAGTGGCCTGCTTTGATCAGAACTCTTCTCTAGTTGAAACACTTGAATCAGAACAAGAAAGAATTCCGACCAGAGGTTCTACAAGACGTGAATAGCGATACAGGAAAGCTCTTATGCTGTGGGTAGATATACAGACATCCAGCTAGTGACCAAAGAACCAGTGGACCATTGGCAGAGCATTGCTCCACTTCAGAAAATTGCTAGATGCCATTATGAGCCTCTCCAGCACCCACCACCTATGATCTAGTCCTGTTTTTTTTTTTTTTTTATAAACACTTGTTTTATTGAACTAACTGGAGCATAAACAGTAGACATAGGACCTCTAGTGGTCTAATGAGTTAATGTTCCCCCTTCTTCCTAGACTGAAAAAAAGGAGACTTCAGAAGGACATAGTAGGTTTTCAAAAATTAAATGGATCAATACAGTCACTGGCTGAAAAGGAGGTTACATATGCTGGGATTAGACATATTTTCAAGGAACTATATAAATAGAGCAAAATCCTCCTGTCAGGGAGGGAAAATCAACAGGCAGATCTCTGCACTGCATACAGATTTCTATGCATGAGCAGAGTAGCAAATTGTATTCTCAGTCTTCCACTTGGATCTGCATGTTGCACATCTAACTGTAATCGGGGGCTCCAGAACTACACTCCCACAGCTAATGTTCAGTGTTTAATCCTAGATACTTAACTAGCTCTCTTTTGCTTTTGAGGTGCTGAGTTCCCACTGTCAAACTGTGACCTTTTAGTTCTTCCTCACCTGAATTTATAGAGAGCATCTCATCTCAACTAGGATTAATGGGATTTCATGTAGGAAGACCAGAGGAACAACAATTAATCCAAAAGTATGTTGTATGCTGGATTATTTTAGATAATAGCTTCCAAAAATATACATAAACCACAGATCGCATAACTCCCTAGCATTTTTGCTCTGTGGTACTGATGGTCACTAAATTGTTCATTTTCAAAAGGAAGCAACTAGGAAGCTTTTTGTGCCATGCTACCAAAATGAAATTACTGTGAAATACTTTATTACTTACTGTTCATTTCCTGTGCCTGTCTCACTATTCCATGCCACAAGTTAGTTTGGTTTTATGGAAAGATAATAAATCATGCATGCATGTCAAATCCGTTTTATTTCACAGATATAACTCCACATTTAGTAAACATATGACAGGAAATGAGGAAACTGTGTCTAAAATCACTGTTTCCAATGGAGTCAAATTTATCCTGTGTGACCCAAGTGAAGTCAATATACTTATACCTGGAATGAATTTGGCCTACAGTTTTGAACTTTGTTCACATACCTCCTCTCAGTATGAAGGGTACCCAGAAATGGATAAAAATAACCACACGCAATCACTGCAATAATTACTTGTCAGCTAGGAGAACAGTCACTGATCTGTTGAACCACTGTAAGACAGCAACTGTAAAGTAACCTTTACACGCATGTAGGATCAGCAATGTGGCCTTTTCCTGAAACAATGAAGCGTGGACACTACATCTCTTCCAGATGAGTGAACACACCCATTGAATGACAGAGACAAAGTTTTGTTTCTTGGGCAATGCGGGAGAGTACTGCACATGACAATAGCACTTGGCACATAAGAACTCAAATATAATTTGCCCTCCTGCTGAAACTCCCACTTTTGGCTTTTGAGATACATTTTTGCGTGTGCAAGGCTTCATCATAGTATTGACCTAAAACATTAGCACCAGTGATCTAAACTTGGGCATTTCTATGCTGTCATAATATATGGCAAGAATAGGCCTTTATTTTAATTAAATGATTCTTCGTGATATAATATTGGACTGTGCCTTTTGACCTTGTTTGTTATCCACACACGGCTGTGTTAATGAGTCTATTTCTCTTAATGCACATCCAGGGAAGATTAACAAGCAAAATGTGCATTTGCTAGCTGAAACCAAGCACCTTGTAGAGAAACACGTATTGAAGTCTAGACATATAGATCTATATGTAGATGAGAAAACCTCTCCCAAACAGAGACATATCAGATAGGGAGAAGATAGGAGCACTCAAAATTGCTTCTGAAACCCTGCTGGTGCTTCTTTAAGATCTTCACATAGGTTCTCTAGCACAGCAACACTAATTACTGAATTCTGAACTCCTTACATCTGGTTCTTCCAGAGCATTCAAAATATGAATCTTTTAAACACAAAGGTACCTATTTTCATTTATGCCACTATCTCACTTTAAGGCTCCTTTACACAGCCAGAGTGGTATATGAGAATCAAGCCCAATGACTATTTCACTAACAACATTTCCTCTCTCCTTCCAAAGGTTTAAAAAAAAAAAAAATCACCATTAACATTTTGTAATATGACCGTACTAAATGATGGGCCCTCTCTGAATTTTGGTGGCCATTACATAATAGCACAGAAGGTTGTGAAGAAGTAATTCCCAGCAAATATGGTCGTCTGAAGTGTCAACTTATGCACTGCTTGAACAAACTTGTTTGTGTCAGTATAAACACGTTAGTGCTTGAACTATCATACCTCATCTGGAACAGAATAAACATTTTAGTGTATCTCAGCCCCTATTAGGCTAGGCGAATGGATAAACTTTCAGTCAAGTCATCTGAGAATTCTGGCACGTCTGTCTTGCTTTTACTGCACTTACACAAGAGAGACACAGACCAGACAAATAACTGAATAGAATATGCCGGGCAAGTACTTTAAGTCTTTATGCTATACCTGCTTTCATCTATCTAGAGTCAAGCTAAGCTGAAAAATTAAAGTAGCAACTAAAAATAAGCTCTTGATGTCATATACCAAAATTGTAGAATCTAAGTTTAGGAAAAGATGTCACCATATTCAACCAACCAAAGCTATTAATATATCTAGGTGCAATTTGATTTTTGTGTCAGTTTTTGAAATGCTATTTAAGTCTTCGATGCTGAAAACAGATCCCTGTCACAGCACACAGTAATAGTGGATATGAACTAACAGCCCCTTATCCTCCTCTCCTGTGGACAGATTTTTGAGAAGAGAAAAAAGGTTGACAGTTTTCATGAAGTTCACTTTATGATATTTCTTATGAATCCTTTTAGCCAGATCAGCAAGCAAGCTCATGGATCTGGAAGCATCCATGTGTAACGAAAGCCTCCTTATTCTGCTCTCCATTTACCCCCTTTTACAGTCAGGACGGTTCACACAGCACTTATGATGCCATTTGTGGGATGGTCACTGCTAAGGATTTGTCTTCCCCCACTCTACGTGGATGCGATGGCAGGAGTCTATGTATCTTAAAATATAGCTGTTATGAATAAACTTATTTGAGTCAGGAGTAGAGAAAGTATATCTGCCACAGAGAGAGACAAGGCAGGCAAGGTAATATCTTTTATTGGACCAACTTCTGCTGGTAAGCGACAAGCTTTCAAGCTACACAGAGCCCTTCTTATGCTCCCAGAAACACAGCAAAATGCAAGGTGGAACTGATTGTTTAGCACAGGGATTCTCAAACTGGGGGTTGGGACCAGTCAGGGGGTTGTGAGGCTATTATGTGGGGGGTCATGAGCTGCCAGCCTCCACCCCAAACCCTGCTTTGCCTCCAGCATTTATAATGGTGTTAAATATATAAACAAGCGTTTTTAATTTTATAAAGGGAGGGTCACACTCAGAGGTTTGCTATGTGAAAGGGGTCACCAGTACAAAAGTTTGAGAATCACTGGTTTGGCATAAGTAGTTGGCAGCCTGGAATGGTCCCTTACAATATCTGGTAACTGCTTATGCTAAACGATCTGTTCCACCTTGCATTTTATTGTGACACTGGGAGAACCTTTCCCAGAGCTGAAGAAGAGCTCTGTGTGGCTTGAAAGCTTGTCTCTCTCACCAACACAAGTTGGTCCAATAAAAGCGATTACCTCACCCACCGTGTCTCTGTAATATCCTGGGACCGATAAGGCTACAGCTACACTGCATACATAGAGATAAACGTAATATGAACATAGAGAGGCAAATTCTCTGCTAGGAGAAAAATGTATGGTGAATAAATGTATTTATCCAAGGGCAGCTTGCAGTTACCATCATTATCATCAACTACTTGTATTCTTGTAGTGCCTAGCAGCCCCAGCCATGGACCAAGCCCTCATTGTACTAGGTCCTGAACAGACACATAACGAAAGGACAGCCCCTTGCCCTGAAGAGCTTACAGCATGTTCTGGGGGTTTATTTTTTTTAAAATTCAATATAACTTGCATTCCTAAAAGCACTGCATCCCTATCTCTTTATTTCTTATCAAAAGCACTTCAAGCAACACTATCTATCACTAACAAATTAAAAAGTTGTATTTTCCCATGCATTTATTGCATCATCTCCTCTCTGCCTTTGGGCATGAAATTTTTAGTGTACGTTAGTACTTTCAGAGAAGAAAAGTCTCATGTCTCAGACTGCCAGTCCTTCAAGATAATTTTACTAGAAATTCCCCATATCACTGATACGTATTAGATGCTGCCACAGCATTTGCTTACACTTGAAATTCTTTCTACTTGGAAAGAAAATGCATTAACAAGACTAGTTTTTCCGCTCCCCCTCCAAAATGAGGCATTGAGAAGCTAAATGATTTGTCCAAGGTCACATAAGTAGTCAGTGACACAGCCAGAAAAAGAATCAGAATTTCCTGACTCCATGTTCTGTGGCTTTTATCCACAAGACCATCCTGCCTCTTAATTGGCCAGAACCAACTCCCACTGAAGACAAGGGGAAGCTTTGCATGGACTTTGAAGGGAATCAGATTAGGCCCTGCTGGACCGATTCTGAGAAGTGCTGAGCATCCACAAGTTCCATCTCATAATGGGCCTGCACCTCGGATTTGCAGGCACTCAATAACTCACTCATAAGGTTGCATGTGCAATTCCACTAAGTCTTATCTGTCTTGAAAATCCTTTTTTTTTTTTTTTTGGTAAGTGAAAATAATGTGTAGCAGACTGTGGAAAGTAACTTCACTTTTTCTTTCAGGCACTATTATAACGAATACAATCTGCACTTGCACTGATCAAAACACTTTACTTTTGTGTTTCTAACTCTTCACTTTCCTGCTTTCCCAGCTCCACACAGATTCTCTAAACCAAAAACAGAAGATAATAACCACTTTGCACTGTTCCTGACAACTTCTGTTTTTTACCTGCACTTCTTCTAAAACCTGACTTGTGCTCTCTGCTTTCCTGTTGCCATGGAGAAGGTTCAGCACATAACCCGCTCTGCCATGAGGAGAGCCTCAACTATTGAGGTGAACCCACACACACGCCAAAAGCTCCAGGAGCTCTTTATAAATTTTTGTCTTATTTTAATATGCCTCTTGCTTATCTGTATCCTTGTGATGCTTCTCTGAAGTTCCACAGCATCTTTGCTTCCCATTGCACTATCCTATAAGAAAGCCAGAACAAAAGGGAAAAAAAGAACTAAACAAGAAACTCCCAAGGCAAGAACACCCATGTGAGCAGGTCAAGCAGTTGGACTAAAACAGTCTCGTCAACCCCACGGCACCATTTTCGGACTAGCCATTGTAAACACGTTAAAAAGCTCTTCTGTATTGAACAGTGATTTAAAACCTACTGGTACAAAGCTGTCCATGAGCTAACTTGTTTGTTCACCTTGCTAAGAGGCATCTCATGTGAATGTTGGAAAATCTGTGCCTTTTTCATGGAAGTAAGGAAGGGCATTAATTGTGTTATTCAATTAGTGTTTCAGCCAAGTCAACTACAATATTAAAAACAATCACCTCTCTCCTTTGGGCCTGCATGCTTTAAAAATTTCACTGTAAATCTTTTTAGATTTTGGATATATATTTTAATATCTTATAGAAGTCCAGATCAATCCAAAATGATGCACAGGCACATTTAGATTTCAACGTGTTCCAGAAAATTTTCTGTTCCACTTCAAGATGCTACAATGTTACACTGTTGATTGAAATTATTTAACTTGCTCTAATAGTTTATGACTAGAACCCTGAAAAATGAAGTAGAAGCTATTTTAAAGAAACCTTTTCCCAGATATAAAATTGTCTTTTTCTTTTTTCCTATTTGAGGAAGGGGTTTAGGACTGATTAATGGGAAGAAAAGTAATACCAAAACTTCATTTCTGTCTGATATCTTTTCACGTGACTTGTGACTCAGTTTTAAAAAGATGTGTATTGAAGCAAACTGGCATTTGCAAAGAGAGTTTTAATTTGCTTTTCAAGGTATATCAAGAACCAACCACGCTATTAAGAGAACAGCATTCACTCATGTTCAGTTGGCTAACAAAACAAGCAGCAGCCAAAAAAGTGTGCCTTGAGTAGGGTTGCCAATTATCTATTCACACAAACCCAAACAACCCTGCCCCTCCCCTTCTCCGAGGCCCCATCCTGCTCACTCCATTTCCCCACTCTCTCTGTTGCTCGCTCACCCCCACCCTCACTCACTTTCACTGGGCTGGGGCAGGGAGTTGGGATGTGGGAGGGGATGCAGGCTCTGGGCTGGGGATGAGCCTGGGGTGGGGGGGAGAAGGGCGGGCAGGGTGCAAACTCGGGGAGGGAGTCTGGGTGCAGGAAGGGGCTCAGGCCTGGGGCAGGGGATTAGGGTGTGGGAGGGGGGAAGGGGTGCAGACTCCAGCCGGGCAGCACTTACCTCAGGTGGAAGGCTCCCTGCTGCTCCTGAAAGTGGCTGGCACGTCCCTGCGGCCCTGGGGGAGGGCAGGGGTCTCTGCGCACTGCCCACACCCGAGTGCCAACTCTGCAGCTCCCGCTGGTCATGAAGTGCGGCCAATGAGAGCTGTGGGGGCGGAGCCTGACTTAGCCCTGCTGCGCCACCGACCGGGAGCCACCCGAGGTAAGCAAGGCTACGGGGTCCGTACGCTGGTACCTCTGCGCGTCACTCCCGGAAGCGGCCAGCACGTCCCTGTGGGACAGCAGGGGGCTCCATGCACTGCCTCTGCCTGCAGGCACCACCCCCATAGCTTCCACTGGCCACATTTCCAGACCAATGGGAGTTTTGGAGTCGGAGCACAGGCAGCACATGGAGACCCCACCCGCCCCTGCAGGGTCATGCCAGCCGCTTCTGGGAGTGGCGTGGGGCCAGGGCAGGCAGAAAGACCTGCATTAGCCCCCCTAAGCTGCCTAAAATCTCCTGGTTTGGCTTCAGTAGCCTCCGGGAGATAGAGCCTGAATCCAGCAGACTCCTGGGGAAACCAGGAGGGTTGGGAACCTTAGCCTTGAGATCTCAAGATCCTTTTGTTTTACATAGCTTTAGCAGCAAATTATTATCTACCGCACTTTACATGTACCATAATTTGCACAAAGAAATGCAATTTCCTTTACATTAGGAAACTTGAATACAGGAAATTCAGCATTTATCTATGTCAGAGAGGCTTCTGTGTTTGGTATAATAAAGTAAAAGTAAATTTGGGTTTTTTATCCTGCAGCCAGGTCATTTCCATTATTCTGATCAAACTTACGCAAGCTGGATACAGTACAAGAAAAAATAATGCTTTTCTTTTAAAGGTAATTCACTGCTTATCCAAACCCTTTCTATTTGAGGCAGCTCATCAGTATAGTATTTGAACCAAATTCACCTTCTAGTGAGATCAAGATGGTCAGAAATCGGTCAAAAAAACACAACATAGGCCTGCTCCCAGCTAGCTGATGACTAGGGATGTGTTTCTAATGTGATTGTCTAGAATGAAAAGCTACCCATCTGTCATTTTGTTGTAAATTTTATACCATACCTTTTCCCAGGGAAGGTATATTTTGCAGGCATCAAGAACAAAATAAATCAGTGGTTTCCAAACTAGTCCATGGATCATGGCAGTCCATGGAGCTCTTGCTAATGGTCGGCAGAGAGCTGGCAGTTCACACAGTGCTAGCTCTTCTTGTTTCCAGCAGTCAAAGCACATTAAGGAACAGCTAAATACACAAATATTTTCCCAGTACCAGTTTTCCAAAGGGACACTGTGTGATTGCAAAGGAGGTGGCCCACATTATCCTGGATAGGAAGGGAAGCAGGTCGCACAATAAAAGAGTTTGAGAACTTGTGAATTCGAGAATTTATTGATCTCTCAAGAGCAAAACCTTCAATTGAGGTCTATTTGGTTCAGCAAGACTTTGAAATACTGAAGTTAAATATCAGTTTCATACTGAAAGTCACTAGAAATTGACAAGGATTATTATGCGTTAGGCAAAAAGTGGGGAGAGGGAACTGTAATCTATCTTTAATATTCAGAAGATCTATTCCAGCAGCATTTAAAAGGAAGGAAAAACAAGAATCTAGTGTATCAGTCAAAAAGCATTCATATTTAAAGGGCTCTATTCTACTGTATTCTGTGTGTGCAATTTATATTTGATGTCAAAGGGAGTTTCATGCAAACATCAAGGGAGAATAACTTGCCCCAGGAATTAAGGTTACAAGAGCAGGGTTGATGACAGTGAAAATATGGGAAGTCAAACAGAATGAGGAACAAGCCTAATATTTGGTTTGGTGCAAGCCAGCATACCCATATTAAGGTGTTGCCCTACCTAGATAAAGCAGATAGATACATAGGTCAGCAGAAGGATAGAAGGAAGTTGGTAACTACAGGCAATAAAAAGATAGCTTCTATACATTGGCCAATTCAGGAACTGATGGATTCAGCTATCCTTCAACTTCCTTTGTTTTGAAAGACAGTAGTCAATACTGCCTCTTGCATCTCAAGCACATATCAGAATCCTGAATGCACCACTGAAGACTGGTAAAAGAATCCCGGTTTCAAAAGGCGTTTATAAATACTAGGTTCACATAAAAGCATGTGTGTCCCCTCAGCCTAGTCCCGCTGTTAAAACCAAGCATGAATGCCTTATTTTTGGTGAAACTGTAAATGCAGTGGAGTACAGTTTGAAACAAATACCCTTGTAATTCTTGCTTGCAAAAACTGTTACTGTTATTTAAAAATTTTATTGAAATGTCTAGGTAGAATTTCAATGAATTTAAAAACAAAGATGTGCTATCACATACAATTTAATGTGAATATAAGACTATTCTTCATAATTACAATGTTTAAGTGATCTTATGATCTATTCCACATCTTTCAATTCTGCCCCACAAATTCGTGAGGAGATTCTAGTAACTGTACAGTAACTATTTAAAAGATCTGCCTGTAACATGTTGGGATGTCCCTTCAGAAGAAGTGGGAAAAGCCAAAGCTACAAGTCTTTTTGATTTTTTTGGATATAGGGTTTCCAGTTTTAGTTTGCCCTCAAGAGGAACTCATACATTCAGGGAACTCTTTGTTGGGATAACAGGCTTCAGAGGAGTCAGTTTTTTTATATTAAAAGGCAAACCCCGGTACAAATAGAATTTTCTTCATACAAATTCAAAAAACCTTAAACAAGAAAAAATGAATTTACGAAACTGAAAACACTATTAGCATTTTGAACCAATGTAAATCTATAATATATAGATGTGTGTCTTGGGATTCTGTTGATATGAAGAAAATACGATAACATTTCTATCATACTTTATACCGTACATATCAGTGGAATCCAAAGATAAATAAAACTTTTTTTCAAATTTGGGTACATAAGACCTTTCTCTTTGTATAGTTACCGGACCTTTAAAATAAGCATTTTATTGTACTTCTATTCATTAAAATCAACACTTGAAGATGAAATAATACAAAAGCAAGGAATGTTCAAAAACACTCCAGTTTAGAAGAGTTAATTCTAACTTCTTATATAAAGTCATATGAAAGAACTAAGCAATGTAAAATTTTTTTTACTCTTTGTAGTGCTGTTTGTTTTGACTAGCGCTATTTGCTTACTTTATTATGCCTAAATGAATTTTAAGTAGATTTAATTCACTCAGGGTATACAAGCAATCTAGTGAGTTTAATTAAACGGCACTACAGTTCACCCTATAAGAATAAGAATTCCAAATACCTTAGGTGGCTTTTGATTTTGGGAGTTTTCATTTCTGTACTCAATCGATTGCCATTGCTTTACTGCATACTACCTAATTTTTTTCTAGTTTATCTTACACATAGGTAAGGAGAAAAAAATATATAGCAATAATCTTGGATCAGCCCTTCAAAAACAAAAAGTGAAAATCAAGAGTCAGTAACTCTTAACTCTAGCATGACTCCACTATAATCAGCAGAAGTTCCATCCCAGGAAAGAATTTAGTGAGGATCAGAATTATGCTTTTTTAAAAAAACTATATAGTAAGATTCCCTGTTTACAGCCTTTAGGCTAGATCATCAGCTGGTGTAAACTGATGTTACCGTTTTACACCCGCTGAAGATCTGACCCATTTCAGCATTATCTGTTCTGCTCAGAGCAAGTCTAAACCATGAGGCAGTTAAACCTTGGATAGTTAAAAAGGGCACCAGTACTTTCACCTTTTCTAGGCTAGTTCTGCCAGTGGCTGCTGTTGCCACTAGGGGAGCCAACAATGGGAAATCTTGGGGGGGAGAACCTAATGTGGAAAAGGACTAAATGACACTGTTCTTGCAAAGGTGCATAACCACCACTGTCTCACAATGCAGAATAATCCACAGTGCATGGGTGTCTGGTGTAAGCCAGGCTCCACCTACTTGTGGATGCACCAATATGCACATAGCTATTTACACACACACACACTGAATTCGGCCTGTGGCATGTTGGTGCCAGATTCTGATATTCATATTCTCACTAAATAGTACTTACGAGACGAGCTCTTAAGTCAGAAAATGTTTGTAAATGGTCTGAAAAACATGGATAACCATATTTCTACGTAGCGTTTTGTATCTTCAGTCTGCCCCACCCCTAAAGTTTGTAATGGAGTTTCACGTTTTTAAAGATGTCATACTTTAGCAATGCTGTAGGTAGTAGTGGAACTCTATATATAAATAAATAAATGAAAAGCTTGTCATTAAAACCAGTAAATTAAAATGCATTTCTTGGGAGCAGAAGGAGGTACGGCAACATTATTTTTATGCCCACAGTGCAAAAATGAAGTATGATGGCATACGTATAGAGACTTTTGTCAAGATCAGTATTCTCATTAAACAATCACCTAAAGTATTTGTAATGGTTTAAACGAGGCTCAAATATTTCTTTTTAATATCCGGACCATAATTCTTACACATACTTTATTTTATAAAAATCAGATCACTATTTTTTAAAAAGGTATGAAAATGCCAAAAAGGTACTAGCTTTATGTATTTGACAGCCATAAACACCCCCCACCCACCCCCCAAATGGCTTGCCATCTAAATGAAGTTTTAACAGCATTTAGTACAGAGGTGGGCAAACTACAGCCCAGGGGCTGCATCCGGCCCTCCAGAAGTTTTAATCCGGCCCTCAAGCTCCCGCTGGGGAGCGGGGTCAGGGGCTTGCCCCACTCTGCGCGGCTCCCAGAAGCAGCAGCATGCCCCACTCCAGCTCCTACGTGTAGGGGAAGCCAGGGAGCTCCGCACACTGGCCCTGCCCCAAGCACTGCCCCCGCAGCTCCCATTGGCCAGGAACCCCAGCCAACGGGAGTTGTGGGACAGTGCCTGCAGACAGGGCACCGCACAGAGCCGGAGGCGGGACATGTCATGGCTTCTGGGAGCTGCTTGAGGTAAGCGCTTTCCAGAGCCTGCACCTCTGACCCCCTCCTGTGCCCAATCCCCTGCCCCAGCCCTAATCCCCTCTCCTGCCCGCTGAACCCCTCAGTCCCAGCCCAGAGCACCCTTCTGGACTTCCAGCCCCTCAGCCCAGGCCCCACCCCAGAGCCCACATGCCCAGCCAGAGCCCTCACATGCCCCCCTGCATCCCAACCCCCCTGCCTCAGTCTGGAGCCCCCTCCTGCACACTGAACTCCTCATTCCTGACCCCACCCCAGAGCCCGCACCCCCAGCTGGAGCCCTCATCCCATCCCGCACCCAAGCCACCAATTTTGTGGGCATTCATGTCCCACCATACAATTTACACACCCAGATGTGGCCTTTGGGCCAAAAAGTTTGCCCACCCCGATTTAGTACATAGCGTTGAGCAGTCCTATTTGTTTAATGTTTTGTTTTTACAATTGCTAAGTTATTACATTTTTAAATAAACTATTGCGTATATGTTTATTAAAAGCAGTAAAGATGTAGCCTGTGCCAACTCAAACGAGGCTCTTAATAAGGCTTTTACAAGGCTGCAATAAATCTTATATAACACATTGCTGGCAAAAATAAGAGGATGTTGCTCGCTGTGCCACACAATGCCGAAAACCTTAGAAGGGCAGGAAATTTCCCTCTTTGCAAAGATGCATTTGACCCACGTTAGGAAATTTTACACTTTTTGAAACTTTAGTGTTCTTCCAAAAAGTTTTAAGCTTCCAGTTTTTTTTAAATATAATTGGCCTTAAAGGAAGTTACAGACCCATTACTATTACCCATACATTCCATAAATGACCTTGACAAGAGCTTTGCCTGGACAGCACCACACACATTTTTTGTTTTTAAATAAAACTGCTACATAATCCCCATTTCTTTTACTATGGGTCTGTTCCTTAGATGAGCAGTAGCAAAATAGGAGATATCAGTAAGTCAAACAAGTTATCTTTCCAAACTAGCTGCTCTTCGCAGAAAGTAAAGGATTAACGTTACCAGTCATAAGAGTATAAGTTATTAGTTATTGTGAACAAACAATTTTCTCTTAGGTGGCAAAAACTGAGGACAGGTAGAAAACTAAGAACAGGATGAAATACATGCGAATCCCAATTTCTTACTACTGCAACTGAACTGGCAGAAGCTACAATCAAGAATTCAGCTGCAAGCACAAGAGGTCAGACTAGTGCAGAGTATGGATCTTGCTAACAACAGAGGCCTCAACTTGCTACTTAATTTCCTGCTTATTGTTATGGTTCTGGTGCTCATGTTTATCCTTGTTAAACTCATGTGAATCTCCTTGAGGTTCTGTTTTTGCAATGATAACTTAACACTTCAAACTATCTGAACATAAGATGTAAAGACTGCATAAGCTAGAGAAGGGTCTATAAACTGTAAGACTATTACATGCTCATGTATCTACTCTACAGCAAAATAGCTTAAAAGCAAAACAATCAACATACTTGCCAAAGGCTAAGAAAAGCGTATAGTTCCATGCTAGCTACAAAAGGACACTGTATCTAAGAATACACAGTTCTCTTGCCACTGGTATAATAAACTGATTACTTGTATTTAAACAACTAAGAATCAAAGGTGGCAGTCTCCTAGGAGTACAAGTTCTGCAAAGAGGATAACAGAAATAACAAAAAATGAAATCTTCATAGAGAGGCCTCTCTGAAGAAAACTGAAACACAGGCCTGAAAAAGGACAAGAGAGACGCCTGAAGCTGAATGATGGCAAGTATCAGATTACATACAGAAAAGAAAAACAAAAATGCTGTTGTGGCTATTCAAAAGCAAACCCCACCAGCTGGTTACAGGATTTGTCATGCATGTTCAAATATAAAACAATATTAACCGCAGCTTTTTAAAAAAGCGTACCATCCACTGCAGCATTTGAAAAAACAAAAACAAAAAACCAGCAAGCAGATCTATTATGCATCAGTATTGAAAGAATTTCACCAACCATCAGCTGTTAAGCTTAAAATTTTGAGCAACAACAAGGTAATATAAAATAGAAAAAACACTATCAAGTCTCCATACTCTACTTCAGTCTCTCTGAAGTTTTCTGAAAGTTTCATGCCATAGTAGATGGGACGGCCTGGATACTTACAATTAAAGCTTTTCACACTTGTCTACAAATGACGTATGTGCAATAGATATTTAAACAGCCTTTCCAAAAATCAAAAAAAGACATCTATAGCAACAAGCTGTAAAGTCAATAGCTATTCTATGTTGATACTCTATTGTCAATTTCTGTATTGATTGTCAATGTATGTTTCAAAGAGAAAAAGTTACCCAGCTACTTCATTATAAGCACTTTATCACATTTTGTTTGATATTTTGGAGGATATTCTGCTGTTATAAAATGTCTGTACATTCATATACAAGAGATCTAAATTATAGCAATGGGCTCGTTTACTGTTTCAATTAACCCTTTTAGAGTCTCACTGTGCAGGCACATTACGATAACATGAAGTATACCAAATCCGAACAAAAAGCCCACTGCAGTCAAAAGGAACCACCATGCTATAATTTTCTAATGACATGCCTATTCACAGGTATGCTGCATAGATTGCTTTAGAATGTACTGTGTATATATAAACTACAGCTACCAAGACAGCCAATTTGGAGGAAAAAAAAAAAACAAAAAACAAAAAACAGTGACTCTGTGGGTTGTATTTATATTTCACTTTTTATCCCAAATCACTTTACAAACAAAGCATACAAGAATCTCACCATCCTGCGCTAATGTGTAGCTACCTCTGGGGAGGAATGCAACAACCGTTTATCAACTAAACAGTGACACTACACAAGTTTGAGACAGATAGCAAAACATACATCTTTAAAAGACAGAATATAAATGTATATGAGCTACTGGGAGTAACATGTCTTCTGCAGCAAACAGAGGCATAATATTTTTAATAATCAAAAATGGTCAGGATTGGATTTGCACATCAGCCATCAGCACGTATTCAAAACCATTTATTGTATTAAGATGAATCCCTAGTTGTCAAATCCCAAGACTACCTACTTCGCAATGAACAGTATATAAAAAGCAACTTCAGTGAGGTACAACAACGAATGCTGATTAAACTAAAAGAGATTGAACTTTTTAGTACGAAAAATTCTCTCTGAAAATACCATTTAATTAAAATTGAAAATTTTCTGTGGAGAAATGTTGAATTTGAGAAAAGACTTCAATTTTTTGAACAGATGGGACCACGGTAAAAATATTATGAGTTGACATTTCAAAATGAAACTACTTTTCTCATTTCAAAATGTCCATCGGAAGAGAGTGGTGGTGTCGTTTCAACATGTCAGATTGTTTTGCTCATAAATATAGACATTTAGTTGAATACTTCCAATTCACAAGTTGAAATATTTTGATCTGCAAAATGTTTTGATATTTTGACTTTCCATTCTGATTTGGAATGCAAATCAATTCTGAATTGTCTAAATTTTCCAAAAGACGAAAATTCATTTCCCGAACAGCTCTAATATTAACCTATGCGTACTTTAAACAGAGATATGGGCTAAGCACCTCGTTAATGGAAGACTGCAAACAGACAAATTAAGGGGAAAGCCAGACTACTAAGTAACTTCCATCCAGCACAGATGTAGCCTCCCAGATGAATTACTAAACTCAAGTGTAATTGCAGTATGAAACAAAATAAAAAAATAAACACAAAGAGAGCATGATACAATGAGAGCGCTGGGGGTGGCTGTTGGGTGTGTGGTGAGGACATAGGCCTGGCCTCAGCATAGGGCCAGCTTCACTGCACACAGCTGCCCTGAGGCCAGTCCCAGTTTACTCAAGCCAGTGAGACCCCGCCCAAGAAATGGTAGGGGAGGGGGCTCCACTCATCATCCAAACCCAGCTGCTCAGAATGGGGAGAAAGCCAGCATGAGCCAGCACCCAACCCTGCCCCACAAAGTGCCTGGAGAACCAACCCCACCCCAGAGTTCCCTCTGGGCCTCTGTAGTTCTGACCTCGTCATGCAGTGATGTGGCCAGGAATGGTAGCACCATGATGCAGGACTCAGCCTATGGAGCTGCATGTGGTTTCTTGTGCAAAGGAGCAAACATGGCTTCTCCAGTTATTCCTGCAGGATGTTTCTGCATCCTTGGTTTCAAGATTTCTGTGGGTCCAACTCAACCCACGAACCCCTGCTAAAGCCACCATGGCTTCCACCTATTATATCAATACTAGAGTCAGATGCAAGTCAGGGTAGTCTAAAGAAGCCTCTTCAAACCAAGTATACAAACATACTGTATATTAAAAGAGAAGGAAGGTATAATTCTTCCAAAGACACCTAGTACATAGTACTAATACACAGGTTTGCAACCTTCTGAAACATTTCTTACTGTATGGTCTCCTGCAGTTTTCAAGAGAAAGTATTTTCATTTTAAATCTTATTTCTAGTGCTGCTGTACAGCATTCAGCTCTATATCAACAGTATCAAGGTTTGAGAAACTACTATTCACAAATACTCGTGGTCAAACCTTTCACAGCCTTATGGGGCATATTCTCCACTCCAAATTTTATGCCTGGTTTCCAATTAAATCAATGGGAGCCTTGGTCGTGCATCTGAGGCTAAAATTTTGCCCTAACAAGTGCCTAATCCTGCAGCACTTTCCTGTGGAAAAAGTTACCTAAAAAGTGGGATTTCTGTGTGCTGGAACATTAGGCATAAGTAGGGAATAACGAAGCGTAATGCCTGATGGCAGGAGAATAGTGTGTGGATCTTTCTAGTTCACTAAGAAAACAACCTTATGTTTAAAAAAATATCTGCTTCTTGAAGGTCTGTTTACACCTTAGATTACAGAATTTGATGACAGACATGCCCTCAAAACAGCACATGTTGGTGAACGCAACCTCAAGAACACTCCCATGATGTTACAGAATATCAGAGAAACACTTAGAAACTAGTAACCTCCCCTGTAATTTGTTTCACAACATGTGTAGATATTATAGCTTCAGGTGAATATCTTGTAATCTCTTCAAAGCAATATGCATCTCCTTTGAAGAAGATATAATCTGTTGATCCACTTCACTCTTTTTCTATTTTATTTTTTTTTACAGTTTCAATATAAAGACGCTTTCCACATAGCTTGAAATTGAGTACAGAATGTGTTTAATCGGCCAACTTTTCTGCACATACTTTCTGATGTAATGTTCAGGGCAAGTTATCATTGTTCTATCTACATTCTTAGTCAAAGATAAATTTGGTTATAATTTTGTGTATTCTTTAGTGTAGAAACAGCATATGTGGGTTCTCTCTGCCTGTTCTGAAAATCACTGCATTTCAATCAGTACACATACTTCCAAGCAGATGGCACATTTCTTATTCCACTGTTAAAAGATTGTCACCATCAGCAAAAATGATCTCTAATGTCATGAAATGAAATTCCTTACTCTGAAAAGGAAAATAAAGTTTATCATCCTGTTATTGTATTGTACACAGTATCACTGCTTTACTATTTTTTTAAATAAAAGTAACTTTATAAGATTTTTAATTTTTCAGAAACGGTAGCAAATCAATTTCAGGAGATTCTGCTGTTTGGACAGTATTCAATATGTAAAAAGCATTACGAATAAATAAATTTTATTGCAGAAACATTTTAAGGTTGTTGCAATAAGATGATTTTAAAACAGAACCAAGTTCTCATTGAAGCGTTAAAAGAAGGAAACTGTTCTCCCTCCTTCAAACATTGCTACTTTGCTTCTAAAAGGCTTTGAGCCATTGCAAACGCTCCCCTACCCACATTTCCCCATTCTTCAAGTGTTCCTCATGTGAGCCACAACCCCAACCTCTCACTTGAAGGAGAACAGGTAGGCTTTGAAATGTGATCTATAGACATCACTCATTAATCAGCTGCATAAATGCTTCTGCTGTTGTTAAGCAATGCTCCCACTGTACTCCAAACAATCGTGCACAGTTCCTCAGCATTCCCACCCTATGCTAGCCACAAATGTCAGAGTAAGGACTTGCCTACACTTAGAGCAGTGCATCTGCATGGCTGTAGTGCTTAGTGAAGACAGTACCTATGCTGATGGGAGAGCTTCTCCCTTCGCCTTAGGTACTCCACCTCTTGGTAAATATGCCGATGGGAGAAGCCCAACATAAATTTGTAGTTTAGACCAGGGCTATTAGCTCAGCAATCGAATGCTGGTCTCCTGCATGACAGTTCGGAACACTTCCCCTAAAGTTACAGCCTGACAAAGGGAACTGAATTTTTAAACAGTTGGAGAGAAATGGACTCCAAAAAATTTTAAAGACAACATAAAAAAGGTTTTAAACAAAATCGTGTGTCTTAGATTTGTTACAATCTTGAAAATTAGAAGAGCAGAAGCATCACTGAGCTTACCCAAAGTGATAAAAACTGTTGTTTTCCCTGTCCTTGTTCTGCCCTTGAACACAAATTATTCTGAGCTGTGTTGATGGCAGTATTTGCAAACAGACATGCATATAAATGGATATGTTTTGAAATAATAATTGTAATATATGTAATGCTTTATTTTTGTTAAACCATGTTAAATTTTACCTTCATACAAAATAGAGGGGGACAATCTTGAATGCTTAGTTTTTTTTAGAAAAACAGAAGTTATAACATGTCAACACTAATAATCAGAGTGTGGTTTATAAATGAGGCTATTAGGAACATTTATGAAGTAACTAACCTTGCAGTATGTGAGGGTCATTGTCTACTATGAATCTGTTTCAAGTAAAAAAGAAACGGCGCTTCCTTATAAATCAATTCAGATTATAAAGTCCATTCAAGCATATATCACACCATTTCAACTGAAGGTTCTTTTAAAATGACACAAAAATGTGACTAGATATACCCTATATATTACACAGTTGCAGAAAGTATAGATGCTGCTCTCATATAGATTGGGTAAATTGTCTGGTATAATTAACTGCCAGAAGCTGTAAATTAACTGGAGCACACTTTGCTGGCACTCAGATAATGATGAAGCTCTAGTGCAGTCAGTTTTTCATTAAATTATACAAACAGCTTAAAAGTTTAAAAACCAACAATAGCACCACCTGAAACACTTAATAAAAACATGCCGGATGCGGTGTCTCTTGCTGCCCACCTGATGGCAGCAAACACCAAATTTCTATTCTTACCTGCATCGGGTGCTCATTTCCCGTTGTAAGATCTTCAAGCTGCTGCAGCTGCCAAGCTGCCAAACCGTATGTCTCCTCAGCAGTCCTACAGTCCAGAGGATTTGCATGCAACTGTTCTGTAAGCCACATCTGAGTCCTCACTGAAGGCTGAATGGGTACTCCGTTCATAGCCTGCTGTCCCAGCGTTGCATATCGATGCCCAAAAGCCTCGCAGCTGGCTGAGTTGGGCTTGCTTTCAGGTAAGGCACTGTAGGTCATGTCAAAGACATGTCTCCTATTTGAGGTGTCTGAAACACCAAAGTCTTCTTTGCTGCAACTTTCAAATTTGTATTTGCAATCCAACGTAGAAGATCGTTTTTTCCCAGTTTCTTTGTCCTCAACTTTTAGCAACTCCATGCTATTATGCAAACAACTTGGCCCATTTGTTCTTAATTGTGGTGACATGGTCTTGTCTCTCCCTGATCTGTCAGTACTAGACCTGGAGTCCCCTGAAAGGACACTTTCATCCTGACTGCAGCTATCTGGTGTGCTGAGTTTAGACAAGGACGACCATTTCCTTACAGGCCTCACATCCTTCATGTCAAGAGAATTGTCCACTATGTCCAGATTTCGACTTCCTCCTGACCGTAAAAGGTTTGTACTCCATTGTGAGCAGTCAGACTTCAGAGCTTCCCTGTGTTTGGAAAGTGAAGAGCTGGCATTAGACGGCATCACATGGGCAGTGGGAATAGAGACCAGTGATCGGCTGGGCTTAAACAAGGAAGTACCACTTGACGTTGAATGATCTGGGAAAAAAAAGATTTATCACGTAAATAAACGCAACACAAGCTGTGACAGCAATACTGATCAAATGTCAAACTCAGGACGAAATGCTAAAGCAGCAGGCATATCCTCTAGTAATTTCTTAATGGGACACAGTCATATTAAAAACACATTCCATGAAACAGAGTTATTAGAACTGATAAATCTGAAACCCATATAAAAAACATTTGTTTCCTTTCTGTGAATGCTGCAAAGTTAGGACAATGAAAATGGTGTACACTGGCCAGTTTCACTACTATTTTTTCTTTTGGGTTGCCAGTGTTTCAGGGGAATGTTTTCCATCTAAACACTGTCATAAAGTTGCCAAGATTTCTATTTAGGCTATGTCTACACTAGAGACATTACAGCAACACAGCTGTACCAATGTAGCTGTGCCACTGTAAGATCTCTCTTAGCTGCTCTATGCTGACAGGCAAGAGCTCTCCCATCAACATAATTAAAGCACTCCAAACGAGCAGCAGTAGCTACATCGGTGGGAGAGCTTCTGACATACCGCTGGGTACACTACCACTTATGCCAGCGAACCTTATGTCACTCAGGAATGTTTTTTTCCCCCCATACCCCTGAGCGACATAACTTTTGCCAACATAAGTGGTAGGCTGTAGAGACTCTCTTAAATGCGGGAAAAATATTTTTTGATTGTTTGCATATTACAGAGATATCAGTAGCAACACTATAATCAAGACTGCACTGAAATTTTTAATTAGAGCAGGTTTAAAAATTCCCTCAGCCACATATCAATCCTACTTAGTCTCCAAATATGAAATAACAAATTTTCAAGAAAAAATGAATTTCTATGCATTATATTGTTTGCAAATATATTTATTAAATTTTGCAGAGGAAACAATTTGAAGTGCTCCCTTTTTGAAATGTACATTTTTTTTTTGGTTCCTCTAGTTAAACAATCAGTCACCACAAATTCCAAATTTCTCTCTCTGAACCTCATACATACAGGCAGTGTATTTGAAATAAGCCACTTATGACATTTTCAAATTAAACCACAAACAATTATTCCCTTTATTTAGGTTAAAATAATTGAGTTACGCCAAGATTCTGCAATGAAACAGCCAAGTTCTGCTAGCTACTGCCATTCTCTCTCACTGTCAACAACCATCCGCGATTCACCAGACATCCTGTGAAGACAAGGAAGCAGGCTGATCAGCAAAAGAGCTGTGCAAGTGTGTGCACGCACACTATGGAGGAGAAAATGGAGCTGTAAAGGATCAGTGATGCTGTGAAGGTCAAGTCCAATGTCCATGTAACACGTTGTACTACATGCTTAACACTGAGCATCAGGGGCATGCACAAGCTGGAGCAAGCAGGGGCACAGCCTCTCCATCCCTGTAATAGGTTGGGGCACAGAACTCCTCTGGCCCCAGTGGGAGAGAAAGCCGCTCCAACCCCGGGGCTGGGGGGGAGGGGTGGGGAGGGGCGGGAGAGACTCCTGCCCCCCATGTTTTGTACTGCAGTGCATGCCCACGCAGAGCTCTTAGCTACAGCACTGGGCAGCCAGATCCCTCCCCTCTGCCAGGAGCCTGCATTCTCCAGAGCTCACCCACCCCACCCTCTTCTCTGCCTCCATCAATTTTCTGCTGAGATGATACGGAGTGACAATCCTCCTAACCAATAGTAGTGTGGCAGTGAGCAGAGCAGGCAACAAAGATTGGTCAAGAGGGGGGCACGGTTACCGCATGAGGGGTTGAGCATGGGTGGGGAGCTCCTCCGGCCCTGGGGCTGCAGGGGGGAAAACACAGAACTTGTCACCCCAAAAGGAGTCAATTTTTATTCCTGCACACGCCCCAGCTGAACATGCTATATATATAAAAACAAACACATTTCAATTCTGAAATTTCTACATAAAAATAAATAACAAAATTTTAAAAACAAATACTAACACCAGATACCATTGAGGAAATCTTCCCTAAACACTACAGGGGAAAAAAAAACAAACATTGCAGCCACCATTTGCAATATGGCACTAAATTTTGCTTATTACTGACACAAAACCACATAGATCTGCATACAGCATAATTTAGGGAGGCCACACCAAGCCTAAACAAATAATCAAGACACACAGCTACAGTGTGAGGATACCCATTAGCTGTTTGTGATGTAGGTGAAGATGCTCAGGCTCTGCGTGGTAAAAGGAAGGCAGCAGAGACTGAGAAGGAGAACTGATTGATAGAGTGTACACGAAGTGATGAATAACTTAACTAAGTGTTTCCTCGCTTTTTACAGTTTGAGTTGGTGGGCTATATAGTTTAGCCAACTTCACTCTAAAGTTAAGTGGAGTTTTTTCTAAGGGAGTTACTGTATATAGTTATATAAATGGGTATCTATACAATGAAAGGATCATACTGTCATTTCTTGCACTTATCCCTGCATCTCCAACCCCAAGCAGAAATATGAAAATGTACACAGAGGACATCAGGGAGACACTGTTCAGAGAGAGACTGGTAAGCGAAAACAACAAAAAGGTGAGACAGAGGTTACTGGGATCCGACTGACAGCTCTCCCTTAGCCAGCAACTGCTGCTTAGCATCAGAGCCTGTAGACAACCAGAAGCAAGCAGCTAATCCTCTCACCAGCTTCCATTAAGTCACATGGCTTAACCTTACCCGTGATCTCACGTTGTTCCACTCTGAAGCTCATTAAAGCATTATTACTTACTCAACCATCTGCAAATTAAACTCCATGAGACTTTTTGGTTACATTTTTGACAAAAAAAAAAAAAAAAAAAAGAAGTCTTTACTGTTTTTTCTCCTCAAAATCCTTACAGTTAGTACCAGAGTTCCTGGGGAACCACAAAACTAGCCCAGTCACGATCAGGGTTCAAGGGCAAATCAATTAACATGAACCAGCACTCTGCAGATGCTGCTTGTGGGGGTGACCGAACTTTGGGAAAGACACTTTCTTTTACTACAAACCTAAATAACAAGGAGCACCCAATTCCTCAACACTCCTACTCACCATTCACAGGCACAATTCTCCCAACTCTCATTGTTCCCGCACACCTATGTAAGAAAATATGAAAGACAACATCCACAGGGCTAGAGTAATTTCCTTGTATGGCTTTACCATGGAAAGCGGGCTGGGCCCTGCAGTATTAAAAAAAAAAAAAAAAGGGGGGGGGGGAGGGGGGGTGAAAGAAACTTGGGTAGAGGAGAACACCTACAGTTTGGGGATCTCTGTCTCCCCACTCCCATCACTAATCTTTGTGAGATCCCATTCCCTGCATTGGTGTTGGGACAGAAAAGAAATTGCCTCCCCATCCCACTTCCATTCTTTTTTGGAGGAAGAAATATTCTGCCTAGTGCCTGCCTCTCTTGGCTGAAATCCATTTTCAGAGCAGTGAACCAGGAAGACATGTTGAGCTGCGCTACCCATTTAAAACCCCAGCTAGCAGTGATTTCAAGAAGAAATCACATGCACTGGTAAAATGCTGGTGTAGTCTGTTCTGTACCGACATCATACCTGGCAACGGAATAAGTCAGAGAGTGGAAGAGGAACAGGACAAGGCAGCCACACAAGTTCTTATGTGGCTTTTTTCCAATAGGAAAGTAAACCCTTGGAATAGGCTGGAGCCTCCATTACTATGGAGCCCAGGAAGTTCAGGGACCTATGCCACAGGCCATGCAAATGGAACAATGATTTTATGGAAAGAATCTTAAAAACGGAACAGCCCAAATCTGCATGGGGTTTAAAAAAATAAAATAAATAAAAAACCCCACATGAGAGAAAAGAAAATCACCCAGAAAAAGTATCAGAAAGACCCTGAATTGTGATATTTCTCCTGTGGCAATGAAACTGTTCCATTTAGCCATAACCAACCAAGAAAAAGGACTCAATCCAAAACACAAATTTTTCCTTACAAAAAGTCAGGAGTAAGGGTAGGAATTAAAGCACTACTTCATCCAACAACAAGACCAAATTTGGAACCCACACAACATTCAGACTTCAGCATTTCTCATCAAATAGGCTCCATTTTATTGGATCAGTTTTTATGTAAAGTTTACAGGCATTATTATTGATGCTGTCTTATTGGCTCAAGGTTCTTAAAATTTTCTGTTAAACAATCTTCTTGGTAATAAAATTTTTAAAAAAAAGCAGAAAAAAAATGGAGGAAGTTATTCCTGGGTTTCCTCTAAGACTACATCATAATCATATCCTATGGTATATAATAAAATGAATTGCTTTTCCAATTATCCTATTTTCTTAACCCCCCCGCCATAAAATTCCCTAAAATACCTAGCTAACATGTACAACATTTTCGTGACAAACAAGTATTGCCCAAACCAACAGGTCAAATAGACAGATAATTTGGAATCTCCGGCATTACACCTTAATAAATTGTACAATTTATTTATATACGTCAAAAGAGTACAACCAGCTACTAGACAGGGGTATATTTTAAATGTGCTAGTTATTACTTAGTGTATTATACTTCTGAATTAGTTTATTCTCAGCACTGCACTGCTGGGATGAAATCAAAGGGAACAGACTCAATCCTGGTCCTATTTAAAAAAAAAAAAAAAAGGAGAATTCTCATTTGAGAGAAGGCCCAGATCTTTTTTTATCCTCCTACATGCTCAATTTACTCCTTGTCTGTTCAATAAAGTTTATAATACAACATCAGAAATATTTTTAACATTGATATTGTCCCTTTAGGCGAATCAAAATACTGATTTAAAATAACTAAGGGAACCTCCTGGGTCACTTTCTGAGTCAGATACATCACGTATATTAAATTATGGCCCGGGGATGGAGCGGCTAGAAAGTCTTATCCAACTCACTTTCTGGAGGGCGGGAGACTTGCAAGAGGGGAAATATGGGCCAAATTCTGACTTCAGTGATACCAATGAAAAAGTGTTTTCCACGTGTCTTGGATAGTATGCAGCAAGATTGAAACTGGCAAAAAACAACATTTTTTGGTTGTTATACAGTATCCCAGTGCTTCCAACACTGTACTCCCTCTGCTTGCTCTCTCCATCACCAACCACATAGGAATGTTTATATAATTAAAAACTTGTGTTTACTAATAAATGAAAAATGTATCTATTTAGTGAATAAAAACTGAAATTGTCCCAAACTACTTACCTGAGTCCCTTTAAAGAAGAACTTCAATTCTTTACCTGCTAAATCTATGTTCAGGTTTCTGTGTTTTTCCTGGTATGTCCAATAATCCTAACATCTAAAGAAGGACAGGGAGCTGAATTATGCATCTTCCTTATACCATATTAGGTGTTTGTGAGGACATTTTTAACAAGGAAAACAGAAGCAAAAATTTGGGACTTAGTTAAGGAAAGAAAGACTCATCTACCACCAGGGTGGATAAAAAAAAAATCAATGATTTAAAAAAAATAAATTGTATTTTTTTTTTAAATCAGACTTTTTTGATAAAATGCTTTTGAGGAAAAAACATATCTAAAGATAAAGATATATTTGAGCTATAATGTATCTCATCATGGAATAAGGATTATAAATTCTAATTCTATAGTATGAGAATATATTCATGTAATATTTAAGAAAAGTTTTGTAAATGAGTTGCATTGGTTCATGGATTAGGACCCAATCTTATGGGGTACCAGGGGCTTCTGTATAGATTATTTAGGCTAATCTTTCGATCTACCCAATGGGACTCAGTGCTCAGTCTAGAAGATACCATCAGAGATTCTTAGTTTTGCAGTTCTCAAACTGTGGATTTGTGTCTCCAGAGATAACATGCTTGTTAACAGCAAAAATGTTTTTAAATAAATAAAGATATAGAGGTGAGAAATAACAGACCTCAACCCTATTGTCCCTCTGCAGATTTGTGTACAGAGTCACTCCCTTACCTCTCTCTAAAAGTGCAAAGTTTCAAAAAAATTCAATGAATAGAAGACTGTTGGGGGCAGAATAGATCTGGACAAGAAGAAGTCTGGAGATAAATGTGAGAAGGGAGGGACAGGCAAGAGAAACAAAAGTGAAACTGTTTGAGTGTAGCCTTCATTGATTTGAGATCTACCGTACCATTCTCTCACTAGAAGAGAAAACCTAAAATGGCAGCAAGCCATAAGAGAGACCCAGTTTGGGAATATTTTAATGAAGTTCCTCTACCTGTGAAGAATATGTATTAAGGTTATAACAACCAACAAGAACGCACTTTTATGTAGAAATCCATGATTTAATCGAGTCTTCCTGGCTAGTGATTTAAATCAAATCCATCCTGTCTACCACCATAATATTTTGTTTTAAAATTCACTAGATGTAGTTTTAAGGCTACAAATTATATATGTGGTGCTTTGATAATACTATACTGGTTAGTATACAAAATCCTACATTACTGAACTTGAATTTGCCATTTTAGAGGTAAAGTGAAACTAGTTGCTTAAGAGACCTCATTTATGAGTAAGTGTGTCACTATTTATCACAGGTTTCAGAGTAGCAGCCGTGTTAGTCTATATCCGCAAAAAGAAAATGAGGACTTGTGGCACCTTAGAGACTAACAAATTTATTTGAGCATAAGCTTTCGTGAGCTACAGCTCACTTCATCGGATGCATCCTATTTATCACAGTTTCCTCATCGGTACCAAAGTGTTTTCTTCTCTCAGAAAGCCAGAGCAACCACTTAACTCATTTGCACAGTTTTAATAAGAGCAAATACTGTGTGGCACGTACATCCCCAGTGCTGCTGAAATCAGTGGGCTTTCCTAGTATCAGAAGCTTTCAAGTCTGGCATTTTATCTGGGCTATAATTAGGAAGTCCTGATCACTGAAGAAAATGCAGGTATTAAAAAGTAGCCCAAAAAAACCCATACTTTAAACTACCTCTGTGATCCAAGAAAGTACTTATTACAGAAATAAAAATATTTTTAGCAATCAGAAGGTTTAGAGAAGGCAGACGTTCCTATCTTAAGAGCTTGCTAAAAAAGCCCTTAAATTGGGGTGTACAGAAGTTCTGTGCTCAGCTGCATGTCATCTTTTCAGAATGATTCTCCAAACAATGCTTGCTGCAACTCTTAGTTAGACCTCTGTGACACAGCCACAAGTGATTTAAAACCAGCCAGATCATGACTCACACAGTCTCTGCAATAAATCATCACATCTGGCTCATGAGGGGGTGGGAGCCTGTACAAGCCTTCTCTAAACAGTTGCTGAGAACAATGAGAATTTGAGCTAGGGATGAGGATTTAATCAAAATTGAAGATCTGGGGCCCTGTCAAGAAAGTTTTTAGCGCTGCAGCCACAAGCCATGTGTTTTCCTTTGTTTCCATCTATCTGACGATTATGGCTGGACTGGGAAGCTTTGATGTAGAGGGGATAAGCCACTGCAAAGCGGTTGGAGGACCTTAAACTGGACAAGCAAATAACCAGTCCAAACAAAAAAAGACCACTGAAAAGGCTGATTTACCATTCTCTAAAAGCAAAAATGCATTTGCATGATTCAACAAAAAGCTGCCAATAGTGATACCACTGTGATGATTTACATATGTACTTCACCACACATCCTTTGGAGTCTCTCTGTACTACTTTCAAATTTTAGCATGCCAAAAACATTAAAAAAGGATAATTTAGTTGTAATTACTGCAGGAAAATAAACATATTCCTTCAAACAAGCATCTCCCAAAAATATAAACAGACAGATATTAGCTATCTATCTTTATATAATAAAAATACGAGTCCAGACACAGAAGAGAAAAACTAAAGTGTGTAACGACTTCTGTACAAGGATAATTTGAAACACTAAGGACTACTTAGTTAAGAGAAGAGACAAAAGGTACAGCAAGTAACGACTGGTAAAGAAGAACTAAATTGGCACTTTTACTTACCATCATAAAAAACAAGGGCACAGCCAAAGACATTGAAAGGCAAAATGTTTAAAATTGATAAGAAGGGGTATTTATGTGAAGTTTTTAAAATACAACATAATAAACTGGTGGAACTCCTTGAGGGCAACAGATCAGCAAGATCTGAAAAAGGATTATACATTTATATGGATAATGACTTTCATTAGATCAGATTAAAATGATTAATAGCACAAACCTATTACTAACAAATGGGAATTAAAAAGAAATTTCTCCTATGGCCTGGACATTCTGTATAGGTCCATTATGGGTTTTCATGAATGCTCCTTTAAAACATTTTATATTGTCCCCTGTCAGAACCAACATATTGAACTAGATGGACAAAGAATCTGATCCTGCATGAGAGTTCCCTTGTATCTGAGGGCATGTTCACCGAAGGTTATAGACAGCAAGTCTGAACTCCTTGTCTAGCTGTTAAATATAGAAGCTTTTTTAAAAACCAAAGTGAATCGTGTTTTGACTTTTTAGGGAAAAACGTTTTTAAAATGTATACTCTACATGTAAAATACGAATACGACTACTACTACTAAGAAAAGGGGGGGGGGGAGGGAAAGCAAAAAGAAAAATGGTGCCATAGTGCTTATTGCTGCAATATTTAAATATGTCACATTCTAGGTCTTTACATGATCGCTTGAGATAGGAAGCAGTTTTGATAAGGGCCATTTCTAAAAGCGAATTAAGAAAATGAAGCACTGCCGGTAGTGAGTAAGTAATTACATATAGTCATTGTGCTGACCAGAATTTGTCTACCTAAGCAATGGACTGCAAACAAATCAGAATCAATACATCACATTATTCTAAACTGCTCCCTAGAATATTGGATGTAGTCTACAATGTTTCCGTCATTTTTAAGTGGTGTTTTTTTTAAAAAAATCACCATTTGGTTTGTTTTGGTAGGCAAGTCATTCAAAGCACACACAATTCACAAGGCACACAAAAACAAAAATCCTAAAGTCAACCTTATCAACAGCTGCTCAGGGCCTGTAATTCACGTTGCTGCTCAGATATGATGAAAAAAATCACAACTAGGATGATTTTGTTACATTTGTTTTTATTTCCCTTGAAATTCCATCTACCTACAGATGTATCAAAGTCATACATACACTGAAATATTAGTACTGCCACCAACACTCAGTAGCTGCTGGTGGAACCAATGAGTATTTGTCCTACAGAGGGGAGCAGCAAATGCCTGGTACGCACCCCTCCCCCACTTCCCTTCTTGCCAAAAGTCACACCTCACCCATTTCCCACAATTCCTCCTGCTAGGTTATCAGCTATATGGCATTGTGTTTGGCCAGATGGCAAGGATCCCAGTTACACTCAGCTTTACTCTTCAGTCCTTACCTCAAAACTCAAATACCCTTTTTATTTCTAAATTAAGTACATGAGGTAAAATTTCATTGAATTAAGCTGAAAGTCATAACTGATTAGTTAGGCAAATCATATTTTATTCACTCCAATATCACACAGATGGACTAGTTAAGTCACTCACCTCTGTTTTCCTTCTGCGTAGGTCCTGCTTTCAGTACATACAAGCTCCCTTGCTACGTTCAGATCTACCCTTCCCCCTCAAAACACACAGTATTGGCAGAGGACATGCTGTAGAAAGTTTACTTTCTTAGTATTTGTAACAGTGTTGCACTCCTCTTAAACGGTAATGTTAGGATGTTAAATGGTGGTATTTCTCTTTTTTAAAGTCCATTATCTTCATAAAATCTCCCAACCCCTGGCATTCACACATGCTGTGCAGAATGCCACAAAGCATCACCACCAGGGACTTATTTAAAACCATCATCATTGTGCTTCAGGATTCATCCCCACATAACCTTCAATTTTACACTACATTTTTCCTATAGCCTTGGTTGCTGTAATCTAGAATTTTTTCTTTAAAGTAATGGGGCAAAGAAAAAGATGGCTCTCTCAGAATCACATCTCTTAAGACCTCTTAAGCATGGACATAAATGTATGGTCACATTGTGGAAACACTGCTGCCATTTGGGCATGCTGAAGCATGTCATGGGAGAGGGGAAGAACCCTCTACTTTGATCTTTAGAAGCCATTACCTAACTAGCTTGCAAAATGCAAACAAACAGACACCCTCTCAATTCAGGAGTACTGCACCGAATACATAAAAAACAAAACAAAAAACGGACTGAGAAGAGACACGCCTGGTTGACATACCCATTCTCCTGCATACACATGGTTCATTACAAATATGGTCTGAAGTTATGCTCCAAGTGAAGATGAAACTGGGTGATCCAACATGATGTACATCCAAATTACATCACATTAATACTCCATTTTAAATATGCAGTACATATATGTTGAAAGGATCAAGCATAAAGTCTTTCACTTTCTGCTCATTAAAAGGAAAAAAATAGGGGCTCTTGGAAAAAATAACGCAAACCTCAAGAAGCAAAAAAACATTTCAGTGGATTTGAACAAATAAACCTTTTAAAAAGGAATGATCAACTATAAAATGTAAACCTAACAATATTTTGTGCTCTGCAAACCCTGGTCTCAGAGGGACAGGACCAGGCAGACGCTGCAAAGAGAATTTTTGATTAAACAAAAAATTCAGAGCCATTTGAGAAGTACAGGCAGAACTCCCAGGATTCAGCATGGGAAAGCTGACTTTTCAAAAGGCACTCTCATATACATTTTGGGGAGGGGAGGGGAATATATATCAATCAAAGCTGCTCCTTGAGGGTGTTTTTAAGCAAGACATAAAACATTATAGCAACTGCCTACTCAGATTAGTGGCAATGCTCAAAAAAGGTTTTCAAGGTTCAGTAGGATAAGCAATGGATACATATCCCAACCTCTGAAAGCTCCCCAGTAAGTTCTTATTGAAGATAAAACCCATCAGTTAGAGAGTGAGGAAAGAAGTGATCGCCTCCGTCTTCCTGAAACTGTCTGAATGCTGCTTCTGGAAGAAAATGAGAACCTCAAACAGCGGATTTGAACCTGAAAAAAGGTTCAGTAAGGATCTGATGTGAGATAAGGGTGAAGACTCATCTTACTTTTAAACTGCCTCAACCAGTACACCTCAATCACTCCCGTACTCTCCCTGTTGCACACACTGGTTTAGCCTCCTGAGGGCTGCAATGGTCTGGTATAATTTTGGCTGTTGGGCTTGGTGTGGAGGTGTCGGGGTGGCATTTAGTGGCCTATGATATACAGCAGTTGAGACTAGATGATCTGGTGGTCCCTTCTGCCTGTAAACTCATAAGGTATGTCTACATTGCAACTGAACACCCATGGCTGGCCCAGGTCAGCAGACTTGGGCTGAGAGGCTGTAAAACTGCAGTGTAGACATTCAGGCTGGAGGCCGGGCTTTGGGATCCTCCTCATAGGGTCCCAGAGCTCAGGCTCCAGCCCAAACACCTACACCACAATTTTACTGCCCCAGAGCCCAAGCCCCACAAGCTTGAGCCCACTGACAAGGGGCCAGCTACAGATGTTCAAATGCAGTGTAGACATATCCTACGAAATTCACAGCTGGGAAAAATGGGTCATGGACCGTGAAATCTGGTCTCACACGTGAAATCTGGTCTTGTGTGCTTTTACCCTATACTATACAGATTTCACCAGCATTTCTCAAACTGGGGGTCCCGACCCAAAAGAGGATATTGGGGGAGTTGCAACGTTACTGGGGAGGAGTCACGGTATTAGCACCCTTACTTCTGCACAGCCTTCAGAACTGGATAGCCGGAGCACAGTGGCTGCTGGCCAGCTGCCCAGCTCTGAAGGCAGAACCGCCACCAGTAGCAGTGCAGAAGTTAGGGTGACAATACCGTGACCCCACCCCCACATAATAACCTTGCAACCTCTCCGCCCACCACACAACCCCTTTTTGGGTCAGGATCCCTACAATTACACCACCAGGAAATTTTAGATTTAAATATCTGAAATAATGAAATTTATCATTTTTAAAATCCTATGACCGTGAATTTGGTAGGGCCCTACCTACCACTAAACCGGGCCAAGCCTCCTGATCTTCAGCTGCAATGGAGGAGTACACAGTGCAATTCAGGAGAAGGGTGGATCCAAAGATGCCTTTAACCCATCTTTGCAGTCCCTGAGTCTGAGGCCAGTTGTGCATCAGGCTGGTCCTTTAGCATAGGTCAAGAGCAACTGGAAGGCTGCTCTAAATCATACTGGTTATCAATGTCCCCAAGAAGTTTTTATGGCAGCTGTGGATCCCAAGTGCACAGGGAAGCCCCAGCCATGCCTCTAATTCAGGAGCTGTGGGTAGCGGCTAACGCTGGCTGTACTCTATTCATTGGATTCCCCAAGGCAAGGTGATCTGCTTGTTACCAGTTATAATGGTCATAGGCACTGGCTTCCTCTGGGCCCTGTGGGTGCTCAACCCCCCACTCTGCCCCAGACCCCGCCTCTACCCGCCTCCTTCACCCAAACCCTCACCCCACCTCTTCCTGCCCCCACCCCATCCCTCCTCCAAACCCCCACCCTGACCCCACCTCTTCCCGCCCCACCTCTTCCAACCCAAATTCCATCCCCTCCCCCAAGTGCATCCCATCCCCCGCTTTTCCCCCCTTCCCTCCCTCTCAGGGCCTCCTGCATGCCGCAGAATGGGGGGGGGGGGGGCTGGCTGCCGATGGGTGCTAATTTTTTTCCATGGGTGCTCTAGCCCTGGAGCACTCCTGGAGTCGGCACCTATGATAATTGCAAGAACAATAATTGCAACCTGCGTTGCAGAGACAGTGCAACACTAAATGGCCTCAGCATAAAGAAACTCTGGGCCCCCATTCTGAAAATATATACATTTAAAATTTGAAATTTAAGAATTTCAGTACAATTACCACTCTAATTTTGTTGCTTATTTTTCCCCCGTTAAATATTTTCTTTTACAAATCAACATATCCAACCTCCACATTTGAATTTTCTTGAAAAATAAATCTTAACTAAAACAGCAACGAAAGGATGGTTACTGTAATTTTTAAGAGGCCCTTGATACCAAATGACAAATTATGTTTTGTGTCTGAATTAAGGGCCTATGTATTATGCATACAACTGGAAGGTCATCTAAAAGTGGCCTCTGTGGTGGAGACAGGACACAGCAGTCAGAGGCAAATCAGACAGCTGTCATTTATTGAACAATAACCTGGGGTAGTCAAAAGATTATAAAGGAAAGTTACCTACTTTTCGTAATTGTTGTTCTTAGAGATGTGTTGCACGTGTCCATTCCATTCAAGGAATGTGTGTGCACGCCCATGTGCACAGTCGTCAAAGATTTTTTTCTTAGCAATATCCGTAGAGTTGGCTGTGGTGCCCCCTTGAGTGCCACGCTCACGTGCTGGTATATTAGGCGCAGACGACCCTACGTTCTCTCAGTTCCTTCTTGCCAGCAACTCTGACAGAAGGGCAGGACAGTGGATAATGGGGTCACCAGGGCTAGCGTTAGATTTTCTGAGGCTGAGGCCAAAGCCCGAGCGCAACGGCTTCAGCCCTGGGTGGCGGGGCTCAGGTTACAGGCCCCCTGCCTGGGGCTGAAGCCCTTGGGCTCAGGCAGCAGGGCTCAGGCTTTGGTTTGGCCCCCCAGCCCAGGGCAGCGGGGCTCAGGTGGGCTCAGGCTTCAGTCCCCGCTCCTGGGGTCGTGTAGTAATTTTTGTTGTTAGAAGGGGGTCGCAGTGCAATGAAGTTTGAGAACCCCTGGTCTGGTAGCTTGCAGTACTGCTCTACCGAAGCCAGCATCATCCTGGACCTGCTGGGTAAGTGCGTAATGGGACATGAACATGTGGATGGACAACCAGGTGGACATTCAAGTCCCAAAGAGGGACAGGGTCCCTCACGAGCAGGCAGAGGCACTCGAGGCCCTTGGGGAACCTGGCAGTCACGTCCTGAGTGAAAACCGACCTACCCTCAAGCAGTGAATGGAAAGCCGAGACAGCAGCCAAGTGGACCCTGATCGATGAAAGGGTCAGGCCTTGGAGCTTGAGATGCAGAAGGTAGTCCAGGATTAACTGCAGGGAGGCCCACTCAGGCCGAATGCCTTTATCAGAGGTCCAACAAGCAAACCACTTCCATTTGGCCAGGTAGGCTGCTCTGGTGGAGGGCTTTCTGCTGCCCAACAGGACCTGTTGGGCACTGACCGAGCACTCCTGTTCCTCTGCATTAACCATGCAGCAGACAAGCCGTCAGGTGCAGCGCTGTCAGGTTTGGATGCAGAAGACTGCCATGGTTTTGGGACAGCAGGTCCGGCCTGAGCAGTAGCTGTAACAGAGCAGCCACTGGGAGGTCCAGCAATGTGCTGAACCAGGACCAAAATGGGTCTGAGGCCCCCTTTTGCTTTTGGGATTAGGAAGTAGCGGGAGCAGAACACCTTTCCTTTCATGTCCTGAAGGACCTCCTCCACCACCCCCAGGTGCAGGAGGTTCTCGACCTCTTGGAAGAGAAGTTGCTTTTGAGAAGGGTCCCTGAAGAGTGACGGGGGAGGGGGATCAGAGAAAGGGACGGCCGTGAACTGCAGGGTGTAACCTGAAGATATTATTTCGAGCACCCAATGGTCTGAGGTCAGCCGAGACCAGGCTGACCGGAAGGGGGACAGGTGGTCAAGGGAAAAGCGGGAGGGTGGATCCTGGGACTGGGTCGCCATTCTCGAGCACACCATGTCTGCTTCTAGCCTTCTTGGTTCCGGGGGGGGGGGGGGGGGGGGGGGGGGATGAACAGGCTGAGTAGACCAACAGGAAGACGATGGGTGCTGCCGCATTGACCCCTCATCTCTACCCTTTCTCCTGTAGGTGCTCAGCTGGGGAGGCCCCCAGGACCTAGACTGGGGAGGTGGAGGAGATGGAGGATGGAACAGCTTCCTCGCCCGCTGAGGAGTATGAAGGCCCAAGGAGTGGAGGGTGGCACGGAGGCCTTCAAGGCTATGGAGCCTTGAGTCCGTGAGCTCAGAGGAGAGTCTGTAGCATCCCAGGCCATCTGGAGCGCCCCTCTCGCCACCGTTGTGCCGCCTTCTACTAAAGCGGTGAACTCCTAAGCTTGGTCCTGTGGGAGGGCCTCCTTAGAATCATAGAATCATAGAATATCAGGGTTGGAAGGGACCCCTGAAGGTCATCTAGTCCAACCCCCTGCTCGAAGCAGGACCAATTCCCAGTTAAATCATCCCAGCCAGGGCTTTGTCAAGCCTGACCTTAAAAACTTCCAAGGAAGGAGATTCCACCACCTCCCTAGGCAACGCATTCCAGTGTTTCACCACCCTCTTAGTGAAAAAGTTTTTCCTAATATCCAATCTAAACCTCCCCCACTGCAACTTGAAGCCATTACTCCTCGTTCTGTCATCTGCTACCATTGAGAACAGTCTAGAGCCATCCTCTTTGGAACCCCCTTTCAGGTAGTTGAAAGCAGCTATCAAATCCCCCCTCATTCTTCTCTTCTGCAGGCTAAACAATCCCAGCTCCCTCAGCCTCTCCTCATAAGTCATGTGTTCTAGACCCCTAATCATTTTTGTTGCCCTTCGCTGGACTCTGTTGGACTCCTTGAATTTGTACATATTAAAACTGTACCTTCCTAACAGGGCCTGGTGGTTAGACACCTGAAATTGTAGGCTGCTCATGGAATCAACTTTTTTGACAAACAAATCCAGTCTCTTGGCATCTTTATTTTTTGGCATGCCACTGACATGGCCCTGCCTGTCCCTTTCATTAACAGCAGACATGACCAGTGATGCCGCTGGAGGGTGTGAACCCTTTTGCAGGGACATAATCCTTCTTTTCCGCCTTCTTAGAAGTAGGCAGAATGGAAGAGGGGGGTCTGCCACAGCGATTTGGCAATCTTAAGTGGACGGGCAGCGCGACCCGGGCCAGGGTGGAGGAGGATATAACATTAAAGAGGTCGTCGGACTCCTCTGCAAACTCCTCAATATTTAAGTTCGAATTGGTAGCCACCCTTTTAAGGAGGACCTGGTGATCCTTGAAATTGTCAGGGGGGACTGCCCGTTTGGGAGGGACCAGCCACTGCTTCATCTGGAGACAATGACGACGAGAATTGCACTGCCGGGGGAGGGGCAAGTTCCCCTTCCTTCTCTGGGGATGGCTCCTTAGGTGTTGGAGCCTGCTGCGCTGCCCCCACATCAGATTCGGTGCAGTGTTCCAACTCTGGTCCCGGAGGAGGCTTTTCTGAGGCGGTTGTGGAAGACTGGTGGGAATATGGGACTGACATTACGGGCACGCACCCGGGATCTGATATGGCCATTGAGCGGGCCACCTGTCCGTGCTGCCACACTGCTGCAGATGCCACACCGGTCTCGCAGGTCGGCATTGATTCACCCCTCCTTGGTGAGGGGCTGAACTCCTGGTCCGACTCAGACCATTGCCCTACCAGCAACCAAGGCGGGGCCACGGAGGCCTGAGTTTGCTGATTGGCCCAGGGCAGCGATCAGTGAGAGGAGGGCAAGGACCAGTGCCTGGCCAGGGAGTGGTAAGGGGGAGGTGAAGACCGGTGTTCTGATGGGGAGCGATCCCACCCCGGTGGGAACCTAGGTCTGGGAGACCATCTAGGCAAAGGTGACCTGCGCAGTGGCAATCTTTGGTGGGAAGCTCACCTGTACCAAGGATACAGCGACCAATGCCTTGACTCCGGTGTCCCATGCCCCATGGGGGAGAGGGGGGAGCACAATGTTGTGGATCTGGGCCTTCTGACCAAAGACCGAGGGTACGGTGCCAGGGTCCTAGGCTGTGAAGATGGGGATCGACGCCTGTGGTCTGGGGATGGAGGGTGCTTCACTGCCCTATAGGGCAGTCCCATGACTGGCTCGTCCTTAGGTGCTGGGGTCTTAGCCGAGTCTGGTGCCTGGCGTGGCGACTGCTGTGACAGTCAGCCTGCTTGTTTCTTAGCTGCCAGCGCTGCTTCGGGCAATGAGGGCCCTAGGAGAAGACCGAGTCCCCTGCCGCTCCCGGGAGTTGGATCCCTGGTCTGGCTGGGTGGTCCGAACACAGCGGTACCCCCATGAAGCCCCAGAGCGGGCACATGGCCTGACATAGGTCCTTTACCCAAAGCCCCTTTTCCCTCTGGTGCCAGGGTGCTCTTCTTCTTTTGCAGCTTCTTAGGCACTAGCGAGGGGGATCAGTGCTGGGCGGAGCCCAGTGCTGGCGATGCATTCTGCACCGATGACAAGGTGCTCGGCCTGGGGTACGAGCGGGAGGGCTCTGACGCAGGACGAAGTGCAGCCTCCATGACACGGGCCCTCAAATGGATATCCCGCTCCTTCTGGGTTCTAGGGCGAAAGCTTTTACAGATTCTGTACTTGCCCTTTCTATGGAACTCCCCTAAGCACTTCAAGCAGTTGTCATGGGGGTCACTAATAGGCATTGGCCCATTGCATGACAAGCATGGTTTGAAGCCAGGAGAACGGGGCATGCCCCACTCCAGGGTGAAGTCCCAGCCGAGACTAACTACAAAACTACCTAACATTTAACTTAATGGCTAAGTACCTAAAACTATACACAATGAAGATAGACAATGGGCTGTAAAGAACCACGAATGTTCTTGCAATGCAAGATGAGGTGCTCCAACCAATCGTCACGGGCGGCAAGAAGGAACTGAGAGGGTGTAGGGTCGGCAGCACCTAATGTACCAGCACATGAGCGTGGCACTCAAGAGAGTACCATAGCCAACCGTACAGATACTGCCAAGGCAAAAATCTCTGACAACTGTACACATGGCCACGCACACACCTAGAACGGAATTGACATGAGGAAGCACTTGAAGAAACAGATTTACTCCAGAATGCCTGCTCCACAAGGGTAGGCTATTCAGAGGAAAGTAAAAATAGCTATGTAGAATTCAGTATTTGGAAAATTAAGAGACTATTGTGGTAAACTGTGCTTCAAAGCAGCACCCTGGCACCCCCATATTCACCACTGTCATATAATTATGATCTGTTTTGTGCAAAATATGCCTTGTGAGGTACAAGATACACAGATACAAAGATGTTTTCTAGCAACTCCTAGAGAAGGTAGACAGAACTCTGTGAAGGCTCATGTGTGTAACACTACATTGTTTAGCAACACTTGAAAGTTGTATGGTCAAAACCTAAGGAGGATCTTGGGCACACTGCCTCCACATTAGTCAATGACTAAACTCCTGCAGTAAAACTAAAGAAGGGTGTGTGTGGCATGCTGTGCTTCAAAGCAGTACCCTGAAACCCCCAAGTTCACCACTGCCATATAATTATGATATGTTGTGTACAAAGTCTGCCTTGTGAGGTATTTTCAAGGTTCCTTCCCCACTCTGAACTCTAGTGTACAGATGTGGGGACCTGCATGAAAACCTCCTAAGCTTACTTTTACCAGTTTAGGTTAAAACTTCCCCAAGGTACAAACTATTTTACCTTTTGCCCTTGGACTTTCGCTGCCACCAAACGTCTAACCGGTATTTATTATTGGGAAAGTTTGTTTCCCCCCAAAATCCTCACCAAAACCTTACACCCCCCTTCCTGGGGAAGGCTTGATAAAAATCCTCACCAATTTGCATAGGTGAACACAGACCCAAACCCTTGGATCTTACGAACAATGAAAAAACAATCAATCAGTTTCTTAAAAGAAGAATTTTAATAGAAGAAAAAGTAAAAAGAATCACCTCTGTAAAATCAGGATGGTAAATACCTTACAGGGTAATCAGATTCAAAACACAGAGAATCCCTCTAGGCAAAACCTTAAGTTACAAAAAGACACACAGACAGGAATATCCATTCCATTCAGCACAGCTTATTTTCTCAGCCATTTAAACAAACAGAATCTAACGCATATCTAGCAGGATTACTTATTAAGTTCTAAGACTCCATTCCTGTTCTGTCCCCAGCAAAAGCATCACACAGACAGACCCGGACCCTTGTTTCTCTCTCCTCTCCAGCTTTGAAAGCATCTTGTCTCCTCATTGGTCATTGTGGTCAGGTGCCAGCGAGGTTATCCTAGCTTCTTAACCCTTTACAAGTGAAAGGGTTTTTCCTCTGGCCAGGAGGGATTTTAAAGGTGTTTACACCCTTCCCTCTATATTTATGACAGGTATCATTTTAAAAGTCTTGATCTGTTTACAGGATTTTAATGTTTGACTGCATCCGCTGTCATTGCATGTGGAGTTACGATGTTTTGCTATGTGTGCGTTACTGAAATATGTTGTGAGGTTGGGAACACCCACAACCAGCCTTTCAGGTACAACAATGGAGCAGCCAGATGCTGCTGATGGCCCATTAAATGAATCCACGCTCCCAAGGACTATCCCAGGAACTGTATACAATGGAGACTTCTCAGAGATAGCACATGGACAATGGAGACTGCTTGAGTCACAAATCATAGCAAAGGATCTTTCGAGCAAACTGGAAAAAAACTATAAAAGAGAGGAAGTGACATCATCACTGGCCCTCACTCCCACACAACTCGACACCTTGAAACACATCTGGAGAACAAAGACTGAACCGGGGAGGTGGTCCCAATCTGAAGTAGAGTCCCAGCCTGTGTAGTGAAGATCTGTAACCTGCTTGTATTATCTATCCGGGTGAGACTTCTTGATTTAAATCCTGTTTTGTTTATAGAACTCAGATCGCAATTTTTATTTCTAGGTAACCAACTTTGATCTGCATGCTTATTATTTATAATCATTTAAAAATCTATCTTTCTGTAGCTAATAAATCTGTTTTACATTTTATCTAAAACAGTGCATTTTGGCTGAAGTGCTTGGGAAATCTGCTCAGGTTACAAGGGCTGTTGCAAGTCCTCTCCACATTGAGGGAGGGGTGGACTGGGTAATAAACTTACACTGGTCAGGCTTCTGTCCAGGGCAAGATGGTACAGCCCTGAGGTCCTAGGCCGGGAAAACTGGCTGAAGCCTCTGTGTTGCTAGTTCATGATTGGCTAGGAGAAGCATTCATGTAACTCAACTGGCTGTATCCCTGCCGGTGGATGGTTGTGTAAGTGCAGTACATGGAGTGGTTTGTAGCCTGTCACAACACCAGAGTGTGAAAGGGAGTCCAGGCTGGAAAGCCAGTGGACAAAGTAGTACCCCAATTCCAGGTTGCACCCCAGGGAATCCATCACAACTGTATTGTGTTTTTCTTATTAATTGGATTTATCCAGCTGTTTATCTAAAAGGGAGGTTTTAATCAGGGACATGAATGGCAGAATTATTTTAAAAAGCATCCATTGCACATTGTGAGAGAGAGGATAGATACTATACCATCTCTTTCTTTACAGTCGTAGAAAAGATTTCATATCCCTGTATCTGATCAAAGAGAAACCAAAGAAAATATCAAGCAAGTCCAAAAGTAAGTTTCACTTATTGTGCAGTCAGTGGAAACAAGTTATAAATAACCTCTGCTGAGTCTATGTGATGGCCGTTTGAAGTGAAAGCAGGGCTGCTGCTCTGATCTGTTCATCCAGCTCATACACACACGATAAGTCTAGTTTAAACATAACCTTATGTATATCTTAAAATGTATTTCAGCAAGTAAATTAAAAAACATGTTTAAATAAAGCTAAACCATCGATGGGTAAATTGATCTTACTAGTACATTGTGAACACTATTTATAGATCAGTGTGTTACTTTTTCTTTTTCTGATTTTCCCGTCAAAAAAACCAAACACCCACACTAAGAATTAGTTAAGTGTAATTCCGGTACAGCAACACACTAAGGAGTGTTGTCAACTTGATTTTTTTTAAATGACTAATTTTTTAAAAGTAAATTTTGTGACCAAGCACCCTTTTGTCCTGTTCCCTTCTTTGGTTTATAAGGGTCTTTTGGATCAACCCAAGAGTGATACAGTGCCACAAGAGACACTTGTTCACACTTTCTCCTCCCCTTGTTCTCTCTGTTCACTCCCTTGCCTACTGCCTCTATAGTTTCAGCATCAGTGTTGGTGCTCCAATAGTTAACTGATATACAAACTCCTGCAGAGTTCGGAGCACCCACAAGATCAATGCAGGAGTGTGGTGCAAATGACCAACAACAAGAAAAACAGTAAAAATTACTACACACAAAATCCTATCGGAAGCAGAAAGAAATACAGAAAAAACAGAGACAAATGATAACTCCCTCCCCACTCCTAATCTCCTTCTGTTCCAGTAATTGAGGATTATTTTTAAACAGTAGATATACAACTTTCAGAAAGATAGGTGATTTTTAGATTAACAGTGTCCCTTTATCTCGAAAAAATGGAAAAAGCAATACTCCAAGGAGAAGTCATATAACCAGGAATGGGAGAACAAACAACATGTGAAAGATGTGTTGGCATGTTGCTTGATGCAATACTGGAAGGCGCTCAGATACTACGGTGATAAGCATTGTATCAAAATCTATATAGAACAGAACATAAAATGTATTAAAAGTGAGGTGAAGCCTGAGAAGACACCCTCACCCCTTCCTAACAATGATCTGCTCCCCGCTTTTAGTGTTACAATTAACTGAGAGTGAGAAGAAGTGGCTAGGGAAGAATGACACACCCATGCTTCCCTTTTCCCTTGGGAACCATTCCAAGGGAAAAGGGCAACAGGGAAGATCGTACAAATATGTGAACAGGAGAAAGATACCAAGGAGCAAATAGGAGGCTAACATTCCCCCCATACACCCACACACCAGAAAATGCATTTACCCCCATCTATACATGCTGTGTTTCGCATGGTGATTTGCTAAAAATATTCCCATGTGCTACCATTCATCTCATCCAAAGCTTCAAGACCCATTTGGTTGGCTTTGCTTCCACGAATTACACAATGATTCACTGCAGTTTTCCATAAGAAATGCACATTTCTGCATGTGACATTATAGGTAGATGTTAGGGCATAGTCTCTTACTGAGGGCACAAATATAGCTATAAAACAAACAAAAATGAACAAATATTCTAAAATGGTATTATATGAAACCTTAATATGGCAGACAGTCAGTCAGTGCAGTCTGACCCTACTTAACTGAAGTCATATGAGAAGCTAGCAATTCTTTACTGTTAGCTGCAGAAAGATTGTATGCATTTGGGAAGTGAACAATAGGATTCTGGCAATAATTAAAAGCTGAGGAAGAAAAGTATGTAGATGGTCTGTTGAGCACTAGACCTTTCCAAAAGATCATAGATTTATCTGCCTGCAGGGTGGATAAAAATCAATGGTTAAAAAAAATCGTATTTAAATCAGATTTTTTTATAAATTCTTTTTGAGGGAAAAAACCTATCTAAAGATAGTTTTAATTTAGATACATTATAGCTCAAAGATATCTCATCATGAAATAGGGACTATACATTCTAATTCTATAGTATGAGACAATATATTCATGTAATGTTAAAGAAAAGTTTTGTAAATGAGTTCCATTGGTTCATGGATTAGGGACCCAATCTTATGGGGTTCCAGGAGCTTCTGTATAGATTTTTTTAGGCTAATCTTTCGATCTACCCAATGGGACTCAGTGCTCAGTCCAGAAGATACCATCAGAGATACTTAGTTTTGCAGTTCTCAAACTGGATATGTCTCTCCAGAGAGAACATGCTTGTTAACAGCAAAAATGTTTTTAAATAAATAAATATATAGAGGTGAGAAATAACAGACTTCAATCCTATTGTTCCTCTGCAAATCGGTGTACACAGAGTCAATCCCTTACCTCTCTCTAAAAGTGAAAAGTTTCAACAAGTTCAATGAATAGAAGATTGTTGGAGGCAGAATAAATCTAGACAAGGAGAAGAAGTCTGGAGATAAACATGTCAAGAGAGGGACAGGCAGTAGAAACAAAACTGAAACTGTTTGAGCAGCATATTCCAGAAGTCTTGAGATCTTTCTGAGTGTAGCTTTCATTGATTTGAGATCTACCATACCATTCTCTCACTAGAAAGGAAACCTATAATGGCAGCAAGTCGTAAAAAAGACCCAGTTTGGGAATATTTTAATGAAGTTCCTCAACCTTTGGGTAAGACATGTATGCAAAATGCAAACAGTGAACAAAGAAATGCAAGGCCTGCTTGCCCGATGAAACAACATCATGGTAAGTGTTCCTTCTCAGGAGGAAGCTGCCTTGAAGATGATGAAAGGAACATGTCTGAACATGCAGGATCTTCAGATGGGTAAACTTTTTTATTTCATACTTCTTTCTTAAGGACTGCCTGGACTATTCTTGAATTCTCATATTTGAGCAAAAAATATAGTTGTTACTCTATGGTACTATCATTTTAGATGCAGTTGTGATAAAAAATAAATAGCTGAAACTGGCAGATCTTCCTTTTACAATTTCACCTTTAAAGTAGTACTGAGTGTCCATGAATGCAATGAGTAATACTAAATGAGCAGTACGGTAATAATTAAATAACTTCATTGACGTATTTTGTTTAGGAGAATCCATCCTTAACATACAGGATTCTGAAGACTATCCACCTTCAAGATCACCATCATTTTCCATAGTTTCAGAGTTATCTGCCAATTCGAGTGTTTCAGTCACATCATGTATGTCAGATAGCCACAGTATATCACCTGTAGCAAAAAGGAAAAAAAAACTCCATCATCCAGAAACAACCATAGATAAGTTTGTAATAAGAACCAGTAGATTACAAAAAGAGGTAACTAATGAAAAAATTGCCAAGTATTTATGCAACAAACTCTCTTTTCTGTATGATAATGAAGTGTGGGTTCTGCGATTGACCATATACCCAGCTTTAGCCAAAGGGAAGATAGCACGAAATCCTCTATCCTGATGAGCCATTCTAGAGAGGAACACACATGTTTATAGTAGAACAAATTCTTCCCAGGCATGGTTGGCAATTTTAAAGAAAGCACAACATGGCCTGAGCTATAATGTACATTAGGAAGTAATTTTAGGGGTACCCTTAAAATGTAAAGAAGTATATATTCTTAAACCAAAGACACAAAAAGAACAGCAGCATCCTCTAATCCCATGAACAATTTTGTTTTGCAATGCCTATTTTGTTTACTTGGAAAGCGGCCTAAAAATTAATACTGTGATTACTTTTACCAGCAACTCTTGAAATTCATTCACTGAATGTGCAGCCATCTTCTGGGACCAACCCCAAAGTCTACAAACAGTAATTATTATAGAAACACGAAGGAAAAATTCATCCCTAATATTTCTAACCAAACCAAGTAATCTTGCCTCAACTATAGTCTGACTGGTCTCAGTTAAGTGGGGGAGACCCATAAAAGAGTATGGAGGAAGGCACCAATAAGAAATATAAAGATCTGAAAATACCTCAAAAGCAAATGAAACATTGATTTTTCAAAGAAACTGCATTTTAGAAGGCACAGAGGATTTAAAGAAACTATTGGGATGGAAAAACCTCTCATATGATGAGAGATTAAAGAGAAGAGGATTGTTTACCCTTCAAATAAGGAGACAAATAAGAGGGGACGTGATAAAAGTATATAAAATAGCGGATGGTCTAGAAGACCAGGAGCATCAGTTCTCTCTGTCTCATATCACAAGAACAAGAGAGAGAGATTCAATGAAATTTAAAGTTGATAAACTCAAAAATTGATAAAAAGGAAACATTTTTCACACAATACAAAATTAGTCTGTGGAATTCGTTATCACAGGATGATGTCGGGACCAAAAACTTATCAAGATTCAAAAAGAGGGAAGTGACAATTATATGGATAACAAGGACATCGCAAGCAATAATAGTTAATGATAATTAAAAGATATGGGAAGGGAGAGAGGGTTTCTTTTCTTATGTTTCAGGATTGAAGACAATCTTTATTACAATCTCTAAAAGTATCAGAGGGGTAGCCGTGTTAGTTTGTATCCACAAAAACAAGGAGCCCAGTGGCACCTTTAAGACGAAGAGATTCATTTGGTCATAAGCTTTTGTGGGTAAAGCTTATGGCCAAACAAATCTATTAACCTATAAAAGATTACTCCACATTTACTCCCTGTGAGGGTTCTTGCATCTTCCTCTGAAGCATCTGATGCTGGCCGCTGTTGGAGACAGGGCACTGGAGGAAATGGACCACAGATCTACTATTTAACAAGTTCTAAATGGGAGATGGGAAAACACACACACACAATTCCAATTTCTAAAATGGCTAATAAAAAACCTACAAAAACATTTTAAAATTGCTCTTTTGCTGCAAGAGTCGTCATTGCCACAGCACAGTATTCCTTAAAAATAATGCTAGAACTCTTCAATGGTTTACAAATTAGCAACATGGAGGCAGGCAGGCACTATCAGGTTTTATACTCACACCTCATGCCCTGCCTAGAGTTTTGGTTTGTTTTGGGGGGTAAAAAATGCAAATATGACGACTAGACCCATGATCCATGTATGTTTTCAGCATTCCGGTATTGCTCTACAGTGGTTTTCTCTTTGCTGTGGATCTACAATACAATATTAAGGCAGCATCAGTTTAACATGCAGTACATTCCCTTGTCTAGGAGACTTCCATTAAGAGAATGGACTCAAAATTTCTATGATCCTGTTAGAAAAACTGAAGGCTGAACTAAGCTTTTTGAGGAAAGGTCAGCCAATTGCTTCAACAAATACAAATAAAACGCTCATACTAATGGAAAGATTTAGTGGCCTTAATGCTCGTGCTATTCTTATGGCTAAATCTTCCTCCCACTTAAGTCGATGGGATTTACAATCTGGAGAGGGCTCAGGTGCGGAGGCTGCTTCCTTTTCTACCCTTCACCTTCAAAAATAATCTTGTGATAGAACATTCGTAGAAAGCTTGCCAAAGACTTGCATATTTACTACAATCGGAAAAATTCAGACGTGTAAGCAATCTATAGAGCTTGATTTTCAAGGATTTCTTCCACTTTTGCAGGCAGTTTTTCACCTGCAAATAGTTGTGACTGCATCAATTTTTTGCATTAATAGTAGTAGACAGACATCTAGCTACCTGTTTGTATCTGTAAGTCAATTAGTTAGACATGCTCGGATATTGACACCCCCAATTACAGGAAAGGCCAGCACAAACTTTTGTCCCCAAAACAGCAGATTGTCTGAAATCTGCCTGGAAAAATCAAAGTCTACTACAAGGAAAGGAGAAGTGAAGACTAAACAGACACTGCATTAACGATAAACACAGAAAGGCGAATATGATTTCAATTCTAGACTATGTCGGAACAAATGGATAGCCATTTAGAAAAGAGCTGTGCCAATGAACTCAGAGACCAATTTAAAGGTCTGATATTTCTTCCACTGAAATCAAGTCCAAAGCTCCCAGCTTTCATTGAGAGCAGGATTATATCCTATGTCTTCTGAGCAGCCTTAAGACTGTTTCAAACTACTCACAATCTTTAAACAACATTGACATGGTCGGCGACTGGAGAGCTGCAGAGGGGGGGCACCCCTGCCAGCAGAGGTGGCTGGGCAGCTCAAGGGTCCCCACTGTGGCTGGGAGCTGTAGGAGTCCACCCCACCCTGGTGACAGCTAAGCAGCTCTGGAATCCTGCTGCTCAGAGCTGCGGATGGGAGGGCAGAGAGGGGGCCTGCCAGCAGCGGCACTTGGGCAGCTCAGGGATTCCTATCAGCAGCGGCAGCCAGTCAGTCGCAGGGCCCCCTCCCCAATATCACAGAGATCTCAGGAAGTCACGGATTCCGTGATCTCTGTGACATAATCGTAGCCTTACTCAGCACCATGGTATCCAAGCACCTTATTCCAAGTAGTTTATGCTACCCAAAAATACGTAACAAAATTTCTTTTCTGTTCAACATCCCACCAAGGAACACCTCAGAAATCTGTTTCTACAACCACAATATTTTCCCAAAATTAGAAATAAAATTTCACTAAAAAAGAATCACACAATGAACATGAATTGTTCAATGCACAATATATGTGTGGGAGAAAAGAAGATACAGACCCACAACCTAAATTCTAGTTCTAAAATGAAGTCAAACCCTCTGGTCACCAGTACAGAAACATTTTAGATAGTCACCTTGCTATGATTAGTTAAAAAAAAATGATGTTCATTCTGTTCTAATGACATCAATAATTAGAAGAATTCTTGCACCACAGGGGGAAAAAAGAGCCATTTTGCGCAATGCAGTCTCTAATGTATTTTCTTGTGTTACCTAAGAGTAGCAGCAAATCCCTAACATAGCAATTGTAATGGCATTCGGCCCACATCCAAGCTACAAGGGTGAAATCTGAAACTTAGCACAGGATACCAATTTTAGAAGCCAAAGAAAGAGCTTTACATCATTACTCAGGAAACAGAGGAGGTAATGGGCTCCTGATACACTTCAGCTTAAGGGCAGAAGAGAGAAGGACACAAATGACTCTTGATAAATTGAAGCAATGTGCTTCACATTCTATAAAATCCTTCTAAATTCTGAGAAATTAACCTCACTTTAAATTGACAGAAAATAGCATAACTGAAATGGTGAAATATAGGGCAGGTGTAAAAACACAAAAACTTGTCTGGTGAGAAATCTGAATATTGAACATACAAAATACTCTTTTTAAAAATTATATATATATATAGTTAACATTTTTACCATGGTGTTTTATCTACTTTTGTTTTTACTCATAAGTAAATTATTACATAAAAATTATGCCAAACATTACATATATAGATAGAATCACAGAGCTGAAAGGGACCTTGAGAGGTCTTCTAGTCCAGTCCCCTGCACCCATGGCAGGATTAAGTATTATCTAGACAATCCCGACAGGTTTTGTCTAACCTGCTCTTCCAAATCTCCATTTGGAGAGATTCCACAACCTCCCCAATCAATTTATTCCAGTGCTTAACCACTCTGACAGTTAGGAAGCTTTTCCTAATGTCCAACTTAAACCACCCTTGCTGCAATTTAAGCCTATTGTTTCTTGTCCTATCCTCAGAGGTTAAAGAGAACAATTTTTCTCCCTCCTCCTTGTAACAACCTTTTACGTACTTGAAAACTGTTATGTCCCCTCTCAGCCTTCTCTCTTCCAGATTAAACAAATCCAATTTTTTCATTCTTCCCTCATAGTAATGTTTTCTAGACCTTTAATCATTTTTGTCGCTCTTCTCTGAATTCTCTCCAATTTGTCCACATCCTTCCTGAAACACGGCACCCAGAACTGGACACAATACTCCAGTTGAGGCCTAATCAGCATGGAGCAGAAAGGAAGAATTACTTCTTGTGTCTTGTTTACAACACTCCTGCTAATAAACCCCAGAACGATGAATGCTTTTTTTGCAACAGTATTACACTATTGACCCATTTAGCTTGTGGTCCACTATGACCCCCCCAAATCCCCTTCTGCAGTACTCCTTCCTAGGCAGTCATTTTCCATTTTGTATGCATGCAGCTGATTGTTCCTCCATAAGTAGAATACTTTGTATTTGTCCTTATTGAATTTCATCCTATATACTTCAGACCATTTCTGCAGTTTGTCCTGATCATTTTGCATAAGGAGAGAGCAGGATAGCAGCAGCTCCTGATTCTAGCCTCACGGCACAGGTGGGGAAAGTGAACTGGATTCAGGGAGCGCCTGACATTGCTCTTCACTTCCCCTCTTATAGACCCCTCAGGGAGCACGGGCGAGCAGTATCTCAGTCATCACTTCCCCCACTCCCCATCATTCCTCAGCCAGGAGAAAGCAGGGAGAAATCTGGACACCCCTACCATGCAACACCTCTGAGTTTGCAGTGCTCCCCTGCCAACCGGGAGTAGTTTCTGACTCTACGCTGCCAGATGGCACCCCCCTTGACCACAGCGCCCTGGGTGGTCCCCCTGGATGACCCACCCCTAATGCCAGCCCTGATTCTAAGATGTATTTAATCAGGCCCTGGTGACTTGAAGACACCTAACCTGTCTAAAAGAACAGGAGTACTTGTGGCACCTTAGAGGCAAACAAATTTATTAGAGCATAAGCTTTCATGGGCCACGGCTCACTTCACTGGATGCACAGAATGGAACACATAGTAAGAAGATATATATATATAAAGTTAAGTTATCTGTACATATATTTTTGTGTGTGTGTGTGTGTGTGTGTGTGTGTGTGTGTGTGTGTGTGTGTGTGTGTATAAATAAAAAATTTAAGTTATCTTCTTACTATATGTTCCATTCTGTGCATCCGATGAAGTGAGCCATAGCCCACAAAAGCTTATGCTCTAATAAATTTGTTAGTCCCTAAGGTGCCACAAGTACTTTTGCGGATACAGACTAACACGGCTGCTACTCTGTAACTTGTCTAAGTAATTTTTAACTTGCTCTTTCCCTATTTTAGCCTCTGATCCTGCCTCGTTTTCACTGGCATTCATTAAGTTAGATGTCTAACTGCTACTAAACTTTTTGGTGAAAATTGAAACAAAAAAGTCATTTAGCACTTCTGCTGTTTCCACATTTTCTGTTATTGTTAAATGCACAGAGTTATAAGAACCAAACTGCTGATAGTTTGTACAATTTTCTGCAGAGGGCAAAGCAAACAAATACAGGAGGTATTACATCAATATGTAAATCCAATTTAAAATCTAGTCAGTTAGTTAACTTAAAAAACATTACGATATTAACAATTTCAGTAGCATGGACACACAATATTAGGCAATACATATTGGTGTGCATCCTGGAAGTGTTTCACTAGCACAGGTTTGGGATGCTGATGTTATTCATGGGTAGTAAGCCAGGATTGAAAGTTATGCAGATCATTTCAAACAAATGCTGTGAAAACCTTCATGCCAAGGCCCAGTCTGTCATTTAATGTGTGTTTGCACAGGGCCCAGCACAACCAGGCTCTGACCTGGTTGAGGCATTTAGGCTCTACTGCAATATTAATGTTAAAAAAGTAGTGTCCATGTATTCTATACACATCACTATTGCTGAAAACCTATTTTAGGAATGTTAAAGTTTTGTTTTTTAAATATTATTGGGACTATTTCTTGCATTCTTCCACCTGTAAGGTGTCTTCATCGCCTTTGGAATCCCAGCAGCAGTTCTAGATAAATTATTTGACATCTGTAATCCTCTTTTGGCCACGGTACATGATAGTCCTGCTACTTCCTGCTTTGCAGCATCATTATGGAAATGAAATTATATAGTCAACTGTCCCACAGATTAAGGACTTCTAAGTTCCACAGTGTACAATTAACCTGTTTGAATGAACCACACAAGTCATCTTGACTCCAATTCTAACTAAACAATAGGAACAAACAGTGAATCTGCCAGCTAATCTGCAGAGTTGGTATATAAGTAGGTTTCACAGAATGTGAAGATTAGAGGAGCTAACATGGTAAAAGAATGTTGAATATTCTGCCCACATTACAGGAACAAGAACATCCAGTCTTACAGAAGCCATCAATCACCACATTAATGAGTTATCTGGAAGCTAGATTAGACAATAGATTGCAAACGTTTATAAATAATGCAAATGAGCACCATAAAAAGCGCTATTCTGTGATTTATTCATGAGTGTTTTTCCCCCTAACAGTAACATGAAACGAAAGAACAAATTTGTGGTGTTTTTCCACACAAAGACTACGGCTATGTCTACACTACCACTTTTGTCGGTAAAACTTTTGTCGGTCATGGGTGTGAAAACATACACCCCTGACCAACATAAGTTTCACTGACAGAAGCACTGGTGTGAATAGTGCTACGTCAGCAGAAGACTCTCTCCCGCTGACATAGCCACGCCCACTTGTGAGGGATTGTTTGTTTATGCTGACAGGAGAGCTCTCTCCCATTCGCACAGAGCACCTACATGGGAGACCCTTACAGAGGCGCAGCTGCAGTGGTACAGCTGTGCCGCTATAAGGTCTGTAGTGTAGACATAGCCTAAGTTTCCAGATTTTGAAGAGGGTCACAACCTTCCTTCTCAGGACCTGCTTCTATTGACCTTACTTACAAGTCCCATGGTCTTCAATGGCAGTTTGGCCCAAGTTAAGGACTACAGGATCAGGTCAACATAGACTTGAAAATAATCTCATGTACTATTAAACTTTCCTTCCTCAATCTGGTAATCAATTTCCTTCCCTTACCCCGCCTCCTTTATTCTCACTGCAATAAGAGCCAACAAGACTAGTTTGTTTACCTTCTTGTTTGGGCAATATCACCCACGTGTATGCCAAACTCTGGGCCTTACCTGTTTTCTGTGTTTGTTTACTCACAAGCAAGCATTCACTCCTTTTCCAATTGCCATTCTAAACTTTGCTATCTGAAAATAATTAAAGGTTTGCTTTTTGAAGCTTTGTACTGGAAAATGCATGTATCAGAATCTGGTCAAATATCACCAAGTCCGTTGTTAATTTCAAATAGGAAAGGGTGCTTGTGGAGTCTAATAATAATGTTAGTTTATATGAAAAAAATAATAAAAAAGTAGAAATTTTAAATTCCAGAGAGCTAGAATTCTTGTATATTAACTAGTTTCACATGTTCTTTCAAACAATTTCCTGCATGCTGACAAAGGTGCTGTCTAGTCTCACTACTTTTCTGCAGAACACTTGCTTGGAGTAGACAGTACCAGTCTTGACTGAAAATGAACATGGTCTCAGAAGCAAGATAGAAATGGGGCTTTTGCTAGGGATAGGAGGACAGAGGCTGGTGTAAGAGGCGGTAGGGTTGCCTCTGCCAGTTTTAAACTAGCAGAGTGACTCTGTACAGGGTGAATTCTCCACTGGCTATCTTCTGCACTCTAAGGCTGCTTTATGCCACTTACCGGTTGCAAAGCAACCTTAGTGGACTAGAGAATTCATTCCATTGCATTTATTTTCAGGTTAATGTTGTATGGTAACAAAAAACACCCCAACGTCCTGATAAGACAGCAACAACAGTAGAAAATTCCACTTGTTAACACTACAAACTCAACTGTTTCCTCTTAGGTGATCTGACAAGTTAGGAGCACTGTTAACTTCCATATAAAGAACTTGGACACACAACTGTTGAGACCTTCCCACTCAGATCAACCAACTGCATCATCTTACTAAGGTTACTAAGCTATAGTGCTAAGGATACACTAGTAACAAAAATATTTTGTAAATAAACCAATGACCTTTAATTTTCAGGGCCATCACTAAGCTTGTAGCAAAATATAATACGAGTCTGTGGACAGGACCTAGTGATCTACTGTAGAGCACAAATAATCCTATTTTGGAAAAGTTACCACAGCTGTTAATTAAATATCCAGATAATTAAGACAGGCAATGCTGAGTAACTCAGACTGGAGTAACTTTACTTGACAAGATAGGTGAGGTAATATCTTTTATTGGACCAACTTCTGTTCTCTTTTAAGCTGTGTGTGGCTTGAAAGCTTGTTTCTCTCACCAACAGAAGTTGGCCCAATAAAAGATATTACCTCACCCAGCTTGTCTCTCTAATATCCTGGAATCAACATAGCTACCACAACATTGCATTATCATATTTATTACCAATCACTGGACTTCATTTTCAAGCATCCTTTTACCATTAATAGTTAGTACAAATAATTTAAGTCATGCACTTTAAGTTCTCACCACACAAGTGCCCTCTAGATCCTTAATGGGACTTAAGGATTTTCCCCAGTGTAACTATCAAACATCCTTCTGAACTGGTCAACAATTCTCCATAAGTCATCTGAAGTGTCACCTCTGTGCACACATTCCTGCTCACTAAGATATTGCTATTCCATTGCCTCCACTAGAAACTGAATACATTACCCTCTCCTCCCAGTCTACAGACAGAGACTAGGATCACAAAGTAAAAACTGACCTGCATGGACCAGTGAGTGTATGGCACTACCTCAAGAACAGAGGGCCAGCCCAATATGCTTATCGCTATTTTATACCTTTTTAATAACTAAGGTTAGTATTAGATTTTTGTCATGCAAGGAGTGACATTATACCTGCTCACAAATTGCTTTCCTATGTTCTGTCTTCTGTGTAACAAAAGCCCTATAAGTTTAACTTTGATAAGGAGTAAGCACGTCTTGGTGCTATTCTATAGAATACTTTTAACTGTTGCCAAGAAAGTATAATACAAAAATGAGAAGCTTCTTTTCCGAACTCCAGTCCAAAACAAAATAAGCAGGCTGGGCTACAAAGAAATTTTTAATTTCCAGCCAGCCTGTTCTCCCTCTAATTGCAGGTTTCAGAGTAGCAGCTGTGTTACTCTGTATCCGCAAAAAGAAAAGGAGTACTTGTGGCACCTTAGAGACTAACAAATTTATTTGAGCATAAGCTTTCGTGAGCTACAGCTCACTTCATCGGATGCATTCAGTGGAAAATACAATGGGGAGATTTATCTATACAGAGATTAGAGATGACTAATTGCAGTCATCTGTGACAGAATCTTAAAGGCTTGCAGTCTCCAAACCAGAAATCAATAGGACATGCAGTCAGGGAAGACAACTGCATCACCTAGCGTGTAACCAGGCTGCACGATCTGGTCTTTGCTTTAGTTTCAACAACTTTCTTTTTCTCCTGGGAATTTTAATTTATGGTAGAAAGAAAAGGAGTACTTGTGGCACCTTAGAGACAGACTAACATGGCTGCTACTCTGAAACTAATCTATGGTAGAGTACGCCACTTTCCTCCAGCTCCTTAACTGGACTCCTTTTGAGATCCTATTTTTAAATCAGTGAATTCAGAAGTGCTGACATATCGTATGAATAATGTATGGCTAGAGAATGGATTTAAAGTAACTGATGACCATTACTTAGACCCAGGCTATCAATTTACCTTTTAAAGCAATAGGGAGCCTGATCATGCAAGTTCCGGTACTCTTAACTCCCCACAATCATGTAGGAGCTCATGCTAGGCCCAAAAGTTCCCAAAATTCATTACTTTCATATTGAGAAGTAATGAAAGATGTTCCCTAGCTCATCCGCTTAATTTTTAATCAATATTGTTACTCCTTTCCTGAGAGCATTCAAGTCCCCAGTATAGTTACAGACTAAGCCGCATGCAGAAGAACTCTAGAAGTAGTTAGTAATCTGCAATCTATTACTTCTGTGATAAAAATAAAGAATTACTTTTCAGATCCAATAATCAGCAATTTGTCATTTATTTCCAAAGTAGCTTTAGCATCCCTATTGAGATAAATGCACAGGGCTGACTATTTTCCATAATTCCATTTTTATGTCTCCTATGTTCACATCAAAAGGATTTGTTTGTGTTTGTTTTTTTTAAACATCACAGACTACATAAGATTCTATCTTGAATAACGTGAGTAGAGTAAGAATGCTTTTCTTGCATGAAAGTGGTCTGCAACAGTGCAGTAAAAGGCAGGCAGCTTGAAGACTAAAAGGCGTCACAGGCCCTACATACCTGCAGAGCTGTCTCCCTTCAGGCTCCTGCTGGAACAATACAGCCTTCTCAACCCATCTTTTGCAGTGTTTTGGTCATATGGATCCATACCATGACCCTAATCCTGTAGCAAGCACTACATAAGCCTACCTGTGTGCCTGCATGGAGCCAAATTACTTAAAATAGGGCTGTGTGTGAGTCTTCCTCTGCAGCACTCACTAAAAGGAATGGGGCCTATTTGTGGATCTATTCGGTATGTTCTCAAGTGTGGGAAACATACCCACTTCTCCTCCTTAGATCTACTGTTATAACCAGGAGGCTGCAGAGCCTCCCTGCAAGGGATCTCTACTGTTGCTCCCTTACGCAGAGAAGAAATGCACTGGTTTGGCTAGATTAAATAGTTTGATTATACAGTTTGCTTCGTTTAAACAAAAAAACAAAAACAAACAAAAAAATTAAATAACTAAGATTGCCACCTTTCTAATGGCTGGTAACCGGACCCAATGACGCCTTGCCCCTGCTCAGTCTCTTCCCCCAAAGCCCCACCCTGGCTCCGTCTCTTCCCCCTAAGGCCCTGCCAGTCGCTCACAGGACCTTCACCAGCATGGCCAAGGCCACCCTGCTTGCCATCCATGGGCTGCACAGAGCCATGCACCGCTGCAAGCCGCATAAGCAGCTTGGACCCGTAGGCAGAGGCGGCTGCTGCTGCGCTGCCTCCTTCCTTCTCCTTAAGGTTGCCATCTTTGCCACAGATTAAAAAAAAACAAAAAAACAAAAAAACAAAAAAAAACAGACATCCAGGCTTGTCAAGTGACACCCGGATACACAAGCTGAAACCCAGACTGTTCAAGTGAAAACCGGACATGTGGCAACCCTATAAGTAGCAGAAGAATGAAGCATGATTTTTAGCATAGCTTTTCTGATTAAAGCCAAGATGTAAGCCTGAATTCAATATTCAGTAACTGAGCACTTTTAATAACTGTACCTTCTAATTTAATTCTGACAGCAAATGCAATGTTTTTCTGAATAGAAAGAAACCAGCTAAAATACCATAAACAGCAGCATTAATCTTATAAAATGAAAGCTAGAATTAAAACCAAATGTTAGATCCAGTTTTGAAGGATCAGCATAAAATCCATGTGCTTGTATGACCACTGGATATAGCTGTCAACATGCCAAACATTTTTCCAGGGACAATTCAAAAAAAAGCTAGATATTTGAGGTATAGGGAAAGCAGCAAAATAGTATGCAAATACCCAATTCATGCAACTGACCTTCCAAATTTCAGTCCCATAATTACAAACATAAGTAGGTCTCTATAGAAAGGTGGGCTTTTGTGTCCATGCAGTGCAAACAGGGCCTCATTCTTATGGTTTTATACATACATACATACATACATACATACATACACACACACACACACACACGTGTAAATTGCATGGTTTGCAATTTACATGCCTTGGAAAGATGAAAGAATTCATCCATTCTGTTCAGATTTGGCCCTACTGTTCCAGCAAGTTGAGACATTTTGAAAGTAATTCTTATATCATTTACGCAAGTCAGTAAATTCTTCTGCACCCTCCCCTCTCTACCTCCTTCCACAAACGCTTTTCAGGGCTCCTTTGCTTCTGCTGCTGCCCCCGTACTCCCCTGATACTGATGAGGTGTCCATGGCCTCCCAGCTCCCCCATCCTGCAGCTCAGCCACTCTACTCCTCACTTCCATCTTCCTGCTTGTAAAAGCAGCATTGGCAGCTGTCTTTCCTCTCCTCCAACGCTAAGTGTAGCGACCACGGCCAGTACAACCCAGCTCTCTCTCCCACTTCATTCCCCTCATAAAAAATAACCATCAGCACCTAAGTCTTTCCAGCAGCTGTGCTGGGTAAAGGAATAAGCAACTGGTTTGGCAAGGCTCACCAGGACGACCTCTGGAAGAGCGAAGCAGAGAGCGAGGAGCCTGCCAGGCACAAAAGTTCTGGATGCTCACTGGGAACCCAGTTCACAAGTTCAAAATCCAGGACTCTTTTGCCAAAACAGAACTACTTGCAGCTGTGGCATTGAGCCAGCTGCCTTCTGATTCTCAACTGTAGGTCACAGAACTAATAATGCTTTTAGTGTCTGTTATAACTATGCCTGCCACCTCTTCGAATCTAAAGATTGGCCAAATTCACAAGTTAGTTTTAATTGTCCATTAAAATTTAAACCCCAATTTTCATTTCTAGGGTTTCATGCACGTTAGAACAGAAGTAGTTTACACATAATAAGATCTCTCCTGTAGCACAGATTCAGTACTTATTAATGGCCCGTAAAAGCTGATGCTTTTCGAATGATTGCTTTGATACATATCAATAATGGAGTTTAAAATCCCTCTCTCCCACTTACACACAGTCAAATCTGTCTCAGAGTTCTCTTTGGGAATTCAGAAATAAGCCCTGTTTTGTAAGTATTCACATCACTGACTTTTGACATAGGCATGCCATCACTTCTCAATCAAACGTGCTCAGTTTACAAGTAAAGATTTTTTTTTTTCCTTATTGACAGTACTACAAATTCAAGCTGGACACTGCAAATCCAGTTGGATTCTTTTCCTCACACTCATCTTTAACAATAAAAGTTTCTGCTGGCCAAACCAACCTTTCACTCACACCTGTGCAAAACAACAGATGAGAATATGGTTGCACAACGGTAACCAATTTCGAATTGTAGGTCCCCTGAAAAAACAGCTCTACTGATGATGCACAAGGAGGAACAGAATCCAGATCACTCACTCATTGCGCTAGCTTTGCAATGCTAACAAGAGTAAAACCTTTTTTGACACTATCAGCAGAGAGAACTCTTACTACATACAGGAAGCCCATCTGTTGCTTAAGGAGGCAACACTTTTACAGTGTTGCTTTTCAGAGTAACACTACTTTAAAATGCCTTTTTCACCCAGTTAAAAAGGTTAAAGGGTATCTGCTTGTACAGCACCTTCCATAATGGGCCACAATACTAACTGGGATCTCTGGGGTGATCCTGCAATAAAATAATAAGAAAGAGATAATAAGAAAGCTGAAAATCTTATTCTGAATTGAAAACAAACTAACTCGTAATGTCAGTCTACAAGAACGGTTCTGTATATGAAAATACGAATTATTTTTAGCCTCTGATAGTGATGGACTGAACCTGGTGCAAAAAGGATGTACCATTAATAGTCTATCCATGTTTCCCATAATCCACTAAACATACACAGGATGTTTAGGCTTATGATTCATGGGCCCATATCAAAAATAATAAATTGTGCTCTGTTTTAGCAGTGGCAGCCCAAATACAAGGAAGTGTATTTGTTCTACACAGCAAGAGCCATTACATAAAATGTGTCCTCTGGCCAGCTCTTTAGCAATCTAGATGTTACAGACATAGGAGATAATGCTAGACTGTTGAGCCATGCATAATTTTGAGTAGAAATATCAAAAATAAATACTTAAGTGAATAAACATAAAAGTTTCTCATACAATTTCCTTCTCAGATGTTGAGAGAAATTGTGCTAATTATTTTGGATAATGCAGTTTAGAAGTATGCACCTTAGACATATTGGGGAACAACTTACACCAATGTGTAAATTTACTACATGTTTTCATTTGAGATATCGAGCCTGATTGTGGCATTTAAGGCATGGAATATGCCAGATGAGGTACAGACAGGTGGCCTACAGCAAGGACCGGAAGAAGAATGAGTGACTCACCCAGAATTCCTCCTCGGCGCTCTGTGCTAGGTCCAACACATATTTAAAGGGATTTACGCAATGTCCTGGTGCAGCAGGGTTTGGGGCCAGAGCTCCACCTTCATTCTGCCCTGTTCCCTTTTAGGTAGTTATTGCTTGCTGCAATGGCGGTGGAATGGAAGAGCCTCTGCTCCCAAATGGGAATGGACTCTTTCCAGGGGCATGAAGAGGCAGTGGGGAACAGGGGGAGAAGAATTTCTGAAACCCCTTGTGCACCTGGTTAGGAATCCGGTCTACAAGCTTTCGTGGGCTGCCTAGCATGTTAGCAACCTCTTTACGCCCTGTCTGTTCAAACCCAGAAGAGGAAGAAGAAAAAGAAAAAAAAGCTGCTGGGAAAAAATAAATCTTGAAGGACGTGCACGGAATAAGGGAGAAGATGATACAAATGTAAGGATCTGGAATTTATAAAAGCAACAAACAAAAAACAGCTGTCAGCAGATATACTTCATATTTCCTCGTGTCCACTCTGCCAGTGAAAAACAAAACAAAAACACACAAAAGACTATCTGCACTTTGCTGGAGTACTGGATGTTCACTAAGCAAAGAGAAAGCAATCTGTGAGCCAAAATTAGGGCTTAGTCCTATTTTCATTCAAGAGAACATCAAAGCTCCCATTGTTTCAATGGAAATAGAACTGGGCCCTGAGTATGATTTCTGCAATAGAGAATGGACCCTTGTCAGCAGAATGGTAAGTAGGTGGGCTGCTTTGTAATCACAGCTTCACTTACAAAACAAAATAGATTTCTCTTAAGACCTCAGGTTGACTATAACTGAAATTCCAAAAAGAAATCCTATTGCTTCCTGCACTAAACTGCCAGGTTCCAGGCAGCATCGTTCAACATAAAATTAAGCATCAGGGAAGACCAAACTAACTTATAAAACAAAGAATATATTACTGTCTAGGAAGAAGTCAAATACTTTATTTAGGCAGTTTCTTCCCTCAGGTTATTCTCCGCCCCCCCCCCCAAAAAAAAGAATACATTTCTGACTGGTTTTTTATGTGCATCCAGGAATTGGGGTGGATTTATTTTTTAATTTTTAATGTCTCAGCTACCTACTATGACCACAAAATGACTAAACCAGAAAGGAATTTTCTGGTTAACTATCACTTATTATTTTTCCGATTTGCACAACCAAAAATTTTGGGAAAGGCTATTACTCATAAAATTATGAACCACCACTTTTTTCTAGAGAAGAAAATGTGAAATAATGTTTGTATGATCTAAAAAGCTATGCATGGCATCTTTCACAAATATTTGTTTTCATAACCAAAATATTATACATCTGGCTAAACACATATAGTATTACTCTAACAACAGCACAAAAGCATAAAATCTCAATACAAAAATATCTTTAAGTGTTTTTTCCCCACCTTCACATCAGGCAATTTCCAAATAGAGAAGTAAGCACTTTAAAAGATTCTGACCATCTGCAGTTCAATAAAGAACTCTTAAAATAAGCCAATAAACCTCTATGTAGCCTGCATATGATCACCTAATCATAGGAGGTTTGTCAGAGGTGTGGAGGTAGGGGAGCATTTAAGGATTTCACAGTAATGAGAAGATTTTTACACAAGGTCTCTCTCAGAGGGCAAGATTCTGTTTTCCTGTCCACTTGCTGCATTTCAACTTTGATATTCTGTTCTCCCTATGCAAGTTCGGCTCAGAGCGAAGAAAGAATATTGGACTCAAAACCTGCACGCGGACAAGAAAAGAATAATTCCGACTTTAAGTTACATCTTAAAAACAAACAGAAAAATACAAGCAGTTCAGTCATGTGCCCCAAGACGACGTATGCATAGCCCATCACACGAAGACATAATCCCAATTTAATGCCAAGTAAAAATATTTGCCTTACAACCCTGTGTCTTGAAGAATTAAAAAAAAAATTTCAGTGTACATATTTTTTAAATGTTTGAGACATCATAAAGGCTTAAAAATCTGTTAGCAACAGACCTTAAACTTTAAGAGTATTCAGACTTATCTTGGGTCTATAAAATTGTTCCATTATTCCTCTTCAATAAAATGTTAAAAATTTGCCAAAAAATTTCTATTTAAAGTAGTTTAATTTTTCTTCAAAGTCTATCAGGATTTAACCCTTTTCCCATCAGAGTAGTTCCTGGGACATTTCACTGAGGATTCTCCCGTCACCAGGAAACAGAAAGCCTCATGAATTTTGCTCTGTTTTTTCAGCAGCGTTTATACTGCTGATATTGTCTGTTTGCAAAAGAGCTATGAGAAGACAAATCTTAAGCAACAAGTTTCATTCAGCCCTTTTCTGTACCCAATCATCAACTGTTGCTGCTCAAACCTGGTCACATGAGTCTATCTGGCATATCCTCAAAGAACACAGTAACTTTTAAACAAGTACCCACAAAAAGATGGATGAGGAGTTTTCCCTGCGCTTTCACAATGACAGATTGTACCAGAATGACTACATCAGCTTAAACCAAAATGGACAACAGCCATAAGTTTCAAAATTTCAAATATAAAACAAATTTAAGAACATGTACTTGAAGTGGAATCTCTATTCCTCTCCCCAACATCGACTTGCACTGGTGCCTCCTGAACATAGTTAGAATTCGAAATAAGAACTTCTCTAACACCTCAGCTCTAAAACTCAGAGCTATGGAAAAATACTAGAGTGTAATGATAGCAAAGTTATGAGAGATCTCAGGAATGCACACAAAGAAGGTGCAGAGATTTGTAAATTGCAGTGTGATTCTAATGTAAAATCTGCCAGAATACTTTCCCCTGCTGAAAAGTTTACATTAAGACAGCTAAATTACAAGGATTAGAAACTAAACTCAGCTCTATTCATCAAATATCAAACACTTCCTATGATACAGTACTGACATATCGCATGGGATACTGAAAGTACTGTTACAGTTCTGTAGCTCAGCAGAAAGTTGTGTTTCATTTTTACACTAGGAAGCATTCTCTGACTGCTAGACACTGGGCAGGAGCTACAGCTGCATCACCACCAACTACCTTGTTAAAAAAAAAAATCGCTATTAAAGATACATTTATCTGAAATCAAGACTCAAGCCCTTCAGGGGAAATTCTCCAAAACTGAAGAATGGCAAAAAAAGGAGGGACCACTGTGGTCCTGCTACATGAACCCCTGGAGGGCTTCATTGCCCCTATCCACTGTGGAGACAAGCTAGCGGGTCTCTTCGTAGCTGAGAGACATGGTTATAGTTATACTGGGAGAGAGGGATGGGCATGCTCAGCAGATCCAGGAATTTCAAAGACCCACTGACCACACACACTGTGGAACACAGGTGGCACTTAATGCATGATTCCATGTCCCCCACACCTTCTTAACCCCAAGCACAAGGCGTGTTTGCTCAGACTGCACAGAGAAACAGGATTTCACCTTTAGTTTGTAGTACAATGTTCATGAGAAAATGAAAAATGTATTGATTTATAAAAATAAATATTGTCCGTAAGAGAATATCTGTCGGCTATTAAAAATTCCTGCTAGGTTCTCTCTCTCTCTCTCTCTCATGTCCATCACCACCCTTGAATGGGCTGCTCATTACAAATTAAATTTTCTAGTCCTCTGCCCAGTCTCAATCCATGAGGAATATATAGCAGTAGCAAATAGCAATGTTGCACAGAGAAAAATGAAGGGGAACTGGAAAATTAAACATCTGATTATTGAGATTTGTCCTAGTGTTTGTATTTACGATTAAATAAATATATTTGAACTTCCAGGATAAATGTATGAAAGAACATGAATAAACCCTCAATGATCATGCTCTTAATTTGCATGTTTCATGGAGTAGGTTACAACTAGCCAGGTACACATTCAAACACAGATTTCTACAATGTAGGACTTTTTTTCCTCCCCAATACTGGAAGCTAGAAGCTATGTCTCTGTAACGGACTAGATTTCTGCAATGCAGATTTATATTACTGCAGCTGACACACATGCAGTCATCATAGCAAACCTTTCCATTTCACTCCTTAACACACACACACACACACACACACACACACACACCTTCAAGTATAAAGAAATTTTCCTTACAGCAAGTGGCCTGAGTCTTTAAAAGCTTTTTACAGCAGGGGGAGTAGGAAACAAATACAGTGACAATATATAAAAAAAAAAATGTTTAAAAATAATAGGCACAGAACTTTAGTCATAGCTCTCTACATAGTAACTGCCACAGTCCTTTCTATTCTGTATGGAAAAGCTAATCAAAACAGAACTTGATTGAGCTATTGCTTCTAATCACTTCGGTTCCGCAAATTTAGCATCCTATAAGCAGGTGCCCAAGTGTTTTTCATTTTTTTAATTTCAAGCATCTCAGACTGTCAAACCATTCCCCTCCCCCTAAACCTGGGCTATTTTAATTTTCCTTCACTGTTCTACGTATATAATTTCTGCATCACACACACACACACACACACACACCTCCCTCCTCCTCTGCAGGGTTTTGAGGGGAGGAAAGAGCATTTGCCTCTCTATTAGTGTAAAAAAATGGAATAATCTGTGAACATTGCATTTACAAGCTAATTTCTTCACCACTGATGAGACCCATCTAAAAGAAGTCTGTACCTATGGTTATCGAGAAGGTATAGAGTAATATGCCATTCAGAAGCAAGGCTTTGGGACAGATTCTATTATCAGAGCAGTTTTTATGCACGACTTTGGTGGAGTCACCCTTCTATTTACATAGGTGAAAGCTCAGAATCAGACCCTGTTTCCGAGCAACTTTTTAATTTAATAAAAATCATAATTAAAATCAAGGATATATAGAACACGCTATTTAAGCTACATTCAATACAATGGAGTATTCCATCATAATTAGTTCAGCTCTACAGTGATAACAGAGATCTGTTCACATGACCAAAATAAAAAGGAGGAAGTCAAGCAGTCTGCCAGCTGTGTAAATTTAACGTGATAAAGCAATGATTGCAAAGCCATCTACAAAGGCTTTGACGTCTTCTCTGTAAAATTAAGAGCTGAAACTTCAGCCATCATCAACAATGCTTCTCATGCTTAGCAGAAAGAAAATCACTTCCTGTAACACAAATAATTATATTCACTCTACTGCTAGTTGCAGTACCTTGATTATAATGCAAGGGATTAAAAGAAGTCATATGATTAGTTCAAGTAAGGCTGCAAGCCATATTTAAAATTATGTAATTATACCCAACCAAGAGGTTAACGTGGTTATTCCAGATACCTGCAGTGTACACAAAGTACATTAAAGCTCACTTCCCCCGCCCCTAATTCTGGTGCAGTTCTGTGCAAGCTGGTCTCTCAGAGTATGTCTATGCTGCAATTAAAAACCCACGGCTGGACTGTGCCAGCAGACTTGGGCTTGCAGGCTGTGGGGCTGTTTAATTGCAGTGTACATGTACAAACTCTGGCTGGAGCCCCAGCTCCAGGACTCTGCAAGGTTTATAGGGCCTGATCCTGCATTCCCTACATTTGCATAGCTGTCACTGAAATCTATGTAAGCTTGCAAACAGAAAAGGATTGCGAAAACAAGTCTTGAATAAGTCTTTAAGAGCCCTCTGCTGCATGAAACTCAATGGTAAATTTCTAAGTTATAGTTTCTCTCCTCTATCTAAACTGAAGTACCTGTACCGGGTTTTAAGTGCTTCTATAGGAATTTAACATGTACAATTGCAAAAAATAAGACATTAAAAATACAAATCCATAGTGCCCATACAAAACCATAATACTATTCTCTCCCCACAAACAATATCAGCATTATCCCCACTTTTGATCACTCTCTCTACCCATCAGCCTAATACCACATTGTGTCACTTGATATCTGTTATCTTATGTATTGACTATTCCAATATACGTCTATTTTAACAGAAGCCACTGGGAAGCCTTAAAGTCTGTTACCACTTTAAGCATTTTCAAACTCAGCTTCAAATTAAGTTTCTTGATAAATTTTGGGGTCAGGCTTTTTGTGAGAAACCAAGGTAGTCTTTTTTCAGGCATCTGTCAACTTGAACAAGGTTATTCCCCAATGTTGCACCGACACACCTTCGCAATTCAGAAACAGACTTCCACCATCTAAATACGAGGGGTACATGAAGTAGGTATTAAAGTGGTGATTCATAGGGTTCCAGGCTTTGGCAGGCTGACGCATCTTGTTTCTACCATACAGGAAGTCCTTTTGCAGGAACATATTTATAAACCGGGTAATTCTGATCTAAATCTTAGAGCACAATCGTATGCATGCAAGTTGTGGTTGCAATGCATATAGGCATGAGCATGCACAAGTATGCTGGGAAGGGGAGACATGTTCTGCTGAATAACTTTATTTTTGCTTTTAAATACTTTCCAGTAGGAACACTTGAGCATTAGATAGATGCCCCTTCTTATTGTTGTATACAAATCTGAGTCAATGTTTCTCTGTGCGCGTGCACTTTGAAAATACGGTCCTCAGTTATCTGTAGAAGTGGCCTTTGGGAGGAGTGTCACAATTTTAGCAAGGGGAACAACCCCTCCACTTTTTGACCTTTACTGCTGAACTTTAAAAAAAGATGCATTATCCAGAAAAAACAATACAGATATACATTATTCTGTTTTAATTAAATGTTGCTTTGTTCAAAGGATGAGATTTAACATGAGATGTACTGTCACTATTCTTCGCACAAAGTTGGATTCTCCGGAATATTGAACTATAGAATAGGAGCTTGTTTTAAAGGATGATTTGAGGTCCAAAGGAATCTCGCCTCACATTCTGAGCTGAACTTTTCTGTATCACTATGACATCTAATTAGCTTAACTTGAGAGCAACATTTCCTTGTACACATGGGGGATGTGCCACAGCCTGCAGCAGCTGTGAAATTATGATTTCCATTATTTCAAAACTTCCCCTTCTCTTCTTTCTCAAGCAGTTTCTTCGCCTTATTTCTACCCTTCCTCCCTTTTCTTTATATGACTGAAGGATGACTTAATGAATGTATTTGTTTACCGTAGCTTAGTGCAGGGTTAGGAAAGAAGTTTGATCTGAAAAAGTTAATAGTGTAGTCTAAAGACTGAAGCTTTCTTATTTATTTAAAAAAAAGAGGTAGTTGGGGGGTGGTGTTTTCAACTACCAACACCTCCAAATCTTAGTCATAAAGTAGCCATCCATCTTGATGTAACTCAAGATGACGTACTGTAAGAGCACAGAGGCCTGAATCTTGGGAGATGAGGAGAACCTCCTTTGAGCTGGCAAATGTCATTAACTCCCATTGTCGTCAGTGTACTCTAACTTCAGAGCATATTGCATCCTTAGTTTCCAGCTAAGCAATAAGCAAAGCTGGAAGCTGAAATCCGTGTACTATCCCAAGTTAAACAGTCAATCCCTGAGCCTTTGGATCCTGGCAGGTCACAGACAGACATTGATGGAGCAGTTCCATGACTGAACAGGGAGGGAGGGAGAGGGAGAGGGGGAGAGAGAGAGAGAGAGAGAGAGAGACCGGGGGGGGGGGGGGGGAGAAGAGGGAAGAGTATTAGAGCCTTTCTTTTTTGGGTTTCCTTCCTTTGAAAAGCAATGCTCTGCTCCTGTGAGTAAGCTCCATTTTGTTGGAGATGCTGTCACCACTTGCTAGGTAAAAGTGTTTTTTCTTGAGGGAACAGAAATAAGTACTTAATGCTTGGAGACATATTTATTCTTTAGTAGGATTTAAACAAAATTGCTAGGGAAACCTAAGTTATATTAGTTTTGAAAGAACATATTGTCAAGATATAGTAGCTAGAAAGAATGATGGTAATGAGTTCCCAGCAAGGGAGACTTAGGCAGTAGCGTGGGTATATAAAACCAGGTCACACTATTCATTACTGTAGGTAAATGGCGATCCTATTTTACATCTTTAAATCAGTAACTATCTCTGAAGAAAAAAAAAAAAAGTGTTAGAGATCACATCTTCAGATCACGTTTTATGGGCATGAACATACATCTTGTTTGAATTGCGACGTGGCAACATTCACCATGATGCCACCCAAAAAGTTGTCTCCCTCCACATTAGCATTTTTTGGAAGCTTCAGTGAGTTTGAACTCCTGACTGTATGAATTGACCACATTCATTAGGATACATCCTGTGGCACAAGATGGTAAAATACACCATGGCTTCTAAAATGTTAACACAATGCTGCACGTAGACATTGACTCACATTGAGATGCCACTTGGGACCAGCTGTGTTGTAACCCTTTGTATGCTAGTGGCCCTAGTCACCAGCTGGGGATGGATAGACAGTCAGCCACACTCAGGTTAGATTTCTGTCCCTTTATTCAGGGCTCTCTTGTCTTCACAAAACAACAAAAAAAGTATGCAAAAAGGAACACAAACCATCTGGTTAGGCTTCGCACTGGGGTACTCTGGCCTCCGGTAGCTACCAAGTAGGACCATCTCCCACCCTGAGGGGCTCCACAGGGTCTGCCTGCTTGCCTTCAGCCTCATGTTCTGGTAACCAGAGGGTATCCTCTCTCCTGGTTCTCTCTCCTCACCCCATCTATCATGGAGCTGAGAGCCTCAGCCAACCATGAGGTGCTGATCAGCTGATTTCCAGCACTGTCTTCCACTAAAACCTCTTCTTCTATGCAGTTCTTTGAGGAAACTGCCTCCTATACTCACCAAAAGAAATGCAAGGAATCATTTTCACAGGCCTCTATATAATCTACAGTGCTTATAAAAAGAAAAGGAGTACTTGTGGCACCTTAGAGACTAACCAATTTATTTGAGCATGAGCTTTCGTGAGCTACAGCTCACTTCATCGGATGCATACCGTGGAAACTGCAGCAGACTTTATATACACACAGAGATCATAAAACAATACCTCCTCCCACCCCACTGTCCTGCTGGTAATAGCTTATCTAAAGTGATCATCAAGTTGGGCCATTTCCTGCACAAATCCAGGTTCTCTCACCCCCTCACCCCCCTCCAAAAAACACACACACAAACTCACTCTCCTGCTGGTAATAGCTCATCCAAAGTGACCACTCTCCCTACAATGTGCATGGTAATCAAGGTGGGCCATGTCCAGCACAAATCCAGGCTCTCTCACCCCCCCCCCTTTTTTTTTTCCGGGGACACACACACACTCACTCTCCTGCTGGCAATAGCTCATCCAAACTGACCACTCTCCAAGTTTAAATCCAAGTTTAACCAGAATGTCTGGGGGCTGGGGGGTAGGAAAAAACAAGGGGAAATAGGCTACCTTGCACAATGACTTAGCCACTCCCAGTCTCTATTCAAGCCTAAATTAATAGTATCCAATTTGCAAATGAATTCCAATTCAGCAGTTTCTCGCTGGAGTCTGGATTTGAAGGTTTTTGGTTTAAGATAGCGACCTTCATGTCTGTGATTGCGTGACCAGAGAGATTGAAGTGTTCTCCAACTGGTTTATGAACGTTATAATTTTTGACATCTGATTTGTGTCCATTTATTCTTTTACGTAGAGACTGTCCAGTTTGACCAATGTAAATGGCAGAGGGGCATTGCTAGCACATGATGGCATATATCACATTGGTGGATGTGCAGGTTAACGAGCCTCTGATAGTGTGGCTGATGTTATTAGGCCCTGTGATGGTGTCCCCTGAATAGATATGTGGGCACAGTTGGCAACGGGCTTTGTTGCAAGGATAAGTTCCTGGGTTAGTGGTTCTGTTGTGTGGTATGTGGTTGTTGGTGAGTATTTGCTTCAGGTTGCGGGGCTGTCTGTAGGCAAGGACTGGCCTATCTCCCAAGATTTGTGAGAGTGTTGGGTCATCCTTTAGGACAGGTTGTAGATCCTTAATAATGCGTTGGAGGGGTTTTAGTTGGGGGCTGAAGGTGATGGCTAGTGGCGTTCTGTTATTTTCTTTGTTAGGCCTGTCCTGTAATAGGTAACTTCTGGGAACTCTTCTGGCTCTATCAATCTGCTTATAAAGAAGAATATCCTAAAATCCCCTCCCGCCCTTTTCAGAAAGTACATGAACTCTAAATAGGGTGACCAGATGTCCCCATTTTATGGGGACAGTCCCAATTTTGGGAGCTTTTTCTTATATAGGCACCTATTCCCCACCACCACCACCCCGGCTCCCTGTCCCCATTTTTTACACTTGCTATCGGGTCACCCTAACTCCAAAGAAAATCATTCCATGAGAAAAAAGGTTTCTTGTTAATAAGCTCACACAATTCTTTGCTGGAGAGTTAGCTACTATATAAAGTCAGGAGGGATAGCTATTTTTTTTAAAATAAAGCCAGACATATATTTTTTATTGGTTTCAGAGTAGCAGCCATGTTAGTCTGTATCCGCAAAAAGAACAGGAGTACTTGTGGCACCTTAGATACTAACAAATTTATTAGAGCATAAGCTTTCGTGAGCTACAGCTCACTTCATCAGATGCATATTATTCAACTCACAGGTGATGGGGCACCCACCTCTGGAATTTTTTCTCCTGCTCCAAGTAGAAATATTATTAAGAATTTAGCCACAATGTACATTTGGTTAAAAAAAAAAAAAAAAACACACACACACAACTTGTGAACAAGGATTTGAATCAGCGAACAAGTTCATGTCCATCACCGCTTGTTGGCAGAAAGATTAAAGGGATACTCTGAGTGACGATAAATACAGTTAATACAAATCTTTACTAATATCAGATGATTATCGCAGAATGGATTTAAAATCCTGTTAGCTTTTCAACACATAAGAGTCTTTACTTTCCCCTATACACACTTTGCTCAACGTGAACAATGAAACTAGACTAGGTCAGTTTCATTTCCTGGTTTTCCTATACTAGCACAATACTATGATTGGGCTCTCAATCCTGCAGGAGGACAACTACACATTAAGTGATATTTTCTCTTCCTCTTGGGCATTATAAAAACTCTTTCTGCCCCCAATCTGAAATTAATTCTGAGTCTAAAAAAAATTACTTGGGACTATCCCTTTAAACTCTACAATTCCAGAATGAAAGAAGAATGCTCCTGAAATAGTTTAAATAAATATTTAAAATTTAATTTTACCACCTTTTAAAGAAATTATTAAAATGTAATAGCGAAAGAGAAAAACAGATCTTCTTTAAAAAAAACTGACTTGAATTTCAGTCTTTGCATCAGACAAACATATTACTGCATTTACTAATAACTACAGCTCTGAACAAATCTTTTATTTATAAAAAATTCAAGGATATTGTTAACATTAACAAAATGCATTTTTGTAATTCTAAAGTTAAGAATAGATTGTTAGTAGCTTCAGAAAAAGCGAGGTAACACACTCACGTTTCAGTCTTCTTGAATTGCTAGATGTTGTAATGATTTGCTGAGTTGTCCAAAGACAATAATCTTTTCTGCTGAATCTGTTCCCTAAGGGCTATTTTCCCTAGCACCCACATTGAAAACAGATGGCTAGAATAGAGAGTCTAACTACAAGCCGGCCCTGGCAAGCTTATCAAAATTGCATCAGCTATTCTAATTTGTTCCTGAAAAAAAAAACACAATCAACTTTAAATTTAGTCAGTTACAAAGAAGTAAGTTCAGGTACTACTTATCCCCTCAGTCCTCCTGCCAACTTGTATTTTACAACCACATTTTTCCTGTTTTCCTCTGCACTGTCGTGCAAGTTTTCAAACAGCTAACAAGCCAGGGGACTAAGGGAAACAGTGAAACTGACTGCATGTAAATCACCACCAAATGCACAAAATATACAAACTGAAAAAATAGAGAGATGTTAGGTGATTGCTGTAACTGAAAATAATAGATGTTTCTTGTAACAGTATGTCAAAACCAGAGAGATATAAGGTAGCTCTTAAAGTGATAATACCCCTTAAATCAAGTTTTACAGTAGTTGCTTTTTCATCCCCCCTCTTTCTCACCTGCCCCTCAAATGGGGAAGCCAACAAGAAAAAGAAAAAAGTGCTTTTATCCAAGCCTGGATCTTGACTCACTATTCTGTAATGCCTGTATCTGTGTATAAGCAAAGAGAAATCCAATGGGTGGATCAGAAAGCAAAATTACGGGCTAAGGCAGGTCAGGTAATACCTTTTACTAGACCAACTTCTATTGATGAGAGAGACAAGCTTTCAAGCACACACAATACCTTTTCTTCTGGTCTTATGGGCCAGTAATACTTCTGGACTCTATCCACACATTTTACTCAGGGAAGGATCCCACAGAATTTCATGGGAGCTTTGCCTGAGTAAGGGGTGTGGTTAGAACCCTAATGCTGCATAACTAAGCATTATTTCAGTATTACAGCAATTACATTTGCAAGAATCAATAAAGAAGGTTTGAAAAGGCAAATTAAAAAAATCAAATAAAATCCCAGTACTGCAGAACTATCATCTAGGTTACTGAATTTTTTTCTGAACTATATTTCTTCACAGGACTAGCTAATGAATAATCTGTTTTACATAAACCCTACCATATTTTATAAATAAGTATTTGGAAAAATAAGAAAGGAAGTGTATTAATTTAGATGGAATATATAGGCTCAAAGGTTAAAGGAGTTAACAAGACCCTATTACTGTTTGCGCTTAAACAGTGCTAAACAAGGTTCGGGGTTTGGTATACAGAGACCTTAGCTTGCTTAGTACCATGGCAAACACACCATTAAACATTACTTTAACCTTTTATCAAAAAATACAGAAAAGGGGGGGGAGGAGAACAGTTAAAGCATTTGAAATGTCAAAGTATTCCATAAGGCTTGTTTGTTTTAAGCTACAGTGAGTTTTTAAGAAGAAACCCTCCACCCTTGTCTGACAGATTTTTAGAGGGTACCAAAAATGGTAATTTTTGGGGTGGTGGGGGGAGAAGAAATTAGTAGATCAGCTGGAGCTTGCATTACTGGTGTTGTGAGACTTGGATTTTGTTTTTTAGAAGACAAGACAAAAACCCCCACAAAAAGGGAGAGAAAAGAAAAACAGAGAAAATGCAGCTTCTGTCTCTGGTGCTTATTTTAATTGCAACCTCAGTGCTGGAGAAACGCAAGCACAGTGCTGGAGAAACGCAAGCACAGCACACAGTCTTATAAGCCATTCTGAGACCTGGAAAACTTGTACCAGCTTTGGGCTATTTAGGGTATTGCTTTCAGTTGTCTTTTCCTAGTCACAGACTTATAGTAGTGTTGCAAAATATAGTCTTGCCTGGCTAAACTGGACTGTTATTAGACAAAAGGAAAAAGGTGAGGGATAGAAAAAAGAAGAAATAAGGTGGGGAAGGAAAAGGACACACTCAGATGGGTAACAGAGATTCAAAGCCTCACATCCCAGGAGGCGTTTGGGACATTGCAGAGCTGGCAGAGGTGGAGATGTCATTTGGGTCCCTCTCTGGTCAGGACATCTCCTAGTATCAAGATGACAAATGCTTGGGGTCCCTGGAGACGCAGGGAGTAGCAGCAACCATAATGGTGAAGCTCATTCCAATTTTTCGCCCCAAAACAATCTCTCTTTAAGGAACTCAAAAGGGAATGATGGGTGAAATAGCTAATCCTTTTATTATTTGGTTTACAAATTAGGCCTAGTTTTTAAACGAGCCAATTTTGGTTTATTGATTTTGGGTTTTACACTGTCTTGCTTACCAAGCAGAATTTTTACACAGTTCTTGAATTATATTAATTGGCCTTTTTATTTTGACTAATTTAAACTTTGTCTGTTTTGAAGCTTTCCCCCATTAATAGTTGTGACCTTTTAGAAACTTTTACTTACTTTTTACAGTTGAGCTGACAATTAGGGTAAATACATAGGCCCAATTATTACAGAGGATTTCTCCAACAAGCTCTGACACAAAGGGTTAAGAACGCACACTGATCAGAGTACAAATCCATCGCAATTAGCCAACAGAAAACATGTCTTCTTTGTACAGCAGTTATCACCTCCGAGTCTCTTAATATAGCACCAGACTACCCTTTCTTACAGCTAAACCCACAGGAAGGGAATAAGGAGATGGAGAGAATTCCTTTCCAGAGCTCCTCTTCAAATCAGCATGCGGGGGGGCGGGATGGGTAAGAAAGGACTGCCCCCCTTTGCAATGAGGCATTACAGCCTCAAACCCTGCGGATCCAAGGCCATCTTCAGGAGGCCAGGAGCAGTCATACAGAGACCCATGCCTCTATATTGGTTTAAGGGCTCCCATGCTATCTCCCTTCTCCCGGGCTGCAGTGGTCCCAGGATTCCTTTTAAAGAGATCCAAGCACAGAAAGGCCCTGCAGAAAAAAAGTAACATAGCCCCAACCTCTATTACCTTTCCTCCAGCAGGGTTTTCTAGGGTAAGGGGACCATGCATCCCTGTGGCCTATCACTGCTCAACACAGGCTTAACCCATTCTTGTCCCATTCGCTGCCCCAGTGCAATTCCGAACTCCAGGGAGAGCCCTCCATGCAGGGGCAATAGGGATACTACTGTTGTAGTGGCTAAACCCCTTATACATCTTCTGTGATGGCAGCAAGTTCGAGGAATCTTGGGGATATGATATGGCCCAAACTTAGTTTTATCCCTCTCTAGATATTTTTGGATAATCTTAATGAATTTTGCCAGTTCATGAGATGCCCCATATTAAAATACAATTTGTATTCCCCTGAACAGAAGGCAAAAAAGACATGAGACCTTTCTCCATCTTTTTCCCAGTCCTGTGACTTATCTATCTATCTTTACTCCCACGCAACAGAAGACAACCTTGTGATACAGAGAAGTTAAGGCCCATACAATGCAAATTAATCAGATCTAACCAAACCAATTTCTCAACCCATCATAAAAATTGGCAATGTTCTTTAACAATATTGGAAAAATAAGTATTTTAAGACACATTTGGCCTTTAAAACTTCTTAGTTCATCTCTTTTTCTCTCACCAAAACTGATTAACTTCAGAATTTAAGAAATCTTCACTCACCTTCCACACTATCAGAACAGGAGGTACCAATGCCTGTGTCCCCGCTGTCAGAAGCTATACTGTGTCTTCTGATATGGTTACTTCGGCTGCTCGATGGAATGGTTGTGGCCTGCCACAGTGATTCAGTACCAGATAACCATCCCGCAGAGGAGTAATCTGGGCCTACAGAGAAGGAAGTCAGAAGTCTGTCATTCCCGATACAGACCAGTGAAGTCAATAGTGACTATCTGGTTAGGAATAAAGTTACAATCAGGGCTCTGTGTACTCTTTGGCAAGGTTTGCCTAAATAGTTCTGTAGCAACAGTTAACTGTGGCAGTTCAAAGTAGCAGACTAGAAATTCCCCAACCACTTCAGGTAAACATAAAAATATACTCTTTTACTGGTTTAAATTTGAACCTGAACAAACAACAAAACTGCACTGATTGTAGCAAGAGATTTAAAATTATTGTATGTTGCCTGCCTTAAATTCACTCATCAACACGCCGCAGAACTGTGTTGCACTGAGGAAGCTGTAAGAGGAGAAGATGGAAGCTGGGTAGAAGGTGGTGGAAGCTTTTGGTACTTGAATGCAAGGAAGGTACAGTAGTTTCAAGCTGTACAATAATCACGCTACCTGAATGTTTTTGCTAAAATGAATCATTACTGGAACACTTAACACTGACATCTAACTGGTCAACACTAAGTTTCAAAGTTTAAAAAGACAGATAAATGGGGCAGCGCACATCTCTCAAAACTACCATTTCAAGCTGGCTACAGGCTCAGGAAAATATCAGTGCACTGTTTAAATTTGGAAGGTTTCTTTCACAATCACAGGATCTAAGATTTTCTTTTTTAAAGAAACAAAGATTGGATTGTAAAGCACAGTTCTGCAGAATTATGAAACATAGATTATGCAGAGTACGTGGCCATGCTAACAAAATTAGTCCCCAGAGTATACACTTTATAAGGATGATCAAATGCATACCTGGTGTATGCTAACCCAGATGTCCATCAGAAAGTAACTTTCAGTAACCAACATAGTCTAGTTAAGCATATTTCCAGGTAGAATACTGACAACCAGATTTGTACGTCTAATCAGAAGTCAGACATTAAAAACTGAGAAGCAGTGCACAGCATAGGTCTTGTTATACGCTGACCTAGCAGTTAACTACACACCACACTTTCAATAGTAAAAAGAAAAGGAGTACTTGTGGCACCTTAGAGACTAACCAATTTATTTGAGCATGAGCTTTCGTGAGCTACAGCTCACTTCATCCGTGAGCTGTAGCTCACGAAAGCTCATGCTCAAATAAATTGGTTAGTCTCTAAGATGCCACAAGTACTCCTTTTCTTTTTGCAAATACAGACTAACACGGCTGTTACTCTGAAACCTTTCAATAGTAAGTGATCATCAAAGGTTAGTCCCACATTCAGTAACCATTCTCACATGCCACTCACAGGTATTTTCAGGTCATTTAACAATTTTTGAGTTCATTACAACACCCCAAACCAGTGATCTGTCGTTCCCGGAGACGAGAATGCAGCTAATGAATTGATAAAGTAGTTTTTGACAGTACTCGAAAAATATACCCATCTAACAAGCCTACTAGCCATGGCGAAAACATGTATACCAACATGCCTCTAAAATGCCCTACCTCCTGCAATTTAAGGCAGTGGCTCTCAACCTTTTCAGACTACTGTAACCCTTTCAGGAGTCTGATTTGTTCTGTGTACCACCCCCCAAGTTTCACCTCATTTAAAAACTACATGGTTACAAAATCAGATATAAAAATACAAAAGTGTCACAGTACACCATTACTGAAAAAAATTGCTTAGTCTCTCATTTTGGCCATATAATTATAAAATAAATCAACCGGAATATAAATATTGTACAGTAGTTATGTTTCAGTGTACAGTATATAGAGCAGTATAAACAAGTCATTGTCTGTGTGACATTTTAGTTTGTCTTGACTTTGATCGTGCTTTTTAATGTAGCCTGTTGTAAAACAAGGCAAATATCTAGATGAGTTGATGTACCCCCTGGAAGACCCCTGCATACCCCTAGGGGTTCACGGACCCCTGGTTTGAGAACTAGTGATTTAAGGAATACGACAGCTGGATACAGTTTCCGGGGTACAGTAGTTAATTGTAATACTGTCAACTATTTAATACATTTTCAGAATTTGTAACTGAACATCTCTCTCGTTTTTGTTACACCACCAGTCCCTTCCTGGTTACTTCCCATTTTTCCCTCTTAATAAAAGATAATTGTGAATCTTTTTCCTATGTTGTTGTCGGAGTCTGTCATTTCCTTCGCTTTCTCCACAGTGTTCTTTACCCTCTTCCTTTACATTTTCTGTCTTCCCCCCAAACTCAAAACATCTCTGCCTGCCCAAACCACTACATATATTGTCCTGTCCCCCTGCCAGCCACAAAACATCCTCACAGCAGTGATAGGGAGAATTACTGTTATATCCTTCCTTCAGCTCGTTCCCAGCAATTCGCTACACTGCCCATCTCTCTTGCTGCTCATGGTAATTAATGTCCTGCTAAAGATTTGTATTTTATTTCCTCTTTTAATAAAGCAGAAGTACAGAAAAGAGGTACAAATACCAAAAAAGTAATACAAATGTTTCTTGTTGATATTGCAGCCTAACACACAAAAACATATGTACTGAAGAAAAATCCCAGTCATAAACTAAGTACACACAACCTTTATGCCCAACGCAAAGCTTATACAAGAAGCAATCTCTACATTCGAGGGTCATCTAGATTAGAACCACCTATCTTCCCCACTCTGGACATGCCCAGTGATTGCAACTGCAGTTGGCCTACTTGCAGGAGACAGAATATGGGGGATGGAGGGAAGAAAGCTTCTTTTTTCTTTACATACCATAGCAGGGGCCAGATACAGTCTGGCCACTAAGGAATGCAGCACATCTAAATGATGTAGTTCCAGGTGTCTAAACTGTCAGATGTGCCATAAACAAGGCCCTACATTTTTGTTTAAATTATCTGGGAATTTATCAATGTTTCCATTTAAAAATTTTGAAATGGATGAAACAATTAGTGCAAAAAATCACCCCCCCCCCCCAGTTTTATCGGGTTTGATAGAGGGGGACGGGATGACAGAAAAAAGCAACAAAGAGAAAACGTAAGTGTACTGAAAGTACAGAAAAGACGTTTAATGATGTAGTTTATTGCATGAACTGTACATTAAACAGTACATACACATATGCACACGTGTGTAGGTATATACATTTTCTACTATTGTCTTGCTTTCACAGACAGCCTTGCATTTACACTTAGACTAAGTGATTATTAACAAAACACAGCTACCTAAGGTAATGGACTGGATTTTCTTAATCAGTATTTTCGTAAGAATGGCCATACTGGGTCAGACCAACGGTCCATCTAGCCCAGTATCCTGTCTTCCGACAGCGGCCAATGCCAGGTGCTCCAGAGGGAATAAATAGAACAGGTAATCAAGTGATCCATCCCATTGCCCATTCCCAGCTTCTGGCAAACAGACGCTAGGGACCCCATCCTTGCCCATCCTGGCTAATAGCCATTGATGGACCTATCCTCCATGAATTTATCTAGTTGTTTTTTGAACCCTATTAAAGTCTTGGCCTTCACAACATCCTCTGGCAAAGAGTTCCACAGGTTGATTGTGTGTTGTGTGAAGAAATACTTCCTTTTGTTTGTTTTAAACCTACTGCCTATTAATTTCATCTGGTGACCCCTAGTTATTGTGTTATGAGAAGGAGTAAATAACACTTCCTTATTTACTTTCTCCACACCAGTCACGGATTTTATAGACCTCTATCATATTCCTGCTTCGTTGTCTCTTTTCCAAGATTAAAAGTCCCAAATTTATTAATCTCGCCTCATACGGAAACTGTTCCATACCCCTGATTATTTTTGTTGCCCTTTTCTGAACCTTTTCCAATTCCCATATATCTTTTTTGAGATGGGGCAACCACATCTGCATGCAGTATTCAAGATGTGAGTGTACCATGGATTTATATAGAGGTAGTGTGATTTTTCTGTGTTATTATCCATCCCTTTCTTAAGGATTCCTGACAGTCTTTTAGCTTTTTTGACTGCCCCTGCACATTGAGTGGATGTTTTCAGAGAACTATCCACAATGAGTCCAAGATCTCTCTCTTGCGTGGTAACAGCTAATTTAGACCCCATGATTTTATATGTATAGCTGGGATTATGTTTTCCAATGTGCATTACTTTGCATTTATCAACATTAAATTTCATCTGCCATTTTGTTGTCCAGTCACCCAGTTTTGAGAGATCCCTTTGTAACTCTTCAGTCTGCTTTGGACTTCACTATCTTGAGTAGTTTTGTACCATCTGCAAATTTTGCCACCTCACTGTTTACCCCTTTTCCCAGATCATTTATGAATATGTTGAACAACAATGGTCCCAGTACAGATCCCTGGGGGGCATAACTATTTACCTCTCTCCATTCTGAGAACGGACCATTTATTCCTACCCTTTGTTTCCTATCTTTAAACCAGTTACTGATCCATGAGAGGACCTTCCCGCTTACCCCATGAAGGCTTATTTTGCTTAAGAGCCTTTGGTGAGGGACCTTGTCAAAGGCTTTCGGAAAATCTAAGCATACTATATCCACTGGAACTCCCTTGTCCACATACTTGTTGACCCCCCTCAAAGAATTCTAGTAGACTGTAAAAGAAAATCATGCATCGTCAAAAACCACGCTGAATCTTCCCCAACAAATTATGTTCATCTATGTGTCTGACAATTCTGTTCTTTACTATAGTTTCAACCAGTCTGCCCGGTACTGAAGTTAGGCTTACCAGCCTGTAACTGCCAGGATCACCTCTGGAGCCCTTTTCAAAAGTTGGCATCACATTAGCTATCCTCCAGTCATTTGGTACAGAAGCAGATTTAAATGATAGGTTACAAACTACAGTTAGTAGTTCTTCAATTTCACATGTGAGTTCCTTCAGAACTCTTGGGTGAATCCCATCTGGTCCTGGTGACTTATTACTGTTTATTTTATCAGCTTGTTACAAAACCTGCTCCAATGACACCTCAATCTGGGACAGTTCCTCAGATATGTCACCTAAAAAGAATGGCTCAGGTTTGGGAATCTCCCTCACATCCTCAGCTGTGAAGACCAATGCAAAAAATTCATTTAGTTTCTCTGCAATGGCTTTATTGTCCTTAAGTTCTCCTTAAACATCACGATAGTCTAGTGGCCCCACTGGGTGTTTGGCAGGCTTCCGGCTTCTGCGTACATAAAAAAATGTTTTGCTATTACTTTTTGAGTCTTTGGCTAGCTGTTCTTCAAATTCTTTTTTGGCCTTCCTAATTATATCTTTACACTTCACTTGCCAGAGTTTATGCTCTTTTCTATTAAGATTTAGCTTCCACTTTTAAAAGGATGCCTTTTTGCCTCTGACTGCTTCTTTTACTTTGGTGTTTAGCCATAGTGGCACTTTTTTGGTTCTCTTACTATGTTTTTTTAATTTGGGGTATACATTTAAGTTGAGCCTCTATTATGGTATCTTTAAAAAGTTTCCATGCAGCTTGCAGGGATTTCACTTTAGGAACTGTACCTTTTAATTTCTGTTTTAACTTCCTCATTTTTGTGTAGTCCCCCTTTCTGAAATTAAATGTTACCGTGGTGGGCTGCTATGGTGTTTTCCCCACCACAGGGATGTTAAATTTAAATTATATTATGGTCACTAATGTATTTGAGTGATCCAAAATTAGGGAGAAAAAAAATCAATATAAACCAAAGTAACAGTTTTGTAAAACCCAGGCTTCAATGTTTTTGGTAAAAAATCAGTAAAAACTGAAAACAAAGGGTCTTAGCCATGAAAAAATGAAAATTACTATCTTAAAAAGAAAAGGAGGAGTACTTGTGGCACCTTAGTCTCTATGGTGCCACAAGTACTCCTTTTCTTTTTGCGAATACAGACTAACATGGCTGGTACTCTGAAACCTATTTCCTCTTACTATCCCACTGGTGCATTTTGTAGATGAAAACTATTATGCAGAGTAAGTACTGTACACATGTGGTAGCTTTTCATAGTTAATTTACTCCACTGCCATAAATTGTTTAAAAAAAAAAGCAGAATGCAATAAGACACTCCAGTTTATTAAACTGAGTCCCGAGAAAAAATTTGTCTCAAGAGCTGAAAGTTAAGTTGTAACCAATACAAATTTAAAAAGTGTAAAGATACGAAGCCCCAATTCTAAACTAAGGCAGTTAAGAAAGCAAAAAACAGAAACCAAAAAATAAATATATATATATAATCTCCATATCCTTGCAGGCTGAATTAATTCAGTTTATTATTTAAAATTCATTAGCTTGGAGTATTTAATAGAAAATTGCATGACAAACACCACATACACTGTCTCATAGCCCCCACCTCCTCTTCAACACTACTTGGTGAATTTGTGATATATTTATATATAAATATAAGAGTGAGGGACTAATGTAACTGAGCCAAGCTTAATATGGGCAGATGATATGCAAGCTTCTCCACACTGCTCTGCCAGTGCACCTGTGTTACCCTGCTGTTCTTATCTTAAACCAGCCAACCAACATAAATTGCCAATCTCGCCTAATTGGGGGAGGAGGGTGAGAGACACACAACACCAGCAAGTATCACACCAGTCAGACATCAATGCAATATTTTACAGTTTGACCAGTTTTATCTCATGAAGATGATCTGATTTACAAATAAGTGCACAAAAATCTGTTCCAAAAAGATCAGAATTATGGTCAGATCAGGTAGCAATTCCTTCCAATGAGCACAACACACACACTCCCAAGATTCTATGTCTGGAATAGGCTTAGTTTAATCAAGAGCTGTTAATTATTGCTCTCTAAGGCTGAGCAGACAAAATAAATGAAAGATAAGATGCTGTCTTACCACCATGAGTATTTATATATAATATAAAAATAATTTTAAATATAAAATCAGTAGACAGCAAAGTGTATACAGAGGCAGAAGTGGACTAGTATTTATTGAGACAGATTAGCTCAACATTCATTGCCTTCTTTTGTATAAAATTTAACCTTTCTACAGAAAAAGTCACATATAAAGTATTCAGATACCAGACAGACAGCTAGCCAGCTTTTTGGCTGCATCAGCACTTTATTTTAGCAGCAGGTGTAGATTTTAATATAATTGTGCATAAATTTATGCATGTATATAACAGAATAACCTTCACAAGAAGGGTTTTAGAATCCCAGTTTAGTGAGTTTGATAAAGAGTTGCTTCTACAATAGGAACAATAAAGGAGTTAATGAACTTAGACACTAAACTACAAGCAACAGCTGAAGTCTTCCACCCTTGTTATGAAATTGGTAAAATACTGAAATTGGTAAGTTATATTGTAAACTACAGAATACCAGATTTTCTGTCCTTGACACGGCTTTGGACACAGCAATTTCAAAACTGTGACCAGAAATGAGTCAGCTTGGACAGCCAACATTAATTTTAACATTCCTTGTCAGTTTAAGAGGAACCTTGCTATGCTGAAATTAAACATGAGCATGCCCTAATTTGTCATAGTTAGTCTTTCTTCAAAAGTTCATTTGCTTTATAAATTAGACTGTAAATACGATAGTTGGAGTGACTTTTGATTCAAATACTCCTGTGGAGGAACAGTGAATGGTTACAAAGAAAGGAAGATCAGTTACCTTAGGGTAACTGGAGTTCAAGATGGGTGAGCCTTATGAGTACTCACTGTGGGTGCACTTGTGCTCCATGAGCCCAGAACCAGAAACACTTCGAGAGCTGCATCCAGTGCCTCCTCCTGCTCCAAATAGAGGGCACAAGGGGCAGTGCAGACCAACTGTCAGCCACCTCTCTAGTCCCTGCTCTACCATGAATCCAAAGAGGACCCAAGCAGCGGGGAAGGAAGGAGGATCATGAACATCCATGGGCGCTACACATCTTGAAGAATTCCAGTTACTAGGAAAGGTAAGCAACCTTCCTTTCTTCTTTAAGTGCTGATTCCTATGGTTGACTCCCAGTGCTCACTGAGGAGGAGGGTGCGAGGAAGCATTCTGTACTACACAGCGGAGGATATCAGAGCCAAAGGAAGCGTCTGAAGCTGAAGTTTGAAACAGAGCACAATGGTTGGCAAAGGTGTGTACAGAACCGCAAGTAGCTGCTCAAAGATATAGCTTCTCCTTTCATTCTGACAGCGATAGCAACAAATAATCTCAGAGACTTCCTAAAGGGTCTTGTCTGGCGCAAACAGAAGGCCAAGGCCCTGCATACATCCAGAGAATTAAGCTTGACTTCTTCAGTGCTAATGTGGGGCCTTGAGTAGAACCCTAGAAGGCAAACAGTCTGGTTAAGGTGAAATTCAGAAGGCACCTTAGGGATTAGTTCGGGATGCAGCCTCAAAAGAGACTTTGTACCTGTGAAAGCCTGTGTCTAGTGGGTTTGCCCCAACCTGCCTTACCCTCCTAGTGGAGGTCATAACCTTAAGGAAGGCCACCTTCCAAGAGAGGTGCAGGTGGGAATAGGAAGCCAAAAGATAGCCTCATGAGTGCAGGGGGGACAATGCTCAGACAGAGATCGGTTTAGAAACTGGAGGGTTTCTCTTTATGATGTCCTTCCGGAGCTTCATAGTCATGGCATGGGTAAAGACTGAGCAGCCCTCAACAGGGAGATGGAACGCATCAATAGCTGCCAAGCATATCTTACAGAACTGATTGAAGACTTCAAGTCTGTCTGAAAGACAGGATATTCCAGGATGAATGGGATTTCCAAATGTCTCAGAAGGTAAGCAGTATAGCATTTCCATGTAGAGGGTTTTCTGCTGCTACTAAGAATAGACTGAATGTCCTGGGAGCAGGTTCTTTCTATGCTTATCGTCTATCCAAAAATCACTATGCAGTATACTTTGTTACAAATCTTTCTGCTCCTCTACAGAAAGAGAAACCATATAAAATTAAGCTTGGGTGGATGATGCAGCTGGTTTGAAGCATAAGTGAACAAGTTGGGATGGCAATGTGAAATTAGCTAAATATCTTAACTACACTTTACTGAAGTTTCAGGTTCTAGAAACTATTTGTATGTAGATTTTTGTTTGTTTTAGAAAAGATTGCGGCTTCTTTGGTGCTCGCACAGCGAGGTAGTGGAATCAACATTCAAACAACTTTTCTTTACGAAAGATTTGTTTGGGAATGTCCACCACTTTTCCACCATAATAATTTAGGATATATGTACAGAGTTGCTGTTTCCACTTTTTGCCAACAATACTGTCAATACCATCGATCGGCCAATACTGCACTGGAACTGGCCTGTGCAGTTTACAATATTTGTAATAGCAGAGCTCGCAACATGCACAATTTCTGAGACGCTGAGGGTTAAGAACTCCTCTTCAGACAAATCAAGCAGGAACTAAGCTCCCATTCTGCACACCTTCAGAAAGTGCTGGCAGGTATCTCCTACCCTACTGGCCTTATATGGTCAGCAACTGTGGAGAAGCCCCTCCTATATATATTTATAGTCTGCAGGCTGGGAGCTCCCCTCCGACATATCTTTTAAGGTGACATTCAGCAGAGAAGTTCTTGTTCCTTGTGCAGAAATAGAGCTCATTCAACAAGAGCAGTCATATAAATTAACAGATTACACGTACAAGTTAAGAAAATATACAAAAAGAAATACAATAAGACCTGTGTCCTTCTATGTATACTTCAGAAGAGGCGTGCATAACGTTTCAGGTCTGAGACATGTCTATAAAAACACCGTTCTTCATAGATAAAACAGATTAATATTATTCTAAAGCCAAAAAAGTTTGCATATCAGTAAAACTGTGTTCCAAGCAAGTTACAATTTGCCTCAAAACTGATAAGATATTGTGTAGTCCTCTACTCCTCTCAAATTAAAGGGGGTTGAAAATTATTAGGGAAGCACTACTTCACTTCTAACTACAGAAACAAGGTACATTTCTGCACAACACTAAATCCCAATTTGGTGAATAAACAATGGCAAATCCATATATATTATATTAATGCAATTTTATAAACAATCCATCTAAGGATTCTGGTGGGATCCCACAGCATAAGAGAAAAGCTCTTGTGGTTTACTATAGCACCAGAAACCCTCCATTCCATAAATTGTTTTCTTATAACTCACTGGCAGCCATCTATTATGATTTATAGACCTGTTCAAACTCACAATGCAATGAGTGGCAAAACTTCCATTAACTTCAGCACAATCAGGCCCCAAAACGTCTTACACATAGCAAAATATGACCTTGTAAAGTAACAAAAAGGATAAATTTATTAGCTTTAATAGAATCAAACCCCGCAGGTTGATAAGAGTCCTCAATTCCTACGGATCTCAATTGAATTTGAAGGTGATGATCATCTTTCAGGATAAAGGAATTTGGACTGTGTCTTTTAATATGTTTGTACAGTACTCAAAGCAATCGTCCCCACCCACTCTGCAGAAGCTAGCACAGCTCTAGGCTGTAATAACCTTTCCAAGGATGTCCCTGATGGCCACCATCGACAAAAAGGAGCCTGGGGTCATTCAGCTCCTAAAAGAGAAAACTGGGGGAAGGGAGAGCATGCTAGGTTCTGAAGTTGCTGTGGAAGTACAGGGTCTACATGCAGATGGCCCTGAGCGCCTCCCTGGATCGCTGGTCATCCTCCAGGTTAGGGAGTGACTTCTCATCTCACTGCTCACAACAGGGAGATGTGGGGAAATCTCTGCAAAGAAAGAGTCTATGAAATCTCTGCAAAGTCCCTTTCTGAAGCTTTGTGTGTGATAGGAACAATTTAGTCCTTCCTTTTTACTGCATTTTCTGTCTTATTTTTCTTTACAGGTTTTGTTCCCCCCCCTTTTAGGATTCTCTCTCTCTCTCTCGTGTGTGTGTGTGCGCGCTATTGATCTTTGCAGCATTAGCAGACGACCATATATAAATCTATAGCTTAAGAGCTAAACAGAATTCTTCTACATTAAGTCACCATCGGGCAAGAGGGAAATTGACTAAAAGTCATATGGATTACTCAGATTACCTCTGTGGTTAGCTTCATTAATAAAGCACTACTGAGCCACAGTGTTACTTTGGCTGCTCTAGTCTGTCTGCTTCTGAAGGTTTTTCTCTGCTTATGATGGACAAATTATCAGGAAGCATGGGAGGGGTGGTTATGCATGTCAGGTGACCAGCAATGCATGGCTAAGTCACTATGTTCATGCACTCTGGAAAAGGCATTAGGACAGGCTTTAAGCAATAAACATTCAGCAATGGTAACTAGATTTTTATCTTGTGTTATTTCAACACATTTATTTTATTTAACAAGGCTTCTGCAGGGCTTCAATTAGGACCTAATTTTTTTAATCTCCTTCCTCTGAAAGATCAGGGATGGCCATGGCTGGAGATGGGACTCTGGAGGAGAAAGGCCAGGACTATGAGGTGGCACTGAACAGTTTATCTGTCAGTGCTTGGCTGGCTGGTTCTTGCTCACATGCTCAGGGTTTAACTGATTGTCATATGTGGGGCTGTAAAGGAATTTCCCACAGGTCAGACTGGCGCTGACCTTAAGGGTTTTTGCCTTCCTCTGCAGCTTGTGGGTATGAGTCACTTGCCAGGATTATCTGGGTCTCTCTCACTTAATCATTTGCCTGCTATTGCAGGGACTGAGATTCACCAGTGCCTGAGGTCCCTCTTAATCTCTGTCAATGGTACATAATAATCTAGTCTCCCTGTGGGCTACAATACTGGGATCTAATTTTGGTTGTTGGCTTTTGTATGCAGGTGCTGGTGGCCTGTACTATAGAGGAGGTCAAACTAGATGATCTGGTGGTCCCCTCTGGCCCTATACTCTAAAACAGGGGTGGGCAAACTTCCTGGCCCGAGGGCCACATCTGGGTGGGGAAATTGCATGCAGGGCCATAAATGTATGGCTGGGACAGGGGTGCAGGAGGGAGTGTGAGGTGTGGGAGAGGGTGCGGCGTGCAGGAAGGGGCTCAGGGCAAAGGGTTGGGGTGCAGGAGAGGTGCGGCAGGGGGCTCAGGGCAGGGGGTTGGGGTGCAGGAAGGGGTTGGGGTGCAGGCTCCGGCCCGGCGCTGCTTACCTTGAGCGGCTCCGGAGCGACAGTGGCACGCAGCGGGGCTAAGGCAGGCTCCCTGCCTGCCCTGGCCCCATGCCGTGCCATTCCCAGAAGCAGCCAGCACCACGTCCCGGGGGGGGGGGGGGGCGGGGGAAAGGGCTCCATGTGCTGCCCTCGCCTGCAGGTACTCTCCCAAAGCTCCCATTGGCTGCGGTTCCCCATTCCCGGCCAATGGGAGCTGTGGGGGGTAGTGCCTGCATGAAAGAGCAGCACACTGTGCCCTCTGCCCTGCACCCCCCCCCGCCCCCGCTCATTCATACAGGGGCTGTAGGGACGTGGTGCCAGCCGCTTCCAGGAGTGGTGCGGGGCCCACGGCGGTGGCTATCCCATGGGCCAATCCAAAACCCTGACGGGCCAGATCCAGCCCACAGGCCGTAGTTTACCCACCACTGCTCTAAAAGATTACTATAAATAAGAAGGAGAGAAAATGGATAAATAGTAAATAAGATGAAGGAAGGGAAAAACCAGAAAGATAGAGGAGTGGGAAGGGGAAGACTACTGAGACAAAAAGGGAGGATAATCTTTTATGTATTTTAGCACGGAGCTTACAGAGTTGTAGATAGAGGTAAGACAGCACTCTTTATAAAACCCTTTTACAATTGGAAAAACTTTGTAGGGAAACTCTAGCAATTTTACCCATGTTATCGGTTTACATATCGCCCTCTGTATACAAAAGGCCCGTACCTGTATCTTGTGTAACTCCTCAATAAAATAAACATTCACACATTAATGTATTCTATTTCCCAGTTTTTTGATCATGTAATAGGAGACCCTCACATAATGCAAGCAAGTGAACAGAGATAAGATGTGAGAAGGGAGGGAAGAATGACAAAGTAGAGAGGAGAAGAGAAACCCAGGAGAGTAAGGAATCCAGGAGAGTAGAGGGTGAAAGAGCATGAAGTCTTATCTAACTGAACTCCCAGACTTGCAGCTTTAAATCACTACTACTCATTATTCTAGTATTATTACCACTCAGTATTCTAGACCAATTACATTTAATATTATAACCCAAAATTACTATAAATTCATGTAATTTCTTCTGTGATTTGGTGATATGAATAATCTACTTAAAATTTAGCTCTCATGTGTTATGTTGTCTCTAGAACCCTTTAATGCAATTAAGCCATATTGCATACAGATGGCTACAGGTACAGTATTCTTTACATATCCCCAGAAGCCATTTCCAAATATATAACTCTTTGTAATAACATGGAACATCTAATTATGAACTTCACAAATTATGAAAGATTTTAAGCTATTCGTGTTTCCAGAGAAGAGAAAAACCCTCTGGGGAGAAGAGGGGAGGAGTAATACAAAATACAATGGTTTGACTTTGATCTTAAAATAGCATCCAAGACAGAGTCATCATTTACTTTGTAAATGCATAAGCCACTGTACAATACTAGGTCAGTGACAAGTTTTCAAGCCCTTTCTGGTGGAGATTATATCAATCTAAAGGCACAAGCACGGACAAACAAAACAAAGACAGACAGACATATAAAGATTATATGAAGGCATTAGGTTCCATTTGTGAGAGGTCACATTCTAGCTTACAACCAAGTCATTATATATATTTATATATATAAAATTATACACACAAAACTTGAAATAAGGTGCAATTTTTAAAAAATTTATTTACTCATTAGTTTCTTCACTGTGGGTTATTAACCCCTGAAACAGCTTACTAAGGTTGCAGTGGATTTACCTTACACAGAAATTTTTTAAATCCAGACTGGATGTTTTTCAAAAAAAGATATGCTTTACTGCAAACAGGAATTAAGGGAAGTCCTCTAGCCAGCGTTATGCAGAATGACAGACCACATGATCATAGTGTCCCTTCTGGCCTTATAATCTATGAATATATACACCCCACACACAACTATAAAGATTTGCTTTCATCCTATCAATCACAGGTAAAATCCTGGCCGCACCAAAGTCCATGAGAATTCTGCCGTTTACTTTAGTAGAGCCGAGATTTTATCTCACTTGCTGATCATATTTATATGGGTTCCTTTCTTTCTTCCAGATACAGCCTATTAGCACACAGCAAAATTTAGAAATGTAGACTACAGATGTTTCTTATTTTACATTTGGCACAAAAGACTCCATAAATTACCTCATGTCTGCTATGCTGGCTCGCTTCCTTGTCTTCATATTCAATGTACTCTTTACCCCACTGTTCCACTTTTGCTCTCAATTCAATCTGATTACTGCAGACTGGGAGTCTTCCTTTTAAATTCAGAGAGCCTATCAGTTAAAAATGGCTTTACTAGACACCTCTCTTTTCATAGCATTAATAATAAAAATATTATAGATTTTGTTTTACACTGTATTTGTGTACACTTCCTACACTGGGCCCTCTGGATATGCAGCCAATTGCTGAAGTCAATTAAATGAGACATATTGTACGTGAACAGCAGAATCCCTTCCCCACCATCAAAAGACCACTCAGACCCCCAAGTCAGTGTACAAATTTAGCCCTTTCCCAGGGTTTGGCTTTACTGATAACTCAAACACACCACCACACCATAAACCTGTGCCCTCTCATCGCCTGGCCATTCCTAGGGTTTCCCTCCATAACCTCCTTCGTCCTAGCACCCTAATTCCTCCTCTTTAAAGAGCCAGTCCCACCTCCCTATATACAGGGTGGAGTGAGTAGTCATGTCTACTACGAGTCAGTCAACAAAACTTCAGTAGCTTTATAGAAGGTTCTCACACTTGCTAACAGAGTGAATCACAGAAGAACTCTTGCCAAGCTGGTGTACTGGACTTGGGGAAAAACAGAATAAAAACACCGGTCATCTTCATTATAAACAAAGGCCTATAAATAACCTTGACTGTAAAGAACAGCCATGTAAAAATGGGATGTAGGAAGTGTATTACAATTGGTCAGTAATCTTCAAATATCAGGTATTTCTATTGAAACGTGAAAGAATTTCCATATTTTTCAACTTCTACACCTGAGTGCAAGGGGCAAAATCCTGGTCCCTTTCAAGTCACTTGGAGCTTTGAGATTGACTCGAATGGGGCCAGAATTTCACCCTACAATTTTAACAAAAACACCAATTTTCTTTACACTTGCTATGGTGCATTTGGAATGAAATCCTTTCCCCAGCACTTAGCCAGAGTAAGTGAACTGGCCACTAGGAAATTTCAAAGGGGGAAAGGGGACATGCATGAAGAAATGCTCCCAAGCTACAGAGCAGGAACAGAATCATTTCAGGACTCCCACTCCACCCCAATAACTGACGTATCCTCTGTGGGCAAGTCCAGACAGGCAAAAAAGGGTGCATTTTTCAATCACATTAGCTTAACAGGATTGAACAGTCCTGTTAAGACACAGGGGAAAACTAGGCTACAACACAGCCAGCTAACACATCTTCAAAACACGTTAGCAGCACTTTAACTGGGTATTCCAATTGCGTTCAACTAAGATGATTTAAACACATGCACTTTTTGTCAAGACAGAACCTTTGAGTCAGCAGCTCCCCTCCAAATCCACTGCATGCCAGCATCTTGGAAGCCCCCACGGAGAAGAGATAAACATTCAGTTTTCCTTTGAATAACAGCGTCAAAGGGTTTGCTTACTTTTAATGGCAAATATTCCCCTTAACCCCACCCAGGCTACCAACAGCTACTTCTTTTCCTCTTCTTTCTCAACTGTTTAATGGCTTTACATACAGTAAAATCTTCTATATGATTTAAATTATGATTCTTCTGGTACAATGATCTTACCAAGTCCTTTTTCTAGTTACATCAAAAGAAGTGGTGCATGAAGTTACAGAACATCATGAATATAAGAGTACAAATGTTAGCCCTATTTTCCATATCAGTTTTGTTAGAGAGATTTTTTAAAAAATAAAGTGGTAAATATTACCACCCTGTGCGATGTCTAGCTAGGTCACCATCCCTTTGAGCTTCTACTCACAGACGCTTTCATCCTTTGATTAATATGAGTCATAGAATTCTGTATAAAGTGAAGTCTCTTTTGCATTAATTCTCAACTATAAAACAAGTCTAAGGATCAGGATTGTCCATACTTATGGATAACTTTGTTGCAGAGCAGGCATCCAAGAAGAGCTGCCATTTTTAAAGAAAAACAATCCTGAAAAGATGCCCAATTTACCCTGAAACACATTTGAAAAAGTTGCGACTTCCAACAGCATCTGGACATGCCCTATTGTAAAAAGGGTGAACCAGACACTAAAAACTGGATAACTGGTGATAAAGTCTCAGACAAGGTTTCTGAGTGACTTAGGAATGATTCTTGCTTGGATACTGCACGTTAAGACTCTTTAATTAAAAGATGAAAATTATGTTTGTAACAAAAATCCTTTTTGCTTATTGGAACATAGATTATATCATATAAGAACTGTCAAAGTATTGAACAAAATGCTAATTTATAAGCCTACCACAAGCTTCCATGCATTATAAATGAATTTGCATTTGGAAATTTCACAGCCTCTGTCACTAAAAGTGCAGGAGGGGAACAAGTGCTCAGTCACTCCATGGCTGGCTTGTTTTCAAAGATACGCAAGGGTTTGGGATTACACGGACAGCTGCAGAAGAGAAAGTGATTAACATCACAAGCCACTCTTCTTTCTCTGGTAACTTCCCAACTCTCTACTACCTGCTGTACAGCCCCTTCTTAAAAAAAATCCTTCCCTTGATCAGGACATTAGTGCCACTCAGTCTTTAGCCTGCCTTTTCTCAGCCAAGGGTTTGTAAAAGCAGTCTTCCCTTATCACTTTAACCCCCATTCATACAATACTATTCTGGACCAATTCCAATCTGCCAGTGCCATTAAAGCTGCTTACTCCCTGGAGTTAACATCATGATCCTTCTTTCTACTGCTCCTCTCTCCTCATTCTCCTTGACCTCCATGTGGGAGTCTGCAGCTAAAGATCTACTTCCTGAAGTCACCAGATGGACTGTAGTGGTGAACCAAATCGGTGTGAAGAGGCTATTGGAAAGACTCATGTAGTTGTAAGATTTGATTCATCCTCCCTCTTGCTACAGGAGTTTGTGCACCAGGTGAAACTTGAGGGACTAGTGCACCTCAACAAAGGAAATTCTTCCCGGGGAGGACAGGTAGCGTATGCACTATTGCACTTTCTACACTGTCCACATGCTTGCCACATGGCAGCAGAGGTCACAGGGGAATGACATCAGGAAGAAGCAGCACCTCCCAGGTCATGCCTCTGGGGGCTACTCAATTGACAAATGCTGGAAAATCAGTAGGATGCTGAATATTCTGGCAGCAGAGCCAGCTGACGGCCAATCAGCTATTTTGGAGAATGTTACCTTGGACCCCACATCCTTAGATCCTTCAGCCTAACCTTACCCCGCAGAGCTGCCTGTGAAATTAATTGTCGGGTGCAGAAGAGCAAACGGCCAGGATCCATACAAGGCTGGTCACAACTCTAAGTAAATTTGCATGAATTTTTCAACCCCCTACTTCTGAGCCTTTATAGGTTCCAGTGATTGAGTGGCTGAGCAAATGCTCTGCAGCGCCTCCTGGCCAGTCTGACCATCCTTAAATTAGCCAGACCACCAGATTAGCAAAAATCTCCCCTATAGAGAAATAAGGGGCCTCTACACCCCTCAAGATTAGGTTCTGCATATTTTCTAATAACTTATATCAGAGGTTCTCAAACTGTGGTCCGCGGACAAGTTTCACTCAGGTGGTCCGCAGATAATTCCCTCTAAGGCATGCGGCTGGGTGGCCGCACATGAGAGAATGAAGGACCACCCACCTAATTAGCGGAGCCGTGCAGGCGTGGTTCCACCCTGGAAAAGACGCACATGTAAGGTGAGGTGGTGGCCTTGGGGAGAAAAGGGTGTGGGTGGGAAGGGACAGCGGCGGCCAGAGAAAGAGGAGACTTTCCCCAGCTCCAGGGCTGCAGCTGCTGGGGAGAGATAGCCCTCTTGCCCAGCCTGGAGCTGGGGCTAGGAAGAAGGGGAGTCTTTCCCCCTCTCCCTCGCCATGGCATGTGTAAGAGTTTTTAGTGTAAACTTTCAGTTCACAGCACAGTTGTGTGTCACCAAACACTTTACGACAAAGGGCAGAGTGCAAAAAAATTCTTCTTAACTACAGCTGTACAAAGTGGGCCACCATAAGAATTAACAAGTGGTTTTAACTCCTCCACTGTTAAGCCTCAGGCAGGTTGCAATGCAAAGACAGGCTTCTAAAGAATGTGGAAGGCAGAACAGTTGATACTGGAGACAAGTGTAGAATTATTCCTCTTCCTATAATAACCTATCCACAACAAACATAATCTGCTTCCAACAATGGCAGCACAACCATTTGTTCCTGTAACTTCAAGTCCTTCCAGAACCATTAGATTTACAAATCTTTTTCATTTGTGCTTTCAAGACAGGTTATCACTATGTTTGGCAGACACATAAGCTTTATCCATACTATCAAAAAAAAAGTGGACTTTTAACACACTAGCTCACTCATGTTAAATGTTAATATCCTAATATAGACCAGGTAAGTGCAGTTTTAACATGTACTAGCTGGTTGAGGTAAATCTTAAGATGCCAGTTAAGATTTGCTTTCACTAGCTAACATTTGTTAAAACTAGTTTGCCTGATTAGTCTATTCCATAATTTTAACATGTTAGTAGTTAACATGAGTTAATAAACACCTGTTTAAACAGATACAGACAGACTTTTCTTACTCTAGACATAGCTGCCCAGGGCAAACCATTAATATATAGTTCTGATTTGTATTGTGAGATGACTTCACTTTATTATTACTTAATCCAATGCTTCTGAGCAGAGTATCTTAAAGAGTCACTTTAGATAGGATTACAAAAAAAAAAAAAAGTAGTCCACTGTCAGATCAGGAGTTTTGAGTGAGAGTATACAATTGAAAAGATTGCAGCCTTCCTTAAATGCCACTGAGTAAGAGAGTATTACTGCTCTTATACTTTTGCATTTTGTAGAACCACTAATTCTTTGCACTCAACCTCTTAAGACATTAGTGTTTTGTAGTACAAATTCACTTGAATATACACAGCTTTAAAATTAATGTTTTGAAAAGCTATAGCTTTGTGGAGAGATGTAAGGAGTTATCAGTAACTACCATTCCAACAAGGAATCTCAGTTTACCTCATCATTATTGAGGGAGAGTAAAGAGATCGCCTCAATGTCCATTCCCATAATTGCCATTCTGAGTTTGTAAACGCCGATAATCATTCATTCCGTAATATGACAATTTTATTTGTCTGGCATAAATATGTATATGATGCCCACTCTATAGGGTGACATTAACTCACCATTTATTGCCCAGCACGCAAAGATAAGCCTGCCTCCTTGCAGGCTTAGAGGACCATCTCATCCTCAGCAGCTGAACTTGAATTACTGATGAGCAAAACTTGTTACAGAAATGAAATGACTGGATCTTTCCCCCCACCCCAGCCTCCCCACCCCCAAAAAGAACTAAGTTAAGTTTTCCCAAGTACTTCTCTCTCTTTGGTACAAACTAAGCACCTAAGTTTCATTAGTGCCACTAGGCAGTTGTGTTCAGAAAGTTATAACACCAGCAAAGCTCACAATGAGTTGCAACCTTATCACAATTTTAATTATGACATCACTAAGTAGGCTGTTTAACTCTTACACATACTAGCTTATGCCTATGATTTAAGTAAGAGAAACAAGGCAGCTCAGGGGTTTGTGGATATGAACTAATCACATTCCTAATGTATTACAAGTCACAAGACTCAGGAAGTTGTTTCTTTACGATGTTAATCACACCCTTAGGAGCTTCCTTATTTCAAGTTTGTTGAGAACGTAGCCAAACCTTATACACCTTCCTCACATACAGAGCCCCATGGCCACAATAATCCAGTTTTGGTTGCTAACTACAGTATGAACACAGATGGTCCCATTTATTTAAGGTAATAAACACACTACAAATAAATCATTAAGCAGTTGTCTAAGTCCCTGCAGCCATTTATATCATACTGAACACACACAGTCTAAGGGAATGATTGTTTGTCTGGTGGATACTGTTGATGCAGATGAACATTTTCACAGCCTGAAGTGCATCATCAATTGCCTACCCAATTCAAACAACAGTCTAGAGGCTTGAGCTTGGGGCTGGGAGTCAGTTTTCAAAACTCCCTGTGTGGTCTTCAGCAAGTTACTAAAAACTCTTGCATCTCAGTTTACCCCTCTGTAAAATAAAGAGAAATTACTTATCTAAACTTACAAGGTTTTTATGAGTAATAATTTTTGCAAAGAGGTCTGAAAGTGACCAACTTAAATTCTAAAAAAAAATTATTATTCGATTTTCAAACAATAGACAAGTGTTAACAGACCTTAGACTGATTTTAGCTTGGCAGCTCTATTTGCCATGGTGTAAATGTTTACCATTTAATCCTTGGATATAAAGGGGCACATAAATTTGTGCACAAGCTAATGTCTACCTTCATTTCAGAATGCAAAATTCTCTTAAACTGCAGAATGAAAACAATTTGGAAACAAAACAGGATGTGAGTGAAGACTTCAAAGACAGCTAGACTTTTGAAATTTTCCAAAGCATTCTGGGTATTTATGTTGTGTATCACTGCAGTTTACCTATAAAGACAATTACTTTACTGGTTCCGGAAAATAAATATGAAAGGAAACAGAATAAGTTATCTAGGTTATACCTGAATATTTAATACAAGGGCCAAATTACTCCGTGGTGTACATTCCAGGAACTGATCTGGCCCATTGTGTTTTAAGAAAGTTAAAATGAATGTATATCTTTCACAGAAAAAAATCTCATGATCCAGTTATATAAAAAGTGATAGGGTTCCACACTGTGTATCTAAGTAGACCATGAGATTTTTCATGAAAAAAGGGGATGGTATTACCCATCAACGTACTTTACTAAAGAAGAATTTTTCCACGTATATAGAATATACTTCTAACAAAATATTATGTTTTCATGGATAAACTATTCTGACTGATTTAATGAGAAGATCTATTATGTGTGTCAACCAATCAAAATGTAATAACAGCTGGTCAATAATGTTGCAGTCTTCAAAACTCTATTGCACCAATGTGCAACAGACAAAAAGATATAAAAATCTATACCAATCAATCACTTGGTCCAAGAGAGATATATAACTGGGGGGAAGAGAGTGGCACACTGTCATAAGACAAAAATCTCCAACTTTGAAAATAATGCTTTGACTTTTGTTTGCCAGTAAGAGACCATTATCTTACGACACCATACCGTTTCAATAGTCTCAGTTTTATTCCTTGTATCAATACAAACAATATCAGATCTGCTAACAGCAGAGTACATTGGCATTCATTATCAATTTCGAATCAGAATGGCTGTGCACCTCTAACTACACTCCTTTCATTTGCTACTGAATACTATTTATGGACACACTTAACTGCAGCAGTTTCTTCAGTCTGTGATGGAAATATTTTTTCAGAGATCAGAACTCAAAGGTTACACTTGACCTTTATCTTCTGTTCACTTTCTAACTAACCATGCTTTTGTAATTCTGTGTTGTGCCAAACTACACATTTGCCTCTTATAGTATATGAAATGCAAAGTCCCTTTTCATTCAACTCAGTTTATTCCAAAAGAACAACACTACGGAGGGGGAGGGGTGGAAAAGGAGGATGGAAATCAGACAGTGAAGTAATTTATAGAATATTGCAGACACTGCTGAGATAAAGATTATCAGAACATGAGTAAACCCTTCATCCATTCATGGACTAAGGGACACCTGACGGTTGATTCAAACAAACACAGAAAAAGAACATACAGTTTAAGTTTAGCCTAAACCAAATGACTTCCCAGTGCAGACACAGTGGGTATGTTTACAACGCAACATAAGATCAGGATGAGTAGAACTCAAGTTAGCAGACCCTGGGTTTGCTAACCTAGGGCTTGAACATTTTACACTCATTTGTAACCCCAGGTTAGGAATTGTTGAATTCTGGGTCCCCAACCAGGGGACCCAGGGTCTACACTGCATTATGCAGCCCCGAGTCCAACCACCCATATCCCAGATTTCCTAGCACCCTCCCAAAACAAGGCTGCTCCAGCCCTTGGTTTGTGGCGCAATGTGGGAAAACTTTATTGTTCAGAGGACAAGGAAATTCCTTTTTTGTACGGCTTGGGTAGGTAGCAACAACTACAAATTTACATCTGAGTTTGATAGTCAGCACATTGCCACAGCAGTGAACTGGTGAATGTCCTTCAGGCCCCCAGCAAAAGAACGAAGGGGACACTCAGATATGATGTGCTCCATCATTTGTGCCTGGTGACCAGAGCCGCATACAGGTGTTTGCCTCATTTCCATTTAAAGAGAATTTGTCCACATCTCCCATGAGATGTCCTTATGCAATTCAATCTGCACCAGTCTTTCTGACATAAATTGAGATCCGGTGGTTCCTCAACAGGATCAATGAGCGGTTTGTTTTGAGCAGTTGAAATGTTCCATGTGACTCTCCATTGAGCCTCAGCATTGAAGTTGGGTGTAAGGGTCTTGATACGGTTCCACAGAGGGTTGCGGGATTTTAATCTTGTCTTTGGCAGGTTCTGCAGGTCATCGTGCAGCGGGATCCTCACGTTTGCATTGACCTGGTTCAGAAAGCGAGATGTCTGAGAAGCTCTTCTAATCTGTGGAGGCTGGATGGGCGATAGGACCGGGAGCCAGTCAACTGGAGCTGATGTGAGCATCACTGACACTATGCGCATCCTATTAGTGATCCTTGAGTATCAAGGAGTTTAGTGCGACTGCTGAGAGACCACACTGGCGTACAATATTCAGCTGCAGAATATACCCACCTCCTTTCCAGTGAACATAGCAATGATTATACTTCCTCAAACCGCCCTAAAAAAGAACAGTCGGCTAGTCCTTCAAATATACCAATTTAATGTAGAAGGGATGTCCCCGGGGAAAAGGACAATGAAATCCAGCCTGTGAGACAGTGGAATACTTTTGGCAGATTCCCAAAGCACAAGTCTCTATTGCAAAGCTATAGAGTTTGAACCCTGAGTCCCAGCTTCACTTAGTCTCAGACCCTTCACTCCCAGTCACTCCTGAGACTGAGCCCTGGCTTAGTACGATTTGTGTATAGACAGAAGGGGGGTGAAGTTTGAGCCTGAGTTTGAATCCTGGGATTAGACTGCAGTGTTCACATAGCCAGTAAGGGCCTGATCCAAAGCCCACTGAAGTGAATGGAAAGACTCCCATTAACATGAAAAGGTTTCATATCTGGCTCTAAGTTTAGTGATCATAACAACTGATATTATACACTGCCCAAGTACTGTTGTTTGTACCACCAGATTTCAAATAATTATGGCCACTTTCTCAAAGCTGCCAAGTTCCTGCAGTTCCAAAGGAATCCACAGGCACTTAGACCTTCCAAAAATTTAGGCCTCCGGCAGTTTTCTCCTTTGATTTTATGTAGGATATGACAACTTTTCCTATCAAAAGAATAGATAACTAGACAAAAGAATAACTAAGCCTTAGCAAATTATGTTAGACATACTTTTAAAAGATTAATAATTCTTGCTACCAGTATAGAAACAGCAACATCTTCTTTCAGATTACCATGAGCACACATTGGACTATTTGTGGAGGTTCAGGCAGTTGCTAGAAATATCTTATATTTTCAAGCAAAAACATGTCAGCTCAAAAGCAAACAATATTGCCATTTAACTATGCCAACTATTTATATACCATTTAATGAAAGAGACAGATGTTTTGCAACCATGTTGCAATTCCAAAATTGAAACTATGCATCTCAGTTTCAAAACTAACACAGTAGGCTGATTTCAATGACATTACTTCCAGTTTACACCAGAATTTAGCCCTACACTTTGACAATGATGTATTAGTCTAGACTAGGGAGCAAAATCATGAGAGCTTTGCTTGAAAAAGAACTGCATGATATTGCTCCCCCTTCTAGAAAACTGTCTAAAGCGCTCTGCAGTCAGACCATTTATTTTATTTGCCAGTAGACAGAGGGCCCAATCCCGAAAGCCCTTGCTCCCATGAGTTGTCCTATTCATGAGATCGATACACTACAAAATCATCTCTAAAAATTCAATTCTAAATATCAATCAATCTGAAAAAGTCTTGCCAATTGTAGAAACTCAGAGTTCAAATGCAGGCCAGAAACAGTTAGAAAAGTTACACTAAAATTAAAGGTCCAAAACAATGTTAAAAAAAACCTGACTAAAACGTTGGTCGTAGTCCAAATCTGAAACAAGAACCACGCATATGGGCAATGACGTCTATCGTTTAGGTCCTCCATCCTCTAGGGTGAATTAAGGAAAAGCAGATTATTTAGATAAAAATCAGGTTTTGTCACCACCTCTATGTTCCAGCTAACTAAATAGCAAATGATACAAAAAAGGGGTATTTGAAAACTACATCTGTATAATCTGTAACAGTTAGTTCTCCTGCAACTGTGGGCAGTTTATATTTCTAACCCTAAATCCAGCTAATTGGAGATATAAAATAACTACTAACGTTGCAAAAGAATGATAGTATTTTCAAGTGCCCTACAGCCACATACAGTGAGTTCCCAGCACTGTGACCAAACCGTTCCACATTAATAATAAAAGATGGGTACTTTACTGGATATAACACAATGTCATTTCAGCAATCAGCGCAAGAAGAATCAAGGGGATCACATAGTGCATTGTTTAATTACAAACAGAGATATACGAAGCATCTAAACACAATGAGCCAGCTTCTTCTCTGGTGGAAATCCATTGATTTCAAGAAAACTGGCCTTCCCTTATTCTCATCCTTTTATCCTTTCACATTCTAAAAACATTTTCAATTGAATTACACCAGTGATGAATTTGGCCAAGATACCATATATCCTGAAAAGTTACACTACCGAAAAAACAACAATTGACCCAGAGCTATCACTATGTTTCCAGTCACTGTACCAGTGCTGCCTCAATTATACCCAGTGACTAAAGATTCATTAACTAGATCACAGACGTGCAATGAGGACTCTTCCTCTAACCCCAAACTTGTCTCTCTCCCTTTGCAGAGAAACAAGTGAGGTGTCTGGTGGGGAAGGGTTTTTTTTTTTTCAGTCGCAGATTTAGAAGTAATTATGATCAACCCTAAATATAGGCCCGAGCTAATTGCATTTACTCAGCTCAAATGGCTCCCTTAAATGCCCCTCTACACAGAGCAGCCTGTCTGCAAACGCACCACCACAAATGAGTTGCCCTGACCTTCTGCCACCTCCCCAAAACTATTATTCTCCCCTCCACCCCCATCCTTTTGCGACTGTTTTTGAAGCACTACACAGAACCGATTGGTTGTGGGCCCGGGGCTGCCCCAAAGCCAGACTTGGGGCATGGAGACCAATCTCCCAGCCATCTGTTTAAACCCGGGAGCGGGGAGAGAAGCGGGGTTTGGAAATGGGTCGCTCTCTGCAAACCCAGCGCGGTGCCCAGATGTCACCAGGCAGCGCGGCGTGCCCGCTGGGCAGGGGCCGCCCAGGAAGGGAGCGGGGCAGGGGGAGGCAGGATCCCGGACGCAGGCAGGGAGGCAGGCAGGGATGCGCGGCGGGCGGGCGGGCTCCTTACCGGCTTTGTAGCTGCGCAAGCCGCCGCCGTCCCCGAGCTCAGGGAGGATCCCGCTGCCCCACATGGCGCCGGGGCCCCGAGCCCAGCAGCACAGCAAACTTCCCCGCCTTGCGCCGCGGGGCCCGGCCAGCAGCGGGCGGACGCGGCCGGGCAGGCGGGCGGGGCGAAGGCGCCAGGCGCTGCGGGCGGGCGGTTACCGGGCCGCTCTGGCCGCGCTGTCTCCCCGCTCCGGCCCGGGGGCAGCCGCGGCCATGGCGCGGGCGGCGCTCGGGCTCTCGCCGCCTCCTCGCGGGGCGCAGCAGCGGCTGGAGCAGCGGCGACAAAACTTGCTTTATGCCGGGGCCGCCGCCGCCGCCTCCACCTCCGCGGCCGGCAGCGGGGCGGGGCCAGGGGCGGGAGCCCAGCAGATGCTGCCGCGTCTCGGGCGCTGAGCCGCCCGCCTAGCCCGGCCTAGGGGGAGGGGGCGCCGGCGGAGCAGCCCAGCGGCCGCGGGGAGTCCTGCGCGCATCGACTGGGGGGTGGGGGGCTGTGTCCGCCCCTCCCAGCTGGTACCCCGCCCCCGCCAATGCATATCTGCCCCTCTAGATTTCCCCGCCTAGGATACCCGCTGTAGCCACTCAGCTATCCCGTATCTCCTCTCTGTGCCTTCCCCCGTGTCCACTCCTGGATTTCATATGTACAGCCTGGGAGCCTTAAAATCCCAGCTGCGTTTCATGGAGCCGTTGCCTTTGTGTTTTTTACAAGACCTCAGAATTATTCAATTTAATTTACCTTACAGGACAAAGAGAACTGGGAGAATCCAGGACTGTATATTCCCAATCCTTCCTCCCACTCCCCAAGCATTTCCACTGCCTTCTGCCCCAAAGATCCCATCTATATTCCTCACATAGTTCATACAGGATCAGGGAGAATTAAAAGGACAGCCGCATGGGTGAAATCTGAATACAGAGGGATCTGAAAACTGATTCCCTCCTGTAACTTCCCAAACTAGTTACCAAGAAGAACCTTGCCAGGTGCATAGAGAGAGTAGCAGTAAAAATTTGGGATGATAGTGGGAGAGGCTAATGACTCATTTGCAGTGTGAGGGTGCACCAATGTATCAGACATTGCCTTAGTCACTCCTTGAGCCCCCTTCCACCTACAGCTAATACAGGCAGACCTGTAACCCCTCCAAAAAGTCCACCATGACTAGCTACTGCCCAGCACAAAGCAGAGGAGCCTACATCTCCTCCCTACTACCTAATATCATGTATAAATAACAATAAATGTACAGAAAAAGGATCTGTGTTATGATGACAAGAACCTACGTTGGGTTCACTCCCAAGCTTGCACTAGAAAGACATTTCAGCTGCCAAATGAAAATGAAAGAAAGCTACAACATTCACAATACACTTGAATCCAACCCCTAAACACTTAGAAGAGTTTATGATAATAATACATGATTACCATCTACTTTTCTGCTTCAAATAGCAGAAGAAAAAATGATGAAGAGCAATAAGAATTGCAACTAATTTGTATTTATTTTAAGAACACTAAAAAGGCCCTCACAAAAATCGCTAAGTACCCTAACAATCACAAATTATGACCATCCAGCAGAAAAAAAATTGCAAATCATGAATTAGCTCTCCCTGAAATAAAAAAAAAAGGGGGAAACAGCTACATCCCCAGAACACAGTTTCTGCCTGCCCCCAAACCCGTCAGAATTCTTCACAACTGGTTGGCATATTCATTCCATTGTTATTGGTTTGCAGGAGATGTTAGAGTAACTGTGTCTCAGCTGGCCCTTCTTTAAATGTACCTCTGGAAAAAAATTTAACCTGACCTCCATCAGAAATACACGTCAATAAACAAGGATGCATACATAGATTGTGGTTGAGAAAAAATATTTTGCTAAAACCAGTGTACATGCTTTATTGTACTCATTCTCACAACAGTAGACCACTACAATCCAGCCAATGGAAGTGACGGATTCAGACACTGTACCCTTTGATGAGCACAGTATAAACGCATAGTAGCCTAAACAAAGGGTCAGATCGAACACTACAGTATGTATTCATTGTGATCAGGAACAGCCAGCATGGATTCACCAAGGGAAGGTCATGCCTGACTAATCTAATCGCCTTTTATCATGAGATTACTGGTTCTGTGGATGAAGGGAAAGCAGTGGATGTATTGTTTCTTGACTTTAGCAAAGCTTTTGACACGGTCTCCCACAGTATTCTTGTCAGCAAGTTAAGGAAGTATGGGCTGGATGAATGCACTATAAGGTGGGTAGAAAGCTCGCTAGATTGTCGGGCTCAACGGGTAGTGATCAATGGCTCCATGTCTAGTTGGCAGCCGGTGTCAAGTGGAGTGCCCCAGGGGTCGGTCCTGTGGCCGGTTTTGTTCAATATCTTCATAAATGATCTGGAGGATGGTGTGGATTGCACTCTCAGCAAATTTGAGGACGATACTAAACTGGGAGGAGTAGTAGATACGCTGGAGGGCAGGGATAGGATACAGAAGGACCTAGACAAATTGGAGGATTGGGCCAAAAGAAATCTGATGAGGTTCAATAAGGATAAGTGCAGGGTCCTGCACTTAGGACGGAAGAATCCAATGCACCGCTACAGACTAGGGACCGAATGGCTAGGCAGCAGTTCTGCGGAAAAGGACCTAGGGGTGACAGTGGACGAGAAGCTGGATATGAGTCAGCAGTGTGCCCTTGTTGCCAAGAAGGCCAATGGCATTTTGGGATGTATAAGTAGGGGTATAGCGAGCAGATCGAGGGACGTGATCGTCCCCCTCTATTCGACATTGGTGAGGCCTCATCTGGAGTACTGTGTCCAGTTTTGGGCCCCACACTACAAGAAGGATGTGGATAAATTGGAGAGAGTCCAGCGAAGGGCAACAAAAATGATTAGGGGTCTAGAACACATGACTTATGAGGAGAGGCTGAGGGAGCTGGGATTGTTTAGCCTGCAGAAGAGAAGAATGAGGGGGGATTTGATAGCTGCTTTCAACTACCTGAAAGGGGGTTCCAAAGAGGATGGCTCTAGACTGTTCTCAATGGTAGCAGATGACAGAACGAGGAGTAATGGTCTCAAGTTGCAGTGGGGGAGGTTTAGATTGGATATTAGGAAAAACTTTTTCACTAAGAGGGTGGTGAAACACTGGAATGCGTTGCCTAGGGAGGTGGTGGAATCTCCTTCCTTGGAAGTTTTTAAGGTCAGGCTTGACAAAGCCCTGGCTGGGATGATTTAACTGGGAATTGGTCCTGCTTCGAGCAGGGGGTTGGACTAGATGACCTTCAGGGGTCCCTTCCAACCCTGATATTCTATGATTCTATGAGACATTCAAGCAAGCAACAAACCCTGTCCTTATGTAACTTCTTGCTGATCCAATGAATTGTTTGTTTTTTAAATGGTAAGCTGATTAACACAAATTATCTTTTATTTTCTTATTTTAACCCATTATGGGGAATCTAATGGTTATAGATTGGACTTCAGCAAAAACACATTGATCTATCTGTCTAGGTGTTTGTAATGTACGTATCACAAAATAGTTTCTAAGCATTCATTCTAGCTAGAGGCTTCTGGGCAAGTGTACATTGGCTAAAAAACAACATAGAATCACAGAAATGTAGGACTGAAAGGGACCTCATTAGGTCACCTACTTCAGTCCATTGCACTGAGGCAGGTCTAAGTATTATCTAGACCCTCCCTGGCAGGTCTTTGTCTAACCTGTTCTTTAAAACCTCCAGAGAGGGAGGTTCCACAATCTCCTTAGGTAGTTTTGTTCCAGTGCTTAAGTACCCTTATAGTTAGGCAGTTTTTCCTCATGTCTAACCTAAAATCTTTCATGTTGTAATTTAAGCCCATTACCTGTTGTCTGTCCTCATGAGATTTTATCATGAGATTACTGGTTCTGTGGATGAAGGGAAAGCAGTGGATGTATTGTTTCTTGACTTTAGCAAAGCTTTTGACACGGTCTCCCACAGTATTCTTGTCAGCAAGTTAAGGAAGTATGGGCTGGATGAATGCACTATAGGGTGGGTAGAAAGCTGGCTAGATTGTCGGGCTCAACGGGTAGTGATCAATGGCTCCATGTCTAGTTGGCAGCCGGTGTCAAGTGGAGTGCCCCAGGGGTCAGTCCTGGGGCCAGTTTTGTTCAATATCTTCATAAATGATCTGGAGGATGGTGTGGATTGCACTCTCAGCAAATTTGCGGACGATACTAAACTGGGAGGAGTGGTAGATACGCTGGAGGGGAGGGATAGGATACAGAAGGACCTAGACAAATTGGAGGATTGGGCCAAAAGAAATCTGATGAGGTTCAATAAGGATAAGTGCAGGGTCCTGCACTTAGGACGGAAGAATCCAATGCACCGCTACAGACTAGGGACCGAATGGCTAGGCAGCAGTTCTGCGGAAAAGGACCTAGGGGTGACAGTGGACGAGAAGCTGGATATGAGTCAGCAGTGTGCCCTTGTTGCCAAGAAGGCCAATGGCATTTTGGGATGTATAAGTAGGGGCATAGCGAGCAGATCGAGGGACGTGATCATCCCCCTCTATTCGACATTGGTGAGGCCTCATCTGGAGTACTGTGTCCAGTTTTGGGCCCCACACTACAAGAAGGATGTGGATAAATTGGAGAGAGTCCAGCGAAGGGCAACAAAAATGATTAGGGGTCTAGAACACATGACTTATGAGGAGAGGCTGAGGGAGCTGGGATTGTTTAGCCTGCAGAAGAGAAGAATGAGGGGGGATTTGATAGCTGCTTTCAACTACCTGAAAGGGGGTTCCAAAGAGGATGGCTCTAGACTGTTCTCAATGGTGGCAGATGACAGAACGAGGAGTAATGGCCTCAAGTTGCAGTGGGGGAGGTTTAGATTGGATATTAGGAAAAACTTTTTCACTAAGAGGGTGGTGAAACACCGGAATGCGTTGCCTAGGGAGGTGGTGGAATCTCCTTCCTTGGAAGTTTTTAAGGTCAGGCTTGACAAAGCCCTGGCTGGGATGATTTAACTGGGAATTGGTCCTGCTTCGAGCAGGGGGTTGGACTAGATGACCTTCAGGGGTCCCTTCCAACCCTGATATTCTATGATTCTATGATTCAATGGTTAAGGAGAACAATTTATCACTCTCCTCTTTATAAGCGCCTTTTATGTGCTGGAAGACTGTTATGTCCTCCCTCAGTCTTCTCCTCTCCAGACTAAACAAACCCATTTTTTAAGTCTTTCCTCATAGGTCATATTTTGTAGACCTTTAATCATTTTTTGTTGCTCTCCTTTGGACTGTCTCCACTGGAAGAATTACTTCTCATGTCTTGCTTACAACACTCTTGTTAATATATCCCAGAATAATGTTCGGTTTTTTTGCAAGAGTATTATATTGGTGACTCATACTTTGTTTGTGATCCACTATAACCCCCAGATCCTTTTCCACAGTACTCCTTCCTAGGAAGTCATTTCCATTTTGTATTTGTGCAATTGATTATTCCTTCCTAAGTGAATACTTCACATTTATCCTTATTGAATTTCATCCTCTTTATTTCAGACTATTTCTCCAGTTTGTCCAGATCATTTTGAATTCTCATCCTGTCCTCCAAAGTGCTTGCAATCCCTCCCAGTATGGTATCATATGCAAACTTTACAAGTGTACTCTCTATGCCATTATCCAAATGATTTAAAGTGCAAATACTAAAATTGGCAGATGTCTAACTCAAAAAGAACTCCTGAATACACTCAAATCACCTCCCTTCAGTAAAGTTTTGAGTGATACAATACTGATAAGCTTTGCAGCCTTGAAAGGCAACAAACTTGGGTTTGGGCAGATCTATGAGGGAAGCTAAATCCTGGACCTACCATCAAACCATGAGAATGTCCAATCCCCCCCCCCCCCGGCCCCAGCCTTACTCCTGTGTTCAAGTCAAAGGACAGTTACAAGAGCATATAGGTAATCTTAAATGTTGGGATGGTGCATAAGTAGCAAGCTGCTTTCTAATACATACAAGATCCAAAATTATGCAGTGGCACTGATTCAAATGCTCTTAAAGAACTTTTCTACATACTGCCTTTGAGAGAACAACTAATGTTTTTATCTGTATGTTCTGTACTTTGGTTCAGCACTTGTACTTAACTCAGTTAGAAGAAGGCAATGTGGATTTTAAACAGGCTATTTTTTTTAACATCAAGTAAAGACTGTGGAAGAAAAATCTCCCCTAGGAGAAGAAAGATACCAAACTGGAGTGAAGCTTGAGAGTTTCTGACCCTACAACACAGTGCAGAGGCACAAAGCCACAGACTTTTTGACCAGGTGGAAATATGACTGGGAAAAGGTGTGATGACCGTTCTTTCATATCATGACATATGTATAAGGTGCTTTTGTGAATCTGTTATTTACTTCCCTTTAACAGTAGCTTCTCAGAATCCTGAGCAGATCATAGAAAAGGAGCTGTAAGAAGGAACAGTAAAGGTGGTACAAGACACACCACTGGATTGACTTCATTCACTTCAGTGGGAGTTTGAGTATTAGGCTCAAAGTGTTTCCCCATGTTTTGAGGAATCTGAGTTGGTGCATCTGTACTTTTTTTTTCTTGGTGTGTGAGGGGGAAACAGTATAATTGTACATATTTGGAATTAAGCATTAACCTGCTATCACCTGAGTCATTAGAATCCTTTTGACAAGATTCTGATTTATAGTCCCTGAATTTAATTACCAGTGCCTCTTTTACTACTTATCTGAGAATATCAGTCTAGAAACTAAGCCAAATTAAAGTCAGTGCATAAATTTGGCTCCGTAATCCATTACTCACTCCCTAATAAAGTCTGTTTTCCTCTTTGCTGCATACACACAGTCCTGGATACTCTGTACCATAATACAAGGTCTCAAAATAAATTATTTTTTTAAGTTCTCAAAAACTTCATAGAAAACCTATGCTGCTAAATTAATTGAACCTCCTGCACAGGGGAGGCTGAGTTAGTTAATGCGGTTAAAGCCAGCATTAACTCCCACATGGATTTCAGCTTGGAAATGTTTGGAGTCTTCAGGACACTATGCCATTAAGTATGGCTGCATCCCAACTCCCCTCATTCTTAGCAGGCCCATCCCCATCATCCCACATAGCCATAACTGCAGAGCTCATGGGCTAGAAGGAGAATATGCTGTGTGGGCTCTGGTGTTTATTTTCATTTGCTCCTCTGCACATCTCACAGGGCCTGTCCATGCAAGGATAAATGTGGCCTTTTTAAAAACATGTTTGTTAATACATTTTAAAACTTACTGTAGACAGAGAAAGTTGTCTTGATCAGCTAATACATGTTATAGTGGGGACCTTATGCTCCTCTTTGGTTACAAAACAACCAGCTGATATGTTAAAATACCCCTTGCCCTGTCTATAGTAAGGTTTTAAAATGAGTTAGCTAACACCTATTAAGAAGACCCATTTCTCCTAGTGAACATAGGCCCACAGAGGGTGCTTGGGACCAAAGGTAGAATATTGTCAGATTGCAGTTTGACAATTTAAAAAAATGCTACTGTTTGCCAGAAGCTGGGAATGGGCAACAGGGGATGGATCACTTTATGATTAACTGTTCTGTTCATTCCCTCTGAAGCACCTGGCATTAGCCACTGTCAGAAGACAGGATACTGGGCTAGATGGACCTTTGGTCTGACCCAATATGGCCATTCTTATGTGCTTATGTACCATGAAGACTTTTGTTTGCTTGATTACAACATACTATTGCTTCAAGTAAAATACCAATCCATATTATATTTAGGTCAACTAAAATATTCCTGGTTTCAGCATAGCAGCTGTGTAAGTCTGTATCCGCAAAAAGAAAAGGAAGACTTGTGGCACCTTAGAGACTAAAAAATTTGAGCATAAGCTTTCGTGAACTACAGCTCACTTCATCAGATGCCACAAGTTCTCCTAAAATATTCCTGTTTCATTTCCCAGCTTGCTTGACAATGGTGCTGTAGGGAAAAGTTGTACATTTCTATCTTAAAATGTAAAATCTAAATAAAATGTTAAAAAAAAGCATAAAGCAGTTTAATGACCAGCACTTTGTCAGTTTCTAAAAGCCTAAAATCCACATCTGGATTTTTGCATGTCCCAAAGTATCAGAGAATTCAGATCTAGGGTTTTGGGACCATCTATAGATTTTAACTTTTGTCTTCACATTTTTTGTTCCTCTAAGGAATAAAATATAGAGCAGTATTACAAAGGGGCTCCAGCCTTGAACTCCCATTAAATTCAGTTAAAATTTTGCCTACCTCAGGGTTGCCCTGAGTGCAGTTTATTCACCAACTCAAGTGGAGTATAAAACAATATGTGTAATGAGTGGGAAAGAAAAGATGTAACCTTATTACTGACTTATGCAGGGGTGGAAGCAGGCCCAGCCCAAGTATAATTGTTGTGGAATGTACTGCTACAGACAATGAATGGGCCTGACTTCTTATGATCTGGAACTGAAAACCTCCTCCCTACCCCGCTCCAGGATTTTGTGACCAAAAACCTCCTCCTTTGTGGCAGAAAACAAGAGAAACAATCATAGAAAATAACAGTGAAGTGCTGGTGCTAAGGAGATGTTACTCCACTAATATCGTATTAAACTGATTTGTAAGTGGATTCACACATCACATACTTGATTTTTTTTTCCTGAATAGAGATAGAATGTTATAAACTGTCAAACTGCAATCTGACAAGTAACAGCAGCACTTTTCTTTTAGTAAAACCCTTCATCTGCTGTGCATTAATTCTACATACTTGCTTCCAAATCTAATAGAATTATCTTCTTTAACAAGCCAATGCTAAATACCTAGCTATTGTTCAACCAGAATACAGATAATTTCTAGTATTGTACTAGACCGTGAAACTCCTTTTTATTCTGTCAAAAGCTATAGACAGCACTATTTCTGCAAAAAGTCTATACTGGGAATGATTGACATTAAAATGACAATTTGCTTTTCTATTCCTCAGTTACTTCTTTTCTATGTTTTTCTGTGAGAGCAATACAGCGGTGCACAGACAATCCAGGAAGTTTTTGGAAAATGTAGGGGACAATTTCCTGGTGCAAGTACTGGAGGAACCAACTAGGGGCAGAGCTCTTCTTGACCTGCTGCTCACAAACTGGGAAGAATTAGTAGGGGAAGCAAAAGTGGATGGGAACCTGGGAGGCAATGACTCTGAGATGGTCAAGCTCAGGATCCTGACACAAGGAAGAAAGGAAAGCAGCAGAATACGGACCCTGGACTTCAGAAAAGCAGACTTTGACTCCCTCAAGGAGCTGATGGACAAGAGCCCCTGGGAGAATAACATGAGGGGGAAAGGAGTCCAGGAGAGCTGGCTGTATTTTAAAGAATCCTTATTGAGGTTACAGGAACAAACCACCCCGATGTGTAGAAAGAATAGTAAATATGGCAGGCGACTAGCTTGGCTTAACAGTGAAATCCTTGCTGATCTTAAATACAAAAAAGAAGCTTACAAGAAGTGGAAGATTGGACAAATGACCAGGGATGAGTATAAAAATATTGCTCGGGCACGCAGGAGTGAAATCAGGAAGGCCAAATCACACCTGGAGTTGCAGCTAGCAAGAGATGTTAAGAGTAACAAGAAGGGTTTCTTCAGGTATGTTGGCAACAAGAAGAAAGTCAAGGAAAGTATGGGCCCCTTACTGAATGAGGGAGGCAACCTAGTGACGGAGGATGTGGAAAAAGCTAACGTACTCAATGCTTTTTTTGCTTCTGTCTTCACGAACAAGGTCAGCTCCCAGACTACTGCACTGGGCAGCACAGCATGGGGAGGAGGTGACCAGCCCTCTGTGGAGAAAGAAGTGGTTCGGGACTATTTAGAAAAGCTGGACGTGCACAAGTCCATGGGGCCAGATGCGTTGCATCCGAGAGTGCTAAAGGAGTTGGCGGATGTGATTGCAGAGCCATTGGCCATTATCTTTAAAAACTCATGGCAATCGGGGGAAGTCCCGGACGACTGGAAAAAGGCTAATGTAGTGCCCATCTTTAAAAAAGGGAAGGAGGAGGATCCTGGGAACTACAGGCCAGTCAGCCTCACCTCAGTCCCTGGAAAAATCATGAAGCAGGTCCTCAAGGAATCAATTCTGAAGCACTTAGAGGAGAGGAAAGTGATCAGAAACAGTCAGCATGGATTCACCAAGGGCAAGTCATGCCTGACTAATCTAATAGCCTTCTATGATGAGATAACTTGCTCTGTGGATGAAGGGAAAGCAGTAGATGTGTTGTTCCTTGACTTTAACAAAGCTTTTTACATGATCCCCCACAGTATTCTTGCCAGCAAGTTAAAGAAGTATGGGCGGGATGAATGGACTATAAGGTGGATAGAAAGCTGGCTAGATTGTCAGGCTCAACGGGTAGTGATCAATGGCTCCATGTCTAGTTGGCAGCTGGTATCAAGTGGAGTGCCCCAAGGCTCAGTCCTGGGGCCAGTTTTGTTCAGTATCTTCATAAATTATCTGGAGAATGGTGTGGACTGCACCCTCAGCAAGTTTGCAGATGACACTAAACTAGGAGGAAAGGTAAATACGCTGGACGGTAGGGATAGGATACAGAGGGACCTAGACAAATTGGAGGATTGGGCCAAAAGAAATCTGATGAAGTTCAACAAGGACAAGTGCAGAGTTCTGCACTTAGGATGGAAAAAATCCAATGCACCACAACAGACTAGGGACCGAATGGCTCGGCAGCAGTTCGGCAGAAAAGGACCTAGGGGTTACAGTGGACGATAAGCTGCATATGAGTCAACAGTGTGCCCTTGTTGCCAAGAAGGCCAATGGCATTTTGGGATGTATAAGTTGGGGCATTGCCAGCAGATCGAGGGACGTGATCATTCCCCTCTATTCGACACTGGTGAGGCCTCATCTGGAGTACTGTGTCCAGTTTTGGGCCCCACACTACAAGAAGGATGTGGAAAAATTGGAAAGAGTCCAGCGGAGGGCAACAACAATGATTAGGGGACTGGAACACATGACTCATGAGGAGAGGCTGAGGAAACTGGGATTGTTTAGTCTGCAGAAGAGAAGAATGAGGGGGGATTTGATAGCTGCTTTCAACTACCTGAAAGGGGGTTCCAAAGAGGATGGCTCTGGACTGTTCTCAGTGGTAGCAGATGACAGAACAAGGAGTAATGGTCTCAAGTTGCAGTGGGGGAGATTTAGGTTGGATATTAGGAAAACTTTTTTACTAGGAGGGTGGTGAAACACTGGAATGTGTTACCTAGGGAGGTGGTGGAATCTCCTTCCTTAGAAGTTTTTAAGGTCAGGCTTGACAAAGCCCTGGCTGGGATGATTTAATTGGGGATCGGTCCTGCTTTGAGCAGGGGGTTGGACTAGATGACCTCCTGAGGTCCCTTCCAACCCTGATATTCTATGATTCTATGTGAACAACATAAGTTTTTCCCCCCAAGAGTACAATCTTCTGAAGTGGACTATTTGAGTAGTGTACAAAATTTTAAGTCTGACCTTCACATCATCGTAGAAACCCAAAAGCAAATTATTTCTGGTTTAGAGAAAAGTGATTCAAATACAAAGTGATATATTTAACCCAGTACAGGTGGGATTATAATTAAAAACAAACTAGCTCACCCCGTAAACACATCCCAACAGAAATAAACAGAGATTGGCCTGTGAAAGGCTGAATCACTCCACTGGGTCCATTCTGTGTGCTGTACTGCACCAACAGCAAGCTGCATCAACCCATATTGACAAAATGTGCATTGTGGAAAAAGGTGTTTACATAATTGTTCTGACTTTTTCTATAAGGAAATTGAACTGGATATCTTACATATTGTTACCCCTATTTAAACCCAAGCACCTACTTGAAGTTTGGGGCTTTGAAGGTAGTTGCAATTGGGAGAAGAAATTGACAACTGAGTCTGGTATTTTCTTTGATGCAATCTTTTTTTATTTACAAGGAATGTACAAAGTCCTGCTTCTCTGAATGTAAGAGGAACCACAACCAGGGGATATTATCTTGCTTATGGGCCCTAGCCTCTTTAGCTAGCACCAGACCCAGGCTTCTCTCAGGGTCACATTGTGCTTCCAGGCTCCTGCCTGGCTTAATTTCTTGCTCTTCCTTAATTTAGGTTGATGTAGAAATCGGTCAGGGACAAATCCACATCCCTGAGCTCAATAGCTGTGGCAACCTAACCTCCAGTGTAGACACTGCTAGGTTGATGGAAGATTGCTTCCACTGACTAGCTACCATCATTTAGGAAAATGATGTTACTACAGTGATGGAAAAAACTTCCATCACTCTAGGCTGCATCTTCACTCGGAGGTTATGTCAGCACCCCTATAGCACTGTATATATGCCACTATAGTCCCCATAGACATACCCTTAGTCTCTCAATTTCTTGCCTGTCCCACTTCCAATTCTCCCTTTCAACCCCCACTACTTGTCTTTTTCACAGCCACACCCTCCTGGTCAGAACAAAAACTAGTAGACCTCCCCTACCCATACCATTCTGATTTCTGGGCAGAATCTATTAGGTCTTGTTTTAGATGGGGCCCCTTAACTGTCTCTCATAACTATTTTTGAGGGAAGAGCATGTTCACACATCAGTTTCAATGAAGTTTTAACTCAATCCATAACAAGATTTAACTCAGCTCATAACAGTACGAAAAAACACAAATATATTGGACCTATCTATTTGTGTCAAAGCAGCTAACAGAATGTTAGGAACCATTAAAAAAGGGATAGTTAAAATACAGACAATATAATGCCCCAATATAAATCCATGGCACACCCACACCTGGAATACTGCATGCAGTTCTGGTTGCCCCATCTCAAAAAAAGATATATTAGAAATGGAAAAGGTACAGAGAAGGGCAACAAAAATGATTATGGGTACGGAACAGCTTCCATATGAGGAGAGATTAAAAGGACGGACTATTCAGCTTGCAAAAGAGACGACAAAGGGGAAGATATGATAGAGGTCTATAAAATCATTAACAGTGTGGAAAAAGTGAATAAGGAAGCATTATCTACCCTTCACATAACACAAGGACCAGGGGTCACCCAATGAAATAGGCAGTGAGTTTTAAAACACACAAAAGGAAGTACTTCTTCACACAATGCACAGCCAACCTGTGGAACTTATTGTCAGAGGATGTTGTGAAGGCCAAAATTATACCTGCATTCAAAAAAAAAGAATTAGATAAGTTCATTGATGTACTTGTCCTCTGTGACTATTAGCCAAAATGGTCAGGGATGCAACCCCATGTTCTGGGTGTCCCTAAGCTTCTGAGAGTGTCAGATGCTGGGACTGCCCGACAGCGGATGGATCACTTGATAATTGCCCTTGGAAGCATCTGGTATTGGCCACTGTCAGAAGACAGGATACTGGGCTAAAAGGACTTTTGGTCTGACTCAGTGTGGACATTCTTATGGCCTAATTCTCCTTTGCCCTTCACCTTATGTAGTCATTTTTACCAGTACAAATTGGGTATAAAAATTCAGAATTTCCATGTTGCCAAAGCTCAGGATTTGTCAGTAGTAACACAATATTTGGTGTTTTTCTTAAACTCCCAGAATCAGGTTATTAGATAGGAATCTCAGATTTCAGGTTCTCTAGGATTTTTTTTTTTAGTAACTTTCTAGTTCTCACAGTTGCAGAAAAAACTTTGAAAATGTGAATCTTAAATGTATTGCCAGAAAACAAATAAATAAAAAAACACCTTTGGATTCTAAGTCACAAGATTTTAGATTCAGTCTAAACGGAATTCCAGTGTCATAGATTCAAACATTACGTGGAAAAATATTTAAGTAACAGGCTCATGGGCTTTATGACAGGAGCATTGGTACTGCAAGACAAGGGAGAATGTGTTTGCTTCAGAATGAGGAGTCTGGATCGGGGAAGTAATTAGTACAGCTGGTCAGGAATTTCCCATCAAATGTACCCTACTTTCGACGTCTCTGACTCAAGGAATATTTCCAACACACCTCTGAACAGCATACTAACCCACAGAGACCTTCCTACCAACACTACAAAAAGAAGAATTCTGGGTGGACTCCTCCTGAAGGTCGAAACAACTGACTGGACTTCTACACAGAGTGCTTCCACCGACATGCACGGGCTGAAATTGTGGAAAAGCAGCACCACTTGCCCCATAACCTCAGCCATGCAGAACACAATGCCATCCACAGCCTCAGAAACAACTCTGACATCATAATCAAAAAGGCTGACAAAGGAGGTACTGTCATCATCATGAATAGGTCAGAATATGAACAAGAGGCTGCTAGGCAGCTCTCTAATACCACATCCTACAAGCCATTGCTTTTGGTAACCCCCAGTGGGATCAGAGGGTTACCAAAAGCAACTACAACATCTGCTCAAGAAACACCCTGAAAAAGCACAAGAACAAATCTGCACAGACACACCCCTCCCTGACCAGAGGTATTTTGTCTGCTACCCAAGATCTATAAACCTGGATGCCCCATCATCTCAGGCATTGGCACCCTGACAGCAGGATTGTCTGGCTATGTAGACTCTCTCCTCAGGCCCTACGCTACCAGCACTCCCAGCTATCTTCGATACACCACTGACTTCCTGAGGAAACTACAATCCATTGGTGATCTTCTAGAAAACACCTTCCCGGCCACTATGGATGTAGAAGCCCTCTACACCAACATTCCACACAAAGATGGACTACAAGCTGTCAGGAACAGTATCCCCGATAATATCATGGCAAACCTGGTGGCTGAACTTTGTTGTAATTTTGGTGGTTGTGTTTGGTGGTTTTGTCCTCACCCATAACTATTTCACATTTGGGGACAAGGTATACCTTCAAGTCAGCAGCACTGCTATGGGTACCCGCATGGCCCCACAGTATGCAAACATTTTTATGGCGGACTTAGAACAACACTTCCTCAGCTCCCATTCCCTAATGCCCCTACTCTACTTGCGCTACATTGATGACATCTTCATCATTTGGATCCATGGAAAAGAAGCCCTTGAGGAATTCCACCATGATTTCAACAATTTCCTCCCACCATCAAGCTCAGCCTGGACCAGTCCACACAAGAGATCCACTTCATCGTTTATTAGTTCTGTAGTGTCCACGGTCACATAACCACCACCCTATACTGGAAATCTGCTGACCGCTATACTTATCTACATGTTTTCATCCAGACCACACCACACGATCCATTGCCTACAGCCAAGCTCTAAGATACAACCGCATTTGCTCCAACCCCTCAGACAAACACCTACAAGATCTCTATCAAGCATTCTTACAACTACAATACCCACCTGCTGAAGTGAAGAAACAGATTGACAGAGCCAGAAGAGTACCCAGAAGTCACCTACTACAGGACAGTAGTAAAGTAACAGAATGCCACTAGCTGTCATCTTCAGACCCCAACTAAAACCTCTCCAACGCATCATCAAGGATCTACAACCTATCCTGAAGGACGACCCATCATTCTCACAGATCTTGAGAGACAAGCCAGTCCTTGCTTACAGACAGCCCCCCAACTTGAAGCAAATACTCACCAGCAACCACACAACAAAAACACTAACCCAGGAACCTATCCTTGCAACAAAGCCCATTGCCAACTCTGTCCACATATCTATTCAGGGGACACCATCATAGGGCCTAATCACATCAGCCACATGATCAGAGGCTCGTTCACCTGCACATCTACCAATGTGATATATGCCATCATGTGTCAGCAATGCCCCTCTGCCATATACATTGGCCAAACCGGACAGTCTCTACCGAAAAGAATAAATGGACACAAATCAGAGGTCAAGAATTATAACATTCAAAAACTAGTCAGAGAACACTTCAATCTCCCTGGTCACTCGATTACAGACCTAAAAGTGGTAATACTACAACAAAAAAGCTTCAAAAACCAACTCCAACGAGAAACTGCTGAATTGGAATTAATTTACAAACTGGACCCCATTAAATTAGGCTTGAATAAAGATTGGGAGTGGATGGGTCATTACACAAAGTAAAACTATTTCTCCATGCTTATTTTCCCCCCTACTGTTACTCACACCTTCTTGTCAACTGCTGGAAATGGGCCATCCTGATTATCACTACAAAAGGGTATTTTCCCCTCTTGCTGATAATAGCTCACCTTAACTGATCACTCTCATTATAGTGGGTATGGTAACACCCATTTTTTCATGTTCTCTGTGTGTGTGTGTGTGTGTGTATATATCTTCCTACTGTATTTTCCATTGCATGCATCCGATGAAGTGGGTTTTAGCCCACAAAAGCTTATGCTCAAATAAATTTGTTAGTCTCCAAGGTGCCACAAGTATGCCTCGTTCTTTCAACAGCAAGAAAATCCATATTTTGCAGATTTTTGATTTTATATTGGGCAAATCAAAACATATTTCATTTCAAGTCAGATGACCAAAAATGTTTAGATTCACTCACTCTATAAAGTATGGGGGGGGGGCAAGGCCTATCTTATAGCACAGTTTTTGCTTTTGCTGAGCCACTCATACCCTAGGATAAAACTCTGTCTGAGCGCTCTCTCAGAATCCAGGAAAGCAATTTCCAGTATGGTTAAGTTGTTTTATTTTAACCCGCCTTAACAAAACAATCAAATCCTTTCAGACTTTTCCCTCAAAAGTCTTTGCAGGCTGAATAGTCCCTTCCCCAAATCTTTCCCTTGCACCAATAACTTCAGCAACCCAAAATTCCCTGGTTCTTGCTTTTGTAATAAAGAACTACACAGTCTCCCTACTATCTATTTGGTTTCTGGAGCAATTCCTCTCTGCAGTAACTCTAGTAGCAGTCCATTGGGAGCACAGCCCCTTGGCTTTCTGGAGGGTGTTACAGGCTCCCCACTCCATTTCCTGCTGCAGGGGTGCTGGAACAATTTTTATTGTGGTGGAGCTGAGAGCCACTGAACCAACTGTAAAGTCTGTATATAATGGAAACCATTTCAAGTTAATGGGTGCTGCAGCACTCCTAGTTTCAGCACCTATGTCCTGCTGCCTTCTTTTATAGGGATCAGGTACTTAAGTTTAGTTCTTTTTTCAGGTGCAGCAGGTGGGGTTAATCAGCCAGCAGCAGACCTCTGATCCCAGAGGAATGGTATCCCTGATACCTTCACACACCACATTGAAACCTTTTGTTTTGGGTCACTTACTGTGACATTAATCTGGGTCCACCTGTGCTGCTGTATTACCTCAGGGGAGTTGTCATTCACATGCATTGTGGTCACGAGGCTCCCATAGTATACCATAGTGGTTCAACCAGAGATGAGACCACGGTGCCTCATAGGAGATGTAGTTCAGTCAGCTACCTTTGCAAACTGAGGAGAACGAAGCCATGAGACACACAAACTACAACTCTCACGAGGCACCACACCAGCCCAAGCAGACACAGTTCAATGTCAAACTGAGCCAAAACGAAACATTTCAGTTCTGGAATGTTATATGAAAAAATAAAAATTCTGATATTTCAGCTTTTTGCCCTGATTCAGGATGAAAACAAATGTTAATTTATCAGCGTTTCCTTGGGAGGTCGAAATTCTCATTTTTGACCAGCTCTAATCACTGGAAATGTTTGGATTTTAAATTGGATGAGATGCAGTATTACTTCTGCATGAGCTGGTTTGCATTTACTTCACACAGGTAAAAATGACTCACAAAAGGACAAGCCAATGGAGAGTGAGTGCCTTCATATTGCAAAACTCTGATGTTGCAAGTGCTCTACAAAAGGTGGAACCTCTGCACCCACATGGAACAACTTTCATATTAGGGGCTTAAAATAGCAAAGGCTAAGGGTTTAGCATTTTGTATTTAAAATCTTGATTTTTAAAATAAAACCTACAGCACGCACTTCCTGGTTTTATAAATTGAAACAGAGGATCAGATCATTAATCCGGTCAGTTGCTTTTCTGTTTCCAAGGGTGGACGTTAAGGGACGGAGCGTGTTTTCTTTGTTCCACCCAAAATGGTCATGGAACTCTATGGACATTTGAGAGGTCAAGCAACACTAAGTGATCCTTCAGAGGAAGGCAAGAAAAATACCGTAATGCAACTGGCAAGTATTATCATGTACTAGTACATCAGAGTGGAAATTCTTTCTGAATGCCTGTCACTATCAGCTTTATAGCCTGAAGCTTGGGATTTGTTTACCCCAAACCTAGACAAAATAACTACAAATATTAGTCCATTGACCTTAAAGACTAACATTTATTTGGGCATAAATTTTGTTAGTCTTTAAGGTGCCATCAGACTCCTCGTTGTTTTTGTGGATACAGACTAACACAGCTACCCCTCTGGTACAAATTTTAGTTGTCAGAGAGTTATCCAGCCACTTGTATTTGAGCCAAAACCAATCTTGCTGCATCACTGAAGTCAAGCTTACACTAGCTCTGAATTTGACCTATTAACTCTGTTTTCTGCGGACAGTAAATTAAATGGGCCAATTACTGATTAGGAAGTATTTCCTTCAACTTGTTTTAAATATAAATGCCATGAACTTTATCAAGTCCCCACCACAACTTGGTCTTGTATTACTGGACAATATAAAATGGAATGACAGATCAGTGTTTAATATGTCTTTCATAATCTTAAATATAGTAATGCAACCATATTGACTACTGATGTTACTTCTGATTTATACTGGTGTAACTGAGAGGAAAGTGTGGGCCCCTTACTGAATGAGGGAGGCAACCTAGTGACAGAGGATGTGGAAAAAGCTAATGTACTCAATGCTTTTTTTGCCTCTGTTTTCACTAACAAGGTCAGCTCCCAGACTGCTACGCTGGGCATCACAAAATGGGGAAGAGATGGCCAGCCCTCTGTGGAGATAGAGGTGGTTAGGGACTATTTAGAAAAGCTGGACGTGCACAAGTCCATGGGGCCGGACGAGTTGCATCCGAGAGTGCTGAAGGAATTGGCGGCTGTGATTGCAGAGCCATTGGCCATTATCTTTGAAAACTCGTGGCGAACCGGGGAAGTCCCGGATGACTGGAAAAAGGCTAATGTAGTGCCAATCTTTAAAAAAGGGAAGAAGGAGGATCCTGGGAACTACAGGCCAGTCAGCCTCACCTCAGTCCCTGGAAAAATCATGGAGCAGGTCCTCAAAGAATCAATCTTGAAGTACTTGCATGAGAGGAAAGTGATCAGGAACAGCCAGCATGGATTCACCAAGGGAAGGTCATGCCTGACTAATCTAATCGCCTTTTATCATGAGATTACTGGTTCTGTGGATGAAGGGAAAGCAGTGGATGTATTGTTTCTTGACTTTAGCAAAGCTTTTGACACGGTCTCCCACAGTATTCTTGTCAGCAAGTTAAAGAAGTATGGGCTGGATGAATGCACTATAGGGTGGGTAGAAAGCTGGCTAGATTGTCGGGCTCAACGGGTAGTGATCAATGGCTCCATGTCTAGTTGGCAGCCGGTGTCAAGTGGAGTGCCCCAAGGGTCGGTCCTGGGGCCGGTTTTGTTCAATATCTTCATAAATGATCTGGAGGATGGTGTGGATTGCACTCTCAGCAAATTTGCGGACGATACTAAACTGGGAGGAGTGGTAGATACGCTGGAGGGGAGGGATAGGATACAGAAGGACCTAGACAAATTGGAGGATTGGGCCAAAAGAAATCTGATGAGGTTCAATAAGGATAAGTGCAGGGTCCTGCACTTAGGACGGAAGAATCCAATGCACCGCTACAGACTAGGGACCGAATGGCTAGGCAGCAGTTCTGCGGAAAAGGACCTAGGGGTGACAGTGGATGAGAAGCTGGATATGAGTCAGCAGTGTGCCCTTGTTGCCAAGAAGGCCAATGGCATTTTGGGATGTATACGTAGGGGCATAGCGAGCAGATCGAGGGACGTGATCGTCCCCCTCTATTCCACATTGGTGAGGCCTCATCTGGAGTACTGTGTCCAGTTTTGGGCCCCACACTACAAGAAGGATGTGGATAAATTGGAGAGAGTCCAGCGAAGGGCAACAAAAATGATTAGGGGTCTAGAACACATGACTTATGAGGAGAGGCTGAGGGAGCTGGGATTGTTTAGCCTGCAGAAGAGAAGAATGAGGGGGGATTTGATAGCTGCTTTCAACTACCTGAAAGGGGGTTCCAAAGAGGATGGCTATAGACTGTTCTCAATGGTAGCAGATGACAGAACGAGGAGTAATGGCCTCAAGTTGCAGTGGGGGAGGTTTAGATTGGATATTAGGAAAAACTTTTTCACTAAGAGGGTGGTGAAACACTGGAATGCGTTGCCTAGGGAGGTGGTGGAATCTCCTTCCTTGGAAGTTTTTAAGGTCAGGCTTGACAAAGCCCTGGCTGGGATGATTTAACTGGGAATTGGTCCTGCTTCGAGCAGGGGGTTGGACTAGATGACCTTCAGGGGTCCCTTCCAACCCTGATATTCTATGATTCTATGATTCTATGATTCTATGATTCTAAGAATCAGGCTCTAGTTTCCATCATCTGAAGAGATGCTATCAATTCAAAGTTAATTTGGTTCTGCCCGTGTCTATTACATTGAAAGAACGTATGGATTTGTGACCAAAAGGTAACACAAACTGATTTACGAGTGTCTAGTAGAGGGATCTGTGATGGCTCATAATAGATCAGAGACTTGAAGTCATTATTGGTGGGGATAGTTAGTTGTGTTAACATGGAGGTCTGAAATTCCTAAATGCTTTACCCACTTGCTGAAATTCCAGCAATATTATTAACTTAGCCATCATCCTTTCAGGATAATAAATTTCATATGCATATTCAACCCCTTGTTCAGGCTCTCAGATAAGTCCAGTCTCTTTCATATTTCATATATATATATATGGGGGGGGGGTCTTTCACATGAGATGTTAAAAAAAGGTCCTATCTACTCAAAGATCCCATAGTTCTTTGCCTAAGAGTAGGCATTTACCCAATATCCTTTCCATAATATCTCATTCCTTGTCCAACTTGTGCTGTTGTGCGATGGCCTGGTTTGTGCCTGAAATGATTATATGTATATGCTGATGGGCTAAATCCTCCAGATCTTTTTAGGTCAAAACCCACCACAGATCACGATGCATAGTTCCCAAAACCTACCTCATTTCTTGCACAGAGGAACCACACTGGTCACTTTTCTCCACAGCATGGAAGGTACCCAGCAAAGGACAGGATTTTCTATTATTGAATACTTCTCTCTAGCCAGTCTTATTATCACTGACACTGCAAAGCACAGTACTTATAACTTGAACTACGCGTATGAATACTTCAGCCTTCTTAAAGCAGCCTCAAAATAAATTGGTAAACAAATACAAATCCTCTAGACAGGCCCCATTTGTGTTTAGCCAAAACAAGGTAGCTGACTATGACAAGCAAAATTAGGACTATAATATTCAGTGCTGCTTCACAGCCAACTGGATTTATCTCACCAGGCACAGGGGCTGTACACATACACCCAACAGTATAATTATACTGCGTTGGTGCCGACTTGCTTGTTAAATTTAGCCAGGACAAGAGTGTGTTTATTAAAAGTAAACCTGGTCTCTGAGTTGGCTGCAGAGCTGACTCTCCAGTATTCTACTTTTAACCTATTGCTTAAGAGTTCTAATTGGGAAGAAAGCCTTTCTGATAAATTTGCTTCACAATCTGTGGCAAGACAATTTAAGATAAATATGACAGAGAGAGAGAGAGAGATCAAACTACTAAACATCAAGGAATTATTCAATTAAAAGGAGGTAAAGCAAGAATGAAAAAAAATTGATGTCATTTCATTGCAAGTTTCAGTAAACTATTGCTAAGTTACCAAGGGGAAACATGGATCAATCCATATGAATATTAAGTGTATTTCTGTGATGTCACAGGAAATCAAAATAAAATTCAACTGTAGGAAAGATTAAGATTTAAGGGGTTGAGGAATGTGACAGGGTGTATTTGGCCTTTGTGGCTCCCTACAGGAGGCCCCACAGTTCTACTACACGCCACCCCAGGAAGCATCAAAGTGACAGGAAAGGAGCAGCGAAGGTGGGTCTTCTAGGCCTCCCTAGTGAGGCCTCACGGAAGCAACAAATCAGAGTCCAGCAGGCTCAGATAAAAGGAGCTGCAGGGGAGTTCCCTTCTGGCCAAAAAGAACTTGACGGTTTGTTTTTAGCTGCATTTGTTTAAGCTCAGTTTGCAGGGAGAGAGAGAGAGGGCGCAAGAACCTCAGCCTTGAGTTAGGGGTAAAACTAAAAAAGGCCTGGTAGGATGAGCCCCAGTGAAGAAGTTGCAATGAAATAAAAGTGAGCAGGGCATAGCTGCTGTTTATATGGTCCCTAGGCTGGAACCTGGAGTAGTAAGCAAGCCTGGGTTCCCTCACTGGCTATAGTGGCATAAACCTGAAGAAGGAGACAGGACTTATTTGAGAGCCTGAACAAAGGGTTGAATTTAAAGGGCCCAGAGCGGGGCTGAAGACCCTAGCAAGAGCATCAGAACAGTTCACTTATTGGACTCTTTACTACCCCAGAAGGGGTTCATCTGGACTTTGTGACTTGGCTGGAGGGCCAAGCCATGGAAGACCCACCATGGTCAGCTGGCAGACTGCAGAGTATGCTGCGGGGTGACAAAAGGATGGTGGTATCCCACCCAGCTGCTAAGAGGTGCTCAAGAGGTGAGTGCACCCATTACAAAGAAACACAGAAAAACGTTAAAAGTTGTAAGTGGAACTTAAACAGTAGGGAAGTATCCTATCAATTCTAGGCATTGTAGAGCTCTCAGTTTTACATTGTCTGAATGGTGCTTTTTCACTCGGACATCCCAAATAAGGAAATCTGAGTAAATCAATGCAAAGTGAAACGAAGGAATCATAATTCTTCCAATTAATGTGTATTGGTAGATACAGAAAAGATTTGATGGTTTCCTGTATTACTCGTTGAAAGGTCGAAAGTTAAGTTCTCTTCACCGCTATTGGCCTCTTTCCAGCAAGTGATTGATTTTCTCAGGTAGATCAAAAAAAAATCTAGAGCATGGGAGCAGCATCCGTAGTTTTGAAGAACAGATTCATTACCATTGATTCATATGGCAAGTACATTTAAGGTAAAAAGAAATGGATGATCAAATAATACCTTGTTTTGTGTTTTTTGCTTAAATTCTTCTACATCTTCCTCCGTTTCAACTCTTCTAGTCATTAACCTCTCCAGATGATTGGACATATACTTATAAACAGTTTTGTAGATATGCTCCCTGATGTGAATTTGACAATGAGAAAACTATGGTGACTAAACAGGAAACTGCAACTTTAAGAAGCTACAAGAGATAGTAACAGACAAGTAATAAGAGAATGTAAGGGCCAGTTATGCACAACATTCCGATCTGCAGACTATTTCAATGGGCCCGCCATAAGGACAACTCATTCATGGAAGCCCTTGTTGAAAACTCCACTGGAGTTATGTTATTTGAGCCTTTCATAATATTGTCCCTGCTGGAATGCATTCCCAGCAGTCACCATGTCATGGCCTTTACTTAGCACAAAGTATTGGGGGTGGGGGGGGGAAGGGGCAGAAGAGGGCACAAACAAGAAGCAGACAAAATAACTGCAGTAAGTGATCATCTTCCACTGTTAGTTACAAGGACAATGATGTGAATCCACAAAATACTGACTCTAATCTAAGCAATTAGGAAAAAACGAGATACAATTCCTAATGTACCAGGGATGCTGATCAAGAGTAAATGCAAAAAAGGGAAAACTGACCCACATATTAAAATTATGTTCTTACATGTCTTTGAAAACATCACAATTTGTCATATTAATATTTATTTAATATTTTCTGGTACTGCCAGTAATATGCTAGGCAATGTTAAAGCATTAAGTCATGGGTTCTAAATGCAGAATCTAAATTAAAAATACTCTGTAGTGTTTTCCAGCCCTAACTTTACACTTTTAGGCTAAGTAAAAAAACAGCCCATTAAGTAGAGATTGACAAATTGATCTTGATTAAGTAACACAACCAACCATGTTACCAAAATCCAAATTGAACATTCTCTGTGGCTTGAAAAAGTCCAGAAAACTCTGTTTTTTTATTTTATTATTTTTCATTTCCCCAGCTGCCTCTGCAGAAGTATCAGTCTACCATGAGGAGAAATACAGAATCTGTGGCCCGAATGGAACCATAAAGTAACAGAAATCTCACAACAAAGCTTGCCTTGTAAGATTTTCAGACCAATTTTGCAGAGCCAGGAGATTCATAATTCAGATGAACCACCAGAAGTTTAGTTGTTTACCTCACATGAACCTTTTGAAGTTTATCTATTATTATCCACTGACTCTATGCTCCGTTCCAAATACAGGTTTAGATCCTGCATTGCTGTACAAGCAAACCTCCCACTGGAGTCAAAGGGTGTGTTTCCTTTGTATATGAGTGCAGAATTGGGACCACATTAAGTAGATAATCACATAGCAAAATAATGGTTTGAAACCAAACCCACTGAAATCAGAGGTAGTCTTTCTATTGACCTCAAAGGGCTTTGGATCAGATCAGAAGGGAATCATGAGACAAATTCAGCTCCCATTTGCACTTGGGCCACCACACTGATATGAGTGATGCATAGGAACAACAGAAAAATACAGTCCACTGAATGTTCAGGAAAGATGGCACTAAATGAACAGCAGAAAACATCTGTAGCTTTGTTCTTGGGGGAAATAAAAGGACAAGATAGAGAGTGGAACAACATGTATTGGTCTGACAAACTCTAATCCACAAACCAAAAAAGTCCAAATGCAACTTTCTAGGCTGAAGGTCATTCATTATAATTTACTTCATGTGGAATAAAAGATGTCACATTTTCTACCAGGTTCATAGTTTTACATGATGTATACAAAACATTCAAGAGGGCCCATATGAGAAGATTGAAGAGTGGCAAACTCTTGTCTACTGACAGTTATAACCATTCCCAGCCTGGAAAGTAAGAGGCTGGTCACTGAAACTCTCTCCTCCATGGCGCTGCAGACGAACCATCACAAACCAGTCCTCCCCAATCTAATCTATAACTGCCCTCCAAATCACCATGGATACTGGTAAAGTGGGTGGGATTTAAACTGTAGCTGACAGTGGTGCATAGCCAATTACCAGACCATCAAGGCCCTTACTGGAGATGTACTGGCTTGAAACGTGAATTCTATTGATCCATGTGTCTCCAGTGATACTACCCGCAAAGAAGGGTTTGGGGTATGTATAATATAAGAAGCCATGATAGGATAACAGGAACAATTGTATAATTAGAGCCACTAACACACCAGGCCAAGTTTTAAAAAGGAGCTTAACTTCAAAGGAGCTCTTTTGAAAATCTGGACACTTATTTTGATGTAGATTTAGCAACAGAGCAGTAGACTTGGCTATGTTTACTTTTAATTGCTGAAATCAGCTAGATCAAGGTAAGTGTGGCATGAATTAAGGCACTAGTGACTCCGGGAAGTGGAATCTGCACATAATGGCCTGCTCCTGCTTCTCCAGAGTGAGAGAAGCAAAAAGCCTTTCTTCTCCTTTTGTCTTCCATGCAGAGACTGGCAACAATTGAAGCCCCTTGAGCTACCCTGAATGAAAGGACTCCTTAGGGCTAGCGATCCTGTTGTCACTACAAAAAAGACAGGTAGTAGGTGAGGACATTATGGAGCTAGCTGGCCATGAAGGCATGTGTGCATACTGCAACCTCCAAAGAGATGGGGTAGTAAAAATAATACATACTATTTATAATAGTAAATAGCTTTTCATCAGTAAATTCCAAAGTGCTTCCCAATCTTTTAATGTATTTATCCTCATGACACCCATGTGAAGCAAGGAAGAATTATCCTCACTTAGTTATAAAGTTTTTCTTAGTATCTAGCAGTCGTGGGGTTGGTACAGTCTGTCCCATGTGCCAGGTCACGTAGGTGTGGTGTTTAGATGCTGCTTGTAATTATTAGAACTGGGAGCACTGGCTGTTGGGAGTCTGAAAGGACAGGAAACAGGAAGGGGGAAGGGGTTGAGGAGGCTGAGCGAGCTACCAAGAGTGCAGCAGCAGCTTGGTAAAGAGGTTTCCACTTTAAAAATAAAGTCTTGTTGAAGTTTGTTAGTACCTTGCCTGGTTGTTACAACAGTAGGGTGAGAAGAAGTGGGAGGGGAAACTATATAGCAGTCAGTTAGGTCCTGTGTTTGTCACCCTGACTATAAAATGTGTCAGTATGGCCTCATGGCCAGAGTCAATACCATTTACCCATACGGGTACCAGGAGTTTAGCCACGCCCTTTTTCCAAGCCTAGAGGTTTGCTGTCCACAGGCACAATCCATAAAGGGACATTCTCTCCAAAAGTGCTCCTCTTGCCCACACTCATAGCAGTGGCCCGTAGGCATTCCAGTGTGCAGGCTGCGTCTGGGAGTCTCCAATGTACTGGGGGAAGACGCTTCCCCCCTTAGGGTAGGATGCGTTGCCCAGCTCCCACTAGTGGTCAGTGGGGGCCCAGTGATGTTAAGTTTGTTCCGAGATCTTGCTACTTCAGGCCTCAATTGCTTGCGATCGGGGTTCTGTCTCCGCCCCACTGTACATTCTGGTTTAGGGATTTGTCACTCTGATACTTCCATGGCCAGGTAATCCTCCATTAGCAAGACAGCTTTAGACAGGAGAGTGGAGCAATGGCATTGCCCCACTCTTTTCCCCCTGCCGGCAGTATTTGCATGAATTGTTCTAGGGCCACGGCTTCTGCTATCTGGGGCCCGGTTAAGTTCTCAGGGCTTAGCCATCTCCAGTAATAGTCCTACAACTGCTGGGCCACAGCCTGTGGTCAGGCTCCAGGCAGGTAACGTTCTTTGCGCAACCACTGGCGGTAGGTCTCCAGGCGAATGCCAGTGTAATCTAATATGTCAGCTTTTACTCAGAAGTAATCCAAGGCTTTGTGAGGATCAAGGTTGCACTAAGCATTCTGCACCTGACCAGTCAGATAGGGGGCCAGCAGGGTGGTCCAGTGTTCTGGGGGCCAATGGGCAGCCATCGCAATCCATTCAAAGGTGACGAGGAACACCTCAGGTTCATCACCAGGCCCCATCTCAGTGAGACACACTGGCAGTTCCACAAAGTAGTTCCCCGGCCCAATCCCTGCAGGCCATTGAGGCAATAAAGCGGCCATTCCTCTCAGAGCAGCTTGTCCTAATGGCTGTAGTCAGTAAAGCGACTCTTTCACTCAAGGCAGCATGACCTAATGGCCGGAGTCAATAAGTGCACCCACTTCTGGGGTACTGTGTGGCCTATTGGCTCGTTGGGGAAGTGGGGCACCCAAGGTAGGAGGAGTGGGGCCCTCCCTACTCCTCTGAGTCCCAGCCCAGGGCCCTCGCGGTGGTGGGAATGCTCACCACTGAGTCAGCAGAGATCCTCCCAAACCATACTGACTGGTTCCCCAGTTCATTCACCAGAGAAAAGTCTAAGTCCCCTGGGCTGCTTCCTACCCTTTCTCCCTCGCCGATGCTCCATGGTTCCCACGGGGCTCTGGGGTCCTCAAGTGGTGTAGTTCCTGCCGGTGTGGTCTCTTCTCTGGGCTCAGCAGGAAGCCTGGAGTCTGTCTGGAGCTCTGCATGCTGTGGCTTTGTAGTCAGGGCCTGTAGCAGCTCCCTGGACAGGGCCTACAGTCTGCATCCTCCCCCTCCAGCAGCCTACCCAGGCTGAGTTGGGCTGCTTCCTTTTAGACTCTGCTGAGCATGCCCAGTAGAGTCAGAGGGGCAGGCCTTCCTCAGCCTGCAAAGCACAGTTAACCCTTTCAGGGCTGGTTTAGAATGGGCTACTGTGATGGCGTGTAGCTAACTGTAAGGACAGTTAAGCACTGGAATAGACTTCCAAGGGATGCTGTGGAATCTCCATGACTGGAGGTTTTTCAGAACAGGTTAGACAAACACCTGGTAGGGACACTCTAGGTGTAGCTGGTCCTGTCACAGCACAGTGGCTGGACTAGATGACTTCATAAGGTCCCTCCTAGTCCTAAATTTCTGTTTTACAGGTGGAAAACTGAGGCACAGTGACATGCTCAAAATCACACAGAATGTTTGTGGCAGAGCAGTAAATTGAACCCAGGCCCCTGAGGTCCTAGAACAGTTCCCTATCCATTGGACCATCCTTTCTCCCTCTCCATACCTCCCCAGGAGTTCTGTGAGGCACTGTAACTCAAGACTCAAAAGACTTTCTTCCCCAGGGGCTCCTACTCCAAGCTAGGCCATAATGGCATAATGGCCTAAAATTTCTTCCATACTCATTTGGTTATCTCCTTTGATTAGAAACTAAATAATAAAACTCTGCACTTTCATAGCACTTTTTATCCATTCATCTCGAGTACCTCACAAAAGAGAGTAAGTATCATTATACCCATTTCACAAATGATGAAAATGAGGGGCACAAAAGTCTAGGCAGAGCTGGGAAGAGAACCCGGACCTCAGTCCTAGCTCTTATTCTCTGAACCATGTTAAACAGATTGGCTAGATGTAAAATTTTCTTATGTGTAGCTTACTGATCTGAACAAGTTTCATATAAAAAATTGGTTCCGTTGCAACAGTTACATAATTATGACTAATCAGTGTGTGGCTACCAAACCTATTGTCCAAAAATAATTCTGGTGAATACATACCGGGGGAGCATAAGCAGCTTTAATTATCTCTGTTTCGCACATTCTTTGAGCTTCTGATTTCTATATTAGCTAAAGTGAAAAAGTATGGGTGATGATGTTTAAAATACCTGCCCCTCTGAAGAGAATCACTCATCCTAGAATCACTCTGAACCCTGTCTTCCAAGCACTCTGATAAGCTGCTGATATGTAGAGAGGCTGTATTAGTAAGTGTAGAGGCTTTATAGAAACTAAACGTACGCTTCATTATTCAAACCTAGTGAGTTAGTCCTGGCTAGCAGAATGTCAATTTGCCTGGTGAAAATAGTGTGTTTTTTCTCCAGAAAGAAAGATAAGGATATAAGATGTACCATAGGAATGATAAGTCTTCCTGGCTGACCTAGGCAGCAGTGTTGATGTATAACCCTGAAAGGAGCTCTGTATTATAACAGTGGAAGTGGTTCAGTAGGTTTTCTTTCTGTTTTTTCTTCTTGGTGGGGGGAAGGAGAGGCAGGGAGCTAGAAAGTTGAAGGATGAAATGAAAACGGTGAGATCATGCTAGAGCTTAGAGCAAATGGTAAGGGACACAGTTACAGAAAAATTGGTAGTTTCCCACAATCTGCAGGGTAGGAATGATGGGAATTAAGAAGAAAACTAAAAAGAAGCTAATTTCCAAACCATAATTAAAGCCCCTTTAGCTTCACAGAAATAAAACACAGGCACCTCCCAGGAGGTTCTGAAAGTTTATGTGTGACTTGTATAGCACAAACAATAACAAACTTAAATATAACTCCTTTGGCTGAAGAGATATTTATCTATTACCATCAAGCAATGCCATTTTATAAATTTATTAGTAGTAACTTTTGGCACTTCCATATCCTGAAGTCAGTTTTTTATGTAAAGCTGAGGCAGATACATAAGAAACAAGCAGATTGATGTCTACTCTCTCCCTCCCCCTTCTCCTGTTTTCATTCAATCTGGGCAGTCAATCCTTTCAATCCATCATGGGGCCCAATCCTGTTCCAAATCAAGTCAATGGCAAAATGCCCAGTTACTCCTCTAGGATCATCAGGACCCCCATCATGATACTCCAGGTAAATCACTAGCTGTCCTGGAGTTCAAGTTTTCAGAAAAGAGATCTGACTCTGAGCAGTCAACTAGTCTAAAGGGTATGGGTTTCTGGAAGAAAGTGATCCCTGAGGGGATATATTGCATGGGGGCAAAACAAGTAAGACAAGGTTAAAGAAAACAAAAAAACAACTAACTGGCCTTGAGCCAGTCAGTGGCCTCTGAACCAGCAGTGTTCAGTTTGAGAAGCCCTCTAGAGAGACCAACACAAAAAGAGCAACCATCCAGCATGTGTGCAGCATCCTCCACAGCACTACAGATGCACAGGGGCTCCTACATGTCCCAGGTGAGGTTAGTCTTGGCGGTGTGAACCACACCACACCTGAACCAATTGAGCTGGCTCCAAAGGCAGTGTGGAAGCCCAATGCCAGGTAGCCATTCATCCAGCCTGATGATGATGATGGAGTTCCTAGTAGTGGCAAAGGCTCCCTCCCATTCTGTCCACCACAGCAGTGGCTCTCAACCTTTCCAGACTACTGTTCCCCTTTCAGGAGTCTGATTTGTCTTGCGTACCCCCAAGTTTTACCTCACTTAAAAGTACTTGCTTGCAAAATCAGACAAAAATATGAAAGTGTCACAGTCCACTATTACTGAAAAATTGCTTACTGTCTCATTTTGGCCATATAATTACAAAATAAATCAATTGAAATATAAATATTGTACACACATTTCAGTGTATAGTAGATAAAGCAGTATAAACAAGTCATTCTCTGTATGAAATTTTAGTTTTTACCGACTTGACTAGTGTTTTTTATGTAGCCTGTTGTAAAACTAGACAAATATCTAGATGAGTTGATGTACCCCCTGGAAGACCTCTGGGTACGCGTACCACTGATTGAGAACCACTACGCTACAGTGAGCTAATGATGCTATTAGCTGGATGGAAAGTGTGTGGCACGGTCCAGATAGGGCGCATTCCATATATCCCTGAAATGTGGCAAGTATTGAATTTTCTGTACATTGGTGATCAGTTTACTGGCTGTATTCTGATAGCAGATGTTAGGTGGAGGAATATTGGCTTGGTCTGGTAACCATACAAGGTAGTTTTTTTAGCTCTTTGATAATACACAGTTTTGGACAGAAAAATTCTGAAAATCTTTTTTGTGGGGGGCAACATTTTATTATTACATTTTGAAAAGGATTGAACCATAAAATCAAATATGTAAATAAAAACTGTCTGTGTAGATGATCGTAAGCAACAGTAATCAGGAGACCCATTATAACTGGCATGCTACATTTTCACTGTGGCCTCCAGAAGGCTCAGCTGTCCCCTTCTTTCAAAACACATCAATGCTTAATGCTTTTCAGTGTGCTCACAAGCTAATGACTTTTCTTTTTGTGCTCTCAGTAAACAGACACAGATAGATTCAAAGCACAACAGCTGATTCTGATTATTGGCTACACTGCAGATTTCTAAGAAACAGGAAAAACAATGACGAGCTATTCTGAAAGCAAAAGAGCATGGCTCTAAAAACTCCACTCTCCCTTCCTTCCTTCTTCCCTCCCCCCTGCACATACACAGTCCTCTGCTCTCCTTTCCTGCATTTAATTCATTGTTGGATGTGTGGAGGACCCAACAGAAAGCAGCAGCACAACATACTGGACATTTCCTTCTGGGTATTATTACAATCACACTTACTTGAGTTACCATAGCTCAGGACCTGTCACTGTTTCCATTATAAAACCATTTCCAGAGGTTTACAACTTCACTAAAAAAAAGTCATTCCATACTGAAACTTAGCATACAAGGTCTCCTGATACATATGATTTATTTTTTATTAAAGGCTGGCACTGTGCATTGACCTTGCCTCTCTGAAGACCTATATTCAAACCCACAAGTGAAAATGAGTTTGGTAGTCACATCTTAGGCTTCTGCCGACTTTTGTCAAAATGACCCAATATTGGCATAATTAATGAATCACATGTGACAGTCTCAGCTAAAATGAGGCTGAGCACTAGAAAAGGACCATTTAGGAAGGAGCTGCTTTGGCAGAACTACGTGGAGGAGCTTGTGCAGCCATTAACCAGATAATACCTAGCTCTCGCCAGTACCATTAGGTCTTGATCCAAAGCGCATTGAAGTCGATGGAGAGGGCTCAGACCCTTTTTTCCTTTAGTTTCATGAGGCTGATAGGAAACTAACCACAAATTATGAAGTTTTAGGGACAGACCTGAACCAGAATCCTGGATTTCAACATACATCCCATATATTGGGAAAGTTCAGAGATGGGCCTGAGATACAAAATTCAGATGCGGGATTTTACTTAGGTGTGTTTTGGTTCTGCGGTTTTTGTTCAGTCCATTATAGAAGAAGGTTGTGAAATTCAGATCAGGATCCAAATTCAGATTCCAGCTTCCCTTCCAATCACCCAAAGTTTGGTCTAGGGTTTCATTTAGGCCTTGCCTAATTATAAGATATCAAAGATACCAAAAATTTGTCATGAGTGATTTGACTTTAATCTTGTTCTCTTTCTGTTGCTTTTCTATGTGTCTGAGGGTTTATGCATGTCTTAGAAATGTCTGGTATGTCAATGATAAATTTGGCCATAAATTAATGCTTTATTTTCTTCCGTTTTGTAGTAGCTTAGTACTGCTAGAAATGTAGGTCGTCCAGCATATTCAGTAATATAAAGTGAACAAAAATGTTAGTTCTCTAACTAAAATTGGAAGACAATAAGACAAAGTTTTCTATGATATTCTAGTTGAAATGGCATATGCCAATTTCTTAAAGAAGCAACCTAATACTGAAGTTCTTGTTAATAGTAAGAGTAGAACAAACATTGAACTGCACTTCTATAATACATTTAAACAAAGCATCTCAAGTGCTTTACAAACACTAATTAATTAAGCTTCATAAAGATCTTTCTAGGTTCTCTGTCTATCCGGACACTTATACAGGGCCCATCACTGAGCTATTTGAGCCATCCTATGAAATAGTTTACCAGGCTGTAAAAATTTTATAATAACCACCTCAGTCAGAAAGAGGTACTCACCCACTGGCTATGGCCTATAGTAAGTTACTTTGGTTAAATCGATATTTAGGCACTTAAATAAGTGACCTATTTTTTAAAAGAGGTGCTGCACACCTGAGTTTTCAGTGAAGGAACTGAGAGTTATTCATATCCCACTGGGGATGTACAGGGTCCTAGGTATTCATTCAGTGCAGAGCTGGCTTACTGCTATGGAGCACTAGCCCATATTATCAAAGCGAACAAGCATACAACAACCCATCTCTTGTAATCACCATTTGGCTATTTAAGCCCACACTGTATTAGAAACAGTCCTATACAGCACAGTGCACTGAAAGAAAAAATGGAAGGCAGAAGACTAGATTTTGTTCCTGGCTCTGCCACTAACTCACTGCATGACCTCAGACAAGTTACTTAACCTCATATTTGTGACTCGATTGTACCATTTAGGCACAGCCTTGTGCTGAAGGTTGGTGCCTGTTGTTGTTCACCTGGGGGGGTATAACTTTACTCCCCACCACTTTGTATGGCTGCTCAGTGTGGGAGGGCAATGGAGGGGGGGGGCGGGGAGGGGGGCAGAGCAATGGCACATCTCAGGTCTGACAAACAGCCTTTCGAGTAGGTATGGAGCAGCTCCTGTACGATTCTGTCAAGCCCTTACACAGGCCACACAAGATAGAGAAGGCTCCTTTTGGCTTCCCTAATCACTGTGCACCACTTTCCACTTGTGCACTGGGCACAATCTGGCCCTCAGTCTGCAAGCTCTCATTTAGTTTGCAAATACTTTGGGAGAGAGACCTCTCCTGCTTTATAACTGTGAAGGGCCGTGCTCACTTTTCAGTGCTTGATAAATAAGTTATTAATAGGGTGACCAGATGTCCCAATTTTATAGGGACAGTCCCAATTTTGGTGTCTTTTTCTCACATAGGCACCTATTACCCCCCACCTCCTGTCCCGATTTTTGACACTTGCTATTTGGTCAGCCTGTCCTCTAATTAGATGCAGGTAGACAACTGAAAATCCTTAAGATATAGGTCAGTTTAACTGCGATTTTCAATCGCCCCTGCAAAACATGTTTTGGGCTGTACAGTTTCGCACAGAGGGATGTAATCTGATCTGTTATGGCTACAGCTGAAATGAAACTAGTTTTCACACCCACAGCAGAGCTACTGTGTGCATGACATTTACTGTTAGAAATGAATGCTGTATGTGTCTGGTAACAAATGGAAGGTCTGAGTATAAGCCATGGAAAGATATCTTTTCAGAGTTTCTGGGTCTCTTATTAGTTATTCTACATACTGGAATACTGTACAGAAAAAGCATGCTTTGTGAATTTCAGTGTCCACACAGCTCCAGATAGGCCATAAAAATAAATAAATAAAAATCCTAGCTACAATTGTATGCAGGCCTTAAGCATAAAGGATCCCACTCTGAGGCCTGCTGATTAGAATCTTCTGTACAATAAGTGAAGCCTTGATTCAAGTACAGTTTCTTTTATATGGAGGGGATACAGTTTCCTTCATAGAGGGTCAATTTGGGGTGCTCTTCATTTGGGTTCAGTGGAAGAGTTTGACAGTTTTGAAGGACTTATTTTAGGCTGCACTGATTTGCGAAAAGAAAAGGTTGCCTACACACTGGAGGGTACTGTTGTCTACTGGAACTGAAAACTAGAAAACCTGGGTTATTCCTGGCTCTGCCATTAACTCCATGTGGGACTTGGGCAAGTCGTTTAACCTCCCTTTGCTTCAGTTTCTATCCAAGGTATCTGTAGGGTGTGCATCACCACAATATCTAAGCACAAATCAGTAAAATGAGGATGTGTGTGTAGATATGTACATATATACACACACACACTATATATATATTTTAAATCTAGGGTTTGTGACTCTTCTCAGCAAAAATAAATAAAAAGGTGGGGGTTGGGTAGGGCAGGGCACAAGCTTAATTTTCCTTTCCTTATCTGCAAAATGGGGATAATACTTCCCTAACTCATAGGGGTGCTTGGAGACTTAATTGTTGGTTTGTAAATCCTTTGAACCCCAGAATGAATGATGCTCTAAAAGACAAGCTTTAGAACTCTACATGGAAATTATATTCATATTTTGGATCCTGAAAAACAGATATTTTTAATGTAACCAACCAACCAAGTTGGCACTCAAACCTTTGCCTTCTTGCAATATCTTCCAATATAAATGTTGGTTGTGGAACCCATTATTTACTGCACCTATCCTAGCATCAGTAGATAAAGAAAATGTCAATTTTTAGAAGTTTGCAATTTCTACAAGAATAATTTAATTTTTGACTAATCTAATCTATGTCTGCAACTGTGAGGCATGTTTAATAGCTGTGGCTACTGTTGGAAATTGTTTTTGTCCATGTCAATTTTTTGTAAAGAGGATTTCACTGACCGGAAGCTATTCATGGAAATGATTTCGTTTCTAAAAATTGGTATTGTATTTCTTTAGAGCAAGAAAAACAATAAAGTCCTCTTTCCCTTAGTTACATTTTATAGTTAAATATATATTTTTTGTCCTAGGAGACAAATATTTTATTTTCTAGTAAATCATCATGACAAATGTCTTTGGTTCTTAAATAAAATCTCATGGTTGAGTATAAGATTTATGCTTTTGTGGTAAAATATTTGGCTGCGTAATGAATGGGTCTTGACGTGTACTGGAAAATTGCATTTAGCCTGGAACACACACAGTTTGTAGCATAAGTGTTTCTGTCTGACCATTAACGTTTAACTGACATGACTGCATGGCAAAGAGGTGTGAGGCAGTTAAATATGATCAACATTGCCATGCACTAGAATTGTTTGGGGAGTACTGTAATCTGGGCCTTTCAGTTAACTGGTAGCTTGTTAAACTGGATGCACTACAAAAAGTGTAGAGTATTTGAAACGCGCTGCCTCCTGGGTCAGATAAAAAGAGATACAAATCTTTCACCAACACAAATCCATTTGAGAAGCCTGAATCATGACGGTCATGACATGAAATCACTAGTTTTATAGTGGTGCTACTCCACTGAAATCAATGGAGTCGCACCAGTAGAACTGGAGTTACACAGTCATGAATCATGTTTGATATAAATATTAAACAAAAGATTCTGTCATTGACAGATGGTCCCTAATCTATGTGAAATTACTTGGTCATGCTATGGTTGTTTGATACCCAATGACCATACTGTGAAATCCACTGTGATGCTGGCAGACCAGGTTCCTGCTCATGCCAAGGCCCTTAGGCCTCACAAAGGCGTAGCTGGAAACCAGTCTGTTTCACCTGTGTGTAATATTGTTAAGATAGGTATGGGACTTATTTCAGCATGTATAATATTTACACTTTATGAAATGCTTGTGAGTTGCTGCAAGCATTCATCTCACTTATGTCCTCTATATCCCTGCTATAAAGTAATACAAACAAAGATGTTTGTTCTGAAACTCTGTAATTCACCAAACACGAAAATAAATTTAATCTAATGCATAGGTTCTCAAACTAGTCTGAGCTCCATTCAGGTGATCCACGGATAATTCTCTCCATGGTGCGCACGTGGGCAGCCGCACATGAGAGAATGAAGGGCCACCCACCTAATTAGTGGAGCCGCGCAGGCGTGGCTCCACTAATTAGGTGCCTGGACCCTGGAGAAGAAGCACATGTAAGGTGAGATGGTGGCCTTGGGGGCAATAGGGGGGTAGGTGGGAGGAGGCGGTGGGGTGAGAAGAGGGGTTGGGGGGAATTTGGGATGTGCACGGCTGTGGTGGCCAGAGAAAGAGGTGACTTTCCCCAGCTCCAAGGCTGCAGCTGCTGGAGATACATGGCCCTCCTTCCCAGTCCCAGCTTGGGGGATGCCGCGGCAGGGGAGAGAGGGCACATCCATTGCATTAGAAAGGTAAGACTACTGATATTAAAATGTAAGTTGTGTGCTTTTATTTGTAGAACAAAAATTGATTGCTTCCCCCACAGCCCTGAAGAGGATACATGCCCAAGCCCTCATCCCATCACAGCTTGAACTCTGCGAGAAGGGAATAAAAATGCCTCCTAAGGAGAACTTTTATTCCTTTGGTGCTTGGACTCTGAGGGGTGAGGATTTCTAAGCATAAGCAAGTAGTCCCCAACCATGTAGTGGGTTAACCCTAAAAGACATATACAATTTGCATATTATAGAAATTTCTATCATCATTTGGAATTTAAGACTGTAACTCATTGTGTGTGTATGTTATCTGCCTTTATCTTGTAAATAACTCTCTTAGGACTTGTCTACAATAAAGGAAAAAGTCGATCAAAGATACGCAATTTGAGGTACATGAATAGTGTAACTCAAATGGACTTAGCTTAGATCTACTTACCCCAAGGTCCACACTAAGCGACATCAATGGGAGATGCTTTCCCATCGAGTCCTCTTACTCTTCTCGATCAGGTGGAGTACAGGAGTCAATGGGAGAGAGATTGACAGTTGATTTAGCGGGTCTTCACTAGACCCACTACATCGACCGCCAATGCATCAATTGCCACAGCATCAATCCTCCAGTAAGTGTAGACAAGCCCTTATTTCTTTTTCCAGTTAATAAACCTGTAGTTAGTTTGTTACAGGATTGGCTACAAGAGTTGTCCAGTGAGAGATCTAAGGTGCAAATTGACCTGAGGTAAGTGACTGGTCCTTTGGGACTGGGAAAAACCTGACTATTTTGTGATCTTTGGTGTAAAGTGACACTATCAGAGAGTCAAGCTTGCTTAGGTGGCACAGTAGATGGGAATGCCAAAGGGGACTGTCTGTGGCTCCATGTGAAGGCTGCATAGAGAGTGGGCAGTTTACACTTGTTACTTGGTTGGTGAAATCTAAGTATAGAACTCAACCAGTTTGGGGTTTGTGACCTGCTTCATAGCAGTTTGCCTTGAGGTTGGTATTCTCACTCATGAGCCACTCCAGACAGCGTGACACCCACCATACCAGAAGACCATGCCACAAAATTGGCATCATTGTTGTCAGTCTCAGTAGAGAAACAAGTGTTCAATAGATGATGAATTCTAGCATGGAATACCCTCACCCTGCAAAAGAAGACTAAAGCATATTAGTGGGGAACCTTGCACCATTACTTGTACTTTTTGGACAACAGATTTCAATTAGTATTATTATCATCAATCAGCTACAGCATGCGCAGCTGCAATGTAACCTCTCCAGAGCACTACAAACTTACTGGGCAGGGTGTGGAGAATCTGTCAGAGAAAATTACATCAGCAGACTTGCAGAGCAGAAATGATATTGCCAGGGGGGCCAGTCTTATTTTCCTTGACATTGTCATAACACTATGTCATAATGGAAAAAAAACTGTTCTGCTCAGGATTTTACACTATAGTACACTCCCGGAAATGGGAGAGGGAGTGAAACAAAGAGGTGGTGAAGGGTTCATGTAGCGTTCATGCACCTGGAAACAGTCAGGGCACACCCTGACTGTTGTGTAGGAGCGATGCACACATTGCTCTGTCCAAGGACATGGACCATGGGAACATGGACCATTGGGAAGTCAATTAAAGGACATCAACCGTGGGAAGCTTCCTTGGCCTGGGCTCAAGGCCTGAGAACAAAGATTGTAGCAGATAGAGGCTAGTAAATAAGAATATTAATCAAAGTCATATTATTTCCTTTGTTGATGCCTTTTGCGGTCGGAGTATGTAATGCGCAGGGGGGAGAGAAATAAAAGAGAGGTGGAAAAGCTGACGGGGCAATCCAGTCAGCAAACCAGCCTGCTTGCTTGCCTAAAGCCGTGTCCTGTCTTGTATTGAACCGCCACAATTGGTGCCCAACGTGGGGCCCTCAGCACTCACCTCGCCCGGCAAGGGTTTCAGACACGTCACTCATCCGCTTCGTGGATCCCGGTGAGTATTTTTCATTGTGGTAAGTATGGGAAGCTCCCTCTCTGCCTTGCAAGTGCAACACCGCAATGAGCTACAGTATTTGCTGCGTAAGGCTCAGCATGACTGCCCCACTCGAGAACTCACTCTCCTGCTACAGGAGGTGAGTGCCCAATGCCCGTGGTACCCTGAAGCTGGAACCCTTAAGCTAGCGGACTGGGAGCGGTTGGGCCAGACATTGCACAAGGAGCCTCGGGCGCCCGTGCAGGCTTTACATGCCTGGCACCTCTGCTGCGACGCGATACAGCGTGTCGCTTCGGACAGGCCCTCCCTCGCGAGGCTGATGCTCTCGCCACTCCCGTCCGCTCCTGCTGCCGTCCCCCCTCCTAGCAATACGACACAGTGTGTCGTCTCGGAAAGGCCCTCTCCCGCACCAACAGAGAGGCTGCCGATCTCGCCACCCCCATCCACTCCTGCAACCATTCCTCCCCCTGCTTCGCCCCCAGTGCCTCTATTACCACCGCCTCCCTGGCCTTCCCCACCGGAGCCAGTGTGTGATCACCATCCCCCCGTGAGGCCCCATGCTCTGGGGCCCCCCGGAGGGTCGTCCGCATCTGCTCAGGGGCTTTCGCTGGTGCAACAAATGGTTCACGCAGCAAAGACTCGCTCAGATCTTACAGCAGAGGAGCTGGCTGAGCTGGTCTCAGTCTGTCCAGTGACCTGGCAGGATGATGGCCAGGGCAACCCGGTTGCAAACTGGGTCAGTTTGCCTTACTCGGTGATCAGAGAGGTAAACAAAGCGATTCGCGAGTTCGGTTTGACTAGCATGTATGTGCATGCTCTCATTGAAGGGCTAGGTTCTGGGTATTCTCTGGTCCCTGAAGACTGGAAGGCGCTGTTGTGCATGATGCTGACACCTAGTCAGTATGTTATTTGGCTTAGTGAATTTCGGCAGATGGCGGAACGCCAAGCCCAGGTGTATAGAGAGCAAGGTGTCATTTATAAGCACTTGGCAGGGGAGGGCCAGTTTGCTACTGTCCAGCTGCAGTCTCAACTCTCTCCGGCCGTCTTCCCCATTATTTCCACCTGCGCGCAGCATGCTTTCCGGAAGGTCCCGAATTCAGGCAAGCCTACCAAAAGCTTTGCCAGTATCCATCAGGGTGCGTCAGAGTCCTTTATGGATTTTACCAACAGATTGCAGGAGGCTATCCTCCGACAGGTGGATAGCCCTGCAGCAGCTCAGGAGATCCTGTTAAAAATGGCAGTTGAAAATGCGATCGAGGATTGCCGCCATGCTCTCCAGGCGGCACAAGCCCCTGGAATTCTAGAGCTGTCAGACATGCTGCGGGCGTGCCAAAACATCGGCACCCAAGCCCATAAAGCTGGAGTTCTAGCTGCCGCCCTGCGGAAAAGCGGGAAGGAGGGGAAGCGTTGTTACCGCTGTGGTAAGGAGGGTCATTTTCAGCGGGAGTGCTGCTCATCAATGGCGCCCGCTCGCCCCTCAAAGAAGTGCCCCAAGTGTCGGAAGGGCTATCACTGGGTTAATCAGTGTCGTAGCGGGTCAGGAAACCGCACGACGGGTCCTCCCCGAACTCAGGGCCAAACGGGGGTGTTTCCCACTCAGACAACTGTTCCTCTGCTTTGAAACCCATAGACTCCATGAAGGCGGCGACTGCCAGAAGTGCAGGGCTTGATTTGATTATGCAGGAGGATGCTGACTTTCGGTTGCCCGGGGGAGGTTTGCGTCATACCTACCCAGGTAACGGGACCTCTCCCTGCTGGCTTTGTGGGTCTGGTTCTCCCTCGCTCACACGCTGGGAAACAGGGTTTTTTTGTCATCCCAGGGGTCATTGACGCCGACTACACCGGCGTTATTAAGGTTCAGGTATGGACCCATCTTCCACAGTTGTTCCCGCGTGGACAGTCAATTGCGCAATTGATTTTAGTCCACTATCAGGTGCCAGCTGCAGAGGATCGAGCCCGGGGCGGAGGCGGCTTTGGATCGACGCTGGCTCAGTCGCCATCTCACAACACGTCCTCTCCACTTGTTGCTCTAACAATGTCAGTCCGCCCCTCGAAACCTCAGTTAACACTTCTCTTAAATAATGTTCCTTTTACAGGGCTGGTGGACACTGGAGCTGACGTTACAGTGATTCGTGACCCGGAGTGGCCGGTCAGTTGGCCAACTGTTCCTTCTAAAGAGTTGTGGGGGATCGGGGGTCGTAAACCCGGGCGCCAAAGTTTGTCTTGGGTCACGGTCTCTAAATCAGGAGGCCGTGCCCTTGCTACAATCCGCCCTTTTGTGCTCCCTGTCCACCTCAATATTTGGGGCCGTGACTTACTTACAAAGCTGGACACCACCCTTGATATTAATATATAATGGCCCAACACCCTCCTGCACCCACCTTGCCCTCCGCATTACCATTGGTATGGCAATCCTTAGAGCCCGTATGGATTGACCAGTGGCCCCTCCCTTCAGAGAAGCTGAAGGCGCTTCATTCGCTTGTGCAACAACATTTGCATGCACAGCGCTTGGAACGTTCCACTAGTCCTTGGAACACCCCGGTGTTCGTTATTAAGAAAAAATCTGGTGCATGGCGGCTGTTACATGATTTAAGGGAAATAAATAAACGCATCCAACCCATGGGCCCCATACAATTTGGCTTACCGAACCCAAATTTAATTCCTCAAACCGATCAGCTTTGTGTGTTAGATTTAAAGGATTGTTTTTTCACCATCCCCCTTTGCCCACAAGATTGCGAAAAATTCGAGTTTACGGTGCCACAGTATAATAATCAGCAACCCTCTCATAGGTATCAGTGGAAGGTCTTGCCCCAGGGAATGCAAAATAGTCCGACCTTGTGTCAGCTCTTTGTGGATCGGGCCCTCGCCCCTTTCCGTGCCCGATACCCCACATTAAAGGTCTACCATTATATGGATGACATTTTGCTTAGTGGTCCCCAGGTCACGGCAGAACAGCTTGAATCCTTGTCCCAGATTCTTGGCCAAAATGGCCTATTAGTGGCACCAGAAAAAATCCAATGCTCTTATCCCTACCACTACCTCGGGCATAAGGTTTTACAAACCTATGCCGCCCCTGTTCGCCCGGAATTGGTTCTACCTCAACCCCTAACCCTTGTTAAATTACAACAGATTTTGGGTCATTTAAATTGGATTCGACCCTACTTCCGTCTCCCCACATCAATGTGGAGCCGTTGTTCGAGCTCCTATGTGGAGCTCGGGCACCGGGCGCAGTTATTGCCATCACTGAGGAGCACGTTGCCTGCATTCGACAGATCAATGCAGTGTTGAGTCAGCAGTTTGTGGATAGACTCACTGAGGTCCGTCCCCTACAGTTGGTTCTCCTTGCCACCCCTCATACGCCTACTGCGGCTCTGTGTGTACCTCGTACGGACACAGCTGTCTCTATCATAGAGTGGATATATTTGTCATCCACTCCTCCTCGGAACATTTATCCTTATTTAGACGCCTTGTCCGATCTTGTTCGTAAAGCCCGCCACCGTACAGTGCAACTTACAGACACTGATCTAGTTGCCATTGTGTTCCCCTTGTCCCGTAGCAAATTTGATTCCTTGTGCCACGCCTCCTTGACCTGGCAGGTTGCTCTTTGTGATTATGTGGGAGAGATCTCTTATAATCCCCCAAAAGATCCCCGATGGGTAATTACCCAACAGGTGCCCCTAATCGTACATCATCTTAGCCGCTCTCAACCCATTGTTTCAGCTGTCACTCTTTTTACTGATGGCTCTCCACGTCGAGGTGTTGTCACCTATCAATTAGGTGACCCCCCTCATTGGCAGTCTCGTTTTATGCTGCCTCAGCGTTCCGCGCAGCGCTCAGAACTGGGGGAGGTTTATTTTGTTATTTTGGCCTTTCAACTTTTTGCTGATTGTCCCTTTAATTTGATTGTGGACACCCATTATGTTTATCAGGTAATTGATCATTTACCCCTAGCCCTCATTACCCCTCAGGTCGATGCAGACCTCCTTCACCTGTTTTTGTCTTTACAGTATCTCATCACCACTTGTAATTTCCCTTATTTTGTTGCTCATATTCGCAGTCATACCCCTCTGCCTGGGCTACTCACTGAGGGTAATGCGCGCGCCGATCGCACGTTACGTGGTCAAGTAAATTCCCTTTTTTCTGACCCCATTGAAAGCCATTCCTTTTTTCATCAGTCTGCCTCTGTTTTGGCCCGACAGTTTCACACTCCTGCTGATCATGCACGTTCTATTGTTCGTTCCTGCCCCCACTGTGCTGCTGCTGCCCCTACCTTTTCTTATGCCGTTAACCCCAGAGGTACCGCAGCGAATCAGCTGTGGCAAATGGATGTCACTCACGTACCACAATTCCGCCCCTATTCGTTTTTACATGTTTCCATTGATACCTATTCGGGATTCCTCTGAGCGACCCCACAGCATGGGGAAGCCACTCCCAAAGGTATTCACCATTTGCTAGCCTGTTTTGCTGTTATGGGTCGCCCGAGCCAGATAAAAACAGATAATGCCCCAGCCTATTGCTCCACAGCCCTTTCCACTTTTTGTGCCCAATGGGACGTCCGTCTCACACATGGGATCCCTTATAATTCCACGGGCCAAGCCATTGTTGAACGTGCAAATCGCACGCTAAAAACTTTGCTTGACAAACAATTAAAACAAGGGGAGCTGCATCTCTGAACCTTAGGAGACATTCAGCAGCAATTGCATATCCTTTTGTTCACTTTAAATAATTTAACGCTGAATGTAGATCAGCAGACCCCCGCGGATCGGCTTTTTCATAAAGCCGAGGTACTGGAAAGACCGCGTGTCTATTACCATCAGCTGCCCGATCCGCAATGGCTGGGCCCAGTACCTCTAATCACTTGGGGTCGGGGATATGCTGCTGTGTCTCTCCCTGCAGGACCGTTGTGGGTTCCAGCCCTGTGTGTGCGACCGGCACTGAAACAGCATGGCGTGTCACTAGGGGCTATCGAACCCCATACCGGAGTTTCAGCTGACCTTGGAGGAGAGCGCGGTGCCTCCCGGGTCGACAACGACGGGACGGAAACGGAGGAGGCGTAGCGTCCCAAGCCAGCCCGTGACATGGGGAGCAGTAAAAGCATTGGTCGCCGCGGCTCAACGACAACTGGCAGCAAACCAACAGCCAGAGACTCCTGAGACTTTGTTTGTGGCAATTCTCACCCAAATTACTGCTAATTCTGTATTGATTGTATGCCTTTTGTGCCTGCTATTTCCTGTAGGGGTTGGCTCAGGAGCGCTTTCTCCGTTACGAGCCCGAATGACGTATAACCTATGGGAAATATTGGCTTCAACAGCAAATGTTACCCACTTTTGTTTATCTAATTCTGTAGCAGCCGGAGAATTGTTAGGTACATGCCTTATTCCAGTAAGTCATCACCCTGAGGAAATAGGGAATGAGACGATGCTCGCTGCTTACGCGAATCTCTCTTCCCAGTACTCTGGCATGGCTAATTGGGGCCCGGCCAACTATACTTTGCCTCAAACGGCCATATCCCTCCACACACCGTACCCGGCCGGGGCCAACCAATGTCACCTGTGCGCGTGTGGTTAACTGCACTAGTACAAAGGTGCCCTTGGGCTGTCGGCAAATTTCTCAACCCTTTTTAAATTGTTCCCACGCCGTGAATGTTTCGTACAATTATGGCCATATCATCCTACCATCCGGGTGGTTTTTTACCTGCGGCTCAAACACCTTTAGTTATATTCCCGCAAATTTAAGCGATGGCACCCTTTGCTGCCTTAGTAGAATGACACTCATTCTGCCTTTTGCCGGCCAAAAGCACAGTAAAAGAGGTGTACCCCTTTCAGAAGGCTGTGTTGCAGATGTCGATCTTTTCAGCCACGCTGAGTATACCGCCTTAGCGGCCTCTATTGTTGGAGTCCCCGGGCTTGCCACTTATACAGCCAGAACTTTGAATACCCTGGCATGTTTTGCGGCAAAGGCAATTAATACAACATCCCAGTTAATTGCCCTACTTAACACAGAACAACACGAATTAAGGGATGCAATTTTGGATAACAGAGCAGCCATTGATTTTCTGCTCTTGAAACACCATCTAGGCTGTTCCACGTTTCGGCATATGTGTTTTAATTTAACTGATAATAGTCGCTCCATAGAAACTAGACTGGCCGAATTGGCCAATCTTACGGCACACATACGCCAAGATCTGGGGTTTGAGGGCTTTTGGAACTGGCTTACAGGTTGGCTGCCCTCTCTAGGATGGCTGCGACAACTTTTCGGTTATGCTGTGTTTGTGATTGTTGGGCTTATATTTTGCTGCTGCTGTATACAATGTATTCCCTCTTTGCTAAGGCTTTGTAGAGACCTGCCCTGGCAGGCTCCCCGAGTTATGTCCTTGTCAGTCCGGGAGTTAAATCGCTTGCAAAAGCAAATTGATGGCTACCATGAGATGGCCGAGCACAAATAACAAAAAAAGGGGGGATGAAGGGTTCATTTAGTGTTCATGCACCTGCAAACAGTCAGGGCACACCCTGACTGTTGTGTAGGAGAGATGCACACATTGCTCTGTCCAAGGACATGGACCATGGGAACATGGACCATTGGGAAGTCAATTAAAGGACATCAACCGTGGGAAGCTTCCTTGTCTTGGGCTCAAGGCCTGAGAACAAAGATTGTAGTAGATAGAGGCTGGTAAATAAGAATATTAATCAAAGTCATATTATTTCCTTTGTTGATGCCTTTTGCGGTCGGAGTACGTAATGCGCAGGGGGGAGAGAAATAAAAGAGAGGTGGAAAAGCTGACAGGGGCAATCCAGTCAGCAAACCAACCTGCTTGCTTGCCTAAAGCCGTGTCCTGTCTTGTATTGAACCGCCACAAGGTGGGAAACTGCATTCCCACAGAATGCTTAAATCAGAGCTAAATTTCTCATGGTTTTAGGATATGGGGTTTTGTTTTATATTTTATATGTTTCCAATATATGTGCACAATTAGAAGATTAAAAGCAAAAAAATCCATAGCAGCAAGATCTGTTACTTGGGTTAATTGCCCCCCAAAACAATTTATACAGAGAAATATACATCTGGATTTCAAAGTTATGGTTAAACCTGGAAGAAGCAGCACAGTTTTTCTGGACATTATTTAATTGGGGATGTTGGCTAAATACACAGCACCAGTGGCCATTCAGAAACCACTTGTCAGACACAGATCTCCAAAGGACTGCTTCACAGTCGGGACCAAAATTCAGGAATAATAATTTGGGATCCTGGGGGATGGTAAATATTCCCCAGAAAAGTTTGACAGTAACTGATACAAATTAATACACTATGATGCACATGTTGGGCCAGACTGAAGCCTGAAGAGGTGAGCCTTGCAGAGAGCAGGTCAGGAGGGCTCAGTGTAGTCCATGCACTCTTCTAAGCTCAGGGGCTGCTCCTTACTAGTAACTAGAACTATCCAGAAAAGGCAATTTCCGTTGTGCAAAAAAATTAATTTCTGAAAGAAACTTTCATCCCAATCAGGATGAAAAGGTCAAAAATTCAAAATTGTTCACTAGGCAAAAATTGTGAAAAATTCCATTTTGGGAGAACAATAATGGGTTTTTGGCTTGCTCCTCAGGCTTCTTGGCTCCCTGGGCAGCTGCTTCCCTGGTTTCCCCTGACCTGCTTGGGAAGGTGGCTGACCTGAGATCCTGGGAACCCAGGATCCTGCCAGCAGAGTGGCTGGGGAGCTGCTTGTCCCTGTGCCTGGTTTCTGCTGAAAATTTTGATGAAAAAAAAATTGACACATTCCTTTGGAACTGTTCTGTCAAATCTGTATTTTCGGAGAGAAGGGCATTCCATCAGTAAATCTTTGACCAGCTCTACTAGCAGCCTCTAGAGCATTAAGCAGCTCAAAGGAGCTCTGTCCCCACCTTGTCTCCACCAGCCACAAAGAGCTCAGGCAGAATGCTCCTTAGCGTGTGCCAAGGAACTCCAGGAGGCAGTGCGCTTTCCTGAAGCACTGTGCCTACAGAACTCCTCATAAGAGAATGCAGCTCCACCTTGCCTCCAGTGCACAGCAGTGCCTAAGAGTCCCAATCTGGCCCGCAAATAATAAACTGTTCTTTAATTATTAAAATGTGTTTTTCCCCAGGAGGAACATTTTATAGGGAGGGAGAAAAAGCACAGATTTCAAAAAGTGATGTGTCTATTGGCCGAACTACATGTGTGTCCTCCGTTCGTAAAAGACTGGAGAACTAATGGAAAATACATTGACGCAATCTCATATCTGTAACAAAAAGTCACAAAAACAAACAGTAGACAAAAACAGACTTTCAACAGTCACATGTTTATGAATTGTTTTCAGAACATTCAAAAGGTGTTATGTTTGGCAATGGTTTGGACCATTAACCAGTTGTATTGTTTAACTTTCCACATTAAGTTTCACTCTTAGTTCAACAATTACCCATATGTTTCAGCTTCTATCTTTATTTTCCTGTTCCACATTATTTCTACAGGAAAAGAGACAAGAGAGCATGTGCACCCTCCCATATTCAGAGTCTGTAAAAATAGTCATTAGAAACTAAACAGGAATACCCACCCTTTTAAATAGTCTTTAATTGTATGCAGCATAATATCTCCAAAAATATTATCAGCACTGGACAAACCTCTCTCTATTGCCTGATCATTTATTCTTCGGGCCAGATTCAGCCAACATTTCAAGCATGAGTCCATGGACAGAGCGCCAGCTACAGAAAGTCGGCTGGGAGGTAGTTTGTGGGAAACAGAAAGTGGCAGGAATACCTACCTTAATAGCCATAGGGGCACTAGCCAGAAGAGACAGGTTTCAGAGTAGCAGCCATGTTAGTCTGTATCCGCAAAAAGAAAAGGAGGACTTGTGACACCTCAGAGACTAACAAATTTATTTGAGCATAAGCTTTCGTGAGCTACAGCTCACTTCATCAGATGAAATACACATTCGTGTAGCTCACGAAAGCTTATGCTCAAATAAATTTGTTAGTCTCTGAGGTGCCACAAGCCAGAAAAGAGACACGCGTAATGTGGCCAGGGGAGAATCACAGTTCCTGGATGGATAGATTTGTTCCATATTCTTCTTTTTTCCCCCCACTCCTTTATTTTTACTCTTCTTCCTCCATTGCTTTGTATTTTTCTTTTTTTAGGCCTATGTTTTACTTTTTTTTCTAATTATTAATTTATTATATTATTATTATTATTATTATTAAAGAGCCAGTTGGAAACTTAGGATTTGAACACGCCTGAATTTGGGAAAGTTCAGGTCCAGATCTGAATACAAACTTTCTGGCTAAGGTCCATCTCCGATTTATATTTTATTTGTTTCCAATTGTGATTATCCTTCTCCACTGTCTCTTGCACTTTGTCTAATCCTCCTAAAAAGTTATACAAGAATTGCCATCTGGGATCAGACATACTGGTCCATCTTGTCTGACATCCTGTCACCAATAGTGGTCAGTACCAACTGCTTCAGAGTAAGGTACAAGAAATCCTGCAGTAGGCAGTTATGGGATAACCTGCCCCTAGGGCAAGTTTCCCTCTGACTAGGGCTGGCTAGTCAACAACAATTCCATTTCATGAAAAATTTCAAGATTTCAAAATGTATTTTTGTTCCAATGTGAAGAGAGAGAAAATGCTCAATAGCCTGGCAGTTAAGGCATCACCTGGGATGTGTGAGAGCCAGATTCAAGTCCCCTCTCTGAGATAGGCAGAGAACCCTAAACACCAAGCTAGTCTGGGTTCTCTCTCTCTCTGTCTCCAGGAATTCCATCCCGGATTGAGAAACCTTCCCATGAAGTTTTCATTCAAACAGACATGTTTCCACAAAACATTTTGGTTTCAACGAAACAGCATAATTTTTAGACCAGCCCAGCTAACTAGAGATTATCTTAAACTCTGATGCAGGAGGATTTATACCAACCTTAGATTGCATGGGAGGATTTTGCAAGCACTAAGCCACACCTGAGTGACACAAAGAACTAAATGAATGGATTCTCACTGAGAGCTTCTGATTTCTAAGAAGATTTATCGTCTTGCCCTCAGAATCCAATAAGATAAAACAGATAATTAAAAACAGAAAGAAAAGAACGAAGAAGAGAGAAGTTGAAATTACAAGGCCAGTTCTAACAATCTGTATGTACAAAACTGTCCACTAATCATTGCATAACGCATGCACTTTTATAATTTGTGTTAAGAATGGGAAAAAAGCATTTATTTGTGCCCAAAAGTATTGTCTAACTTCTCAACTTTGCCTATCAAATATTCAGGATTCTATTCTTTGCACTGTTAACACCTAGAGTCGTTTCCTAAAAATTACTCAGTAAATTGCAGACATACTCATAAATATTTGCATAGTGGCAAATTTAACTGTAAAGATAGTTAAAATCATAAAGCCAGATAGCAACGTGTCACAACCAGGGTAAGTGAGATTGGTACCAGCAGCCCCCTGATCCCCGACATTGCTGCAGGCCCAGCTCAGGGCAATTATACACTTTCTGCTGGGGGACTGTGAGCACCAGGGTGACAATCGCTGCGCTAACAAGTTAACTGGGGAGGATATAAGGGGAGGAACAAGAAAAAGGGCAGCTCAGAAGGAAGTTCAGAGAATGAGCCTGGGTTGGGGAGTGCGGGCTGCAGGGAAAGTTGCTGCAAGCCTGTCTTGCACAATATTACTATGTAAGAAGGGAAAAAATGCACACCTTGGTGAAAAATACACAGCCCGGTGTGTGTTTGTGTCTGTGAAACCATCCGAACTGGCCAGGTAGTGAGGTTCATCAAGTAGCAACAGAGGCGCCTTGTGACACTGGTGTAAATTTGAACTCCATTGAACTCAGTGAAGTTACTCTAGATTAGTAACTGAATAAATAATTTGTCCTGTAGGGCCACTAATCAAGCTTCAAATTTGTGAAATTTAGTGAGCACACCATGTTAGAAATCAAGACATCAGTTACATAAGCTTTCTGGTAACTGCAACACACCAACTATGAAAATTAACAGAATTTCTCGAGCATCACTTTTATTCAGTAGTTTCTAATATTACTAGAACCCAAAGATGGATTCTTAAATCTATAAGTTACCAACTCTTTTATCCCATTTACTATTTCACCAAATCATAACAAGTAGAAATAGAAAAGACCTGTTAGGTAACCTAGTCCATCTTCCTGCAAAAACAGAATTTTTCCTTACTGTACATTATTTTGCCAAGTCTCATTTTAAATATGCCAAGCAATAGAGCTTCTACCACTTCCCCATGGAAACTGTTCTACAGATTAATGTTTGCAGTGTCGTTGTAGCAGTGTTGGTCCCAGGATATGAGAGAGACGAGGTGGGTGAGGTAACATCTATCTTGTCTCTCTACAGATCAGTGGTTCTCACTGTGAAGACATTTTTCCTGATGTGCACAGCATTCTGAGACGGCACGTTACTCCAGAGTAGATTATGAGTGGGTGAGAAGACAAGGAGTCCATGAGGGAAAAGTATCTAGTGCACCCAACATGTACCCCTAGAGGGTCCTCAGACACCACCACCCAGAAACCCTAGCACCCACCAGTCTTATCCCAGCAACCCAAACACTCTCAACCCTTCACAACAACCAAGTCCAGTACTAGTTTCTTGCTGTTACCCCGGTAAGAGTCATTTACAGCTGTAAATGATTGTGATTGTGGGTCATACCATGAAACAAGTGTTTTTTGGGGTCTTGGGTAAAAAAAGTTGAGAACTGTTCTAGATATTTAATACAAATGTAAACACAATACAAAATCATTAAGTACCTCCACTAAATAGTCTAGACCAGGAGCTATGTATATGATCAAATTCTCCAGCTTGTTCTCTTTCCAGTTCTTTATCAATAACTATTTTGTAATGTAAATTGAACAAATATTTTAATTTAGAAATCACAATCACAATCCTTGTTATACTGGCAGTAGTGGTAATTATGTAGTCTGACTCACCGCAATCACAGAGTTCTTCCACCAAAAAGTAGTTCCTCTAAAAAAAACAACAAAAAAAACCCAGCAAAACATTAACTTTCTTTTTTTAAAAAAGTCTGATATATACATATTACACACACACAGAGCACAACCAAGGTTGTTTCCCTCATGCCCCATGGAATTTAAAATAATAGTATTAACTTTGTGTGCTCTGAGCCATTTTATAAAATTTAAGAGAACTACATCCCTGCTATAGGATTCTATAGCAGAGTTTAATGAAAGCCCGCAAAACCCTGTTACATTATATGGCCCTGATCTTCCACTGCTCTGCACCTGTGTAGTAACTTACATCTGTGTACAGTGGGTGTAAAAATACTACCAAATAAATACTAGAATATTATGCCCATTTTCTTGCTTTGCACAAGTGTAAAGGACTATACAAGGTGCAGGGCAATGGCAAATCAAGCCCTATAAATATTTCTAGTAGTTTCTGTAAAACGCTAAGTTTCTAATAGGACCCTAAGAGTTGTATCCCAATTCAATTCTATTGGACTTTTCCATTAGGGTATAATAATAAACTCTTCTATTTTTTCCCAACACCTAAAAAATTCATGAAAAAATAAGCTATGTCCTGAACCACAAATGCTAGGTTGCTTCTGTGACAATCCCACACTTTGGAGAAATTCAGCCAAGATTCCCACTCACAAGCAGGCCTGATCCCTCCCTGAAGACAGTGAAGTAAAACACATGTAGTTCAGAAAAGAATCCAGGCCTCAAAAGTTCAGTGTTGCTCCAGAAGGAGTAGAGAACTGGACTGTCAGCATCATACACTCAGTCATTCTTCTCTTAAGTGGGAGATGCACTGAGCATGTGTCCAGTAAGACTCCCTATTACTCTGGAGTAAGGGGATGGGGGAGGGGGGGAAATAGGCATGCGTAGTTCTCTCTGAGGATATTTCCTATTCCAGTGCAGCTGCGTAGGAGTGGACTATGCACAATGATCCCTTCTACTCTTAAGTATCCCTTTTTTCTAAAAGGTTGGGAATGATTTCCTCTACCTCCCAAACCAAAGAGAATGGTCATTCTTAAGAATCCTTCTATTCCAGAGGATTAGAGCTGTGAGAAGCCTCTGCAGAGGATTCCTGTTGCTGGAGAACATGGTGGGACTTGACAATGTAGGTGTAACTTATTTCATGTAAATGTTATAAATGTTGGCCCTTCTCAAGATGCTAAAGTTCAATTTCGAGGGCCTATCAGCTACAAAACCCTCTGTTCTTGAACATGTTGCCTCCTAACACAATGTCGATGTCATCTGCCTTCAGGAAACCCAGGTTAATTCTCTTATTGCCAATCAGTTCATAATGTCTGGTTTTGACTTTATAAACTACATTTTACATGAAAAATACAGCAGAGCCACTTATGCAAGATCCAATTTAGCTGAGATGGAGAGTTTACCAGCTACATCTGATTACTCTGATATCATAAGGATCAGTAAGTTTAAAGTGGCTAATGTCTACAAGCCCCTTAATCAGTTATGGCTTTCTTCTGTTCAACCGTCATTCCAGTATCCTGCCATTTATGCTGGAGACTTTAATAGCCACCACACCACCTGGGGCTATAGAGAATCTGATCAAAGTGGGATGGACCTTGCAAACTGGACCTCCCTCAATGAACTACAATTTCTTTGTGACCCTAAGCAGACCGGCAACTTTTTACTTTTCCTGCTGGAACGAGGGCTACTCCCCCTGACCACAGTTGTGTCACTTCAGCTGGAGACTGCCCCGTACCAGCCATCTGGAAATTTCCCCCACAGCTGGCATCGCCCTTTCCCAATCCAAATAGGGGTTACCATACCTATAGTGACCACTAGCCCAGGGCTATGGTGGGACTACAGAAAGGCAGACTGAGCCAATTACACTAAACTCATTGACCAATGTACAGTCTGTATCCTGCATAACATCTCAATAGATCAAGCATATTCAAGGTTGCACCAAAAGCAATCTTTATGTCTATGTCAAAGTCCATACCCCATGGCTACCAAAAAATCTAAAGATCATGTCTGGATGAAGAATGTGCAGAATTCCTTAAACAGTATGAAAAATCTGGTGATCCGCAAATAGTCAACGCCCTGCTAAATAGCCTGAAAGAAGTTTGAAGAGTCCACCGGAAAAAAGTTCTCAGAAATGGACATTTCAAGATCCAGCAGAAAAGCTTGGACACTCATCAGGAAGTTCAATGCAGCACAAAACCCACGAGACACATGGCGACAGAAGATCTCTCCAAACAGTGTTGCCACATACCTGACCAACAAACAAAGGTACAATTTTGAGGTGTCAGACAAGAGTGGCATCACTACAAGCCATTTCCACAGCTCAACCAAGATGAAAACTTCCAAACATTTGCAACAGAAGAAATAGAATAGGCAATGAAATCCATAAAACCAGGGAAAGCCTGGGGCTTTCACCAGAACTACAACAACATCTTGGGAAGAAAAGCCAAAACACTTGTTGTGTATCTTCATGTCCCATGTCATACATCAAAATATGACACCCAAGATATTGCAGAAATCTAAGGTGAAAGCTTTACCAAGGCCAGATAAAGACCATTCTTTAGCAGCAAGCTATCACCCAATATTACTCCTGAGTTGTAGGCATAAACTCCTGGAGTGGATAATTCTACAGAGAATTTCACCCATGACCGAACGAGTTTCGAGTAAGGATCAGGCAGGTTTCCGACCAAACTAAGGAACCTGTGACTGAGTGTTAGCACTAACTATGTACATTTGAGAATAGATTTCAAGAGAAGATAACTTAAAGCTGTCTTTAACCATATAGCAGTGTATGACACCATCTGGCATACTTGTCTGCCGCATAAGTTGTTAAGAGCGCCTCTTAACAGGTTGCTATGACAACTGAGCTAATGTTCTGAGGTAGACTTTTCAGGTGGGTCTGGACCACAAAACCAGGACGTGGAGATTCCAGAAGAACAGACTCCCACAAGGCTGGGTGCTGCCACAAACTTTATTTAATGTATTCACCAATGACCTATTGAACACCATCTCTAGGCAGTTTATGTATGCCGATAACTGCTTGGCCACGAGGGACCAAGATTTTCAAAAGACTGAAGAGAACCTGAACAGTGATACGGCTGCCTTAGGTGAGTATTGCAAGAAATGGAGACTGAAATCAAGTACATCAAAGACATGTCAACATGCTTCCACTTACACCATGCTCAGAGCTAACTTGAGGTTAACATCTTGAGTGATCAGTTGTTGGCTCATGATTTAAACCCAGTGTATCTAGGGGTCACTGAACATCACACACCCACGTACAAATACCATCTCACTAAGGTAGCTGAAAAGATCAAAAGCAGAAACTGTCTCCTGAACAGACTGGTAGGGTTCACCTACGGAACCAATGCTCAAACACTGTGTATCAGGGTGGTCACCCCGTCCACTCAGAAAGGGGTTAAAACCAACTTAGGGAAAGGGCTGCCCATCAACTTGATTAAAATAATGTTTGGGATATTTTAAAATTAACATCTGACACTTTTAAAGCCATATTCAGTTAAATAATATGTTCATTGTCCTAAAATCCACAGTAGCATCAGGGTTTTTTTTTTTTTTTTTTTTTTTTTACGATCAGATTACTGGAAGGCTGTGCAATTATTGTCTTGTAAATCAATCAGGCACTCTGAAGTCAGATTAGAGTACTGTACTTTTTAGTAGAGTACACTTGATTTTATATAGCATTTTTCACACAAACTGTATCCCAGATCACTTTATTAAGTTAAATAGCACTACTACAGAGATAGGTAATAGCAGAGGGAGTGGAATATTGAAAAGGTATAGGTCAAATGGAGAAAAATAAGTTTTCAGCAGTGATGTTAATTAAGATGAGACAGAAGTACAGATGCACAAAACTTGCTGAGGATGGCAGTAACTGTAAAGAAGGTTTCAGAGTAGCAGCCGTGTTAGTCTGTATTCGCAAAAAGAAAAGGAGTACTTGTGGCACCTTAGAGACTAACAAATGTATTTGAGCATAAGAAGGCTCTTGCACCAACAGTGGCCACAGTAGATGAGCAAAATTAGAAGAGTTGTAATGTAAGACAAGGTCCTTTATGGATCATGGCTTTTATAGATAAGCTTGTGTTTTAACCAATTAGACAAGAGCGTCCTATTCTCTAACCCAATCAGAATGCAGCAGGTCTACAGTGGTAAAGAAAACAGCCATTACACCAACAGTCTAATTTTAAATTATATTATGGCCCCTCAGCAGAGCAAAAAGGGCCTCAGCATAAATGAAAATCAAGACCAGACTGTCTGATTCTACTTTACGTCAGAGACATGATCATTGGGTGTAACAGAAACGTTCTTTTAATCAAACAAGAGCACAGAACTAGCATCTCCTGCTCCAAAAATAAACATCTTGGCTTTGCCTTGGCATATATTTTCCATAAATGCCTGAGCATTCATTTATCAGCAGGAGACCATTATCTTGTGACAAGATTCCATTTCACTGATATTACCTCTTAAAGATACCACGCAGAATGTGTTCCTGTCAGTCAGGTTGCTAGACAGCTGACATTTAAGGATATTTTTTTTAAAAAATAGCCAGTCAAAACTAACTTAGTCATAAATGTATAATGTAATTGTAATCATAATAATAGAGATTTCTGTGACAGAGGATAAGCTGAAACAAACGCCCCTTTCCTGAACCACTCAAAATGTAGCCCTTGATTAACGATAAGGTGATCAGATGTAGCTTTATAGCATCAACATTCATCCAATAAAGTAATTCAAGCTCTATTAGTCCTTTACTATGACAAAAAATAAAATCATGTTAATAGAACTTTGCGAGTGAATACTATGCAACTTTCCTGCCTTCCCTATAACACTTACTTTTGCTAAACTGTTTAGGTTGGCCTTATGCAATGAAGTTGTAGCCATGTTGGTCCCTGTGACTGACATGGCTACAACCAAAGTTGGTCAAATAAAAAGAGATTACCTCACGCACCTTGTCTCTTTAGTTTGGCCTGGGCATTCATATATAGCGGGAAACCATTAACAGGCCAGAGATGCATGCAACATTTCATCCACTGACCCTACAGATATTCCCTCAGAAAAACAGTCTAAGTCCTGATCCCTTGAGCAAAGCCTAAGTAAAAGCTCTTTGCCTTGTGAGAAATATGCAGGGTTTAGGAAAGGTACACACCTACCATCAAAGCACTAGAACTTGAGTATCCATGAATGAGTTGCAGCTTCTACAACAGGGTATGGGGGAGAAGAAAAAAAAATCATAGAAATGTAAGACTGGAAGGGACCTCAATCAATTATCTACTCCAGTCCCCTGCACTGAGGCAGGAATAAATTTTATCTAGATCATCTCTGACAGGCACTTGTCTAACTGTTCTTAAAAACCTCCAATGATGGAGATTCCACAGCCTCCCTAGGTAATTTGTTCCAGTACTTAACTACCCTTACATTCAAGAAGTTTTTCCTAATGTCCAACCTAAATCTCCTTTGCTGCAATTAAGCCCATTACTTCTTGTCTTGTCCTCAGTGGATAAGGAGAAAAATTATCACCCTCCTCTTTATTAACAACCTTTTACATACTTGAAGACTGTTACTACTATGTCCCCCTCAGTCTTTTCTTCTCCAGACTAAACAAATTCAATTTTTTCCCCAATCTTTCATCATAGGTCATGTTTTCTAGAGCGTTAATCATTTTTGTGCTGTCCTCTAGACTTTCCCTAATTTGTCCACATATTTCCCAAAGTGTGGTGCCCACAACTGGACACAGTACTCCAAATGAAGCATTACTTCTCATATTGTGCTTACAACAGCCTTGCTAATATATCCCAGAATGATGTTTGGTCTTTTTGTAACAGTATTACACTGTTGACTCATATTTAGTTTGTGATCCACTACAACCCCCAAATCCTTTTCTGTAGTTCTCCTTCCTAGGCAATCATTTCCCATTTTGTATTTGTGCAATTGATTATTCCTTCCTCAGTGGAGTACTTTGCATTTGTCCTTATTGAATTTCATTCATCCTCTTTATTTCAGACCATTTCTCCAGTTTGTCAAGATCATTTTGAATACTACTCCTGTCCTCCAAAACGCTTACAGCCTCTCCAAGCTTGGTATCATCTGCAAACTTTATAGTCATATTCTCTCTGCCATTATCCAAATCATTTATGAAGATATTGAATAGAACTGGACCCAGGGCAGATCCCTTAGGGACCTCAGTCAATATGCCCTTCCAGTTTTGATCCATTGATAACTACTCGCTGAGTATGGATTTCCAACCAGTTTTGCACCCACATTATAGTATGTTAGTCCAGGCTATAGTTCCCTACTTTGCTCATGAGAGTCATGTGAAACAGTATCAAAAGCTTTACTAAAGTTGAGATATCACATCTACTGCTCCTCAGATATCCACAGGGCTTGTTACCCTGTCAAAGAAGGTTATTGGGTTGGTTTAACATTATTTCTTTTTTGCAAATCCCTGCTGTTACTTATCACCTTGTTATTTTCTAGCTGCTTAAAAAACTGATTTATTGATTTTTTGCTCCATTATCTTTCCAGGTACCAAAGTTAAGCTGACTGGTCTATAATTCTACGGGTTGTCTTTATTCCCCTTTTTATAGATAGAAGCTATATTTGCCCTTTTCCAGTCCTCTGGGATCTCTCCCATCCTCCATGAGTTCTCAAAGAAAATTGCTAATGGCTCAGAGATCTCCTCAGCCAGTTCCTTAAGTAGTCTAGGACAAAAAGAAAAGGAGTACTAGTGGCACCTTAGAGACTAACCAATTTATTTGAGCATAAGCTTTCATGAGCTACAGCTCACTTCATCGGATGTAGCTTACGAAAGCTTATGCTCAGATAAATTGGTTAGTTTTCAAGGTGCCACAAGTACTCCTTTTCTTTTTGCGAATACAGACTAACATGGCTGCTAGTCTGAAACTAGTCTAGGACAGTAGTTCTCAACCTGGCGTAGGTGTACCCCTGGGGGTACACAGAGGTCTTCCAGGGGGTACATCAACTCATCTAGATATCTGCCTAGTTTTACAACAGGCTACATAAAAAGTACTAGTAAAGTCAGTACAAACTAAAATTTCATACATACAATGGCTTGTTTATACTGCTCTATATACTATACACTGAAATGTAAGTACAATATTTATATTCCAATTGATAATATGGTAAAAATGAGAAAGTAAGCAATTTTTCAGTAATACTGTGCTGTACCACTTTTGTATTTTTATGTCTGATTTTGTAAGCAAGCAGTTTATAAGTGAGATGAAACTTGGGGTATGCAAGACAAATCGAACTCCTGAAAGGGGTACAGTAGTCTGGAAAGGTTGAGAGCCACTGATCTAGGATGTATTTCATCAGACTCTGCCACTTGAAGACATCTAACTTGTTCTTTCCCTATGTTAGCCTCAGATCCCACCCCATTTACACAGATGTTCACTATGTTAGTCATCTGCTTTCTGCTAAGCTTTTCTAGTGGAAATTGAAACAAAAAAAGGGCATTTAATACTTTGGCCATTTCTACATTTTCTGTTATTGTCTTTCCCTCTCATTGAGAAATGGACCTACCCTGTCCTTGGTCTTCCACTTGCTTTTAATGCATTTTTTAAAATGTTCTTGTTACCCATTATGTCCTTAGTTAGTTTCATCTTGTTTTATGCCTTGGCAATTTTGTCCATGACCCACTCCTCCCCACATGAGTTTGGGACATTAGTAGATGATGAGCCTATGTGGGTGGCTATTTGACACCAGGCAGTTTAAGGTAAAGCCCTTAGCTCTGACAGTGCCAAGGAAATCTGCAACAGTGAGGTGAAACTGATGGAAGATTTGTCAATGAAGTTTAGTTTAATACTTTGTTCACGCCACCACCTATAGGCCTCAGCCAAGCTTGGGACCCAAGTGTGCTAAGTCTGTAGGCTTTATTCACAGAAGAAAGTGGAATCAATTTAACTAAATCTTAGAAACCAATTTACTTACTTTGGCGTAACTCTTGATTCCTTTCCAGTTTAATAAGACTTGACCTAAGGCATTATTGAACTGAAATAAGAACGTCCACACGAGAGCTGTGCCAATTTAATTAAACTGGTTTCCAAACTAACGAGCAGGAGGCAAACAGAAACAAAGGTCAGTGAAATGACTTGCCCAAGGTCACACAGCAGGTCAGTGGTAAAGCCAGGAACAGAACCCATGTCTCTTGATTCCCATGCTAGGGCCACATCCACTAGACCACACTAACTCCAAAATTGGTCATCAATTTGTTTAATATATTTTCACGCCCGTGAAATGTTGCTAAATGTGAAGTTTGGGGTTCCCACCCACACATATATTGGAATCTGAAACACACTTCTGGTGCAGATTTTTACATGTGGGATTTTGCACATGCAAGCTTTTTTGTGGAAATGCTTTTGCAACCATCTTTGGAAAATGTGGATTGTGAATGAGTAAGACAAAAAATACACAAAAAATTAAAATTATATATATATATACACACATACACACACACACACTCAGACTGACACAGAGACAGACGAACAAAAAACCAGAGGGATGATTAAGAAACTTTCAGCAGATCCCTGTTCAGTAAGATAGATTTAACAAGAATAAGTGGATTAAACTAATATTTATCTGAGCAAAGCCTGAGATAATGACCCAGCCAAAACAGAAAGGTATAAAAATGGAGGGCAGTTGCCATAAAGACAAGGACACTATTCTGGATGGTAAACTTCATAAAGTTGATGAAGAATAAAGTTTCCAGCAAGTGTATTAAAGATAGAGGCACAATGGCCTCAACTATTACATTGCTGTTAAGTAAAGGAAGTCCAGAATGTTTACAGTAATGGCCCAAGAAAGAATGCACACAGCTAGTATGCTGGGTGAACATGAAAAATATAAATTGTGAAACAAAAATCAATGAATTTGGATGGATTGTAAAATAAAGCAGAGACCATTGTTCTTTTTACTATCTTGCAGGAACAAAAAATATAACTTTGCTGTTTAGCCTTCAACAGAGGAATATAGTCCAAATGACTTCTGCTACCCTCCCTAACCACATGGGATAGGATTATTTTTGCCCTTTCCCCTCCCCTTTGTGAGTTTTTGGTCTTTTTCTGTTGTAAATTCTTCAGTAGTCCCATTCCCTCTCTCAGCCCTGTTCCCCCTAAGCCTCACCTGCAAACCACATCTCCTCCCATGCCACCTGCCATACTCCACTGACCTTCCTGTCCACAACCAACACCCCAGCCCTCTCCTATTATCATCACCACCTACCACCCTCTCCAGCTTAGCACGCTCTATTTTCTGCATTTCTACTCATGTCCCACTCAACTCTCTGTACTAGCCCACGTACTCTTTAAAAAAAAGTAAAGACATGTCCGACATAAAAGCTTGATTGATATAAAGTTAAGGTTGGTAAAAAGTTTTTACTATCAATGCAATCACTAAATCTCAAGGAAATCATAAAATAGGATAATTTTATTTAGTTGATAAGATGTGAATGGAGGTTGGTTGCATGTTAATGTCTTAACTGGGGATTTCCTTGATTTTCAGAGATTGCATTGACAGGAAATACATTTGAACATCCTTAAATCTAAATTAAAATTTTAGTGAAAGGTGATACATACAACAAAATCAGGTGGATGTATACTTGTACATTGTAGCACCATCCAAGTCTCTCATCTATTTAGATAGTCTTGGTTCTGAAGAGCTTACCATCTTATTCTGTGATATTGTAATGCCTAGCCCAATGGAGCCCCATTCTTGGTTGGGGCCTGTTAGTGCTATTGGGATACAAATAATAATAATATGCACACACAAACACCTATTTGTGCAAATATAAATAAAATTGATTTCTAAAGCAAAGTATCTAATGAACAGATATAAGAACATTTAAAATGGTATACTGCATAATTTGAAATACACATATGCATACCAGCAAGGCCTCCATTCGAGTACATATTTTGTGTCTTTTTTGGAATGGTTCTCTTTGGTCTTGGTTTTTCTGTTTAGTTTCTCTTATAGGCCTCAGTGTCATCTCTCTCTAGGTCCCTGTCTTCTTTTGCTAATCACTCACATTCTTTTGTTAGCCTCTTTATTCTCTTTCATTCTACTTGTGTGTCTTTGGTTGTGAAACTCCCACATTTTATGGTTCAGACTCTCATCTCTGGATCACCTGGCATAGCTCAGAACAGAATGCCCATGCAGCCCACAACAGAGCTCATCTACTTGTAGCTTCCTGTTGCTAAGCAACCTCCTCCACCCCATTCTGGTGTGCAGCCTGGTTGCCTAGCACCTCCTATTGGTGCAGGCACAAGCATCAGAGAAGATTCTTCCAGACAGGATGAAATTCACTCCTATACAGAGTCTTGCACAAAGCCTATGTATCACTTAAGTCCTACTTAGCTCTGGTCTACACTACAAGTTTAGGTCAAATTTAGCAGCGTTAGATTGATTTAACCCTGTACCCGTCCACATGACAAAGCCATTTTTGTTGACTTACAGGGTTCTTAAAATTGATTTCTGTACTCCTCCCCGACAAGGGGATTAGCGCTGAAATTGACATTGTTGGGTCGAATTTGGGGTAGCATGAACACAATTCGGTGGCATTGGCCTCCGGGAGTTATCCCAGAGTGCTCCATTGTGACTGCTCTGGACAGCACTTTCAACTCAGATGCACTAGCCAGGTACACAGGAAAAGCCCCGTGAACTTCTGAATTTCATTTCCTGTTTGGCCAGCTTTGTGAGCTCATCAGCACAGGTGACCATGCAGTCCCAGAATCGCAAAAGAGCTCCAGCATGGACCGAACGGGAGGTACTGGATCTGATCGCTGTACGGGAGACAAATCCGTGCTATCAGAACTCCGTTCCAAAAGAAGAAATGCCAAAATATTTGCAAAAATCTCCAAGGGCATGATGAACAGAGGCTACAACAGGGACCTGCAGCAGTGCTGTGTGAAAATTAAGGAGCTCAGGCAAGCCCACCAAAAAAAAAAAAAAACTAAACAAAGAGGCTAATGGCCGCTCTGGGTCAGAGCCCCAGACATGCTGCTTCTATGATGAGCTGCATACAATTCTAGGGGGTATCCCTACTACTACCCCACCTCTGTCCGTGAACACCTGCAAGAGGGGAGTTTCATGCAACAGGTATGAGGATTTTGGGGAGGAGGAGAGCAGCGCACAGCAGGCAAGTGGAGAAACCATTCTTCCTGACAGCCAGGAACTGTTTATCACCCTGGAGCCAATACCCTCCCAAGGCAGGCTCCCGGACTATGAAGCCAGAGAAGGCACCTCTCCGGCTTTACAAAGTGTACCTTTGTAAATATAATACATAGTTTAAAAGCAAGCGTGTTTAATGATTAAATTTTCCCTGAAGACTTGGGATGCATTTGCGGCCAGTACAGACCCACTTCTTTTAAATGGCCAACCCAACGGGTGCTTGGTATGGGAAAGGAGGGTGCTGCTGTTTGAAACCATTCCCACATGTTATGAAGGTTGAAGAAGCTGAAAGACTGGCTTATCATGGCTGCCTGCAAGCTGAATTCTGTTCCCCAGCCCTGCATGTGTGATCTCTCACACCAAACCGGCAGGCCCTCAATATAAGAGGCAGAATGTGATCTTGTACCAAAAGCACATGTGCTTTATAATGTTAACAGCTTGGTTCACCATGAAAGAGAGTCTACCCATTATTCTCTAAAATGTGTTTTTAAATACTACTCTCCCTTTTTTCCTCCCGCAGCTGTAAATGTTTCAATGCTGCCTCCATCATCTCTGTCCCAGAGGCTAGCGCAGATAAGGCAGCGAAAAAAAAACCACACTCACGCTGAAATGTTCTCTGTGCTCATGCAGTCCACCCACACTGAAAGGACTCAGCAGAATGCATGGAGGCAAGCAATGTCAGAGTCCAGGAAAGCAGAAAATGAATGTGAGGACAGGAGAGACGAGCAAAATGAGACGTGGCGGGAGCAAGATGAGAGGTGACGGCAGAGTGATGAGAGAAGGCAGGATGCAAAGCTGAGGCTACTGGGTGAATCAAATTGATATGCTCTGGTGTCTGGTGGAGCTGCAGGAAAGACAGTAGGAGCACAGACCGCCGCTGCAGCCTGTGTGTAACTGCCCACCCTTCTCCCCAAGTTCCATAGCTTCCTCACCCAGATGCCTAAGAACGCAGGGGGCTCCGGTCACTCAACCACTCCACCCCAGAGGACTGCCCAAGCAACAGAAGGCTGGCATTCAATAAGTTTTGAAGTGCAGTGTGGCCTTGTCCTTCCCTCATCCACCACCCCACCCGGTGCTTCCCTCCTCCCGGGTTACCTTGGCAGTTATCCCCTTATTTGTGTGATGTATTAATAAAGAATGCATGATTTTGAAACAATGACTTTATTGCCTCTGCAAGCGGTGATCGAAGGGGAGAAGGCTTTTGGCTTATAGGGAAGTAGAGTGAACCAAGGGAGTGGGTTTTCATCAAGGAGAAAAAACAAACAAACAAACAAACAAACAATTATCACACCATAATCTGGCCAGTCTTGAAACGGGTTTTCAAAGCTTCTCTGATGTGCAGCACGCCCTGCTGTGCTCTTCTAATCACCCTGGCGTCTGGCTGTGTGTAATCAGCGGCCAGGCGATTTGCCTCAACCTCCCACCCTGCCATAAACGTCTCCCCCTTACTCTCACAGAGATTGTGGAGCACACAGCAAGCAGCAATAACAATGGGAATATTGGTTTAGCTGAGGTCTAACTGAGTCAGTAAACTGCACCAGCGCGCTTTTAAATGTCCAAATGCACATTCTACTACCATTCTGCACTTGCTCAGCCTATAGTTGAACTGCTCCTTACTACTATCCAGGATGCTGTGTATGGCTTCATGAGCCATGGCATTGAGGGGTAGGCTGGGTCCCCAAGGATAACTATAGGCATTTCAACATCCCCAACAGTTATTTTCTGGTCTGGGAAGTAAGTCCCTTCCTGCAGTTTTTGAAACAGACCAGAGTTCCTGAAGATGCGAGCATCATGTACCTTTCCCAGCCATCCCACGTTGATGTTGGTGAAACATCCCTTGTGATCCACCAGTGCTTGCAGCCCATTGAAAAGTACCCCTTGCGGTTTATGTTCTGGCTGCCAAGGTGAAGGTGGTCTGGTCCCAAGATAGGGATATGGGTTCCGTCTATGGCCCCATCACAGTTAGGGAATCCCAGTGCAGCAAATCCATCCACTATGACCTGCACATTTCCCAGAGTCGCTACCCTTGATAGCAGCATCTCAGTGATTGCGTTGGCTATTTGGATCACAGCAGCCCCCACACTAGATTTACCCACTCCAAATTGATTCCCGACTGACCAGTAGCTGTCTGGCATTGCAAGCTTCCAGAGGGCTATTGCCACTTGCTTGTGAACTGTGAGGGCTGCTCTCATCTTGGTATTCTTGCGCTTCAGGGCAGGGGAAAGCAAGTCACAAAGTTCCATGAAAGTGCCCTTATGCATGCGAAAGTTTTGCAGCCACTCGGAATCATCCCAGACCTGCAACACTATGCAGTCCCACCAGTCTGTGCTTGTTTCCTGAGCCCAGAATCAGCATTCCACAGCATGACCCTGCCCCATTGCCACCAGGATGTCCAAATTGACGTGCTTTGAGAGAAGTCTGTCCATGTCCTCATCACTGCGCTGCTGTCACCGCCTCGCCTGCTTTTGCGGGTTCTGATTCTGCACATACTGCAGGATAATGCACAAGGTGTTTACAGCGCTCATAACTGCCGTGGTGATCTGAGCGGGCTCCATGCTTGTCATGATATGGCGACTGCAGGAGAGCAGAGTTGCAGCGGAAGCAGTGGTTGATGACGGATGCCACAAGAATAGATATTTATAGAGAAGGACGAGAGGACCTGTGAGGTGGATTCATGAGAGCAGGAGAGCAGAGCTGCAGCGGAAGCAGTGTATGACGATGATTAGCAGTCCTACTGCACCTTCTGCTGCCAGCAGCACCCAGGACACAACAGCGGCGGCGAGCTGAGTTGAGCAGGCTGGACACTTGCCGTTGTATGGCGTCTGCGCGGAAAAAAGGCGCAAAACTATGGTCTGCTGTTGCTTTCACGGAGGGAGGGGCAACTGACGAGGTACCCAAAACCACCCGCAATAATGTTTTTACCCCATCAGGCATTGGGAGCTTAACCCAGTATTCCAATGGGTGTCAGAAACTGCAGGAACTGTGGGATAGCTACCCACAGTGCAACGCTCCGGAAGTTGATGCTAGCCACAATAGTGAGGATGCACTCCTCCAACTTAATGCGCTTAGTGTGGACATATGCAATCGACTGTATAAAATCAACTTCTATAATATCGACCTAATTTCGTAGTGTAGACATACCCTTATACAGGTACATTGACCCTATGGGCCCTGCACAGGAAGTGGAATTTATTACTGGGTACAGCATCTTTCAAAAGACTCAAGGCTTTTTACAGAGCTAAATAATGATACACATAAAAGTATATGGATCACATCCCACTTTCAATACAGTCACTTCTGTAACTGGATGCAATAACCATAGTCACAGGGCACCGAATACTACAGTAGAGTTTTAATACCCAAAGTGAAGACTGAAATCCAACGGAAATTACTAGGGAATTTTAAGTAGGCAAGTAGTCATCTCATTTACATTTGTCAAGGGCACCAGGTGGCAGTTGGGGATAACTGAATTTTGCTTTTCCTTTCTATAATCTCAAAATTGCAAATTTATATTCCTCTCTCTATATATAAATATAGTGGCAGAGCTTCGACCCCATCCCCGTGGGTCCCGTGCTTCCAGGCAGTTTATGCTAGCCTCAGAGGCTCACTGACCCTCCATTATCTCTCTGGGGCCAGGGTACAGTTTACTGAGCTCTTTTCATCATAATACAGCAAGGAGGTTAGTGAGAGAACTCCCACAGTCTCTGTTGTCCTTATGAGCTTATTCCAGAACAGTTTAGCCTCCTGTCCTGACAGGGACCTGTCTTCCCCTCCTAGGAGGTGTTTCTGTAGTGGCGGGTTGCAGGGAACCCAGGCCTGCCCTCTACTACGGGTTCCGCCCCAGGGACCCTAATAGCAGCAGCTGTTGACAGCTGACCTTTCACTGCCGAAGCTGCTACATTTCCCTGGGCTACTTACCCACAGCTCCCCCGCTTCTCTCTGTTAACACCTTCTTCACCCTTACCTTAGGGCTCCCTTTCCAGTGGCTTGAGGGTATCTTCATTACTCAGCCCTTCAGCTACACTTCTGCTCCCTGGCTCTCCTCAGCCTGACTGGAGTGAGTCCTTTTATAGTATCAGAGGGGCCTTAATTAGAGTCAGGTGTTCACATTAGCTTAACAGCCTCACCTGACTCTTTGCAGGCTAATTGGAGTCATGTGTCCACCCTAGCCTGGAGCAGCCCCTGCTCTGGTCAGTCAGGGAACAGAAAACTGCTTATCCAGTGGCCAGTATATCTGCCTTCTACTACTCTGCTGTACCCAACTGGCCTGGGTCTATCACAATATAAATATACTAAGAACATTACTTAGGTCAAGCATTCTGAAGTTAGGAAATGCCATATTTAACCATACACCTCTCAATCCCATCACTCTGAAATGAGGGCCAGTGACCCTCAACATGAGGTACAACACACCTTGAAATGAGAGATACAATGATGGATACTATAATATTAGAAACCTAGGCTCTGGTCTTGCAGGGCATGCTGACCCCTGTGTCCATTCAGAGCCCCAGTGGATGAGCTGGCAGGACTGAGGTCTCAGTGCTGTGAGGAGGTTACTGCTCTTCTGGGCATCCCAGTGTCCAGATGTCTGTCTCCAACTCTTCATCCTAGGATATCACTGCATTCCCCCTGCCCTCTGCAGGGCAATCAGACCCATGTTAGGTTCAGCCCCTTTGTCCCTAGAGGGGGAGGAGACCCCGCCCTGTTACTTTGTAAACTCCAGGGTACATACCTCCTCATGTGGCTGAGCTCCAGGTACTGCGCACATGTTGCCCCTTCCAGCAGAGACTGTGCTGTAGTTTCATGAGCCCTTCATTTCCTGTCTTCTGACTCCCAGGCCTCCCTTTCAATGCCACCTCCCCATTTACATTGCCGCACCCCATCTATCGCCCATGCTGTATTATTGACATCGGAATACCATGTGTACTGATCTGCACGAAGATTATTTAGGTAATAACATAAGAATGGCCATACTGGGTCAGACCAATAGTTTACGTAGCCCATTATCCCATTTTCTGACAGTGATCAGTGCCAGATCCTTAGAATCATAGAATCATAGAATCATAGAATATCAGGGTTGGAAGGGACCCCTGAAGGTCATCTAGTCCAACCCCCTGCTCGAAGCAGGACCAATTCCCAGTTAAATCATCCCAGCCAGGGCTTTGTCAAGCCTGACCTTAAAAACTTCCAAGGAAGGAGATTCCACCACCTCCCTAGGCAACGCATTCCAGTGTTTCACCACCCTCTTAGTGAAAAAGTTTTTCCTAATATCCAATCTAAACCTCCCCCACTGCAACTTGAAGCCATTACTCCTCGTTCTGTCATCTGCTACCATTGAGAACAGTCTAGAGCCATCCTCTTTGGAACCCCCTTTCAGGTAGTTGAAAGCAGCTATCAAATCCCCCCTCATTCTTCTCTTCTGCAGGCTAAACAATCCCAGCTCCCTCAGCCTCTCCTCATAAGTCATGTGTTCTAGACCCCTAATCATTTTTGTTGCCCTTCGCTGGACTCTCTCCAATTTATCCACATCCTTCTTGTAGTGTGGGGCCCAAAACTGGACACAGTACTCCAGATGAGGCCTCACCAATGTCGAATAGAGGGGGACGATCACGTCCCTCGATCTGCTCGCTATGCCCCTACGTATACATCCCAAAATGCCATTGGCCTTCTTGGCAACAAGGGCACACTGCTGACTCATATCCAGCTTCTCGTCCACTGTCACCCCTAGGTCCTTTTCCGCAGAGGGAAGGACCAATTATCAAGTCATCTATCCACTTCCAGCTTCTGGTCAGAGGTTTAGGGACACCCAGAGCATGGGGCTGTGTCTCTGTCCATCTTGGTTAACAGCTATTGATGGACCTATCCTCCATGCACTTCTCTAATTCTTTTTTGGACCCAGTTATACTCTTGGCCTTAACATCCCCTGGCAATGAGTTCCATAGGTTGACTTTGTGAAGAAGTACTTCCTTATACTAGTTTTAAATCTGCTGCCTATTCATTTCATTGTGTGACCCTTGGTTCTTGTGTTATGTGAAGGGATAAATAACAGCTTCCTATTCACTTTCTCCAGGCCATTCTTGATTTTACAGACCTTTATAATATCATAATGATTGAGGTGGAGGGTATTTCCTGAAGATTAATAACTGGTTGGGAGCAAAGGCCAGGTGAGGAATATTAACTCCAGCCAACCATTGAATCCTCAGGAAATGGCCTGAACGGTGGTGGTTATTGCTATTACAAACTGAAAGTGGAACCAAAAAAAGCATATGGATTTTCTTCTGCATTATGTAGCCACAATTGGCATGTACAAGCCTTTACAGTAGCCAATCAGCTCATTTGACTATCTCTTGATCTTATGTTATAATTTGCTGTTTTGAAGGAATGGGGAACATTATAAAAACATTTCTACAACTGCAACAGTGAGAAGGCAATAAAAATCCCATCCCCAGCTTTACAAAATGTCTCCACTCCCCTTCAACAGTGGTTTCTCTGTTATTTCTACTATTGCCTAACACCCTAAATCAAAATAACTCCACCACCCCCCATCCCCACCTGCACCCCCTGCATACCACTTTCTATGGGTAGCTACTTTTGTTATCTCAGATGACTGAGATAACAGATTTGGCAAAAAATAGGACTGCGTACACATACATGTGGATGGGGAGGGGAAGGGCCTAATCCTTGGTTTGAAGCAGACTCCAAGACAACAATTATAACCATGATGCAGTTAGTTGAATGTGTAATTTTTTGACTTAAATGAAAGAAGGGGGGAAAAGGGAAAAAAGCTTAAATGTAGATAATTATGTCAACTTACTGCCAGCACTTTTACTGAATTCTTTGCAACGTGTAGCTTTTCTCCCTGGTGGATTTCACTGCAAAATGTGATTCTCCATCAATATTTTGTATGGATACCATATTGACAAGCTTTTAACAATCTCTCAGTGACTTCGTCAGGGTCATTTTATGCTGTGTGAAGGCTAATAACATTTAAAATAGTCACCGTGCAGTGCTCTGTATCCTCATTCCTCACAACACGTGGCACATGCACATCAAGTTAAAATTACAGGCAGAACAATACTTAGGGATAGTTTCTTAAAGGTTTAATGCTCACTTGGAAGATTCTAGAACTCTGTGGAGAGCAGCTGCTGCAAATATTAGCAAATTGTGAAAGCAATGAGAGATGTATCTGTCTTTTCTTAATGAATGCACTTCTGCTGCAATTCCCAGTTATATCACTGGCAACTGTGCACATAATTCTTACCACATGGATAGTGATGTGGTGCCAAAATTTTAACAAGAAGCTCCCCCAATTTTTTTTCCATCAGTCAACAATATATGTGATATTTGTGAGTAAAAATTTTGCCTTCCACTACATCTTCCCTTCAAAAAAAGAGTCCATTGATCCCAGTCTTTGCTTTCTTTTAAATAACCAAAATAAATCAAACGATTTCTCCCCTCAAAGCCATTGGTTCTCTACTCTTTATGTGCTAAAAATCATTCAATACTTCCCCCTCATCCTCTACCCTTAGCCAATAACTCTTGACCAACATGATCTCATTCCCCAGGCAGGTACCCTATCTGACAATTTTTTCTCACAGCAACAGTGATAGTGGCAAGTAGATCACTCCTCTGGCTGTGTGGTGGTTGGTGTGGGTGGGGATGGGGATGAATCATAGAATATCAGGGTTGGAAGGGACCTCAGGAGGTCATCTAGTCCCACCCCCTGCTCAAAGCAGGACCAATCCCCAACTAAATCATCCCAGTCAGGGCTTTGTCAAGCCTGACCTTAAAAATATCTAAGGAAGGAGATTCCACCACCTCCCTACGTAACGCATTCCAGTGTTTCCACCACCCTCCTAGTGAAAAAGTTTTTCCTAATATCCAGCCTAAACCTTCCCCCTGCAACTTGAGACCATTACTCCTTGTTCTGTCATCTGCTACCACTGAGAACAGTCCAGAGCCATCCTCTTTGGAACCCCCTTTCAGGTAGTTGAAAGCAGCTATCAAATCCCCCCTCATTCTTCTCTTCTGCAGACTAAACAATCCCAGTTTCCTCAGCCTCTCCTCATGAGTCATGTGTTCCAGTCCCCTAATCATTGTTGTTGCCCTCCGCTGGACTCTTTCCAATTTGTCCACATCCTTCTTGTAGTGTGGGGCCCAAAACTGGACACAGTACTCCAGATGAGGCCTCACCAATGTCGAATAGAGGGGAACGATCACGTCCCTTGATCTGCTGGCAATCCCCCTACATATACATCCCAAAATGCCATTGGCCTTCTTGGCAACAAGGGCACACTGTTGACTCATATCCAGCTTCTCGTCCACTGTAACCCTGTGGTCCTTTTCTGCCGAACTGCTGCCGAGCCATTCGGTCCCTAGTCTGTAGCAGTGCATGGGATTCTTCCATCCTAAGTGCAGGACTCTGCACTTGTCCCTGTTGAACCTCATCAGATTACATCTATGATTCATAGAGTGGATGGGTCCACTCTGGTCATGTGGTTAGGTGGCTGGATTGGTTCTTCAGATGGGTGGGTCTCCCCTGATTGCTGGAGGTCTGTCCTAGATGGTGGGTTAGGGAGCAGGTCTCCCCAGGCTCATATAGAGGATTTGGCTGTATCAGGCTCTAACCCCTCCCAAACTCTTGGCTGGGCCAGGGAACACAGCTTCTAGCAGGAACTCCCACTAAGTGGAGCAGCTAGCAGGGTGATGCAGGAATTATGTAGTGCATCCCCAGTACACTACTGGAGGTAGTGGTGAGGGACAATGGAAAGGAGTTCCCCTCATAACAGCTGCCGTAGCAAGAGCAGGGGCATCCATGGGCTGACAGTTGCCTGGCTGTGTTAGCAGCAGCTTCAGTTCCAGCCTCAGAAAAGGCTAAACATTTTAACAAGCAGAGCTGGTCCTAGCATTTTTAGGTGGGCCTGAAAAGCAATTTTTTCTCCCTTTCCCTCCTCCAAATATAACCTGAAACCACCACAGCATCATTGGTGCATAGCTGGCTGACAAACATAAAGAGTGTGTTTAGGCATGTGCCAGGGGATGTTTAGGTCCATTCCAGCCTCCTGCTGCAGAAATGAAACCCAGCTGCTTGTTCCTTTCAACTCTAGTGCCTGGTTTACATTTAGAGGCCACCTGAGACACTACTTTCTCCCACCACACAGCCATGGTTGTGATCAGGAAAGCAGTCAAGCTGGAGCCCCCTCTCTTTAAAAGGGAAGGGATGCCTGCAAGGTGCTCTCTCTGTGGGCTCTTAGCTTTGAAACTTGCTTGGCCCTAGTCACAGGCTGGATTTGTTAGGTTTTGCCATGTGTGCAGAAGGTTATCTTTTACCTTGACCATCTTAGGAGATGCTAGCTAAGAACGCAGTAGCATGGAGGGAGGGCTATTGTTCTTGTCAATTCTATTATAGTGTTGCCAACTCACAATTTATTTGAGAGTTCAGCTGGGGCTGGAGCCAGTCTGCCAATGGCGCAAGAAGAATATAAGCTCTGACTGGGAGAAAAACTCCTCTGATTGCCTTCCCGCACTGTCCCACCACCTATGGAAGAGAAGCCAATTAGAGCTGCTGTGAGAAGCAGGCGGAGCTCTCCGCCATCTCCTGAGGAGCCAACACCATTCTCACCCCCCACCTTGGACAGAGCTAAAGAGTCCAACATCTCAGGGCAGCTTTGCTGACTCCTCTCCCATCCCTTCCTGTGAGCAACAGGGATGGAACAGCACCTCCACTCCCCTCCTCCCTTTCCTTGCAGCACCCCGCCTGGGAAGGGGGAGGAGAGGATCCCATGAGCTGCAGGAGGAGCAGAGCTCAGGCTGGGGGTGGGGTTGGAAGATATGAATGCAGAGTTGATGGGGAGCTGGGGGCAGAATGAATTCGTGGGCAGGGGACTGGCAGATGTGGGAGTGAGAGCTCCTGCAACAGGGCCAGAAACCACCTTAATAAATTTGGGAGAGTGGGTAACACCCGTTACACACCCACACTGCGGTGGGCTGGGGGAAGATCAAAAATAAAAAGACAAACCAAAACCACACTATCATCCTTTTTTTAAAAAAATCTCACGATTTTGGGGGTCTGACTTGTGATTTTTGAACCTTTGGAGCTGGCAATATTGTTACAATGATATGTATCAGTGGTAATGTACAGCCAGCTAAGTAAATTAATCATGTAAAATTTGACATGGGGCCAATTAGAGGCCAGATTTTGGCTGTAGCTTGGACTCCACACACTGCTATGTCAGCATATAGGGGCTCTAAAGGAGTTTCATATACGTGGGGCATGTGGGAGGGTACATATCACAGACAGGTTGAAGGACATGCATTCAATAGCTGTAGGGTTGTCTAGCTGGGGTACACTCCATAATCCAAATGGTGCAAAACCACCTTTGACCCTTGTGTCCACCTGTGCCAGCCAGGCAGTGCAACACAGAATCTAGCCCCTTGAGTCTAAGATGCAGTAAATCATAAGAAATACAAATAAAATAAATGTACAAACGTGTTCATGTGGTATTATTGAGTATAAAAATCATTGCCATGTTTTGCTCTGTAATCACTGCACACTATGTAAAGTCAAATCCTAATTTATTATGCGCTATCAAAATGTTTTTGTGCTTTGTAAGTTAAATGAGTGCAATGGAGAGACATATAAGCATACTTGGCTCTGTGAAAAGCCATATTTATTATTCAGGAATGCAGCAATTATACAATTCTGTATGTGCAGTTTTTCTTGTACAGCACAGTCTAACAGAAATGGGATAACCCTCAGGGTGAAATTAAGACTCATTTTCCCAAAGTGGGGGGTGGCAATATTCAAGTAAAACCTTAACTAAAGCTAAAACAGTGCTAATTAAAAGCGTGCTCTTTATCCCTGCTCCTGTGAAGGAAGTACAGCTAATCAGCAAGACAACTCAGATATTAAAACAAGAAGCAGAGGCGGATTTACAACGAAACACACAGTGCCCTGGCATGGGCCCCAGGGCCGGGCAGCCCAGCACCACCTGCGGGGGGGATGGCTGCAGGGGCAGAAGCTGTGAGGGAGAGCAGGGAGGGAGCCGTTTAAGAGCCGTGCTCTCTCCCAGCCGGTGAGCTAAGCTCCTGCTGGCTTCCAGGACTCTTCCCGCAGGCTGGCGCTGTCAGCCCCGCATGCCACAGCAGGCAGCCAGGTGAGGGGCTGGCTGGGGGGCGCGCTGTAGGGGGGGCACGCGCCTTTCCCTGGTGGGGCGTCTGTCCATGCCTGCCCTGCTCCTCTGGACACCGGGCAGCACAGGTGCAGTCCCTGGCGTGCCCTGCTGCTGGTGGCCCCTGGAAAAATGCCAGGGGAAGGGAGCGGCAGGCCAGGGGGTCTCACCTCTCATGAGCTGCTGCCGCCGCTGCAGCTCCCTTTGGCAGCGAACAGGAGCAGCGGCAGGGCAGGGATGCACCCACCAGCCAGCCAGGTAAGATAACCCAGCGGCCGCGACTGGGATGGCCCCAGCCCAGAGCTTCCCATCCTCTATACACCGCGCCCCCCAGGGTAGGCGGTTGGGGTGCCCCCCCACACCCGGTCCACCCCATGCCCTCACTCCTGCACCCCCCCACAACCTCCAGCCCTGATTCATGCACCCCCCATGCACCCCCAACCCCCTGACCTCCCTGACTCTGCACCCCCCCAACCCAGCCCCCCCACCCCTACCCTGACTCCTGCCACCCCCCATCCCCACCGCTGCCCTGAGCGCCAAACAGAAGCTCCTGCACCACCCCCCATCCCCACCTGCACCCCTGGCATCAAACAGAAGCTGCCGCAGATAAGCACTCTGCACCCCAACTCTCTGCCCCAGCCCTGAGTCTCCTCCCACATCCTAACTCCTGGCCAGATCCCGCACCCCAATGTTTTTTTTATAAAGCGCTCTTATCCAAAGCACTTTACAATAGTTCGCTAACGGTACAAACAATATTTGGAAAGATCATTAAGTGGTCTGCCTCGACCCTTAGCAATTTTCAAGTGGTCTGTGGAAAAAAAGTTAGACTACAAAAACAATCAAGGTACCTCACTTTATTTTCATTGACTTCCTATTACTTATAAAATAGGAGGAGGATGAAGAAAAAAAGAAAAGAGAGAATGTTCTTTTTCTTGTTTGGGTCCCCGGGTGGGGGTGGGGGGGAGGGATCAAAAGTGAAGCGGAGCACAGGACCCCACTAACTCTAAATCTGCCACTGACAAGAAAGAAGTGTGAATGTAATGTATGTAAAAGGAGCCTGGTTGATAGTTCTGGAAGTCAAAAAACATTGATTTATCCAAAGAACATGTACAGTAAGTGTAGTGGGAGTGAAATCTACCCCACACTTCAGGCCGACTACCTCTTAGGGTATGTCTACACTGCAATTAAAAACCCATGGCTGGCCCATGCTAGCTGACTTGGGTTTGCAGAGATCCTGTGAGGCGGGAAGGTCCCAGACTTCAGGCAGCTGCCTGAGCCTGAACTGCTATACTGCAATTAAACAGCCCCTTAGCCCGAGACTCAGTCAGGTGGCATGGGCCAGCTGCTGTTTTTTAATTGCAATGTTGACATACCCTTAGTCCATTTTCCATGCCCATTCAGTCCTTAGACACTGCCAATAAGGGTGACAAGTAATGGCAATTGTAAAGGTGTTTTTTGTGACAAATATTCCCCAGACTCAAAGGGGACAATAGAGAATCTTTAAAAGCTGAGTAATGGTGCTAAAAATATCCTATTTCTATACAACTTTGGGGTGTCTTTGCAGTATTTGGAGAATCTTCCAGGGTGCTGCTCTCTATCTTGCTGTCAGCTGGAGTTGCATCTCTAATTCTATGACTAAAGTGCTTAAGATTCCCTCTCTTTATTGAAATGCAGTAGTTTATTACCCAATGGCTATACCCTATCCTCTATGTTCTCTCAGAAATTGAAATTAGTTCCAATTAGCAAGGCTGCCTCTACAAGACTCAGGGGCTTGCAGGTCATCACACAAACTACCAGGAGTCTCCTTTGGCCTTTGCATAGCATTACATATGCAGCTAAAGATTATTTAAATTAGTATATTTAGTATATGGTGGGCATTCAGAGCAGTTCTAGTCTGTTTGATCTTAAGCTGAGTTAGCTGAATGGGTATACGAAGTGAAGATAAAGACAAAGTGAGTGCAAATGGCACTAATATTAATAAATATTTGTTTTCTACCTTCCTTTCTGCTCTGACCTAAGCAAGAATTTTTTTACCCCCAACTTTAGTATTTGCTACATTTTTAGTTCATTACTTGGTTTTCATTTTCTAAAACCATTCATATCCATCGATGCCAGTGGAAGTTTTGTCTGAGTAAGATAGAATTAAACTGAGTAAAGACCTCAGGATTTCCCTGGTATTGCGGGGGTCCTGAGCACTGGGGCACCTCAGTCCTTCCTATTCTCTGCCTATGGTACATAATAGTTTAATCTCTTAGGGGCTGTAATGCTTTGGTCTAATTTCAGGTGTTGGGTTTAGTGTACAGGTGCAGGGGGGTGTTGGTGTCCTGTGATGTACAGGAAATCAGACTAGATGATCTAGTGATCCCTTCTGGCCTAAAACTCTGACTATGATTTTGCCTGAAATGCATGTAGCAGCAGTTCTCTGAGAAGGCCTGTCGGGCCCAAACAACAGCATCGACACAGCTAGCAGGGAGCTGCAGTTTTCTGAAATGCACAGACATAAAGGAAACCTTAAGAGAGCAAAATAACTGCTGAGGATTTCTGTTACGTGGACGAATAAGAACAGTCTTCGTGTCTTGCTCTAGCTTGGCTCAGTTCCCATATTACCAGCAAAACAACTGCATAGCAACCCAAATTTTCCCACAACATGCCTCACAAAGGCATTGTGTGTCCAGAAAAAATACAGCAGCTAATATTCTCTCTCTAGTTTGGCCTCTTGTTTGGGAACTAAAGTTATATATGCAATGAGGATTTAAGCTTCTAACTGCAGTGCAGTAGCTGCAGTGGCAAAGGAGACAGATAAACAGACATACCAAGAACGTCTCTTATGAACAGCACCAGAACGCATGTGCGTTCTGAACAGGTTATCTGAGAGTCAGATGGAGGACTTGCTAGCTTTTCCCCTCCACCCCATTTCCTCTTACACAGGCAGGAAACCATGACTATTAGCAAAAAGGTACAGATATCCGTTATATTGAATGACTTGTTTTATGAACATTAAGAGCGGTCTCCAGGTTGCACCCCAGTAGTATATAAAGAGGTCAACAAAAGATATAAATAACTGTCACTTTTAAAACATTCTGGCTTGGATCACGTGGAATTGCTTTTTTGTTACTGCCTTTAAGGAACACTGGCAATTGTACAGTAGATTTTCTAATGGCAAAAGGCTCAGTTTGCTTATCAGAAATCCCAGCTGCAGTAATATCTTGCAGCTGAATATTTAAGCTACTTTCCTCAGTTTCAGCACTGTAAATGAAAGAGTCTCCTGGAACCTTATACAGCTGCTCGTGAGCAACATGCTGAGAAGACTATAATGCTTCTGAAATTAGCTTGCGTATTTGTCTGATTCACAAGCCCCCTTCCCCCTCCAAACCATACTGCAGTTTAGGGAGCACTCTGTATAAACTGTAACAAGCATCATTAATTAAGAAAAAATTCTTAATCAAATACACAGAAATTAAGACAGCAAACTTACTTGTTTTCTGCATAACTTCCTCTGTTCAAATTATTGTAACAGGAAATTGTGGTGGTCATGGGTAAGCTTATAGAATGTAGCACAAACCACCTATTGCAATTTGCAGAGGGAGTCAGCCTTGGGGTGTTAAGTCACAGTCTGACGGTCACCCTCCTGGGTGACAGAATTTACATGCAAATTTAAAACTGACAGAATGCAGAGAAAAGTTACTTGTTCTGAGTCTTGTATGAGACCTATCTGTGGAAAGCCTGTACTGCTCATGACAGCTATCTACTCAGGATAACTATATTCACCTTTTTTAAGAATCTTTGAGACTCACATCATAGATGCGCTGTTATTTATTATCCATTTTAATGGAAAACGTCCACATTCATGGTAGCAGCTATCTTTAGGCTTTTAAAGGCACTACTAGCCTTTTACTATTTGCTGTTTATATAGGGCCAGATTAATCACGGTTCTCTGATATATATAGTCTGGTGGAAAGGGCTGTAGGGCTGGTGTATGCCCCCAAATTGATTATCCCTGTTGAGAGGGCCCTACAGCAGGTGCAGAGCTCTCTCAACAGCAGCCCTGGGCACAGGGAGTATGGCCAGGCCAGTGGAAGGGGAAGGCAGATGGTATGAAGGAGGGGTGTGTGCCTGGGGTAGAATTGCATCCCAATGACTCTGTGCCCCTGAAATTACCCACTGCAACAGGGATACAAGTTAGGGCAGTCCTCCTGCTAGGAAGTGTACTAGCCTCCAACAGCTCTTGATAAGGAGATGCACCCTTCCCTCTGTTTTGGCACCTGAGCCTACAGGCCCGTATAATCTACAATAATATCCAGCATAAAGAAATATGTATCTAGGGCTGTGATCCCATGGAACGGTTCAGACAACAGCATAAAGCACAGGCAGTGTGGCATGCTTCAATCATTGGATTGCCTCATCAAGATTTATTATTTTTCAAAGCTACATTTTTGTCAAACTCTGCTAGCATCCAGTCAGATGGCTGGACAGATAAGGCATATGCATTCTAGCAGCACAGCCATGAAATATGCATGCAAGTGAATGAAACATTAACTACTAAATTCAAAGTGCAGGGCCAAATTCCCCCCATCCCCTGTGACACCTGCACAATCTTGGTGTGGGCACAGATGTAAAAGAGGGCAGAACTAGGAGACACAGGTTACACAAGTTTAATTGAGGACAAACTAGCCTGAAGAATCTCTCTTACTGGCCTAGGGATAATGCACAAGCCAGAAAGAACAGATTCCCTTTCATATGCAAGGCTGCATTTGCAAGACCAGTGTGGTTAGAAAAATTTCTACTTATCAAACTGAGGCCCTATTTACAGTCATGTTTCAGAACAGAACCACACTGAAGAAGCAAATAAAAAAAGGAACTTTAGGAGGAACTAAAGCTAATTAGCAGTGCTCTGTGATATAATACAAGTAAAAGAACTTGGAGCATCACAGATGGAAGTCATTTTACCTACTTTCAGTGAAACAGCACTCAAGTGTTTCTTATTTCTCCCCACTGAGTGATACCAATACTCCCCCATTGTGATCAGAGGTGGTCTGAGGATTTGAGAGGCTCCCACAGTGAGAAATGAGTTTGAGGGCCCACAGAACTCTCAACACCACCTAGTGCACCTGCCATGCTGGCTTCTGTGCAGCTTGACAGCCACTTTGTGATGTACCTGCCAGTTCAGTTAGTGGCTCCCACCTCCCGCTGTCATTAGCTGTATGGACAAAATCTGCTGGGGTGTTGGCTCATAGGGTGCACAAATAGAAGGAAGTAGTTCTGTCTGACCAGGACTGAGGCACAAACAATGGAGCTGGAGCTGAGGTGGAGAGCTTATCATTGAATGAGGCAGACTGAGGCTACGTCTACACTGCACACCTTACAACGGTGCAGCTGTGCCGCTGCAGCCATGCCATTGTAAGGTGCATGGTCCTGGTGACAAAATAAAACCACCCTGCACAAGGGGCCGTAGCTTTGTCGCCGGAAGAGCATCCCCCACCACCAAAGTGCTCTCCACACTGGTGCTTTACGGCATTAAAACTTTTGTTGTTCGGGTGGGGGGGGGCGCGTGTCTTTTTCACGCCCCAAGCAACAAAAGTTTTAACGACGTAGCCTTAGAAAGAACAGGGTAGGCGTAGCCTTAGAAAGAACAGAGAGGTGATTACTAGATGATTTCAGTGGAATGAAAGTTCCCAGAACAGTCAGCGTGCTGCCTTTCTAAAACTTTCTAAAACTGACCAAGTGTTAATTTAAAAAAAAATTTCTCTCAAGTTCTACTTTCTCTGGTTTCCCTCAAGTTGCTCTTTTATGTTTTCCATTCTTTATTTCTGTTTTTCCTGTGTTTAACTGGAACATGCTCAACCAGGTTTCTAATAAATATATATTTTAGAACATAACTTACTGTGTCTTGGTTGCATCTGTCTTTCTTTTCCCTTTCCCTGCCTTCAGTCCCCTTTTACTTATTACAGTATTTTAGGGTCCCTCTTCTTTCTGTTCTCTTGCAGCTTCTCCATCTCCAGCCCCATTTCTTTCTTACCTTGCCTTTTGCTCTCTAATTCCTTTGCCTACATTATTCTATTTCCTTGTCATGCAAGTCCCTCCTCCTCACCCCCCATCACCACTTTCCAATCAATCTCACTGCACGTGTATCAACTGAACAGGAGAAGGTGGGACGAACGGGGTCCAGATGCTAGGCGCTAGAATTCTCAAAGCAGACCTCTAAGGGCTTGTCTACACTGTGCAGCAATGTGCATTATGAGGGTGGGATTTTTAAAGTGCATTGACGTGTTGTGCATTAATTGGGCTATGTAGACCTTGCTAGTGCATACAAAGGTGTCATGGTGTGCTTTAACAAACCACTTCAAACAGCTCTGTAACAGGTCCCAGACATTGAAGGAGACCCTTTGATACCTGGGAAGCTACTAGAACAATGTATAAAACATTCAATTTGTGAGTACCTTGAGAATGAAGGGGTGATCACTAGCAACCAGCATGGATTTACCAAGAACAAATCATGCCAAACCAGCTTCCTTCTTTGACGGAGTAACTGGTTTGGTGCATAGGGGAATGCAGTGGACATAATATATCTAGACTTCAACAACCACAAACAAAGAATAACTATCAGATTGGAGGGCGGTCTCAAGTGGGGTTCCACAGGGATCTGTTCTGGGTCCAGTGTTGTTTAATAAGGTCTTTAATAAGGACCTGGATCTAGGAATAGAGAGCATACTGATCAAATTTACAGATGACACAAAGCGGAGGGGAGGGGTTACCAACACTTTGGAGGCTCGAGCTAAAATTCAGAGGGATCTTGATAAATTGGAGAACTGATCTAGACACAACACAATGAAATTCAACAAAGACAAAATGTAAGGTGCTACACTTCTGTTTTTCTTCCCAATGCACAAATAAACTGGTTTGGCAGCAGGATCTGGGAATTGTGGTGAATCACAACCTCAGTATAAGTCAGAAAGGTGATACTGTTGCAAAAAAAAAGCAAATGCAATTTTTGGTTGCAAGAACAGAGACATAACGTGCAAGTACCACTCTACTCAGTGCTGATTAGGCCTCAGCTATAGGATTGTGTCCAGTTTTGGTCACCAGTGTGTAGAAAGGATGTGGAGAAACTGGAAAGGATCCAGAGGCAAGTGTCAAAGATGATCAAAGGCAGGAATGCAAGCCATATGAACAAAGGCTGAAGGAACTGGGTATGTTTCGTTTGGAAAAGAAGAAATTAAGGGGAAGACATGATAGCGGTCTTCAAATACTTGAAAGGCTGCTATAAAAAAAAAGTGGAGAGAAGTTGTTCTCTCTTGCCCCAGAGAGCAGGACAAGAGGCAGTGGGTAAAAACTACAGCATAGCAGATTTAGATTAAATCTCAGGAAAAGCTTCTTAACTGTAAGAACAGTAGGACAATGGAACAGACTGCCATGGGAGGTTGTGGAAGCTACTTCACTGGAGGTTTTCAAAAGGAGGCTGGATAGCCCTCTGTCTTGGATGGTTTAGACATAACAAATCCTGCATCTTGGCAAGGGGGTTAGACTAGATGACCCTTGTGGTCCCTTCTAACCTTATGGTTCTAGGTTAGCAGTTTATTACTATCATTGATTTCCTTGAGATAGGTGTTGGATCATTGTCCTCCTAGGCTGAATACTTTCTGTGCAATTGCCCAAGAGATCTCACTTGGACATAAGGCTTTCCACCTTCAACCAAATCAGAGTAGCCATATCTTATTGTTTTCTACTTGGAATGATTCCATCAATTCTCAGAATAATCTGACTTGCTAAACCAGCATTTGACTTTCTGGAGCTCAGGTGTGAAAACAAAGAATGTAACGATGCACTGGACTAAGAGCTAAAAACACATGCTAAACACAATTGTCTAGTCCATCTCCTCCCGCACCACTGGGGCAGGTTTTTCCCCCCTACAGCACATTTTATAGTTCTTTGCAAGTTCTATATCTGAATCAATATTGCATGCATCTTCTTCAAACTGCTGATTGGTTTTTAGCAAGTTAAAAAAAATAGCCAACTAATTTCACACAGTCATTTCAGGATATTTACTAACCGAGCTGGGATACAATCATCTATTTGGCAGAAATCCAGCAGTGCATTTTTAACTAAAAGAAGTGGAAAATATAAAAGTATCCCACTACCAATGGATTGATCCATAGTATTGTAAAAGGACAGGATTTGCAATCCAAGGGCAAATTTTGAAATGTGGTTACTTAAACTTGCACCTGCAAAAATGCATGTATACTAATTGCCCCTGGTTCCTTGATTTGCCCCATCGTCCCCCACTAAAGTATGTTTCCCATTAAACTGCTCAATTCTGTTTCCAATGTTCCCAATTCAGCCCTTATATGGCCAATCTGCTGATTAGCACTTCCTTTTTCACAATCTAGGTCAGCAGACTGGACCGCCTGCTGGGGTGAAGCAATAGAATAGCAGCACTTAGAGACACCAGACACATTCACAGTAATGGAGATTTTAAAGAGCTGACAGGTGTTTCTAATAAAAAATCAGTTATGATACATTCCTTTTAGTGACAATTTATTTTCTACCTAAGGCCCTGATCCTGCAAACACTTAGACTAAATCGTCGCAGAATCTGGGCTTTAGGTCTTAGAATTGATTACCACGATTTATCTTTAATTAGTTTTCATTTGTAGACCAACCCTGCTCCTACTAAAGTCAATAGGCCTTTTGCCATGAATTTCAATGGGATCAAGCTCTTCATACATAGCCTAGCCCACTAGGAAGGCAATGTATTAGCCCCTATACACTTAAGTGGTCATTATAAGCTCTCTAAAAATATGGCACTGTCCCCAGGGGCACTCATCATGTCCAAATTCCTGTTCTGACCTGCTCAATGACAACTGCTATTTTTCTGATAACTACAGATATAATCTCGCCACCTGGATCATATTCTGCTACAAGGTAAAGAGGTTTGTCTTGTTAACTTTTATCACTATTCTACTGCAACATCCTTTTAATCACTGATACTAGACATTCTACATATCAGTTGAGAATACCTCTTCAAAGCTGAATATGGCATGATGAATCGTGATCGTACTACGTATTTTAAAAAAAGGTCACTTAGAATTCTGGCAGTAGAGGTCTGCCTCCCTTGCCCACTAAAAAGTGTACAAAAATTGCCAATTAGTTGTTTGAAATGTAAATGTATCCTAAAAAAATATCAGAAATAACTATCTGTGCAAATTAGAGTGTAACAAATGTCTGAATTGAGTTTGGAATGTACATTAAAATGAGTCTTTCCAATAAAGATTTCATAAGAGAGTCACTGCATGTTAATTAAATCACAAATGGTTATTAGTAAATTATTCCACATAAACTATTACACAAATTGACCTATGCACAGCATAGCTTGCCTTAGATGCAATATAGAGGATGAAGCCATTAACTAAGACAGTAACTAACTGCAAACTAGAGCGGCCTCTCTTAGCAACTTTTTCGCTATTACTCTGTGTTATACTAAACCTGCAGTGTGTTGAGTAAATACTATTCACTGTGGGGGGTTTTTGTATTTAAATGAAATGACTTTCAAGGACACTGCTTGGCATTCAGAGACCAGTGTAGGGTACTACAAAAATGCTACATTTTGCAGAAAAAATGTATATTGTTTAAGAAATAGTATGTGATCACGCAATTAAAAACCGTGTCATAATCCACATACACAACAGGGGCTGAGTAAGATTGTGTGTGAAACTTTAGCATCACCTTACATCCGAATGCTTACTGGTGCAGTCTTCTTGTTCTCTGAAGGTCATTCTTCCTATGAAATTTCCTAGATTTTTTTTTTTAAAGTTAGGAAAGAAAAAAAAAAAAGTCCTTCGGGACTTCAACATTCTGCTGATATATCAGAAATTCTGGAGTTGTTTGGCTAACCACTACCAGAACACCATATCCTGTGCACCTTCGGGGGTCTACAGGATGGAGCCTCTCGCCTACATATCTCAGGAAGAACCATTTTCCTGGGTACATAAAGAGCTTTGCTAGTGGGGATGCCTTCCCCAGCCATGAAGTGCCCAATTCTTAAAATTGGCTGAACCAGTTTTAGCTCAAACTTAAACAAATCACCTTTAATCAAAAGCTAAACACAGAAAGTTGAAGACAAAAAGGATGCTCATTTCAGAAAGTCAAGTGCTTAACTTCAGGCTGGTGAGTATCCCACTCTCTATTCAGCCAAAAAAAAAAAAAGGAATATTATATATGCATTGAAGTCAATAGATCTAAACAAGTAAGTGCTTTGCTGAAAAGGGATGGGATTATTTCTAATCTTAAAATTACACATGTGCTTAACTGCTTTGCTGAACAAAGGCCTAAATGCTGAGAACTCCTAAAACTTTTAAAGTTCTTTTCTGCTACATAGTTAAATTTCAATAAATATTGTATTCCATGGAATAAGGATCCAGTATTCTCTAAGGGTGAAATTCATCCTTGTGCAGAGGCCAGCAAAAGGCCTATGCACCACTTGAACTCTACAGCAGGGGCTTAAATGAAAGCTAGTCAGTGGTTCTCAACCAGGAATCTGGGGCCCCCTGTGGGGCTGCAAGAAGTTTCAGGGGGGCCACCAAACAGGACCAGCATTAGACTTGCTGGGACCCAGGGTAGAAAGCTGAAGCCACACTGCATAGGGCTGAAGCCCAGGGCCCTGAGCCCCACCACCTGGGGCTGAAGCCAAAGCCTGAGCAATGTAGCTTCACGGGGGGCTCTGTGGCATGGGACCCCAGGCAATCGCCTGGCTTGCTACCCCTTAATGCCAATGCTGACTTTTATATGCAGAAAACCAGTTATTGTGGCACAGGTGGGCTGTGGAGTTTTTATAGCATGTTGTGGGGGGCCTCAGAAAGAAAAAGGTTGAGAACCCCTGAGCTAGAGGTTGCCTAATGGTGTGTCTACATTGCAATCTGTGTGTGATTGCAGCTTGACTAGGTATACCTGAGCTAGGTTTGCTCTACCTAGCTCAGGTCCCAGAGCACTGAAGCCATGGGCAGCTCATGCTTTAGCATGGACTGTACAAGCCTGACCAGAACCCTGGGTAATTACTGGTGGGACTAGACTGGGCTGAAGCTCACACTGCTGCAGTTTCTCTGCTCCGGGACCCAAGCGAGCTAGATCAAAGCTAGTTCAGGCATACCTACTCAAGCTGCAATCACATGCTGTGACTGCAGCATATAGACATACCCTAACAGCTTGTCTACATGGCATTGCAGTGTGCTTTTCAATTGGTACCCTGATAGACCACTGTGTTGTGTTGTGCAGAAACTGCTGTAGACTCTGCTGGTACAAACTAAAAGGGACCTAGTTCGTGCTGATATAGGTCAGAGGTACATTAAAGCACACTAGGTACCTTTTAGTTCATGCCAGCAGGGTCCACATGGAGCACAACCTATAAGAGCGCTCTACAATTCACAACCCGCACTGCCGCACTGTGTAGACAAGCCCTTCGTGTTTTGCTAGCCCCCTACAGAGGTGAATTTCACTCTAAATCTAAATGGATATTCCTGTATTTAATAGATCAACAAAAACATTATGCTGAGTAATTTTATAACTTTAAAATTAGGAATCTAACATTTGCAATATGTGATCAGGCCATCAGGTTAGCACCATCAAGTCCAGTATCTTGTGTTCAACAGTAACCATTACACCTTATGTTTTAGAGAAAGTTCAAACCCCCATCATTGTGAAATCTTGCACTTATGAGTTTAAAAAAAACAAAAAACAAAACTGACCATACACCACCAGCAATCAGCTTATGCCCTTTGATTTGACCACTCATATTATTGGAGCGATCAGATCTCCAAATGTTGGTGACAAAAAATACTCAATTATTCATATCTTTTTCATACCCAGTCAAAGCATTTGACTGCACCTCCTGCACCAGTGAACTCCTCGGTGTGACCTGCTAAGTCAAGAAGTGATTTGTTTTATTTGACCTAAGTTTTCCTGCCCATATCGTCAGTGAGTCAATTAAAAGTGAATTTCTCTTGCAGAGGTAAATGAGTTGAAAGATCATGAAAACAAATGCGTTTAACACTTAATCTTAAATGAAGAGGCAGTGTGCTCCAGTGATTAAAGCAGCAAAGGAAGAGTCACTACTATGGGTTGTAGTCTCAGCTGACACTGTAGGACGTTGGACAAATTGTTTAAACTTTCCGTCCAATTTATGTTTATAAGTTTACAAAGATTGAGTCTCAAAGTACTTTGAAATGCTTCAAGGATAGTGGCATTATAGAGACCAGGTGTCATTTATTGCTAATAAACCAGTGAAAAGTAAAGGCATATCTAATGTAATAGGCAATGACTTCCATGGTATAGGTGCAAACAGATAAATGAGGGACCATCCAAGTTAACACATTTTGGGAATAAAAATACAGGTCTCCTTGTATCAGCTGATCCAGCACAGAGTATAAAAAGCCACTGATTCATAAAGATACACTAGTTCCTGTTTTGTTAGGGGATTTATGTTCAAGTTTACTAGTAGTTATAAAATTAACTAGTAACCAGTGCAAAAGGAGAAAAATCGGAGTCACAATCACTGACTTCAGCTGCTGTATTTTGTACCAAATTGTAGCCTATGGATCAAATGAGTAGGAATGCCAATAAATTGAGCATTGCAATAATTAATTGTTTAATTTAAAATGTTATTCCCAAACTTCTGTTTATGGAGGGTAGTAAAATCCTCTGTTGGAATCAAAATCCATTGCTGAGCAATGAGGCATGAGAGGTTAAAACCAGGAAAGATTAGGGTATGAAAACAACAATCAAAACTGTGCATAGCATGGCTGTAAACCAGAATACAGTAATACTGCCTAAAATTTGACAATTAAACCCCTCTTGGCCTAGCTAGGACTTTTAGACTCAAAAGGAAATTGCAGTATTTTCAGCAACTCTCTATTAAAATGGAGATTTTCCCCCTTTTTATTATGAGCACATTACTAGTATGCATTTTTCAGCACCTCCAAGCACAGACCCATATATTTATATAGTGCATATTAGGACGAGACCACAAAAATGAATTGCAACTAACTCTTAGATAATCATTGATGCACTCATCTTTAATTTCTAATATCTGAGTTCAAATAAAGGCCCCCAGTCCTGTAATGTAATATGCTAGTGTGTACTATTTGCTGGTATTGGGACGGACTAGGCCCACCCAAAGATAGAGGTTTGCTCCCTCCAATGGGGGAGGAGCCATTGGACCCAGGCCACAAGCAAGTGCTGCAGACAACAAATGACAAGTGAAAGTTAAAAAAAAAAAAAAATCAGAGCTGCAGAGGGGGACAACAAGCAGAAAACCACCGACAGTGCTCTCTGCTCCTCAAAAGGTGTGTAAGGAGCCAGTGGACAGCACCCAGAGGAACTCTGCCTGGAGGCGTGATTGGATGAGGGCCCAGAAAGAGGCCCCATGGTCACACAGCACATCCCTTATCCAGCTTCTTCCTGGTATGGTGGAAGACTATCTTGGCCAGCACCGGGAGGCTGACATGGCGGTCTCAGTAAGAGGTTCTGGAAAAGCCTGAAGACTGGCTGCAACCTGGCTCACTCTACATAGATGTGTTCCAGGGTCTCCCTCTTGACGCAGAAAGAACAGCTGTCAGAGGAGTATGTGAACAGCTCCAGATACACACCTGTGTGTATGGCTCCATGGAGGAGCTGCAAACTGATGTTCCTGCTGGGCTATGGAACTAGAATGGAGTACACACTGGCCCACTGGGGTTCCTCGCCCCTCTTAGACGGCAGCATTCCTGCCACTTGGTGTCAGAATGAGACATGAAGGCAAGGGAGTGGATGGGATGAAGCATGATCACATGTGGATGTTTCTGTGTGTAATTTGGAGACAGAACCAGCTGGATGTCATGCAGTGACTCAAGTTGCGTATCAGGGGCAGATGGGGTGGTTCACAGGGCAGGGGTCCAATGGCAAGTTCTAGAGGCCAGGGGTGAGCACCATCCCACAGGACCCTCTTGAGAAAAGCAATAAAAGCAGGAGGCAAGGCAACCCTCACCTCCTGAAGCACATGACAGGGAATGTGCAGCGTGGGCAACCCCATGTACTGGCTGAGTGCCATGTGGTCCACCCACTCCCTCCGATTCACCTAGGACAGGGGTCAGCAACCGTCAGCACACGGCCCATCAGGGTAATCCATTGGCGGGCTGCAAGACATTTTGTTTACGTTGACTATCAACAGGTATGGCCCCTGCAACTCCCAGTGGCCGTGGTTCACCATTCCCAGCCTGGGACCTGTGGAAAGCGGCGGGCCAACAGGACATGCTGGCTGCCACTTCCCACAACTCCCAATGGCCAGGAATGGCGAACTGCGTCCACTACGAGCTGCAAGGAGGCATGCCTGTGGATGGGCAACGTAAACAAAATGTCTCACAGCCTGCCAGTGGATTACCCTGATGGGCCACATACTGAAGGTTGCTGACCCCTGGTTTAGGAGGTCTCCAATTCTGATGGCATCAGCCAAGACCGTCCTCTGGCAGTGGACTCCACCACCTGCACATGGAGATGGAGGTTGTGTAAAAGAGGTTCTGTGAGGAGGTGTCCCTGACTGGAGCTGCTATGGGCCTAGTCACAGACTAGCTTCCAGGTCACTCATATATATGGTGTCCCATGGAAGCCAATCCAAATCTGCACAGCAGCTGAGAATGAGCTAGCACATCCTGAGGCAAAGATGCAAGCCTTAGCTCCAGCCACAGGTGAAGAGTTTGGAGGTCTCAACTCACTGAACATTTCCCTACATCAGAATCCTCCCTATAAATAAAGACATCCATGTTGCGCAGGAAAAACTCAAGACTCTAACAGCTGGAAAGCTGCTGGATTGAACATACGAGCCAAATTACCTATAGTGAAGCTTGCATTACCAGTTATTCATGACTCAAGATTCTAGCTAGGAGTGTGTATTACTCACTTTTCATTAGCACTAAAACTCACTCTAAACAAACATAAGAACAACAGGTTTCAGAGTAGCAACCGTGTTAGTCTGTATCAGCAAAAAGAAAAGGAGGACTTGTGGCACCTTAGAGACTAAGGTGCCACAAGTCCTCCTTTTCTTTTTATAGGAACAACAGACATTCATGGGGCTTGAAAACACATTTTACCAATAGTTTTTCCAAGATATTTAAGAAGTGCAATGGTATTAGTACAACAGTCAGGTTAGGATAACAAGTATCATTTACAGCATCTTCTATTAGTTAATCCCACTGTTTTAGTAAACATATCATGCCATAAATTTGACAAATGGCTGTTCACCAGTCAAGGTATCCTTCTGTACAGTCAGCAAGAGTCTGACATAACTGTGTTTAATTGCAACCATAACAGCTCAAGCTGCTCTTTTTCAATATCCATCAGCATATTACACTATATTTGGAAGACATGGGCAAGGAATATATAATGTATATTTCAAGACCATCATCAAGTAGTCTGTGATTAAATGAAATTAACACTGGTTCAGTCAGCATCATCAGGTAGCTCTTTACCATAACACTCATATTCCTGGAATAGAAGAAACCAGGAGCATTTGAAAAAACCAAAACAAAATGCTGTTCTGAAGTTCCCAGACAGTTTGGATTAAATCGTGCTACCCTTATTCCGGAGAGTAATCCCAATGGCTTCAATAGAACTCCTCCCTGAGGGCTCAAGTGGAATTTAAATATTGCCTAAGCCTCGAGTTGCCTCTCTGAGTAAGGGCAGAATTTAGTCCTTTCAGAATTGCTGCTAGGTCTGACACAGCATCTAACCCTGCCAGTTGATGACATGCTGTCTCCATATGCTTCTGCAATAGAGAAGTGGGGGCTCAAGGGTGAAGCCTGGCAGTTGCATACACAGACACCAAGCTCTAGATTGATTTTTGTTTTCCCTTTTAACAAGCACAGCCTTTGGCTCCCAGCTTATCTTCCTGGGTTGCTTTCTTATCTGGCTCCAGTGTTTTCTGCTTTGGGAGATGTGATTTGCAGTGGCTGAGCTTCCTTGATTTCTTTCATTCCTTTCTCATTTCAGTTTACAGTCCATATGATTTTGATAAATCTCTCCTTTGAAATGTTTGGGATAATTCACTCCAGATCAGAGGCCCATGTCCCATGCATCACTCCTGCAAAAGCTGAACTCTGCCCTCAAACACGTTCACAGCTCCCACTGACTGCAATGAGATACTCCTATATAAATATGGGGAGGATTGGAAGCATAGTACCTGCATAGGCCCTTTGAACTGTGATAATTTCACCCTACCCATTTTCTATTCCTAAATATCTAGGATATAAAATATGCACATCAAAGCCCTTTATAGTGACAATATTAGTCAGAATAGCAAAATTGGGGCAGTTTGTTACCACATTCTCTGGAGAAAGGTTCCTTGAATTATTTTGTGGCACCTAATATTTATTATTATTTTCCATAATATATGGTTAGCATGTTTGAAGTGACATATATTCCAAAAGAGTCAGATTAGCACTGGACAGTACTGTTGATCATATCAGTATGTGTGTGACTGTTTGGTCACATCAATATTAAGTTGTATAGCTATTATTTTATTATGTTGTCTGAACATCCAGAAACATTACAGACTATAGAAATATAACTGATGGGTTCTAGTGATATATTTAGTAAGGTTTCCTGGAATGTTGCTGTCTGAAAACTGACATGGGTATAGAGTATTTCATTCTTGGGTATACTACAAAAAGATAGGCAGAATGTAATCAGTGTAAATGTCATGATGAATGCTAAAGCCCTATAAAGGGCCTGATCCTGCTTCCATCAAAGTCAATGAAAATATTACCATTGACTTTACTGGGATGAGACAAATAATGTCATGTCTTGTTCAAATAGGGTGAAATTCATTGCTTCATTCCAGAAGGCCAGCACAAGCCCTAGCTTGAGGGTTTAAATGGTGCCTAAATCTTATGATTTTTTTTAAACAGCACAGGGTGAATTTCACTCCATGGTAAAGGCTTTAATTCCTTCCATCCATCTCATCTAACAATTCTTTGGCCTCAGTTTAGCAAAGCAAAGAAACAGATGCCCTGGTTCAGCAGGGTACTGTAGGATATGCTTAAGCCCATTCCTTTTCAGCAAAGCATTTAAAACATATGCTTAACTTTAAGTCAGTGGGACTTAAACCGATGCTTCACTTTAAGTGTGTGCTTTAGTGCTATGCTGAATCAGGGCCTCTGGTTCTATGCCAGTCTGAAAAAATGGTTTATTTTAGGTGTAGCTCCCCATTAATCCTAATGAAAACAAAAATAAAGTGTTCAGTTACCAGTGTTACACTGTTTATGGTGCACTGAAGTACATAAATAGAACTCACCAACAAAGATGTTTAACATACCAATCCTTTTCCAGGGGTTTTAATAGGGAGCAAAAATAGTAACATAAATTGATTACCAAATGGGAGGCACTAAATATTTATTAATCAGATTCCCAAAGTGAGTATAATTGGTACACAAGTAAGTAACTCCAGCAATAAATCATTTAGTTCATGGGAGGCAATGTGAGAGAATAGACAGGACAACTGGGCTAGGAAGCAGCAGACTCGGTCTATTCCCAGTGTTTTACCACTGACCTCTGTCACAGTGGGCGTTACTTCAATTACCTTTCCCCTCACACCCTTTGCCTGTTTTGAACATAAGCTGTTTGGTGCAAAGACTGTCTTTTAGGGTATTTTTAGAGCTCAAGGAGACGTACTTGTGCTAGCTCTGATTGAGCTGGTGCACTAAAAACAGAACATAGCCTCAGTAGCATAAACAGCAAGAGGAGTAGCCATCCCTGAGTATGTGCCCATCTGAGAAACTAGGCATGTACTTGGGTGGCTAGCCCCCTCCCCCACTACTTCCACACTCTATTTTTAGCATGTGAGTTTGATTAGAGCTAGCTAGTATGTCTCCTCGAGATGGGAATTTACACTCCCAGCTGAAAGTTTAATCATTCCCATAATGCGTGGCACAATTCCTAGTACAACGAAGCCTCAGTCTCAGCTAATTGTTTAATGAATCAGCATGGTTTTTATAACCCAACATTACCTTGTGTTCCAAACATGCATATGTAATTAACAGTTTGAATAGCAGTGTATTTTTAAAGCCAGGCTAGAGAAATTATTATGAAACTGAAAATTTAACCTTACTGATCTATCAATATAAATTTTTTAAAATTCAGATCTTTCATGCACTGGGTACCTGGTTTGTTTCTAGCATACATATTTGTAAATAACATAACAGCTTTCTTTTGAATGGCTTCTAATTTATTAAGTTTGAGGAAAACCAGTAAAGGCCATCTCCTGCTCCCATTGAAAGCAATGGCATACTCCCATTAACTGCAGCGGGAGAAGGACTGGCTGTGTGCTGTAAATCTTGGCCAAACATAAAACAAATCCCTTAAGCGCCTCGATTTTAGGATGGCCAAAATTCAGAAAATGTCAAACTCCAAACTTGCAGCTTTCAGTCTTCTGTGCTCTGCCTTGAGTAGTTGGAGTGTGAGCAAAAAGAATAAAAGAAGCTTTAAGTACTGTTGAGGATGGTGCCACATGACAGTGCCCCTTTCTGAAAGTATTATACAGAGTTGTCTTGCCTTTTTTCTTTTAATAACAGCTCAAAAATATTTGACATCCTCATACTTTTCTTAAAATGTGTCTGTACTCCTGAATCCAGTTTAAAAAAAACTTCAGCAGGTCAAACCTCCAAAGTTTCAGAAATTTGATACTGATAAGCATTCAGAAATGATGACTACTTATTGAGGCCTTATTCAAAGAACCAGAACCATCTGAGTCTATGAAATGCTTCTGAAATGAGACCGAACCCAGCAAATGGCATGAGAAAGTTGAAAGCAAAATTCTCAAACCCCCAAAAGGTTTGCTTTATTTATTTCACTTGTTCTTTGGTTTTGTGTGTTGTTTCTTATTTAACCCAAATAGATTGACCTATCCCTTATATACACTTGTCAAAAGTTAATGAATTAATCCTCAGAGCACCCCTGTGAAATACCAAAACGTTAGCTGTACTTGAGACTCAGGCAACCAGTCTTATATCTCATCTAGAGGGTAAGGAATGCTCTGCTTCCATCCTTGGATGAAGAGGGATAAGAAGGGTCACTGTGTTGCTTCCTCTGCATAAGCTATTTACCCAAAACTTCAACAGTACAGAGGTGCTCTCTGCCCCATCTAATGATCAACAAGGGTGGGAGCGGAGTACAGCTCCAGCAAAAGCTTCATTTCCTTAAGCTTTCTACCAAGAATTCCTCCAGTGACACTTTGGGAGTCCCCATAAATTGCTCACAAACTTAGAATTGATTAGTTACTAAAGCATTCATGAAGGGGGAAAGGCAAGGACTCTGCTCAAGGGTTCATTATGATATTGGTTGACCCCATCTAAGTATTATACAAAGTGAAATAACTTCCCACAGGAGGGATTGAGAGAAACCTCACATCAGAATGTTTTATAATCCAGCGATTAAGGCCCTCCCCTGAGAGAATCCCTGTTCAAATCCTCTCCCTGCATCAGTCAGAGGGGGGAATTGAGCCCGGGTTTCCCTTATCCTGAATGAATGCTCTAACCACTGGGCTAAAAGTTACACAGACACAGCACCACCACCTTATTCTTTTCCTCCTCTGGCCAGTTTGGGTGAGCTAGGCAGGTATGTAACTCCTTCTCACAAGAACAGCTTAGGCACCTAAGACACCTGACTCAAAGAGAAGGGGTCCCAGCTGTGGATCACAAGCAAAACCAGGTGTCTCCCTGCAGCCAGAACTTAGGTGCCTAACCCTCAGAGGGGCAGAGCTTAGCACACATTCCTCTCGTCTGCATCAGTTATTGACTAGTTTACACTGCTCCAAGCCTAGTGTGCTGGCTTTTGTGGTTCCCAGTCTAAGGCAACTCTCTCTCTCTCCCCACTCATTGGATAGGGAGCCTAGGTACATAACTAAGGCTTTGTGAATCTTATTGTTTGTGATTTTCTAGGTGCCTGAAAGTTAGGCATTGCAATACTGATCATTGCAATGACTAAGCCCTTGTGTGGCTCTGGGCCTATATGGATAATGGTTAGTCATAGAAAAATCCATTGCTGAGCCCCTCCGTGACCTTGCTGTTTAACAGCATTTGTCAAGTGCAACACTCCTGAAGACTCCGGTTCAAATTCTCTCCCTGCAGAGATAACACCATTGAAATTACCAATTTGGTTCATCTCCAAAGCACTTGAAAATCTGGAGAACCAGGAAAGAGTTGAGACAAGAATCTACCCATACTCCACTCTATGTCCACGCATGGAGGGAGGCTTGTCTCTGGAGAAGAGTGAAACACTTCCCACTTCTCCCTCAACATCCTGGAAATCCCTTCATGGATTTCCTGCTGTGGAACAGAAGAAGGAAAACTAGACTCCTCTAGATTTTTCCTCTTTCCTCAACACACAACAAGTTAATACAATCTAAAGGACCCATTGTTGTGTGGCAGCTGCCACCAAAGCCCCTTCTGTACAGAGTCCTTTGCCTCTGCAAGGTCCCCAGAATGCATGTAGCTCTTAGGCTCCATGTATGCGATGGAAAAAGATGCTTCTTTCCAATCAATTTAGCTAAACAAAATTGGAAACCCCGTTAACAGCTGCATAGGCACAGTTTCACACCATTACAATAGTGTGAGCTGGTTGTGTTGTAGAGCAGGAGGGAACCTATATCATTGGCATTCTAGGAAACATCCACCTTCCTCTGGAACACCAGTTGTTGGCTACGCTGCCAGAATCAGGATACTAGACGTAATGGATTTATGGTCTAATCCAGTATGTCAAATCCTATGTAATGCTGCAAAGGAGAACAGGGGCAGGATGCAGGTCTTAACATTCCTTCCGATCATGATTGATCTAACAAATAATAATTGTGGCTCTCAAAAATCCAAAGACTCCTGAGTACCTCCCAAAAGTATATAAATCCCCACAAAGATGAATAAGCAAGATGGCCAAATAAGAAAAGAAATTGCATTAAAAAAATCCTCCAAAAAGCCACAACCTCAAAAATAAAAACCAAAACCAAAAAAAGTCAACACTTTTTATGTCCAAATGCTGACCTTGAGCCATATCCCCAGGAGGCACATGAGCTTTTGAAGATGAATGAAAATTGAATGGAGAAAAAGGTTCATTTAAATAAATATAATAGTGATTTGCAGTCAATTTCCTGACAGTCACATAACAGTATCTGTCAGATGGCTACCAATCTGGATAAGAAATCTGTTCAATTAAGGTGGAAGGATCTCTACAGATGGAATTGGCTAGGATAATGTGAGGACTGGTACTAAGTGATAGGATTTTTTTTCCTTAGGATTTATGAAATCAGGGGAAAAAATAGGGCTAACATTTTATTTTACATTAAGGCATGACAGGTTTTTCAGCCACCTGAGCCCGAGTACTCCCTGGAGATGCAGTAACCCTTGACATACCAAATTCTGCTAAAAGAAGAATGGGTGGCTAATTTGATTTCTAATCCATTAATATTAATCTTGTCACTGAAGAGTCAGTAAGTGTGACCTCTCAGCTCTGCCTCCCCTGCTGCTTTATATTTCTGTTTAAGACAGCAGCATTTGAAATGGCTGCTGCTACTCATAGATCATTGGAGTTATTCTCCAAAAGGCTTTTGTGCAACCTGAACTAATGAGATGAGAAATCTGCAGATTTTAAGCCAAATTCAGCCTGTATGTATGCGAGTCCATCCATCCCCCGTCGACTTCAAAGATAGTCACACACATTTACAGCAGACCAGAATTTGATCTATTGTCTGAATGTTCTTTTGTGAGCATTATTTACTATAGTCTAAAGAAACTAGAATACATTTTAACTCCCCCACCCCAAAAGGGATCAGCAGAAGGTGCTATGGAAGTACAAAATATATTGAAACTTTCCATTAAAGACATAGCCAGGTAACAATGTAATTTTCCTATCAGCTTGTAATATTGACTGTGTTTCTCCTCTCCAATTTAACAGTACAAGTCAGGAAATATCACATGTACAGTGCGATGCTAGAAAAATACACCAGCCACTGAGTACTTAAGGGAAGTAATTTGATTTTACAAAGATCAATCTCCCTCTGCTTTACTGCTTTCCCTTCACCTGCTCACTGGGAGGAGCACAGTTCAGTGTTACATACCCTTAGTTCTTACACATGGAATCCTTTGCAAAGGAAAAGAGAAGGAGCAATAACCCAAAATGTTCTAGTAATTTACATGTATCCATTCGAAAAGTCATCGCAGACAGATCTTAATGAAAAGTGGCTCCTGCAGCAAAACATTCTAACATTTGGTCTGAATTATCTGAGTCACACAGATTTAGAAGTGGATTTTAAGATGACATATCGCTGTTAACAATTGCCATACACTGCAATCCCTTGTAGAGCACAGAGTCTCACCATGAAGAGTGCTACTGGATTGGCAGGTGTGAGCTAGGAAGTGTGTGATAAGGGGGGCGGGGAGGGAGTATGAAGGAAAGAGCAGCTATATAATACAGCAGCCCTGGAGATCACAAACACTATTCACTCCTTATGTTTCTAATTTACTTTTACAGGAAATATGGCTATACCTACACTTTTGTGGCTGGATTCCCTGGTTTGCTAAATCCACAAAGCAGCATAAAGAGGAATAAAAACTCTGCGGAAGAGAATTCCCCTCCACAGAGGAGCACTCCACAGGTAGAAAGCCACCCTAACCACCTTGGTGGAAGAGGAGAGGGGCCTACTGGAGGCAGGCTAGGGACCTGAGCTCTGCTATGCCCTGTTCTCCTCTGTCCTGAGGACACTGAGGGATCTTATGTCAGGGCTGTATGTTAGAACTGTTGCTCAGCTCTACTCATTGGAGCCATGGTGGGAACACTGGTGTAAACTGGCTGCCAGCATTTTAACCACTTTAGAGCAAGTCTAGATGACACAGTTTAAAATGCCATCAGCTACCTGCATTGTGTCTCTGTTAATGTTCCTACTATTGCTGTCCCAGCAGAGCCACCAGCAGTAACAATGGTGGGGAGAAGTCTAGCATGAACAAGGTTGGTCTTCTGAGAAAAATCTTTAAAAGGGATGATAGCTGGTCTCTTAAAATGGCACAGTAGCACATGTAGAAGTTTGGACTCTTGTGCTGGGGGAAAGGATTAGCAGTCATAGCACCAGGCACAAACGAGCCTCTTTATAAGTAACAAAGTAACTCCCCAATTAATCTCTCTGGAGATAGCTTTGGAATTGTTTAAACGCCACTTTATTATAGATGCTTTCCAAGTAGCAGCCTTGTTAGTCTGTATCTCACGAAAGCTTATGCTCAAATAAATTTGTGAGTCTCTAAGGTGCACAAGTACTCCTGTTCTTTTTATTGTAGATGGTTTCCTGTCAAACTGGGAGGATGCGTCTAGTGATCTTGCAGAGGTCTCTTGTGGGCCCAATAGTAAATATTTTCATTAAATTACTTGGATAATGGAGTTGAACATCTGCTTATAAAATTTGTGGATGACACCAAACTGGGAGGGGTTGCTAGCACTTTAGAGGACAAGATTAGAATTCAGCATGACTGTCAGGGGCTGCAGGTCTTCCGTGCTCCACAGAGCTTTTAGCAGCTAATAAGTTCCAACCTGCCACCCACTGACATAGTAACAGCTGCCGGAATGGACTGTGAACCCCAACAGAGGACTCCGGTCCCGCAGTCTGATTGGTTCACAGCTTCTATATAAACCCAGCAAAGGAACTGGAATCTCCCTGGTTAGGACTGCTTCCTCTGCAATACCTGCTCCTGATCTCCAGGTAACCTGACCCTTAGGAGGTCAGAGGGCAAAACTGATACCTGGCCTGATTCCTGCTCAGACCACTAGATCAGATTGTCACAACTAGGGCAATGACTGACAAATTGTGAACTAGTCTGAAATCAACAAAATGAAATTCAATAAAGTACTACACTTAAGAAAAATTAAATATACAACTACAAATTGGGAAAAAATTGTCCAGGCAGTAGTACTGCTGAAAAGGATCTGGGGGTTATAGTGGATCACAAATAAAATATGAGCCAACAATGTGATACAGTTGCAAAAGACTAATAGTCTGGGGTGTATTAACAAGAGTATCATATGTACGATGCGGGAAGTAATTGTCCCACTATACTCAGCATTGGCAAGGCCACCCCAGATGGAGTAGTGTCCAGTGCAGAGCAACAAAATTAATAAAAGCATTAGAAAACCTGACCTATGAGGGTAAGGTTAAAAAAACCTTTCAGTATGTTCAGTTTTGAGAAAAGACAACTGAGGGGGGACCTGACAATAGTCTTCAAATATGTTAAGGGCTCTTAGAACGAGGACCATGATCAATGTTCTCCATGTCCACTGAAGGTGGGACCAGAAGTAATCAGCTTAATCTGCAGCAAGGGAGATTTAGATGAGATGTTAGGAAAAACCTTCTAACTATAAGAATTGTTAGCACTGGAACAGGCTTTAAAGGGATGTTGTGGAATCCTTATCATTGGGGGTTAAGAACAGGTTAGGCAAACACATGCCAAAAATGGTATACGTATACTTGGTCCTGCTTCAGCATAGGGGGGTGGACTACATGAAGTCTCAAGGTCCCTTTCAGCCCTTTATCTCTATGCCCAAACCCCACAATCAAGTAAGAAGGCAGTACTGGTTTTAAAACAAAACAAACCCACACCACAGACCCACAGTCTGGTTTAGAGGGAAAGAGAGGAAGATATATGTAACAAACACACACGAAACGAGAAGTTGATAATGAATACAGATCAGAAGCTATGAATTGTAGAAAATTGATAAGGAAAGGGACACAAGGAGAAATCTATAGAGTTAAGTATATTAGGAATAAAAATTTGAACAATGGTATTGGCTCATTATTAGATGGAAATGGTAGAATTATCAATAATAATAATAATAATAATAATAATAATGCAAAAGAGGCAGAAGTGTTCAATACATATTTCTGTTCTGTATTTGGGGAAACATAGATGTCTAGGATGACCACACGTTTTCCATTTCAATACTATCTCAGGAAAATGTTAAACAGCAGCTACTAAAGTTAGACCAGCAAGTCCAGGTAACTTGCACCCAACAGTTTCAAAAGAGCTGTTGGAGGAGCTTGCTAGCCTGAAAATATTGATTTTCAATAAGTTTTGGAACACTGGAGAAGTTCCAGAAAACTGGAAGAAAGCTACTGTTGTGCCAATATTTATAAAAAAGGGTTGTCATAAATATAAAGGGAAGGGTAACCACCTTTCTGTATACAGTGCTATAAAATCCCTCCTGGCCAGAGGCAACATCCTGTTACCTGTAAAGGATTAAGAAGCTCAGCTGACCTGACTGGCACCTGACCCAAAGGACCAATAACTGGACAAGATCATTTCAAATCTTGGGTGGGGGCGAGGTAAGGCTTTTGTTTGTCCTCTTTGTTTACATGGTTGTTCTCTCTTGGGATTCGGAGAGGCCAGACAGAAATCCATCTTCTCCAACCCATCCTAATCCAAGTCTCCAATATTGCAACCAGTATAGGTAAGCCAGGCAAGGCAGATTAGTTTATCTTTTGTTTTATGTGAATTTTCCCTGTGTTAAGAGGGAGGTTTATTCCTGTTTTCTGTAACTTTAAGGTTTTGCCCAGAGGGGGATCCTCTGTGTTTTGAATATGAATACCCTGTAAAGTATTTTCCATCCTGATTTTACAGAGATGATTTTTACCTTTCTTTCTTTTTTCTTTTTTTTTTTTTAAATAAAATCCTTCTTTTAAGAACCTGACTGATTGTTCCATTGTTCCAAGATCCAGGGGTTTGGGTCTTTGATTTTGTAACCAATTGGTTAGGATATTATTCTCAAGCCTCACCAGGAAAGGGGGTGTAGGCTTGGGGGGATATTTTGGGGGAAGGCTTCTCCAAGTGGTCTCTTTCCCTGTTCTTTGTTTAAAAACGCTTGGTGGTGGCAGCATAGGGTTCAAGGACAAGACGAAGTTTGTACCTTGGGGAAGTTTTTAACCTAAACTGGTAAGAATAAGCTTAGGGGGTCTTTCATGCTGGTCCCCACATCTGTACCCTAGAGTTCAGAGTGGGGAAGGAACCCTGACAAGGGTAAATGGGATGACCCATGGAATAGGTCTATCAATTAGACATTGATCCTGTACAAGATAATGGAGTTGCTGATTTGGGACTGTATTAATAAAGATTAAGGAAGGGCAGTATAATTAATGCCAATCAACATGGGTTTATGGAAAATAGATCCTGTCAAACTAAATTGGTATTTTTTCTAGATTAGATTATAAATTGATAAAAAGACTTCTGTAAGGTATGAGACTTGGTACTGCATGCTATTTTGATTAAAAAATAGAGTGAAAAATTAACATGGCACATATTAAATGGATTAAAGCTGGCTAACCAATAAGTCTCAAAATGTAATTGTAAACGGGGAACAATTACCTAGCAGGTGTGTTTCTAGTATGGTCCACCAGGATCAGTTCTTGCCCTGCACTATTAACATTTTTATTTTATATTTTCTTCCAGGTCATTAAGGAACACGGGGGGACTTGGATGGGGCAGGAGTCCTGGGGGGCGGGGGTGGGCAACGACCCCCTCCTGGGGTGAGGAGGGAACCCATTAAGATTTTGGCAGCTCATCACTGGGTACCTTCCTTGTGCACTGTGCTGGTTAGACAGAAATACAATGCTAGCTAGCAAGCAAGAGTCCCTTTGAAGCTGAGGGAGTCACTGACAAGGCACAGAAGGGAGATTGGACTGAATGGGAGTTCAGCACATAAGGGAAGTAAGCTCCTTAATTACTTGAGTGGACTAAATTTAAACAAACTAAAAATCCTTAGTTTCTAAAATTAACAATAAAGCAAAGACCTAGAAGAAGCCAGCACGTACTTGGAATAAAAACCTCAGTGTAACTATGGAGGCAGAAAACCAGTCGTAGATTTAAAGTAGATAGTCCCCACCCTGCTTAAAACACAAAATAAGACTGCTTGCCTCAGGGCCACGTACCATCATTGTGCAAGCAGCTCATGACTCTCGTTGCTATGGTAAAGGGTCTTGTAGCAAGAATTGCTGAATTCGGGGACCAGAGAGGGGCAGATTCAGAGACACGATATAGGGTCATTGTAAAGTAAGCTAACCTCAGAAATGATTTCCCCAACTCTCCTGTTGAGGAAGCTGGTCTCAAAATGGTAGGAGATTAAGAGGATTCTTAAAGGACAAACTTTCTCAGCTGGGACACAACTTGCATCGAGAGGTCATGCTAGGAAAGGTGGCAATGTTCTGTGATGTAGACATGCTGTGATGACAGCTACCCTTCCACGTGGCAGCATGGCTTCTCTAGGAGCTGGGTACCATTAGTCATCCTCCAACATCTGTGCAGAAGACAGGGACAATGAGTTAATGTTTTGACCAGTATTAACTGTCCAGCAGATACAAAGCTGTTTTGGGAAAGTCACAGGAAGCAACAAGGACAAACCAATTAATCCATCCCTTGCTTTCAGAACAGAAGGGTGGCATCTTCCTTGATGATTGTGCTAATACTTTACTTCAGCCTGCGGACCCCAAAGCACTTTACTAATATTATTTAGTGAAGCCTTACCATTCTCCTAGGAGGTTGCCAATTTTAGGAAGTTTTATTTTTCCTCAGTTAACAGATGTGAAACCTGAGGCAAATAAGCTAAATGACTTTCCTAAACTTATACACAGTCAGCGGAGAAGGAATGGAACCTACCTTGCCTGACTCAAAATCCTGTGTTTTAACATGAGACCAGATGCTATTTATGTTTTGAGGGAAAAAAGTACTATAAACTGCTACAAGTTTGGTGTTCTTTCACTTGCTGCATTAGTATAACCTCAGCACGCTTCAAGAGAGAACAAGTCACATACACATGAAATATGAAAAAATGCACTTTCAGCTCTCCATGGTGGTGGACAAGGAAGAGATTCCGATAATGCAGAGGCTTGGATACTAGGCAAAGCCTTTCAGATAAATGTGAGTATACTGCACTGTAAATTGGGGCCAGGGGGTCTTGTAATCTCATGTTGAAACACAGACAATTTGGGAATTTTGCCTGAGCCACCTGCAGTTTCCCTTTTTGGTCATTAGAGACTGCTGTGTTTCTTGGAATGAGTAGGGCAAAGCTACTCCACACCCCCTGCTTCAATTTAGGGAGCAGCAGCTTTCTCCCCCACCCCCTCCCAACACTCCAGTGCAGCAAGGGAGAACTCCAGGAGAAGCCTCCTCCCTCTTTGGTAGTTGTATGGCCCTGTGACTGATATTTGAGCACTTCAATCTTCTTACAAATAGGGAACTGAGGCACATGTGGATTAAGGTCACACAGGATGCCTATCGTACAGCAGAGAACAGAACTCAACTCCCCTGAGTCCCAGGAAAGCACTTTGATCACTGGCCCACACTTCCTTTTCCGCCCATGCAGCCTAGACACAGGGGCAACTGCAGGAGCCTGCTGGGAGGCTGTGGAATCCTGCCAGTGCGCAGTGGGTGGGCAAAGTTGAGAGGTCACTGCAGCTGCCTTGTGGGCTTGCTCAGAGGGTGGAGAGAGGGGGAAGCAGTAGACTGCAGTAACCTGCTAGGATAAGGTAGCCAGAGAGCTCTGGCCAATGTTGGGAGTAGGAGGGCAACAGTTAGGGATGTTGTGCTCTGGGCATCCAGGGCCTATAGTTTGTGTTCACGCTCTTTGCATTTAAGGTTGCATTTTCAACCCTCTGTATTAAACAGATGGGCAGGGGGAGGTCAAAAGCCAGGACAGACAAAACATCTAAAAAAAATTTATTTTTTAAAGTCTCAGGATATTTAAGCCAGTCTTGTGTTTTGGGGGAATTATCATTTTTTTTTTAAATATAAACACACTCCTGGGGGTTAGTAATACACTTGTACAAAACCAGAGTAACTCCCAGTAAGTGGGAGGAAAATTAGGTGCAGTGTTAAACTATGACACAGAATGATGTTACAAGGAAGGCGGAGGAAACAAATGTTTAATGCAGGAAACAAGTTTACTACACTTTTCACCTCTAAATTGACAGTAAATTCACATTGGGGAGGGGAATATTTGAGGTTTTTTCTCGAAAATTAAGTTTATTTAATAAAGAACTCCTTCACCCAGGCAAGGCATAACATTAAAATGAGGGAGAATCTATATGAAGGGTTGGTGATTACAACTCTGCCTCTCTGGAAAATACTTGAAGGGGAAATTCTGCTGTGGTTTTAAAGTGCTGATAAAATTATAACTTGATCTGACTTCACAGCTCTCTGCTTGGCACAGTGTCAGAAGAAGACTCCATTTGAGGAGTTAGCCTTTTCCATGAAGGTAACTCAGTCTTTCCCACAGAATGGGGGAGTACCTACTTTAGAAAAACAGCCACTAATCATGATGCCCCAAATGAAATGATTTAAAAATACCCAGGACATGTAAATGAATGTGAACTAAACTAAACATTTATTGCAGTTGCTAGAATTCATGTTTTATCTAGGGCTGTTGATTATCACAGTTAACTCATGCGATTAACTCAAAAAAATTGCAGTTCTAATCTCAGCGTTAAACAATGGAATACCAATTGAAATTTAATTTTGGATGGTTTTCTACATTCTTATATATTGTATTCTGTGTGGTAACTGAAATCAAAGTATATATTACAAATATTTGCACTGTAGAAATAAAATCTTATTTTTTCAGTTCACCTCATACAACTAGTGTAGTGCAATCTGTCATGAAAGTGAAATTTACAAATGTAGATTTCTTACATTGTTTTGTTTGAGTGCAGTTATGTAAAACTTCAGAGCCTGCATGTCCACTCAGTCCTACTTCTTGTTCAGCCAATTGCTCAAACAAACAAGTTTGTTCACATTTGCAGGAGATAATGCTGCCCACTTGTTTGCAATGTCACCTGAAAGTGAGAACAGGTGTTCTCATGGCACTGTTGTAGCTGGCATCGCATGATGCACTAAGATTCATATATCCCTTCATGCTTCAACCATTCCAGGGGGCATGCGTCTATGCTGATGACCAGTTCTGCTCGATAACAGTTCAAAGCAGCGCAGATTGACGCATGTTCATTTTCATTATCTGAGGTCAGGCTGCCAGCAGAAGGTTGATTTTCTTTTTTGGTGGTTCAGGTTCTGTAGTGTCCGCATCAAAGCGTTGCCCTTTTAAGGCTTCTGAAAGCATGCTCCACACCTCATCCCTCTCACATTTTGGAAGGTACTTCAGATTCTTAAACTTTGGGCTGAGTGCTGTAGTTATCTTTAGAAATCTCACTTTGGTACCTTCTTTGCGTTTTGCCAAATCTGCAGTGAAATTGAAATGAACAAGATGTGCTGCATTATCATCCAAGACTGCTATAACATAAAATATATGGCAGATTGAGAGTAAAACAGAGCAGGGAACATACAATTGTCCCCCAAGGAGTTCAGTCACAAATTTAATTAATGCATTATTTTAACGAGTGTCATCAGGGCCGGCCCACAACATTTTGGCACCTGAGGCGGGGAGCTCAAATGATGCCCCCATGCCCACTAGCTTGTAATCAAAGTGTCTTCTTTTTCGGTGACTCTTGTATTCTTGAATGGGTGGGAAAATAGCTTCACTGTGAAGTTCCTCTGCCAACTTCTGTGCCCTCTTCAGAATATTTTGAAATCCCTCATCTGACCGGTAAGACTGTAGGTATGACTTTGTTTTGTCCAGTTGTTCCATTGCTCCAGATAGATCAAGGTCAACACCTTGGAGTCTCTTGCTTACAACATTTCCAACAGTATGTCATGCCACAACACTAAGCCACACAGAAATTTGAAGTTATGTATGTTTCTGTTGATTCCATTTCCCTCTGCCACTGTTCTCCCATGAACAATTCCTGTCATAACATTATCCTCCATAATGGCAACTATGGCATCATCTATCTTCCCAATTTGGTGTTTGATAGGCTTTAATCGCTTCCACTCGACTTTCCCATCGTGTGGCACTCAGTGGTTTCAGTGTCAGAAAGGATGTTCCCAGACATTGCTTCAAAATTTGCCATCAATGAGTTGAACCAGAGAAAAATACATAGATGCTTTGAATTACATTTTAAAAATTCAGCAACCTCACTAGAAGGTGATGCTGCATCACTGACCATCAAGTTCAATGAATGAGAACTGCATGGGACAAAAAAAAAGCTCAAGGGTTTAACTCTTGGATCCGTGTCTGCACTCCTCTGTTCTTTCCTCTCATGTTGGCACCATTATTGTAGTCCCGATCTCTCAGGTCAGCTATTTGAATTCCCATATCTTCCAGCTTTTTAAGAAGCACATTTGCTATATCAGCTCCTGTAGTATCAAATGTCAATAAATTCTAGAAAATGCCCTGACAGTCACCATTGCAGGACATTTTCACTAGGTTCTGTTACAAAACGCACCGTTAAAATAATTTGTTTCGTATGGCTGATGTCAGGTGTGCAGTCCAGAACAACAGAGTAATATCTTGCTGACTTCAGATCAGCCACAATCCTCTGTTTGACTTTTGTTGCCAGTAACTGTATGATCTCATTTTGAATGGTTTTTCCAAGGTAGTGGTGTGTGTACATTTCTTGGGTGGTGACTTAGATGCTCCTGGAGTACAGCATCAAACTCAGCCATCAATTTTAAGGAAGTTTCCATTGTTTGGCACATACAGCTGATCTGAAGTGCCACGCAGTGCTAGGTTTTGAGTAGCAAGCATTCTCACAATGGCAATGAGCCTTTTCAGAACATTTTGCCAGTAAAGAGAGTCTGATGCACTCTTCTCTTGATGCTGATCTATGGTGGCCTTTAACCTTAGTCTCATCTCAAGCTCTTTCCACCTATGGAATGCTCTCTGGAGATTTGCTGCCTTCTCATGGCATGCCAGATTTCTAGCCAGATTTTTCCAGTCCTTTGTTCCTGTAGAACCCAATGTGGCTGGAACATTAGACTGGAAGAGTTTGCAACAAAAACAGTATGCAGCATTTTGGGGTTTTGAGTACATAAGCCATGGCCTCTCCACTTTGTCACCATTGGGGATGTCACGCCAGTAATGTGTTGAATGGAAACTTCTGTTTTCATTGTCTTTGGGGAACATGAAGTTTTTCACTTGCTGTGGCCCATGCAGTACAAGGAAGTCCCTCAGGCTACTGCTCAAGTGGGTCCACAGTCCTGGATCATCTAGACTTAAGGAACTAAACTCAGCAGCAGCTGTTTCTTGCGCCTCCACCACACTCTTCTCTGATCTACACTTTTCTTCAGGAATGTGCATGGTTACATCCATTTGAGATGGAGATAAGGATGCTGCAGTAGCTGCCAGGTCACCTGCACTCTGACTGACTGGAAGATCAGGCATCTCCTCACCACTCACATCCTCACTGGGGCCGGAAGGCTCACTGTGAACATGTGTCTATGTATCTCAGGAGAACTCCTTCCTGCTTAGATAGAAAAGCTTCCTTTGTTTTTGTTTTTTCTGAATGCTGCCCCAGAGGGGCATTTTCTTCTTTCACTCATGACTGCTGTTCTGTGCCAGCTATAGTGGCTCTCAACACACAGTTGAAGGGGACAATTAAGCAGGCTGGTAGCAGGGCCTGAGTGAGGGAAGGTATCAGCGTACTAAGGGCCTAACTGGCTCCTACTACTTCAGTTGACTGCCTGTTCTCCTCAAGTGGGTTCAGGGAAGCAGCAGGAAACAGGAAGCTCCCTGAGAAGCTGATGTTAATCAGTCTAGGCTCCTGGGGGTGCTAGAGAGGTACATAAGAGGCTCCTCCTCCTCCTCCCTCTCCTTGCAGCTTCTGATACTTTCTGTTATTTCCGCTCACCTTTTCTCCTGCCTGTTATGTCTCTTGTGCCCTCCTTCCTCCAGCACAGCACTCCACCATCTCTGTGCATCTACAGCAGAGAGGATACATATGCACCAGCAGCAGACACAATTTTCTACACTCTGGGTCCTAGTGGTGCCCCCCCACACCCCAGTCTGGCACCTAGGCGGCCGTCTCAGTTCGCTGCATGGTAAGGCCAGCCCTGAGTATCATCTGCATGGAAGCATGTCCTCTAGAATGATGGCTAAGCATGAAGGGGTATACAAATGTTTAGATATCTGGCACATAAAATACCTGGCGATGTTGGTTACAAACGTGCCATGCAAATGCGTGTTCACTTTCTGGTGATGTAAATAAGAGAGGGCAGCATTATCTCCTGTAAATAGAAACAAACTTGTTTGTCTTAGCAATTGGCTGAACAAGAAGTACGACTGAGTGGACATGCAGGCTCTAAAATTTTACCTTTTATTTTTGAATGCAGTTTTTTTGTACATAATTGTACATTTATAAGTTCAACTTTCATGATAAAGAGATTGTACCACTACAGTACTCGTATTAGGGTGAATTGTAAAAAAAAAAAAGTCCTTTTTACAATGCAAATACACATAATCAAAAAATATAAAGTGAGCACTGTACACTTTGTATTGTGTTGTAATTGAAATCAATATATTTAAAAATGTAGAAAACATCCAATATTTAAATAAATGGTATTCTATTAATCTTTGTAATTGCACAATTTTTTTAAATTGCTTGATAGCCCTAGTTTTATCAGATATTATTTAGAATGCAATGGCAGAGATTAAAAAAATAAGAGCCTGAAGTTAGGCTCTTAAATCCATATTTAGGCACTTAAAGTAGCGGCTTGATTTTTAAAAGTGCTAGACATGCAGTTGGTCCCAGTGACTTCAGTGGGAGCTGTTGGGTGTTCACCCCCTCTGAAAATCAAAAGGAGAAGGGAGGCGGGGGGGGGGGGGGGGGGAGGAACATGTCAAAAAGCCAGATTCAGTTACCTGATTACCAGAGCCATCTCTAGCCCTAACACAATCTGAAGCTTCTGCCAGGCAGCCTTAAATTGTTCAACTAGCAGAGGGTCCTTGTGACTATGTCAGTGCAAGGCTATTTGGTTCAGTTCCTGTCTGCCACACCTCCTCTCCCCCAAACATAACCCTTTCTCTCTAGGCTAGGAGACCTAGCTGTGCCTGCTTCCCACCCCAGACTGACCCCACCAGCTTCCTAAACACCTTTCTGCACCTACCACAGCCACTAGATTTTGCATTCAAAGAGGGGGAATACTGAGAGAAGGGAATGAAAGCCACTGAAGGGTTCAAATATTAATAAAATAGCATTCTCCCAGAGAACATCTCAAGCAGGAATTTCAACAGTGAAACGTACAAAAGAATTCCCACTTTGGAGCTCCCTCTGCTGGCCTGAAATTAATCTTTACTTTACTTTTCCCCCTTTAACTCCTAAGCACATGACAAAATAATTCCAGGTATTGGCAGATGATTAAAAAAAGTTCAGTTGCATGTGAGAGGTTACAGGGAGGACTCCTCTGGTGTTCCTCTAGGAAAGACATCTTTCTTATGATTCACACCTATGGCTAGTGTATGCACACAAATACAGTATTGCTAAACACAACCGTTGAAAAATCATGAATCTAGCTTAAAAATCGTAAGAATATAAATGTTGGATTTTTATTTTGACTTAGTTTGAGTCTTTGGAGGTTTTACATTTTCAAGCTCTCTTTCTTAAGCTATAAGGACCAGAAATGGACACTTAAAAAAAAAAATAGATGACATTCTCACCTAGTAACATGACTCCAAAAGCTGGGGCTTTAATAGAAACACCAAATATGAAGTCTTATGATAAAATGAGATTTGGCAACACTGATACACACAAGTTACCTACACCTGACACAACAAGGAGTAATGGTCTCAAGTTGCAGTGGGGGAGGTTTAGCTTGGATATTAGAAAAAACTATTTCAGTAGGACGGTGGTGAATCACTGGACTGCGTTACCTAGGGAGGTGCTGGAATCTCCTTCCTTTGAGGTTTTTAAGGTCAGCCTTGACAAAGCCCTGGCTGGGATGATTTAGTTGGGGATTGGTCCTGCTTTGAGCAGGGAGTTGGACTAGATGACCTTCTGAGGTCCCTTCCAAACCTGATATTCTATGATTCTATACACAGACAGCCATTGTACGAGAGTACAGGGCCTTGGGATACAGATAGTGAGTGCTTGTTACAACTCTTGGGCTCTATGAGAGCAGGCATTCTGGGAAAGTTTCCCCAGGAGGGAGTGAGAAGCCACAGGTCATGTGATCAGAGAATCCTGTCTGAGTCAATCAGCCTGTGGGGCACCAATGAATATCCTAAGCTCACTATAAGAGAGGTGAGGACTGAGACAATATCCTGGAGAGGTGGGTGGCTCAGTTGCTTTGTTCTGTTTTAGGATCTTTCAATTGGTGATAAAATGACACCTGAAGAAAGAAATTTGAAGTGATTTGACTTAGGAACTTCATATTTACCTTTCCTTACTGATGAACCTACTCATTGACACTTCACTGTCTGCCTAGGGATAGCTCATTTGGATATGCAGTCATGGCATTTACAGACATAAATGTATAACTTTGTTCATGCATAAGCACACATGAAAATCTGTCCCACAAAGTAAAGAAAACAAAACATTAAGGGGGACACATTTTGAACATACTGTGTTCAAAAAAGGTGTGTAAAACTGAGGAAATAGGTTTAAGTTGTTTGCTATCCAGATCTGTACTTGCTTGTTTTCGGTGTTAAGGGCTTGGGAACATATTACAAACATGTAAATTAATTTAAATTAGTAGCTTGTATATGCTAGGCACAATGCAGAAAAATACTTCTGCCCCATGGAGCTTATAGTTCTGGAGAGTAACTGGTATCTGACATGCTATACATTTCAAAATGTTTATATACATTCAACATATATAGATAGTCTCATACACACACACTGTTATAGGAAATCCACACTTAAAGGCCTGTGTGGGGATGTTTTCAAAAAAGCCAGCATAAGCCTGCATGGAAAAGATTTTTTAAAATTCTTGTTTTCTAGATGGACAGATAGATCTTCGAAATGATAGAACTTCGATTCCTTTTCATCACAGAAGGATAAGCCTATTAATATTTAGATTTCAACCTAATGTGAAACCTCATATGGTAAATTTTAGCCTAGAGCAGTGGTTTTCAAACTTTAGGCTGCATACCTCTTTCCAAATGTAGTCTACCACATACCCCTATCTACGATTAGATTGCCAAGTCTTACTAAAGAAAATGTGTTGTCTGTCATTACAGGATTTTTCCTTGCATACCCCTGACGAGAGCTTGCATACCCCAGTTTGAAAGCTATTGGCCTAGAGAAAAACTGCTCAGTTGCAAGCAATGATTGCATTAGCAGGGCTGATATAAACATTAATGGTAGTAGTACCAATACATTTAGAGATGGTGGTTTAAAATAAGATAATGCTTAATAGACCAACATTCTGCTTCTAATTATTACATTAAACTAATGGGATTACAATGTTATTTCAGTGACATCACAAAAATTTAGAGATGGAACATAACTGTTTCTAAAAGAGTTGATTTAAATAAGGGCTGTCAATTAATTGCAGTTAACTAATGTGATTAACTCAAAAGTTACTCACAATTAATTGCGCCCTGTAATCTATTGTTTAACAGTGCAATTAACAATTGAAATTTATTAAATATTTTGGAACATTTTTCTACATTTTCAAATATATTTATTTCAATGAACAGAATACAAAATGTATAGTGCTCACTATTTTTGATTACAAATAGTTGCACTGTACAAATGATAAACAAAAGAAATAGTATTTTTCAATTCACCTCATATGAGTACTGTAGTGCAATCTCTTTATCATGAAAGTGCAACTTACAAATGTGGATTTTTTTGGTTACATAACTATACTCAAACAAAACAATGTAAAACTTTAGAGCCTACAAGTTCACTCAGTCCTACATCTTGTTCAGCCAATCGCTAAGACAAACAAGTTTGTTTACATTAACAGAACATAACGCTGCCCACTTCTTATTTATGGCACCTGAAAGTGAGAACAAGCATTCACATGGCACTTTTGTAGATGGCATTGCAAGGTATTTATGTGCCAGATATGCTAAACATTTTAGTATGCCCCTTTCTGTTTTGGCCACCATTCCAGAGGACATGCTTCCATGCTGATGATGCTTGTTAAAAAATAATGCGTTAATTAAATTTGTGACTGAACTCCTTGGGGGAGCATTGTATGTCTCCTGCTCTGTGTTTTACCCACATTCTGCCATATATTTCATGGTATAGCAGTCTCAGATGATGACCCAGCACATGTTTGTTTTAAGAGCACTTTCACTGCAGATTTGACAAAATACAAGAGGGTACCAATGTGAGATTTCTTAAGATAACTACAGCACCCAACCCAAGGTTTATGAATCTGAAGTGCCTTCCAAAATCTGATTAGGATGGGGTGTGGCGTATGCTTTCAGAAGTCTTAAAAGAGCAACACTCTGATGCAGAAACTACAGAACTGAACCACCACCCTAAATAAATAAAATAATCAAGCAGCTGCTGGTGGCATCTGACTGATGAAAATAAATTTGTGTTGGTCCACACTGCTTTGTATCATTATTGAGCAGAACCTGTCATCGGCATGGATGCATGTCCTCTGGAATGGTGGTTGAAGCATGAACGGACATCTGAATCTTTAGTAAATCTGGCACATAAATATCTTGCGATGCCAACTACAACAGTACCATGCAAACATGTTATCACTTTCAGATGACATTGTAAACAGGAAGTGGGCAGCATTACCCCCTACAAATATAAACAAACTTGTTTGTCTGAGTGATTGGCTGAAGAAGTAGGACTGAGTGGACTTGTAGGCTCTGAAGTTTTACATTGTTCTATTTTTGAATGCAGGTTTTTTTTAATACACATAATTCTACATTTGTAAGTTCAACTTTCATGATAAAGAGATGGCATATTATTTGTTGTAGGTGAATTGAAACATACTATTTATTTTGTTTTTACTGTGCAAATATTTGTAATAAAAATATAAAGTGAGCACTGTACACTTTGTATTCTGTGTGGTAATGTGAATCAATATATTTGAAATGTAGAATACAATTTAAATGTTTTTGAATGTTTTCTATTATTCTATAACAGTGCAATTATTTTTAATTGCTTGACAGCCCTCATTTAAATTACTACACTAATTAAAAAATGCTCCCTTAAATATCCCTCTTTACCTACAGAACAGGTAACTTCTACTTCCAGATGATTTGAATAAAAGTTTTATAAAAGTTATGAGTCTTGTTAACTCAGGGGATTGATAATAGAATAAGGAGCTTTTCACCTCCAGCCCACTGGTTTGACTCTAAAGACCTTGATAAAAGTATGATACAACTCCCACTGAAGTCAGCAGAAATTTTTCCACTGACTTCCATACAAACTAGATTGGACCTGACTGACTGAAAGGTATCATCCCACCACTACTTGGTGGTCTTCATTCAGTTCCTATAGTTCTCATGAACAAAAGCATCTTTCAACTCCTTCAATGACCATTTGAAGGTCATAGGAAAGTAGGAGTGTCTGCTTTTGGGGAGTCCACAAGCCTGAGCTGTGTTGCAGCTACAGTAGAAACAAATTCAAGGTGAAGGGGTCCCCGTTCCAAGTGTAAACCCTATTTGCCCACCAGCCTCCCAGCATTCAAATCTGAGGACTGCCAGCAAGTGCATCCATGCTGATCTCAACAGTTAAGATGAAGCAGGAGAAGAGATGTTGAACTTTAGCATAATCAGAAGCTGAAATTCCTTGCCCCACATCATCTGTGTTCTGTCACCCTTAATATAAGTGATCCCAGCTCTTCAGTCATGCATTATCTTGTGTTATGAATACACAAATCCTTTTATTTTTCTTATGACTTTCCCTTATGCCGAGGGCTTTTCTAGTCCAGGCTAGATGGTTTTCTAATCCTTATTTCATGGAAGTGTACTGAATTCTAGTTCTCTTAAACACAAGTCACTTCTGCAAACTTGTTAAATTAATAGCCTCGTGTCAGGGTTCCTTCCCAACTCTGAACTCTAGGGTACAGATGTGGGGACCAGCATGAAAGACCCCCTAAGCTTATTCTTACCAGCTTAGGTTAAAAACTTCCCCAAGGTACAAACTTTGCCTTGTCCTTGAACAGTATGCTGCCACCACCACACGTTTTAAACAAAGAACAGGGAAAGAGATAACTTAGAGACGTCTTCCCCCAAAATATCCCCCCCAAGCCCTACACACCCCCTTTCCTGGGGAGGCTTGAGAATAATATCCTAACCAATTGGTTACAAAATCATCAAAGACCCAAACCCCTGGATCTTGGAACAATGGGGAAAAAAAAATCAGTCAGGTTCTTAAAAGAAGGATTTTTTTTTTTTTTTTTAAAGAGAAAGGTAAAAATCATCCCTGTAAAATCAGGATGGAAAATACTTTACAGGGTATTCAGATTCAAAACGGAGGATCCCCCTCTGGGCAAAACCTTAAAGTTACAGAAAACAGAAATAAACCTCCCTCTTAAAGGGAAAATTCATATAAAACAAAATAAACTAATCCGCCTTGCCTGGCTTACCTATACTGGTTGCAATATTGGAGACTTGGATTAGGATGGGTTGGAGAAGATGGATTTCTATCTGGCCTCTGAGTCCCAAGAGAGAACCACCATGTAAACAAAGAGGACAAACAAAAGCCTTCCCCCCGTCCAAGATTTGAAAATATCTTGTCCCGTTATTGGTCCTTTGGGTCAGGTGCCAGCCAGGTTAGCTGAGCTTCTTAACCCTTTACAGGTAACAAGAGGTTGCCTCTGGCCAGGAGGGATTTTATAGCACTGTATACAGAAAGGTGGTTACCCTTCCCTTTATATTTATGACACCTTGTAATTCAAAATGGGCCTGATTAGGAAAGTTTCTCCATGTCATAGCTAACCATTTGCTTTCTTGGCATAACGAGGTCCACAGATCTTTGACACTGAGGTACTCTGCTCTGTTCGGACAGACCAAACCTGTCCACAAAGGCAGGGAGGCATGGCTCCATCTCTGAGGAATCACAAGATTTAGGGGGGAAAAGGCTTAAAATCTCCAGACTGTCAGGGAGTGTCTATCAGTAAAGAGGGTTCCATTTCTCCTCAGTTGCTAGGAATCGCTATGCTGAGTTCAGCATGGCAGAAGGAAAACCAGACCTTGTCTCCTGCACCTCCCCACTGATTAGGTGCCTGCATGGAGATCTGTGCCTTTTCCCCCCCCCCTCCTTCTTTTTTTGTCCCCAGGCCAAACATAGCTGGGGAGGGGAAGGGAAGGCAAGTCCAGTGGGAGGGCTGGGGGGGAGGCAGATGTGCCCACGTGCGCTTGTGTATCTCAGTCTTTTTGCTTGCTGCTGCAAACAGTCCCGGGTGATTAAAGGGGGGAAGTGAACAGCCACGTCAAGGGGCAAAGAGCAGGTCTGGCAGTAATGGGGGGGAATGCAGCTGGGTGAAGGGGAGGGCTCCATGCCTCTCCCCCTTGCTTCAAACAACAAGAACAGGAGTTACCACCACCCCGGGAGAGAAGATGTTAAAAGTCCCTCAGTTCAAGAACCCCCTCCACAATGTCCTGCAGGGGTGATCCTCGACAGCAGCAGCAGGCTCCAAAGCAGCAGTAGCTAGCCAGCCAGGGGAGACCCAGGGATGGTGGTGATGGGGTCAGTCACTCCTCTCCAGAGGAAAGGCAGGCCAGCAAGGCCCTTCCCCACAACAGCCTGGGGGACAGCTCCAGCCAGCAGGGCAGCCAGAGCAGACTGGCCAGTCTCTGGAGTGAGGACTTATTGGAAGTCCTGGGAGGTGGGCAGGCACAAGCCCACCCATGTCTAAAGACCCCTCCAGCCTTGCAGGAGGGACCACTGGACCCAGGAACCAGCTGAATTTGGATGACAACTAAGAAATAACAGGGTTAGGAATGAAGATCACAGATTCAAAACTAGGGATCCAGAGGGATCTGTACTTGTTCTGTGGAGACCCAGGCTGCTCTCCAGTGCTTAGACAGGGACAGGCTTTCTAGAAGCCTCCCAAAGCAGGAGAGCTCTCAGGAAGCAGTGTATACTGAAGTACAGTATCAAAGAGCCAGAGAAGCTTCCTGCTCAGCCACATCTCTTGATTGCAGAGCAGCTGCAGAGCCCCTCCTCTGTTACTGCTGCGGTGGCAGGGATCTAGAGACAGAGAAAGGAGAGCCGGGTAAGGCACCCTTGGGCCCAGTCTTTTCCTACATGCAATGGCTCAATGCTGGCTGGGATTAGCTATATCAGTCCATCACTGTGTTGGCCCATGTGAGGCATTGGGAGGACTCCCTCTGAATGTCCAGGATTGGAGCCTGGTGCCCACCATTGAGTAGGGTCAGCTTGTCTCTGGGCCCTATCCAGGAATCTCCCTTAAAGTGTAGAACCTGGGATGCCCCCTTGTAGACCTCAGTCCAGCAGGTCAAGAAAATTGTTCAGAAGAGCAACCACAAAGGTCCCTCCCCCGGGAGCCATCAGTCTGAAATTTCTCTCTCCTTCTGAAGATCAAGGGAGGCATAAGAAAGGGGTCTCAGATGTTCAGATCCCTCTAATTACCCCAACATAAAGCATGTGTGCACACAGCCCTCCCAATCTCCGTTTTCCGAAGAGTGATTCAGGGGATTTCTCTAGGAAGTGATCTAAGATTTTCAAGCTTAGTTTAATTGGATACTAGGCTAGGGGTTTTTCATGAACATTTTTAGTTTCAGTCAGGTGCCAGGGATTATACAGAATACATTAAGAGAACTACATAGGGAAGGTTTTACTCTGCCTGGCCTACACACTAGACTCCCCATGTTTAAAGCTGGGGAGTGCTTGTCAGAGCTCCTAAGCTGATATCAACTGTTGGGATAGTGCAGGAGAAGAGATGTTAGGCTTTGAGATAATCAGGACTCAAAGCAGATAGGTCTTTGTTGATCAAAGCCAACATTTTGAAATGCATCCAGAAACGTACTGGAAGCCAAGCTAGCTGTACTAGTTACATTATTTCTTAGGACACAGTAAACCTGAAGACTGAAAGTGCCAAGAAAAAGGACATTCCTTTTCTTCCCTAGTGGCCTCCCCACCCCACAAAAGTGGAGCTTTTAAGTCTTCACTAGTGTCACAATACAATGGACTTGCTTGTGTAATCACTGTGAAGCAAAGCACAAACCATTATTTAAATGGAAAACAATTTTAAATTCTGGAGGTTCTGGAATGGACATTCAGCTATTACTGATACTTTTCATTAATATTTCCTTCATTCTTTTGCCTCCAAATTAGTTGACAAGTGAATCAAAGATTCCTTCTTATCCTTGGAGGGGAAAAAAAGATTCACAGTAGAATTCAAAATACAACCTTAAAAATGACTGCAGTCCTTTAGTAACTTGTTAAAGCATAACATGTAATCTGTCAAGGCAGCGGTGATCAGATTTTCTGCATTTGCTCCTCTTTCTGACTGTTTTCAGCATGCGGGAGTTTGGGGGTTTTGTGTTTGGAAGACACTGCAGGCATCTTTGCTATCTGCATTAACATAGGAAATGCAGTGTCATTTTTCCTTTTTTGTAGATCTTGGCTCTTTCCCTCATGGTCGAAAAAGCAAAAACCAATGGCTGGAAACTGAGGTAAGCAATGTTCAAATTGGAAGAAAGGTAAAAATTTAAACAGGAAAAGTAATTAACCATTGGAACAGATTACCAAGGGAATACTCTAGCATGAGGTCTCCAAAAAAATCAAGATTGATGTTTTCCTAAAAGATGCTCTTGTCCAACCACAAGTTTTGGGCTAGCTACAGGAATTACTGCATGAATCTACAGACTGCATTTTGCAGGAAGTCAGTCTGGATTATAATGGTCTTTTCTGTATTTGCTTTATCAATGGGCTCTAGACAAGTTAGTAATTAAGGCTAGTATTTTCAAGTTAAGCAATTTAGGAGCAAAATTCTGATAAGAAAACAAGTTCCACTGAAAGTTAAGTCACTTGGAGCCAGATTTGTAAAGGGATTTAATCATTGCTCAGCTGAACAACCTAACCCCATGAGAGCCTGAGATAGTATGATGGGATACAGATCAATTAATTGCCAAAATCATGTTAACTATTCATGGTAAATAGGCCCAATGGTCTGTGATGGGATGTTAGATGGGATGGGATCCGAGTTACCCTGGAAAGAATTCTCTGTAGTATCTGGCTGGTGAGTCTTGCCCACATGCTCAGGGTTTAGCTGATCACCATATTTGGGGTCAGGAAGGAATTTTCCTCCAGGGCAGATTGGAAGAGGCCCTGGGGGGGTTTTGTCTTCCTCTGCAGCATGGGGCACGGGTCACTTGCTGGACGATTCTCTGCACCTTGAAGTCTTTAAACCATGATTTGCAGACTTCAATAGCTCAGACATAGGTGAGAGGTTTATTGGAGGAGTGGGTGGGCGAGATTCTGTGTCCTGCATTGTGCAGGAGGTCAGACTAGATGATCATAATGGTCCCTTCTGACCTTAATATCTATGAGCCCACTGCCTAATAGAATTTTTAGCCCCAAGTTAGGCCACACTATTCCATTTAGGCTCTTTAGTGTGCATGGGGATAGTTAAGCACCTAAGAATGGGATTTTAAGACAGTCAAGCAGTGAGCCTCCTAAGTTAGCCAGCATTGGAGTGCTGAGAAGAGGTGCTTAGGCACTTAAGCAACTGACTTGTTGCATTTAGCTGACAGGCCAGAGAAAGATGCCTTCCTTCCCTTCAGATCCTCAGTAACAATCCCACTTCTGGAGTTAGGCACCTAAGCAGCCAACACACATACACAGTGAGCACTTGTCCCCACAAAATATGTCCTGGGGCACAGGGCAAAGTGCTGCCCCTCCAACCAGGCAAGATAGGTCCTCCAAATTTACCTAGTTTAAAAATCCCACTTCGGGGCTTCAGCCTGAACTAGAGCTTTGAGCAGTGGCAAGCAACAGCAGTACGCAGGGTGCTTTGAAAGTGCCTACCAATGAAAGTGTAGGCACCAAAGAAGGTTAGGCAGTTCCTGAGCTGTAGCTTGAAAATGTCAGTGACACCACATGGTGGATTTAAGCACTTGTCTGTTCTGGCACCTAAATCCTTTTAGGATAGTCTAGCCTATAGACACTTTTGAAAAACCTCACCCTGAATAACCAAAATATACCTAGTTCTAGAAACTGACAGTTGCATTTAGTACATGTTCAGCACTACTACTGAAGTCAAACCAACACACTGAACTAATTAAGACTTTTGGAACCAGAATCCCACACCTTGCCCAGGGTAATGGCTTTTCTGTGGCATTAATAAGAACCAATTTAAAGAAACCCCACAAGTCTCAGATATAATAGATGAGACATTGACAGTGGCAGTTTGGATAAAGAAGTAGAAAATTGTAAAGGGATAGTCTCTCAGCAGTATCAGTTTGGCAGGGTTGTACATAAAGGAAGAGAATTGAATTTTGTTGTTTTACTAAGTTTAAAGACTTTTAAATAGACGTTATTGTGGAACACTAGGTTAAAAAGGTTTTTAAATGTTAGGAATAATGGATTTTATATATGCCAGGGTTTAAAAAGAAAAGTTTTGCAGCATTTAGATTAAAGTTCTGAAATCCCTTACCAAATCAGATAAGCTATTTCTAGACTTCATCTTTTAAGATTAAATGCTTGAACTGAAAGAATTATAAATTAAGTTGACATAACTATAACAAATACTGTTTTACTTCTCCAATGTATTTCTAACTAAAGTAGTCTGGGGATTGTACTGAAAGTGACTAAATAGCTCAAAAAATTATCTTAAGTGACTAAGGAGCCTAAGTCCCATTTTCAAAAGGGACAACGTTAATCTGACTATTGAAGAATCTAGATTATGAACCATTGTTCTTTTGAGTTATGAAATAAGCACACAGTCATTTGTTCCTTATGACATCTGTGCCACTCACTATGACAAATAAAACCCATAGGCTCAAGTAATCACATACGTGTATGAATATACCAAAATCCTTTTATTTTTCTCATTGTTTGTCCAAGTTGATATTCATCTCCTTGCTAATACATGAAATTTAAGTGGCGATTATCTTCTGCTTTATGCTTGTGAAATAGCTCCCATCTCGCATTCCCACAGTTTTTACAAGTAGTAAATACATCATAACTAAAATACTTCTGGGATCTTGGGCTTCTATCACTAGCAGCACAGCTAGCTAAATACATGCAAGACTCTCAATTGGAGATGTAAACACAAACAGACCTAATAAAAGCTGAAGACAAACTGGCAGTCCTATTGCCAAGGAAAGGAACATTCCTAGTGTTGACAGACTGATCTGGTAGACTATATGGAAAGGCTCAGTGAAACATAGAGGTCTTTCAAGAAGCTGATTTTCTGACAGGAGACCATTCCCCAACTGAAAAAAGTGGCTCCACAGTTTAACATGATTTGGAAAGAAAGCAACCTACTAAAGGTTCACAGGAAATGCAGATACACTGGACAGAGTTTCTATTTTACACAGGTCACTGCTATTACTATCTTCTTCTCATTTTGACTACATATGTCTTTGTACAAGGGATTTTAAAAATTTCTAGTTTCCAAGACCCAAACCAACATATACAGCCAACTATCTTTTCTTCAGGTCCCCAAATGTGTTTCATTATTGTGTTTATAGTTTCTTAAATTCAGGGATGAGACTAAATTGCATACTGCCTCCTAAATTTGAAAGCCTGGACACTTTTGTCTCTAGAAAATAAATCCCTTGGTTTAGTGCAGGAGACAAACAGTAGTTTTAGTTATTCTTGCCCAACTGTAGTACTTCAAAGTTGTGACTGAAGTTAGTTTTTTGTCTCTTGTGCAGTGGCTACAAGAGCCAGTGTGATCCTCAGATGTATAAACTGGGGAATTTCAAGTGGGAGTTGGTAGATATCACCTCTGTCTTTGGCATTAGTGAAACCCTTACTGGACTATTTTGTCCCCAATGTATAAAGATATAGACAAACTGGAAAGGATTCAGAAGAGAACTACAAGAATGACTTTTGTAGACTTGCCTTACAATGAGAGACTTCAACTAAATAGATTGAGCTTCTTATCTGAGAAAAGGTAACTGGGGTGGATTGATTAATCGAACATAGTCCTTTGCTGTCAGCCTCACTTCCAGCCCTATTTCCATTGTAGTTGCACCTAGAGGCCCCAAGTAGGACTAGCATTATGCTCGGTGTTGTGCTTATACATAAGTCATCCTTGCATTGAAAAGTTTATAATCTAAGTAAGTAGTAACATGTGGATATGAAATGATATGAAGGGGGGGATAAGGGTGGCAGTGACAGGACCAGAGACAGTTCATTCCTGGGGGGAATTCTGCACCATTGTGCAAGTGCAGAATTAATGCCCCCCGCCCCCACAAAACAATTGTTTCTGATGGGGAGGAGAAGGGAAACAGAGGGGTCATGCTGCAATTAGACATTTCACCCACCAGGGGCTGATGTGGCACCAGAAGAAAGGGTGGCTGGCTCACAGACCAGAGCAGCCAGATGGAGAGGGGGAGGAGGCTGCCTTCCTCACAGGGCCAAGTGAGGTGGCATGGGATATGTGGGGGACAGAGCAGGGCACATGGAGCTGCTGGGGTATCACACAGACTGGGGTTCAGAAGGGCTAGAGCAGGGTGGGCAAACTATGGCCTGTGGGCCAGATCCAGCCTCTCAGGGCTTTGAATCCTGCCCGCAGGATTGCCACCCCTGTGGTGCTGTGGGCCCTGCGCCGTGCCCGGAAGTGGCCGGCATATCCCTGGGGCCCTGGGTGGGGGAGGGCACAGAGGGCTCTGTGTGCTGCCCTTGCCTCCAGGCACCACGCCCTGCAGCTCCCATTGGCCGGGAATGGGGAACTGCAGCCAATGGGAGCTTTGGGGGAGGTACCTACAGGGAAGGGCAGCACATGGAGCCCTTTACCCCCCCACCCCTCCCACTCCTCAGGTGCCGGCCGCTTCTGGGAATGGTGCAGGGCCAGGACAGGCAAGCAAGGAGCCTGCCCTGGCACGTGCTGCTGTCACCCTGGAGCCTCTTCAGGTTAGTGGCACTAGGCCAGATCCCGAACCCCTCCTGCACCCCAACCCCCTGCCCTGAGCCCCCTGCTACACTCCGCATCCCTTGCCCTGAGCCCCTTCCTCACACTGCATCCCCTCCCACTCCCCCCACACTCCCTCCTGCACCTCAACCCCCTGTCCTGGCCCTGCATGCAATTGCTCCACCCAGATGTGGCCCTCAGGCCAAAAAGATTGCCCACCCCAAGCTAGAGGGGGGGACAGACTGGGGCAGGAGCACAGGAGCTAGTGGGGTGACAACACTGAGCCAGAGGCTGAATAGGAATGGTAGTGCAGGGTGACATGGGGGCAGGGAGAGTGGGGGTGGTTTAGTGGGGGTGCAGGGCCACATGAGAACAGGGGCAGATGTGTCTGACTGAATGGGAGAGGCTAGTGGGGAGCCTCCACCATGCAGACCCTGGCTGACCAACTCCCTAACTATCCTCCCCATCCCCAAACCCTGTTCCATACTTCTCCCACCCACACCCAACACCACTCCAGATTCACTCCCAGGCTTCTTCCCAGCAATTACTTCCCTCTCCCTCAGTTCCCCCTATTGCCCAAACCTTTGCACTGCTTCTTAGGGGTAGGGGAAAAAAATTCATTTAAACTAAAATACAGAAATGTATTACTCAAAGTTCTGTATTAATATGCCAAGTAAGGAATCTGTTTGACAAAAAATATTTCCTGAAACTTGTTTGTTGTCTGTAACAATACAGACATACTTGTTGACAGATATTTTGAAATAAATTACCAAAATAATTGAAATGGTGAGATTATATTGTATTATTTTGACAAATATATCCATCATTTAAAATTATGCATAGAATTTAATTTTTTGGCACCCAGAATTCCTGCAGGAATAACAAAGCAGCTTGAATTTAACTACCAATTACAGTCTAATTCTCAATAGTTACCTACCTTGCTATTATCAGTTTCCCATAGGCATCATCCTACTTGGGTTTCTTAAGAAGGCGTTTAAAGGAAGTCTGGATAAGGTTTTACAGATCAGTAGGTTAGATCAGGGAGAGCATTTGGGTCCGTATAGGCTAGTGTCTTTGGGAGTACTACAACACAAACAGCTACTGTTCAACATTTATATAATAATTCGTGGAGCAAAGTATCCAAACGTTTGGTTATAGACTCCATTTAGAGAGATCTGTGATGGAATTCAAATGCCATCCTGCATCAGCAAAATAACACATTTTAGGAGAGGAAATGGTTAACAACTGATCCCAAAACAAAAAGACACCAAAAACTTAAGTAGCATACAATTAACTTATTTAATTTGGCCACACCTCCATTCTTGCAAAAGTGGGCTTGGACATTTTTGCAGTAGGATAGGGCACATTCCGATTGTTGCAGTTTTCCTCCTACCCTACTGCACATCTCTTCACTTGAGCTCCCCAAACTAATCTGGGCCCCCATATCAGAGCTCTGGGCCCCCAACTGGATCCAGGTGAACTGGGTTTAGTATTTTGCTGCAGCTGAAAATATTGAGCACAACCATATAAGTTTCCATAAAAACTGAATTTAACATTTTTATGAACAGCAGCAAGGTTTTCTGAACAATTAAAACGAGATATAGCAAAAGTTCAACTGTAGTTCTGTGTCTTTTCTCCACACACAAAACATTCCTATGGAAGATGCTAGCACTATAAACTCTTCCAGAGCAACTAATACTGCATTCCCTCTCCCCCCGACTATCCATGGCTTGTGAAAACAGATCTGCAAAGATAAAATTCTGTAGGTATTGCATTGATTTGCCACTTGCAGCCATTAAGGAAAGTCCAAATATAATTCTCATAATCTAGGCATGACATTGAGAGAAAAATCAGCATTTTATATACACACATCCCCCAAACCACTTTACAGGGATGGATATCACAGAAACAGAAAGAAAGGGATGTGTCTGCTTCTCTGTAAGCCAGGCCCCAGCTGATAAGATAAATTGGACAAAGTGAGAGAGAGAATATCTTTTATTGGACCAACTTTTGTTGGTGAGAGAGACAAACTTCAACCTATAGAGCTCTTCTTCAGGTCACAGAAGTCAGTCCAATAAAAGGTATTACCTCACCCACCTTGTGTCTAATATCCTGGAACCAAGACAGCTACAACACTACATAACATTGGAAGATAAACCAATGACAACAAATGCAACATGCTGTTTTAAGCACTATACCAGACTATCATGACAGTTGATCTGTCAAGTCATCAGTAATTTTATTAAGCACTAAAAAACATTTCAGCAAGTGTTTAGAAGCTGCAATTTTGAAGAAAAAAATTCATAAACACTCACAATGAAGTCATTCCAACTACCAGGACAATATTCACCAAACACTCATTACAGATACAAAAATTCAGGTTTACAAATATTGCTCAGATATTTGTTAACCTGAATTTTTGTAATGTAACATACAATGGCCAAGATTTGTCAAAACCTGTGCCTAAAGGCACAAACCTAAACCCATATGTAGATGCTAAAGTGGCCAGATTTTCAAAAGTGCTGAGCACCTGACTTCAGTTGGAGCTGCTGGCTTCTGAGCATTTTAGAAAATCAGGCCACTTTAGCATCTACATATGGATTTAGGAGCTGTGCTTTAGGCCCCTGTTTACCAATTATGGCCACTAGTTTACCATGTACAATATCTTATTGTTTATATTTGTGCTTTGCACCTAGCATATGGTCTGTGCTAAATAAGTACCAAGCCACAAGTAGGATTTTCAAAAGCACTCAGTGCTGGCTTAATTCTGTTCCCACTGAAGTTAATAAGAGTTTTAAAATGTGGCACAGAAGAATGTGGAATGGGTATCAGAGCTTCCAAGTTCCTGCTTCTTCAGACCAGCCCTAATTTTGATGCTACTTAAAGCTGCTGATAGGTGCAATGGGTTTAGGGCTTACTCTACACTTGGAAGTTCATTTGGATGAAAGCAGGGTGTGAATTTAAAGCACATTAGCTATTCTTGAGTAACTCCATGTGTTGACATTGTCAGTATTAGTCTACATTACTAAGAATTTGCCAATATGACTATATGGGCAAAGCCCCCCTAGTACAGAATCAGTTTATACTGGCAAAAAATTATTTTTTGGGAGAATAACTGGGAGAGTTAAGCCACTTCCTCAAATGAGGCAAGTGATACCAACAAAAAGACTTACCTGTATAAACCATATGTACATGGAGGGTTTTCCCTGGTACAGCAGTGTCATGGGAGGGGGAAGAGTTTTTCCACACTCCTTATGTAGTTATGCCAGCAAAGATTTGTAGGCTAGACTTGGCCTTATTCTGGAATACATGGAGTTATTCTGAAATACCTATTCTGGAATAACTCCACTACAGACAAGTCATTAGCGTCTTCGAAGGACTTAAGCACATGCTTAAGTGCATTCCTGCATCAAGTTTGTAAGTAGGGCTTCTCCTGGAACCAGGCTACTTTTATTTTGTGTTACGACTATTTTAACCAGCTTCCCTCTTCCTTCCAGTAATCTTCCTAAGCCTCCTTCCTAGCCAAGCCTTTTGTATATTTCTACTCACATCACACCTTTTCCCAAGCCATCCTTTATGCATGGAATCGCATCCTTCTTCAAGGACCAAGTGACCATTGTCTTCCCTTTACAATCACTCCGGAAGCATAATTCTGCTGAATAAGCCTTGTGATGGTGCACTCTCAGATATCTGCATAGCTTTAAATGTGTTCCATATTCCCCTTGTCATGGCCAGGGCATGGTCAATCTGACCTTTCAGTCACAGCAGGCATAGAGTCAGACACCAAAAGGTCAGAGTCCAAGACAGCCCAGATGGGAAACCAAAAGCTGAGTGTCAGGAGGCAGGCAGGGTAAGGTTACCAGGAGATTAGAAGCAGGAGACAAACTTGAGAGCAGAACCACAAAGCCAGGGGGGCAGGAAGTACAAGATCCAGAACAAGATAGATTCCAGTTGCATAAACAACTTCCTGTTCCTTGGCTGGGTTTATATAGAAGCTGTGAACCAATCAGGATACCCAGCATTCTGCCAATCAGATTTCTTGACTGGAGTCTTATGTTGGGGTTCAGCTTCTTTCTTAACTATAGCAATGCACTGGGTAGCAAGTTGGCATCTACTACTGCTTAAGATGCCTGTGGACCAGGATTCAGTCCCTGCTTACCTCTATTACATTTCTGAACTGTACAGTCTCTCATTTAAATTTAACCTCTTTTGGCCAGGAATTGGGTCTTCTGTGCATGCAGGACACTGAGCACATTTAATAATAATAAATAACCAAACTCATTTCTCTCCAGTTTATCTTTCTGAATGAAGAATGGCAGTTAGAGGCAGTCCATGACCTGGCTTGGGATGGGAAAGTATGATTAAAGAGGGTCAGCCTGATCAGCTGTAGCACTTCTGTGTGAGTTGGTCAGCAACTGACCAACTATTTAATAAGCTGAATTGGTGGCATGAAACCATGAGAACTGAAAGTGATCTGACCCTGAAGAAAGTGTTACTGAAAACCAGCCATTTCTACGCTTTGGCAAGGAGGATCTTTTCATGCTGGCAAGAATCAAGGAAGCAACTTTCATTGTCATTTCCTCCTTGGCCAGAACATTTTACGTTGGTGGGAGAGGAAAGGGTATTTTCCACAGTCTGCCTGTTTTCTTCTGTCTCCCTAAAGAATCCGTGTCAGGATGACTCATATTCCTGCCAGGGAAGATTGAAGAGCGCCATATCCAGAGTAATAGAATGACACTTTGGGTTCAATGCTGGAATCACTTGTGCAAGAGCTCCACATTCCACTTCAGCACTGTATGCTTCTGCAGCTCTCCCAGCCCTTGACGAACTAGCGCATAAAAAAAAAATCTCACGACCCAAGCATGGATTCTCCGAGAGGCAATGTACTGTTTTGAAATACTAGACAGCTAGTCTGGCAAAGGCCATTATAACCTCAATTTCTTAGCAGGCAATCATGACCAAGTGTCTCATGTTTTTCTTGATTGCAAGAATGAAGGGCTAAGATAAGTAGGGCCTAAATGCAGTGGTGCACAGACATGAAGTGACATTTTTAAGATGTTTAATATTCAAAAATGTTTTAGGAATATAGGATTATATTATTCCTATGCTAGGATTGTTTCTTGCAAATGATCTGTAAAGAATCCTCCTTATAAAAGTAGTGTGTATTCCTATGTGCAAATTAGTAATTTTATATTTTTTTTATCCTGAGAATCTCTCTAACAAGATTGCTACTTAAAAAAAAACAAAAAACAAACTTTGGAGCTCCCTCTGCTGTCTTGAAATTAGTTCCCCTCATCTCCAAAATGCTGAACATAAAATAAAAACAAAACAGATCATAAAAATAAAAGTTCAAAGATAAAAAAGTGTGTGTAATAACTGAATAAAAGCTTGATGTTCAAGAAAGGAGACAGACAATCTAAACCTTTACTCTTTCAGGGCTAGATTTTCAAACTTTGGTGTACCTAATGCATGTACAAAAGACACAGTTTCCATGCAAACACAAAGAGCCATATATCTGGGCATAAATACCTGATGTACATGCTGTCAGGGTATGTGCATGCATAAATACCCACTGTCATGGGGTATAGCCCTCATCACCAGACTAACACCTCCTACTGGTTGGGCAAGGGATTCGCTTGAGGCAGACACCAATGCCCACAGTCTATACACCAGCACTCTGTCTTTGCTCCCGCCTACACCTTCTCTCTCAGCTCCCAGAACCACAGTGTTTTCTTCTTAACTCAGCCCTCCAGCTAGGTCATCCTCAGTTTCCCCCTTCTGGGGTTAGGTATCTCTGTCCCACAGTCCAGTCACTTCCACAGTGGCAAGTGGGGAGGTCCAGGCCCTCCCACTATTCCAGTCCCCAACCCAGAGACCCTGTAAATAGCAGTCTCCAATGCTGTTTCCCCAGGCCACTTCCCCATGGTCCTAGCATCTTCTTTGCCCTTATCTCACGGCCTCAGCTGCTCAATGCCAGGAGCCAGCCACTGCTCTGTTCAACGTGCTTACAGTTCTCTCAGGCTTCTAGGAATGCAGTCCTTACTCCCTGGGTTCCCAGCAGCAACTAGCCCTACTCTGCCCTGCAGCTTTTTTTATATAGCCCTGCTGGTCCCTGATTGGCTGTTACTTGCAGCCCCTCTCCTATTGGCTGTTTCCCACATAGCCGCCACAGGGCTCTATTAACTCCTTCTCTGCCAGTGTGGGACCTCAAGATCGGTACCCTTGGGTGGGATAGAGGGTTTCCCACACAGCTGGGCCCACAGGGCATACCTCTTCTGCCTTATCTCTTTCAACAGAAAATGTATGTTTCCTTTCCCCCAATTTGGCATACCGGACTTGGTTTCTCTGGAACCTGAAGTTCCCCTCCGCTATTTTCAGGGCCTCCTCAGCAGCTTCCAATTTCTCCTACAGCTCGTTTTCCTGCCCCTCAGGGTCCCCCAATCCCTTTTTCCCCAGGGTCTGGGTCCCCACAGTAGCCTGCTGTACCACTGGGCTCACCCCTACGTCTTCCTAGGCCCTCTCTGTCCCAATCTTTTTGTCTATCAGCTCTTTCTTACCCGCCCACCAAGGGTGGGGTGGAGCTTCTGCCCTTTCTGTGGTTATGCCCAATTTCTCTGTACTCCCAGCATAGGAGTCCTGTCCTGCATTCCTGGGAACTTTACGCCTCTCTGGGACATTCTTTTTCTTTCTACAAGGGCACTTCCTTTCTATGTGCCTCAACTCCCCACACAAAAACAAGCCATCCCCTATCTATTCTCTCAGCAGTGCCCTGGCCGCTCACATTTCCTGGGGAGCTTCCTCGTTACAGCTCAAATAGGGGCACTGACTTGTTAAGTGTACCCTCTGGCCACAGACTAATTTTGGCCAGGCTTCTGGCCTCCAAGCATGAGGCCTTTGCCCTTGCTCCCAGCCCTTATGGCTTCTCCCTTTTCTCTCTCTCCAGCACTTAAATAAGTATTGCTGCTGCTCCATAACCTCAAGCAAGTACTCCTGCAGGTACCGGTTTGCCTCCTGCAGTCTTGGCTAATTTTCCAGCAGCTATATCAGCAGGGCCTGGATCCACCCTGGCTGCTTGTCTATTACCTTCATTAGGGGTGGCAAGTCCAGACTCCATCCTGATAGGGTTTTGCCGCCTGCTGCAAAGAGTGCCTCTGCCCAAGACGACTCCATAGTCTTTGCTCATCCCCCTTTCCCCACCCTGCATGCCTCAGGGGTGTCTGTTCTGCACCGAGCAACACTCCTCCCTTGTCAGGTCTCTCTCCGCAGGGCCAATTATCTCAAGCAATCCTTCACCTGGTGCTCAGTCCTCCACACCAACCCCTTACCTCAGGTATACACTTCAGTCCAAGTGTATACATTTTTAATATATGAGGCAACATCTCCTCCCTTTTTTCCCTGCCTGTCCTTCCTGAGCAAGCTGTACCCTTCTATACCAATATTCCAGTTATGTGTATTATCCCACCAAATCTCTGTGATGCCAACTATGTCGTAGTTGTGTTTATTATTGATCATTTCTAGTTCTTCCTGCATATTCCCCATACTTCTCGCATTAGTATACAGACATCTAAGATACTGATTTGATCTCCCGCCCCCCATGTTCTCTCTTGTCTCTCTCTTATCCCTGCTATAATGGCTCATCCCCTCCTCCCCAATTCTGACCGTTCTCCCATGTCCCCATGTTTTTGACTTACCTTTGGGCTTTTGTCACCTACCCCTGTTGAACCTAGTTTAAATCCCCCCCTCAGTAGGTTAGCCGTATCAACCAATGAGAATGCACCTTTCTTTAGAAAACAGCTGAAGAACAAATGCAAAAGTTAATTAAAATTGATCATTTACAATTGTGTCTTTCCACTTAGTCATTTAAATTGCCTTGATTTAAATCAATCCACCCTGGCAATAACTAGTGTCTCTGAGTCTTGACGTCTTTCAGATGATGTGGACATTTGTTCTCAAAATGGTTCTTTTTGTCGTGGTCTGTTTAGTCACTGGGGATTCGACACCTGTGATTCCTGTTTGTGGTATTTTTCATTGTCAGTAACTAAGCAGGTCTTTGTTACATCTGCCAGAACAGAAGCACTGGCAGTAGTATGGTCACAGACACCCTTACGTCTGATAGATCTAAACCCTACCTGTCTGAGAACAGAATAGAATAAAAATGGATATGGATTATGAAATTCGTGTCTTGATCTGGAGCAAAACTGTCTCACGGTCCAGAGTTGGGACTGGATGGGGATTTAAACTGATTCTTAAGAACAAGCAAATTGGTTCATAAAAATTATTTAAAGTGTCATTATCAAGAGATCTACTAAAGACTTTGAGATCCTGCAGTGAAATTATAGTACAGTCAGATTCTCTTAAAAATTAAAGATACTTATCTAAAAGAAAAGAAAAATCCTAATTTTTCCTGTTATGTATTTCTTTTTCATAAACTCATTGTAAATGACATTTGGCTATCAAGTTCCAGTCAGTAAATATTGATGGAATAATTTCATTATTCAGAATGATCCATTTTCTTAGCCCATTTTGTAATAATGTGCAGGGACAAAACCAAAGTTGGAAAAAACTCATCTGCATACATGTTCTTCTATGAAGGGAATGAGCTTTTCTTTTAGTAAAGAATAATATTATTCATGGGAGCTTTTAAATCTTCTGTATAACAGGAAGGCACTATTCTAAATACTGATAATGCAGGTAATACCAGGTACCCAGGGGACATGAAGCAATTAGCATTTATTATTAATGAAACTATTACCTCATTCACAAGAAATGCTGAGCACTTAATATTCCGTTTACCTCATCTGCCCATCAATAATCGTATTCCCTATAGAATAGGATGGTACTTAACCTCACTTGAGAGATCTGTTTCATGTTTAATCCATTAATTAACCGTTCTAGTTCTGCCTTTATAGACTTTGTCTTTCTTTGGTTTTTAGTTAATTTATTGTTATAATGATTGTGGGGATTACATTGCAATACTTAACACTTTGTTACTTCACAATAATCATGAAATTCAGACTGATGTTCTGATAGTAACAGAACAGAAAAAAACCCTCAGCCATTTAAAAGAGTTTTAAATTATGCAGTTATTTAGTACTGAAAGAAGAATCTAAAGTCTAATTAAAATATAACCAGATTCTAGCTGACAGTGCACATATGACCATGTCAGCAAAAACAGCATATGTTCCTGAACTATTGGTGGAGTACATGGCATAGAATGGCTACTACAACCCTGGCTCCTGCCCTCCCAAATACACAAGAGGCTGCTCTGCAGAAAAACTGCAACACAGAAACCACTGAAGGATGTTACAGGGGTTGATCAAGGGATTAAAGTGGTATTGCTATTAATGTAAGTATGTTATCTGAATGGCTCATACTTGTAGTAGGTACATGGGGCTATGAGTGGTGGTAATTACATCTACAATACAATATAGGTATGCATTAAAGATATATACAGACTCATTTGATTGGTAGGAGAGAAACAGTAGGCTTGCTTCAGAGAAACAGCCGTGTTAGTCTGTATTCGCAAAAAGAAAAGGAGTACTTGTGGCACCTTAGAGACTAACCAATTTATTTGAGCATAAGCTTTCGTGAGCTACAGCTCACTTCATTGGATGCATGCTGTGGAAAGTGTAGAAGATCTTATTATATACACAGAAAAAGCATGAAAGAATACCTCCTCCCACCCCACTCTCCTGCTGGTAATAGCTTATCTAAAGTGACCACTCTCCTTACAATGTGTATGATAATCAAGGTGGGCCATTTCCAGCACAAATCCAGGGTTTAACAAGAACGTCTGGGAGGAGTGGGGGTAGGAAAAAACAAGGGGAAATAGGCTACCTTGCATAATGACTAAGCCACTCCCAGTCTCTATTCAAGCCTAAGTTAATTGTATCCAATTTGCAAATGAATTCCAATTCAGCAGTTTCTCGCTGGAGTCTGGATTTGAAGGTTTTTTTTGTAAAATAGCGACTTTCATGTCTGTAATCGCGTGACCAGAGAGATTGAAGTGTTCTCCTACTGGTTTATGAATGTTATAATTCTTGACATCTGATTTGTGTCCATTTACTCTTTTACGTAGAGACTGTCCAGTTTGACCAATGTACATGGCAGAGGGGCATTGCTGGCACATGATGGCATATATCACATTGGTGGATGTGCAGGTGAACGAGCCTCTGATAGTGTGGCTGATGTTATTAGGCCCTGTGATGGTGTCCCCTGAATAGATATGTGGGCACAGTTGGCAACGGGCTTTGTTGCAAGGATAGGTTCCTGGGTTAGTGGTTCTGTTGTGTGGTACGTGGTTGCTGGTGAGTATTTGCTTCAGGTTGGGGGGCTGTCTGTAGGCAAGGACTGGCCTGTCTCCCAGGATTTGTGAGAGTGTTGGGTCATCCTTCAGGATAGGTTGTAGATCTTTAATAATGCGTGGGAGGGGTTTTAGTTGGGGGCTGAAGGTGACGCCTAGTGGCGTTCTGTTATTTTCTTTGTTAGGCCTGTCCTGTAGTAGGTGACTTCTGGGAACTCTTCTGACTCTATCAATCTGTTTCTTCACTTCCGCAGGTGGGTATTGTAGTTGTAAGAATGCTTGATAGAGATCTAGTAGGTGTTTGTCTCTGTCTGAGGGGTTGGAGCAAATGCGGTTGTATCGCAGAGCTTGGCTGTAGATGATGGATCATGTGGTGTGGTCAGGGTGAAAGCTAGAGGCATGTAGATAGGAATAGCGGTCAGTAGGTTTCCGGTATAGGCTGGTGTTTATGTGACCATCGTTTATTTATATTATTTATAAGAAGCCCTTGAGGAATTCCACCATGACTTCAACAATTTCCATCCCACCATCAACCTCAGCCTGGTCCAGTCCACACAAGAGATCCACTTCCTGGACACTACAGTGCTAATAAACGATGGTCACATAAACACCACCCTATACCGGAAACCTACTGACCGCTATTCCTACCTACATGCCTCCAGCTCCAGCCCGAGTGGGGCTACCAAAGGAGATATTAACAGACCAAGGTACCCCATTTATGTCGAAGCTAATGAAGGACCTCTGTACGCTGCTCCATATACATACCCTAAGAACTTCAGTCCACCATCCGCAGACCGATGGGCTGGTAGAAAGGTTTAACCGAACCCTCAAGGCAATGATAAGGAAAGTGGTAAGTCGAGACAGAAAGGATTGAGACACCCTACTATGCTACCTTATGTCTGCAGTCCGGGAGGTACCTCAGGCCTCAACTGGGTTTCCCCCTTTGAATTATTATAGGGACACCACCCCCGTGGCATACTAGATATTGCAAAAGAAATCTGGGAAGAGGAACCCAATGAGGGGAGAAATATAATTGACCATGTGTTGCAGATGTGAGAACGGATAGCCCAGGTCACTCCTATTGTACAGGAACATTTGGAAAAGGCGCAGGAGGCCCAGTGAATCCATTACAATCGCCAGGCAAAAGTTTGACAGTTCCAACCAGGGGATTGGGTGATGGTGTTGGTAACCATGGCAGAAAGCAAGCTTTTGGCCCAAAGGCAGGGGCCCAATGAGGTGGTTGAACCCGTGGGGGAAGTAGCCTGCAAGGTGAGGCAGCCAGGACGCCGGAAACAAGAACAAATTAATCACATTAACCTCTTAAAGCCTTGGCACCAACGAGGGGCGTGTGTAGTGGCCCAAGAGACCCCAATCCAGGGAAATAATATGCAGGAGCAGATCAGGCTATCCACTGATCTGACACCAAACCAGAAGAAGAAGGTAACTGAGATGATCAATCAATACCAGGACATGTTTTCGACCAAACTGGGCCGGACAACCGAAACATATCACCACATTATCACAGACCCTGGGGCAAAGGTAACTTTAAGGCCCTATCGGGTCCCAGCAGCAAAAAGGGAGGAGATCAAGGCAGAGGTAAAAAGGATGTTGGAGCTGGGAGTCATCGAAGAGTCCCACAGTCAGTGGTCAAGCCCGATTGTGTTGGTGCCCAAACCCGATGGCACCACTAGGTTTTGTAATGACTTTCGCTGGCTGAATGAGATATTCAAATTCGCTGCATACCCCATACCCCGTATCGATGACTTAGTTGACCACCCTTGATTTAACAAAGGGATACTGGCAGATTCCCCTTGCCAAAGATGCAAAAGAAAAGATGGCATTCTCTACACCAGAGGGTCTGTTTCATTATACTGTTCTTCCTTTTGGACTGCATAGGGCACCTGCCACCTTCCAGCGTCTTATGGACAAGCTCCTACAGCCCCATACCAGTTATGCAGCGGCATACCTGGATTATGTGATTATTTACACCACCAACTGGGAAACACACTTAGCAAAGGTGGAAGCGGTTCTGGACACGCTAAGAGAGGCTGGCCTCACAGCCAACAGCCAAGTGTGCTATAGGGCTAGCCGAGGCTAAATACCTTGGCTACATTGTAGGAAGGGGCATGGTCAAGCCCCAACTAAACAAACTAGAGGCTATCCAAAATTGGCCCCGGCCGAATCAGAAAAAGCAAGTCCGGGCATTCCTGGGTGTGGTGGGGTACTACTGATGATTTATTCTCCATTTTGCTCCCCTGACAGACCTTATAAAAGCCCAGGGTCCAGACATGGTGAAGTGGACAGATGCCGCAGAGAAAGCATTCATGGATCTACAGACAGTCCTCTGCAGTAACCCAGTGCTTATAGCCCCAGACTTCAACAAAGAATTCATCTTACAAACAGATGCATCTGAAGTAGGAATGGGAGCTATCTTATCGCAGATGGTCGGAGATGAAGAACACTCAATCCTCTACCTCAGCAGGAAACTACTCCCGAGAGAGCAGAAGTATGCCATGGTTGAAAGAGAGTGCCTAGCTGTGAAATGGGCCATGGAAACACTATGTTATTACCTTCTGGGACAACGGTTTATCCTTGTGACCGACCATGCACCCCTCCAGTGGATGCAGCAAAATAAAGAGAAGAACACAAGGGTGACCAGATGGTTCCTGACCCTAAAACCTTTCTAATTCACCATACAACACCGGGCTGGAAGCCACCATGGCAATGCAGATGGCTTGTCACGAGTACACTGCCTGACGTCCCAAGTTGCCCAGCCCCATAGTGTTGAGCAGAGGGGGGGATATGTGACAGGGTCGGGCCAGATGGCTATGGGAGAGTAATTTTTTTTTGAAGGAAAAGATATATTTTTATTTGCATAACACACTTACAAAGTAAAAACAGCAGCATATGCAATGTGTAACACAGCAACCAATCAATATTGTTTTCTCATTAGCTTCAGGGGAGGGAAGTGTTCAAGCTTGCCTGGGCCCAGAGCGGGGGGCTTCCTCGACTCTCGTGGTCTTCCACCCTTCTGAGTTACCTGCTGGCCCAGAGCGAGGGGGCTTCATCGACTCTCGTGGTCTTCCACCCCCTCGAGTTACCTGGCGCCACGCCAGAGTGTCACCAACAATTCCCTACTCTGAAAGCACCCAACAAGAGGGGCAGGCTGTGGGGTGGACAATCCAGGGGAGGGGGGAAGTGCACACACATGTGAAAGGACCCCTCTAAGGTGGTGGTGTCTGCAGCAGCAATGGCTGGGACTGGGGTCCCTTATTCTCTCCCCCAATCAAAGGGTCAAACAAAGGGACCCGGACGGGGACACCGAGCAGAGAACCTCGGACAGCGCCCACCCCTCCTCAAAAGCATCAAGGGAGTCGGTGGATGCCGCCCAGAGGAACTCCGCCCGGATACGTGACCGGACCAAGGATTGGAAAATGGCCCCACAGTCACAGGAAACTCCATCGGCCAACCTCCTCTCTCTGGTTTTATAGATGGCCATTTTAGCCAGGGCCAGGAGGAAGTTAACTAGGAGATCCCGCGACTTTGTGAGGCCACGGACGGGAATGCATAAATAAAAAGGTGAGGGGAAAAATGCAACCAAAAACGTAATAGGAGATTTGTGAGGTGCTGCAACAGGGGCTGCAGCCTGGCACACTCCAAATATACGTGCGCCAGGGTTTCCCTCACACCACAAAAGGGACAAGTATCTGGGACGGGGGTGAACCGCGCCAAGTACGTGCCCGTGCTCACAGCTCCATGAAGGAGCTGCCAACTGATCTCCCCGACGGGCCTCAGAACCAAGGTGGAATATAGGCTGGCCCACCAGGGCTGCTCACCCTCCAAAGGTGGCAGAAGGTCTCGCCACTTTGTGTCGGGGCGGGACACTAGGGTGAGGGCGTGAAGGGTGTGGAGCACGAGCGTGTATAGATGTTTCCTTGGTGCGGTTTGGAAGCGTACTGGCTGCAGTTCATGCAGCCGGCTCGCAGTGAAGGGGTGAGGGGGTTAATTGGGTCTGCGGGGCAGGGATCCAATTAAAAGGTCCGGCGGGCTTGGGGTAGAGGGTGGGTGAGGCATGCCCTCGAGCAGAACCTGGTCGAGGTAAGCTCAAGCAGCGGGCGGCAAAGTGGCCTTCGCCTCCTGAAGTACGCGCCCAGGGGGTGCAAGGTCTGGAGAGCCCCATGCGCCGGGCGAGCGTCAGGGGATCCAGCCAGTCTCCCTGGTCGTAGTCCAGGAGGTCTCCGACTCTCATGACTTCTGCCAGGATCAAGCTCTGGCGCACCGAACGGGACTCTGCCACCTCCACACGGAGCTGGGGGTTGTGTAGCAGGGGCTCCGCGAGGAGATCTACCCCCTCGGTGGCCGCCCCGGACCTGGTCGTTAGAAACAGTTTCCAAGTCCAGAGGAGGTCCTGGTAGAAGACCGGCAGCCCCGAGAGGTCTCGCGGAAGACCTCCCCGATGGAGATAAAAGAGCTGCCGGTCATATCGGAGCCCTCGGATGCAGCGCAGGATGGTGTGCGCCAGTGTGCTCCACGCCGAACTGCCTGCACCATAGAGGAGCCTCTGTAGGGCCTGGAGGTGGAAGACACGGACCTGAGTGTGTAGACACTTCAGGCCCTGACCTCCTTCCTTCAGGGGTAGATGAAGAACCCCTACAGGGGCCCAGTGCGTTCCTGACCAAAAGAACCCCAGAATCGATGTCCAGAGTTGGTCAGGAAACCCAGGGCTGGGACCAGGGTGTTGAGCCGGTACCAGAGCATGGACAGGACTAGTTGATTAAGCACCAGCGCTCTCCCTCGGATGGAGAGACATCGGAGTAGTCCCGTCCATTTCCAGAGCCGCTCTATCACCCTGTCCTCTAAATTTTCCCAGTTTTCCGGTGGAGAGGGATGCGTGGCAGAAAGGTAAATGCCAAGGTAGAGCAACAGACCCGCGCTCCACCGGATGGTCTGAAGCGCGGGTGGGAGGGAGCTTGCCTGCCACCAGTCTCCTACCGCCAAGCCAGAGCTCTTGACCCAGTTAACCTGGGCGGAGGAGGCTGCCGAATAGATGGCCTGGCAAGCCTCCACCCACGCCAAGTCGCCGGGGTCCTGGATCACGAGGAGCACGTCATCAGCGTACGCCAACAGGACCAGCTGCAGCTCCAGCTCCTGCAGCACCAACCCTGTCAACCTCCTGAGGAGGAGACAGAGGAAGGGTTCAATCGCCAGAGCGTACAGTTGGCCTGAGAGGGGGCACCCCTGCCATACTCCTCGCCCGAAGCTGACCGGTTCGGTCAGGGTCCAGTTGAGCTTAACCAGACACTCTGCGGAAGTGTACAGCACCTGGAGAAAACCCACAAACTGGGGTCCGAAGCCAAACGCCTGCAGAGTGCTCAGGAGGTACCCGTGGTCCACCCTATCGAACGCCTGCTCCTGATCTAGGGACAGGAGGGTGAATGACAGACCATCTCTACGCCCAAGTTCCAAAAGGTCCCGAACCATAAATAGGTTATCAAAGATACTGCGGTCCAGGACAGTGTAGGTCTGGTCTGGGTGGATCACGTCTGCCAGCACAGACCCTAGCCACAGCGAGATTGCTTTCGCTATGATTTTGTAGTCCGTGCTGAGGAGCGAGATGGGACACCAATTTCGTAAATCGCAGAGATCCCCCTTCTTCGGCAATAAGACGAGCACAGCTCGCCTGCACAAAAGAGGGAGGACCCCGCTAGGCAGAGACTCGGCCCAGACGGTGACTAGGTCTGGGCCAAGGATGTCCCAAAACACGTGGTAGAACTCCATGGTCAGCCTGTCCATGCCTGGAGACTTATTAGTGGGCATACGATGGAGGGCTTCCGAGAATTCAGCCAGAGTGAGAGGCAATTCTAGCCGGTCTCGGTTGCTCGCGCTGACCGTAGGGAGCTCCTCCCAAAGCACTCTTCAAGTGCTAGGGTCGGTCGGATCCGGGAGGGAAAAGACTTGCATAGAAGGCTCGGGCCCTCCCGCACATCTCTGCGGGTTCCGTGAAGGGGTGCCGTCTTCTGTCAGGAGGCAGGTGACGTGTTTCTTAGCCCCGCCTCGTTTTCTCCAGGGCATAGAAGAAGCGGGAGCCGCGATCCATCTCCCGAAGGAGGCGGATGCGGGATCGAACAAAGGCGCCCCGGGCCCGATGGTCCTTGAGGTCCCGGAGCTCCTCCCGCTTCTCCCGGCACGCTCCGCAGAGGAGTGGGTCTTTGGGGCTGGCGGCCAAACGCCTCTACACCTCTAAGACCTCCCGTTCCAACTGCTCTATCGCCGCATTTCTCCGTTGGCTGGTGCCCCAGGTGTAGTCGTGGCAGAAAAGCCGGGTGCGCACCTTCCCCAGGTCCCACCATCGCCGTGCTGAGGGAAAGGCATGCCACTGCCCTCGCCAGGCCAGCCAGAATTCCTGGAAGGACATCACAAAGCCTTCATCCTCCAACAGGCTATTGTTAAAATGCCAATAGGCCAGCCCCGGCCCCTCCGCACAGAGGGAGGCTGTCATGGTGGCTAGGTGATGGTCAGAAAATGGGGCCAGCCGAATGCTGGAGGAGTGGGCTCCTGAGAGATGGAAGCGTGATAAATAAATGCGGTCCAACCGGGAGTGGCTCGACCGATGGGCTTCCACCCAGACAAAGGTGAACGTGGAAGTGTCATCCGGGTAGTGGTCACTAGGGAGTGATGTTCAGCTATCTCCCGGAGGGTGTCTGTGGCGGCCAGGCTCTGCTAGGACCTCAAGCGGTCTCGCTCCTCGAGGGTGGTATTAAAATCCCCTCCCAGGACCAGGCACTCGTGAGAATCTAAGGTGCCGAGGAAGGCGGACGCCTGCTGATAAAATTGCAGCTGCTCCGGGCCCGATGTCGGGGCATAGACATTAATGAGATTAACCACGAGCCCCTCTATACGGACCCGGAGATGCAGCAGGCGACCCGGCACGGTCTCGGCGACCCCTAGCACCTTGGGCCGTAGGTCGGGGGAGAACAGGGTCGCCACTCCAGCCTGCCGAATCGTGGAATGGCTAAAGTAGACCCTGTCCCCCCACTCCAGCCACCAACTGTCTTCGGCGGTCAGATCCATATGGGTCTCCTGCAGGAAAATCACAGAGTACCCTCCCTCCCGAAGGAAGGAGAGCACCTGGGACCTGCGGAGAGCCATCCTACAACCCCGGGTGTTCAACGTTGCGATGGTGAGAGGTGTCATGGGGGGGGCCAGGGGTAGGATCCTCACTGGCAGGGATGCTCGCATCCCCCAGTGGGCCGCGCAACAGTCCTTGACCCATCCCGTAGGTGAGTAATTGGTCACGGAAAACGCGGACCCGCCAGTAGGCCGCGGCATCCTGCTTCCCTGTCCCTTTACCTTCCCCCATGAGGGCCCTTGTGGCCCGGAGGATTTGAAAAAAATCCCCCCATGCTGGAGAGCAAGCTGTACCTTGTTGTGGGAGCCTTGGACATCCTCTGAAAACTTCCGCAGCTCTCCTCGCAGCACATGGGGGGGTGGGGTTACGGTTTCCCGGTTGTTCCCCGGCGGGGCCCTTGGTGCAGCCCCGTGGTCCACTAAAACGGACAAGCAGGGTGCGGACCTCTGACGGGGTGCCTGATGGGTTGGAGCTTCTAGGCCCGCCTCAAGCTCTGGGGAGATAGGGGGCAGTGGAGGGAAGATAGCAGCTCCTAATGGATCGGGGCAGGAGAACACAAAGGCCGCTCCCTGGGGGTCATCAGTTAGGAAAGGGAAGGAGACAGCCCCGGTGGCGGCAATAACATTGCAGGAGGTAAATTGGATAGGGGCAGGGGCAGGGGCAGAGGCGAGGTTCTGGGTTTCGGGAGGCAAGCAGCTGGATGATGGTGTCTCCCGATCAGACTCGAGGGTTAAGGGGGTGGGGAGGGAGCTCTCAGTGATACCGGGCGTGGGCTCTATGGTGGATTTAGTGGCCACAGCATCAGGAGGTGGATTATCTTCTGTAGGCCCCTGCCCGGGAAGGAAATCGATTGCTCCACACCAACGGGGGATGCCCCTGGCGACTCATGTCCTGGCTGTGTGGCACCGGCTGTCACCTGAGCAGGCTCGGTGGTCATCAGCGGGGTGCCATCAGCGGCCGGGTCAATGGAGGAGTCCAGGGGATCCTCGGAGGTGGGAGCAGAAGCAGCAGTTAGGGGGAGGGAGCATGGGGAAAAGAGGGGTGGAGTGAGGTCGCCCAAATCAAGGTTTTCTGGCAAAAGGTTGTCCTCCCCTTGTTGACCTGGGTCAGATCTAGGGCTTTGATCTCCTCGAACATGGAGGAGAGGACACTTTACATCGCCCCGGGGTTCTCCCCGCTGGCACCCGCCACGACGGTTGCCTCGGGGTTCACGGGGGCTTTGGGTAGTGTCACGACAGAAGGGGCTTCCTCGAGGGTCTTGGAGCGGAGAGTCTCCCGTGGAGGGGAGACACTACCTTCCGGTGCTACCACGTCTTTCCCGGCTGACACCGGTGGATGGGATGCACTTGTGGGTAAAGTGGAAGGTTTGGCATCGGTGCCCTCCTTCCTGGTCTTCCGGGGGGCCTCCACCTCGGGTAGATGAGGCAGAGCTCGAGCCTTCTGCTTGCCTCGCTTCCCCTGGACTAGGGCCCAGCCCTCCATGGCATCATCTGGGGGCTGGTTAGCAGGGGTCGTGTCGGGGGTAAAGGCGATGGCTCAGGGACTTGGAGGGGGGGGACGGTGGGGCGGCATAAGGGAGGGAGGATTCTCCCTGGGGCAGGCTCTCTCCCATGCCTGGTGGTATCTCTGCCACACCCTCCTCCATAGGCCCCGCCACATTGTCAGCAGCGAGGGCGGGGCTCTCCCGCTTGTCTGGGCATTGTAGGAGAGGTGCCCCTTGGGCCTGAGCAGGAGAAGTGGTGGTCCGAAGAGGGGGGGGGTGCGGGTTCAGGTATCGGGCGGCCAGGGGCATCAGCAATGATGGGGCTGATGTCCTGCCGGGTCTTGGGGATCCCAGATGCCCCTCCTTGCCGGGCTAAGGAGCAGTCCCTCCGGACATGCCCTGATGCCCGGCAGAGGTAGCACCGGGCTTCCCCCGTGGAGAAATACACCCGGTAACAGGCCCCCTGGTGGGGGACTAGGAAGGACCCCTCAAGCGCCTCTCTGTTACGTGCCACCGACGGCAGTAGAAGCTGCACTTGCCGGCAGAAGGAAAAGATGTGACAGAGGGCGGGGTCCTTGCAGCCCAATGGGAGAAGGCTGATGACAGAAACAGGTTTTGCCAGGGTGGAAAGGGCGGGTAACAGGGCAGCACTGGGGAGAAAAGGAGGGACAGAGGTCAGGACCAGGCAGACACCCAGGTCCTCTAGCGGCTCTAGGGGGACAAACACCCCTCCCACCGCCAGGCCCCTCTCCACCGCCTCCTGGGCGGCTGCCTCTGATGCTAAGAAGAAAACGACCTTCCCATACATTTTGGAGGCCGCCATAATGGCTGAGGGCCCCTCCACCCTCGCCAACGCCCGCACGTAGGTCTCCACATGGGGCAAGGCGGGCACCAGGAGGCATCGGACACCGTGCTTCCTTGTCATGGTGGGGAAGGGGCCCCGGCTGCTGTTGATGGTGGCGGAGGCAGTGGGTGGGAGAGATGACGAGGCGGCAGGTGGGGGGGCTGCCGCCGCCCGGGCATATGTCCTGGGGGGAAGGGAGGGACACCCGCAGAGCTGGTGGCGGGGCCGCAGCAGTGGGGGTGGCCCCTGCCATGGAAGGCCTGGTGGTTTTAGCAGGGCCCTTCCCCTTCTTCTTGCCCTAGCCTTTCCCGCCGGCTGGAGGGGCTTCCCTAGAGTCTGGGGAGGTGGTGGGCATGGCAGCGGTGGAGGTCACCCCGGTGCCCTCCATTGCTGATGCCCTAGTGGGGGTGGTGGCAGGTGGTTAACAGGAGTTGGGGTCAGGTAAAAAGGGACAGGCTGTGGGATGGGCACTTCGGGGCGGGGCACATGAACCACCGTACGCTTGTCCAGAGAGTCCTGTTTGGTTGGCTGGTGCTTCTGGCCCACACGGTGGAATCAGGGTGAGCAGCTAAGTCCAGAGGCAGATGTTAAACAGCCAGCAATGATGGTGGAGGAGGCAGTTGTGAAGATGGTAGTGTGGGGGTTGGGAGGACACAGATGAATCGGGGGGCAGCTCCGTGCCACACCGCCTGTGTCCTTACAAACACAGTCATGACACAGTCAAAGCCTCCCCCCACACGAGAGCACAGTTCGAAAGTTACTCAGTCTTGGGCCCGCTCCACAGCGATTTGTAAGTTCCCCCGGCAGTGTTCCTCTGGTAGACGGCTGTTTCTCTGTCTGTTCCGGGTTTTCTTTTTTGCATTCCAGAAATGCCGGAACAAGTGATAAGATTCCTCTCAACCGGAGACGGGTCCGCAGACAAACAACAAGTGGCTGGTCTGGGGGCTGGGTCCTTCCACTCCCCCACTTCGGGGAGTGGGTCAGCAGCCCCCTCCCCTCAGTGGGGGGTTTCAGCTGGAGCGGCAGCAGCGTCCGAGGGTGGGCGGGGGGGGCTAACAGCCAGCCGGCAGCCGGCCAGCACTCTAGCAACGGCGGAGAAAGAAAAAAAACCAACAAAAGAAAGGGAGAGAGCGTCTGGCCCGGTTCGGGGGGGAAGCTGAAAGCAGGGGCAAAAAGCAAGAAAAGCCCAGGCCAGAGGGTAGCAGTAGGAGAGCAGGCTAAGTAGGACCCTTTTCCCTGGGTAAGGTAACAGGGAAGGTTTCAGAACAATCAGGAACCTTCTGAAGACAATTAAGACAGGCTGATTAGAACATCTGCAGCCAATCAAGAAGCTGCTAGAATCAATTAAGGCAGGCTAATCAGGGCCCCTGGTGTTTAAAAAGGAGCTCACTTCAGTTTGTGGTGTGTGTGTGAGGAGCTGGGAGCAAGAGGAGCTGAGAGTGAAAATGCGGACTGAGGAATACAAGCATTATCAGACACCAGGAGGAAGGTCCTAGGGTGAGGATAAAGAAGGTGTTGGGAGGAGGCCATGGGGAAGTAGCCCAGGGAGATGTAGCTATCGCACAGCTGTTCCAGGAGGCACTCCAGACAGCTGCATTCCACAGGGCCCTGGGCTGGAACCCAGAGTAGAGGGCTGGCCCAGGTTCCCCCCAAATCCTCCTAACTCCTGGTCAGACACAGGAGGAGTCGACCTGGACTGTGGGTTCAGGAAAAACGGCCAAGCTAAGGGCTGCCGTGAAGCTCCAAGGTGAGCAAATCTGCCAATAAACGCAAGACCCACCAAGGTAGAGCAGGAACTTTGTCGCATCCAGGTACATACCATAATTTAGTCCTATGTTTGCTTGTTTTATCATTTTTACAGTATATCATTCATGTTATCAGTTATATAGAATTAAATGTGTGTGTGTGTATATATATATATAGTGTAATTGAATTGATCAATTAGAGTGTTGTTGTGGCTGTGTTGGTTCCAGGAATTAGAGAGAGAAGGATGAGGTAATACCTATAATATCTCACCCAGCTTGTCTCTCTGGATCAGAGTGAACTACCATTATAAAGTACTGATCCTGAAAAGTATTAAGTACCCACCAATCCTACTGCCTCCACCTGCAATTTTAGATACTCACTAGCTTTAAAAGGGATCAGAGTCCTCAATTACAAGTTAAGGGGCCAAATTCATAAAAAAAATAGGTAAAATATTTTTTAAATAAAAAAGGAGACTAAATGCTATTCCTAATGATCTCCCTACTGTAGCTCATAAAAATAGGCTGAAGTGAGTTTTAAGGCATAATTCCAGTGATAATTGTCGCTACTTTGAAGGACATAGTGCATTGCTTTAATGTCTTGTAGATAATACTAGACCTTGGTATTATTCCTTATGCTAAGAGCTGGGAAAGGGAGTTTGGTGCTGATGCTAAAACAAGTAAGTGCAGGATTACTATCACAATATAATAGGGTTCATGTTATCAATAGTCCCATGGGATAACAAACACCACAGACTTTCATCTCATAGGGTCTGATCCTGGAAGATGCAGTGTACCTGAAATTCTCACTTATATCAATGGGAGCTGTAGGAACCACCTTCCTCTCAAAATCAGGTCCACAGGGAATCTCTCTGCTCTAGTGACTTCATTAACCCATGGTGCACCTTGTCATCTGTAGAATGGTTTCTCTACGATCATGAGTATGTGGCTCAGTAAAGGTCTGATCCTGCACCATTCAACGGCTACATGATCAGGCCCTAGCCAAGGTAATAAGACAACCTTATGCTGAATGGTGTCTGGATCAGTAAGTGTCCAATAACGCTGATTCATTCCTATGCACAAATAGGACCTTCAACAGATAGGTGTTGCTAAGGTCAGTGATTACTAAGGTTCAACTCAACCGCTATTGGGGTTTTTTTGGTAGTAGCAAACATTTGGTTTTGATGAACCAGATTCATACAATATATACTATTAGTATAATATGTTTATTTTATGTTGTCTTTAAAATGATCTTATTCACTTTTAACATGTTTACAGACAAGCTGGGTGAGGTAATTTTTTTTTATTGGACCAACTTCTATATCCTGGGACCAACATGGCTACACCACCACTGCATAATTGTCTACAGTCATTTTGAGAGAGCACTGTTTTATGTCCCCTGTTCTGGCTCCTCATCTGATCCATTTCTTTCCATCCTGCCCCATCCTCCAATCATACCGCCCCCCCCGCACACACACACAATGTTTCCCATCCCCATTGGCTCTCAGTCCCAGATTCCTTTCACCCCACATTCCTTGCCCAATGTCAGTACCCTCCCTCCCGCACAGCTCCCTGTCCCAGTCCTCCACCCACATGGTTCCTTATTTGATCTGCTTCCCCTTTATCTCCATCTCTGTGCCCCACTGAATCACAGTCCTGGTCTCTTTACTCAGCTAGTCCTAGTCACCCCTCTCCCCTTCCAGTTCCTCATTGGAACTCAGTCACTGCTCCACCCACTGGCTCCCAGTCCCACTGACTTCTGTTTCCATCCCAAGCTTCCAGTCTCAGTCTCTTTGCCCAGCCAGTCCCAGTCTCTGCCTGCCCCCCACAAGCCTCCAGTTCCTGTCTCCATCTCACTCCCCCACAGGTCCTCTGCTTTCAAATCAGGCAACTTCCACCTCCACACTTCCTGGGCTCCTGGGCACCAGTAGGGGACCATTGGGAGCACAGAAGAGAGGCTCTTTGATCTCAGTTCTGGTGCCTAGCTTACAGCAGCCTGGAGCTGCATTTGTAGGGAAAGTCCTGCTTAGCCCCACGCTGAAGCGTGCCTCATACAGATGGGATCTTTTGGGAAATTAGCAGCTAAAAAATCAAAGAAGTCTCTACTGAGCATTTTGCTAACTGCAATTTTTCAAAGGCTTGTAACTTGGCCAAATTTGGGTGGATTTTCATGGGGATCACGAAAGCCACATCCCTGACACAAAGGCCACCCGCAATCAAATTTCAACTCCCACCTGCAATGTACTGAGGCACTAGAGCTTCCCACCGAAAAGCTCACCAGAATGCAATATGAGCAAAACAATGTATTTTCCCCTAGCCTCATTCTTGGAAACAACTGAACTATTATGGATGAAAGTTTCCAAAAAAGTCCAGCCTAAGGCAGATACCTGGCATGGAAAATTTCAGTCCACGCAGTGAAAATTTGTCAAAGTTATGAGCAACTAAAAACAGGATCTGATAATGTGAAGTGGCAGGCAAGGCCTGCACATAGCAGAAGCCATTTTGCCTCATAAAAGCCCAGAGAGCAACTGGCACAGTTTTACTGAAAGTCTCACAATATTTGGTTTTTTTCTTAAAATCCCAACTCCTGGAGTCATGTGATTACCTGAAAATTCTCATTTTCATGAGGAAAATGAAGTGGCAGAGAAAAGCTTGAAAATGTGAGCCCCAAAGGTACAACAGCCCAGAGGCAATGAAAGAGACATATTTTTAAAAATGGGATTTATTAAGCCAGTCTTTTGAGTTTGGGACCCAACTCATGATTTTTGAGTGCTTGTGGGTGGTGATGCTGGATAAGGGCTGACCCATGGGCGGTGGGTATAATAAGCCAGGGGAGGCTCTGCCTCACCCAGTGCTGCTGCGGCCATGGCCGCCGGAAATCCTGGTTGCGGGTTTTGGCCGCAAAGGCTTTGTTTTATTATCCCCCATGCAGGCTCTGGGGCAGCTGAGGAGGCACATACCGCCTCCTCAGCCACCCCGGAACCTGCATGGGGCATATCAAAAGCACCGTAACAAACACTTTTCCCCTGCGCAGCTTGGGTCTGGGGCGGGGGGGCACGGCGCGGCTTCAGCCAGCCGGGGGCGGGGGAGGAGCATTCCGTGCTGCAGCCAGCCTGGGGCTCCTCCAGCTGAGGGGGGAAGGGGCGCTCTAGGCTGTGGCCAGCTCGAGGCTCCTGCGGCTGGGTGGGGTGTGCTCTGGGCCGGGGGAGGGAGGGGCTCGGGGCTCTGGCCGTGGGGAGGACGTGGGCAGAAGGGGCGGAGCCTGAGGCTAGCCTCCCTAAAGAGGGGGGGGGGGCTCCACCCGCCGCCACACTGACCCACATTTTCATAGAGGGTGCAGAGAAAAAAAGGATAAATGTAAACAGTGACCGAGGGCCCCTTAACCACCTGCCTGTTACTCTGTGGGTGGAACGCTCTCCCTACACAGCCAGAGGCTTAAGGGAGGGTAAGAAAGTGGTGGGGAATGGCAACCTTTGGGGGTCAGGTGGGCCACTTGGGGAGGCACGGCAGCCCACAGGCTGAGAGGGAGCCTGAGCAATTTTGCACCCTCCCCTGCATCTTTCTCTTTCTCTCTGCTGCTTGGTGGGTGCCTGAGAGGCAGGGGTGAAAGTAAGATAAAAGACTTACCGGTGTTGAGGCCTGGCTCCAGGCCCCCGAAAGGGGCGGGGCCTCAGGTGGAAGGGGCAGGGCTAGGGGTCAGCCTCCCCCAGCCAGCCCTTCCATGCTGCCCAGTCCACGCCGCCTGGGGCCTTGGCGGCGGTTTAAAGGGCCCAGGACTCCAGCCGCTGCCACGGTAGCAGTGGCCAGAAGCCCCAGGCCCTTTTAAATCTCCAGACAGCTGTCCCCTTTGCTCTCCCCCCGCACATTGGCAGCCGGGGGGGTGGGGCGCAAAAGGAGCAGTTTAACATTGGCTGTGTATGGGCCGGTACCAGTGACTACTTCTTACCGGTACGCTGTACTGGCCCACTTTCATCTCTGTTGAGAGGCCTTCCCAGGCGAGCTGCATTGGTCTGCTGCAGCGAGCTCCTCTGCATGAGAATAGGCACCACAAACTTACAATGTAACTGGCTGAAGTTTCAGACTAGAGACATCCCTTTTGGTTGTGTTGTTGCTCATCGAAAGGACTGCTAGAGCCTGCAGCAGCTGAAGGCAGCTTGAACTAGCTGTTCTGCTAGACCAGCAGTTCTCTCCCTTTGAATGGGGTCACCAGGGCTGACTTAGACTTGCTGGGGCCCAGAGCCGAAGCCTGAGTCAGAAGCCCTTGAGCTTCAGCTTTGGCTCCCCTGCCTGGAGCGGTGGGGCTCAGGCTTTGCCCTACCCCCCACCCCCACTCAGGGCAGTGGTGTTCGGATGGGCTCAGGGTCGGTCACCCCTCTGGGGGTCGTGAAGTAATTTTTGTTGTCAGAAGGGGATCTTGGTGCAATGAAGTTTGAGAACCCCTGTGCTAGACCTTCAGAGCTGTGGCCATGCCCAGCCTGCCTTGACTGACAAGTCTGTGTAGTGTCTCCAGAGAACTGCAGACTTGCCATGCAAAGAGCCAAGTGAAGGCTTTAACCATTTGAAAGAGAATTCTTGATTATGTAATAAAGCATCTAGGGATGTTTAGTCAATGAGATGGCTGAGTTGGTCCACCAAGATGATTAACCTGATATTCTTGGACAAAAAAGGCTTCCTGCTGTGGCACAAACTGTATTTAATTATGAATTCCATTTAAAATTTTACCAAAACAGAAAAAATTCCTCACTGGTGAAAAATAACTTGGTTTTGTTATTGTGCTGTTTACTTTATTTCAATACTCTACTTGCAGGTTAATATTTTCAAAGCCACCTAAGGGATTGGGATGCCAAATCCTTTAGGAGGCAAATCACAGTCATGCTGGATACAGTGCTCTCTGTATTTCAGTGTTTCACGTTTCTTGAAATACAATCACTCTATTTCACTTTGTAATCCTCTTACCCTAATAGAATTTATCGTGCAACGCCCTTGTTGCAAATAGAATAGTAGAAACAGAACCTTCTGAATTTCACAGCAATATGTGGAATATGTAGGAAATTTGGGTCTGATATTGATTCCCCGCTGATTTAACCCCATTGTAATTCCACTGATTTCCACCAACGTGCTTCTGATTTGAGGTGGTGCAAGGGGAGAATCAACCAGACTCCTTAGCAACTAGATTTAGGAAAATTCCTAAAGTTCCTGGAACCAGATCCTCATTTGGTGCAAATGGGTGTAACTCCACTGATTTCAGTGGAACAAGATCAGTTTACACTAGCGGACAATCCGGCTTCTGGTCTTTAAAGACAGAGTTACTTACTTGTTCTGTTTTGATTGGACAGTTTAGTAATTCACTATTGCCTGGAAGCAAAGTGGATGTAAAATGATAGCTGCAGCTAGGGTGAGCAGATTGTAAGTCTGAAAAATCAGGACTTTTTTTTTCCGGGTGTGTGTGTAATTGCCTATATAAGACAAAGCCCATAATATCGGGACATCTGGTCACCCTAGCTCCAGCATGAATGTAAAACTATGATTTGGTAGAGCTTTGCATCCACTTTGCACAGATATAAATGATTAACAAGGTGCAAGGCAATGGAGAATCAAGGCTAGTGTTTTGATTTTATTTCAGTCATTGACATACCATTTGCCAGATGATATCGATAACATTGGGCATATTCTGTTGCCACTGAAGTCCTCCTGGCATGGCAGGGATGGGAGTTGGTTATAGCTCCCTGATATAGCAGTGGTGTAAGTTACAGCAGTTTCTAGGAACCATTCAAGATGCTGAGGATAACAGACGCACAGTGTGCTCTTGCCATACCCCTTACACCAGGGCTATAGGGATGTAGAACAGGGTTGTGGGTATATGCTGGCTCAGCACTTTGCTGGAAATGTGTGTGTTGTCCACTTCCTTGGAATGGCCTGAACAGTGCACAGGGAGTGAAGTAGGGCAGTGAATCTTACCTTATGGTTACATTCTTTCAGAAAAGTCTTGTCAGTGCTTTCTGGCTGTTATCTTCCCCATCTCTTATTAGTTGAATACTATAATTAGTGCTGTTCTGCCTTTATTAGTTCTCAGTGAGAACATGTCGGTCTGATTCTCCTCACACTAGATTTACACCAAAATAACTCTCTTGGTTTCATTGGAGTTACTCCTAATTTAAGCGAGTGAAAAGAGAATCAGGCCTTCTAAGTGCAATGGAGCCTCTCCAAGGACTTGGTGTGCCTTCCGTAATAGCTCTATTCTCAGCTTACTGTGCAAATAACAAAGACAAAATTCTACAGAGCATCCAGCTACAAGGAGGCCTGTAACAAACAAGTCACTGAAGGTAATTTAGGTTTCACATTTACCTGTAAACATTAGTAAAGGCATCAGTAAATTTCCCACTGGACAAGCAAACACAGGATAAAGTATGCCACAGAGACTCAGTTGTGTGTCAGATTTAACAATACACTAATTATCATTTAAAGTACTTAGGTAAACACATGTGCCAAATACTGGGCTGCCTTATAGCAGCTTTGCACCACTCTTGCAACCTGTGCTCTTTCTTCTATAGGCCTTTACCCTATGAGCTGTTTGCCCCCAAATGTCAGCTTCTCCGTTTCCCCCTCCCAAGGCCACTTCCTGGGTTCCCAAGGACACAGTGTGGCCAACTATCACAATTTCATCAGCAGTGGCATAATTTTGGTTCAGCTGGAGCCAGTCGGGCAATGGTGAGAGAAGCTCCAGCCTTCATGAGATTTCTAGCCTTGCCCAGCAGCCCTCACTGGCTCACTTCCCACCTCCTGGGGAAGAACAGCTAATCAGAGCTGCTGTAGGAGGCAGGTATAGCCCCCCCCGGTCCCACCACCACAGACCCAGAAGTGTTTGGATAAAGGAGGGGGGACAAGGTACAGAAATATCATTTTCTCAGGAAGGGTGAGTACAGGAGGGAGGGGAAACAGTCCAACAGCTCAGGGCTCCCTCCCCACAGCTCTCTGCTTCTCTCTCCTCTCAGGTCTGGAGCTGCCCTCTCCTTGAGTCTCCACAGCTGCAGGAGGAGTGGAGCTGCAATGGGAGTAAGGGCAGTTTTGAGGTCTGGGGACACAAAATGAGTCGATGAGGGCGCACAGAACGGATATGGGGATGGGATGGAGGGTAATGCATAATTAATTGAGGGGCTGGTGGCCACAGAGTTGATTGGCATTTGGGGGTTGGTGGAGAAGCTGGAAGGCCCCCGCCCTGGCAGCATTTTATACCCATTGTGTAATTTGATTTCTAGCAAGAGCTCCTGCAAGAACAGCAACAACAGAGAAGAGCCACGAGTATGATTAAAGGATTAGAAATGTGCCTTATAGTGCTAGACTCTCAGAGCTCAATCTATTTAGCTTAACAAAGAGAAGGTTAAGTGGTTACTGTGGCCAGGAAAGGCTCTGGCAGGGGGAATGCAGTGGAGAAAGGCTCCAGCAATGGGGAGCTGCAGGGAAAGGCTGCAGTGTTGGGGAACTAGCAGAGCCTTTCCCCACTGCTGGAACCTTCCGCCAGTACCTGAGTCTTTTCCTGTGGCAGGGAAAGGCTCCAGCTATGGGATACCACACTGCTAAAAACAGCATGTAGACGGGGAGGCATGACTTGGGCAAATAGAGAGCTATGTAGGGTATGTACTCTAGTACGTACCCTCACCCCTCAGGCATGTCTTTATTTGCCTAAGCCATGACTCATGATCCACACCGCTATTGATACTCATGCTAGGAGGGCTACATGTGTATGTACACTACACTCCGCAGAAAGAAGCGTGCAGGGTAGATGTACTTCAAAGGGTCAGAAAGCTTTGCTATACCTGCTCTTTTCTACTTCTACTGTAGCTTCTACATTTAGGTTCTGATACTGCAAAGATAATCACATGTGTGATTTCAATGCAACTATATACCAGTAACGTTACACATGTGCATAAGTGTTCACAGGATTTGGTGCCTGCATTTGCTGCTACAAACAAATGTACTACCCTAGGACTTTCTTTTAAACTTCTTTAAGGTAACCTATGCTCTATATTCCTCCCATAACGAACCTTGCTGCATTTAGCATAGGAAAAAATTGTTCCATATAGGGAATGAACCCTAAGCACTGAAATTATGGACATACTATGAGATAACAAAACAGAGAATTAGTTAAAGAAAAAAATAAAAAGAGAAATAGTGGGCCTGGAAGTCTGTTGGCAGCATAACACATTGCCCCATGGGTTACACAGATTTTAGAGTGCTTAAATGATCCCAATTATATAGCTTTTATATAGCTCCACTATAATAGAGCTCAAAGGATCTTATGCTGAACATATCTGGTGTGCACCTCGCTAAGAAGGAACCTATCTAGCCAGTCCATTTCTGGTACAGGAACATGCCATGGTGGCAGAAGTAAACTAAGAAGAGAAACAGAAGGAAAACAGCAACAAAGATTGCACACAGAAGGACCAAAGCAATAAAGGTTTCAGGATCTCATCAATATGCACTCTTCAATGCTCCAGAGAACATCCGCTTTGACAAAGCTTCAGAATGGACAGACTGGAAGCCGGTATTTTGCAAGATTTCACATTGCAAACAAACTCCACAAAAAACTGGAGATATACAGGTGTCTTCTTTAATTTATGATATGGGAAAGCAAGCAGAGCATATCTTTAAATCCTTTGATTTTACTGAAGACAGTCACAAAGATAACTGTGAAACTGGTGGTGTTTGATGCACACTTTATACTTAGGAGAAATGTGGTTTGTGAAAGAGCATGTTTCCACCAGAGCATTCAAGAAACTGGGGGAAATGCTGAATGTTTTATAAGAGCTCTCCATGTATTGGCTAAAAACTGTGATTCTGGGATTGCAAAACATGAAAATATCAGAGAAAGGCAGTTTACTGGATTAACAGATAAAAATCTTTCACAGCAGCTACAACTGAAGATAGGCTTAACCCTAGCCACAGCTGTACAGAAAGCAAAGCAGTCTGAACTAGACAAACAACAGCAAAAAATTCAGGAGCAACTTGAAAAACCTGAAACTAGATTATTAACAGACACTTGCGTGTTAAAAGTTATTATCATAAAACCCCTGAGGCAAGGAGCGAGAACCCCCAGATTAAGAAGGACAAATTCCAGACTACATGACCAAGTTATGGAAAAAGTCATATCCCAAGAGATGATGCATGTCCAGCCAGAGACACACAAGTTGCAGTGGGGGAAGTTTAGCTTGGATATTAGGAAAAACTTTTTCACTAGGAGGGTGGTGAAACACTGGAATGCGTTACCTAGGGAGGTGGTGGAATTGCCTTCCTTAGAAGTTTTTTAGGTCAGGCTTGACAAAGCCCTGGCTGGGATGATTTAGTTGGGGATTGGTCCTGCTTTGAGCAGGGGGTTGGACTAGATGACCTCCTGAGGTCCCTTCCAACCCTGATATTCTGTGTAATAAATGCATGAAATATGGACATTCTGCAGTTTTTTTCCACATAAAAGCAGTCAGGGAGTCGACTCGTATTACAGAAAATCAAGATCCATTGTTTCTGGGGTCTGTTATTTAGGATGTCACAGAGCCTGCCTAGAGAGTGAAACTGAATATTCATGACAAGACTATTGACTTTAAAACTTACTGAGGACAGATGTCTCAGTCATCTCAGAAGGGACTTACAATCTCCTTCCATCTGGAGCACCAAACCCTTGGTAGAAGTGAGGGAGTCGTGGTCTTGCCTCCTCTCCTCCGCTTCCCACCAGGCTTCATCCCCTGGCCAGGATGGAAGCTGGAGCCTGGCAGAGATAAGAGCTGTCCAGGGAGCCCAGGCTGTTGTGGGGAGCCCTGGACCCTCCACCTGCTCTGGGTGGCGTGCCCTGGAGGAGGGGGGGGGCAGAACACAGGCCAAGGGCTGCTTTGGGGCTCCTCAGACCTCTGGCCAGGACAGGTGGAGGGTCCGGGGCTCACCACAGTGGCCGGGGCTCACCACAGTGGCCTGGGCTCTCTGGGTGGCACTTACCACGGCCCGGCTCCAGCTTTTGGCCTGGCCAATGGACAGGGCCTCAGGGGGAAAAGGAGCAGGGGCAGGACCCATGGTGAGGGGGGGTCGGCTAAAACCCATCTCAGCCCCGCACCAGGAAGAGGCTGGCATCATGGGCAGGGGCTGTGTGCCTGCCTGATTGCGTTGCCAACTTTCTGATTGTAGAAAACCAAACACCATTCCTGCCCCTTCCTGAGGCCCTGCCTCTTCTCCAAACCCCTACCCTACTCATTCCGTCCCCACTCCCTCCCTCACTCACTCTCCCCCACCCTCGCTCGCTCACTCACTCATTTTCACCGGTCTGGGGTGCGGAAGGGGATGAGGGCTCCAGCTGGGGGTGGGGCCAGGGATGAGGGGTCTTGGGTGCAGGAGGGGGCTCTGGGCTGGGAGTGGGGTTAGGATTGTAGGAGGGGACTTCAGGCTGGGGCTTGGGAGAGGGTAAGGGCTCTGGCTGGGAGTGCGGGTTCTGGGATGGAACCAGAAATGAGGGGTTTGGGTGTAGGAGGGTGCTCCGGGCTGGGGTGTGGGAGGGGGTGAGGGCTCCAACTGGGAGTACGGGTTCTGGGACGGGGCCGAGGATGAGGGGTTTGGGGTGTGGGAGGGGGTGCGGGGTCTGGGAGGGAGTTAGGGTGCGGGAGGCGGCTCAGGGCTGGGGCAGGTTTGGGGTGCAGGCTCCAGCTGGGCGGCGCTTAACTCAGGTGGCTCCTGAAAGCGGCTGGCCTGTCCCTGTGGCCCCAGGCTCAGGGGCAGTCAGGCAGCTCTGTGTCCTGCCTGTGCCTGTAGTCCCTGCCCTTGCCTCTCCCACTGTCTGCGGTTCCCAGCCAATGGGCGCTGTGGAGCTGGCATTCGGGGCAGGGGCAAGGACATGCTAGCTGCTTCCGGGAGCCGTGCGGAGCCAGGGCAGGCAGGGAGCCTGCCTTAGCCCTGCTGCACTGCTGACTGGGTCAAAAACTGGACGCCTGGCAACCCTACTCCCGGTGGCTTGCAGTTTGGAAGGGCAACACGGCCTCCTGCCACCTAAACTATGCCAGTGTTAAAAAGTGGGCAGGCATACCCCTCCTACTTTTAAAAAGTGGGGGGCCATGCCCCCCTGGTCTCCCCTGCTTCTGGCACCCCTGCTAGCATTGAAGTCACCTGATACAGCTCTGATTAGCTCTGGAGGTACTTTGAACTGCACGGACCAGTTTATCACAGAAATAACTTACACAGACAAAAGCTATGCATTTATAATGTTTGTAATCAAAGGACCACAGACCAACAGCCTTCTCAGCCAGCGTGTGGCAACCTTCTTGGGCCTAATGAGACAGGTGGAAGAACTCAATGGAATATTTGGTGATATTGGACTTTTGAAAAGAAATCCAGTACCAATAACCTTAAGAGACAGTGGTGAACCATATACTGTACGTACACCTCACCGGATTCCTATCTCATAAAGTGGAAACTGAGTTAAAGAGAATGGAATGGATTGGCATAATCAAGAAAATCTCTGAGCCAATAGCATGGTGTGTCCCAATGGTATCAGTTATAAAGCAAAATGGAAAATAGCAATCAGTGTAGATTTTAAAAGACTTAATGAAGGAGTTGTGAGAGAAAAATCTATCCTCCCAACACTGAATGACTTCCTCCTGAAAGTGAAAGGATCTACAGTATTCTCTAAGCTAAATGTCTGGAGAGGATTCTGGCAAATTCCTTTAGCCAAAGAAAGTGTTAAACTGACTACATTTAGGGCACCCTTTGGGGGATTTTGCCTTCATTGTGTTTATTCAAGAAATTTGTACCTCTGTTATCACCAGCTGCCTGACTAGTTGAGGGCGCTAGATGTGTAAAAACTTTACTTCTCCCTTTGACCAAGGAATTTTGCTGTTTAATTATTCCCTTGTAGGTCTAACAGTTCTGCAAATCTCACAGGGCATGAAAGGGTGTGAGAACTATGAGCATAGTGTGAGAACAAGCATTTCTATATGTGCTGTCCCACTGAGAGAATGTCATCTGTCTCAGTGGTTTTCAAACTGCAGGTTGCAACCCAGTACTGGATCGCGGAATGTAAGGCACTGGGTCGCAGCGGCTCTGGTCAGCACTGCTGACCAGGCCATTAAAAGTCCTGTTGGCAGTGCTGCCTGGCTAAGGCAGGCTAGTCCCTACCTATTCTGACAATGCCCTGCACCCTGGAAGCAGCCAGTAGCAGGTCCGTCTCCTAGGTGGGGAGGCCAGGGGCTCCACGCACTGGCCCCTGCCCTGAGTATTGGCTCTGCACTCCGGCCAATGGGAGCTGGGGTGGGGGGGTGCCTGCGGGCAAGAGCCGCACGGAGCCGCTTGCGTGCTTCCATCTAGGAGCCAGACCTGCTGCTGGCTGCTTCCGGGGCACAGTGCGGTCCACAGTGCCAGGACAGGCAGGCAACCTGCCTTAGCACCCCCGCTGCGCCGCTGACTGGGAGCCGCCCGAGGTAAGCCCATGCCCCAACGCTGTGCCCCAATCCCCTGCCCCAGTCCTGAACCCCCCCCAAACCCAGAGCCCTTCCTGCACCCCAAACCCCTCATCCCTGACCCCATCCCAGAGCCTGCATCCCCAGCCCTGAGCCCCCACCAAACCCGGAGCCCCATCCTACACACCAAACTCCTCATCCCCAGTCCAAGCCCAGAACCTGCATCCCCAGCCCAGAGCCCCATCCCACACCCCAAACCACTGATCCCCAGCTGCGTTGGGTCGCGGACTTCAAGAATTTTCTTCAACTTGGTCGCGAGAAAAAAAGTTTGAAAACCACTGATCTATTTTCAGGGGGATTTTCTAGAAGAGAGGTGTAATTCTGAGGTAAAGATAGACATTGGTGACACCAAAATGCATACAGAACCCCAGTACTCAGCACAAGCCATCACTGTGTCATGGACAGATGCATACTGCAAGATCTTATTAACAAGTGCCTGGACCAGTGAACTACGGTTTAAAAAAATAAAATAAAAAAAGCAGGCATCCCCCACACATCAGAAGGACAATGGACCACAGTAACCACAGACAGAGCAAAATTCCCTTTATATTGATAACACAGGAACACATATCACAACATCATAGTATATCACAATATCACTAAATGCATCAAGGGAGAAGGCATGTAAAGGAGGAACAAAATATAACTACATGGTTAGCTTTTGCTTCGCCCTGTTGCTAACACTGTCCTCAAAAGATTGGAATAAATGGTACATGGGACACAAGATCAGTTAGAATGGTGTGTGGTTTATGAGATGAATTAAGAAAAAAAAATGTCAATTAACCCTGCTTCTTTTGCAGGTACCACTATACTCTGAATATGATTACAAATCACTTGAGTTTTCAAGTTATATCAGGTCAACTGAAACAGTCAACAGATATTATAAACAGTCTTGTAAACAATTAGAGAGGTAAAGGTAGCATTTGACCTGTGGTGTATGTCAAATCCTCAGCTGCTGTAAATTGACATAGCTCCAATAATTTAAAAGAAATATTTTGATTTATGCCAGCTGAGGTGCTGTCTGAAAGCTTTGGAAATAATTAATATGGGTGATATTGTTTTCCAGTAATATATTGATAATGACAGTTAGATTGGGGCTGGGGAAAGGTAGTATGGTTTATGACCTTGGGTTTTTCCTAATTTCTTCATCCCAATCAAAATCGAATGTGGCATCATCTAAATCTGTTATTGAGAAGAGAGATTTTCCTGTGACCACATTTTTATTGCTGGCATTTCCCAGTCCAAAACACTTTCTTTTGCTGCTGGTGCTCTCAGCATGGGTCTTCAGAGGTAGTCCCTGGCTTTCCTTGCTGTTGCTGGTAACGTTAAGTGACGGTGGATTTTCCGATTTTGATTCAGGAGGTGACATGAAGGAAAACCTGGCTAGTTTTGCTAATGTGCTGGAACACACCTTCTTTGTGCTCAGGCCACCAGACATTTCCTCTGCTTTCCTGCTCTTCTCAGCAGTTGGTGTTAACACAGCATGGTGTGTAATATCTGCGATTTGTTTGGTCTCTGAGTGTCCAGTTGTAGCTTCTTTGATTTCTCTTTGTAAGGTTTCATTTTGCTGCTGCTCCTTTCTTTTATTATCAAGGGGTCTCTTCTCCAAACTATTGTTTCCTAAACTCGTTAGTTTTTTCTGGTGTTTCGCAGGGGAATAACATTCTTCCTCTGGCTCTTGCCCTTCTGCTACAGTTCTCAAAACCCTGTGAGGCTTAAAAACAGCCTCTGATTGTGAGGGAGGCAATTCTGCATTGCTCATATTTTCAGAAGAATGAACAAATTTTGTCCTCTGTCTGAATGAAAATTTGGCCAGTTTAGCCACTGGAGGTCCTTCAGTCTCAGTGATTTCCAGCTCATGGGAACCTGTTGCCATTGCTTCCTTCACAATTTGGTCTTTATTTCTTTTTCTCATAGAAGTTACCAGCTTCTCAGCTACTACTGGCACATTATTCCTACTCTTTCCTATCGCACAAACATTATTCATATCGCCTGAAGGAACTCCTGGGTCAGCTGCTGACTGGAAAGACAATGGAGAAGAAAGGGTGTCTACTTTGGGGTCTTGTGTACTTGCACAAAAATTGTGAGCTCTCTCTGTGCGCAATCTCTGCCACTTCTTAGAGACCTGTTGTGTCACCATGGAATCAGGCACACTAGCACTTACCGAGGCTGGATCTTTAATATTAGCCTCAGAATAAAGATTTTTATGTCCTTTTGTCCTTTTCTCATCAATATCAGAAACTACATCCTGTCTAAAAGTAGCATTGAGGTCCACACTTGCCAGCGACTGTCCCATCCCAGTTTCCCTGCTTTGTCTTGAATCGCTTTTTTCTTTAGAACAGGATTCATCATTCAGTGTTTTCAAAGCCAAATTATCTAGAGGTCTCTTGCGGATTAGGGACTGCTGAACACTTTCTTCAGCATCCATGTTGCCATCTACCATGCTGTCAAACCAGGTCAAGCTGCCATCATCGCTGCTTTCATTGTGTTTACTCAGGTAATTTGTATCTCTGTTTTTACCAGCTGCCTGGCTAGTTGAGCGCGCTAGATGTGTATCAGCTTTACTTCTCCCTTTGACCAAAGAATTTTGCTGTTTGCAGTTATTCCCTTGTTGGTCTGACAGTTCTGTCTGGGACATTTGCTCTGACTGCCCAAAGGTATCATCATTTAAGGATCCAAGAGTAGTATTTTTGCTTGTCACTCCAGGCTGCAGCTGGCATAAATTTTCATTCTGTGATCTGTCGGATGAGGAAGAAAAAATATGTTTACAGGTAAGTAGGTTAATTTTTCAGTTTTCTTCCTTTTTCTCCTTAGTTGCTCCTATTATATAAATATATTTATATATTATATAAAAATAAGAGTAGAGAGGCTGCAAATGAATCCAGCAGCATAACAGAATCACTATGTCCCATATAGAACACCGGCCGTAGTACAGCAATGTCTGATCTCCTTTTGCTCTTGCAGCAGATTCCTGCATTAAAGTAGCAGAATCTGGCTGCCTTATTCATGGTAAGGAGTGCCTTTCTCCATGAGGAGAACTATTTATGGAGTAAGGCATTACTTAGCACAAGTAAGGGTGGCAGAATTTGGTCCATACTTATTAAATACTAGCATGTACAGACATATTTGGTTCACTCTTGCAAATTGCCTGTGTACTTTGTTCAAACAAAAAGTGGATTTTAGTATGAAAATGTATATTATTCCATTTGACAATATAATTTATATTTAGTATTATTTACTTAAGTCCTTTTTTCTGCATGTGCATATTCTCTTTCTGGGTTATTCACAATGTGACACACACAGTTAGAGTTAGGCAAAAAGGTTACTGTTTTAAAGAGTAGATACATAACATACCCTGATCATTACCCTGCATCAAGATATACCAACAAGTTCTAGAAGTTAACCAGAGTTATGGTTTTTTATTTCAATTTTTTAAAAACGGGTTTACAGAATCACAAATGCCTGTAGTGCTTATGAGTGATGCACCCTGCAGTGACACTTCCTAGAACTATGATCTCATCAGATCTCATGCTAAGCAGGGTCAAACCTTAGAAGAGAGACAGGTAAGGAAAATTTAGATGCTGCATGAAGAAGTGGTTGTTGGTGATTCAGTAAATGATTCACTTCCCTCAGAGTGACTATGGAACCAACATGTTAAGAAGCTCTATAGTGCTCGAGGTGAAGTTTTCTGGATGCTCTGTGAAACCAGGTTCTCACCATTTGTGGTGGTTGTTTTCATTTCCATAGCTCTTTTCGAAACAACAGAAGTGTTCTGGCCAAATATCAGTCTAATGTATTCCGCCTAAACGCACCCATTTTAACTGGAGATACTATTTTTCCTCACTTCATGTCCTAAATCAGTATTTTTATGCACTAATAAACAACAGCCATGTTCCATCTCAGAAGTGACTGCATTTCAGTGGTGGGTAAAATAATTCCTATGTACCACATATGGCTTGTGTATCCTTTGAGACAGAAGATGCTATATAAATGTAAGGCATTTATTAATTATTATGTGGTTTCTCCAAGGTAGAAAGGATCTTAAAAAAAAAAAAGCAGCAAAAATGATGTGAACTTTTTTTTACTTTAAAACTTGCTTTGGTCTCTTGGAGCTAGCTCACTTTCATCTTCATTTCAGTTGCTTTTATTGCTCTGTATGCTTATTTGGAATGTGACTTACGCTGTGTTATAAAACAGAACTGAAAATTTTTCAAGGGAAATTCATATTTTCACAGCTGCTTTTATTCCTTTAAACAATATTCTTTTATCTTTCTTTAATAAAAACAAGTATGTGTTTCTTATGGAGCTTGCTGTCAGTTCAGGAGACAAAAGTTATTTTTCTTTAGATTATTATTGCCTCAGCCTCAATAAATTAAAAGGAGTTTTCTATTGTTAAAACAAATAGACTCTCCGAAGATGATACCAATGAGCTAAAAGCTGATGACCATCCAGTGAGAATCAAGAAAAATATATCACCCAAAAAAATAACTTTGATCCAGACTTATCACCTGTTATCACAAAGAAAGGGATCCTAACCAGCCAAACATAAAATAACCTTTTAAAAAAAAATAAAGCAAAGCTTTCTGTACTTTAACAAACAGGAATCAAAAGGTTAATAAAATTAATCATTCAGCCACAATGAGCAACTTTCTGACCTTACTGGAATTAGATTAAATTTATCTGGATGTATGTTGAGAAATCATTAAATTGTTATTTAACCCTCCATAAATTCAATAATCCCAGAATGAAAAATGATATTGTAATGATCTCAGTATGCTATTTTAAAAATCCCCTGCTTTTTCAACTCCACTGAAGGTCGCTTTCCTAAGTCAAATTCTATTTTTTGAATCTCTTAGTACAGTTATTGTCAGCAATCCTTTTACTCTATTGGATTCTTTTGTTAATCTTCCTATTATCACCTGTCAAGTCTTTTGAATTCTTCATGCAGAAGATTCTGCAGCTCCAGTCGCTCCAGGATGAGTTCACATTGCATTCGATACTGCTCCGTTGGGTTTTCTGGAAATGAGGTATGCAGTGCATTGATGCCTCCGAGAAGTGCACCTCCCTGTGCCACCAAAAGAATGGAAACATCTTGGTTACTCAGCATCAGATTTTAACACCAAAGACAGTTTTATCTACAACCTGCCATTGGCTATTTTAGCACTTGATGTGGCAAATACTCAGTAACTTTACTCACACAAGTAATTCCATAGAAGTCAACGGGACAACTCACATGGGTAAAGTTATGTACATGCATAAGTGTTTGCAAGGTCAGACTCTTTGTTTATTATTATTATTATTATTAGTTGGATTTACACAAAAAATACAGGAGTGCTGCCCATCCAGCTGCCACATGCATGGCCAGTCCAAATGTTCAACACTTCTGATCAGCATTTAGCTCTTTGTTTGATACACATATAGGCAGAACAAGAAGCAGAGCACCAGAGGTTCTCAACCACTCAAAGGAGTTAGCAGTGCTCCCAACAACTGGAGAACAGTGATGTGCATGTGAGGGTTGAGGAGCTGGGAAAGGAGACTGAAAATGAGAAGTACAAGGGTCAAATCGAAAGCAAGGGAGAGGAGAAGGAGATGGATGAGGAGAGGAAATCATGGAATGAAAGATGGAGGTAAGAAGGACAGAGAGCAAACTCTGGAGTAAATCAAGGCTGAGAGTAAAATATGGGACGGAAAGAGGGACAGGCAAGACAACAGGAGGACACAGAGCAAGGGAATGGAATGAATCAAGAAGGAGAGATAAGAGGAGGCAGACAGACGATAGGGAATAGGGGGAAAATAAAGGTGGAATAAAGGGTAAAGACAACGAAATAAAAAGAGGTAAGAACAAGAGAGGCCAACCAGCCAGTCAGCTGCTCAAGAGGACCAGCAGAAATACATGACTACTGAGCTAAACACCATGACCCTTGGTTATGCACTGGGTGGGGTAGGATATTGTAGGAGTTACAAATGCAAGGCTTGATTTGTCTTTGCAAAGCTGAAAGGTGGCAGCTGCCAGCCCCTCTAGAATTATTCAAACACCTGTTTGTTTCCATCACCCTCCCACACTCTAAAAATTGACAGTTAGAGAGAAAATAAGAAAGCTTTTTGAGAGAAACTATGGGTCTCTCACCAAATTCAATGGACAAAAGTGAAGAAAATAAAGGAAATCCCAACAAAACAGGTTGAAAAAGTAAGTAGCAAATGCTGTTGTTAACCAAGGGAAAAAAAAAAAGAGGGAAGCAGAGAACAAGATACTAAGGAACTATGAACTACTGTAATTATAAGCAACCCTAATCGTTTCTAGTGATTAGCACACAGAGAAAGATGTTCAGATACTATGGTGTTGTGGGCCATCTAAGTCCTCAGAGAGACAGAGTGAGAGATTTCAACCATCTCAGGTACTGAATGAATACAGTTTTTCTTGTTTGTTTTAAAAAAAATCTTTTAATAAAAATAAATGACCTCCCTTCACGAAAAAGCTGTTACAAGGGAAAATTCGCACGTCACAAGTGGTTGAAAACACATGGCCCCCATAGTGGTCTTGAGATGCGCAGGTATTCGGCATGTTGGGGTAATTATGAAGAGCATACCAGCTAATGTCAAGCCCAATCCTGCAATCCTTCAGGCAAACTACCACGGACACCCACTAGACAGGTGCTAATTATGCATTTCAGAACCCCCTCAGTCAGTCGCCGTGTAGGGCTATGCATAAATAAAAGAGTAATATACAATTATGAAACAAACAACTTTACTTTCTTTCTGCACTCTGAGTGGATGAACATTTGAGTGTAATGTGTGTATTAATTTAAGTCTGTTATTTCATCAAATTGAAAAAAAAAGGCGGTAATTAAAGATGGTCTTGTATATACAAGAGTGTGTGCAGGATTTTTAACAGTACTGATTTAAAACCAGTATCCTGTCAAATTCTAATCTGGTAATTATATCCTGTCTCCCTAACTTCCCACTGCAGTTTTATTTGAAAATGTTATTTTACATCACTTCTTAACTTACCCTTTGTGTAATGTTGCTGCATGATGCTAAAAAGCTAGCCTGTTCCAACCCTCTAGTGGCTGCATTTCAGCAGAGACTGTAGTAATCTTTCTGCGCTGTATAGGGTCAGAATCTGTAGTTCTTGAAGAAGCAAAATTCCATTTGAAGCGATTGTGGGACACATTTTCAAAGGCACAAGTGCCAATTACTCACCTAACTCACATTAAAAGTCAGTGGCAGGTCATAGATGCCCAACTGCCATTTGTGCCTTTGGATATCTACCTCTCTGAGCTTTGTCTGAGAAAAAGCAGCAGGGTCATGGCCATAGTCTATAAAATGGGATCAGTTCTGGGTCTGGTTCTGTTCAATACCTTCATCAATGATTTAGATCATTACATAGAGAGGACACTTATAAAGTTTGTGGATGATACCAAGCTGGGAGAGGTTGCAAGTGCTTTGGAGGATACGAATAAAATTCAAAATGATCTGGACAAACTGGAGAAATGGTCTGAAGAAAATAGGATGAAATTCAATAAGGATAAATGCAAAGTAGTCCATTTAGGAAGGAACAATCAGTTGTACACATACAAAACAGGAAACAAGTGCCTAGGAAGGAGTACACCAGAAAAAGGTCTAAGGGTCATAGTGGATCACAAGCTAAATATGAGTCAACAGTGTAACACTGTTGCAAAAAAAGCAAACATCATTCTGGGATGTATTAGCAGGAGTGTTGTAAGCAAGACATAAAAAGTTATTCTAATCCGTGCTAATTAGGCCTTAACTGGAGTACTGTGTCCTGTTCTGTATGCCACATTTCAGGAAAGATGTGGACAAATTGGAGAAAGTCCAGAGAAGAGCAACAAAAATGATTAAAGGTCTAGCAAACATGACTTATGAGGGAAGGCTGAAAAAACTGGGTTTGTTTAGTCAGGAGAACACTGAGGGGTGACATGATAGCAGTCTTCAATTACATAAAAAGTTGTTACAAGAAGGAAGGAGAAAAATTGTTCTCCTTAACTACTGAGGATAGGACAAGAAGCAATGGGTTTAAATTGTAGCAAGGGCAGGTTAGGTTGAACATTAGGAAAAACTTCCTAACTTCCTAAGCATTGGAATAAATTGCCTAGAGAGGTTGTGGAATCTCTGTCATTGGAGATTTTTTAAGAGCAGGTTAGATAAACAGCTGTCAGGGATGGTCTAGAGAACACTTAGTCCTGCCTTTAGTGCAGGGAACTGGACTAGAAGACCTCGGGAGGTCCCTTCCAGTCCTATGATTCCATGTAAATGCTTTGAGGTCTTTCTGCTTGAAAGGTGCTACATAAAATGTATCATTTGCATATATGGTTTCTCATAGTCTTGAGATACCAACCTGTACAAGAAAACGGGAAATGTCCTATTAGATCAGATAGAGCCAGCATCACATACTTCAGATGAAGGTGCTAAAAACCCCTCACGGATAATTTGGGGATAACCTACTCATAGGTGATGTTTCTTCCTAGCTTCTGTTAGTGGATAGATTATGCCCTGAACTCTAAGGATTCATATCCCTTCAAATAGCCTATTAGTATAAGCTCTTGGCCTGAATGATATCTTTTGACAATGAGTTCCAGGGGTTAGTTATGCATTGCGTAAAAAATATTTCCTTTTATTGGTTTTAAGTCTGTTGCCTTTCATTTTAACTGAATGTCCCCTTGATTTTGTATTATGAGAAATGACAAATAGGAATGCCCAGTTACATTCTCTATACCATTCATTATTTTGCAATATTTTACTATGTTCCCTTCTCATTCATCTCCTATCTGAAACACTGTGAACTATCATGCACTTTTAGTGAAATAAGCAAGAATTTTGAGAAATAGCAAGAAGGTCCACATCATCTCCTCCCTGCTCGAAAATCAATGTTTCTTTGTCGATATGGGTGGTCAGAAGAGTTGATGATGTACTCTGCAGAGTGGATTACCCCACAATTCAGTGCTATCACCCTTGCTGTTTAATATTTACACAAATGACCAAGCAGAATCCCCTCATGTGCAAAGATTAAATGTATGCTGATGCTCTTTGAATTGCCACTCAATTGGAAAGATTTGAGGATACTGAGCACATTTTAACTGGCTCCCTGAGTGGTGCCTGGAAAGTACGATTGCACATGGTTCCTAAATACCAACTCCAGTAAGACACAAGTGTGCACCTTCCACCTGAAATACCACCAGGTCAAGTGAGACTTCCAGATATTGCAGGATGGTACAATCCTTGAGCACTATGAATATCTGGTGTACCTTGGGTCACATTAGACTGAATACTGACATTCAAAGAGCACATAAAGAAGCTGAAAAAGAAAGTGAATTCCTGGCATTGTATACTCCAGAAACTGGCCAACACAAAATGGGGAGCTATTCCAAAAACACTCCGAGCAATCCGTCTCAGTCTGTGTTACTTGACTGCAGAATACTGTACATCAGTATGGTCTTGCTTGGGCCATGCACACAAAACTGATATTGAACTCAGTCAATCCTGTAGGATCATCACAGGCACTTTGAAACCAACTCCCATGGTGTCACTATACTGCCTCACATGAATTGCATGAATATTTGTAAGATGGGATGTCTTCAGTAAAAAGGAGAAACAAAAACAGGTGCATGTGTCAAGACATCCACTGTTCGGACACATTCCACCACACAAGAGACTGAAGTCCAAAAAGAGCTTCGCCCCTGAAAATCCCTTACCCCAAAATACCACCATGGAAGGCTACAGAGTAACAACATGGCAGGAAATGCTGATGCTCTGGGAGAACCTGGTTCCTATAGAACAACTCCCCCAGGGACTGACTTCAAACAAAAACAATGATGTACTCCAAATTGGGGTGGCAAAGATGGTGACAATATGACAAAATGGAATGCTGCACATATGAATATGGAGAGTCTAGGCAAATACTTGAATCCTGCCGGATGCAGTGCTACCTGTCAATACCTTGTTCTCCCAAAGAACTATTTGATATAAGCGACACCACCACGTCTTGGCTACAATTTTGGAGTGACAAACCATGATGATGACGACTAAATGTTCTGGGCCTGCTTCTCATTTATGCTCAGTCCCTTTACACTGCTCTGGCACCTGTTAATCTTTCTAAAACTTTTTCAAAACTCAAATCTTTTTTTGGTTCTCACATATAATAGCTAATGTCTAACTGAAAAAAATACAAGTGGCATTCATCCATCCATCTATGATAACCCAGTTTCTCAACTCAATTATATTTCAATGTCTGAATATTAAAATGGATCGTTCTCCAAGGAGATGGAGAGTGTTATACACAGTAGTCTCCTTAAATGGATCGAATCATATAGAATGGGATTGTAGTAGCGTCATTTCCGATAAGAAAGCTTACCTGCATCGACGACTCCATCACTGAGACCACTGTTACAGCATCTTCCAAAGTTACAGTGTCCCTAAACATCAATCGAGCATGGGCTAGCAAAAATAAATGAGCATTAAAAAAGGAAAAAAGTTGAAAAGCATTTGTTTGTATTAGCAACCAGAGGCTAACAAATTCAGGCCTGATTCTGAAAACATTTATGCATGTGTTTAACTTTAAGCATAAAAATAGTCCCATTGACTTCACTGTCATAAGTGTCTGCAGAATTGGGAAAACTTAACTCCCCTAATTAGAAATGAGGTGTGTCTTCTGGATTTGAGATTCAATGACAGTTTGAAGGAATTGGAAGAAAGAAAAGCAAAAGGCTACATTTAAATAACTGTAAGGTGTTCAGATACCATGATGATAAATGTGGTATAAAATAATATTTATCTATCCAAATGTATTGATAGCAACACAAACTAATAAAAAGAAGGAAATTTAAAATTAAAGCTAACCTTTCATTCTGGGTGACAAAAGACATGATTTAAGCAATAGTCTGCACTTTGCATTTCCTTTCTTTTGTTGGTCTGTGTCACAGCCTTTACGTTATTTAAACATGCATTTTCCATATTTTTTTCTCCTGCTTTGCTTCCCATAACCACCATTACCCCAAATAGAATTAATTTTATGAATGGATATAATGCAAATAATTCACCATACTGAGCCATTGTGGTTGGTTGTGTAATTATGCTGTTGGACAGTCATTTTTAAGCAAGAAAAATGGTACTTTTTCATAACACTTTGAAAATATAAAGTGCTAGTTAACGCCCCAATATTGCAAATGCATACTTATGTAAAAGACTTTATAACATAAATAGCATGAAAGTATCTGCAGGATAAAGGCTTTAAATGATAGGAAGGTTTACAAAACAATCTTCCCCCTTGGCCCCCGCCCCTTCCCCCCACACACAAAGAAATTCAAATAGGAACAACTGACTAATAAGAGAGACATCTTTGACAAAATAAAACATCACTCTGGGCTGAAATTTGTTATACAAAGTTACTGTATGTTCTTTTAAAATTCATTTTCAAAAACTGTTAAGCCATTTTAAAGGATAAAAGAACACTACCCTAGATATTTAACACTTCCTTTATTTTTTGTTCTTAAAACTCAAAGTTTTGATTTTAAAATGAAATTTTGTAGCACGTTAGTACACAATGTGGACTGCATTCTTGGTATTTAAAATGAAATATTTATTTTTAGTAACGTTATGGGATAATAAGGGCCAAATCCTTACACCTTTCTTATGCCTTCCTCAGGCAATAATCCCTCTGGCTTCAGATTGAGCAGGAGTGGGGTGTGATTGAAATGTGCAAGATTGGACCCAAAATTAAAGAAATAAGCCCTGAGCCAGGCGTTAAGTAAAAACCATGTGATTTATGTAATCCTTTACTTTTTTAGAGTGCTGTGCAAATATTAACTAATTAATTAATCCACATTTCTTGCTTAAAAATCTCTGCCCAGAAATATATTTACACAATTAGCTACAATGGACGTATGCAGCTTTATTAGATTTATAAAGGAGCCAGTCATTGTGGGCTCATTGGGCTAACTGACATCATGAGCCGGGTGTTTGCAGTATTGGGTCCTTTGGATGTAATTAATCATTGCTCATTTCCCTCTGACTTAACTTCTTACACTGATTTACATTTTTTTGGGAGGGAATATAATATATTAAAATTCAAACTAGTTTTGTATATCTAAAAACCCCACAAAACCTACAGATTCACTAATGCTAAAACTCCAGGTGGTTCATCCCTCCCTAGTTTAGCTGTAAGGTCACTACTTAACCTATGAACTATAATTGCACTTCTAACATGTCCATTTTTTTAAAAAAAAGTTAATTGTTAGGCAGAAAAACAAAAACTGCCACGGGCTCACCTTCTGCTAAGCGTATCAAACTCTCTAATAAGCGAATGGTAGTTCGGGCAGCATTTCTGCAATCACTCTGCCGCTGCATCTGGTAATAACGGACAAGAATCAGGTTGCTCTCATCAGACAATTTTGGCTGTAGATTCTTTATAAGACAAAAGTAGGTCTTCATCTTTTCCATGCTCCAGAGGTTTTCTGATTTGCTTGGGCATCCTGCATAACAAGTGCTCAGTCAGTAACTTCAAAACAATGACAGAGATAAAATGCTTTCCTAAAAATTCCTGTTAAATAGGTGAATGAACGTACAATGAGGTTTTATTACATTTTGGGCAGAAAGGGACTAACATTCTCTTAGCTCATCTATGATTTGGCCAAATTCCAGAGTGGGTTATTACATTCTATCCGTTGGGATTCTCTCCAAGACCTTTCCACTCAGCTTATCCAGAACACCTTGTCCAGCGTGTCACTCATGTTCTATTTCCTAGCTCCTAACATCTAAACTTCTTTAATTGAATCGATTTGGACATCATAGGGTTCATGTAGGAACCAACTGCTTTGCAGATTGTGTAAGGACTTATTGCTGATGTCCTCACCTTAATGACATTTCAAGCTTATCAGTTCAAGGTGTTCGCACTTACCTAGCCCCAAAACATCGTCTCCAGTCCACAACCTGTCACATCATTGTTTACAATTTAACCTTGCACTCAGATCAAGCTACATGCAAGTTTACACATGCCCAGCATGATTCTATGCCTACACTACCTACCTAATTTCCCCATTGTTTAAACTGCTCATGCTCTGCTGCAAGTTCTTGCCCTGAAGTGTTTTGTAACATTGCTGTGTTTCACCCCAGGCTCCAACATCCAATCCTGCTCCTAGTAAAGTCAACAGCAAAGCTCCCATCAATTTAAATGGGAGCAAGATCAGGCTCACTGTTTATCAGCTTGTTCAGTCTGCAAAACACCCAGGTATCTTTGAGATGAAAAGTACCACATAAATATATGATTATCTCCTCTCGCTGTCTTACATATTTTATAGGGCCAATCATTATGTGCCAGATGTGGCACAGGTGTGCACTGGAGGAGAGACTGCAAGAAGATTTTCCTCATCTTTTTATTTATTTATTATTAGTTTAGCACCTCAGAGCTCCAGGCATGGACCTGGACCTCATTGAGCAAGGATGCTGTACAAACACAGAACACAAAGACAGTCTTTCCCTCAAAGAGCTGACAGTCTTAAGTGTAGGACAAGAGACACAAGTAATGGTACAGACACATGGGGAGTACAAGGAATCAAGAGACAATATTGTCTAACTAGACAAGACAGGGTAGAGGAAGAGGGGCAACAAACAAGCCCAGTGAACAATATGAGGGCAGCAAATGTCATGTTGGTTCCACTTTTACTTTGTAGGGTATGTTACTTAGTAGGGGATCAGCTAAATGGAAAGGGAAGGGAAGGGAAGGGGGTGTGGAGGACACAGTAGAAGGGGCAGGCATGGAGTGAGGCTGATTGAAAGTTGTCACCATCTGACAGGTGTTTAGTAATCTAGGTCAGGGGTTCTCAACCTCTTGCTTTCTGAGGCCCCTGCAACATGCTATAAAAAAACTCTACGGCCCGCCTGTGCCACAACAACTCTTCTTCTGCATATAAAATTCAGCACTGGCGTTAGGGGACAGCAAGCAGGGCAATTGCCTGGAGCCCCACGCACCCTGCAAAACTAAGTTGCCCAGGCTTCAGCTTAAGCCCCAGATGGCAGGGCTCAGGGTCCCAGGCTTCAGCCCCACATGACAGGGCTTCGGCTTTCCGCCTTGGGCCCCAGCAAGTCTAACACTGACCCTGCTTGGCGGACCCCCTGAAACCTGCTCGCGGCCCCGCAGGAGGCTCTGGACCCCTGGTTGAGAACCATTGATCTAGGTGACAGGGATTGGTGGTCTCTGTCCGATTCCTAATGGACAGGCAACCACATCACAACTGGCACCGTGCATGAAATCAAGGATCAAATGAAAAGCAACTCAACTACCCTTTCAGTCACTAAACTGGTCACCCCAAAACTGGGCTGTAGAACATTTGGGAAAGGTCAGTGCGGAGGAGAAGCTTTAGATACATTCGAAGAGTCTATTCTTACCTTTGTTTTCCAATATGAAAGAAGAAATTATGCGATCCCAGTCTTCATTTCTCGTATCTAGCAATACTAAGACCAGGTCAAATCTGCTCAACAGCGGACTGCCAAGGGCTATGTTCACAGAGATTGATTCATTAGGGTCATACTGGCCTTTTGGATTTGTTGCTGCCAATATAGTGGTTCTTGTGTTCAGCTTGCACACTAAGCTAAAGACAAAGATGATGTACATCACTATTCCGTGTCATTGGATATAGAAAATAATTTTTGAGTAAAATAAAATAATCATATTTTATGTTTGCATAGCACCATTCATAGAATCATAGAATCGTTGATTTGACACAATTTGTTCTTGACAAATCCATGCTGACTGTTACTTATCTTATTATCTTCTAGGCGTCTGCAAATTGATTGCTTAATCAGGCTTTTCAGGTGTTGAAGTTAAGCTGACTGGTCTGTAATTCCCTGGGTTGTCCTTATTCCCCTTTTTATAGATTGGTACTGTATTTGCCCTTTTCCAGTTCTCTGGAATCTCACCCATCTTCTATGACTTTTCAAAGATAATCGCTAATAGCTCAGATATTTCAATTCAGGGTTAAAAAAAAGAAATATATATATACTGTTCCTATGGCTAAGCATTTTACATATGTTTTTACAGTGAAAAAGGTATTTTCTCCTTGAATCATGTTGTCTTGGCTCCTGTGTTTTTAGTTGCAGTGGGACACTTTTGTCCCAGTAGTCATAGCACAATCCTTCATTAAGGCAACAGAAGAGTTATTCTAAATTTGGTTTATCACCAACCTATTTCCAGTCAGCTCCAGGCTAGCTGCTACCTCATGTCCAGAACCTGAATGTAGGTTAGCGCCAATAATCTTAGCTTTCTGATTTACAGTACACACCACAAGGAAAGAGCATTGGTTCCCAGCCAGTACAAAGAGAGATTAAATGAACAAAGCAACATTTACTTCTCTGTGTAATATTATAATTATTTAAAAATACCAGAGTAAATACAGTCCTTTGTAAAGCAAGTGACTGAAGCTTTGTGTGCTGAGAGCAAAACTGTGTTCTAAGTTCCCATCTACAAACCAAAATCAGCTATATCAGTTAAAACATGGACCCAGTTAAAACATGGATCTATTTAATAGCATAGATTGAACCAAACCATAGCAAGTCCAAGCCATTAGCATGGTTCAAGTACATGGGGAGTTCCCATCCACACTGCTGGAATAGGTCATCAGGACAAGAGGACTTGTAATGGCACACTTTCAGCCTTGCATATTCGTTGTAGGCAACACCTTCATGAGCGGATACTTGGGACACTGGGGATATTGTGTCCTGCTTTATTCGAATTGCTCATATGAAAAAGGTAAATATGGAGAAAAAGTTGAAAACAGATTCAGTATTAGGTCATTGGATTACGTTAAATACCATTCTGAAGAGTTTCAGAGTAACAGCCGTGTTAGTCTGTATTCGCAAAAAGAAAAGGAGTACTTGTGGCACCTTAGAGACTAACCAATTTATTTGAGCATGAGCTTTCGTGAGCTACAGCTCACTTCATCAGATGCATACTGTGGAAACTGCAGAAGACATTATATACACAGAGACCATGAAACAATACCTCCTCCCACCCCACTGTCCTGCTGGTAATAGCTTATCTAAAGTGATCATCAAGGTGGGCCATTTCCAGCACAAATCCAGGTTTTCTCACCCTCCACCCTCCCCCCACACACAAACTCACTCTCCTGCTGGTAATAGCCCATCCAAAGTGACCACTCTCTTTAAAATGTGTATGATAATCAAGGTGGGCCATTTCCAGCACAAATCCAGGTTTTCTCACCCCCCCACCCCCCTCCAAAAACCACACACACAAACTCACTCTCCTGCTGGTAATAGCTCATCCAAAGCAACCACTCTCCCTACAATGTGCATGATAATCAAGGTGGGCCATTTCCAGCATAAATCCAAGTTTAACCAGAACGTTGGGGGGTGGGGGGGGGGGTAGAAAAAAACAAGGGGAAATAGGCTACCTTGCATAATGACTTAGCCACTCCCAGTCTCTATTTAAGCCGAAATTAATAGTATCCAATTTGCAAATGAATTCCAAATTCAGCAGTTTCTCGCTGGAGTCTGGATTTGAATTTTTTTTGTTGTAAGATAGTGACCTTCATGTCTGTGATTGCGTGACCAGAGAGATTGAAGTGTTCTCCGACTGGTTTATGAATGTTATAATTCTTGATATCTGATTTGTGTCCATTTATTCTTTTACGTAGAGATTGTCCAGTTTGACCAATGTACATGGCAGAGGGGCATTGCTGGCACATATCACATTGGTGGATGTGCAGGTGAACGAGCCTCTGATAGTGTGGCTGATGTTATTAGGCCCTTTGATTGTGTCCCCTGAATAGATATGTGGGCACAGTTGGCAATGGGCTTTGTTGCAAGGATAGGTTCCTGGATTAGTGGTTCTGTTGTGTGGTATGTGGTTGTTGGTGAGTATTTGCTTCAGGTTGGGGAGCTGTCTGTAGGCAAGGACTGGCCTGTCTCCCAAGATTTGTGAGAGTGTTGGGTCATCCTTTAGGATAGGTTGTAGATCCTTAATAATGCGTTGGAGGGGTTTTAGTTGGGGGCTGTCGGTGAGGGCTAGTGGCGTTCTATTATTTTCTTTGTTAGGCCTGTCCTGTAGTAGGTGACTTCTGGGAACTCTTCTGGCTCTATCAATCTGTTTCTTCACTTCCGCAGGTGGGTATTGTAGTTGTAAGAATGCTTGATAGAGATCTTGTAGGCGTTTGTCTCTGTCTGAGGGGTTGGAGCAAATGCGGTTGTATCGCAGAGCTTGGCTGTAAACGATGGATCGTGTGGTGTGGTCAGGGTGAAAGCTGGAGGCATGTAGGTAGGAATAGCGGTCAGTAGGTTTCCGGTATAGGGTGGTGTTTATGTGACCATTGTTTATTAGCACTGTAGTGTCCAGGAAGTGGATCTCTTGTGTGGACTGGACCAGGCTGAGGTTGATGGTGGGATGGAGTGTAATTGTTTAGATTGATTGGGCACCCCTCTCCCCAAAAAGCAATAGTGGTGAGCCAGGTTTCCCCTCCGCTCCAGCCCTCCCACAGTTTGGAGCAGAGGGCTGCAGGAGAGGGAGCCCCAGCACACCTTAACTATTAGACGCTGGTGACTTCTACTGGCTTGCTCAAAAAGGAGCAGCCATTGTACCTGGTTGGAGTCGCTCATATTGAATTAAATATGGAAATGAGCCACTCTGTACCCTTGGTTTATGTATTTTGAAAGTTAATTTCACTCTATTCTACTCCGCTCCTAAGTTTTAATGTTCATTATGCTACAGATATTTGCACTGACAACAAACACACAGTTACCTGTGAGAAGTTGTTAGAGGGGACTCTGGAGGTTTTGGCAGCTTGGCAGAAGACCCCAGAAGGCATGGAACATAGTTTGGGATTGTGAGATAAGGGTAGTTAGCTATATGTTTGTGCAGTGAAGTGGTTAACAGTGTTGAAATTTAAGTTCATTGAGTTTCAGAGGGCTAGTTTAAGCAAATGGGGCTGTCTGTTCTTGATTTACAGGTGTTTTTTTGGGGGGGTGGGGTGGGGGGGAGCTTAGAACAATCTCTACCCACTAACCCCCCTTTTTGTCCTGTGACTACAGTGGTGTTAATGGCCACTTTACCTTGAATGGTCCCTTAGAACAAGTGCTAATTACCTATGCTAAACTATCTGTTTAATCTTGTATTTAGCTGTGACGCTCTCAGGACCTTTCCCAGAACTGCTCTGTGTAGCTCAAAAGCTTGTCTCTCCCACCAACAGAAGTTGGTCCAATCAGGGCTGGCTCTACCGTTTTTGCCGCCCCAAGCAGTGAAAAAACCTGCCGCTGCAGATGGCAAAAGGGAGAAGCTGCTGCCGATTTACCGCTGCGGCCGGTGGGACGGAGAAGCCGCCGCCGCATTGCCGCCGCGGCGGAAACACTGCCGCCTCTTTCTAACTGCCGCCCCAAGCACCTGCTTGGAACGCTGGTGCCTGGAGCCGGCCTTGGGTCCAATAGAAGATGCTATCTCACCCAGCTTATCTCACAGATATTTTTCAGTCTGTTTCCAGGCTTAGACAGAAATTAATCATTTTATACTTGATTCACATTTGGAAGGCAACAGTCTGGGCTAGAAACCTAAGGATCTATTCTCTGCTATGTTTGTTACGTTCGCTGTGGGCAGTTGTGTCTGTGTAAGGTTAATGTAAAGTGGGACTTGCCCCTAGTGAACTGTGTCCGCACAACACTTCTGAGGTGATTTTCCCCGTATGCACAGTAGGCAGTTGCAGTTATGCTGAAAAGAACTGTGAGCTGAGCTGTAAACTCCAACATGGGCAAAGGTTAAACCAAAAGGGAGGTGGTTAGCAGAAATCCACAATCAGGACCAAGGCAATATTGTTAGGGATTCAGTAACTCAGAGCAAGTTAGCGCACCAGATGGTGAAGTAGGTTTGTTGGCTTGCTTTTGTAAGTTGAATGAGATCAGTGGCTTACTTGGCAAATTTCTTGTAGCCTTTGTGAAAGAAGCAAGTCTTGAGGAGGGATTTAAATGAGGAAAGGCCATTCAGCATACGGCAATGTGGGAAAAAAACCCTGGGATGGTTGTGGAAGGAACGGATGAATGGGGTCTCAAAGCTGTTGTCGTTGGCTGAGGATGTGGGGCGCAGGAAAAACTAAAAAGAGACAGGGGCAAATAAGGAGGGAAGGACAGAGCATAAAGTGCCTTGTGTGTGTGGCGGGGGGAAGAGCAAATAGCTTGAATTTGATGTGTGTGGAAAAGGGAGAGTCAGTGGAGATACTCAAAATAGGGAGTCAGTTTGAAAGGCCAAGAAGATGTGGATATCAGGATACCAAAGAGGAGGAGATTACAGCAATCAGCACAGGAGACGATTTGGGCCTGGACAAGAGTTGTGTGTGACTGGACAGGAAGAAAAAGTTTGATTTCAGATATAGGTTATGCAGGAAAAAACCAGCAAGATACTGGACACAGTCTAGATGTAAAGGGAAAGGGAGGAATTGAAGACTCCCAGGTTCCAAGCATCAGTGACAGGGGGAATGGTGGTACATTCATCAGTAACAGAGAATGGGAGGAAAGTTTTGGATGAAAGACAGGAGACCATATTATCGGTGCAGGGGCTCTGTGCCTTCATAAACCAGACCATTTGCATGTAAGTACCTAAATGTAGGGTTTAGGAACCTAATTTTAGGTACCCAGGTTTGGGGTTTTTTTTGTTTTGTTTTTTTGCGCATAGTCTGCTGGCACCAGAGTCTACAAAGGAGATCAGTTGGTGCAGTCACCTCAGGTAGCAAGGTCACTTAATTGCAAGGTCATTCTTCAAATTTACCTCCTGCAGCACCCTGCAGTCCTCAGATTTTGAGATAAATGCACTCTTTCAGTATGTCTGCATGTCCTGTCAAACAATGGCATTCCTACATAGCTAAGAACTTACTGCCTCATAAACCAGTTAATGGATTTTAGTTATGTAAATAACTCATTTATGAGTGGGCTCTTTAAGAAGACCTACCTCCTTAACATCAAGTTCTGGCAAGCTAGGATAATAGCAGGACCAGAGGAGGCAGGGACAAAGGTGGCTTAAAACCAGCTTTGTATCCCCCCCCAGGTTGAGGACAGCTATGGGCCAATTCAGTCCCTGGTGTAATTAAGAGCAGCCTCAAGACTGCTCTAACTTACACAGGCAGTCACAACACCCTTGAAGCCTTTCTGCTAGACCAAGATCACTGGCATGCAAACTGCCCTGGGCCCACCTCCTTCCACCCTTGACACATCTGAACTGCAGAGAGGGTGGGATAGAACTGGCTATGCTGGCTCTGTGCCAGCCAGAGATTCTGCTACCTTAGGGAAATCTCCAGCTGTTCTATTAGGGAGGCTGTCTGTCTCCTTTGTGGACAGACTGAGGATTTGGCCAGTAGCTTCACTTGCCACAGAATTAAAAAATCCAAGTTTTCAGAAGCAGCATATACTATTTCCCCTTCACAGGTTAGTGGCCAGTAGTCTCTTTCATTAGATGGGCCACCATATAAAAGCGAGCAGCCTAGGAATTGCTCCCTCTTCTTTTGCTGCTTGACTAATTATTTGCTATTCATGGAGGGAAAAGAAAAATGTGTTTTCAGTCCTGGCTTCTGAACTGCAACTCGCATTTTAAAAATTGCTTCACTCCCCACAGTACCCCGCCCTCCAAAACACTCCTCTTGAAGTGCCCTGTCTATATGCAATGGCCAGATTTTCCAAAGATGATGCAGGGGATCCATAAGTATTTTATTTATATGCATTCACTGGTCCATTGCACCCTCCTTTGACATTCTGACTCATAGTCTAAGAGTATCTTTTAACACAACAATGTATAGTACAGTATGGGAAATATTTAAATTGGTCAGGGGGCAAATCTAGATCTAACATTCATTTTAATATTTTGGAATTCAGGGGAAAGATATTTTGTTATTTCATCACATGTATTTAAATGCCACTTACCCTGCCTTAGCTACACTGATGGTTTGTTGCTCCATTGCTTCATGTATGCTGGTTCTGTCATGTTCCTTGATGCTATTAAACTCATCAATACAACAAAGACCTCCATCTGCAAGCACGAGTGCTCCAGCTTCCAAATTCCATTCTCCAGAATCCTTCACCGCAGTTACCGTCAAACCTGAAGAATATTTATTTCAATTCAATCTTTTTCAAAACTGTGTGCATGCATTTGAGTGAAAGGGAGGGATTAAATATACCAGCTAGTGCCAGGAAGAGAGAATGCAGGCAATGTGCAAGCTTCAACGCATAGCTCTGCTAAAGCACCTCAATTCAGACCTACTGGTATGACATCCCATCTATTAGAGCCCAGGTAATGGTCTGTGGAGCAAAATCTGTCAACCATGCCAAATTTTGAGGTGATGGTTTTATGATATGAACAAATTTACAAAAGGAACTAGGATGAGAGGACTAGCAAACTCAATGATATTAGCAAAGTTATACCAGGAATATGTCTGACCCACTATCCACACTTAAAGCATCTATAAGCATCAAAAGGCCATGCAACAAACTCTGCAAAATAAAAATATTTTAACATATCTTTTAACAGAGACCCACTCCTTAGTTCACGAAACAGAAGTGATGGACTAAACTTTGAACTTGTTCTGACAGAGTTTCCCTTTGATTTTTGGGTTCATTAGAACATAAAATTTAAAGTGAAACCTGAGAGTGGAAATGCATGGGAACTAAAACCAAAGAAAAAGTTCCCCAAAGCATCTCAAATGGAAACTGATGATTGTGACACTGCTGGAATTAAGCCTCACAGCTCTGAGTGCATGAAGAGTTTGAACTGCTGCCTGACCTGTTTCTTGTTTACATATCAAGACTATTCAATTTTCACTTTCTCCAGTGAGTCAGTTTTTTTTCTCGCATATAGTAGTTAGTTCTGAAGAGGAGTTAACCTTAGGACAATGGTACTAGTAGGTATTTATGTAACATGAGGGGATTTGGGGTTGCAGCTCCAACTACTAGGATGGCCAACCATGCTTAAACATCTGCAACTCCCCTTCTCCTGATCTCTCTTCTATCTGTTACCTCTTCTGTCTAGTTCCCCTTGTTCTCCCTCTCCAGCTCTTTTTTCTCCACTCCATCACTGCTTGAATCACAAACGGTCCTATAACCCACACTCCATAACTCCTAAAGATATTATGGAGTGCTAGGGACACATCCAGTCCAAAGATCCTCCTGCTAGGACTGCAATGGGCCCAAGGACCTTAATGGAGCACTGGAACCAGAAATCACAACCTTCTGGCGGGTATACAGTTCTTGTCAGTGCAGTTCTGTACTCCCAATAGTCAGTGAAGAGTCAATGAAAATAGAAATTTCTTACTGACATATTGCATGTTTTTTAGGGAAACTCACTATGATGAACCGTCCTCCCTAGTTCCCTTGGGTTTTAATTCACCGTACTAACTGCAGGACAACGTAGGCAGTACATCACCTTGCTGGTTTAAATAGCAGAATTACAAAAAACAAAATAAATTCTAGCACTGTGATAGATAGGTATAGAACAGGGATGGGCCACATCTGGCCCTCAGCTCCTGCTGGGGAGCAAGGTCAGGGTTTTGCCCCGCTCCAGCCAGGGAGCGGGGTTGAGGGCTTGCCCCGCTCCGCGCAGCTCCCAGAAAGCCGCCGACATGACCCTCTCTGGATGCTACATAGTACGTGGAGGTGTGGCCAGGCGGTTCTGCAGGTGCCGCCCCCAAAGCTCCCATTGGTCGGGAACCTCGGCCAGTGGAAGGGGCAGCGTGCAGAGCCGCCTGGCCATGCCTCGGAGCCAGAGGGGGGACATGTTTCTGGGAGCTGCTTGTGGTAATCGCTGCCCGGAGTCTGCACTCCTGAGCCGCCCCTGCACCCAATCCCCTGCCATAGCCCTGACCCCTCTCCCACCCTCCAAATGCCTTGATCCCAGCCCAGAGCCCTCTCTTGTACCCCACGCCCCTCATCTCCAGCCCCACCCCAGAGCCCGCACCTCCAGCCAGAGCCCTCACCTTCCCCCATGCCCCAACAGCCTGCCCCATCCCTGATCCCCCTCCCGCCCCATGAACCCACTGGTCCAAGCATGGAGCACCCTCCTGCACCCCAAATCCCTCATCCCCAGCCCCACTCCAGAGCCCTCATCCCCCACCCCAACCCAGAGCCCCCTCTTGCACCATGAACTCCTCATTTCTGGCCCCACCCCAGAGCCTGCACCCCCAGCCAGAGCCCTCATCCCCTCCCGCACCCTAACTCCAATTCTGTGAGCATTCATGGCCTACCATACAACTTCCATACCCTCATGTAGCCCTCAGGCCAAAAAGTTTGCCCACCCCTGCCATAGAAAGTACTAGTAAACACTGATCACCTATTCAGGATAGTATAATTTCTTTGTAAATACAGACCAAGATTGCTCCCTGCACTGGAAAAATGTACAGGAGGGAGCCATCTGAGAGGAAAACTCACTGTGACCTCAGGGATCTGCTGAAGACCAAGGGCTTCCACACAGAATCTCTGTGCCCCAGCACTGCCCTCTACAGCTCTGCTGTGGCTCCTTCTCAGCATAGCTCAGGCTTTCCAGGCAGGCAGTAGCCCCCAAAACACTGTCTTACATAGACATTCTAGTACACTCAAAGGCTCAATTCAGAAATTAATACAGCCTGAGCCTGTATTTACTTGTGGGTAGGTTCCCCATAGAGTTGGGAGAGACAAAGCATTTCACCCAAGCCCTGCCCATCTTGTCCCCTCCCCAGCCACAGATCCCTGACCCTGCCAGTTGCTCTCTTCAGAGGCTGGAGATAAGGAGCCTGGTGCCACAGATCTGGGTCACTGCCCCATTCTCCATGGGCAAAGAGTAAGATCTTCATGCAGAAGGCCCCTTCCCCATGGACCTTGATGGAATGTACAAGCCCATTGTACCTCACTTCCTGATTTATGATTTCACCTTAAAACATTTTGATTTTTTTTCTACACATCTAAGTTTGCCATGGTGGTGAGTTGTAGGGAATGAAGGTTGCTTCTGACAGAACATGCTCATGCAATAGCTTTCCTAAAGCTGAGATTTCTTTAGGTACTTAAATGAGGATCAATACTGTTTAAACACTGAGGCTCCAAACCCACAGTGAGCTCTGTGCAGGCTGCCCCCTATGCCCACGGTGGAGCTCATTGTGGGATCAGGGCCTATAATAATTATTCTTCCACATCCTGATAATCTAGCATCCCTTTTACTGAAAAGCCATTTATGGAAAGCATGCCCTCAAACATAACATAAGCTTGAGCCCACAGCCCTTCTTCACCTATTCACTCGTCAAGTTAACAGTGCCCTTGACTTCAATGGCTTTAATTGTATGAGTTCTGGTCTACAGTGGGAATTTACTTTGGTATAGCTACATCTCTCTGGGGTGTGAAAAATCCACACCGCGGAGAGACATGGCTCCTGACCTAACCCCTGGTCTAGACCAGGGCTAGCGAGCCCTACTGCTTCTTGGGGAGGTGGATGGGAGAAGCCCTCCCATCAAGCGTAGGTAGTATCTACACTGAAGCACTACGGTGGTGCAGCTGCACTGCTGCAGCAGTTTAAGAGTTGCCAAGCCCTCAGTAAGGACTACTCATGTCAGGGTTTCATGACTTCAGATGCACCATTGTAAATCAGGAGTAACGCCACTGGGGTTAACAGATTTAAAACTAGCACAAGAAAAAAAAAAATCGGTAACTACATCTTTGTTTTCCTTATGAAATAATTCTATTCAACATCCAGCGCACAGAGACTTTGGATTTGGAAGGAAAAAGAAAGAAAAAAAAAGGGAGGGGGTTAAATAAAGTAAGGGGAAGAAACACAAAAAAAGCCAGCTCGAGCCATCGATGCCCTTGCACACGTTTTGTGGGCTCAGTGCTCCAGCAATGTCAAACGAGCTCGCCCTTCCTTCTTCCATTCCTCCCAGAGTCAGTCATGCCACTTTGTTCTAAGCCTTTCCCCTACTCTGGGCCAGCAGGTGGAGCAGCAGCTGATATTTTCAAGCCCGTTCAGAGCAAAGGAGCCCATCTTGTTCTTTCAGGAAGCTTCAGGAGGAGGGTCATAGCTCAGTGTGCAGCCAATCAGCGCCAGGGCTGCCAGTTAACAGAGCAGAATGGGCTGTAGTTTAGTGAAATAGGAAAGCTGCAAAACAGTGTGGAGTGTTCCTGGTGTAAATAAAAGAAAAAAAAAAAGTTTCTCAAGTCATAGCTCTACAAGCTTGATCAAGTACTAGCCCTGGAGTTTGTGCTTCACAGAAAAATAACACATTGGACTTTATTGTGCTGCATTAACACCCTCTTCCTATTGTTTGTATTTTTTTCAAAATATGGCAAAGGTTCAGGTGAACAATGTAGTGGTGTTGGATAATCCTTCTCCTTTCTACAATCCTTTTCAATTCGAAATCACGTTTGAGTGCATAGAGGATCTGTCTGAAGGTGAGTAGATTTTTTCCCAGTACGGATTTTATAACCCAGGACTACTGGTTTCTGGTTTTAAAAGGTTTAAACTTTGCAAAGGCCTGCTTCTACTATTTAACAGTTTCTCCTTCTCTGCCTCGGTGTGACTAGAGGCAGATGTGCTGGCAGGCATCTAAACGCTGTGTAGCAATGCTCTGTCTGAGGCTGGCGCGTTTAGGTTGAAAGGCAAGGGAAAGTTGATGATTGTGTCCTCTGCTGCAGAGTTGAGTGCTGCTGTATTTCGGCTCCAAACGCTGCATTTTGTAACGTAAGCTTAAGTTGCCAGGAACTTGTTTGAGTGGTGGTGGCCATGTTGCCAGCTTTGTGTGTGTGTGGATGTGTGTGTGTGGAGGGGGGGTGTACGAGGGGTTAACGAGCACATCTCAGCATGCATCCCTTTAGCTGAGGTGAACTGTTGCTGAGCAGAGCAACGCGATATGCTGCTGAAACGTTACACTAAGTGAGGAAAAACACATCCCAGGAAATATTTTCATTGTCTTGACATTCGATTTGAATTTTTTTTTGGGGGGGAAAATCTTTCGGGGGGCGGCGGGAGGGTTGCTTAAAGTAGAGATTCAAAGGTAGCTGCAACACTTAGTATTTTACAAAATGTCTGAAAATAATCAAAGTAGCCGACTGGATCCCTTTACAGATTTAGTAGTATTGTGGGTACTAAGCCCCCCGGAGAGGGAGGGTGGGGGAAGGAAATAATATTTTTAGAACTCACTTGAAAGTTGCTGTTGGCGGCCGGGGGGGTCCAGGTGTACCATGCTATGTCCTGCCAGCTGGGGATCTCCGGTTCAGTCTTGACACCTAGTCTTTTGCTCCCCAGCCTATACAGAGCGGGGTGCACTGTGCAGGGAGTGAGGTCGGCAATGTACCCACCCACTGCCGGGTATAGAGGGTGGACTAGGCATTTAACCTCTTGCATCGCTCAGCAGCGACTCCTCCAGTGCTGGTTACTCTCACCAGATACTACAGCATTCTGCAGGAATCGTCCAGAAGGGTTCACAGCAGTGACCCCACCGTGTACTGGGCCAGTGCTGCAAGTTAATAAACAGGATTTTTACAGCAGAAAGCAAAGTCTGTTTCTTTTCTGGCCAGAGGAGCCCTCTGGGATCACTGGTCTCACTACTGTGGACTGGGAACGGGCTTCCTTTGGCTTCCCTCAGGAGCACTGGCACAACAGGTGAATGAAGCAAGCTATTAGTGACCAGTCTGAGAGTTACTTAAGTGTTGGAGAGAGGAGTGGGAGTGCCTGTGGCCACAACTGATTTGCAGCTTGCACTTGCTGTGCCCCCGTGAAGACGACAGATCCAATAGGTGCTAGTCACCCCACCACTGTCGCTGGCATCTGATATATGGGGATCCCAACATTTAAGGGGTAGGGGGAAATGAACATACTTATTTTTGTTTTAATTTTATGGGGGACTAAACAGTTCAAAGCTTTGGAAATGAGATAATATGGAGTGTTTTGTACCTTTGTGTCACCAGTTCAAATCCAGCCCAGATCCGTAACTTTCAGTCACTGCTATTTTACTATGTGTTGGTGGCTTACACAAAATGCATTTGGTCTAATGATCATACTTGCTGGTACTCTCCGTAGAGGCCCTGACTACACTCAAGATTTTCTTTAAATTCTCTAACTGTTGCTCTAGCATTATTGCAGCTCACCAGTTTTCTCAGTGGTAGAAGTAAAAAGAAAAGGAGTACTAGTGGCACCTTAGAGACTAACCAATTTATTTGAGCATAAGATTTCGTGAGCTACACGAAAGCTTATGCTCAAATAAATTGGTTAGTCTCTAAGGTGCCACTAGTACTCCTGTTCTTTTTGCGAATACAGACTAACACGGCTGCTACTCTGAAACCAGTGGTAGAAGTGTTAGTTTAGGCCAGCTGCCATTGTTTGTACAGGTATGTGGGAAACACCTGTGCTGAGGTGGTGAGAAATTTTTTAAAGATTTCTCTAGTGTAAACAAGGCATCTATGCCATGGTGCTACTCTTTCAGACTACTTGGATGCTACAGCTGGTGCAGAATGCAGCAGCCTGTTTAATTGGTGGTGCTCCAGACAAGACACAGATTACACCAGTGCTGCAAAGACTTCAACCCTCCCTTCCTATCTGTGTGCATCACACTCAACACTACATGGATTTAAATGAAAGTTGGGCCAGGTTGATTAGTGGCTAAACGAGCAGAAATAAAGATGGCTTACTTCAATTTTTTTTGCATTATTATCCCTGTTTTCAACTGAGAATGAGAAGTGCAGGTATAGCTTAACCACCACTCACTGTGTGTCCACCTCCACATGGCCACAGATATTGTGATCTTTCATATTAGTCAGCAGTTCTCAAACTGTGGGTCAGGACCCCTAATAGGGTCGCCAGGGTCAGCATTAGACTTGCAGGGAGCCAGGGCTGAAGGCCAAGTTTCACCCTCACCCAGGGCAGTGGGGCTTGGGCTGTGGCCCCCTCTCCCCTGACCCGGGGTGGCAGGGTTTGGGCTCTGGCCCCTGCTCTGCCCACCCAGGGTGACGGGGTTTTGGCTCCGCCCCTCCCCCTGGGGTCATGTAGTAAATTTGTTGTCAGAAGGCGGTCACAGTGCAATGAAATTTGAGAATCCTTGATATAAGTCATTAAAATTCTTATTATTACAGATAATCTTCTTTTCTTCATACATTTTATGAAGAAAGGTGTATCCTTGCTTTAATTTTCAAACTCTAATGTCTTGATCATTCACTGTATTTTTTTCCTCTCCAAATCAGACCAATCCCTTGCCAATTAAATTTTTTAATTTCATCTATTTCGTCAAAACTATTTTAAAAGTTACTTGTTTAGGACTGTGTGCCCATCAGTAGGATGTGATAGTTATCTTTTTAGCATATAATTTATGAAGTAGCTTTTACTCCCTCTGGCCCCTCCACCCCCATATTATTCCTAGTCTGAGATGTTAAACTATCAGTACAGAATGACTTATACAGTGCTTTGGAACAGTGGCTTATAATGGATGTGCTATGAACTTTCCTGGCCTACACAATACTCCTCAATTATGTATGGCATATTTACATAGGAATTGCCGTAGTGGATCTGACCATTTGCCTGTCTAGTCTGATATCTTGTCTTGGCAGTACCCAATACCAGGTACTTCAAAGGTAGGCAAATAATTCCCATCCAGCACCTGGAAAATTACGCTGTGCTATACAAGGGGAGAGAAATGCCTTCCTGAATCCTACGAGTAATGCCATATAAAAAATAAACATACAAAAAAAGCTGTGTTAAATGATGAAAAATAGTGACTCGAATCATAAAGCAGCAAAGTTGTGTTACAATGTTGCATTTTCTTCCTTACTTAGGGCTAGTCTACACTGGCAGCGCTTTAAAGTGGCTTCTGTGGTCGTGGCTGCCAGCACTTGGGCACTGTCTACACAGGCGCTTTACAGCGCTGAAACGTGCTGCGTTCAGGGGGGTGTTTTTTTCACACACCCTGAACGAGAAAGTTGCAGTGCTGTAAATTCCCAGTGTAGACAAGCCCTTAGGCTCCTATCATAGAATATCAGGGTTGGAAGGGACCTCAGGAGGTCATCTAGTCCAACCCCCTGCTCAAAGCATGACCAATCCCCAATTTAAATCATCCCAGCCAGGGCTTTGTCAAGCCTGACCTTAAAAACTTCTAAGGAAGGAGATTCTACTACCTCCCTAGGCACCTTCCTGCATCAGGAATGCCTAGCATAGACTCCTGTTTGCACCAGTGCAGTGTGTATTGTTGAAGACTATGGAATAGCACAGGAGTATGCGCTAATGATGGTATATGCATGATCAGGGCATTGTTCCATACTGAAAGACAAGATGAAAATGTGTCACACTAGGTTTTTTTTTTTTTCAAGGCACTCTTTTGAAACAGATTTTCAAATAAGTTCCAATTTAAAAAAAGTAAATCATCACAAATGGCATCTTTCAAGAAGAAAAAACCCATCAGTGACCTTTTATTGTCTGTTTAAAATGCAAGAATTCTGGCAGGTTAGTTCTGCCATGTGTGTGTTTTAACCAGAAAGAAAAAGTTAAAAATAAGCAGAAGTAAGAGCTAATGGATGGTAGTTGATAGTTTCAGTTTTTAAACAGGGAGTGGGGGCAGAGAGTAAGCACAGCAATACAAATGGGCCAGGAAACCTATGAACTGTTAGTATTATTTGGTTTCTTTAAATTGTATTATGAAACAATAAAATACATTAGATTTTACATAAAATGGTTATAAATTCTAGCTCAAGATTCAGTTACATCCAAACACCAAAACCTTTACTGAGAGTATTCAGTAATCACAATATAAATGTTGTGTGGGTTTGTGTCATGGCTACCTCCTGTAAATGAGCTCTTCACTTTCTACACATCACTATTCCCTGCTGTCACTATGTCCAGTGTCCCTCTCTCTCCATCTATGAGAAGCCTGTGTCCAAAAATGTCATGGTCCTGTCATGGTCCTTTCCTGGGGGCATACCATTTCTGAATAATGTTGGCAGCAAAGGCTTAGAAAGCTCATGTCGAGTTGTATTGGTATAACTAAAGTGGTATAATTATGCTAGTAAATTTCCCCTTGTAGACAAGCCTTTAGTCTTTATGGACCAGCAGCTATGGAGGCAGTTTTGGACTGAAGTCCTAAATAAGCAAGACCTGAGACCCTCAGCTGGAGCTATGGACTGACTTGTTCAAAGAGAGACAATTAAATTATGTGCAAGTTGTGGGCATTTTTTAAAATGTTGTTTTTGTTTTAATGTAGATTTGGAATGGAAAATAATTTATGTGGGTTCAGCAGAAAGTGAGGAGTATGATCAAGTTTTAGACTCCGTTTTAGTAGGACCTGTTCCTGCAGGAAGGCACATGTTTGTGTTTCAGGTAAGTTTATTATTTTCAATATTTCTAAAACAATTGAGTTAATTTGATGTTTAAAGGGGACAGCCTAAAGCAAAGCAGCATTTCAATAATATATTTTTTTCCTAGCACACACCGTTTTGTGTCAACTCCTTAAATCTACTGTTCCTGACTTTAAGGCCTTGTCTGCATGAGCCCTTGATTTTCCTGAAATGTCCTACTGCTACAACTCCACTTGTGGTATCAGTGAGGGAATGGGAGGAGGGGACTAGTGTAGACAGGGCAAAGTTAGACAACACAGTAGTTTAAAATGCCAGTTAGCTGGTCTATGATAGCACTTCCCAACATTTGTACCACTCGTGAGGTTGTGGTGGGGATAGCAATTGTGGGAAACTTTGGGTATAAAAGGTTAGTCTACGCCCCTTCTCCCAGTGACCAGCTCATGGTAAAACTCAACAGGACAGCCATCTATTTATCTTTGTTCAGCAACACAATATTGCATTGTGATGTCTGGATCTTCATGCCATGGTGCAACACAATGTCCCAAGTCCTGAAATAAGTTTGGGATTCTCAATGTAGCATTGAAGCACGTCAGGGAGACACATGAAGATTAGGATTCACCCACAAATTTTCAGATGTTTGGAAATCCTAAGAGCTACCAACTGACAAAGCCAAAGCGTTACAAATAAGGCAGTACCTAAGGGAAAATGGGGAGAGAATGGCAGTGAGGTAGCTTAATGCACTGGTCTGGTTTCAGTCTCACTTGAATTCCCAGTGGTGCTTTCTCCATATCACAAAACCATGACTCAGACCTGGTCTACACCTAAAACTTAGGGCTGATTTACACCTAAAACTTAGGTCAACCTATCTGTGTCGTTCAGGGGTGTGAAAAATTCACACATCCCTGAGAGACATTGTTAAGCCGACCTAAGCCTCAGAGACACAGCTAGGTTGACTGAAGAATTCTTCCATTGACCTAGCTATTGCCTCTTGAGGAGGTGGATTGACTATAGTGACGGAAAACAAGTGACTACACTACAGTAGCACAACTGTAGGTATGCTACTGTAGTGCTTGTAGTGTAGACATAGCCTCAGTTCAGCACAACCTCTTTTTATCCAGTGCTAGCCTCGTCCGGTAAAACGGGACTAAAATGCACTGGCAGAAGTGTCAGACTAAAACCAAAATTAGCTCCTTCTGGAAGAACTGTACTTCCACTCCCACATGAGAACTGCACTTTGCTGTGATTTTATGGCAAAGACACACTGGAGTTCACACATATAACTAAAGAAAATAACTGAAGACATGAATGAGCTTCTATCTTTCTGACAGTTTATACAATTGTTTTAAGGGTGGTGTCATGGTGTGTGTAGAAAATGTCTAAGGCATCTTGAATAAGCATGTAAATCCCAATTATTCGAATGCTTCAGAGCACATCTGAAACTTTCGGATAAAGGAAAACTTTATTTTACAGGGTAGGTCAAAAGCACAGCAATAACAGCAGGAAGGTGGTACATTTAGCAGCCTTCTATATACAGATCATTCTTTATGCACTTCCCTATTAATTAGGTTTCAATAATGGGGCTATTTTCTCCCCACTACAAATAAAGCAGATGTATGATAAATTACTTCTCTTATTAGAATTTCTTCCTCTATCAGGTTTTAACCCTTTAGTCATAACTTACTATGTAAATTGACAGAAGTGGTCTGTAGCCTTCTGATGCCCTTGGAAACAGGTTGCAGTGTGGTACAATGCTCAAAAAGATGAGCTGGCATTTATGCCTCTGCGTTTTTAAAGATACATTAGTTTGGGTGACGATTTTTAAAACTAAAAATTACAATTAATATTTTTTAAGTTATAAATGTTGCTGGTGGTAGAGAGAGATAGGAGGAAGAGCTGATGTTGGTTATCTAAAGAGGCACATTTTGGTCATGTTATACAGGTAACCCTGATTGTCCAAACTTCACTTGTCCCCCAGATATGAAATTTACACAGGAAGGAATCATTTATCATGTTTCAACTATGAATATTTATCTTATCTCAGCCAAACTAGGAGTTAAGCATAGAGAACATTGGTTATATTGGAATATATCCTGTGCAAGATTCTGTACAAGCTCTCCTGTAACACAGTGAAGTTCTCCTACCTTTTTCTTTAGGAAAGTACCTGCAGCCCAAAGTATATTAAACTTTGATCATCAAATTTCATAAGAGGGCCTGGGCCTGGTTAATAATTAAATGGGAGATCACCAAGCATAGGTGGCAACTCCATGGGTGCTCCAGCCCTGGTGCACCCATGGAAAAAAAATGGGCGCTCAGCACCGACCGGCAGCCCCCCCAATCAGCTCCCTCTTCCCCCAGTACCTGCTACCTGCCAGCTGCCCCGCCAGTCAGCACCTCCCCTTTCCCCCCAGTGCCTCCCATGATCAGCTGTTCCGTGGCGTACAAGAGGCACTAGCGGGGAGGAGCGAGAACGTTCGGGGGAGGGGGTGGATCAGGGCGGGAAGAGGCAGATCAGGGATGGGGCTTTGGGGGAAGGGGTGGAGTGGGGGTGGGGGCCAGGGAGGAGCCCAGTGGAGCATCTCCCCACCCTGCCCTGCACATTAGAAAGTCAACATCTCTGCCGCCAGGAACAAAGCAGGGCACTGCAGGAAGTCATGCTGATGATTCAATAGGCAGTATTTTCTTCCCTCTGAGTCAGTAACTGAACCAACGCCCCAGCATAAGATGCTGTGTTGCTGAAGGTGCAATCTTTTGATACGATGTAAAATCAAAGTTCTGAACACCTGTGGACATTAAAGATCTCTCAGCACTTTCTGTACAAAAGTGTGACTTGGTGGTGCTGTTTAGACTAGGAAAATTAGGTGAGTTTGGCAAACATCTAAATAGTTTACATATGTTGACTAAAAGAAAAGGAGTACTTGTGGCACCTTAGAGACTAACCAATTTATTTGAGCATAAGCTGTAGCTCATGAAAGCTTATGCTCAAATAAATTGGTTAGTCTCTAAGGTGCCACAAGTACTCCTTTTCTTTTTGCAAATACAGACTAACACGGTTGTTACTCTGAAACCTGTCAATCTGTTGACTAACACATTGTTAAACAATGCTTTGTACCTAGTATAGATGAAGACAGTGGCATTTAAAATTAAAAAGATGTTAACTGGTTGTGGTTACTAGTAAGGGACAAGCTAACGACCATGACCAGATAACATATTTTAAAGGTCACTAGTCTTTGTCTATGCCAGGTGCGAAGTGGCTTTAAAAATGTGTTAATGCACATTAACCAACACTGAGAGAACACACAACATGTGACAGATGTTTTGGGTCGCATCACTTAATGCACTACTGGAAGGCACTAAGATACTGCGGTGATGAGTGCTATATAAGAACCCATATAGAATGCAACAGACTAGAACACAGATTCATAGATATTAACGTCAGAAGGGACTATTATGATCCGACCTCCTGCACAATGCAGGCCACAGAATCTCACCCACCCACTCCTGCAAAAAACCTCTCACCTATCTCTGAGCTACTGAAGTCCTCAAATCATGGTTTAAAAACTTCAAATGTTTGCTGAATGCTTCGTTCTCCTAGTTTAGATGGGTCCATGCCTTTCTATAACACTATTTGCTTAATTAAATTCTGCCTATTTAAATGCTCCCTGCAGTTTCAAGGCATTATTTTCACACTCTGTATAAATCTGTTGTTGTGCATCAATGGAGTTGCTAAATCTCTCCCCAGAAGCCTCTGCATTTCATTGGCAGGTGAAGAAGCAATTATTGTATGTGCACGAGTATGTATATTTTCATATAGGGCCAAATTTTCTGGTAGCATAACTGTAGTAAGTGGAGTTAAGCCAGAACCTCCAGTGACGTGGATTCCACAAACTCCCTTGGATGCCTATTCCAGCTCTCAACTATCCTCATGGTTAGAAAGTTTTTCCTAATATCTAACCTAAATCTCCCTTACTGCAGATTAAGCCCATTACTTCTTGTCCCACCTTCAATGTCAGTGGACAGGAAGAACAATTGATTACCATCCTCTTTATAACAGCTTTGAACATACTTGAAGACTGTTCTCAGGTCTCCGCTCAGTCGTCTCTTCCCAAGACTAAAATGCCCAGCTTTTTAACCTTTCCCCCTAGGTCAGGTTTTCTAAACCTTTTATCATTTTTGTTGCTCTCCTCCGGACGTTCTCAAATTTGTCCATGTCTTTCTGTGTGGTGCCAGGGCCTGGAGACAGTACACTAGCTGAGGCCTTTCCAATGCCAAGTACAATGGGAGAGTTACCTCCCATGTCTTACATATGACACTCTTGTTCGTATAGCCTGGAATGATATATGCCTTTTTCACAACTGCATCATGTTGTTGGCTCATATTCCACTGTAACCCCCAGATCCTTTTCAGTAGCACTACTGCGTAGCTGGTTATTCCTCATTTCGTAGTTGTGCATTTGATTTTTCCTCCCTAAGAATAGAACTTTGCACTTGTCTTTACCGAATTGCATCTTACTGATTTCAGACCAACTCTCCATTTTTAAGGTCGTTTTGAATTCTAATCCTGCCCTCCCAAGTGCTAGCAGCCCTTCCCTCATTGATTTCATCTGCAGATTTTGAAGCATACTCTCCATTCCATTCTCAGTCATTTTTAAAAATATTGAACAGTACTGGACCCAGGACAGACGCCTATCATACTACACTAGATGTGTCCTTTCATTTGGACATCAAACCATTGATAACTAGTCTTTCAACCAGTTGTGCACCCACCTTATAGTAGTTTCATCTAGACCACATTTTCCTAGTTTGCTTATGAGATTATCATGTAGGACTGACTGTGTCAAAAGCCTTACTAAAATCAAGATCTATCACATCTACTTCTTCCCTCTGATCCACTAGGCCAGTAATCCTGTGAAAGAAAGAAATTAGGTTGGTTTGTCATGATTTGTTCCTGACAAATCCATGTTGGCTATTGCTAATTACCCTGTTGTCCTCTAGGTGCTTACAAATTGATTAATATTTTTGTTCCAATATCTTTCCAAGTAGCTAAGTTAGGTTGACTGGTCTATAATTCCTGGGTCCTCTTTGTTCCCCTTTTTAAAGATAGGTGCTATATTTTCCCTTCTCCAGTCCTCTGCAACCTCACCTGTCCTCCATGAGTTCTTCAAGATAAGAACTAGCAGTTCTGGTATTGCTTCAGACAGTTCCTTAAGTGCTGTGGAATGAATTTCATCAGGTCTTGTCCACTTGAGTATATCTAACGCATCTGAATATTCCTTAACCTGTTCTTTCCCTATTCTGGCTTGTGTTCCTGCCCCCTTCTTGTTAATAATAATTGTGTAAAGTATCTGGTCACCATTAATCTTTTTAGTGAAGACGGACTTAAAACAGGCATTATACACCTCAACGTTCTTGATATGATCTGTTAGCTCTCCTTCCCAGCTAAGTAGTAGACCTACATGTTCCTTCATCTTTCTCTTGCTCCTTTTGTATTTATAATTTTTTCTTACTGCCTTTTATTTCCCTTGCTAGGTGTAACTCATTTTGTGTCATAGCCTTTCAATTTACTGCCTGGCTGCCTTGGTCCCTGCCTGATTTTGGATAATACTGCATGGCTATCCCCACCACACTGGTCCCCAAGGGGTGTAACATCTCTTCCTTCTGCTCAGTAGCCACAGATCCTAGTTAAGGTGTCTAGGTTGGTTTATGGATACTTGTAGAATCAAGGAAACAGGAGCCAATGACATATAATCAAGCAGCTCAACAGGCCACAGTACTATACTAGCATGTATAATAAAATATTAGAAATATGATTGGCTGTAACTTTCCCAGCAATAGTGAAGTGCTTAATTGCTGCTTTTGAATTTTTTAAAATTTGTAAATATGAAGCAGTTTAAGCAATGATCCCTTGAAGAAACATGCATTGTTACAAGTCCTAGGTCTAGGGTGAAACAAAAAAATTCAACAATAAATTACAGCCAAAAAGCATTTCAGAAGATTGGGGTTGAGCCCCATTTTATGATGCACATTTTTTTATTAACAACTAGACTGCCACTGCTAGATCATTTAGAAAGATTAATGCATATTAATTAGGCCCGAGTTACTCGTTGAAAATGCGTCAGAAATTCTCTCCAAGTGAAGAGAGAGTTGCACTTAACAACACACACTGTAACAAATTTAGTTATGGGGAGGGAGGCAAATAGGGTTGCCAACTTTGTAATATTTAAAAACCGGACACTCCAGCAAGAGTGCCGGAACCTCCCCTGGTCTGCACCTTCTCCCCAAGGCCCCTGCCTCACCTCTTCTTCCGAGGTCCTGCCATCTGTTTGCTCCCCTTTCTCCCTCTCCCCCGTTGCTCGCTGCTCTTCCCCTTTTCCGCCCGCCTGGGTCAGGAGAATCTTTCCTGCGGAGCTGGGGCCAGGAGCTGCAGCTGCCCAATGCAGGTAGGAGGTGGCCCTGGATGAGTGGGGGGCTGAAGTTGGTGATGAACCGGCACCTCCGCACCTCCCCCCATACAATAACTAGACTTTAGGTGTTTGGTCAGTAGATCTGACCAGACACTATCAGGTCCCCTTTTCGACCGGACTTTCCAGTTGAAAACCGGACACTTAGACACCCTAAAGGCAAAAGACATACTGGTTCCTTCTCTCATTAGCCTGTGGAATAGCTCAAACCTCACTGCAATTCAGTCCCCTCTTCTTGCTGAAGTATGATTTTCAGTTTTTCCTTACCAGATTAATCTATCAGCTATAAAAACATATGCACCCCAATGTAACCTCACAGACCTCATGAAAAATAAACCAGCAAGGATAATCTTTCAAGGTTGGGGTGGAGAACAGCGGCACAGCAGGGTTTGAGGGATATTAGTGCACCTGCCCGAACTACAGATTATTTGGTAACTGGTCAAAAAAAAACCATTTAAGACGCAAAAGCTGACTATTCATATAGGTTTCAGAAGCAACAAAAAACAAACAAACCCTGGAGACTGAATTGCTATGTATCTCTAGAGAGTAGTGCCCTAAATCCAAGGCTGCAATTACTGAGAGAGCAGTGTAGATGTGCTTGCACTCTATCTCCCAATTATGCATGAATCATCAATTTAAAATTTGTGCACAGCCATTGCTTAATCCACATGATGGATGTGACATACAACCCTACGGCCCCCTGCTAGATCTCCATATGGTATACAATTGGAGATGAGGTAGATCAATCTGTATTGTTTCAATAACCTTTTCCTTTTACATTTTAGGCTGACGCTCCTAATCCAGGACTTATTCCAGATGCAGATGCAGTTGGTGTAACAGTTGTGTTAATTACATGCACTTACCGAGGCCAAGAATTTATTCGAGTCGGCTATTATGTAAACAATGAATATACTGAAACAGAATTGAGAGAGAATCCTCCAGTAAAACCAGACTTTTCTAAGGTAAGGAATGTTCTTATTCTGGTCATGTATCCAAAGAAGGTTTAACATAATAGGCTTTCTTTCTTAAAAAACAAAACCAAACAATTCCTTAAGCCAGTGATACTCGGACCTCAGTGGTTCAGGAACCAAATTAGCGATCAGCATTACCCCAAAGAGCCACAGTATTGTGAATTCATCATTTCATTTACTATAGTACTATATATTTGTATTTAAACAGTATGCTGGGGAAATATTTAATTTATATATATAATTCTCACAGCAAAATGACTGACCAACTATTATTATTTTATCAACTACAATTGGTTAATAACATCGCAAAAGCATCCCGATAGGTTAATAATTAAATCACAGTATTTTAATATCATGTGCTGCAATGACCAACAGAAGACACATTAAAGAACCACTTGCGGCTTGTGAGCCTCAGTCTGAGTATCACTGTCTTTAGCCATACAAAACTAGCCATCAAATCAAGCAAAAATAAGACTTAGAAAACAAATGTAAGGTGACACATAGTTATCATAGTTTTGAAGGGGATTGGGATACAGGGTCTTTCATCCAGAATCCTTCCCAGATCAGTAGTGATCGGAAGCTATTGCCATCTTACATGGATTATGTGAAAGGAGTTGTTGGTCTCTTTCCACTTCCTAATGGACAAATATCCATATCACAAATATCATAATTGATATTCATATTAACAAAAACTGGAAATGGGCCAAATTTGGGCTGTGGAGACTGTCCTGATTAGAGTTGGTTGAATAATCACACGTAGTTGATAAGTCACATATTTGACTTAAAAAAATCAAAACACAAAATCTAAACTAAGAACATGAGCTTAAAAAAAGTGCCTGTTTTTTGTCAAACTAAACCAGGACTAGCATTAAAATGACTTGTCAAATAAGAATTATTTGGAACACAGCACCGCACAGAGGGAGGGCATTGGCACATGTCTGTTCACCTGTGAAGTGTTCCACATAGGCAGACCCCCGTGGAAGTCATTGGGGTTCTATGAGGGCACAGTGGTCTGCCTCCATGGAACACCTTGTCAGGGTCAGGGCCTTTATTTGCATGGAAATTTAAGGAAGTAATATATATAAACTGATGTTAAAAGGCTAATGGGAGAGGGTAATGAGGTAAAAGTGTAACAACATCCTATCATTTACCTATAATAGGAAACAATCTGAAGAGTGGACCAGAATAATACCTGTATTGCAATAATTAGGCCAGAGAAAAGCCATGCATTCCCAAAAAATGATACCCGATATAACTACACTTAAATTGTGGATCACTAAAAGACACTTAAGGCCATGATTTTCAGAAGTGACCAGTGATTTGGTGTGCCTACCCTGAGACACCCTACGGGGGTCTAATTTTCAGGGATCAGGTGTATAGCAGTTCCTGAAAATCAGGCCACTTGAAGGGGCCTCGAGTTGGTCACCCAAAGTTGCTATTAACTTTTGAAAAGCTTTACCTTAAATCTACAATATGTTCCTCTCTTTCTCCCATTTTTTATTTTTGCCTTTATAATCATTTCCTTTTATGCCATTTTTTATGGTGTAAATGCTAAAGTTCTGGCCTCTGAATATCCAAGTTTCTTCACAAGTACTTGAACTAAAACAAAACAAAAAAACCCTCAACTACTACTATAATCTAGTATCATTTGTTTATGCAAAGTTAACTCTGCTTTTAACAAAGAAGCAGCAAACTTCTTTTGAACTATTTTCACTCACCAATACCCCAAGAGGTTCTTAATTTTATCTAGCAATTTTGGTGGCAGGGCAAACTATGAAAGTGCAGAATCCTTGGCTAAATTAGAATTCTTCTGTGCAGAATTTAGACATTTAGTTTGAGTTGAAGATGCATTGGTTAAAAACATATTATAATTGAAGGGGAACTAAGCAGATCAGGTTTGAAAATAAAAGGCTGTCAATTTGGGTAAGAGGAATTACTCAATGACCGTTTTTTCTTTAGAGAAAAAGGTCAGTTTCTAGCCCCGGGACAGAGTTTTCCCATGACTAGTTTAATAATTAATTGATTGTACTGTGATCCATATGCAGTGACTTCGAGGAATGGTGTAGATTGCTGCCTTCTATTTGGCAAGAGTGTGTGTGTGCAAGAATCAGAGCCACAGAACTCACACTGCTAAGGAAGCTAAGCTTTCACGATGAGGGCAGATGGTTCTGCAACATGGGAGATTCTGGTGTCTTAAACCCTGCTGTAATATGCACATTTTCAATAGTTAACAACAAACTTTCCAAAGTATCTTAATTAAAAAGTAGAAAGGAGGCAGTGAAAAATGAATCCATTTTTTGGCTATATCCATACACACATACCTGTCATCTTGTCAAAAGAAAAATAAGGGTCAACAATACTATCTAAATGGGGCCAGTTCACCTTCTTGTTCCAAAGCTAAGTAAGTTTACAGATTTTTTTTTAATAGGAATTAAATTAAATACAATTAAGTCAAGATCAAAATGTGATCTAAAGCACACTTATGGAAAAAAAAACTCCGAGTAGTGTTACTAACATGAGGAAGGATTGCAGGATCAGACAAGAACAAAGACACTGGATGTAATTAGAGCAAATAAACTGTATTACCTGTACTACTTTGTACACTGTATATAATCAGTCAGTTTGTGTAATTCACTGCTGCAGGTTAGTGTCTCAGACTGTGACTAGAATTTTTTTTTTTTTTTTTTTTTTACCGTGACTGGATAATTTAATTATGTGCTGAACATTTGTATACATGCAAGCTAAGATAAACACACTGAAATCTCATGTTTAGGGTGGGATGTTAAGAAGGAAATCTACCCCCTTCAGGTGAGCATGGCACATTTAGCTAGGTGCAAGATGAGGGCTCTGTCATCCTCTGAAGCGAGTTTGGCCACTGAGGCAGGATATTGGACTAGATGGATTGATTCTGTATGGTAAACATCTGTTCCTGATACATAAGCAGCATCTGTAGATTAAAGTTCAAGTGCCATAAATTCGTAGAGATTAGTTATGTTTGTACAAATTTATACAGAAATCTTGCATGCACACACGACTAATATACTTTCTCCTCCTCCAGCTACAAAGGAATATTTTGGCATCTAACCCCAGAGTCACAAGATTCCACATTAACTGGGAGGACAACACTGAAAAACTGGAAGATGCAGAGAGCAGTAACCCAAATCTACAGTCACTTCTTTCTACAGATGCACTACCTTCAGCATCAAAGGGGTGGTCAACATCAGAAAATTCATTAAATGTCATGTTAGAATCTCATATGGACTGCATGTGACTACCATCGTTTTGATACTGTACATGTGTTAAGCTGTAAAAACAACCAGAACTATTTGCCTGAAATTCCTTAAGTACATAGTCAACAAACAACGTGAAGAAGTTGTTTTAAAACATCCTGTAGAAAGTTTATAAGAAAAAAACAGTATTTGAGCAAATTGTGGAATATAAATACAACTATTTTTAAGTAGTTTTTTTTCTCTAATGTGTTATTTTATTTGCTCTAAACTTAATCTGATTAAAGCATATGTGTTATTTTTCTCTTTCTCTGTAAATACAATTAAAAACCTAAAGAACAGAAAGTTAAAAATATTTAAGAACAGATGGAAGAGTGACGACTTGGGCTCATCCCTAATATCAATAATGCTGAATACTATTTCATTGCCCTTTAATAATAGGTTAGGAACAAAGCTGTCTTTTTTGATAACTTTTTCCCCCCTTTCTTTGCATTTTATCTCTAAAAAATAATCCTAAAATGTTCTCTACTGTGAAAACAGATAGCACAGTATAATTTTAGGTGCAAACGTCTATGCCTTTCAAAGCACATACTTGTTACTTAGAGCATGCAATTTGAGATCTGCCATCTGCTATCTGGGATTTTAGGACTTGATTTTTTTAAAATCTTCTCCTGCTGCTATTAAGTCGTGTTATATAGTCTGTTAAGAACAATGTTTCATTTGGAGTAGGTGGGTGCAGCGAAGAACTCTCTTTCAACTATGTTAATGGTTTGCACAATTGGTTGAAAGGTTTCAAGCAATTACAAAATTTAAACTTCAAAAGATATAGCATGAATACTTAGTAAGAAAAAAAATTGCTCTCTGTGGGATTATATGTACAATCACGGCCTGCTACATTCACTTTTTTAAAAGCCTCTTTTTTCATGTAGTCTGTTTAGATAGTTAATAAGAGGTTCAAGTGCTTCATCCTACCTTAGCTTCATAAAACATCTTGGGTTTAAGACATTTCAATACACAATTTTATTGTCTTTGTATTGTAGTAGTACCCAAAGGTACAAATTGAGATTCAGGCTCCACTATAATACCACTGTACACAAGTGCACATACAATACCTAACCTGAAGATCTTGAAGCTAAAGACCAAGCAGTAATTGCACAGATTTGAGACATTTAATAATTATAAGACTAACGATTTAGCTGTTCTTCCAAATCCTCTCATTAATCTTATTATGTAAGTCAAGGCAAAAAGGTGAATAGATTATGCACACCTATAACTGATATAACATTTGTAATCAGCCTGGCAAGAACATAGTTCAGTATTTGGCAAGAACCATTGACACTGTGAACCTGTTATGTTCCAAAACTTATTTCTCTTCAAGGAAGGTAAACCCCATGATAATTGATCACTTAAAAGAAAATAGGGAGCGTTTTCTCTTATCCTCCAACATTGCTTAGTAAGGATGCAGGTGCCCTAACTAGTAAGAATTTCTATTATTTCAGGGCATTTGTGAGATTGTCTTCATTTTTAAATAAACACTTTTGATCAAATTTCCACCTAGGGCAGAAAATGCATTGAATGAATAAACTGATTCAAAATTTGTGAATATTTCCTCAGTGTACACACACCAACAACAAAAACCCTTCAGCGTTTCAAATAAATACAGTTGTAGATTTTTCAAAGGTACAACAGACAATTAGGTGCCCCATTCGCACTGAAAGACTGTAAGAGTTCAATGCCTAAGGTATTTTTTGCCTTTACACAAACTAAATAATTGGGTCTACCACCATCACAACTACAATACAGTGCCAACAGAACTATTCCACCAAGCTAATCATCCCAGATTGCATCATCCAGAGCAGTGGTCCCCAAACTTTCTTGCTCAAACTATTCCCAGAAGACTGTGGCGAGCGCCGAAAAGTGGCAGCGGGAAGAAGTGTCGCCGCCAAAAACCGACAACGCTTCTCGGTGGCATTTTGGCGGCGGGGTGTCCTGCAGGCGCACAAAAATGCCCTGGTGGGTACCATGGTGCCCACGGGCACCCCGCTGGGGACCCCTGATCCAGAGACTAGACCCAAGCACTGAGTGCTCTGAAAAGCTCCTATCCTAATTTGCAGAAAATATCAACTGTATTTAGGAGGAACTCACTGAGGCTGTACACTTGAAGATGGACTGGATGGCATTAATCACCCTGCTGCCCTGGCAGAATTTGGCCCCATCACATACTAGTATCCATTATGAATAGTGGAATACCATTTGCAAAACAAATTCATGTATGGTGAAAGCCAGAGAAGAGAAATTATGTCCACTACTAACAGCTTCTCAAAATCTCCTTCAGAGAAATAACTTTTCCTTTCTTCCTGAACAATGCAATGGAGTGCCTGATCATCCAGATACAAACACGTGACACAGGTCACCCCTCCAACCTCACGCTTCTAGACAAAATCATTTAGAACCCAAACTCCAACATCATGGATTCTTCACAACTGATTTTCAGGCCAAGGCACAGTGCAGAGACATCCCCAGTGGCACTAAACAATATGGCAATGAATAGAGGCTCTCTCTCTCCATGCTCATACTACCTGACCTCTCTGAAACTTTCATTACAGCTAACCTGATACAGGCAGTCCTCGACTTTATGATGTTTGACTTACGACATTTCTGAATTGACACCCTGATTCGACTTACGACAATTGGTTTAGACTTTACGATGCTTAGTTGTGCAATGGAGTGGATTGCAGTTCCAAGTTACGACATTTTGACTTATGACGCAATTTTCAGGAACCAGTTGTGTCGTAAGTCTGAGGACTGCCTGTACATGACATAGCTTGAGTAGACAATGCAGCACTACAATTTCAGGACCAAAAGAGTGATAAGGGGATGAGCTACTCTTCCGACGACTAGCCCTCATCTATGGATTCCCAGAGGGATGTATTCTATGTTCCCCTCCCTTCTCAATATCTACACAGGACCTATGTCAGAAATAAACTGATGACACCTTGCTGTGCATTTCCTTTTCCAGATGAAGCAAATCCCCATCGCAAAGGTGTCATATCCCTGATAGAGATTCTTGTATGAAGAGGAGTTGTCCTAGCAGACAAGGTAGCATTACCTTGTAGTAAATGTCCTCTTTCACCTTGAAATGTCCTCTTTCACCTTCCAGTTTGCTAGGAAGCTTTGTCCCTCTCTCCTAGGCAAGGATATGGTCACAGTGAGCCATACATTTATCATCTCCAAACTGAATTACTGCAACTCATTGGATCTGGGTCTGAAGATGGCAGGAAGGTAGAGGCCCCAAATCATACATAATATGGTTATTCACGCCCCCATTGTGATAGGTTGCTGTGATCCAACCCAGTCCACTTCCATTGATAATCCTGATCTTCAAGGTCATCAATAGATCAAGACCAGCTACATTAGCTACCACATTTGCATTCATGACCCACTCAGACAACTTTCTTGCATGGGACAACAGACTCAAAAACCCCATAAAGCATGAGAGAGTCTGGGGACATATCATTCTGACACATGGGGCAACAGCTGTTGAACGAGTTTCCAGAAGAAGTCAGACCGATTCAGAGTCTGATCACTTTCACGACATACTTCAAAACCTCCTCTATGACAATGCTTTTCCACAATCACCAGATTAAAGGTGGAAGAAGAGACCACAAACAAACAAACAAACAAACAAAATGCATGGATATCCTCCTCTGCCAGAGAGTGGAAAAGAGCTGAAGACTGACTGCTCCAGTAGCAAGCTCACCGTTTTCTTGGGCAGCTCTTGACTACTACAGTAATGGGTGCTAACCGTATAGAAAACCCTTAGGTACCCATGTAACTGCCCTGCAGTATTTCTCAATCCTACAATGAACAGTCAGCAATTTATATATTTTTATTGAGACTCACATTTTTGATATTGTGACCAACTACTTTTTAATATAGGATTCCTGGATTGGGTCTTTCTACCTTGGAAAAAAACCTGCAAATTAGAAATTATTTCTTCACACAAAACAGGAACTGGATAATACATGTAAAATAATTAACAAGGAAAGCAACCTGATTTAACAACTCTCAAAACATTACCATTCTGAGCATCTATTTGAATTGCTGCATAAAAAATTAGTTCATAAAGTCAATGTTTTAGGGAGAAAAGTATAAACAATCTAAAAACAATGCACTTAAAAAAAGAAAACACTGTGGCCAGAAAAAAGAGTACTCATTCGAAGTCCTCAGCCAGTCAAACTGAACGCTAAAGATCAAGGTCTCAAGCACATGCTTGACTTCAAGTCATTGTTAGCCCACTAAATATCTTAATAGATATGTCACCAGAAAAGCATAGATGGGGCCCCTTCTCCAAGGAGTCACTTAGCAAACATCTATCCGTATTTTGCTTAGCACCTCTTTCTGATTCAGGAAGCACTCTTCCACTACCTTGTCTTTGCCTTTTGGAAAGCATCTGTACTGTTTGTAAATTAACAGAATCCCCATTTTACCCCCATTTCTCTTTAATACCCAGGGTTTACCCAAGGCAAAGAGGGCAAGTTTATTTGAGGAGACCCATTTTTAAAATACTGGCTGCACATTGCTTAATTATCATATTATATATTATGGTTAAGGAAAGTACCAATTTCAGTTTTATACTCTCTCAGTTTAACAGAACATGTCTCTCAAACATGTCTTTTAGGAACAGCATTTTTAGTGCTTGATCTTATTACAAAGGTGATTTTTTTCCTGACAAGTTCCAGCTATTTGAACATAAAATTTCAAAAGCAAAATGAAGTTTTACCTCATACGTTCCATTTGGAAGTTACACTTGGACAGCTCAATAAATGTGGGGTTTTTTTAATAAATTGCTTTTAGGATAATATTTCTTTTAATAAATTGCTTCTAAGATCCAAAGCAAGTCTGAAGGAACTTCATTCAGTAATTCTATTCATTCAGCAGTTAAAAGAGAGTCTTATTCTCAATTACACTAAAGCGCCTTGACACCACACTGGAAGTGTAAAGGGGTTTTGAAGTGAATGTAGAAGTAATTTGCACAGCTATCCAGATGTGAGCCTCATTATCTCTTATGGTAACAGGCCTTACCATAAGAGTTTAAAGTTGGAAAAGTGATGTACCTGAAGTGGAATTTGGGGGGCATGGGGGTTTCATTTCTTTTTAAAAGCCTCACTGATGTACTTTACTTTACTCCTGAGGTATATACAGATTCCTGCATATATTGATAGTACAGCACTTTGTTCAAACTGAGTAATTTGCAAGGGTGGAAGAAGGACCTAAGGCTTTGTACTGTCCCTCAGGAAGAGTTCTTAACAACCCCTGGCATTTGGTGCCATCTGGGCCATACTAACGGAGAAAAAACTTGTTCTTCAGATGTTTCTTTATGGGCCAGAGTCGAGATAAGGATTCAGCAGCACAAGGCAGTGCCTCACAGCAGGGAACTGACTCTCAGCCTGCCATCCACCCAAAACATGGAGAGGAAGAGAAAAGAGAGGAGTCTCAGTTAAGCAGAAAGAGAATGATTCCACTGCATGTAACAGCCACACAATGTGTACTCGTTCTGGAAGAATCGAAAAAGCCAGAAAAAGAACAAATATAGGCCTGAATAATTTTCTGCAGGAGGGGGAAAAAAAAAGGCAAAAAGCAACATCCATAGGATGATCCTTTGGGGGAGGGTCCATGAGGATCCACTGACAGAGATCCTACCATACCATCCCACTGCAGGGGTGAAGCAAGTTTGTACCCACCACAGGAGAAACGGCTACATGTCTCATGTATTCCCAATAATCTATATGGAGCCATCCCAGCCCTCACTTGTCCAATTCCATGGTAATTTTTTCTAGAGACTATATTAATACAATCAAGAGTAGCTTATATCATTGCTCACACATAAAACCCCTCTCTGCTTAGATGCAGACTCCCAGATAAACTGCAATAAAAATTAAGAACACACCCTGCTTGGCACACCTGGAACATCAGATACCTGCACTTGTAGATCCAATTCCTGCAGTAAGCACAGATCGTGGTGTAATCTTTACTGCATATTTGAGAAACTGAGATTTCCCTGTGCCAGGATCTCCAACCAACAAAAGATGTGATTCACCTTTGGAAAAAATAAATACACAAAGCTTGAGGTTGCCTGGGTGGCATACTGACTACTACATTTATAAAGACAGACAAGATATAGAAGTTTTTAACTAAAATAATAATTGTAATTCTTCATATAAAATTTACCTCTTAACATATGATGCAATAAATAATTCAGGTGTAATATTGTCATATCTAACATTGCTCAGACAGTGATAAAACTGTATAATTCACAAGTTGTACCTAATCATATTGCAGCGTTCAAACTCAATTCTCATCATAAAAGAGTCTTTAAAATAATCACATATCCAGCCTTATAGGGTCAACCAGTTACTAGTTTTCATATTTTAATAGACTTGTTTTGCAGACGCCAGCTATGGTAAATTTTTCACTCCCACCTTGAGTAATGAAGGGAATCGGAACCACTGCTTAGTTATGATCCCAATATTTAACTACTTGAATTATTGTACAAATAAGCAATAAAGTCAGCCTTTTTTCTTATTAGATAATAATTGAAGTCGAATAATCATGAATTTTAGTAATTTTCAAATACAAAGCAATTACAAAAGTAAATATTTTGGTTATTCAGTACTTCATCAAAAACTTCTAAAATGATTTAATTATCTTATATAAACAATATAAACAAAGTGACTTCACTTTAAGGATATATATGACTTGATTTGGCTGCTGAAGCATTTTTTAAAAACATATATTCCATACTTGTATATACACACATTATTTTAGACTACATAGTCTATGACCTACATACCACCTGGCACATTTGTCATGTAATAACAACAGAAGGAGAATCAGCAGGCAGATAGCTTACAGTATCAGTTCTAAGAGAAACGTGCTGACAATCACAGATGGAAAAATCTGGCATTAGGAATCTTTTTTTTTCCCTTCAATGCAGGATAGAGATTCATACGATGGAAATATTAATATTCCACTCTGATGCCAAATATCATTAGGGATGTGCTACTACCAAATCATTTAAAAATGTCATTTATAAAACTACTTTTTATCTGAGCCTCTGTTTTACCTAAAATGATTGCTTTTAATACTTTATTCAATGGGGCATTGAAAACTGGTTTCTATCACTCAAGTTATTTTGGAAAAATGAAATTAAAAAATAAAACTAAAAATAGGAAACTCAAATGCTGATTATACAACATTCTCACCCAGAACGATTATGTTTCTGTAGCGTTATTTGTTCTAATATTCATTTTGAATGTTTGTATGTATGGTGGGAAGAAATGTACTATTAGAAACAAGAATACTAACCTCTCACTCGAGTTCCTGCAGCATCAGCCCTTTGGACACCCCCAGCAAGCACCATGGCTACAGCCAACTTCACCAGATATAATCCAAAAACCTGGGGACACAAGCTAGCCAAAATTTCATTCCTCCCTAGAAAAGAAGTGAAAAAAAGGCATTCAGCACTGTTTTAAAGTCAAATCTGATATAAATTAACACACTCTCCTCAGGCAAACCCCCAAAGCAGCTGTTAGACCCAAACATCTTTCACTTTGAAGACTAAATGCCATCAGACCAGATCCTCAGTTGATGTAAATCAATATAAGGACTTTGCTATGCCAGTTTAAGGTGGAAGGCACTTGGATGCTGGGCACCAGTACAAAGTCCTAAAACTGAATACTTTAGTTCACAGATGAAACCACAGAAGACAAGTTCTTATAGCCCCTCAGTTTATCCTCTTGAATGCTCGTACATTGTGTGCATACAGGAACCAGAGAGCCAGATACACAGCTGGTGTAATTTGGCATAGCTCCACTGATTTTAAAAAAACGTTTAATGCCAAGATATACTGTACTGTACATGACGCAGAAAATTGGCTCATCTCTCTCTATTTTTATTTTACTGAATCTCCCTATCTCCTCACCCTCTTCTATGTAGTCTTTCCCTCACTGTCCATATATTCTCTCAAGCACTGAAATGTTCTAATCTGTTCAGCTGATTTTGCTGGCAGTGAACAGATGTAATAGAATTAATTCTGCCCTCTGAAGCACTGACATTAGCAGCACATCAGAGATCAAGATTCTGGGGCGATACACTACCCTTCACTGTTAGCACACAGAGCTGAGCAACCAACCTTAAAGAAAAGGAAGTGCTGTGAATCCCTAAAATGAATGTTTTATACTTGGAGGCAGGGCCGGCTCCAGGCACCAGTGTTCCAAGCAGGTGCTTGGGGCGGCAGTTAGAAAGGGGCGGCAGTGTTTCTGCCGCGGTGGCAATTTGGCGGCAGCTTCTCTGTTCCGCTGGCCGCGGCTGCAAATCGGCGGCAGCTTCTCCCTTTCACTGTCTGCAGCGGCAGTTTACTTCACTGCTTGGGGCGGCAAAAACTGTAGAGCCGGCCCTGCTTGGAAGTAAGTGTGTGAAGACACGGTGTGTTAGATTAATGGATTTACCATTATAAAGGTAGAAGGTAAGGATACTAAGGATAGGGTGGGGCCCACTTTGGGTAAGATGTGATGTGCTATACCTATGGGCTGTGCAGCACGGTTAAGATGCAGGGCATAATTCACCACTGCATTACTCTAGTTTTATGCCAGCATGACCCCAATGAAAACAACGGGAGTGACCACAGTGTAAATCCAGAATAACACAATGGCAAACCAGGCTCTCTGTGTAAACGAAGCACATATAAAACTTCTGGTAGCCGATTAGAGTTTATACAACACAGATCATCAGTTAACCATAGCTGCTCAAATTTAAAACGAAAACAACCCACCAAAACCCACTCCACAATACGAGGGAGAAAAAATAACATTTTATGAAAGTGTTTGCATTCCTGTGAGGTAATGTGTATGAGGCCATGAAGAAGACAGCACATAATTGCCTAATGTATTTGCAACCTGGTGTGCTTATTTATCTGACTATGAAGTCTTCCCTCAAAGACTAGTTATATCTTGCTTCTCTTATGAAGATGCCAGCAGGACAGACCTTGTATGAAGAACTGTAGTTTAAGAATTAAAGGTGTTTTTAATATGTAAAACTGTTATAGAAACAGATTGGTTTTAATATTACTCAGGTGTGTGACTTGTTATAAATACATAAATAAATCCCAATTCAATTCACAGAAGTATGGGGTACAGAGACACAGAACCATATTTTTAAGCTATTAACATAGTCAACACAGCAATGCTGACTAAACCAGATCTGATCCAAACGATTGCTTCACAGTGCTGCGACTGACCTATTGTGTTTTTTTTCTTGTTGCACATAACAGCATTGTGTTTTTTCTAATACTCTTACCATTTCTGACTCAGGCTCACTCCCTGTTAAGTGCTACATAAAACACTGCAGCAATTACAATGGCATAAGGCTCAAAAGAAAAATCACAGAAATGCAGTTTTGGTGTGGATTAAGTGTGTCCTATTTTTAAATTCGTTTCAAGTAAGAATTTTATATTCCTTTGTTGGATATTTTGGGTAGCAAGAAATTATTCCTTCAACTGCCATGACAAGACAAACAAGCACACAAACACATGCTCTACACAGTTTCAAAACGAAGTTCTTGGAGGTTTGTCTTGTTTGCCTGAGACGAGCTCTGACAGACGGAGACATGGTCTGAGCAGCAGGAGAGCTGAGTGCACAACACACCTGAAGTGAACGGGATCTGAAGGGCACTACAACTGGGCCAACAGCTCCCAAGGAGGAGTGTGGGATAAGGGAATGAAATAAAAACGTTGTCAATAATATAATTTTCAGTGTTGTCTCCAGCAAAAATCCAAGCACAGTTCCTGTTTTCACTTTCATCTACAAACCTGCTAAGGGATCACGCTTATGTTTTTCCCAGAAGTCTTCAAATTCCTTCTGAACCTCCTCATCAACTATAACCCCTGTCAGTTGTTCATTGTTCACTTGAATGTAATTGGCTTTCAAAACAATCTCTACGTCACAGCGCACATCCTGGTGGAAGGGTTTCCATCTCTGCATTACCACGCCATACACCGTGATGTCATCACCTGCGAGTAAGGACAAAATTAGCCACAATAACATCCTGCTCAGTATATGCAGATACACAAATTAACAGCTAAATTAAACATAATAGGACAGTTAATTTTAAATTAAACATAATAGGACAGTTAGTTTAATTTTCCTGATATCTGCTGGGAGAGCAATACAGCGGTGCATAGACAATCCAGGAAGTTTTTGGAAAGCGTAGGGGACAATTTCCTGGTGCAAGTGCTAGAGGAGCCAACTAGGGGGGGAGCTTTTCTTGACCTGCTGCTCACAAACCGGGAAGAATTAGTGGGGGAAGCAAAAGTGGATAGGAATCTGGGAGGCAGTGACCATGAGTTGGTTGAGTTCAGGATCCTGACACAGGGAAGAAAGGTAAGCAGCAGGACACAGACTCTGGACTTTAGGAAAGCAGACTTCGACTCCCTCAGGGAACGGATGGGTAGGATCCCCTGGGGGACTAACATGAAGGGGAAAGGAGTCCAGGAGAGCTGGCTGTATTTCAAGGAATCCCTGTTGAGGTTACAGGGACAAACCATCTCGATGAGTCGAAAGAGCAGTAAATATGGCAGGCGACCAGCTTGGCTTAACGGTAAAATCCTAGCGGATCTTAAACATAAAAAAGAAGCTTACAAGAAGTGGAAGGTTGGACATATGACCAGGGAAGAGTATAAAAATATTGCTCGGGCATGTAGGAATGAAACCAGGAGGGCCAAATTGCACCTGGAGCTGCAGCTAGCAAGAGATGTCAAGAGTAACAAGAAGGGTTTCTTCAGGTATGTTGGCAACAAGAAGAAAGCCAAGGAAAGTGTGGGCCCCTTACTGAATGAGGGAGGCAACCTAGTGACAGAGGATGTGGAAAAAGCTAATGTACTCAATGCTTTTTTTGCCTCTGTCTTCATGAACAAGGACAGCTCCCAGACTGCTGCACTGGGCATCACAACATGGGGAGTAGATGGCCAGCCCTCTGTGGAGAAAGAGGTGGTTAGGGACTATTTAGAAATGCTGGACGTGCACAAGTCCATGGGGCCAGATGCGTTGCATCCGAGAGTGCTAAAGGAATTGGCGGCTGTGATTGCAGAGCCATTGGCCATTATCTTTGAAAACTCGTGGCGAACGGGGGAAGTCCCAGATGACTGGAAAAAGGCTAATGTAGTGCCAATCTTTAAAAAAGGGAAGAAGGAGGATCCTGGGAACTACAGGCCAGTCAGCCTCTCCTCAGTCCCCGGAAAAATCATGGAGCAGGTCCTCAAAGAATCAATCCTGAAGCACTTACATGAGAGGAAAGTGATCAGGAACAGTCAGCATGGATTCACCAAGGGAAGGTCATGCCTGACTAATCTAATCGCCTTTTATCATGAGATTACTGGTTCTGTGGATGAAGAGAAAGCAGTGGATGTATTGTTTCTTGACTTTAGCAAAGCTTTTGACACGGTCTCCCACAGTATTCTTGTCAGCAAGTTAAAGAAGTATGGGCTGGATGAATGCACTATAAGGTGGGTAGAAAGTTGGCTAGATTGTCAGGCTCAACGGGTAGTGATCAATGGCTCCATGTCTAGTTGGCAGCCGGTATCAAGTGGAGTGCCCCAGGGGTCGGTCCTGGGGCCGGTTTTGTTCAATATCTTCATAAATGATCTGGAGGATGGTGTGGATTGCACTCTCAGCAAATTTGCGGATGATACTAAACTGGGAGGAGTGGTAGATACGCTGGAGGGCAGGGATAGGATACAGAGGGACCTAGACAAATTGGAGGATTGGGCCAAAAGAAATCTGATGAGGTTCAATAAGGATAAGTGCAGGGTCCTGCACTTAGGACGGAAGAACCCAATGCACAGCTACAGACTAGGGACCGAATGGCTCGGCAGCAGTTCTGCGGAAAAGGACCTAGGGGTGAGAGTGGACGAGAAGCTGGATATGAGTCAGCAGTGTGCCCTTGTTGCCAAGAAGGCCAATGGCATTTTGGGATGTATAAGTAGGGGCATAGCGAGCAGATCGAGGGACGTGATCGTTCCCCTCTATTCGAGACTGGTGAGGCCTCATCTGGAGTACTGTGTCCAGTTTTGGGTCCCACACTACAAGAAGGATGTGGAAAAATTGGAGAGAGTCCAGCGAAGGGCAACAAAAATGATTAGGGGTCTGGAACACATGACTTATGAGGAGAGGCTGAGGGAACTGGGATTGTTTAGTCTGTAGAAGAGAAGAATGAGGGGGGATAGCTGCTTTCAACTACCTGAGAGGTGGTTCCAGAGAGGATGGTTCTAGACTATTCTCAGTGGTGGAAGAGGACAGGACAAGGAGTAATGGTCTCAAGTTGCAGTGGGGGAGGTTTAGGCTGAATATTAGGAAAAACTTTTTCACTAGGAGGGCGGTGAAACACTGGAATGCTTTACCTAGGGAGGTGGTAGAATCTCCTTCCTTAGAAGTTTTTAAGGTCAGGCTTGACAAAGCCCTGGCTGGGATGATTTAATTGGGGATTGGTCCTGCTTTGAGCAGGGGGTTGGACTAGATGACCTCCTGAGGTCCCTTCCAACCCTGATATTCTATGATTCTATGAGTTTAGGCCTTTGTAGAGCAAATATTGCTAGAAAAAAGAATTTACTCTAATTACTGCATCTCTAAAATAGGCGACATCATGTAGCCTTTTTTATGTTTATGAATAAAAACTGGGACTAATATTTTGTAATCATTTTTTAAAAAATTGTGAATCTAAAACAAACAAAAGAAATGAATATAACCTGTCTTAAGGGTTATAAAGAAAAACTATCAGGTTCAAAAACTTACTTTAAAAATTCCTTACCTATTTAATAAGCCACAGTGACATCTAAAAAGTATATTATTTACTTCTACTATTAATGCTCTTTATTTACTTGTTTCATCTCTTTTGCTTCAGTCAATAAAAATAAGACTACTTAGTCTAAGGTTTGTTTATAGTCCATTTCACTTTCAGGTTTCATGCATTCATAAAAACGCTGCAATATTTCATAGAAACTTTTCACTGGGCCTTATTAAACCTAAAACTCGACCAAATTTCATCTGATAGTTTTACTAAATAATTCCATCTCTGTTTTTTTGTATTCTTGTCATGCCTTTTGATTTGCGGATACAATTAGTCAAAAACCTCTATTGTTGTAAATACTAAAACTTCTACTTGCTCTTTTGTTTTCGTACAGACATCTAAATCACAAGTGGAACTCTGTGCATTATGCTATTCGTTTCATTCAGAAGTTGCCATAGCTCTATACAACCACTTTGCTGTTTCCGCAGGTTGAATGTATTGGACACAGCAGGGGCTCCTTGCATCCCTCCATTCCCCCACACAAGCTCCAGGTGTGCACCCTCCCCCATCCCTCTCTATTTCAGGGACTTCCTCCAACCTCCTACTCCAGTGGTTTCCAGACTTGTTCCGCCGCTTGTGCAGGGAAAGCCCCTGGTGGGCCAGGCTGGTTTGTTTACCTGCTGCGTCTGCAGGTTTGGCCGATCTCGGCTCCCAGTGGCCGCGGTTCACTGCTCCAGGCCAATGGGAACTGCTGGAAGCGGCGGTCAGTACGTCCCTCAGCCCGTGCCACTTCCCGCAGCCCTCATTGGCCTGGAGCAGCAAACCGCGGCCAGTGGGAGCCGCGATCAGCCAAACCTACAGACGCGGCAGGTAAACAAACCGGCCCGGCCCGCCAGGGGCTTTCCTTGCACAAGAGGTGGAACAAGTTTGGGAACCACTGCCCTACTCCGTGCCAGCAGCAATGGGTGTGCATTCCTCCCTCCCATAACATTGTCCTCCATTCTCTCCCCCATGCCACATTGTGTGCCTCCCCCATTTTTACCTCCCCTCCATACCAAGGTCCTCCATTCTTCCACCCGCCATAGTTTCTGTGTGCCTCCCATTTCCTATCCACCACATGCCAAGGGACTCGTGTGTTCCCCATGTCCCTCTCCCAGCATACCATTGTCCCCTATTCCCTATATCCCAAGGAGTCTGTGTTTTGTCCTCATTCCAGGGTCCCCCATCCCCCACACCAGGGGCTCTGTGCACCCTCCTTTCCCCCATTTCATTCTTATTTGCTGATATATTGGATCAGTCTCAGTCAATTACACAGAAGCTGCTATATTGGATTATTCCATCTAGCTTTTGGTTCCTTTCTACAACAGCGGCCAGTGCCACTTTGGTAAACCTTGACCTCTGTATCATTTTGAGAGTGGGTGATCAGTAGTGAACACAGTATTGCTGGGGAAGGGGTACTATCCATTTATATAATGGACTTATAACATTCTGAATATTATTTTCTATCCCATTCTTTGTACATCCTAATGGTCTGTTTGCTTTTTTGACGGTCACTGCACACTAAGCTGACATTTTTACCTGCAACCTTTCTTTGACGGGAAGCTGTGATACATGGTTTCCCAAACCACCAAAGGGACACTAAACTGTTAGTACTGTCACCAGTTTAGTAAAGGAGATTCAGTATCCTGACATTTACAGGTCTCAAAATAACTTCTGGAGCCCATGAAATATTGCATAGCAATGTTTTTCTGTCAAAATGTTATGATGTCACACAAGGGGATGGTCTTTTCTGCAACAGAATTAATTTGCCATGTTAACACACTGACTTAACATAACAACAAAGTGATACGTGAGCGTTTCCCACCAGACAAGCCCTAAAAACTGACACCTTTATTGGAGATGCCTTCTTTCAAATGAAATACAAACTTGAAAACACCCGAGGCACAAATGTGTGTACTTGAAACTACATATAACTTTACATGGGAACACTCCATTGTCCTTACCTGACTTGCAACTGTCCACTAAGTCATCTTCCAGGACAACCACCATAGAACGAGGGATGCTTCCGACAGATAGCCTTTGAATCTAGTAGACAGCAAGAAAAAGTGTATGCATTTATTACAGGCAGGTGCCATCAAACCACCACATGCTATTGCTTTGGTTTACAAACTGGCCAAACCATGCCAGCCTGGTTTCCAACAGAACCATTATTCTGCACACCAAAGACCTTATTTTTCATTCCCTGCAAAGGAGTATCTCCGTAGTTTCTCTCACAGAACTCATACAATGAGCATGCAGCTGCTCTCATTAAGTTAGGGGAATCTTACCACTGACATCAATGGAAACAGAACTGGACCTTAAATTATCTCTAGGGGCCGTATTCTGGGAGGTGCTGAACAACTTCAACGTCTTGCTGGATAAAGCTTTACAAAAATAAGAACAGGAGTACCTGTGGCACCTTAGAGACTAACAAATTTATTTGAGCATAAGCTTTCATGGGGTATAGCCCACTTCATCAGATGCATAGAATGGAACATGTAGTAAGAAGATATATATATAGGTGGCAGTTTTGCAACAGAAAAGCTTCAAAAACAGACTCCAACAAGAAACTGCTGAACCGGAATTAATTTGCAAACTAGATACCATTAACTTGGGCTTGAATAGAGACTGGGGGTGGCTGGTCATTACACAACTTGAATCTATTTCCCCATGTTAAGTATCCTCACACCTTCTTGTTAACTGTCTGAAATGGGCCATCTTGATTATCGCTACAAAAGTTTTTTTTCTCCTGCTGGTAATAGCTCATCTTAATTAATTAGCCTCTTAGAGTTGGTGTGGCAAATTTCACCTTTTCATGTTCTCTGTACGTATATATATATCTTCTTATTATATGTTCCATTCTATGCATCTGATGAAGTGGGCTGTAGCCCATGAAAGCTTATGCTCTAATAAATTTGTTAGTCTCTAAGGTGCCACAAGTACTCCTGTACTTTTTGCGGATAGACTAACACGGCTGTTACTCTGAAACCTACAAAAATAAGGTAATTGTAAAAAAATGAACTTTTTTTTACATTAATTGAAAATTAGTTTAGGATGATTTCAATAAACCAAGTTTACCGTAGGCACTGATGCCTGCTTAAAAATTAAACAGTTCCTCTTAACTGTATATATTGGAAGATGCCACTTCACTAAAGGTATTTAATCAAGATTTGACAGGGACGGAAAGAAGTTTACACTTAAATCCCAAAGACTAAACCAACAGCAGGTGAAAAGCAAATCAAACACAACCAGGAGAATACATTTTGACAAGTACATCAGTAATTGTTGTATTTTTTTTCCTCCAAGGCAAAATCTATGCAATCTTGTCACAGGCGATTTCCATATAAAGCACTTCTTTTCTAGTTACTCACAAAGCCCTGCTGTAATTGTTAAATTGTACTCTGCGGACAGAATAGTAATCTGAAGTACCTACTTCTTTTGTAGCAAATGCTCATCCATATTACAATTTTAGGTTAATTCATTCTCCAGGGCCTAGAAGTTGTTTCTGCATTTTTGTCTATTACTTTATTTCTACAGGCAACTTGCATCTCTGTGGGTACTGGTGGCAGAAACATTTGTTACTGGCAGCACTAAACAGGACAGATCGTATATACAGAGTCAATTTAATCCCGATGTAACTCCATTAATATCAATAGGTTCATACTACTGATGAAACTGTCTCACAATGCAGATATTTGCGACACAGTAAAAGAAAAAATTAAAGTTCTAATAAAAACTAAAAATCTGGAATAAGCATAAAGAGAATATGCAACATAGGGAACATGCTATCAGAAATATTTTAACTTCTGCAGTCATTGGTTATCCTTAATTTGTTAAAATATTTTTCATTTCTCACTCTACACAGTTCTATTTTTGTATATACGATGTATACGTACACACATCTCAGAGCTCTCTTAAATTGGACATCAATTCATCCCAATTAAGAGAAGAGGCCACTTAAAAGAAGTCTGAATAAGTTACTGTACTCAACAAAAATACAATAATATAAATATTAACTAAAATTTCTCTTTTTTTCAAATTTTGTAGAACTTAGAATTTTTCACCTATTTTTCACTTGGTTAAGCATCTCTTAACCACTTGGCACTGACCAAGTATGTCCCCATTATACTGAGTTTTTGTTATAACTTCCCCAGTTATGCAACAATCATAGGCACTCCCTCTGGGCTGACTATCATACAAATGACTGCATGTTGCCTTGGGCAGCAAAATGTTCAGTGACCATTTTTGTAGCTGGCTGCAGACTGGCAGTGGTAGAGATCTGCAGATTTGCTCTTGCAGCAGCAGCACCCATAGAGATGGCATTTGCCATAACTGGGCTAAATTGGTTCCATGGGAGCCATCTCAAGTATCGTGACCACATATAAAACAAATGTACAGTTGGTTTAGAGTTTATCTACACAGGAAGATTAATCCAGTATAGGATAGTGTAGGAATTTAAAGTAGATTAACTATTTCTGATTAACTCCATGTGAATTAAGCTAATTTGGAATAAGGCACTCTCATTCAGAATAAGAGGGTACGCATACTGAGTTAATCAAGAAGAGTTAATCGGGTTTAACGATTCTGAAATAACTCCTTGTATAGCAAAGCCCTTAGATAGACAACATATATTTTATATTGTATTATGCAGCAACATATTGTGGAAGGCGAAAGGCATAATGGGGCACTACAGAAGTCATGGTTATCCACTGCAGCTAAAGATGCCTCCAGCTGTAACAGTCTTTATGCCACTGAGCCAAGCTTCAGCAGTCAAGAGAATGGGACTGTCCCAGTGCAACGACTCTCCCATTTTAATCAACTTCACACACGTCATTCATGCACATCTCTCTTCAAAAGTCCTGTGGTGATGGGGGAGTGGCAAAGCGGCAGGTGAAGATGATTACTGGTAGTCGTAGCCACAAGCCTGCATGCAGGTGGCTTGGGACATTGGTCGCCCATCCCTGACCCAAGGGCAGCAGGAGAGCTCGGCAACACCCCTGGTGACAGAGCAGTCCTTTTTAGGATTGCACTGCTCTCCCTTTCTAAGTGAAGTGACTAGAAAAGGTGCCTCAAACACTGCCTGCCCAAATTAAATCCGGCCATCTTACCGTGGCTGGTGGATCATCCCCAATGCAGTCGAAAGCCAAAGATAACCAAAAAAGCACTACAGATAGTCCTGATGTTCCAAGCAGCAATGATAGACAAAGACGATACCTCTCAATTTGAAAGAACAGTTCTCCTTTCCAAAGAGATAGCCCAGTATGACATTGACATTGCAGCACACAGTGAAACTAGATTGGCAGGCGAGGGCATTATCACAGAACCGGCTGGGAGTTACATCTTCTTTCGGAAGGGAAAATAACCAGACAAAGACAGAATCCATGGAGTGGGAATTGCCATTAAGACCAAACTATTGCAATGTCTCAAAGACCTTCAAATAGGCATTAACCAAAGACTCATGAAACTCCAGTTACCACTAAATAAGTCATGATTTGCTACCATCATCAGTGCATATGCAACCACCTTAACACGCCCTGATGATGCTAAGGAACGGTTCTATTCTGATCTCGACTCTCTCATCAATACCACAAAGTAACAAACTAATCACCCCAGGAGATTTTAATGCAAGAGTAGCTAAAGATAACAACAACTATCAAGGTGTCATTGGGAAAAACGGCACTGGAAAAATTAACGAAAATGGTCTCCTATTCCTAAGCAAGCGTACAGAGCATAGCCTGACAATTACAAATACCATATTCAGACAGGAAGACAAATATAAAACTACATGGATCCATCCCAGATCCAAACAATGGCATCTAATAGATTCCATCATTGTCCGACAATGTGACACAAGGGGTGTTAGGATATTGTTAAACTAAATTATACATCCTATCAAGACAAACTACAAAGTGCACTAGAAACCAACCTTGGTGATAACCCTGTCTCATAGGAGGAATTTAGAGCGACAATAGAAAGCCTGCAACTGACGTCCCTGGATGGAAGAAAAGGGCTCACCAGGACTGGTTTGATGAAAATGATGAGGAAATCACAGTACTCTTGAAAGAAAAAAACGAGGCTTTCCAAATCTGGCAAAATGATATTCAGTCCTCCTCAAAGAGAGAGAGATTTAAACACCTGCAAAACAAGGCACAAAGACAACTACGCTTGATACAAGATAAATGTTGGGAGAAGGTAGCAGAAGACACTCAAATATATGCAGAAACAAATGAAACAAAGAAGTTCTTTGATTCCTTGAAGCTAGTTTATGGACGTTCAAAGGTGGGCACAAGTTGTCTCATGATGGCTGATGGCAGGACAGTCATCAAAGACAAACCTGGCATGGAACAGAGATGGGCTGAACATTTCAGCCAGTTACTGAACACACCATCCTCAGCTGAAACAAATGCTATTAATCTAATACTTCAAAAGCCTATTCAGCACCACCTTGATTTACCACCCTCACTTGAAAAAATAGAAAAGACAATCAGTTTGATGAGCTCAAGAAAGTCCTCGGGGCAGAGATGGAATACCAGCAGAAATATATAAATCTGCGGGTCCAAAACTGTTAACAACGCTCCAGAAGATCCTTACCGATATCTGGGACAGTGAAGAAATGCCACAAGACTTCAAAGATGCCACAATTATTCCTTTATTTAAAAATAAAGGCAGCAAAGTGGTCTGTGATAACTACCGTGGGATAACTCCCCTATCTGTCGCTGGAAAAATCTTTGCTCATGTCCTCCTGAACCGACTGATTTCATCTGTCTCAGAAGCCAATCTACCTGAGACTCAGTGCAGATTCAAACCTGGTCGTAGCACCATAGATGTGATTTTCAGTATTAGGCAAATAAAAGAAAAATGTATCGAACAAAACATGAATCTCGTCAGTGCTTTCATCGATCTGAAAAAAGCATTTGTTACAGTCAATAGAGAAGGATTATGGATGATCCTCAGCAAACTTGGTTGCCCACCAAACTGGTAAAGATCACTCGTTTATTTCATGAGGCGATACAAGGTCAGGTACTTTTTAAGGGAGATCTTACTGACTCCTTTCCCATTTCATATGGAGTCAAACAAGGTCCTTGCCCCTGTACTGTTCAACCTCTTCTTCCCTCGAGTTCTCAACCATGCTCCAGATGGGCTCAACAGAGGCATATACATCAGATACAGACACAATGGTTCAGTCTTCAATCTTACAAGGCTTAAAGCAAAACCAAAAGCAACAGAACTACCAATAAGAGAAGCACTCTTTGCAGATGATTGTGCCCTTCTAGCACACGCAGCGGGAGATCTCCAATGTATCGTAGATTGCTTTGCTGAAGCATCAAAATTGTTTGGCCTCACAATCAGCCTGAAGAAAACTGGTGTTGCACCAATCATCTTCACCGCTCTGTGCCATATCCCCTAGCATATCCATTAGTGGAATCCAACTAAAGCAAGTTGGCAGTTTTACCTATCTCGGCAGCAACATCTCCAGTGATTGATCTCTTGACAAAGATCACGAACAGGATACAGAAAGCTTCTCAGTCCTTAGGAAAGTTACGTAACAAAGTCCTGAAATCCCACAACATAACGCTCTCAACAAAAATAAAACTTTATATTTCTTTTGTGCTCACATCTCTCCTCTACGGCTGTGAGACCTGGACACCATACAAATGGCATATCAAACCGCTGGAGGCTTTCCATATGCGATCTCTGCGCACCATTATGGGGATCTGTTGGCAGGACAAAATTACCAACCTGGAGGTTCTCCAAAAGTCAAATGCCGTAAGCATCGAGGCCATGCTGATAAAAGCCCAACTATGCTGGGTTAGACACATCATTAGGATGCCTGAATATCGACTCCCAAAAAAGTTTGCTACGGAGAATCAGTACAAGGACACCGGAATCAAGGCTGCCCCAGAAAGCGCTACAAGGACAGCACCAAGAACAGCACACGCTCTGGTGCAATAAAACCAGATTATCTGGAGAAGGCTGCATTAAATAGATCAGCCTGGCAACACACAGCAATCAGAGCTTTTCAAGTCTTTGAAGAGGACAGAAATAACCGATTGTTAGCTGCAAGGGAAAAGCGCCATATTACTGCTATAGCTACCCAGACACTCACCAATGACTTTGTCTGCCCGATCTGCTCACGAGCTTGCGCGTCACGCTTTGGACTTCAGAGTCACTCCAGAATCCACAACGAGAGAGCATGAAAACATCACCGTCGAACCGATGGACTACACACACTTAGTACTTAATTTATGAACACCCTAATTTAATCCATGCATTGGCTGTAAGTATTTCTTATGATGCATAAAAATGACTTCAAATAACAGTCATATAGCAAATGGAATAAACTTGCATGGGTGTTTCTGTGGATATTCATTTTTCTAGCTCTTTATCTTGAACTTTTGGAATTACCGGATAATGGTGTCTGGTAGCTTTCCTCTCACCCGGGCAATTGTTTTAAATAACAGTAAAGGGTTTATACAGCTTTTCCACTTACAGTAGAATGTTAACAAATCTTTTACTAGTTACAAGGGAACAATTCATCACTGGCATAAGCAGGTATAGCTCTATTAGGGTTGCACTTGCTTACACTAGCAACAAAGTCCATAGTACTTTTACTAGCATAATTTATTTTTCCACATGATTCATTTATTTTATTCCTCCTCTTCCCTCTATTTTTTTGTTTACCTGTTCCTGAATTTTGATTTCTTGATAGTCTCTGCAGCTGGTGGGAACAGAGGACGTTCCTGAGAGACAAGTGAATTTAGATGAATTGCAGCCTTCTCCATTAGGGCAAGTTGATGGACGGAAGAAAGCATAGTACTGCTCAAAATCTGCTTTGACCACAAAAACGTGCTTGCACTTGTTACACATGTAATCCCGTTCAAACTCCAGGACTTTCACTAGACTGGTACGAATAACAGTTCCAGTAATGGACAAAAAGTGACCCACATCTCTGGTTTTAGGGATACGTTCTCTGGTTAGCTCAGGGCAAACAGGCAAACCTGTTAAATAAAAATACAGACATTATTAAGACCACAAGTCTAAGTTTATAAACATGAAATGTATCTCCACTAGCAGTGTATGGTACAAAGATGTTTTCTCAACTGGAAAAGGAGAGAAAGACAGATATGAATAGCATCCATGGACATTTCATTAATCTGACATACTAGTCACAAATATCAAAACACAGAAGAGAATTAACACGGAGAGAAAATATAACAGCATTACAATCCTATTCTGACCAAAAGCTAAGCAGTAATTTATTGTGACTGATTTGAGGGTTTTTTCTTTCTCCTTTTCATGGATTTTTCTCAAATGAATCTATTAACTGAAATTATTTGATGACCTTTTAGTGAGTTTCATTTACTCTATGACTTTCATTTATCACCTTCTATGACTTCCTATTTGAAATATCAAATTTGCTGCTTATCCGATATCAGCCATATAAATCATATAGTATTGTTTTCCTGGTTAAACCAGCATAACTCATAATCTGGTGTGAATCCTCAAGATAAGCAAATTTAAAATTTACATCCTGAGCATCTGACCTTAAAATTCTCTTTCCTCTAGGATCAATACTAGTAAAACTCACTTTCAGGAAAGCTGACAGAAAACAAATACAAAGGAGTTATGAACACACCTGAAGCATGTTCACTTATAAATTCAAATGAATAGTCATAGTACATTTTTTGCAGTATTTGCCCTGCTCTAGTTCTACCCTAAGAGCCAGTGCTGAGCCCTCCATTCAATTGGCCATAAGGCATTCAGAACCATGCAGGACAAAATCCTTAGCTAGGAAGATTAATGTACCTCAACAGCCTACAACTCCTTTACAAAAATAAATGCACTTTATAATACTTGATATGTGATAACACTAATAGCTGCCTCCCAGGAAGTTACTATTTTCTTTAATATTACACAGTAAAGTGAGTAATTACTGTGTAACTGTGACAGACTTTCCCCTCCCCGCTTCTTTGGAACACTGGAGAGCAATGTATTTCCTTATAATTTTGTCTTTGGCATAATTTTTTCTAGTAACGGGCATGAATTCTATGACCTTCATAAAGCATAGCACATCTGTCACCAGGGAGAAAGCTGTAGCACTTCAGCTGGCTACTGTACATCTTTGTGGCATGACTGTCTGAGTGAGCATCAGTAGGGCAGAGAGAGAGAGAGAGACTAGATTTGGAAGGAAATTAATGTATTTTGAGCAATACAGAGACTCCAATCCATTCATTTTACTTTGTTTCCCAAACTCTTTGCCTGAGGTATACATGTGTCCTTGAGTAGGTTTTAGTATGTTAGTAATAGCATTATAGGTTCAACTTTACATATATGCTTTGCTACTGAGCACATACTGGTGTTTAGGCTAATGGTAATTAAGCAAAAAGTCCCTCATCCATGAACAGATTTGCAGTGAAAGGAAATCTTATGCATTCATATTTGCAAAATGCAAAACTTCAGATAGACAAGTTTATCTTTTAATTCCCCCTAAAGCAGAGGGGATCTGTGCGGCTGAGTGCAGCTTCTCTCATCCCACCTGACCCAAACCAGTGCATATGCCATGGTGCTCTCACTCCCTCCTCCACCCAAGGGAGAAAGAGGCTTTCACCCAGTTTTGGATTCCTAGACATCCTTCTTCTATTCAAGAACATTTATTTCTTTGGTTAAATGAGAAACTATATTCTCCACTGTGGTCAGGGCTGTAACCCCTGCCCCTTCCATAGCGGGAGGAAGGCAGTGCCCTACTGACCCACTTTGGAAGAATGAAGAGAAACCCCACAAATCAAAACGTTTCTAGTCCCTTATGCCCATTTAATGGAAGATAGCATCCTTAGGAAATTAGGCTGAAAGAATCTTTAATCCATGTAGCCCATCATTTTTATTCCTAGAGCAATAATCAGCCTTCTGTAGGTATGGTCTATCCAAAAATTATTTGACTCCTATAGCATCCACTACTTCTTTGGTAGCGTAATCTGTAATCCCGTAGCACAACGAGTAAAAAAAGATGGTCATTATAAAGAAAGGAGGTGTGCAAGTGCAATCAGAAAATTGGTTTAGAAAAAGGAAGCTACATCACATTTCATGACTTTGAACTGGTAAGAAAGAGGCCATGTATCCCTTTTATATCACAAAATTAATAGTTGTATAAAGTTTGCATAAATTGTAAAATGGGTGGCAAATTGTTTTATTTTTTGCTAGGATTATGAAAGACAGAATCACAATTCAGATTACATTCCTGAATGCACGTGTGTATAATGATGATAACTTTTTGAAACAAGGTTTAGTGGGGTGAAACACCAGATACTGTATATTGTATAACTGATTCTTCTAACTTGACACTACTGAAAGATTAAGTAAACATATACCATCAAAATCCAGGGACATAGGTTTATATAACAACATATTAATTAATAAACTTTAACTCTGTCTGATACTACTAACAGCTGATAAATGCTTCAGCAATTTTTTATTAAGAAATAAACCAACATTCAAAATCTTATATTAAGAAATTGATGGATTTCAGTACAGTATATATTTATATCAGAGTGATATCTTCTTGGAAACTATCATAAGCACCTCAGGCCTGATATCACTCTGTGTAATGGGAAACTGAAACCCTTAGCTCAAAGGCCAGGAGTTCTCGAGGCAGAACACTAATATTTTAGTAACTTTTGCAATCACACTTGGCCAACATAGAAAACCACTAACTCCTGGCTTCTAGGAGTAACCAACTTCAAGTAATCATGCATGACATTGCTTTCAATATCAACACCTTGACAACAAATTTAGTGTCAATAGAAAGGACAGTACATTGTGACAAAAAGGATGAAATGTTCTTTTATTACTGATAATTTCTTCCAACGGTGTATTTTGCTTTTAAAGTGAGCAGTTTAGATAAGATCCCATCTGCACTACAAAAATCAATAGTGTCAGACGAGTTACAATGCAGATAAACTATCCCCAAATTGATTAAAATATAACTCTGTCTTGTAGCCCCAACCATCTTTTAACCATGTACCTGAATTGTACTAAAGCACCTGCAATAGCCATGCTGCTGAAGGGCTAGAGAGGAATGAAGTAGTAGTATCAACTAACCACTCTCTGCTGTACACCCTGCTACTTTCATAAAGGGTTGAGGTGCAAACAGTGCTTCCCCACACCAATGAAAGAATGCATCTGAAACTAGGTGCATACTCATGGAATTTCCTGACTCCTACACAGGCTTTTCTTGGTTAACATAATGGGCCCAGAGCCACTGCAGTTCTATCAGCAGGCATCTGTCTTCCTCAGCTCTCTGGATCTTCATAAGTGCCTGATCCTGAACGTAAATTTTAACACTACCGTGGAAGCACAGGACCACCTCGGGATAGAGAAGTGCTAGGCCACCCTGGACGTTCTCAGAGAGATTGTCAACCATTACTCCCTGGTTAGACAACCACCCGGACAACTCCACCACCTTCACTTACGTATGGGTGGAGGACATTCAATTGTGCCACTCCCAGTTGGACTGCATTTACATTTCTTGATTTCACATCTTGCTGGGCCCATACCTCCTGCATCAGGCTGGACCCATTCTTGGACCACCATCTGGTGGACATAATGGCGTCGCTAACACCTGAGCAGCTGGAGCCAGCCTACTGGCATTGCAATTAATAGTCTGTTGGAGAATGTGGACTTTGCAGCATCCTTCCAGGAGTTCTGGCTGGCTTGGAGGAGCCAGAGGCATGCCTTTCCCTCAGCACAGAAATGCTGGGATGTGGGGAAGGTATGTGACCAGCTCTTCTGCCATGACTACACCCGAGGGGCCAGCCAGCGGTGGGATGTGGCATTAGAACAGTTGGAGCAGGAGGTTTTGGAACTGAAGAGGCACCTGGCCTCTTGCCCCAGGAATCCATCCCTCTGCAAAGTGTGTCAGGAAAAATGTGATGAGCTCAGGGCCCTGGGTGCCTCTGTTTGATCCCGCATCAAGTATCTTCAGGAAATGGATTGCGACTCCTGCTTCTTCTATACCCTGGAGAAAAAGAGGGGAGCCAAAAAGCATTCCACGAGCCTCCTGGTGGACGATGGCACACCTCTCACAGAGTCTCATAGGGTCGATTGAGATGCGGGAAAGGGCCAAGGCCTTTTATGTCAGCCTTTTCTCCCTGCATCCAATAGATGCTGATGCCTCTGGGATGAACTCTCTACAGTCAGTGCAGGGGACCAGGTTTGGTTAGAGTAACCTCTCACTCTGGTCGAGTTCTTGGAGGCCCTCTGTCTGATCCCCATCAACAAATCTCCAGGGACTGACGGGCTGACTCTGGAGTTCTACCACACATTCTGGGAAGTGATCAGCCCAGACCTCGCAACTATCTGGGCTGAGTCCTTGGGGAGTGGGTTCTCTCCCTATAGTGTAGGCAGGCCATGGTCACCCTGTTGCCTAAATAGAGGGACCTCCACGACCTCAGGAATTGGCTCCCAGTTTCGCTCCTCAACACAGACAACAAAGTCATAGTGAAAGCCATCTCACTGCAGTTGGGGTCTATGCTAGCAGGAACGAACCACCCTGACCAGACCTAGACCATCCCCGGCTGGATTATTTTTGACAAACTATCTGGTCTGGGACCTACTCCAGCTAGCACTCAGGGATGGTCTGTCACTCATCCTCCTGTCCCTGGACCAGAGAAGGCATTTGACAGGATGGATCACAGATATCTCACAGGTACTCTGCTGGCGTTTGGCTTCAGACCCCACTTCATGGGGTTTCTACAGGTGCTGTAGGCCTCTGTGGAGTGTCTGGTCAAGCTCAACTGGGGCTTCACTGAACCTGTCACCTTTCGTTGCGGGGTGCATCAGGGCTGCTCACTGTCTGAGCAGGTCTATACCATCACTATTGAGCCCTTCCTCTGCCTCCTATGCAACAGGATGACGGGGTTGATGCTTTGGGAGACAGACTTGTGGGTGGGCCTTTTGGTGTATGCTGACAATGTGCTCCTTGTGACCCAAGACCTGAGAGACCTGCTGTGGGTGGAGGCTTGTCAAACCATCTGTTCAGCAGCCTTCTCTGCCTTAGACAACTGGGTTAAGAGCTCTGGTCTGATGGTTGAGGACAGGTGACAGGCAGTCTTCCTTTCACCCATGCACCATGTCGTCCGGTGGGGTGTGGGTCTACTGCTCTATTTGGGCATGCACCTTTCTCCCCTGAGATCTCTCTGAGCTGCAAGTCTTATACCAGGACCTCCTCAGGACCTGGCAGCTAGTGTCAGCAACCAGGTCCATAGTGGCCACTGAGGTGGAGGACCTGCTCACAGACCCCCTGCTACATAACCCCCATATAAATGTGCAGGGGATGGAGTCTTGATTGGTGTCAGAGGACAGTCCTGGCTGGTGACACCAGAACCAGAGACCTTCTGGACTATCTGAAGGACTGGGTGGACCTTGCGGTGCGTGGCCAGCACGTGGGGCTGCCCACCCTGTGTGTCTGCTGTCATTTGTTGCAGTAGGCGAGGACAGCCTTGCCTCTTGCTTCTCCCACTTTCCTCAAGAAGGTCCTGCGGGATGGTGCTCCCCGCCCATTCTTTGCTCCTGGCCCTCCACAACTCAGCATCAGGACTGCAAGCTTCCCCGGTCACCCCCAACGGGCCGCCTGAGTTGCCTGAATGACATTTAGCCAGTTTGCCTCCAAGACATGCCAGAAAACATCTGTACACACTCGTTCTTCAAACCATCCACTTCCTCACCCTTGTGTCTCACCTCCTCACCAAATGGCGAGACCTGTTACTGCCTGCAGAGGGAGAGGAACTCTGGTGGGCCAGTCTGTACTTCACTCTGGTTCTATGACCCACTGGGGATATTAGTTGCAAGCTCCTCCATGGAGCCATGAGCATGGGCATGTACCTGGCACAGTTCACAGACTCCCTAAATATCTGTCCCTTCTGCGGCGAGAGAACACATAGTGCACCAGGTTGCATCCTCCTCTCCTACTGAGGTTCTGGTTGCACTTTTCCCTGCACCTCCCTGATGTTTGCATACCCGATCTGTGGTCCCACAATGTTGCGGGACCTTCTTGTCAACTTCATCCTGGCACTGGCCAAGATGGCCATCCATCATACCAGGAGGACAATACTAGACAGGAGGGTGCTCTGCAACTGTAGGTTATATTACTAGTCCCTTGTCTGCTCATGCCTCTGGGCACAGCTCCTCTGGGCAGCATCCATTGACTCCTCAGACACCTTTGAGGAGCAGTAGCGGAGAGTGCTGTTCCAGGTTCTCTGTTTGGTGCCTCCTCTGAAACCCTGATTTTCAACCTTTATCCTCACTCCTGTTCTGTTTTCTCCTTTGTTGTTCCCAGCAATAAATTTCAGCCAGGACTTATTGGTTCCTCACTTTCAATTGAAGGGGCAGGCCTTTAATTATGGGTCAGCCTAGACTCGCCTGTCCCAGTACTACAAATAAATACACAAGTTTTGGTTTAAGCCCTGATCCTAAAATGAGCTCCACACATTAAGACCTTAGATTATCATTATACTCATCTGTTCCTCAGTTTCCATCCCCACCTCCATCTTACTAGCTGTTGTAGACCATATTCTATTTGATACAGTACATTTGTCTTTATAATTCAGTAGTTCAAATAATGTAATTTTTTTCCAAGAGATTTTATATGTATTAATATAATTTTACCTAAATCAAGTTTAATATTATAACTGTAACACAAATAAAAAACCGTAATTATAACAACTTTCTTTCTCTGCACTGGTCTTGAGAATTTCAAATAATGCTCCTTTAATTGTAACCAAGCCTTTTATCTTGTGAAAGCTTTCTGTTCTCTCATGCAGGGCTTTATAGAAGCAGCACTGGTTTGTTGCAAATTGTGTTGGGGGTTTCTTTGGCTTTGTTAACGAGGACTACATTTTCGGCTTTTCTTAGACAAACAGCAGTTCTCTATTGACTCTCATAGATTCACAGAGTTTAAGGCCAGAAGGGATTATTAGATCATCTAGTCTGACCTCCTGTAGATTACAGGACACTACATTTCCTCCAATTACCCCTGCACTGAGTGCAGTAACGTGTGTTTGACTAAAACATAACTTGTGTTTGGCTAAGGCATATCTTCCAGAAAGGCGTCCATTCTTGATCTGAAGACATCAGGAGATGGAGAATTCACCAATTCCGTTGGTAGTTTGCGCCAATGGTTAATTACCCTCACTGTTAAAAATTTATTTCCAATTTGAATTTGTCTGGCTTCAACTTCCAGCTACTGATCCTTGTTACTCCTTTCTCTGTTAGATTAAAGAACCCTTTAGTACCTAGTGTTTTCTCCCCATGAAGGAATTTATACACCATAATTAAGCCATCTCTGAAGCTTCTTGTAGCTACACTAAACAGACTGAACTCTTTAAGTTACTCACTGCTAGGCATTTTCTCCAGCCCTGACATAATGTTTGTGGCTCTTTTCTACACCCTTCTCCAGTTTTTCAACATCCTTTTTAAAATGTGGATACCAGAACTGTAGAGAGTATTCCAATATCAGTTGCACCATTTTCATATATGGAGGTAAAATCACCACCTGATTCGTACTTGCTACTTCTCTGTTTACACATGCAAGGATTGCATTAGGCCTTTTTGCCATAGCATCACACTGGGAGCTCATGTTGAGCACGTCCAGTAAATCCTTTTCAGAGTCACTGCTTTCCAGGATACAATCCCCCATGCTGTTGTTATGGCCTGCATTCCTTGTTCTGAGATGTGTAAGTTTGCCTTTGGCTATATTAAAATGTGTTTTGTTTGAATGGGCCCAGCATACGGATCCCTCTGCACTGACCCATTCCCACCATTATTCACCATCCTGTCAATCTTCGTGCCATCTGCAAATTTAATCAGCAATGATTTTATATTTACTTACAGATCACTGATGAAAATCTCAAACCATGTCAAGCCTCATACTGATCCCTACAGAAGCTCACTAGCAACACCATTTGATGATGTTTCCCTGTTAACAACTACTGAGATCTGTCAATTAGCCAGTTCATAATAATTTAATATGTGTTCTATTGACATTTTATAGTGCTAATTTTAATTAGAATTTCATGAGTATTAAGTCAATCACCTTACAGAAATATAAAGTATATTACAACTATGTAGTTACCTTTATCAAACTAGTAATCTCATCCAAGAATGAAATCAGGTTTGTTTGACAAGACTTATTTTCCATAAAAACATGTTAACTGGCATTAATTATATTCCTAGCTTTTAATTTTTTAACAATATCCCATTTCAGCTTTTCCATTATTTTCCCCCAGATTGTTGTCAGGCTAACCAGCCTATAGTTCTCCAGGTCATCCCACTTAAGCTTTTTGAATATTGGCACAACATTAGCACTATTCCAGTCTTTTGGAATTTCCCTGGTATTCCAAGAACTATTAAAAATGAACATCAGCAGGCAAGAGATCTCCTCAGACAGCTCTTTTAGGTCTCTTGGTGCAAGCTATCCAGGCCTGCTCTTTTAGAAATGTTTATCCCTAGTAGATGTTGTTTAACATCCTCCATACTTATCAGTAGTCTGGAATTTATTTATCATTCTCCTTTGAACAAAGCACATCATCCTGCTTCTGTTCAAATACAGAACAGAAATATTTATTGAACACATCTGCCTTTTCTGAATCATTAACCATTTTGCCATCTGCATCTAATAGAGGCTCTTTTCATTGCTAGGATTTCTTTTGTTTCTCATATACTTAAACTCCTTATTGTTCCTTACATATCAAAATTGCAAAAATAAAAACACAAAGGACAGTAATTTTTCCCACCAGGCACTGCACTAGTTCCTGGCAAATAGAGTACACTGGAACTTTTAAGGTGGGATGAACAAGGAAGATTAAGGCACTGCAATGCTCAGTGTTACATTGCTCTGCTGCCCAGTGGAATTCAAAACCCTGAATTAGGTGCCAAGGCTCCTTATATAATATATGGGGAGAGTTAGGCCCCTAAGAATGGGATACACAAAAGCCAGCATGTTGTTCAAGCAGCCGCCGAAGCTACCCAATAGGAAATGCTGAGGAGAGGGGTGTGGCCTAAGTGGCACCCCTCAAAGGGAATTAGGTGCTTAACTCTTGGCCAGAAGGAGGCATCATCTCTGTTTGGGATCCACAGCTGGGAACCGTCTCCTGAAGTTAGGCACCTACATCCTTTTTCAGGAAAAACTGAGGAAGAGGAAGTAGTGCTGGTGCCCCGTATAATCTTTGGCCCATTGGTTATGGCACTCACCCAGGAGGTGTGGACCTAGGTTCAAATCCCCGCTCTGCCTGATGGGAAGCAGAGAGAATGGAACATGGGTCTCTGAGCCCTAACCAGTGGACTGCTCAGTCTTTAGGAACTTTAGGTGCCTACAGGGTTAGGCGGCACCCAATTCTCTGGTGAATACTACCCTTTGTTAATAAAACATTAATCCACAACATCTCATGGAATTACACACCTCAATGACTCACCTGATATTCTGGCATGAAGATTCTGCTTAATGCTAAAATCATGAGCCTGGGAAGCAGACTGCAGAGCTGTCATGGCTGCCCTGCGCAATGCATTATCAAAAATAGGGAGCACTTCATTTGGAAATGCATTGAAATATTCTCCAATCTCCATGTTGGTCTCAAAAAGAGTGAGGGCATCAACAACGACTGGGTAATGTCCCTCATCATCTCTTTCCCTTAAGATACGCAAGATGTCATTCCTGTGATGTTCCAAAACATAGGATTCAAACACTTGTCCAGTTAGGTTTACTTGGTCAGCATTTAATAGCATATTGAACCTATAATTGTAAAAGGGAAAAAACTTAATTAAAGATCTCAAAAACTAAAAATCAGGTTTTTTTTAAAGAATATTTTTGTTAGGGTCACAAGTGAACAATGTAAACTATTTTACACTAAGTACATTATATGCCATGACAAAAAATTGTTAAACTGGGATAAAGATAGTTTGCTTGGAAAATTATGAATAAAAAATACCATATGGCAATCATGCATATTATCTTTAGCTAAGAGTCTTAGTTCACACACCTTACTCAGTGAAAACTCTCATTGACATCAATGAAAATTTAAGATATTTATTTCAATTTCTATTAAGTGCCTCTCATTAGCCCTAGGGCCTTTTACAAATTTAACTACAATGGGACTATTCACATGCATAAAGTCAAGCATGGGCACGTTTGCGGGATTGACTTCCTCAGGGCTGCGACTATATTTGTCTTCTCTATATTTGTAGATAATGCCTAACACATTCTGGGTGCTACTGAAATATAAATAATAAACTATAATTACATAATAAACCTGTTATAGTAGCAACTTGCAAAGAAGCAGGAACCTTCTCTTGCTCAAGTTTACCATCTATGAAGTTTAGAATTTGGAATGTTTTCCTTTGAGTCAGTGTGAATGGAACAAATATCAGTGAGTTTTTGTTTGCTTAAGTATAAATGACTTTTGGGCAACCAACAAACTACCAACTAATTAAAACTTTTTTTTTTTTTTTATAAAGACCAGGTGGTCTGTGGTTCCTGTGACATTCCTATTTCTAAACTTCCTAACGGACAGAACATACGTAACATAAATATGTTCTTTGATTGGCTGAGTGTAGTGAGGTCCTCCATTCAGCATGATGCCATTTCTCTGTGAATGTGTAAAGTGATAACTTTTGAATGCCACATCCAATCAGAATGGGGGGTGGGTGGGGGAATAGAGAATGCACACAGAGCCCCTGCTATGGGAGGAGGAATGAAGGGTCCTGCCATGAGAGGGAATGGGGTCACATAAAGAGCCACTGACATAGGGGGAAGGGGCAAATGGGGGGGGGGGAATGGAGGGCACACAGAGACCCTAGTAAGGGGGGGAACAATGGGGGATGCTGGTATGGGGAAGATGAAATAGGGGGCATACAGAGTCCTAAAGAGGGTGTGTGTGTGTGAAGCAGGGGTGCAGGGAGTCCATGACATAGCGGGGGATGGGAGGGTGGCACACATGAAACTTGCAGGGGGGAAATGAAGAGACACAAGGAACCGCTGGTATGTGCAAGGAGCTCAACCCACAGAAGCTACAAAGTGCGCAACCCCCAAGTGCCATCACCGGGGACTCAGGAGCCCCAGCCCGCTCAGGCCTGTCCAGCTGTGACTACCGTTACCAGGGAAATGGAAAAGAAGGGGCTGAAGAAGCGAGGCAGCCTTACCCCCGCCCCGGGGGGGGCAGGCCTGCCTTTGTGTCCGCGCAGCCCCCAGCGCATTGCGGGCACGGGCGCGCACACAAATGTGAGAGAAAGGGGCCGAAGACGCAGCGAGGCCTGAGGGGCGTCTCCCCCGCCGCAGGCAGGGGGCACACGGCGGCGGCGCGGGAACCTCGCAGCCCCACCTCCCTGGGCCAGGGCAGCCAATCCCGCCGGCCCCTGGGGGGCTGGGGCCGCGGAGCGCGGCACGTGGCGCCGGGCCGGGCCAGCCCCGGGGAACGGGGAACTCCCAGCCGCAAAGTTTCTCCCCGCAGCTCCTGCGGCGCGGGCAGTGCCCCTCACTGGGGCCCCTGCTCCAGCGCCGGCCCCCGCGGGCCGCTCGCTCTCCTACCCCGCCGGGGTTACCTGCCGCCGCCGCCGCCTCCCGAGCCGGGCTCTCGCAGGCAGCCGCCGCGCTGCACCGAGGCAGCGACCCTGAGCGGCCACCCTCACCCGGCAGGAGAAGCGGCTCCGTCCCGCCCCCTCCGCTCCCCGCCCGGGCCGGCTGCCGGCGAGAGGGGCCCAGCCAGCCGGAAACGTGCCTGGGAGCAGCGTGAGAAGGAGAGAGCCTCCCCCAGCAGGCGGCGCAGAGCGAGCCCGGGAGCGGCCCGCGGGGCCGGGGTAGAGGCACAGGCTGCAGCCCAGAGAGGAGATTCTGCCAGGGGGCAGTTTGTGCTACTAGCCGGGGAGCTGGAGGGGGAGCCGCGCTGGGCCTCTCGGGTGGCCCTGGGTTGTTCCCCGGGCCGCGGGGTGAGCTGGTGCTGAGCCCTGCCAGGGCAAGCCCCCGATGCGCATCGCTTCTCTCTCTCCCCACGCCCCCCCCCCCCCCGCGATCGTTCAGCCGGTGTCTTTTACCCCTGTTCATTCCTCCCCCCCCCAGGAGCCAGGCTCTCCTCCGATTGCAGGGAGGGTAGTAATCTGAACCGTTGCAGAAATAAAAATAGTCCGAGCTGTCGTGCTGGGAGAAGAAGAGGAGACCCGAGGGGGGCGGGAATTGAAGGAAGAACGAGACGTCCAGCAGAGGCAATCATGATGGTCGGTAAAGGAATAGAGGGTTTTTAAAAAAAATATCGTTTTAAATGAATTTGAACAGTTCTGCTTAAAATGTTTTAAACTTGTCCCCAACAGTAAGTAACCGTCAGTTTTAGCAGTTTTCAGAGTAGCAGTCATGTTAATCTGTATCCGCAAAAAGAACAGGAGGACTTGTGGCTAATTTAGAGACTAACATTTATTACTAACGTTTGTTTGATGATAGAATGGAACATATAGTAAGATCTATATATATACACATACAGATAAGGTGGAAGTTACCATACAAACTGTGAGAGGCTAATTAGTTAACTTCCACCTTATCTGTACGTTAGTCTCTAAGGTTGAACAAGTACTCCTTTTCTTTTTCCAACTTAGCTCTGTGTGTGTGTGTACATATGTAAATCTTACTACATGTTCCATTCTATGCAGCCAATGAAGTGGGCTGTAGCCCACAAACGCTTATGCTCAATTAAATTTGTTAGTCTCTAAGGTGCTACAAGTGCTTCTGTTCTTTTAGCAGGCTTGGAACTGTTAAAGTAGATGTTCTCACCAGCCAGAGTGTAGAGCCCCAGAGTCTCCCCAGTCAGATCATCATTTATTCTTTTACGTAGAGACTGTCCAGTTGGTCAGTCTGGTCAAACTGGTTTGGTCAAACTGGACAGCCTCTCCGTAAAAGGATAAATGGACACAAATCAGATGTCCAGAATTATAGCGTTCATAAAAAGAAAAGGAGTACTTTGTGGCACCTTAGAGACTAACCAATTTATTTGAGCATAAGCTTTCATCGGATGAAGTGAGCTGTAGCTTACGAAAGCTTATGCTCAAATAAATTGCTTAGTCTCTAAGGTGCCACAAGTACTCCTTTTCTTTTTGCGAATACAGACTAACATGGTTGCTACTCTGAAACATTCATAAAACAGTCAAAGAACACTTCAATCTCTCTGGTCAATCGATTGCAGACCTAAAGGTTGCAATATTACAACAAAAAGGCTTCAAAAACAGTCTCCAAGAGAGACTGCTGAATTGGAATTAATTTGCAAACAGGATACAATTAATTTAGGCTTGAATAGAGACTGGGAGTGGATGGGTCATTACACAAAGTAAAACTATTTCCCCATGTTTATTTCCCCCCCTCAACCCCCCACTGTTCCTCAGAGGTTCCTGTTAACTGCTGCAAATGGCCCATCTTGATTATCACTACAAAAGGTCCCCCTCCCCCCCGCTCTCCTGCTGGTAATAGCTCATCTGAAGTGATCACGCTCCTTACAGTGTGTATGATAACACCCATTTTTTCATGTTCTGGGTGTATATAAATCTCCTCATTGTATTTTCCACTGAATGCAGCTGTTGAAGTGAGCCATAGTTCATGAAAGCTTATGCTCAGATAAATTGGTTAGTCTCTAAGGTGCCACAAGTACTCCTTTTCTTTTTGATCAGACTAATTGTCTATTGTAAAGGAAGCCTTTGTCTACAGAAGTTTTTGATTTTTCACTGTCAGCAATGCCAAAAAGACCTTCATGGTAGTAGATCCAAATGCAATTTGCAGTTCTTCTACAGCCATCTTGCTTGAGCTCAGGGAAGTTTGTTGTTTGTGATTGTTTCCTCATCTGTACAATGAGGATACTACAGTTACTTATCTTTCAGGCAAGCTGTGAGAACTACAGATAGTTATAGATAAAGGAGAAAATGCAATTGTAGTAGTGCTCCATTTAAATAAAACTCCCAATTAACTGAAGCTTAGTTAGGCCCATCACCCCTATCCCCATAGTTGGACAGATACCTCGAGGTCTTCTGAATTTTGGTCTCTAAAGCCAGTCAGGCTGATAGGCAAGCCAGTTTTCTCTTCTTTATGTTGCAGGGACTGGGACACAGCCACAAGTTGTTTTTTATTTGTTTGGTGGGAGTGGGAGGTGTTAAACATAAGTTTCCTTTTCATCTGAGTATTTGTGATGTGTTCTATTTAGCTTGTAAAGGGGAGAAAAAATGTTTACGTATTTAACTAGTTGTAAAACTTCAGTTAAATCTTTTTACTACATTTTAAAATTAAAAAGCAAAACCTCACATACTTCCCCATGCCTGACATTCCATTCCAATCCCCATGCACTAGGCCCCTATCCACTCTTCAGTCACGTTTCTCCTCTAACGTTCATTTAGCCCACAACTACTTTCCTATATCATTAAAAGTGCTGTTATCCACCAACAACATTTTAAATGCTCTGCTCTTAAATCCTAATCCTGCTTCCGTTGACTTCAAGGGATGGATGATCAGGCCCAAAGATAAACTCGTATCACTGAGTGTATGTGTCTTCTTTTTGTTGTTTGTTTGTGCCCCAGTCCTGCAATCGCTTTCTCTGCAGGGTGACTGGGCTTACTCCGAGATGGGGGAGGAGCTCGGCTATATGGGACGGCCATCGAGTAGAGATGCTACTCCTCTAGATCTAGAGTTAGTTGAGGTGGTTCAGGCACCTGATAAGGATGCCCCTTGGGAGGCTTCTGTTGGAACTCTACTAGGCATGCTGGAGAATCCCCCATGAGGAACTAGAACCTGTTGTGGAGGAAAAGGAGGTGTGGTCCTTCCTACTCTCCATGCTGCTGCTGTGATCCTCACCAGAAAAAGTGGCATAAAGGAAAAAAAACTTTATGCATGTGAGTAGACCCACTTACCCTAGGGGTCTACCCATCTGCATAAGTGTTTGCAGGATCTGAGCCTTCTATTGTAAGATGCTCATTGCAGAGACCTTGCATTCCATTGTGTTTTGGATGCTGTTGGCAGTTAATGAATGATTAACTGGTGCAAAATTAAAATAGAAACAACCTGTATCCCCCAAACAGTTGCTAGTGTAAGATCTTCACAAAAAAAATATGTATAATTCTCCTTCAGTAATCTAAGGTTGCAAAGGCACCAGACACAACAGTATTACCAGGGCTGCGCTAAAATAGTCTGTGAGAAAAGTGCACAAAAAAGGAAATGAAAACCTTTAATTGTAACTTAATTTGAAATACATGGAGAAAAGTCAACACATGCGAAACAAAGGATTACAAAAAGGATTTGTAGGAAAAGAATTTGTACTTTCAGGTTATTTAATATATTTAATTCACATACATCAAAACAGTATTTTGCTTGCCTTACTTACATGAGTAGTCCATTAATTTCAGTGGTGTTTTTTTTATACTTATTTTAAATAATACAGTGATCTTAACTATAGACTGCTGTGGTGACTGTAGCTGAGTTAGATATTTATTTCAAGCCCAGTATTTATCCCCTGGCCCCCCATGTTACCTGTGCAAATCACTGGGGAAGCACCACATGAGGTGGCAATGAATTGTTTTACTGCTAGCCCCCACTTCCATGCAGGTAATTTGGAATAAAGACACAAACCAGACCTATGTACACAGAAATTTAAAAAGTTATTTACCTTACCGTAATGGGTTCTTGAAGAAGCTTTTGTCCTCACAGATCTCACTATGTGTGCCCCATGTGCATGAGCTCAGAGTCCACTGGGGCTGTGCATGTGCGCTGCTATGGCCCCTCTGTGAGGCCATAAAGGGCAGAGCAGCTCCGATCACTACTCAGTTCCTTCATCAAAATAGAATTCTACTATTAAAAGATTTCATATCAGTAGGGAAGGCGAGTGGATCATAGGATATGTGAGGGCAAAAGCACCTTGAAGAGCCATAGTTATTGAAAGGTAAATAATAGGGCTGTTGATTAATCGCAGTCAACTCACAGGATTAACTCAAATTAAGTGCAATTAAAATTAATCGTGATTAATCGCAGTTTTAATCACACTGTTAAACAATAGAATATCAATTGAAATGTATTAAATATTTTTGGATGTTTTTGTACATTTTCAAATATAATTTCAATTACAATACAATACCAAGTGTACAGTGCTCACTTTATATTTTTATTACAAATACTGCACTGTAAAAATGATAGAAGAAATAGCATTTTTCAATTCACCTTATACAAGTACTGTAGTGCAATCTCTTTATTGTGAAAGTGCAATTTACAAATGTAGATTTTTTTTGTTACATAACTGCATTCAAAAACAAAACAATGTAAAACTTTAGAGCCTACAAATCCACTCAGTCCTATTTCTTGAGCCAATTGCTAAGAGAAACAAGTTTGTTCACATTTACGGGAGATAATGCTGCCCGCTTCTTATTTACAATGTCACCTGAAAGCAAGGTATTTATGTGCCAGATATGCTAAAGATTCGTATGCCCAATGCTTCAGCCACCATTCCAGAGGACATACTTCCATGCTGACGCTCCTTAAAAAAATAATGCATTAGTTAAATTTGAGAAAATGAACTCCTTGGGGGAGAATTGTATATCTTCTGCTCTGTTTTATCTGCATTTTACCATATATTTCATGTTATAGCAGTCTCGGATGACAACCCAGCATATGTTGTGTGTTTTAAGAACACTTTCATTGCAGATTTGACAAAATGCAAAGGTACCAATATGAGATTTCTAAAGATAGCTATGGCACTTGACTCAAGGTTTAAGAATCTGAAGTGCCTTCCAAAATCTGAGAGGGATGAGGTGTGGAGCATGCCGTCAGAAGTCTTAAAAGAGCAACATTCCGATGCGAAAACTCCAGAACCTGAACTACCCCCCCCCCCACACACACACACACAAAATCAACCTTCTGCTGGTGGCATCTGACTCAGATGATGAAAATGCGCATGTGTCGGTCCGCACTGGTTTGGACTGTTATTGAGCAGAACCCGTTATTAGCATGGATGCATGCCCTCTGGAATGGTATTTGAAGCATGAACGGGCATACTTCAGGTAACACTGTGAACAAGAAACAGGCAGCATTATCTCTTGCAAATTTAAACAAATTTGTTTGTCTGAGCGATTGGCTGAACAAGAAGTAGGACTGAGTGGACTTATATGCTCTAAAGTTTTATATTGTTTTATTTTTGAATGCAGTTATTTTTGGTACATAATTCTACATTTTTAAGTTCAATTTTCATGGTAAAGAGATTGCACTACAGTACTTGTATTAGGGGAATTGAAAAATACTCTCTTTTTGTTTTTTACAGTGCAAATATTTGCAATCAAAATAAATATAGTGAGCACTGTACACTTTGTATTCTGTGTTGCAATGGAAATCAATATATTTGAAAATGTAGAACACATCCAAAAATACATAAATATATTCTATTATGAACATCGTGATTAATTGCTCGATTAATCATGATTTTTAAAAAATCACGTGATTAACTGCAATTAATTTTTAACAGCTCGACAGACCAAGTAAATAACCATATTTATTCAAGCATTTGTACACATGGATTCAAATGAATGGCTAGCAGTCACCCCCTAGTGGAGAAGGAGGATAGGACCCCTATCTAAATAATGACCCCAGAACAGCCCTGCCAAACTGGACATCTGTTGTAGAAGCTGCCACAATGGAGTATGAATGGGGAATGTATCAATAGAATTCCAAGTAGCTACGCTACAAATTTTTGAAATAGGGATTCCCCATAAGCATGCTGTGGATGTTGTTTGAGCTGTAGCAGTGTGCTTCCTAATCCAAGAGGAAGGAGGTAGTTTGTTTAATGTGTAGGAATTCTCTGTCCTAGTCTCACCCCCACACTGCCCTGAGAAGCAGCAGGCAAGCCTTCTTAACTGGCCTCCTGGTTCCCGTGACCCTTTTAGGGCTCTAAACAATTATGTCTTGTTGTCAACCTGGGCTGAGCAGGGGTGTGTCAGGGCACTAACACCTTCACAGGGGGCAGAGACGGCCTGATAGATTACAACACACACTTCCCCCTGGAGAATGGAGCTGAGGGTCCGATCTCTCCCTTCTGCAATAATCCCACCATCTGGAAAAAGAAGTGTGTATTCTATTTCTGTGTATCTGGTCAATGTCATACACAAAAGCCATGTGCTTGCAGTATCATATACCCTTGAATAAGGGGAGGATTAGTGTTCTTCATTACTCCATTTAAGGGGTGCATGCTCCAGTATTAAGTCAAAGGGAACCCTTGAAAGATAATGTATTACCACTACAGCCCAACTGATGACAAAGTATTCTTTCTTGATGGTGAAGTATCTAGTCGTTCATAGCTGCAGCTTCTGTCTACACTTACCTCCGGAGCGATTGATCCAGAGGGGGTCGATTCATTGAGTCTAGTGAAGATGTGATAAATCAACCACCAAGTGCTCTCCCATCGACTCTGGTATTCCGCTGGAGCGAGAAGTGTAGGTGGAGTCAATGGGGGAGTGTCAGCAATTGACCTACCGCAGTGAAGACACTGCAGTAAGTAGCTCTAAGTACGTTGACTTCAGCTACGCTATTTTCATAGCTGAAGTTGCGTAACTTAGACCAACTTAGCTCACGCCCCCCCTCAGTGTAGACCAGGCCTTAGGAATAGTATAGGATGTCTGTCAGGCAGCAAAGGCCTGATAGACACCATCACAGAGTCTTTCTGAGGAAATAGCCAACCCCTTAGGTTTGTCTCCAAAAATTACAAAAAGCCTTAATGGTTTAAGAAGCGGCTTTTGTTCTAAACAGGTAAAAAGAAAACATTGAGTGTATGAAGCATAACTGCTTCAGGAGATTCATAAGCTTTAGGAAAAGACACAGGCAAGTATATGAACTGATTAATCAGAAAATCCAAAACCTCTGACAAAAACTTTGGATGTGGTCTGAGTAACCTTGTCCTTTTAGAATATAATGTATATAAGGCCTGCCATCAAAGCCTGGATTACATCCACTCTATAAGCCAAAATAATAGCCACCAAAAATGCTGTGTTAATAGAAAAGTAGTATAATGAACATGATGATGTGGGTTCAAAAGGAGATTTCATCAATGATAGAAGCACCACATTCAAGTTCCCGCAAGGAAAGAGGTTCTTGACTGCATGGAACAACATGAAACAGGCTCCTAGAAACACTGATACAGTGGGATGGGAAAAAACTGATTGACTCTCAAAAGACAGATGATAGGCAGAGATAGCAGATTAGTGCTCTCTAAAAGAACTAATCAACAGACCTGGGTGTTTCAAAGACAAATAATCCAAGCTAACAGGAGCAGAAGATTCCAAAGATTGAAGGTGTCTGAATGGAACCCAATGAAAAACACTTCCACGTAGCTTTGTATGTCAATCCTGTAGAAGCCTTTCTGCTCTGGATCAAAATGTCCTGTGCTACCACTGACAGTCCTATCAACAGAATTTAGTCAACTAGCCTCTATTCTATCAGATGTAGAAAAATTGGGTCAAGATATAACACGAAACCTTGGTTCTGTGAAATGATAACTGGATGGTTTTGAAGTGGAAGAGGAGATAGTTGGCTTGACAGGTGCAACAAGTTGGAGTACCAGAATTGATAAGCCCAGGCCAGAGCTATCACCACCATCTCAGCCATATGCTGTTGTATCTTCTTCAGAGCACTGGAAATATCCCCTCTGGGATGGAGGAAAAGGATATAGGAGGTCTCTTTCCTGCTGGATCAGGAATACATCTGCCAGAGAGTTTGGACCCTCTCCTCCCTGGGAGGAAAATATAAAGTACTTTGCATTGACATAGGTAGGAAAGAAGTCTATAGTGGGGATCCCCCATTGTAAAAGGAACCAAATCTTTGAGAGTCCATTTGTGCGTAGAGGAGCCCTTCCTGTTGATCTTATCCACTAAATTTTTTTGGCTGCCTAGTAAGTGTAGGGCTGTTAGGTTGATCTGATGAATGATGCACCAGTCCAACAGGTAGATAGTTTCCTCTCATAAGGGGGATGATTTTGCTTCTTCGAGTCAGTTTATGTAATGCATTCCTGTAATACTGTCTGCCAGGACTTGGATGATTGTGATTTGCAGGAAAGGTACAAAAGCCTTTCAGGCTAAGTGAACAGCTCTGAGTTCTAGTACAATTATGTCCAACTGAGACTCTGTCCTGGACCACAGTCTCTGTGTTTGAAGTTTGTCTAGATGTGCACCCCAACCATGCTGGCACAATCTGTAACAAGAGTCTTTGGCAGGGGTAGGATGATTGAAACACTACAGGTTAGCTGGCATTTTGAGTTTTTGGCCTCCAAAACAGAGATTTCAGCTCTTGTGGAGGGACCACTATAGATAAGTTCATGCTGTGTCTAACCAGTTGGTAAACAGATTTCAAGAGGGCAAAGACCTGAAGGGGAGGGGGGATCTAAGTACAAGCAGCTGTGTGTTATAGCAAGCGTGGCAGATTCTCACTGAAATTCTTGGCTGAGAATGAAGGTTGGAAATGAGATGACACATTGTGCCAAACTTTCTTTGAGGATGGTATGCTGATGTGGATTCCAATATTCTAGTATTGCTCCATAATCTTTACTGATTGAATAGGGATAAGAGTAAATTTGTCTCGGCTAGTCCTCAGGCCTACCCAGGAGAATGGATGGAGAACGGTTTGAATGTAATCTGTGACTTGCTGCAGTGAGTGGCCATCTATCACTCAGTTTTTGAAATAGGGGTATATATCACTTGTCACTTCAGATGAGTTGCTACCACCAAAAAACATTTGGTAAAAATCCTTGGAATTGTTCACAAGCCAAATGGTAGGACTCTAAACTGGTGATAAAATGCAGATGCTTTCGGTATGCAGGATGAACACACACATGGTAGTAAGCATCCTGCAAGTTAAGAGTGGTGAACCAATTCATGGGATCTAGAGAAGGGATTATTGAAGAAACTTTCACACACCATCCCTACCAGTCAACTTCATTGGTTTCCTATCACATACAACTTTCACCTTCACTGGTAATTTCCTCAACCCAATTTACATAGTCTCTAAAGACCTAAATAGGATGGAGATACTAATCAGTTGAATTCCAACCACATGCTATGGAAATAGGTAAACAAAATATCTCACCATAGACCTCCATGAGGTCTCCTTTTCCATACTAGCCATGCAGCCTCCTTGGCTATCTACGGGGCAGTTTCCAATCCCCCACTGCATGAATCTCACCCTCAAACATAAAAGGAAGGTTCCAATCAGCTCAGCTCAATCCATCTGCCTACAACTGAGATTGGAAAATGGAATCTCACCCAAGTAGGGTATAAATACGGCTTGCTCTTCATTTTTGCTTAGTATATGAGACTCTCACCGTGCATAGTTAAGGGCAGGAAGAAAGTGGGGAGGGGGAAATACTTAATACAAACAGTAGTACTATCCACTTAAAACAGCCTAAATATCAGCACTCTATTCCAATTCTGTATTCCTCGTCAGGACAATCCAACCTAGTGATCTCCATGAGCTTTCACCTTTGGGACAGAGTCAGGTTTTAGTGAGCTTTAGGGAACGATGCTAGACCTATTTGTTATTGCCTTAGCTTTTGGTTGATAGGTTTGTTTCTTATCAGCATAGATACAAATATTTCCAGCAGAAGTGTTTTTAATTGTATTAACGCTTCCTCTTGTTGTGAGTAGCTTTCTATGTTGTGTTCAATTCTGCAAATAACCCCAAATTGTCATGGTGATAGGCCCAGTATTAACTTTTCTGTGAGACTAATTGGTACTCCAGGTGAGCTCAGGCATGCACCTGGGTGGAGCTCAGTGCAGGATTAGAGTGTAAGACATTACAGTAAAGTTGTCCCTCTTACGGTCTCTTCTATTCTGTCACCTGTAAAATTAGGTTTAAAACTCTCTGGAGAAGGGCCTTTGTCAAGTATTTATTTGCTGTTTGAGTTCTGTATACATAAATAATACAGATGTAACAGCGTATAACAACTAAAATTCAGGTTAAGATGCCTGCAAAGAGATGTTCTTAATTTCAGGAGTTATTGGTAATATAAAACCTTGTACTGTTTAAGCATTATATTGTCCCTAAGTTCACATTGAAAGGATGGCGATACAGAGACAGAAATAAGGCAGCATGGGTGACGCTGGTTACCTGATTTTCAAAAATACACCTGCTTAGTTGTACATGCACATGTGCATGTGTGCAGTTGCCTAATTTGTGCATGCAGTTATCATAAAGTGTACAAATGGCTTTGTGTATGCACAATCACAGTACTGTAAATTGAAAGGCAAATTAGTTATGGGCTTGAATGCACATCTGTGCATATAATTACATGTGCACTTATGCAAATCACCCTGCAATGAACCTTTTTAAATTAAAAGTGATGCTTTGATTTCCAAACTAATTGTTTTTGGTGGCTTGGAGAAAAGAACACCAGTCAGTGAAGATTTTATCTTTCAGAGAAGGAGAGAGTTGTTTTTTCTTTCCTCTCAACCTAAACTCCGTTTTAAAGCTTTTGCCTGCAAATTGCTTTAAATAAAAACAGGAATTACTGCAGTGCCATACTTCAAAAAAGTAGTTAACCAAAATCCTAGGAAAACTGATTGAGAGTTTGATTAAGGAGAGAGTAATAATATAATGCTTGAAGTAAGTATAACTTAATGGGGACAAATCAACAGCTCCTGTAAGGAAACACAGATTTGGTGATCCTACACTTATAAATAATAATAAATAAATTGCTAAGTAACAGATAAGAAGGTGTCCAACTACTATTCTGGATACTTTTGACATTTTGAAAAATAACAATACAACAAAACCAACAGCAACCCTAAGAAAAAGCTCTAGCAAAACTTCCTCACCAAACCTGCATCCCCCATCAACAATTATCCCATCAAGCTCCAATCTCTTCAATTGCCTCGGTGAACAAATGAGCTTTGCAGATACCCTGTAAGTCAAAATCCCAGAGTGGTCAGCTAGATGAACCAAAAATTCCTTTGATGACTTTGGTTCCATCAGTCTTCAAGTGTAAACCATCAAAACAGCCCCTTGGCAGCTGGGTGGATAATCAATTTTTCTCAATGAAAAAATCAGAAAAAAATTGTTTTGGATCAACTCAATGAAACATTTAGTTTTCTGGCATTATTTTACTGCTGTTCTTTTTTTAATTTTTACATTAAAAGCAAAAGAAATTTGGAATCAGCATTCATAAAACTAGAGAAGGCAGACAAGCTGATTATACACTAGCCCCATAGTTAAAGCACTCACCTGGGATGTCAGGGAACTGGGTTCAAATCTCTACTCTGCTTTACTTGGAAGTTGGCTCTCCCACATTCCAGGAAAGTGCTCCAACCACTAGAGCATACAATATTCTGGGGTGCAGTTGTCTCAGATTCTCTGTTGAAGCTGTTCGACTTTATATAAATAAATATTAATTGGAGCAGGGACTGGAATCCATGGGAGTCCCTCCAGCAGCAGGGTATGGCATCATTATCTCTCTCTGGGCCAATCACTATTTAATTATTTTATACAAAGTAGAACAGATTCAACAAGAAAGTTTTAGACTCACCCCAGAATAGCCTATAACCCAGTGGTTAGGGTACTAACCATAGATTGGGGAGACCCATGTTCAACTCCCTGCTCTGAATGGGGGAGGAGAGGCTTGAATCCAGGTTTCCCACATCCCAAGTGAGTGCTCTAGCCAGGGGGTGATAAAGGGCTGGGCGGGGCCTGCAGTTCCTCTATGAATGGCAGCTAAGAACAAATCTAGCCCTAAAAACTATTTTTGGCTGATACTATTCATTAAATGTCTATCAAATTTGCAAATAGTTTCAGTTGACCTTAAACTGTATTTTTCAGTGAATAAACTATTTTTCTCAAAAACTTCACCCAGCTGTTGCTCTAACCTCAAAATGCAGGAAATAATGGTCAGTATGTGACAAAAGGCATAATGCCTAGCTGTCTAACTTAAAATTCCAACCTAACAATGAAGAAAATTATATAATCCATTAAGAATGGAAACAAAGATGGCTAGAAGTTTATACAAAATGAGAAATTAAGACTAGGATTGTTTACCTTGGAAAGCAGAGTTAAATAGGATTTAACTGATGAACAAGTAAACACTGATCTTAAAAAAAGTGAATGTAAAAATGCTTTTGTATACTTTCTCCATCTTTTACATGTTCCTGATCTTATGTCTTGGGTGTCCCAAGATTTCTACAAAATTAAGGTTTATTTATACTTGTAAATGAATGTGAAAATAATCATATAAATAACAAAAATAGTGAAAACTGATCTGTTTGAGCTATTTGTCCCATAATAACAGAACATGAGGGACAAAAGAACAAGTTAAATCAGTAAATATAGAACACAAAAATATTTCTTTATACAGCATATATAATCAACTTGTGGAATCTGTTACCGCTAAGAGTCACCAAAGCAAATACTGAACTGTGGGCCAAATTCTCAGCTATGTCCAATATCTGCTAGGGTAGCTTAAAGTATGTAGGGGAAAGGAGTCAGCTGATTCCAGGGCCTGTTCTGTCCCGGCTGTGGGCCCAGCATAATTTGAATAACCTTGGGGTTATTTTAAAAGTACACCAGCTGGCTCTGGCCCCCAGGGGGAGAATAGAACAGTGGTTTTCAAACTTTTTTTCTGGTGACCCACTTGAAGAAAATTGTTGGTGCCCATGCCCAGTGGAGCTGGGGATGAGGGATTTGGGGTGTGCGAGTGAGGGCTGTGGGGTAGGGCCATGTTCAGGGTGTTGGAGGGTGCTCTGGGCTGGGGTGCAGGAGGGGGTGCAGGCTTTGGGCTGGGGGTGCAGGGTCTGGAGTGGGGCCGGGTTTGGGGAATAGGAGAGGGTTCAGGGCTGGGGCAGAGGATTGGGGTGCAGGGTTGGGGCTGTGGTTACCTCTGGCGGCTCCTGGTTAGTGGCGCATTGGAGGTGCTAAGGCAGGCTTCCTGCCTGTCATGGCACCGCGGACTGCGCTGCGCACTGAAAGCGGCTAGCAGGAGGTTCGGCTCCTAGGCAGAGGCATGCAAGCGGCTCTGCGCGGTTCTTGCCCATAGGCACTGCCTCCACCTCGCATTGGCTGTGGTTTCTGGCCAATGGGAGTGCGGAGCTGGTGCTCAGGGCGGGGGCAGCACACAGAGCCCTGTGGCCCCCTCACCTAGGAGCCGGACCTGCTGCTGCCCGCTTCCGGGGTGCAGTGCGGTGTCAGAATAGGTAGGCACTAGCTTGCCTTAGCCAGGCAACACCGCTGACGGGACTTTTAATAGCCCAGTCGGCAGTGCTGACCAGAGCTGCCATGACTCACACTTCCGTGTCCCCTCTGCTGGTAGGTTACAAGGGGACTGGTAGAAGAGTCAGACACAACAGTTTTCTGCCAACTGGGGATATCCACCAGTTTTCTAGCTCTTTTGTACCACAAGAGTGAAAAAAGGGTCCAGCTTGAAGAAGAGAATACGACCCTGTGGCTGAATTTTAAGACAACCTCATGATTGTTCATGGGATTTCTTTACATTTTGCCATTATGTCAAATGTAGTTCATCACTGAACTTCATTCCCTTATCATGTCACTCTCTCTGGAGAAGTGTAATATTGACTAAACCATAGTTTTGCTATGCTTTTGACCAAGCGTATAGTGTTAAAGTGTCTCTTTGCGTTTGCCTGTGTACTTTGCTACTTGTTAATTTATTTGAACATTTAATGTTGATACATAACAACCCCAAACTTTCTTGATAGAATTTTAACAACAAAAGGGATAGTCAATTTTATTACCATTAACAACATTTATATTTGGACAAGCTACAATGATACAGATAAGCTAATCTCATGCATCAAAATACTAAAATGTCACTCATGGGAGCTAAGAAGGAATTTGCCCAGTCCCATAAACAGTACTGCACAAATAGGTCCTGATTCTGAAAATCCTCCCTTGTAAGAGTATTCCTATGGAACTAATATGAAGGTAAGAATGCTATGTGAGGAAAGACTACATGTGAGAGAAAGAGTTTGCAGGACTGGGCTCTTAACCAGTGGCATAAAGGAGTTTTCTCTCATTCTCTCTCTAAAGCATCACAAACTACAAGAAGTAGGACACCAGTCTAGATGGAACAATGGTCTAATCTGGTAATGCAGGTTCCTATGTGAATCGAACATGAAAGACAGTAAAAATAATGTGGAATAAAGTTTGCATCAAGTATTCTGGATACCATTTGGCAGAAACTTTTCAGTCTTCCTGTGTTCTTTGGGAATTGACTGGTTTTGTCAGGACACACTTGTTTGTCAGTTTGAAAGCTGCTGATCTTAAAGGACTCGAACTGACGGTTTCTTGAGTTTGTTCTCACCACTGGAAAGCTGATGCCCAAAGGCAGAGGCTACCAATACACCATTTACTGAAGAGAGCAAAAAATGCATGAACAGGAAAATCTGAAGTGGAGTTTCGTTGGTTTTATTTATAGTTTATATCTATAAATTTCATAAGCAAAAACGTATGATTATGCAACTTAACACTCTAACCAATGAGGTACCGGGCTAGCAAAGAAGCAGTGTACTTTTAACAACACTGGCAAAGCAGAGAAGAAAAAATATAACACTCACTTCAGAATGTTATAGCAAAATGAGCTAGTGTGTTTTATTTCAGGTAACAGCCAAGAAATCCAACATTTTGGCCCAATATGGCTTTCTTCTAAAATTAAAAATTGCATTTACCGACAGTTGAGTCCACCAACTACACAGAATCTGCTGTTTACTTTACACTATGGTAGGATCACCAGAGCATGGCTTTCAGTGAAAGTTTTCAAGCTGAGTTATAGAAGATATAAAATATTCTAAATGAAATTTTTGAAAACATACAAATTGTTCATTTATATATATATATATATATATATATATACTACATATAAAACTTATTATTATTATAACTACTGAGTATCTTTTACTGGATATTTGTTTGTATATAAAGGGAAATAGGATATAGTCAGGGCTTCAGAGGAAATAATGAAGATCTATGTGCTTTTGTATGTGCTATTAAAAGCTTATTTAAATAAATCAGAATAGTCCTTTGCTGTTTTTAAAGAGAGTTTCAGATTTAAAATACATTCATAAAACAAAGATATTTTTCTCCCTGAGACTACCAGTGTTAATTACTTTGTGGTAATCTTTGAATTATCAAAGAATATAAATAATAAAGCCAATAGGCCTGACTCTCCAATCTGTTATAGCAGTTGTCTGGCAATGAAGTAACACTGGTGTCACACCAGTGTAACAGACTAGGGAATCAGGCTTACTACCTGAAAAAGCCGAGTAGTCCATGGATTCATGTCAAAAGGTAAAAAAGAAACTTCCTTCATGTAGATAATTGAATATGGTTGAGCTTTAATGAAAGATTTGCATACGATTGTGTGTATAATTTGTCTAGGGTTACTTTTAAAGTCTGTATTCTGCCTGAAGGAGGATGTCCCAAAATGCAGATTTCCTTTAATGATTCTTGGTTTACACAGTGATACTTAGTGTAGTATCCCAAATGTTCCGAAGAGCATTTGTCTTCGTAGATATTCGTAAAATAAACAGGTAATTTGTGAAGGCAGGTTCTGGTGAAACTCAACATCAAATGTAGTAGTTATTTCTAGAGTGCACAGTCTAATGAGCAGTAAGTAAGAAGTTCGCAAAAAAGAAAATGCTGAATTTTTTTTTATGGTCTTATCAAAGTCACTCAATTCTGAAGGCCAGCAGCTAAACTATGTCTGATTTATTTCGTATTTATCACTTTAAATGTTAGTAAGAGGACAATTATTAAAGTGCTACAAATAAAAATAAATTTGGGATGGATTAAACATACCTTGCCCTAGTCTGATATTTTTTATTTTATTTTATCTATCATTGAAAGATTATTTTGATATATTATAACCATGCAGTACATTGCTTTGGAAGGAGGGGGAGCCTTACTGCAACCAAAGAAAACATATATTTATAGGAAAAATGGGGAAAGCCTTATGTTTGTTCTACCAAAATTTATTACGTAATAAATACAAAGTTTAAAGACTCTTCCATTTTAAATAAAAATAATTGATATAATTACGCACATTATATAGTATCATGTCAAGTGATTCCAACAAATACCACATGAAATACAGTGCATTTTCAAATCAGAGAGACAAATACTTTCTCATTCACAGTGTTTGACATAGTACAGGAAAGCTTGTTCACATAGGGTTACTTAAAGGCATGCTCTTATAAACAATCCACACCACGCTATGCCACAAAAAAAAAATTCTCAGAATGTGAAGTATCGGGCAAACCATTCCTGGCGTTGTGGATCTGGTGAAGCTTCAGTCTGAGGAGGGCTAAATTCATAAAAAGAAAAACATTTTTAACCCACAACCAAAATAAAGAGTGCAAAACGTCTGGAAAAAGCACAGAGAATACAATACGGAACATAAATGATCAAAAAATCTTTTCATAAATCAAATATCACATTCTGTAGCATATACTCTAGTTTAATGTCCCTCTGCAATATCTGTGATCATCCACTCCATTGGAGAGCATCAGCAGCACAGACAAATTAAGAAGCCACGTCGTAAGGTGAAAAAATATTTGGAGATAATATTAATTAAAATCATACAGTTAACTGTTTTTTTGGATAAAATTTTTTTGTTGGGGGGGTGAACTTTGGAGGGTCCTCTTTTAGTATCCTTTTCCTCTGGTTAAGATAGTTTTCAGAAGTATGATGCAAGCATCACATTCTTAAAGACATGTGCTTAACAAAGACTAGTCAGTAACTAACAAAAATACATACTATTTTAATATTTTACATAAATCAAACTGAAATATTACTTGTATCATTTCATGCACACAATTTAAAATACATTAATTATATACTAGGAAAAAGGAAATTGGTGCATGACAAACAAGTTTTTTCCCCCCTCAAACATGTTAATCATACTACTGAATTAGCAAGAAAAATGTATGTAATTTTAATGCTAGATCAAAGTTCTTTGGTCAACAAAAATTAAGAACAAAACAATCCTACCGTTTTATTGGGGTAATACAAGTCACGAAACAATTTGCAATGGAAACTCCAGCATCACAATCCATGAATTCATGCACATGCACATTACTGACGTCTGAGCAGAAGCATGCATATCACATGCACAGGGAAAAATAAGCAACACAATGTATTTAACAAAAGTATATTTTGTTGAAACAGAATGTTACTACTTATTTATTTTTAATTCTACCATTTCCCACTTCTATTTTTAACACTTGTCAGAACTGTGGCATTACCCATGTAAATCATAAGGGAAGGGAAACAACTGCTTGTCCAACTGACACTTATGCCATTGGTTTGATTTGCAAATAAAGTGTGTTGTAGGAATAGGATAGCAAGCAATTCCAACTACAGATAGAGAATACCACTTCTGCAGTGCACTCAGGATCCAGACACCTAAAGCCCCGAGTCTTCCCTCTTAATTCATTTGTTAAATCAATAGTGCAATTCACTCTACCATCCCTTTCAAAGACCTAATCCTGGAGATTTTAATGCTAACTTCTATACTGGAAAGGCAGCATTAAAACACCCAACCATACATATTTCCCATTTCTGCACTAAACTAATGTTTATGAAACAATTTGACAGAAATGAGGAAAAGGACAAAAAAAAATCAACGTACCACAGAAAACAATTGTGTCATATAGAAGTCATCACACAATAATGAATAAAAAATCCGTATGTTAAAAACAATTCCCAAAGGACAACTAGTAAATCACACAAACATTTAAAACAATTGTTCATAAAATGTAAACAATTGGAAGCACATGAATCATATTAAGCAATATTAAAAGGTTTTAAAAGTTGAGGGTTCAAGACTTATAAAAAGGTCAAAAAATATTTCACATTTCAACAGGTTCTACAATAAAAAGGATTACTGTAAAGAGGTTAGAAACAGAGTGTAAAAATTCCATAGTAATATTTGTACTCAAAGTTTTAATAAAACAAGTGGGATTTTCATCTAAATAGGAAAATTTCTATGAGTTAAGAAAAAAAAAGGATTGGTGAGGCAGTGCTCACCTCAAAAACGTCTTGGGCTCTTTGGGTGGTATTGGCTGTGGAAGTGGTTTGCTGCTGTTGAACTCAATATCATGGATGGGTGAATTAGGAATGGGATCCAGGCGGTTAGGATGTCCATTGCCCACTCCGCTGGATTCCAGAGCACTTAGATTGGGGACACTCACAAACCTGTTTGTTGATTTATCATTCTTCTTCTTTTGCTGCATTAAAAATAAAAAATGTAAGGAAGGCTCCTTGCACCAGGACAGATGAGGAGATTGGTAGATAAGAAGGTTCCTTTATAGCTTTTTTTTTTTGGATGGGAAGCAAGTTTGGGAAGTGGAATGGTTTCTATAATTGCACCTTTATTGTATTCCTTGAACAATGCCGAATAGCATAAATTCTCAAAGGAAAATTAAATATTTAAGCAAATTTACTAAGGAATTCAGGCCTAGCTCAGCAGTCAATATGTATATTATTCTCATGGATTGAACGTATAGAGCAAGATATTTTATTGGACGGAGATGGGGAGGTAGCTAGTTCTCTACAAAATTATACTTCAGTCTACTATCCTTCATTTCTACTTAAACACATTCTCTGGATTAGTGAAATAGTTCTGTTGTCAAATGCAATGCAGCAAATTCATTGGCGGGAAAGGTAAATCTGTTCAATACGTTTCACTTTGCCATTTAAGTATAGTTTGGTAAACAATTAGTTTTTGTCTTCGACCAGAAACTTAGAAAATCTGTAATTAAGGTACATTCTTTTATTAAAGCACTAGTGACCCCCAAATCAATCGGTGTATTACATTATTATGAAGGATATAACTGATCCTACACTGTATTTCAGTTCCTTGCCAGAAAGAAAAAAGCACAACCTGTTATCTCTAAGTAGAATATTTCTAGCCACTAGATGGCACAACTAAATCAACTTTTCAGTTTGAAGTATCTTTCAACTTCAACTGACAGTACTTCAAGTGATTCAAAGAGAAAGAGGAGTTATTCTTAATGCATCCGATGAAGTGAGCTGTAGCTCACGAAAGCTTATGCTCAAATAAATGTGTAAGTCTCTAAGGTGCCACAAGTCCTCCTTTTCTTTTTGCGGATACAGGCTAACACAGCTGCTACTCTGAAACCTGTATTCTGATATTGATATTTTAGTATCAGTAATTTATTACGAGGTAAAATGAATGATTATCTACTATTTGCCATGCCAGTACTAGCTTTATCTCCCACTCACTGATTTTTCAGAACTTATAAATATATGGGAGGTTTAAATCTCAAAAGTTTTTACAGAGAAATGGTCTAGTGAGGCATACCATATTTAATATCTATTGATTACTTCTGGCTCATGTACTTCCTATTTACACAGTAACAAGGTTTTCATTAAAAATATACTCCACTTGATTTAAAAGTGAAACTGGGTTCATTTTTTCTCACAAATACTATTCATAAATACATATACAACCCCATCTAAAGCACTTAGAAAAGAATCTTGTTACTTGTAAACTGTGCAAACTGTGTAAAATGTGTAAACATTTTATATGGAGCCCCCAAGAGACAAATTCATCTGTAATTCTGTCATAAAATTATAACATCTACTCTGAAGAGTAGAACTGCATTTGAAACAGGAACAATGAGTTCAAGTATAGAAAAGAGTTGAAATGTAGATGGCTACATTGCCCTATTGATAGTGTCCAGTACTGCCAGATGAGAGACCTAGGTTTGAATTCTGGCCTCTTACCTGGCTGGTAGCGGCAAGTGCTGCTAATGTAGCACATTCAAAGTTCAGAGACAACACCTCCATAGATCAGCCTGAAACAACCACACTGAGCCAATATGTTCCAAAGGGAGTTACTCTCAGTGTTTCTCTCCCCCTCCCACCTGAATAAAGGTCAATATAAATCAGGGTCTTGATAGAGGGAACAGTAAGGTCCCTTTTTAAGTACTAGGGGGAAAGGTCTTCCGTTGAGAAGGATTAAATTAAGACTGTCCCACTTTGTTTTATCACACATACACTACGTGTGATAAAACAGATTAGTGAAAGTATCAGGGATTTGTCTGTAAAGTATACCATAGAATCATAGAATCATAGAATATCAGGGTTGGAAGGGACCCCTGAAGGTCATCTAGTCCAACCCCCTGCTCGAAGCAGGACCAATTCCCAGTTAAATCATCCCAGCCAGGGCTTTGTCAAGCCTGACCTTAAAAACTTCCAAGGAAGGAGATTCCACCACCTCCCTAGGCAACGCATTCCAGTGTTTCACCACCCTCTTAGTGAAAAAGTTTTTCCTAATATCCAATCTAAACCTCCCCCACTGCAACTTGAGACCATTACTCCTCGTTCTGTCATCTGCTACCATTGAGAACAGTCTAGAGCCATCCTCTTTGGAACCCCCTTTCAGGTAGCTGAAAGCAGCTATCAAATCCCCCCTCATTCTTCTCTTCTGCAGGCTAAACAATCCCAGCTCCCTCAGCCTCTCCTCATAAGTCATGTGTTCTAGACCCCTAATCATTTTTGTTGCCCTTCGCTGGACTCTCTCCAATTTATCCACATCCTTCTTGTAGTGTGGGGCCCAAAACTGGACACAGTACTCCAGATGAGGCCTCACCAATGTCGAATAGAGGGGGACGATCACGTCCCTCGATCTGCTCGCTATGCCCCTACTTATACATCCCAAAATGCCATTGGCCTTCTTGGCAACAAGGGCACACTGCTGACTCATATCCAGCTTCTCGTCCACTGTCACCCCTAGGTCCTTTTCCGCAGAACTGCTGCCTAGCCATTCGGTCCCTAGTCTGTAGCGGTGCATTGGATTCTTCCGTCCTAAGTGCAGGACCCTGCACTTATCCTTATTGAACCTCATCAGATTTCTTTTGGCCCAATCCTCCAATTTGTCTAGGTCCTTCTGTATCCTATCCCTCCCCTCCAGCGTATCTACCACTCCTCCCAGTTTAGTATCGTCCGCAAATTTGCTGAGAGTGCAATCCACACCATCCTCCAGATCATTTATGAAGATATTGAACAAAACCGGCCCCAGGACCGACCCCTGGGGCACTCCACTTGACACCGGCTGCCAACTAGACATGGAGCCATTGATCACTACCCGTTGAGCCCGACAATCTAGCCAGCTTTCTACCCACCCTATAGTGCATTCATCCAGCCCATACTTCCTTAACTTGCTGACAAGAATACTGTGGGAGACCGTGTCAAAAGCTTTGCTAAAGTCAAGAAACAATACATCCACTGCTTTCCCTTCATCCACAGAACCAGTAATCTCATGATAAAAGGCGATTAGATTAGTCAGGCATGACCTTCCCTTGGTGAATCCATGCTGGCTGTTCCTGATCACTTTCCTCTCATGCAAGTACTTCAAGATTGATTCCTTGAGGACCTGCTCCATGATTTTTCCAGGGACTGAGGTGAGGCTGACTGGCCTGTAGTTCCCAGGATCCTCCTTCTTCCCTTTTTTAAAGATTGGCACTACATTAGCCTTTTTCCAGTCATCCGGGACTTCCCCGGTTCGCCACGAGTTTTCAAAGATAATGGCCAATGGCTCTGCAATCACAGCCGCCAGTTCCTTTAGCACTCTCGGATGCAACTCGTCCGGCCCCATGGACTTGTGCACGTCCAGCTTTTCTAAATAGTCCCTAACCACCTCTATCTCCACAGAGGGCTGGCCATCTCTTCCCCATTTTGTGATGCCCAGCGTAGCAGTCTGGGAGCTGACCTTGTTAGTGAAAACAGAGGCAAAAAAAGCATTGAGTACATTAGCTTTTTCCACATCCTCTGTCACTAGCTTGCCTCCCTCATTCAGTAAGGGGCCCACACTTTCCTTGGCTTTCTTCTTGTTGCCAACATACCTGAAGAAACCCTTCTTGTTACCAGTAGTGGTATAAAAGAAATTATATTGTATTAAAGCTTTGTGCTTCATGGGTCATTTTTTTCTGGCAGCTTTCTCTTACGTACTACCTTTAAATTTTCCTGAGTATATTCTCTATATCCAAGCACTCAGGAAAAATAAAATAGTTTCTATTGTAAAATACATATAATAAACTAGGTTTCTAGAATTTTGTAAACAGTGCACTCTGAAGATACAAAATAACATTTAGCACTTTCATTAAATTCACTCAAAACATCATAGAATCTCAAATAACGTGACCATATAGTACTACAGAGATCTGCGGCATACATTTAAGAAGCTGTCAATCGTGCTGCAGTGATTCTGCCTAATCATGACTCAATGTTCAAAGACCAGAGTTACTTACAATTCCTGACCTAAGAGTCTCCTTTTCCCTCTAAAACTGTTCTCTAGTAACATGTACTTGAAAAACAAACAAACAAAATCCAGTGCTCTCAGAACAAGAAAGGACAAAATATTTTGGCAAGGGGAGACAAAGTCATTACTAATTGAGATGTTGGTCTTTAACTACCCAAGGACTGCTGTTCTCTCTCACTGACATCACCCACTGAACTCTTCGGCTTTTTGCCCACTGAAGCTCTTACACTACAGTTGATGGAAAATGCTCAGGTTTTTCATCCTTATACGTTGAGCTTTTTTCCTGCCCCTATTCCCACCAACATATGGCAATGTCTACGGGTGCAAATGGACAGCACACTCCGCTGGTTCACACTGGCACAGCTGCTGTATAGTTGGATACACATGTTAAAAATAACTGCTGTCAATGCTGAATAATGTGTCATGGCCTCATTAATAGTACTGAATCAAGTCACTTTGTAATAGAAGGCTGATGAAACAAAGACTGCCACAGAAAAATATTGGAGTTGGGGAAGGAGACTGGATTTTGAGGAGGGGAAATCAAAGAATTTTTTTTCATATTCAGTGTAGAGTAGCTTCAAGAAAACTGGGAAAAATATATCTAGCAGTACTGGGAATGTGGGATTTCCACTAAATACTAATTTATTTAATTAAAATTTAAAATGCAGTCAAAACTCAACCACATCACACGATCCATTGTCTACAGCCAAGCTCTAAGATACAACCGCATTTGCTCCAATCCCTCAGAGACAAACACCTACAAGATCTCTATCAAGCATTCTTAAAACTAAAATACCCACCTGCTGAAGTGACAAAAGAGATTGACAGAGCCAGAAGAGTACCCAGAAGTCACCTATTACAGGACAGTCCCAACAAAGAAAATAACAGAACGCCACTAGCCGTCACCTTCAGCCCCCAACTAAAACCTCTCCAGCGCATCAAGGATCTACAACAGGGGCCTCAAACACGCAGCCCGCAACTTCCCGGCCCCCCCATATCCCCTCAGAGTTATTTCCTGTGGCCGCAAAGCTCCTATCACCTGCTGCCGCCCCAGCGCACCACGTCCCTGTTCCTCTGCCTACCTCCAGGTGCTTCCTGCCGTCAAACAGCTGTTTGGTGATGCTTAGCACTTTCCAGTAGGGAGAGAGGAGGAGCGGGAAGCCATGCGCTCAGGGGAGGAGGCAGAGAAGAGGTGGGGCAGTGGTGGGGATTTGGGGAAGGGGTTGGAATGGGGGCAGGGAAGAGGTCGGAAGAGGCAGGGTAGAGGCAGGGCCTCATGAAAGGGGTGGAGTGGGGGCGGGGCTGAGGGCAGGGTGGGGGGGCTTTTGTATCTTTATATGAAAAGGTGTCAGTGATGCAGCCCTTGGGCCAACGTACTAGTCCTCATGTGGCCCTCATGGTGATTTGAGTTTGAGATCCCTGAACTACAACCTATCCTGAAGGATGATCCCTTACTCTCACAGATCTTGGGAGACAGCCCCCCAACTTGAAGCAAATACTCACCAGCAACCACACACCACACAACAAAAACACTAACCTAGGAACCTATCCTTGCAACAAACCCCATTGCCAGGTCTGGGTCATTACACAAAGTAAAAACTATTTCCCCATGCTAATTTTCCCCCCTATTGTTACTCACACCTTCTTGTCAACTGTTTGAATGGGCCATCCTGATTACCACTACAAAAGTGATTTTTCCTCCTGCTGACAATAGCCCACTGTAATTGATTTGTCTCAGAGTTGGTAAGGCAACCCCCATCTTTTCATGTTCTCCGTATATCTATCTTCCTCCTGTATTTTCCACTCCATGTATCTGATGAAGTGGGTTTTAGTCCACAAAAGCTTATGCCCAAATACATTTGTTAGTCTCTAAGGTGCCCCAAGTACTCCTCGTTCTTTTACTTTCACAACGTTATCTTAACTATGCTGAATGCAGCACTTCCCAGATCTTGATCATTTGGTTATTATGAAGAGAAACATTTGAATAAGTAAAATAAAGATGCATGAGAAAAAAGAAAAACAAACTAATGACGCTTGAATCTTCATGTTGTTATTCTGACTGATCACAGTTATGTTTTATTAATGCAATATTAGCTGTTATTTCCCCCCTTCGTTTTAGGTTGTCTCCCTCAGTCTTACTTTCCTTTTTTGTTGACTATTTATTCCATCATCTCTATTCCAGTAAAAGTAGAATTTACAGTATTGTTCAGTTTCAATAAGTTTTAATCCTGCTGTTTAGCCTGGCCAAGAGGAAACAAGCATCTCCTCAAATATTTTCCCCATGGCTCACATTCCCACAAATCACTTCTGCAACTTTTAGGGCCTGATCCTAATTCTACTCCAGTCAGTAGGCATCCTTCCTTTGACTGCAATGTACACTGGGTCAGGCCCTTAATTATAAATTCCCAAGTTGCTTCTGAACCCATGGATATCTTCTGTGCTAGCACTCTAGACTGTTGCTATGCCATCAGCATAACTCAGTATGTGTTTTTTTTTTTAATTGGATAAGGTCACAATTATTCCTGATGAGCTGAAGAAAATGGTTTAATAAAGTTTCTATTTAATTTAAACTAGAAAACTAATATAATGTAAAATAATTTAAATCTAAAACATTGCTAGGTAATTATACAAAATCCAAGTTCTAGAAATCTTTTAATTCTTAAGGCACGTTTATGGATTATGGCTCTGATCTGAAAAGGTATAAATGATAGAAGTGTATGTCCAAATATTTGTGAGTGATCAGTCTGAAGATCTGAGGCTGCAGAAGTTTGTATAAGTGCTTCATAAATCAAAGCGACAAAAACAAACAAACAAAAAAAACCTAACTCAACATCCCAAAAGAAAACAAAAAAACCCACACCAGCTAACATCCATATTTAAACCTCAAAGGTTTAAGACAACTGGTTGAGAAAATCTTCCAAAACTTTTGAAGCCACTCTCCCAACCCTTTATCTTCTGGCAGTGTATAGAGTGCCTGTAAGCTACATGTCACAGTAAAAAGCTCTGACCAGTTTGCAGTGGGGAAAGACTCCAGGAATGGGACATTACACTGCTAAAAATGGCAGTGTAGATGTGAGAGGCACTGATTGTTATTTAGAGAGCCAGGGTAGGGTACTCTACTCTACTCACCTAAGCCATGCTTCACCTTCTATGCTGATATTTGCATGCCCAACTAACAGGGGTGCAGTGTCTGTATTTCTACATGCGCCTTTAAGTGGAAACCGCCCCTGGATCTGGTTTAGGTGTCCACAGTTCTGATATTGTCTGTTAGGCCCAGGCTTCCATTTTATTTAAATTTCTCACATTTTGAGTTTTCCCACACAGAGCACTCCAGAGTTTACTATGAGACCAATTTTAATGTAGCAGTACCAGGGGACTTTGCACACCAAAGAGCTTTACAGAGCTGCTGGGCCCTGCAAAATATGAGGGACCAGGGAACCTACAGACAGCATATGGGAGAGAGACAGGGAAATGTTCTTATATGATCTGATGTGAAACCTTAAAAAGGTTAGTTAAGGTAAGAGACTGATTTAACTCCATAAATGCAGTGTTTTGGCTTATTACAACAATGTATAACCCACTAACAACCACCCACAGCTGCCTTTCCTCCCTTTTCTCTCCTCCCCTCATGACTGGAGGGGTGTTAACGAGCCACTTCACCTTGAATGGTCCTCTGAAGTATGGGTTAACTACTTATGCTAAACAATCTGTTCCATCTTGTATTTAGCTGCCACACTCTGATGTTTCCTAGACCTGAAGAAGAGCTCTGTGTAAGCTTGAAAGCTTGTCTCTCTCACCAACAGAAGATGGTCCAATAAAAAATATTTACCACCTCACCCACCTTGTGTCTCTATGGAACTAACATGACATTTTCAGATCATCACTGCTCACTTTATTTGTATGTTATAATCCTTCCTCCTCTATCTGTTGTCTATCTTGTCTATTTAGATTTTAAGCTTTTCAGGGCAGGGACTATCTTTTATGCTATGTTTTCACAGTAGCCAGCAAACTGGAACACAATCTCAGTTTGGATCCCTAAGTACTACCATAATACAAATAAATAATAATAAATAGAATACAGGCAAGCAATAAACTATATGCAGTGTTTTGAACACATCAAACAAAATATAGAGACTAACACATCTAACAAAATACAGAGACTATCGTGTCTCTATATACTTTTTTTTTTTTACACTATGTATTAACATAGATTTCTTTTCCATTTTAGCAATAGAGCCTGTGAAGCCTACCTTCACCAGTGGATTAATAATTCCGACATTAGGGCTTGCATTAAACACTTTGTTGAAGTTAGTCTCTCTGTTGACTAGTTCCAGTTGATAGAATTTTTTGTCATCCTAATAAAGAAGAACAAGAAATACTTCTCTTTATGCATTTTCCACTAGCTAATGGCAAGATCTGTATATAACACTGTTTCAAACACATTCAGTTCCAAACCTGTATTTCTATCAATTCCAATCAATCCATTATTTAAAATTTATTTATGTATGATCTTATATACAATTAAAGAAACACTAAATAATTTACATTAACGGGTTTCTCTTATGTACATTTTACACTTGAGAGACAGCATAGTTTAGTGGACTGTGGATAGGCAGGGACCCACAATACTTCATCTTTGTTCTGGAGTACTTGTGACACCTTAGAGACTAACAAATTTATTAGAGCATAAGCATCTTACTGTATGTTCCATTCTATGCATCCGATGAAGTGAGCTGTAGCTCACGAAAGCTTATGCTCTAATAAATTTGTTAGTCTCTAAGGTGCCACAAGTACTCCTGTTCCTTTTGCGGATACAGACTAACATGTCTGCTACTCTGAAACCAATCTTTTTTCTGTCACTATCCTCTTGTGTGGCCTCAGTCAAATATGTCCCCATCAGTGAAGCTGTAGTAAAAAGACTAAAGGCTGAGAAGTGAGCCTTCTCAAGTGCCATTAATTTCAAATGCTTTACATTTTCAAAATGTTGTATGAACTTTTAACTAATGCACACAACATCCCTATGGAGTTGCTAAGAGAGGCCCTCCCAATTCTATGATATGCTGAGTGTCTACAACTCCCCAAATAAGGCTACAGCAGCCTGACTATATTCTGATGTTCCTAGTTCAGCAACAAGCACTTTGAGCTGTGAAGGTTCAGAGTAGTTGTCTGGTTGTAACCAGTTTCCCCTTATTAAGCTGATTTGTCCCCATCCTCACCTGCCTAAAATCCTGTGTTAGGTCCTGTCTGACATAAATCTTGTTTGTGTGGTCTATGACCAGAGGAACTTTTTCTTCTTTTTGGTGCCAAAAGTGAGGTAAATTGGACAAGCCATTTCTGAGATATGGAAGTTGGGAAAATTAGATATGGCTTACATTTAGGATTTAATGCTATTTTGTCATGAAATATCTTAGAGGTAGCTTGACATAAAAACTTCAAATTGGTTTCTTCAAGTTCTTGAACTTCTACGATTTAAAAAAACCCTGCTTTTTAATTTTTTTAAGCTATTTTTGCTGAATTAGGAGCGTCAAACATTCCATCATGCTGCTGCAGACTTAAGATCCACTAAATCTTGTAAGATTTGTCAAGAGTCTGACAGACTTAGTAAAGTTCAGCAAAGAACTGTCTGGTGTAAAAAATGTAAGCACCATAAAGACAATTTATGTCCTCCTCTTCCTCTAAATTCATTGGTACAGTAAAAATATTTTCTTGAAGAAAGTGATGATGGTATCTCTAACTCTCCTGAGGTCACATGGTTTAGCACATTACAAGACTGGGAGCCAAAAACTCCTACATTTTATTCTCATCTTAACAATATTGTGCATGTTCAGTATATATAGCACATCAGCTGGCCAGATGATGAACCTCACAATTAGGCTGAAGACCAGACCAACCTCATTTACAGTCACACTAAAAGCAGCTCAGCCAGACAGGAAAATCCTATTATTTAGCTCACAACATTCCTAGAGTATATATATTACCAGTTTTACAGGATTCAGAAAGTTTAACAGACCTGTCCAACATCACATAGCAAGCAACTATAAAAGATGGTTTAGAACCTAAGACTCCTGATTCCTAGTCCAGTCCTCCTCTAGTAAACTACAGAGTATACCAGGAAATTCACTTTGCTTCTGTGGGATGCATTCTACATAGTCAGGAATGGGTGGGAGACTCAAGAATGCATAAACTGGGATGGAATGGGAAGAATTAAGGGAGTGGATGTTTGGTAGTATTTTCTGCTGAAAGACAAGCAGGTTTAGAAACAAAATGTGAGAAGTTATAATGGAATATTCATGCTCTGATGAAGGGTTTGTCTTAGTGATTCAAACACCTGATCTGAAATATTTAATTTTCCTAGAGTCACAGGATCAAATCTGGACAGGGTTAGCTTACTCCTCTATCTTCAAGGTTGATAAAACTGAGCTTCGGGCAATTTAGTTTGTAGATTTTTCAAAAAGAAATATAACGGAAATTCTCCTCATCCACCACATTATTACTGTGTGCAGAACAGCAGAGACCATGTAGATGTGAAAGGAACAAGTAGAGCACAAGTCTCAATATACCTGAGCTAGTGAAACGAGTGCTCTACAATAAAAGGTTATTGAGGGAAGGGGAAACACACCTGCCCTTTCCAATATTCTCTGTCTTATTAGCAAAGGTACCCATACCTTTCGCTACATCACCCAGCATACTCAGACACCTTACATTTTCACATTCCTCCTTCTGCCACCCACATCTCTCTTTCCCCAGTCCAATGATGTGGCATTTATATCAGCTGTTTAGCTGAAAGGTGGCAATCTTAGAACTAGCCATTGCTTTGAAGCTTTGGCTCTGCTAGTGAGGACAGTCCAACCTAAAAATGTAATGTGGTGTCATTCAGCTATTCTTTGAAGGAAAAAGACAACACCAAAGGTTTCAGAGTAGCAGCCATGTTAGTCTGTATGCGCAAAAAGAAAAGGAGTACTAGTGGCACCTTAGAGACTAACCAATTTATTTGAGCATAAGCTTTCGTGAGCTACAGCTCACTTCATCATCGGATGAGCTGTAGCTCACAAAAGCTTATGCTCAAAAAAATTGGTTAGTCTCTAAGGTGCCACTAGTACTCCTTTTCTTTTTACAACACCAAAGGAAATTCCAAAACAATGTTTGTTAAGCCCTGAATAACTTCAGAGAAAGAAACAATGTAATGTTGTAGTTTTAAGAAACACGCATATCTGAAAGCCAGGAAATTCAGTTACACTTAGTTCTCCCCACTGAAAATATTGGAAAGTATGGAATTATAGTTATGGTACCCCAAACAACCTTAAGTCTGCCCTCATATCCCTACTAATCATCCACTCAAAATCATGAGACAGTCTGTTTACATATGACAATTGGAACCACATATTACTATCACACTGTAACATGCTCATGAATGTATGCACCACCTATTCATTATACTGTACGTATGTTACCTACTCAACCAGAGACTACTCTCCGGTTCACCTTCCCTTGACAAAACAGCAACACCAACATTTTGCCTCTGGAGAGAAGAATAATGGGGGTAAGGCACAAAATTGAGTGTTGGGAGACTTAGATTTTAAGCTTGTCTCAATTACCGTGTCTCAATTTCTTTAGCTGTACAATGGAGATAATAGTACTTACCTGCTTTACAGAGGTGTTGTAAAGCTAATTTACTTGTTGTTTATAAAGCATGTACATTGAGTTCCTCAGATGGAAGGCACTATACAAGTGAAAAATATTATTGTTACACTTCATATATACCCCAAGACCTACAATATTTAACTCCCATCCCCTCTTCCTAATAGAAAACTCTCACACGATTTTAAAGTTTCATTTTCCTCAATGGCTGAGCTCCCTGAGCCTGCAGATTTCTTAATCCTAGTATTACTTACGATTAGCATTTGTATACTCTTTTGCAAAAGCCAAGGTCAATATGGTTTGAGATGTCCACAGATGTAGGCAAAACACCAATGTATATAGGGTTTAAGATACACTCAGTCACCAGATTTCCTGTCCATTTTTCAACATACCATTTAGCCATGGGAATATAACTACCTTACACTGAGGGCACCTACAGGATGGTACAGATACAAAGGTGGAAGTAAAGTTATTTGGGATTCCTTAATTCTGTATTCCCATACTTTCCAATGCATATGTTTTATATTCTACTTATGTAACCTTAACTTTGAATTTTCTGGCTTTCAGGCACTTACGCTTTTAGAGCATATTATACTTTCAATAGAATATTGTAATTTTGAAAAAAAAATTGCAACTTACGTACATGTTGATACATATTTACAATATTAAGCTTGGTCCTACAAACATTTAGGCATGTGCTTAACTTTACTACTGCATTTCCAGTTAAGTCAATGGGACTACTGCAATAAAGTTAAGCATATGAATAAGTGTTAGCAGAACTGAGGCCTTAAATCCATTTTAATCAAGTTTTTTCAAGGAATTAGACTAATATTTAGATCTGTTAATATATTAATACCAGAAAGAGCACAAAAAGTCTTACAATCAGTTTCTTTATGAGTTGGTCCCTCTCTGCAATCAGGTCTTTCAACTCTGAAATAAGCTGTAAATCTTCTGGTCTTGATTCCCTGTTTTGGTATTTCTCTTCCATTTCTTCTAAACTTCATAGGAGAAGAAGACAACACATTTAACTTAATGTAGTCCAGAATTAAATTCCAAATAAATAGAATCATACCATGAATAAGTACAATAAGGTATTCAATGGGTAAAAAACAAAACAGTAAGACAATAATTTGCTTTACCTCTCATACATTAACATTTTATTTTAATATCAACCAAAATTAGTGGTTAAAGAGGTTTTATAGTTAATCTGAACTTCAACATGAAACTACCATCTTTGCTATAACAACCAATATTTTGGGCAAGATTTTGAAAACTCATCATCCTTTTTGTGCATGCAACCATTGGGCACCAAATAAAAGGCCTGGTTTAGGCTAGACTGAAAATCAGGCCCTCTGAGCAAACAAAAATATATGCAGTGGAATCACAGGATGTTGTAGATAAGACTGGTTCTTATGTGCTATACAGAGACTAAACTTTAGCATCTAATATTATCTAAACTTGAATTTTGTGAAGCTGGCAATATGCAGCTCAGCTAGATTTATTCTGAGGAATGAGAAAAATAAATAAAAATGTAATGTTTCATTTAATAGATCACTAGACTGTAAAGAGGTGTACGGAAGTGGTACTGAAGAACGAGAAAAGAAAGAGACAAGGCTGGCACCATCTTCCTCAGCGCATGTGGAGGACAGTGGAGCAAAGATATCCGAGAATGGTGAAGACTAATCTGTAACTAATTCCTCTCCGCAAAACCAACTCAGCACCATGAGAGATGGAAATAAAAGGAACTAGCTGTAAGAGACAAACGATAAACATCTGGATATTAGCATTTAAAGAGGAAAGTTGATTAAGTGAGAAAAATATGAGGAAACCTGAAGCACAGAGTGGGAAAGCATTAAAGGAGAGAACTGAAATAAGCATGCCAATTTAGAGAACAGTTGTAGGAGAACAAGCACAAGAATTCTTGAATTTTTAGGAAGATATGATGAAAAAACTTTTTAAAGAGTTTTAAAGAGTCCACAAAATACTATTCGTCACTAAGACATTATGCTGAAATTCCTAACAGACATCAAATTCATGATGCTAAATATTACCCACTAGAAAGTTACTTGCATATGTATCTGCCAAATCCAGCTTTCATGTAGGTTACTGCCTTGAGTTTCAGCACAAATACATATAATTTAACAAGTTTAGCCAAAAAAAAAAAAATTTTTTTTTTAACTTTCAATTTAAGGTATTCAGTCAGTCCAAATTTAATTTCACATGGCTTCCTAAACGACAGATCCCTTCTCATTTCAAGAGTATTTTCCCTTCAGAAGCAGCTATGTAATTTTGACTTTGGCCTTACATGACTGCCTATGTCTCAGGTTCATGAGAATGACGTCAGTTAATGAACTGAGCATATTCTGTGCCTCTTTCTATGTCTTAGCATGAGACTGTTTATCCCTTACTAAATGATGGAGAAAAAAGTTTAAATGGGTCACCTGGTTCAAACAAGTAATCACTCCAGGTGATAGCTTCCTTATGGTTTACCCTTTGTTGATGATGGGGACATAAAAAGAAAAGGAGTACTTGTGGCACCTTAGAGACTAACCAATTTATTTGAGCATAAGCTTTCGTGAGCTACAGCTCACTTCATCAGATGCATACTGTGGAAACTGCAGAAGACATTATATACACAGAGACCATGAAACAATACCTCCTCCCATCCCACTCTCCTGCTGGTAATAGCTTATCTAAAGTGACCACTCTCCTTACAATGTGTATGATAATCAAGTTGGGCCATTTCTAGCACAAATCCAGGTTTTCGCACCCCACACCCCCCAAACACACAAACTCACTCTCCTGCTGGTAATAGTTCATCCAAAGTGACCACTTTCCCTACAATGTGCATGATAATCAAGGTGGGCCATTTCCACCACAAATCCAGGTTTTCGCACCCCACCCCCCCCAAACACACAAACTCACTCTCCTGCTGGTAATAGCTCATCCAAACTGACCACTCTCCTTACAATGTGTATGATAATCTAGGTGGGCCATTTCCAGCACAAATACAGGTTCTCCTGCCCCCCCCCCCCTTTTTTTTTTTTCCAAAAACCACACACACAAACTCACTCTGCTGCTGGTAATAGCTTATCCAAAGTGACCACTCTCCTTACAATGTGTATGAAAATCAAGGTGGGCCATTTCTAGCACAAATCCAGGTTCTCTCACTCCCCACCCCCATACACACACAAACTCACTCTCCTGATGGTAATAGCTCATCCAAACTGACCACTCTCCTTACAATGTGTATGATAATCAAGGTGGGCCATTTCCAGCATAAATCCAAGTTTAACCAGAACGTCGGGGGGGGAGGGTAGGAAAAAACAAGGGGAAATAGGCTACCTTGCATAATGACTTAGCCACTCCCAGTCTCTATTTAAGCCTAATTAATAGTATCCAATTTGCAAATGTATTCCAATTCAGCAGTTTCTCGCTGGAGTCTGGATTTGAAGTTTTTTTGTTTTAAGATAGCGACCTTCATGTCTGTAATTGCGTGACCAGAGAGATTGAAGTGTTCTCCGACTGGTTTATGAATGTTATAATTCTTGACATCTGTTTTGTGTCCATTTATTCTTTTACGTAGAGACTATCCAGTTTGACCAATGTACATGGCGGAGGGGCATTGCTGGCACATGATGGCATATATCACATTGGTGGATGTGCAGGTGAATGAGCCTCTGATAGTGTGACTGATGTTATTAGGCCCTGTGATGGTGTCCCCTGAATAGATATGTGGGCACAGTTGGCAACGGGCTTTGTTGCAAGGATAGGTTCCTGGGTTAGTGGTTCTGTTGTCTGGTATGTGGTTGTTGGTGAGAATTTGCTTCAGGTTGGGGGGCTGTCTGTAGGTAAGGACTGGCCTGTCTCCCAAGATTTGTGAGAGCGTTGGGTCATCCTTCAGGATAGGTTGTAGATCCTTAATAATGCGTTGGAGGGGTTTTAGTTGGGGGCTGAAGGTGACGGCTAGTGGTGTTCTATTATTTTCTTTGTTAGGCCTGTCCTGTAGTAGGTGACTTCTGGGAACTCTTCTGGCTCTATCATTCTGTTTCTTCACTTCCGCAGTTGGGTATTGTAGTTGTAAGAATGCTTGATAGACTCCCACTGAGAGTTACCAAAAGCAACTACAGTATTTGCTCAAGAAACTTCCTGAAAAAGCACAAGATCAAATCCGCACAGACACACCCCTGGAACCCCGACCTGGGATATTCTATCTACTACCTAAGATCCATAAACTTGGAAATCCTGGGCGCCCCATCATCTCAGGCATTGGCACCCTGATAGCAGGATTGTCTGGCTATGTAGACTCCCTCCTCAGGCCCTACGCTACCAGCACTCCCAGCTACCTTCGAGACACCACCGACTTCCTGAGGAAACTACAATCCATCGGTGATCTTCTTGATAACACCATCCTGGCCACTATGGATGTAGGAGCACTCTACACCAACATTCCACACAAAGATGGACTACAAGCTGTCAAGAACACTATCCCCGATAATGTCATGGCTAACCTGGTGGCTGAACTTTGTGCCTTTGTCCTTACCCATAACTATTTTACATTTGGGGACAATGTATACCTTCAGATCAGCGGCACTGCTATGGGTACCCGCATGGCCCCACAGTATGCCAACATTTTTATGGCTGATTTAGAACAACGCTTCCTCAGCTCTCGTCCCCTAACACCCCTACTCTACTTGAGCTATATTGATGACATCTTCATCATCTGGACCCATGGAAAAGAAGCCCTTGAGGAATTCCACCATGATTTCAACAATTTCCATCCCACCATCAACCTCAGCCTGGTCCAGTCCACACAAGAGATCCACTTCCTGGACACTGCAGTGCTAATAAACAATGGTCACATAAACACCACCCTATACCGGAAACCTACTGACCGCTATTCCTACCTACATGCCTCCAGCTTTCACCCTGACCACACCACACGATCCATCGTCTACAGCCAACCTCTGCGATACAACCGCATTTGCTCCAACCCCTCAGACAGAGACAAACACCTACAAGATCTCCATCAAGCATTCTTACAACTACAATACCCACCTGCGGAAGTGAAGAAACAGAATGATAGAGCCAGAAGAGTTCCCAGAAGTCACCTACTACAGGACAGGCCTAACAAAGAAAATAATAGAACGCCACTAGCCGTCACCTTCAGCCCCCAACTAAAACCCCTCCAACGCATTATTAAGGATCTACAACCTATCCTGAAGGATGACCCAACGCTCTCACAAATCTTGGGAGACAGGCCAGTCCTTGCCTACAGACAGCCCCCCAACCTGAAGCAAATTCTCACCAACAACCACATACCAGACAACAGAACCACTAACCCAGGAACCTATCCTTGCAACAAAGCCCGTAGCCAACTGTGCCCACATATCTATTCAGGGGACATCATCACAGGGCCTAATAACATCAGCCACACTATCAGAGGCTCGTTCCCCTGCACATCCACCAATGTGATATATGCCATCATGTGCCAGCAATGCCCCTCTGCCATGTACATTGGTCAAACTGGACAGTCTCTACGTAAAAGAATAAATGGACACAAATCAGATGTCAAGAATTATAACATTCATAAACCAGTCAGAGAACACTTCAATCTCTCTGGTCACGCAATTACAGACATGAAGGTCGCTATCTTAAAACAAAAAAACTTCAAATCCAGACTCCAGCGAGAAACTGCTGAATTGGAATTCATTTGCAAATTGGATACTATTAATTAGGCTTAAATAGAGACTGGGAGTGGTTAAGTCATTATGCAAGGTAGCCTATTTCCCCTTGTTTTTTCCTACCCTCCCCCCCCGACGTTCTGGTTAAACTTGGATTTATGCTGGAAATGGCCCACCTTGATTATCATACACATTGTAAGGAGAGTGGTCAGTTTGGATGAGCTATTACCATCAGGAGAGTGAGTTTGTGTGTGTATGGGGGTGGGGAGTGAGAAAACCTGGATTTGTGCTGGAAATGGCCCACCTTGATTATCATACACATTGTAAGGAGAGTGATCACTTTAGATAAGCTATTACCAGCAGGAGAGTGGGGTGGGAGGAGGTATTGTTTCATGGTCTCTGTGTATATAATGTCTTCTGCAGTTTCCACAGTATGCATCCGATGAAGTGAGCCGTAGCTCACGAAAGCTTATGCTCAAATAAATTGGTTAGTCTCTAAGGTGCCACAAGTACTCCTTTTCTTTTTGCGAATACAGACTAACACGGCTGTTACTCTGAAACCTGTCATCATGATGGGGACATAGAGATCTCTTCCAGTTGGTGAAGCTTCTCCAGCAATGAAGGAAGTGAAGGCCTTATGACTAAATCAAGCAGATGACTGGAGATATAGCAACATGGAATGAATGCATGACCTTGGGGTCAAGAAATGGGATTGAGGACACCAGAACAGGGAGTAGCAGTACCTGGGAGGAAGGAATTTCATTTACAACTAACTCTCCATAATACACTGGGTTTCCCCCCACCACACCAAACAGTTTATTGGCCTTTGGTCTGCCACCATGCATAGCTATGTGGCAGCTGCACAGTGCAAAACGCCATCCATAGTTTGGTCTGCAGAAAGCTAGTACTTTCTGAAACACTTCTTTCTGAGATATGTAATCAGAAATCCATTGCCTTCAAATTCAGATAATAAAATTCTCGTAAGTTGAGACAGCCAAGACTATAGTGAGCATTTAAAAAACTAGTGCCTGCAAACCAAGCTTTATTTATGTCCCCCTAATAATCTCCATATAGTTCTGTGAGTTTACAAAATATATTTTAACAAAATACTGAAAATCTGGATAACACAATTACATCTTCAGATGCAGAAAAAGCTTTCGATTCAGCAGAATGGAAATACACTCAGTGGGTTTAATTTTGTGTATACATTTTTTGCTAGGATAAGCTATTGTAGACAAATCCCCAAAATATAATACACACTTATGCACAGCTGCCACCCTATTTTCAGACATCACAGGGAGCCATTTTCTATGTATATCAAAGAAGTACATGTAATTAAAACAATCCAATCAGAGACGCTAATTAATACTACCCCTCCAAGTTACATGAGCCAGATTCTCCAGTTCACTAAGTCTGTTATGAACTGCATTAAGCGGTGCAAAGTGAACTTAAAGCAGCTGGAGAAAGCTAGTGGAGAAATCCTTGTGTAGGAGGCTTCCCCTTTGGCATAGCTATCTCTTTTGCTAGCTGCCCCCACAATGTAAGGGGAGAGAAGTAACTGGGAGTGGGGTTCCGGCGCAGAGCACTCCACCGGATGCTCCACTGGCATAGGGGCCTTATACCAATGGTGTAAATCAGAGCAACTCCCTTACAGGTCTTTGAATATGGGCCAAACAGCTCAGGATTAGGTAGCCATAACTAGGTCTCTAATGGTTCCCACCTCAGTCCATCTAAGAAGAGCTCAGCTGTAGCAAAAAATCTTGCCCGATATTTCTATTTTTAATGGCAAATATGAAATAGATATACAGTAATAATGTATTTTCAGCATCTCAAACATACAAGGCCAGATTCATCAAAGCTGGTGCAGGGAGGTGAAAATTACATGTTTATGAGTCAGCATGGACCTCTATGCTTCACAGGAGATTGCACCTCAGAGAAGTGAGGTTGCTTTTTTACTGCTACCCTCTCAAGGGGAAACCTGTTAGATGGGGCCAATTTTAAAATCTCATCAAGGCCTCCACATAATCCTTGCTGGAGGAAGCTGCTGAAAGTAAGTGCATGAATCAGCATGTCCCCTGGTTACTCTCACCACAACCTATTCCTGGCTAGTGTTGCCCACTTTTGGGACCATACTAGCCCTCTACAGTGCTCCCAGAATAGGGTAAGTTGTGGCAACTTTTTGTCTCCACAACCTCCTCCCAATAGACTTTTTGGCTTGGAATCTGCCTACCGGGGTTTAAGTTAGCAACAGCTGCGATCCTGGGGTAAGATTATCTCCAGAAATTTGGATGGTAAGGTCCATGGGCCTACCTTTTCCATCTTGATCAGAAAACAGCAATTTAAGGGCTATGCCATACCTTTAAGCCTCGTCTCTGCGTTCAGAGTGGAGCAGAGCTGCATTGCCTCAGGAGGTTGCCTAATCCTTCCCTAGTGTACACTTGGGCCATGTACCTAAAAGGGTGGTCCCTCCCATTTCCCTTTGGTTTGCTCAACCTACATGGCCACACATCTTTTCCACCCTCTTTGGAAGGGGCACTCCCTGTTCTTATGTGAACACAGGGACTGCAGTCATGACAGACCCTTATGAGGTGTGTGCAAATGTGGCAGGATTTGAAAAATGTATACTCTGGAGTTAAACCCTGCCCTTAGCAGATCCGTGGACTGTTTCCACCCTGAGTAAGGAGGAGGGGTACAGGATAGAGTTGCCTCTTTATCTTGAGGCTAAGGTAGTGGTTGGAGAGCCCAGCTGAATGGTGACTTGGTACTTACTGTGCATTATTAATGGTTGTTTTCCTATAGTTCTTCCTGCACTCTTTAGGTACACCATGATTTGGAACCAACCCCAATGGCTTGTGTCATGGATCCCTTGAAGTTGCGATTTGCCTCCACAGCTCCACGCCTGGCTTTGATGGGAGGGCAGGGATGGGGGTACTGAAAGTCAAAGGGGGCTCTTATCCCAGTTTCAGGGGCTATCTGCTACTCAGCAGGGACATGGGGGTGTCCAATATTCAGACATGTTGGAGACATGGGGGGCATTTGGTTCTCAGACAGGTTGTGGGGGCAAGGGCAGTGAACAGCATTCACACAGGTGGTGGTGGGGAAATGCAGAGAAGGGGTGGGAGTAACAGCAGAGATAGAGGCACAACAGCCCTGGTCCCTGCCCATTCCCAAACCCCAACGCAATTTCATTTTTTTAAGACTGTATAGGCTTAATTGAATTCTTTATACGACTTTCCTTCCTTGCCCTAAATTAGTCATGTTGTCTTCCTTCATACATCTTCTAAAATATGGATAACCTTTGGTGACCAAAACTGCACACACCATTCATAGCTTTATATAGTTGAATCTCATCCTTTGCTTTACAATTTATTCCCATTTATATCATCTAATAATCTTTTTCCTTTCGTTGTGGCTACCAGAAATGGTGTCCCAACTTTCAAATTATTACAGTTCCTAAATCCTTTTCCTCACTAGATCACTCTATCTTCGGACCATTCGATGTAACTTATTCTCCTATATTTTCTTCTGAAGTACACAATGCATGATTTTAAATTTTTGAACATTAAACTCCACTTGTAACAGCCTGCACATCAATCCATTTCTCAAATAAGTTTAAATCTTCCTTCAATTCTGTGTTCTCAAATATATATCCAGGTTTTCATATTTTGATACCACCAGGAAGTTATCAGTGGAGAGCAGCCTGAAACAAAATCTGGATCCAAACACCCTCTAACTTTGGGGGAGGATGGTCAGTAATATTGACCAGAATTCTGCACCTATGGTCAGCTCTAGAGATCATGCTTTTTCTATTGCCTTACAGCAATAATTTATATAGCTATTGAGCAGAAATAGGCTTGGGGATTAATAGGCTTGGGGATACCCCACTTGTTTCCATTCAAGTTTAGCACAGCATTAATTCACTATAGCTCTGAATTAATGCTGTGCTAAACTTGCAGGATTCAGTTTGTAAATAGAACCCAGGTACCTGGATTTACAGGAGCCCTTGGCTTTAACTCAACCCTCCATTTGGGTGCCATCCACAGCGGTCCCCTCACAGTCCAGTCCCCAGATACTGTTCTTCCACAAAGGTCTGTGTTTGCACCTCAGCCTCTCCTACCCCTCAACAATGATCAGATCCTCAGAACTTCAGCTCATACTTATGGAAATTGAGTGAATGTGGGCTGCGATTATTTATTCAGTTTGCAAACCTTCCCTGAACATAAGAACAGCCATACTGGGTCAGACCAGTGGTCCACCTAGCTCAATATCCTGTCTCCTGACAGTAGCCACTGCCAGATGCTTCAGGGGGAATGACCAGAACAGGGCAATCTCAAGTGATCCATCCCATTGTCCAATCCCAGTTTCTAGCAGTTGGAAATTTAGGGACACCTAGAGCAGGGGTGGCCAACCTGAACTGGAGAAGGAGCCAGAATTTACCAATGTACATTGCCAAAAAGCCACAGTAATAGGTCAGCAGCCCCACATCAGCTCTCAGTGCCTCCCACCCACTGGCAGCCCCTCCCATTGGCACCTCCCTCTCCCTCCCCGCACCTCCCGATCAGCTGTTTTGTGGCGTGCAGGAGGCTTGGGGAGGTGGGAGGGGGCAAGGGCATGGCAGGCTCAGGGGAGGGGGCAGGAAGGGGTGCTGTGGGAGCAGGGCCTGTGGCAGAGCCAGGGGTTGAGCAGTGAGCACTCCCCAGCACATTGGAAAGTTGGCGTCTGTAGCTCCAGCCCCAGAGTTGGTACCTATACCAGGAGGCGCATATTGACTTCTGAAGAGCCACATGTGGCTCCGGAGCCACAGGTTGGCCACCCCTGACCTAGAGCATGGGATTGCATCCCTGATTATCTTGTCTAATAGCCTTTGATGGACCAATCCTCTATGAATTTATCTAATTCTTTCTTGAACCCAGTTATACTTTTGACCTTCACAACATTCCCTGGCACTGAGTTTCACAGGCAGACTGTTGTGTGAAGAAGCACTTCCTTTTAAACCTGCTGCCTATTAATCTCATCTGGTGACCCCTAATTCTTGTGTTATGGTAAATAACACTTCCCTACTCACCTTCTCCACACCATGATTTTATAGACCTCTATCATATTCCTTCCTAATAGTCTTTTTTTCTAAGAAGAACAAACCCACTCCTCTTAATCTCTCATTATATGGAAGCTGTTCCATACCCCTGATCTTTTTATTGCCTTCTCTGCACCTTTTCCAATTCCAATATAACTTTTTTCAGATGGGGAAACCAGAACTGCACGTAGTAATCAAAGTGGGGACGTATCATGGATTTATATATTGGCATTATGATATTTTCTGCTTTATTATTTATCCCTTTCCTAATTGTTTCTAACATTCTGTTAGCTTTTTTGACTGCCACTGCACATTAAGCACAGCAGAGAACTATCCACAATGACTTCAAGATCTCTTTGCTGAGTAGTAACAGCTAATTTAGACCCCATCATTTGGTATAAATAAATTGGGATTATTTTTTCCAGTGTACATTACTTTCATCTACCATTTTGTTGCCCAGTCACCCAGTTTAGTGAGATCCCTTTGTAACTCTTCACAGTCTGCTTTGCACTTAACTGTCTTGCATAGTTTTGTATCATCTGCAAATTTGTCACAAATTTGTTCACCCCTTTTTCCAGTAATTTATGAATACGTTGACTGAATAACCTCAGTCCATATTCAATTTTCATGAGCATGTTTTCTATCCAGCTTGTGCTTAGCATATTGTGCTTGTTTTTTTGTTCAAATATCCTTTTGCAAATGTCTTGCTGCAACACAAATAGATCAGATTTTTTTTCTGTCCCTCCCTTTGAAAAAAGTCTATCAGGTTAGTCTGAAACTAGGTTTTACTTTCAACCTGTAAATCCGTGTGCTGACTGCTCTCTTGATAAGAAACTCACAGCTCATTCCTTATTAATGACTCTAAAATATTTTCTAAAATTGAATTCAGTTTTATTATTGGTCTAGTTTTTCCTGTTTCCTATTAACTTATTCAAGAATAATCAAAACATCTGTCGTCAAGTACCCTCCTAATGCTAATCAACATTTCAAAGTGACTTGATAAGAGCCATGTCAGTTTCTTACTTAATTCCCTTAGTATGTTAAAATGAATCTTATTTATTCCTGTTAATTTATTATATCTAATGATCTTTGTAATATTCTTTCTGTGATCCTGAAGTGGTGGTTAATCTTCTTTCCTGATGTTACTGTGCCTTCTTCAGATATATTGTTCTAAGGATATGATGATAGGCATGGGTATGCTACTGCATCCCTTGTAATTTCTCCGGCAAAGTTGTTTGACTTTCTAGCAATATCTTTGCCTTTCTGCAGGATTTGTCCCTTTAGACATATATACCTTGGTTCTATTCCCAGCACCTTCTGTGTGAACCTTTGACCCATGCCTCAGTCTCCTGCTCTGTAAAGTGAACATAAATCATGCTCACTTCTTTTATACAACACTTTGAAATCTATGGGTGAAAGGTGTTATAGAAGAGCTAAGTATTATTATTTTAAAGACTATCAACTTTCTCAGTCTTTTCTAGCTGAACTCACTCACTCTATCTTCTTTAATGTTGCCAGAACATAATCTCTGACACACAGTGGTACCAAATTCCTCTCCACTCCTTTATACTTTTCTTTCTAAAGTAGATTATCTGCTGTTTGGTTTAGCTCATAAACCTCAAGAATAGTAAAACACATGCAACTGAGCCATACCAACCTGAAAGATGCTGAACACATATATGAGCAAAATATATTTAATTTTGAAATATTTAGGTGACAGCTTAAGATTCTTAATTGTCACTATTATAAATACTCACAAACAAGGAATATACTATTTGTTGCTATAAATTTAGAACGGTGATGGGGAGTTTGATCTTAATTTAACTGGAGTTTGCTACATATGAAGGAACGGGTTTTAAAATTTATTAGTGGGTCTCCTTTGCGCCCTGACATCAGTTGCTCATTATTAATTAATTATCCACAATTATGAAAACCTTTCTTTGCAAGTGCAATAAAAATATTTCTGAAGTTTGAGTTCTCTTCATTGAGAAGGTATGTGTTGATACTGAGGATCACATTTGGAAAGAAAATAGTTCCCAAATAAATTTCTGCTTCCGTGAAAAATATAATAGGATATGTTTTAATTAATATCTTTAATTAATAGTCTTCAAGTCTTCTGCATACTTAAAAGTATGTTCTGGCTGAGATATGAAATAATGCCTATTTACTGAGAGTACTATTGTATATATAGACAGACCCTGAGAGGCACAACACAAACATCTCATCCATAATTAGGGAGTGCAGGCTCTCCTGTTTTTTCTCCTCTCCTTTGTATATATGAGTAGGATGGCCTCGATATATATTAAAAGAGATATGTATGTGCTGTTTTAACTCTTGTAAAGAGATATTCTGTGTTGCTCAGAGAAATGACTCCCTGCCTGGCCTAAGTTATTAGAAAAATGTATGAGCTTTCTGTAGTGAAAAAGTTTTCACCCATTTTTACAAGGTCAAACAGAAATCTTCTTGTTCATGTGGAAATCTTTATTGGATTTTAATAAAAGCTAAACATAATTATTGAACAATGTCTTACCCTCCTCATCTTTTACAACAGTCAATATTTTGGCAGTGTACATGATCTATGGTATTTATAGCTTTACTTAAGCTATTTTATTTTCTCACTTATGTACAGTAATGTACAGCAACAATATCAACTTTTAAACAACATGTTCCCTCCAATTTATTAAGCACTATACCAATGTAATGCTGTCTTTTCTACCCTGTATCTTTGGGTCTGATTACACTCACAAAACTCCCACTGAAGTCTGTGGGAATTTTGAGTGTATAAGGAATTGAGGATTAGGCCCCATATTTGGGGATGGTTTTTGCATATGTTTCTCTCTCAAATGATACTTGATAACTTATTGGATACCTTAATGAATCACTTTTCACTCAAAACTCAGCCACATATGATTTTTTAATGTAATAAAACTTACGAAACTTGTAAAGCTGAATTAATTTCCTTGAGTAGTTCTTGGGTCTTATTAAAATCTGCGAGCATGCTTTGTTTCTCTCTGATGTAGTCTGCTGTCATGACATCCAGCTCTTTCTCATGTTTCTTGCTTAAATCTTGCTCATGTATCCTGTTTAATTTATTTTTTGGTTAAAAAAATAGTTATTCTAACATCAGTCTTCTTTGTTCATCATGATTTTCTGCCAGGTTTGAAACGGCTTTTTGTACAACACCAAACACCACTGTCAGCAATTACTGAATCATCAAATCGTACTACTCACTTTTCTCTATGCTTCAAGCTTATTTCATTGAAAAGTCATCTCCTTTAATGCTTTTTTTTTAATTAAATAAGCATAATGAGTTTTAAAAAACACTTAAGAGGATTTTAAAGTTAGCCAAAATAGGTTATTAAAATTACAGCTGAACCGAATAATATCTACTTATATTATCTCCTGGCAGAGGCTAAATGATGTACATTACCACATGACTAAATATCTAAACTAACAACCCACAAAGGGTCAAGTATCTCTGACAAACATTAGCAGTTGAGATTAACAAATGGGAAAATATTTTAGTTTATAGTAGAAAAATTCATACCTTAGCTGCTGGTTGGATTCACTGCGTATTCTGAGAACCTCTTTTCCCTTAAACTCTAGTTCCTTGGTTAGGGCACTTATATTTTCATGCAGAGTCAGAACCTCCTTGTCCAATTCAGATATATGATGGTCGCGATGTTTGAGTTCATCCTGTAGATCTGATACTCGGCACAAAAATTCCTTCTCCTGATAAACAAATATAAAGAACAAAGTATACTTTAATATACTCCTGTTTCAGATGCAAAATACTTGTCTCTGGAAGATAACAACATAGCTTACTTTTCCTTTTGTTTTAGATTTTTTTATTTACAATTTAACAGGAGAGTGCATGGCTTAAGTTCCACCCCTCAGAAGGACTTAGGTGCCTAACTCCAGGCCAAAGGGAGGTGTCTTTCTCCACTCAGGATTCACAGCTGTGGACCTTCTCCTGGACTTAGGTACCTAAGCTATTTTTCACAAAAACTGGCAGAGGAGAAGAAGAAGGTGGGCCAGAGAGAGAGAGAGTGAAAATGACACTGTATCCCAACAGTTAAGGCATTCACCTGGGATGTGGGAGACTCTGGTCCATTCACTCTGCTTCATTTCATATTTAATTATTTATACACAATGGAACAGATTCAACAGGAGAGACAGAGAGACTTGTCCCAGAATACCCCCTTGCTCTGTGGCTAGGGCACTGGCATGGCAGGTGGAAGATTCAAATTTAAACCCTTATTTACATCAGGAAGAGGGGTGAATTCAATCTGGGACTCCCACATTCTGGGTGACTACCCTAATCACTGCGCTAAAGTTATAACGAGCATAGCATCACTATCTCTACCACCTCCTCTGGCAATTTTGTATGGGTTTCAGTGTACTCTGAGAACACCAACAGGATCAGGCTCCACAAGCAAGAGCGGAAGGGCATTGCCTAGTTTGAAGAACCTGCTAGAGTTTAGGAACGAGATAGGTGCCCAGGCACCTAGAGTGAGGTGGCTGTGCACATGGCCACTAACGTAGGCTTCTAGGGACTTTGGGTGCTATGGAGTTAGGTGCTAACTTAGTGGGAATTTTGAAGTTTTCCATGGCACCTAAATGTTGGATTTAGGCTCCTAGAGGAACAGTGGCTCCACAAAAAAACAGTGTTTTAGCCTTGAAGTCTTGCTAAAAGACAAAGTCTAGCAGACTAACTTTAATGGGAAATAACACTTTCCACCTCTGAGTCCAGTCACTGTGCCCTCAAAATGGCTGGACAATTTTGAATCTGAAATTTAGTTTATAGACTTGAATTGGGGGCTAGTTTAAGACTCCCAGTTAGGTTTGTTGATGGGCGAAGGAAGAAGGGAAAGAGGTAGCAGATTAGACAAACTGATGAAGGAGCACTGTCTTCAGCTTTGACTGCCTTTTAAAGATTAAAGTCCTCAATATGCATTTATAGTACAGTTATGCTCTCCAGTTAACACAAAACAAATTCTAAATATGCAATTTTAAATCCAGTTACCATTAATGCCTATTTACCTGTCGTCTGCTGAGTTCTATACTTCTTTCAAGTTCCATTTTAGCAGCTACCAATTCTTGTTGATGGTTGTGCCTTAGTTGGTCAATTGCTGCTGCATGTTGATGATTTAGCTCTGAGCGCAAAGAGGCTAGTTACAATGATTAAAAGGAAAAATGTTTATTTTGTAAACATTATTGTTAATTAACATAATAATCCAACTCTGATAAAATATTACTGCTCACCTAATAAACAGAGACAGAAAATTACTTGTATAAATTAACATAAAATCTATGTTGAACATATCAAGCTGATTTTAGGTTTGGAACCCTACACCTTGAACTTGCACATCATCTATCTTCTATCTTAAGCAAAGTCAGACTTGTTCAATACTAGAAAACCCACGTGCTGCAGGAAATTGTATTGCTGACTCAGTATGCTTGTTCTTAAAGCGTGTTCTAATCTGAAAAATACTTATGTAAAAATGGGATCTTACACATCACATCTGCTCCCTGTGCACATTCAGAGTCATGTCTGCTTACCTAAGTGATAAACTATGTTTTACCACTTGCAAAATTGCCCTGGATGTTTACCAGCCTCGGCACAAAACCTACTTGTCTCCTTTTTACCATGACTGATAATGGAAAAACACACTCCAGTTAATGACATTTTAATTGCACATTGAAAAATAAGTCCTTCATCCTCTTGAGTGGGCAAGCAGAATGCCATGCCTCTCTGTGACTTCTGCAACAGCTGGTGTGGCTGACCCCAGATGGAAGCTGGTAGGGGCCCAAATAAATTTGTCACCTCTGAGATACAGAAAAAACAGCAACTGCTCCCCCCACAAGCCTAACCCTCCTCCTCTCCTCCCAGATACTCTCCCTTCCCCTCCTAGGTTATCCTCTCCCATCAACCTTGTTCCCCTGGCCCATAAGCCCCTATACCCACTCCCTCCCAGCCCAGGCAGCTCCCCTACTGTCTCCTCCCAAGCTCTCAGGAACCAATGCCCCCGGGCCTCTGCTGCTTAACCTCACTGCTCATGAGTCTTGGGTCTGTCCTGCTTTCTGGCATTCAGAGGAGCGGGAGCTGCCGACTGGGCGTACTGAGGGCCTTGTATGCAGAGTGGGATCCGGGTGCCACATTAGCAGCGGTCCCAGAGGCCTTCTGACTTGGGCACTGTAGTGGAAACGGCCACAGGCGCGCACTGCCATACATACATGCAGCAACGGTTGCCAGTCACAATATGGCAGTTTTTTTTTCTGCTTGTAATTTAAGTGAAACCCGCTGCCTGGTACATTGCAACTGGCAATGCAGGATTAAAACTGGTCAGTCCAGTTAGGAACTGGACTTGCTGAAGATCACTGAGATACAGTACACAAATCCTAGGTTTGTATTTGGGCAGAAACCCAAGCTGGGTACACTGCATTTTCAGCACCCTGGCTGGAGCAGAGTTAGTGCATGTCTGTCTACCTGAGCTGGGAAGCACGCTGGCAGGCAGCTGCAGTGTTGAGGTATCCTGAGTGACAGCTCTAACTGGATGTATGCTAAACTCTTATTAATCTTGGGTAAGGGTGAAATCCTATTTTTCAGCCATGTCACTTGTCTTTCCATTTGTGAGTCCTTCTATTTTGAAGTAAACTAATTTTGTACCACCCTAGCCTCCACTGTATGGAATTTGGATGTAATTTTCAACTCAGATTTGTCATTCAGTCTGAAGTTGATTTTACTGCTAAGACGTGTGTCAACTTCATTTATTAAGCATTTTGAGACGCTGTGGTTAATAGTTGACCCAACAAGCTCTAGTGCATGCTTTGGCGCTTTTTCTGCTTGATTACTATAATAGCATCCTTGTTGGTATCAACTTTCCTCTAGCCTATATAAACTGCCATTTGTCAGGAAATATGAGATTCATTTGATCTTTTGCTGTTCACATTTTTGCCATTTAGATCTTCATCCAATGCCCACTGAAGTAAATGGGAATCTTTCCATTTGCTTCAGTGGGCTTTGGATTAGGCCCTTAAGGTAAATCTACACTGCAAATGGAAAGTATGATTCCCAGCATGGGTAGACAGATTTGCGTTAGCCTGAGTTGAGCTGTCTATCCACAAGTCTGAATACCCACGCTGGTAACGTACCACCAAACCAGGTAAAAGTTGTGTGTGTGTGTGTGTGTGTGTGTGTGTGTGTGTGGAAGATAGAGGGTTTGGGGCTAAGAGTTAAAGTTTAGGTTAACTCTGCAATGAAGACATACCCTAAGTGGCAGTTGATCTAATCAGATTATATTTAATCCCTATCATCTGGGGTTCACCCCCTGCATTAGAGCTTAATCCATGGAGGCCAGAGTATTCTGGAAACTTTAAATCTCTTTTTGGAGCCCTCAAATCAGAAAAACCGACATTCATCTAATTCAAATTCTTGGATTCTGTTAAGATAATATTTTATTGTTCTTTTGATATGCAGCAATATTGCTGATTCTCTATCTTGTTAAAAAAGAGGGCCAAAAAAAGGACAGAAAATCTGATTTTACATGAAAGAAGGTGCAATACATAAAAACAAGTGTGTTTTTAGATGACAGTACAGATTCATAGATTCTAAAGACAGAAAGAACCACTGAGATCATCTAGTTCGATCCCTTGTATAACACAGGCCAAAGAACTTCCCCAAGTAATTCCTGTTCGAACTAGGATGTATATTTTAGAAAAACATCCAAAATTGATTTAAAAATTGCCAGTGATAGAGAGTTCTCCATGACCTTGGTAAATTGTTCCAATAATTAACTACCCTACCTGTTAAAATTGTATGCCTTATTGACAGTCTGAATTTGTCTAGCTTCAACTTCTAGTCAATGGATCTTGTTATACCTTTGTCTGATAGACTGAAGAACCTATTATCAACTTGCTGCACTACCACATTTCTGTAGGGTACTTACAGATTGTGATCACACCATCCCTTACCCTTCTCTTTACTAAGGAAAGCAGACTGAGCTCCTTCAGTCTGTCACTATAAGGCATGTTTTCCAATCCTTTAATCATGCTTGTGGCTCTTCTCTGAATTCTCTCCAATTTACCAACATCCCTCTTCTAAAAGGGCTGATGAGAAAAAAACAATTCACTGACCTATCCAGTTTAAACAACAGCAGCCAAAACTAGAAATTTAACATTCACAGATTCAAAGTAAGGTTTATAGCTCCGAGGTGAGTTTAAACTCTAGGTCAAGTCAATTTTTCAAGGGTACCTTAAAAGAATTGAGAGAGCCTACTAATTAGTGATGTGCTGCAGCTAACTGCATCACAAACTCCCTGACTGCAGGTCTCTGTTTTGCAATACTTTTAAAGTATGTCCATACTAAAGGTGGAACGTATTAACTCAGCTCAAGGAGATATACCCATACTAGTTCTGATCGAGCAAGTGCACTAAAAATAGAAGTGGGGATGCACTGATGCAAGTGGTGGGATAGGCTAGGCTAGCCAACCCAAGTACACATCTAGCATCTCAGACAGGACTGTGCTCAGGGTAGCTAGTTCCTCATGCTGCTCAGGCTAAAGTAGCTACACTTCTATTTTTAGCCTGCTAGCTTGATTGGAGCTAGCGCAAAGATGTCTCCTTGAGCTGGAATTTACAACTTCCAGCTCTAATGTAGACAGACCTTTTTTTAAGATGAATACTATCCCTTTGTGGATCTGGGAGAGCATTCCAAGGTGCATGAGACTGTGCAGGATTACGAGGAAACTCCTGGATTGGTTCACAAAAATACCCAGTTACTGGACTGGTTGGAGCAACAGACCATTGCTGAGTTCACTTTCAGTGGAGAAGACAACAGTTTTGCTTTGTGTGCATGCAGATTGTCTCTACTTGTAGCAGAGTGGGCAAAACAGGAGTCTGGGACTGCCCAGGTACTGCTCAGTAGAACCATAAAAGAAGGGTGCAACTGAAGAATGGCATTGTCCAGATTCCCCTCTTCAGCAATGAAGAGCAAATCCTCTCTACTTTTTGTTAGGGCTGAGGGAAGGGGTGGGGATAATGTGAGACGTTTTGTCAGATTCCTGCAACAAGCAGATAGGTCCTTTCGTGAAAGGTGTCTGGAGGCTCTTACTTCAGATAGTCCTTGTCCAAGAAGTTGAAATTGGCATTATCCCTGATACTCTGCCTTCCAGGATCAGAAAGGAGATTCTGGCTAGTGTTGTGGAGCCAACATTAACTAAGCCTACAGGAGATTTGTCTGTGTGAGAAGACTAGAGTCAGTCATGACTTTGATAATGTGCTGAAAAGATTTAATATTGGACCCTTTCTTTTCACTGCAATGGGTTATTAGTTTTGACATAATGAGGATCACAGGGTGTAGAAAGCTGGGATTATGCCACCACAAAGGGCAAGTCAGCAACAGGAACAAAAACAAAAAGCCCCAAATTCACAAAAAAAAACAGTTTGAAAAGAGAGATCTGCCAGAAAAAAGATAACAAGCAGCTCTATTTGGATGGGAGATCTCTGAGCACAGGCTCTTCACCAGCTGGGAAGCATGATTAACTCTGGTCTATGACTGATCCAAACAATGACTCAGAGAAGTGTAAGCAAGATGGACAGGAAGACCCAGTACTGCTGAGATGCACTGCCTCATCAAAAGTTCAGTAGCTAGACGATTGTTTTCTTTGATTTTTCAGGTAGAAAGGTTAAGCTAAACTAACTGGAAAAGATGCTGAACTAGTAAGGAAACATTCCAATTAAGGGAACAGGAAGTAAGCACTACTAAAAGAAGGAACGAAAATGGTAGCACACAAGGCAGAATGTAAGTAGTGAGCTCAGGTGAGACATGTTGCTGGTACCTAATTGCCAAGCATTTCTGCATGTACAGTGTGTTTTTGCTTATTCATTATGTGACATGGATAAAGTGTGACCTAACCAGAAACTACCAGAGAAATGTCATCTTATATCAAAATGACATCTTGCAACTATGTACATAATCAAAATTTGAAATCTATTTTTGATTTGTTTTTTAAGGCCTATTTCCCCCATTCTTTGCTGCAGCTGACAACACCACAATGTTCCCTGTTACCTAGGCCCTTAAACTGAGAGATAATTTTTGAATCCTCCCTCTTCTTCTCACTCCTATGCAGTTGGTTTTCCCTTCATAATATTTCTAAAATCTGCCTTTTCCTTTTTGTCCGAATGGGCAAATCATTTCTCTGTATTTGTTACCTCCTGCTGTGACTCCTGAAGTCTCCTCTTCATGTTTTTTTTTCATATTACCCTTGTCACCTGCCCCTCACCCTCCAGTCAAGCCAAAATATCACTGCCAAAAATAACTCCCCCGTCTTCCTTCTCTTCTGAATCCCCTCTTGCTCTGAATATATCCTCTCTCCTCTTTGAATCACTCACTGGGTCTTCACTGCACAGCATTTCATTTCAATCTTCTTGTCTTTGCCTTCAAGGTCCTACCATCATACAACCTTTGCCCACCTGTACAATCTAGCCACTTTTTGCATTTTCCCCATCCCCTCTGCTCCACCAGCGACACCAGCTTCCGTACTCCCTTAATCACCTCATCTCACAGGCATCTGTCTTCTTCCTCAGCACCTTAAGTGTCCAGTTCTTTCCCACAAGTCTATTCAGCAAGCCACCTAACTTGCCTCATTCAAATTCCTTCTAAAAGCTAATTCCTGCCATCTCACCAGTTGAAAGAGTGAGGGGGGAAAAGGTTCCTTAAATTAAAAAAACAAACAAACAACTCAGAACTATCAAGTGTGTGTGCATGTTATGGAGTAAATTGCTTGATTGTCACCCGTTGTCCTTCCTCTCACCTTCTCATCAGTCTATGATCCTCACTTGTTCTGTTGTATTGAATTTAGATTGCGCACTCTTTGAGGAAATGACGAGATCATCTTCTGTTTTGTGCAGTGCCTAGCACATTCATAGGGGCTCAAAAATAAATAAATGATACTCATCTATATGCCAAAAATAAAAAGTCAAGGAACCCAGTCATGTACAAGCTGATTTTTAGTAACCACATTCCTTAACCAGGCTAAAACTATGGACCTTTCTAGTTAAGGGTCTGTCTATTCTACAAATCATAGATTGATTTGTAATACACTACAGATTAGTAATATACATAGTAATTAGCAACTAGTACTTATTGAGTCACCTGACTAAAATGTTTTTGCAGTACAGATGGATCCTTAGTGTCTTCATTTTTACCATTGTTACATGTATATGCTGAAACTGTTCTAGTTGTTCTATTTCATTGGTACTTTCTGAAACTTTCTCCATCATGAAATTATGGTTGCTGACATATCATTCTAGAACACTTAATACTGGGATTTTCCAAAGGCTCAGCTGATCTATCTGCTCTCATTCAAATCAAACTCCTGTCGATTTCAGTATAAACAGTTAGGCCAATGCTGAGTGCTTTTGAAAATCCCATTCTACAACTTTATATTTATTTAAATTATTTACCTTCTTTATTCATAATGTCATCCTTAGTTTTATACTATTTTTTACTTATAGTGCTATGAAGTTTGTGGAAAGTGCTTTATTATGTCTACAATTATATTAATTATGCAAATGGCAATCTTATCTTCTGATACAATTTACACTAGCTTGAAAATACGATACCTAGCATAGCTTTCCCTTCATCTTCCAGCTCAAATCGAAGAGTCTGAAGTTCCTGTTCCATTTCCAATTTGAAACCTTCCATAGCTTGTTTGTGTGCTTCTTTCAGTGTCTGAAGTTCTTCAGAATGTTTTTGTTGTAAATGCTCTTCTAGTTCCTATGAAATCCAAAAGGAGAAGAACTTTTTTTACACAGACTTAAACAATGCATAAAATATTTAACGATGAACTAACAGGAGGGATTCTCTTTAAAATGACAAAAAATGCATGTATTATTAAAAATACCTCCATTTATCATTTAAAAAAGCCACTGACATGCTCAAGCCATCATTAAAAATGTATTCTTTATTCTACTTCTCCAAATTAAAGTGCCATAGAGGAGTCTTTCGAGTACTTTTGAGTATAAAGAGTAAGGACCATAACCTACTCCCAATTTGTTCATGGACCAAGGGCAGGCTACAACTACCATGTACACCCAAAGTTTAAATTTCTAAAGTTATTTATTGTTCTGGTGGTTTTGATCCAGGTGTGAACAAAATGAAGTATCAAACCAAAAAATCATTTCTGAGCATGACAATGAGCTTACAGCGGTAAAAGAAAAATGCTTTATCACCTTTTAAATACTATGAAAAAAATCATTCCCAGGTTGAGAACACAGATGCATATTTTCAGTTCTGAAAATTCTTTTTAAAATCACAAATGTCTAGATTCTGCCATCCTCTCTCAAATTAGGCAGCACTCTGCTGTACAGATTATCCCACTGAAATGAACAGCACTACATGTAAAGTTCAGTACTACTATACAACCTCAGAGTTACGATCAGCTTGGGAATGGAGGTTGTTCGTAACTCTGAACAAAACGTTATGGTGGTTCTTTCAAAAGTTTACAACTGAACATTGACTAAATACAGCTTTGAAACTTTACTATGCGGAAGAAAAATGCTGCTTTCCCTTTTATTTTCGTAGTTTATATTTAACACTGTACTGTACTTGCTTTTTTTTTTTTTTTTCCCGGTCTCTGCTGCTGTCTGATTGTGTACTTCTGGTTCCAAATGAAGTGTGTGGTTGACTGGTCAGTTCATAAGTCTGGTGTTCATAACTCTGAGGTTCTACTGTACTCAATTTGAGCAAAGGTGTCAGAATAGGCTTAAAAGTATTTGTACTAGAAGTAATGTTACAACGTTCAGCCCTGATCTTACTGTACATTGCTCATGAGAGGACTCCTCATCTCAGATGGAGCCCCAACAAAATAAATGGGGTTCTAAGCAGCAACAGTGGTATGCCCATGCACAAACACTGCAGGTTCAGGGCCTTAGACAGTAGACAAAATAAGGAAGCATATGATGTACACAAGTGTGAAGAAAAATTTCAAAAGGATTCTAGCAGATTCTGAGAAGTGGTGTGAGAAGTTTTTTCAAAAGAACGGCCATACTGGGTCAGACCAAAGGTCCATCTAGCCCAGTATCCTGTCTTCCGACAGTGGCCAATGCCAGATGCCCCAGAGGGAATGAACAGAAAAGGTAATCATCAAGTGATCCATCCCGTGTTGCCCATTCTCAGCTACTGGCAAACAGAAGCTAGGGACATCATCCCTGCCCATCCTGGCTAATCCCCATTGATGGACCTATCCTCCATGAACTTATCGAGTTTTTCTTTGAACCCTATTAAAGTGTTCACAACATCTTCTGGCAAGGAGTTCCACAGGTTGACTGTGCATTTTGTGAAAAAATACTTCCTTTTGTTTGTTTTAAACCTGCTGCCTATTAATTTCATTTGGTAACCCCTCATTCTCGTGTTATGAGAAGGAGTAAACAAAACTTTCTTATTTACTTTCTCTACACCAGTCATGATTTTATAGACCTCTATCATATCCCCCCTTGGTCGTCTCTTTTCCAAGCTGAAAAGTCCCGGTCTTATTAATTGCTCCTCATACAGAAGCCACTCTATACCCCTAATCATTTTTGTTGCTCTTTTCTGAACCTTTTCCAACTCCAATACACCTTTTTTGAGATGGGGTGACCACACTTCAGAAATATAAAGTAAGAAATTAAAAAAAGAGCTATACTGGATGTACTGGAAAGTACAAAGAAAGTTATTACATACAACAACATGAACTATAGTGCAGTAGGAACTTTTTAAAAAACCCTCAGAATCAGATTGTTGAACAAAAATATGTAGCTGATGTTGATAATGATTAAAAATACTAACATGATGCCAGAAGACAGAGCAGGGTGCTAACCTTCTAATAGGTAATGTCTATATTATAAAGGATGTTATTCAATTTGCCTGCATAATATTTAACTGTAATAACCATATTACTAATGTAAGTTACATCTCTTGAAAAGAGAAATAAGAAATAATGCAGAGTTTTCTTTACTGATTCTCTCAGTATTTTGTATATTGGTTTAATCATGTTTCTGTGGTGTGCCCTATACACTTGTCTGAAATATCCAGATGAACATGCCTTTTGTTCTTGTTCTTTTGTTTGTTCCATGTTTTGAAATGCAAGGATATGTGCTTCCTTCAGGGATTCATGCCTTTGCTGATGTTCTTCTTCCAGTTCCTCCAGTTCCTGGGTAAGCCTTTGTCGCTCCTGACTAAACTGGGTCTGTAGCTGTTGCAAGGAGCTCTGAGACTGGGAAAGCTGCATCTCCAGGTTCTGTTTCAGCAAGGAGATCTAATCCACAGAATAGCAATCATCAGTAAATCATAAATACAAATGCCAAATCAGGAAAAAATGCTTTCAAGAAGTAAATATTTGATATGAACTTTAGATACGAAATTTCTAGAACATACTTCTGAACAACATCACATTTCTTAATCTGAAATTCAGATAACGTATCTACTGCTTTTAACCAAATATCATGGAACTATCCAGAACATAAAACACAAGAGAGAAACAGTAACTTATAACTAGTGAATTCTGTTATACAGTTTACCTCAGAAGTACAAGAATTAGAATAAAAAGATTTTGTGAGGGCTCTCACTTTAAGATACATCCTTAAAACACCACTAGTTATAAGGTATTTGATGTTTAATAATTACGTGTTGTAAAAATGCTCTTCCAGATCTTTAACAAAGAAAACATTAAAATGACACTATCAAGGTCTGAGGTCCAACACTGGAAATATTAAAATTACTAAATTCTGTGGAGATGTTCGTCAAAGTTATGTAGGAAAAATCCTGACTGGCAAAAAAAAAAAATGGATTAGAAGACCTAGAAAAGTAAATCTTTTCCATCTCTAATTTCTATGGTCCTAAACTATAGGCAATTGTCAGTTTTTAAAAATGTAGCACCTCCACCACAACTAAGTTAAACTATCTCACTTCTTTTGTTCTATAAAATTAGAATGTTTTGTGGTTCTTCTGCTGTCTCTTAACTAACACCACAGCAATTAAACTAACAAATGTATATTTGTTTAGGTCAACAAGTTTCCAGAAAAATGATGTTAGTGAACAAACAGACATATCTGAGTATAATAGGATTTCCTGTAGACCATGAGGGAGCTCCATGATCCTTTATCTCAACTGTAAATTTATACCCCAATCTTAATGTCCAATGGCTTAGCCATCATCCTACCAGACAAAGGAGACTGGACTGACGGGATTCCATTTGGATCCAAACAACACAACTCCTTAATTGGACGGAATGGTTGCTGACAAGGCACCCTGAGCACCTGCCAGCTTGGGGAACAAGAATAAACTGAAAGTTTGTTACAAAAAATGAATTTTGCTCCATTGATCACACAGGAGGAAAAAATACAATTGCCAAATGGCAAAGTATTTAAATTAGTATAGAAAAAAATATTTCTTAGCCTCAGAGGGTATTATATAAAACTGATGAAAAAACTGATAGTGTCATTTAATTGTGCACATGCCAAGATTAATTATGAAATAAATGATAAAGTCACAGCAATATACTCTGTGCTATTCTGCAATGAATTAAAGGTTACAGCATAAAATAAAATTAAGAGTAGCATGCGAAGGATAAATGTGTGAAATTCGCAACATTTATATTATTGCTGAAATTATTCTATCACAAGTACAAAACTAAAGCAGATTTGTAAGGAAAGAAGCTACATTTAAAGTAAAATTAGCACTTAAATAAAACAAGCAAATTAAATTTGAGTGAAATGACCGTGACTGGTTGTCTTTAAAATTCATTGATTATATATATATACATACATACAAACACACACTATCCTGTTAAATATGCTTTGACAGTAACATTTTAAAGGAGATTTAGCTATAGCTGAAAGATCATACTAAATTTTGTAATCTAAACTATACATGAAAAACTCTTGTGTACACTAATTTTTATTTACTTTACTTCCTGTATGAAGTAAATGAATTAGCAGAATTTCTTAATGTCAGAGCATATAATTAGCATGAAAAATATGTTTTAAACAGTGTACATCAGCAAAGCAATGCAAAATGGATCATTTTCATTTCCTTTACCATAATTTTAAGAAGCAAGGTATTATATGTGCAATGCAAAGTAGTAGGTAAAATATAAATTACTTGTTCCATTCTGAGTTCTAAGTAGGTATCAGCGTTCTTTTTAACTTTCTTTTCTCTCGATCTTCCTTTGCTATCTCCTTTTGATTTAGAACAAGATTTTAAAAAATAGAAACCTAAATTTAGACACCTAAATTGCCCAATTTTCAAAGTTTTGAGAACCCTAACAGTTCCTATTGGCCTAAATATAAAACGTACACCTATATAAAACCTTTGTTAAAAGAACATTAAGGTTGAAGGAATTAAAAGTTAGAGAATACCTGAATTAAGGTTGCCTGTACAACATTAATTCAGCCCTCCGTGAGTATGCATTATGATACAGTCTTTAAATTACATAATCACATACTATTTTTTCCACAGGACCCCAGCCGCCTTCTGTGAACAGGATGGACAGTGCTCACTGAATGAGCAGCTGTTCAATATTTTGTTTCACTCTTATTGCTCAGTGTGCAACCTCATGCCTTCGTCACTATACACTATTCAAACCCTGCTCTGAATAAAAAAAAATTAATTTCCCCTTGGTCTTTTCTATGACACACATCACTACAGTTCCTCAGTGCTTCACACATATTTATGAAGTTATTTTCCCAACACTCCTGGGAGGCAAGGTGATATTACTATCCCCATTGTACAGATGAGGAACCAAGGCACAGAGAAATTAAGGTAAAAAGCGTCCACTAGTTTTGGGTGCCCAATATGAGATTCCTAGGACCAGATTTTTCAGAATACTTAGCATTATATAGAGGACCCTGAGAAAACTGAAGATTTGAAAAGAAAAAAAAAAAAATCACAGCAGCATCATGGGTAAAGCAGTGATATTCCTAGGATACACACAGAATGCAGTCTGTGAAAGATCACTGTTGCATTCCTTTGCATAAAACCAGATGCCAAGTTCCCACAAAAACAGCTGCAATTTTTCCAACAGCAGGAAACCAGGGTGCACAGATGCCCACTTCCACCTCCTCACTGCTGGAAAATTACAGCAGTTCAGGGGGCACTCAGCAGTCAGTTTTATGCAAGGCACAGTAGCCAGCATGCCAATGCCACTTGGAACACGTATTTTTGCCTCTCTACTGAGGTTGCCGGTGCTTCTGTTCTAAGCTGCGGTGCTGGCTATTGTGCCTCTCAGAAAACTGGCTGCTGATCCCTCCAGAACTACAGCCATTTTTCCAGCAGCGGGAAGGCAGAAGCGAGCATCCATATGCTCGTCTTGCACTCTGACGTTCGTAGACATACCCCCCCTCAAACTGTTGTCCTTCCCAGTCCCTCACACCCAGCTCCCTCCTCCACTTATCCTGCCACCCCAGTCCCTGGTTCCAACTCTGGCCCTGCAAACCTCCTTCCCACCCACAGGCTCTCAACTTAGCCCCTCCCATTCAGCTGCTCCCCCTCCACCTGTCTCATCTTCCCAGCTCCCCCCCGCCCGCCCTCCTTTACCTGTGTCCAGGTATCCCCCTCTGCCCAGTATCTGTTCCCTGAGGTCGCAAAGGGGGTAGCTGAGTCTGGCAGGTGGGTCAGCTGGAGCTCAGCTGCTCCCTGGGGTAGTGCGCAGGTGAGCATGGGTCAGACCAGTGTCGGGGGAGTGGACAGGACCAGAGAGCAGCAGCTTCTTTTTACTGAGCAATTTGGAAACCATCTCCATGCAACCATTCCACTCTCCTGTCCTGGGCTTGTTAATATGCAGCAAGGATGGTGCCTCGGGGGACAAGTGTAGCCAATGGGGGAGAGGTCCTGAGGGACAATGCATGCCCATTGGCTACCCCGCTGTTGGAGCAGCAGTTTGGGGGGAGACGGGGACCCAAAAGATGCACCAAACACAAGAATGGCACACACGGATGCCCACTTCAGCATCCCTCTTGTGGGAAAAATTGTGGGGCTTGGCTAATTCCACAATTTCACCTCAGTGTATGAAAACACAATTTTCTCAGAGTCCTTATTATATAGCACTTTATATGTTCAAAGTACAGTTCCCATTGACTTCACTTGCAGTTGTGAGTAGTCTATCCCAAGAGCTTAAGTTGGGCACTCAGAAAAGAAGGAACACACAATTAGTGGTCACCTGTGAAAAGAAATGATTACTCACCCTGTGCAATTATTGTGGTTCTTCGAGATGTGTCCCCCGATGGGTGCTGCACTCTAAGTGTGCTAGCATCCCCTGTGCCTTTGACTTGAGATTTCTCACAGCAGTGTACATTTGGCTTGCACATGTGTGTTAGTCAGTCTCTGACCCTGTGGCATTGCTACATAGCACTGTGTGAGCAAACTGCCGTCAGTTCCTTCTCTACGGTGAAGCTCCAAAGCAGAGAACTTCAAAGGGAAGGATACACATCTCAAAGAACCACAGTTACTGCACTGTGTCCCTACTGATGCTTCATTCTTGGTGACTAACAAGCAGTTCCCTCTAAGGCAGAGGGGGCTTCAGAGTCAAGTCCAGTTCAGAGAAAAGTATGGACAAGCCAAATACAGAGCTCTCCACCATGAGGAGACAAAGCTTTATTTCTGTTTTTTTCTGGATCTTGGTTTCAGTGCCAGACAAAAGTTGCACTTTTGCAATTCTCTGAGGCAACGGAGCAGTGGGAATGCCCATCGCTAACCAGGATCACCTCCCAACATGACAGATGTTTGAAGCCAGGAGAACCGGATGTAACCTACCAGTAACAACTAACCAGTACCTATCCAAATACAATAAAAATTATTTTCTCTCTTAAAGAAAAGAAACTATATTAGTACTATTTACTAACTTTGGAACTAAAACTAACACTGTGACTCATTGTTAATAAGAAGAGAATACAGCTGAGGAAATCTGAATGGGATAACTGCCAGAGCTCCATCCCAGGCCAAGGCAGTTAAGAAGGAACTGAGCGTGGTTTGCCCAGGCAGTGCTGTGCAACGGCATGGGGCACAAGACTGACTAACAGGCATGTGAGGGCTGAATGGAAACTGCTATGAGAAATCTCTGATCAAAGGCACAGGGGGCGCTAGTGCACCTACAGTGGAGCACCCGTAAGGATACTACTCAGAGAGGAAGTTTGGATTAAGTGACATTTCAAGCATCACATAGGAACTCTGTGGCAGAGGTAGGTGAAGAAACAATTCTCCAAAGCAGCATTCAGCTGCCTTAACCATGAGACCATTCTTTCTCTTCCTGCAATTCTACCCAGCATTCACTACTCAACTTCTGCAACAAATGAGGCAGGGGTCCTACTGACAACAGCCTCATCCACTACACAACCCTAACTCGTCTTCAGAGTATGATTCATCCTGTGCGTGGAATGAGGCAGGCAGGGGTTCTGTGGAAGTAGTATGTTATCATGTAATTAAAGACTGTATCATAATGTATACATACAAAGTGGCCAAATTAAGGTTGCACACGCATTTCCTAACTTTTGAACGCTTGACTTCTAACTCTTCTAATATAGGGTTTTAGATGCAATTCCCTAGATTCTGACAGGGGAAAAAAGCAAACTGGAAAAAACAAATTCCATCATGTGGAACCATACTGACCCATACACAAGTCATAAGTAGGATTGAAATCTTTAGATGCACAGCACAGATGTCTACCACTTTAGCTATAGAATAACTGGTAGCAGTAGTAAACTGTTATCCTTTATTTTAACAAAGCACAAGGGGGTAATGAGACACATTTTGCCCGTGGGTTTCACAGATATTTGCTGACAGTAGAGGAATGCTGAGACTTGAGAATTCTGGGTTAAGTTTGAGGTTCTAGAGGAGACTGTGCTTCAGTGATTATAAACCCTTTTGCCCAGTCCCCCCTCTGCCACCTCTCTTGTTCCCTAGCCCCCATTTCTATCCACCCCAACCCCAGTTATTGTCTCATCCCCTTCCCACTCTGCTCCTATCCACCCCACCCTGGCTCCTGTCGCCTCCCCCTCCACTCCGCTCTTCTCCAACACTGGCTATTGTCTCCTCCTTCTGCTCTTTTCATCCACTATGTACCCCAAACCTGGCTCCTGCCCTCCCCCTCACTCATATCCACCCCACCCCACCCTAGCTGCTGCCTTCCTATCCTTCCCCCCATTCCTATCCACCCTCTATCTCAGCTCCTGTCCACTCCACACCCACCCTTGGCCCCTGTTCTCCTTCTCCTCTCTATGTCTATTCATGCCACACCTACTCCTCAGTTCCTGCTCCTGCTCTGCACCTATCTAGTCCCCTCCGCCCTACCTACTGTTCTACCCTTCTGCTCTTGCCCACCACTCTTGGGTCTAACTTCCCCTTCCCCTCTGCTTCCCTACCACAATAATTCACCCCCTGGCCCCTGCCCCCTTCCCTTCTGTTCTTATCCACAGCTCCCCTAACAGCTCTTACGCTGTTTTCCCTCTGCCCCTCCCTCTACTCTTAACTCCCTGCATTCCAGTCATACTGTTTTTTCCTTCTCCTCCTCTGGTCAGCAGCAGGAGCACTGACAGCAAAAGAGAGAAAGTCTCCCTGTTCTTAGTTCTGGTGCCCAGTGCCACAGCAGTCTCCAGCTGCGGGGAGGAACTACTGTCAGGAAATCATGCTCAGTCCATGCAGTGAAGATGGAAGCTTCAGCAAATTTAGCTGCCAGACTCTAACAAGTTTCTACTGAGTGTGTTTGAAAGGAGATTTTCAGAGTTGTTCATCTTGGCCACATTTGGGCAAATACTTGTGGAGATGGCAAAAAGCCCATCTCTGACACCAGCGTGACACCCCTGCTGAATTTCAAGTTCCTACTCCAAAGCATGGAAGCACTAGAGCTTCCCAATTAACAGGGTGCAGCATTTTTTAAAATTTTTTAATTTAATTTTATTTGTTTTTACCATGGACAAAACAATGCATGTTCCCCTGATCTCATTCTTGGAAATGGCTGACGCGTTTTAGCTCATTTTGAAAATAAAAAAATTTAACCTCAGGCAGACAGCTGGTATCAAAAATTTCAGCCTAATTAGTTAAAGTTTGGCAAAATGATAAACAGCTGAAAACAGGGTTTTATATTATGGAAAGTATTAGGCAACCTTAATTATAGGCTTAGCTACCAGCTCTGCCTATAATACTCTACTTATCTTCAGGTTCTAGGATATCCATGCACTGCTGAAGTCTGCAAGCTCTTTCCTGAGCAACTTCCTACCTTGTACTACATTGGTGATATTATAAATTGTGATCCCAACCTATGGAGTTCAGTTAAATGTGCACTTTCTGCAAAACACATGATTCTGTAAAGCTTTGAAAAGTATTTACCTCTGGTGAAATATAATAGTATTATCTATTATACAAAACACCACATTTTTGCAAAACGTATGGCTTTAACTATAGGTATTATTAATAAAGGACTGCTCGATCAGTCACTATCAAAACCTGTTCACATACGTATCGACATTATAGATGTAAATTATTGTAATTTACAATACCACCCTCTGGTGACAGCAATTGTTCCACTGCTGTGAATTAGTCTGATAATTCTGAAATATCCATTCTTTTCTTCTTTCTACATAACAACAAACAATTCACATGTGGGAAACTAGTAAAAATATAGGTTTTCTATACAGTATATGTGAAGTTTTCTTATTTTGTTTAAATTGCCACAAATATCAAAAGAAACAATAGCATATTTCATTAAAGGGGTTTTAAGCATACATACATACATACATTTAAAAAATATTTTGAATGATTCACCATGTATTTATATATGCTAAAAGCACATTTATGAAAGTAAGAGTCTCCCTCTTTGCACATCTTTACAGTAACAAAGTCTCCTAGCTTCCCATTTGGTTTTTCCCTACACTGAGGATGCAAGACAAGACACAGATAACTCCTTGAACACAAAGATATACAGAGTACTTTGAACTTGCAATCTTGTCAACTAGGTCTTTCAAGAGATTAAAAAAGTTGACAGATATTATAAATAGTAGAAGAAAATTTAGTAATCAAACTGCAATTAAGATTTGTATTACAAGCAGCAAACTATAATATAGCATTATTAATTTCATGCTTTGTAGAAAGCTTCACAATGTGCAAATATATTGCCTGCAAGATTGCTTTAACATAATAAAAAATGCTGCAGATATTATGTAGCGTTTGATGTCAGATGATATGAGCACTTATACAGATGAATGGATGCAGCACAGAAGCTTTTATTAACCAGATGCATACATATCCTTGTCTCTAATATCATCATGTATTTTACTTCACAGTTTAAAGCAACATTGTAAAGTATGCAAGTTTAGAAGTGCAAGCATGCCCTTGTGTACAAGTTGTAAGTGTAGCTCACTTACATTGCTGATAGATTTATGCAAAGCTTCACCGAGACAGTGCCGCTATGAAGAAAAGATCACAGGAATAAAGGGAAACATTCAGAAATCAACTAAGTAAAAGAAAAAGGGATAAAGAAGGGAGAGTAAAACACAGAACATTAATTATAATTTGACCAGGGAAAAATAAGTTGAAAACTGTTTGGAAAAAAAATTAGACAGACCAAAAATTTTGCAATGACTTACTGCAAAATCAGTGAACACAGAACACAAGGTAGCATACTCATGAGGTGAAAAACTGTTTCATTTCCTATCTCATATTTCAAATATTCAGGATATCAGTATCCCTTTCAGTGTAATATAATGTTTCTCTCTTATGTAACTGAACAAGTTTTGCATTTACCAAATTGATGCATTTATCTGCTCTCAGCTTTAGCTAATGTACTTCAGAAAAGGCTATCACGTACATACTGACGTTTTGCATTTATCATCAGTCAGAATTACACTTTGAACATTGCAGTCAGTGTTCAACTGTAGGCATTTTTTTAGTTAGTAGCCTTATAATATCAAGAGCAAATTTCACTGTCTTATCTGTTTTAATACTGAGAACACATTTAGTCTTTAATAAAGTCATACTTTTTTTAAAGCACAGTGGAATTTTTTGTTTTCTGAAATTTAAGGATTAAGAATCCTTACAAAAGAGGCTGGTTTTCAGATAACAGTCCAGGGCAAAATTACTTACAGTACCACCATCTTACATCAATTATTAATGAAAAACTGCAGACATACAGAAACATATACTGTAGATATGTAGATGTATTATATCAATATTACTTGATCATATATATGAGGTAATATATATGCTCAATATGATAATCAAAAAATGAATGAGCCGTATCTTCATAACTGGAAACAGTGTCTGATTCAGACTCCAAACCAGAATGATAGATTATCTCCCCCTTTGTCACTTATGTCATTCAAACAGATGGGTTTTTCAATGACAGATTTTTTTGGACCACCTTGATTGCCTGGATGTCTTCATTACAGAAATTTTGGACAATACTAGAACATAAAAAAAAGAGGAAAAATATCTTTCCACAGCCTAAATCTACAAAAAGAAAAAAAAAAGATATTCAAATAGCAGGAAACAAATCTCTGAACAGCAAACTACTATTTCTAGCAACAGTGAGAGGCAGCATGGTTGAGTGAATAGGGCACCAGACTAGGGCTTAGGAGATCTAAGTTCTATCCTTAGCTCTGCTGTACAACTGTGGGCAAATCACTTCAGCTTTCTGGGCCTCCTCCCCTATCTTTTGTCTGTCTTGTCTATTTAAGACTGTAAACTCTTAGGGGCAAGGACTGTGTCTTATTATGTGTCCACACAGTCCCTACAGTCAGGCCCTAATTTTGTTTGAGGCCTCTAAGCATTACTGTAATATGAATAATTAACAATATATTTCTGTGATAAACTAGCCATGTCCTAAGAAATGGGAAAGAAATTCCAGGTAAAATTTCTTATTTGGCATCATGCTGGGTTCTGTCCCATGACTAAAAGCTTAAGGGGCGGCATGCAAGTACCAGTGAAGACACTGTGATAATTTGACCTAAGCTATGTTGACTCCAGCTACATTATTCACGTTGCTAGAGTAGCGTAACTTACATTGACTTACCCCGGTAGTGAAAAGAAAAGCCCTACGAGTCCTAATAGACATGATGGAGGAGATCTCTGGTCCACTGATTTTTAATAAAACTTGGAATACTGGGGAAATCCCAAAAGACTGGAAGTGTGTTAATGTAATGCCAGTATTTAAAAGCAGGTACTTACAGGTTGGTTAGCCCGATATCAATCCTTGGTAAAATAACTGAAGCTCATGTCAGCTTTTCCATCAATAAAGAATTAAATTAGAACATAAGTAATGCCTGTCAATATGGTTTTATCGAAAATAGGTCTTGGCAAACAAACCTGATTTCATTCTTTGAGGAGGTTACAAGCTTGGTTGATAAATATAAGTGCATAGGTGTAAAAGACTTTTACAAGGCATCTGACTTAGTGGTAATCTTTTAATTAGAATATCATGTGGTACTATGCAGTATCAATAAAGCACAGTTAAATGTATTAAGGACAGGGTAGGTGACAGATCTAAAAATTAGTTAATGGGGAAAAATCATTAACTAGGGGGTTCATGTGGGATTCTGCAGGGATTGGTTCTCGGCCCATCATTATTCAACATTTTTGCAATGATCCATAAGTAAATATAAACTCACTGCTGAGAAAATTAGAGGGTGACACAAATATTGGCAAAGTGGTGAACAATGACAACAGAGCTGTCATACAGAGCTATCTGCATTGCTTGGTAAACTGAGCCCATACAAACAAAATGCATTTTAAAACAGCCAAATGCAAAGTCCTACTGTGACGATTTGGGGGATCTGTCTGTACAAATTAGGAATTCTGCATGAGATTATGAACTCTCTATATGTACTTTAACAAGCTGTAAACTCCATTTAGAATGAGCAGTCCTGTGCCTTCTCTGCTGTCCTTTTACCTCCATGTTGTACTGAAATTCCAAGGAGTAGTGATACAGGGCTGACAAAAGAGGGTTATTAACTTGGGGATGGTCCTCCAATCATATACAAACATCTTAGAGGATAGGCTGGCTCCCACCCAAGAGAACCGGTTTGTTAGGGGGAGATGGTCTGGCAAAAAAGTCACCTGACAGAGGGACTGGATCTTTATAAGACAGCATGAGCTGCTCTACTCGGGGGTCTTAAACCATTTTCACCAGCTCAACCTGTCTTCTGTAGGAACTGGATGAAGCATGGGGGAACCCTGCCTACCTGAACACACAGGGTCTCCCAAGGATTCCCAAAGGAAGTGTGAACTAGAGTGAAGTGCATTGGATTCACAGTGTTTGATGTTTTCTAAATGATCTATATTCTCCTGTGCTTTTTCTCAAGTAAAGGGTAACGGTGTTTTAGACTTCTGTGCAAAGGACGTCTGCGTGCCTGTTTGCTTTCACTATCGTGTGCCACTGAAAAGTTAACTTGTGAACTTTGAGAGCTCACAAGGTGGAGTTCTGGGAAGGGGTGTACATAAATTATGGGGGAATCTGAGAGGGGAGGCAGTTGGACCATGAGGTCTCAGATCTCAGAAGGAGGAGTTAGAGTGAGTTCTAGAGACCTCAAGCCAGGGGGAGCATCTGGACACTGGTCAAACACTGGTCAAACTGGCGGAGGCTCGGGGGTGGTCTGTCAGGGGACAGGGAGCAGGGGGGTTGGATAGACATGGGAGGCCCCGGGGGCCTGTCAGGGGACGGGGGTGTGGATAGGGGGTGGGGCAGTCAGTGGACAGGGAGTAGGGAAGGTTGGACAGGGAGTGGGGTTCTGGGGGGCCATTAGGGGCAGGGGGTCCTGGGAAGGCATAGTCAGGAATCAAGGAGCAGGGGGGTTGGATGGGTCTGGGGTTCTGAGGGGGGGAAGTCAGGGGGCGGGAAGTGGGAGGGAGCAGATGAGGGCGGGGACCAGGCTTCCCTACCTGGCCCTCCATATAGTTGCGCAACCCTGATATGGCCCTAGGGCCAAAAAGTTTGCCCATCCCTGGTGTATAAGTACCTACATTGGGAGAAAGAACCAGTTACTTAAAGGGCTCTTTAACCTACCAGAAAAAGGGATAACAAGAACCAACTACAGAAAGTTAAAGCCAGACAAACTCAATTTAGAAATAAAGTACAAATGCTTTAACAAATGAGAGTGATTAACTATTGGACCAAGTGAACACGGGAAGCGATGGATTCTCCATCTCTTATGTCTTCAAATCAAGACTGGATGCCTTAGGACTTTAGTTAACCGCAAGTTATTGGGCTCATTACAGAGATAACTTGGTGAGTTCTATGGCTTATGTTATACAGGATGCCAGATTAATCTAATGGTCCTTTCTAGACTTAAAATCTACGAATATTTATGCTACAATCTCTCCTTTGTGGAAGTTGAAAAGTGACAGAAGCTAAAACAATATAACATAGCATGAACCCTATATTGGAAAGAGAAAAGACGACAAAAAACACAATACGAATATTGTTTACTATATTTATTAGAGCTGGTCAAAATATTTTTGACGAAACATTTTTCCATCGAAAAATTTCATTTTGTTGAAACCAAAATGTTTCACAAAAACACCAGTTTCAGCAGCAATTATGTCAGGAAGGATTCTTGGGTCTAGGATGGACTCTGACCAGAGGGAGAGCAAGTGTGAGGGCATGAGAGAGACTCTTTCTTTCTAGCCTTGTGGTTTTGGTACTGGCCTGGTATTTGGGAGACCCAAGTTCAAGTCCCTACTCTGAATCAGGTAGCCTTATCCCTCAAATTACAGAAAGAGTGCATTTTCTGCGTGTGCTCTCTCTTGCTCTCTTGTATTTTCATTTCAAAACCTCAAAATGTTTTGAGAAATGGCATTGTCTTCTTCCAGCCCGCTCTAACAGATAAAAATTGTGCAAAAATTTGCAGATGATAATTATTTACGTTAGTGAAGTTTTGAGAAGACTGAGAAACTTCAGAGACACCTAACCAAGCTAGGTGAATGGGCAACACAACGGGAGATAAGATTCAATGTTAAATGCAAAGCAGAGCACATTGGAAGGAAAAATTTGAACTACTGATATACCTTACTGCAGTTGTTCCCAAACTTGTTCCGCCGCTTATGCAGAGAAAGCCCTTGGCGGGCCGGGCCAGTTTGTTTACCTGCCGTGTCCGCAGGTTCGGCCTATCGCGGCTCCCAGTGGCCGCGGGTCGCTGCTCCGGAGCCGCGATCGGCCGAACCTGCGGACACGGCAGGTAAACAAACCGGCCCGGCCCGCCAGGGGCTCTCCCTGCACAAGCGGCGGAATAAGTTTGGGAACCACTGCCTTACTGGATTCTAAATTAAGAGGATCAATTCAGGGAAAAAAATATCTGGGTTTCACTGAACAGCTCAATCAAGATCAATGTGCAGCTGCTGTCAAAAAAGCAAACAAATGGTAGGGTGCATAATGAACGGTTGGAGAATAATACAGAAAATATTATGATGTCATTACATGGGTCACCCTCATGTGGAATACTGTGTGCACCCGAAATGGATATGGCAGAATTAGAGGAAGTTCAGAGAAAGACAACAAGAATGAGAAGGGTCATGGAAAAGATCACATGAAGCAATAGAAAAAGATTAGGATTGTTTACCTTAAAAATGAGATGATTAAGAGGGGACATGATAAAAGTATACAAAAATCATGAAAGGTCTCAGGCTCGTCTATACAGCAAGCCTCTAGAGAGGGTAGATCAAGATCTTTTCTCCCTGTCTCATAGTAGAAAAACAAGGGGAAATTCCATGAAATTGAAGGGAGGTGGGGAATCGATAATTCTACAAATTGATAACTAGACTGTGGAACTCATTGCCACAGGATCTTGCTGAGGCTAAGAATTTTGCAAGATTCAAAGAGGGACTGGATATTTATCCAACGAAAATATGCAGTAGCTAAGAGAATATTCAGAGTTGCAATAGCAAATGCTAAAAGAAATTTTGGAAGAAATATAAAACTTCATGCTTCGGAGCATAAACCAATCCTTAACTTTTAAGAGTTAGGACAAAAACTTTAATGGGTAGCAGATTAGCCCATATCTGCCTATGGGTTTCTTGCATACTTTCTCTGAAGCTCTTGGTGCTGGCCTCTGTTGGAGACGTATGGACTAGATGGACCACAGGCCTGATTCAGTATGGCAATTCCTATGTTCCTAACAATTTATTACCAAGAGGAGAGAAAAACTGGTGTGTAAGCAATTCACTTCTACATTGTGTATGTGATGGCAAATATGAAATACATTTTGAAGTGAAATTCATGTTTATTGTCCATATATGACTTCCAGGGCACAACTACTCAGTTTACAAGTAAACAACGCTGTTATTGTTTTTGTTTTAAAACTACCAGTTCCAGAAGCTCAAACTGTATTCTTTCTGGCTCATGCATCACCTACAATATTCAGTTATCAGAATTTAGTTAACAATTCCTTTGATCATATGAAAGCTAGAATAAAATCTAGCTCCCTCTTGGACCATGGACAAGTTGGGCAGATGCATTTTGTACCAGCTGGAGCCTGTGCCTTGTCTTCACATTCAGCTTCAGATATAATGAATTACAGTAATGTGGCCTGCAGGTGACAATCGCATGGATCAAACACTGGCCAGGTCTTTGACCAGAAGGAAGGGACAAAGTATCCTCACAGACTACAGGGAAAAGAAGGCAATTTCAGACAATTAGTCCACCTAATAATCCAATTTTAGGGAGGAATCAAACAGGCCCTCAGAGTATTGCACAACAAATAGAGGCTGTATATGTCTTCAAGGAACGGGGGATGGGGGAGAATAGCATCTTGGCTAGTTATTCAGAGCATTTCACTTTTCTGACCAGTATCACTTTAGCCTACTGGAGCTCAGCCTCAGCTAGCTGCTGTTCATCCAAGGGCTGATTTTTTCACAGGCATTCTGACATCTAAATCATGGTAGTGGTTTCATCAGTGGTGAAAGAGATATATAGTAGATTGTTGTTGGGATATTACTGGGAGCTGAGCCCATAGAGTCTCACTGTCTCTCCCAGTGGTCTCATGTAGCTGTTGAAGAGAAAGGGGGAGTCTTTCGGGGATAATATAAGATTTCCCAGGGGGGCCTGCAGGTGAGGGCCTTTTGAGAGGACTAATAGTTACCCATCACCATTCTGAGCTCCGCTAGAGAGAAACAACTGGAACAACTGTAGAATGTGGTGTCATCTCCTACCCGATGTCACGTAGGCAGGTTAGCGGGATCTTATGGTCTAGTGACTGAAAAGCTGTATAATGGTTCAGCAGCACGAGCATGGAGATCTTGCCTTTGCTCATGGTCAAAAGGAGATCAGTCTTTGAGTGCTGTCTCTCTATTGTCCCCGATTTGAACTCTGACTATGATGCATAAAGGATGTTAGCTGATGTTGCACATTGTTGGAACTTCGTGGTTACTACCTTCTCATGACTGGGAAGTTGGATAGACCGAGGCTATGTCTACACTAGAGACCTTACAGCAGCATAGCTACACCTCTGTGACTACGAGTGACAGTTCTCCCGTTGGCATAATTAAACCACCCCCAAAGAGCACTGACATAGTACTGTACACACCGGCGCTTCTGTTGGTGCAACTTATGTCGGTCAGCGGTTTTTTCCACACCTCTGAGCAACACAAGTTTTACCAACAAAAGTGCTAGCGTAGACATAGCCTAACTAGGGATGTCAGAGATGTAACAAGGTCTGGGAGGGAAATGCCAATATGAAGCAATAAGTAGGATCTGGATTATCTTTTTCAAATATAATGGAAAAGGCTTAAGATGACATATGAAACTAGTAAATGAAATTTGATGTTTCCTCTAACTTGATACCTGCTGCTACGCTTGACTGTACGTTGTCTGAGATGAACAAACACATTAAGGAATGGAATTTTTTATTGATTAAAAAGTATGAAAATACTATACAGTAGATTCTGCTTTTAGTAACTCCTTGTTGCCACTCCAAAGTTGCTATTTTCTGGCAGTTGCTAATAAGTGGGAGGTAGGCTTGCAAGGTAGCAGCCAGGGAAGGAAGAGCTGGGACATGCTTTCCCTGGCTGCAGCCCTGCAAATCTACCTGTGGGTTGGGGGCAGCTGCCCGGATGACAGGTATTTTATGGATAATGGTGGCACTGGGGTCCACAGAACTGCACAGTATCTTTTCTGGTGCTCTCGGGGGGTTGGGGTTCAGCAAGTCCCAGCACTTCCTGTGTGCAGTCCCCTGGCAGGATGCAGAGCACAGGGAGAGGCACCATGCAGCTCCTGCCTCCAGGCTGAAGGAAAAATGCTTTTTCCCTGCTACTGCTTTGACCACAGCCTCCCCATCAACCCCCTGCCTAAAGCCCCTTATCTCCTGTATGGTCCCTATGTACAGGTAGGTTTGCCATGCTGCATCCCCAGAAGGAAGTGCTGGGACAGGCTGAGTAATGATCATAAGTAGGTTTGTGGAGCTGCAGCCAGAGAAGGCAAGTATCATCACTTTCTTCTCCCTGGCTTCAGACTTGCTAACCTGCCTGCAGGTGGCGCCTTTCTTCCAAAAAAAAGTTGTTAAAAAGCAGCATGTCAGTTCTAATAGCTGAATCCCATTAACAATTATATTAATGGCATGGGATTGGTTCCTTGCAATATGTTGCCATTAATTAACTGGAAGTTGCGAGTATCAGGATTGCTATTAAGCAGAACCTATATTATTTACATTTCTAACACCAAGGAAGAATTTACTTCAAATCTGGCCAATTTTTGCCTAGCTAAGGTTTTCATTCAGGAGAAATGCTCTCATATCTTATAAACAATTCTCTGCCAACTTTAATTATTTCAAATATTTCAAATTGAGAGACAAGCTTCAAAGCCAGCCTCTTGACTCCTGTATGTTCTTATACTGCATGACAGTGTTTCACTCAAATTATTTCTGGAAATCTATAGTTCCCTTTTGATTCACTCTGTCAGTTACAGAGGAACGTCTAATTCACATTAACAACGAGAAGAGATGTACTGCAAATGAGTGCTCTCGTAAACTGGTAAATAAGCAAATGAACAAAAAAGGACAATTACTAAACATAGAGGACTTTTCCATTCTTAGACAACCAGGCCTACAACAAGACAACTCTTTCTTTATCAGAAAGCTACCATAACAAGTATGAGTTTGAGGGATAGGGGAAGGTAAAGGAACATTGGGGCATATTCTCAGGTGGTGTAAATTGTCATAGCTCCATTAAAGTCCTTGGGAGAACCAGAAGAGCAAATGGTAACATGATTCCAATGGAGCCATGACAATTTACGCTAGCTGAGGCTCTACCCCTTGATTTATGACAAAATGTAAGTGCAAGAGGGCATTCCATACTGACTGCTAGTTTAAATAGAATTTTCAGTATCCAGCTATTCAAGTAATTACATAGACATATTCCTCGCTAAAGCACTACTACACAATATCTTTGTGAATCTTCTCATTGCACCTGTGATTCAATGAGAATGCATTCCGAAATCATCCAGTCCTAAACTGAAATAGGAATTTCAAGTATGCAGTTACCAGGATGGGCCAAATCATCCTCTCCCGTGGGAGGGGGCAAACCTATGGTAACGCTTTGAACGAGGAAATAGCTGCAAAGGTCCCCCCACATTATTCTGTTGAGGGAGCAGGGTTTGTCCAATATGTAATAGGTCACAGGGCCTAAACAGAAATCTCAAAGGATCCCACAGGATCTGCGGGATTCCAGGTTCGTGGTGGGCCTCTTAGCAGCCTCGGTCCATTGGGATCATGTTACTAGGGTCTCCGCCCTGACTACAGTTATCTCTGGGACTCCCAGGACCTGATGTCAGGGGTGTCTCTCTATGGAATAAATGCAGGGTATGGTGAGGGAATGCAGGGTATGTGTCACCCCCGGCTCCACCCCGACTCACTCACTTCTGCCCCAGCTCTCCCTGGTCTCTGCTTCCTCCCTCAACACAAATCCTGGACTTAGAATGCCCATGCATTCCAAAGCATAAGGAGTTAACAGACGTTGCAAGAGACTATTCAAGGTGAGGTGGGCAGTTAGCACCTCTGCAGTCGTAGGACAAAGGAGGGTTAGCGGGTCGGATTATTATAGATTATAATGAGCCATAAATCCAGTGTCTTAATTGATTCAATGATTTTTAATATCTAGCAAAGTTATGAATTTAAGCTCCCAGGCTTGTCTTTTGACGGTGTTGTACAGGTTTCCTTTCAGGATGAGGACTGACAGGTCAGATATGGAGTGTTTGCTTTGTGAGAAGTGTTGACCCACTGCCAGATGAACACCCATGGGGGTCCTAAACCATAAATAGTCTTGATTACTGGAGCTATAATGGTTTTAAACCTCTCACTCTTCTAAAAAAAGAGAAAAAATATCTGACCAGATAACTCAGAGCTCTACGTTTTATGGAGATGAAAATCAGTGTAATTCCTTTGGAATGATTTCTAATGGGAAGACGGTGCTTTTCAAGTGGGCTACCATAGTAGTTCTTCAACATTTTCATTTGCAGGACACCCAACCCACGTTTTATTGGACCTTGCAAAGGGAATTAAAACCAATAGTAAAAGGTTCTATAGCCATATAAATAAGAAAAAAATTTATAAGAAGTGGGACTACTGAAACTGAGGATGGGGTGGACATTAAAGATTATCTAGGGATGGCTCAAAAACCTTGCCTTGGTTTTAAATGAGGCTAATGAAGTGCTGTGGGGTAGTGGCAGGGTGGCTAATGGCAATGAGGATATGGAGGTAGAAATTACCACATACGAGGTGGAAGTCAAACTCGAACAGCTTAATGGGACTAAATCGGGGGGCCCGGATAATCCCCATCCAAGAAGATTAAAAGAATTGGCACATGAAATTGCAAGCCCAATAGCAAGAATTTTCAACGAATCTGTAAACTCGGGGGTCATACCCTATGACTGGAGAATTGCTAATATAGTACCCATTTTTAAGAAAGTGGGGAAAAGTGAACCAGAAAACTACAGGCCTATTAGTTTGACTTCAATTCTATGCAAAGTCTTGGAACAAATTTTGGAAGAGAAAGTAAAGGACATAGAGGTAAACAGTAATTGGGATAAAATACAACATGGTTTTACAAAAGGTAGATCATGCTAGACCAACCTGCTCTCCTTCTTTGAGAAGGAAATTGATTTTTTAGACAAAGGAAATGCAGACCATCTAATCTATCTGGATTTCAGTAACGCATTTGATACAATTATTATCATAGAATATCAGGGTTGGAAGGGACCTCAGGAGGTCATCTAGTCCTACCCCTGCTCAAAAGCAGGACCAATCCCCAATTAAATCATCCCAGCCAGGGCTTTGTTAGTTAAACTGGAGAAGATGGGGATTAATGAGAGAATTGAAAGGTGGATAAGGAACTGGTTAAATGGGAGACTACAATGGGGCATACTGAATGGTGAATTGTCAGGCTAGAGGGAGGTTACTGATGGAGTTCCTCAGAGATCTGTCTTGGGACCAATCTTATTTAACATTTTTATTACTGAAATTGGCACAAAAAGTGGGTGTGCTAATAAACACTGCAGATGACACAAAGTTGGGAGGTATAGCCAATACGGAGGAGGACCGGAATATCATACAAGATGATACCTTGTAAACTGGAGTAACAGACATGGGATGAAATTTAATAGCGCAAAGTGCAAGGTCATGTATTTAGGGATTAGCAACAAGAATTTTTGCTATAAGATGAGGATGTATCAGTTGGAAGTGACAGAGAAGGAGAAAGACCTGGGCATATTGGCTGATTGCAAGATGACTATGAGCCATCAATGTGATGCAGCCATGAAAAAGGTTAATGCAGTCCTAGGACGCATCAGCAGAGGTATTTCCAGTAGAGACAGGAAAGTGTTAGTACTGTTATACAAGGCACTGGTGAGACCTCATCTGGAATACTGTGTGCAATTGTGGTCTCCCATGTTCAAGAAAGATGAATTCAAACTGGAACAGGTGCAGAGAAGGGCTATTAGGATGATCGGAGGAATGGAAAACCTACCTTATGAGAGAAGAGTCAAAGAGCTTGGCTTGTTTAGCCTAACCGAAAGAAGGCTGAGAGGAGATATGTGATTGCTCTCTATAAATACATCTGAGAGATAAATACCAGGGAGGGAGAGGAGTTATTTAAGTTATGCACCAATGTGGACACAAGAACAAATGGATATAAACTGGCCATCAACAAGTTAGGCTTGAAATAAGGCAAAGGATTCTAACCGTCAGAGGAGTGAAGTTCTGGAACAGTCTTCTAGGCGGAGCAGTGGGGGCAAAAAAGGGGAACAGTGGAGGCAAAAAACCTAACTGGCTTTAAGATTAAACTTGATAAGTTTATGGAGCGGATGGTATGATGGGACTGCCTACAATGGCATGTAGCCCATCGGCAACTGCCAGTAGCAAAAATCTCCAATAGCCGGAAATGAAACACTAAATGGGGAGGGCTCTGAGTTACGACAGATAATTCTTTTCTAAGTATCTGCCTGATAGACCCTGAGTATGTGGGCAAGACCTAACTGATCACCATATTTGGGGTAGGAAAGGAATTTTCCCCCAGGTCAGATTGACAGAGACCCTGGGGATTTTTCCACCTTCCTCTGCAGCACGGGTGTGCAAACTTTTTGGCCTGAGGGCCACATCGCAGTTGCGAAACTGTATGGAGGGCCAGGTAGGGAAGGCTGTTGCCTCCCCAAACAGCCTGGCCCCCATCCCCCTCAGCCCTCTCCCATTTCCCGCACCCCTGAGTGCCCCCCTCAGAATCCCCGACCCATCAAAGCCCCCCTGATCCTTGTCCCCTGACTACCCCCTCCCGGGACACCCTGCCCATGATCGCCCCCCCGGGACCCCACCCCCTATCCAACCCACACTGTCCCCTGACTGCCCTGACCCCTGTCCATACCCCTGCCCCCTGACAGGGACCCCGGGACTCACACACCTATCCAACCACCCTGTTCCCCATCCCCCAGATGCCCTCCCCCAGAACCTCCGCCCCATCCAACCTCCTCCCCCTCCCTGTCCCCTGACAGGCCCCCCAGGACTCCTACGCCTACCCAACCCCCCCATTCACCCTCCCCTGACCAACACCCCCCCAGAACCTCTGCCCCATCCAACTGCTCCCTGGGACCTCTGGCCCCTTATCCAGACACCCCCACTCCCTTACCATGCCACTCAGAGCAGCAGGAGCTCGCAGCCCTGCCACTCGGCCAGAGCCAGCCACGCCGCCGCGCTGCCCGGCAGGAGTGGCGGGCCAGAGCGCTGGCAGCAAGGTGAGGCTGCGGAGGAGGGAGGACAGCAGGGGAGGAGTTTGGGGCTAGCCTCCCCGGCTGGGAGCTCAAAGGCCAGGCAGGATGGTCCCGCGGGCCGTAGTTTGCCCACCTCTACTCTGCAGCATGGAGCACAGGTCACCTGCAGTTTGAACTAGTGTAAATGGTGAATTCTCCAATCTGAAGTCTTTAAACCATGATTTGAAGACTTCATTATTTCAGCCAGAGCTTAGGGGTCTATTTCAGGGGTGGATGGGTGAGGTTCTGTGGCCTGCAATGTGAACGAGGTCAGACTAGATGATCACAATGATCCCTTCTGACTTTAAAGTCTATGAGTTTATCAAACTGTATCATATGTGGTATATTTTATCCATTCCTACTATATTTCTTTTAATATTTCTTGTATCCTTTATGTTATGGGGAGGCTAAAAGTCTAAGTTACAAAAGGTAAATGTCACAACACAAATGTTTGGCAGCAGAACAGTATGGGACTTCAAGAGAAAACAAAACCAAGCTGGCACAAACATTTCTGTCATCTCACTGGCACATCTGTTTGATAAATAGTGAAGGCAGAAGAGTCAGTACGAGCTGACTGGTGTACACGAAAAGCATAAACACCCATTTTGCTCACTGGCAATAAAATAATGGATCCTCATGTGATGAAATATTAACAGGTATCACAATAAAATGGGAGAAATCAAAGGAGGACCTTACCCATACATTTAAGTTCTCCCCAAACTATAGGTTTATGCAATACAAAAACAGAAAGCAGAGAACACACTGATATTCTAAAAGGAAAACCAAGAGCTTTTTCCTGCTTCCTTAGTTGAACAAACCTCTCCAGTAGTAAAATAAGAAAAAAAGTGAGAACTAGTTTTAAAAACCAAAGAAACTTATGGCTCCTGAATTCTCTGAGTATTTTTATGGGGAAAACTCACCTGGATTGGTATAGGTGTACCTTGCAGAACGAACAAGACAGACATCTTCATTCTGCTATGTTCACCATATACCATTCCAGACAGCAGAGATAAGAACAAAAGACTCCTCATCAAGGAATAGACCACTCATCCATCTAGTCCAAAACCCGTACCTGATAGTAACCTATATTTGATGCTTTAGGAATTGTCAAACTTTTACACGGCTTGGTCAGTTGTACAGCACATTCTCACAAGGAAAATATTTTAGTCTTGTCTGAGATATACTGTATACATAATATAAAATAAAAGACTCTGATGGCAATAACTTTATGCTGTGAAGGATTACAATTGATAATACCATAGAATTCTTTAGCATTGCTTGTGTAAATGAGTATTATCCTCTATCCCCTTTTTAAAAGAGCCAAACTTTTCATTCACTTTGACTGTTGTGTACTGAGTAGACTTCTTCACAGAGCTGTCTAAAACAATGCTTAAATCTTTCTCCCAAGGTTACAGATAGTTCAGAACCCACCAGTAAATACAAGCAGTTTAATTTAAAAACTTTCCAATGTGTTCTTCCATATCTTTTTCTACAATGACTCTCCTACGTTATCACATTGAACAATCAATCAAATTTATTAGGTCCTCCTGGAATTCCTTGCAGTATTATATATTCCTGAAAGGGCTACCAATTCACTTCTCGATCAGATTCAAGGTTCTAGTTACCACCTATAAAGCCCTATGTTGGCAAACCCCGTGTTACCATAGACTACCTCTCATATGCCTCACCATGTCAACTGAGGGCTGGCCATGAGTAGTATTCATAGCCCATCCTGTAGAACTTCAAGAAGAGGTTTTATATTGGTAGAGGAGAATCTGATGCATCATTCATAAAGTCAAAATGTAAGTTTTGTCCAAATTGCCCCATAGGCTGCATTAATGGATTTCTTATGAGACAAAAGCAGGGTGTCTTTAACTATCACTAAAGATGTTAAAAAGCTTAATTATTTACTATGTTTTCAGAGCGTTAAACATAAGAAATGAGGAATCAGATGGGTAACTGGTTCCTGATTTAGAAGGTTGAGAATTTGTGGAAGTGACAGTAGAACCAAAATCCACGTCTAAGTGAGGTCTGAAACCATAGCTTCCATAGCCAGATGGGAGCCCATAGTATTCCTCGATGCTATTTTCTTTTTTTTTCTAGGAGTGAAATGAGCATATAGGTGTACAAAAAACCTGGGGCCACTTAGAGCATATATTGCCCCCTACTTCTGTATACTTTTGGTCTTACAAAAACTGAACTCATTTTTTTCTCTTGGCTCTTAAGGCAAAATAATGCACTGAAACTATTTTGAATCTTTGAGTTATCTTGCATGCCTGTGCATGCAGGCTCCATTTCCTAGGGTATGTATCTTCCCTATTGAATCAGTATGCAATGTTTGCCTTTTCTTTGATGTGAAGAGCATGAGCACACCAGACATGATTTTCTGGAAGATTAACAGTGTGTGTGCCTTCCTGTGATGAGCAATGGTCCTTGTTCCCACCTTTTAATTCAGGTACGTCATTGTGTGTTCTTGTTGGTAAAGATTTGAACAATGCTTGTAGTGTACTGTCATTTAGAAATGCAATGAGGTGAGCTGGATCATTGCTTCTTCTTTATTCCTGCCTGGAACCAAACATACTGTGGCATTTGGGATTTCAAATGTGCTCCCGACCTGTGCAGACTGGCATTAGTTATGACAAGGATCCTTTCTGGTTCTGACATAGGATAGTCCATTTGAGTCTGTAGGGATCGAATTACAGAGTCTGGAACACTCACTCGGATGTTTAGTTTGGAAGAGATAGAATCTCTCTAGTGTCTGCAAGTTTGAGAGGCTGTGTGGGCCATTAGATAAGATACTGGACTGAGATTCAGAAAATACAGATTCCATTCCTTGCTCGACCACTAACCTGCTGGAAGACCTTAAGAAAGTCACTTCTTCTCTCTATGATGTGTCTGTCTGGTATATTTAAATATTTGTGGCAAGGACTGTCTCTTACTACTTGTCTGTAAGTGCCTAGCACAATGGCGCTCCGATCTTGGTTGGAGCTTCTATTACTACTACTACTATTTTAATTATTATTATTATTAATTACTGCAATAATAGCTGAAGTGTCAAAGTGGACCCATTGTAGGTTTTCCAGTCATGATACTAGCATGTTGGTGCTAGCAGATATATCATACCTGCAATCTTCCTCTATCTCTCTTCCGAGATTAAGATACTGTCTTTGGTTGAGTTGAGTATAACCCTCAGATGTTATACCCTTTGAGCAGAGATCAGGACACTTTTCTTTGTTTATCACAAATCCTTTTTTCTGTAGGAAAGCTATTCACTTTGCCTGTATCCTGGATCCCGAGGGTGAACTAATTAGTGAGTTGTCCGTAGATTCTCTGTTCTCAAAAGGCCACAACCAAAACCACTAAAACCATGGTAATAACCCTCAGCAAGGTCAATAGATCAAAAGAAAGGGCCCTGTACTAGACATAAGTCTTGTGGTAATGAAAGTATAACTAGTTGCAAAGTACAGATATCCAGACACAGATGTGGAAATACATCTCCTTCGGGTCTACAGATGACAGAAAATATTGAAGGGATAGGATTGCTATTACCAAAGTTAAGGTATACATCCTGAACTTTGATTTTCAGGCTTTGAGATTGAAAACAGCTCAATGGGTTCATCCAAAAATCAAAGTTCAGTATGGAGACTACTGAGCCTAATTCTCATGTACACTAAAGCTCCTTCACACCATTCTAGCAGTGTGAAGGGACTTTACATCCTCCTTAAAAACCCATTTACACTCCCGAGTGGTAAATGGTAATGACAATCAGTCCCTTAACATCTATAAAAACAGCCTTATTATTTCCAAGCAGGGAATTGCAGTACACAATTGAAGTAGGAAGAAGCAAAATGGCTGTGACCCAAATCTTTGCTCAAACAAAAAACATTTTTCTTGAAGGCCAGAAACCAAAGCCCGCCTCTCATTAAAAACAATTATAAACACCACATTCCAAATGTTTACGCAATTTTAGAAATAAAACCAATCAAATACAACCGGGTACCTCCAATCACACTATAATAAAATTAGCTACCAAAAGCCTAAAATATGTAGTTACCTCAACATTTGCCCATTTTTTAGACATGGACTGACCTCTTAAGGTCATTTAACATAAGGTTAGGTCCAACTTCATTCTAAAAATACAAACAACTTATTAAAGTGGTCTACAATATCACTCCACACACACAGCACTTGTATGAAGAGATCTTCCTTCTCATTATTAGATAAGCTTTACATACTGTACTCACCTAAAACTGCCAGAAGTAGGTGATTACTAGAACTACGGAAAGAAGACTGACAGAATCAGAAAAAAAAACTACACACAGAGCTACAGCAACACCCCTTTGCCAATCACAGAGAAACAAGATGAAAATACTTAATCCATTTCAAGGTGAGAGTATGGCCGCAGGAAACTAAAGCAAAGCTGTCAAGAACCAGAAGTAAAAAAACCTGAAAAAGAACTAAACCCACCAGACAAGATCACAGTCCATAAAATCCCCCAGCAAGGTCAGACTTTACTAGAATATAGTTAATAGCATACAAGAATCCCAACTGAGGATCTGTTTCTGAAAAAGTAACAAGTGAAGAAAAATGGAAAATGTCTTTTGCATTGCTTTAGCTTCTAATTAGTCGTCTGTCTCCACACACCATCATGGTATGGCGTAACTCAGGGGGTTCTCAAACTGGGGGTCAGGACGCCTCAATGAGTCCTGAGGTTATTACTTGGGGGGTCGCCAGCTGTCAGCCCCCACCTCAGACTCTGCTTTGCATCCAGCATTTATTGTTTTTAATTTATAAGGTGGAGGCTTGCTATATGAAAGGAGTCACCAGTACAAAAGTTTGAGAATCACTGATGTAACTCTTAGTTTGTGTGGCTTGGCACAGGTGAATGAACGTAAAAGACAGAATAAGCTTTTTACATACATAAGTTGCCTCCTACGCCCACAATTCTCCTCTTACCCTGAACCCTGAGAATAACCTCTCCCCCTTTCACCATTATTTTTCTGCATTTGTCTGTTCCAAAACCTTTATTCAGAAAAAGAAAAAAAAATCCCAAAGCACATGCTCATTTCCAACAGTCTAACTGGTATTTTTACACTCCGGAAAAACAGGGAAGCTTGATTAACTAGGGCTGTCAAGCGATAAAAATATTAATTGTGATTAATCGCACTGTTAAACAATAATAGAAACCATTTATTTAAATATTTTTGGATGTTTTCTACTTTTCCAAATATATTGATTTCAATTACAACAAAATACAAAGTGTACAGTTCTCACTTTATATTATTTTTATTACAAATATTTGCCCTGTAAAAACCAAAACAGTATTTTTCAATTCACCTAATACAAATACTATAGCGTAACCTCTTTATCATGAAAGTTGAATTTATAAATGTAGAATTATGTACCAAAAATACCTGCACTCAAAAATAAAACATTGTAAAACTTTAGAGCCTACAAGTCCACTCAGTCCTACTTCTTTTTCAGCCAATCGTTCAGACAAACAAGTTTGTTTACATTTGCAGGAGATAATACTGCCCGCTTCTTGTTTACAATGTCACTTGAAAGTGAGAACAGGGGTTTGCATGGCATTGTTGTAGCTGGCATCGCAAGCTACTTATGTGCCACATGTGCTAAAGACTCATATGTCCCTTCATGCTTCAACCACCATTCCAGAGGACGTGTCCATGCTGATGACAGGTTTTGTTCGATAATGATCCAAAGCAGTGCAGCCGACGCCTGTTAATTTTCATCATCTGAGTAAGATGCCACCAGCAGAAGGCTGGTTTTCTTTTTTGGTGGTTCGGGTTCTGTAGTTTCTGCATCAGGGTGCTGCTCTTTTAAGACTTCTGAAAGCATGCTCCATACCTCGTCCCTCTCAGATTCTGGAAGGCACTTTAGATTCTTAAACCTTGGGTTGAGCACTGTAGCTATCTTTAGAAATCTCACATTGGTACCCTCTTTGTGTTTTGTCAAATCTGCAGTGAAAGTGCTCTTAAATCAAACAACATGTTCTGGGTCGTCATCTGAGACTACCATAACACAAAATATATGGCAGAAAGCAGGTAAAACCATGGAGCAGGAGACATACAATTCTCCTCCAAGGAGTTCAGTCACAAATTTAATTACTGCATTTTTTTTTTTTTTTTTAACAAGCATCATCAGCATGGAAGCATGTCCTCTGGAATGGGACTAGTTTTGTTCAACATCTTTATTAATGATCTGGATGATTGGATTAATTGCATCCTCAGCAAGTTCGCAGATGACACTAAACTGGAGGGAGAGGTAGATATGCTGGAGGGTAGGGATAGGGTCCAGAGTGACCTAGACAATTTGGAGGATTGGGCCAAAAGAAATCTGACTAGGTTCAACAAGGACAAGGAAGAATCCCATGCACCGCTACAGCCTGGGGACCAACTAGCTAAGCAGCAGTTCTGCAGAAAAAGACGTGGGGATTACAGTGGACGAGAAGCTGGATGAGAGTCAACAGTGTGCCCTTGTTGTCAAGAAGGCCAACGGCATATTGGGCTGTATTAGCAGGAGCATTAGTAGCAGATCGAGGGAAGTGATTATTCCCCTCTATTTGGCACTGGTGAGGCCACACCTGGAGTATTGCCTCCAGTTTTGGTCCCCCCACTGCAGAAGGGATGTGGACAAATTGGAGAGAGTCCAGCAGAGGGCAACAAAAATGATTAGGGGTCTGGAACACATGACTTACAAAGAGAGGCTGAGGGAACTGGGATTATTTAGTCTGCATAAGAGAAGAGTGAGGGGGGATTTGATAGCAGCCTTCAACTACCTGAAGGGGAGTTCCAAAGAGAATGGAGCTAGGCTGTTCTCAGTGGTGGTAGATGACAGAACAAGAAGCAATGGTCTCAAGTTGCAGTGGGGAAAGTCTAGGTTGGATATTAGGAAACACTATTTCACTAGGAGGGTGGTCAATGATTGGAATGGGTTGCCTAGGGAGGTGGTGGAATCTCCATCCTTAGAGGTTTTTAAGGCTCGGCTTGACAAAGCCTTGGCTGGGATGATTTAGTTGGTGTTGGTTCTGATTTGAGCAGGGGATTGGACTAGATGACCTCCTGAGGTCTCTTCCAACCCTACTAGTCTATGATTCTATGGTGGTCGAAGCATGAAGAGGCAGATGAATATTTAGTATATCTGGCATGTAAATACCTTGCAATGCCGGCTACAAAAGTGCCATGCAAACGTTTGTTCTCACTTTCAGGTGACATTGTAAGTAAGAAGCGGGCAGCATTATCTCCTGTAAATACAAACAAACTTGTTTCTCTTGGCGATTGGCTGAACAAGAAGTAGGACTGAGTGGACTGTAGGCACTAAAGTTTTACATTGTTTTGTTATGGAGTGCAGTTATGCAACAAACAAAAAATCTACATTTGTAAGTTGCACTTTCACCATAAAGAGATTGCATGACAGTACTTGTATTAGGGGAATTGAAAAATACTATTTCTTTGGTTTGTCATTTTTACAGTGCAAATATTTGTAATCAAAAGTAATATAAATTGAGCACTGCACACTTTGTATTCTGTGTTGTAACTGAAATCAATATATTTGAAAATGTAGAAAAATATCCAGAAACATTTAATAAATTTCAATTGGCATTCTATCGTTTAAAAGTGTGATTAAAACTGCGATTAATCGCGACTAATTTTTTAATTGCGATTATTTTTAATTGCGTGAATTAACTGCGATTTAATTGATAACCCTAATTACAACACATTTTGTTAAGTATCTTAAATATAATTAAAGTATTTTTAACACAAATTAAGAAAAAAACACAAAGTTTAGCATGTTTTGGCTGATGTACCACTTTTTAAATTGAGCTGCTTTTGGGAATGTAATTGAGAATGTGCCACTTACAAGCTGAAAAAATGGGAGTAAATGAGTCTTCAAAAATAATACTACTCAAAATGAGAATGAACTCTAAAAAATGAGACAAGCAAAAGTCCTTGATAACATCCAAGCTGTAAAAGACAATTTAGGTCAAGATTTTCAGAAGCCTCCACTTTTATGGGCACAAATTATAGCACTGACAAACAAATTTCCCACAGTGTATAAAATCAGGTAATTAGATGGGGAAATACTAACATATGCACCCATAATTAATTGTGCGCACAAAGCTGCACACTTAAGTTTTTGAGCTCTCAAAGTTGAAGCCATAGCTGAAGCAGTCACCATACAGACACAAAAATAACATGTGTTTACTAAATCATTTCCAAAAAGCTATTCCTTTCTGTCACTAAAATTATGTTTGGCCTTCTCTTATCTGTCTTTTTCATCCAAGTAGTCAATCAACTCAATGCTACTTCACTACTGGCATAGCAAAAAAAGTATAAAACAAAGAATTTGTGTGAATGATTTAACAAGGGGAAAGCACTTTATTATAGTAAATATTAGCATGAATACACACAGTAGCTGCAATTAAAAAGCCAGCATTTATCAAAAATTACCACACAGTAGTATCTGAGATTACGATAGTTTCCCCCATATTTAGGGCAGGAGATAGGTGTAGTAAATGTGTGGTGATACTGGTAATTGGCAAATTTTGACTTTTTACATGTTTTCTACTGTACCATCAATGTAAACATGTATGATACCTCCAAATAATTACAAAACTAACTAAGCAATATAAACATACATAAATACCTACAACAAGAAATATTAATAGGTAGAGAGGCATAAATCCACAGAGCGTGGATAAGAATACCAAAGAAATGAAAACAGTTTCCTCATGTTCAGTACCACAAGGAAAAAAAGAGTATACTCTTTCTCATCATTTTAATGAGTAAGAAAGGTTTTCACATTAAATCAGTATTGTTATTACTGAGTAATCTCTAATGAGTTATCATCCAAATTAAGCCTAGAGACAAGTTTTACACTGCTTTCATACAATTAGTCAGTAATAAACCATCAGCAGCCTAAATCCAAATTATAACTTTCCTTTGATACTTAACTAGCCGTTCTAGTTACCTGGTCTAAAAGATCTTCTACCTTCTTTTGCCAGCCATCCCTGGCAGCATTTTTTTCACGTTCTTTCAGTTGCAAGAGCTGAGTCATGGCGGCCTTTTTATCCTCTTCATGCTGAAGCCTCAACTCTTCACGAAGTTTACTACATTCCTGTCTGAAAGAAAAAGTAATATAACTAAAACATGATCTAGCCTTTCATAAAAATAAAAATTAACAAGTATTATTGAGAAGTGAATTTGAAATGCTTATATAATTACAAAAATATTTGCTGTACCTGTACATTGCATTAATAATGACTTGTTTCATTTAATGCATGCTTTTCTTTCCTATTTAAAACAAAGAAAAAACACTTGCCGAAGATTTTCTGTCCATTTTATTTCTAGGTCACGAGCCATTCTGTCAACTTTCATCTTCTCCTCTTCCCTCATAGCAGAAATCTTTGCTTCATGCTGCTGTCTCTCCTGTTCTAGTTCCCCCTGAAAATACAAACTTTATAATGGAGACTCAGCAGCTGCAAAAAGGTATTTTGAACAGAAATCTTTCTCTGAATCAAAATAAAATTCCTGCCAGTGTATAGGACTAGCATTGACATTTTTGGTCATTAAACACTTGTTTATAGGTGCCTTATTATAACATGATTAAAGTATAAAATAATTAATAAAATAATTCAAAAATCTGACTCCTAATGAAGACTGTTTTCATTGTTATTTTCAGCTCCACAAATATTTGAGCTCCCTGAATTATACTTCTGTCATATTTCTGACAAAATATTTTCTTTAATTTATTACTTATTTGAAATTTTTCAAGAAATCATTTATGCAAGTAATGTTTGTTTGTATGTATCATATGCAAATGGTTGGCTGGAAGTATTCAGCACTTGAAATTCAACATTTGAGCTGTTTTGATCAGATACAAAGTTCACATGGTATGTTTTTCTGTTCCTTACCTGGCCAGGCATAATTATAAGAATCAGGTTTTTGTGGTGGACACTTGTAATCAGGAATTCAAAATTCATTTGAACATTTTGTAATATTTTGTAATATTTGCTTAAACTTCATAGTTACAATAAACATTCCTGCCAGCAGTGTTTGCTTTATTTATGAAAAGCCAACATATGAGGCATGTGGAGAGTATCAGAGTTTTTTTTAAATGAATATTCGTGGGACACTTTTTGCAGTATTCGCCCTGCTCTTATCAACACATTCTAAAACTTGCTGAGACAATTGCTAGTATTAACCATTTCTTAAATGTGAACACTTAAATTTCAGATGCTTATTCTTTCTGAATGCACAGTGGTTATCTGAATGTTACAGATTGGGACAAAAAAAGATGCTAGGCTTAAACTAGCAATCTTTTACATTGGACCTTGGCAAAGACTATTATTCTGCCAGATAGGGGATGGGATTATTCACGTTTAAGCATTTACCTAAAAGATTTACTATGTAAAGGATATTTTCCATAGCAACCACGTATGACATCACAAATAGAGAATTATGATTTCAGATAGGGAAAAAACAACAAAAACAAATAAATACTGAAAATGCTGTTTTCCTTTTCAAGAACCGTAAATGGAAAGAAAATATGACAGTACACAATAAGCAAATTGGTCTCTAAATAGCCTACATTTCTGTAAGGCTTCAGTAGGTTTTTAAAAGGAAATTAACTGAGGGGACAAAGAGTATTTTCACATACATAAGCACACACATAATTTAAGATGCAAATCCTACAGCAAATTTAGTTCACAAAACAAAAAATAAATTATATGTTTATATAGCAGACTAAGTCAGAGGTTCACCGAACAGTACTACTGTTTTTTGTTGAATTTAGTTTCAAGAGAAGAATATCCTTAACACCTTTTTTCACTTTACAGTAATTGTGGACCTCTGTGCATTTGCTTTCTGAAGCTTTCTTACTCAGTCTTTTAGGGATATCTTCCACTTTTAAAAAGAAAATTTTAAAAAAGGACATGTCAATTAAATGTTTGTTATTTCATGGTTTGAGCGCACATGAAATGAAAACCAACAAGAGTAAAACACAAAATTCTAGCTCTAATAAAGCTACTCAGAGTTGTTTACAGTACAATTTCAATTAGCTAGAGAAAGATGTATTTGTCGCAACACTCAGTTAATAATAGAAATGACCTCTTAAAATATTCATATCTAATTTTTATGTTCTAAGCTTGAAATGAAAAAAAAAAAAAAAAGGATATCAGCATTTTTTTTTAATAGGGCTATATGAAGCCACTTGTTTAATATACCCATTAAAACAGTGGTTCTCAAAGCCGGTCTGCCGCTTTGTTTACCTGCCGTGTCCGCAGGTTCGGCCGATTGCAGCTCCCACTGGCAGCAGTTTGCCGCTTCAGGCCAATGGGGGCTGTGGGAAGGACGGCCAGCATGTCCATTGGCCTGGAGTGGCGAACCGTGGGCAGTGGGAGCCACGATCGGCCGAACCTGCGGACGTGGCAGATAAACAAACTGGTCCGGCATGCCAGGGGCTTTCCCTGAACAAGCGGCGGACCAGCTTTGAGAACCACTGCATTAAACCAGGTCTTGATGTTTAAAAAACAGTCAGTAAACACTGTAATTGTGTTTTAAATCATTTGCTTTCCCATCATGTGGTTACCTCAATATTATACAATGATTCCGTGGTTTCTCTCAGCCTTGCTTTGGATAACTCTAGTTCTTTTTGGAGTATTTCCTGGGTTTCTTGAAGATTGGAGATGTGTCCTTCTGCAGCACCAAGGCCCTGTTCACTTTTTCTTACTTGGTCTTGTAGACGACACACCTACAATATAAAGAGATACAATATTTTCATAATCATTACTAGTGGGAACTAAACAAAATCAGCCTCATATCTTTCACTCTAAGGATACGTCTACACAGGGATAAAAGACCCACCGTATGGCAAAAGCTGGCCCAGGTCAGCTGACTCAGGCTGGCAGGGCTCAGGCTGCAGGGCTAAAAAAATCGCCATGCAGACATTTGGGTTCAGGCTGGAGATCAGGATCTGGGATCCTCCTCCCTTGCAGGGTCTCAGAGCTTGGGCTTCAGCATGGGCCTGAGCACCTACACAGTGATTTTTAACCGTGGAGTCAGAGCCCCACAAGCCAGGGCCAGGCACGGGTTTTTGATCCCTGTGTATACAAAGAGTTTTACTTTAGTGAATACTATTCTCTTCCTTGTAAATCAATTTTTGTCCATGCAACCTATTTTCTCTTTAATACGACTACTTTCATGTCCTGACAGGCAGAATTCCTCCTATATATTTAAATTTACAATATTTGTAAGATTAACAACTGAACACCTTTAAAGGAAAAGGTATCCAAACCTGCACTTTGAAACATTTTGTGAAAAATTTTACAGAATACAAATAGGAGGGGCTCGTGTTAGACTGTTTTGGGGGGTAGACTGCCAGGGTGGCACCCAGGCAAGCAGTAAGAGCAGAAGAAGTAGCGGTGCTCTGAAATGGGGTGTGGAATTTAGGGACTGAGCTAGGGATACATAGTGAAGAATTGAGGTAAGAACACGTGAAAAATAGGTTGGACTTTGGTACTTCCCGGGCCACTCTGCACCTGCAATCAGGTCCTGCCTGTCCCCAACTCTCATTTTGACCAAATGTGGTCTTGTTCTCGGCTGCTAGCTCAGTCCTTCCTTCTCCTCCCGCGTTTCGCTGTTGCTAGACTCCCAGTCCTCCTTCTCACTATGAAAGCATAGCAGGTGCTGTTCTACTCCTCTTGAGCCTGGTCTCCCTTTTTGTCAGCATGGTGTCATAGTTCAGTGCTGTTGTATTAACGAATTTAAGGCAAAAAAAGACTGAATGGAAAGCATGACACCAAGGGGACCCCTGGGACCTGGCAGCTTTAGACAGCAGAGTGAGAGTACAACACGGGGCATGTTGGCCCCAGGGGTAGGTGCAACAAGGAGGGTGGGGGAAAGGATTAGCAGGTGAAGTACTCAGGAGAGCCCCCGCAGAAGCAGCAACAATCATGACCGAGTGCAGCAGGGAACAGGTGAAATGCCAAGGGGACTTTCATCCCCTGTCAAAAGACTAGCAACAAGACAGAGGGAAAGGGTGAAACTTGGTTCTTGCCCCAGAGTCTGAGCAGAAGCTGAGTGGAAGGTTGGGGAACAGGAGAATCACCAAGAGGAACTTACACTACAGCAAAAGGAGCAGCCAAAGGAATAAAAGTGATGAGAGTAAGTGAATTGTTCAGAAAAGCCCCTGACCAAGCAACAGACACCGGGAATTCCACCCCCTTCATTGACCTATTTTAACCATTAATCAGGACACATTTTAATACAAAAAAGCCTCTAACACACTACTAGAACGTTACATTAAATTCTTCATTTGAAAAACTTCAAATCGTTAGAAGTCAAGCAATTAAAAAGGATCTAATGGTGACCTTAAGAATTCCTCCACTTCAAGTATACAGTACGAAGTATGCAATCGTTAACCCTGAGCAATGCGACATAGTAGTCCGCAAGTATTTATTTTACAAATATGAGTAAACTTGGTTTCAATATTTGGGGCAGAAAATTAAGATTTTTTTAACATGTTTCTACAGTTATTTACAAATACTAATATTACCATCTGTTGTTGATATTTTCCTCCACATTAGGGAGGAAAAGATCAGTTATTACTAATTTGTTTTCTGGACTTTCATATCCTATCTAGATTTTTCTCATAAATTTTGATACACAGGCAGCAGAACCAATGAAAAGAAGGCACCTCAGCTCCTCCTGTTCTGGGTCTTTCTTTGCTTCTTAGTCTCTTGGTTTCCTTAGTTATTATTTTTATAAAAAAATTAAAAATTGAAACAGAAGAAAAACTAAAAACAGGCCAAGTCCAAGAATACCAGGAATAATGATGTGTAGTTGTAGCCATGTCAATCAAAAATCCCCTGCCCCAAAGATCCTTCCATGGATCTTACATATGCCTATCACAACCTGTGGTATACCTCTAAATGCCCCAACAACTGTGTGAGAGAAACTAGTCAATCACTATGATCTCAAATGAACTCACACAGGAAAATGATAAAGAGACAAAAACACCCGATTCACCTGTGAGTGAACACTTTTCACAAAGTGACCTATCAGTCCTCATCCTCAAAGGAATCCTGCACAAAACTTTCAAAAGATGAGCTTGGGGGCTTATATTCATTACTTTGTCAGACACTAAAAATCATGGACTGAACATAAGCACTATATTTATGGCTTATTACAACAATCTATAACCAACTAACTCCCTCTTTTTGTCCCATGACAGCAGAAATCTTAATAGGCCACTCTACCTTGAATGGTTGATTACAACACATGCTAACTACTTATGCTAAACAATCTGTTCCACCTTGCATTTTTCTGTGATGCTGGGAGTTTCTCTCTCATACCTGTACAAGTGCTCTGTGTGGCTTGAAAGGTTGTCTCTCTCACCAACAGAAGTTGGTCCAGTAAAAGAGATTTCCTCACCCACCTTGTCTCAGGAATAATGAAAACACTACTGAATTAGTTAGCTGGAAAAAAGTGTTAATCAAAATCAGAATGATGAGTATATGTAATGTATAAGCTAAACAGAGTTTTATCTAATTCAAAACTGGATAGAAATCTCCAAGGAAACCTAGATGTTGCAGGAGATGGTACTTTTGTTTCATTAGGAGGCAATTTTTCCTCTGAGGCAACAACAAACCAATGATCAAGCATGGTGATAAAGATATTACTGAAAGTGCCTGTCATCTTTTGACAATAATGTTGTGACAGGTTGGGTCACAGAAACCACCTTGGGACTGCCACCTGATGTGCGGAGACTACTTCTGAGCCCATTTTCCCTGGCAGCTTGGAACTTCAGTACCCTGTCTTGTTGAGCCAGACACGCTAGCCTGCTGCAAACACAGACCCAGGTCTGAACCACGTCCCACAAAAGCTGCAGACTTAACAGAAAACAGCTCAGAAAGTGCTCCTGTCTCTAGCTCCCAGATACCCAGTTCCCAATGGGATCCAACCCTCAAATAAATACGTTTTACTCGACGCTTATACAGGTAAACTCAAATTGTTTGCCCTCTATAACACTGATAGAGAGATACGCACAGCTGTTTGCTCCCCCAGGTATTAATTACTTGCTCTGGGTTAATTAATAAGTAAAAAGTGATTGCATTAAATATAAAAAGTAGGATTTAAGTGGTTCCAAGTAATAACTGACAGAACGAAGTAAATTACCAAGCAAAATAAAACAAAAAAACACAAGTCTAAGCCTAATACATTAAGAAACCCTCAGAGATGTTCCAATAAGCTTCTTTCACAGACTAGACTTCTTTCTAGTCTGGGCCCAATCCTCCTCCCTGATACAGTCCCTGTTCCAGCTCAGATGGTAGCTAGGGGATTTCTCATGACTGGAATCCCCTTTGATCTGTTCCACCCCCTTATATACCTTTGGCACAAGGCGGGAATCTTTTGTCTCTTTGGGTCCCCACCCCTCCTTCTAAATGGAAAAACACCAGGTTTAAGATGGATTCCAGTTCCAGATGACACGGTCACATTTCCTGTGAGACCCCAAGCCTTCATTCTTCCTGGCCTAACTCACAAGAAGACTTGCAAGTAAACAGAGCCATCTACAGTCAATTGTCCTAATTGATGGGAGCCATCAAGATTCTAAACCACCACTAATGGTCCACACTTTGTATAACAACAATAGGACCTCAGAGTTATATTTTATATTCCTAGTTTCCTAGATAGAAGAATGATACATTCATACAAATAGGATGAAGACACTCAGTAGATTATAAACTTTGTAATGATACCTTGCAAGAGACCTTTTGCATGAAGCATATTCCAGTTACATTATATTCACACTCATTAGCATATTTTCATAAAATCATATGGAGTGCAACGTCAAAAATGTAAAACTGAAGCCCTGAACATCCGTGGTCCTTGCAAGAGGCATAGCATCAACCTTGGTATCCTAGAGAAATTTCAGTCTGAATAATTAAGCTTTGTTTACTGTAGTTTCAGCACTGCCCTCTGGTTGCAATTCAAGCAACAAAGCACAAACTCAGGAACTATATTAGCACCATGGAAAAAGTTTAGTGCTGTTGCTCGAGTCCAGTCAATATTTATAGGTTTCAGAGTAACAGCCGTGTTAGTCTGTATTCGCAAAAAGAAAAGGAGTCCTTGTGGCACCTTAGAGACTAACCAATTTATTTGAGCATGAGCTTTCGTGAGCGTGAGCTGTAGCTCACGAAAGCTCATGCTCAAATAAATTGGTTAGTCTCTAAGGTGCCACAAGGACTCAATATTTATAGTTTGTGAAAATTCTCTTAGCCCTTTCAGAAAAAAGCAAACATTCAGGGATCCCTGATTAGGATGTCACTGATGAGAAACTACTTTCTGTCCCTTATGTTCCCAACTATAGGTTTCTTCTAGAATCAACTCTCTAGGCACTGACAGGCAAAGACAGAGAGTCTATAGCAGCACTACTATCAAAGTTGGTGAACCAATTACACAAATGTATCATTACCCCTAGTTTACAGATGGAGAGACTGAGGCACAGAAAGTTGCACTGACTTGTTCAGTGTCACACAGCAAGTAACTTCACCTCTCTGTGCCTTAGTTTCTCCAAATATAAAATGGAAATAATGATACATATCCACCTTTGTACAACACTTTGAGATCTACAGTTGAAGAACACTAACTGTTCTCTCTCTTGGTGGGACAGGACTTTTTAAAAGCCCAATATAACAGGAAAACTGCATTAGTCTCTCATCTGCCCTGGACCATCGGTTAAAAAAAAAAATGTATCAGGCTTTTCCACTGGTACCTCCTTGTAGTAATATTCACTTTGCCTCAGATTCTGGGTAAGGAGTCGGTTATCTGCCCAGGTCCTTGAGGGCTACACAGGGCCTTGAGGCAGGAAGTAAAAAGTGTTTCCAAGGTGGCCAAGGATAAGCTCAAACTATAAGGCAAGGGTTTTTCTGCTTAACTGCTTTCTTTTCCATTACCTTCTTTATTTCAGTCATTAGAGATGCAGCTAAGAAAATTAAATTGAGAAAAAAGGAAGATGAATAAAAAACTGAAGAACGTAAGTGCTCTATACATATCTGATTCTTTGAGGCAGACAAAAAAAAGCAGAAAGAGAAAGACAAGTGCTGAGATGAGTAAAGAGCAGAAACAGGAGGTACCAGAAGGCCTTATTTTCGTCGGTAAAGCTACTTGTCTGTCAAAAGCTATGGAGAAATGTCTTCAGTTAATACTGATGGAGCTCAAGCTAAAGAAATAAAACATGAAAACAAAAATGGTACATATAATATACTTTATTATATAAGAGGCAGAACCAAAAGAGCTGTTTCTCTTCTCTCATTCTCTCTCTCCTTTTCTAACATATATTACTTTTTATACACAGTAGCTTATTTTTAATTGTCAATAACTTGGTCTCTTTATAAATATTATGAAATAAAAGAGACAAAGAGGATCAGTTGTGACTAGCAGCAAAAAATGGCAAAGATCATGTTAGAAAACAGCAAGCAATTTCTGAAAACTTCCAAAAACAAGTATATTTCTTGTTTTATTTCTGTCCTATTTTAACAAATTATCTAATCGATAGATGCAAGGTATTTCTGATTTTGTGTAGAGCACTAGTGTTTCAGCCTCACATAGCCTGTGACAATGGGCCCTCTGATTTGGTGATACATGTGAATCTCAAACTTGAATTAAAAAAAAAGTTTCCATTTTCATTGCAAAGATATCTTTGAAACATTAAACCAATACGAACTGAATTAAGCCAATAGCTAATGCTGAAGGAACAATCATCTGGGCTCCACTTCTGCAACAGGAAAGTACAGGACAGAACTTAAAGATGCCCGCTTTCTACTACCATCTCTCTCTCTCTCTCTCTCTCTCTCTCTCTCTCACACACACACACACACACACACACACACACACACACAGAGTAAAAAGAGTCAGCTAAGTTCAGGGTGTATTTCAAAGAAATGTTCCATAACCTTATCCAAAATCCATAGTTCTGCCCTGGGTATAATGGTGTTACCGTGGAGGAAATAAATTGTTTATATTTTGCAGAGAGATGAATGGCACACTACTATTTTGCAGGGCTGCTCAAAAACAGTAAGACCAACTCTGTTTTCTTAACTGTTTCCCACGAAACATTAAATACAAAAAATTTAAAGTATAATGATACATTTGCTTCCGATATATTGCATACCTGGTTTTTAAAGTTTCAGTCTGAAACAACTTTTTACTACTTTCTCAGAAACCCCTGACAATACTTGTTTATAATTGAAATGGTGACACAAAAGTTAATTATTTGGCACTTCTACGATACTAAATATAGAAGTAGTCACATGTTGGTCTCTTTTTCCCCCCCCAGTAGGTCCTAAGTTATTCAAAGCTACCAAAAGATAATTGCTTATCAATGAATTGTGTGTTACAAATGATGGTGTTTTGAAATTATGGAACTCTCTTATAATAAGCTTTTTCAAGATACTGTATTACTTGATTCTATACCAATTTCATAATCTGGTAGGCCGGCTGTTCCTGCTGTAAATGTATATGTTGCTGCTTACCACCTTCACATTTCAACACTTCTTTAACATATCAACAAGTTTTCACACTCTGTAGCACACAGATATATGATGAAACTGTAACACTTCAATAACCTGGGACTGCATGTGATCTCTATGTTTGCAGTGTTGTTGTAGCCATATGGGTCCTAGAACAATGGAGCGACAAGGTAGGTGAGGTAATATCTTTTATTGGATCAACTTCAGTTGGTGAAAGAGACAAGCTTATGATTTTACACAGAGCTCTTCTTGCACAGAGCCCAGACCTGAAGAAGATCTCTCTGTAAGCTTGAAAGCTTGTCTTTTTCACCAACAGAAATTGGTCCAAAAGAAGATATTACTTCACCCACATTGCCTGTCTTTATGAACTTCCTAGGGTCATGAGCGAGTTATCATCTTTGGCCCTGACTAACAGACAGATGGCATTATGAAGAGAAAGGGTAATAAATATATACCTCCTTTTATGTAAAGAGCCAAAATATTATTAAAAAATGTAAACATATGAACAGGAATGTTAGAGACACAATAAAAGGATGGAACTGGCATTTCACAAGAAAGATTCTTCTGCATCAGTGAATATTCAGTGTTGTACTAATTACAGAAAATAAATGCGGTATTGTACCTCTTACAAACCCTTTCCCAGTTTTGCCTATGAAAGTCTAGAAGTAAATTATTGTTGTAAGCAGAGCACCAGTGTCTTGTACTTACTAAGTTAAGACAAAAAAGGAAAACCTAGAATAAAGTACACTAGCTACTCTAGTGGATTGGATTTATGATTTCTGAATAAAGAATGATAATCGGTTTTGAAATGTGAATTATATTCCCTGTTCGGTAGCAGCTGGATAATGAAGGTGAAGTCTCACTAAATAAAAATTTCAGCTCTTTCCACTCTACTTAGTTGCCACCTGGATATGAACACATTAGCAAAAATGTAAGAATTAAATTTAATATAGAAGGTTTTAGCTTATGTTACTAGAGACAATCGTTAAAACAGCAATAAGAAAACCAAATTGGAATGATAGCATGAAAGTGCCGCCGTAGGAGGACAAAAGGGAGATAAGGAGGCTTTCTACTGAAGTGGCAAAATAAACAAATACCACAAGTGATCATGTTAGCAACTTGAAAATAATTTTTACACTGAGATAAAATTAAAGCAGCCAGGTCAGTGGCATTCTGGTACTCCTTCAAACTGGCAAGAGAGAGATCGAGCTTCCATTCCCAATCTCAAAAGGCTTGAACTACTGGCAAAGATACTCATTCCCATAACTGTTCAGTAGTGCCAGAGCCGAGGAGTGTCCGGCAATGATAAGCATTGTTCAGTAGTGACATTTATGACTGATTAAACAGCAACATTGATGAACTTTGAAGATGGGAGGTTCAAAAGGGGCTGAAGATGTACCAGATGTAGGGAGAAAGATATAGCTAAATATACATGTTTAATATACAAATTTATAATTCTGCATCCTGTACTGTCATCCAAAAGTAATCAGTTCTGTTTTTAAAAAACAAACAGTGAATTTAGTGTTTTTTGATGTTGCACACGGTTAGAATTAGAGAGGCATCTTCTCTGGTCCACAGAATCGATACAACATGAGAAATAACGGTGCAAATTCCTAATTCAGCAAAGCCCTGGCGCACATATGTTAAGTCCATCCCTATTCAGCAAAGCACATAAATCCCATTGAACAGTGAGGTCAATGGGACTTAAGAATGTACTTAAGTATTTTGCTGACACAGGGCAAAAAATTCCATATACTGATGGAACAATATAATATGTCTGACCTGAAAGAACCGTCTCTGGGAGTTTCTCTGCCAAGACTTGGTTGGATGTAAACTGTAAGGCAGACACTTACTAAGAAATTGACGGAAACCACCAATTTGTCACATTTTAAATACAAACTAAAACTATCATTAGGTAGTCTGGAATACATGACTATATATTGTATCATAATGGATAATTTTATTATTGGAAATAAGAGTAGAATTCTTCCTTCCCAGGAAACTTTAAAAAGCATCTGCATGCTGTGAAATTAGCCACACTTTACAGCAAACAAGTTATAAAAAAATTGGGTTACCAAAAAGATTGGCCTTTTCTCTTTAATTACCTCTTGAAGTATTTTGTGCATGGAAATTTAGTAAGTACTTGATTTGCACATGAGCAGAGTAGAGATAAATGGAGCTGTTTACATGATCGTTTTGTACCTTAGTTTCCTTTCCTTTTGCTACACTAATTTGTAAGAAAATATATTGTAAAAGGAAAAAAAAAATCATACTTTGACAGTGGTCAAGTGAATTAGATTTTGGGAATACTCATGTTAAAACAGACAATGAGCTGAAAAAGGCCCAACAGCATGGGCTCAGTCCAATATCTAATTCACAAAATCAGATGAATAAGCTATCATTACTGATTAAATGTGGGCTAATGCATATGACAGTGAGCTAATTTGACTAAGAAAATTCTTACCTCCTGATTGGCTGAAGTCAGCTTTGTAGTCAGTTCTTCCCTCATATTTTCCAGCTGCTGTCTAAGCTGATTCTTATCCCCTTCCAGATGTAGTTTCTCCTTTTCAAATTTCTGCTCCAACTCCTTAAAAAAACAGAAGAACAAAACAGAAAAATTACATTCATTCTTAGTAGTCATTACATGTCAAAGGTGTACCATATTAAAAAGAAAACCAGAGTTTGTTTTCCTCCAGAAATACGACAGCTTTTAACTCCTAAAAGAACTCTCTTATCTCAAAGGAATTATAATCAGGGTAAGTTTTGCCTGTTATTCTGGAGATCATGGCTTTTTTGTGTACTTTCTAGTCCACATCCCTTGTTGATAAGATAAAAAGAATAGTATGTAAAACTTCCTTTTATAATACCATCATTACTTTGCAGTAAATTTAGCATTCAAAAATGTAGACTCTCAGTCTCCCATATACATGGGCTCCACCAACTCAGGGACCTTAAATTGCGTCAAACATGAGTTTTAAATTTGATAACATAGTATTTAATTTCTATATAAAATGCAGAAGAGGAAGCAGTAAAACCTTAAAGTCTATGCTGAGGGGTCAGACAGGCAGCTGAGCTGCAGTTGGGGAAAGTAAATAATTTTTGTCATTATAAAACTAAAAAAAAACAGCACACATACCCACATATCTAAAATGATATTCATGTAATGAAAATGTATGTATTTGACGGTCTACCTTTCACCCCTCCCCCTGATACTTAGCTTACATTTTTAGATTACAATTTTTGAGGGGCAGGGACTGCATCTATATCCAGGTTTATACAGCACTTAGGCCCTGATTTTAATAAGAGGCCCCAGCTTGAACAACACCATAAATATTAGAAAATGAAATATTAATAAATAATAAATTGCATGTGTGCCTTTCTGCATCTGTCAATCTGTGACTTACATCACTGTTTCATAAACCTATGCCATATATGTTTGTGCCAGAATTGTTATTCTTTAAAAAAAACTAGTTATTTTTAAGACTAGCTTTTTATTAATATTTTGGACACGAATGTGACAAAATGGAACATTATTCCAGCATATAATAATGCAATGTTACAAAATTATTTTAACATACAAAAATGTAACAGCAGCAAAATGGGCTTTTAATAAACTTCAAGTCACAAACATGCTGAAAGCCTTCAAAGTAAAAAAAACCAAAAAACAAAACCCCAAAACAAAAACAAAACATTTTGAAGGATTAAAGAGTCCTAGCTCAAATCTCAGTGCAACATATTTTAAATCTGCTCGGTCCAAAAATTACATTACAATAACATTAAAGTTGCAAAGTCAAGTCACTCACAAGTTAGAAATAACAGAATTAAGTTTTCCATGTAACCTTAATTTGGCCTCCTTGTGAATATGTATTGTAAACCTTTAAATTACATAATCACATACTATTTTCTCCACAGGATCTCTGCCTCATTTAGTGCATAGGTAGGGTCCTACCAAATTTGTGGCCATGAAAAACATCACGGAGCATGAAATCTGGTCTCGTCCATGAAATCTGTTTGTGTGTGTACTTTTACCCTGCACTATACAGATTTCACAGGGGAGACCAACGTTTCCTCAAAATGGGGGCTGACCCAAAAGGGAGTTGTGGGGGGAAGGGTCAGAAGGTTACTGTTGGCGGGGGGTCACAGTATTGCCACCCTTACTTCTGCAGTGTCTTCAGTACTGGGTGGCCAGAGAGTGTTAGCTGCTGGTAGTGGCGCTGTCTTCAGGGCTGAGCTCCCAGTTCGCAGCCATTGCTCTCCATCAGTCAAGCTCTGAAGGCAGTGCTGCTGCCAGCAGCAGTGCAGAAGTAAGGGTGGCAAAACCATGACACTCCCCCGTACAATAACCTTGTGACACCCTCCCCCTCAACCTCCTTTTGGGTCAGGAAATCTATACTTACTGTAACATTTCAGATTTAAATATCTGAAATAATGAAATTTACTATTTTAAAAATTCTATGACCATGAAATTGACCAAAATGGGCTGTGAATTTGGTAGGGCCTTATGTATATGATAGATGGTGGAGACTGAATAAGCAGCTATTCAATATTTTGTTTATCCTTATTGTTCAATGAGTAGCCCCAGGTTTTATTTAGTCACACTATTCAAACCCTGCTCTGAAGTTTTGAACTATTAATTTCCTTATGGTCTTTTCTATAGTGCTCATCATTATAGTATCTCAGAGGTTCACAAAAATTAATTTATATATTTTCACAGCACCCCAGTGAGGCGATGGGGAGACATTAGTCTCATTTTATAGATGGGGAACTAAGACACAGTAACATTAAAGTCAGAAGTGTCCACGAATTTTGCATGCCCAATTTGAGATGTCCTCTCCAAGTCCCAATCTTTCCTCCCATCTGGGCTCTCAATCCCAGTCTCTATCCCCTCCTCGCCTCCCAGACTCTTTTCCCAGCTAGTTTCAGTCCCCGTCTCCCAATTCCCCCAGCTCCTTGTCCCAAGCCTACTCCATCATTCTAGCTCAGTTCTTGTCCCCTGTGCAGCTAATTCAGATTTTTTTGTTCCAAACTACTGGGGGGGAAGGGAGGAGCAGGGGAAGTGGTATTGAGAGCACCGGAGAGACTGTCTTTCCACTCTCCGTTCTGATGCCCAGCATCACATTGGTCATAGAAGCTAGCAGCAGTCATTGCAAAGAGTCCAGAATCCCTGAGATGGAGCATGCTCAGTGCAGACAGTATCCAAAGAATTTAGATGCAAAATCCTAGCCAGCCTCTACTGAACATGTGCCAATTGTGATTTTTCAAAGGCTTATATATATGATAATTTGTCTAAATTTGACATCTTTTCACTGGAATAACAAAAGGCAGATCCCTGATACTAGGGCAACATCTCTGACAATTTTCCAGACCTTCTTCCCAAGCACAAAGACACTAGAGCTTTTCAAGAAAACAGTTAACTTTTTTTCATATGGGCAACAATACATTTTTCCCAATCTGATTCTCAGAATTGGTTTCTTTTTTTTGCTGATACTTACAAAAAATAAAATAAAATTCAGCCTGAGGTAGACAGCCAGCATGGAAAACTTCACCTTTAATGACTGAAGTTTGGCAACATTATTAGCAACTGAAAATGGTGCCAAGTGATATTAAATACAGGTGCTACCAGCTCTGCCTATAACATACTAAAAGATACAATTTACAATGAAAAAAATAAACCTTTCAATATATATTTCACCCCTCACCCTACTGTCACTCCTTTTCCCTCCTCCTCTTGTCTTTTACTTCCTTTCACTATCTTCCTACTTTCTTTACAAAAGTATGCTCAGGGTCTTCCTTCCTCTATCCTTGCCACAGCAGAGTATATCTTTGCAAAGCTGCCAGCAAAGACTTCCTGTCTCATGTTAGACTTGAGACAGGTAGTATTTACTAGGCAGTAGTTCAGTCTCTATGCTGACTCAGTCCCTATCCTCTGCAAAGGTTCCCTAATAAGTCAGCCCACAATGAGGGTGGACTTTTGTGACACGGACACAGGACCAATAACTCATATTCCAAAGTTGTTTGTAGCATTGTTATAGCCAAATTGGTCTCATGAGAGAGACAAAGTAAGTGGGGAATGGACCAACTTCTGTTGATGGAAAGTACAAGCTTTTGAGCTTCATAGAGTTCTTCTTCAGGTGTGGGTAAGGTAATCAGAGCATCTAAGCTAAATATAAAGTTGGGTCAGACTGGTAAGCATAAGTAGTTTACACATGCTATAGGAGAGCACTTAAAATGAAGTGGGCAATTAAGGGTTTGCACGTAATAGGGTGTTACAAATTGTTGTAATGAGCCATAAAACCAGTGTCTCTGTTGAACCAACGCCCGAACGGTAACTGTGTGGGTGAAACCAGGCAATCATCATGCTCTCAAATGAATTCACACAGAAAACAATAAAAGACAAAAACACCATATCATCCATGGGTGTACACCAGGGGTTGGCAACCGACGGCACGTGAGCCGATTTTTAATGGCATGCTGCTGCCTGCTGGGTCCCAGCCACCGGCCCCGCTCAGCCTGCTGCCAAACCCAGGCCGGGACCCTAGCAGGCAGCAGCGTGCCATTAAAAATCCTGCCTGCCCCGGCCTGCTCTTCACCCCTGCCCCCCCCAGGGGGGGCAGGGGTGAAGAAGCTTGGTCCTGCTGGCTGCTGCTGCAGGGCAGGCAAGCTCCTCCCTCCCCCGCCTCTTCCCCCTGCGTGCTGCGTTCCTGCCCCGCCTCCTCTCCCTGCCGCCGATCAGCTGATGGCCCTGGCACGGGACGGGGAGAAGCGGAGCCGCAGCGCACTCACTGCTCCGGGGAGGAGGCGGAGAAAAAGTGGGGACGGGGCCTTGGGGACTGGGGGTGGAATTGGGGCATATCCCCTCCAGCCCCCTGCCGTGAACCGCTCTGGGCAGAGGGCTGGGAGCACCCCCATGACCCCAGCCCACACCCCCAGCCCTCTGCCCTGACTCCTACACCCCCCCCAACCCCAGCCCTGACTCCAGCACCCCCACACATGCCCCCAGCCCCCTGCCCTGACTCCTGCACCCCCCACATTCCCACCCCCACCCTGAGCACCAAACGGGAGTTCCTGCACCCTCACCCCCCCCACATTCCCACCTGCACCAAATGGGAGCTGCCCAGGTAAGCACTCCACACGCAAACCTCCTGCCCCAACCCTGAGCCCCCCCTCCCTCATTCTAGCTCCTGGCCAGACCCTGCACCCTAACCCCCAGTCTGCTCCTTCACCCCCAGCCCTGTACTCAGTGCACTCCCACCCTCAGCTCAGGGCAGAGAGAGAGGAAGAGAATGGGCTAGAATGAGGGAGAAGGTAGGTACCCACTCTATGTGGGCAGGGCCGGGATCCCAGACTGGCAGCGGGCTGAGAGGGGCTGGCAGCCGGGACCCTGGCTGGCAGGAGCCGGCGGACTGAACCCCAGACCGACACTGGGCTGAGTGGCAGCAGGCTGAGCTGCTCAGCCCACTGCCAGTCTGGGGTTCTGGCTGCCAGATCCTTGCCAGCTGGGGTCCTGGCCGCAGACCCCGCTCAGCCTGCTGCCGGCTGAGGTGAATGGAACCCCAGGCTGGCAGCGGGCTGAGTGGGCCGGCGGTGTAAGATCAGCATTTTAATTTAATTTTAAATGAAGCTTCTTAAACATTTTGAAATCTTGTTTACTTTACATACGACAATAGTTTAGTTACATAATATATAGACTTATAGAGAGAGACCGTCTAAAAAACGTTAAAATGTATTACTGGCATGCAAAACCTTAAATTAGAGGGAATAAATGAAGATTCAGCGCACCACTTCTGAAAGGTTGCCGACCCGTGTTGTACACTTTTCACAAAGCAATCACTCCATAGCTGACCTCTCCTTCCTCATCCTCAAAGGAAACCTGCTCAACACCTTCAAAAGGCAAGCCTAGAAACTTAAATTCATAACTCTGCTAGACACTGAAAACCATGGACTCAGAGAGACTATTTTTATGACTCATTACAACAATTTTTAACCCCTAGTTGCCCACTTCATTTTAAATGGTCTCCTACAGCATGTGTCAACTCCTTATGCTTAACAATCTGTCCCAACTTGCATTTTGTGTAGACACTGTGGTTACCTTCCCCAGACCAGAAGAAGAGCTCCGTGAAGCTTGAAAGCTTGTACCTTCCACCAACAGAAGCTGGTCCAATAAAAGATATTGCCTCAGCTACCCTGTCTCTCTCATTTCACAACGGCCACTAAACAACCATTAGAGGTCTACAACTTTCAGCAACAACCTATCTTTGTTGGATTCCCACTGGCAACCTACAGCTTAAAGGCTCCATAGCTCATTAACATTTCTCTATTCCCAGGGAGTCAAATCCACCGTCCCCCGTCAACAACTGCATGCTAACAAATAAAGGTCTTTTCTATGCCAATATAATGACTTGGTGAAAATATTTTAAGAACCACCGTGTATTCTGCACACCTTCCAAAATCAAAACTAAAATAATTTATAAGACCAAAAAACAAACAAAACAAGTACAATAAAACACTGAAAGTAGACGGGAGCAAAGCACAGTTGAGAAAATCTACAATAATAATCCACCTATAAGGCCTACAAATATTTTAATTGGCCAAATCCATAGACAATACAGAACAGGTAGGCATTGAAAAATATTGGAAATACTCAATACAAAAGGAAAACAGTTTCAGTGAGAAATTATTCTCCTTAAGTGTTAGTGTTCATAACAAAGAAATATATTTTAACAAAGCAATAATGCAGCAGCAAAAACTCTTTACCTTGAAGTTCAACCCAGTCCTACAACTCTAGATCTGGAGCTCTACCAAAGGCATTTTCCTTCCACTGTGTGCCTTGCAGCTCCTACTAAACAGCTAGATCCTCATCTCACTGAGGATATGGAAAGACTCAGTGACTTCACTGATTTATGGATTAGGCCCATAGTTCTTTCCCCAAGCACCTGTGCAAGGACATGGGGAAGCTATCCTGAAATTAACTATGTGTTCAATGGGCAACACAGATTGCTCCTGCATCTTGTCAAAAGTACGTTCACTTTTCCACAAAAGTTTGAAGAGTAGAGTAATCTTTAATATACTATTTTTCCTAACCATAAAAGGTGCAACTATGGCTTTGCTGTATACGTGTATTTAAATCAATAAGCAAGTCAGCTAATGCAACTAGGACTGCTATATCACCCTCAACTTGTCCATATTTCATTTAGGAATTGCAGTGTGCATGGTTGTATATAAAAGGACCCCAAAGCACTATAATTCCCTTTGTTATTCTTTATAAATGCAGATGTACCAGAGTCAAGCTCTCTTAGGAGAATTAGGGATTAAAAATGAAATAAGGGAATTAATACATGCTATACACATGCATACACCATTTTATCATAGTTTGGCTAAACACCCTTTCTTACTTGGAACTTGGTTTGTTTTCTTCCTAACTTACCAGCTGCAGCTTTTTCTTTTCCTTGGTAGCATTGCTGTGTGCAGCCTCAATCGCAGTGTGATGTTTCCATGCCAATTCTTCCAAGGTCTTAGAATGAGCCTCATTTAACTGTGCAGCTTCCCCTTCCAATCTGGTTTGCAGCTTTATCAGCTCTTTCTCATAATACTCTCGTTGTGTTTCCCTTGCTTCATTTACCTTCTGTAAAAGCCAGACAAAAAAAATTCCAAATCACCTATTCTTAAGTGTTTGTCTATTTCAGTAAGGAGAAAAAGAAAAAAAAGGAAAAACTAGAAGTTTTACACAAATACTTGAAAACAATTATACTTCATATATATGTAGCACAGAATAAATACCCTTAAACCAGATCTTTAAACTATACTCAAAAAGGTATTTAATTATAGACTAGGTATAAGAAGTTAAAATCTATTGTCTCTTTTTTTGCTCTATTTTATCTTGTAAAGGAACAGCAGACAAATTTCAGATCTACAGGCAATTTCCAATTCTTTATTCTCTGAGCTACAAACATGGTTTTGGAAACTAGCCCTTCTTTCTTATTTTAGTTTTGAACCAGTGCTGGTGTGCAGTGAGGCAAGGAGGAAATTCATTATTATGATGCCCTCTCAGGACAAAAGTCAGAAGGAAGGTTCTTCAAACAACATAACAGTTTAAACCAGTATGCGTTTCTCTACTCCATTACTTTATATGTAACCTATATCATCATCATGATCTTAACTGGTGGGAACAGAAAGAAACAATTAAAGAACCATTATACATTAGCTCAAGTTTTAGTTTGCTATATTTGCCATGTCATGTACATTCTCAAGGCTTACTGATTTTCAATTTTTCCTTGACCTCAATCCCATTCCCACCTCACGGAGGCACAATGGGAGATGAGACACATAGGAAGATTACTGGCAATCTGCTTCAAGAATCAAGCAGCACAACAGATGCCAGAAATCAGTTTGGATAACATTGCACCTGCCTCCTCTCTGTCTTTATCTCAGCTGAAACTATCACCTTCAACTCTGCAATGCACATGATCTACATTAGTAACTTTAAAAGTTGGCAGTACCATATGTGCCTCACAGGGCAGTGTAATGTGCTATCACTGCTCCAGTCAGTTAGTCACTCCAGTCTTTTAAAAGAGTTAGGATATTTCAGAATTCATTAATATTTCCAGTTAGAATTGTAAGGCTTCTATTTTGTTGTTCTAAAATAAAAAGAACTAGTTTTGTTGTTTTACCTTTTCCAGTGCCAGAATCTGCTGCCTTTGTCTTTCATCCAGACTTTGTGTTTTGCTCTGCAATAGATTTCTTTCCTCTTCCAGCTGAGATAGTTTCTCTTTTAATCTAGATTTTTCTGATTCCAAATCTCTTATTGTAACTTCCTGTGTCATCTGTGTAGCTTGAAGAATTCCTATGTGACCTACAAAAAGAAAACAACCATTTAAAATCTCAGATATGAAGATTATTCACCTGTAACCCAAATTCCTACAAATGGACTCTGCACATTCCCACCCAAGTGATGTCCAGTGATGCAGCTCTGACAGTGGAAACTTCTTGCAGCAGTTCCCATTGGAGTGCTGTCATCCCACCTCCTTTCCCTTCCTCACTGTTCCTAAATGTTTGGAGGGCAAGGGTATAAAAAGGGGGCATGATAATCTTGTTGCCTTAGTTCCTTCCACTGCCTCTTCAAGGTTCAAAGTTTAAATTAGCACTCCGAAGAAGAAAGTGAGGAGGAAGAGGAAAGTATGTATGTGCCGAGTCCATCTCAAATAATTCTGGTGATTGGTGAATAACTTTCATTTCTTTTTCAAATGGCCTCAGCACATTCCCACTCATGGGATAGTTAGATAAGCAGTACCACAATCTCTGTAAGTTGAGATGCACGGTCCTAATTGAATAATGATTGTAGTACTGCATTACCAAACTGAACATCTGACCAGAATGCTAGATCTAGTGAGTAGTGCTTTGTGAAAGTGTGAATAGAGCTCCAGGTTGTAGCTCTTCATGTTTCTAAAATCGGGATAAGCTTGAGGCATGCCATGGAAACCATATTTTCCTTTGGAAGAGGCGCAGAGCTTTTTTGTAGCTTTCCACTATACAAAACAGCTTTCCTCTGTACAAAACCTAATCCATTTAGACAAATGTTGAGATGCAATTATGTTTTCTTTATTATTAGCATCCCTAAATGAAATAAAAACTTTTGGTGACTTCTTGGCAATTAAGGCATGAAGCTTTGCCTCATCTGAATGAGAATGAGGTCTAAAAAAGAATACTGCTAAGTTATTGATCTGAGTCAGGTTAAAATCTATTACAACTTTGGGAAGGAATTTAGGATGCAGATGGAGGATTTTTTCCCTGTGAAATACAGTGAATGGTGGGTCAGCCATGAGGATCTGTAACTTGCGCATCTGCTAGAATTGTAAGCTTGCTGTAATGAAGGCTGTTTTGATTGAAAGGAGAACTAAGTGACCCCATTGGCTCAAAGGCAGTTTCATGAACTGAGTAGGTACTAGGTTAAGATCCCAAGTCAGAGTTAGCTCTTTACTGGAGGAAAATGTTTACTGTTCCTTTCGTGAACCTCTTGACTCTGTCATGTGTGAATTTAGTCTTATTATCAATAAATGCATGGTGTGCAGAAATGTGTGCTAAGTGGACTTTCAAGAATGATATAGAAAGAGTTCTAATCACTTTAAAAGAAGTAGGTATTCTGGTACGGAGTACTCAGATGATGTTTCTGAAACCATGTTGTTAGTATTGGGCCAGATTAAAAATATTTTGCATCTGAAAACATAGCATCTGAGAGTTGACTGTTTTCTGGAATTTATCAGGACACGAGAAAGTTCAAGAGAGTGGGACTTTTCTAGGTCTGTCACAATCCTATGGTCCATGCTGTCAAGTGCAGAGACTGGGGTCCAGCTGGTAAATACATCTGTTCTGCCGGGTCAGTAGATCTGTGGTTAGTGGAAGAGACCGATAGTTCCCTCTGAACAGAAGAAGAAGAAGAAGAAGATCTGGAAACGCTGGTTGTCTCACCTGTGCTGCGGCAATAGAGGTTATTCTTGCTTTTTCTGTCTTATTTTTCTTATGACTCTTTGAGAGAGAATAAATGGGGGAAAGGGTATAAAGGAGACCTATTTCCCAGTCAAGCAGAAATGCATCTGATATGGATTGGATTTCTACTCCAGTTCTTGAACAAAACCTTGGGCATTATGAATTGCATCTGCTTGCAAATAAGTATATGTCTGGATAGCTCCAAAGACAGAATCTCTCATCTACTACTAAGATTTTGTGACCATTTGTACTGTTCACGCCTGTCTCTGCTCAACTGGTCTGCAATCCTGTTGACTTTGCCCATGAGATGTAGGGCTATACGGTAGATATGGTGCTGGATGCATCAGTCGCACAGTGCCACTGTTTCTCTGCACAGTTGCCTGGAGTGGGCCCCTTGTTTGCTCACACAGAACACGGCTGCTGTGTCTGTTGATACATGGATGACTTTGCCTTGCAGATGAGGAGAAAGGATTTGAAATCCAAATGGAATGCTCTTAATTTTAGCACTTGCAGAGTCCTTTTCCAGTGGTTCGGATGTCTATGGACAGTTAGGTTGTACAAGGGAGCTCCCCATCCCAAATATGAAATGTTTGAGGCAATCATAGTCAACAAAGCTGGGGGGCTGAATGTTACTCCTTCCAAAACACTATGATGCTGAATTGACCAACTGAAGGATGACAGTACCTCCTTCCGAATGGTCAGTTTGGAGAACATGCTGTCCAAATTTGGAAGATAATTCTTTGCTAGCCAGTTCTCATCTTGAGGTGGATACTTCACTGACAGGGCTTCTTGTGGAGTCTTTGTTGCCATCAAGATTTTCATAAATCTTCCTTCTGGATGGAAGACTATGGCTTTTCAAGAATCCAGAATTCCCCAATAAACTGGAATGACTACACAGGTGTTGTGATTTTTTTCAGCTTATTCTGAGCCTCAGTTTTTGAAGAGGGATCATGTCTGTACCATAACTGTTGAAAGGTCCTCCCCACTGATGAACCAATCATCTACATAGAAATAAATGTGGATGCCCTGTCACCTTAGATGTGCTGCTGCTGCAGACAGACACTTTGTGACTACTCACATGCACCTGAGCAGGGGAAAAGGAGGATTCTGTAGTGGAAGCGGTCCTCTCGTATGATGAAATGAAGGTATTTGTAATGTGAAGGTCTGATAATTCTAAAATACACTTCTTAAAAACCGAAAGATTCAAGCCAATCTTGGGTGGATAAGGAGGACATAACTGATGCCAGGGTTAACACAAAGAATTTGAACTCCCTAATTAATTGATTGAATTTTCACAGATCTAAAACAGGCAGAAGGTTTCCATCTTTCTTTGGGATCGGAAAGTATCTGGCCAAGAAACCCTTTCCATGGAATTCCCTTGAATTCTTCTGCATGGCTCCTTGCTTACATTAGAGACTGGATTTCTGCTCCTAACAGACTCTCATGAAAAGGTCCTTGAAGAGAGAAGGGACAAGAGGACTGGGGGGGGATGTATTGTGTTGAACTGAATAGAATAAATTTTCTGTATAATTTCAGGATCCAGCTGTCTGTTGTGAAGGCATGCCCGATGTTGAAGGAGTGGGGAAAGTCTTCTTTTCCAAATAGAAGAGAGGAACATGGATGGATCAAGGTTGATCTGATGCTCTTGGGTGTCTCAGCAAACATGAGGTCTAAGCCCTAGCGTGAAAGACAAGGAAACTGTTGATTTGCCCTTTGTATGAAATTTTACAATTTTCCTCCTCTGTAGCCATTGCTAAGAGGATGATTGCTTGTACTGCCATCTCTGCGTGAAGTAGGATAATGTGGAAGACGAATATTCTGGGTTTATGATATCTAAAGGCAGGAACATCAAAATGTCTTCTGAATGGCTGATAGACCCCTCTATACTAGTTGTTGAACTTAGTACGCTTCAGCTTTTCTAGGATTTCATCCATTCTTGAACAAACAGACCATCTCCCACAATGGAAGGTCTTCCACACATGTTCTCATCTCTCATGCAAGGCCAGATGATCTCAGTCATGAATATCACCTTAATGCTATTGCTGAAGCCGCTGCTCAAGCTGCTGCATCACAGAAGTCAAATGAGGACACCTGCAATAAACCTTCCAACACGGGAGAGTGATTTTCATGGCTTTGCCAGCTTCTTCTGGTCTTTAGGAAGGGATCTGGCAAAATTGGCCAGGAACAAGTACCACCTTGGAGAGAAGATGGACATTCTAACTTGATAATTAGAAAACCTAATGCCAAGTGAAACAGATGAGAAGACCTTTCTGACTAAGTTGTTAAGCTATTTCCCTTTTCTGTCTGACAGGATTGTATGTACCTATCCTCCTTTTGTTCTTTGGACAGCTACGGCAACAACCAGTGAATTAAGAGCTGGATGTGTGTGGAAGAGTGAAAACCCTTCATATGATAGTTGATAACACTTGTCCAACACTTTTTAAAAACATAGCTTGACCCATTTCAGGATGTGATTATATTCTCTTGACCAGCTGCAATAAACCTTCCAACATAGGAGAGTGATTTTATTGTTGGAAGGAGATCCCAAAGTATTGAATACAGGATGAAAGGTTTCCTCCACTGTGAAAGATTATATCTTCAGTATTGTACCTATTCTTTCTAGCATTTCATGGAAACGAATAGCATCTTCTGATGAAGATGAGGAGATTCCCTCCCACACCTCAACACACACACAAATATTATCATCAGGAGATATCTGATTGTCTGGTTCCATGCTGGCATCCTGGAATTCAGTGGAACCTCCTGTTTCGTATTCTAACATGTCAGGGACTAACATGAGAGAAGGGTCTCTCTAAAGTGGCAATGTAGACAGAGCTGGATGAGTTGGATCCAAAATGCCAGTAAGGAAGTTGAAGAGTAGTAAAGTCATCTAACCAAGGGAGGTATATAACATTATTTTTAGTATTCAGTGTCAGACTATCATAATACCATGTAGTGTAAAGGTGTTCCCTTTGTCTAAATGATCTGTATATGATGTCAGTATAATGTTTTCTAGTGTATGTGATCCACCCTCCCAGGAAGGAGAGGAGGTGGCAAATTAACAGGTCTATCTTAGCCTTAATCATTATCTGATTGTGGATCCAAATGTGGATCTGATGTAGCTCAAACTAGAGACAGTACTGGCCTTGGTAAGTACAGTATAGAAAATAGTGAAGGTCAGTTCCCTGGGGAACCTGGAGAGAGAGAGAGAGAGAGAGTATGTGTGTGTGTGTGTATGAGAGTGGAGGGAGCCAAATCTGAGGGGAAATCTGTAACTGAGCGGGGGTGTTTCTTTTCTTTCTGAGTGAAGACGAGGGAGTAAGGGTATCAGAGTCTTCAATTCTTCTTTTAATTCCCTTATCTTCCCCCCCCCAAAAAAGGATCCCTAAACAGGGGAGGCCTTTGGATCAGAGTATGGTTTTGACTGCAGGTCTGGTTTATGTACTTGGACCACTATTGTAATAGTGAAAGTGGATGGTGCTGAGGAGTCTGAGGTGTCTCCAGTAATATTTTTTGGAACCGCCACCCTCATGAAATTGGGGTATGATGCTTTGGGATTCATAATCACCATGAGCCTTTGGTTTTGGCCTGTGTTCCAAAGGTGGTCTTGGAACGGAGGCCATGAGAGCCAAGGGGTTCCAGTGTGCAGACAGACTCTGCCAGCAGACAGACAGATACCTGCAAGGTCTGTCGCCTCCTGGCTAGGGACTGGAGATGACAGATCCGAAGGACTGCATTCCTGAGGTGTGGCTCTGCTAACAGAGGCTGACACCAGCAGGGACCCTGCTTTGTTGCACCATCAAATCTGACGACGGTGGATTCCTTGGTAACATGATTTTAGATTTGACTCCGGTAGCAAAATGCCTTGGACAGGATCTTATGCTGCTTTTAAGTCCCCAAAGGAGCTGGGGATGAAGTAGGCCTATCAGTACTCACGAATCCTACAGACTTGGAACTGTTTTTTTTCATTCCTTGTGAGCTCTTGGGGTGAAAGTGGTACAAATGGCACAGCAAGATGAAGCAAGACCTTCCCCCAAACAAGCCAGACACTAAACATGGGTGTCTGATGCTGTAAACAGGGCCAGAGGCACACCTCGTAAATCCTGGCTTTTTTCCTTTTGGATCTGCCATCAGTTGTGCACACCTCTGTTGGAGCACTACAACTGACTAAAAAGAAATTAAAATTTAAAAGCTAAATCTTATACTAACTGAGACCTAGCTAAGGCACTGAGACTGAAAAGTCGATGATTCCATATCAGACTGACCTGACGAAGTTCCTGGTACATCTGTAAGGGATGTTGGAAGAAACTGAGGTGGCTGGAACACCACGCCCCTTTTTACAGCCTCACCCTCAATGTCCAGGAACAGTGGAGGAAGGGCAAGAGGTGTAAGAGTGCGCTCAGGCAGACTTATCCACCGTCAGAGCTACACTGTTGACACAACCATAAGTAAGAATGTGCAGAAGCCATTCAAAGAAGAATGCCCACTACACCCTTTGGAGTTTGAATGTATTCAAATATACAGTTAAATATGTTACTGAGTTAATTAAATCCACAGCAATGATCAACCCTTCAGATGCTATATGAAGATATTAAATATACAGAGCAATAACACTGATACATGTCCTTAAAATTCATTAAGGACATTTTGTTTCCTAAAAGAAAATTAAAGTTCTTTGAAGTGTTTTCTGAATGTGGAGTTAATGGACTGCTCCTACATTGCCCTTTGACTCAGATCACTTGGTAGTTTAGAATTTTGGCACCCAGCTCTGTTCACAGCACTATTTCACCTTCTCAGAACTCTGAAGCAGATAATTTGTCCCATTCTGGTCCCTTTGCATCAGTACTGCAATGCAAAGGATTCTGCCAGCCCATGAGAAAGCCCAGCGGGCACAGAGCCAGCACAGCCCTGGACACAAGGAGTTTGGGGACGAGATGGGGAAGAAGAATGGCAACAAGATGTTGTGCTCCTGCTATCCTCAGCTAGAAGTATTGCCAGCTGGAGCAGATTAGAACAGCCTGAAGACAGCTCAGGCTATGAAAGTGTTTAGTAACTTCTGCTCTGAAGAAATAAGAGGCAATACCCACTGGTCATTCATGATGTTCCTCAGAGGTAACAAAAATGGAGAAGCCCATCACTCAGATGTCGTCACCCACATCTGTCATGTACTCGTACATCTGGCATCAAAAGCTTTATTTGATATATTTGGTAGCATATACCAGCTTTTGCCGGTTTCAGGATGCTCTAGGGCCACAATAGCTCTATATTTTAGAGAGGAAAGGAGATATTTTTAAGAGGACCTTTGAAAGAGTAGTAATCTTTGTGACAGTAGGAGAAAGCATAGCATGAACTAGGCTTCCCAAACAATGATACAGTGTTATTTTAGTTCTTGAGATCTTAGAGTGCCTGTTCAAGAGTGTTACCTAAAAGAATCTCTTTTCCTTTAATGAGAGTGTCAATGAGACACTTCTTGGATTCAAACTCTGGTTCTCAGCTTCAAAGCCAATCTACTGATCAGATTGTGGGTCAGGAGATAGCAGGAGAGGGAGGCCAACTCAATATTGGCATCACAGAGAAAGATGAAAGCCAGACAATCCTATGGAACAGCTCTCCTCAAGATTTTAAGTTGAATACCCAGCTTCCAGTTCTGCTATATAGGTCCTCAAAGGTGACAATGACCACTGCTGGAAGTTAAGATTTCCTCGCCAATCAGCTTTCAGCAAGATCAAAAAAAGAGAGCCCAAATAACCTAGACATGACTATAGGCAGAACAGGGTTTGCATCTGGCCACTCTCACAATTCCACAATCGTTTTCACTAATGATATTGTGACAAATATTGCAACCCAATGCAGTATCTTTGAGGACCATGCCATATTATGTTTATGTATCACTGTGGGCCAGGAATTGTATGCAACTCCAGGGGGGAAGGGTCACCATAGCTCCCTCCAGGAACCAAAACTAGTAGGGGGTAAGTAAGGTGAATCACTTAGGTTGTAAACAGAGAGATACCACCCCCAGGGGAGGTATGTATATACTGACTCAAACTGGGTTTTTCAGAGACCTACAGACACAGAAAGGGCTTTTGACATAAAAAGACTGGGTTTAAACTGACTCAAGGCCTTCTTTCTAATCCAGCAAAGAGTAAGGATATTCTGTCCAAGGGGGGGCCCAAACCTTGTGGAAAGGTTGGAAAGACTTTGGGCTATTAGAGCCCTATAAGACTGGTGGGTGCCTCCCCATATGTTTAGTGTGTATTTAAATTATGTTTTTAGTATGTTTTCCCTGTGATGGTTTTACCTTAAGAATAAATGAGCTTGCTTAGAAAGAGCTGTGTGGTAACTTGTAATTGCTGGCAATACTCTGTTCTTAAACTTCAGAGAAAGCAAGGCACAGGCACCAGTGGTTAGGCAGACTGGCTTGCTGGGGATATTGCAGAGTAAGGCAGGGTGGTGTGCAGCCTTAAAACCCCTGGAGAGGAAATGAGTGGGGCAGTGGTCCCCACCAGAGACAAGTGATGGTTGGACACCTGAGACCTGACTGGGCACACCTGGAGTGGATCATGAGGTGAGAGGGTGTGTGGGGGAAAAATAGGTGAAGTTACCCTGAAACTGTGACAGGTATAAACATACCTCCCATGCTTGTACCTAGCCTTGAAGAACCTCTACTTGGGACTTTTTGTCTTTATTGTCAAACAAATCCAGAATACACTTTCCTAAAAGGTAGAATGATCTGACATTTTAATCAAAAACTGCCTTTATCAAGAATTAGGCAACTTAATAAAAGTCAAATACTTTCAAAATGCATTTAAAAATAGTATGACAGCTTGTAAAGCAAATATAAATCTAAATACAATACAAGTAACATTAATTTTTTTTAAAACAAGAAAAAAGCCTTTCAGAACTTTTTAGGGACAATGCAAAACTCTTCATGGACACTCTAGAGCTGCACAATTTTAAAAATAGAAAAAATAATAGTATCATCCTGAATTAATATTTGAGGCTCATTTACACACACAGTTATGGACATACATACTGGCTTTGAGTACAAGATCTGTGGCCTGCTGCTGTAAGTGTTCCCTAGCAGCTGCTAGCTCACTTTCCACCTCCTTGTGTTTGCTTAACAATGATATCTCCTCCTCCTTGACATCATCTAGCTGTTTTTGAAGCACCTAAGGAAACATACAACATAATATTCATTAACACTACATAATAATGCTGTTAAATTTAACAAGCACGAATTTAAAGTATAAATACAGATGACATTTCAGCTTATAAGGCTTATTATTCATATACAAAACAAGATCTTATACATAAAATGACACATACTAACATTGAGTGTTATGAAGCAAGCCTGCTATTTCTATAAAGTGTACTTGATCTCTGTATCAAATTTAACAAACCTATATATAATCATATTGTTAGGATGATTACAGTTTTTTATTATTGCCTCTGTAATCCACATTTGGATCCACAATCAGATAAGATCAGTGTGATTTAATCAGCCATTACATACTATCCATACAAAATGTATATTTTCCCCTTTTCAAGGCTGAAGCCGCACTAGCTGACAGTCATGAAAAATGATTTCCAAAATAAATTAAGGGGAAGAGGGAAGGAAATCCACATATACATTTGTCTAAAGAGATTTTCAGTGGAAATAATAAAAATCAACGTTAATGTAATCTTAAAATAGAAACTGGAAATCAGAAACAAATTATGGTTTCCATCACAACCATAACTTTATACCCTTCTGCATATGAATTATGAGAGGATCTTTCATTACATAGCCATATAGCACAAGGCAAGATGAAACTCTACACTGTTCAAATATATTCATTTTACCAATACCAGGTAACTATTGGATATATATAAATATTTCATACAATAATCATAATAAATATAAAAAACCTTTGTTAAAACATTAATAAGGTCGCAAAATTAGGCACTCAGAAGTTAGGAAATGCCAGAATTCATGAGCCTGTGCAAACTTAATCCAGCCCACTCGTACATAAGCATTATGATACAGTCTTTAAATGCATGGTCCAATATGGAGAGGCTACTTACCTTACACAGTAACTTGAGTTCTCCGAGATGTGACCCATTATGGGTGCTCCACATCAGCATGTGTGCATGCCTGTGATCAGAGATTTTTGTCAGCTGCATCCACAGGTCCATGCCTGCACCCTAAACATTCTTGTGCTGTGGTACGATGGTATATAGAGAGGGGCCGACCTACTGCCAGTCCAGTTCCTTCTCAACCATGAAAGTCCAGCAAAACACTCCAACGCAGAAGGGAAGGAGGGAAGGTATTGGAGCACCCTTAGGGACACAGATCTTGAAGAACTCAAGTTACTTAAATGGAGGTTACTCACCTGTGACTGGAAGTTCTTTGGAATATGGTGTCTCTACCTGTATTCCACACGTGAGTATGCATGCATATCATGCACTTGAGCTTAGAGATTTTTAGTAAGCAGTGTCTGTTTGTCCTCATATTTGCAGTTGTTCTCATGCTCTGAACTGAGGATATAGTGGGCAGTGAGGACTGATGTTTCTCCAGTTCCTCCTTCTACCATGAACCCAGGCATGATCCATAGCTGAGGGGACAGAGGGCCGGTAGCAGAATACAGAAAAGGACCACACATCCCAAAGAACCTCCAGTTCCTGGTAAGTAACCTCCATTTCTTCTTCAAGTGATGGTCACTATGTGTATTCAACATGTGAGAAATTAATAAGCTGTAGTCAGTCGGGAGATGGGTACAAGGATGCAGATGGTATGGATGTCCATAATACTTTTTTTTTTTTTTTTTTTTTTACAGATACAGGTGTAGGGACGTCAGTATGGACCAAGGCATAACATTTTGTAAAGATGTACATGGAACTATACATAGCCACCCTACATATATCTATTAAGAGTACATCGTACAGAGATGCCACAGAGGCTGCTTGCGCTCTGGTGGAATGGGCTCTCAACCCCTCCGCGGTGTCTTTGTAATTGCTTTAATTCTCTGTAGATAGAATGCCAGTGCCTGTTGGGCATCTAGGGAGTGAAATCTTCTCTCCTTATCAGAAGCACAAGGTTTTGAAAAAAAATACTGGATGGTTTGATTTATGTAAAAGTCTGAAATTACTTTAGGGATCAATTTCAGGTGGATACAAAGAAAGAGTCTCTCTTTCTGAAAAATGGTATATGATGGATCTGCCATGAGTGTTCCCAGCTCACTCATCCTTCTGGCTGATGTAACAGCACTTAGGAAGACAACCTTCATCAAGAGATGGGAACTTAAAACAGGTGCCTATCACTTCAAAGGGAGGTCTGGTGAGAAGTGAGAGGATGAGACTGAGATCCCATTGTGGTATTAGAAGTTTCCCTGGAGGATGAAAAGTGCTGATTGCCATGAGGTGGATCCATAGGGAACTTATCGAGAAGCCCAACGTCTTCAGGGTGAGTCGGTAATCTAAAGTAACAGGAAATTCTAGCTACTTTGTCAAAATAGCACGTGATTTCCAAAGAGGAGAAATGTTTCCATTTGGCCGAACAACATCTCCTAATAGAATCCTTCCTACTTTGAATGAGAATGGATTGGACCACTAGTGAACAAGAGCATTCTACATTCAATGCCTATCCAAATATCAGGCCTTGAGTTGTAGAGGTCCTGCATTGGGGTGCCTAGTTACATTGTTGTGTTGCACGAGAAGATCCAGAAATGATCAGACATTGATAGTCGGAGAGGTTCAAATCCTCCAGAGGTCCAAGAATCAGAACTATCTTGGACAGCTGGGTGCAATGAGGATAACTTGAGCCTTGTCATGACAAATCTTTCACAGCACTTGTGGTCTTAGTGAGATGGACAAGAAGGCATACCTGAGACGGTCCGTTCAGGGTAGAAGGGCACCATTCTTCAAGCCTTGGCCTAGGGCTGCTCTGGAGCTGTGGAGGGGGAATTTGGGCTTTGCTTGCAAGGCAAAGAGGTCCAAGACAGCATTCCCAACTGCGTGAAGACCTCATTCAGGATGGAATCGTGAATCTCCCACTCATGGTCTGTGCAAAAAGGTCTACAGATTCTGTCTGTTAGGGAGTTCTGCGCACATAGTAGGTACACTGCTGAGAGGGTTATGTGGTTTCTTTTACACCATTTTCAGAAGTTGACTGTCTCTACACACAGGAGAAAGGATCTTGTTCCCCCCATTTGTTTACATAGACATTATATCGTCTGACATTACTTGGATATGTTGGGACTGGATGAGTGGAAGTGTCATGGGGCTGGTACACCCCTCAGCCTTTTGGGGTGGGGGAGGGCACATTATAGCCCCCACAGCTGAGTTTAGGGTTGCCTCTGGTCTTGGGGCTGTATGGCCTATAGGCCAGAGACACGGGCACGGCCCTTGCTATCCAGGCAGCAAAACCTATTGGCCAGAGTCACTGGCGTGACCCTTGCTACGAGGGCACCGTGGCCTATTGGCCCGAGTCAATGGCGCAGCCCTGGCTATCCCTCTGTGGGATAGGTGAACGTCTATGTGAAAGTAAATGTCTTATGTCAACAGCTGTGAAACATGTGCCCTCTTCCAGAGAAGGAATTACTGATGCCAATTTGACTATGCAGAATTGTAATTTTAAGAGGAATACATTTACTTGGCATAGATCAAGAATTGGTCTCCATCCTCCATTCTTTTTGGGGACTAGGAAATATGCAAAGTAAAATCCGTTCCCTTGATGTTGAGATGGAACTTGTTCTATCGCTCCTTGCTGGAGAAGAGAGTCCAACTCCTGACATAGGATTTTCTCTTGAGATTGTTTCCTGAGAAGAGGCAGGGAAGGCGGGTGTGGGTAGGAAGTGACAGAAACTTGAGTGGATAGCAGGAGTGAACAAGTTCCAGCATACACTTGTCCATTGTTATTGCCCTCCTAATTGCGGGTGAGGTGGCCACCAAAAACTTGGGTGGGCAGAATACTGAGGCAAATCAATCAGTATTTGATTGAAAGTCCCATCAAAAGAAACTCTTCAGCTCTGGATTGGGAGGAGGGGAAGGCAGTAGATGTTGAGGAAGCCATGTAACTCGATCATTGGCATTGTGGTTCCTGAGAGACAGCACTGATGATAAAATGGTTGAGGGGTTGGGGTTGGTCTTGTTCTGTACCCCTGCATGTGATGCTTCCTCTTTGGGGCGAGAATATAGATGCCCAGAGAGTCTTTTCATTAAACAAGTTAGCTGCATTAAAGGGCAAATATTCAGTGGTACTTTGGGACCTCTCTAGAGAAACCTGAGGACAGCAACTAAAGATCCACTCCTCATAACAACTACAGTTGCCACCCCTCTGGAAGCAGTATCAGCAGCATCTACTGCAGTCTTAAGTGACGTTGTGGCTACCAATTTACCCTCATCAACTGAGTTCCAGAATTGGACTTTATCCTCCTGAGGGAGTTTATCTTTGAAGTCCAACAATTTCACATAATTGAGGAAAAGTAAAATGTATTTTTCTAACAGGGCCTGGCAGATGGCAATTATAAATTTGAGGCTTGTCAGGAAGAAAACTTTCCTCCCTAGGATGACGAGGTGTTTAGCATGCTTGTACAAAGATCTTGGGGTGTTGCAGCCCGGATCTCTCAGTGGCTATTTGTACCACCAGGGAGCTGGGTGATGGGTCAGAGAACAAAAAACTCCGCTCTTTTACGTGGAACGAAATAGTGAGTGCGTCTCAGCCTTTTTTGGGGTGGGAGTGCAGGAGGTAGGACTGTGCACCACTCCCTGGCTGTCTCCATCATGGCCTCATTGACCAGGAGGGCCACCTGACTGGACCCAAAAGTCCAGGAGTTTTTGCTGAAAATCTTGAACCACTTTGAGCTGGATCTGGAGCTCGGACACCACCCCTTGTAAAGAACTCCTGATTTTGCCTGTGACGATCAGTGGAGATGGTGAAGATGGGATAACTGCCTTATCTGGGGAAGACAATAAAATAGCTGCTGGAACTGTTGCACGCAACTCCACTTTCAAATAGAGTCATTTGGTGTCGGCTTGGAGAGGATAGATAAGGTTCATACATGGTCCCGGGGGCCCCAGAAATGTCATACGAAGTGTCAACTGGTTGGGGCAGACTCCATGGCACTAGGAACCAGTGACACTTGGAAAGTCTATGTGGGGATAAAGGCTCATCTGGGGCCTCCAACTCATGTGATGAGAAATTTGGTTTTCAATCAACAGGTGGAACCATTGGTACCGATGGATGGGTACTCAGGTTCAGGGATCTAAGTGGCTGCATGTCCTCAAGGGTGATATCTTCCTCCAGCATAATGAGGTTTTTAAATAAGGTTTAACTCGAGAGAAGAGAAGGTTGAGGATAAGGGAGTGCAAAAACTTTCTCCGGGGAGACACAGATCTCAGACCTCCCCAGGTGAATTGGTGGTTGGGGCCGTCAGATCCGATATGTCCTTGGTCACCATGGATGTTGGATCCCTACAGGATATGGGTGCAGAGTTTGATCTCAGTGTTGAAGGTAATGATGGTAAATGCCTGTCTTTTGGTTTACACATCGGAACCAAGATTGGAACTGATAGATTGTTACTCCTGTGGTGAGCAGCAACAGCGACAGCGGTCCCAGGCTGCCCCCTGAGCAGCGGTACCAGGCCCACCGACGAGCACCAGCGGGTGCCCCCAAAGTCCCCGCCACGAGTACCAGCAGGCACCCTGGACCATCCCTCCCCAGTACCAACAGGCACCCTGGAGTCCCCCTTGGCCCAGCACCAGTGGGTGCCCCAGAGCAGCGGCGGATGCCCCGGAGCTCCCCCCCAGCACCAGTGGGTGCTCTGATGTGCCCTGCCCAAGCACCAGCGGCATCCCTAGAGCCCCTCAAGATTTAGTTATGGACAGGTCACGGGACCGTGAATTTTTGTTTATTGCCCGTAACCTGTCCATGACTTTTACTAAAAATACCCATGCCCCAAGGAGGTGTATGAAGGATAACCAACAAGGAATGTTAGGCTAACTGTATCTCCTCCAATGGAATTTGTAACATGCCCTCTAACCTTTTAATATAGTCTTGAAAGCCTTATCAGGGTAAGGTCGTGGGGAAGCCATGACACCCTCATCTGGTGAGAAGGTGGTCTTGTGGGAGGGCATCATTTCTTCCTTTCCTACTGACTTCTGCTCTGAGAGATGTACCTGTGGAGCAGGGCCTGCGGGTATGGCTGATGCTCCTGACGAGTCCTCTTTTGAGATGGTACCCTGTTATAAAGATCACCATATAGAGCTCATGGGTTCCAATAAGCCCGTTGTGGTGGGACATAAGGGAAAGGGGACAGGACTTGAAGGTTGTCCTTGCCAGGATAGCCAGGTGTGCTTCCTTCTAGGAGCTTCTCTTTTAGTGTGAGCCTTGAAAGAGGGAGCTTGGAAGGAAGAGGAACCTTTTAGAGACACCGCAGAGTCTGATGAGGTATCATCCCTTGTATCCCTGAGGGGGCAAGTGGTGCTGGTACCAGTGGTTGGGTCAATACCAGGCCCTGGCAAGAGACCTCTATTTGCATTGGTACTAATGTTAGAAAGGGAGGCTGGTGAGGCAGCAACAGAGAATTGGTACAGGCTGAAAACATTGTTCAGTACCTCAAAGAGTAGACAGCATCAGTACCAGACAGCAAGTCACCGTCTAAAATGTGAAAGGAGGGTATGTAGACTCTGGGAGGTGAATCAGTACTGGTGGAAAGTATCTTTCAGTACTTCTCAATATCAGTGATCTGAGCTCTTCCTATGACCTGCTGTGGATACAGACCATTGGAAGTTCCACCTCAAGGGTTTGACAGACAGCAGTTCCATGGCTCCTGGTTGGCTCCCTGCCTTATATAAGCCCAAGGGGCATTTCAGGAAGTGTCCAGACAACAGCATGGATCTTCTGTAGCTGCCATGACACTCCGGCTCCTTGCTCTTAAATTCCTGGCTTGACCTTAACTGGACTTCGTCTCCTGACTTGGACTCAGACCCTTAGTATCGACCCCGACCTGGACCTGACTACGAACTCTTCTACTACTCCCAGCCTCAGGTTTGCACCTGCTCTGACCCTTGGCCCTGAGTGCCCTTGTTGAGCTCCTAACAGTTTTCCTGAACCACCCTAGTCTATGGTGAATACCTACCTCGGGGGAACATGGAGACAGCGAGCCACTCCCTGTCCAGCCTGTCCCAGAGAGTACTGGAGATGCCTGAATGGGCTGACCACTCCCAGGAGGATCTGCCTGCACTTCGAGCCCAATTACCACAGCTCACAACAGAGGAAAAAGCTCTGTGAAGGCAATCCACCCACCTCCATGAGGAAAATCCGGCACTACGGGCCAAACTGGCATAGCACGCCACACACAACCAGATGCTATGAGAGCTGGCGGCCCAGCAAAGAATGCTGCACTAAGGGCACACACTGCAGCCAGGACCCAATCCCCAAAGTTCTCCTCCCAGAATGTTTTAATGGGGACAGCAAAAATTCAGGAGGGCTGTTAACCAATGCCACCTGCTATTTCTGCTCTGCCCCCAGTCCTATCCCACTGATCAAGCAAAAGTAGAACTCATTATTAGTCTCCTGACAGGAGATGCATTGGAGTGGGCCTCACCCCTACTTGAATGATCAAATCCAATGCTGTTGAACTGGGATGCCTTTCTCCAAGCATTCTCTGCCATATTTGACAATCTCCACTGCGCCCACTTGGTAGAGACGACCCTGTGCAAACTCCAGCAGGGGCAAGGACTGGCCTCTTCCAGTGCCGCCCACTTTTGACGTCTAGTTTCCAACACTGAATGGAATGAAGCGGTCCACCTCTACCAGTTCTGGTGGGGGCAACACAAGAAGGTTAAGGATGAACTAGCCCGTATGGGTGCCCCAACCAAACTAGATGCCTTCATTGACCTAGTCATACACAACAACAAGTTGCATGAATGACATGAGGAAAAGAAGGGGTCTGTATCACCAGCTGGCCAGCGCCCCTCAATACCCGTGTACAACCTGTACCCTGAACCCATCCAGCTGGATATTGCCCACCTGAGGAAAAAGAGCACCGTCATTGCCATAGGCTGTGTTTCTACTGTGGGGGATCTGGCCCTGCTCTTTCCTACTGCCCAATCTGAGCCTCAGCATGATGCAATTTTTGAAACTACCATGCCAAGGCCCTGTAGAAGGGGTTGAACTGCACAAACCCTGAGGTAACGCACTAACTTCTCACTGAGGCATCCCCCAGGCATGGTTAACATTTCCTGCACCTTAAGGTCTAGGTCCACCTCCGTGTTCCAGGTGAGCCCTAAAGAATTCCACCACAGAAGACACTGGTGATTCTGGGACAGCAGACAACTTCACAGAGGGGAATGAGACACACTTTCTCAGTGGGCTTCACAGATATTTGCTGACATCAGAAGATTAGTGAGATTCACGATTCTTTGGTTCCATTTCAGGCATTAGAGGCGAGTGTGTGCTTGTGATCACAGATCCTTATGCCCAATTCCCCTAAATTTGACCCCTTCTGCCCTGGGAACCTGTCCCTGTCCCAGTCTCCATTCAGGCTTCTCATCCGAGTCACAGCCTCCTTGCCCAGCAAGTCCAAGACTCTCCCTCAGGGGTTCCCATCCAAATTCTAGTTTTCCACCTCACTCTAGTCACCTTGACCTGCCAACTCCAGTTTCCCCTTCCAGCTCTTTGTCCCCAATCTCCTTGCCCAGCCAGTCCCAGTACTCCCCTCCTGGGTCCCCACACAATCTCTCCCCTTTCCTCCCAACCCCACCCTCCAATAATCTCTCCTGTCAATACTCCCTAACTCCCAGGCCCTCCTCCTCATGTGCCTCATCATATGGAGCTGACGCATGCTCAGTGCACAAAGAATCTAAAGAGATTTTAGCTGTGAAGTTCTAACAAGTCTCTATTTAGCACATGCAAACTGAGATTTTTCAAAGGCTTATAACTTGGCCAACTTTGAGCAGATTTTCACATGCGATCAAAGGCATATACCTGACACAAAGGAATCCTCTCTGCCAAATTTCAAGTCATTAGACCATCTAAACAAAATAGCTGTTAGAATTATTTTATGACATGGAAAATTAGGTATTTTCACCTAACCTCATTTTTGGAAACAGCTGAATGGCTTTAGCTAAAATTCCCCCAAAAGAATCAGACTGAGGCACACACCTATCATGGAAAATTTCAGCCCGAAATTTAGCACAGGTATAAACAACTGAAAATAGGGTGTTCTAATGGGAAATATCAGGCAACCTTAATGATAGGTGGTACAGCCAGATCTATCCACAATAAATAGGATTTCCATATGCTCCCTTTGCTCCTCTTGTGAGATAGGAGGCATGGGAGAATCAGGGAGAGTTTATGCTATGAGGCCAAAGGCAGAGTTAGAACTGCCCTTTATAAAAATCACAATATAACCCCCTCTCTCTAATTCCTTTGCCTTCTTTGCCTTGAAAGCATGGAATTCTTGTCTTAGTCCTTCTGCTTTGCCTCCTCTTCACTACCTTCTAATTCCCCATGCTTCTTTTCTCTTAGGCCTTTTAAATAAAAAAAAGGAGAAAGGAGAAGACGGAAAAAACTGAGACTCCAAACTCTGTATCAGCCATGAATCCTAGGCAGAAGAAAACTAAAAGACAATTCTTCACTCTGCATCCAAGTCTTATGCAGAGATCAGGGGGTCTCAATGGGGAAAAAGTAGGGCAGAGTCCTAGGGAGCCAGCACCTGTAATATTTGGGAGAAGCTTAGCAAGTGGGCTGTCATGTCTGGAAGGAGATCCACTAACTCAGATCTGATGGCAAAGCAGAACCCAGTCTCTTTGATTACCCCAACAGAATATTATCTATCCATGGAGTGGACACAAATGTGCCCCACCACCATCTGCATCTCAAAAGCCATTCTTCCATTCTGTTTTATCCCCCTAGGAGCCCACTGATAAAATGGCAGATCTGGCTTTTCATCAGGTTTATGAGCTCACAGCAGTTGCCTCCAGAATCTCTATTCATTCTGTGTGTCTTGCACCCTGCAAGTGGACCTGGAGAGACCTCCTCTTGAACCAGACCATAAAAGTTTAGGTCTCCTTTCAGATTTCACCTAGGCTAGCTCACACCTTTGATGTTCTCACATTTACCCTAAGATCCTTCATATTTTCCATGTGGGCTTCAGTGCAGAATGGATACACCTGGCTTTGGGGGTTGAGTGCTGTGATGAATGCAAATATAAGCTGACTGATCTCTTCTACAAGACTATCACACTTGAAGGGAGAAGTCCCCAATAAAGCTACCAAAGGGCATATAGAGTCCCATAGAATCATTTCTTCTAGTCCCAATCTACAAAACTCTATGCCTCCTTCCATCATAGAAGGAAATCTTTCAACCCTCTGGTCCCCAAAAGCCTGCTTTATGCTTCTGAGGCTTCATATCTTACTTTAGAGCAGCTTTCGAAAACAGCATTAGGACAACTCTGAAAATGTGTACAGTATTTGAGACATTACTTGTGAATGCCTCTTGTACGTGTCCAAGAAGTATACATAGGAAAAGTTGATTAATAGGTCTCATCGTCACACCACAGAGAGTGTCCTTTCCCATTTTCTTTGTACAAAATTATGTATTTGTTGAACATATTTTAAATTAAATACTAGATAACAGCTGGCACAAACAACAACCGCAGTAACAAATATAATGTAGCAAAATGGGAATATTTTCTTCATAGTCCAACTATACATCAATATAGAATATTTAGTCACTTGTGTGAGGTTACTCATATGTGTAAGTGTTTGCAACACACCATACACTCTAAATCAGTGTTTCCCAAACTTTTCTAGCAATGATACCAGTATACCAGAATCAGACCTCAGTTTTACCAGCTACTGACCACCTCATTCCTCCCTGGCCCTGGAGCCAGTCACCCACCCTTTTAAAAACAAAAGGTGAAGTTGGGTTCTAATATGGTGAGCTCTGAGGGAGAGCCACTGCTCAGTGCTCATTTGACTGTGTGCTCTCTAATCTGCAATGGAACTTTCTGCACTTCAATTCCTATACCATAATACCAGGGAGTAGAACATCAGTAAAATAGCTGAAAGGTGGACAGCCAGCCAAGTACTGGTGACAAAAGCTTAACTTTCAAAGCTAACATATGTGTAGGGACCTAACAAATTCACGGCCATGAAAAACGCGTCACGGACTGTGCAATCTGATCTTGTGTGTGCTTTTACCCTATTCTATACAGATTTTACAGAGAAGACCAGCATTTCTCAACCTCCCCCTACAACTCCTGACCCAAAAGGGAGTTGTAGGGGGAGGTTGCAAGATTATTGGCGGGGGGAGGGGGCGGTGTCGCAGTATTGCCACCCTTACTTCTGTGCTGCCTTCAGAGCTTGGCACCTGGAGAGCAATGGCTGCTGATAGGACACCCAGCTCTGAAGGCAGAGCCCTGCCAGCAGTAGAGAAATAAGGGTAGCAATACCATGCCACTCTTACTTCTGCACTGCTGCCTTCAGAGCTGGGCAGCCAGAGAGTGGTGGCTGCTGACCAAGGGTCCAGCTCTGAAGGCAGCAGCACAGAAGTTAGGGTGGCAATACCATACCATGCCATCCTTACTTCTGCACTGCTGCTGAAGGTGCTGATACCTTCAGAGCTGGGTGTCCAGCCAACAGCTGCCGCTCTCCGGACACACAGCTCTGATGGCAACCCCCCCTACAATAACCTTGCTACACTCCCCTCCCCAACTCCTTTTTGGATCAGGACCCCAACAATTACTACACCGTGAAATTTCACATTTAAATATCTGAAATTATGAAATTTATTATTTTAAAAATCCTATGACCGTGAAATTGACCAAAGTGGACCGTGAATTTGGTAGGGCCCTACATATGTGCTAATGATTTGCCACTGCTGTATATATTTTAGGTTAGTTTAATTTCTATTAAACACATTGGAACTTAAAAGAATGATGTGCTGTCTGTCTCACCTGAACAGTGTTTTCTGCTGTACTGAGTGCTACCTGAAGCTTTTGGCATTTTTCTCGCAGACTACCCACTTCATCCTGTACCATCTGCAATTCAGTCTTCAGTTTCCCAAGGTTCTTCCGTAAAACAGCTTCTTGGCTTTGAAACTCTCTTCTTAGCTCCACTTCCTTCTCTTTGCTGGCATGCAGGCTTTCAGCTGTAAAGAGCTGAGATCTTTTCAAAGCATCAAGTTCATGTTCATAAAAGGATTGAGCTTTGCTGAGTTTGCCTTCATACTCCTCAATGAGTTTTTTCCTCTCCAGTCTTAGCTCTTCAACTTTGCTGTTTAAATCTTCCAGTTCCAACCTGTGCAACTCCTCTAGCTTCTCTTGCCCCTTACTTAAAGTAGCATTCTGATTCTGCTGAGTTTTCAGAAGTTCTTGAATCTCCAATCTGTGTGCTGCTCTCAAGTCTTCCAGAGCTGAGCGTTTGTCTTTCTCAAACTGTACTTGCAATTGTACAAAGCTTCGTAACCTCTCCTCAAACTTCTTTCTAATCTCTTCTACTTCTCTTGACATAGTTACTACACGCTGGACATGCTGGGCTTCTGCACAAAGCTGCATATCTTCAACTCTGTCCTTGTAAGCTTCAAATTCTGTCAAAGCTTGATGTTTCATCTTTTTATGATCTTCCAATGACTCTTCCAAAACCTGAATCTTTCTCTTAAGATCCATTTCTTCAGCAACTTTACTCTTATACTGTAAGAGCTTCTCTCTTGTTTCTGCAAGAATTTGTTGGATTTCTTCTTCATGAGCATCCTTGAGGGCTTGAATAGCAGCTTCGTGTTCATCATTCTTAGTGTTTAAAGCATATATTACCTGCAAGTTTAAAACAGAATTTTATTAAAGGTATATTTTTTTGATTTAGCAATAAGTCTGAATAATCTCTAAGCATTTTGACACGCTGTCACAAATAGTCACACACATTCATGACACAAATAGAGCACCATACATTTTTAGGAATGAGACTTCATAGACCTTTTGTACCAGATATTACAGAAGTTTTATACATTTGACCTAAACAGCATTGCTGTGCTTCTTGTACTGTGATTCTGCTAGCAAATATTCACTTGGCATTGTCATATGCAAGTACTGCAGAAGACAACGAATACTGGATATACCCAAGAACACTCAAATATTAATATAAAAGATTTGTAATTTGGATAAGAATTTTTCTGCTACAGAATAATGTATATCATGTAAACAGTAGAGCTGATTGGGGAATGGAATTTCTATCCCTTGTAAAATGTCAAGATTTTGAAAAACAAATTGTTCTTTATCAAGTTGAAAAATCCAAATTTTTCACAGGACTGAAATTCCAAAATATTTCATTTAGGACACACCAAATGCTGCTGCTTGGCAGGCAGGTGAGCTGCTTGGTGGGTGTGCTGCTGGGCTCTCCAGACTTGCCAGCTCCCTGGCAGCACAGGTTTGAGAGTTTGTTGGCTGCCCAGCTGGCAAACCAGACAGGCGGTATGCCACCTAGGGAGACAGGCAGGCTGACAGAAAACCAGGCAGGCCAGTCTTCCTAGTTTCCATCAAAAGTTTTGACAGAATTGATACATTCCTATGGAGCATTTCAATTCTGTTGAATCAGTATTTTGACAGAAAAGTGCTAATGGAATTTTTTTTTTACCAGCTCTAGTAATAGTGTTAATAGTTACAAATCAACTACACAGTTTTGAAACAACCTGCATTAAATATTAAATAAGCATTTACACCTAACCCCTCATAATGTAGCTGTGTAAGGGACATTTCAGAAGCATGGTTCGAAGAGTCAAGAGACACGAAGAGAAGAGGCAAGAAAGGACACAGATCCACAACACAAACTCTTTCTTTCCAAGTAAGAGTTATATTGGAAGTCCTCAAAAATGAACCAAGTGAAAGTGGAGTCCAGAGGCCTAGGAAGAGGCAAGGGACTCATGCAAATAAAGCCTGTCCTTCTCTCTCTCTATCTCTGTGTGCGCGCGCGCAGAAAGAACCTACAGCAGCCCAAGTAACACTTGCAAGATAATAGTGAGGGACAGTCCATATTCTGCTTCTAGGTTAGGGAGGGTCTAAGCGGGCTCAGAGCAGTTCCAGTCAAAGAACAGGGGGGCCTTCCCCCCTAGATTGAAGCAACCATCTGCAGTTGTGGAACCCACCCGAATCACAAAGCTCTAGCCAGTTCTACATGTGCAGAAATAGGTTCACGGTTTGGACCTCTGTAATATAGGGAAAAGTCCTTTGAATTCTAAAAATCTAGAGGCTTTATTTACTTTATTTAAAAAATAACTCAAAAATGCACCTGTCATAAACATACAGATATGGGTAGCATAAAATCCCTCCTGGACAGCTGTACTGAATCTTTACCTGTAAGAGGTGAAGAAGCTCAAATAACCTGGTTGGCACCTGACCAAAAGGACCAATAAGGAAAGAAGATAACCTCCCTCCTCCAGATTTGAAAGTTTGTTTGTGCTCTTTGTTTGTTCCCTTTCCAGACAGAACGAGAGTCCAGGCAAAGACAACATCTCCTGAAAACATACCTGAAATGATTCATCTAAGATTACAAAAATTGTAAATAAGGCAAGGAAATGCGTCAGATTATCTTTTACTTTAGCTTGCGAATTTTCCCTATGCTAATAGTTTTATTCCAGTTTTTGTAACTGTGAAGCTGAGTCCAGAGGCAGTCCTCTGTGTTTTAAATCTTTTTATTACCCTGTAAAGTTACCTTCCATCCTGATTTTGCAGGTGTGATTATTTTACTTTTTCTTTATCAATAAAATTCTTTTTTTAAGAACCTGATTGATTTTCAGTGTCCTAAAAAACAAAGGGTTTGGTCTGTGCTCACATTGCTAACCAATTGGTTGCTATATTATTCTCAAGCTTCCCCAGGAAAGGGGTTGAAAGGGTTTGGGAGGATATTTTGGGGGAATAGGGACTCCAAGTGACCCTTTCCTGAAATTTTGTGTAAATCACTTGGTGGTGCAGCAATACCATCCAAAGGACAAGGAAAGGAATTTGTGCCTTGGGGAAGTTTTTAACCTAAGCGGGTAGAATATAAGCTTAGGGGGTCTTTCATGCGGGTCCCCACATCTGTACCCTAGAGTTCAGAGTGGGGAGGGAACCCTGACAGCACCACTTCACTATCAAGATGTAAACATCCATGTCGTTTCAGTTCCATTCAAAACAGAAGGGGGAAAAAACAACGTCAAGTGGAATGGAGCACATGCTTTATTAATGAATTTAAAAAGAAGAGACAATACTTTCAAGATCTATATGCTTTTTCATATTACACTATTAATATTGTTGTGTGCAAGCAGTATGTAGGGTTTGGGGGTTTACAGCAGGTAACTCCTGTATTGGGTGAGAAATTAGTGACATAGATTCACAGTACTTCCTTCTAGTCTATTTTAGATACAATATGTATACAGGTCCTGTTCATCTTGAATAAAATGATAAATATGACAGCAAAGCTATATGTAGGTAATTCAACCTTTAGAACCTTAGCACTTTAAGCTGAAAGCGTCTATTTCTAACCATCTCTCAGCATACAAGCTGTTTCCTGACTGTCTCGAATATCTTAATTTCTGCCCCCAAACACACATACTAATAAAATACTTTTGTATCTGCTGTTATTAAGGAATCACTAATCCGCAAGGGCCTGCCCCACATTCAGCAAGCTGGTTTCCCTATTTTTAATTGGTGCCCCATGTCTGTCTTGTCTATTCAGATTGTATGCAAGTTCTTGGGAGCAGAGACTCTTATTGTGCCAGTCAGTGACTTGCAGTCTTGGTTAGTACTTCTAGGTACTACTGGAATGCAAATAAATAATAACGTAATCCTTTCATGGAGAATTTCATATCTATATTTCAGTAACATGCACTTTATTACCATAACACTATCTCAGTTGCAGAACAGTACTCCCCACTATCGTGAGCAATAATTGACTGGATCTCCACTCAGACACAATGCCTAAAATAATAAGACACTTCTTTTCACACTCATTATATATGTACAGTAACTCCTCACTTAACATAATAGTTATGTTCTTGAAAAATGCAACTTTAAGTGAAATGATGTTAAGAGAATCCAATTTCCCCATAAAAATTGACGTAAATGGGGGGGATTAGGTTCCAGGGATTTTTTTTCCACCAGACAAAAGACATTATATACATAGGGTTCAGAATAACAGCCGTGTTAGTCTGTATTTGCAAAAAGAAAAGGAGTACTTGTGGCACCTTAGAGACTAACCATTTATTTGAGCATAAGCTTTCAAAGTGAGCTTATTATATTATATACAGTGTACGTTTTAAACAATTTTAAACAAAACCATTTAATACTGTACTCAGCAATGATGATTGTGAAGCTTGGTTGAGGTGGTGGAGTCAGAGGGTGAAAGAGGGTGGATCATCCGGCTGCTCCTCTTGCTGTTCTTTCCAATGTGCTCCGGGGGTGCTCAACCCCCGGCTCTGCCCCAGGCCTGCCCCCACTCCACTCCTTCCCCCAAGGCCCCACCCCTACCCCACCACTTCCTGCCCCGCTCCACCTGCTCCCCTCTAGTGTGCCGCGTCCTCACTCCCCTCTCCTTCTCCCCCCCCAGCCTCCTGAACACCGCGAAACAGCTGATTGCTGTGGGTGGGAGGCACAGGGACGGAGGGGGGAGTTGCTGATCTGTGGGGCCGCTGGCAGGCAGGAGGCACTGGGGTTGGTGGTGGAGGGGAGCTAACAGGGGGGCTGCTGGCCCACCCTAGTTTGAAGCCCTCATGGCCAAAAAACAATGTTATAAGCAAATATTGCAAAACTTTAAATGAGCTTGTTCTCTAATAGATCAGTGACGTAACAACAAAACGTTAACCGAGACGACGTTAAGTTATGCATTACTGTGTCTACTTTGTTTCTAACAAACTTCTTCATATAAAATCTCACAGATGACAACTAAAATAATAAATGTCTTAACTTGGAGTGCCTCCGGTCCATTCTTATCTCCAGTATTTCCTGCTGCAATTAACTTCAATGTACTTTGCAGAAAAGATCCCCAGAATCAGAGATGCTTTCTGTACAGCACAACCACCAGAGCCAACTAACAACACCACCATCAGACCACCACCATTCTCAGCTTGACCATTTGACTCATCAGGAAGTCCCTGAGGCAAGTCCAAACCACCGCATGCGTATCTGATGCCTCCCTTTTCTGCCTTGTGAATGAGCACCTGGGCCAGCTATTAATATACATAATCAATGACTCCTTTGAAAAAGGCAACTTATTCTCTCTAAAACACGTTGTAGTCCAACCAGTTAATTGCTTCATGCAACTGACTTTATTAACTACTTCCCAGTGCTCAATAATGGGAGCTTGGGCAAGGTAATTACAAAACTAGAGAAAAAAAACCTCCAGCTATACCCGACCTCTGCCAGTATCCTGGTCTCATCATTACCCGGATTTTTTATACTGATGTGCCACAGAAATGACACTAGTCACACTAGCACAATGGTTTTCAACCTGTGGCCCAATCAGCACACAGCTGCGGCCCATGTGACATCCTCAGGGCCAGGTAATATTGGATGTGGCCCACAATGGTAAATAGATTGAGAACCACTGCACTAGTGGATGATGTTCTAGAATTGGTGGCGTCACCATTCGTATTGCTGGATCTCTCAACAGCATTCAACATGGTTAATTATGAGGTTTTGTTATCAGGTCTTAAAGATTTGCCACAGGTGGAGGGAAATTGTGAACTCTCTCAGATTCTCTCTCTCAACCCACTATAAAAAAAAGTTCAGACTCCAGAGCTCTCATCTGTGGTGCCCTTCAAGACCCCATCTCCCTACCCCCGCTCTATATCATTTAACCTTTCTGTTATTGAATATTCCAGAAACACAGTGGCCAGGAAAACTGGCTAGTCAAGAGGCTTCAATGAACCCTGATGGATACAGACTTGGCAACAATAATCCATACTCTCATGCCCCCTAGGCTTAACTACTTAATACACTATATACTTGGGAATTTGTTGATCATTTCCCTTTAGTCTGAAGACTGTTCTGCAGTAGAGAGCTAAATTTCTCTGCTGGTATCCAAACCTTACACACAGATTTAAAAAATGTATAGGAAAAAAATTTCAGCTAAACCAAAAACAGTATTTCCGTTGGGTAGGTTGGGGAAGGTTGTGATGAGGTATTAATTAGTCTAGTGAGGTTTGGAACATCCCGAGGTAAATGTTAGCATGGTTTCATAACAATTTTTTAAAGCTATTGTCGACACCAGTTACTTTCTAAAATGTTGTCTGTAAATCACAGTACGACATACATCAGTGAGTCACTGTTTTTCCCATATTATAAAATTATAGAAGATTTTTTAAAAAGATGCTTTGACGAAGAGCAGGTCATTTAAGTTATTCCCTTGAATTACTAAATTTCTCACTAGAGTTCAGTTTGTTACATTTTTATTATGTTATTGTTATTATTTTTATTTATATTATATTATAATAACATTATTATTTTTATTTATATTAACCCTTCAAGCCATGATGCTATTTATAGTTCGTAAGAAGCGATTAACTTAGTTTAGTGTATTTTAAAACAAACAGCAAAAAATTAAACTAAAAATATTACATTAACATGTTACAAATCTAATAGATCCAGAAAAAAGCACAGGCAGTACTATTATCATAGATCCCACCATCAGGGGCTGCAGTGTTGCCAACTCTCATGATTTTATGAAGAGTCTCAAACTATTTGGTGTTTTTCCTAAAGCCCCAGCTCCTGAATTCATATGATTATGCAAGACTTTTAGCTTTCATTTGAAAAATAGCAAGCTTTTAGCTCTCATAGTTGTGGTGAAAAGCTTGAAAATGTGGGAGAAATCCTGGACCCGCTGAAGTCAATAGCAAAACTCCCACTGACTTCGATAGGGTCAGGATTTGATTCTAAATGGCCAAGGCCCAGAAGGCAAATAACCCAACCTTTATTGTTATATAACACCTCATGATTTTAAGCTAATCTCATGATTTTTTTCAGATTCAGATTCATGATTCTGTAATACTTGAAGTTAGTAATGCTTCGGTGAGCTGTGAGAGATCCACAGAACGCAGCCACCTTGCCATCCTTGAAAAAGGTGTAGCATGCACTTTCCTTGCAAATGGGCCCAGTTCCTCTAGGTAGCACTGAGAAAGGTAGCTTCATGCCCTTTGGGAAGATCAGCCCTTGCTAAATCCTGCTGTCCCCCCACCCAGCACCTTTTGAATCTCTGAAACTAGTGGTTTTCTCTCAATCACCACTACTAAAATTCCTTCTTGTAATTTCCCACCTCTACTACTATAACTTAATTGTATCAGCTTCTCCCTGTCCTTTGACTCCCACCTTCAGGCTGTTCGAAAGAATAACATTCTTCTCCCACTACTCTGTGAATAGAAAAGGAGGACTTGTGGCACCTTAAAGACTAACAAATTTATTTGAGCATAAGCTTTCGTGAATATATCTCTTCCCTCTGTCTTATATCTATTTGTTTTTAAGCATTCAGTTCAAGTTTTTCATTCTCATCTTCAAAAATCCTCTTCGACTTCATCCATACCTCCATATTTGAATTCATTTCTTCCTAAATCCTGTCCCATTTTCTACTACACAGAGTGAACAACATTTTGGGTATTCTTTCTTTTAAATCGAAAAACCTAAAAATCTTATTTAATTTTGTTTTAACTGTTGCAGGCTAGTTATGCTTAATAGATTTGTTCTTTTTTTCTTTTAAAACAGAATAGACATTTATTTTTAAAGTCACTACTTCCCACGTATATTAGCTAATATAGGGATGGGTAAACTTTTTGGCCCAAGGGCCACATCTGGATGGAGAAATTGCATGCAGGGCCATGAATGTAGGGCTGGGGCAGGGAGTAGGGGTGCGGGAGGGAGTGCGGTGTGCAGGAAGGGGCTCAGGGAAAGCGTTTGGGGCAGAGGAGGGGTGCAGGGTGTACGAGGAGGCTCATGGAAGGGGGTTGGGGTGCAGGGAAAAGTGCAGGAGGAAGGCTCATGGAAGGGGGTTGGGGTGCAGGAGGGGCATGGGGTGTGGCTGGGGTTTGGAGTACAGGTAGAGTGCGGCAGGGGGCTCAGAGCAGGGAGTTGGGGTGCGGCGTGCAAGAGGGGATCCAGCCTGGCACTGCTTACCTGGACTATTCCCAGGCAATGGGAGTTGCGAGGGGAGGTGCCCACAGGCGAGGGCAGTGCATGGAGCCCTCTGTCCCCCTCCCCGAGGGGCCGCAGGGACATGGTGCCATCTGCTTTCGAGAGCAGCGCGGGGCCTGTGGTGCCACAGGGGTGGCAATCCCATGGGCAGGATCCAAAGCCCTGACAGGCCAGATCCAGCCCGTGGGCCGTAGTTTGCCCACCCTAAGCTAATATATTGGCTGTTCTATACCTTTAAAATATTTAACCTGGATACCAGGGCTTTAGAATGATAACAAAAAATAAGTTTCAAGTACTGTGTGTGTGCGCTCAAAGATTTTTTAAAAATTAATCAAAATGTATATATGGTATAGATAGTGGATATAGTGCTGGAACCACCAGCAAGTGTGAACCAAAGGACAGGCAGTGCCATTTCTACTGACATATTTCCCAATTCAATTCTGGCCCTTCAGGGATGATTCAGCCAGCTGTGAGGATGGAGAACTGACAGAGGAAAGAATAGGGAAGAGGAAAGAAAGGATCAGATCAGTGACTAAGTCAGAATCAGACTTCTACAGGCATGTTCACTCTAAAGATAGCAACTCACAACTACCATTTTTTGTACAACATGCAAGCTCACATTAAGTTCTCCAACACTCTCCTACTATATATTAATAACTATTTTCTGTTCTTTATTCTCTAGTGCTTATTGTAGTACTGTTTGGAATTATGTATCCACTTAAATTAAACTTCTGAACCCCAGGAACAAGTGAATGACTCAAATTCAGACCTTACCAGATCTGAGACAGAGCAAGAATATATTTATTCAAAATCCTACAAGAGAGTTTCATTCATTCTTAGACATCTAGTAGTCAGTTCAATGACTTTAAATATTGCATCAAACCAGCTGCCTAATCACTGTAGAGTTTTCTGTAGGCATCCTGCCAAAGGGGAGTTTTAAAGAGGAATTTGATGGAAGACAATGAATCTGAAGGAAGTCTTGCAGATATTTACAGGGATCTCTTCCCACATATAAGAGGTGGCATGGAAGAAAGCATCAAGGTGCTTGTTGGAAAATTTTAAAGATTGTCAGGAGACTGGCATCACTTGCCGAACTAAGGCACGGCTTGACATTTCAATATGATTTAAAAAGTGATAGGTAGGGTGGGGATAGGCCTAGAAGGGCCTTAAAAGTCAAGAAAAGTAGTTGGCATTTGATGCAATAAAGAATATGGAGCTAGCAGACCAATCCAGAGGGGAGTGATATGGTTTAAGTGAAAAACCAGGAAACTGATCATTGTAGTAGCATTCTGAGTGGATATTAATTGCTCAAAAACTGTTAATCCAGAGTTAAGGACGATGCCTTGTGCCCTTCCAGAATGCGGAGAGTGGACAACCTTAAACCACTGAAAAACAGGAAATACAAAATTAAGGTAACTGTTGCAACTCCTTCCCCCCTCCTCCTGAAAGTAACACCACCACAACCTTCTCTCTACCCCTCTAAATAAAACCCTGTAATTTGACAGGGCCAGATTACCAGGGTCAGATTCAGATCAGGTCAGAAAACAAACAACCAGACTCTCTCAAGTTCAGGTTGCCTCTGATGACCTTCTCCTGCCTATGTGGTGAGGGAGATGGCACTTGCCCCTACCACCTTGCTACACTGTTTGCTGCAGATCGAGTGTGCTGATAAGTTGCAGCACACACAATGTAAGAAGAGTCTGCAGCTTGCAAGAGCTGACTGAGGAGATATCTGAGCAATTATCTTCGAAAACTCATAGAAGACAGGAGAGATTCCAGAGGACTGGAAGAGGGCAAAAATAGTACTAAACTATAAAAAGGGAAATAAGAACATTCCAGGGAGTTACAGACCAATCATCTTAACTTCAGCACCTGGAAAGATAATGGCGCAAATAATCAAATAATCAATTTGCAAACACCTAGAAGATAAGGTGATAAGTAACAATCAATCAACATAGATTTGTCATGAACAAATAATATCAAACCAACCTAATAGCTCTCTTTGACAGGGTAACAAGCCTTGTAGATGGGGGGGGAAGCGGTAGATGTGGTATATCTTGACTTTACTTAGGATTTTGATACTGTCCCACATGAACTTCTCATAAACAAACTAGGAAAATACAACCTAGATGGAGCTACTATAAGCATGGTGCATAACTGGTTGGAAAACCATTACCAGAGAGTACTTATCAGTGGTTCACAGTCAAACTAGAAGGGCATACCGAGTGGTCCTACAGCAATCGGTCCTGGGTCCAGTTCTTTCAATATCTTCATACATTATTTAAATAATGACATGGGGAGTACACTTATAAAGTTTGTGGACAATATCACGCTGGTGGGGAGGGGGGTTGCAAGTGCTTTGGAGGGTAGGATTAAAATTCAAAATGATCTGGACAAACTGGAGAAATGGTCTGAAGTAAACAGGATGAAATTCGGTAAGACAAATGCAAAGTACTCCACTTAGGCAGGAACAATCAATTGTACATATACAAAATGGAAAATGACTGCCTAGGAAGAAGTACTGTGGAAAGGGATCTGAGGGTTACAGTTGATCACAAGCTAAATAGGAGTCAACAGTATAACACTGTTGCAAAAAAAGCGATCATCATTCTGGGATATATTAGCAGGAGTGCTATAAATGAGACATGAGAAAATTTTTCCCACTCTACTCCCCGCTGGTAAGGCCTATTGTGTCCAATTCTGGGTGCCACATTTCAGGAAAGATGTGGACAAACTGGGGATAGTCCAGAGAGGAGCAATACAAACATTTACAGGTCTAGAAAGCATGATCCATGAGGAAAGACTGAATAAATTAGGTTTCAGTCTACAGAAGAGAAGACTGGTGGGGGAGAGGGGTGTAGGACATGATAACAGTTTTCAAGCACATAAAAGGTTGTTACAAGGAGAAGGGTCAAAAATTGTTCTCCTTAACTTTTGAGGACAAGACAAGAAGCAATGGGCTTAAATTGCAGCAAGGGAGGCTTAGGTTGGACATTAGGAAAAATTTCTTAACTGTCAAGGTAATTAAGCACTCGAACAAACTGCCTAAGGAGGCTGTGGAATCCTCGGCACAAATGTTCCCTCTAATTTTTGACAGGCTGTGTGCGCAAAATTTTCTTCTGTGCAAGTTGTTGTGCTTCTATGCAAATTTTTGTGCACACGGTGTTTTGCCGTGTGCACGGGGTTTAGGATCTGTGTGCGTGCGCACACGCGCACAGGTTAGAGGGAACAGTACTCGGCACTGGACGTTTTTATGAACAGGTTAGACAAACACCAGTCAGGAATGGTCTAGTTATTACTTAGTTCTGCCTTGAAGTGCAGGAGACTGGACTAGATGACCTTCAGAGGTCCCTTCCAGTCCTACACATCTCTGATTTTTATAATACAGCAACATCCATGTGAGGAAAGCCAGACAAAAGCAACACACTCGAATGAACTCCTACAGAAAAATGATAAAAGACATGAAAACCCTATCACCTGTGCACAAACACATTTCACAAGCAATCACTCCATATCTGATCTCTCAGTACTTGTCCTCTTTAACATGATCATCATATTCAAAAGATGAGCCTTAGAACTTAAATTCATAACTCTGTTGGACACTAAAAACCAAAAACTCAGACACTGTTATAAACCTTTCCATAACTCTTGTTCTTCAAGATGTGTTTTTCATGTCCATTCGAGAACCCACCCTCCTACCCTTTTGTCAGAGTTGATGGCAAGAAGAAACAGAGGGTGGCGGGGTGGCAGGTTACTATATATTGTGCCATGAACGCACCACTTCAGGGGGCACCAGAGCTGAACTGATGGATACCACCGAGGGAAAAACTTTCCAGCAATGGTGCATGCAGCACACACATACCTACATTTGAATGGACATGAGCGAGCAATCCAAGAAGAACGGATAGTATCGTAAATCTGTTCATGGAAAGGAAGGCTCTGGATGCCAAGGAATTCAGGGATGCCCCTATAAATTATATGTTCCGAACTGGAGTTAGTGTGGATTTTCCAGTGTTCAGTTGAAGACCCAAGCCCAAGAAGAGAGAAAGTACCTTTCATGTGGCAGATAACACTTCTTTGTACAACTGACCCTTGAGCAACCAATCGTTGAGGTAGAGGAATACTATGATCAACTGACAATGCAGGCAGGCAACCAGCTCCGACAGAACTTTTCAAAACTCTTTTGGAGCCAAAGAGAGACCAAAAGGGAGGTACCAGATACTGAAAATGATCCTGGCCTTTGAGAAAATGCAGGAATCTTTTGTGGGATGGGCATATTGCTACATGGAAATATGCATCTTGATGGTTGAGGGCCAAAAACCAATCCCCTGAATCCACAGAAGGAATTATAGCTGCCAGAGTCACCATCCTGAACATTTGAGATCTCATAAGTTTGTTTATGAGTCTTGGATCTAAGTTTGGTCTCCACCCTCCATTTTTCTTTGGCACAAGAAAGTGCCTCAAGTAGAAGCCCCTTCCTCATTGCTGAGCAGGGACTGGCTCTAGTGATCCTAAACAAAAAAGGGGGTTTATCTTCTGTCTTAGTAGGAACTTAGGAGAAGGGTGCCTGAAGAGGACAGAGAAGGGGAACGAGGAGAAGGAGATAGGTAGAATGGATGGGGTAGCCCAATGATATCATTTCTAGCACCCATTTGTCGGAGGAGATACGGAAACGGAAGAGTCAGTCCCCAAATGGGGGGAGGTGGGCAAATCATTGTAGCTAACAAGATAAAGAGAGGGGAGGGTCTGAATCGTCCACCATCCCATCAGAACTAATGTTTCAAAGATGAAGCCTGCTCTAAACTTGTATCAGGTGGGTTAGAGGATCTTTTTCTCTGGTACGTGTCTCTTTCTAGGAGGTTGCATCGGTCTCTGAAAACCAGAGAATTGCATCTGGGAGGATCTTGAGCTATTTGTAATCTACTGACTTTTCTCCTGTTAGCAGGAGTACAGATGCCTAACGAATGCAATGTGGCCCTGGAGTCTTTAAGAGTATTCAGCAACTCATAGGTATTCTCTGTGAACAATTTCAGCTCATCAAACAGGAGATCCTATACTGTATTCTGAACTTCTCCGGGAAAACCAGATAACTGTAGCCAGGGGGCCTAGTTCATCGCCGCTGCTGTGGAGATGGAATGGGCTGTGGTATCTGGAGCATCAATGTCCAATTCCTGAAGAAATGTCCTAGCCAGTAACTGCCCCTCAGCATTGGTAGCCTAAAATTGTTCCCTTTGGTCTGGAGGAAGATATTGAATAAAGGAGTTGAATTTTGCATAATTTGTAAAGTTGTATTTGGCCATCAGTGCCTGGTAATTCATAATGCGGAATTGTAGGGACTTACCGATGAGTAAGATTTTCTCCCAAGAAGGTCCAGGAACTTCTGGTCTCTATCATAAGGATGGACTTATAACAGTGTTTGTCTTGTTTGTTTACTGCATCAGAGAGTAGGATGGAGAGTGAGAAAATAGGAACTCAGAGTCCTTAGTCAGAACATAATATCATCTCTCTTACACATGGATGTTACTGTAGCTGGGGTTTGCCAAATAGTTTTCACAGGTTCCAGCAGAGGCTCAGTGATAGGAGGTGAAACTCTGGATGGTGTTGCAGTGTGAAAAATATCCAACAGCTTGTACTGGGATTCTTTGACCTCCTCACGAGGTATCTGTAGAGAGTCTGCCATCTGTTTAATGAGGTCTTAAAACTGCCAAAAAAAAATCAGCCAGCCAGCCACAGCTGGAGAAGACGACATTACTGCCTCATCTGGTGAAGATGACGTGATGGTAGTCTGAGAGGTAGCTTCTTTATCTGCCCTAGTCTCTTGATCCTTGAAGATTTCCTCCTGTTGCTGGGGAAGAGAAGCCTGAGTCTCCCTATTATCCCGATGGGAGAGGGTCGGGGGCCCAGAGAACTGCCAGCAATAAGCTGCAATATAGGATTCCAATATGCCATTGAAGAACATAAGGGGAAGGGGGTGGCATCCAGAGTTGCCCCCAGCAGAAGTGATGAGGTCCCTAGACATCTTTCCAGTCTCTTCAAGAAAGGGGGTTTCTATATGAGTTTATAGGAGAGCCTGGAACGGGGATCAGTGATACTGAACGAAGGTCTCCATCATCATCCTTTTATTCCTCTAATGGGGCAGCTGCAACTGAAAAGGGAGGTGATGGTACTGGGAATGAATAAGAGTCCAATGACTGCGATTCTCAATATCAAGAGATGCTTGGTACCTACCAGCAATGGAGACTCTGGTTCAGTCACTGATGCGTCCTTTGGATACCTTGTCTTGTAACACCAAGTGGACTTGTGGCACTGAATGAGGCTGTGATACTGACAGACCAGTATTCTTGTCCCTGCAGGACAGTACCAATGGTTCTGAGCACTTCACAGGCAGTGCTGATGTAGATGGAGCCTGTGTTACATGGTACTGAAGAGCTCAATAAAGGGGAATGGGAGAGGAGTTAAGACAAACTGTACCGATATTCTGTTTGCACTGACCATCTCTGCTGGATGATACCAGAGCCTTCTCAGTCCTATATTTGCTCTTGGAGCTGAGCTATTTTCTTGCTTTGCTGATACCTGAGGAGCCCTTTGCTGCTATGGTACCAAGCCTCAAAAACAAAGTCTCTGAGGTTGTTGACATGGTCAGCAAGTGAGATCTTTTTGAGATTTGTGCCTTTAAAAGGAAATTAGAGCTCCTCCTTTTAGGATCTTCAGATAAGGTTTCTGAGGCTTTCCCCTTTCCAGGGGAGTAATGTGCTGAGGTTGAAAGGGCACTACAGACCCCCCCAGGGACTGATGTACAGGGGAAGTGACCTGGCTCCGAAGCAGGGCAAAGGAAGTGCTCCATCCTTAACAGTCACAGCTTGATTTCACAGTTCTTCTGTGCCTTGGATTTGAGGGATAAAAAGAAGTTCCATGTCCTGCAGGACATGGGACTCTCCTGGGCAGTGAATGCACTTAGAATGTCTATCACTAACCAGGATAGCTTCTCTAAAAATGAGGCAATGTTTAAACCCTGATGAACCTGGCATGCTCCTCACAGGGAGGATTTCCCTAGAGAAAATGAAACATTTTTCAATAGCCAGTTACTAACTAAACTAAATAGAATGAACTCAGCAAGCAGCACAGTGCAGACACAATGTCAGGCTGAGATGGCTGACAAGGACCTGAGGGCAGTTCATTCACACAGCCTGATATAGCCTCGGTGAGGGGCACGAGACTATTTGCCGTGCACGTGGGCTGAACAGACATTTCTAAAGAAAGTATCTGACGAAAGGTGCAAGGGGCAAATATGGACCTGAAGTGAAGCACGCATGGGGACACTAGAGAAAAACATTCTCTCTCCAAGGGTTATACTTCATACAGAAAACCCTTGCCCATTCCCATATGTTTTCACTAGTAACTGTTGTTGAGATTCCCTCAGATGTCTTTCCACACGTTTTTTCAATAACTTAGTTTGACTCCAGATTTCATCACTCAAGTATCTTTATTTGACATACAGCAAAGCTATGCTAAGTTGATCAGACTCAAATGTAGGGGGTGGGTATAGGGCATACCACGCATCCAAAGTTACATAAAAAACTTCTTCCTTTATATACTGTGACAAAGTTCCTCCTCTACCTTTGTGGGTCTTGCGCTTATTGGCGGATTTGCTCGCCTTGGAGATTAACAGCAGCCCTCAGTTTGGCCATTTTCATGAACCCACAGTCCAGGTCGACGACTCCTGTGTCTGACCAGGAGTTGGGAGGTTTGGGGGGAACCCAGGCCCGCCCTCTACTCCGGGTTCCAGCCCAGGGCCTTGTGGAATGCAGCTGTCTAGAGTGCCTCCTGGAACAGCTGTGCGACAGCTACAACTCCCTTGGCTACTTCCCCATGGCCTCCTCCCAACACCTTCTTTATCCTCACCATAGGACCTTCCTCCTGCTGTCTGATAATGCTTGTACTCCTCAGTCCTCCAACGGTATGCATTCTCACTCTCAGCTCCTAGCACCTCTTGCTCCCAGCTCCTTACCCGTGCACCACAAACTGAAGTGAGCTCCTTTTTAAAACCAGGTGCCCTGATTAGCCTGCCTGAATTGATTCTAGCAGCATCTTGATTAGCTGCAGGTGTTCTAATCAGCCTGTCTGTCTTAGTTGTTTCCAGAAGGTTCCTGATTGTTCTGGAACCTTCCCTGTTACCTTACCAAGGGAAAAGGGACCTACTTAACCTGGGGCTAATATATCTGTCTTCTATCACTCTCCTATAGCCATCTGGCCCGACCCTGTCACAATACATTTACACATTACACTAGATCTACTAAACATTGCATTACAGGTTTGGGGATTGTCTTTGGTTACTTTGTAGGACTCAATTCCTGTACAGCATGCTCTGTCCACACACTATCCATGAATGACTTATTCTTAACCTCATCTTACATTTCAGTCTCGTTTTGCCCATTGTTAACTTGTCCATTGTAAATGATTCCCTGGGTGTTCCCCCCTTAATTTAGCTAGTAGAGACATTCTGTCTCTTAGCTTACTGGTCTATTTACCTATTTTAGTTAGCACTGACATTTTGTTTCCAGCCTGCTGATCCATTTATCTCCCTAATACCATCTCCCAAGAAATGAGGCCTCATCCATGTCTACTTACATCAAGCCAGGCATACAGTTGTAAAACAAACTGAACTAAAGGCTTTCTCCTTTAAAAAAAAATTGATAAATTAAAAAGATTAACATTTTTAAGTGCAAATCTACTGATGAAAGTACTCTTCAACTAGCAGTTGTGGAGTAAACTAGTGTTACTCTGTGGCCAACTGCTGTATCTGAAATGAAAAGTTACACCTCAACCCCTTCTTTAAGTAAGTTTTCTGTTAGAATGAAAATCAGTAACTTTTTTTAAAAAAAAATCCTTCCCTACATCTCTACACAATATTATTTGCAAACTGGACACCATTAAATTAGGCTTGAATAAAGACGGGGAGTGGATGTGTCATTACACAAAGTAAAATTATTTCCCCATGTTTATTTTTCCCCCCTACACTTCCTCACATTTTCTTGTCAACTGCTGGAAATGGCCCATCTTGATCATCACTACAAAAGGTTTTTTTTCCTCTCCTGCAGGTAATAGCTCACTTTACCTGATCACTCTCGTTACAGCGTGTATGGTAACACCCACTATTTCATGTTTTCTGTGTATATAAAATCTCCCCACTGTATTTTCCACTGCATGCATCCGATGAAGTGAGCTGTAGCTCACGAAAGCTTATGCTCAAATAAATTTGTTAGTCTCTAAGGTGCCACAAGAACTCCTTTTCTTTTTGCGGATACAGACTAACACGGCTGTTACTCTGAAACCTAACAATATTTTAGTTAACTTAGTGCCTAAGAAGGTACTTGTAGATATGCATTATACTCAGGGCCAAAATTAAGCCAGAGCTGTCTGAATCAGACCTCCGGTAAATATTTTCAAACCCACGGGGCTAAATCCCCAAGCCTCAGTGCTCCCACCCCCCATAGGGCTAAAGCCCCAACCCCCAGTGCCCCCACTGCGGGGCTAAAGCTCTGAACTCACCCTCCCTGCAGCTGAAGCCTGGAGCTCTGCTGCCCCGCAGGGCAGAAGCCCCTAACCCTACCACCCTGCCACAGGACAGAAGCCCTGAGCTCACCCCAGCTCCCAGCCCAACGGCTGAAGCCCGGAGCCCCGAACCGGCTCCGCCCCAACTGGGCCCTGGAGTTTTTATAGCATATTGGGGAGCAGTCATGGGAGGCTCTCGGAAATAATCTCTGAATTTAAGCCCTGATCAGAGCTTTCCATGTCAAGAAATACTGTTATAAACAGAGATTAAGATATACCTTCCTTGGTAAAGCGGGCACTTTACCTTCAAAGAGATGTCTCCATTAGGGATTTTTGCATTTGTGTAGCTACACCAATGCAGCTACATTGGTGTAAACCCACAGTCTAGATGGGTTGAACCTGTGTAAAAGACACTGGCTATGGCTATAGTGGTACAAAAGTGCCTATTACAGATAAGCCCTGAAAGTGGAACAGTCTCTGGTACTGTTGGAAGAATATAATCTTAAACCTATGACCTCCAACTCTGTAACCCAAAGCAAAACTGATGGTACTGCCAGATCTGCCTTCAGGGTAGAGTTAACTAAATCTAGAATATTTTGACAGTGGCAAGAAAAAGTCTCCAAGCTAAGTAAAACCGACATGCTTTGAATTCGTTTTTTATACTGTACTGAAAGACTCAGTTCATCTCCTACTGCAGTCAAGAGCTTTTTTTAACTACCCTGGGCATTGTTCTAGTTTCTAATAATGTAACACCACTTATCTGACCAATCACTGCAAGATACTGTGTATTTACTCACCTTAATTCTTGACCTGCCAGAAGAAATTAATAATAAATTATTAATACCAACCAAAAAGTTCTAAATCTATAATGCAAAACGGTTTCATAGATATCTGTAAAATTCCCCTGCACCGCCACCACCCTCTCCCCCCTCGATCACCCAAAAATAGCAGTACTGGAAAATAAACACTTCACTAGTTATTTGCCAATAAGAAACTTGTAGAAAAATTGTCAGTGATTACTGGTTTAGTTCTTATAAATCCAATCTTAGTGCATTTGGAGTGCAGAGCCAATTATGCTGTAACACAGAGTATGTTTCATAACTTTACATTTTGTTATTCATGCACTATTACAAGACATGATGATACATTTTGGGTAAAATTTTCAAGAGTCTTTTAGAAACAAATTTATGCGCGTGCGCGCACACACACACACACACACACACACACACAGAGTGTTGTAACCAGCAGATAGGTGCATTTAGAATTTTCAAAAGGGAGGAGGAAAGTGTATAACTGAATCTAAAAGCCCCCTTTAAAAATTAGTGTGTGTGTGCAGTCAAAATCTGTACATGCCCACAATTCTTACCTGAAGAAATTTTCAGCTTGCCTAAGTATGCTCTTAGTTCTCTGAAAATAACTCTCATTATGTGCATGCAGAGAAGAATCTGCCTACATGCTGCACTGTATGCACACAGATGCTGTTCTGTAAAATTTGGACCTTTATACTGTGAATGTTCTTAAAACTCTCTTGTTAGCAATATGAAAAGACAGTACTCTAGAGTTTTAGTCTCCATTATGTCATCAGGGTGAGAACACAAATTTAATTTGAAACCTCATTTTGAAAAAATTACAGAATTTCCTATACTCTTCACTTTGGTCTTTATGCAGCACACTATGTCCTCTGCCTAAAAGACTGCTTTCTCTCTTCTCCCCCCTCCCCCCCCCCTTTTTTTTTTTTTAACGCTCCAGTGAGAAAGGAGATACTGAATTATTGTTCTTGGTTACATTATAAAAACAAACCTAAAATAAAAACACTGCTAGCAATGGATTCACTTTTTCTATTTAACATGAAATATTTACAAGGCAATGTTATCAAAGGAATTCATTAGAATTCATTCAAGCCAGGGACACTATCAATCTTCTGCTTCTATCTACAGTTCAACACACCTTTCTGAAAAATGTTAAAGCCAGAGTTTTTGTTGTCTGCTGCTCTCCCCAATCAGCCCTTTGCAGCTACAGGTGAGTCACATCATACGTGCATTTAACTTACGCGAATTCAATTATACGTGCTCGACAAAAAAAAGAAAAAGAAAAACAACAAGATACCTGTAAATAGAGCAGGCGACTCTGCCCACCATTCCACTCAATGAGCGTATGCCCCGGAGTGAGCGTGAGATGGGAGACGTGAATCTGCTGTTTCCTTAGTCACTCTCAGTTCCTTCATGCCTCTCATAGTGTGAGCATCTCGCCACGCTGAGTGTGATTCTAGTGTTTAAAGATACGTATTTTTTGTACAACATAGCCCCTAAACGCAAGCCAACTACTTCATCTGGTGCTCAGCCAAAGAAACAGTGATCTGTTCCAACGCTGGAGGAAAAACTGGCTGTGTTGGACTTTGAGAGACGGTATGTCGGTCTCCAACATGGTGCGTAAATATGGCCGCAACGAATCTAGCATCCATGCCATCAAGATTTGAGAGGGAGAAATTCGTCAAGCCGTGGCATCAAGTGCTTCAATAACTGCTAAGGTGACGAGCCAGGAGCGTGATAAGATGAGCCAGGAGTGTGATAAGACTTTTGTGAAGACTGAAAAGACATTAAACTTATGGCCTATCGATGGCAACACATTGAGAGAAAAGGCTCTTAGCCTCTATGTGCTGTTCAAACCTCCCGCAGAAGAGGGACAGCCATCTGATGAGAAGGAATTCAAAGCCAGCCAAGGCTGGCTTAACAGTTTTAGGAACAGCTTCAACCCCAAAAACGTGCAGACTACTGGTGAAGCTGCATCTGCCAAAGAAGAGGCAGCAAAAGCCTACCCCAAACAATTAAAGAAAATCATAGAAAAATAAAATAAATTAAAGAAAAGGGCTATCTTCCTGAACAAGTTTTTAATGCTGACAAGACTGGGCTCTTTTGGAAAAAAATGCCCAACCGCACTTAGATTTCAAAATCAGAAAGACAAGCCCCTGGTTTCAAAGCAGCTAAAGACGGTGTGACTGTGTTGTTTTCGGACAATGGAGCTGGTCATTTAATAAAGCCGAGCTTGCTCTACAGGGCTGCAAATCCCCGTGCCCCAAGAACAAAAATCTCCTGCCTGTGTTCTGGCAATCAAATAAAAAGGCTTGGGTGACAGCAGCATTATTTCTGGATTGGTTCCACAAGTGTTTCATTCCGGAGGTCAAGCGGTACCTCGAAGAGAAAGGACTTGACTTTTAAGTATTGCTGATCATAGACAATGCTCCTGGCTACCCTGCAGGACTCCAGTTTGCGCATAATGACGTTGAAATCGTTTTTCTCCTCCCCAATACCACCTCCATCCTCTCGACCAAGGCATGATTCACTGTTTCAAGGCCACGTACATGAGGCTTATGTTCTCACGGATACGTAGCGCTATGGATGCTGATCCCAATCTTAACGTGATGGAGTGTTGGAAGTCCTTCAACTTTGCCAATTGCATCACTTATATTAAGCAGGCAATGGATGCAATCAAGCCTGAAACAGTCAATGCATGTTGGCGAAACCTATGGAAAGAATGTGTGAATGATTTTAAGGGTTTCCCGACCATTGACAAAGAAGTGAAACGCATTGTTCAGGTGGACAGGCAAGTGGGTGGTGATGGCTTCATCGACATCCTTGAGGAAGAAATTGAAGAATTAACTGAGAGCCATGGAGAAACACTGACTAACAAATGAGTTAGAGGAACTGATAAAATCATCTACAGAAGATGAAGACAACGACCAGGAAGAGCCAGCAAGTTGGAATTTTCATAAATTTGCTGAAGTGTTCCAAGCAGCGAAACACTTGAATGATTTAATTTCTGAATACAATCCTTCTATGGAACGAAGCCTCAAAAGTCACACGTAGTATTACAGACTATTTGAGACTGTATCAAGAAATGTTTGAGCAGCTCAAGAGACAACAGCGACGGTTGCCAATCACCATGTTTTTCAAGGAAAAACAACCAGCAGCAGATGAGCCTATGGAATCAACTTCTCGAGCTGAACCAGAGCCAACCACTTTGTTTACGACTCGCTCTCTGTCACCTCCGTCTCCTGGATCGACATCAAGCCTGACGACCCCCTGTAATTACCCCCTGTAATTAAAAATATAGTACTGTAAAGTACAGTATAGTACTTTCGACAGAGTTCTGTAAATTGCTTGGGTCCAAATACAGCCAGCAAAAACAATTTAAGGGAGCATACAATAATTCCCAGAGGAATGCTAGATACAAAAAAGTACAAAGTTTACTGATGTTAATAATAATAATAATAATAAATAATAATAAACCTGAATAAGTGAAGTCAGGGAATGATCACCAGAACTAAAATTTATCTTTTAATTGTTTATCTGCAACTTCAAGACAGCAAATGACAAAAAACGGAATCTAACAATCATATAACAGCAGCATAGATAGATTAAATTCAAAGTGATTTAAATCACCAATTTTAGTCATGATTTAAAATCAGCAGGCAGGAAACCTTGATTTAAATGATTTATTTTAATTCTGTTTTGAATTTGTTCTTTAGTAAAATAACTAAACAGTAAAGTCAAGTCTTAGTGACTGGTAACCACTGAGAATAAACATGTTTTAACTAAATATAGCTTTTACACAAAATTTGGTAATTCTTTTTGTAAACTAGGAAGATACATTATATATAATTGCTTAAATAAATGTATATAACATACATTTATTCAAATTCTCAATTTTTACCTTTTTATATTAGAAAATAGTGAATGATGCATTTTTTATTGGTGATTTGTGTCAAGATTTGTCAGGATAGAAACTGGAATTCAATTTAAAATGTGCAAAAACAGCAATTATTTTTTCATTAGTTACAGATGACTACCTTAAATGTGCTGGAAAGTTTATCAAAACATGTTTTGCATTTAAAACTAACTTAGTTATTAAACAAAGGAAATATTATTTGTAGTTACTGATTGAAGTGATCACTTCTGGTCTCCAAGTCCTTCAAGATTTTATAACAAGTAGATCTCATCCTCTCACACCTCGTTTTTAATTCTCAGATTGGAAGAGGAAAACAAGCCTTGCTGCTTTATCAACTCAACTCCCAATTGGTTTCTCAACTCAGAATGAATTAGTCATTGAACTGAACTATAATAGCTTAATAAACTAAAATGAAGAAACATTCTCCCTGAAACTCCAGTTTCAGGTGCTTAGTCACCAGCTCAGTGGTTTGACTTTCTTTAAAACTTCAGCAAACATGTCCTGCTTAATTTTTTTATTTAAATTTATTTTAATAGATTACAGGAAATTTAGGCCTTAAAATATAGTTGTTAATTTCAAATTTATATCGGTTTATTCTTAAGAACAAAAATAAATAAAAACCAGTTTAAAACTTAAAAATCTGTTTTGATTTTTTTTGTCATCAAGTTTTATCCATTCTGTATGACAGAAAACCATCTCCTGAAAAAATATCACCCTCTGAATCACCAAATCTCTAAAATGGGAACAACAATCTAAAAACTAACAGCTGATGGGAATGTTGGACGAAAAATGAAGCTCACACAAATGGCTGTTTAGTCAACAAAGCCTCACAAACATTTACAGATATGTTTGAGGCACAGAAAAAAGGTAGAGGGGGTTAGACAATTTGACCAATTATCTTTAGATCGCTGAACAGATGTATAATGTTTTAAACACATTATAACACAACCATGGACATGTCTACTCTGCCTTGCAGTTTGAACGATGAGGATGTGAACTGTAGCACACACCAGACTGTTTCACCGTAACTCCTCCATGTGGATGTTGTAGACGTGAACTTCAAACTTTATTTAAATTTATATTTACCTATACAACTTATATTCAAATGTTCTTAAAGTCCACCTGAGCATGAACATAAATTTTTTAAAGTACTTCGTAGCACTCACAATTCCAGCAAAGAAGTCAAACTATAAACATTCTTTAATATTGATCAACTCTCCTAAATTCATATTACTGTCCTGATAAAACATGTTTCTTAAAAGTTTCCCAGGCTGTATTGTTCACTGGGGGACAGAGTAGATGATTTTTTAAAAAATCATGCTCGATCATCAGACAGCATTACGAACAAGTCAATAAAGGTAAATCCCATACCGAACTGCTTTAGGTACTTGCAGCCTATGATATTTTCCTCCTCCCCCAACTTCTTAAATACATGATCTGGAATGATATTTACACATTGGAGACAACGATCACAGTTGATTAAACTGGAATTTCTGCAGTAGTAGTAAATACTGACCAGAAGAGGTGTCACCACATTTTTCAGATTGCTTCCTAGGGCTTGTCTACTCAGGAAGTTAGTGTCAGCAAGCTAAGGTGTGAATTAATGGCATACTATCTACTTTTCACAAATTCCCCATGTGGACACTTACTGCACCCTAAAAGTGCCTTTGTGCATTTCAGCTTAATACACTGCTAAATGCTACCAGACAAAGCTAAAAATCATGACTAGCAAGTCTCAGTTTAAAATAGCATATTTTTATTTCATATATAGATATGTAATCACACACACACACAAGATCTTTTATTGCTAGAAAGGTAATAGGTTCCCACGATGTTTTCTGTCTGTGTGGAAAGCTGGAGTTGTGGATTCTTAACTTGTGAACAGGTTTCAGAGTAGCAGCCGTGTAAGTCTGAATGCTTCCGATGAAGTGAGCTGTAGCTTACGAAAGCTTATGCTCAAATAAATCTGTTAGTCTCTAAGGTGCCACTAGTACTCCTTTTCTTTTAATTTGTGAAGTTACAGCCAGAAGCATGGAGGGGAAAAGAGGTAGGCCAGTGTGCTCCATGTAACAAGTATGTCTACTTCCAGGCATTAAATTCTACTTTGGAGGGTGGGGTGGGGATATGAAGGTTTTTTGTTTTGTTTTTTAAAGCCACTTGTTTGCTGTAACTCAAGATCATTCTGATTATTCTTAAGGTGGAATTTTCCTTTAACTTTGTAAAGTTGCTAGTGGAACAAATCTTCATCTTTCTGCCTACATTTTCTTAATTCAAAAGAAAATCAGCCAGACATTTACAGCACTATTGGAATTACTTATTAAGCTAGATCACTACTGACATAATCACATCTGTACTATAAATGATCTGCTGTTCTTAAGAATCAGACACATATTTCTTAATGGTGATATTCTTGTAGTAATCTGTACTAGATTATAAAATAAATCTGATTAAACATCAGAGTGACTCAACTGAAACTGCTTGAGGCAGTAAATCTCAACATTTTTTAATTTGTCCCTCAAAAGTATTTCAAATACTTAATCGGTCACCACTTGTAACTTCACTATATCCCCTACCACTCAAAGTCTGAAAAAACTGCAGTCACATTTTTTCTCTTCTATCCTTCTACTCCCACCTCCAAGTTTAACTCCACAGCAACTTTTTAAAGATTTCAAACAGCTAGTGACAGGTAACAAAAGGTTATCTTATCGTACTGGGTGAGCACTATTTTTAAATTTCTCTGACAGTGCAGGAAAGTGCATGTTCTATAAAAATTAAATTAAATTATTGTCGTCAATTCCAGAAAAATAATTACACTTTGTTTGAAAAGATCATACTAGAGACCAAAGCTATACCAAATATTAACCTGCCACACATTGAAAGAGAGATTAATGTTTTGCTAAAAGTCCTAAAAGATAAACGCTTTATTTTCTGTCCTTTCAATATTTCATTCCCTAACAGCATCTTTGCCCCTGTTAATTTAGTCTACCGTAAAATCAAAGTAAAACATTTCTGTGATACTGTCAACTTGAAAAATCATACATCAGAATATGTACATCCAAGTAACACCTAAGATTAACTATGACTAAAATAAATCAGTGTGGGAATTGCCTTCCCCCTCCTTTTAGTTTATTTTGTTGATTTGACAGCATTTGTGTACAGTTTAACTTGTAATCAGTTATGCTTTATGTAAATCTCTCTCCTTTTGCTGAGCCTTAAAAAATGAAATGCTACCAAAATTTCAGCAAGACTCCATCAAAAAATTTCCACTATAACCAGTGATACAAGTGATGCTCCCTTGATAGACTATCCCCCAACCTACCCCTACAAAATTCATCTATCTTAATATTTTTTCCATTGCCACTAGCATCAGTCTTTTGCTCCTACCCATCTTTATCTCCCATGATTCCCCTTTCCCAGAAGTTCATGGAGTTCTAGGTCATTAACATATTTAGCAGCTTTTCTTCTTAGTAGAAGCGGTGGTGGCAGTGGCAGCAAGCACGTATCCTGCAGCCTCAACTAGCAGCAGTGGCGGAAGAGGGAGCATATTGCAGCTTATGGCTGTGGGATGGTGAGTGGTTCCTCTCTAGTGACAGGCTGGGTGGCTGGATTGCAGAATGATACTTCGATACTTGAGATGATTTGACAAGTCTTCTAACTTCTAACAATCTTCCCAAACTGGTTTTGGGGGACAGTGGAGAGAATGGCATGGGCCTTCCCAGTACCTGACTTTCAATCTCATGCATGAAGCTGAGCAGGTAGGAACTATTTGGAGAAATCGGCATGGAGCAGGAATCCCACTCACTGCAGCAACAACCTGTCATCTCTTTTTCTCCTTGTGCACTGGCATGAAGGGTGGGGTAGCAGGCTCTATAAGGTGTGGACCCTATGTGCTCTTGGAAGCTCTCATAAAGGTATACAAGAAAGGAGTTGCCACTGAAGTAGCTACCACAAAAATAGCAGGTGTACTCATAGATCAGCCTAACAAGTATAGTTGGCTTAGTCCCTGCCTCAGGGAGATCTGAAAATTTTAAATAAGCACAGCCATCCTTAATTTTTTTTAATCAGGTCTAACATAACTAAAGTCTATCCACCATCATTACCTCACTATGCACAGGCTGGCCTAAGGATTTAAGCAAGATTATTCTTTAGTTACATTCCAAACAAACTGTCTTGTACCCTAAAATGTTTGGTAAACCGATATCCTGAAGCATCGCCTAGAACCTAATGGCAGATGCGGAGATGAGTGGCAGATATAAAATCAATTAATTACCAGGGTTGAAAGGTATCATTTTCAGATTTATGTTTGTAGGGAAATAGGGAGAAAACTTGAAGAAGATGCCAAATTTCTCCTTTATGAATATGAGGTTATTTGAAAGGGTTTGGCCTCAGTCCTTGCGAGTCCCTTCCTCATGAGTAAAAAGAAAAAGGAGTACTTGTGCCACCATAGAGACTAACAAATTTATTTGAGCATAAGCTTTCGTGAGCTACAGCTCACTTCATCGGATGCATTCAGTGCATTCCTCATGAGTGATAACTATAAGAGAATAATGTCTTAAAAATAATCAAGGATTTCATTTTTTTAAATTCAGGACACTATTTAAAGGATATTTTTCAGAAAATGGAATTTGCAAAAATGAGACATTCAAAACAAACAAGAGAAGTGTCCCTTTATAAACAGTTTTTTTTAAAGTTTTCCACACTTCTCCCATATTTGAGGTACACATTGAGATAGTTTCTTGACTTGGTCCCATTGTTCCTTACAATTTTGGGAAAAATCCTGAAAACAAAAAAAATTGTGGAAATGTTTTTACACTGTTAATAATTTCTAAGGGTGTATTGTTGTACTACCATTTTGGGATCTGCAACCAAATGATGAGCAGAAAAAAAAAGTTAATTTTACTATATCCATGTTTCTTCCTTAAAGGAAACAGTAAAAAAAAAAAAAAGAAAAAAAAAAGTCTGTCTGTGGTCCTTTAAATAGAGATAAGTCTCTTCTTAATAGTGCTAAAATATTTTATGAGGCACCACACTACCCTGTAAGTAACCTTATCCTTTCTTTCTCATAAACATTTACCCACATGGTATCAAGAATGCAATTAAAGTTCAAACTAAGGACTGATCACTAAGCTTTTGCTCTTTTATGGCGTTGCTCCCATAATCTCAAAAGATTTTTTATTTTTTTAAGAGGGCCTTCAGGTGGCTCAGTCACTTCTGCTCATATCACACTGCTCTCCAATCAGAGTTTCACCTCAGGCGGAGCTTTACGTTTGTAGACAAAAAAAAAAATAGGACAGGACGTGGTGGTCCACTGGGAAAATTTCCAATAACCTACAGGTCTCTATCATGTAAAGTAAAACACACATTTCAAATTGCAGGCTCTATGTATAAATTCATATATCAGGAGTTATACAACATTCACCATGGCTTGCTTTCACTCCAATGAAATAACCGCAAGAATCAAAACATAATTTTGTTACTTAATATTAATATGAATCTGTAACACTCTTAGAAGTACTACACTGGCACATATTATTAACATCACTTTTTCAAGGTCTGTCTTTTTGTTCAGGGTTTGTACAGTACTTAATTCAATGAGCTCCTGGTCCATGATGAAGTTCCTAGGCACTACAATAACGCAAATAATAAAAAGAAGGGAGAGAGGAAATACCTTTTATAGTCAATATGATGGGGGAAGGGACACAGATCAGTAGAAAGACATTTACAAGTTATTCAGTCTGTTTCCCTCCCTCAATTTTTAAAGTTCTGCTGAGGAGCAAGAGATCTTTGATTATTCAGATGCATTTAATTTAAATCAAACAGATTTATTATTAAAAACTCACCTTTTAAAAATTCAATTTGAAATTAGGACCACCTATGTTAACACTGCGACAATTATGTCAATTTCCTACCAAATCATAGACAAAACCCTAAATTTAATATCTCTGAAAAAACACCCCCGAGCACTGCAAGTTTAAGCGCTGTAACGTGCCAGTATAGACAGTGCACCAGCGCTGGTAGCTACACCTCTTGTGGAGGTGTATTTTTAATCTCCCAGCGCTGTGCTGCGACTACACAAGCCATGTTAAAGGGTTTAACGTGGCCAGTGAAGGCGTGCCCTTACTAATGCAATCTCTTGGAAGTATTAGTAACTTCAAACAATTTTTGGAACAAAACATGTGAAGTGGATTTCCTAGGAAATACTTGGGTGATGGGCATGTGAACGACCCACCTCTGAGCCCATCCTTCTGAAGCTATGCCCTGGGGCAGCCTTGTCAACTTCATGGCTCACTGAGCTGCACAATTTACAAGGCTGCCTGGCTCCCGGTGGGGAGCGGGGTCTGAAGCCGCCCAGCTCTCCAGGAGGCTGGGGGACAGCTGGGCTCTAGCTGCCTGGCTTTCTTGTCAATTTCACAGCTCCTGAAATTTCCTACCATGAAATTGACATGACAGCTGATGTAAGGGATGCAGTGTCTACTTAGACCCTAACTACAACAAAAACCTTACGCCTCTCGTGGAGGTGGAGTTATTATGTTGCTGTAGTTGGGCACTTACGTCATCGGGAGGAACGGTGTAATGTAGACACTGACATAACTATGTCAACATAAGCTGCCTTATGTCGACCTAACTGCATAGTGTAGACCAACCGGTAAAGGAAAGAAGACAGTGTATTCTTCCTGTTAGAAAGAAGCAGCTCTAGCTAAACATGAAGCTATCAAGACACAGTCAATATAAAAGTTTCATGTACGGTACTGTAATTAGGGCTATCTGTTCAGGCTCTGTAGCAAAGGGAAATTAAGCATTAATGCTTATGCATGTGCCTTACATATATCTTGTATTGAAATATATCCGAGATTCACAGTTTAAGGTGTTCTACCTCTGACAGTACAAGATGTGATATGAACTTCTAACAGCAGGCCTTCCGAGCCATAGCTATACCCAAGTCCTTTTGATTTCTCAGAAGCAGCCTACCGAAAGAACTTATGTCAAGGTTCCTCCCCCACTCTGAACTCTAGGGTACAGATGTGGGGACATGCATGAAAACCTCCTAAGCTTACTTTTACCAGCTTAGGTTAAAACTTCCCCAAGGTACAAATTAATTTTATCCTTTGTCCTTGGAATAACCACTGCCACCACCAAACTCTAACTGGGTTTATTGGGAAACGTAGTTTGGACACGTCTTTCCCCCCAAAATCCTCCCAACCCTTGCACCCCACTTCCTGGAAAAGGTTTGGTAAAAATCCTCACCAATTTGCATAGGTGACCACAGACCCAAACCCTTGGATCTGAGAACAATGAAAAAGCATTCAGTTTTCTTACAAGAAGACTTTTAATAGAAATAGAAGTAGATAGAAGTAAAGGAATCACCCCTGTAAAATCAGGATGGTAAATACCTTACAGGGTAATTAGATTCAAAACATAGAGAATCCCTCTAGGCAAAACCTTAAGTTACAAAAAAGACACACAGACAGAAATAGTCATTCTATTCAGCACAATTCTTTTCTCAGCCATTTAAAGAAATCATAATCTAACACATACCTAGCTAGATTACTTACTAAAAGTTCTAAGACTCCATTCCTGGTCTATCCCCAGCAAAAGCAGCATATAGACAGACACACAGACCCTTTGTTTCTCTCCCTCCTCCCAGCTTTTGAAAGTATCTTGTCTCCTCATTGGTCATTTTGGTCAGGTGCCAGGTTACCTTTAGCTTAACAACCCTTTACAGGTGAGAGGATTTTTCCTCTGGCCAGGAGGGATTTTAAAGGAGTTTACCCTTCCCTTTATATTTATGACAACTTATTACTACCTAAACAGTAAAGTATCAATATCAGGACCCAGGGATTCCTTAAGCGCCCCATGACTCCCAACTACTGGATTACCATAACTTGTCTGAGTCTGGTTAAACACACATTCTATACGTTAATTTGGCAGCAATTTCTACCTGCCATGAACTAGTTTAAAGGTCGACTACTGTCTCTACAGCCCTTTGTCCTCTTGGCACTACCAAACACCCTCACCCCCAATTAAAAAGCCTCCTTTTCTTGTGGGATATTCATAAAATCATGACAAAGCTTCCTGGAATCCACCACCACCATCTGCAGCAGGCATGAGACACACTATTGAGAAAGGTTGGGGATAGCACTTTCACTAAAACTTTCTCTCTCTTGAACTTGGTGAGGACCTTGCTGCAGAAAAGACCTGTAGTTTCTTGTTCAGGTTAGTGCAAATAAATCCATTCCTGGGGTACCCATGCTAAAGGAAGAATAGATCCATCACTCCCTGATCCATGGGTTCAATACCAAATGCAAGTCAGAGAGTATCTCAATTAGCAGAAATGCAGGACGTACAAGTTAGTCAAACTCCATATGGCAATTTCTGAAACGGTGCGGAACGTAGTTTGTCCCTGTTTACACTTGCAGCCAACTTATACTCACCTGCACCTGTTTGTTAACAACCATTATCAATAAGGTTAAGATTCTGTCCCAGATATTTTTAGTAAAAGTCAGGGGCAGGTCGGGGGCAACAAACAAAAATCTGGACTTTTACTAAAAATACTGGGGGGGGGGGGGAGGCGGGAGGAGGTGTCAAGACTAACAATCGGAGTGCTGCCCAGGGACCGACTGCCGGCCAGCTGCTCCAGTGGCCAAGCGGACAGACCTCTGGCCAGCTGCTCCTAGGGCAGGGGCTGACCACTGCTGCTTCAGCCCCAGGGAGGCTGACCCAACCCTGGCTGCAGCTTGAGGCCTGGGGCTGCTGTTCCAGTGGCCTTGGGGCTGACAGCTGCTCCAGCTCTGCTCCTGCAGAAGTCACAGAGGTCCTGAAAAGTCACAGAATCCGTGACCTCTGCGACGGAATCGTAAACTTAATTATCAACAATGGATTGCTTTTACAGTGTAGACAGGATTCAAAGTAGACCAGACAAACATAAGCCAATAATTTAGGAAAGGGAAAGCAACATGATTAGCAGAAGAAAAGATACCTAAAAAGTCTGCTTTAAGGATCTGAAGAGAGGAACTAACTGTTACTTACCTTAAAGTAATGGTGTCGATGCAATGATCATCAGTAATGATGTTGAGGCAATATAGCCTACTGCATAGAGCACTGGACTGGGATTCAGGAGACCTGGGGTCAATTCCCAGCTCTATGACTGGCCTGCTGGACAACCTTGGACAAGTCACTTCCCTCTCAGGTGTCTGTTTCCCCATCTGTAAAATGGGGATAATACTTACCTCCTTTGTAAAGACCTTTGAGATCTAAAGATAATTGCTATATAAGAACTAGGCACTCATGGTGTGCTTGAGATCAGAATTTTTTTTGCCAGCAACGTCTGTTGGGGTTGTGCATATCCTCTCAATATCATTGTGCTTGTATCAAGCACATGACAGACAGACTGGGCAAAGCTACCCCTCAGTTTCTTCATGAATACAAAATCCAGGTGTTAAAAGGACTCCATAGTATCGGGAAGGAGGGCAGGTCATGGATAACATCTCAAAGAAGCACAGTTTCCATAAGGTAAGTGACCATTTCTTCTTTGATCATCCATGCATATATGCCACTCTTGGTGACTCACAAGCAGCCACCTAATCTACCTACACAAAGCCTGCAGTACAGCTCTACCAACAGAAGTATCATATTTCAATGCTTAAACTAGAGAATAAAATGTCAAAATAGAGACTGAACCCCAAGCTGCTGCTCTGCACGTTTCAGAGATGGGTATTCTCCTCAAGGAAGCTGCAGTTGCCTGAGCTCTGGTAGAATCAAAGACTTGAACACCTCCTTAGATTCTTGAAGCACATTGTCAGCAAAATCTGAGATGTTATGACAGATTAAATAGTCTTCTTGTTAACAGCGCTTGGTAGTTAGCAATCCTTAATTCCAATGGGGTTAAGGACTGGCTGTTCCTGCTGAATAAAATAGAGTCATTTCAGCTCTCTAGCCTACGATGTCATTTTCGTTCGCTGTTATTTGCTTCTGGGATATCACTACCACAAGGGAATTTGGCACAGGGTGCTATAAGTGTATTCAAATCCAATCGATAGTATCTGCTACATCTTATCTGCCTTCTTAGAGGTTGGTGCCACTGATACTGGAGCTTGCCAGTGTCCTTAGCCACTCTAACAAGGCTTCATTGATAGGTAGCACTAGGTGACTAGGCACAGATGTATGGTGTACATCCAAGAGCTTGCAAGCGCTTACCTGCAACACCTCAAGCAGTATTTTAAGAGATTCTGCTACTTCATGCAGCCCAAGTCTTGAAGACTCTTGTAGTTATCTGGCTCAGATTACATAGATGTCCCACTAATATGCTGGGGATTATGATAGGATGGCAGCTGGCATAGTATTTTCCTTCCTGGGAAGATGTTCTTTGTCTGATAACTCCCCAATATACTCACTTTGATGTGTAGTCACTTAAACAATTGTAACCCTTCCAGAGAAGGAACAGGTCAGGTGGTCCCACCACTGGACAGAAGTGGAGAGGGCTCGCCTTCATGATGAAATACCCATGGATTCCAATGGGGTCATGTTGCATGCATAGGGACTGAGGTCAAGGTGGGAGATACCACAAAAATGTGCCTAAATCTTAGCCTAGAGTCTGTTGGAGGCCTTTGATCCCGACTCAAAGTTCATAAGAATTGGATTTTAGGGAGTCTGCAGGAGATACATCAGCAATTGGGAAGGCGTTTGGGTAGCCAGACATAGTCTTGCTAGAAGTTTTAGCTTTCAGTCAAATTGTGCAAGAAATCAGTGCATGAAGAGAACATCATGCCTCAGATTACAGCATGCTCACTTCCTAAAAAGTTGTAGTTTAGCCAGCTGGAAAGAGTTATTTTTCTTTTATTCTTTTCATGCAATGGTAAAAAGCAGTAACTCAGCTCTTCCTTATATCTGTAGAAATGCAGCCATAGTGTGACAATTCATGTTTTAAGGGTAAGAGAGACACAAAAAGTTAGCTAAAAAGGGCATCTGGTACAAACTAGACACCAGACTTCATAAACTTTTTATTAGTACCTATTTTGAAAGGCTATTTTTAATAAGTCTGCCAAACTGATAACCTGTTCCACCTGATATTTAGCTGGTGACAATCTGAGTACCTTTACCGGTCCTGAAGAAAAACTGTGTAGCTCAAAAGCTTGTCTCTTTCACAATCAGAAGTTGGTCCAATAACAGATATTGCCTCCTCCACCCTGACCTGGAAAAAAAGGTATTTGCTCCTTTTTAGCCTTTCCATTTAAAAAAATTGACTGACCAAAGGGGAACTATGTAATGGTAAGTAGTCCATGATGGTGAACTGCTTTTAGTGGTAGGTTGCTTTCATTTTTCCCACGTTTTTTAAGGAAGACACATGTAAACCTCATTAGGTTACCGCAAAGCTTGCACTAGCCAGGAGACATTCAGGTCTGCTTTTGGTTTCATGCCATTAAGTAGCAGAGAACTGTCAGAACTTCTAAGTAATAACTCAGCAAATATTAGGAAATTTTTAGTGACAATTAGGGTTCTAAGGACTGTACAACTGTATATAGCAAATAAGTACAAGCTGATTCATGCTTATGGGAGAACAAAAAATGAGAATATGCATAAAATGCTATTTTAATTAAGGCTAAAGCAATGAAAAATATCAGATAAAGTAGATGGTCTACAGAACATGCTCAAGTTGTATCATTTGGGGGGGGGGGGGGTGTGTGGAGGGATTATTTAGGACCTGAAAACAGAAAAAGCTTGAATTCCCTGAACAATGAGTTACATACATGATGCATCCAACATACATAGAACACATTAAAAATATGCCCTTTTACAGTGATTATCTTTTCGGGTTTCTTAGGGGGAAAAGCTTTTTTTTATACATGTTCTTATATGCATAATATATAAGGCTGAATGGTTATTCATTCATTTTGGTGTGAAAAATGTTATTGTGGAAGAATTATAGTAAGACATAAGAGTTGGTAAGTTTTAAATAGGTGTAGGGAGAGAAACAAAAGTGTGGTTGTTGACCTTAATAGTTTATTTCCTAAGTTTTCAGTATCTGAGGGAAGAGTTTTAAATATAAAAACAGCGCAACCCTAGCTAGCTCTCGCTACATGACTATCCTTAGTTTTTATGAACTGGATAAGAAAAAGCAAATACACTGTTTCACAAAGAATGATGACAATACAGTGAACACACTGGCTGCAGCAACTGTTTGACTACTCAGAAATGTTAACATTACATTAAATGTGGCTGTTACAACTTGGTAAATCTGCTAGAAGTTCTTCTGATGCCACTGACCAATGTATACTTTAAGTTTTGTAAAGCTAAAAAGGTATGATCTTGCAGAAGAGCTCTTTTGTTGACATAAAAAATGGAACAGGTCCATTTAAACAACTATGTTTAAAAATGTTCCTGGTGCGTTTGGGCATTCACCAGCTTCAAGTAAGTCTCTCTCATTTTAAATCCGTATGGTAATAAAATTCATAAAAACTGTTAAGAAATGTGGTATCATTTTGCGTTACTTTTTCCACAGCAAAAAGAAAAAAAACTGGTTACCTTCCTTTCATAAACTGTTGTTCTTCAGGATGTGTTGCTCATGCCCATTCTAAGCAGGTGTATGTGCACCACATGCACAGTCGCTGGAAGGTTTTTCCCCTTAGCAGTACCCGTCGGTTCAGCTGTGGAGCCCCCTGGAGTCACACCTTCATGGCTGTGTATATAGGGCCCTGCCAACCTGCCGCCTCTTCAGTTCCTTCTTGCCGGATACTCTGACAGAGGCGAGGTGGGTGGGTCTTGGAATGGACATGAGCAACACATCTCGAAGAATAGTTATGAAAGGTAGGTACCAGTTTTTCTTCAAGTGATTGCTCATGTCCATTCCAAGTAGATAACTCTCACGTAATCCGTAGGAGGAGGGGTTGGAGTAGACCAAGTCGCAGACTGTAGCGCCTCTGCAAAACGTGGCAACATCTCTAGCATGCTGTGTTATGGCATAGTGCGACGTAAAGGTGTGATTAGACGATCATGTCACCGCCCTGCAGATGTCTTGAATAGGAACCTGTGGCAGGAACGCTGCCAATGAAGCTTGTGCTCTTGTGGAATGTGCTGTTAATGCTGGGGCCGGTATCTTTGCTAGGTCATAGCATGCCCTGATACAAGCCATGATCCATGAAGAGATCCTTTGGGACGACACCGTGAGCCCTTTTGTTTGCTCGGAAATCCAACAAAGAGCTGTGTCAATTTTCGAAATGGCTTACTCCGCTAAATGTAAAAGGCTAACGCTCCTCTGACATCTAGGGAATGGAGCATGTGTTTTCGGTTACTGGCATGCAGCTTAGGGAAAAACACTGGAAGAAAAATGTTCTAATTCATGTGAAACTGCAAAACCACCTTCAGAAGGAAAACTAGGTTTGGCTGCAACTGCACTGTTTCTTTATTGAAGACAGTATAAAGGAGCTTAGACACCCTCCTGGCTGAAATTATAGCCACTAGGAACGCCACCTTCCAAGAAAGATAAAGTACAGAGCATGTTTAGCTATGGAGTTTCCATGCCGTGAGGTGGAGAGAGACTCCAAACTGGAATGCTGGAGGTGGCTGTGGTCCTGCATGATCAAGTCTGGGATGAGGGGCAGAGTTATAGACGTGTCCACCGACAGGTCTAGCAGTGTGCTGAATCAGCGCTGATGTGGCCACACTGGTGCTATCAAGATTACTGGTGCTTCCTCTTCTCGGACCTTGAGGAGGGGCGGGAAAGGCGGGAATGCATACAGCAAGTGCCCCTTCCAAGGAAGGGGAAGGACGTCCCCAAGTGAGCCCAGGCTGTGATTCAGGAAGGAGCAGAATTGCTGACACTTCCCATAGCGCCCTGTCACGAACAGGTCTATCTGGGGAAGCATCCACCTTTGGAAGATGTTGATCGTGACATTCAGGGGAGAGCACTCATGGCCGTGAAAGGATCTGCTGAGGTGATCGGCCAGTTCGCTCTGTGAGCCCGGAAGGTCCGATGCCTCCAAGTGTATTGAGTGGGCGATGTAGAGGTCCCACAGCCTGAGGGCTTCCTAATGCAGGGGAGAAAAGAGCGAGCACCACTCTGTTTATACAGAACATCACTGTGGTATTGTCAGTCAATACTGATACACATCTGCCCTGTAGATGGGTTTGAAACGTCTGGCAAGTGAGGCAAACCACACACATCTTCCTGACGTTGATGTGCAGCGAAAGTTCTGCCTGGGACCAAAGACCTTGAGTCCTGAGCCTTCCTGGGTGCGCCCCTTATCCCAGACACATCTGTGACTAGGGACAACGAATGCTTATATCTGGAGAAGAGTATTCCTGCACATACTGCATGCGGGTGAAGCCACCACAGGAGGGACTCAAGGAGTGAGTGTGATCAGTTTGTCTAGGCGGTCTCAATTCGGCCTGTACACCTGGGCTAGCCAAGCCTGAAGGGGTTGGAGCCGCAGCCTAGCATGCTATATCACATATCAACCATATGCCCGAGCAGTTTCAGGCAATTCCACACTGAGGCAGTGGGGAATCGTCCGAGATCTTCTATGATGGTGCTCATGGCAAGGAAGCGAGATTCCGGGAGGAATGCTCTGGCCTGACTGGAGTCTAGGAGAGCTCCAATTAATTCTGTCCTTTGAGTGGGGGTTATGGTTGACTTTGCCACGTTCAGAATGAGGCTGAGCCTGTGGAATATCATTTGCACCAGGCTCACGTAGTACTCCACTTGGGCCCAGGATCAGCCCCTGATTAGCCAGTTGTCTAGGCACAGAAATACTTGCACTTGCTGCTTCCATAGGAAAGCTGCCATGACCCCCATGCACTTGGTGAACATCCAATGGGCCACCAAAAGGATCGTAAACTGATAGTGTGCATTGCTGACCACGAAACAGAGGAACCATCTGTGGGATGGAATTATGGACATGTGAAAGTATGAGTCCTTCAAGTCGAGGGCAGCGTACCAGTACCCCGGATCCAGGGAGGGAACAATGGAAGCTAGGGAGACCTTGCGGAACTTTAACTTCATGAATGTGTTTAGGTTTCACAGGTGTAAAATAGGCTTGGGGCCACTGTGGGCCTTGAGGATTAGGAAATATCGGGACTAGAACCCACTGCTCTATAACTCTGGAGGGACCTCCTCCACCGCCCTGAGTTGTAGGAGCATTTGCACCTCCTGCACTAGAAGTTGCTTGTGAGAAAGGTCCCTGAAGAGGGATGGGGAAGGTGGTGGGAACAGAATTGGAGAGAATATCCCAATTCTACCATGCTCAAGACCCATTGGTCTGAAGTGATTTGAGCCCAGGCATAGTAGACGTGGGATAGACGACTCACAAAGGGAGGAGAAGGAACTGGGAATTGAACTGGTGCGCTGCCCCGGGCGCACCTTCAAAAGTTTGGTTTAGAGGCTAAGGGCTGCTTTGCTGCACCCCGACCCTGACTAGAGGAGGACTGGGGGGGCCTCCGCCTGTTACTCCTGCCCCACTTCCTGTTATAGTCCTGGGAGGAGTTGAATAGAAGCAAGGGGTCGGTTGTGGCTTGAAGGGCTTTCTCTAGGAGGCTGGCGTATGAAGCCCCAGGAACTTAAGGGTTGCCCGTAAGTCCTTCAGGCTGTGGAGCCTAGTGTCTTTGCTCTGAAAAGAGCCCTGGACAGTCAAAAGGCAAGTTCTGGATAGTGTTTTGGACTTTGTGCAGGAGTCCGAAGACTTGAAGCAATGAGCTGCGTCTCATGGCTCCATCTCAGTTGTCATGGACCAAGTCGTCAAGTCCAGGGAGGCCTGTAAGAAGGTCCTCGCAACTACCTTGCCCTCCTCCAGGACAGCCACAAATTTGGAGCGGGAATCCTCCGGTAAAAGTTCCTGGAACTTAAACATGTTCCAGGAATTGTAGCTATAGCAGCTAAGGACTGTCTGCTAGTTGGCAATGCAAAACTGGAGCCCCCTGGTAGAATCACCAAAGAGATCCAGCTTCTTCACCACTCTGGACTTAGGGGTCAGCCCCAGTTGTCCCTGTCTTTCTTTCTGGTTGGCCACCCTCACCACCAGAGTACCCGACTGAGAGTGGTAAACAAATGCTCGTACGTCTTGGACGGCACAAAATATTTCCTCTCTACCCCTTTCACCATGGGGGAAAAAAAGAGACAGGTGTTTGGCACAGCACCTTAGTGGTGTTCTGGATAGTTTTAATGAGGGGCAAAACCACCCTTGAAGGGCCTTCAGCGACCAGAATGTCCACCATAGGGTCTGTCTCCCCTGAGACCACCTCCGCCTGCATGTTTAGGTTTTGAGCCATCCTTCTGAGCAGCTCCTGATGTGCTCTGCTGTCCATAGCAGGCAGTGTGGTGGAAGTGTCCACCACCACTTAATGCAGGGAGGATGAGGATGATGCCTGTGGGGGCAACGGGTCTTCCTCCCCCTCTGGTTTCTAGGGATCCCCCTGTGTTGAGATGACTTGTGAGGTGCCAGGGTGGTGCTGGTTCCCGGGCCCTCACCCACCTTGGTACCAGCCCCTGTACTGGGACCCGCAGTGGTCTCAGTGACGACCTGCATACCCATCTCCTGCCCTTGCAGATGGAGTCAATGATGGAAGGACTCAAGCCTCCAAAGCCACCGACAGGTTTGGTGGTAGGCCCAGTGTCCAGAAGGGCCATTGAGCCAGTTGCTACCACTGCGGAGGACAGTTGACAAAAAATGGTGAGTAACAGTAGGGGAAAATTAGTATTGGGGAAATTAGGTTTAGGTTTTGTAATGACCCAACCACTCCCAGTCTTTATTCAGGCCTAATCTGATGGTGTCCAGTTTGCAAATTAATTCCAGTTCTGCAGTTTCACGTTGGAGTCTGTTCTTGAAATTTTTTTGTTGAAGAATTGCCACTTTTAGGTCTATTATTGAGTGACCAAGGAGATTGAAGTGTTCTCCTACTGGTTTTTGAACGTTATGGTTCCTGATGTCAGATGTATGTCCATTTATTCTTTTGCATAGAGACTGTCTGATTTGGCCAATGTACATGGCAGAGGGGCATTGCTGGCATATATCACATTGGAAGATGTGCAGGTGAATGAGCCTCTGATGGTGTGGCCGATTTGGTTAGGTCCTATGATGGTGTCCCTCGAATAAATATGTGGACAGAGTTAGCACTCTGGGGTTTGTTGCAGGGTTTGGTTCCTGGCTTGGTGTTTTTGTGTGTGGTGTAGTTGCTGGTATTTGCTTCAGGTTGGGAGACTGTCTGTAAGCGAGGACTGGCCTGTTCCCCAGGGTCTGTGAGAGCGAGGGATCATCCTTCAGGATAGGCTGTGATCCTTGATGATGAGCTGGAGAGGTTTTAGTTGGGGGCTGCAGGTGATGGCTAGGGGTGTTCTGTTACTTTCTTTGTTGGGCCTGTCTTGTAGTAGGTGACTTTTGGGTACCCTTCTGGCTCTGTCAATCTGTTTCTTCGCTTACCAGGTGGTTATTGTAGTTTTAAGAACAATTGATAGAGATCCTGTAGGTGTTTGTCTCTGTCTGAGGGATCGGAGCAAATACGGTTGTATTGTAGAGCTTGGCTGTAGACAATGGATCGTGTGATGTGGTCTGGATGAAAGTATAGCGGTAAGCAGGTTTCCGGTATAATGTGGTGCTTATGTGACCATCTCTTATTAGTGCTGTAGTGTCTAGGAAGTGGACCTCTTGTGTGGACTGGTCCAGGCTGAGGTTGATGGTGGGGTGGAAATTGTTGAAACCTTGGTAATTTCCCCCTACTGTTACTCAAACTGTCTTGTCAACTGTCTGAAATGGGCCACTCATTACCACTTCAAAAGTTATTTTTTCTCCCTTGGTATCCTGCTGTTAATTGATTGTCTTGTTAAGCTGACCTCACACTTGGTCATGCAACTCACATCTTTTCATGTATTTATACCTGCTCCTGTATTTTTCACTCCATGCATCTGATGAAGTGGGTTCTAGCCCACGAAAGCTTATGCCCAAATAAATTTGTTCGTCTGTATCAGCAAAAACAACGAAGAGTCCTTGTGGCACTTTAGAGACTAACATGGCTACCACTCTGAAACCTGGTATTTTAGAGTGTCAATCTGCTTGTCCATGTAAGCAGACATGTTGTCTTTTGAGACTTTTTCAAAAGAAAACTATGTCAAACAAATGACTTTTACATTTAGTTGTAAAAGTGGGAGTTTTGTGGATGTTCTCTTTTATACAAATGAGTTCTACAGTTCAGGTCCAGCTCATATGAAAGTCCAGTCTCCTAAACACAAGGTTCTTCAGTCGGCATTTTCAAGTTTCACATAGAATGCAGACTTCATGGAAGCTAACAGGTGTGGAAGAAGTGACAACTGGTCAGGTAGCTTGATCCAATCTCATAGAGGACTCTGAACCTCAAGTTTAGATTCTTATATTGGGGAGGGAACCAGCGCAGAGAGCACAGCACTAAGGTTACCGGAAGGGTGTCTGCTTAATTTGAAGAGCCAGACACAAGAGCTATTACAAAAGCCAACTGTGGAGCTATATGGCTGAGGGAAGCCTTAAAGATACCTTTAACCATCAACCATAATAGTGTTGTATGATGCTTTTGTGAATTGGTGTGCCTTCTTGTGCACAGAGCTTAAATATGGGTGGGTGGGTGACTCCCATTAAGAATTTTATAACATGACATTTATACTTGGTGTAAACTAAAACTCTGGAGTTTAAAAAAAACAACCCCTCTGCTTGCAAACAGGGAACAAAGTTAAAATGAAAATACATGTATAAAAAGATTTGAGCAGCACTGTAAAAATCACGTAAAAACATTTACATATTAAAAACATTACAATGTTTCATTCAGGTTACAAAACACTGATTAGTGGCTGATTCTGTGGTTATCACATGTCAGAGTAAGAAGTCATGGTTCTCGTTGTTCTCCCCTGATGTGGAGAGGTAAGGGTAAAGGTTCATGCTATGCTGTCACCTGTTATGTTGGAGGGTACATGGAGGAGGACTATGGAGTTTTAAAGGGATTGGAAAGGCTGTTGTATCTGGGGCCTTTGGGCACACTGCAGAACACTGAGCTACTGTGTGTGTTGCCTGAGCATCAAGCCATTATGATTTTGCTCTTCTGCTCTTCTCTTGGTGCACCTCTGCCCCTTTGTCTCTGTCCCTGCAGCAAACACTCTCTCCGGTCTTGGTCATTCAGCCCCTCTAATCCTCATGTTCACAGGAGGCAGCTGTACAGAACTGGACAATATTGCCAAACATATCTTCCCTGGTGTGCTTCCTTCTTCACCTGATCAGGGCCATACATTCAGTAAGCATGGAGGGTGCACATCGCAAGATCACCATGGCAGAGGCTACTGATTAAAACAGATATAGCCATAACTTTACAGTCACAACATTTTTTAATTTTTGTAATATTTTACCTGTAAAATGAGGCGTCAAAAGTTGATAGCTTTGTTCTCTAAACACATGAGATGGGAGCTATTTTTAAATAGAAAAGAAAGGTGGGGGAAAGGGAAAGAAAGAGAGAAGATTTTGGGCAACAAAAAGATAAGAAATGTTTATGAGGAATAATGTATACACTTACCTGAACTCCCTTCACCTTCATCACGACGGCTCATCTGCGCTTGGCTCGCAGGCCTGGCTTGACTCTGGTGAAGTTTCAAATAGCTCCTGGCTCACCACATGGTTCAAGTCTCCCCCAATCCCCATTCCTGCTCCCCATAATCCCTCCCACAAACACAAAAACAGTGAACTGCATGGGACTCTACACCAGGCTCTCACAAAAGTATCCACAGTCACACTCAGAGTCCTGGTGGGGTCCCACCAATTATGCCATGCAGTTTGTTGTAGAAGCAGCAAGCCTGCGGGAGCGGCCCCAGATTTTTTGTTGCCCTCCCTTGCCTTCTGATATGCCTGCCAAAGTTCCTTTACTTTCTTATGGCATTGCTGATCATTCCTGTTGTACCCCAGTTTTATCACCCCCTGTGCAATCTGCACATAGATATCTGTATTTCATCAGCTGCTCCTTAGTTGAGTTTATATTGCCTCTTCTCCCCAAAGCCAGCAGAAATCCATGACTTCCTTCGTTCTGCAGGCAGGAGCACATCTAGTAGCTCTCTGTGCAAGAAACCGGCGTGGTCAGATGCTTGCAAAGGTGGATAATCATGAAAAAGCATTTCAAAAACATGCTGCAGGTTTTAAAGGGGGCAGGCTTCCAGTGTTTGATCCCTGGGTAGTGGAGTTCAAAACTGTGACTTGAACTACTGTAGAGGAGACAGGGGCATTGTGGGACAGCTGCTGGAGGACTGTTAGGGTCAACACAGGTTGTCTACACTTACACTATGTCAATGAAAGTCAATCGAAAACGGCTGGGTCATTCAGGCAGTTGGTGTTATTGCATCGATGAAATGGGATGCTTACATTGCTGAGAGTCAAATTTAGGTGCAGACACATGCAAAACTACAACAACACAAATTGATTTAGGTTGACCTAACTTTGCAGCGCAGACCAGGCCGGAGATGGTAACACTACATAAAGAGGAGCAAGGTTTCAGGGTGGGAGTGTAAATTTGGCAAGCAAGATGAGAATTCCACTACTTCTTGGATTTACCTTGTGAACTGTTGGTTATTATAGCACACAGATAATAAAAGTGGGCATTTGATCAAGAATTATCTGTCTGTATTGAAAGCAGCAATAGGGACTAGCAGAACATGCTTTATAGAGGTCATGGAAAGGGAACTTAACTAGACTTAATCAAGCCTGGAAAAAAAGAATTTTGTTCTTTTTTTTCCCCCCAGGGCAGCCAGAACATCCCTCGGCCCACGCCGCTTCCCGCAGCCCCCATTGGACTGGAGCAGCGAACCGCAGCCAGTGGAAGCTACGATCAGCCGAACCTGCGGACGCGGCAGGTAAACAAACCGGCCCGGCCCGCCCGGGGCTTTCCCTGAACAAGCAGCAGCCCTAGTTTGAGAACCACTGATCTACATCATGTAGTCCACAATCACACAAATACCTTGTCCCCCTCTTGGGGGCAGTCCATGCACTGAGGTTTATCAATCTCCTATAGCAGTGTTTCCCAAACTTACAACAGTTGTATACCTCTTTTGAGACATCTGTCTTACTGGTGTACCCCTTCTCCGGTGAAGATAATTTTTTTTTTTTGGGGGGGGGGTCACATTTTTATAACACTCCTAATTTCTTTCATTCTGGATTAAATGTTTATTAGAAATAAATACAAAATTACATTACATACAGTTGAAACAAAACATTTAATAGAAATAATAGTTACATATAGAAATAGTACTAGAAATAATTTAAATAATAGAAGTGAATCAACAATCTGGCAGAACAGCATGTATATATGGTGAATTCACATAATTCTGAAATTAAAATATGCTGGTTTGGTTAGGTTAGGTTAGTAAGTATTAAAATTAGTGCTTTCTTCACTATTTCAGTATTGAAAAATTTTCAGTACAAATTATTCAGTGCGAGTGATGGCATTGCTTTTGACCAAACACTATCGCAGGGATATCTGGCTCGATGTTTGTGATCTTAAGATGAAGATGGGCTCCATGTCAATAAGACCATTTTTTTTTTTTTGTTTTGATGCCAACCAGCGCAGATAAACCGATCTCGCACAAATACGAGGTGGGAAAGGGCAGAAGATACTTGACAGCTTTGTCCGATAGAGCTGGATATTCAGAGCTAACCCCCAACCGAAATGACTTCAGTGTATTTTGCTCAAATTTTGTTTTCAGGGAGCTACTTGAATCCAGCTCCAAGGCTGTTCTTCTGAAGCAGAGAAGTTATTTGGCAAAGTTTGAACATTGATGATTAAAGCGTTCCTTATCCATTCAAAGGTGCCATCCAGTTCAGGGAAATAGTTACGAAGATCTTTCTGCAAGCTTTCCAAATGCTGCTTCATGGTTTGCAACACATCACTATCAAGTTCATTAGTCGAGTTTATTACTAAGTTATAAAGAGATGGAAAGGAATCCAGGTCATGACGACGAAGACGTTTATGCCACAGTTTCAATTTCGCAACCATGGCGCTCACTTTGTCTTGAACGTGGAATATGGATATGAGTTTCCCTTGCAAGGATAGACTGAGGTTGTTTAAAAGAGCAAAGATATCTGCAATATATGCTAGTTTGCACAGCCATTTCCAGTCGTGTATACGGTCTCGCAGGTTAAAGGTTTCATCTAAAAAAAAAAAACCCCTTGCAGTTCTCCTCGCAGCTCAAACAGGCGATTCAGAACTTTTACATACGAAAGCCAACACACTTCAGCGTGAAATAGGAGTTGTGTGTAATCACTGCCCATCTCATCACAAACCTGAGAAAATAACCGGGCGTCCAGAGGGCGGCCTTTCACAAAATTGATTATTTTCACAGCTTCATCCAGTACTTGCTTTAGATCTGCCTGCATTTTCTGGGTGGAGAATGCTTCCCTGTGAATGCAACAATGAGTCAATTTTGCTTCTGGCGCAACAACCTGAACATGTGCAACAACTCCTTTCTTCAAACCAGTCATGGCTCGGGTGCCATCTGTGCTTATTCCAACACAAAGACTCCAATCCAAGTAATTGTTTTTGATAAAGTCATCAATAACTTTAAAAATAGCTTCTCCAGTTGTATGTGTTGGCATAGGTTGGCAGAACAAAATATCATCGTGGACTTAATTATTCAGCTCTTATCTGACAAACAACAAAAGATTAGCTAAATTCACATCAGTTAATTCATCTGCTTGCAGTGCATAGTAGCAACTCTTTTGTACTCTTGACAATAATTGCTGCTTTACGTTTTCGGCCAAATCTGTGATTCTACGATGAACAGTGTTATTTGAGAGGGAGACACAATCTATAGCTTTGCTAGCCTTGTCTCCAATCATCACTTGCACCGTTACTTTGGCTGCAGGTTTTACTAATGTCTCGCCAATCACTTCAGCAGCTCCGGACTTCGCAATTAAGTACACCACACTATATGAAGCTTCCAAAGCTTTCATATTTTCACCTCCCATCACATTACGAACTGTTTTCTGGGACTTTTGGAGATCTTTGTGCCTATTTTCGAACAATTCTACACGTTTTCCCTCATATTCTTTATGTTTGCTATCGAAATGGCATTTTAGGTTGGATGATTTCATACTTTCATTTGTGAGAGTCTCGTAACAAATCACACATAATGGAATAGGCTCCACCTCATCTCCAGTCCACGAAAATCCCAGTTTAAGATATTCAACATATTTGTGGGCTTTTTTCATTTTCTTTGCAGCTGATACGTTCAATAAACTTACAGATGGTTCACTAATTTTGTTGTCACAATTGTCGCATGTAGCCATATCACTTCATTTTTCGGCATAATCATCACTAACATTCGTATTCAAACTTCCCGCTTTTAGCCAGCAACCCATTGTAAATGGGTTTAACAAAAACAAGAGAAATATTGTATATTAATACACACCAAGTTTGTACTTGCTATGATCTTTAGATTACTATGAGTAGTTATTCACTTTTATCCGTCAGTATGACTTCTGCACATGCCACAAAGGCAAGTATATTGCCCGAGCCACTGTAACATGCACGCGTGGTTTGCGTCAGCTCTGCTGTACTATTAGATGTTACTGGACGCGTTGTTATATTAGTTACAATGTAAACTTGTGTGTATATTTCTACTGTACAAGTGTACACCATTCTTATGTATTAAATTTTAGAGAATTGTTTTCTGCTGCTAAAAAACTATAATAAAGTAAAATAAAAATTTTTGCCACGTACCCCTTGAAATCCTTTCGCATACCACACTTTGGGAAACACTGTCCTTTAGCCTTTGAGTTACAGAACATGGATTCTTTAGCTCAGGCAGAAGCAGCTAATGCTTACAGATCCCGAGGTCCTGGTTAAATACCTGCTGCTGTCAGCCAGTCCAGTGGCATCGTGCTACACTTGAGTACCAGACTAATGACCACCACTTCTGTAGACAAAGTAAAACAAAGCTGTTTTATAAATCAGTACTGTGAAATTGTGCCCACAATGTGACGTTCAAGACTTATGACCACTTTCTGGCTACTACATCCAGCTGTCATAACAGATCCCTTTTTAATTTGATGAGCCTCTAGGGATTTTAAAGTTGCCAAACTAAGCAGCCAGTTTGATAGACAAAACTGAACACCTTGCATTATGCATCACCTCTGCTTTGTATGTTCTCCCACATGAACTAAATAAAAGACAGTCTCTACAGTTCAAAAAGGCATACTAAATCCACACTGACAGATTCCTCTGAAGTTGCATATTAAAACATGGGTTCCCTCTCTCTGAATACTAGTTAATTAAAAGAGGCAAATCCACATCAGTTAGCGTTAGATTAAACCAGCACAGCAGTGCAATCAAAGGTTGGCTATAAGTCTGAAACAGATATTTTTCAATAATTAATTTCTACATTTGACATTCTTCTGATTGCACATCTTATGAAAGCTCCAAAGGCTGCAATTCTCTCTACCCACACATACACTACATCACGAACAGCAACAACGTATGTTTCTCCATGCTGTCCTTCCAGCAAGCAGGTAGAAGTAGCTCAGGATCTACCCCAATAGGACTTCAGAACTGACAGTATTTTACTCTGAAAGGCATTTAGAAAGCCTAAACAACTGATCGGTCTGTCCCCAAAGTGAATCATCAGCCACTAACAGAAAAGTTATTTGACTCTCATTAGAAATGTCATGTTGTTTTAGCTACTTAGTGCCAAGTCACTAATTTTTCTATCCAGTAGGTTTTTTGATGTTCCTTTAGTGACTTGTTTCAAGCAGGACAGAGGCTAAACCATGGACTTCATTAGAACCTTCACCAGCAATTCTGTAATTAAGGCTGTAATCAAGCAGCCCATTACACACCTTACTTCAAAAAAGTTCAAGGTAAGATATATTGTCTTCATTACCTACATTACTTTTTATATACATACATTACACACACACACTCCCCCTGACCCCCTCCAAATCATTAAGGAAATTTAAAATAAAGAGAAACTATAGTTAAGGTTGTCAAGAAGGTAAGATACTAAGATCAGGTCTACACCAGAGCCCAAAGTCAACTCCAGTACTCCACTGAAACGAGAAGTGTAAGGTAAGTTGATGGGAGAATTTCTCCCGTCGACCCAGTGCAGCGTAGACACCACAGTAAGTTGACCTAAGCTACATCGACTCCAGCTCTGTTATTCATGTAGCGGAATTGCTTAACTTAGGCCGACTTACCCTATTGTGTAGACCAGGCCTAAGATATAGATATGGCATATCCTACCTTAGAAAGTCCAAGCACATCTCTTAACACAAAATTTCTCATTTTTAAAAAAGGCTTTAATGCACAGTAGAAAGAAAATAGAATGATTTATTCAGTATATTGCAATGAAATTGTCATTACATATATTATAGAGCAGAATAACCAAAATTTTTGAAAGTTGAACCCCCAGAAATTAAACCATGCCCTTTTTCAACACTGTGTGTTACATAAAGTTCAATAAAGTGAAATTTAGTTGTAGTTTAGGAAATGGCATTCAATTTTAGGTATCAAATGTTTAAACAAGTTATCTAAAAGTGAAACATAACATTACTTTTCAATATTATTTTTTAAATCATCATAATAGATATTGCCATCCAAGTAATACTAAGACATCAACATGCTAAATGGCCCTGCTATGAAGTTTTGGGCTGGAATACTGCATGTGTTCAGAAGATGGTGGCAGGACCTGCTGCCTCCTCCTCCTAAGTGTGGAACCAAAAATGAGTAACCATGCAGTGCAGAATTGTGTTCACCTTCAAAAGATCTTTGTGATGTTTTTTGATGAGTGAAACAGTTTAAGCTAACATTTAAAGTATTACTGGTATCTGAGTTAACTTCCACTTAAATGAATGGGGTAGTTCACATTTCAGAATTATTATTTCAGGCTCTCTGCAAACCCAGATTAAACATTAGTGAATTGGTTACCCAGGGTCAAATTTTAAATGTTTTCTTCACAACCATAACAGCTACACATCAACTTGAAAAAAGGAAAGCTGAGACTCTGGAGAACATTTGTGAGAGGGGAAGGCAGGTGGAGCATGGACACACCTTGCTAGTCCTTCACACCCCTCAGAAGGGCATGCCCCATGCTTTGGAAAATACTGATAAAGAAATGTAAAACACCACACACTGCAGGGAAATCTCTAATATGTTCTGTATTTAGTGTTCAAGAAAACAAGGATACTAACACTGCCCTTTCTGCAATAGTATCAAATCATTTAAAGTCTCCCATTTTATTATTCAAGACTTGTCCATGTGGTATTGATGTTCAAATCTGTTCTCTTATGAATTCCTACTCTCCAAATTTTTGTCCCTCGCTTGCAATTCTAGGATTATATTGGAATGCTGAACTGCTATTTTTAATGCACACTAAGGTGCAGACATAAGTTTGTTTAAAAAGTTAAAAATTAAAACACTCTTAGAAAAATGTTAACTCTATTAACAAAAGCCAAACTACAGTGGGATAGTAATTCACAAAAAAAAATAGTAATTTGAACAATACAGCAATTTGAGAATTCTATAAGATATTTTTCAAACAGACTACACTAATCTGGAGGTTTCCCATTTCTCCCCATTTCAAGGAGTAGAGGTTTCTCTTTTAGTCCTATATGAGCAGACTTTCAATAGGTCTTAGTTCCTTGATTGAAGGAAGAGAATGAGACAATAATACTTGCTATTACTGCAAACAGAGTCAAAGTAGAATAGAATTAGTACTGGTAATATATAATAGTTTGACAGACAACTAAGCTACTTTGCAAGTCTCAAGTATGATCTGGCAAGGTGGGGGATGGTAGCTTGACTATGAGGCATCTACTCTCACAAGAAAGCATCCTGTACGGGAGTAGTAAATGGAGAGCTATTCCCTTCCCCAGTTTAGCCTTCTGTGTGGATTGTCTGTTTCATTAGGAAGGATATGACATGGATTACAAATACTGTTAATGCCTAGAGCCCCAAGAGAGGAACTGTACAATAGAGGGTGAGTAAGTCCTGGCCCCCAAAACTTGCCATCTAAATAAACAAGACAGGAAAAGGGCAGGAGGAGGAAAAAAAAAAGATACAAAAGTGAAGTGAGTTGCCAAAATTCAAGCACGTCAGTGGCAGAATTGAGAACAGAAATCAAAACTGGATTCTAGGATTCAGGAGACCTATCTACTGGGCAATGATACTCACTCCACCCCTATGGCTCTTAGCATTTTTCTGTATATTTGAGCTCCCTGCAGTTTGTCAATATCTAACCACGACTGAAGGTCCAGCCCTGGGCACAGTAACCCATATGAAGTCTCACTGGAGTGGAATAGAGAGACTATGGGTACATCTACACACCAAAAAAAAGACAGCAAATTTCAGACCTGGGGTCAACTGACACAGGCTCACACAGTGGGGCTAAAAATAGCAGCGTAGACATTGAGGCTTGGACTACGACTGGGCTCTGAGACCCTCCCTCCTTGCTAAGTTTCACAGCTTGGGCTCCAGCCCAAGTCCCAACATTTACACATCTCTTTTTAGCCCTGCAGGGAAAGCTAGAGTCAGTTTGACCAGGGCTCTGAGACTTGCTGCCATTTGTGTGTGTATGTACCGTATATTACAGCAACTGGGTACATCCTAATGATCTCTTTGGAACAGTTACAGGACAGCAAGTGTGTGTACAGCAGTTCCAGAAATGTTTACAGGTAAGTGTTATACTATGCAGAAGTCCAGTAGTATCTTTATTACAAAAAATAAATAAATAAATAAAATCTAGAGTCACAGAACAGCATTTTCAGAATTAACATGGGACATGTAATAATGAAGCAGCTTTCTCATGCTTATGGCTGTTGAACAGCTAAGAGAAAAGCTTTCCCAAAGATTAAATATTTAATGCTTAATGCATTAACTTGAGGGGTAGGGAAGAAGTATTTGACACACTTGGAATCACAGACAGAAATCAGAATTTATTATTTCATTCAGGCAGTCTTTTGACCTTTCAGAAGGACAGGTACAAAAGGAAAGGTCATAGAAACTACAGATTGCTTCTGGGTAGAGTCTTAAGTTTCTAACTTCAATCTTAGAATATGAAATGTACGTTTCATAAAGGCCACCGCAGAGACTAACCTCACTTTTAGCAACGCCCTGTTCTCTCATTGTTTATATAGCATACAATTTAAGTTACAGCTATCAGAAACTCAGAGTCAAGTCTCATGATTTGAAAGGGTTCCATTGGCAGTCAAGCTTTATATGCAAACGTCCTATGCTCAGTGAATTTATCTGGAACGAACAACTGGTAAAAGGCAAAAACATATCACCATATCTATGGAAATGTTTGGACCAAAGCCTGCCATTCTGTCTTAGCAAAGAATCAATAACTTCAATAGGAATTCCACATGTAAAAGAGTGACCAACAGAAATCTCTACCCATATGTTCCTTTAAGGGAACTGACTAATTTGAAACAAATATTAAGATCACCTCTTTATGAGCCCACAGGTTTTCCTTATTGTCTATTTATAATCCAGCTTTATCCCAGACACCCTTAAAGATTAACATGCTGTGACGTTGCACTCCATAATGTTTTATGGAAATGCGCTTACGAGTGTGAATATAACCTAACTGGAATATGCGTTACGCATAAGGTCTCTTGTAAGGTATCATTATAAAGCTTATAATCTGAGTGTCTTCATCCTATTTGTATGAATGTATCATTCCTGTAACTCAAACTAGGAATATGAAGTATAACTTTGAGGTCCTACTGTAATTATGCAAAGTGTGGGCCATTAATAGTGATCTGGAAGCTTGATGGTTCCCATTGACTAGGACAATTGGTTGTAAATGGTCTGTTTACTTGCAAACCTTCCTGGGTTTCAGAGTAACAGCAGTGTTAGTCTGCATTCGCAAAAAGAAAAGGAGTACTTGTGGCACCTTAGAGACTAACCAATTTATGTGAGCTACAGCTCACTTCATGAGCTGTAGCTCACGAAAGCTTATGCTCAAATAAATTTTAAGGTGCCACAAGTACTCCTTTTCTTTTTGCTTCCTGGGTTTGTGCAGGCCAGCCTTGGAAGAATGGAGGCTGGGGTCTCACAGGACATGTGAACATGTCACCCGATACTGGAATCCATCTTAAACCTGGTGCCTTTCCATTTTGAAAGAGGGGTGGGGACCCAAAGAGACAAAAGATTCCTGCCTTGTGCCAAAGCTATAAAAGGGGGTGGAAGAGAACAAAGGGGGCTGCCAGTCATGAGAACACCCCTGCTTTCCACCTAAGATGTTTGCTGGAACTAACAAGAACTGCACCAGGGCAAAGGAATGGGCCCAGACTAGGAAGAAGTCTAGTCTGTGAGAGAAGCTTATTGGAACATCTCTGAGGGTGAGATTTTACCTGTAATCAGTTTCTGAAATATATTAGGCTTAAATTTGCTTGTTTTTGCTTTATTTTGTTTGGTGACTTACTTTCTTCTGTCTATTACTTGAAACCACTTAAATCCTACTTTTTAGACTTAATAAAATCACTTTTGTTTATTAATAAACCCAGAGTAAGTGATTAACACCTGGGGGAGCAAACAGCTGTGCATCTCTCTCTATTAGTCTTATAAAGGGCGGACAATTTATGAGTTTATCCTGTATAAGCTTTATACAAAACAAAACTGATTTATTTGGGGTTTGGATCCCACTGGGTGAATGGGTGCTGGAGGTAAGTAACCTGCTGAGCAATTTTTAGTTAAAGTCTGCAGCTTTGGGGGCGTGGACCAGGCCTGGGTCTGTGTTGCAACAGGCTAGCGTGTCTGGCTCAACAAGGCAAGGTTCTGGAGTCCCAGGCTGGCAGGGAAAACGGGCTCAGATGTAATTCCACCACGTCAGGTGAAAGTCCCAAGGGGGTCTCCGTGACTGAACCCGTCCCACGTCTTAACTTCAGCACTAAAGTTGTTTTTAACAGTTTATTAGGTCAAAGAAAACTAACCATTTAAATACTGGTCTGAGGACAGAATGATCAGGATATCAATATCTAAATTTTCTCCACTAACCCTGCTCCATCAACAAAAAAATCCCAAAAGGAATGCTTCCTGTATTAAAGAAGTTCCAGGAGCCTACTTTAGTGCCACTATCAAGTTTTGAGCTCTTGAATCCTAACCCTTTTTCCACCAACAGGGCAGTGAAGGAAAAAAGGATTACTAAAGAGGTTTTGACAATATTTAGTCTTGATGACAAACGCAGAAAGGAATTCTAACGGTTTAGGAAAAGAGAGAGTTTACTGTTCTTCCATGAGAAGATCTGGTTGCTAGCTAATATTTTAACTTCACGTCAGTCACTGGGCCAAGCACAAAGAAGCCTAGAATAGGAAAATTTAAAATGTTTAGGGAGAGTTGACCAACTTTCATACCATTTTAACTGGTAGTTGGCCTTCAGATGCTTTTTTATTTATTTTTGAATAACAAGCTTGTCTGAAGCAGTGCTAATTACTTCTGTTTACATAATACAGATCTCAGGGTAGGTACCCATTAACCTGTAAATTTTCCACTTCAGGAAATCTGCAGTACTAAAGTCTCCCCATGGAAGTACAAACAGATGGTTTTCGTCCAATTATCTCGTCGACTTGTTTCAGCCAACTAAACTACCTGTGACTCAGCCAATGCTAATGATTTGGATTTTGTTTTTGTCCGAATGCAATTTGTAGCTCCAACCATAATAGTGAAGGATTAAAGTATTTTATCCACAGGTATGCACATAATTCATAAGATAAACATAAGATCAAGATCATTGAGATTCCTGCTTCATGTGTTAATGCATTTAAAGGAAGGACTCTGATGATGCAATAAAAAAAAAAAATCCAGAGAAAGAGAAGCAACTGAAACAGTAATCTACTAACAGAAGTCTTTATCAGAACTACTCAATTCTTAGAGTGCAGACTCCTCAAGGGAGGAACTGTTTCCTTCTATGTCTCTACAGAAGGCCTATGAGGGCCCTGATCCTGACTAAGAAAAAAAACACAAGAATAAAATACTAGTACACTGCATTAAGAACATCATCTTCAGGGTCTAGGTCACTTTTAGGCACTTTTTAAGCTGCTTAGTGTCAAGACCAGAGTTAGGGTGGTCATGCCTAGTGATCAGGGCTGGTGTCAAAAGGGGCAGGAGACCAAAAGCAGTAGCCTGAGTTTAAGACCTGGAGTCAGGCTCCTAGTACCAATAATAGGGGGGTGGGATCCAACCTGCTAAACCAGGGTCTGTAGTCAGAATTCAAGTACCCAAGTCATGGGGCAAAGCAGAAGTCAGACTCCAAGTACTAAAGCCACGGGTGCGAGCTGGGGTCACAAGTCCAAAAGTAAGCCAAGATGCAGGTATGATGGTACAGTTGGCTGGGGGGAGATGTCTACCTCATTGCACTGACATATCCTGGAATCCTCCTGAGCTTAAGTAAGGTGCATGGACCAATCAGGCGCCATGACTGAAATTGTCAATCCAACCTTCTGAGGTGGTACTACCTGTGATGCTCATCTCCAGAGGGTCTATGTGGTAATGCATGTGGCTCTACCATGGCAGCAGTATGGAGATGAGAGTCATCCCGCAGACCCAGGTTCTAGTTCTGCCCCTGAAAAAATCTTATACTTAGGCACTTTTGAAGATGTTAGCTTTCTCTAAGTTAGCATACCAATATCTTGAAAATTCTGAAATACTTAGTATTGAAAGTACATAAGGGGAAAATATAGGTCAGACAGTAGTAACAAATGCAACTCTTTTTAAAAACAAAAAAAAACCTTGCCCAACAACATGCAGGAGATTTATGGTAAATCGTGGCTGAAGCAATTTTAGTCTTTCCTATTTGGCTTAAGCTCCTTATTTCTAGGCACTTCAAAAGATCTGTGTACCAGTTTAGAAGATAAAATAGTATCTAACAACAAAATTAAAGCATGCCATCAAGAAATAATCTGTGATTATATGTGATTGCATATGTACATCTGACCAACTGTGTGCCAAATATCAAAGCAGCATGAAATCTCTGCTTGCTGTGGAGAAAGAAAAAAGAAAGTATTAGTTTGCTTGGAACAGGCTGAATAAAAAACACAAGTTACTGTTATCCTGTACTGATGAATGCATAGCAGTTCTAGCCCTAAAAAGCACCTGAACACCTGGATTACAATTTAAGATGATTTTATGGCTCTGTCTTGAACTTATAATTTTAAGGTCACTTGGACCTTTCTTTAATTCATCAATCACGTACAAACATGTCTGCATATTCTCAGATGCAAGCCGTACAACAGTTCAATATGTCTGTTTACTTTAAGGAAAAAGTACTTAAACTGTAAGCTCTTTGGGGCAAGGACAGTCTGTTCTGTGGATGTACAGCACCTAGCATAATGGGGTCCTGGTCAATACCTGGAGCTCCAAAGTGCTGAAATACTACTACAAATAATAATATCAGTGTTCCACAGTTTGCACTGGTTTCCAAGTAGCTTGTGGATGGAGTTTAAGGTGTTTTTGACCTACAGCCCTAAAAGGTGTGGGACCTTGCTACCTAAGAAACTGATCACAGCTGTTACATTATCACACCAGCAGTGAGCCCTCCTGGTTTACTCCGGTGACACAGGACTAGTGACATGTCAATTTCTGTGAGTTCCTCTACTCTAGTCACTTCATGCATCTAAAGAACTGTTGTTCTTCTTTATTTACGCACGAAAGCTTATGCCCGAATTAATCAGACTAACACAGCTACCCCTTTAATCTAGAACTCACTCCCCTGCAAAACTTCCACTCTGGAACAAGAGTCTTTCTATTACAAAAAAAAAAAAAGAAAAGAAAAGAAAAAGGAAAAAAAAAGCAGCCAGTAGAACCTCACAGTATTGCCAGCAAACAAATATGAACACCTGACCTGTAAAAGTGCCCACACAAATCTTTGCAGGACCAGGGCTGTTAGGCTTGCCTATACAGAGATTATGTGGAAAGTTGGTTTATGCTGTGTAAACCTATAGCACAATAGCTTGCCACACACTACCTAGCTGTGTGGATCCTGCTACCACGAAGTGAGCTGTAGCTCACGAAAGCTTACGCTCAAATAAATGTGTTAGTCTCTAAGGTGCCAATGTAATGTATTATTGGGTTCATCTTATAGCAAGATGAACCTTAAAATAAACTGAAGTATTAGTTTTGATAAACTACTGTGCTGAAAGACATTAGGGCGAAGACTAGAATACACCATATTTCTGAATATTTACATGCACAAAATCCCTGAATGCAGAGCTACTTCAATGCTTTGAGTACCTCAGAATATATAGGTTTCAGGGTAGCAGCCGTGTTAGTCTGAATCCACAAAAAGAAAAGGAGTACTTAGAGACTAACAAATTTATTTGTGCATAAGCTTTGGTGAGCTACAGCTCACTTCATCGGACGCATTCAGTGAAAAATACAGCGGGGAGATTTATATACACAGAGAACATGAAACAATGGGTGTTACCATACACACTGTAAGGAGAGTGATCAGGTAAGGTGAGCTATTACCAGCAGGAGGGGGGGTGGGGGGGGGAAGACACCTTCTGCAGTGATGATCAGTGTGGGCCATTTCCAATAGTTTACAAGAACATCTGAGGAACAGTGGGGGGGGGGGGTAAGCATGGGGAAATAGTTTTACTTTGTGTAATGACCCATCCACTCCCAGTCTTTATTCAAGCCTAAGTTAATTGTATCCTCAGATAAATTTGTTAGTCTCTAAAGGTGCCACAAGTATGTTGTTTCTTTCTTCAGAATATTTAGCATATGTCCAATGACAGGGAACTCAAAAGGCCATGCATCTATTTTAACATGGAAATAAAATATGCTTCTGATGACAACAATTAAACGCTATGCAAACTACTGAAATAAGAAAAGGAAATAAACCTAAAATTGTACACATATGAGAATTAGTCTGTACAAATATTCTCACATACCTACTTTTAAATTCCTAAAAGTGTTGTAAGCCAAATTAAGTGTCCCCTGAACACTCTTCATACATGGTGACCAAAGATAAAAACTAATTGTATTATCTTAGTTTTAAACCACAATTCAAGTTTTAAGTAAGATATGTAGAAAATAAGCTTAACTATAGCAGTTATTTGACTAGTTGAACTGTATTTCACTCAGAGTGAAAAATAACTTCCTAAGGAAGGTTTCAGAGTAGCAGCCATGTTAGTCTGTATTTGCAAAAAGAAAAGGAGGACTTGTGGCACCGTAGAGACTAACATTTATTTGAGCATAAGCTTTCGTGAGCTACAGCTGAATGCATCCAATGAAGTGAGCTGTAGCTCACGAAAGCTTATGCTCAAATAAATGTGTTAGTCTCTAAGGTGCCACAAGTCCTCCTTTTCTTCTTCCTAAGGAAGGCTCTGATCCTTCCCTAACTGAGGTCAAAGAAATAAAGTCTGACTCGTCAAAATAATTCGTTTTCCAACAGAAGTAGCATACTATGCTGTCTACATTAACTGACTCTAGTAAGAATTTGCCTTTATTTCATTCAAAAACTATATACACAGACAATTTGGTATGGCCTGCATGACCACCATAAACTTCCTGCAAAAAATTCTCTATTTCTGTTCAGCAAACGAGCTGAACTGAGATGAAACGTTTTCTTCCTTCAGCTTAGCAGATATTTGAAAGATACTAATATGTTTATTACTTACGGGTTTTTCAACTTCTTGTTTAAATATAAGCTATATGAAGCTTTAAACGGCTCATTACCAATTACTTTCCCTCCAGTACACATTGTGTATTTCCCTCATGCAAAGCTGTCTGTGTATTTTATGAATTGTGATTCTTTTTCAAACCAAGGAAAATTACAGAATTGAATCATGCATTTGTAAAAAGTTATTCTGAATATGCAAATCATAACTACAGTAGAGTCTGTCACCCTTCAGTCTACTAATCTTGACAGTGTTCCTTTAAAATATCAGCTTTTAACAAAATGTATGTATACTACAGTATCCTCTTACAGGGCTTAGGATCCCGTCATGAAGGCTGTTAAATCAGTGAGACAAAACTGATATTTTCCCTTCTTCCCCCCAAAATCATTACTTAAGACAGTTAATTCATTGTCAAGGGACACTCAAAATAACAGATATTAAAAATAAGTTCTTAATAAAAAGCAAAACTAGTTCCAAGTTTATTTGAAAAAAAATCACCTAGAATGGCTTGTTCACTTCTATGCAAATGAAGGGGTTTTTTTAAATCCTGTAAATTTTAGAGTATAAATATAAAATCCAGTCAGTCAGTGTCAATTTCCCTAAACCCAGACAGTTATACAGGAAAAACTATGTACACAAGCACAGTTTAATGGACTCACTTTATAGCTTTCCAAACGCATTTTTCATGTCATGTTTTGAAACTAAAACTATTTGTCTCTCTGGCTGTCATCCTTTGCTTTAGGATTTCACCTTCAACAGACGTCAAAACCTGCATAAATGCCATTATCTATTCGGTGAAAAACACATTGTGGATTCTATCCTGGGGAACTGAGGTAACACTGCAATAAGCAGCCAATCCACATGCAGCTTTTAAAAGGGACTAATCCACCAGGTTTTAATCACTGGAAGATCTCCATCTAAATGGGAATTTGAAGCCAGTTTTGCCCCTCTCAGGCGGAAGAATGGGGCTTGCAGGAGACGAAAGAGCGCTCAGCGACCTCCTCCTTTCACCCGGAGAGCAGCTCGCAGCAGGAGACACGACACGGTTGGAGAGTTGGGAGGGGGGGACACGCTTACCTTGGTGAGCTGGGCTATTTTCTTGCTCATTTTGAGGTGCAGATCTTGGCTGTACTCCACGCTGAGCCCCGGCTGGGAACTGGACGCGACGAATTTCCCAGCGCTGGCTGAGGAGCCGCCGCCGCTGCCGTAGTAATGCTGCTGCCAGCTCATCCCGGGGGTCGCCATCTTCACAGCGAGACCCGGCTACCCCTCCCGCTCCGCTTTCCAGGAAAGCGACCGGGGGGGGGGGGGCGATGCCGCGGCGCACTGACCGCGCACGCTGCCAGGGTCACTGGCGGAGCGTGCTCCTTCAGCCCCCCCCGCGGCCGTGTCTCCGGTCCCGCCTCCCTCACACCATCCGCCCCCTCCGCTAGGTGCGCGGGGCGGCGGCGGGGACGCGGCCCCCGGGCGGGGGAGAATCTGCGCACCAGCGACCGGTGCCGCCTCCTGCTCGCGGCGCGGCAGCAAGCGGGCCACGCAGCCGCTTCCCTCGCCCGGTGCCGGGGTGGCCGAAAGGCCCCCCTGACAAACGCTACCCTCGGGAGCGCGGGGGGGGTGGGTCTCCGGCGGCCGCCGCGGCCCGCCCAGCCCAAGCAGAGCTGCCGCTTCGCCCAGCGCGGAGGAGCCGGCGACTGTTGCTGCGGCCGCCACTCGGTTACCAGGCTCCGGCTGCACTGTTTACGCTAAGCAATGTCGTCACTTCCGGCTGCTCACTCCCGGCCCTGTCAGTCTGAGCCTCCACAGGTGCGAAGCAACCGGAGCCACGCGCATGCGTAGCAGCTGGAAAACTCTCCCCTCCTATCTCCCGCCAAGCAGGTGCATATGCGCTGGGCCGCAGGCGGGCGCGCGCTGTTCCACTGTTCCCCGAGTCTTCCTGGCTGCTGGTGCGCGCGCTGCGCGCTGTACCCGAGCAGCAGGTGCATAAGCGCCGTGTCCACTCCTCCTGCCCCCTTCCTCGACCTCTTCGCTCACTTGCTCCCTTCCCCTTCCAGCAGCAGGTGGCGCGCTTCCTAGTCCCACCTTGTTCTTTTTCATCTCCCGCAGCCGCACGTAGTTCTGCGCGGTGCTGCCCCTGCACGATCAAAAGTTCTGCAACTGCCCCAGCATTTGCTGGCCTCAGAGCCTCGCCTCTGTGAGTCTTTAGAGAAAGCCGTACCACGCACGGGTAGGAACCGGGCCCCACGCTCTCAACCTTCAGATAGAAATAACTTTCCAGCCCTTTTTCCCTGTGGAAGAGCCCTGGACCTGTTACAGTTGCAGACTGATTGCTAGAGGAGAGAACATCTTACTGCTTGATAAATGTTAACAGGGTAGCTCATAAAAATTAACAGTGCTGCCATCAGACCTAGTTGTGGTACAGTATTTGTCTAAGTATTGCACAACATTCTGATTAAAATAGTAGCACTGAACAGAATCAATGTGGCACTTGTGAAAGTGATTAAACGAGCTAATCCATAAATCTTAAATAATAGTGATGGTCCAGAATACTCTTTTTTCAGGCCAGGCCTATTCAATCCTTTTAACAATGTTATAGTTACAGGACAAGTTACACTTTGGACCCCACTGCAATTTCTCTCAAATGCACCCTTCAGGTGACAGGCCTGGCTTCCTTCACCTCTCTCAAGCGTGGAAACTCATAGTTTAACCACTCAGGCACTTGATGAGTGGGTTACTCTGTTTCCCACCATCTAAAACATAACAGGCCCACCTGCATTTGGCTCCTGCAAGAAAACTTTTCAAGAATCTGTGTCTAGGAGCTGATTAAAATGACTCAAAGCAGTTTTAAATCAAAACAAGTATATTGTTTATTCATCCAAAAGTACAGTGCAAACAAAGAAAAAGGTTAAGACAAATGTATGTAGGTATTTGGTCTAACCTAAACTTTATCCTTTTGTTGCAAGTTTTGGTAAGCTCAACTTAACCCAGCTGCCTCCATATCTGGGGTAAGAGAGTGAACTGGAAGAGGGCAGTAGGCTCTCTCTCACAGTAACTTGCACCCCAACATCTCTCACCAAGAAGTTGCTACTTGTTCACCCCTCCTTTGCTCCAAGTAAGAGTTTTAAAAACAGTTTAGCATCCCTTTGATCCTCGGCACTAGCCTTGAGAAAATAAACCTATTAACCAGGCAGGTGGTAGGCATTTCCCAACTGATGATGCCCCCTTGTTCTCTTCAGGGCCTTTGATATTCTCTGGAGGTGTCTTACCTCTGTCATTGTTTTGTTTCCTACTTGTTCTCCCATTTAACTCTGTATGTCAGCACTCAATGTCAAGCAGGTAAACTGAGGTACATATAATATTCATACAAAATACAAATCTCTCCCTCATTCTCCATGTGTTGTCTGGAAGTAAGTATTATTGCTGGTAAACTTCACAAATGATAAAAATTGGTGGAGTACTAAATAATGACAGTCAAGTTCTAGCAGTCTGACATGCTTGCTAAACTTAGTTCATCTGAACTACATGCAAGAGCCAAATGCAAGGTCATAAGTCTAGGAACAAGGAAGACAGCTCATATTTACAAGATGGGAGACCATATTCTGAAAAGCAGTGACTCTGAAAAGGATTAAGGAGTCATGGTATGAATAACCAACTGAACATGAGCTTCCAGTGTGATCTTGTCACTAAGAATGTGTAAGCAGGGGACTGTCAAGTACAAGCAGGGAAGTGTTGTTGTGAACTAAATCAATTTACTTACCAATTCTGTGCTACACAGTTCCTCACTCTGAGTATTTGCACAGATCATGAATTCTTATCCTTGCAAAAGACTAAAGCTGGATTTTTTAAAAGGAATCTTTCCAAATACTAAAAGTGGAAATAATAGGATTCACTTTCTTTCTCTTCTTAGGAATCCAGTACCAGTCTTTACCATAAGACAGTTACACACACAAACAGTTAATTTCAAATTCCTTTTTAGAAATAACACTACAAAGATAAACCATTACAGCACAGCAGTTACACTGTACCCTAACTAGGCTAATATCAGCAAATAGAGATATTTTCCTTTAAAATGAAGACTATAACAGGGCCTAAATTCAGAGATATAATACCTTACATACAAAATAAATACAAGAATTGGGATTTCTGACAATTGGAGATCTTCAGCTTTCAAGTATGATCACCCTGCGTATTATATTGACAATTAAATAAAATAGTTGTACTACATCACAAATTGTTACAGCATCCACACTATTGAGCACATACACAACTTCAAATGAGAAAGAAGAAAACTTGACAATTACTGTAACTGTTAGGCTCACACAGTGTCTCTGGTTCAGTGATGCAGTACACCTCCTGAAGCCATTTGGCCTCCAGACTGTGATTCCTCCTTTACAGTGTTCCCCCCCACCCCCCGTCTCAATCTCACTGACTTTTGTAAAATTACAGGGAACTGTACTGAGATCCAGCTCACAGATTCAGTCTGGGTTACAGATTCCCTGGCATCCCTGTACAGAGATCTGGCTCACAGATTCCCTGGCATCTCTATCTTCCCCCTGCTGGGCTGGGCTTGAGCTGACTGGTGCTTTGCCAGTCAGGGTGCAGAGCCATATCTGTGTCTGTCTCTATGTGTGTGACGTTACCCAGGATACAAATTGGACTGTTGAACAATGGTGTCTCCTTAGTTCTCTAGCCTGGGATGCCTCTTACACTGATTTGCTGATGAACTACCACCTCTCCAGGTTTTGTTCACACAGAGCCTTCAACTCATATATTCACTCCCAGCTGAATACATGAATGCTCTCCCAGCCCTCCATGAATTACATACAGGGCAACACCCACATATTCTTAGCCCCGCCTTGTTCCCCAGAAATATGCATCTTGCACTGCTCAATATTCTCCTGAATAGTGTAAGCCCATAGTAAGTCCGTCATTCCAATGCTGGGTAATGATTATGCACCAGCCTTGTCATCTCAAATATAGATTCCCAAACACTTGAATCTAAACACGCTGCTTTAGATAAAACAAATTTATTAACTACAGATAGATTTTAAGTAATTACAAGTGATAAGGCATAAGCCTGTTGCCTGATTTTAGGAGGTTAATATTATTTTAGATATGGGTTACAGGCTCGCCAATTAATATGATCAGAAGATAAGGTTCTTGTGCCAGAATCAGGCTACAGAGTTTGCAAGGACCCTCAGGATGTATGGCAAGGACACTCACTCTGAGACAAATGTAGCCTTAAAGACCTTTATTGAGATAAATGGAATAGTAATCAAATGGTAAAATAATCAGGAGTTACAAAGGCAATAATAAAAAAAGGAGTACTTGTGGCACCTTAGAGACTAACCAATTTATTTGAGCATGAGCTTTCGTGAGCTACAGCTCACTTCATCAGATGCATACCGTGGAAACTGCAGCAGACTTTATATATACACAGAGAATATGAAACAATACCTCCTCCCACCCCACTGTCCTGCTGGTAATAGCTTATCTAAAGTAATCTTCAGGTTAGGCCATTTCCAGCACAAATCCAGGTTTTCTCACCCTCCACCCCCCCACACAAATTCACTCTCCTGCTGGTGATAGCCCATCCAAAGTGACAACTCTTTACACAATGTGCATGATAATGAAGTTAGGCCATTTCCTGCACAAATCCAGGTTCTCTCACTCCCTCACCCCCCTCCAAAAACCCACCCCCATACACACACAAACTCACTCTCCTGCTGGTAATAGCTCATCCAAACTGACCACTTTCCAAGTTTAAATCCAAGTTAAACCAGAACATCGGGGGGGGGGGGTAGGAAAAAACAAGAGGAAATAGGCTACCTTGCATAATGACTTAGCCACTCCCAGTCTCTATTTAAGCCTAAATTAATAGTATCCAATTTGCAAATGAATTCCAATTCAGCAGTTTCTCGCTGGAGTCTGGATTTGAAGTTTTTTTGTTTTAAGATAGCGACCTTCATGTCTGTGATTGCGTGACCAGAGAGATTGAAGTGTTCTCCGACTGGTTTATGAATGTTATAATTCTTGACATCTGATTTGTGTCCATTTATTCTTTTACGTAGAGACTGTCCAGTTTGACCAATGTACATGGCAGAGGGGCATTGCTGGCACATGATGGCATAAATCACATTGGTGGATGTGCAGGTGAACGAGCCTCTGATAGTGTGGCTGATGTTATTAGGCCCTGTGATGGTGTCCCCTGAATAGATATGTGGGCACAATTGGCAACGGGCTTTGTTGCAAGGATAAGTTCCTGGGTTAGTGGTTCTGTTGTGTGGCATGTGGTTGTTGGTGAGTATTTGCTTCAGGTTGCGGGGCTGTCTGTAGGCAAGGACTGGCCTGTCTCCCAAGATTTGTGAGAGTGTTGGGTCATCCTTTAGGATAGGTTGTAGATCCTTAATAATGCGTTGGAGGGGTTTTAGTTGGGGGCTGAAGGTGACGGCTAGTGGAGTTCTGTTATTTTCTTTGTTAGGCCTGTCCTGTAGTAGGTAACTTCTGGGAACTCTTCTGGCTCTATCAATCTGTTTCTTTACTTCCGCAGGTGGGTACTGTAGTTGTAAGAAAGCTTGACAGAGATCTTGTAGGTGTTTGTCTCTGTCTGAGGGGTTGGAGCAAATGCGGTTGTATCGCAGAGCTTGGCTGTAGACGATGGATCGCGTGGTGTGGTCAGGGTGAAAGCTGGAGGCATGCAGGTAGGAATAGCGGTCAGTAGGTTTCCGGTATAGGGTGGTGTTTATGTGACCATTGTTTATTAGCACTGTAGTGTCCAGGAAGTGGATCTCTTGTGTGGACTGGACCAGGCTGAGGTTGGTGGTGGGATGGAAATTGTTGAAATCATGGTGGAATTCCTCAAGGGCTTCTTTTCCATGGGTCCAGATGATGAAGATGTCATCAATATAGCGCAAGTAGAGTAGGGGCTTTAGGGGACGAGAGCTGAGGAAGCGTTGTTCTAAATCAGCCATAAAAATGTTGGCATACTGTGGGGCCATGCGGGTACCCATAGCAGTGCTGCTGATCTGAAGGTATACATTGTCCCCAAATGTGAAATAGTTATGGGTAAGGACAAAGTCACAAAGTTCAGCCACCAGGTTTGCCGTGACATTATCGGGGATAGTGTTCCTGACGGCTTGTAGTCCATCTTTGTGTGGAATGTTGGTGTAGAGGGCTTCTACATCCATAGTGGCCAGGATGGTGTTATCAGGAAGATCACCGATGGATTGAAGTTTCCTCAGGAAGTCAGTGGTGTCTCGAAGGTAGCTGGGAGTGCTGGTAGCGTAGGGCCTGAGGAGGGAGTCTACATAGCCAGACAATCCTGCTGTCAGGGTGCCAATGCCTGAAATGATGGGGCGCCCAGGAGTTCCAGGTTTATGGATCTTGGGTAGTAGACAGAACTGTATCATGTTCGTGGGGGTGGAGGGGCAGAAGGAGAGGCCCCGGGATAGAACAGCTGCTTCTGCCCCTCTGCCATGTACATTGGTCAAACTGGACAGTCTCTACGTAAAAGAATAAATGGACACAAATCAGATGTCAAGAATTATAACATTCATAAACCAGTCGGAGAACACTTCAATCTCTCTGGTCACGCAATCACAGACATGAAGGTCGCTATCTTAAAACAAAAAAACTTCAAATCCAGACTCCAGCGAGAAACTGCTGAATTGGAATTCATTTGCAAATTGGATACTATTAATTTAGGCTTAAATAGAGACTGGGAGTGGCTAAGTCATTATGCAAGGTAGCCTATTTCCTCTTGTTTTTTCCTACCCCCCCCCCCCCCCCGATGTTCTGGTTTAACTTGGATTTAAACTTGGAGAGTGGTCAGTTTGGATGAGCTATTACCAGCAGGAGAGTGAGTTTGTGTGTGTATGGGGGTGGGTTTTTGGAGGGGGGTGAGGGAGTGAGAGAACCTGGATTTGTGCAGGAAATGGCCTAACTTCATTATCATGCACATTGTGTAAAGAGTTGTCACTTTGGATGGGCTATCACCAGCAGGAGAGTGAATTTGTGTGGGGGGGTGGAGGGTGAGAAAACCTGGATTTGTGCTGGAAATGGCCTAACCTGAAGATTACTTTAGATAAGCTATTACCAGCAGGACAGTGGGGTGGGAGGAGGTATTGTTTCATATTCTCTGTGTATATATAAAGTCTGCTGCAGTTTCCACGGTATGCATCTGATGAAGTGAGCTGTAGCTCACGAAAGCTCATGCTCAAATAAATTGGTTAGTCTCTAAGGTGCCACAAGTACTCCTTTTTTTTTTGCGAATACAGACTAACACGGCTGTTACTCTGAAACCTGTCAAAGGCAATAATATTGTTCTAGAGATACATGATGTTATGTACAACAAAGCTTTTGATTAATATACTCACATCCTTTCTTGATAACCTGGTGGTAAGAGACAAAGGACCAGTCTTGCCTCTAGCATGCCAAGAGATTCAGGTCCAGGTTCCTCAATTCTTGAGTGGGAGGTGCAGAGCTTGGAAGCTAAAGAGCTATAGAAGACTTAAAAAAAAGCTAACTTAGAGTATTTGTGGCACCTTAGAGACTAACAAATTTATTTAAGCAGAAGCTTTCATGGGCTACAGCCCACTTCATCAGATGCATAGTATGGAACATATATTAAGAAGATATATATATATTCATACAAAGAACATGAAAAGGTGGAAGTTGCCATACCAACTCTAAGAAGCTAATTAATTAAGATGAAAAGGAGAAAAAAAACATTTGTAGTGATAATCAAGATGGCCCATTTCAGACAGCTGATAAGAAGGTGTGAGGATACTTAATATGGGGAAATAGATTCAATTTGTGTAATGACCCAGCCACTCCCAGTCTCTGTTCAAGCCCAAGTTAATGGTATCTAGTTTGCAAATTAATTCCAGTTCAGTAGTTTCTCATTGGAGTCTGTTTTTGAAGCTTTTCTGTTGCAAAATTGCCGCCTTTAAGTCAGTTACTGAGTGACCAGAGAGGTTGCAGTGTTCTCCTACTGTTTTTTGTATGTTATGATTCCTGATGTCAGATTTGTGTCCATTTATTCTTTTGCGTAGAGATTGTCCAGTTTGGCCAATGTACATGGCAGAGGGGCATTGCTGGCACATGATGGCATATATCACATTGGTAGATGTGCAGGTGAACGAGCCTCTGATCATGTGGCTGATGTGATTAGGTCCTATGATGGTGTCACTTGAATAGATATGTGGACAGAGTTGACATCGGGCTTTGTTGCAAGGATAGGTTCCTGGGTTAGTGTTTTTGTTGTGTGGTGGCTGGTGAGTATTTGCTTCAGGTTGGGGGGCTGTCTGTAAGCAAGGACTGGTCTGCTCCTAAGATCTGTGAGAGTGAGGGATCTTCTTTCAGAATAGGTTGTAGATCTTTGATGATGCGCTGGAGAGGTTTTAGTTGGGGGCTGAAGGTGACGGCTAGTGGCGTTCTGTTATTTTCTTTGTTGGACCTGTCCTGTAGAGGTGACTTCTGGGTACCCTTTTGGCTCTGTCAATCTGTTTTTTCACTTCAGCAGGTGGGTATTCTAGTTTTAAGAATGCTTGTTAGAGATCTCATAGGTGTTTGTCTCTGCCTGAGGGATTGGAGCAAATGCTGTTGTATCTTAGAGCTTGGCTGTAGACAATGGATCGCGTGGTGTGTCCTGGATGGAAGCTGGAGGCATGTAGGTAAGCATAGCGGTCAATAGGTTTCTGGTATAGGGTGGTGTTTATGTGACCATCGCTTATTAGCACAGTAGTGTCCAGGAAATGGACCGCTTGTGTGGATTGGTCCAGGCTGAGGTTGATGGTGGGATGGAAATTGTTGAAATCATTGTGAAATTCCTCAAGGGCTTTTTTTCAATGGGTTCAGATGATGAAGATGTCATCAATGTAGCACAAGTAGAGTAGGGGTATTAGGGGACGAGAGCTGAGGAAGCGTTGTTCTAAGTCAGCCATAAAAATGTTTGCATACTGTGGGGCTATGCGGGTACCCATAGCAGTGCTGCTGACTTGAAGATATATATTGTCCCGAAATGTGAAACAGTTGTGGGTGAGGACAAAGTCACAGAGTTCAGCCACCAGGTTTGCTGTGACATTATTGGGGATACTGTTCCTGATAGCTTGTAGTCCATTTTTGTGTGGAATGTTGGTGTAGAGGGCTTCTATATCCATAGTGGCCAGGATGGTGTTTTCTGGAAGATCACCGATGGATTGTAGTTTCCTCAGGAAGTCAGTGGTGTCTTGAAGACAGCTGGGAGTGCTGGTAGCATAGGGCCTGAGGAGAGAGTCCTCATAGCCAGACAATCCTGCTGTTAGGATGCCAATGCCTGAGATGATGGGGCGTCCAGGATTTCCAGGTTTATGGATCTTGGGTAGCAGATAGAAACCCCTGGTCAGAGTTCTAGGCATGTGTCTGTACAGATCTGTTCCTGTGCTTTTTCAGGGGGTTTCTTGAGCAGATGGTGTAGTTTCTTTTGGTAATCCTCAGTGGGATCAGAGGATAATGGCCTGTAGAATGTGGGGTTAGAGAGCTGCCTAGCAGCCTCTTGTTCATAGTCCAACTTATTCATGATGACGACAGTACCTCCTTTTTCAGCCTTTTTGATTATGATGTCAGAGTTGTTCCTGAGGTTGTTGATGACCTAGAATCCTACTTTCGACGTCTCCGACTCAAAGAATATTTCCAACAAGCCTCTGAACAACACACTAACCCACAGAATCCTTCCTACCAGCACTACAAAAAGAAGGATTCTGCGTGGACTCCTCCTGAAGGTTGAAACAACAAACTGGACTTCTACATAGATTGCTTCCGTCGACGTGCACGGGCTGAAATTGTGGAAAAGTAGCATCACTTGCCCCATAATCTCAGCCATGCTGAACACAATGCCATCAAGGTGCCACAAGTACTCCTGTTCTTTTTGCGGATACAGACTAACACAGCAGCTACTCTGAAACCTAACTTAGAGTTTTACTTAACTAACTGATTTAAAACATACAACTGAAAATGAACAGACTTGGCATGGTGAGTCACCCATCTTATAGAGCTGGAACACTCCTATGTCCAAACTTGGTTTCCTCACCCATTGAAATGTTGAGGTACACTTACTCCACAGGTTGGTATGCTTGTACATATGGGTGACATATACATACATATTAATGACATTAGATTATTCTTACATTTGTAATTTCTGTCCTAACTGGTTATTTGAGTTCTTGCCAAGTTGTGGTGTGCCTGTTAAGTTTAAAGAGAGTGTGAATTTAGGTAGCCCCCATACCACCCTGTTTCAACACATTCTTTATCTATGTTAAATGTTGCAACCATATATGGTCCTTATGCTTTAGCTCATCACTACCTATTTAGGTGAAATGTCCTAAACACACACACTAACTTTGCCTTAGCTCAACATCCAGGATGTGGCCTGTAGGTCCCTTGTGTTACAGCCAAAAATAATTTAATATAAACCTATTATAATAAAACAAATAATCAAACCCATAAGAAAATAAGAAACCCACAAGAAAAAATACAGAGGCAAGCAACCAAACTAGCCCTATAGGCTACAAATCAGAATTGGTTACAAAAGAAATAAAGATAAAACCACAAGCTAATACCTAAATGAGCTTAAAAGCAAAATGTCTCTCACCATAAGCTGTAACAGTTCACAGGCTGGATTTTCTTTCAGCCAGGGACCCCTTCCCCAGTTCAGTGTTCTTCAGATATGTGTTGACGCCGTGGGCAGAGAGATGGGAGGAAGAAAGAGGTGACGTGGAGGTCAGTCACTTATTTTTATATCCTCCTCTCTTTTAGGCACACACACACACACACACGAATGACGGGGTGTAGACAAACAGTCCTGTATGTATGTGAGATTCAAACCATCTCTGGGATGAAATGTAAATTTCTTATTTATACCTTCCCCCCTGCTGGTAAATGGCCAGCTAAGCAGGTAATGGTTCTTTAGCACCTTGCTGGCATGTTTCAGAGTAACAGCCATGTTAGTCTGTATTCGCAAAAAGAAAAGGAGTACTTGTGGCACCTTAGAGACTAACAAATTTATTTGAGCATAAGCTTTTGTGAGCTACAGCATCCGATGAAGTGAGCTGTAGCTCACGAAAGCTTATGCTCAAATAAATTGGTTAGTCTCTAAGGTGCCACAAGTACTCCTTTTCTTTTTGCTGGCATGTGTGTCTTTGTCTCCGAGTAAATGGTTTGTGGAAGTTACCCAAAACTACAATATTTCAGTAACAATCATATAGCAAAATCTCAATTTTACATGCAGTGTTGTCACACACATTTCAACAGGCTAATATTCAACAGATTATGAGTTTTCAAATAATCTCCTAAAATCAGGCAATAGGCATCAATATTATTGTTTATATAATATAGGTTATAGGCTCACCAATTGATCTGACCAGAAGATAATAGTGTCCTGGCCCCAGAATCAGGCTACACAGAGTCTTCTTGCAAAGACCCTCGGGATGTATGACAAGGACACTCATGCTATAATAAAATACAGCCTTAATGACTTTTATTAACATAAATGGAAAAGTAATCAAAGTTCCAAACCCAGAATTAAAAGGAAATAGTATTGATCTAGAGGTACAGGTAGTATCTTTATAAGAACTTCCTAGATTAACATGCTCAGACTCTTCCTTGAGAACCTGGTGGTAAGAGACAAAGGACCAGCCTCTGGCTTGTCAAAAGAGTCTGATGGCCCAGATTCCTCAAGGCTTAAGTGGAAGATGAAAAACTTAGGAGAAACTAGAGAGCTAGAAAGCGATAGACGAAGCCAAGGAAGACCTAAGAAAAGCCAACCTAAAACTAACACTATATATGGTGGTTTGCCCCGTTATAGAGTCTGTGCCCAACCTTCCATGTTCAAACTTTATTTCCTCACCCACATAATATCAGGGTGTGTTTACTCTATAGGCTGGCATATTCATACATATTAGCAACAATTAGCTCATTCTCATAGCTAGGTATGGTGTAGCAGACTCGCTCTCCTCTAGCACTTTCAGCCAAATCACTCCAGGACTTCAGTGGTCTCCCTTCTTCTGCCTCAGCCAACCAGACAGGTATTGATATATGTTCACCCCTCCTGGGATCACAAAAGTACCACTAAAAGTCTCAAATCATCCTAACACAAGAGCTCCTTCTGCCCCCTCTTGGCCTATTCTTCAGCCCATCCTTGATGCTGATCTTCAACTCCATCCTGAGCTCCATAATCCTGATGGTGGGCTTGTCCCTGCTTCCATGGGGCTGGTAGGGGAACTCAGTCCCACCCTTTATTCTGGGTTTCAGCGCAGAGACCTTGCATTAAGCAGCCAAGTCCACTCCTTTTCAAATGCATTGGTGTTTCCCTCTGCCACTTCCTGTCTCTGAGCCACTTGAGTTGCTTCCCTACAGCCTGTGCTTAACCCAGCTTCTCCTCTGGTTTCCGGGCATCTGGCTTCTCACTAGATCCTCCCCGTTGTTAACCGGTCAATTTAGGGCACCCCGCCTAAACCCCACCAAGGGCTCAAGACTTGATCCAGTCAATTTAGACATCCCCACCCTTTCCCTTCTGAAGACTCAAGGTGTAAGGCACCTATTCTTACCCATGGTACTCAGGAAGAAACCTAGTCAATTTAAGTACCCACCCTTTCCCTCGTGGCTCAGGGTTCTACAGAACGGCAGAACCTTTTCCCAGTGAAAGAGCCTTACACAGTTGTGCTCTAAACATCTATTTATTAACAACATACACAGAATACGTATACCAAGCAAGTCTCTTATGCTCACCACTCCCAATATACAGACAAATTTCACACAATGACCAGTCAGGATTCATTCATCTGGGGGTTCCTCTGCACATCACTGTCTTGCAGAGGGGTAAGAGTTCCAGCAGCTTGATGTTGAACTGCAGTCCGGAAATGGTTCCCCAAAAGCATTGTTTTTAATTTACATTATAGAGGTAAAACTAGCTACCTCCTTCAAATTTACTAAATCTATCACGTTATCCCATTTTATCTTTCATGCCCAAACTGTAACTTAGTTGTGACCTTCTCTGTTTATGCAAATGGTCAGCATAAAAAACACTGGTCAGAGCTTATCTTACCATTTGTTAAGTCTCTTTTTGTATCCCCCCTATTTTCCCAGTGCCTGTGTGTCTCTACTTTACAACCTTGGTGGTTATAACTCTTGTTAGGAACATTCCTGAGGTGGGGTGGTGCTTTATCAGCAGCAGAACATTCTTCCCCACCCCCTCCAATTTTAGTGGTGAACTCCCTAAATTTCATTCAAGGCTGGTTTAATATGGGGGGCGGAGGGGTTTATCAGGTCTCAGGCCTACATGGCATCTTCTTTCCTTGTTGGAATGCCAGTCCCTCAGGACTGCCTCTGTGCCTTTCCCCCTTTCCAGGGATTAATTCCATACCTGTGGCATTCTTCAGTCTGACTTCCCAGAGCAGATGTGGGCAAACTATGGCCTGTGGGCCACATCTGGCCTGCAGAACCATCCTGCCAGGCCCTTGAGCTCCTGGCCGGGGAGGCTAGCCCCCGGCCCCTCCCCTACTGTTCTGCCTCTCCCGCAGCCTCAGCTCGCCATGCCGCCAGCACGGGAGGGGGCTGCACCGCAGGGCCAAGGGAGAGCAGGGAGGGAGGCTCACCTACAGCCACAGGGAAGGAGGTGGGTGGTGCAGGTGGCGAGAGTGAGGCGTACACGGGCGGAGGACTCAGGAGGAGCACCGGGCAGCCGCACAGCCAGCCGGAGAGAAGCGGCGCTTCGAAGGGGAAACCGCCACTTCTCTCCAGCTGTGTGACTGCCCCTGCTCCTTCTGAGTCCTCCGTCCATGTTCGCAGGGCTGCACTCTGAAAGGGGCTTTAGAGGGGGGCCTGTCAGGGGGTGGGGAGTGTGGATAGGGGTCGGGGCAGTAAGGGAGCGGGGGGAGTTGGATAGGGGGTGGGGTCCCAGAGGGGCGGTTAGGGACAGGGGGTCCCAGGAGGGGGTGGTCGGGGACAAGGAGTGGGGGGGGGGTTGGATGGGTCGGAGGTTCTGAGTGGGGCAGTCAGGGGGCGGGAAGTGGGACAGGGCGGGTAGGGTTAGGGTTTGGGAAGGCACAGCCTTCCCTACCTGGCCCTCCATCCAGTTTTGGAACCCCGATGTGGCCCTCAGGCAAAAAAGTTTGCCCACCCCTGTCCTAGAGAGAGGGGAAGTCCTTGTCTCCTAGGTTTCTCTGTTTTGGATCCCTGTCCTTGATGCCTGCCTTCTACAGCTTTCACCTCCTTCTTTTATGAAGACCCTGTTCCTCCCCAGCTGGATCTAATAATAAATCAAGCCTGACACACCATGTGCGGCAGGGTAAGGCAAACTGAGCTATCAGGGCATGTGTATACTGCAAAAAAAAACCCATGGTCTTAGAGCCTGGGTCAGCTGACTCAGATTCGCGGGGCTAAAAATAGCAGTGTAGACATCCAGGCTTAGGTTGAAGCCTAGGCTTTGAGACCCACCAACCTCATGCCATCTCAAGTCTGGGCTCCAGCTCAAGCCCAAAACATCAACACTTCAATTTTATAACTTTGCAGCCCAAACCCCATAAGCCCAAATTAGATGACCCAGGTCAGTCACAGCTAGGCTCTTTTACTACAGCATTGATGTACCCTCAGACTCACGTTTAACCCTTTGTTCACCTGTGTGGAGTAAATATGCTAACACAGTGATACATATATTTTAGCTATGTATTCAGTGTCTGTACATCTGTACGTTTTCTGTGTATGTATTTTGTGCGACGCTACTCTGTGTGCATGTGGATGTTTCCTATAAAGTAATTGAAAACCACCAGTATTAATATGTTTTGAATGTGTGTGTGTATTGTACATATGTTTTTCTGTATATGGTTCGCATGGCTGTGTGTATAAAGGGTATCATTATTTTTAGTTTTGCTTTCTCTGAAATAAAACCAGCATGACAGGAGATGGGGACATTCATCAGAGTTACATTGTTCTAGTGGATATATGTTTAACTTTGTGTTTCTAAGTGTGTACCCTATCATTGGTGTTCATGTTTCTTAAAATAATGAAACATTATGTTGAGGGTTGCAAGATGTGGAAGCATTTTGGATTTATCTGTATTAACACTTCCATAAATACTGCTGGACACTTATTTATCTTATTATAGTTTTGAATAAAGAGAAGGGTGTCTGCAATCACAGCATAGCTTGTTTGCAGGTCATAGGTCTAAAGCTTAATCTCTGATTTTTGGAGGCAAAAGGTCTTGTACGTGAGTCTTGTAATTGTGTCTTCTGACAACCCTGATTAGATATCAGATATCTATATCGATATCTATATCTAATATAGATTAGATATCAGATATCAGCTTTTTCTGAAGGTAAATTTTTGTGAGAAATTTGACATGCTTCTATTTACAGGTCTTCTCTGCTCTGCTTAATTTGTTAGCTAGCAGCCATCTTGAGAGCAAGATGTATTTTCAATTTGTGTGCAGGCATGTATGCTCACAGAAGGGTGCCTTAATTCTTATTTTTGTTAAATGTTTCAATAAAAGCAACTATTTATTTGTAAAATACCAATAAGATATGTTGAATCTTAAAGAGAAGACAATTTCTATTTATTTCACTTCTATTTACTAAATGGTAGCTTTTCATAACATGCTGTGGCTGTTTGTTTTGTATGCAAGTGTTACTATTTTCATAAAATTACACTCCACTATTTATAAGCACACTGTAAAACTTTTAAAAATAACCATAAAGCTTAAACATTTCTGTCCTTCATACATTAATACCCTGATCCTAACAAACCTGATAGAACATCATTACTGAATAAACCCACAGTGCCCTATTTTAAAGTTAAGAACTAGTTGCTGATGCTGAGCTTAATCCCTGGTGCCGAGATTTCTATGTGGGTCTCAAAAACATACAAGTTAATATAGACATTTTCTGTGACCTGCAGGTCTGACATTAAAAGGAGCATTGTATGTTTACAGCTAGATGTGCAGATGTTTGTACACAAACTGACTCACTGGAGGCATAATCTGTGGAAACAATTGTCAAAAATGTATAATTTTTCAATAGAATAGTTTAAACACCGATTGCATTTGGCCTTTTCCAAAATAAAAGTTCATGTTTTATATTCAGGTTTTTAAGCCATACCCATCACTGTGATATCAAAAACACAAAAAGCAAAGGAAAAATACCATGGAAAGCAGAAGAAATTTGTGTATGTTTTGAATAATTGTTCCTCTCTTTCTGTCCTTATGTTCTCACTCAGTACAAAAGTCCACCCTGCTTCACATCAAATATATAAAATACCTGGAGAACAGTTTTCTTGTCACAGGGTCCAATCACTCCTCTTCCTGGCCATTCTGGGGATTAGCTCCTTCCAGGTCCAGGGCCCCCTTCTGCTGCTAGCTGCATTCTCTACTGCCATTCTCTCTGTCTCTCTGCGACTCCAGTTGTTCTTTCATCATAACTTGGCCCTCCCACCAGGTCACTATATGAGTTTACCTTTTTCAGGGTACCAAAGTCTTTTGGGGGACTGTCCCAGGCAGTCTTCTCTCCTCTGCCTTGTCTGTGCCATTTCCCCAGTGACTGGTAGGGGAACCTGGGCCCATTCTCTATTCTGGGTTCCTGCTCAGGGACCCTCTAGACAGCAGCCAAGGTCTGTTCCATCCTGGACCAGACTGCCTTTCCCTGAGCCTTTTCCTTACCTTCTGGCTCTCCCCCAATCTCTGGGTTTGCCATCTGAAAACTCCCTCCTCCTAGGAAGTCACTGTAGGTTACTTGCCTTTATAGCTGCTGTAGCAAACAGGCAAGGTACTAACAAACTTCAACAGGACTTTATTTTTAAAGTGGAAACCTCTTTACCAAGCTGCTGCTGCAGCCTCGGTAGCTCTCACTCTGCCTCCTAAACTCTCCCCCCCCTTCCTGTTTCCTGTCCTTTCAGACTCCCAACACCCAGTGCTCCCAGTTCTAATAATTACAAGCAGCATCTAAACACCACAATAGCCACAAACTAACCTCCCATTTACCAGGGTGCAACTGCAGTCTACAGCCCTCTCCACTATCAGCTTCCTGCCATTATAAGCCAAATCCAGCACAGCTCATCCCACCTCAGTTGGGCTCCCTCATTCACTCAGGGGGGTGGAGGGGACAAGAGCCCACCGGCTCGCAGTGTGCGGAGGCAGGACTAGGAGCCGGGCTGGAAAACCAGGTGGGACAGCGAACAGGGGGCCTCCGTTCTAGAGTAGGGAGGTGCACACTCCTGCCGCACTAGGTTGCACCCCACATGTAGTGAGAGGGAGCCCTAGCCCCTTGCCATGGTGCGCCCTGGGCAGGTGCCCAGATCACCGTGCCCTAAGGCTGGTCCTGCTTGCATCTTCAGTTACCCTCAGTAGTATGATTTCAACTTCAATCACCTCCGCCTTTGGAAATCAGTGCCACTATTCAGAATAGTGTCCCTGGGGGGTTGTACTGATCCCCTTCTGAAACCACCCAGACCCTTTGTCCCCTCTTGCAGCACCCCCACCCCCAGGCCGAACTCACCATGTTTAGTGCTATTGCTGTGCTGCGTGTTTGCCAAGGGAAAGTGAGAAAGAGGTGTGTGTAATTTTAATGATTCAAGACTCTGAATGCACACACAATACTGATTCTGTGTGTTGTTTCTTTTGCTTCTGCAGATGCGCCCTTGAGGGCCAGCTCTTTGGTCAGATAAGGAGGCGAGTAAGGAGAACAAGTTTCACAAAGTGCTGCTATTGTCAGATCAGGCCAATAGTGAGCATAGAGCGTAGAGAGAGACAATAAATGAAAAACTAGAAATGGATAGCCAGGAGAGGAGTCGGGGCAGACGTGGATGGAAAGCTCATGGAGGACCAATCAGAGATGCTCAGGTCCCTGATTGTGCTGCAAGCGGAACACACGCATGCTCGACTCTCCCTCCAGCTCATACAGAACTGCCTTCCTTGCCCTCCCTAAACTCCCCCACACACATTCCTTTCACATTCCTGGCCCCTTGCAGTACCCCCTTGCACTCCACCCCCAGGGACATTTTCCATAACAACAGCTGGACTTACACACAGTTGTGAAATCTTCACTTCAGAGAGTGCTGCTCGCTGTCATGTCCCTTGTAAGAAATGTTAATCTAGTATTGCTGTTTAATACAAATTTAGTCTTACAAAAACAGTGATTCTTTATTTGTGACCTACACAGGATGGTTACAGCAGAAATTCACACACAGCGGCAGTCAGCACATTTGCAGGCTACAGTTAATGCTCAGGCAGGGATCATTACAGAGGTCATTTAAGGTGGCAAGTAAACAATGCCTGACTCATTACCAGAAAGACACGTTACTGGGACTCATTGTCAAAATTCAGCTTCAAAGCCTCCCTGATTCGAATGCCCCCTGTTGAGCCTCTCAAATAGCCCTGGTGTCTGGTTGCTCAAAAAATGGTGATCCACCTCAATGCTCCATTGCTGGGGAAATTTTTCCCGCTTGGCTTCACAAATGTTATGCAGAGCATAGCAGATTGCTATGACCAAGGGGATATTTTCCTCACTGAATCTAACCTGACAAAAAGGCAGTGCCAGTGACCCTTTAATCTGCCAAACACCTGCTGAATCTCTTGTTGAAAAGCTCCTTGCTGCTGTCAAGGTTTCTGGTTTATGGCTTCATGAGCCACAGGCGTAAAGGGTTGATCTTGGGAGACCCAGCCTCTCTGGGCATTTCCACATGCCCTTTTGGAATCTTCTGGTCTGGAAAGAAAGTCCCTGCATGCAGCTTTCTATACAGGCTACTGTTCCTGAAGATGTGTGCGCCATGCACCTTCCCTGACCACTCCGCACTGATGTCAGTGAAATGACACCAGTGATCCACCAGCACCTGCAATCCATAGAGAAGTAGCCCTTTCTGTTGATGTACTTCATTGAACGATGATCTGGGGCCAAAACTGGGATATGGTGCCATCTATCGCCCTGCCGTAGTTAGGGAATTCTATTGGTACAAAGCCATCCACTATTTCCTGGAGTTGCCAGCTTCCACACAGTGATTGCCGCAGGCTTTTCCACCATGAGGGCACATCTCATTCAGGTGTTGTCGTGTGGCAGGGCAGGGGCGAGCTCTGTACGGAGTTCAAGAAAGGTGGCTTTGCCCATACGAAAGTTCTTCAGCCACTGCTTGGTATCCCATACCTGCTTCACAATCCGATCTCACCACTCAGTACTTGTTTCCCAATCCCAGTAGTGACGGTCCACTGTGTGTAACTGCTCCATGAATGCCAACATCAATCTTGAATTGTTTCTTTCCATGGCACACAGCAGGGCAGGTACAATGGATTCCTGTTCAGATTCGCAGCTCATGAAATGCTGTAGGATCAGTCACGCTGTGTTCATAACACTTATCACAAGACTGTGAGCAGTGCAGGATCCATGCTTTCAGGCATAGATGACAGGTGCAAAGTTTACAGGGGCAGTTGAACAATGGCATGAAATGTAGTTGGAAGCCCTTGAAATTATGGGATGGAGAAAACTGTATCCTGGGGCCGAGAACCTGCCCTCATGAGGCACTGTGATCCATTCCCAGAACTCCGAGCGGGAGAAGGTGGCAGTTTGCACAGTGGGACAGCTACCCACATACCACTGCTCTCTCTGTTGGTACTAGATCACCAACTATGGACACCTCCACTGATATGAGTGACAAGAGCATAATGGGAACCCCCATGAACTCTGCCCCATGTGCCCCTCCTGTGGCATAACGAGGAATGAGATTCATATGATGTACATGGGTACTGACTTATAATGTTTTGATGAAACTACATTGGTATTATTGTTGGGAATGTTTGTGGAATGAATGTATGAAGCTTGAAATCAGTAAGTAGTAATCTCAGAGAGGGATGTAAGAACTCCCCTCTGCTACTTGAGAAGTACCCCAACTCCATTGTTTTTTGAAGGAGGAAGAGAAGTAATGATTTGTCTATGAACAACATATGAATTCCAGTTTGATTTTATGAACTGTTTCCTTATGTCTTATGACTGTCATTTACTCTATACTGCCTCATACTCCTTGTGTAAGGAGACAGGGGAATGGCATGGACATGTCTGTCCATGAATCTGCTGATCATTAAAGACTGTTAGGACCTGAATAGATCTTACCTGGATCAAACAAAGGAGTAACTGCAGCCTAGATAAAGCCAGTATTTTCCAACCTCTCTGTCAGGGTGGAGGTGGGGGCAGGGATTCGGAGAATAGAAAATCCTCAAAGAGGGGAACAAAGAGGTCAGGTGTTAACACTGACACAGTGTCTACACTGACAATTTGTCTCTCTAACTATCTCACCCTAAATGCTGTGGCTCTCGTTGAGGTGGTTTTATTATGTCGGTGTAGCAGTGGAGAGTTAAGTCGGTGGGAGGAGCATTGAAGTGTGTACACTTCCACAATTAGGTCGATGGAAGCTGCCTTAAGTTGTCTTAATTGTGTAGTGTAGACATGGCCTAAGTCTTAAAAACCACAAAGCCTGAGAGAACTCAGAGGGAATCACAGAGACAAAGGAAGCTTGGGAAGGGGAAAGGAACATACTCTAATAGCAAAGGAGTCCTTTTTAGCTGCAGTACCCACAAAGGAAGAAGAAAACTGTCTACAGAAGAGGGGGAGGGAGATTCCATGTTTTGAAGGAAAAACCATGTGCAAGGAAGGGGAATTCTGGACTCCTTAGAGGGCTGGAAACTGAGGAAGGGAAATGTCTTCATGTGTTTTATTGTTTTGTCTTATCTATGAGGTGGACGAGGCTTTCTTCCGGCAACTCGCAGAAGTTACAGGATCACACGCCCTGGTTCTCATGGGAGACTTCCATCACCCTGATATCACCCTGATATTGCTGGGAGAGCAATACAGCGGTGCACAAACAATCCAGGAAGTTTTTGGAAAATGTAGGGGACAATTTCCTGGTGCAAGTGCTGAAGGAACCAACTAGGGGCAGAGCTCTTCTTGACCTGCTGCTCACAAACCGGGAAGAATTAGTAGGGGAAGCAAAAGTGGATGGGAACCTTGGAGGCAGTGACCATGAGATGGTCGAGTTCAGGATCCTGACACAAGGAAGAAAGGAAAGCAGCAGAATACGGACCCTGGACTTCAGAAAAGCAGACTTTGACTCCCTCAAGGAGCTGATGGACAAGAGCCCCTGGGAGAATAACATGAGGGGGAAAGGAGTCCAGGAGAGCTGGCTGTATTTTAAAGAAACCTTATTGAGGTTACAGGGACAAACCATCCTGATGTGTAGAAAGAATAGTAAATATGGCAGGCGAACAGCTTGGCTTAACAGTGAAATCCTTGCTGATCTTAAATACAAAAAAGAAGCTTACAAGAAGTGGAAGATTGGACAAATGACCAGGGATGAGTATAAAAATATTGCTCGGGCATGCAGGAATGAAATCAGGAAGGCCAAATCACACCTGGAGTTGCAGCTAGCAAGAGATGTTAAGAGTAACAAGAAGGGTTTCTTCAGGTATGTTGGCAACAAGAAGAAAGTCAAGTAAAGTGTGGGCCCCTTACTGAATGAGGGAGGCAACCTAGTGACGGAGGATGTGGAAAAAGCTAATGTACTCAATGCTTTTTTTGCCTCTGTCTTCACGAACAAGGTCAGCTCCCAGACTGCTGCACTGGGCAGCACAGCATGGGGAGGAGGTGACCAGCCCTATGTGGAGAAAGAAGTGTTTCGGGACTATTTAGAAAAGCTGGACGTGCACAAGTCCATGGGGCCAGATGCGTTGCATCCGAGAATGCTAAAGGAGTTGGTGGATGTGATTGCAGAGCCATTGGCCATTATCTTTGAAAACTCATGGCGATCTGGGGAAGTCCTGGACGACTGGAAAAAGGCTAATGTAGTGCCCATCTTTAAAAGAGGGAAGAAGGAGGATCCTGGGAACTACAGGCCAGTCAGCCTCACCTCAGTCCCTGGAAAAATCATGGAGCAGGTCCTCAAGGAATCAATTCTGAAGCACTTAGAGGAGAGGAAAGTGATCAGGAACAGTCAGCATGGATTCACCAAGGGCAAGTCATGCCTGACTAATCTAATTGCCATCTATGATGAGATAACTGGCTCTGTGGATGAAGGGAAAGCAGTGGACGTGTTGTTCCTTGACTTTAGCAAAGCTTTTGACACTGTCTCCCACAGTATTCTTGCCAGCAAGTTAAAGAAGTATGGGCTGGATGAATGGACTATAAGGTAGATAGAAAGCTGACTAGATTGTCGGGCTCAATGGGTAGTAATCAATGGCTCCATGTCTAGCTGGCAGCCGGTATCAAGTGGAGTACCCCAAGGGTCGGTCCTGGGGCCGGTTTTGTTCAATATCGTCATAAATTATCTGGAGGATGGTGTAGATTGTACCCTCAGCAAGTTTGCAGATGACACTAAACTGGGAGGAGAGGTAGATACGCTGGAGGGTAGGGATAGGATACAGAGGGACCTAGACAAATTGGAGGATTGGGCCAAAAGAAATCTGACTAGGTTCAACAAGGACAAGTGCAGAGTCCTGCACTTAGGATGGAAGAATCCCATGCACTGCTACAGACTAGGGACCGAATGGCTCGGCAGCAGTTCGGCAGAAAAGGACCTAGAGGTTACAGTGGACAAGAAGCTAGATATGAGTCAACAGTGTGCCTTTGTTGCCAAGAAGGCCAATGTCATTTTGGGATGTATAAGTAGGGGCATTGCCAGCAGATCGAGGGACGTGATCATTCCCCTCTGTTCGACACTGGTGAGGCCTCATCTGGAGTACTGTGTCCAGTTTCGGGCCCCACGCTACAAGAAGGATGTGGAAAAATTGGAAAGAGTCCAGCGGAGGGCAACAACAATGATTAGGGGACTGGAACACATGACTTATGAAGAGAGGCTGAGGGAACTGGGGATGTTTAGTCTACGGAAGAGAAGAATAAGGGGGGATTTGATAGCTGCTTTCAACTACCTGAAAGGGGGTTCCAAAGAGGATGGCTCTAGACTGTTCTCAGTGGTAGCAGATGACAGAACAAGGAGTGATGGTCTCAAGTTGCAGTGGGGGAGATTTAGGTTGGATATTAGGAAAAAATTTTTCACTAGGAGGGTGGTGAAACACTGGAATGCGTTACCTAGTGAGGTGGTGGAATCTCCTTCCTTAGAAGTTTTTAAGGTCAGGCTTGACAAAGCCCTGGCTGGGATGATTTAATTGGGGATCGGTCCTGCTTTGAGCAGGGGGTTGGACTAGATGACCTCCTGAGACCCTGATATTCTATGATTCTATGATCTATGTGTTTCTTATGCTAGCTAAAATAAGGAGTGATTGGTTTTTGGAACCTTTTGCAAAGTCTGTTTGCTTCTAGGATCATGCGTCCCTGAAGATGTGAACTGCACTTAGTGTACTCACAAAGTGGAACTCTTTGTCCTCCTAGAAAAGAACAACCTAATATTGCTTAGGCCTTAAGGGGATAGTAGGCAGACCAAGGGCCTCCCTCTCCACCAGGTCCCTGCGGGAAACAACACCAGCAGGGTCCTCCCTGCAGTGAGTCCAAGTCTGGTGCCCTCGGTTACTTCCTACCTATATATCGCTTCAGTTTTGATTGTGGCTCCTATAGTCCAAACAGTCAATCACTTAGCAAGAAGAGCCAAAAGGAGCAGGGCCCTGTAGGACCTGCTGGTTCTCAAAGAGGGTGATGGCTGTTGGGTACCTGTGGGCCTGTTCTGTAGTCCCCCCTCAGGCTCAACCTCCTGTCTGGCTTCCTTGTGGAGGATTCCTCTCTCCTGCAGCCTGTCCACCATCCCTTTGCCTGGGCTGCCGAGCTCCTTTTAATCTACTCCTCCAGTCAGAGCATGCTCAGCAAGCTCGGGGGGGTGGGGCTACCTGGGCCCAATATTGCCTTTTAAGCCCTTCAGGCCCAGTGTGGGGTTTGTATACCCAATTATACCATATTAATACTATACACATAGTTCCTGTTAATGGTGGTGTTTGTATGTAACCTATATGTATGGGTAACAATATGGATAATGCATCTTCTGACTTGGCTCAGGATTTCCTGGCCACTGATGATCATGGGCTTATCCTGTACAGTTACTGGCTCAACTCATACAGCTGGCTACATGTTTAATCTTGTTGTTGTATTAGGACTGGAGGTTAGGAAATTGGATCTTAAACCTATGTCATGGACCTCTTTGCACTTTGAGGCTGGGGCTCATCTCTGCTGTTGGGGTGGAGGGATCTGTTTAGGTGGTCTGCCCTGGGAGATTAATGTAACCAGAAAGGTTCCAGAGAACTCTGTGGGAAGTCTTGTTCCACAACAGACCAAATCCCTAATGGATCAGGTGGGACATTATAATACTGTTCTCCTCCACCACTGATGAGGTGAATTTCTTGTTATTTTGAGGACAAGACTGATCAGATTAGGGGCAGACTGTCTGCTTCTGTGGTAGCAAAGTAAGGTTTCGGTCAAGATCAAGGTGTTGTTGGCTAGCAGGTTGAGATCTTTCTTTTCGATATTAACTTTGCCATTGTTATGCATACTTTTGTTGCCTTGTAATTAGACAATTGCAATGTGCTCTCGATAGGACTACACATTAAAACCATTTGGAGACTGAAGCTGCTGCCATACCGCCACAGCTGCAGTCAGAGAAGTGTTCCCACTGGGTCTTCCACATTATAAAAGAAAGGCAGCTGCTGGCTGGGCATTCTTTCTGAAGCACCAGGACTCTGGAACTCACTTACTCCCAAGTTGGTCTGAAATAGCCCAACTTTGGTGTGTTTCTGAGAATGATGAAAGTGTGGAAAGGAGCTTTTTTTGTAGGTGGCAGGCTGGCAGAATTCCTTTTCAAATTTTTTAACGCTGCTGGGATTTTTTTCAGTTGTCAGGGTACCTAAAACTTTGTATTTTATTATTCAAATCTAAATAAATAAGCTTTCGCAACAATTTTTACTTGATTAGTTTTGAAAGTGACTATCTTGAAAACTCTGTAGATTGAGGGGCTTCCTTTTAAATAAGGTATATTAAAAACTCAGTAGCATCTTATCCATTAAAATGACAGTAAGACGCTGGGCTGTGGGAGGGGAGAGAAGGAGAAGAGTGACTTAATTAATACCGTTGAACTTCATTTGACATTTTCAGAATGAAAGGGCATCTCTAGTACTTTTACATATAAAGCTTTCCTAAAACTGGTGCAGTTACTAAATTGAGTAAAGATAAAAACAGCTTTACCTTATAACAGATGAAGATAATTTGTCATGACTGCTGAGACTCAAAATTTTACTAACTGTGCTCACACCCAGCTGCATATTGATTTCCAGATTAGAACATTATAACTAATTTTCTTAATATTGCTATGCCACTTTTCTTCTTCCAGTTAATGAAAACAGACTGCAACCATATAAGAGACTCTGTGCACAGTGCCTTCTGTGTAACACCTTCTCTAGGAGTTATGCCATTTTAGTATTTTAAGAAGGTGTTACAGTAAGGGAAATAAATTATAATTCGATTTAATGAAGTGTGGAGAAAAGCTAGAGTAGACTTAATAGTAAGGGATTTTTAAGAGCTTTGTAATGGTGGAATACATGATTGAGAGTCACACAGAATATTTCAACACTTATTTCAACTATATTTGAGCATCTTTTTAAATTTGAATTTGTTGAATGATTAATGTTCACTGCTAGGAACATTTAAAATGCCTAATCAGTAGTCAATTAAATAATGTATTGCCTTTCTGTGGTGATTTTTTTGGTGTAGTTAAAAACCATTAAAGTTACTCAATACCTGTCTGACCTTCACGGAGCATGAATTGAGAGATTTACAAGAACAATTAAGGTATTATGGGTAGGACATAGCTTTGAAAAGACGAACACAGCATTGTAAAGATAGATATTCCATTAGAAACTCACTTCCTGGCTACCATGTTTCTCCTGGAAGACTGGAGAACTAGTAGATTTGTGGCGTCATAGATTCCAAAGAAATGACACCTGAATGACAATGAAAGCGAATAGATTAGAACTCTGTTTAGATTAGAAATCTAAACATATTCAACTCAGATATCTTGAGAAATTGTTGGATAAAATGTAAAGTTAAATATTCAGCAATCCTGTACCTTCAATTAAGGGTTCTGAAAGGTCCTGGTAAACACATATAGGAAAACAGTGCCTGCTCCGAAGATTTTACAATAGGCATTCTATTCCCTGACAGCATTCTTGGAGATAAAATGACCAGGCTGTAGTTGTACAGCTTCAAGACACACAATTAATTAATTATTGTTATACTAACATTTAACAGTTCTCTCAAATCTTCTCATTTGCCTTATTTGTATTAGTCAAGACAAAAGTGGGAAAATATTATGAAAACTTCTACTTGATGCCATTTGTAATCAATTTGGTAAAAATGTAGCTCAGTATTAATTATAGAAACCTTAGACACTGAACATGTTCAGGCTGCAAAACGTATCCTTTAAAGGAGGGTAAATTCGATGACAATTCACAGTTCAGCTTTAAGGAAAAAATGGAGTATTTTCTCTCAGCCTCTTGCATTATGCACTAAGGTGCAGGTGCCCTAAGTAGTAAGAATTTCTGTCTTTTCAGAGCATTTGTAAGATTGATCAACACCATGTAATTAAAAATAAAGACAAACTTCCACTTAGGTGCAGAAAGAGGCCGCAAAATGAATAAATTTTAAACAAATTACTGTGTGTTTTTCCTTGGTGTGCATCTAAACTAAATTTTAAACATCTTCAGTATTTTCAAATAAGAAATATAAGTGGAGATTTTCAAAGGCATAAGGCAGTTAAGTGCACGACTCACACTGAAAAACCTAAATTAGTTGGGTTCCTAACTGTGACTTGTGCCTTTAAAAATCTCCCTCTTAAATGTTAACACTGTGAGGAATTTAAAAATAAATTCAGATTAGTCTATTAATTAGTACTAAGAACCTCTAATTTCTAATGTGTGTATTTCTGCACACACTTACAGGTTTACAGTTCAAACTTCTCACTTCACTCTTTGCTGTTTCCCAAGAATAGAAAAAGAAGAAGAGCAACACATTTCTATTAAATACATGAGCTGAAATTTTTAGTGCTTTGCTTCTAAACAACATACTAATTCCTAGTATAATATAGGTGGGATTGGTAGCATTGCCTATTATTAAGGCTGCCTGACACTTCCCGTTATAAGACCCTGTTTTCGTTTGCTTATAAATTTTATCAGACTGTTTGGACAAAAATTTTCCTTGCCATGTGTCTGTCTCAGGCTGAATTTTTTGGGAAAATTTCAGGCTAAGCAGTTCAGCTCTTTGAGAACAAAGCTAGGGGAAAATAAGTTTTTAATGTTAAGACAGTTCTGGCAACCTTTTACTTGGAAAGATCTAGTGCCTCCAGGCTTTGGAACAGGGACATGAAATTTCACGTGTGTCGTTTGCGTCACAGATGTGCATTTGCCATCACCATGAAAATCCCTCCAAATTTGGCCAAGTTATAAACCTTGGGGGAAAAAACCTGCAGTTTATACCTGCTCAGAAGACACCTGCTAGAGTTTAACAGCTAAAATCTCAGAAGATTCCATCTTCATGGAGTATGCTTAAGCATCTCACCACCAGGATGTCACAGGGTCTCCTCACTGGTTGGCCAGCTCCTTCTTGCTGCTCTGGGGATTAGCTCTTTCCAGGTACAAAACCCTGTGCTCACTGTGCACCCTGCCACTCACTCTCTATGATTCAGGGTGCTCTGTCTTTGTGGCATGACCCTCTAGCCAGGTCACTGTGTGTTTTCCCCCTCCAGGGTATTAAAATCCCACTGGATCAGCGGCGCACTTGCTGTTCCAGTCAGCCTTCCACATCCAAGGCCAGGTCCAGTGCTGCCTTCCCAGTGGCTGATTAGGGAACCCAGGCCCTCTCACAACTGTGGGTTCCAGTCCAGGGACCTTATTTCTCGCCTCTGTGGCCTACTTTCCTTCAAACCCTGTTGCTCTTTCCCTGGATGCCTTCCTACAGCTTCTGCATCCCTTCTCTCTCCTCCAAGGGAGTAACTGCAGACACTGACATCCATAGCCTGATAATTTTCAGGAAGGAGGGGGATCTGTACTGTCCCTCAGGAAGAGTTCTTAACAACACCAACCATTTGATACCATCTGGGGCATACTGAAGGCAACTTTATGAGCCAGAGAAGCCCCACCACAAAGCAATGGCTCATGAAAGGGAGAAGATTCTCAACCTGCTGTCCACCTAAAACGTGCAGAGGGAGAGAAAAGAGGAGTATCTGTTCTGGAAAAAGGAAATAATCCTACTCCATGTCAGAGTCATACAGTGTGAATTCTGGAGATTTATCAAAGCTGAGACACATACACACGCAAATCAGTAGGAGCATCCCCTAACACAAGGGTTCTCACCTTTTTCTTTCTGAGGCCTCCCTCAACATGCTAGAAAAACTCCGGGGCCCAATGCTGGGGGTGGGGGGAGTGGGGCTCCGGGCCAGGGGTGGGACCCTGGGGCATCAGCATAGTTTGACTTCTTTGGGGGAGGGAGGGTCGGCAAAGGCCGGCAGGGCTTGGGCCAGCTCTGCACAGCGGGGTCCAGGGAAGGAGTGCCACCTCCGTCCCCTGACTCACCTCATCAGGCCACCCACCTGTCTGGGGCTGTGTGCTGTTAGCTACTTCCCAAGGGCTCTGCTGGCTGTGTAAGCAGTCAAAGGAGGCTGGGAGCTGAGAAACAGATGCAACCCTAGGCACCATCCGCAGATGGGGGAATGCCACAGCTACCCACTCCATGGCACCACCAGCACCGCACTGCCTGGCTCTATCTTCCTGCCTAGGATCTGACCAGAGGGTGGGGCCTGAGGGGGGCTAAGGGAGAGGAGGAGGTGTGTGTGGGAGGGGTAGAACTGCCCCCAGGACTATCCGACTCTGGGTAAAGCACTGCAGTTTGGAAGGGCAACACCCTTGTACCCCCTCAACTCTGCCCATGGAAGCCATGGGGTGGGGAGTGCTGGGATTTGGGGCACCGGGTGTCAGTGGCGGAGCTCCACAGCCCCCCTGAAAGGGCTCACGCACCCACAAGGGTCCGTGGACCCCCAGTTGAGAACTGCTGCATTATAGTACATTTCACTCCAGCCTTGAGTAATAAAATAAATCTGTATCACTGTTTAGTTGCAATTAGGCTGTTGATTAATTGCAGTTAACTCACGCAATTAACACAAAAAAATTAATCGTGATTAATCTCAGTTTTAATCACACTGTTAAAAACAATAGAATACCAATTGAAATTTATTAAATATGTTGGATGTTTTTCTTCATTTTCAAATATATTGTATTCTGTGTTGTAATTGAAATCAGTGTATATTATTTTTGATTACAAATATTTACACTGTAAAACTGATAAACAAAAGAAATAGTATTTTTTCAATTCACCTCAGATTAGTACTGTAGTGCAATCTCTTTATTGTGAAAGTGTAACTTACAAATGTAGATTTTTTTTACATAACTGCACTCAATAACAAAACAATGTAAAACTTCAGAGTCCACAAGTCTACTCAGTCCTACTTCTTGTTCAACCAATTGCTAAAACAAACTAGTTTGTTTAGATTCACAGGAGATACACAGGAGATTCACTATTGCCTCTTATTTACGTCACCAGAAAGTCAGAACAGGCATTTGCATGGCACTTTTTAGCTGGCATTGCAAGGTGTTTACATGCCAATATGCTAAACATTCGCATGCCACTTCATGCTTTGGCCACCATTCCAGAGGACATGCTTCCATGGTGATGATGCTCGTTAAAAAAATGTGTTAATTAAATTTGTGACTGAACTCCTTGGGGGAGAATTTTATGTCCTCTCCTCTATTTTACCCACATTCTGCCATATATTTCATGTTCTAGCAGTGTCGGATGATGACCCAGCACATGTTGTTCATTTTAAGAACACTTTCATTGCAGATTTCACAAAATGCAAAGAAGGTACCATTGTGAGGTTTCTAAAGATAGCTGCAGCACTTGCCCCAGGGTTAGGAATCTGAAGTAGCTTCCAAAATCTGAGAGGGATGAGATATGGAGCATGCTTTCAGAAATCTTAAAAGAGCAACATGCCAATGCGGAAACTACGGAACCCAAACCACCAAAATAGAAAATCAACCTTCTGCTGGTGGCATCTGACTCAGATAATGAAAATGAACATGCATCAGTCTGCACTGCTTTGGATTGTTATTCAGCAGAACCCGTCATCAGCATGGACACATGTCCTCTGGAATGGTGGTTGAAGCATGAAGGGTCTTATGAATCTTTAGAGCATCTGGCACCATAGGCGCCGACTCCGTGGGTGCTCCGGGGCTGGTGCTCCAAAGCCAAGCCCCCCACCCTAGCTCACCTCCGCCTCCTCCCCTGAGGACATTGTCCCCGATTCTCCTCCCAGTGTTTACAGCCATGAAACAGCTGTTTCGTAGCATAACAAGCTGTGGGAGGAAGGGGGAGGAGCGGAAATGCAGTACGCTCAGGGGAGGAGGTGGGGAAGAGGCGGGGCCGGGGCGGGGATTTGGGGAAGGAGTCGAATAGGGACAGGGAAGGGGTGGAGTTGGGGCAGGGACTTTGGGGAAGGGGTTGGAATGGGGGTGGGGCAGGGGTGGAGTCAGGCGGGGCCAGGGGCGGGGGGATGCGAGCACCCACCGACGCCAGGAGAAGTTGGCGCCTATGTCTGGCACGTAAATATCTTTGGACGTTGATTACAACAGTTCCATGAGAACACCTGTTCTCACTTTCAGATGACATTGTAAACAAGAAGTGGGCAGCAGCATTTCCTGCAAATGTAAACAAACTTGTCTGAGAGATTGGCTGAACAAGAAGTAGGACTTAATGGAGTTGCAGGCTCTAAAATTTTACATTTTTTTATTTTTGAATGCAGGTTTTTTTATACATAATTCTACATTTTTGTGAATTCAACTTTCATGATAAAGGGATTGCACTATAGTACTTGTATTAGGTGAATTGCAAAATATTATTTCTTTTGTTTTTTACAGTGCAAATACTTGTAATCAAAAATAAATATAAAGTGAGCATTGTACACTTTGTATTCTGTGTTGTAATTGAAATTAATATATTTGAAAATGTAGAAAACATCCAAAATATTTTAAATAAATGGTATTCTATTATGGTTTAACAGTGAGATTAATCGCGCGATTAATTTTTTAAATTGCACAATATATAGTTTTAATTGCTTGACAGCCTTCGTTGCAATCCTAATATTTAACTACTTTAATTATTGCACAAATAAGCTATGAAATCAGTAGTTTTTATTCTTATTAGTCAATAATGGCAAATATTTTGGTACATCTCCAACAGCCACACAGTTCAGCAATTGTCAAACACAAGTTTCAGAGTAACAGGCGTGTTAGTCTGTATTCGCAAAAAGAAAAGGAGTAGTTGTGGCACCTTAGAGACTAACCAATTTATTTGAGCATGAGCTTTCGTGAGCTACAGCTCACTTCATCGGATGCATACCGTGGAAATTGCAGCAGACATTATATACGCACAGAGATCATGAAACAATACCTCCTCCCACCCCACTGTCCTGCTGGTAATAGCTTATCTAAAGTGATCATCAAGTTGGGCCATTTCCAGCACAAATCCAGGTTTTCTCACCCTCCACCCCCCCACACACAAACTCACTCTCCTGCTGGTAAAAGCCCATCCAAAGTGACCATTCTCCCTACAATGTGCATGGTAATCAAGGTGGGACATGTCCAGCACAAATCCAGGCTCTCTCACCCCCCCGCTTTTTTCCCCAGGGACACACACACACACACAAACTCACTCTCCTGCTGGCAATAGCTCATCCAAACTGACCACTCTCCAAGTTTAAATCCAAGTTTAACCAGAACGTCTGGGGGGGTGGGGTAGGAAAAAACAAGGGGAAATAGGCTACCTTGCATAATGACTTAGCCACTCCCAGTCTCTATTTAAGCCTAAATTAATAGTATCCAATTTGCAAATGAATTCCAATTCAGCAGTTTTTTGCTGGAGTCTGGATTTGAAGTTTTTTTGTTTTAAGATAGCGACCTTCATGTCTGTGATTGCGTGACCAGAGAGATTGAAGTGTCTGCTGCAGTTTCCACGGTATGCATCTGATGAAGTGAGCTGTAGCTCACGAAAGCTCATGCTCAAATAAATTGGTTAGTCTCTAAGGTGCCACAAGTCCTCCTTTTCTTTTTGTCAAACACAAATGATTTACAAAAGTAACTGTTTTGGCTACCAATATCTTAGAGAGTTTTAAAGTGATTTGTGTTAAGATGACATCTCTTTTAATAATGAGGTTTATGTGTGAGTATTTGGCTGTTGTAGCATTTAATGTATGCACACATGCACATCTTAGTTGTATACGCACACACGTTATTTTAGCATTACTATGACCTGCATCCCATCAGGCACATGATATATTTGTCATCTACCAACAACAGAAGGAGAATCAGCAGGCAGGCAATTTTATGGTAACAGGTCTATGAGACATATGCTGACTCACAGATTGAAAAATCTGGCTTTAGGAAGTAAAATTGATCTTACTTTTTCTGTTCAACATATGATACAAGTCCATACTAAGGAAATATTAATATTCCACTCTGATGTCAAATACCACGAGGGATGTGCAACTACCAAGTCATTGTAAAATGCCATTTATAAAGTTATTTTATGTTTGCCTTTGTTTTATCTAAAAATTATTTTTATGTAATGGGACATTGAAAAGATGTTTTCACCTCTCAAGTTATTTTAACAAAATAAAAAATTAAAAAAGGAAATTCAAATACTGATTAAACAACATTTTCATTATTTCTCTCAGTTTTAATTTGAATGTTTGGGGAGGGGTAGTTGGGAGAGGACCAAATATGAGAAGGTTAGAAAAGGACTTGATGCTATTAGAAATAAATGGTTACTAACCTTCCGTAACTCTTGTTCTTCGAGATGTGTTGCACATGTCCATTCTACTCTAGGTGTGCGCGCATCCAGAGCATAGTTGGGGTGACTTGAGTGCACTCTGGTGCTGTGCATTCATAGCACTGCTATAAAGTGCCCAGTCAACCCTGCATCCCCTCAGCTCCTTTTTCTGGAAACTCTGTTGTTGAGGGGCAGGAGAGCAGGTCATGGAATGACCTGTGTAACACGTCTTCAGGAACAACAGTTATGGAAGCTAGTAACCATTTTTTCTTCTTTGGCTGATTGCACATGTGCATTCCACTCTGGATGACTCCAAAGCACTTGAATAGATAGAGGGATCGGAATTTGTGGACACACTGGCTGCAGGACACCTCTGAAAAGAGATCTGGACTAGGAATACTGCTGAGGATGCTTGCACCTTGTGGAATGAGCAGTCAGGATAGCTGGAGGTGGTACACCTGCTTCTCTGTAATAAATACAAATGCAAGAAGTGATCCAGGATTAAATTGTCTGTGAAGAGATTGGGAGACCCTTCATCCTGTCAGCTACTGCTATGAACAGTTGGGTGGACTTTCAGAATGATTTAGTCCTTTCTATGTAGAAAGCTAGAGCTCATCTAATGTCCAATGAGAGAAGGCACTGTTCCTCCCTATTTTCATGCAGCTTTGGGTAAAAGACAGGAAGGAAGATTGCCTGATTGCTATGAAATTGCAAAACTACTGTCAGGAGGAAACTGGGGTGACTATATGAATGAACCTTATCTTTAAGAAAGACTGTGTACGGAGGCTCTGATGTGATGGCATGGAGCTCCGAGACCCTTCTGACCAAAGAGATGGCCACTAAGACAATCACTTTCCAGGAGAGGTACAAGGAGCATGTTGCCAATAGTTCAAATGGAGGTTCCATGAGCTTTGATAAGACCAAGTTCAGGTCCTAGGGAGGAAGAGGCTCTCTTACTTGAGGATATATTTTTTCTAGACCCTTCAGCAATCGGACAGACATGTCATTGAAGACATGGGGTGGTTATCACCCGGGGTGGAAGTCTGAGATTGCTACAAGGTGAACCTTTATAGAGCAGATAGCTAAGCCTTACTGCTTCAGGTGTAACAGATAGTCAAGATTTTTTTGTAAGGATGACTGTGTGGTTGAGACCCTGTGTTGGGATGCCCAGACAGAAAACCTCTTCCACTTTGAAAGGTAAGTAGCCCTGTAGAGGGCTTCCTACTACCTAGTAGGACCTGACAAACCTGTTCCGAGAAAGCCTGCTATCTGGGATTTAGCCATGGAGCTTCCAGGCTGTTAGCTGAAGACAGTTCAGGTCTGGGTGGAACAGCCAACCATGGTCCTGAGAGATCAGGTCCAAGTGTAATGAAAGCAAGATTGGAGTTGCAAGTGAGAGGCCTACTAGCAGAGTGACAAACCAGTGTTGATGGGGCCATGCTGGGGCTATTAGAACAAAATGGTCCCTGTCCACTTTGATCTTTAGCAGCACTCTGTGCATGAGTGGAATAGGGGGGAAAGCGTAGTAAAGGTGTTCCATTCACGGTAGCAGAAAGGCATCCATGATAGACTCTGGACTGTGGCCTCACAGGGAGCAGAACTGATGTCACTTTCTGTTTTACTGGATTGCAAATAGGTCTATCTGGGGAGTCCCTCACTGCTGGAAAATGCTCCTCACCACATTCGGGTGAAGGGACCACTTGTGCTGCTGAGGTGATCTGTCAGCTCGTATTGTGCTCCTGGGAGGTAAAAGGCCTCAAAGTTGATCTAGTAGGCTATGCAAAACTCCCATAGCTGCATTGCTTCTTGACAAAGGAGGGAAGAATGAACTCCTTCTTGCCTGTTGAGATAGAACATGGCTGCAGTGTTGTCTGTGAGAACAAACAAGTTCTTGCCTGTAATGTGGGGCAAGAAGGCTTGACAGGCCAGGCAAACTGCTCTCAGTTCCCTGACACTGATGTGAAGTGAAAGTTCTGCCTGAGACTAAAGTCCTTGAGTTCTGAAGGGCCCCAGGTAAGCTCCCCATTGATGCATCTGAGACTAGGGGTCATTGTCAATTAAGGGAGTATAAAAGGAATGACCACACAGACAGTGCGTGTATCCAACCACCAATTGAAGGAGATGAGGATGTGAGGAGGTACTGTAAGTACAGTGCCCAGATGGTGGCGGCTTAGTGAGTACACTGAGGCCAGCCATGTCTGGAGGGACCTGAGGTGCAGTTTTGCAAGTTGTACCACGTAAGTGCATGAGGCCATGTGCCCTTAAAGTCTGATGCAATTTCGGGCTGTTGTGATGGGATGACATTTAAGGTGTATTATCAGGGATGTGACTGACTGGAAATGCCCCTGTAGGAGGAAGGCCTAGGGACGAGTTGGACATTGGATGCTACCTGAGGCGCTAAGAGCACACAGCACCAGAGGGTCCTCGAGCCACCCCGACAGGTACCACTGAGGGAAACATTTCTGGTGACTGCACTCAGGGTGTGCACACACCTAGAGTGGAATGCACATGTGCAATTACTCAAAGAAGAACAAAAACACAAGCTTCTCACTTAAGTACCAGCAGTGTCAGTCCTTTGTACACCCCCAGCAAGCACCATGGCTGCAGCCAACTTCACCAGATACAATCCAAAAACCTGGGGACACAAGCTAGCCAACATTTCATTCCTCCCTAGAAAAGGAGTGAAAAGCAGCACTCAGCACTGTTTCTGAGCCAAATCTAGTGTAAATGCTCTCTAGGTAACCTCTTCCATTTCCATATTACCCCTCTTCAAAGTTCCAGTGCTGCCAAATAGTTTAGGGTTATTTCCAAATCTAACAAGTAGTGGTGGCTGGAGAATATTTTTAAATGGAAACCAAAACCAGCGGTTAGATCCAAACATCTTTTTCTTTAGAGACTAAAAACTAAGTGAAATAATTCTGTTGAGTCTTTTTCTTTAAAAAAAGGGGGGATATTTAAGAAGAAAAACCTTTTAGTTAAGAGATTTAAGGATGCATGGTGAAGTTCTCAGAAGTCAGGAAATACATACCCTTTTTGAGAGTCTACATTATCATTTCACATTGTCATAAATATAAAGGGAAGGGTAACCACCTTTCTGTATACAGTGCTATAAAATCCCTCCTGGCCAGAGGCAAAACCCTTTCACCTGTAAAGGGTTAAGAAGCTATGATAACCTCGCTGGCACCTGACCCAAAATGATCAGTGAGGGGACAAGATACTTTCAAATCTGGGGGGGGCGGGGGGAGAACAAAGGGTTTGTCTGTCTGTGTGATGCTTTTGCTGGGAACAGATCAGGAATGCAGCCTTATAACTCCTGTTAAGTTAGTAAGTAATCTAGCTAGAAATGCGTTAGATTTCCTTTTGTTTAATGGCTGGTAAAATAAGCTGTGCTGGATGGAATGGATATTCCTGTTTGTGTGTCTTTTTGTAACTTAAGGTTTTGCCTAGAGGGATTCTCTATGTTTTGAATCTGATTACCCTGTAAGGTATTTACCATCCTTGATTTTACAGAGGTGATTCTTTTACCTTTTCTTTAATTAAAATTCTTCTTTTAAGAACCTGATTGCTTTTTCATTGTTCTTAAGATCCAAGGGTTTGGGTCTGTGTTCACCTGTACAAATTGGTGAGGATTCTTATCAAACCTTCCCCAGGAAAGAGGGTGTAGGGCTTGGGGGGATATTTTGGGGGAAGACGTTTCCAAGTTGGCTCTTTCACTGTTCTTTGTTTAAAACACTTGGTGGTGACAGCATACGGTTCAAGAACAAGGCAAAGTTTGTACCTTGGGGAAGTTTTTAACTTAAGCTGGTAAGAATAAGCTTAGGGGGTCTTTCATGCAGGTCCCCACATTTGTACCCTAGAGTTCAGAGTGGGGAAGGAACCTTGACACATATTAACATACTATTTAAATAATACAACTTCTTCCAAAACCTTAGATACACACATGTAACATCTTTCAGTATTATGTACTACTTTTTGTACAAGACAGAGTTCATGAAAGTCATTTACATCAAAAGCTCACAACATATTAGAGAGGAAGGATAGAGAAAGAATACCAGCAAAAATTTGCTCTCAAATATAGATATGCAAATATGCAACTTAGTTTCATGGTTCACTACCTCATACCCTGAATTGCACCTAAGGAAAACTGCACTCCCTGCTCAGCTCTTGTGTCCAGTCAGGGTTCCAGCTCACAGGTGAGTCTCCCAGACGTCTCTCAGCCCCAAAGAGAAAGCTACCTCTCATCCAGGTCTCTTCTCTGGCCATCTCCTTTGCTCCTTCCTTTATGAAGACCCAGCCCCTCCCTTGCTGGGTTTGATCTCCAGTTAGGCCCAACACCCTTCAAAAGCAGCCTGATAGGTTAATTGGCCTCTTACACCACTTTAATCTTTTTGTCACCACTGTGGGGGATATATACCCTGTCATACATGGATTTTGACAACTTTATTTAAATACATACTTTGAAACAATAGAATTTAGATAAAAAGCCTAAGATATATTGGACCATTAAGAAAATGAAATTAGTGTAAGTGTAGAAAAATGAAATACAAAATGCTAAACATGTATTTAAGATTACAGAAAAAGTATAATTGTGTTGTATTATTTGTGAAATGGTATGTGTTCATATGTTTAAAGATGTATTCTGTAGGGCAAGGACATAAAGGGGTGCTTTTTTGTTTAGATAAATTATAGAAAATGGAGACAGAGATCTTTTAATATAATCTAGATTATTCCTTGCAAATGCAGAAGATTGTGCTGTACAGTTTGTGTAATTTCTGTGTCCAGTTTTCTTGCAAACCATTAAAACCATAGAGCTTCCACCTCTTTCCTATGGAAACTATTCCTATAGCATTTTTTAAAAATGTACTTTGTTACATGTCAATCTCATGTGTTTTTCTATATCAGAACAATTCGCAAGACTACAAGCAAACACTGGTTATCAATCTTTTTTCACATATACAGCATAACAATGGAAGTTTCAAGGAATGTTTATGCAAATGAGAGTTTGACCACCATCCCTTTTCCCAAGCATACCCAGAGAGCAATAGTAAAGTGGAATCAGCTGTGAAAACTGCTAAGCAACTGTTACACAAGGTGTTTCTTCTCATTCAGACCCCTTGCTAGCATTTTTGGCACACAGCAATATGGGGCACATGGGATCATCACAGCAGTGCCAAAACACTCTAGCACAGGCACTGATGGGACAAAGGGCCAAAACCCTGCTACCAGTGAGGGGAGACCTGTTGCAGCCAGAAGGATGGAGACACTGCTGAGAGAAGATTGCCAACAAACAAAGATAGTAGATACTAGAGTACAATGGAAGAGACTTCACAGAGAGATAGTTTACTAGACTCAGAGACAGGGGTAGATCACTGGGACCAAAAGCACTGCTGTATTCACATCCTATATCTTATTGTAATAATCTTTGTATGAAATATGCCTTGTGAGGGATCATTTGAAAACTAATGATTTACTGGTCAATAATATCATGGTAAAATGTATGTAGCAATGTTATATGCAAAGTTACAAATTCCCCTGTATGATGTTATTAGAACATGTAACCAGACAGGCCTTCTTGTTAAACAGGTCTATCGTAAACAAAGGAATACAAGTTTATATCAATTTACATATAAGTAGTAAACAGGATCCTCAAGATAGCAAGAGAATGAATGGCAGGAAACAGAATAATTTGCATTTTACCAAACACAAGAGGTAGAAGATAGAATATGGAACCTCCTTCCCCAGATTCCATGCCACCTTCCTCACTGTTTGGATAAACTTTACTTTGAGGGTTAACCTTCAGAAGAATCCACTTCAGCGGCTCACTGGACTATAAAAGAAAGGACCAGAAAACCCTCAGTTCTCTCTTCCACCTAACAAGACAAAAGCACCAGAACCTTTGGGCCTCTGGGAGAAGTCTGACCGAGGAGAGGGTCACTCACCGTCCTGCTGGAAAACTGTGGGTGTGAACGGCCATCTTAAACAAAGCGTTGAATCAGCACTTGCTAGATTAAGTTTTAGATGCATGTTTTCACTTTTATTTTCTGGTAACCATTTCTACCTATCTCATATGCTTCAATTCACTTAAAATCTTGTTTTATTTTTAATCTAAATCAATCCAGTGCTGTGTTTAAACTGCACTGTTTGGTAACTCCACATAAAGTAACAAACTGTTGAATATTGACTCCTTAAAGAGGCAATGAACCTCAATCTCTGAACTGTCCAGGAGAGGGCTGGACATTGCAGTACACGAGTTTTTGGGAAAATCCAAGACTGGGGGTCTGTTGGGGTCACCCTACAAATAGTAACCCAGACTGGTAAAAGTCAGAGTGAGGCTGTAGACAGGCTGCTGAGGTGAGAGCTACTGAACCAGGGCCATCTAGCACACAGACACTCATGGTATGACTGGTAGCCTGGTTGTGAGCAGCGCAGGTTGGGAGCTACATCAGCAAAGCATTGTGGGGAGCCCAAGGTTATGGGGCACTCAGTAACACAACCCCTCACTAATCTGAATTGCACCTCAAAATATGACAGTGGTATAGTCAAAGCAGGATTTATATAAAGCTTGTCATTTTATCTGAGATTATACTTTAAGCACTGGTGTAACAGTTTAAGTGATTCTTACATATGAAGGCTGCAAACAGTCAAAAGAAAGGTTTGTTGTTTTCTGTTTGCTTATTTAGGGTGAGAGACAGAAGCCGGGGCAAAAGAAGCAAAGAAACATATGACAAATGCACTGGAAAACAGATTAATTGTGTTCAGATTGCTGCATATTTTATGCTGCCAAAAAGCGAAATGAGTAAAAAAAAACTGCCTCATGGATTATGGCAAAACACGTGGAGGGCAGGCAGTGTATTAGGACCCATCTGAGGTCCCAGAGTCTACAGCAGGAATCAGCAACCTTTGGCACACGGCCCGTCAGGGAAATCTGCTGGTGGTCCAGGATGGTTTGTTTACCTGCAGTGTCCGCTGCTTTGGCCAATCGCAGCATTCACTGGCTGCGGTTCGCCGTTCCAGGCCAATGGAGTCTGTGGGAAGCGGCAGCCAGCACATCCCTCGGCCTTCACTGCTTCCCACAGCCCCCCATTGGCCTGGGGTGGCGAACCGCGGCCAGTGGGAGCTGTTGTTGTGGTTCAAATACAAGACAGCACAGAGCTTTTAGCAAGCAAGCGAGCTGGTCTGCCAACCGACTTCTGCCTGTCAGCATTCCACCTTCCCCTTTATTTTTTCTCTCCCCCCACGCATTACATTCTCCAACAGATAAAAGGAATACACTGGCTTTGTTTAACATTCTTATTTACCAGTTTCTATCTACTGCATTCCTTGCTCTCGGGCCTTGAGCCCAGTCCTGGGAGGCTTCCCACGGTTCATGTCATCTGGGCCAGATTCCAAGGTTCATGCCCTTGAGAAGAGCTGTGTGTGCACAGCTCCTATACAACACTCTGGGTGTGCCCTGAATGTTGCCAAGCGCATGAACCTTGTATGAATCCTACAAGCTGTGATCGGCCAAACCTCTGGATGCTGCAGGTAAACAAATTGTCCCGGCTTGCCAGAGGATTTCCCTGATGGGCCATGTGCCAAAGGTTGCCAATCCTTGGTCTACAGCATCAGGAGGAAACAGATCATCTAGCTTAAAAGTGGGCCCAGAATAGATGTAGCTACAGAGAGAAACTCCAGCTGGAAACCTTTCATATCCAACATGAATGGGTATCACAGATAGTATATGGGCAGTCTGACCTCATGGTCAGAACAGGAGTCAGGCCAGGTCTGATACCAGAAGGTCAGAGTCCAAGACAGATGAGAGGGAAAACTGAAAGTCAGATGTCAGGAGGCAAGCAGGATCAGGTTACCAGGAGTTATGGTTGCCAACTTTGGTTGGACAAATTCCTGGAGATTTCATCACATGGCATGCTCTTTAATTAAAGATTAATCTTTTATTCCTGGAGACTCCAGGACAAGCCTAGAGGGTTGGCAACCCAACCAGGAAATCATCAGTAGGAGCAGGTATAATAGAGGAAGCAGTGCCATGCAGGAAGATCCCATTATCATGGGTAACTTCCTCTTCCTGTGCTTGAGTTAAATAGAGGCTGGGGACCAATGAGGACCCCCAGGGTTCCAACAAGCAGATCCCAGGACTGGAGTCCTCTGCGAGAGTTCAGCAGCTATTCCAGCAGCAGGTGGTAGGCTGGGACTGCCTACCTCTTAAGAGCTTGTGGACTAGGATTTGAGACTCACGGTCCCTGAAAATGGAAAGAGAACAAAAAGAAACATCAATATGAAATCAAGATGTGGGAACTACAGATGAACAATCCCCAAGCAATAATCAATCCTACCCAAGGGCCCTGCTCCACAGCTGGGATAAATTGTGCCCTGCATATAAAGAAGCAGACTGTATTGAATACCTTACCACTTTTGAAAGGCTATATGAAGTTTCAGAGGACAAGGAAGTCCCCATAATGACTGCAAAACTCTCTGGTAAAGCTTTACATGTATTTAATGAAATGCCAATTGGAGAGGCTTTAAAATATCCTTAATATAAAAGAGCTGTATTACAAAGGTTTCAAATTACCCCTGAAGTGTATAGAATAAAATGTATTGTGTATACCTCTGAAGTTTATAGAATAAAATTCATTCTTAGAATGAATGACAAGTCATATGGAATATGTGTATAAATTGTATGATTTGATGAGAAAATGGGCCAAGGGACAGAGAATTTTGACCAGTTGTTTGATCTCTTTGCCCAGGAACAGATCCTGAGCACACATTCTGAGGAAATCAGACAAGCAATCTCAGATAAACCCCTGGATGCTATGCAAAAAGCTGCTGATCTAGCCAATGGATATACGCAAGCTAAAGCATCCAGTTGCCGCAAGCCACTGAGGGAGGGGCAGAAGCCCAGTATAAAGGGAGGACTCCATTCTCCCCCAGAAGGACAGGACCCTTTCAGCTCCTGATTCATATGGTGGTGAGAGGAAGAGGAGCTCAAGCCCTCTCAGAGGGGAAGGGTTCCCCCAGATCCTGGCATACATACAGAAGGAGAGAATATGAGGTTGACAGCCACATCCCCTAATCCTCCCTCATTTCCTCTCCCATCTCCTCTCCCCGTTCCTCTAGTCCTTTTGCTGGTGGAGCTTATGTTGTTAGGGGATGCAGTTTAACTATACTGGCAAAACACCTCCTTTTGCTGGTATATGCTGCGTCTCCACAAGGAGGCTTTGCTGGTTTCTGATTTGTTTAAATTAACGAATACATATAGTGATTAGAATTAGGTTTAGCATCACTTTAGTTTTAAAAACATAGATCCATCCTCTACAGAACCTAAATAAAACAATTAACAGGAATTGAGTGACTTATGTTCTGAATTAGATTAACAAGTGAGGAAAGATGGGCCAGGTGGGATGCACAGAACTTTTACCAAAACAGTATGAATACCTACTGGGATTCAAATCCTATAATGTCTCAGTTCTTCTCTATTGCTTTACCTTTTATGTTTGTGCCCGCCCTTTTAATACTTATATAAGATTACCAACAAATCCGTTTATCTTTATATTAAAAGCCCCAATATTTTGCTCTCCGACAACAACATGTAATAAAAATATATAATTTATATCACAGATTATTGTAAAGTATCTTATAAATACAGAAATATTTGACAACTTTCTATTCTATTATGCCTGGGGAAAACATGCTGTTGTCTTTTTAGTTAATATTTAGTTTTAGAAACATCTGGTTTTCCTTTACAGATTTATTTGCACATATTCTGAAACACCTCTCTCTCTCTCTCTCTCTCTTTTTTTTACACTTTAGCTTTTCTCAGACTGTTAGATGTAGTTCTTTATCGTTTCTAGGGGTGATGTGACTCATCAGTCATTAATTTAGGGTTCTGGGCCACATGCAACATTTTACTGGATTTCTTTAAATTTAAAGTTGTGTGAAATTCCTGAGTTTTTAATACTTGCTTTTAGAATAACAATAACATCCATGTAATGTAGTTTACCCTAAATTACTGGTGTGTACTCTCAATCTTAACTCCATTTTAACCTAGTTTTTGTCTGGGAATATTTGTATGTGCAGTTGGGGTCCAACCCAGCTTAGAGAAAGCCTTGCTAAACCAAATACATTCTTAAGTTATTTTTAAAAATGCTAAGCACATCAACCCAGTGAATACCCTCTGGAGGAGTATTACATCCAAGGAGCCACACTGCTCTGCGCTCTGGCCCCTAGCACTTTGAAGGCAATATTTAGACATGCATGGAAAAGGTCATTGCTGCTATAGCACAGAACATGGGAAGAAGAGGAAAGACAAAAGATTTGTGACCACGATAGGCTGTAAAAAAAAAAAATCATGTCTGAACTTTCATCAGCACTCACTATGAAGGTTTGACAACAGGTAGAATATGTACTCAGTCGCCTGAGGTAACCTGAGATCCGTAACCAGCAGCATCTTGAAAACTGTAAAATAGGACATCAGATGAGTCCAGAGCAGTGATGAAAGCATAAGCTAAATGACTAAAAACATGTCTTAAAGCAGTCTTCTTGTGCTGCACAATGAGTGAAACAAACCTAGTCATAGCTAAGGTTAAGATTCTGTCACGGGTATTTTTAGTAAAAGTAAGGGACAGTTCGTGGACAATAAACAAAAATGCATGGAACCCTGCGACCTGCCGCTGACTTTTACTAAAAATACCTTGGTGGGGACAGGACACAAAGACAGCGCTGCCAGCGCTTGCAGCAGCTCCAGCCCTGCCAGTGCTCCTATGGCAGGGGCTGACTACCGCTGCCCCAGCCCAAGAGGGACTGAACCAGCCCCAGGTGCTGCTCCAGAGGCCACAGACAGCCCCAGGGCTGACAACTGCTCTAGCTCTACCCCAGAAGTCAGAGAGGTCCTGGACAGTCACGGAATCCATGACCTCTATGACTCTGTGGCAGAATCATAGCTCTTTACTCCACAGTTCAGCTAAAATGGACACACATTCATAAAATTGTCATTCCTGAAGTTCTGAGATTTGTGGTATGTAAAGTACCACAGACATATACAGCCCTCCCACACGAATGAAGGGATGCATTGCAACTATCACCCCTTTCCTTTCCTTTCAAGGACTCTTAGGCACGGGTGTCCAAATAGAGAAAAAAATATCTGAATGACAGCAGGGAGGATTGTGTATGCATAGTAATTTGAAAAGATTTATTTCACTGCCTGCTAGGACCTGTGTGTCTATGAGTTACCTTCACTTATACTATGCTCAGCAATAGATTATTTTAATCAAATAATTTAAATTAAAAAGGAAATCCCCCTTTACTGATCAAGGAATCACAGTGGACAACAAACAAATATGAAGTAATGAACAGCAATAGAGCCTAAATACAAATATTTGAGTAGCAATGTCTTTACTCCACTTGTGGGTAAAGAGAGCTTTTGAATCTCTGCAATGTTAGCACAGAAATTGAGTGGATATAGGTTATATGAGAAGGACTACTAGGTGTGGGGGGGACAGAGCACTCCATCACTCCCCAATCCACTTCAAATGCTATGTCCCAGCTCTTTCCCCCCTTAAGTAATCTTTAAGGCAGCTGGTCAACAATTTTTGAATACAAGCTTTTTTTCTTCAGATAATGCCAATTCGTCCAAGCCAAACCTTTTAGTAGGAAAGGGTTGGATACATTTTTCGGCTTCAAAAGAATTAAAAAAAAAGTTTAGAAACGGTTGAAATACTTTGTACTGACATTTTCAAAACAAAAAATTCTAGTTTTCCTGTTCAAAATGGTTTTTATTTGAACATTTAAGCTAATGATTGCACCAAAAATTTTAAAATATAAAACGGTCAAAATCAAAATGAAAAGTTTCAATTGACTTGAAATTATTTTTTTTCCTGAGATTTTTACTTTCATCTCAATTTGGGACAGGACAATTTTTCAGTATTATGAAATTTTCATGCAACAGGAAAAATATTTTCCACTCCGTTCTAATCTTTACATTATTCAGGGTGCAGGGCAGGTTGCTTCTGGGATGTACAATGTCAGGGTAACTAGAGACTGGACTCCTACATACAAAGATACCAAGGAGAAGTCAGCAGCATGCAAGTTCTGTTGATACCTCCTGCTTCCTGATACCTAATAACACAACACACTCACTACTGCAGTGTATAAATAGATGTATTCTTTCCCTCCCATTTGTCACACCACTGATAACAGAAAACTGGGACTCTTGCTAACCTGTAACCTCCCCTCCCCAGCCACCATGCTGTAAATGTAATGGAAACACTGGCAGTCATTAGTGGCCACAATGACCAAGACTTTGTCAATAGTCTACCAAATGAGCCCACCTGAAAACAGTTTGTTTTCCTGCTTTCATTGGAATTAGCACAAAAGTCGGAGCACTTAAATACTTGCTTCTCTTGTTCCTGTAAGTGCCATTTGTTTGTGGAAATACAACTGGCAGTGGCAGCTTCCTTCCACCTATTCCAACTGAACTTTTGTCATAGGACAGTTCAGCCACAAATCCACAGACCCTAGCTATTTAGGCTTTTTAGCAGAGCACCACAAAGTTACTAAACAACCATGGGACGCAAAAACAGGGATCACAGTTGGGATACACAAAAGTTGTTCTTCACAATTCGCTTTGTTGTTGCAATCATGGGTGCAGGCAGACATGTGCTACAGAGTACAATTCTTAAGTTCCTGGAGGCATTTCCTATGAAGACTAGCAGATTTTCATTATTTTTCACTCATCCTTTTCAGTAACCCACTACTAGACATCTATATCTAATTGTACCTGCAGTATTATACAACGACCTTGAAAGACTAAGTTTTCTGTGGGTATAGCTGGCAGAATAATAGATCAAATATCCCATGTACATGTTTCAGTTTCTAGTTCCTCACCTGTGACTGTAATATAAAGCCGTCCGCACTTAACCTTCCACCTTCCTCTGTAAGAAGACACATATGCCAAAGTAAGAAGATCCTGCAAGGCTGCAAATAGATGTATCATTATTAATGAATGTACAATTCTAGCTCCTTCATGCCATGGGAGGAGGAATGTCTCATAGGAATTGTAAAACTACCCTGAAGGCAGAATTGTTGATTTCAAGTACTTCCAAGTTCAGAATGTCAAAGTGATGCATTGCAAATTAATTTGAGGTTCTTGGACATGCAAATAAATACCTTTGCATTCAATGGCCTCATTCCATTTCCAGGCCTGGCTACTTGACAGTCTTAACACTCTAATTTTTCTCTTAATGGTACATTTATTTGAGCCCCGAGTTAGCTATTATGTGTCATTATCTTGGCCAGTTGTTGGTTCACAGATAACCATAAGAGACAAGAAGAGGTGCCAGATTCTTCATTGCCCTGCACCACATACAGCCATTACACCAAGATATAGTGAAAACAAAATGGATGTAAAACTATCACAGAATAACTTACCTCCACTTTGCACATATTTTGCACCAGCGTAAAATGACTACACAAGGTGCACGGAGGCAATGGAAAATCTGTCCTGAGGCCTGTAGCCACGGCTAGGGGTATATCTGATCCCCTGCTGTGGTACAGCCCCTATTTGTCCCTCCTCAGGTGCTCCAGAACCCACTTTAGAACCTGTGGGCCCTAGATTCTTTGTGCTCCTGGGTCTGATGGCACGCATCAGCTCTTAGGACTTACTGGTTGCTGGAGCTAAACTGGATTCTCAGTGCATGGTGCCTCCAGTCAGTGGCTGAGTGAATAAATTCATATACAGTCCCTATGACTTCTAGTTCATTTTGAATAAAACAGGCTCAAACACCAACCACGTTTAAAAGGGAACAAACACTTTATCAGGGAAAAGTAAGTAGCAAAATTAGAATTTGAGGGGAAAGGGAATGGCAAGGAGAACACAGTGTTGCCAGCTCTTGTAATTTTTCCAAAAGTGACATGAATTTCAATGGGGCTTGCACAATAACACAAGAAGATCCAGGTCTCTAGTGAATTTGAGCCCTCTGTTTTGATGCCTGCTCCACTTGCCCACCTCCTGAGGCAGAATAACCAATCAGCGCTGCTGCAGACAGAGCTTTCTCCCCCTCCTACTCTCCATCGCAACCCAAAACCATTCTCACAGGAAGGGTGAGGGGAGGAGGTTGCGAAAGAGCCCGGCTGCTCAGGGCAGCTCTGCCTGCTCCTCCTCTCCTGTGAACAATGGAAGACAGGACAGCTCTGCCTGCTCCCACCCTGCAGCACACATCATGGAAAAGGGAAGAGCAGGTGAGGAGCCACTGGAGATGTCCCCCACAGCCTGAAACAGGGAGAGAGTGCCTCACTTCAGCCTGCAGGATCTGGGAGAGGGGGTGAAGAATCCCAGGAGAAGCAGAAGTGAGGCTTGGGGAGAGCTGATTTGGGGCGTAGCTGTGGGGCAGAGCAGAATGGGGGGGGGCTCTGAACTCAGGGGGTGGGCATTGAGGTGGTTGAGACTCTGGTAACTTCCAAAAGATTGGAAGTCCTCAGTCTATTGGTTAGAATGCTCCTTGTAGTGTAAGCCCATAGTCCAGAAATCAGAGCAGGAAAGAAAGACAAAATGGAGATGCTTCCAGAGTCTTTTATATCTTCACCCATGTGGAGGGGATGCTTTCAATCTTAGTTTGTGGAAAATTATAGGCACAAATTGGAGTCCAGGGTCACATGAGCCAGTCACATGCTCTTGCATGCTTTGATGACTCAGGAGTAACCATTACCCAAATTCTAGCTAAGGCATCCACAGAAAGGCTCACCGGGCGAGGACAAACTTCTTCTGTGGCCTATTGTGTTCTTTAATGGGCCATCAACTTGAATAGTTCATTCACAATGTGCTGGCCAGACTGGATGTAAATTACCTTGTGGGTGTTACCCCAGGAGCAAACACATTTGAAATAATGGAACATAGTTAATATTCATAACTTTAGATACAAAGATGAGGCATCTGTGAAGCATTTGATCTCTTTCATTGCATCAAAAATGTGCTGAACTGGAGCTGATGTCCAAATGTGCTTTAAATCATTGAGCTCTCTTTCATGCTCTGACATCCATGCCCATTTTGTGATCTTGTGGAGGAGATGTCTTAAGTGAATTGTGCGAGCTGTGTAATTAGGTATGGATTTGTGGATGTAATTCTACATGCCTCGCAGCCTTTGAATTTCCTAGTTATCTTCAGGTCTCTGCATATTCAGTATTGCTTGGATCTTTGATTCATCAGGCAGGATTTCCTTAGAAGTCAGTCTCTCTCCCAAGTACATTATTTCTGTTGTTTGAAATTGACATTTGGCCTTATTCAATTTAAGGTTATTAGCTTTTGCAATTTCTAGTACTCTCCTCAGTAGTTTCTTATGTTCAATGGCAGTGCTGCTCCAAATTACCATGTCATCAAGGAATGCTTTCGCACCTACTGGACTCTCTAGCATCTGGCTAACTGTATGGTGGTATAGTTCTGGAGCTGAACATGTTCTGAAAAGCAGTCTTAAGAAGTTGAATGTGCCAAATGGTGTGTTGAAAGTGCATATCTTGAAGCTTTCAGTGTCCAGGTGGATCTACCAAAATCCCACCAATGCATCTAATTTGCTGAAGAATTTGGTGTCTGCTTTCTTAGACAGATAGTTCGCTTTTTGTGGGCAGGTGGAAGTGTTCTCTTTTTACGTTTTTGTTCAGCCCCTTAGGGTCCACATACAGTCATAGTCCTCCTTTTTTCTCTACACTTATTAAGGAGTGAATGAAATCTGTTGAAAGAAGAAAAGGAGTACTTGTGGCACCTTAGAGACTAATCAATTTATTTGAGCATAAGCTTTCGTGAGCTACAGCTCACTTCATCGGAGCTGTAGCTCACGAAAGCTTAAGCTCAAATAAATTGGTTAGTCTCTAAGGTGCCACAAGTACTCCTTTTCTTTTTGCGAATACAGATTAACACAGCTATTACTCTGAAACCTGAAATCTGTTGGTTCTTCTATTCGCCAAATGATACAGATTCTCATAACTAGTAGGGGAGTTATGTGCAGTAGCACAAGCCCTGCAGTAGCCATTGCACATTACCTTTCTCAGTGGGTCTTCCAGCATCCTGTGTCTTCCACTCTTGGTATGATGTAGTATTTCGCTGATGAGCAGACTGTAAAGATAAAACTGCATCAAGAGTGTACAGGAAGCATAGTGTCGCTACACATCCTGGAGGACTTACTCTGTAGCACACCTGCCACCAGCTCCCTTCCCTCAAACACTGCCTGTCTGGGCTCAGTTCACATAATTGTGCTGTCCCGGCTCTTTACAGGCTACCCTGGGGTCTAAAGTCGGTTGCCTGGCTCATCACTCCTGGCTCAGACCCCTGCCAACTATTTATGTCTCAGGCACCCAGTATTGCCAACCTCAAGCATTCAAAAATCATGAGTCAGGCCTATAAACCTCACGAGACTGCCTTAAAATCATGACACTGTTTTAAAATAATAATTACAAGTTCTTTTTATTTACCTTCTCGTTTCTGAACTTTTCAGGTCCATGTGCATCACATTTTTAAGCTTTTCTCTGCAACCATGAAGGCCAGAAACTTCCTTTAAAAAAAAATGAAAGCTGAGATTCTTATGGGATCTCTTGATTCCAGCAGCTGGGGCTTTAAGAAAATCACCAATATAGTGAGACCCATGATAAAATTGTGAGAGTTGGCAATACATCTTCCACACTTGCTACCACGGGTGGTGAGTTCGGTGACATGGGATAAAAATGCTTGAGCCCTGTCTTCTACTGTGTTAATTTCTCAGGTGGTTAAAAATATCTGACCTTCTCTGATCTTGGTCTATACTACATCTTCCACTGTCGCTCATAGGTGCTAGAACCAGTAGTGCTTGGGGTGTGGCAGCACCCCGTGGCTTGAAGTGGGTTCTATTCTATACAGGGTTTACAGAGTGGTTCAATGGCTCTCAGCACCCCTACTACACAAATTGTTCCAGCACCCTTGCTGTCTCTTGCACCAGTGATAAATTATGAGCTGACATTTTTACCATTGGAAATACTGCCAGAATACTAAAGGAATAAAGAACTGGACATTTATCAAGTGAGACATGCTTTCTCCAAAGTCCAGCACCAGTAAATACTATCAGGTTTCATCAAGGCACAATCTGGAAGAGCACCATTTTTCATCCTGTCTCAGGGAGACCTCTTCTAAAACCTCTTCTTTTTTAGACTACCAGTTCACAATCTCACATTTAAGCATGATTTTACCCACTCAGGTGGTGTGCTCAGATGAGTGCAGGCTGTCACAGTGCAGGGTAGCTGCACCCTTATTCTCCCTCTATGGTCCCTTGAGGGCACATGTCATAAATATAAAGGGAAGGGTAAACTCCTTTAAATCCCTCCTGGCCGGAGGAAAAACCCTTTCACCTGTAAAGGGTTAAGAAGCTAGGATAACCGCGCTGGCACCTGACCAAAATGACCAATGAGGAGACAAAATACTTTCAAAAGCTGGAGGGAAGGAGAAACAAAGTCTCTCTCTGTCTGTGTGATGCTTTTGCCGGGAACAGAACAGGAATGGAGTCTTAGAACTTAGTAAGTAATCTAGCTAGATATGCATTAGATTCTGTTTGTTTAAATGCCTGAGAAAATAAGCTGTGCTAAATTGAATGGATATTCCTGTTTTTGTGTCTTTATGTAACTTAAGGTTTTGCCTAGAGGGATTCTCTATGTTTGAATCTGATTACCCTGTAAGGTATTTACCATCCTGATTTTACAGAGGTGATTCTTTTACTTTTTCTTCTATTAAAATTCTTCTTTTAAGAACCTGATTGCTTTTTCATTGTTCTTAAGATCCAAAGGCTTGGGTCTGTGTTCACCTATGCAAATTGGTGAGGATTTTTATCAAGCCTTCCCCAGGAAAGGGGGTGTAGAGTTTGAGGGGGATTTGGGGGGGAAAGACGTTTCCAAGCAGGCTCTTTCCCGGTTATGTATCTGTTAGACGCTTGGTGGTGGCAGCGATAAAGTACAAGGGCAAAAGGTAAAATAGTTTGTACCTTGGGGAAGTTTTAACCTAAGCTGGTAAAAATAAGCTTAGGGGGTTTTCATGCAGGTCCCCACATCTGTACCCTAGAGTTCAGAGTGGGAAAGGAACCTTGACAGCACCCATTCTAGGCACCCAGCTCCTCAGCCATCACAACATGATGTCTCTGTCCCTCCTGACTGTGGGTTTTCTAGGCTGCAGAGTTCCTTTTCTACACTGTGATATCCCCAGCAAGTTGGATGGTCTAAATAGGCCAGTGTTTGAACTTTGCTTTCTCTCCAAAGAATAGCTGTAATTGCCAGCAGTCATAAGTTACGACAAGAAAAAAACACTACAAGTTTTTATATGCCTGAGGAAAGCTTACCAGTGCTCACCTATCAATCTTCTGAGGCCTCAGTAGGCTAAAGTCTTTCCAACACCTCTTGGACTGAAGGTCCTGTCCATTTGCTGGATCAGAATGAAGAGTGTGACTCAGTTTAAATTCAGCTATTTAACCAAAAGTCCTTTCTTAGTCCATTGGTCTCTGGAGAGTCCAGTTTGAACCAATATATATGAGCCTCTCCAAGTGGTGATATCTCTCTGGAGGTGTTACAACCTGAGTGTGTTTGCCTAATCATGCTCCATTATTCTTAGTTCCTGGAGAGCTGTAGTCCCCCTACCCATGGAATTACAAACAATCCCTGGCCCACAATGATACCTCAACTTAATACAGTAAAATCTGCCAAAGACATTGCAGGAAATTGCCATAGCTGTGTCCCAGACATTCCTGTTTGCCTTTTTGGCTAGGTTTTCTGCCAATACTGGCAATGGGTGTAGCCACTTGTAGCACCTCTCTTATTCAGCAATAGGTTTTTAACCTGATTCATCCCAGGATTTTATGCACCCTGTCACATCATCCGTTTAAAACAGATGTGGATAATCTTCCAAAGCACACTTTGCTGCCTTTAATCTTCACACCATTATTTTTCATGAAACCATCCTTTACTTTTGACAGTTTTTAGAGGTTAAGTATACTTCCTTAACTGGGATTCTGCTTGCCTTCATTATTTCTGCTAGCTGTGTTAATAACGTCCTAAACGAGAGTGCTCTGACGTTTTGGAGCAGCCAGCTCTTGTATTAACGTATCAGGCAAGGACATATAAATGCCCTGCTTTACCAGACTTCTTTTTGCTGCTGGCTGTGCAGTAGTCAGCTAAAGGGCATGACAGGAGAAAAATTTACATACAGTGCTCAATGTTGCTTTGCCGGAGACTATTCCTGCAAATGATTGCCACCCTCTCAAAGGGAGCTGTCATTGCTTATCACACATCTGGGATGAGATGTCCTTTTAGTTTTTAACAAATCTGTTCCACGTGTTTCTATTTGCTATGTAATCATCCCATGATCTATAGCTTTAATATATTTCTGTTTATTCTTGATATGGTAAACCTAGCCTTGCTTTTGCTTTGTTCAAAATATAAATTGATCTTTAGGGGTTTGCTGCCACCTGCAGTTGAAACCTCATGTTAACCCAGGTTTACATTACCAATTAAAATACTACAACCTAGTATCTGAAAATTCCAAATAAGCTATTGAGCAAGTTGATCCAAAGGCATCTTATTATGTCTCACATATTGTGTTCTCATTCTAATAGAATGAGGAGGCCAAATTGGTCGCATGACAAGAGACAATTTCTTCCATTCCTCCGATGAAGTGAGCTGTAGCTCATGAAAGCTCATGCTCAAATAAATTTGTTAGTCTCTAAGGTGCCACAAGTACTCCTTTTCTTTTTGCAAATATAGACTAACACAGCTGTTACTCTGAATCCTAAAATACTGCTGCACATCTAACCCAAATATGCATTAGCCAAAATTATCACCATTTGATGGCTTTTCAGTCATCTATATGAAATGAGTTGACGCTTTGAATCCAGTTTCTAGTGGATAAGTGTCAACACAACAAAAACCACCATCCATTTGGCACCCTTGTTTGCAGTCTCAGCAGGGGTCATTTCAACAGGGTCCATGTATAGAGGGGACCTCCTATCTACAGCCCTTCCCTTCCTTCATGGAAGTGGAACCAGACATCTTACAGCATAGCCCTTCTCCCTCCCTGCATCCATAAAGGAGTCCCTATGACCACAGGAATCTGTATGGGGAAATGCATGTAATGGCACACCCTCCAAGCTCTTCAGGGAATCCACTTAAAAGCTAGTATAGCCCTTTACTGCATTATCATTTATTCATAAGCCCGCTGTGGAACCTTATTCATCTTGAGTGTGTTTGGGAGTCAGAGGCAGCCACATATGTAGTATTTCCTGGCACTGAGGCTGTGATGTCATTTTCTTCACCTCAGGATCCCTCCCAGGGGTTTTCCCATTGAAGTATACAATCTGAATGCATCCTAGTATACAACTGGGAGACATTAATAGCTGTCTGTGCAAGGATGACAGATTTTTGCAATAATCATCCTCGCATAGATAATTGTAATGAGACTACACCTACAATATTGAATAACTTCCGGGCACTTTAGTACCAGAAAGAGGTAGATAGGACACTCAAACCAGATCAACCACAATCACAGCTTAACCTTTTTTATTATTTTCAACCTATCACTATATGCGAAGGACAATACAGCAGGACAGACTTCATAGTGCACAGAATTCAAAAATCTTGGAAATAAATGTAGACTTCAGTCTTGCATTAAAATACCTTAATATGTTATGAGGTTCTATAAGGCAACCCCTTCATGGAAAAAAAGATAAAACAGAGAATGTAAGGGATGCGAGTACATTTAATTAAATTACAATGGTATAAAGGTCTTTTAGTGGCCAAACATTGTTGCACCTTTTTAAGTAGTTCCTGTTAATTAATGTTAATTTCTCTACCAGTGTCATGATAATGAGCTCTTTAAGACAGTCTGCACGGGAGAGAAACATCTGTTTTCATAATCTTAAAATGCCCCTTTTGAACTCTAGAAGGGGAGTTAAAACCCATTTCTCAGTGTTGGCTGGGAGCATCAACTCATCTAACACAACACATTCACAAGTTAATTTGTGGATTTAAAGACTTATTAATATAACAAACTTTTTTGTGGCCCTATTTTTTCCCTGGAAGCCTTGACTGAATGTATAAAGTACTAAGGGCCTGGTCTTCAGCTGATTTACAAAAGTGGAGTACCTGGCCCCCTTTTTTAAAAATATATTTCTTACACACTTCACTCATTTAGAAATATACCAGCCACATATATGTTCCTTCCAATAACAGTTTGTTTTCTTCTTATTACTGTTTATGCTCTTTTGCCCAATTAGGAGTACCTAAAGTATCAAGTGTAATAAAAGAACAACATCACAATTACCAGCATGAAGTGTACCAATTTACTTTAGTTTAATCACTATGTAAATTGCTAGCTTGTTTTTGCAATGTTACAAAAGCAATGTCATAATTTGTGACAAATGAAAAATGTTACTTATTCAGATGTTGCAGAGATAAAACAAGAGTGATTTTATTTTATCAACTCATCTTTTTCAAAGAAGGCTTAGCAAAGCAATCTAAAAGTTTACATAATGGGAAATAGTCTTCAGTGTTCTTTAAAAGCAAAAAAGCAAAGTGTTATTGTTTATTATGTGATCCCATCACTAATGACAAGTACATTCAATAATACACAAGAATTTCTGCTACCAAGACAGCCCTTTCTGTAAAACTACACGAAAAACTTACTGTGAAATTTGAGTAGACTATTTTTAATAGTCAAGACATTCAGTACAAACTATTTCCCTCAATATCCTTCTTTCAATAAATAGTGAATAGGGTATTTGAATCCTTTAATCTAACAGGCAAATGTTTCATCCCTTTGCTTGGGAAACTGGGATGTTTGGAAAACAGAGCATGAGAGCCTCTTCTTTGGTCTCACAGCTCATGTCTCCACTACAATAAAAAACCTGCAACACTGAGTCTCAGAGCTTCAGACTTGTGGGACTTGGGCTGCGGGTCTAAAAATCGCAATATAAATGTTCAAGCTCGGGCTGGAGCCTGGGCTCTGAGACCCTCCCCATTCACTGGGTCTCAAAGCCTGGATCCAGCCTGAGCCCGAACATCTACACTGCAACATTTAGCCCTCCAGCCTGAGTCAGTTGACCTGGACCAGCCATGGCTGTGCCACGGGTCTTATTACAGCGTAGGTGTATCCAAAGGGTTTATAGCACTCAAAGAGTACTGTGAATGGCAGGGGCCAACAGATACTGACATCTGGAATTTTGAGGCAAGTGGCAGCAACTTTATTAATTCCTTAACAGGATAACTTCTCAGGGCAACAGTGAAAAGGGGAAGGCTATCAATGCTCTCTGTCACCTGCCTTCCCCATTTTTGATAGTTAAATCCTGAGCATCACAGACTCAGGATTTAGCAGCTGCTCAAAACTTAGGCCCTATCTGAACCTCCATTACTCCTAAGGACTATGGTGGCCTGCAACCCAGAACAACTTACTTCCAGGGAACCCCTCTGGCCTCATAGGATGCAGTGGTATCAACTCTGAAAATTCCTTAGTGAGTCACAGGAGTTTGGCTAGGGCTGGAGCCAGTCTCATGATGATGGAAATAGCTCCAGCCCTTAAGAGAATTTCAGCCCCACCCTGGGGAAATCTCCCTCGGATTGACTGCTCCTTCCTACTTCCACTTTCCGGGGAAGAGCAGACAACAAGAGCTGCTGCAGGAAGAATGCACAGCTCTCCTCTCTCCCCTCAAGAACCCAAAGGACTTTTTATTGGGAGAGGGAGCAGCTGACACCATTCACAGAGAAGGGCAGATGATGGGAAAAGGAGGGAGCACCCCAGCAGCTCAGGGTGGCTCCACCTTTCCCTCCTATGAGCAATGGGTCATTCTGCTGTCTGCTCCTCCTCCCTCCCTGTCCATCCTTGCAACACCAGGACTGGGAAGGAGGAGAGGTATGAAGAACACCTGGAGCTGCCCCAGAGCCTGAAATGGGGAGAGGGGACCCTGTTGCAGTCCCTCAAGCCTGGGATAGGGAATGAAGAACCCGTTAATAGCAGGAGAAGGAAAGATCAGGTGGGGAGGGTGGGGATAGGCAGATTGTGGGCATTTAGGGTTGGCAGAACTGATATAGAGGCTGGGGAGGTGCATAATTAATTCCTGGAATGAGGGATGGGCGAAACACACAGTGGAATATAAGGTGGATGGAAAGCTGCTTAGATCATCGGGCTCAACGGCTGGTGATCAATGGCTCCATGTCTAGTTGGCAGCCAGTATCAAGCGGAGTGCCCCAAGGGTCGGTCCTATAGCTGGTTTTGTTCAATATCTTCATTAATGATCTGGAGGATGGCGTGGATTGCACTCTCAGCAAGTTTGCAGATGACACTAAACTGGGAGGAATGGTAGATACGCTGGAGGGTAGGAATAGGATACAGAGGGACCTAAGAAATCTGATGAGGTTCAACAAGGACAAGTGCAGAGTCCTGCTCTTAGGACGGAAGAATCCCATGCACCGCTACAGGCTGGGGACTGACTGGCTAAGCAGCAGTTTTGCAGAAAAGGACCTAGGGATTACAGTGGACGAGAAGCTGGATATGAGTCAACAATTGTGCCCTTGTTGCCAAGAAGGCTAAAGGCATTTTGGGCTGTATAAGTAGGAGCATTGGCAGCAGATAGAGGGACGTGATCATTCCCCTCTATTCGGCATTGGTGAGGCCTCATCTGGAGTACTGTGTCCAGTTTTGGGCCCCACATTACAAGAAGGATGTGGAAAAATTGGAAAGAGTCCAGCGGAGGGCAACAAAAATGATTAGGGGGCTGGATCACATGACTTGTGAAGAGAGGCTGAGGGAACTGGGATTATCTAGTCTGTGGAAGAGAAGAATGAAGGGGGGATTTGACAGCTGCTTTCAACTACCTGAAAGGGGGTTCCAAAGAGGATGGATGGATCTAGACTATTCTCAGTGGTGGAAGAGGACAGGACAAGGAGTAATGGTATCAAGTTGCAGGTGGGGAGGTTTAGGTTGGATATTAGGAATCACTTTTTCACTAGGATCGTGGTGAAACACTGGAATGGGTTACCCAGGGAGGTGGTGGAATCTCCTTCCTTAGAAGTTTTTAAGGTCAAGCTTGACAAAGCCCTGGCTGGGATGATTTAGTTGGGGATTGGTCCTGCTTTGAGCAGGGGGTTGGAGTAGATGACCTCCTGACCCCCTTCCAACCCTCATATTCTGTGATTCTATGAATTAGAATTTTGGGGTTTGGATTGAAGCTTAAAGCTTTGCACCATCAGGCAGCCAGCAAGAACCCTGGAAGAGGGCCAAAATCACTTTATTCAATAAATGTGGGAGAGTTATCCATATACACACACACACGGGATGACCAGGGAGTTCAAAAATCCAAGAGACAGACCAAAACCATAATATAATCTTTTAAAAAACATCTTTTGGGGTCTGACTCATGATTTTTGAGCTTCTCAGTTTGGCAATACTCAGAACGGCGTAGGCTTACCCACAAATCCAATCCTTTCTCCCTAGAAAGGTGTGTTGAGGCCAAATTCACAGGGAAATGGCTATCCCAAACCATCTGACTTTTACAGTTTTTGGGAGAACCAATCACCAAACCAATGTCTACACCCCTAAAAATTGATGAGAGTAAAGTCAAACTCTGCTGCCAGGATCTACTACCCAAAGTTGTGATCATGTGAAATAAACAATATATCAATAAAACAAACAAAACCTGTGCAAATTGTGCCACACAAACAGACCATGTAAGTCCTTAAGTTACCTGTGTCAACAAACTGCAAAAGTCCTCAGAGTCCTTAGGATACCTATGGAAGTCTCCAACTGTAAACACAATGTCCTGTGAAACCAAAACACAACATGCAAACCAAACAAATGGCAAATTCATTATTACATTCCACCTATAACCATCCAGACAGGTGGAGGACATCGCAGATCAGGAAGGGGCCCTCTTCTGTACTGAGTGCTAACAACAACTGCCCTGTGCCCTGGCAGCCAACCCAAGAACCTGTTACATGGGTGACGACTTAGAGGTGCTGCCTCACAAACCAGCTGTTGCAAGAGGGCATCCCAATGGATGTGGCACTTCTCTCCAGGACCTGGAGCACAATCTCATGCTGGATGGTAAGGCCAATGCGCCTTATATCGAAGGGAAAATTAGATTTTACTATCTTTCAAAACAGGACTGTGAATTACAGAGCAGTTAGCTGAGAAGCTGCAGCAAATCACCTCTATTCTCAGATGTGCCCAGACTCTCCAAGGAGATTAAGAAAGGTCATTAATATTAAAGATTGTGAATTCCCTCAAGGATGTTTGATGTTCTGACTCACTGAAAAAAGAAATGTGTTTTATCAACAGAACGATTTGGAGCCATGATCTTTCCACAGCCCCTACAGCTGTCATGGCCTCCTGACATGAGAAGTCACATAGTGAATGGGTGAAAGGTATATCCTCATTCAGCCTCAGGGAAAGGCATCTGTTGCCATTAATCTGGATTAATCTTCAGATAAAGAATTACTCTGGTGGTTGTTTTTGTCAGGAGGCAGATAGGGCTGTCTGCAGAGATCCCTTCATCTGAGGGGCAGATGGAATCTGAAGTAGAAAAATCACTTAACAGTCCAGTCCCCTCTGTGCAGTCCACACCTCTATAAGCGTACCAGCCTGCTAATGAGCTATTAAGGCCTGGGGTGTGTTTTCCTGAATCTAAATGAGAAAGTAAAACCAAAACATGCCTTGACTCTTTCAGCCAAAGCTGAAAATCAAATCTCTTTTGAGCATGTTACTGTAAAACCTGAAATCCTGGTAAGCTGCCTTCTTTAATGGACCCAATCATTTAGTCTGTGTTTAAGCATGGTTTCAGTAAGCAAAGAATCTGCACTTAATTCTGGGTATTTTATATGTTGAGAGTTTCTCTATGTTTGACCATACCTTTCTCTACAATATGCTCTACAACACTCATTGACTTGATTGTTGAGATGACTTTCAGGTTCCATGAAGGAATATCTCAGTTTTCTTATTTTTTAAATGTAATTTTTAGCCCTTTTCCCCTGTGAAGATAGCCTTGAAAACATACACTGGTAGAAACTGAAATAAATAAATAGTAGGGTTAAAAGGGACAGGCAGCTGACCTCCACTTCTGCAGTCACAGAATCATAAAAATGTAGGGCTGGAAGGGACATCGAGAGATTCTGTAGTCCAACTTCCTGCGTTGAGCTAGGACCACGTATACCCAGACCATCCTTGATATGCATTTGTCCATCCTGTTCTTAAAAATTCCAATGACAGGCACTCCATAACTTCCCTTGGGAGTATATTCCAGTACATAATTATCCTTATAGTTTGAAAGTTTTTCCTAATATCTAATCTAAATGTCCCTTGCTGCAGGCCGATTGAGCCAATTACTTTTTCCTTCAGGGGAAATGGAGAACAATTGATCATTGTCCTCTTTATGACAGCCCTCAACATATTTGAAGACTAGTCTCAGATTCTCCTCCAGTATTCTTTTCTCAAGACTTAACATGCCCTTTTTAAACATTTCCTCATTGGTCAGGTTCTCTCAAACTTTTATCATTTTTGTTGCTCTCCTCTGGACTGTTCCCAATTTGTCCACATCTTTCTTAAGGTGAGGCACTCAAAGCTGGACCGAATACTCCAGCTAAGGCCTCAACAGTGCAAAGTAGAGCAGGACAATTACCTCCCATGTCTTACATATGACACTTCTGTTAATAACCCCCAGAATGATATTAGCCTTTTTTCATACAGGCATCACTCACATTGTTGATTCATAAATAATAGGTGATCCACTATAACCCCCCAGATCCCCAGCCAGTTATTCCCCATTTTGTATTTGTGCATTTGATTTTTGCTTCTTAGGTGTTATACCTTGCACTTGTCATTATTGAATTTCATCTTGTTGATTTTAGACCAATTTTCCACTTTATCAAGGTCCTTTTAAATTTGAATCCTGTCCTACAAAGTGTTTGCAACCATGCCCAGTTTGGTGTCATCTGCAGATTTTATAAGCATACTCTCCAGTCTGTTACTCAAGCCATTAATGAAAATGTTAAATAGTACCCGGTCCAGGAAAGACCCCTGTGAACTCCCACTAGATATGTCCTCCCAGTTTGACAGCAAAAGAGTGATACATACTAAAAGTTATGCAAAAATTTACCTTTTAGTAATATTGTCTAGACCACATGTCCCTAGTTTGCTTATGAGAATGCTATGTGGTACGGTGTCCAAAAAAATCAAGAGCACCTGGATGTATCATGACTACTGGATCCCCTTATCCATTAGGCCAATAAATCTGTCAGAGAAGGAAATTAGGTTTGTTTTACATGATTTGTTCTTGACAAATCCATTGTGTCTATTACTTATTACTCTATTAACCTCTATGTGCTTACAAAGTGAAAGTAATAATTTGTCCCAGTATCTTTCCAGGTGTCAAAGTTAGGTTGATTGGTTTATAATTCCCCAGATCTTCTTTATTCCCCTTTTTAAAGATAAGTACATTGGCCTTTCTCCAGTCTTCAGGGACCTCACCAATCCTCCATGAGTTTTTGGAGATAATTACTAATGGTTCTGAGACTTTCAGCTAGTTCCTTAAGGAAGCTTAGTGTTAATTTTGTCAGTTAAATACATCTAACTTATCTAAATATTCTTTAACCTGTTCTTTCCCTATTATGGCTTGTGGTCCTTTCCATTTTGTGTTAAGCACTTTTGTCTGGTCTACACTGCCACTTTACAGCGCTGCAACTTTCTCACTCAGGAGTGTGAAAAAACACCCCCCTGAGCATTGCATGTTTCAGTGGCTGTAAAGTGGCAGCGTAGACAGAGTACCACTTCTGGTAGCCATGTGCCCAGCACTGGTAGCTACTCCCCTCATGGGGGTGGTTTTTTTACAGTGCCAGGAGAGCTCTCTCCCGGTGCTGGTGCCACGAGGACAGCCACGTTAAGGCGCTGCTGCAACAGCGCTTTAACGTTGCTGGAGAAGACACACCCTTGGTCACAACTACCCTTTCTAATGAAGCCTGACGCAAAATAGACATTAAAAACCTTTGCCTGCTTGATGTCATCTCCTTCCCCACAAATCAATGGGCCTATACTTCCCTTTGTCTTTTACTTGCTCCTAATGTATTTAAAGAAACTCTTCACATTGCGTTTCACGTCCCTGGCTAGGTTTAACTTATTTTGTCCCCTAGTCTTTCTGATTTTGTCCCTCCATGCTTGTGCTATTCATCTTTAGCTATTTACCCAGGTTTCCACTATTTGTGGGATTCCTTTTTGATTTTCAGGTCATTAAAGGACTCCTGATAGAGTCATATTGGCCACTTTCTATTCCTCCCATCTGTCCCTTTACATCATGATATTTTGCAGTTGTTTCTTTAATTTTCTTTCCTTGAGAAACAGCTCTCCTGGACATCTTTTTCCTCTAGATTTTCTTCTTATGGGACCTAACCTACCAGTTCTCTGAGTTTGTCAGGTGCCAGCGAGGTCATCCTAGCTTCTTAACCCTTTACAGGTGAGAGGATTTTTCCTCTGGCCAGGAGGGATTTTAAAGGGGTTTACCCTTCCCTTTATATTTATGACACGCCCCCCAAATCTCAGCTAGGGTGAAACGCTGGCTGGGATTTCTTCCTGGAGCTTCAGGGAAAACAGGGTTAATAAGACACATGCACCTCTAAATATACTACCAAGTACATAAAGACTAACAATATTTTCCACATCTCAAGGACAATTTTAACCAGTTGATTTTGGGAAACTTTCACGGGAGAGTGCATCAGCCACTTTGTTAGAAGCTCCTGAGATGTGTTGGATGTCGAAATCAAAATCTTGGAGAGCTAAACTCCACTGAATAAGTTTTTTGTTATTTCCCGTGGCGGTATGAAGCCACTGTAGCACAGCATGGTCGGTTTGCAGGTGGAAATGCCGTCCACAAACATATGGGCATAGCTTTTCCAGAGCGTAGGCAATGGCATAACATTCTTTTTCACTGACTGACCAGTTGCTTTCCCTCTCAGACAGTTTTTTGCTGAGAAACACTACAGGGTGGAATTCTTGATCCGGTCCTTCCTGCATTAAAACTGCTCCCACACCACGCTCGGACGCATCTGTGGTTACTAGGAACGGTTTGTCAAAGTCTGGGGCCTTTAGTACAGGGTCAGACATGAGTGTCGCTTTAAGCTGGTTAAAGGCCTTCTGACACTCTTCGGACCACTGAACAGCATTTGGCTGTTTCTTTTTGGTTAGGTCTGTCAGTGGGGCAGCAATTTGGCTGTATTGTGGTACAAATCGCCTGTAATAACCGGTCACGCCTAAGAAGGATTGAACCTGTTTCTTTGACCTTGGGACAGGCCACTTTTGGATAGCATCCACTTTGGCCTGTAGGGGGTTGATAGTTCCTTGACCCACCTGGTGTCCAAGGTAAGTCACTCTGATTAGGCCTATTTGACACTTCTTAGCCTTAACAGTTAGTCCTGCCTCCCTTATGCGCTCGAAGACTTTGTAGATGTTCCAGGTGTTCTGCCCAGGAATCTGAAAATATGGCCACATCGTCAAGGTAGGTGACTGCATAGTCACCTAATCCCGCTAGGAGACCATCTACAAGTCTTTGGAAGGTGGTGGGTGCATTTTGCAGCCCAAAAGGGAGTACATTAAATTCATACAGCCCGACATGTGTCGTGACCTTTCCTTGGCAGATTCATCTAGCGGTACCTTCCAGTACCCCTTGGTTAAGTCCAAGGTAGAGATTAACTGGGCCCGTCCCAGTTTCTCTAGTGGTTCATCTGTTCGTGGCATTGGATAGTTGTCTGGGCGAGTTACAGCATTTAGCTTACGGTAGTCCACGCAAAAACGTATCTCCCCATCTGGTTTGGGAACTAGAACCACTGGAGATGCCCATGCACTTCCAAAGGGGTGGATTACACCCATCTGTAACATATCCTGGATCTCCCATTCTATAGCAGTTTTAGCTTGAGGAGACACCCGGTAAGGTTGCACTTTAATTGGGTGAGCATTACCTGTGTCAATGGAGTGGTATGCCCGTTCAGTTAGTCCTGGGGTGGCTGAGAACGTCGGCGCGTAGCTAGTGCACAGCTCCTTCATCTGCTGTCGCTGCATATGCCCAAGGGTCATGGAGAGGTTCACCTCTTCTACACCACCAGCACTTTTCCCTTCGTAGTAGACACCTTCAGGCCACTCAGCGTCGTCTCCTCCCTGGGCTGTAAACTGACAAACCTTTAATTCTCTGGAATAAAAGGGCTTTAGAGAATTAATATGGTACACCTTAGGCTTTCGGTTGGAGGTGGGGAATGCTATGAGATCATTAACAGTTCCCAGGCGCTCCTGGACCGGGAATGGCCCTTCCCATGATGCTTCCATTTAATGGGCCTGGAGTGCCTTTAAGGCCATGACCTGGTCTCCTACTTTGAAGGAACGCTCTCTGGCATGTTTATCATAGCAGGCTTTTTGCTTTTTTTGAGCATCCTTTAGGTTTTCTTTAGTAAAGGCTAAAGAGGTTCGGAGGGTGTTTTGTAGGTTGGTTACCAAGTCCAGAATGTTAGTTCCTGGAGAAGGTGAAAATCCCTCCCATTGCTGCTTCACCAACTGTAATGGCCTCTTAACCTCGCGGCCATATACAAGTTCAGATGGTGAAAACCCTAAACTGGGATGTGGTACAGCTCTGTAGGCAAAGAGCAACTGCTGCAACACTGGGTCCCAATCATTGGAGTGCTCATTTACTAATTTATGTATCATGGCCCCCAAAGTTCCATTAAACTTCTCCACCATGCCATTTGTTTGATGGTGGTAAGGAGTGGCAACCAAGTGATTTACCCCATTAGCTTCCCAAAGGTTTTCCATAGTTCCTGCCAGGAAATTAGTCCCTGCATCTGCGAGGATGTCAGAGGGCCAACCTACCCTAGCAAAAATGTCTGCTAGTGCCTGGCACACACTTTTAGCCCTGGTGTTGCTTAGAGGTACTGCTTCCGGCCATCGGGTGGCAAAATCCATGAAAGTCAGTATATACTGCTTTCCTCTGGGTGTCTTTTTCGGAGAAGGACCCAGAATATCCACAGCTACTCACTGAAATGGAACTTCAATGATGGGGAGTGGCTGGAGAGGGGCTTTGACCTGGTCTTGGGGTTTTCCCACTCTTTGGCATACTTCACAAGACCGGACATAGGTAGAAACATCCTTGCCCATTCCCTCCCAGTGGAATGACCCCCCAAATGGTCTTTGGTTCTGTTCACCCCAGCATGGCCACTAGGATGACTGTGGGCTCAGCTCAAGAGCTTGACCCAGTACTTAGTTGGAACTACCAACTGTCTCTGAGGATGCCAGTCTTCCTGGTGTCCACCAGAAAGAGTTTCCTTGTATAAAAGTCCTCTTTCCACAACTAACCTAGATTGATTAGAAGAGCTGAGGGGCGGTGGATTGCTCCATGCTGCCGTCCAAGCTCTCTGAAGGCTTTCATCTGCTTCCTGTTCGGTCTGGAACTGTTCCCTTGATGCTGGAGACATCAGTTCTTCATTGGATTGTGGACCTATGCTTGGTCCCTCTGGAAGCGATGTAGGGGATGGGGCTGTTTCCATTGACTGTGAACTGCTCTCCGCTGGGGCACTATGTTGGGGTTCAGGCTCCAGCTGAGCCTCTTGTGTAGGGTTATGGGCTGCTGTTGGTTCAGGTTCGGTGGGGCCCTCTGGTGTTGTGGTTGCAAGTACTGGATTCAGTGCTGGCAATGGGTCTGGTGCTGGTTGTTCCGCCAGTTCCAATTCTGGGACTGGTTCCATCCGGGTCTCTGGGACTCGATCCACTACTGCTGTTGCAGACATTGGTCTGGGGTCCGGGTCCATCACCTCTGACCGGGTCCTGGTAGAAGTTTCCGGAACAGAGCTAGGCGTCATGGCTTGTTTATCCTGGCTGCAGGTGACCATTCCCACCCTCTTGGCTAGCTTCACATGATTGGCCAAGTCTTCCCCCAACAGCATGGGGATGGGATAATCATCATAGACTGCAAAAGTCCACGTTCCTGACCAGCCCTTGTACTAGACAGGCAACTTGGTTGTCGGCAAATTGAAAGAGTTGGACTTGAAGGGTTGAATAGTCACTTGGATCTCTGGGTTGATTAAATTGGGGTCCACTAAGGAAGCATGGATAGCTGACACTTGTGCTCCGGTGTCCCTCCACGCGGTGACCTTCTTTCCACCCACACTCACATTTTCCCTCCGCTCCAAGGGTATCTGGGAGGTATCTGGGCTTGAGGACCTCTGGGGTGATTCCAGTGTGATGAACTGTAATCTGTTGGGGTTCTTGGGGCAGTTGGCCTTTACATGCCCCGGCTCGTTACATTTAAAACATCGTCCAGCTGACGGGTCACTGGGGCGAGGTGGGTTGCTGGAGAACGGTGTGGCAGGACGATAAGGTGGCTGGAGGGTTCCTTGGGGGGTAGGTGGGGCCTTGGGTGGCCTCCGGTAATAGGGTGTGGTCTGAGGTTGTCCCTTCTGATGTCTGCTCCAACTGCGACCAATTTTTTTTTCTCTCTGCCACCTCCACCCATTTGACTCCAATCTCCCCCGCCTCGGTTACAGTTTTGGGCTTCCCATCTAGGATGTATCTTTCTATTTCCTCAGGGACACCCTCTAAGAACTGTTCCATTTGCATTAGGAAGGGCAAATCTGTTGGAGATTTAACACTTGCTCCTGATATCCAGGCATCCCAATATTTCACAATGTGGTAGGCATGTCGGGTAAATGACACGTCTGGTTTCCACCTTAGGGCTCTGAACCGCCGATGAGACTGCTCGGGTGTTATCCCCATTCTGACTCTCGCCTTGGATTTAAACAGTTCATACTTGTTCATGTGTTCTTTAGGCATTTCAGCCGCCAGATCAGCGAAGGGTCCACTGAGCTGCGGCCTCAGCTCTACCATGTATTGGTCTGTAGAGATGCTGTACCCAAGGCAGGCCCTTTTGAAGTTTTCTAAGGCGGCCTCGGTATCATCACCTGCCTTGTAGGTGGGGAACTTTCTGGGATGGGAAGTGGTACCTGGAAAAGGATTGCTAGGATTTGTTGGTATATTCTGCTGAGCCCTTGCCTTCTCCATCTCCAGTTCATGCTTCCTCTTTTTCCTTCTCCTCCAGTTCTTTGGCCCTTGCCTCCAGTTCTTTTTCCTTTGCCTCCATAGCTCTCCTGTGAGCAGCCGCTTGGTGGTGTTCTGCCTCTTTCGCTGCCTCCCTTTCTTTGTCCTTTGCCTCCATTTCTCTCCTGTGAGCAGCTTCTAGGGCTTTTTTGGCTTCTTTCACTGCCTCCAGTTTGGCTAACTCCAATTTGTGTAGTGCCTTGGTGTCTGTCGTCTTTACCTCTCTGTTTTTAACTAACTTTACACTTGAGGGTTAGAAATAAAACAAACAAAACTTGGCTTGTAAATTTTGCTGTGCTGTAATAGGATACCTATATTTTTCTGATAGTGATTGTCATCCTACAGAAAAATCCAAAAAAAAAAAAACCCCACCAAAACCCCCAACAACAATAAAAAAAATTCAAACCCCTCTCCCCCCCAAACCCTAACACCTTTGTCTCCAGGCAAATAGGCAGAAAACTCCTCTAGTTACTTTTAGGTAAAAAAAAAAAAACTTCAGGTCTGTGAAGACTTGTGAATTTCTCTGCAGGAGGTTAACTACTCTGCCTTTAGGTAGAGATAACTGCAGTTCACAAAAGATAATTCCCTTTTGTCTCTGCTCTGGCCCAAAAGCAAAGCAAAAAAAACTTCCAGCTGTTTCCAGTTGGAGACCTTCTTTCTAGCAGCCCAAAGGATTTAAAAAAAAATTCCTTTTAAAATCTGTTTTTCTGGTTCAAAAAAAAAATCTCAAATTGATCTCAAAATGATTTCAAGTTAATCCCACTGCTCTGCCACCATGTCAAGGTTCCTTCCCCACTCTGAACTCCAGGGTACAGATGTGGGGACCTGCATGAAAACCTCCTAAGCTTACTTTTACCAGCTTAGGTTAAAACTTCCCCAACGTACAAGTTATTTTACCCTTGCCCTTGGACTTCCACTGCCATCACCAAACGTTTATCAGGGTTTATTTTTATTAGGAAAGCATTGTTTGGAAACAACTTCCCCCCCCAAATCCTCCCAACCCTTGCACCCCACTTCCTGGGGAAGGTTTGATAAAAATCCTCACCAATTTGCATAGGGGACCACAGACCCAAACCCTTGGATCTTAAGAACAATGAAAAAAGCATTCAGTTCTTGAAAAGAAGAATTAATAGAAATAACAGTAAAAAAGAAGTAACAATAAAAAGAATCACCTCTGTAAAATCAGGATGGTAAATACCTTACAGGGTAATTAGATTCAAAACATAGAGAATCCCTCTAGGCAAAACCTTAAGTTACAAAAAGGCACACAGACAGGAATATCCATTCTATTCAGCACAGCTTAATTTCTCAGCCATTTAAAGAAATCATAGTCTAACGCATATCTAGCTAGATTACTTACTAAGTTCTAAGACTCCATTCCTGTTCTGTCTCCGGCAAAAGCATCACACAGACAGACCCTTTTGTTTTTCCCTCCCCCCAGCTCTTGAAAGTATCTTGTCTCCTCATTAGTCACTTTGGTCAGATGCCAGCAAGGTCATCCTAGCTTCTTAACCCTTTACAGGTGAGAAGATTTTTCCTCTGGCCAGGAGGGATTTTAAAGGGGTTTACCCTTCCCTTTATATTTATGACAGAGCCCTACTAATCTCCTCCCACTGCTGATCTGCTCAAGGTCATACCTGGCAGTGTCATTAGTGACCATGAAGATGATCAGAATAGGGTAAGGTCAGCACAGAGTAGGGGGAATGACCCTCAGCAGTGTTTCCATAATGTCTTGGATGTGGGGTCAAATCAGGCAGCACATCTCTCAGGACACTGTGTCAGGTTGGTGGATGGATGTCTCCATCCCCCTTAGAAGGGAACTCCTGATCCCCACCACCCTATGCCTCCACCTACTGGGTATGGTGCCCAATGGCTTCCCATCCTTGGGTGAAAGTGGCTTCTCTTCCTCAGCCATTGCGGTCTGCTCCTCTTCTCATGTTGCCAGTACTGCATACCGGTTCTTGACTGTGATGGATAGGGGACCTGGGTGGGGGCGGAGCACTGTCTACTGCCTGAGGTAGCCAGCCCCTAGTCTTCTCCCCATAGCGCAGCCAGTTTTCCTTCCTCCTCTGACGCTTCTGTACTCTTCTCTAGTTGGCTAGCATCCCCCATTCCAGATGTCTCCATGTGCATCCTGTCTATGGTGTCCTCATGCTCCAAGTTGCTACAGTGACAAGCAGGGCCGGTGCAACCACTAGGCGAACTAGGTGCCCACCTAGGGTGCCAAGATTTAGGGGCTCCAAAAAACGGTGCCCCCCAATTTTTTTACACCATTGCTTAGGGGCAGGTACCTGTCAGTCTCCAGCATTCGGGCCGCTCCAGGGCCAGCAACCTCTTCACCTCGGAGCCTCCCCCGCTTACCCAGGGGTCACTTCTCCTCTTAGGCTCCCCGGCCGCTGCCGCCATGGCCACCTGGGAAGACGTGGGTGGGGGGCGCCACTGCGGAGGAGAGGCAAGGGATCGGGCTCAGCTGGGGCCCCACACCTCCAGCTGAGAGCAGCAGGAACTGGGCGCTGCCTGGGGGGAGCGGGGTGGCCCAAGCCCAGAGTGGCGGCATCCTCCGCAGCAGCAGGAGCAGATGGGGAGCATAGACACCCTGGGCTCGTGCTACCCGGCTCTCCCCCATGCGGCGCCTGGCTCCTGCTGCTCTTGGCCGGCAGGTGTGGGGTCCCAGCTGAGCCTGGCCCCTTGTGTCTCCTCCGCAGTGGCCCCCCCCACCCATGTCCTCCCGGGCGGCAGTGGCCGGGGAGCCTGAGAGGAGGTATGGCCCCTGGACAAGCAGGGGAGACGAAGAGGCTGCTGACCCTGGCGCGGCCCGAGCCTTGGAGACTGACAGGTACCTGCTCCTGCCCCATCCTGGCACCGCCTGCCCCCCAGCCCAGTGAGTGTTACCTGCCCCACCAGCCTCAGTGCCCTGCCCCATACTGTCAGCCACCCCAAGCTCACTGTGACACCAGCACACCTTGGCAAAGGGCCCCCTGATCTTCAGAAACAGCTGTCATCACAGGCCTGACAAACTCACTGCACCCCACCTGTGTCTTACAGGGCACTTACCCATGAAGAGGAATGTGGAAGGGATCTACAGAAGGCTGGTAACTTGTCAAAAGTGAGAATCTTTGTGAGATATGTGCATGGGTAATATTGAAGGAATAATGTATTTACCTTAAAAGTCTGCTTTACAGACTTGGAGTAGAAATTAGTCACCAGGGGATAATGGCCCTCTGGGGTAAGGGGGATTTAGCACCCTGCCTAACCTGGCTGGTGATGCAATGCAAGTCTCAGTTGTTTAGCTTTGCACAATAGTACGACTTTGAATGGGACACCATCAGAGGCAATGGCAAACAACTGAAACGCCTTAAAGTTAAAAAAGAAACATTAGAACAGCCGTTACCCATTCTGACAGACTGTTTATAATGCTAAGTTTACTAGTTTTCAGAGATTGTTGGGGGGGATAGAAGGGGGGGGGGGGGCGCAAGGTGGAAGTTTCACCTAGACCGCAAAATATCCTTGCACTGGCCCTGGTGACAAGCCACCTCCTGCTGCAGCGCTCTTACCTGCTCCTTGAAGGACTCCAAGAACAGAGATCTCTCACATCAGGTGGATCCCTCTGCCTGGCTTTCTTGGGATCCAGTCTTTAAGTCTTGACATGCAGGCTACATTCCCAGCTTAAAAAAGCTTTAAAATTCCTAACTTGCAAGAAATGCTATAGTAATTGTCCAAAACATACTAGCTTACAATAGTGTTGCTGGAATGTTTGTGGCCATTGTTGTAATGCTTTTTAAAATAAAATAAAAGTGTATATAGGCTCTTTTCTCACTAGCACTGGGACCATCTTTCAGCGAAGCAAACACAGAATACAAATATGTATCAAATGCTAACATGACATTGAAATTTGAAGTGTCATCTGACTAGAGCAGTGTAATACATGATTTTGGTAGGGGAAGTGGTAATGTGTTTAAAAGGATGAAATTATTATTCTTTTCTTTTCAGAATACATTTTAAATGTCACAGTTCAGCACAGCTGAAAAGACTGAATTAATTAGTCTGTCACATGAGAGAGCTATCCCCCTTTCTGTGTGGGAATGAAGTGTTTTGAAAGAGCACTAGAGACATCCCTCATCATACTTGACCTTTCCAGAAATCTGGCAGACAGATTGATGGGTAAGTGACTGCAACCAGCTGACACTATGCAGATAGGGCCTGCTGCAAGAATGAGGGAATGACCAAGTGGCTACAGAAGACCATGTTTTCATAACCTTTGTTTTATGACAAGACTAATGCATCATTAGTTAAGGCAGAAGCTTGTCTTCCGCCATTTTGCCTGTCTCTTCATTTTGACTGCCCTAAACTTCATCAAAATTCAACCAGTCCTTCTGGAATTTCACAGGTATAATCTTATGACAGTTTTTTTTTTTTTTTTGCAGGGGGTGGGAGGGCAAGTTGAGACAATCAGGCATGGTATTTGGAAATAGGACGATTAAAAATGAATGAGATGAGCTCATTTCTTGAATATTTGCCTAAATATTTTGGCTCATTAACTTTTAAACAACCTCATCTAGAAACTCCAAATGTATTCTCATCCATTAATCTTGGTAAGAATTAATGCCTTTAGCTAGATTTAGAGTACCTGTTGGTAGAATTATTGCATTATTAAAATATTTTCCATGTTGCTGCTGCAGAGTTCATAAGCTCCTGGCATTGATGTGGAAGCAGCATACAGGAAACTAAATGGGGGTGGCTCTAAATTCTAATCTGGGGGAAATAGGAGGGGGCATAGTTGTATGGGAACTAGTCTGCAGATAAAAGAGTGGGAGAAAGTTAGAGGAAGGAACAGCCCACATAGCAGTCTAAAGTATGTTTCACAAATAAATCCATTCTACATGCCCACCCATGTAACACTGTCCTCATGATATGGAGAATAAGATACAGGGAACCAAATGAGGTGATGAGGTTTATCTGGATTGGGAGGTTGCCTCATGAGTAAGTCTGTGCAGCTGACAAGCTCTGTTGATCCTTTCACCGAACGTATTTTTCAGTACTTGTGGGTATCCCAGTTTTCGGAGCCTGTCCTGCCATCCCAGTTGGTTTTATGAAAAGCAGTGTTTTGCCTCACTTTTTGCCTCAGTAAAATCCTGTAGATGCTTTCCTCTTGTTGGCGACTCCTTCAGCTGGACAAAGGATCAACAGCTGTGGAGAAGGAGAGTGACTATGCTGACTTAGTCCAGTCATCCAGACCAGGTGGGTCTCATTATTTCCCATTCAGCACAGACAAAAAGACAGATTTCCTGAAGGGGGAAGCAGAAGAGATCCTGCCTCACTTTCTTTCCTTCTTAACAGTGAGGTGGGAATTGAAGAGCAGAAAGTGGTACTGCAAAGGATTTTGAAGGAATGACAAATGTGCAAAGCACAGAAAACCAGAGACAGGTGATGCTGACATTTCTTATATTTCCTGATCTTTTAAAAATATTTTTATCAGTGAGGTGGATTGCATTAAAACAGGATTGGGGGGGAACTGGGGGGGGGGGGTCTTATGGAGTTAGAAAAGCTGGAACAAGTCTGTCTTCAAGTGAAGACAATCACTTTGTGACATCACAGTTCGTTGCTGTGGAGACATTTCCATGAGGCATCACAGACTTTTAAAGCCTATTTTATTTCCCTAAAGAGATCTCAGCAGACAAGGACACTAGGACTATAGAACTTCAAGACGAAGGCCCTTAACTTGCAGTGTGAATGTCTCTTTAGTATCTGTGCACATTAGTATACCATTAGAGGTTCTGATTTTGGTCTAGCAAAGTAGTAAACAAACTGAATTACTGTTTTAAAGTGCAAATAAACCTTGCAGAGCTATTTAAAATACACGTGTACGTACTGACCTATTAGTATAGATGAATACATTTTAACTTCCCCCGTTGGGGAACAATTAAAGATACCCAGGCCTTAAACTGAATAAAGCACCTCAAAATGCAACAGTCAAAATTACTAACAAGGCATTTTAATGATATACAAGCATGATGATGGTCTTTGAACAAGAAGTCGGCTGAAAACCTGTGTTTGGAAGAGATGAGAAAAAGCTGACATTAAGGTCACATTGTTCCCCATAACTTTCCTATGCAAATACAAAATTAAAAGTTATCTTAATAAGTAATTTAGGATGATACATATGTATTGAATTATGATATTCAAAGATGAAGAATTGCTGATAGTAAAAATAAGTGTTATGTGTTAGTTTGATGTTGATGTAATGTTAATGATTTATAACATAGAATGGAGAATGAAACACTTTATGAAAGCTTGGATAAATGTATAACTGGGTATGTGTAGTATTAAACAGCACTGACTGGAGGAAAGCTAAGGAATAAATAATATGAAAAGATATAAGAAACCAAGTAAAGAGGGGCCAAAGTCAGAGAACACTAGACTAGAGATTGAGTTGACCATGATGCTCTGGGACCCCAGCTAGATTAAAGTTCGCTTGTGTATGTTGACTGACAATGCAATCGCACCCACTGATTGCAGTTCAGACAGATATATCCTAAATGAGAAGCAGTGGGTACTGCCTGGTACAGCCAATGTCTTAATCTAGTTAACTGGTACTGTTACCTGAAAATGTTGAACTGTTACCATGGGAATTGCCTTTGATTGATATGTATATTGAAAGGCCTTAAGGAAAGTTGCCTGAGAAAAATGTATTTTTACAAACAGGTAAGAAAACCTAACGTAAGTTTGAGTTGGAACAGGAAAAAAAGATAATTGAAAAGCATTGTTTAGTCCTATCTGCCCATGTGAAATATTTTAATCGGGGTACAATAAAGTATTTTATATCTACTGTCAAGACAGATCTCGTAGACCAATGAAAATACAATAGGTGGCCAACTTTGGCTGTGGTCTCAGATCCACTGTGTTAATCCAGTTGCCAGGATCAAAAATGGTCAATTTGTAGAGCAACATTTTAGACATCATAAATCCAGAATAAAATTTCTCTACACGAATCATTTCCTGCTGGTGATGTCATCTTTTCATGTACTATGCATTGTAATGCAGTGCACAGTTTCCTCTACTGTAGTGTAGAGGAAACTAGATTTCAGATACGTTTGGACAGGTGTACCATTTTTTAGCGGCAATAATCTAAATTCCCTGTCAGAATAAGCATACTTGCACCTGTAATGTATCTGCCTGGGAAGAAAGTTGCCTGTCGCGTATAAGATCATTACCTACGCTGTCATCAACAGCTTGCAGGGTAAATTTTATTAATTGCCTGTACATGTGAATTGCCTCTAAAAAAATGGTACACCTGTCCAAAAGGTGTGTGAAATCTAGTTTCCTTTTGCAAAATAGTTCACTGGGACCATAAGACATGAATAACTGCAGTATTTCACAAATCTGTTGATGTTCATTGATTGTGAAATTACACAATAATATATAGATTTTTTTTGCCCCCTTTCCCACTTACTCTCCTGAAACATTCGCTATTTCACTAGCTTAAGGAGATCAGAGGAAGGAAGGATCATCTTGTGGTTAAGGCACAAGCCTAAGGACTCAGGAATTTTGGGTTCAGTTCCAAACTCTGCCATAGCTTTCATATGTGACCTTAGAACAGGGATTCTCAAACTTCATTCTACTGCAGCCCACTACTGACAACAAAATTACACAACCCCAGGAGGGGGGACCGAGGCCTGAGCCCGCCTGAGCCTTGTTGCTTTAGATGGGGCAGGGGCAAAGCCTGAGCCCAAACATCCTGGACAGGGGGCCAAAGCCAAAGCCCAAGGGCTTCAGCCCCAGGTAGAGGGCCTGTAACCTGAGCCCTTCTGCCAGGGCTGAAGCCCTCAGGCTTTGGCTTCAGCTCTGGTGACCCCATTAAATGGGGTCCCTGACCCACAGTTTGAGAACCGCTGCCTTAGACCAGGTTAGGTACCTCATTTCTGTTGATTTCAAGGAAATGCAAGGATTTCAGTAGAAGTTAGGCACCTAAGTACTTTGAGGATCTGGGTCATAGCCCATAATTCAGCAAGGTGCTTAAAAATGTGTGTAGCTTTCTGAACTTGGGCCTTTATCCCTCAGTTCCCAGGCTACTAATATTTCCTGTCTGTCTTGATTATTTAGATTATAAATTCCTTGGGACAGGGACTGGCCCTTCCAATATTTATACAAAGCACAACAGGGCATTGAGACACTACTATGAACCAGTCAGTGACTGTTGCTTCTCTTTCTTCTGCGTATTTGCAACCTGCCAGGGAGCTGAGGCTCCATTAAACCTTGTTGGGAGTATATGGCCAAGGCACAGCCTATTGAATTTTATTTTTTGCTATGTCATTTCCACTTCAGTGGAAAGTTGGTTTGGTTGAGTCCTGAGTAAAAAGGGAAAGCTATTTCCTTAACAGATCTGGGCTTCCTCTGGAAGAGTTTGAATTCTTCTCTCTAAGGAGACCATCGTTAGAGAAATGCACATTTTAGGAATAATGGGGTAATCAATATTAAGTTCAAAAGGGCAGTTCTTACCCAGTTTGTCCCTTTCATGCCTCTGTCACGTTTTCCCATTTAAAAGTATGTGTGTTTCTCCATCTAGAGGATATAATTAAGAGTAAGGTAAACAAAAAGACCAAACATGCAGCCTCCATTACAAAGAGGATACTGACTTATTGTGTAACATTCTTCATCTGAATGCAAACTTAAAATGGAAGCTGCCTCAACAGCCTCTGTAGCCGGAGCTTCTCTTATCTCATCTCTGAAGTGCAGTAACAAGAACTCAGTACGACTTCTCCTTTCAGTTCCATAGCTACAGACCCCACAGTTCTATATTGACTTTCGGTGCTTATATAAGTGCATAATCTCAGTCATGCCTTTCAATGTCACAATAGTATTGCTGCAACCTTGCCCCACGCTAGTTCCCTGCCAGTTTCATCAGAGGCTAAGCATTTCAAGAGCATCAGCAGGTGTAAATTAAACTAAAACTGGCTTCCACCTCTTCTGTGTTTCCATAGCTTTAAGGAAAAAAAATTGTTACTTTTCTCGGATTCAGATTCACAGCACAAAACCACCACCCCATTTATGCACTCTGCACTGCATTCTACTGCTGTTGTCTGATTACTAAGTTGCAATTGATTCAGTAGACAGCAAATTGAAAATTATGTCAGGCTTCTCCATAAAATTGCCTCCAATATTGGGTGCATTAGGCAATGCTTAGTATTGACAGAGAGCTGTCAGGCTGCTGCCTCCTCTGCCAGGCTGTCAGGTACTAATGACTGCTAGGAGAAATTAAAGTGTACCTAGAATAACTATAGGTGCTAGCAGATCCCGCTAAACAATGGCAAAAGAAATGAGAGTGGCTTTGAGACATAGGGAGACTTCTAGCCTAACAGCAATGTCACTTCATGTTAAATAAGCCTGGATGCTTAATTGGCATTATTGCTAAATAGTGATTGCAGGATTTACTGTCCATAAACTTGTCATGGCAATCAGCCTGCTTGTACTTAAGGGGATTCCATTATATAATAGGAGTGCTGGAAACAATGTAAAAAGAAAAGGAGTACTTGTGGCACCTTAGACTAACAAATTTATTAGAGCATAAGCTTTCGTGAGATACAGCTCATAAATATAAAGGGAAGGGTAAACCCCTTTAAAATCCCTCCTGGCCAGAGGAAAAATCCTCACCTGTAAAGGGTTAAGAAGCTAAAGGTAACCTCGCTGGCACCTGACCAAAATGACCAATGAGGAGACAAGATACTTTCAAAAGCTGGGAGGAGGGAGAAAAACAAAGGGTCTGTGTCTGTCTGTGTGATGCTTTTGCCGGGGACAGAACAGGAATGAAGTCTTAGAACTTAGTAAGTAATCTAGCTAGGTATGTATTAGATTATGATTTCTTTAAATGGCTGAGAAAATAGCTGTGCTGAATAGAATGACTATTCCTGTCTGTGTGTCTTTTTTGTAACTTAAGGTTTTGCCTAGAGGGATTCTCTATGTTTGAATCTAATTACCCTGTAAGGTATATACCATCCTGATTTTACAGAGGTGATTCCTTTACTTCTATTAAAAGTCTTCTTGTAAGGAAACTGAATGCTTTTTCATTGTTCTAAGATCCAAGGGTTTGGGTCTGTGGTCACCTATGCAAATTGGAGAGGATTTTTACCAAACCTTCCCCAGGAAGTGGGGTGTAAGGGTTGGGAGGATTTTGGGGGGAAAGACATGTCCAAACTCCATTTTTTCAGGAACCCAGATAAAGTTTGGTGGTGGCAGTGGAAATCCAAGGGCAAAGGGTAAAATAATTTGTACCTTGGGGAAGTTTTAACCTAAGCTGGTAAAAGTAAGCTTAGGCGGTTTTCATGCATGTCCCCACATCTGTACCCTAGAGTTCAGAGTGGGGAAGGAACCTTGACAGATGCATACAGTAGAAAATATAGTGGGGAGATTTATATACATAGAGATCATGAAACAATGGGTGTTACCATACAGACTGTAAGGAGAGTGATCAGGAAAGGTGAGCTATTACCAGCAGGAGAGCGGGGGTGGGTAGGGGGGGACCTTTTGTAGTGATAATCAAGGTGGGCCATTTCCAGCAGTTTACAAGGACAGTAGGAGGGAAAATAAACAAGGAGAAATAGTTTTACTTTGTGTAATGACACATCCACTCCCAGTCTCTATTCAAGCCTAAGTTAATTGTATCCAGTTTGCAAATTAATTCCAATTCAGCAGTCTCTCGTTGGAGTCTGTTTTTGAAGTCTTTTTGTTGAAGAATTGCCACTTTTAGGTCTGTAATCGAGTGACCAAAGAGATTGAAGTGTTCTCCGACTGGTTTTTGAATGTTATAATTCTTGACATCTGATTTGTGTCCATTTATTCTTTTACGTAGATACTGTCCAGTTTGGCCAATGTACATGGCAGAGGGGCATTGCTGGCACATATCACATTGGTAGATGTGCAGGTGAACGAGCCTCTGATAGTGTGGCTGATGTGATTAGGTCCTAAGATGGTGTCCCCCGAATAGATATGTGGGCACAGTTGGCAACGGGCTTTGTTGCAAGGGTAGGTTCCTGGGTTAGTGTTCTTGTTGTGTGGTTGCTGGTGAGTATTTGCTTCAGGCTGGGGGGCTGTCTGTAAGCAAGGACTGGCCTGTCTCCCAAGATCTGTGAGAGTGATGAGTTGTCCTTCAGGATAGGTTGTAGATCCTTGATGATGCATTGGAGAGGTTTTAGTTGGGGGCTGAAGGTGATGGCTAGTGGCGTTCTGTTATTTTCTTTGTTGGGCCTGTCCTGTAGTAGGTGACTTCTGGGTACTCTTCTGGCTCTGTCAATCTGTTTTTTCACTTCAGCAGGTGGCTGTTGTAGTTGTAAGAACGCTTGCGCTATATTGATGACACCTTCATCATTTGGACCCATGGAAAAGAAGCCCTTGAGGAATTCCACCATGATTTCAACAATTTCCATCCCACCATCAACCTCAGCCTGGACCAGTCCACACAAGAGATCCGCTTCCTGGACACTACGGTGCTAATAAGAGATAGTCACAAACACCACCCTATACTGGAAACCTACTGACCACTATACTTACCTACATGTCTCCAGCTTTCATCCAGACCACACCACACGATCCATTGTCTACAGCCAAGCTCTATGATACAACCACATTTGCTCCAACCCCTCAGACAGAGACAAACACCTACAAGATCTCTATCAAGCATTCTTACAACTTCTATGATAACTGGCTCTGTGAATATGGGGAAAGTGGTGGACATGCTATATCTTGACTTTAGCAAAGCTTTTGATACAGTCTCATCTATCATTGGTTGTATATACAACTTTAAATGTAATGTTAACCATGGGGGAGAGGGTGAAGAAAAGAAGAGAATCCAATGGATAATTCTGCCTTCCACATTGAGGAAAGTGATCCATAATCTAGACTGAGCCTTTAAGAATCTGGGGAACAGTCCTGTATTGTTACAGGGGCATGGAGAAGACAACCCAATAGAGGTCTTTTCAGTCTCCAATGCCCACAATCCTGCATTTATATACACAAAGAATCCTAACAAGGGCAGTCAGGACCAAGGTCAGAGCAGGGTCAAACCGGAGACTGGGAGTTGTAGAGGAGCTCATAGTTAGGTTACTAGCTAGTTTAACACCAAGGGTGAGATTCCAGGTCAGGTGTCAGGCTCCAGGTCAGGAGGCAAAATCCAAATCAAGAGCAGGAGTGGTCATAGCAGCTATAGGAAATCCACACTATTGCTTCGACACTTCCTGGAATGCCCCTTAGGTTTATATAGCCCTGGTCTACACTAGGACTTTAGATCAAATTTAGCAGCGTTACATCGATGTAAACCTGCACCTGTCCACACGATGAAGCCCTTTATTTCGACTTAAAGGGCTCTTAAAATTGATTTCCTTACTCCACCCCTGACAAGTGGATTAGTGCTTAAATCGGCCTTGCCTGGTCGAATGTGGGGTACTGTGGACATAATTCGCTGGTATTGGCCTCCGGGAGCTATCCCAGAGTGCTCCATTGTGACTGCTCTGGACAGCACTCTCAACTCAGATGCACGATTGTTTGCCGTTGCTCTGACACAGGGAGGGGCGACTGACAACACGGCTTACAGGGAGCTAAAATCAACAAAGGAGGTGGCTTTACATCAAGGAGTATTTCAGGCAGGACTTCACGGAGGGTTCCAATAAGAAATGGTGCACCTAAGTTATTGCTCTTATTGGAACAAGGAGGTTAGTCTGGCCTCTGATTGATACATGGCTACATTTACCTCGCTGCACCTTCTCTGTGAGTGACTGCAGTCTGACCTAGAGGAATGAGTCCCCTAGATGGGGGGAGTGGGGGGGTTTGCAAATGAGTACAAAACAAATCTGGTCTATTTCTTGTTTTGATCCACTCCATCTACCTTTTACATCTTTGGCTGGCAGCAGACGGTGCAGAAGGACTGCATGCCATCCACATCTCATGGCTGCTCGGCAGAAGATGGTACAATAGGACTGCTAGCCATCCTCATCTCTTGCCTGCCCGGCAGAAGATGATGCAGTAGGACTGCTAGCAATCCGTATCACCTGCCTGCTCACCATAAGATGGTTCAATAGGACTGACTGCAGGACTAAAGAGAATGACTTGATCAAGTCACTCCAAATTTAGTCCCTGCGCCCATGTCTGCCCAGGCGCTCCTGATCGACCTCACACAGGCGACCAGGAGCACCTCGGACATGACAAGGATGGCTACCAGTCCTATTGCACCGTCTGCTGCCACAAGGCAATGGGTTGCTGCTGCTGTATAGCAATGCAGTACTGCGTCTACCAGCACCCAAGAGACATACGGTGACAGTGAGCTGAGTGGGCTCCATGCTTGCAGTGGTATGGCGTCTGCACAGGTAACTCAGGAAAAAAGGCGCGAAACGATCGTGAAAGCAGGGGCAAACAGAGGGAGGGCGGGAACGGGGGCCTGACGATATGTACCCAGAACCACCTACAACAATGTTTTAGCCCCATCAGGCATTGGGATCTCAACCCAGAATTCCAATGGGCAGCGGAGACTGCGGGATAGCTACCCACAGTGCAACGCTCCGGAAGTCGACTCTAGCCTCAGTACTGTGGAAGCACTCCGCCGAGTTAATGCAGTTAGAGCATTTTCTGTGGGGACGCACACACTCAAATATATAAAACCGATTTCTAAAAACCGAATTCTATAAATTCGACCTAATTTCGTAGTGTAGACATACCCATAGAGTGAGGAGCCAATCAGGTGCCATGAGGCTGCTGCCTGTCAGACCCCTTGAGGCAGGACTTCTCATGGTCTGTGCCCAAAGAAGGTTGTGGGTGGTGGAACAGAAGGTAATGACTGCTGCTGCTACCTACCACAGTGCTGCAAGCGTGCGTTTAAACTGTTCATAATTACTGTATCCTTCAGGAAAGACTTATCCCCTACAAGAAAACTTTTTGGAAATCAGAGGCACTTTCCTCCTTTCCAGTCATTCAAAACTGAAATTTGTGGTGTAGTGAGAACATTAATCTAATTGGCATCTAGGGCCTGAGTCCATGAATAATGAGTGCAGTACTACTTGTGCACTGGCATGTGAAATGAGAGAGCAGTTTATGCACCTGAGCAGGAAAAATAAATTCACTTAACAGCAAAAAGTCATTTATATCATGTATGAGAAGTTGATAATCTATAATAAGCTTCCTAAGCAATGAATCTGAAAGGCATTCTTTATTACTCTTATTAGTATTGCAGTAATGCCATAGTGGCCCATGAGGCTCACATGCGAGTGCTGGAAGCTCCCTAGGGGTGTGGAGGGGGGGCCACTGGCCTCTCCTGCCCACTCCCCTCGAGGGCCCCTTTCCCAGAAGGCCCCTCCCACCCACTCCCCTCTGCCCCCTGCTGAGGTCCCGCCCTCCCACCTCATGCTCCCGTCTGCCTCTTCTTCTGAGGACCCCCCCGCCACTCACTCTGCTCCACCCCCTCCCCTGAGGGCCCCCCCCGCCTGCTGCTTGCTCCTCTCCACCCTCTTCCTGGAACAGGGGTTGCCATCACAGGGCCACGGCCCCATCACTTTTTCCTGCCCCAGGCAAGCGGTGGGGCCTCAGGGGACGAGGTGGAATGAGGGCAGGGCCTCAGGGGAAAAGGTTGAGTAGGGCAGGGTGGAGCACAGGCAGGTGTGGGGAGGCCTCATGGGAAGAGGGGGAGCGAGGGCAAGGCCTCAAGGGCCAGGCCTAAAGGGAAGAGGCAGAGCATGGCCATGGCACAGCATGGAAGGGGCCACAGTCATGGTGCTGGTGGCCTCCCCCACTTCTATGGAGCTTCCCTTCCAGCACTCCAACAGCAGTTGCAGGCCAGCACACCTCTGGAGGGGTGACCCACACTACATCTGCAGCATTTCCCCTCTGCTTGGATGACCTTTTGCGGGAGCGGGGCAGCTTAGTCTCCCCATCCTCTTATACGCACCACTCATAAGTAACACCAAAGGATTGCAATCAGGATCAGGGGCTCGGTTCATAGATTTGATTCCTAGATTATTGTACTAGGAGGGACCACTGTGATCATCTAGTCTCACCTCCTGTAGAACACTGGGCATTGGATTTACCTGAATTAATTCCAATTTGAACTGAGCAGATCTTTTAGAAAAACATCCATTCTTGATTTTAAAATTGCCAGTGATGGAGAATACATCATAACCTTTGATAAATTGTTCAAATTACCCTCACAGTTAAAAATTTGCACATTATTTCCAGTCTGAATTTGTCTAGCATCAACTTCCAGCCATTGGATCTTGTGACACCTTTCTCTGATGGCCAGAAGAGCACATTATCAAATATTTGATCCCCATGTTCGTACTTAAGCTATGATGGAGTCACCCCTTAACCTTCTCTTTGTTAAGCTAAATAGACTGAGCTCCTTTAATACTATAATAATAACAAAAATAATAATACCCTGTGATGGGGTGTGACTCATCACTGCAGCACCTCCTGCTGGCTGTCCTGGGGATTAGGTCTGCTCACCAGTGCACCTACTTCTGGTGATGTCTCAACACTGTCACTTCTGCTCCAGGACCCATGTCACTCCAAGGACTGGTTTCAGAGTAACAGCCGTGTTAGTCTGTATTCGCAAATCCATCTGACTGCGGCAGACACAGCCCTCTGGCTGTGCTGCATTCTGTACTCCCTCTTTTCAGGGGACAATATTACAGTCCCTCGATCCACCTACTTCCTCAGTGGTGTGTGGGGATGGAGGGAACCCAGACTTGCCTACTACTCTGGGTCCCAGACCAGGGACCCTGTAGAAGACCGCTGCTTGCGGTGCCCCCTCCAACTCCTTAGTAGATTTCCCTGTGCCACTTCCCCACGGACCCACTACCCTCTTTGACCTTGCCTCAGGGCCTCAGCCTGCAAATCCCCACAGCCCACCAGGAGCTTCCTTTAGCTCCCTGGGTTACTTCCTGCAGCACTGCTCTGGCCAGGGTGCTTGCTGCCTTCAACCTGCAAGGCAACCAGTCCTCCTCCCTCCTTGAGCTCCAGGGAGTGACGGAGGCTGCTCTGCAACTCTTCTTATATGGGCCAGCCCAGCCCTGATTGGCTGCTCCTTGCAGCCTCTCTCTAATTGGTTGCCTCCTGCACAGCTCCCTAAGGCTCTATTAACCCCTCATTGGCCAGTGTTGGGCAGATGCCCCATTAAATACCCCCTAGCTTTTATCTAGTTTTTCTCATCAGATGATCTTAAAGCTTGTTTTTTTTAATCCTTTTATTATCCTTGTGGCTCTTCTCTGAACCCCCTCCAATTTACAAACATCTTTCATGAATTGTAGACAACAGGATTCCAATAATGATTGGACGAGTACCAAATATGGATATAAAATAACCTCCCTACTCATACTGGAGAGTCCCCTGTTTATACATCCAAATCTTAGATTAGCCCTTTTGGCCACAGTCTTGCACTGAGAGCTCATATTCAGCTTATTATCCACCATAATCTCTGTCTTTTTCAGTGTCACTGCTTCCCAGGGTAGTCCCCCATCCTATAAGTGTAGACTGCAGTCTTTGTTCCTAGATGTATGGCTTTACCTTTGGCTGTATTTAAACACATACTGTTTGCTTGTGCTCAGTTTACTGATCAATTCAGGTTGCTCTGTGTAAGTGTCTTGTCCTCTTCATTATTTGTCACTCCTCCAATTTTAATGTCATCTGCAAGCTTTATTAATGATGATTTTATGTTTTCTTCAAAGTCCTTAATAAAAATGTTAAATAGCATGGGACCAAGAACTGCAGGGACCACCCTAAAAACACACCTGCTCAATTATGGTTTTACAATTACATTTTGAGACCTATCAAGTAGCTGGTTTTTAATCCATGTAATGTGTGCCAAGTTCGTTTTGTATCATTCTATTTTTTTTAAATCAAAATGTCATGCAGTACCAAGTCAAATATTTTACAGAAGTCCAAATATATTAAGTCAACACTATTAGCTTTATCAACCAAACTTATAAACTTATCCAAAAAAGATATCAACTTAATTTGACAGGATCCAGTTTTATAAACCCAGGTTTATTGGCATTAATTAGATTACTTTTCTTTAAGCCAGGTTGTTTTTTTAGCTGATGCAATCTTCTTTCTCAAGGCTGTGGCTTTTTGGTCAAAAATAGGATGTTCTTAAACAATTTCCAATTATCGTTTAAATTTTTCTGATTAATTGCTTTCTTCTAACAGATTTGGTAAATAATTGTTTTCAGCTTTATCAAATTGCCCTTTTAAAACACCAAGTATATACAGTATTGGTTTGGACTTTATTCTGTGCCCATAACAAATGTGATCAAGTCAACATGATCACTTGTGTGACACTGTATGGATTATGTTGGACACTTTATGTTATCATTGATACCATTATTGTAAAATTGCAAGGAATTTGCAATTCCTGATGAACCTTGTAAGGTGTCAGTGAAAATGTTATGATTTGCAAAGTATCATACTCTTGTTTTTATGTTTGTATCACCTTTGTATTATGAGTTATGGATATAATAGGGTATATCTGTATTTCCAAACCTGTGCTGTGTTTCTGGGTGACACCCCCAGAGAGAATGGCATCAGCACTAGGCCTGCTTGATGGCCCATCAAGGGACATCAGCTGCACGGTGAACCCATTGGAAGAAGCCAAGGACTATGAGTCAGCATGCCTATGGAGAGAACTCTAAGGCCTTTCAGTGTCATGTGCTGGGAAATTTATGTTTGAAACAAAGGAAGTACCAGACGCATGGCAAAGGGGCTATAAAGGGCAGCTGCATCATCTCCATCTTGTCTTCCATCCTGCTTCTTACCTCTGGAGGAACTTTGCTACAAACTGAAGCTCTGAACAAAGGATTGAATGACCCATCCAAACCATGGATGTATTTCAGAGGGACTTTCAAGCCAGCAAACTCACCAATACTGTTAAGAACCTGGGATACGGACTTTGAAGTCTTTGTATGTATATAACTGCTTTACCATTTAACAATTCTCTTCTTGTTCTTTCTTTTTTCCTTATAATAAACCTTTAGTTTTAGATACTAAAGGATTGGCTGGCAGCTTGGTATTTTGGGTAAGATCCAAACTCATATTGACCTGGTAAGGTGGCTGACCTTTTGGGGTCAGAAGAACATTTTGTATATGTGAGCAGAGTTTTAAAATAACTTCTCTCTGTACTGGACTTAGGTGCTGAGTGGGAGCCAGAGAACTGGAATACAATAAGGGGGCTGTGTGATTTTCTGTTTTTGCTTCTTGATAAGCAGTGTAGGGATTAGAAGCACAGTTTGTGACTGGTTGGGGAGTTTAACTTCAGTGTTACACCTAAGACTGGTGGGTGTCTGCTCTCCCTTTTGCAGCCTGCCCTGACCTTTGCATTTCCAGTGAGGGCTACCCTAGGCGCCCTGGGTCACAACTTGTACCTAAGCTACCACTTATTTTTAGTTCTGTAATGAATTTCTCTCTTTCTGTCAAGGTGTGGTCTAATATAGAGTTTCCTCATGTTGGGTGCAACACTTTTTGAGTTAGGAAATTTTCATCTGTTATGGTTAGAAATTCCAAAGGTGTTTTAGTACTGGCAGCATGGGATCTCCAGCATACATCACTCAGACTAAAGTGCCCTATGATCATGCTGTTTTTTCCCCTACACATTATAGATAGGTGCTTAAGGAGCCAGTCATCCTGTTCCCTAATGTGATTTGGTGGTGTGCAGCAGACACCAAATATTATCCCATCTTGTGCTTTCTCTATTAAGACATTGATTCATGAGCATTCAAGATCATTTGCTTCCAAATTGTCAGTGAGTCAGAAACAGATAATGTCATTTTTTACATAAAATGCCACTCTCCCATGCCTTTTGCCCACTCAATTCTTCCTAAAGAAGTTATAACCATTGATTTTAACATTCAAGTCAGATGATTCATGCCACCTGGTTTCAGTAATACCAACCAGATTGAATTTATGGTAATAAGTGAGGAATTTAATTTCCTTTTGTTTGTTACTCCGACTCCTAACACTGGTGTATAGGCAATTAATGAATTACTTCTCTTACCATCTTTTAGTTTCTTGATTAATTTTGTTCTCAACATCATGATTTTGTGCTAAATGAGTGATCATTTATTCCCTCTTTTTACATTTCACGTTATTTGTTTAATACCCTCATGAGTAGTCCAGCCTGCCTGCCCCTGAAAAGGTTAGTTCTCCTCCCCCTGAGGTGGAAGCCATTCAAACTATGCAGCCCCCTCTCCCCACAGAAGATGGAGCAATGTGCCACGAAACCAAAATCCCTCTACCTTACATCACTTACCTAGCCAGCAGTTCACTTCCAGAATCTTCCATATTCCTTCACTTGTGGGACAGGAAAGATCTCTGAGAAGCTCACTTAGACATTCTTTTCCTTCTGCACCTTTGCAAACTCCCTGAAGTAATTAATAATCTATGAGTAAGGCCCTACTTAATTTGTGATATTGTGGAAATTGCAGAGCTCGCAATATTAGGCTTCCACCGCAATTTTGTCAGCCACTTAGGGCTGATAGTGAGAGCCCTGGCTACCATCTGCCTGGGGTTGAAACAGGAGCCCTGGCTGTCAGCTGGGGCTCCTGCTGTCAGTTCCCGGCAGCTGGTGGCCGGGGCTCCCACTGTGAGCCCCATGCATTAATGACTGTAATATAGTTGTGGCACCTTAGAGACTAACCAATTTATTTGAGCATAAGCTTTCGTGAGCTACAGCTCACTTCATGCATCCGATGATACTGTAGCTCACGAAAGCTTATGCTCAAATAAATTGGTTAGTCTCTAAGGTGCCACAAGTACTCCTTTTCTTTTTGCGAATACAGACTAACACGGCTGTTACTCTGAAACCTGTAATATAGTTGCAAAAAATGTCTGGTTGTCAAAAAAGTTAGCAGGCATAACATAATATATGTTGTATTATTCCAGCAAATTTTTCTTAAACAAATAGGTCTTCTCTGCCTTTTCCAAATTACCTCAATTAATAAAAGCTCATTATTACTTTTCCATGATTTTCCATGTCTTGTCTGCAACTCAGCCACAATTATTTGACAGTCATCCAGCGATTCAATTAGGGCCTTATCTATGAGATATCTTATGACGCAGTATCATTAGTGCCGACATGCATCATCACCAGTGGATCCTTATCCACCAACTTCAGAATGTATCCAGTCTTTAACCATCCCGGTGTCCACGTGTCCCTTGCAAAGCATTCTTTCCATTCTTCTTGGTATAGAATCACCCAGAAGGATCGTCTGTCTTACTTGGTCTTCCTGTCATGTGAGGCACTACACAAACACAAAGAAAGACACTACACCTGCCCTGAAGTGCATGTAATTTAATTTCAACAAGACACAAAAAGTGGCTGCAACAAGAAATAGATGGGGAAGGAGGACAAGGCTAACAGCAATAAAATGAAATGGATTAGAAATAGTACAACTTGATTATACCGAATTGTGAGGAGTTTTTTAATTTGTAACTGAATATTAGCTATCGCTGACTTTCAGCAACCTAGACAACATTAGTTGGCGGGAGAAATGGACAAATTGGCATTCAGGGGTGTTGTCACTGGAGTAAAGGAGGGAATGATGCAATCAGAGACAAGAGCAGATAAGTAGTGAAGGGTGAAGTTTGATGGGTCTTGAGGTTGAGTTTAATGTGGTAGAAAAGAAGGAGCCAGTGAAGAACTTCAAAGGGGTGAGACAGGGTCTCAATCTTAGGCCAGGAAAATGGTCTTCACAACTGCATTGTGTATGGCTGAAAAGAGCTTGGCTGATGGCATGTGGATCTCTTGGAGGCTAGAGATGGGCGTAGGGAAAGAAAAAATTAGCAGCATTATGGAGGAAGAAGCAACTGAATTTGGACACAGTCTAGATTTGTAGGAGAGGGCGGAGTCAAAGATGATATTTGGGCTTAAGTGTCAGGGAGAACAATGGTGGGGTCAATAGCCAAATAGAAAGGAGGATGTGGACAAGGCCTCGGAGATAAATTCAGGAGCTCAGTTTTATCCATGCTGAGTTGAAACTGTTGGTGGGACATCCAAGAGGAAGTGTGAGATGTAGGACTGGATGGATGATTACATGTCAGGAATGGATAAATAGATTTACTAGTCAGGTGGTAGCGGAGTTTGGTGAACAGATAAGATCACCGAAGGAAAGGGTATAGTGACAGAGGAAAAAAGAAGGGGGCCAAGGATGGAGCTTTGCGGGAACCCCAAGGAAAGTGGGCAGAGTAAAGAACCCACCAATGATACACTGAAGGAACAACCAGACATGTCAAAGGGCTAAAAGAGGATAGGAGTCATGAAAGCCAAAGGAGGACCGGATTTGGAGGACAAAGATGTGATAACTGTCAAAAGCTAAAGCACAAGATGAAAGAAAATGAGGCTAGAGCAGAGTCTCAGAGTCAAGCAGGAAGATGCCATTCAAGACTTTAGCAAGAGGAGTTTCAGCAAAGTGGAGAGGCTGAAAGCTGGACTGGAGGGGACTGAATGTTGAATTGGAGAGAAAGCTGAGGCAGTGATTGTACACAACACATTCACCGAGTTCAGAGGCGAAGGGCAGAAGAGACATGAGGTTGTATTGGAGGACTTAGTGGGCTACAGGGAGAGCTTTCAGAGGACAGTGAAGAGCAGAATATGCTTGTATTGTAAGAGAAAGCAACGAGGGAAGAAACTGAGGTTAAGGCAGAGGGAGAGGCGTTACTAACATATTCAATATTACTGGTCTATTTTCCATTTTCATTTATAAAATGAACACATTTGTAAAGAGGAAAACAAAGGATGGGGAGAGTTTGGGGGGCCAAAGGGGAGCCTGGATGTGTCTGCTGGGGCAGTTGCATTGTGTAGAATTATTGTGAAGGGGCTGGTGAGTAGTAGCAGGAGAAAAGCAACATTAATGTTCCTAATTGAGGGTCAGTGTGTGCAGCCCATCCGTCAGCATGTCCAGCCTTTCACGAGGGCAGAAGGGGGTTATGCCAATAGAGAAAAAATCTGACTTTGGGGCATGGGAAACTGAAGATATTTATCCTCAAGAGATCCTCCAGGCCAAAAGGAGTCCATGCTAATGCTCACTTTGTGCAGAGCCTGTGTTCTGTGCAAAGCTTCTCGGAGGGCCATAGCATCAAGTTTTCCAAACGGTGTCATTTTTCTTGTTATATTCTGTGCTGTTTTTCCCCTGCCTTTCAAAAATGTCTGCATAGCTGCTGTGCCTTTCCCCTTCTTCACCCTTCCCTGTTTTGTGCATGTGTGTGCAGCCGTCCATTGCTCCACTGTGGCCCTGGATTGTGAAAAATAAAGGCACGAGCACCAGCATAAGTGACCCTTATAAATTAAGACAACAGTGTTTCACCCCCCACAAACAGTGTTTCTCCCCCTCGTACCCCCCCACAAGAGCCTACCAGTTGGCAAGGCCGTTTTGCATTAGCATTGTGCAGTGACCCCTGGCCCATTTATTAATACTCCCTCTGCCCTCTGAAGAAAGGGCTGACACATGTCCTCCTGTTTTCCTTGCACTCACACTATACTTTCTTTCCTTGCCAAACCCTTTGGCACTCTAACTCATTTTATACTTACAGTGATTTTCTGCTGAGAGCTTAATGAGTGCAAAAGGGCACTTAAGACTTACAAACATCATAAGGCAAAATAAGTGCTGTGTGGGAGCCAAGCTAAAAATGAACAGAATTAGTAGCACCCAAAGGGAGGGGCAGATGGTGCAAGGCTAGCTTCTAAAAGCATCCAAATGCCTTAAAATAGATTATCTTACCCTAAACATTTAATTTTTCTTTGTAGTTTATAGATTTGGATCTAGGTATTTCCAGTGTTCCCAGCACTAGGTTTAACAAGACACTCTGTTACATTGGCTAGCCCAGTGTAAAATCCTTTCAAAATAAGTTCACTGCTATACAGAGGAATATTTTTAATGCTTGGAAATCTCTTGAGAAATACTCAGCTCTTATTCTGGACTCTAACTCATTTTAGCAGATTAAAGTCCAGATTATCCCTTTCCCATGGAAAATCACATGGAAGGGAAGATGTTACTGACAAAGATTGATTCTTATTTCCAACTCAGCATTCTGCCTTATGCTCTCCTGCCAGAGAAAAAGCCACAGCAGAGGAAGCAGTCAAAGGACAATGCAGGCAGTTCTCATGGAGGTCTGAGATTAGGAGACCCAAGAACATTTTCCTACAAATCTCAGGTTGTTTGTGCTCCATCCAGGTCCCCTATCCTACCAGCAGCATGGCTGTTGTCTCTGCCACTCTATGGCCTAACCAGGGTGTATATAAGTTACCATGCTTGGAGCAGTAATAATTTATGCTGACTATTGTGTCCTAACTTTTGCCTTCTTGAGAGGGGAGCATGCTGAACAAAGTGACTGTTCAACTCCCTGGCCTTTGGCTGAAGGGACGAGAGCCACATGCAGAGTGGGTGAAGGGGCTCAAGATACCAGGTAACTGCCTTTTCCCCAAGACACACTTTCCACTGGATTGCTGTGATATTTCTTCTCTGCCTTTTCAGATGCCAGGAGCATATGGCCCTAAACTCTGATATTTTTTGGCTCTCCTGCTAGATTAAGTGCTCATTTGAGTCCCATATGGTGGCAAAAGAGCCCAAGCCCAATGCCATTGGCCATTGCTTTGAAAACCTATGATTTCAAAGCAATGGCCAATGCTAAAATTGTCCAGATCTGTGTAAGTTTCTTTAGTGTATGTAAACTGGGGCTAAATGAGCTCTCCCCCTGACATCTAGTGAGGAGCTGGAGGAAAAGACTTCAGGACAGACCATGTTTGTAGAGACACTCCCACAGTGCCTAGGTGCACAGCCTGATGGAGCTCCTTTGCCAAAATGATCACTTTGGGCTGATGTTGGGTTACAAATCACTTTAGTACTGAGTACAGGGGTAATGAAATGCTATCCTTATTGTATAAGTAAAGGGCAGCAAAACTGTAATTAGCCTGTCATGATTGAGGGTGTCACCCTAAAGATTAAGATTAAACTCGATAAGTTTATGGAGGAGATGGTATGATGGGATAACATGATTTTGGTAATTAATTGATCTTTAAATATTCATGGTAAATAGGCCTAATGGCCTATGATGGGATGTTAGATGGGGTGGGATCTGAGTTACCCGGGAAAGAATTTTATGTAGTATGTAGCTGGTGAATCTTGCCCATATGCTCAGGGTTTAGCTGATCGCCATATTTGGGGTCAGGAAAGAATATTCCTCCAGGGCAGATTGGAAGAGGCCCTGGAGGTTTTTCGCCTTCCTCTGTAGCATGGGGCACGGGTCACTTGCTGGAGGATTCTTTGCTCCTTGAAGTCTTTAAACCACGATTTGAGGACTTCAATAGCTCAGACATAGGTGAGAGGTTTTTCACAGGAGTGGCTGGGTGAGATTCTGTGGCCTGCATTGTGCAGGAGGTCGGACTAGATGATCATAATGGTCCTTTCTGATCTTAGTATCTATGAATCTACAGGGGTAATGAAATGCTATCCTTATTGTATAAGTAAAGGGCAGCAGAACTGTAATTAGCCTGTCATAATTGAGGGTGTCACCCTAAACTTAACCTCACTCGCTAAGCAGGGTGTAGAGATGCCAAATCCCAGTGGAGATGAAGGTGGGGACAGGTGTTCCTACTTAGGGGTCAGAACTCCACCTGAAGAGTCCTGAAGAGTCTACACAGGAAGACTCAGCAAGGGTTAGTGAACTCTTGAAGAGAAGAAGCCACTTGCTATTAAGTATGAAAACATGGATCTCATTAGTTGTTTGTATCGCACAGATTTCAATCCTAAAAGACATTCAAGAGCAAGGAAAAGGTTAATGTCACTCTTCAGAAATATTAATTGTTGAGGCTTTGCAGACCTTAGAGTGACCAGAGGGTGGAAGTATAGAGTTATTAGTCTTTTCACTAGCTTAGCAAACACTGCAGACTTCAGTAAAGTTGTGCTGGTATACATTTAACCTTCCCCTCTACAGGGTTTAAAGACAGAGCTGCTTAGACTCAAGTGAGAGTCATTGTTTCTGTTCAGTGATTACTCCGATGAAGTGAGCTGTAGCTCACGAAAGCTTATGCTCAAATAAATTGGTTAGTCTCTAAGGTGCCACAAGTACTCCTTTTCTTTTTACTAGAGCTCAGTCAATGTTAAGCAGGTCTAGAGGCTATCCATTAGACCTGGTGTAGGGACAGCAGTGAAATGAAAGACAATGCATAGACTGTACCGGCAGTGAGGTTTCCTGCTACTCGGTGAAGTCCTAAGAGCTGAAATCACTAAAGACCTGCGTTAAGTGGTGGAACCTTAGAACAGGGGACTACAGAAGTGACAGTGAGCATCCAATAATGTCATCATAGTGACCAGTGGCAGCAGAGAAAATCAGTCACAGCAAATGACCAGTGGCCGGAGAGAAAAGCACCAGAGGCAGCAGCAAACCCGCCAGTTGCAGAGGTGCCCAGTGACCACAGAGACCTTGCTGGACACCCCCTCTCCCTTTCGGGGGGGGGGGCAAACCCCTGTGAACAGACATCTGAACTCTGGGTCCTCGCTAATGAAGGACAGCCAACAGTGAATGGGGTGCAGTGGAGGGAGAGGGGAGTGATGTGTTAAAGGGACATTCATTCATTGGACTTTCTACCTGAAAGGTGGGAAACTGAGGTAAAGGACACTGCCCAATGCACTGTGGTGTCAGGTTTCTTTATGGTGGCAAGCTTTTGAATGTGGTTGTAGTGTTTTCCCAGACTAATGCTTTTTCCCTTTTAATAAAAGTTCTCTTTTGTTATACCGACTCAATTCTTGAGAGTGGGGAAGTATTGCCTCTTAGAGGCACCCAAGGGTGGTGGTTAATTTTTTTTTAGATTACTGGGTAAGGGCTCGAGCTGGTTATGTTTTGTATTATTAAGAGGAACTCCTAGATATTGAGCATGGCCTTGTTGCTGCCGATTCCACCTGGCAGAAGGGTTATATTTAAAAACTGAAATCTGGCTATTTTTGATGAGACAGCTTGAAGTTTTCTTGTGCAGAAGCTTGCTGGACTTTATATGCACCAAGAATTACACAAGCTTATTTCAATGGGAATGGTTCCCTGGATGAGCGTTGCCTCTTACATAACAGCTTCCCAAATATCCATGTTAAAAGTAACAAAGTAACTTCTACACAGGAAGACTCAGCAAGGGTTAGTGAACTCTTGAAGAGAAGAAGCCACTTGCTATTAAGTATGAAAACATGGATCTCATTAGTTGTTTGTACCGCACAGATTTCAATCCTAAAAGACATTCAAGAGCGAGGAAAAGGCAAATGTCACTCTTCAGAAATATTAATTGCTGAGGCTTTGCAGACCTTAGAGTGACCAGAGGGTGGAAGTATAGAGTTATTAGTCTTTTCACTAGCTTAGCAAACACTACAGACTTCAGTAGCGTTGTGTTTGGTGTACATTTTACCTACAATTGATTCTAGTTAAATGTAGATATTTTTGGTTCTGTTTCACAAAAGGGTGAAAAATAACTACCCTTTGCTAGTATAATTTTGGTGATTCCCCCCCCCCCACCCCGTAATTGCTTTTTAATCTCTTTACTTTGTGACATATTTAGTGACACCAAAGCCATATTAACCAATTAGCTGCATAGGTACTCCACTTATACACAGGTGAACGTTGTATCCTAGAAGACAGTCCTGGGTCTTTAATACATTACATCTTATGTAATTATTACATATTTTTATAATAATGATGAGCATGTATGTAGCTACCATAAGTGATATATGAGATACCAAAGCTATCACCAGTTTTAAGTATAGGAAAAAAATCTCTGGTATTTCAGGTCTCACTGTGTGGAAAAAGTGTGGCAGAGGTCTTACTCTATGACCTTGGCCAAGTGCCTTACAGAAAATTCCAAAATAAAACGTTCCACCTTATGCATTTCTCCCCATGGAAAAAGGATGAGAAAACAAACATGTAACAGATGCTTAATGTACTGGCAGGTGCTCAAATAGTATGTTGATAAACACAGAATGAGAACCTACAGAGAATAGAATTTCTGTGCCTTCAGTTTCCCTCCCTGTACAACTGGCATAATCTTTGTAATGTGCAGGTCCAATGAGATAGAGACATAGAACTGGATGTTATCTGCAAGGTAACACAGCCCACACCACTTTTTATAGCCGCTGACATACTCACATACAGAACCTATAATGAAACAGAACTCTGTATTACCTTGCAGGAAAAACCCACTAAGGGCAGAAGAGCAATCTCCCAGTACTACCTTCTGGATCTTTTAAGAGACAAAGGAGCTCTATCTATGCTAGGACCTTCAGGCATGTCAACAAAACCTTGTGGTCAGCGGATTCAAAGGCAGCTGATGGTCTATGCTAATTCTTTAAACAACAGGAGAGGTGTTGCATTCTCTCTGCCATAAAGAGTGTTATTAGTATTGTCCACTTTTGGTTGACAGCTTTGACAGCTTTCTGGGCCTAGTCTAACTGGTAAAAAAGCCCTTTGAGGGGCAGTGGATCAGTCTTAAACAGATGGATTTAAACTTTTCCTAGTTGTAAAAATGTAATGGACAAGTCAAAACCTGACCCATGAAAATTACAGGCACACTTTTTCAGGAGGGTTACACTCTATACTTGGGACAAGATCCTGAAATATCACAAGAGAAGTCTGCCTGCATCCCCACTGACAGCAATGCTATAAACTCAAACAGTTGTGCTCACTGCCTTTTCAGAATTTTACATAGCAGTGGCCATCTATCTTATCACAACTCTTTATTAACAGCATATTCAGAGCTCCACAAAAAAAAATGTGTCAAGGAGAAATATGTCCAGTTTTCCAATATCTGCAGATGGAATATTATGCCACATATAAATCAAGCTCTGAATAAATTTGCAGGTCACCAAAGGAGATTGAAAATACTGTTTTTGGTGAAAAGTCCTGCGAAAGGGTTTATATCAAGAATATATAAAATTCTGAAAAACTCTGAAAAACCTCCTATGAATGGAAGGAACACGGGGCAAGACGGGCTTCTGACACAGCCCCTTTCACCAACCTGGTGGCTTAAAGGGGCAATAATGCTATCCTAACTTGAAAGCTGAGATTTCTCCACAGGTGGAAATCACTAGGTGATGTAGAAGAATGGCAGAGGTTTGGTCAGATTGGTGCTGTGCTCTGGCAATCCTCAGGAGGCATACTGCCCTGTTGGGGACCATTACCATCTCATGAAAGTCACAGCAGTCCTGAGGGTGGCTCTAATTTGTTCCAGGGGCCAACACAGCATCTATAGCAGAAGTGGGATCTGCACTGAACACTGCTCAGCCAGATATAAGGATTCTCAGAAAGGTAGAGAAGAGACCTGCAAATAATTTTTTCCTAATAAAGACTGTAACAAGGTTAGGTTATACATGCTGAATTGTTCTAATTCCTTTTTGTGTCTAGTGACACAACTTAAAATAGCATTTGAGATTTACCCCTCCCAGGTAATTAGAATAATATTTCCTCCAACTGCTGCAAAAACTGCTTTGACAGAGGTTCTTCATCCCTGGAATATCATGCTCTTTTATAACCAATTACATTCAGATTTCCTGTGTTCCAATCCAGTGCCTTAGCCACAAGACCAGGCTTCCTCTGTAATTATACTGCTGTCTGTACGGCATCATTCTGTGTATACTTGTGCAGCTTTTAAATCAGGTTTCAATAAAAAATTGATTTAAAAAGAAGGAAGGAAAACGGAATACTTGTGAGAATGAGTCAAGGGGAGCAGGCTTTTAGGAACCATTGTATCAAAGACAAAATAATAGCAGTGTCCTACCATATCATCAGTAATGGTCTGTTGGATGAACAGCATTTTTCCTAGCAACTCTCTGAAACCTTATTGGTTCTATTAGTCTTTGGGACAGACCAATAAAATAGTTCTCTCCCACAAGAGAAAAAATAGAGACAGTAATTGTTCTTTATATTAATTATGTTGCAATAGCTTTTACAAGCCTTGGCCATGTTTGGGGCTAGGTACACTATATGCACACAATAAAAGTTAGTCCCTCACCTAAAGAGCTTACACTCTAAATAGATAAGACAGGCAAGGGGAGATAGCAATATTACACCACCTCCAGTCCCAACTGAAAGGCAAGTTTTATTAGAACAATGAATACTGCAAATGGGGCAAAGTATTTAAAATGTGTGGCTGAGTTTATAAATGCAGATTTTTCTCTTTAGTACCCCATCTAAAATACATGTAGAATCAGACACTGTCTGTGGAGCTACTGATTAAAATGCAGGCTGATCTGTGTTAAGCAAATAATATTTAGGAAAAGGTTGAGCATCTTGATTTCCTGTCATGTTAACATTTATTAGTGAGTGGAGAGTTCACTTCATGAAAAGCATTACAGTAAGAGCCCAACTTTCCTCTCTGTGCAGTATTCATCATTCCTGTGTGTATTCTTGTAGGAGCAGGGGTTAGGCCAGCGTTGTCACCCCTGCTTGACAGGAAATGTCTGGCTGACAGCAGCGTGTAGGCAAAGCTCCAGAGGTAGAAGGGTCTTCCTGTTAGCAGGAAAATGGTTAAGGAATAGGTTTGCCACATTAATAGAGCTGTCTCATTAGTAAATGCACATGGATGATGAAGATGTCCTGACTAACACACCTCTTAGCAATTTTTAAACATTTCTCTTGTGACCTTCCTCAACACTGAAGTCAATTCTAAAGTGAGAGCAGGGGCCACAACAGGCCTTGCCAGAAATTCCGGCTATTGTCCCCCAGCCTAGATGACAATGTATGTACGTGGAGAGCCTGGAGGCAAGGGGATTGTATGAAGAAGGTGGGAGTGACTTGTCCAACCCAAACACTCAGATAAGCATCCAAATGCTGAACCTTTTTAAAAATTGGTATTATGGTAACACTAGATGTCTCAGGCAAGATTAGCGGCCCATTGTACCAGGCACTGTGCAGCACAAACACCAAGGGCTTGTCTACACTTAAAATGTCGCAGCTGTGCCGCTATAGCGCTTCAGTGAAGGCACTACTTAAGCCGATGGGAGAGCTTCTCCTGTTGGTGTAGGTACTCCACCTCCCTGAGAGGTTGTAACTAGGCTGACAGGAGAATTCTCCCATGGCTCTAGCACTTTCTACTTCGGGGGACTAGATAGGTTTAACTGCGTCGCTCACGGGTGTGGATTTTTCACACCTTTGAGCAACATAGTTATACTGACCTAATTTCCTAGTGTAAACCAGGCCATAGTCAGAGAGAGTTCATGCCCCCAAAAGCTTGCAATCTAATTAGACAAGACAGGCAAATATAGTATTTGCCCTTCATTTCACAAATGGGCAAACAGAGGCTCTGAGAGTCACTTGCCCAGGCTGTCAGTAGCAAAACAGGGAATAAAACCCTGAGGCAGATCGTCAGCTGATATAAGTCAATGGAATTGTGACAATTTATACCACCTGAGGATCTGCCCCCAGATCTCCTGAGTCCCAGCCTAGTGCCTGAGGCACTTGACTATACAACCTCTCCAGGCACAACCTCCTTTTGAGCTTCAACCCGCCTTGCATTCGTATTCCACAGCAACAATCATCATCTTGTTGTTAAAGGACAGAACTGGAAGTTAGCAGAGCTCAGTGCTCTTCCTAGCTCTGACATCACTTGCTGCATGACCATGGGCAAGTCACTTGATCTCTCTCTGTTTTTCAGTTTCCCTATCTGCGAGGTGGGGATAACAACATTTACCTTTCTTCATATTGAAGTTTGCTCATATGGATACATTTCTTGGTGTTTGGAGCATTCTTTGAGATCCTGCAATGGAAAGTGCTATAGAAGTGCAGCAGTTATTCAAGATACTATAGAAATCCAAACTGTAGTTTCCTCAGCTTTTAGTCACCTCTTTGGTGGTTGAAGTCACAAGTTCCTCCCCTTTCCCCTCCCCCCAATAACATACACGTTATGCAAATAATTGCCAGCAATAAAATGCCTGGAGTATTTTGTTTCTTAATTAGTGTGGTTTTGATAATATGAATAAGTAAGGTGACATTCAAACTGAATGGGAGTACAGGAAAATTTAGGGGATACAATCCAAGGAGGAGCTTCAACTCCCTTCACATCTGTTCTTCTATTTTGTTTAATTTAGAAGTAATTCAATTATTTTTTATGAAACCCCTTCCCTCCACCCCTTTGTCCATTCTAGTCCTTCAGCATCTGTCCTCCCAATGCCTTTGCTGCTCCATCACACAGGGAAATAAAAGCCACTTCATGGCCCAGCTGGTTGAGTAGGGCTGTACAGTACTTGTCTCATCCCCTGGGGGACCTCTGAGTGATATGCTTTTGAAAAGCATCTGGGCTGCGGCAGGTTCTCTATTAAACCCAGGCTTTCTAGTCAGCAGCTGAAAGGGACAATGTCCTTCATCATTATTTCGGGTCACAGAAGGTTATAAACATGGAGAATCAAAGTCCATTGAGCATTAGTAAATAAATAAATAAAATAAAGCCTGTGATGTTTCTGTTTAGCGCGGGCAAAGTAGTTATTACTGATTCACCTGCTTTATACGCTCCTCAAACAGTGCTTGTTGATTTGGGCTATTACAAGATAATATTATTATGAAAACATGGTCATAGTTTCTGAATGGCCAGGAAAAAGTTGAACTCTGAGAGGGTGCATATGCCAGGGAAACAATCTACTGAACATAAATCAAAGAGTTTTATTTGATTATTTTTAAAATTCCCAGTTTTGTTGTTGTTGTCTTTTTAAACTGTGAGCTCTTCAAGGCAGTACCTGTGTCTTCCTTTGTATCTGGAAAGCACTTAACACATCTTGGGCACTACTGCAATATAAATACTAATAAGGCTTTGTGGACACAGATTCAAGAGACTCCCTCCAAGTTTACAGTCAGTCACATTATTGCCATAGTTCCAACTTGTCTTTGGTCAGGGATGACCATCAAACAGAGAAAGCATCAGCAGAGTCCACAAGTTACAGATCTCCAGAAAGCAGCTGTGTCCAAACCAACAGATGTTAGTTTCTCTGACAGACACTGTCCAAACTGCTGTGTGATTTGTATGTATGTTCTACAAACATAGTAAAAGATTTAAACAACATATATCTGGGCTATGAACTCAGTTCACCACCTCAATATATCAGTCTGAATCATCCCTTCCCCATCTCCTGGCTGATCCATCTTGATGCACTGGACTAGATTTAAAAAGACTCCATATCTTCCACTGTTTGCAGTGTTTCCGTAGCCATGTGGGTCCCAGGACATGAGAGAGACAAGGTAGGTGAGCTAATATCTTGTATTGGCCCAATTTCAGGACCCGAAGAAGAGTTCTGCGTAGCTCAAAAGCTCGTACCTTCCACCAACAGAAATTGGTTCAATAAAATATACAACACTGCAAACGACGACGGAAGATATAGAATTTTGTCATTTAAAATGGAAACTTTACAATCTGAAGAAAGAAGCAAGACTAAATGTGACACGTACTTCCTGAATGTATGCAACAAACAAAACATCCTCCGAAGACTTCTCTATAACCCTCTGGCCACTACATACAACTCCAAATATGCTGAACAGCTCTGCAGAAAGACCTCAGAAAACCTGAAGAACCATCCCCTGCACCTTACATACTCCAGAAGGTACCATCTCAAACGAAAAATCATCACATGCCACCACAAAATGGAAGAAAAAAAAAGTAGGAACCCTACCTACAGGTCATGCAGGAAACCTAAAACAACTATCAAAAGGACCCTTATGATAACCATCCCAGCACTTACCTGAAGAAGAGCTCTGTGTAGCTCAAAAAACTTGTGAGTTTTGGCAGCTCAGGAGAGTGCTGAGTCTCCTAGCAAGTTGCTGTGCATGTAGGAGAAAGGGAACAGAGAGTAGATAGAGCGTGACTCTTGTCCTGCATGTACTGTGCTGCGGGAAGTACCTGTACCCAGGGCTGCCACTACACCTGAATTCCCCTGAAAAGCTCCCATACAATTGAAAATATCCCAAATTCTACTTATTTAAGAAATATCAGCCCCAGTCCCTACATTTTCATCATTTGCCCCCATCTCGGTAAATGACAGCGTCATCCTCAACACCACTTCCTGGAACTTGAGAGCTTATGTCACAGCTTCAAGTTTTATGTATTTTCATAGCTGACATGCATGAATACAAAGGAAATTATCATTGGACCCTGATGTAAGCAACATATATTTCTTTACATTATAGATAAAATGTAAGTATAAATATCAAATCCTTACACTAATAACATGTTTAGAAATGGTGTGTCTACTAGTCTCCCACTTAATGTGACAGGAAATCAATAGAAATCACTTAGGCTCATGTCATTTATGAAAAAACTTTAAAAACGTAGGAGCTTTTACAATAAGAAAACAACATTGTCTAGTAACTGGAGCACAGGATGGAGTCAAGTGATCTGGGCTCTGTGCCAACGATGCCATGGGCTCGCTGTGTGACCTTGAGCAAATCATTTCCCCTTGATCCTGTAGTGTCCCTCATCTGTAAAAATGGGACTCATACTTGGCCACCTTTGTAAATTGCTTTGATCTCCAGATGAAAAGCACCATAGACTATAAAGTGTTATTTTAATGACTGAATCAGAATCTTCTGGTTAGCTCTGGCTCCCAGATCCAACATAGTGTTTGTTCCATGGGTACATTTCAGTCTTCAACTCTGCCCAAGTCAGAGAGTAAAAAAAAGATTAAAATGCCAAATCCCAAACACAGGAAAACATCCCAGGGGTTTAAAAATACAACTGATACACAGATCAAGGTCTACACGGTGGGGCATTACCAGACTAATGTTACTGATGGGATCCTATAATGTAATACTTTGGATGATAAACTGGACTGATGTATTCACAAAGCTACAAAATGAAATATGCCCCAAACGCTCACGGTTTTCCATCCCCTTAACATTCCCAAATACGTAGGGAGGAGAGTGTGTGCGTTACTGTAAGGCGACAGCTACCCCACACACTGCTCGACTAAGCCATGCCTCACCAGCTGCACTGCTATTTATACCCATGCTGGGGGCGCTATGCAGGTACATACACTGCATGCCGCCAAAACAAATAGGCCGTGTAGACATACCCCAATAGGAAATTGTGCCTTTCCCCCATTGTCAGTGGAGCATTTGAAATGCTCTAGACCAGTGGGTCTCAAACTTTTTTTTCCGCAGACCACTAAAAAATTGCTGAGGGTCTCGGTTGACCACTTAATGATCTTTCCAAATGTCGTTTGTACCGTTAGCTAACTATTGTAAAGCGCTTTGGATAAAAGCGCTATATAAAAAAAACCCCTTAATAATAAACAACTTTTTTCTGTTCTACAAATAAAAGCACACAACTCATATTTTAATATCCATAGTCTTACCTTTCTAACGCAATGGGTGTGCCCTCTCTCCCCCACCACGGCAGCCCAAGCTGGGGCTGGGAAGGAGGGGAGGTCTCCCTCTGGCCGCTGCAGCCCTGGAGCTGGGGAAAGGCTCCTCTTTCTCTGGCTGCCGCAGCCCTGCACATCCCAAATTCCCCCCACCCCCTCTTCTCACCCCACTGCCCCCTCCCACCTACCTCCTACTCCCCCCTCTGTGACTCCACTAATCAGGTGGGTGGCTCTTCATTCTCTCGTGTGCGGCTGCCTAGGCATGCACCTTAGAAGGAGCTATCTGTGACCACTTGAATGGTGCCCATGGACCACAGTTCAAGAACCTCTGCTCTAAGCTAATGGCTCTGTCAGGGCTGTTCCATTGTCTCAGTTGAACAAAATCTCAGAATCACAGTCTGAAATGGCCGGGTGCTGCTGTCCAAAAACTCCCTCTCTTCTGCGACAGCAGAGACTGCCTGAGTCACTAGGACGACTTGCCTGAGGTTTGGAGGTGGGTATGGGAAATGGGAGGATATGTAAGAAGGCAGGTACAAGCTTTTGTGTAAATCTGTTCTGCAGGCAGTTTGTTCTCCAGTGTGAAGGAGAGATGCAAAATGAACTCAAAAGTGTGTGTGTGTTTGTTCTGGAGGTGGGGCAGAGGGGGGAGAGAGAAGGGCCGAAGATAAAGTGGATCACATAATCAATGTGCAAGGATTTCTTAGGGTTCCTTGAAAACATGTAAGCAAGTCAACCTCTTTAACCAGAGGCTAAAGGAAAAAGGAGCATTCAGCTCGGTTAGCGGCGGGGTAAATGGGTAGTCCTCACTTTGGAAGGTTGTGGGTGAAGCAGCATAATAATTCTTCGGGATGATCAGAAAAATCCTGTTTCCATAGTGCAGTAACTATTTTTATTTAATGATGTGAAGGGATTTTATATCAGAAACGTCCGTCTTCTGCCTAACCAGTTATCTTCCAGCTCTTTTATGCTCTTATAAGTAGGACATGAAACAAGACTGATTTATCTTATTGGCAGTTCAGTTAATAAAAGGTCTTTACAATCAGTCTTCTTGGCGCTGTCAGGGTGTTATGGTCTAAACTGGTGCTGCTGAAGTCTGTTGCATTCATCAAACCGGCAAAGTTTAATTGTTTTTTATTATTACTAATTAGTATAATGATGATTCTGTTTCACTTTTCACTTTGGTGGGATTGTTGATTCTGTGGGTACAGTTGCTGTGCAGGCTGCCTTTCCTTAATGGGTTACTTACCGATCACTGCTGGAAACTGCGAGCATTAGAATATGCTCATGCCTCTTTAAAATACTCCTCTACATTACTCCGAAGAGGTTGATGTGGCATGCTGCTTTTGTATTATTAATCAGTTCATCATGTTACAAACATCATTTAGGGAAGAGAGTGTGTAATGTCTGTAAACACCAGTTTGATATGTTTCTGTAAACATCCATTTGAAAATGGGAGTTACTGAAATGCACATTGATCACGGTAGGCAGGGTACTAAATCTATCAAGCATTTTACATCATGGGCTGTTCTATACCGCCTTGTCATAAATATAAAGGGAAGGGTAAACCCCTTTGAAATCCCTCCTGGCCAGGGGAAAGCTCCTCTCACCTGTAAAGGGTTAAGAAGCTAAAGGTAACCTCGCTGGCACCTGACCAAAATGACCAATGAGGAGACAAGATACTTTCAAAAGCTGGGAGGAGGGAGAGAAACAAAGGGTCTGTGTGTCTGTCTATATGCTGCTTTGCCGGGGATAGACCAGGAATGGAGTCTTAGAACTTTTAGTAAGTAATCTAGCTAGGTATGCGTTAGATTATGATTTCTTTAAATGGCTGAGAAAAGAATTGTGCTGAATAGAATAACTATTTCTGTCTATCTTTTTATAACTTAAGGTTTTGCCTAGAGGGGTTCTCTATGTTTTGAATCTAATCACCCTGTAAGGTATCTACCATCCTGATGTTACAGGGGGGATTTCTTTACTTCTATCTCTATTAAAAGTCTTCTTGTAAGAAAACTGAATGCTTTTTCATTGTTCTCAAATCCAAGGGTTTGGGTCTGTGGTCACCTATGCAATTTGGTGAGGCTTTTTATCCAACATTCCCCAGGAAAGGGGGGTGTGCAAGTGTTGGGAGGATTGTTCATTGTTCTTAAGATCCAAGGGTCTGGGTCTGTAGTCACCTAGGCAAATTGGTGAGGCTTTTTACCAAACCTTGTCCAGGAAGTGGGGTGCAAGGTTTTGGGAAGTATTTTGGGGGGAAAGACGTTTCCAAATAGCTCTTCCCCAGTAACCAGTATTTGTTTGGTGGCGGTAGCGGCCAATCCAAGGACAAAGGGTGGAATATTTTGTACCTTGGTGAAGTTTTGACCTAAGCTGGTAAAGATAAGCTTAGGAGGTTTTTCATGCAGGTCCCCACATCTGTACCCTAGCGTTCAGAGTGGGGAAGGAACCTTGACACGCCTCGACTTACAAAACATGTTTAGATTTAGGTTATGTCTATGCTGGTCTGCATACTCAAGTATTGGATTGTACATGTGTGATGTTGTACTCTATATGATTTTATGAAAATATGCTAATGAGTGTGAATATAATGTAACTGGAATGCGCTTCATGCAAAAGGTCTCCTGTAAGGTATCATTACAAAGCTTATAATCTACTGAGTGTCTTCATCCTATTTGTATGAATGTATCATTCTTGTATCTAAAACTAGAAATATGAACTATAACTCTGAGGGCCTATTGTAATTATGCAAAGTGTGGGCCATTAATGGTGGTTTGGAATTTTGATGGCTCCCATTAACCAGGACAATTGACTGTAGGTGGCTCTGTTTGCTTGTAAGTCTTCCTGCATACATGTGTGCTGGCAAGTGGGTAATGAAGTCTTACAGTGACATGTGATCATGTCACCTGAACTGGAATTCATCTTTAACTGGGTGCTTTTCCATTTAGAAGGAGGGGTGTAAACCCAGAGAGGGACAAAGGATTCCTGCCTTGTGCAAGATATATAAGGGGGTGGAACAGAACAAAGGGGGCTGCAGTCATAATAAATCCCCTAGCTACCACCTGAGCTGGAACAAGGGCTGTACCAGGGGAAAGGATTATGCCCAGACTAGGAAGACGTCCAGTGTGTAATAGAAGCTTATTGAAACGTCTCTGAGGGTGAGATTTTGTCTGTATTCAGTTTTCTTACTGTAGTAGGCTTAGACTTGCGTGTTCTATTTTATTTTGCTTGGTAGTTCACTTTGTTCTGTCTGTTATTACTTGGAACCACTTAAACCCTACTTTTTGTATTTAATAAAATAACTTTTTACTTATTAATTAACCCAGAGTATGTATTAAAACCTGGGGGGTGGGGTGGGGGAGCAAACAGCTGTGCATCTCTCTCTATCAGTGCTATAGAGGGCAGACAATTTATGAGTTTACCCTGTAAATGTTTTATACAGGGTAAAATGGATTTATTTGGGGTTTGGAGCCCATTGGGAGCTCGGTACCTGAGTGTTGGAGACAGGAGCACTTCTTAAGCTGTTTTCAGTTAAGCCTGCAGCTTGTGGGGGACGTGGTTCAGACCTGGGTCTGTGTTTGTAGCAGGCTAGTGTGTCTGGCACAACCAGACAGGGGACTGAAGTCCCAAGCTGGCAGGGAAAACGGGCTCAGAGGTAGTCCCAGCACATCAGGTGGTAGTCCCAAAGGGGGTTTTGTGATCCAACCTGTCACAACACGCTCATGCATGCTCCCCATCCTATGCTGAGTGTCCACATGCGTTGTGCTGGACATGGGTATAACACAGGGTACATGCACATACCTGCATCCATACTGCAGCCACTGTTACACAACATTAATGCTACCTTCTCAGAGCAGTAACCCACGATTCTGTGCGTCACTCTATGAACTGCTTTGCAGTGTGTCATTGGTACTGTCTCCAGCCTTCACACATTTGCTGATTACAGTGATCACATCACCATTCCCCTGTTATGCCTGGACAAATGGGTGGAAGAGATGGGACAATGGGCTGATTCTCTGGTATGGTAGGGTGGGATCACATCATTTTGGAAACCTGGGATGGCCAGCAAGGGCTTCAGAACATCCAAAAGGAAAAACAGACCTTCATGGAGCTGTGGGAGGAGTGTGCACCAAAGCTTCAGAACCAGAACACTTGATCTGGGTAAGCCATACTGGTCCAGAAGGGAGTTGCTCTTGCCTTGTAGAAGCTGGCTACACCAAACAGCTATAGGTCAATTGCAAACTGGGATTGGAAAGTCCACTGTTGGGGTCATGGTTGTGCAGGTTTGTGAGGCAATTAACACTCTGATCTATCCCCTGGTGGTTGCCACTGGAAACAATTTCAGAAGACAGGGCTTTTGAACTGTGCAGGGACTGTCAATGGCACCCTCATTCCAGTACTTTCCCCACCACCAGGGGCAAGTGAATACATGAATGGAAAAGGGTACTATTCACTTGTTCTCAAAAGCTTAGTGGTCCACAAAGGCAGATTCATGAACACAAACATTGGAAACACTGGAACGGTTCATGACACCAGGACGCTGAGGAGATCAGGATTATACTTGAAGGGGGAAGAAGGAACATTATTCCCCAGAAATGAGGGTTTTCTGTATGATGTGTCTGTGCCGACTGTTATTTTGTGGGACCCCTGCATACCTGCTCCTGCCTGGGCTCACGAAATGTACCCTGACCTCAATGAGCCTGGAAAAAGAGCATTCAGTTACAATCTCAGTAGCTGCATGGAGTGTGCGTTTGGTAGGCTGAAATCTAGTTGGCGCTGTCTGCCCACCCATCTGGATACCAATGTGGCAAATGCCATTTTTAAATAATTATTGCAACCAGTCTATTTTTTTGACTGTTGAGTGTCAGCAGTGCTTACTGCACTCAGTGGCCATTATAGAGTATTAATCCCTACTATAATTGAAACTGATTAAGGTTTTTTTTATCAGGGTTATGGGAGGGCTGTTTACACATAAGGCAATTGTACATGCTGTAATTGCCTGTATTGTTACTATAATTGGGTTTTGATTTTCTGTATATGAAGTAAGCCAAAAAGACATTCATCTACCCCTTTTAGACTTCTGCGGTGTTGAAAACTAGTAGTTTTCAGTTAGCACATAACACTAATTGCACTGTCCCCAGACCTCCCTTGTAGCCATGGGACTTTGGATATTTCTGAACCTGAAGTGGAGGTCGGGGACAGACAGAAAAGTGTTTGCAGTATCATGGAACTAGCGGGTTATATACCATTTGATTTCATGTGCTGTGAATTGTGGGGCCCAATCCTGAACCTTAAAACATCTTCACTTCGTCATACTTAGGAAGGAGGGTCTACCCACAGGTTAAAGAAAGTATAACGTTTATTAAACATATGAGATAGAACATGTAATTGAAATATTTTTAAAAAATAAACATCTGTACAAATGGAATGCAGTAGGGAACACGACCCAAATGTTAATGCCTCTGCACCTGTCTTCTTGCCCTCCTCCTGACAAGTGGGGAATAACAGGGGAAAATGGGGAAAACCGGGGATTAAGGGTTTGGAGAGTGGACACTAGGTGGGGTTCCAGAACTCCCACTGGCTCATCATTCCCCTCTTGGTCACACAGGGTGAGGTCTGAAGAGTCTTGCAGGCTCAAAGTTCTCCTGCTGGTCACTCTGTTGCGTTGATCCTTAAAACAGGATCCTCTGGCTCAGCAGAAGCCCGGGCAGCAGATAGAGGACGAGATGGCAGTGGCAGTTCATGGACAGGTGCAGTAGCTCCAGAAGCAGCTCCAGCAGCAGGTGGACCCCAAATTTGTTTGGCCATCAGGTCTATGACCCTCTCCATTAGGGAATTTCCTTAGGTGTGCCTCCTGCTCCATGAACCAGTTCATCAATGTCTCTTCCTGCTGAAGTGCCTGATCCTCCTGTGCCCTGAGGAACTGTTCCTGGTTCTGTCTGTCTATCCCTATGAGCAGGTCCACGAGCATCCTTTGCTGTCTGTGAGGTGCTGCTCCTGCCCTCCTTATGGAATGGTTCCTTCTGAAGAGCTAAGATCCTGCCAGTTCAAAGACAAGGGTAGCATTATATATATTTTTCTTTTGGAAGCAGCTGAGACATGCCCCCACATAACATAACTTTGCTGTGGAAGGCCATGATTTGGATACTTTTCAGCATTCCAGGAAAGTGACTATTAGACTATCCTTCTAGAGGGTATATTACCAGTTTGCAATTTCTTTTTTAAAGGTTGACCAACAACTGGAGAACTAGTGGTTTTCAAGGTACCAGAATGAAAGAGAGAGGTGACTTTCCAGCCCTGTGGAGAACACCTGGCCACCTATGCCAGAGAAAGGTTTCTGCTAATGGTGACCCTCTACATATTGCTGAATGGAGGGGCTTGATCAGCCATGAAGGTGGACCAAGGAGATTTGCACTGCTGTGGAACTTCAAGACTCAGCTGGAGTTTCTGCTACACCAGAAATTTGCTCAAGTACACTTACAGGGCTGGGAGGCAATTCAACTGGAAAATGACTATATTCTCAACTAGCATTTGGAGTTTTTGTGCAAAGGGAGATGTGAACCATTCACCCCGCATGGTCAGCATCACCAGAAAATCCTAACCCTGTGCCTGCCTACAAATGATGAAATGGACTGGGAAAGAAAGACATGACAACTTTATTTGGTTCCCTGAAATTTCAGCTCACACCACAAGCCCATTGCCTCTCTACTGCAGGTGGACATCATCTGTTTGCACAGCTGCCAGTCTGGATCCTTCTCCCACCTCTGTATCCCCCATCTTGTGCAATATGCCTCAGTGTAGGTAGAAGCCAGACACCAGGGACAGGAATGGTAAAAATTGTGTTATCTTCTAAGGAAAAAAGGACTGCTGTGAGTAACTTTTCTTCAGACAATCAAAGTGTTCCTTAATTGTGTCTGGTTTCCTTCCCCTTCCTGAACCCCCTCTACCACCCCTTCCATTCCACGCGGCTCCCATTTGGAAGGGGATTTAAGATTGACAAGGTGGGAGAAACCCAGACTGTAATCTTCCAAGGGACAGAAGAGCTGTTACTAATTTTAGACAACCAACTGTAAGTTTTCTATAATGGTCCCATCCCCAACCAGGACCTTCCCTGCCTGCTTGCCAGCCAAGAAATGCACAGAACCCGGGCACAATGATTTTCATTTATAATCTGTTTTTAAGAAATAGCTTTAGAAGCCAAATGCATAATGGCGGTTAATCAGAAATCAATAAAATCATTGATTTATAACCATGTCTTGCTCAGGGACTATTTTGGGGGTGAAAGGGAGCAGGGGCTGCATGTGGGGATGGGAGGAGTTGGAAGAGTTTGGTAAGGGGAAAGGGTGCGACAATGCTGTGGCTTCAGCACTGTAGTTCAAACACACAGACATAGCAATGCATGGCATATCATCTATCCAGGGAGGAAAAGTCAGTGCAGAGTACTTCAAATACTCTGGATCTTAAAATCAGGAATTTAGCTCCAGAGCAAGAGGAGTTATTGGTGGAGAGGCTGGAGGATCATTGTAACTTACCAGTCTCAGGTTTCAGAGTAACAGCCGTGTTAGTCTGTATTCGCAAAAAGAACAGAGTACTTGTGGCACCTTAGAGACTAACCAATTTATTTGAGCATAAGCTTTCGTGAGCTCGCTGTAGCTCACGAAAGCTTATGCTCAAATAAATTGGTTAGTCTCTAAGGTGCCACAAGTACTCCTTTTCTTTTTACCAGTCTCAGGTTCTTGTTCCTACTGAGGCTTGGTGTCCTCCTCAGGTTCATCAGGGGGCTTCCTCAACCTGCTTCTTGGGGCATAGGTGCAGAATCACATACTTTTGATCCTTGGGGTCTTTCTGGGCTTCCTCCCTAGTCCCTGGTGCCTGCTTGCCTTGGCTTCATCAGCATCCCATTGGACAATGAAGCTGGCGGGGTTGAAGAGGGATTCACAAGCCACTTTACGTTCTGTATTGGGAGCCCTTCACAGCACTCTGTCAAGGTCCTCGTGGAAGGGGCATGCATGACAAGCTCTCCCAAAGTGACTCTGAGTCTTTAGCCTTCCTGTAGAGGAGCCTCAGGTGCTAAGATGCATTCCTGGCACTAGGCTAGAGTGCTGAATGCTCACCTGCTCCAGCCATCTGGTACAGGTGCATGTTTGTCATGTTTCTCAGGATGCCCAGAACTGTGCGTCACCTTGCTAATCCCCTGCATCCAGTGGGAGGGAGCGACTTCTGTTAGCCACTCAAACAATCTCCTCTGGGCTATGCCAGCCCTTACTTTACAGGTAAACAAGAGGAGCACCCAGCCCCTGAGCCTCTTTGAAGCATTCCCTGGTAATGTTCAGCCCCTTATCCACTGAACACTCACAGTGACACTGGGTCTGCTGTCCCCAAAAGAACAGCATACCCACCAGCTTGAATGATTCAACCCAGGATCAGCTTCTTGGATAACATTGCATCCCTGATTTACAGCTGTAGTGAAAACAATCATAAGTTTATTAAAGATGACGTTTTAAGAGCTAGTGAGTAAGGATAATAGACACGGAAGGGTTACAGATCAAATCATAACATGCTTTCTAGAGATTAAATTTAACAGAGCAGGCTAGCCTATCTAAGGAAGTTTATCTCACCCCAAATTTCCTTTGGGCATTTCCAACCGAGGCTGGTTGGGATTCCATTTTCATGAATGTAAACATGCTGTCTATTTACCTCCTAAGATGCAGGATACAGGCTGTCTTTTTGCCTTCTCCTTACATTTCCCAAAGTTCATTATCTGTCCCCAGTCACAGGGCAACCCCCATGGTTCACTTTCTGGTGTCTTGTCCCCCACCCTCCATTGACTTCCCATCCCCCTTTTGACTTCAAATGTATATGGAGCTTCCATTGTGTTGGCTTACAATGCTTAATTTACATTTCGACAGAGATACATATCTTACCTCTGCCTGGAAGAAACCTGAGGATTATGAAGTTCAGTATAACAAGCTTTTGTTAGGGACTTCACATTACATCATTTATGACAAATACCAGGAAAGCGGTGTGCGAGGTGTTGTGAGTTTGTCAGGTCTGTTAGGAGTTGCTGTTACACAACAGTGAATCTTTTGCTGATTGGCACTGGGGTACTTGGGTCACGTTATCTGCCACTCCAGGAGAAGTCAGAGGATTGTGTAGCTCACTGATCAGCCAAGTGGCGCTCTCAGAGCAGGATCCATTGTCACTTGTATTGATCTCTAAAAAGTGCAGCGGAAAGATGTTCCGATCCGGTCAGCACTGCATGCAACTACCGGTAAAACGGGGGAACAGAGACCCTTGTCGACGAAGGGTCAGGAAGAAAACGTTTGAGTGCATTGTAGGAATAGGGCAGAGGACTATTGAAACTTGAGACCTGGTATATGCCCCTCACCCCTGTCCATGCTGCAAACTGGCCTGGGTCTGGGGTACTGCCACAAATGGGGTGTGTTCTTACCCTGACTCTTCAGGCATGCCAGCTTACTTGGCCTCTACTCACCTTCAGACATGTGCTTCTGGTGGTTTAGGGTGCACAGCAGGCGGGTTATGGCACAATCACACACATAGACACATGTATTGTTGCTAGAGCAGATGCACCCTACGCAGCTTGTGAGCATCTCTGCAGCTAGTCTGAATACCTAGAAAACCTCCATATGGACTTATGAGAAATCTCTTCTATCATAACCTTTTAAAGGTCTGTGTGCCCAGCTCTTAGGGATTTGCTTGAAGAAAGTATGTAAATTTCTAACCATCAAAGTGCAAATAAAAGGGGAACAGGGTTTAAGCAGGCTCTGAAGTGCAGGAGGCCAAGCTGTATCTAAGCACAAGTCCCAGAGGCAGCTCTGTAAGTGCCTGGGGATGCTGTCAAATGGTATCTTTGCAGCTAATTAGCCCCTTGACAGGCATCCCAAGGTGGGGAAAGCAATCCCATCAGTGCACTGTTTTTTTTGTTTAAAAACTAAGATAAATGTGCATGTAAAATGCAACATGATATAATGAGTCAGGGAAGGAGAGTTGCGTAAGAATGATTTTGCAGCTCCTCCTGGGCACTTCTGGTGCTGGAGCAGCAGCTCTGCTAACGGTGCAGAGGATAAAGCATGATCCTGACTCTGCATCTGGCTTGTAATGGCTCCACCCTCAAGGCAATCCTTTCAGAGAGAGCACACATATGCCAGCCAATAGCAGACATGATACTTCCCCGTGGAGTCTGGTTAGGCATGGTGCAGGGTGTGAAACTACTTGTGCCCTCTTCCCAACTGTTGCACATCTTCTCTGCCACCCAGAAGCCAGTCAGGATCTGATCTCATCTTCTAAAAGGTACAAAAAGAAAACGTTACTCCTACATAGTCCCTTGCAGCAAAGAAAGCAGCAAAACCTAACCAGTTTCTACTGTCTCTTAAGTTATTATTGACATTTTTTTTTTTAAAAGTTAGTGCTTCTGAAAGGTGTCCGATTAACAACCTTGTTGAAGACAGCAGCAGAGTAAGTTTCTCCATCTGACAGCAAGCTTTAACCCTGGACTAGAGGAACCATCTCTGAGAGGGTAGCTCAGTTTCTATACCCATTCAATGCCTGGCCTCTTCTCAAGACTTCTTGCAAGTGTACCACTTTTGGGACAGCCACACTTGTCCCCTAGAAACTATTCCTCCTCTCTGTTTCCCTGCTGCTCCTAATTGTCTTTTTTACTGATTGTCTTTATGCCCTCTCTTTACCCCATTCATGGCTTCCTGATTTCATTCATGGTGCCTCTGAAGCTTGGAAAAGTCTTTCCACAAATTGTCCTCTCTCTTCTTCCCATCCCCCTTTAAAACCCATGTCTTCCATGAACACTCCCTACCTTGTTCTTCTCACCAATAATCTGCCTATGCTCTCCCCTTGTTTGGAAATGGTCCAGTGACTCACCTCCGTTTGTCTGATCTGTCTACAAATGTAAAATCAAATCATGGGAGTGAACTTGTCTGTAGAATTATCTAAATTGATGGTGTTATACAGCATAAATGATTGTTATTAATCATGCATCACAATGATCTTTGTCCACTTATTTGACAAAATGTAGTTATTTTAATTTATAATCTTTCATACCATTACTAGTAAATGTTCTGTAATATATTTAATAAAAGTAATGAAGTCCCACTAATGAAGAACCTCACTACAGCTCGTGACTATTGAATCTGTGGTGAGAAGTGGAAAAAAGTTTTTTATGCAAATTGTAAGAGGTGGATATGAACATGGTTCTGCTGTACTATACCGTGGCTCGCTCGCTCTCTCTCTCTTTAAAAAACACATTAAGCATGCTCATGGAGAGAGAGCAAAGTCTCAAAAGTTAAATGGAAATATTCTGACATCGGTAGAAGGGAAATTTTGTTTTCTGATTCTAAGTTCTACAAGTTAAAAAATCTAATACACACAAAACTTCACAGAAGAAGCAAAACAAATTAAATCTGAAGTCACGGATTTGTGTTAGCTAGACATAGTGTAGTTCTGGATGATAAGAAAGCTGATAATTTAATTAGCCATATATTGCTGAGATAAAATAGAAGATATTTAATAACCACTGTAACTGGATTTAAAAATCACAACCTTTTAAAACATAAATCAGCCACTTTATATTGGTTATGAAAAGGATAGAGAAGGGCTAGTTTTGGCTTATATAAAGTGTTCCTTAAGACAGAACAAGATGAATACTCCTGTAAAATTTCATGAAATTGTTCTTTGATTGAAGCTGAAATCCTGGCCCTATTGAAATCAATGGAAGTTTTGCCTTTGACATCAATGGGGCCAGGATTTCACTTTGTATATTTTAGTTCAGACAGGAAAATGTGTCTTCGGGCTAACATCTGTTGGTGAAAAAGGCAAGCTTTTGAACTGCACCGAGCTCTTCATAACCCACTTCAGAAATATCACTTATGTGATGTTAGAAGAGTCAGTCCATCAAAAAATATCAAAAGAATTGCAACAATAAGCTTCATGTGATCAGCCAACTCTCAACAGTCTGCCAGAAAATGTTACACAAATCACAGCCTTAGAATATACCCTGTCTTCTCTTTCTCATCTTTTAGATTGGAAAAGAAGAATTATATGCGGCGATCTGTGGTACTATATATCAAATTTCACCTCACAGTGGGTTCTTGGCTAGTCCTGAGGACACCTCTACCCCAGTATAACGCGACCCGATATCACATGAATTCGGCTAGAATGTGGTAAAGCAGCGTTCCGGGGGCGTGGGGCTGCACGCTCCGGTGGATCAAAGCAATTTGGATATAACGCGGTTTCACCTATAACGCGGCAAGATTTTTTGGCTCCTGAGGACAGCGTTACATCGGGGTAGAGGTGTACCACTTTGATTTAGAAATGTCTTAGATTTATTAATGGATACTGTCTTGCATGCACATTAATTTCACCTTTTCTAGTTTATGGAGAAAAGTTGTTGCATATGGACAGTAGACTTGTTTTTTTTAAAGGAAACTACCCTGACATTCCAAAAGGCACAAACACACACATTAGTGTACAAATATACTCACTTCGGGACGATCGAAAACAAACAAAAAAGCATATTCAGTTGTTTATCCAGCTACCGAGTTTATTCCAAGTAAGCAAAAGGGAAAGAATATCAACTTTTAAAAAACGGATTTTCTCGACAATCCCACTTGCCAGACATAAGTTAACATTAGGTATTAGCAGACAGCATTATGATGAGCTCATTTCTGTTGAAATTAGGTCTACTATTGAAGAACAATTTATGAGATGAAAAAACATGAGTAGCTAATTAAGGAACCAAAAGGCTCTTGCTGATTAGTAATACTTTGCTCAGTCCTCTGTTTGTGAGATTTACAAGGCAGCAACAGAAAGATGCAGACAATAGAATTGCTCTATTTGCAGGAGGAATATGGGTGCACTGAAGTAGAAACCAGTTACTCAGGCTTCATGTTTTAATAGTGGGCTTAGTTTTTATGCAGCTGTAAGATTGTAAAGAGAATAAAACACATCCCAGTTCACTTCTCTATTTTAAAGGAGATTTTTGTGCCAGGCCCTTTCCTTAGTCTGTGTGAGACAGCCACTTGTATACATGCTCTGGGCTAATTTCAGAGACACAGAGAGGGTGGTAAAGCAACTCTGACAATGAAATACCTAGGATTTCTTGGACTGTGGTCACTGTGATTTTAGGCCTGCATATGGAATAGAAATGGCACTGGTTTTAATGGTTGATTAGTTTCTGTTAGTAGTGACTGCAAAGGTGTTACGCTGATGGAGTGTAGTGTCCTGGTGGCAATGGACACAGACACTTTTGTGACCCTCCATTCCTTTCTTCCTGAGAGGACTTGGAGGGGAGTGGTAGATAACTGTTCATGATGAATAGTTTTATTAAGATAATGTTGAAGTAAAAAAAAACGGTACAGAGTTTAAGCATAGAAGTTTCTGGTTATCAGGGAATAAGGTACAGATTATCAAGGGGTGCAAAATTTGGTTTAGGAACGGGTGGTGTAAAGAATACATAATCTGCAATCTCCCCGATTGGGGGTAAAAGTTTAACCGGTCAAGGTACAGACATTGAGCTATGAGGGTATGTTGTCCATATAATAGCTATGTTCAGGTGTGGAGTATAATGAATGGGTATGATGATGAGGATGGATCTACCCTCATTTGGTGGGATTTATTTTTGAGCGAGTTTATGGTTCCAGTTCATATGGTCCAATGGAAAAAGTCTCTCAGTCCCTTTCCCATAGTTGATGCACGATGTTGTACCAGCTCACACCTCCCGGTACTGTCGGTGGCCAGTGATGTGTTCAATGTAGATGTCCCTGGACCATCGGATGGTGTCCGAGACCATGAGGCACCGCATGAGCCGGGAGTAGCGTCGACCGATCCCTCAGGTCCGCAGCACACGCTCATTGCAGGGGTCCCAAGCGCCCAGGGCTCCGACGATCAGGGCATCCACCTGCATCTCGTAGCCCTTCACTCTCAGGGTGTCTGCCAGGGGAGCGTATTTTTCCAGCTTACGAGCTCGGGCTTTGCGGAAGGCCGGGGTCCTGTTCTCAAAGGAGACCGTGATGTCGATGAGGATGATCTTTTTCTGGGCCTCGTCGGTGACTACCACGTCGGGTCGCAACTGGCTGTCAGTACCGGGGATTACGCAGTTCACGGTGACCTCCCAGAGGCGCGGTGCGAGGGCTTTCACTAGGGGGTTCTGGATGGCGTTGTGGCGCAGCTGCCAGCCTCTGGAGAGGGGCTTGCAGCTCCACAGGATGTGGGGCAGGGTCTTGTTGGAGTAGCTGCACTTCCTGCAACGCTTGTCTCGGTTCCCGTGGCGGACGGCTCTGTTGAGTGGGACGCAGTTGAGCCGGGCATGGTGGATGAACCGCCAGTCGGCGAAATGGGTGAAGCCGCCCCCCAGCGAGGAAGTGGTTGCTGGCATCCCACTTGCTGGTCAGTTTGAAGGCTTTACCCTGGTCTGGTTTACGCTTCAAGGTTTCCATGTACCACTAGTGAGTGGATGGCTGCCTTCAGGGTCCTCTCCAGCAGGCCCCTGGTGCTCAGGGTGACGATGGTGTTGTCGTCAGACCTGATCTGCGGCACCAGGACTCCCAGCTCCTGGCGCTCCTCACACCACTTCCAGCGGCAGCCGACGTGCTTCCCCAGGTGAAGCATGGCATTGCGAGCGCAGGACCACAGTGAAGCGATGTTGTGCCAGTCCCGTCCGAATTCGCCATCCAAGGAACCGCTCAGGAAACTGGCGGTGTCTCGGTTGGAGGGGGGCTCTGCCGATCCGCTTCTTTCTAGTACAGTAGGGTCCTAGCTCATCATCCCCTCTCTCTCCACATTCCCCCTCCCCCCACCCCATGTTTGTGTATATGAGACTGTTAGGAAATATAGAGGCACTTTCAGCTGAAGTATCTTCAGCATCAGGATGAAACTCTCTGTACGTCTGTATAATATCTTGTTGGACCTAGATGGTGTGTTTATAACACCACAAATTGACAGAAGGCTGATTAATGACACTTGTCACCATAATGTCAGTTTGCTTCCCAAGGGATAGAGAAAAATACAAGTTTCCTTTCTACTTCCCTCATTGCACTCAGTTACTGCTTTTTCCTTTTAAATCTTCTACTGTCCTCACCTACTAATCATTCTCCATCTGTCCTTCCTTAACACCTCCTTTTGCTTGCTCTTCTCTCTCTCTTTGCTTCTGTTAACTGTCGTTACTTGCACAGGAATGCTAAGTCACCAAAAGGAGTTTTACACTTTATACTCAATACAGTGGGATTTGTGGCTTTTAGCATGGGCACCATTGCCTCCTGAGAGTCCTCTTACAGTTTAGTATGGCTCTGTTGTGGCATGCCTCAGGTTCCTCCCTCGATGAGGTAAACAGCCTGGTCAAGGAGAAACCAAAACACACTACTTTACAGTAGTATATCTCCCTTCAACAAAGCCTTTTGAAAGGAGCACTTGTACAATGGTTTAAAGGCTCTTACCTCAGAACCCTGATAAAACTCAGAAGTCCCCAAACAAGTCTCTAGGTTCCAGCAGCAATTCTTTCTCCTGTAAAGCCTCAAGTTTTTCCACTGCCTGGAGAGTTCTGAAGTCTCTCCCCCATTTACTCTACCAGGTCTCCCTGCCTGTGTAGTTTTTACCTAGTTCAGCTCTCCTCCCCTGGAACTTCCTTTCTCTTCAGGAGTCCTTGCCAAACTGAGGTCCTTAGCCTTTTTCCACACTCAGGTACTTCTCTGCCTAATTAAATAACTCCCAGATGACCCTGAATTGCCTCATTCTCCCTTGTGGAGCCTGTCAGAGGTTGGCTGAGGATCCTTGACCCCTTCTGAGGGCCAGCCACCCTCCAACATGCCTATTTTGATCTTCTCAGCTCATGAGTTCCCAAACCTCAGTCCTGTTGCCAAGAGCCTGGTTCCCTGATTTCATGAGTTTCACCCATGAGAAATGGAGCTCTCAGTGGAGATTACTACTGCAGAGAGGGGAGTACTCTGAGGCCAGCTTGACGGAGAGCCATGATGTTTAACACTGAATATCACCCCATATTCTCTGGAGAGCCAGCATGGTAAGTGTGATGAGCTCCAAGTGATTGATGTTCCTGAGGAAGAGAACTAATGCATTCTGGACTAAGTGAACCTTTTTAATATTGCTGCACTCATACATAGGTGCAATGGGTTGTAATTGTTTGTACTCGTGGTCACAAAGTCATGGATCACTGAGACTACACCTACGATAAGATTGTTTGCAGTCTTCCATCTAACCTTACATGGAATAATCTATTTTCATCCGTTCAACAGCAACAATGAGATTAGGAGGACTCCATAGTTGCAGGCTGATTTAACAATCTGGGACCAGACTCCTTTGATGGACAGCAAGGTGGTTGGTGTGATGGCTAAGCCCACAGTGAGATTGCCTTTCCACCACTATCACTTCTTAACTTTTCAGCCTCAGCTGCTTTTCATCCAACCGCATCCTCAGCTGCATTTGATCTCTGTCAGGCAGAATAGTCAGGGGTGGTGCTATTTTTGCATCAGAAGTTAAAAACAAAACAAAAAACAAAGAACCACACAGTTGAGTATTTTCTCCATACTGCATGCATTTTAAACTGTGCCAGCTCCCAGTTTGGAGTCCCATTTCTATTTGATGTAAATGTTAAAAAGGATAGAGGGGAGAATATTGAGCCTTTTGGTACTCCACAGGATATTGCTCTAGAGATAAAAGAACAGTTGCCCATAACCACTATCTGTGAACACCTGAACTGGAGCCATTTCAGAGCCTTCATGTCAACAGTCTGCTACACTGTCAATGTAGGACAGGGATCAGCAACCTTTGGCACGTGGCCCATCAGGGAACTCCACTGGTGGGCTGGGACAGTTTGTTTACCTGCAGCATCTGCAGGTTCGGCCGATCGCAGCTCCCACTGGCTGCAGTTCACTGTTTCAGGACAATGGGGGTTGCGGGAAGTGGCGTGGGCTGAGGGATGTGCTGGCTGCTGCTTCCTGCAGCCCCCATTGGCCTGGAACAGCGAACCATGGCCAATGGGAGTTGAAATTGGCCGAACCTGCAGATAAACAAACCATTCCGGCCCATCAGCGGATTTCCCTGATGGGCCGTGTGCCAAAGGTTGCTGATCCCTGATGTAGGATGATAGCATGCCATGGCTTACCATACAAAATGGCACAGACAGATCCAGAAGAATGAGTATGGTCATTTTGCCTCATGTACAGACTAGAGGTCATTTGTAAGTACTACCAATGATGTTTCCATTCAATAAGATTGTATGACTCCTAATGGCGGGATACTGACAGGGGCCAAGCATGTTTGGAGGTGTTTCTTTGCTATTTTATTTTGCTCAAAAATGGGAGGTTTGACATGAGGCAGTAATAGGCAAGGTCTCTTGGGTTCTGAAATGGTTTCTTGAGAAATGGCAGGACCATGGCATACTTTATGGTGGATGGTAGGTTTCCTTTTCAAATGTGGCATGGGTGAACTCTCTAGATGGTCCCAGAAATCACTCATCAGCCATGATAAGAATAGGTCCAACTCACCCCAAAATGTGCCAAATTCTATGAAATGGAAAGGCACTTATTCCAGAAGGCTGTTGCGGTCCACAGAGGAAGTCCTAGATGTGGTTTACCATCTTGAGGTGTTACCAGTTATTCAAATTGCAGCAGCCCTACATTGCCACAGACTTCCTGTGTGATCTGGGGCAAGTCACTTAGCCTCTCTCAGTCTCAGTTCTCCATCTATAAAAATGGGGATAACAATACTTCCCATACTCAAAGTGGTGTTATGAGGATAAATATATTAAACACTGATGTGCTTTGGGATCTACTGCTGAAAAAGGTGCGAAATAAGAGTTAGGTATTGTATTACATTATTAAAAAGATATGACAGTTGTGCTCTGTATGCTTCAATGGCTCCCAGGTAATTTCTGTGTACAATTTAAGGTGTTGTTCTTAAACCATTAAATGAGTTGGATTCTGATCGCTTTAAAGGCCACACATCTTGTCATAAGATACTGTAGTAATTGAGTTGTAAGGCACATGAGTTAGCATTCCCTTGATTTATAGAGGAGGGGGCTGGAAGCAGAGAATTTTCACTGAGGGGCTATTATTTACAGAAGCCAGGTCTTAAAAAAGCACAAATGTGCTAACGTCCAGTTCATGCTACAAGCTCTATTTGTTCTCGGATGCTTGTTGATGGGACAATGGTTCTGGTAGTGAAGGGATCCCAGACCCGAGGTGGGGCCATTTCTCTCTCACACACAAAAAAGAAAGACTACAGGAGGTAATTATTTCTGCTTGTCAAACTACAAAGAAGAAACCATTAAGCAATGTTCTACTTGAGTAACTTATTGAATGCTTTATGCACCTGGCACTCACTTGTCCCTGTTTCCCCAAGAAAGCTGTTTAACATTTAATCTTTTCTCAGAGGTTAGACTTTTATGCTATTTTGGGTAGTTACTTTCTGCTGTCTTCAAGTTTCTCTAGGCATCTGGTATTCTTCAATTCCTGCCTTGAACAACAACTAGTTGCTGCATCCCACACCCATTTTGGCTGCATTTCATTAGGGGTGAATCCTGTGTAGTTAGTGTCCCCCTTGCATACCTTTAGCTTAAAAGGTGTTATATAAAATGTACCAATTAGGATTACACAAGAAAAAAAAATATTTTTTAAGAAGTGAATAGTAGCTAAAAAGTCTTCAATTACTTTTGCTTAAATTCTAAGAGAAACTTCTTAATACAGTCACCTATTTCAATACTAAATTTACATAAGCTCACAAAAGTTTACACACTGTTTTATTTTTGGGGAAAACACAATGCCAGCATGGCTGTATGTTGCATTTAACTTTCCAACAGTGACAAGTTATACCAAGAAAAAAATATAAGTTTGTTAGCTAATATATTTCCAAAAGGCTTTGTACTTATCCCAAGTTGTAAAACTATGAACTGTATTCCCAGAATGCCTTGTACACATTCTAAGCTTTAGAGTGGAAATTTACTCTAGGTAAACCGTGTGTAACCCCTGTTCCTTGTACGTGTAGGAACCGTCAGAAACACAATGTACATTCTGAACTATGCTTGTCAAATATAAAGTGTTGCTAGGTGTGGTTAGCATAGATGCTAGGGTATTGGTGCCAATGTCTTTCTGCTAGATAAGAGGAGGTAATGTTGATACTAATAAAGTGGAATTTTCTGTTCTAAACAAGGGGGTATAACATATGAGCCAAACTGAGCTCATACTTTTGGAACAGAGTGAAGATGTAATCTGGAAGTCTGTTCTCCAGATTGCTATGCATTTGCCTTTGTATACTGTGCTGATCTATCTTTGATTAATAAACTGATTGAACCTGGTTATCTGATGTCTTAATAAAATTACTGAACCCCTAAACAAGTTAAAATTCTCAAGGGCACATACCCACATCAGTACAAGATAAGTAGCTGCAGACTGAAAGAACAAAGTGTACTTCTGAATTTTAGAAAATTAGAAAAGTTATGTGGCCACAAAAAACCTAAACCATAACCAAGACTTAATGGCAAAAATTCTTGTACTTTTTAGTTCATTCATCAGCTTGTGCCTTAGAGCAATACAGTAACTGTTTTCGAAAAGCACACTTGATCACATAATTAGGACTCTGTGTCTGTCACAGAAGTTGCGGAAGTCACGGATTCCATGCCTTCCTGCAACCTCTGAGACTTCTGCAGTGGCCAGCGTGGCTGGCCCCAGGACCAGCTGCTCAGGTGGCCCTGGGGACAGCCACACTGGCTGCTGCTGGAGTGGTTCTGCAGCCAGCCACATCAGCTTCTGCTGCAACTGCCCCAGCCACGGCTCTGGTGGTAGCTGGCCCCAGGGACCACCCGAGCAGCGGCTGATACAGCTAGCCCCGAGGACTGCCTGAGCAGCGGTTCCAGGAGTGGTGGGACCAGTGACTGACCCCGCGACTCCCCCACATTGGCAGCTTGAGGGGCCACAGATCCCCCAGGGCTCCCACCCCATAATGCCCTCCCCAGATTCAATCAGGGGTATTTATGGTATAAGTCATGGACAGGTCATTGGCTGTGATTTTTTGTTTTTTTGCTTGTGATCTGTTCATGACTTTTACTAAAAATACCCATGATTAAATCATAGCTAATGGAGAAGAGAGGGGCTTTAAGGAGAGATTTAAAGAGGATTCGTCACACAGCTTAGTAGTAATTTATGAGTGGGTTTGGAAATATAGGAAGTCGGAGAAATTGCAAAAGAAATTATAAGAACCTGTTTCTATATACTAGTCTGAGCCTCCTGAAGTTAGGAATTTAAGATCTTAAGAGGGGGTTGTCATACCCAATACAAGATTTCAGCAGAGCAAGGCTATTTATGGCCATGTTTCCAGCAGAGGATAGATTACCACAAGCGAGATGTAGAAAAATGTTTACTGCCAAGAATGATGCCGTAAATTTCTGCCCCAACAGCAAAAGTTAATGTCTGAATAAAAGACTGTGACAGAGTCAAGCGACTTTTTCTACAGGAGGGGAACTTCATTCTTTGAGGCATTTGTAATCAGGAAGTTATGATTGCCTTCTGATGATTGCTCCAAAACCTAAGAGGGATAGAAGTGAGGTAATGTATCAGGTGCTAAACAGAAATGGTTTCCAAGGCTGAAAATATCAATGGGCTCACAAAATGCAGAGACGGAAAAAACTGATGATATAATCTGGATCACCTCCCTGGTGGTGGTGGTGGAGGATTGTTCCCCATTATACATTTGCAGTACTAATATTTTATCCACTTGAGTGAGATGTCTAGATGCAGAAGAAAGCCAAAGGCAAAGCCTTGAGGCATCTTATACCAGAGGAGACAAGAGGAAGATGTAAAGCTTCCACCGTGTGGTTTGACATCAGACCAAGCTAGGAGAGAATGCTGAAGATACTGGACCAGATATCCATGAAGTATGCAATGGAAGTCAGAGGGCTGTTCAAAGAAGAGTCACCTTAGCACTCCCATTCTTGGGTCCCCAGGCTGATGCCCTGAAATTCCTTTAGCAACCGCATGATGCTCTAACAGCCCAACTGTGTGAACTAGCAGCTGGAGAGCAGCAGACCATAAGGACATCTGGCCATGACTCCTATGTCAAAAGCAAGGAATGGCAGCTGACGAGTCTTTGTGGTATCAGAGAATCCTTTTTTGCACTGGGTAATATTGCTGGGGAGGTGACTACACTGGTTTTATGGCCAGGATCCACTGACAATACAATAAAAAGTGGCACCTACAAAGAATTTTGCTTTTTGACTCCATGCCAGAGGTACTCAAGAATAGTAGCAGCTTAGTGCTACTCTGATCAATAGTGTGAAAGTAGCACAGTGCTCAAGTAAGATGAGAAGAGAAAGGGATCAATACTGAGATGTAGGTCATTAAGCACCTGTAGAAGGTCAATATCTGTACTGTGAAAGGCTAAATGCCTAACTGAAATCAGCCAAAAGGTGGAGAGCGGATAGAAGTTAAAAGATGAGTTTTTCAAAAAGAAGGGTGATAACAGTGGTTTTGAATACAGGGAAACAGCCCGTGAAGATGGAGTAGCTGATGATGGCAGAGAGATATAAGGGCCAATCATGAGGCTTTAGAATGGAATAATTTGGTGTGGAAGGGAAGTCTGTTCACTATATTGGTTCACAGATGAGGCTGCATTTCAGTGAAAGCAGGAAGAGAAGGGAGTATTGGGCTGAAAGTGGATCAAGAGATTATGCACAAACATCCATTTACAGTTTAAATGGAATTGTTTGGCAGTTATGTAAAACAGTGGCATGACTTTCAACAATTTCACAATTTATTACTGAAAACTCAAATCAGAAGTTAATAATAATTGGATTTTAGGGCATTTCTACATTCCAATTAAAAACCCGCGGCTGGCCTGTGTCAGCTGACTCAGGCTTATGGGGCTTGGGCTAAGGGTCTGTTTAATTGTGTAGATGTTAGGGCTTGGACTGGAGCCCAGGGTCTGGAACCTCACAAGGTGGGAGGGTCCCAGTCCTTGGGCTCCAGCTTGAAGCTGAATATCTATACCATCGTTAAACAGCCCCTTAGCCTGAGCCCAGCGAGCCTCAAGTCAGCTGACATGGGTCAGCCAGGGGTATTTAATTGAAGTGTAGACATTCCCTTAGACACTTTATAACCATTCAGATATAAACCCTCTGAAGTCCAAGGGCCCAATCCTTGGATTTGGAACCTGCTCTTTGATGCAGGACCTACTCCTTTCAATCTGGGGTTGGACAAGGCTGGTTTAGTCTCAAACTTAAGATAAAGCAGCCAAAAGTTTGTTCCCCAAGCTAAAAGTCTGTTCACCTGAGCCCAGCCGCTCTTTGACTACATTCCTTTTCACAGACACATCTCCAAGCTAGGTCAGGTAGAGAGGGAAGGGGAAGAACAATAGGAGAAAGAAGAGTTGGTGGATGCAGCAGTGTGGGAAGAATAGGAGGGAAAGTTAGATGGAGACAGTGGAAGGAGCTATGAATCTTGCCTATTTACAGTCTTGACTTGAAGATCTACTCAATGTCATGTGATACAGCATGGCCAGAAGGCAGCAGGAGAGTGATATAGGAGAAATATGTAAGTCCCAGGATGAGGAGAAGCCTTATTCCCTGTAGAGGGAAGAAAGGTTTCTAAAGATTAATTAAAAGCACCTGAAGCCAATTAGAGCACCTGAAGCTAGTCACCTGATAAAACCCCCCAGCTTCAATCAGCCAGGAGAAGGAGTTGGAGCAGAGAGCAGTTTGAAGGAGTTGAAGTAGAGGAGAGTTTGGAGAAGTGCCGTGGCTGGCTAGAAGACCAAGACCCTAGGTAAAGACACACCCGGCTTGTGCAGAGAGAGAGAGAGAGAGAGAGAGAGAGAGAGCGCGCAGGAAGCCCCACAAGCTGAAGAGCAGGAGAGGGAAGTAGCCCAGGGGAAGGAAGCACTAGTTCAAGTGGTTTACCACTATCCCTAGGGCCCGTGGGCTGGGACCCGGAGTAGAGGGTGGGCCCGGGTCCCTCCCTCTCCACTACCCTTCTATGGGTTACCAGTGGGACAGTAGATACCCTAGTTCAGGGGCAGGAAACTGCGCCCTGAACCCCCCTCCCCCTCCAAGAAGAGGAAGCGCGGGACCCATCATATTCATACCGGCAATTTGCTACAGTCATTTAACACCTCCAAAACCAAACATCGGACACTGCTCCTCTAATGCAACTTGGCACATGGCTTAATCCACATTTGTAAAATAAATGTTTTCAAAATAGTGTATTTAATCATTTGGTTAGACTTTCCACTAGATAAAGATTGTATTTTTCATTTAATAGCACTTTGTACATAGTTAGTTGTTTCCTCCTCCTATTTGTGTGGTCCTGTGAGACAGCAACACGGAGACAAATGCATTTTAAAAAACAGAAAGATGTGGATGTAAAACAATGTATTGGCAAGTGGATTTTGAGGCAGGTGCATTATCTTAAATAACTTTTTTTTTTAAATTGACTAGTGTGTCTAAATTAAGAAGCCCTTAGTTTTAAAGTGATATTTAGAAATATGTCCTGTAAAAATCAAAATTATTTCGCTTACCAGATGTTTTTGGAGTTGACTGTGGTGCTCTTTATTAAAAAGAAAATAAGAATAAGCTAAAATATATTAAACAAAAAATCTGTTAATTCAACATTAAGGTTGAGATCTTAATCACCCTCACTCAAAAGCTGCAAAATGCAGTCACAGTTCCCATGACAACTGTCCCTCTATCCTCTAGTACATACACTAATGATAACCTTTCATTACATGATCACATAACACTGGGCAATCTGACAGCCTTGTCATTTCAAAAGCAGTGTTTACTGTATTCCTAAGTGGGAACTAGTTGAAGTCTGCTTGTGATCCCCACAGCATGCATATTCTGATCATTCTCAGAACTGACCTTCTTTTAGATCATTCCCAACTACCCTGTCATCTCTGTCCGCCCAATTTCCTGTATCTTTTTTCATTTTGTTTTCTGTTGGTTACCACATTTTTGCCCTTTTTTTGTTACTAATAAATATTTTTTCAATAGGACTGATTTAGTGTCCACAGATTTTTGTTATAGCAGCAATTCTATACCCTATTTCACAGACATTAATTGGTACCCTTTGATTAATTACAATACCTTAGCAAGTTATTAACAGTATTCTGCATTTATCAGAGCTACTGATCAGAATTCAGCAGAACAGTGTCCCAACCAGGGCTATGAAGCAGATTACTGCATTTCTTCTGCACTTATTTACAAGCCTCTGAAATACTTACTGTAATTCTTGTAAGATCAGGACCTTCATCCACTTAGTAATACAAAGAATAAACTAACAAAATGAACAGATATATTAAAAGACTTTATTCACAATAGAGAAATTTTTACAAATATAGTTCTTAAAAATTAAGCATCTTGATCTGTTATGTCTCTCATTACGTCAGAGATTTATATAAAGGTGGAAAAGACTAAATGGAATATGTACAAATCAAAAACAATTTAATGGAGAGAAATGGATAATACATATGATGAAGTCACCATAGAAACAGTGAGTCATTGGGTATTGTAGAACTGTCATACAACAAACATATGCAATATTCATTCCACAAACAATCAAAACAACTGTTTTTGCAACTTAATTTAAGTGCCATTTAAATTATTCACCATTTAGAATTTAACATGTAAACTTAACTGAACTGTTATATGCTGAAAAGGAATGAGAGTTTAGGCAATGTCTTCACAAAGATATTTGATACACTGTTTACAGTTTTTCAAAATTCAGCAGTTTCTCTTCCATCTGAATTATCAATTACATATACAGTGGCCTTTAAATCATCAGTTTCCACAGAGTTAATTTCATATTGTAAATACTAGGAAAATACCATTTTAGCCGTGTGGTAACTGTTGGTAAAAGCGGACTGATTAAATGGTGATCACTAGAACATTTCACACTTTGGTGTTTTGGGGTTCTTTTTTAAAAAAATCAATATTCCTGAACTTACAAAATAGGGTATTCTTACAGTTGGCAAACTCTACAGGTTGTACAATCTTCTTGTCTACTTACATAGTTTACAAAAGGTACAATACAGTGCAGTTCGTACACCTGAATACCAAATATGTTGTCAGCAACAGAATCACGTATCAACTTTGTGCTCTTTCAAATCATAACCCCCAAACCAGAAAAATTACACTCTTCAAAATTTCTGTATTCCAGGGAAATCAACATGAAATTTAAATATCTAAACACTTAGAACCCAACTTATACAACCATTTTGCATTCTTTACCTTTATTTGCTGGGAGTAAGGGAAATCTGTATGTACAATAAATTTCCCGCAATTTGTCCCAAGATCACTAAGGGTGTAGAAGACCCTGATCAAGAAAATGTAAAAACCAGGTTTACAAAACACGTCTCCAAAATATGGTTTTTCTGATTTTATTGGTTTTATCATCTGACTAAAAGAAATGAGACCCACAGAAGCGCGCACATGAAAATTACACAGCAGGCAGCACAAGATGTTTATGGAGTAACTGGATAAAAATTCAATATTGCCTTTTTTTTTTTTTTTTGGAGTGGAAGGAAGTGAAAAAATTAGTTGCACTCCAAAATTAGATGGACTTGTATTCCTTTTAAAACCACCTTGTATTATATTGGTGCATCTCATAATGAAAAGGATGACATAGTTAATATTATCCTCAAACGATACAAATCCTGGCCCACTGAAGTCAATGGGAGATTTACCGTGCATTTTAATGGAGCATGGTAAATTATCAAATACAAGGCACCTAAAAATGTGGATACCTCGTCACTGATATTTTTTTTAATGAATACACATATGGATAACGAAGGCTCAAATCCTGATCTGAGCACTGATTAAGAGTAGCCAGGCAGGGCGCCGGGCAAGTGTGTGTGTGGCACAGGAATCTCCCTCCACACCCAGGTTGTGTAGCCCCCAGCAGGTCCTCTCTGCAGGCTCAGCCTAATGATGCATTGCCTTACAAAGGCTTTATGTTCTCGCCAAACCCCAAAGGGGGAGGATTAGCCTACTAGTGGATCCTCCAGCCTTGCCTCCACCCAGGCAGATTGCATGGGATATACACCCTTTTCTGTACCAGCGGAACAACACATGTGTGGCTGTAAACGGCCCTTTGCATCTGCAGAGGAGGGGATATGGATTTCTCCAAAATGCAGGACATGATGGTAATAAGTTTCCTTTGTTCCTAATTTTTACCTGAAAAAGCCCTATGTTGCAGCACTTCCAGCATTAAGGGGAAAAAAAGGGTTCTTGTTCTTTTGTGAAAGAAGATCTATACCTAATTACAGTTGTGGAACCATAGTGCCTAAATAACTAAGCAGGACATTTGAGTCATCATATGCACTTATTTAAAAGAAAATTGAGAATTACTGTTCTGAACCACGTTGGCTTCTTTGCAGTCACATCACCTAATAGTGTGCTTTTGCATGCTGGGAAGCCAGTGGTCACATCCTACTCTGAACATACAGTACAGTCACCCTGCCTGCAAAAGTTAAGTTCCTAATATCTATATGAATTATTCATTTAAACTATTCCAAAATGCATCTCAATAGAAAAGGAATTGTGCCTGATTTTTCTCTTTGGTGACTCCATTAAAAGTAGCTTTTCTTGGTAATCAAGGTCTTATGTCTGAAGAATACTTTTAAACAGGTTATATTTCTATAACTTTGGTCATCCTTGGAAGAAAGAGTTCTGGGATACCAAAATGTACTAATTCTCTGCTGGTCAATTTCCATCTTCCAATGCAAACAATACTTTTTTTTTTTTTTTTTTTTTTATAAAGACAAGTTTCCTTTGAGCTATTCAGAACTCCTGTTCTGATAATCTTTTTATACTACTTTGTTCCACCTGACGGTCTTAGGTCACAATCTAAACCAAATGGAATTGTTGAAAAGTAAGATCACAACAGATTAAAAAATCATCTCCCCTTCTCTGATTAGAATAATTTGTAGCCTTTAGAAAGGATTTCATAACATCTTATTTATCTCACACATCCAGTCAAACGAAAAAGCTAACAGATTACGTAAATACCTATAAACAAGATATGATTCCCTTTTTAATAATTCAATAATGCCAGTTTTTCAAATTGTTTATTTTGCTCTTACCAAACTGATTATAGAAGTGATAGTAACTCTAGCTAGAAAACGGAAGAAACAATTCAGTTTGCAGTGATATTCTAAACAAAACAAAAACAAAAATGTGAGTTTTAATAAAAACTAGGATCTGTCCAACTAATGTAATGGATTTGTAAAAATGTTTAGGTTCAATTCAAAGTATACTGCAGTTTTAAACAGAATTGTGTCTGCATCAGATTAAACTATTCCTATGTAGACTTCACTGATAATTAAAAACTTCAGAAGATATTTTACCAATTGATAGACCCGCATAAGAAGAGGCTGTCACACAGTTACAAGATTTGTCTCAGGTGACAGACAGACAAAACAAAATTAACATAGAACAACAAAAAAAGCTCTTTATACTTAATTCTTTATGGCTTTTTGCAACATGGCAAAATATTACAGCTTAAAGCAGACATCTCCTCACAGAGGAGGAAAGAATTTTGCAGTCAAAACAAAAGTGAAACAGGAAACAAGTCACATGCAGACCCCTCTCTTCTATTTGGCAAAGATGACACTGCAGCTTAATGAAGTCTAGAGACGTCAGATTTCTTAAAAAAAAAAAAGTGGTTCAGCTGGAAAAATAAGATTAAAAGTTTTGCTGTAATGAATTTAGGTCCATTCATAAATCTTTACTGGCAAATATAACAGACTGCAAAAAGGTTGGCTTAAAACTCAGGAATTTAAGTAAAACTGCATCGTGTGCCCAATATTGGAAAGAAATTTCTAAGGAATGAAACAAAAATTAACTTAACATTGTTTTATTTGTGTTTTTCTTCCTTCTTCCCATCATCTCTGTGAAGAACTGGTAGAGGGTGAGCCTCAGTGTTGAAGATCCAATGTTCAAAAGGAAGAAGATCATCGTCAGAAAACAGTAAGTATAAGTACCTGGCAAGAGAAAACGGGTAACATGAGAGCACCATGAAACAACCTCAGGTTTAAAGAAGAGAAAGATGGAACTAATTCATTTTCATGGATAAATATTAACTCCCCACTTCTATTGATGGAAATATTAGGTAGCAGATCTAAAGTAAAACATTATCAACCAGTGACAGTTACTAACGTTTTGGCACCAAGCATTGAGACTACTTAATTAAAATTGGCTTCACTGCTTGACAGTAGCAGGTGGTGATGTAAAAATTTCTGTTATGATAAACAAAAAAGATATAAAGTCTAGGTTCTTGAAGTTAAACAGCACTTCTTTTTCTGTTTCATTCTTTTTGGTTACATATTATTACAGCAATATACAGTCATGACAAGCTTTTATAAATGACCACATGCATCAAAAGAAAACTGACTGCATGTACTGCATCACAAATCCTGTTTGCCTTACTCATAAGAGCATGATTTGGTTCAAGGTATGATATTTAGATTAAAAACAGGAATTGGAACAATACTGTGGATACGTTTACTAAATAGGACTATATTAATACTAATAATCATCACCATTAAAAGCAACAACACTTACTCACTGTTACACACAGAGATCTTGGAGATACTGTAGTATATATATAAATTGTACACTCAAATACCACTGCATGGGAACTGTTGGCAAATGCTGACCTTCTAATTCTTGCCACTATACTTAACCTTTTAAAGTACTTTACATTTTTTAAATTACAAAGTTTTATAGCAAAATATAATCAAAATAGTTTTTAGAACCCCCTGTATCTTTCTTTACCTTTGTCATTCAGTGCACAGTGCAGTTGGCACTTTCAACTGAGGTTGCCACATTGGCTGTCTACACTAGGGTTTGTCTGAAAAGGTTTCCGAATGTTGCTAACACAGGTGGAACTTCCCTGGTGATAGGAACAGTGTATACAAGGCTCCCAAGGCTATAAAGGACTAAAAGGATCAGCTTTCCCTTTAGAAGGCAATGGAAATCAGAATACTTGTAAGCTGTCAGATATGCTGTCTCATTTTAAAGTACCTAGTTAAATGAATAAGTGCCACCGTTTAAGTAAACAAAAAGATTAAAAATGTTATAAAACATATTAGAATAGCTTTGGTACATTCGGATTTCAATTGCCTTCTAATAAAATGAAAAATTTCTGCCCTTCCTGTCTGCAGTTTCTGGAGGCAGTTCAAAGCTTTAGCACAGCCTGTGCTAGCCACGCCCCTTTCTCCAGCCTGCTGCCAGAGGATTCATTCCAAAGCTGTGTAAAAACTTGTAGAAAATAATTAATAAAAGTCATTCCAATGCCAACAAAGTAACTAGGTGCAGTGAGTCCTTGCTTATACTGTAACTATTCAAATAAAATGTCGACCCACATCTGGAAACCCATCCAGGGTGGGTAGAATTGTGGGAGACACTAACAGCAGAAAAGAAATGATCAGGTAAGAAAATTTCCAATCTTCAGCACAACATCTCCCACAGTTCTGTTCTCTGGACAGTTTAACTACTCTGAGGGACCCGATAACTGAAGGTTTTTGGCCAGAGAGCCCAAGGATCCTGCAAACAGTAGCTACTGAGGGCTGACACCTGGGCTGTTGTGGTGTTTGGCTGAAGTCCCTTATCAACTCCTTCTTGAACAACGTCCAGAATAACTGGAATCCCAGGATCTCTTTGATTTTCCTCTGTGCTTGACACCAAACACTGACTTTGGTCCAGATGGAGGAATAGGCTTTTAGTGTGGAAGCTTTCCTGGAACACAGCAGAGTCTCTATCGCTTTGGAATATAGGCCAAGCGTGGCTAACACTTCTCTTGCAACAGTCAAACTGTCAGATGGAGACTATCTGGGTCTGGATGGAGGACCAATCCTTGATAAATAGTGTCTGGCCTCTCCAGTAGCTGCAATGGTGGTTTCAGCTTCAGTTCTCAGTCTGGAGAACCAGGGTCTCCTGAGCCAGTGTGCTAGCATGATCACCCTTGCTTCTTCTAATCTTATTTTTTGGATCACTTTCCCTATGAGAGGGAAGGGTGGAATATGCATACAGCAGGCCTTGAGGCCATCTGTGTGACACAGCATCTGTCCCCACAGATAGGGGTCTGCTTTCCTGGTCAAGTATTTTGGTAACTTTGCATTCTTGTGACTGGTAATCAGGATGACTGAAGGAAGACCGAAAGTCTGTGCCGTCAGATTGTAGACTTCCTGGTTTAGGCACCATTCTGGGTTATTGACATTGTGATGGCCAGTCTACCTTTTGGCTCAGCTCCCCATTTATGTGGATTGCCTTTAGGGAAGGGAGTGTCTTTTCTGCCCATTCCATTATTTCCATTGCCTCTGAATGTAGAGCTACGTTTCTTCTCTCCTTGGTTGTTTACGTATGCAACTATGGGGTTGGACCAGGATATGCTTCCCTTCCAAATGGCTCTGGAATCTCAGAATAGCTAGTTTGTCCGCTCGAAGCTCCAAGACATTGATGATATGACAACTGGATGAGGGAGAGATAAGGTGGAGCCGGTAGCTTGAGGGAGCACCCCGGTGCACTTTGTCTCTTACATCCACTTATCTGCGGTAGAAACAAGCTATTAATTTAGAAAGTGGGAAACCCTGTCTCCCAAGCTCAGGTCTGGGAGGAGGCACATGCTGATTGCCATAATGAGCCCCAGGAGGTTGCGGGAGCATCTCTAGGTTTTCCATTCACTTTCCATTCCATCGAAGGCTTTTCCCTTGACATGTGTTATCTTTCCTCTGGCACCTCTGAGAGGAAGATGGATGAAAAGGAGCATCTCTGTCTGATAGAAGGTTTGTAGTCCCCTCTTAGAGCACTAATTGGAGAGGGTAAGGAACTGTAAGTTTGGTAGCATTTTCAGCCACTATTTTGTCCAATTTTTCTCCAAAGAGGAAAAAATCCTGTGAATTTAGATGAGCACAGAACTTGTTTGGAGTGAGTATCTACCTTTCAGGTAGGAAGTCATATGTGTCTCCTGGGTACTGAGCTGGATGCCATGGCCCTGGCAGAAAACCTCATAGCATCCTTTGAAGTATCTGCCATGAATGATGTTGTATAGATGTAAAGTTGGGTTGATCTCTGTCTGTAAGGGCTTTAAGGTCCTCCAGCCATGACACTGCTCTCAGGGTGGCTTCCACCTTCCTATTTGTTGGATTCTTGGGGACTAAGTCCCCTTTGGATGGAATAACCATATCCTTTGGTAGAGAAGCTATGGCATCATCAACCTTAGGTACATTTATGAGAGCATTCCTTTGGATCTTGAAGCTTGTAGAAGTTGAGAACATGGCTGTTAACATATTTACTCTTTCCAGGAGATTCCCTCTCCCCCAGATTACTTCCTCAAAGGATGCATGCAGGCGAATCGCTGCCTAAGGACAATATTTGGAAGGGAGGTATTTGCTCCAAGTCTTGAGGGCATGCTCAGGCTGAAACTGAATCATGGATACAATCTTTTTGCACACGGCTTCGAGCTTCTCAAGGGGGGTTGAAAACTTGGTTGCATTTTGTTTGTGTCCTGCTCATAATCAGAGTCTGATAATAGATCTCCTTCCTTGGTAGAGGAGGCGGTGTCTGGGTCAGAGGACGAATACCTATTTGGTTTTTTGTACTTTTTCTTACCCTTTAAAATTTCTTTTGGATATTTTAATATTTTTTTTATGTGCTTTGCAGGCCAGTAGACTGTGCCCTGGTTGGGGTCTTTTGTGGCTAGCCTTGTGCAGGGTCATGAGTCCTCTAGAAATTTCTCTCTTGGAGTCCTCCCATGTAGACTCCCACTCCAGCAGGTTGGGGGATGGGAATTCACTGCTATTTTTCTGAATCAAGCTGAGAAGAAGGTGGGGCTGATTGTGAGCCTGCTTCTACCCCCAGAGCATTTAGGACCCATTTCAGGACTTGGGGTAGGACAGTAGCCCTACTAGTGTCTTATTCTTATGGTCCTGAATTGCCCCAGGACTTATCCTCTTGGGCATCTGAATTAAGTCCTCCCTCATCCTTACGACCTCCCCCTATTCTGCTCTGTCTCCTCTGTTCAGGCATTTCTGTGGGGGAGTCAGGGTTTCTTGAGGAGATGGGGTACCAACATGGCTGTCTGACTCAAAGTTCTGTATCCTAGCAGTGCTAGGGCTGGCTGGCTGAGAACAGGCAGGGCATAACTTGCCCTCTGTAAAGCCTGTTAAAGCTGCCTCACAAATGGTGCACCTTTTAGGCTTAGTCCAGTGCTCATGTGGCTGCTGTACCATCCCTGAAAGGGAGGACTACTCCAGATGGCTTCAGCCATGTGCCGCTAAATGCCTGCTTTAAGAGGAGGAGCAGAGGAAAGAACAAAGAAGGGTGCTCGATACAGCCTGAAAACAAAACAAAGAAAAAATAAGAAGGCAAAGGAAAGTTCAGAAACAAAGGGAACATCCACTCATTGCTGTGGTGGAGGCAGATGATCTGACAGCAGGCTGGAGAAAGGAGCGTGGCTAGCACAGGCTGTGCTACAGCTTTCAACTGCCTTCAGAAAGAGCAGACAGAATGGGAATAGCCCATCCGAAGGAAAACTGTGGGAGATGCTAGGCTTCAGAAAAAACTTGTCTCTTCAGTCCTCCCTTTGCATAAAACTATCAAAAAGGCTGTTTGACTGGTAAGTGTTTTTTTTTTTTTTTAACTCTTTCACAAAAGTGTGTTTTGGAGCATGGTTTCAGACGGGTTATTCAAACTAATATGATCAGAAACCCAGTGGGCTCAACGATAGTTGAGAGCAAAATCTCCAAGAAGCCATAAAAAGTTTGTTTGGTCAAAATCCTCACATGGCTGGCTTAAAGGACTGTATTATGGAGACAGAATACTAGATTGTACACTATGCTCTTAAAAAAATCCCACATGTATAGACACAAAATTAAAACCCACTAGGGAAATACACTTTCAGTAGAAACTGCAGGATTACATTGTTATTATACAAGGCTGGGCTGCAAAGAATAGAAAGAAATGGGGAAAAAAAGATTGATGCAAGATTTCCTTTCTTTCATTAAAAGCTGAGGAGCGAATGACGGCCCCTTTTTTGTTCTCTTATCAAGTCTGTGTGAATTTACCATAAAAGTTAGTTCCTTTTTTTCTGCTCCATAGTTGACATGAAAAGTATTCAGTACAAGAGGACAATCTCACCATCTTGTCTGGTAAAACAGTGGTACTGATATTGGCATGTATAACTAGAACCTATCAAAACTGTGAGATGTAATTTCTTAACAATAAATATCAAGTGTCTTTAACCGAGGTAAAGATATTTCCAAAAATCACAGAATTCAGTTTATAAATAAAAATGCAATCTATCTGCCTGCCATGTAACAAAAGCTGCATACTGTTCCAGTCAGATTTTACATTACCTGAATGTCAAGACTACTAATGTTAAGTACTCATCTGTAAAGAAAATCTGTAGAGGTTCATTAATATAAATTAAGTCTCCTTACTAACTTACTTGAGGGTCTCTGAAAGGAAGAAACTCTGCTGCACATCATCATGGCTTTGATGGTTGCTATAAACATCTCTAATTCCAGAATAGCCACCATCTACTCTGCAATGTTGTTCCAATGCCTGAATTCATGAGAGAAAAAAATTAAGTTAAAGAAAATTAATCTTCTGTCAATTTTACTGTTAGTCTGCCAAATCCAATTACACTGCAGCTAAATGAGAACCCTTTTGTCATAGTGTCCTTGGGAAAGATCTGAAAATTGCAGAACTAGATAAATATACTTAAAATTGTTGTATTTTTACTTTTGACAGAGTGCATATATTGGCATAATTATATATTTATGGGGAAAGCAAAAATGGAGGTGACTAACTATAAAAGGAGGTTCTGTGAGATGGATGGTCCCTATCTGTGTTCCACATGTGGATACGCAGGTGCACCAAGTACCTGGGGCCAGCGGATCTTGCCCCACCTTGTTTGTTTATATGGCATCATGTTGTCTGACGTTATCTAGGCACATTGGGATCGTATGAATGGTAGGAATGCATTGCAGGCCTGTCTGACTGACATTAGTTCCAAGAGATTGATATGCATCCTGGCCTTCCGAGGTGTCCACATATTTTATGACTGCTTATGTGGGCTCCCCAACCTATGAGGAATGCATCTGTGATTATTGTCACGCTGGGTGTGGGAGGCAGAAAAGGGACTCCAATACATGTATTTCAGGTTTGTCCAAAAGGTAAGTGAAGCACTGATGTTGATGGAGATTGTTGCTACAGCATTTATGCTATGTCTGTCTGATGTATATCTTGCCCTGAGCCAGGCTTGCAGACAATGGAGATGTAGCCTGGTGAACAGAATTATGTAAGTACAGGAGGCCATGTGGCTTAGCAGAAAAAGATGGACCTAGACTGGTATTCAGGGTTTACGAGTGACTTGTTTTTATCAGACTGCTCTTGGTATGGAATCTGTCTGCTGGGAGGTAGGCCCTCACTGTGGTCAAGTCCAGGGGTGCCCCTATAAAGTTTATGAGATATTTGGGAGTCAGAGTAGACTTCCCCATGTTTAGGCACGTTCCCAAGTATGCCAGGAAGTGGTGCAAGGACAAGGTTGCCGACACCTTCCAAATACGATCTGCCCGTTAGAAGCCACTTGTCCAAGTACAGGAAGATGGTATAGTCATTTTATCTCATTTGTGCTACGACCACTGAAAAGACCTTCATGAAGTTCTTGGGTACTGCTGCCAGCCCAAACAGAAGTACTCTGAACTGGTAATGTTCCTGTCCTACCAGAAAACTGAACAACTGTCTGTGGGATGGATGAAAACACCTTTCACATTGGAGGGCTGCAAACCACTTGACTTCCTCCAAGGAGGGAATTATTGATGCCAGCATAACCATGAAGAATTTTCATTTGCAAAAATAAATAAATAGCTGACATAGGTTAAAAATGGGCTTCCATTCTTCCTTTTTCTTTGGATCTATGAAATAGTTGAATAAACCCTTTCTCTTGATGCTGAGATGGCACTTGCTCTATATCTTCCTGAACCAGAAGAGAGTCCACCTTCTATTAGAGTTGCTCCTTGTAACAGTGGTCCTTGAAGAGGGGCTGGGAAGGGTGTTTTGAAGAAGGCGGGGAAAGACACTTATGGTATAACCGAAGTGGATGATGTCTAGTATCCACTTGTCCATTGTTATAGCCCTCCAGTTGTGCCCAGAGTATGCAAGGTGGCCACCAAAACAGACTTTGGAAACAGGTTGGAGATGGCATCATTGTTAAAGGTCGCAACTCAAAGCAACCCATCAAAAGTAACCTTTGGCTGGTGGATGAGGTTGGATGGCTGTTGTCAAGGTGGATGGTAGTGGCACATTAGCCACTGGACCAATGGGGCCCATGCCCAGGGGCCCCGCCAATTGGGGAGCCCCTGCACTCCAACCGCTCAGCGCTCCTGCCGGGGAGCAGGGTCAGGGTGCTGGGACTTCTCCGGCTCCCTGGCAGAAATGCCGGGCAGATGGGGGGGAGGGGCGGGGGGGAGCAGGAAAAGCCCCCATGCCCCAACCTCATTTCCCTAGCAGGAGCGTGGGGCGGGGGGGGGGAAGAGGGGAGAACTGCAGGCAGAAGGGGTGGGGAGGGCTCCCCACTTCCTCTAGTCCAAGGCCCCACAAACGCTAATCTGCCTTTGGTGGATGGGACTGCATATGTTGGACTCCGCATGCTCTAATGCTTGTGTGGTGATTTTTATGGTCTTCGGTGGTAGACTGCAGAAGGGTGTTGGCTCATACACCTGTTAATGACACCTCCTTTTCATAGCTGGCATATAAATGCCCAGGGAGCAGAGAGCTGTCCTAGAGTCTTTTAGTGAGTGCAAAAACCCATCTGTTTTCTCCCTAAAGATATTGGTTTAATCAAAAGTTAAGTCATCACTGGACCTCTGAACGTGTCCGGAGAAACCTGAAGATGAAGCCACAACTATCATCACATTACTATAGTGGTCACTGTACATCTTGATGGGGTACTGGCCGCACCAACTGCAGTTTGCAAAGAAGTTTTAGCCACAATTCTACCTTCCTCAACAAGGGTTTGGAATTGGGCCCTTTCCTCCTGGGGGAGTTTTGTCTTGTGAGTAGTTCATAAAGTCATATGTCGCTAACAGGGCCTTGTAGTTAGAGATTCTGAACTCCAGAATGTTCCATCCTGCCCGAAGTCCCTAGTAGTACAAGCAGCCATGGAAAGACCCAAGCAGCAACACCCAAAAACCAACCCTGTGGACATGAGATGGTCCAGTTGTTTCGCTCTGTTGTCCACAGGAATGGTTTTAGTGTGTTGCTGCCTGGATCTTTCCATGGCTGCCTGTACTACCTGGGACTTTGGGGCAGGATGGGGGAACAAGTATTCTGTCCCTTTTGCTGACACAAAGTAATGTTTCTTAGCTCTTTTAGGGGAATAAGGTACATGTTACCTGTGTAGGCCATATGTTCTAGCTGGTTCTATAATGGTTTCATTCACTAGGAGAGCTACTTGACTGGGTCCTATAGGCTGCAGGGTATCCAAGTGCTTATATCCTGAACTTATAATGGGATCTGAAGTATTGTCACCATCCTCTGCAACAATTATTGGTATTGTTTATGGTCATCAGGTGGGGATGGTGAAGACTGAATAATTGCCTCATTGGGTGAGGAAGATTACTCCTGTTGGTACGTCCAGTACTGGCGTATCCAGCTTGTCATCTTCCTCTTCCACACAGTCCTGCACAGCCAGTTGCTGTTGCCGAGGAGGAGAGTAATTCTCTGGTAGAGTGTACAGGTCCAGGGTGTTGGGCAAAAGGATCCCATGATCCCCAATAGGGCCAGCATGAAGGGTCACAAAAGCTGGTTGGGGGGGTGGGAGGGGCAAAGCAGGATACCAGCGGTCCTTTGGAGAATAATCCTGCTTGGGCTGAGGATGGGATCCATCAAAACAACTGAAGCCCTGTCTGGGCTAACCTCTCTGGGGGTTCATCCAGGACATCAGATTCAGCTGATAAAAGGGCAGGGTCAGTTTCCACTGGAGGTCCTGCAGTGCCAGTGGAAGGAAGCTTTGGTGTGTGGTCAGAGAAGGGATTTAATTCCTCCTTGAGATAACATCCTCTTCTGGGCTGAAAATATCCCTCAGAAGGACTGGACTCAAAAGCAGAGGATTGCGTGGGTGCTTAGCATGAGACAATCCACGATGCTGGCTCAGACCAGCAGATACGACTTGCAAGATTTTTCAGTTATAGGTGTATGATGCACATGTGTACCCATTTATTGAACAGACATAAGGACCAGCACGTGAAAAAAAACCCCCAAAAAAACAAGTTTATAGAAGAAATAGTATAGTATAGTAACTTTTTTTTTACAAAACTGAATTTTCAGGGTGAGGAAACAAGAAGGTTTGATCACCCTTTCAAATATTCTCCATGGAATCATAGATACAAAGGCCAGAAGAGATCATTGTGATCATCTAGTGTGACCCCTTGTATAAAACAAAGGCCCAGAGAATTTCCTCAAAATAATTCCTAGAGTGCATCTTTTAGAATAACATCCAATCTTGATGTAAAGTGGTCACTGATGGAGAACCCACCACAATTCTCAGTAAATTGTTCTAATAGTTAATTATTCTCATGGTTAAAAATGCGTGCCTTATTTCTAAGTGACAGTTTATATTAATCTCATTTTCCTTTTATTAATAGGGCTCCCTCTATCACAGGATTGTCCCTATAATCCTACCAGGTATTCAAAGAAAGATCTCTAGCACAGTCTATTAGATTCCATCATATTAGACTCAATTATCATTAAACTCCTGATTTAATCTAGAGATCTACAACAACCTGAAACCAGAAACGAGTCATATAAAAGTGAAAACAAAGTCAAATTACTAAGAATGAATATAAAAAACACCACAAGCATGTAGGGACAAAATTAGAAAGGCCAAGGTGCAAAATGAGATTAAATTAACTATGGACAAAGTGTAACAAGAAATCATTTTACAAATACATTAGAACCAAGAGGAAGGCTAAGGGTAGGGTAGGCCCATTTACTTTATGTGAAGGGAAAGACAATAACTGAAAATGCAGCAGTGGTCTAAGTATTAAATGCCTGTTTTTGTTTTCACCAAAAAGGTTAGCAGTGACTAGACAACTAACAAACTGAACAGTGTAAATGAGGTAGGATCTGAGGCTGAAAAAGGGAAAGAATTACTTAGACAAGTTAGATGTCTTCAAGGAGGCAGGGCCTGATGAAACACATTATGGACTACTGAAGAAACTGGCCAAAGAGATCTCTCAATCATTAGCAATTATCTTTGAGAACTCGTGGAGGACGGGAGAGATCCCAGAGGTCTGGAAAAAGGCAAATAAAGTATCTATGTATAAAAAGGGGAATAAGGACAACCCAGGAAATTATAGACCGGACAGCTTAACTTCGGTACCCAGAAAGATAGTGGAACAAATAATCAGTTTGTAAGCACCTAGAAGATAATAAAATAAGAAGAAACAGTCAACATGGATTTGTCAAGAAATCACCTCAAACCAACCTAAAATCCTCCTTTGATAGAGTAACAAGACTTTTGGACATGGGAAGCAGTAGATGTGATATAGCTTGACTTTAGTAAGGCTTCTGATACTGTCTCATATATATCTATAACTAGGGAAATGCAGCTATATGTCCCTAGCTTAGATGAACCTACTAAACATGGGAGCACAACTGGCTACAAAACTACTCAGAGCAGTCATCAATGGTTCACAGTCAAGCTAAATGGGTCAAAGATCTCTTCAGCCAGTTTCTTAAGTACTCTAGGATGTATTTTGTCAGGTCCAAGCTTCAAGGACATACTGAGCAGGGTCCTGCAGGGATCTGTTCTGGGTCCAGTTCTATTCAATATCTTCATACATGATTTTAATAATCATAATATCATAGACAGGACACTTATAAAGTTTGCAGACAATATGAAGCTGGGAGGAGTTTCAAGCACTTTGGAGGACAGGATCAGAAATCAAAATGATTTTGACAAACTGTAGAAATGGTCTGAAATAAATAGGATAAAATTCAATAAATGCAAAGTACCACGCTCAGGAAGGAATAATCAACTGCACAAATACAAAATGGGAAAGGACTGCTTAGGAAGGAGAATTACAGAGAAGGATGTGGGAGTTAGAGTGGATCACAAACTAAATATGAGTCAACATAACATAATAGTGTTTCACATAGGATTAGTTTTTATAACCTTTGAATTTTCTATATAATTTTTATTTGGTTTCTTTTCATAAATTTTTAAAGGGAAGTCACTGAAGTTGGGATCTGGCTGAACTTTTCCTTGGTAGTAGTCCCACTTTTCATTGTTGACAGATATCTCTTAAAATATTTTCCATGTACCCATATTTTGGTAATCTCTGATTAGATATGGTGCAACAGGTAATTGTTTTAGATGTTGGATTGAGGGTTATTTTAAAAGTTAATGAAAGTTTGTGCTGCGCACACAAACTGATTGACTGATGGAAGCCAGGTGTGAATAAAAGATTTTTACACTACAACAAAGAAGGATCTGTATTCATTGGTTGACAAACAAGAGCTTATGTACAATTACTGATAGATAAAATTTCTGTCAGCCCCTGCATTAGCACCCACATCTGACCTCCCATCTCCCCCTCACCTCTTCGCTGCCAAACTCCAGGCGCCAATTATTAATTTAAAAAACTAGCAAAAAAGAAAGCTCTCTGCTCTGGGGACCTTGGGGAAGGGGTGGAATCAGGGCATATTAGTGTTGATGAAAAATTATTTAGTAAAGGGTGTGCCCAAGGGAAGAGGTGGATTCTCTCTCTCCTGATGTTTTCAAATCAAGACTAGTTTCTGATGCCTTTCTGGAAGAGAGGCGTAAGCCCAACTCAAATTATGGGCTCACGGCCTGGGGCTAGAGGGGAAACTAGCAAATTAATACCCAAAAAAAGTCACTGTGAAGTAGTCAGGGTTGACCCACCCCACAAACCATACCTGACACAAATCCAGAAAAGAAAATGATACATTCAGTTATTTAACTGTCCATACCCTCTACTCCTCCCCAGTCACACGCTTATTACCAAAACACAACCTAACTTTGACATCTCTGTGGGGCCAACATGCCCTTTAACTCCCTTTCTACCCATGTCCGCTTACCAAACTACCTCTCTCCCAACATAACCAAACTTTTACCTCTCCCCCTCCATAGCAAGGGCCATCAGCTGATCAGCCACAGGGAGGGAGAGAAGGAGGGGCAGGAATCCAGCACGCTCGGGGAAGAGGCTGGGGGAGGGGGAAGCTTGCTTGCCCTGCAAGGAGAGAGCGGTGGGTGGGGGTCCGGAAAAGAGCGGGCCGGGCCCGACTTTTAGTGGCAAGGTGCTGTCTGCCCGGGTCCGGCAGACAGTAGCATGCCATTAAAAATTGGCACGCATACCATAGGTTGCCGACCCCTGGTCTAGAAGACTAAGGCAGAATGAGTTACAATGGCTGGAAGCTGAAGCTCAACAGCTTCAAAATAGAAGTAAGATTCAATTTTTTACCAGCAAGGGTAATTAACCATTGGAACAACTTGATTTTTAAATCAAGATTGGATGTTTTTGCTCTAGTTCAAATAAGAATTAATTCAGCGAAGTCCAATGACCTGTATCCCTACACAAGGTCAGGCTAGATGATCAGAATGGTTCCTTCTGGCTTTGGACTTTATGAATCTATAACTTATATTGAATTTGTAACAGAGATAGGGAGAGCTTCTCCATGTATTGAGCTGGTGAATCTTCACATTATGCAGAAACTTATCAGGTATCTATAGTGATGCTAATTATTTTCAACCCAGCACTGAAGAAGAGAACACCACCACCACTACTACTAGATGAAGACAAAGGCTCGAGAAGGAAGCTCCCAAAAAGATCATGGATAAGAAAGTGCAGGTAGCCAGCCAAAGCTTGAGCAGCATTTTCCAGTACATTATTAACCAAGGAGGATGGTGAACAACAGGGATACACATTTTAAAATCTGCAGTTCTGAATAACTTGCACTCAAAAGTCCTAAAAAAGCTGGCTGAGGAGATCTCTGGCCCATTGAGTTAATTTTTAATAAATCTTGGCATATCAGAAAAATGCCACAAAACTGGAAGAGTTCTAACATTGTGCCAGTATTCCAAAAAGGTAAGTGGCATGAGCCAGGTAACAAGAGGTCTCTTACTTAGACATCAATCTCAGGCAAAATAAGGAAAACACTGATAGGGGGTTCACGTGATAAAGAATTAAAGGATAGGAATATAATGAATGCCAGTCAACATGGTTTTATGGAAAATAAGTCTTGTCAAACAAACTTGATTTCATTCTTAGATGAGATTACTAGTTTGGGTCACAAAGTAACTATGTAGATGTAACACACTTAGATTTTTGTAAAATGTCTGACTTAGTACTACATGACATTGATTAAAAAAATCAAAACTACACAATATCTAAAAAGCACATGTTAAATGAATTATGAACTGGCTAATTGACAGATCTCAGAAAATAATCATAAATAGGGAATCAACACTAAATGGGGTATTTCTACTGAGCTTCTGAAGAACTAGGTCTGATTCTATTCAACATTTACCTGAATGATCTGGAAGTAAATATAAAATCACCGCTAATAAAATTTGTGGGTGAGAGAAAAGAGTGCTGGAATGATAAATAATGATGAGTAGACAGGGCAGCGATACTGAGCGATCTGGATTGCTTGGTAAGCTGGGCCCATTCAAACAAAATGTGTTTTAATACAGCCAAATACAAAATTAATAATCCAGGAACAAGGACTGTATCCTGGAAAGCAGTGACTCTGAAAAGTATCTAGGGGTCATAGTGGAAAACAACTCAACAAGCACTCCCAGTGAGATGCTGTGGCTACCAGGGGCTAACGCGATCCTTGGATGTATAAACAGGTTAATAACGAGCAGGAGTTGAGAATAGATTTTACCTCTGTATATGGCAATGGAGAGACTGAGCCTGGAATACTGAATACAGTTCTGATGTCCACGTTTTAGAAAGGATGTTGAAAAACAGGAGAGACAGTAGAATAGAGCCACAAAAACAATTTGAGAGCTGGAGAAGATACATTACAGTGATAGACTTAAAGATGTCAGTTTGGCTCATAAAACAAGATTGAGAAGTGACTTCATTATATTATATAAGTACTGTGATGGGGAGAAAATACCAGGTACTAAAGGACTCTTTAATCTAGCTGATAAAGATATAACAAGAACCAAAGATGGGAAGCTGAAACCAGACAATTCAATTAGGGAATAAGGCACAAACTTTAAACAATGAGGGTGAGTACTGGTTTTTGGAACAAACTACCAAGAGAAGAGGTGGATTCTCTATCTCTTGATGTCTTCAAATCAAGACTGATGCCTTTCCGGAAGAGAAGCGTAAGCCCAACTCAAATTATGGTTTAGTCAAGTTATTTGACTCAGTACAGGAGTAACTGTGAAACACAGTGGCTTGTAATATGCAGGAGGTAAGACTAGATGATCTAATGGTTACTTGTGGCCTTAAACAATATGAATTAAGGCCAAGATTTTCAAAAGTGACTTAAGTTTTGAGACTCCTAAAATTGGCTGTCAAAAATCTCTGGTCACTTTTGAAATCTTGGCTGAAATTTACTTTAAGAAACCTATTCACTGTGTCATCAAAATGCAATTATTAAATATCCCTGACACAACACTTTCTGCAAAACATTTAATAATGTAAATTTCCCCTAAAAATCAATTTTAGTGCATATTAGTGGTCATACAGCGGACACGGCTCAGATTTCCCCAATAAGCCCTGACTATGCACCTGGTACAGACCTGCAGGATTTCTGGCCTAAGAGGCAACTAACAAAGAAAAACTGTGAGGTGTTTTATGGATGTAGATAACTGGGAAGACTGGGTTTAGCCAAAGCCAAAATTATCTGATTTCATCTAAATCTCCAGAGAGTATTTTACTGCATTACCTGTTGTTTTAGACGAACAAATCACAAAATGAGCATGTTTCCTGTTACTGAATAGTAGCAAAAGTAAATCATTTATCAAGATGTTAAGTTGTAATAGGAGAACTCTCTCTCAACAAACAAACTAAAAACGCACCACACAATCCCACAAAATGTGTTACCTCTACTGCTTCCCATCCCCACTGCCTGTATTTTGGATCATGAGTGAACCTCCACATATACATGTAGGTCTCTAGAACTTCAGGTCGCAAGATATAATATTTCTCATTTTGCCTTGTAGCAATGGCCTCTACACCTCCATCGAATCTGAAAGCTTCTGGTCCCAATTTCATACCTAGACAATAAAAATTAAACGTATAACAATGTTAGCAATGATTTTGTATGCAGGAATTTAACTGTACATCTTCTAATTGTTTGAGTATTTTTTCACTGTAAATATAAGTATTAAAACCTACAAATGCTCCTTTTCAGGCACAAACCATGACAGTTTATGTAAATTACTAAACATTAATCATACTTTCATATGAAGTTAACATTACACATGTAGTCAACACTTTAGCCAGGGGTGACCAAACTCCTCCTTATAATTGTTATATTTGGGAAATCCCAATAGCTGGGTCAAAAGGGATATGCTGTATCAATGCTTTAAATTGCAGTTCTACTCCAAAGAGTAACTGTAAAACTTGTATTGTGGGATATTTCATGTGTATTGTGGCTGATTTTTTTCCAGTTCGCTCTGGAAAATTCACCGCGATTGGGTTCTTTCATCTTCTTGCTTCAGCAACTTTAAGAATGATCTTGAAGGACAAATTCTGCATTCAGTCATCTTTGTGTAACCCTCCTGTCTAAATGTTACACAGGAGAAACTCTGAACAGAATGTTGTCCTTGTATTTAGAACTTCATTAATAGTTCTATGTATGCACAAATTAACAGAATCCATTTCATCTGTGGTGGGCTCAACAGAGCTGGAGGGAGCAAAAATATTTTTGTCACTAATGAAAGAAGATGAGATGCAATAGACACAGACAGCATCTCTGTTGACAATGAGGGACCATTTGTAGAGTCACTATTCAGAGCAAAACAACAGTTTAAATGAGGGAACAAAAAGGACTTTACATTAATTTTACAGAGTTCCATACAATACCTTCTGCACCTGTTTTAACCAGGACAGAATTATAGACAAAGATTAAAGCACAGCTAATCTCTCAAAATTCATCATACTGTACTTACTTGTACGATCATAAGACTCATGACACGTGCGAGCAATTTCAGCACCAAGTTCAATATGACGCCCAGTTTTATCATTGGGTGCCCCATCTGCACCCAGCGCAAACATGCCTCCAGCAAAACACGTCAGATGTCCCATTTTATGTTCAAGCAGGCCACCCTTCCACTCAGCAATGTACGTCAGACCTCCACTAGATTTCCGGATCAGATGGGTTTCTATGGACTGCAAAAATTTACATTTTTAAGCCAAATTTACTACTTTGTAAGCAATGTGTGAAATACAAAGGCAAAACTTCACAAAATAGGAAAGTAATAAATTTACACCCATCCAGCTTTTTTTGTTTTCAGTTTTATCTTCAGTATAGTTTTTGCTTTGATTTTATTTGCCACTAATGATGTTAATTAACCTCTAGCCCAAAGAAAATGCAACTCTTCTTTACCAGCGCAGGTTGGCATACAACAACAACATGACAAATTTGCTGAAACTGTCTGTATACTACCTGGTAAATTTTCTAAAAAAGTTGAATTAAAAAGATAAGAAATTACCATTTTATGATTCAGATCTTCCCCTCAGTTTTATGAAAAGCGTATCTTGTATACATAGGATATATTTTTAATGGCTTCAGTGATTTAGCTTGCAAATTTTCCATCTTAAAATACTACTGTACTCAAAGGATATAGTTATGGTATCAAATATAATTGTGTAGTAATGTGATTATCAAAGGGTTAATTGCGATACTCAAAATACTAGAGGTTGGAGCCATGCTCCACCTCCTCCCCTTACTTTGTTTTGTTAGTGCACATTTTCTCCCACTGTTTGTTACATAGCTGAATAAAGCAGCAGGTTCCCAGACTGCAGCACTGCAACTAAAGTGTGTTTCTTATGCGCTGAGTGGGTCTTTTCACAAAACTGGTGAGGAGGAAGAAGATAAAAATGGTAATTCATGGGAAAACTGAGGAGTTTAATTCAGAACATGAAGATTGACAGCAATATATTGGAAGATTGGGCCACTATGTTATTGCAAATGAGATTACAGATCAGGACAAAACAGAAAGCAATTTTCCTCAGTGTCTGACAGTAAAACCCACTGTCTCTTAAGGAGTTTATTACAACCTCAGAAACCAGGAGATAAGAGTTTGAATGACCTTCAGAAGACTTTAACAGAGTACTACATGCCAAAGCCAAACATTATTACAGAATGTTTCAAGTTTCATACTAGAATGAGGTGGCAAGGTGAAAGTGTACCTGTGTATGTGTCACAACTAAAAAGACTAATGGAATATTGGTAATTTGGAAGCGTCCTAGAGGACATGTTGTGGGACAGATTTGTTTGTGGTATCAGTAATAAGAGAATTCAAAGACAACTGCTGTCAGAGGGGAACTTAACCTGGCCCAAAGCAGCAGAATTAGCAACAGCAATGGAAGCAGTGAAAAGCTTACGAGATTTGCACTTAGACTGCAGGGACAATCAAGCTGATTCAATATGCAAAATGCTAAGCCAGCTGCAAGGGACAGCCCAATGCCGTAAGTGCCTCAAGACTGGACACTCAGCCAGATGATGCAAAGCAAACAGCATCTCAAGCCCAGACGGGGTAGACTGAAAAAAACAGAGCAAACAGAAGAAAGCAGAAAGGAAGACACAAAGGAGGTACACACTATGTATTGTCTATAAGGGAAGAACGTGGGACCTTACAAAGTAACAGTAGAGTTAAATACAGGGGTTTCAGCTACCTCAATCAATGAATCTACAAACATATCAACAATGCAAAGCAGAACCGAGCCTGATAGTGAATGCAAGAATGACCCTGAGTGCCTACAGCAGAGAACCCAGCAAGGAAGTAGATGCTGTGCTTGCCCCTGTAAAATGTAAAAGCCAAAAGAAAAATTTAGCAGTCCTAGTGGTCAAGGGACAAAGGCAAAACCTGGGAGGCTGAGACTGGTTCCAAGAACTAAAACTAAACTGGGAAGAAATTTTCAAATTAGATCGTAGCACAATACCAGCATTCCAGGAAATCCTATATGCTCACCCAGCCACTTTTAAAGAAAGGTTAGGGACCTTGGATGGTGTAAAAGCCAGGATTTACACCCAGGATGGGGTCATACCAAATACTTTAAAGCAACTCCAGTTCCTTAAGGTTTCAGAAAAAAAGACAGAGTTGCACAGACTGGAAAAGAAGGTATTTCACCAGTGCAATTTTCTGAATGGGTCACACGTACAGTTTCTGTGGTTAAACCCAAGACCATCCATATCTATGGGAATTATAAAGTCAGGTGTGTCAAGGCTTCAGGTTAGACTATTACCCCATTCCATGGATGGAGGACTTGCTGGCAGTGTTAGGCAGAAGTTCAAAAATTTAGTAAGCTGGACATGTTGCAGGCATACCAACTGATGAGGTGGAGCAGGATTGTAAAGACAAAAAAAGTTACCCCTAGAAACAACCACAGGGGCTTATACCACACAATAGATTGCCATATGGAATATTGTCAACATGTGGAATTTTGCCAAGGCCATCACAAGCAGAAATGACACTGAACATCTATCAACACTGGAGAAGATTTGAGGCAGCAGCAGTCCGCTTACAGAAAAATAAATGCTTTTTGATGACACCAGAAGTGGTCAGGGGTGCTGGAACAATTTGTACAGTGGGGGTGCTGAGAGCCATTGACCCGAACTTCAAACCCTGTATATGATGGAAACCACTTCAAGCCAGGGTGTAGTCAAGTGATCATCAAGGGCTATTCAGAACATTATGAGCTGCAGCTATGATCTAGCCCTCCCTTACTTCCTGTTTAGCTCGCCTGTCTTTTCCCCCTGCTCTGTTTGCTATGTAGTTGAATAAAGCAGCACGTTCCCAGCTTGCAGTGCTATAAGTAATGAGTATTTCTTGTGCACTGAATGGTTCCTTTACAAAAAAAGTGTTATTCAAATTGATGTACTTTACATATTCCAGAAGTGAACATACTAAAGCTCTGACGCTGTACTGAGAAACGTAGCTACAGAAGCCTACCCACATGAAACCCTGGCGCACAGCTAAAAGCCAGCAGAGCTCCACATGAACTCAGGGTTCTGCCTAGGCAGTTCTCAGTGTATGATGTCTTGGAGACCTCTGAAAAACCCAGCAATAAAAATGCTGAAATATACTAGTAAGAAAGAATTAGGAGTAGGGGAAGTCTGTCATCACAAGATTTAGGGAAATCTGAACACACTATGTACGTACCAGAAGGTACACTGTGTGTAAGGGGACTGTTGCCCCCTTACTAACATTCAGTGGGGGTGTTTTAGTTGCTAGCTCCCAGTACTAAAAAGGGGGGAAGTGTTGATGGGGAATCAGGACCCTGAGACTCATAGTCCCCAGGAACAATGAGGAGAGGCCAATGCTTCAGGTCAGCCTCAATGACAGGACGGGCAGGCGAATCAGAGAGTCAGGAGGCCAGGGAGGTCCCGGTCCTCCGTGTGAACTGGATTTGCCTGAGTCAGACAGAGTGGGGCCAAGCTAAGGAGAAAGCAGGGGCCCAAGCTAAGCTGGGGAGCAGAGCTGTGCCAGATCCAGAGAGGCCAGAAAAGCAGCCCAGAGAGAGCAGACCCTGTCCTGGGAGCAGAGCTGCAACAACCAGAGCCAGAGGGGCCAGAAAAGCACCCCAGGAAGCAGGTCAGTGCTGGGAGCAGAGTCACAGAAGTAGCCTGCAGAGCAGACCTGTCCTGGGAGCAGAGCTTAGCAACCAGAGGCAGAGGGGCCAAAGAAGCAGCCCATGGAGTTGGAGGCAGAGCAGCAGCAGCGCTGGGACAGTGGTGGAGCTGGGGCTGGAGAGCAGGTGGGGAGAACAAAGGGGACCCTGGGCAGTGGTTCCAGCACAGGGAGATGCCTCAGCCAAGAGGCTCTGCAGGCCAGGTTTGGATTGTAACCCCGACAGGGCAGGGGTGACACTGGGAAGAAGGGTCCTACCACTTAGAGCCTGAGAGCATGTGGCCACCACCAGAGCGAGCGTCCAACCCACAGCATCCCTACAGCACAGCCAGGCCTGAGAAAAAGGCCTGGGACTTACAAGGAACAGACTGTGAACTGCCCTGACATTCCAGAGACATTGTTTGTAATGTTCCCTGCCACAGAGCGGGTTGATGTGTTTCCTTTAACCTTTCCCATTTTTCCTTATTCTTTTTAAAATTAATTGTTGATTAAATAACTTGCATTTGCTTTAAACTGTATGTAATGGCCAGTGGGTCAGGGAAGTGCCCAGTGCAGAGAGAGTACCCCGGAGTGGGTACACCGTAGCCCGTCCTAGGTAATCACAGCAGGGTTGGGGGGGTCGAGCCCCCCAGGAATCCTGGGCCCAGCCTTGTTGGGGTTACGAGGACTCTGCCAGATAGGAGAGTGGAAGGGGAGTCCTCAAGGGCAGGGAAGCCACCGGGTAAAGGAAGTGGAAGCGAGGACTCAGATCCTTTCACTAGCCCACTTACCGGGGTAATGCAGAAGCCAGGAAAGTTCCCCACAATAGCGGGACTATTCCCCCGCTTACATAGAATCATAGAATATCAGGGTTGGAAGGGACCTCAGGAGGTCATCTAGTCCAACCCCCTGCTCAAAGCAGGACCAATCCCCAATTAAATCATCCCAGCCAGGGCTTTGTCAAGCCTGACCTTAAAAACTTCTAAGGAAGGAGATTCTACCACCTCCCTAGGTAACGCATTCCAGTGTTTCACCACCCTCCTAGTGAAAATTTTTTTCCTAATATCCAACCTAAACCTCCCCCACTGCAACTTGAGACCATTACTCCTTGTCCTGTCCTCTTCTACCACTGAGAATAGTCTAGAACCATCCTCTCTGGAACCACCTCTCAGGTAGTTGAAAGCAGCTATCAAATCCCCCCTCATTCTTCTCTTCTGCAGACTAAACAATCCCAGTTCCCTCAGCCTCTCCTCGTAAGTCATGTGTTCCAGACCCCTAATCATTTTTGTTGCCCTTCGCTGGACTCTTTCCAATTTAGCCACATATGTATCATGAGATTAAATGGGAGGCATAAAGAAAAATTTGAAAACATAAGATGACAGTCACAGGGAATGGGACCCATGTGCTCTTGAAAGGGACTGAAGAACAATGCTATTGTTTATTCAGTTGTCCACCAAATGCTTAGTTTATTCCATTACAATAATAAAACCCAAAAGGATGGCTGGAAGATAAATTAAAGGGAAGATAAATTTGATAGTCCACACTAAATCACCCCCTGCCCCTCCTCCCCCAAAAAACAGTACAGGGAACCATTAAAAAACAAAGATAAAAACAATAAACTGACCATACATGGAAAGTATTGATCATAGTTATTTGTTCCCTTTTAATGCCAATGTTATTTTTAGTAGCAATAAAGGTCTTCTATATACTGTAACATCAGCAGAAAATTCTTTATTAACTTTTACTGCATCTATCCATCAAGGTACTTATGTTGTGCTATCTGAGCACCTACAAAAATAAAGCCAACAAATTCTGAAAACTACTAACTTTGTCTTTCCTTTGTCTTTGTCTCTCCTATGCCTAAGGATTTACCAGTGACACTTTGTCTTTTCTCTGGCATCACTTACTGACTTAGGAAGTTCCTCAACCTATTCTTCTTTCTCTTTTGGATTCCTTTGAATTCCCCCTAGCTACCCCAGTTTCAGGCAATTCAGTTTTCCTCACATGATACAGAACTTTGCTAAAAAATTACAACTGCTTGAAAAAAAAATCCTCACACATTTTTGAAAACTCTGGTTTGGGAACTGAAAATGTGGGTTTTGGCAGATGAAGACTTCCTTCCATTTTTGACGATAAAGATACAAGTCAGGGGGTTCTCAAACTTTCCTAATGTGGATCTTATGCTAATGTAGGGTTGGAAGGGATTCACAAGGTTCACCACCACCCAATATTGGGGCAAAATTAAATATACCTAGATCATCTCTGACTATTTAAAAGACTGTTCTTCAAAACTTCCAATGACAAGGATTCCACAACATCCCCTGGTAACCTGTTCTGGAGCTTAACTCTCCTTACAGAAAACTTTTCCTCAAATGTAACCTAAATCTCTCTTGTTGTAAACTGAGCTGATTACTTCTTGTCCTATCCTCAGTGGACATGGAGAACAACTGATCACTGTTGTCTTTATAACAATCTCTTACACATTTGAACGCTATCAGGTCTCCCCCTCGGTCTTCTTTTCTTTAGACGAAGCTTGACCAATTCTTTTATCTTTCTTAATTGGTCTTGCTTTCTAAACCTCTTATTTTGTTGCTCTCCTCTGGGCTCTCTCCAGTTTGTTCACATCTGTCTTGAAGCGTGGTCCCCAGAGCTGGGCACAGTATTTCAGCTGAGGCCTCACCAGTGCTGAGTAGAGCAGAACAATTACCTCTCGTGTCTTACATGTAACACAGAATGATACTAACTGCATCACATTGTTGACTCATATTCAATTTGTGATACACTATAACCCCCAGATCCTTTTCAGCAGTACTACTGCCTTGCCAGTTATTCCCCATTTTGTAGTCGTGCATTTTATTTTTCCTTCCTTAATGTAGTACTTTGCACTTGTCTCTACTGAATTTCATCTTGTTGAATTCAGACCAATTCTCCAATTTGTCAAGGTCATTTTGAATTTAAGTCCTGTTCTTCGAAGTGCCTGCAACCCCTCCCCGCTTGGTGTCATCCACAACTTTTATACGAATACTCTCCAATCCATTATCTGTCATTAATGAAAATACTGAATAGTACCAGACCCCGAACAGGCCCCTGTGGGCTCCTACTAGATACTTTCTCCCAGTTGGACAGATAACGACTTTTTGAGTATGTGTTTTCAATCACTTGTGCATCCACCTTATAGTAATTTCATCCAAACCACATTTCCCTAGTTTGCTTATGAAACTGTCATGTGGGACTTTAAGAGCGTGAGTGTGTCTCGTATACCCCTATTTTTCCCCGATTTATCCTCTTCCTTTCATTCTCCCCCACTTTCCCCCCTGGAACCTTCAGTGTTGTTTTTCTTCTTCCTCCATCCCAAATGCTCCCTCCTGGGTTCTCTCTCTTCCTTAGCCTATTTGGAATAGAGGCTGGAACATGGATTCTGCTCCCCTTCCAATATGACTGGCAACAGGATTACAGAGATTGAGTCACTAACAAGTGAATTGCATTCCAAATGCATGAAAAATTGCTTTTCTGTCAGGTGGGGAAGCTTCTTTCTTTTGGAGTAGCTGGGTAATTATTTTTTTAAAGAATGTTGTTTAAAGCTTGTTTTCACTGGTTATTCCAATAGGGTTTAAAATATTTTCATTTATAATTATATAACTAAGAAGTTGGACTCAAAGAAGCTTGTAGTGAAATATATTACTGCATAATTGTATTGGAAAGTAAAAATAAACAGACAAAGAAATTTCCAGACACTTTCAACTGCTATGCAATAAAATGATTTTTGTGTTATAATAAAATATGCTATTATTTAAGATAGCCTATAGTTGTGTGGGTAAGTGCTTTCTGAATATTAGTAAATTCTAATATTAAACTGTCAATAATTTAGGACAAAACAACCTCAAACTAAAACTTTTTGTAAACCGAAAGGGCAAACCTGTCTCAGAGTAGCATCCTTTAAAAAAAAAAAAAATCACTATTCTGGTAACAGTTGGTAATTCTACAATAAATTATCTAGCAGCTAGATTGGGTACATTAAAATAAACCAATTCATAAATCAAACTATTATACATAGCAAAGATTGATTTAATTCCCATGCATGATAAAGCCACTGATCATCATGAAGCCACTTAAAGGTCTGATCCAAAGTGGAATCAATGGACTCTAGTGATTATAGTTAAGGCTGCAAGGTAGTTTGTATTATAAAACTTAATTTTGAAACACAAACACATCTTTCACAAAAGCCCAGTAAATTGGTCCCTACCTCCAATCACTGCCCACCTGATCTCCACTCTTTCTTACTGATCTCTACTCTTTCCCTAACAATGCCAACTGGTTGCCCTGAAAGATTAAGTCCATGTGTCAGTGTTCTTCTGGCATGAATGGATTAAGTTAAATTGGAAAAAGTCAGTCTTATTTTGGAATAAGTGTCTCCACACATGGAGTTAATCAGGAATAATTCCTGATGCAGCCAAGCATTAAAATATGAGCTCTTGTAGTCTCTGAATTTTAGTGGTATGTTGCAGTCCCAATCCCATATAAATTAGTGTTTCACAATTTGTGGTGTGAAAAGTTCTGGCAGGGAAATCAAGTCTCTAAAATGTATTAGAAAGGGATATTGGAATGGGGTAGTGGTAAAGGGAATCTTTATAGATGAATAGTTCAGGACAACATGAAATTCAAAATTGTCTACTTATGGCCAATTTATTTTCCTTTTTATATAATACATAGATTTTTTTTTAAAACATACATGTAATTTATTTTAACTTTTAACTCAATTTCAACAAAGATTTGATCTGGGAATAATTCCAATGATGTTTCCCCACTTGTGAATCTGGTGGTTTCACATTTATCACTATGAGATAAATTTATTATTTCATTCTACATAGTGAAATATTCTCTACATGAACCAATTTACAGCATCTGCAAGGAATCAAAAAACTATAAGAGGTGGTTTTTGATTAGATGAAAATACATTACTGATGGATAATTGTTTGGAACTGGTATAGTTTTCCTTCACAGTAAACAGAAATGCATTTGAGAGAACAGGGGCAAGAGTACAGTTCGCACTCTATCAAGACAGCTAGAATAGAGGGTGCAATGCAAGAGGTTGCAGGGAGGAAGTGGCTGGAGTGTATCATCATAAAGGGAACAGCAGCAGATGCTACCTGGGAGCAGTTTAATAACAAAATGACAGCTAACATAAGGCTGCAGAGATAGAAAGAGGAAGAGAAGGAAAAAAGGAATGTTGTGGGCTAGAAAGCAGCTTAGAGGAGTCTCCACTGCCTGTTCTTTCAATCCCCTCCTTCCTGCACATGGGTTTAACTTTTTGGAGAGGAGGGAGGGAAGTCCTCCATTTTCAAATTCTTCCAGAAAGATGATTAGTTTGTTTACAACAACGAACATATGGGGTGTAGACTTTGTTTTGGCTTCACCAGAGGGCTTAAGTGAACAGTGGAAGACTAATGATGACAGACATAAATCTACTTATACAGCTTGTTATAGAGTCTTGTTAAAAGTATGCCCAGATGTAATAAGATGCAATACAAAACATGCTCATCTATGTGGTAAAGGAACAGGTTTTAGTAAAAAACAAAAAAAACCCACAAAATTGTCTTCATTGAGTTGATGTGGTGCAATAGTTTTTGAAAAGAAATAGATTAAGAGTAGGACTGTCGATTAATCTTAGTTAATGCACACGATTAAAAAAATTAATCATGATTAATCACAGTTTTAATCACACTGTTAAAGAGAAAAGGAGTACTTGTGGCACCTTAGAGACTAACCAATTTATTTGAGCATGAGCTTTCGTGAGCTACAGCTCACTTCATCAGATGCATACCGTGGAAACTGCAGCAGACTTTATATATACACAGAGAATATGAAACAATACCTCCTCCCACCCCACTGTCCTGCTGGTAATAGCTTATCTAAAGTAATCGTCAGGTTAGGCCATTTCCAGCACAAATCCAGGTTTTCTCACCCTCCACCCCCCCACACAAATTCACTCTCCTGCTGGTGATAGCCCATCCAAAGTGACAACTCTTTACACAATGTGCATGATAATGAAGTTAGGCCATTTCCTGCACAAATCCAGGTTCTCTCACTCCCTCACCCCCCTCCAAAAACCCACCCCCATACACACACAAACTCACTCTCCTGCTGGTAATAGCTCATCCAAACTGACCACTCTCCAAGTTTAAATCCAAGTTAAACCAGAACATCTGGGGGGGGGGGTAGGAAAAAACAAGAGGAAATAGGCTACCTTGCATAATGACTTAGCCACTCCCAGTCTCTATTTAAGCCTAAATTAATAGTATCCAATTTGCAAATGAATTCCAATTCAGCAGTTTCTCGCTGGAGTCTGGATTTGAAGTTTTTTTGTTTTAAGATAGCGACCTTCATGTCTGTGATTGCGTGACCAGAGAGATTGAAGTGTTCTCCGACTGGTTTATGAATGTTATAATTCTTGACATCTGATTTGTGTCCATTTATTCTTTTACGTAGAGACTGTCCAGTTTGACCAATGTACATGGCAGAGGGGCATTGCTGGCACATGATGGCATAAATCACATTGGTGGATGTGCAGGTGAACGAGCCTCTGATAGTGTGGCTGATGTTATTAGGCCCTGTGATGGTGTCCCCTGAATAGATATGTGGGCACAATTGGCAACGGGCTTTGTTGCAAGGATAAGTTCCTGGGTTAGTGGTTCTGTTGTGTGGTATGTGGTTGTTGGTGAGTATTTGCTTCAGGTTGCGGGGCTGTCTGTAGGCAAGGACTGGCCTGTCTCCCAAGATTTGTGAGAGCGTTGGGTCATCCTTTAGGATAGGTTGTAGATCCTTAATAATGCGTTGGAAGGGTTTTAGTTGGGGGCTGAAGGTGACGGCTAGTGGCTTTCTGTTATTTTCTTTGTTAGGCCTGTCCTGTAGTAGGTAACTTCTGGGAACTCTTCTGGCTCTATCAATCTGTTTCTTTACTTCCGCAGGTGGGTATTGTAGTTGTAAGAAAGCTTGACAGAGATCTTGTAGGTGTTTGTCTCTGTCTGAGGGGTTGGAGCAAATGCGGTTGTATCGCAGAGCTTGGCTGTAGACGATGGATCGTGTGGTGTGGTCAGGGTGAAAGCTGGAGGCATGCAGGTAGGAATAGCGGTCAGTAGGTTTCCGGTATAGGGTGGTGTTTATGTGACCATTGTTTATTAGCACTGTAGTGTCCAGGAAGTGGATCTCTTGTGTGGACTGGACCAGGCTGAGGTTGGTGGTGGGATGGAAATTGTTGAAATCATGGTGGATTCCTCAAGGGCTTCTTTTTCATGGGTCCAGATGATGAAGATGTCATCAATATAGCGCAAGTAGAGTAGGGGCTTTAGGGGACGAGAGCTGAGGAAGCGTTGTTCTAAATCAGCCATAAAAATGTTGGCATACTGTGGGGCCATGTGGGTACCCATAGGAGTGCCGCTGATCTGAAGGTATACATTGTCCCCAAATGTGAAATAGTTATGGGTAAGGACAAAGTCACAAAGTTTAGCCACCAGGTTAGCCGTGACATTATCGGGGATAGTGTTCCTGACGGCTTGTAGTCCATCTTTGTGTGGAATGTTGGTGTAGAGGGCTTCCATAGTGGCCAGGATGGTGTTATCAGGAAGATCACCGATGGACTGAAGTTTCCTCAGGAAGTCAGTGGTGTCTCGAAGGTAGCTGGGAGTGCTGGTAGCGTAGGGCCTGAGGAGGGAGTCTACATAGCCAGACAATCCTGCTGTCAGGGTGCCAATGCCTGAAATGATGGGGCGCCCAGGAGTTCCAGGTTTATGGATCTTGGGTAGTAGATAGAATATCCCAGGTCGGGGTTCCAGGGGTGTGTCTGAGCATATTTGATCTTGTGCTTTTTCAGGAAGTTTCTTGAGCAAATGCTGTAGTTGCTTTTGGTAACTCTCAGTGGGATCATAGGGTAATGGCTTGTAGAAACTTGTGTTGGAGAGCTGCCGAGCAGCCTCTTGTTCATAGAGGCTTAGAACAACGCTTCCTCAGCTCTCGTCCCCTAAAGCCCCTACTCTACTTGCGCTATATTGATGACATCTTCATCATCTGGACCCATGAAAAAGAAGCCCTTGAGGAATCCACCATGATTTCAACAATTTCCATCCCACCACCAACCTCAGCCTGGTCCAGTCCACACAAGAGATCCACTTCCTGGACACTACAGTGCTAATAAACAATGGTCACATAAACACCACCCTATACCGGAAACCTACTGACCGCTATTCCTACCTGCATGCCTCCAGCTTTCACCCTGACCACACCACACGATCCATCGTCTACAGCCAAGCTCTGCGATACAACCGCATTTGCTCCAACCCCTCAGACAGAGACAAACACCTACAAGATCTCTGTCAAGCTTTCTTACAACTACAATACCCACCTGCGGAAGTAAAGAAACAGATTGATAGAGCCAGAAGAGTTCCCAGAAGTTACCTACTACAGGACAGGCCTAACAAAGAAAATAACAGAACGCCACTAGCCGTCACCTTCAGCCCCCAACTAAAACCCCTCCAACGCATTATTAAGGATCTACAACCTATCCTAAAGGATGACCCAACACTCTCACAAATCTTGGGAGACAGGCCAGTCCTTGCCTACAGACAGCCCCGCAACCTGAAGCAAATACTCACCAACAACCACATACCACACAACAGAACCACTAACCCAGGAACTTATCCTTGCAACAAAGCCCGTTGCCAATTGTGCCCACATATCTATTCAGGGGACACCATCACAGGGCCTAATAACATCAGCCACACTATCAGAGGCTCGTTCACCTGCACATCCACCAATGTGATTTATGCCATCATGTGCCAGCAATGCCCCTCTGCCATGTACATTGGTCAAACTGGACAGTCTCTACGTAAAAGAATAAATGGACACAAATCAGATGTCAAGAATTATAACATTCATAAACCAGTCGGAGAACACTTCAATCTCTCTGGTCACGCAATCACAGACATGAAGGTCGCTATCTTAAAACAAAAAAACTTCAAATCCAGACTCCAGCGAGAAACTGCTGAATTGGAATTCATTTGCAAATTGGATACTATTAATTTAGGCTTAAATAGAGACTGGGAGTGGCTAAGTCATTATGCAAGGTAGCCTATTTCCTCTTGTTTTTTCCTACCCCCCCCCTCCAGATGTTCTGGTTTAACTTGGATTTAAACTTGGAGAGTGGTCAGTTTGGATGAGCTATTACCAGCAGGAGAGTGAGTCTGTGTGTGTATGGGGGTGGGTTTTTGGGAGGGGGGTGAGGGGGTGAGAGAACCTGGATTTGTGCAGGAAATGGCCTAACTTCATTATCATGCACATTGTGTAAAGAGTTGTCACTTTGGATGGGTTATCACCAGCAGGAGAGTGAATTTGTGTGTGGGGGTGGAGGGTGAGAAAACCTGGATTTGTGCTGGAAATGGCCTAACCTGAAGATTACTTTAGATAAGCTATTACCAGCAGGACAGTGGGGTGGGAGGAGGTATTGTTTCATATTCTCTGTGTGTATATAAAGTCTGCTGCAGTTTCCACGGTATGCATCTGATGAAGTGAGCTGTAGCTCACGAAAGCTCATGCTCAAATAAATTGGTTAGTCTCTAAGGTGCCACAAGTACTCCTTTTCTTTTTGCGAATACAGACTAACATGGCTGTTACTCTGAAAACTGTTAAAGAGAATACCAACTGAAATTTATTAAATATTTTTGGAAGTTTTCTACATTTTCAAACATATTGATTTCAATTACAACACAGAATACAAACTGTACAGTGCTCACTTTATATTACTTTTGATTACAACTATTTGCATTGTAAAAATGACGAACAAAAGAAACAATATTTTTCAATTCACCTCATACTACTACTGTAGTGCAATCTCTATCAAGAAAGTGAAACTTAAAAATTTAGATTTTTTGTTACATAACTGTACTCAAAAACAAAACAATGTAAAACTTCATAGACTACAATTCCACTCGGTCCTATCTCTTGTTCAGTCAATCGCGAAGACAAAGAAGTTTGTTTACATTTACAGGAGCTAATGTGGCCTGCTTCTTATTTACAATGTCACCTGAAAGTGAGAACAGGCATTCAAATGACACTTTTGTAGCCAGCATTGCAAGGTATTTACGTGCCAGATATGTTAAACATTTGTATTCCCCTTCATGCTTTGGCCACCATTCCAGAGGACATGCTTCCATGACGATGATACTCGTTAAAAAACTAATGTGTTAAATAATTTGTGACTGAAATCCTTGGGGGAGTATTTTATGTCTCCTTCTCTGTTTTATCCACATTGTGCCATTTATTTCATGTTATAGCAGTTTTGGATGATGGGGTCTAAATTGGCTGTTACCACACAAGAAAGAGATCTTGGAGTCATTGTGGATAGTTCTCTGAAAACATCCACTCAATGTGCAGCAACAGTCAAAAAAGTGAACAGAATGTTTGGAATCATTAAGGGATAGATAATGAGACAGAAAATATCATATTGCCTCTATATAAATCCATGCTACGCCCACATCTTGAATACTGCGTGTAGATGTGGTCACCCCATCTCAAAAAAGATGTATTGTAATAGGTTCAGTGCAACAAAAATGATTAGGGGTATGGAATGGCTGCTATATGAGGAGAGATTAGTAAGACTGGGATTTTTCAGCTTGGAAAAGAGATTACTAAGGGGGGATATGATAGAGGTCTATAAAATCATGACTGGTGTGGAGAAAGTAAATAAGGAAGTGTTATTTACTCTCTCATAACACAAGAACTAGGGGGTCACCAAATGAAATTAATAGGAAGGAGGTTTAAAACAAACAAAAGGAAGTATTTTTCCCACAACGCACAGGCAACCTGTGCATCTGTGAAGGCCAAGACTATAACAGAGTTCAAAAAAGAAGTAGGTAAGTTCATGGAGGATAGGTCCACCAATGGCTATTAGCCAGGATGAACAGGGATGGTGTCCCTAGCCTCTGTTTGCCAGAAGCTGGGATTGGGCGACAGGGGATGGATCACTTGATGATTACCTGTTCTGTTCATTCCCTCTGGGGCACCTGGCATTGGCCACTGTCAGAAGACAGGACACTGGGTTAAATGGACTTTTGGTCTGACCCAGCATGACTGTTCTTATGACCCAGCACATGTTCATTTTAAGAACAGTTTCACTGCAGATCTGACAAAATGCAAAGAAGGTACCAATGTGAGATTTCTAAAGATAACTACGGTGCTCAACCCAAGGTTTAAGAATCTGAAGTGCCTTCCAAAATCTGAGAGGGACAAGGTGTGGAACATGCTTTCAGAAGTCTCAAAAGAGCAACACTCTGATGTGGAAATGACAGAACCCGAACCACCAAAAAAGGAAATCAACCTTCTGCTGGTGGCATCTGACTCAGATGATGAAAATAAACGTGTTGTGCTGCACTGCTTTAGATCGTTATCGAGCAGAGCTCATCATCAGCATGGACACATGTCCTCTGGAATGGTGGTTGAAGCATGAAAGGACACATGAAACTTTAGCGCATCTGGAACGTAAATATCTTGTGACACCGTCTACAACAGTGCCATGTGAACGCCTGTTCTCACTTTCACGTGACACTGTAAACAAGAAGAGGCCAGCATCATCTCCTACAAGTGTCAACAAACTTGTGTCTCTTCGCAACTGTCTGAACAAGAAATAGGACGGAGTTGACTTGTAGGCACTAAGGTTTTACATTGTTTTGTTTCTGAATGCAGTTATTTTTTGTACATAATTCTACATTTGTGAGTTCAACTTTCATGATAAAGAGATTGCATTACAGTACTTGTATTAGGAGAATTGAAGAATACTATTTTTGTTTTTTACAGTGTAAATATTTGTAATAAAAAATAAATATAAAGTGAGCACTGTACACTTTGTATTCTGTGTTGTAATTGAAATCAATATATTTGAAACTGTAGAAAACATCCATAATATTTAAATAAATGGTATTCTATTATTTAACAGCACGATTAATTGTGATTAATTTTTTTAATTGCTTGATTAATCTTTTAATCGCTTGACAGCCCTAATAGTAATTTTTTCATTATTCTTCATAAATTAAAGTATATCTGTCAGCATAAACTGAAGAATAAGATCTTCTCCAGAATCACAGAAAGAATTGTCCTTTTTCAAAATGGCCATTATTTCCTAATGTTCTCAATAGGACTGAGGTCATAAACTGCACCGCCTCCTTTTGTTCCTGATGGAAGTGAAGCCCTCCTTTCCTCAGAGAAGGTCTCCACGCTATCAGGATGCAGAGAGGAGGACTGCTGGGAGACGCGAAGGGCGATGATGACCATGTCTGCTAAGAGCAGCCTGTGGCATCTACTCCATTGCCAATAATAGGAGATGGCAACCATTTTGAAAGAAGGAAATTCTTTGACTGTTTTTCTGAAAAAGAATACATCTATGTGCCAGCCTTACTGAAGAATAAAGTTTAGTTGTGAACAGTAATGGCAAAAAGTGATCGTTAACACTAAAAAAGTGATTAAAATGTAGTCTACATAGAAGATTTAAATGTGTTAGCTCTATGGAAAATGTGAAGAATATGTATTATTAAAGTAATTTTTGGGGGTGGGAGAGGAAAGATATCAAGAAGGGTGCTAAACTTCTTAAAGGACCAATTTAAAAATTAATTTTAACTCCAACTAATGTATGCACTTGGGAATTCTCAAACAAATGTTTTGTACACGAGTGCTGTAATTTTGGGAAGGATATGTTGTATTCTTCATACCTAACAGAGCAGTTTAATTCCTACTTTGCATGCAAAACTCAACTCATCCTTACCTATGGAGATGCAACTGGCAGCTCCATATGGTCAGAACAACTGTTTATGCCAGCCATGGCATAAAAGTTCCAGTTTCTGAACTCAAGTAGAAAGTTAAATATCTTATTAACAAAAAGTAATTACATCATATCCTAGACTAATCACCTACCAAGTTTCACTGAAATATACGCACATAATATACCTGAGACATTAAGATTTTTTTTTTTATAGCAAATATATACCACAATACTTCCTGAAAAGGGTTGACACTTATTGCTTCTGGGCCTATGCCATGCACCATATGACAAGCTTTAGCTTGATGTGAAATGTGAATTTTTATAGCAGTTATATAGGAGTTTATAATAGAAGTGCTCACTACTCCCTGATTGTCTGTGAAAGTTCTATGCACCATCTACTATGGGTCTGCATTCATTTAACCAGTTGGTTGGGTCACACAGGCTTATGCTAGGGCTGGACGTATTGTAATGCTGTACAGGTCTGTTGACACTATGGGGACATAAATTTTGTCATGTTAATTTGATGCAAGGGCTTTATCAAGATGTAATATAAGGCAAATTCAAGCATGTTTCTGGTTTCAAACTCCCAAACGATGTTTAGACCCAGGGTGGAAGGGGTGTGATGGGTCTTCACACCTGCTCTCTGATGATCATTATCCAAAGACTTTGTAGGATTTTCCCATGGTTTCTCTCTATATATTGTGGAAGTATAACATTGTATAAGTATAACGTTGTATAAGGGGACATGCTGGATACATTGTGTGTGAGAGGGCATGCCAAAACATGTTACAAAGTATCTGAGGGAGCACACGTAGGGACAGTTAGCTTTTGAATGGAGAAGCAATTAAGATAGAGCCAGCACGTCTAAGAAGCAGGCATCAGAACGGAAGGTGTGAAGGGCAATTAGTTAAGTTAACTGGAAGCTGTTAAAGGAGATTGTTAAGGGTGGCAGGTAATTGAAGATACGTGACTGGTCTCAGGGATCTCGAAGGGTGGTGACTAAAATCTTTTTCTTCTTTTGTCTGTAACTTCTCTGTAACTTGTTCTCCAAAAAACCGTATAAATTAAAAGACAAGCCCCGCTCGGGGGGCTCACTTCTAAATGTATTAGCAGAGCAGCTTTGCTAATAAAACAGAGTGGTCTGATAAATCGTGAGTCTGAGTCAAACTTTGACAATATGTTGGACCCACAAAGGCTGCCCAGCAGTAGCGCTGCAACACCCCCTACACTACGACCATGGGGAGAGAGAAGGCTACTGGAATAGGATCCCTCTATTTTGTAAGCAATCAAAAATGAATATGTTACCACTTTTAAGGTAAGCAGTAGGAAGGGGTGGTTGTCCTTCTGTACCCCACTGACAGTGTTCTTTGGTCTGACTGTCTCCTCTTCCAACCAAGATCGGTTTTAGAACTGTTTGTCAAGAGGTCTCTCTTTTGCTGCAGCTCCTTTAAGGTAGACTCCCCAGGCTGCTTGGCCAATAGCTAGGGGATTACATGTTCCATCCTGCACAGTCAGGGAGGTGCTTTACATGCACAGTACCTTCTCAGCCTCATTTTTCAGGCCCTAAATGGGGTGATTAATTAATTTTGCCCAAAAGGAAGGCGATTGGTTTGGGCAGCCACAGGACTCGCACTGGTCCTTCTGGCCACTGCTCCCAGTAGCTCTGTATAATTCTGGCAGGCTCCATGTTGCAGACACCTCAGAATGGAGGATTCTTTTTTTGCCAGGTGATAAATTATGCTCGGACCAATATTCTGACCAAACTACTTGACAGTCCCTTAGAAAGCAACTGCATTAATCCTAAAATAACAGACTAGTTATTGTATTGCATATGTGTGTGTGTGTGTGTGTGTGTGTGTGTGTGTGTGTGTGTGTGTGTAGATTGATATTTTAGCTCATGAACAATTAAATATGAGGACTAAAAAATATTTTGTGGACTCTTTATTCTTGGGCATCATCATCAATGAGGCATTAGCTCTTTAAAATTCTTCCTACCTCCACAATCACTTGAAACATGTGGATTACTTAAGGTATAATGCTTCCTTTTAATGGGGGAAAACAGGCCTAAATTTGGTTATTTATTCATGGTCTCTCCCACATAAATTCCAGTTTTTAGGAATCTTTCTAAAGATTGCTTTATAAATACTTTATAAGATTATGTTCTGGTAATTGAAATGAGGATACCTCTATTTTTTTTTGCGCATCACAAACCAACTAAATTTTAAACAGAGTCAACCACAAAAATATATTTTAATAACGACAGTTTAAAAATGTAGATTTTCAATTTAGTTCTTGCTTTTCATGGTGGCCATAAGAAAACAACATGCAAGGACATTATCACATTTTAAAGAAACGAGCTTGCTTTTAACATACAAGCCCTGGATAGAAGAAAAAGATTTCAGCAAAATACTTCTTTCTAAACAAACTCCAAATTAATGATTTTTTCACACAAAACTAAATCCCACCATGCTATAGACATTTACCTTTTTAGTTGCTGGGCAATATAAAGTAATGAATTAGGCATTAAATCTTGCATCAGCACAATTGCTTTTTTGGTGGGGAGGAGTAGCACTGACAGATGGGAGTATATTGGAATATACAGGTCCCTGTGACAGCTTTGGGTTAGTCTCTCGCACACTGAAAGCATTGGGGAAAATTAATCCCACCGTATGTGAAGTAGATTCATAATGCTTTTAGAGTAGGACAGTGGAAAGAACAAGGGGCCAGTACTGACAAAAGCATAACACCACCACACATAAGGATGTCATTCTACCAGCAACGTTATAACATGTAGACGTCTTGCACATGCTTCATGATCACTGGATACTAATAAGCTTGCCATCTACCACTGTGTCTCTAATTCTGCTGGCTGGTAATGCTGAATAACAACCTGAGAGCTATTTATGCCTAAAATACGCCTTAGATATAAACATGATAATAAGCATATTAATAATAGAATTCAAACAGCCGTACTAATGTTAGATTTAACGACAGACACTTCTTGATCGTGAGGTACTGCTCACCCACCTAAATGTCTAGCAAGGAAGAGCTAGATTAGCTTTTCTCCTTGAACAGATCCCAAGGGATCACGATGGGCATCATCTCTTCTTTGCTGAGAGTTCTCACATGCAGAGGTGGGCACAGTTCAGTCCTGTCCCCTTTCTTAGGGCTTGTCTACACAGGAAAGTTATACCAGTGTTGGAATATAGGCCTACCTTAGACATGGGTGAACTATGGTTTTCAACTGGGTTGTGATACTAGCATGAGAAACAGACCCAAAACATGTGACCACAAAGAATGAGATCATGAGAAAGAAGAGATGTGTTAAACTTGTAGTGTTTTCTTATTTAAGATTTGGTCTGAAGTAATTGAAATAAAACATGGTTAATTGGGTACCAGGTGCAGTAAATAATTGGCTATATGTGTTAGTTTAATGTATTATAAAATGGACTTCACTCAGGTCTAATAATTGGCAATGACATCACTTGTTTATTATAGGGTATAAAAAAATTCTTTTAAAAGGCTATTGCTAATACCTGCCTGACCAAGTTGAAAATGACCAATATGGGTCTAAGTACCCTGGGTCAGGCCTTTTGTAAGTATTTTAATCAAACACCTATAAATGTTCTGTTATTATTTGGACATAGTAAAATGCTTATTATTTAAGCTTTTTAGACATGCTTAGAGCTATTGTAGAAATATCATGTGACCTTTAGATTTAATAAAGGAATTTATGGTTAAACTGATGTCATGGTAGTATCCCATATTAATGATAATAATTCCAACAACTAGTATAAGTTAAGGTGTGAATTTAAACCAACATAGTTAAACTGGTATTACACACTCTTTCACACCCATCAACCCACCCTTACTCTGGTGTAAGAAGGCATTTTTTTCAGTGTAGCTTATGTCACCTGGGAACAGGTTTAAACTAAACCAAATAAAGCCACTTTTGTACCAGAACACGTGTGACCACACAGGGGGTTATACTTGTATAACTACATCAGTTTAACCAAACCATATAATTATGTTGGTATAACTGGTAACACTTTCCTGTGTAGAAAAGCTTTGTTCAACACTTACGTAAGGCATGGGTAGACTGAAGGATGCTGTAAGTTACAGGATCATCACTATGCTAACAAATAGCTCTGCCTCACCATCTAGCACAGATAATGTTGACTCCCCTTTGTTACAGTATCTGAGGCAAATAGAAACCTACATTAAGAACAGTTGGCTCGTGCTCAGTTCAGAAAAAATGGAGGTGGAATTGGTAGGCAAAAGGAAGCCTACCAAAAGACCAGAAGGATCTGAACTGATGGCATTAATAAAGGTAGCTTGCTCTCCTGTTTTCATCCAGGTGGTGAGCAATCTCTGGACCTCTCATTGGAGGCCAGAACATATCCTTCCCCCTTGATCTTTTGCTGGGCAGGAGGGTGTGCCTTTTCTCTTGGATGTGAACTTGGTCGCAGTGGTCAAGACTATTATTGCACTGTATTCTGCATTTGGGGGTGACTATGCACAATTTTTTATTTTTGGGCAAACTTTCCAATCACAGTTCAATTCAAGCAGTTTGTTACTTCACAAAAGCTGAAAAATGAATATATGATATAACTAATGTGCTTATACAACACTAATCCAGTACTGTAATTTTACTGATACTTATCCACAGACTGATTATATATTAAGACACTATTATGCCCACATTCAAAATACTCTAGCAGTTTAAGTAATATGTTTTGGGAATTAAAACACACAGTAGAGGGATTTCCTGTATCATAAACATAAGAAAAGGGACAAAAAAGTATCTAATTTATGTTATTGTGAGGAAAAATGGAATCCTTGTTGGCACTGCTTGCAGATAAAGCTTTCTTTAAAAAATTACACACTAATGCACATTTTATACACATTTTAAAATATTAGATACTGTTTTTATAACTTGAGTTGAAATAATTTCAGTTCAGTTTTAGATTCCCACACAGCATCTGCACTGTTCTAAGATTTATATTTGATAAAGTCTTATAAAACAACTAGTTTTTAAAAAACTTATTCATTGTGGTAGCAAAGGCATAAATCCCGCATTCTCCCCAGAGCCTGTTTCTTTAGGAACATTATAGATTAGATTATTATGGCAAGAAAGATTTAAATATCTCATTTACCTGAACAGCATCATAATACATTTTCTTGCCTTCTTCATCTGTCTTGTCTGACATCAGCCATGCCTTGAGCAAATACTCATAAAAGCTATCTCCAAGTCCTCCAACAGAGACGTGATCTGAAAAGGGAGGAAGAGGATTCAGCAATTCCACCTTGAATTTGAGCACTGAAACACAATTACAGTTTGTAACTGTGATAGATTAACAAATTTCAGTATGCCTCCCTCTAACAATCATGTAATAAATATAGCCCAAAACCTCAGAAAAGTACTTATTTTACAGCAGAAAGTATTTTTAAAATAAATGGTTAGTCTTTCTGCTTGAATGACGACCTGTAACAGGGTGGGAGAAGGCAGCCATTATTATTTACATAGTGTCTTTGGAGTTCATGGTATTTTACAGAAATGAAAAAAGTCAATATCTCTGCACTAAGTGTTTATAATCTAAGATAGACAAAAGATGTGTAACTATAATATACTGTAAGGTTTTTTAAAAAACAGAAAAAGTTGGCAAAAAACCCACTCCTAATCTCACAAATGCATTCCTTATTTCGGGGAAGGGGTTGGAATGGGGGCAGGGAAGGGGTGGGAAGAGGTGGGGCCTAATTGAAGGGGTGGAGTGGGGGCATGGCCAGGGCAGTGGCAGGGGGAGGGGGGGGGGGTCAGTGATGCAGCCCTCAGGCCAATGTACTAGTCCTCATGTGGTCCTTGTGGTCATTTGAGTTTGAGACCCCTGCTTTAGAACAAGAGCACTAGATAAAGATTTCCTCTTCCACAAATAGTATTTTCTAATAAAACTATTGTTACTCATATTAATAATTAGCATTTATTGAGCATCTTCAATAAGAGGACTTCAAAGTGCTTTACTGATACTAATCAATTAAAATAATCTAGTTTCGCAGATTTGGGAACTGAGGCACACAGAGGTTAACAGGAAGTCTGTGGCAAAGCTGTATAAAGAGCCAGTGACTCCTAACTCCTAGTCCTGGGCCTTGACTGCAAGGCTATCCTTGCTTCTCTATCAAGTTGAATGCGACATTTTGAATTTTTCAAAATTCCTAAATTCTCTCCCTCTCCCCATTCACAAAATGCATCCTCTTGCTCACCTTGGGGGTTGGAAAGCCATGCAAATGTAGAATCTACATGTATTTCCATTAAAGCTTTGCCACGACAGTGTGTCTTTTCTCCACTAGCCTGTGACCTCCAGTGTCCAATTTAGGTGTCCAAAATATTCCTAGTATCCCATCCCAAACAAATGTACTATGATTATGCAGAGCTTTGAATTATGAAGAGCTTTTAAAAAAATTAGATCTTTTAATTTTTGAAGAGAATATACCATTTAATTATTATTCATAATCCGAAAGGAAAAAAGGCTTCTTCAAAAAAACCCAAGAGCAGTTTTTCTATGATGGAGGGCTGATCTCTGAATAGCAGCATTTAAATGACCTTTACAGTTTCCTAAATAAAATTACCATAGAAACCCTTGACATTTGCAAACTAAATAGCACAAACAATCTCATCAATAATAAGTCTTATTATTATATACATTATTGCAGGAGACAAATCCAATTGGTGCACGCTGCAGCAAATCACTGTAAGGTTACTGTCAAAATAACAAGGACTAAATGAATTTACAAGAACAACGGCAGTGAACCAACAACGTCCTTCAGAGTTACAGCATTGTAAGTGAAACACTAACATTCAGAAGCTGTTATTTTCCCCTGGCTGATGTTTGTGAGACGAATACTTCTATGTTGTTGCAATTAGTTTTTTGTTGCAATCAATAGGCACTGGAAAAATAATCTTAAATAAAACATCTTTTTATGACTTATGTTCTTGTTTTCTTCCACTGTTAAAAATCCGTGCTTGCAAACAAAAAGCAAGTGAATTGGAACAGAGGAAACAAATGTAGATTTAATTTTATTTGTTGCTTTTTCAACATGCCATGGATTGACCTGCATCAACACTTGTGTTCGTGGTTTGTATGGACAAGAAGCTAATTTCCATATATAAATTACATGCCATTGGTAAAGAAAGATGGCTTTATAATTTACAAGCTCCCGGATACGACCCAGGGATTTCATGCAAAAGAGAAGTTTGAGGCACTATTATATAAACATAAGAAAGGTCAAAAGCCCAAATAGCAGAATTAGAATTTGATTCACTTTTAAAAAAGGACAATCAGAGAGAGACAGTGGCAGCTTTTAAACTGGGTGAGAGTAAGGGCTATCTTCCCAGGTGAGGCACTGCAATATTAGGTAAGGTTTCAGAGTAGCAGCCGTGTTAGTCTGTATCCGCAAAAAGAACAGGAGTACTTGGGGCACCTTAGAGACTAACAAATCTATTTGAGCATAAGCTTTCGTGGGCTCCAGCCCACTTCATCAGATGCATAGAATGGAACATATAGTAAGAAGATATATATGTATCTGATGAAGTGGGCTGGAGCCCACGAAAGCTTATGCTCAAACAGATTTGTTAGTCTCTAAGGTGCCACAAGTACTCCTGTTCTTTTTGCGGATACAGACTAACACGGCTGCTACTCTGAAAGATATAAAAGAGTATAATTTAGGTCCTCAAATCCATTATTCAATAAAAACAGTAACTTCCTTTGCCTTTGGGGACAACTCTCCAATATACCCAGGCTGCAAACAGAACAGTGAGGATTCCTCATGTCCCCTCCCATTGTGTGTCTTGTTGAACTGACTGCATGCTTGGCGAGTTTTGAAATTAACTGAGCTGCCTGATATAGTCAACATGACAGAACAAGACAGAATAAGCAACCTGTTCCTCTGTTTAAAGAAAAAGAAAAAACGCAAAAGGAATGAAAGACTACCAGATCATGCCAACTCAGTGTTGTGCCAGACTGAGAAAGTAAGACGGTGTCTAGAGAATAAAATCTGTGTGTTCATGCTGACTTAAATGATTTTTCCGATCCACCTTTTCTTTTGTCCTGTAGCGTACATGTAGATCATTTATTTAAAAAGCAGAAAACACGAACAAATAAGGAAGTCAATATTAAATAGTTTCTTCAAAAACTGACATTTAAAACCAGCAAGAAACTTTCTACACTATGTCATTCCCTCTAAAATACTTTACTAAACACATTTAAAAAGAACAACTTTCCCAAAACAATTATTTTTCTTTTATATTCTAAGGTCTGGCTCCCCAGAGGAACTTAGGTGCTGCAATGCCTAATTTTTAGGCACCTTGAAAACCACTAGAATCCACAAAGCCTGGGTTAGGCACCAAGCCTCTCTGTATGATGAATGAGGAGAGATAGGCATCTAAAAATGGGATCTACAAAAGCCAGCATGCTAGGTTTAGAGTCATTCTCAGTCTCTCTCTCTGGCCCAATGGCTATTTCAGCATCTATCCAAAGTAGAACAGGTTCAACAGAAGAGATGGAGAGAGACTTACATTAGAATATCCCAAAATCCAATGGATAGGGCTCTCTCCTTAGAAAGGATTTGAACCCTTCTCCCCATCAGCCAGAGCTGCCCACATCCTCAGTGAGTGCTCTATCTAGTGGGCTAAAAATTATAAGGGTGGCACCACTACCTCTTCCTCATTCTGCTGGATTTTGAATGGGCTTCAATCCAATAGATGTGCTCAGAGCATGCCTACCAAATCAGGTCCTGCAGGTAAGACAGGTGAGGGAATGCCCATCTTCACCTGGCTTGAGAATCCAGTTGGGGCTTGGGCATGAGATAGATACCCAAGTACCTTTGTATATCTCGGCCTAAATATTTTAATAATTCCTATTTTGTTTCTTTTCAGTGGGTGTGCAGAATCAACTGTTCAGAAGAATTTCTATGATGGGATTGCTACAGTAAAAGTAAACCAAAGTTCCTTCTTGTAAAACCCCCCAAACCACAATCATTTAATAGTGTAACAATATAAAAAAGGGATTCTAGTAACACCTTCTAGTTTAGCAACCCATGTTCTCAACATGCTATAGAAGTACAATAGGCAGTGTTCATACAGGAAAAAGTCAAATGACCAGAAAGGGGCCAGGAACTTAAAATGCCTGAGACGTTGTTCAATATATTCATTCCCCACTGATTTTGTTAGATTTTTCCTCATGATGTTTCCAGTGGAATTGAAGGCAATATAATTCTGTTTAGCTTACTTCCTTGTCTGCCTACATCATTTAATGTCAGCAGAACAAATACTCACCTGCAGAAAAATGTTACTCACCTTCTCATAACTGCTGTTCTTTGAGACGTGTTGCATATGCCCATTACACTGTAGGTCTGTGTGCATCTCATGCACCAGTGATGGGGAATTTTTCTTAGTAGTACCCATAGTGGCAGCCCTGCTCATGCTCTGGCTCCTCATGCTCTGAATGGAGGATATAAAGCAGAGGTGGCCAACCTGTGGCTTCGGAGCCACATGCAGCTCTTCAGAAGTTAGTATGTGGCTCCTTGTATAGGCACCGACTCCAGGGATGGAGCTACAGCCTCCAAATTGCCAGGGGGTGCTCACTGCTCAAGTCCTGGCTCTGCCACAGGTCCTGCCCCGCCTCCATCCCTTCCTGCCCCGTCCCCTGAGCCTGCAGTGCCCGCGCTCCTCCCCCCAGAGCCTCCTACATGTCATGAAACAGCTGATCAGAAAGTGCAGAGAGAGCGGGAGGTGCTGATCGGTGAGGCTCCCGGTGTGTGTGAGGTGCTGGGAGTGGAGCTGATGGGGTGCTGTTGACTTATTTACTGTGGCTCTTTGGCAACGTACATTGGTAAATTCTGGCTCTCTCTCAGGCTCAGGTTGGCCTCCCTACCCCTTCTTTAGTTTCTTCGGACCGGCATGCCAATGGTAGACTCCGATGTGTTGGGAAAGAGGGTTGGCATATAGCAGACATATGCAACGTATTTCGAAAAACAACAGTTACAAGATGGCGAATAACCATTCTTTCTTCTTCGAGTGCTAGCATACGTCTTTTACACTTTAGTTGACTCCCAAGCTGTTATCAAACGCAATGGGCCTTGAAGTCGCATCATAAGAGTAATTGTAGAATCATTTTTCCCTTGTTTGTGTCTTTTCTTGATGCAAGCAATAAGTGCATATTGTCTAGTAAACGTGTTGACGGAAGACCATATTGCTACTCTGAAGAAGTCAGTAGGGAAACGTTCCACAAATGCATGCTTTACTTCCACACTGCCTCTGAAGGGTGCAACTAGAATACCAGAGTTCCCGCAGCCGAGTTGACTCGGGAGGCAGGGAGTGTGTCTAGACAAATGAAGGGGACTTGAAGGGGCTGGGCACCAGTTTCAGGATCTTAGCAGACCGGGGTCACGGTGGATTCTCCAAGGAGTAATTGTTGAGCTTCTTTTTAAAAAGAAAAGGAGTACTTGTGGCACCTTAGAGACTAACCAATTTATTTGAGCATGAGCTTTCGTGAGCTACAGCTCACTTCATCAGATGTATACCGTGGAAACTGCAGCAGACTTTATATATACACAGAGAATATGAAACGATACCTCCTCCCACCCCACTGTCCTGCTGGTAATAGCTTATCTAAAGTAATCGTCAGGTTAGGCCATTTCCAGCACAAATCCAGGTTTTCTCACCCTCCACCCCCCCACACAAATTCACTCTCCTGCTGGTGATAGCCCATCCAAAGTGACAACTCTTTACACAATGTGCATGATAATGAAGTTAGGCCATTTCCTGCACCAATCCAGGTTCTCTCACTCCCTCACCCCCCTCCAAAAACCACCCCATACACACATAGACTCACTCTCCTGCTGGTAATAGCTCGTCCAAACTGACCACTCTCCAAGTTTAAATCCAAGTTAAACCAGAACATAAGGTGAGTGAATTTGTGTGGGGGGGTGGAGGGTGAGAAAACCTGGATTTGTGCTGGAAATGGCCTAACCTGACGATTACTTTAGATAAGCTATTACCAGCAGGACAGTGGGGTGGGAGGAGGTATTGTTTCATATTCTCTGTGTATATATAAAGTCTGCTGCAGTTTCCACGGTATACATCTGATGAAGTGAGCTGTAGCTCACGAAAGCTCATGCTCAAATAAATTGGTTAGTCTCTAAGGTGCCACAAGTACTCCTTTTCTTTTTGCAAATACAGACTAACACGGCTGTTACTCTGAAACCTGAGCTTCTTTTTGACAACCAAGAGGGTTCAGACATTGATCTAAGAGCAGCCTCCACAGAATACATCAAAGCTGCTCTTCCCTCAGCTTTTTCATTCTGGTCTTTAAGCCCTGGCATATCAAGCATCTGTCTCTTATGTGGCCCTCATCCACGCACTTAAGACAGTGTGAATGAGGGTCAGCTCATGAAAGCTTATGCTCAAATACATTTGTTAGTCTCTAAGGTACTCCACAAGTACTCCTTTTCTTTTTGCAAATACAGACTAACACGGCTGCTACTCTGAAACCTGTGATAGGAATCTGCTTTTGACAACCAGAGCAAGGCTTGAAACCTGGCGACCTTGGCATAGGCTCCCCAATACTAGGTGAGACCTGGAGATCTGTCCAATTCAGAAAATGTACTAAAAGGGAATAGTTTTTAATATAAAGGAAAATACAGAAAGAAAAATAAAGTCCAATGGATGAAACACAGTAACAATAGGCAAAAGTTAGCTAAAGTACTCACAAGTTTGTTCTCAGGGAGCGAGGCTGTGAACACAGAATGCTCCGACTACTGATCACAGAAGGTAAGAAAAACTCAAGAAGGGATGGGGTAGCTCCTTCCTCTATGCCCTCCATTCAGAGCTTGGTTGTGGGCAGGGCGGCCCCTACAGATACCACTAGGGAAAACTCTCTGGAACCAATGCATGAGACACATACGCCTACAGTGTAATGGAGTGGAGTAAGCACTCACAAAAGAAATACAGAGGCAAACCCTCAGCTAATATAAACTGGCACAGTTTCATTAACTTCAGTGAAACTAAACCAATTTATACCAACATAGAATTTTGATCCAAGACAAGCTGATAGCATTTCTTTAAACAGCAGCCTTAACAGCACTTTAATTTTTTCAGTGAAAAAAGACATTTTTCAATCACACACTTAGACTCATTCAAAAGTTTTCAACTAACAAATATGCTAGAGGTCAGAGAAATATAAATTAACATATATGAAGTAGGTAGAAAAATAAGTAACCCAAGCAGAACTCAGGTTTATCAATTGCTAACAGTGCAAGAAACAACCAAGAGTTGATGTCTTCCTAGAAATGGTATGTAAAAATAGTTAACTGGCAGTTCTGAAGAACTGTCATACTTACGTTGACCCCATTGACCGCTACTGGGATTCAGGTAATTAGGGTAAAGACCTTCTGGTTTATCAAGCCGGTTCAGAACTTTACGAATGTTCACTACCTATTACAAAGAAAACCAAACAATGAGCACTTGATCTAGTCTTATATTCCCATTAAATACAAGTAGCATCAGTACATCCTTTTTTAAACCAACATGCATAAATACATTTTAATTCAAACAAATACGTATTCTTTCAACATATATAATGTCCCTATCGAAAGACCTCTATGCATAGGCATAGAGGATTTCTTTTTAAAATAAACAAATCTAATCTAGTCATCAACTAAAATGCTCCACAGAAAAAAAGAATGCTCCACCGATATTGAGATCATTGCAGGACCATAAGACAGCAGCTATATTCTGCATCAGCTGTAGTCTGTGTGTCCCTCAAGCATGGTTCATTGTAGATAGAGCACATGTAGTATTTTAATGGAATTTTAATGAAAGACACCAGATTAACTGCACTGAAGAAAGAAGATCATGATTTAGCCACAGAACAGAAACAGCAATGCAGGAGCACTGGAAGCTTTTCCCTAAAACACTGTCAAGATGTCCTCAGCTCTGTTGGAGTTCCTACCTCTATGATACAGAATGTAGTTCCATTTAAAGGTTATTTAAATCTTTGGCTTCTTTGCCAAGATCATCTACTTGTGCATTTTCATTAGGTTTTTCTTTGTTCTTAATACTAGTTTAAAAATTAAAATATGTTATCTTAAATGTTACTTCTTGTGAGCCTGGGGAAAAAACATTTGAAATTCAAATTTATTTAAAACAAACTCTGTCCTTAATTAATCTCATTTTGCCATATGCATTTCATGGATTCCAATAATTGTGTGAGCTTTAATATTGCACTCTACATAATGGGACAATACATTGTTCAGCCAATCCATGAAGCTTGGTGTACTTAATACTCAATTAAACGGTTTGACCACTGCTTTTGGAGCTAAACAAAGTTTACAGCTTCCTTTGGAATTTCTTATTAAGATGTCATAATTTAAGAGAGAAAAGTCATTTTTAAATATGTATATTGCTGTATACATGTCTGACCTATTTCTAATTAATAAACAAAATTAAGTACATAAACTACATTAATGCAATGTTCCTGTTGCGATCTAAAATATACAAAAGTCAGGAAATAAAAACATATGATTACAACATCTATAATTCTACTCTATTGTACATAGTAATATTTTATATAAATGCATGTGGTATATATGTTAAATGTAGCTGAGTTACAGTTGCCTAGGAACCAGTAATTTAATTTTAACGCCTTTGCACACAGTTTTTTGTATTTAGTAATTTTTTTTTAAAAATAAAAAAACCTCTGAATACATATTCAATAAATCTACCTGTATAAGATCCATATCCACCATTTTGTCACCTTTTTTAGTCCAACAGAACCAAATCTATTGACCTTCAGAGCATGCTGCAGATCTCTTTAACAAGGCCTTTAAGGGAGCTGTTGAATAGACCAACTCTGGGTTTTTCTGTGGAGTTTCTTACTTGATATCAGATTAGGTTTTTTAAATTGTGCATATGCACAGAGGTCTTTTGATAGGCACATTATAGATTTTGAAATAATAATATACATTTTTCTTATTTAAAATGTATTTATGTTTGTGATTAAAGGAACAATTCACTAGGAACATTTTTATATTGTACATACACATGGGATTATTAAAATTATTGTAGTACATTTATTCAAATATGTATCTATTCCAATAAACACATCTGTACTGATTCAATATAAATCTGTACACCAGTAAATGAAATATTGTACTGTGGTGCAATATGTTAAAAACTTAATAGAAAAAACATACTATGCATGCACCATAGGCTTTTTTAGAATGCATAAAAATTTATTTGTATGCGATGTTTCTTCAAATATGTAAAAAATCATCAAGCCACATTTGAAGTTTTTAAAATAATCCATTTGTAGTTATCTAAATGTGAATACAGGGCTAGCCACAACAATTTCTGAAGTAGTGAAAACGTTGTGTAGAATTAGTGGGGGAAGCAAAAGTGGATGGGAATCTGGGAGGCAGTGACCATGAGTTGGTTGAGTTCAGGATCCTGACGCAGGGAAGAAAGGTAAGCAGCAGGATACGGACCCTGGACTTCAGTAAAGCAGACTTCGACTCCCTCAGGGAACGGATGGCCAGGATCCCCTGGGGGACTAACTTGAAGGGGAAAGGAGTCCAGGAGAGCTGGCTGTATTTCAAGGAATCCCTGTTGAGGTTACAGGGACAAACCATCCCGATGAGTCGAAAGAATAGTAAATATGGCAGGCGACCGGCTTGGCTTAACGGTGAAATCCTAGCGGATCTTAAACATAAAAAAGAAGCTTACAAGAAGTGGAAGGTTGGACATATGACCAGGGAAGAGTATAAAAATATTGCTCGGGCATGTAGGAATGAAATCAGGAGGGCCAAATCGCACCTGGAGCTGCAGCTAGCGAGAGATGTCAAGAGTAACAAGAAGGGTTTCTTCAGGTATGTTGGCAACAAGAAGAAAGCCAAGGAAAGTGTGGGCCCCTTACTGAATGAGGGAGGCAACCTAGTGACAGAGGATGTGGAAAAAGCTAATGTACTCAATGCTTTTTTTGCCTCTGTTTTCACTAACAAGGTCAGCTCCCAGACTGCTACGCTGGGCATCACAAAATGGGGAAGAGATGACCAGCCCTCTGTGGAGATAGAGGTGGTTAGGGACTATTTAGAAAAGCTGGACGTGCACAAGTCCATGGGGCCGGACGAGTTGCATCCGAGAGTGCTGAAGGAATTGGCGGCTGTGATTGCAGAGCCATTGGCCATTATCTTTGAAAACTCGTGGCGAACCGGGGAAGTCCCGGATGACTGGAAAAAGGCTAATGTAGTGCCAATCTTTAAAAAAGGGAAGAAGGAGGATCCTGCGAACTACAGGCCAGTCAGCCTCACCTCAGTCCCTGGAAAAATCATGGAGCAGGTCCTCAAAGAATCAATCTTGAAGTACTTGCATGAGAGGAAAGTGATCAGGAACAGCCAGCATGGATTCACCAAGGGAAGGTCATGCCTGACTAATCTAATCACCTTTTATGATGAGATTACTGGTTCTGTGGATGAAGGGAAAGCAGTGGATGTATTGTTTCTTGACTTTAGCAAAGCTTTTGACACGGTCTCCCACAGTATTCTTGTCAGCAAGTTAAGGAAGTATGGGCTGGATGAATGCACTATAGGGTGGGTAGAAAGCTGGCTAGATTGTCGGGCTCAACGGGTAGTGATCAATGGCTCCATGTCTAGTTGGCAGCCGGTGTCAAGTGGAGTGCCCCAGGGGTCGGTCCTGGGGCCGGTTTTGTTCAATATCTTCATAAATGATCTGGAGGATGGTGTGGATTGCACTCTCAGCAAATTTGTGGACGATACTAAACTGGGAGGAGTGGTAGATACGCTGGAGGGGAGGGATAGGATACAGAAGGACCTAGACAAATTGGAGGATTGGGCCAAAAGAAATCTGATGAGGTTCAATAAGGATAAGTGCAGGGTCCTGCACTTAGGACGGAAGAATCCAATGCACCGCTACAGACTAGGGACCGAATGGCTAGGCAGCAGTTCTGCGGAAAAGGACCTAGGGGTGACAGTGGACGAGAAGCTGGATATGAGTCAGCAGTGTGCCCTTGTTGCCAAGAACGCCAATGGCATTTTGGGATGTATACGTAGGGGCATAGCGAGCAGATCGAGGGATGTGATCGTCCCCCTCTATTCGACATTGGTGAGGCCTCATCTGGAGTACTGTGTCCAGTTTTGGGCCCCACACTACAAGAAGGATGTGGATAAATTGGAGAGAGTCCAGCGAAGGGCAACAAAAATGATTGGGGGTCTAGAACACATGACTTATGGGGAGAGGCTGAGGGAGCTGGGATTGTTTAGCCTGCAGAAGAGAAGAATGAGGGGGGATTTGATAGCTGCTTTCAACTACCTGAAAGGGGGTTCCAAAGAGGATGGCTCTAGACTGTTCTCAATGGTAGCAGATGACAGAACGAGGAGTAATGGTCTCAAGTTGCAGTGGGGGAGGTTTAGATTGGATATTAGGAAAAACTTTTTCACTAAGAGGGTGGTGAAACACTGGAATGCGTTGCCTAGGGAGGTGGTGGAATCTCCTTCCTTGGAAGTTTTTAAGGTCAGGCTTGACAAAGCCCTGGCTGGGATGATTTAACTGGGAATTGGTCCTGCTTCAAGCAGGGGGTTGGACTAGATGACCTTCAGGGGTCCCTTCCAACCCTGATATTCTATGATTCTATGATTTATTTTTTTAAAGCTCAAAAACGGCCACGTAGAATTTTACCAAACTTGGAAAAAATGCACCTTTGGGCTGTGAACAAGTATGAGAAATATCACTTAAAGGGTACTTTCCTCAAAAAGTTATGAACACTCTATAAAGATGGACATGAAATGGAAGAGACTCCCAAATCCCTTACTTACAGTAGTGACACCCTGTATTTTTAGAAAATGCATCGAAGTGATTGCTAGGTCACAGTCCTTTGTACTTCTGCATGAACACAGTATATTATCTGAATATAAAATTCATTTGTGGTTTTCACCTTAACGAAACAAGTTACATCAACTAAAATAAGTGCTGTGTTCCAAATGCCTAATCTACATGAATTTACCACTTAACCAAACTTCCAAATATTATGTGGCCTGATAAGTGGTTTTCTAATTTTTATAACCATGACAAAATGGATGTCAATTCAGCCATGTGCTTTGTGTTCATTAATATGGATTCCCACAGAAACTATTCACCTGCTTACTGTGACACACTTAAAATTACAGAAATTCCAATTTTTCATTTTTTTAAAATAAAAGTTTTACCAAAGAATCTAACCTTTTCAGCAAACACTGGGTTTCCAGACAAATGGCTCAAATGTATGAATTCCAAATGCAGAGTTCCAAATTCTGCCAGAATACTGCTTCCTCCAGAAGCCCAGGGCCAGTTTCGACCAATCCCACTAAAGGGAGGAAAAGGCAGAAAAGGTCATTAGCATCTATAAAGTAGTACTAATAAAATATACGGTATATTAGGTACACTCTAGCTACCAGAAGAGAATTAACTTCAAAGCTTTTAATTAATAACACAATGAAACTTGTAAAAGTAACACCCTTAACTAGGCCACCTTCTGTTTTATGAAACTACCCCATAGTTACCTTAAATATTTGAGTACAATTCAATTCTGCTCCACCTTTATTAGACCACCTTTTTAAGCAAGTCAGACATTGATTGATCACTTAAAGATTTAGCTGTATTTATGTTTACATGACTACTATGCATTCCTAAAGTTAAGTTATAAGCCCTTTGGGGATTCATGTGTTTGTGCACGACGCTTAGCACAATGGACCCGGATTCTGATTGGGTTCTCTGGGTTTCTACTGTAATCTAAATATTGAATATTAAATTTATGAAGTCTCAATAAAAGAATTCATAAGACTTTAGAACATAAATCCTACCCTAATAATGTAGATTTTAACTACAGGTATGATAGCTATCATCCATTGTCTTTCAGGGCACTCTTTAACCATGATTAATGTTTTCAGAATTAAATTCAGAGCTAACAACACTTCACCGAATAAAATTTAATCTTTACAGATGGGAGGCTGAGCTTTGGGACCCTCCCACCTTGCAAGGTCCTAGAGCCCAGGCTGCAGTCGGAGCCCGAATGTCCACACTGCAATTAAACAGCCCCTTAGCCTGAGTCCTGTGAGCCAGTCAGCTAGCATGGGCCAGCTGTGGGTATTTAACTGATAAATTCAAAGAAACAAGTGCCACCTCTTTACTGTGCTCTGCCTGAAGCTTGACTGACAGTTGACAAGAGGCACTGGAGACTTTTTTTTTTTTTTAATGAGTCTCTAGATTTGCATAGGGGAGTTTAAACATTGGACTCTATCTTGCAGGTGGTGCTCACTGGTAAACTGAATTCCACTTCCACAAAAACATTTGAGGGTTTTTTCTGGGGAGAAAAAAGTTGTCTCAAATTGGGACAAAAAGCCAAAATCTCAAAAGTTTTCATGGAAGTGAAATTCTGCAGTATTTTGTTTCAGTATCACTGAACTATTCCTGCAAAGGGAACATTTTAGTGTTTCTGAAACAAAATATGGCCCACAGCCTCCTCAGTCTCTTTGGAGCCTGAAGCCTTGGCAGCCCCAGCACTGTGGAAGCCATTCAGGGGAGCTGCTGAGGAGTCAGGCAGAGGTGGTGACAGGAAACCAGGCAGATTTCTATTGGAAGTTTCAGCAAATAGTTACAGTCCCACAGCAGATCTCAATTGTGGCAAAGACATTTCTGATAAAAAACTTGCAAATCAGAAAATTTCCAATCCGCTTCATTTGCGAAGTTTCTAGCATGTCGTGAAGGTTTCTTTAGTACTGGCTGGAGTATTAGAGGTTTTAGGGTGGGTGGCAGATTCTCCTTGTCCAAGGTGACATTACTACGGCACAGGTATTCTCTATTTCTACTCCATTAAAAGTAAATATCAAACTTCCAGGCTTCAGATTGTATTTTTTCTTCTAAAGATCCTGAGGGACTTGTATTATTGTCTTCACAAAAGGAGGGAACTACAGCTACTGAATGTACACGTCTTTTCATACATTTGATCACAAAAGTTGCTTAAAATAAGCACAGATGGATTTTCGCAATTATGCAAAGTAATTAAAAATAGCGTTATCTGAAACCTGCCGGTTTTGGCTTTCGCAGATGTCACTGGTCAAAATGGCAGGTGGTGTACCCTAAATTCAAACTAACTTCAGTATCTTCAGCAAACTGGCCAGCTGGCATCTGTGCAGCACTCTGCTGCAGATGGTTGACCTTGTCCCCTCCCATGTCATCTTCATGAGCCAACAAAGCAGGAATATTCTCCCCATCCCATCAGGATATTCAGGGGAGTGGGCAACTTGCCATCCCTGATATTCAGCAGTACAACACTGGTCCTACTGCAATCTATACTTACTTCATCTAGGGGAAAAAAGATGTATCCCAGAATACATCACAGGCACAGGGAACACTGCATGTGGCCACTTTCTGAAGAGATAGTATGGGAGTTAGCTGTACTTCCACCAAAAGATTTCGCAGAAGGGGAATGAGGAATTTCAGGGCATCTGGTCCCCACCATCCAAAAATGAAAGCAGATATCTCTAACAAGCCTTGAGTGAGGGCTTAAAGCTGAGGCCTCTGATGTTTGCATGGGCTTTGAAAAGTAATTTTTATAACCAGATTAGGAAATCATAAGTAAGGCTAAGATTTTGTCACGCATAATTTTAGTAAAAGTTATGGACGGGTCACGGGCAATAAAGAACAATTCACGGAAGCCTGTGACTTATTCGTGACTTTTATTTAAAATATGCATGACAAAATAGAGAGCTGCAGGCTCCCCACACCACCCAGGGGTGCCTGGCTTGGAGCTGCAGGGTCTCCACACCACTGGCAGCTCCAAGCTCGGGGCACCCCCACCACCTGTAGTGGCTCTGGCTTGGAGCTCCTGGGCACCCCTGCTGGCTGTGCCGCTCCATGTTCCCGGGTACCCCTGCCAGTCACAGCAGCTCTGTGCTCCGGGGCACCCCCGCTGTCCGCAGCGGCTGGGAGCTGTGAGGCACCCCGTGGCCCTCTGCAGCTGGGAGCTTGGGCCCTGCAGTTCCCAGCAGCCAGGGGTGGCGGGGACCCTACAGCTCCCATGCATGGGGGCTCAAGTGACAGAGGTTTCTGGAAGTCACAGATTCCATGACTTCTGTGACAAAGTCGTAGAACTAGTCATAAGTGATTTGGATGGTACTGCGTTTGACAAGTCAAAAGCAGTTGACTATGCATGATTATTTATGGATCAGTCAGTTGTGGAAGAAAGGGCTGTTAATTTTTCAACAAAAGATGGAAAATGCCAATTTGTTGAAACCAAAAATGTGAGAAAGGGTTGCTTTTGGTAAAATTTCAAAACATTTTCAAAAAATGTTTTGAAATTGTTGATATATCTCTTTTTAATATTTTCTAAATGAAAAATTTTATTTTGTTCAAAAAAACCTTTTCACTTAAAAATGTAAGTTACTTTAAGTTATTTATAGTAAAAATAGGTTGAAAATTTCAATCAAATATAATTTTTTTATTTTCAAGATTTATTTCAAAGAAAATTTTCAAGATTTTCACTTTTGGTCTTGATTCGGGATGGGATAATTTTTCAAAATCTCAAAAATCCTTGTGGGATGGGAAAACAATTTTCTGATCAGCTGTATTTTGTGGTTCAAACTCATTTTTTAAAATTCCATTTAAACAAACTGCTCAGATTAATTAAATGGAATGATGGTTGATCTGATCTGCTGCTCTGTAAAAGTTGGTCTCAAAACAATTGTTGTGAAATTAAGGGCTTATCCGCATGGCCCCACAGTTTGGACTACGGGATGTTAATTGTACGGAGCACTAGTGTGCTGTGCTGTGTAGCTCCCTTGTTTGGATGCTGCAGACATTATCTATAAGGTACCTACTCCACATCAACTTAGTGCTGTTTAAAGAGGACTACATTTAAGCAAAGTAAGTATTCTTGAGTTTGTGCCTACACTATCCACACACAATTCACACCCTCTATAGTCCAAACTGCGTAGAGATACTTCCAGTAGAGACACATTTTTCTCCTACTCTTTCTAAAATTCATTAGAAAGTCTTTTAGAATCTCAGACTTATGTTTACTTAAAATGGTCCTGTTTTGGAAGGGTCATTTGCAATAACATTCATTATAAATATTATTATTTATTTGTATTACTGTAGCGCCTAGGAACCCAAGGTATGGACTAGGACCCCACTGTCTAAGTGCTCACATAGTGCTACAACATATTTTTTTTAAACTGTGCATTTTATATGACTAACTAGTTACAGCTAGGCAGATGGTACAGTACATTGCTCATTATAATGCTCTCTGAATAAGTTTCAAAAGTTAACATGATACATTATGAATGTGAAGTGCCACTATTATAGATGTCATACATGTCAATTTTATTAGTTATCTTCCCTTATGCCTCTACCCAAAGAAAAAAATATCTCCATGGGTACATTCCATTTAGGTTAAATTGATTGTTACATCCATACAGGCATCTCCAGTTTCCATAAGTGATACCTTTGTGAGTCAGTTCATAATGGCCAGTCATGGCAGTTGTAATAAGCAGTATTCATACAGTGTAAAAATTCTCAGGTCTAGTTCTCATCTGACACAACTACTTTTTCAGAACAATATTTTATTAAATGAAACCTCCTTAGCAGCAGTGAAAAAAGGTCAGTACCAATACAGGTTTTTATCTATACATTCAATGTCTACCTTTCATATGAAGTAAAATATTTTAAAAGTCACACCTGCCACATAACCAGATAGCATAAAATAAGTCAATATGATAAATAAAACATAATTGCTTCCAACATTTTTACTAAGCAAATGAAAGGAATCAAGAATATGTTCTAAACATTCAGCAACACAGGTGCACACATAAAAATGAGCTACCGGTGAAGAAATTTGTCCCAATTGTGCTCTCTAGTTAAGCACAAAGATTCTGTAGGTCAAGTGACTCTTGACAGACAACCAACGAGGTGGCTACAGTAGGTCTGCTTCTTCAAATATCAGATATTTTATACTCTATTACTGAATACTACCTCAGAAATGCTTTCTTAAGAATAATCCTCCATTTTCCCTGAACAAAGGTTAAATTTTACTGCTTTAATACTTAATGAAAAACTGATCAACTTCTTTTATCACCACAGCACTATAATCCAATGTGGGGAGTTATGGTACCGGCAAGAATGGTAGGCATTTGATCTCCTAGAGGGTTTTATAGGTGCCCTGTCCAGGATTTTCAAAAGCCTCTTGTAATTTTGGGTACCCAACTTCAGACACTTAAAAAAGGCACATGGTTTTCAAAAAGTGCTGAGCACGCTCTGAAAATCAGGTTCCTTTGAAGTGTCTCAAATTGGGCACTCAAAATCATTACTTACTTTGGAGTATCTTGTTTTACCTATACATAAAACCTAATGTATACATACATAGGGTGAGACAGTCCTTTTCTTACACGGCTGTGCAAGGGAGCAAGGTAACATAAGGCCCTCCCTTACCTCATTGTGCAGGCTACCCATATCACAGGTGGCACTGTGGAGTGAGGGAGAGCAGCCTCTGTAGGGCCACCACTTTCCTCCCTCTACATGTCAACATAGCCTTGTCTCTACCTCTAATGTACAGGCAGAGGGCTGGGGTCGATTATTTCCCCCAGAGCAAGGGTGAACAATTGACCATGTTATGAGTGAGTCACAATAGGGTCGTTGGGCTGCTCCTGGAGCTGTGCAATTTAGGATTTTTGGGTTCTGATGTGAAACTTTTGAACACGCAGACTTGGCAATACTGCACCTATTGATGCTGGTTAATTGTGAGGTTACTAGTCAAAGTAGCCAATATACAGTCTTGGTTAGGGTTAATTGTATAACTGTCTCCATTCTGTTTATTCTGATATTCCATGTTAACCTTTTCTAGTCTTCCCTCATTGTTCAAATGTAGTGCATCTATTTGCACGCAAATGGGCATTGGTTTATACTCCTTTCAACCAGTTGTCTGTCCTATGCTAATATGATGACATTAGTAGTGCCCTGAAGATGGAGGGATAGCAGACCAGGAAGCATAAGGCACTCAACTGAGCAGTAAATGTCGAGATTTTTTGTGTGAGTGTGTGTGTGTGAGTGTGCGTGTGTGAGAGAGGGAGTGAGCGAAAGAGAGAAACAAAAAGACAGACACAGGGTAGTGGGGTAGTACACAATTTAAACATTGCTATTAGAAATGCTAAGGTTTTAAATGCAATTTTTCAATGTTACAATCAAAAAATTCCTCTAACTTTATTCATTAACACAATTAATTTTAATAAAAATTAATTTCACCACAGGTCTTAAATATGTTTCCTGAAATACACTAATGAATAATCTAAACAATTCATGTTTCCTGTTACTTTATGCACTAAGGGTCTAAGTAATCAATTTCCAAGGACTAAAAAAAGCTGTAGGAAACAGAATACATCAGAACAGGGATATCAATAATGCATACTAGTGGGAACTACTTTTAATAGAGTCCCCCAAAGAAAAGTGAACATCAAAAATCATTAACAGGATTCTACAGTTCTGCCATCCATGTAATAATAAATTAGAATATGTAAAACAGAGAGCTATTAGAGCAAAATTCACTACTGCAACTACCTGCATAATTTGGGATGCTGAGTAGAATCAGTATAAATATAAAAAGAATTCTCAGAAACCAATGAAAACCCCCTCTGAATTGGAAATAACTGACAAAAAATTAGTAGAGTTTTGACAGAAACCATGTAAAGAATGCTTGTATATAAAATACACATCCTGTAGTACTTGGAGTAAATTAAATCCATTTATCCTAGTCTAAAATATGTCTTTGAACATCACAGTTAGTCCTTCAAAAACACCACACTATGCCCATGATCTCACAATATACGAATAACCAGGCTGGGTGCCACTAACGTGTTCTTTACATGACTACTATGGGTTTCCTCTCTGCAAGGGGAATAAAAGGACACTCATCACATTTCAGCAATCCCAGCAGGCAAAGGAGAAGGGGGATCTTTCCTCTGCTTCCACCATAAAAAGCCTGTTATTCACTCAGCTATATACTGACAAGCAGCATATTCGCTCCAGCAGTATCTTTTTGTGGACTGTTCTTTACACAAAAGCTGTGTTCAAATACTAAAGAAACTAGAGAGTCCCACAGAAAGACTGTTTTACGCAGTGGTTGATTTGTTATAAATAAAAGCTACAGGTATATATGAGGCATTCATATGTGCTTTGTTTTTGGCAGCAGCATAGCATTTCCTGAAATCAACAATGCTGTAAAGAGGACTGTGGACCAGAGTAGTGGCTACTTTGAAGACTAAAAAAAGAGCATCTTCTTCAACTCTTCTCCCTCAATCCTCCCCAAAAGTACCAGACACTTCCCTCCACTGCCAACTTTTCACTGACTCATCTCAGGTTTTAAAGTTGCTTTGTAAAAAGTTGATTGAAAGATAGTTAAGATGGGCCTCCCTGCCTCAGATTCTGGAACAATGGTTTCTTCTACTTCAAATTAGTAACCATGCCTGAGTAATAAATGTTAAAAAAATTGTCAAAAAGTCAACTTCTCTTTTAGAAGCAGCACGCAGTCGTTTTCTGAAAGAAAGCCACCATCAATTTTCAAGGCAGGATAAGGTTAAAGTATACCAGCCCTTCCAATTTGGTGGAGAGTTTTCAGATCAAGGGAAAACTGTCCATTAACAAGGCTTGATGCTTCAAAACACTGGATAGCATACACTGACAACTGGGAGACTATCATAATTTATCAGGTTATACAAATAATTTCAAATGGTTTTATAAAGCACTATATCATAATCTTATAAATTAAGATTTAACAGCTGAGTTTAGATAATTACTTTTATATTGCCTAAACCATGTTTACTATTCTTTCATATGGCCATTTTAATATGGATTTTATCCTTCATTTTTCTGAAGTCACTTCATCCTGTTTTGTGAGCCTCGTGTCCTAGTCCTAATAAAATATTTTAAGTACATCAAAATACATTAAATTGATATATTTTGAAGTTACAAATAATTAATGCCTTACAATGATTCAACTACAATTCACATTTATTTTTCTTGGTATTGCATGTGGCATGATTAAATTTTTGTTCTGGGAATTAAATTATTCTAACTACATAGATGCATTATTAAAATAAATGGCAGATACAAAGTGTTGAAAATTTATTTTAACACTTAGTGCATCAACCAATCATATCAAGATTTATGCATCATAGTCATTTTGACTGACAACCCATTTATTTCTTTTGAACGCAGCAATTGTATCAACACTCGTTTCAGACAGTGGGTAACTTATCGTAAGACTGCAACTATGACATGCATTATGACATGAATTTATAAATGCCTTACCTTGTTCATTTTCGTTATGTAACACATTTATGCATAACATTATGCATAACACACATGGACCCCATGCTGGCAGTGCGTGGCTGCCTTTCTGATCTTTACTTTCAGAGATTCTATGACACTTACATGAAAGAGTATTAAATGGATTTCTGTTTTTCTAGATAAAAATTCAAGTTGTCTTTTTCAGACTTGTAATTTTCCAGACATAATCTACTTTGCCAAATGTTTTTTTAATTTTATTTTTCAGAAGTTTTAACATATCCTTAGATATATTCAAATACAGTGACAAAGAAAACACAGCAGGAGTACAGCAATACAGTACCACTTCCCCCAAAAGGGGAGAAGCCAAATGTTTTAAGAAAGTATGAAATATCTTTTTCTCCCAGCCTGCCCCAATCTTCCTTTTCTCTCCCACCCCCCATTCTTACTTTTCTTATAAATACATTTGTCCTTGGATCAAATAATTCTTGTTTTTATCAGTGACTCTCATCATAGGCATGATCCTATGCTCATCAAAGTCAATGGTCAAGGTCACATTGGCTTCAATGGAGAAGGATCAGGCACTAAAAGTTCCTTTAGTTAGCCTCAAGCATTGTAACAAAGGACATAGATAACACAACATGACCGTCCTAAGCAAGTTTCAAGTGTATGAAAAAAGGTACAGAGATGGCTGCAGAGAAGAGGACAGACAGGGTATCAAGTTTGGAGTGGAAAGGTGTCATGTTTTTCAGATTAACCTGGATAACTAGGAAGAGACAGTTATGCAGAGCCTTTAGGAGAAGCCTGAACCTGATGTGGTGGAAAAGGGGAAAAACAGAAGGGGGTCAAGCCCCTGACTCAGCAGAGCACTTAAGCATAGGCTTAAGTACTTCGCTTTGCTGCACTGGGGCATACAATGCTAAAGATCAGGGTATATTTTTAGTTAATTACAAATAAAAAATAGGAACATAGCATTGCAAAGTTTTACATTGCAAAATTGGGTAGGTTGGCTACAACATAACTGTCACTGTATAAATATCTTGCATTAAAGCTGTTTGGATTTGAGAAATGAGAGCCTTCTTTACGGGAATCAATAATATTCAGTAAAAACAGAGTTTCCTCTCCCCAGCACAGGGTATGTTTACATATCACAATTTTATCCTTTACTGCCCATGACTATTTCATAATCAAGACAAAAGTCAAAATCCTGTAAAAAATGCACAGGCTCTCTTTTTCGATCACATACATTTTTTAATAGTATATTATTGTCCAGTAGGATCCAGTCAATTTACTAATAAAGAGATATTTTGCTTTTCACAAGATACATTTATACTAAGTGAAACACTTCTGGTATGCTAGAAAATATCCATGTTATTTATGAATTTTTTATTTTAGTGCTTCACTTGTGCCTCCTGATATAGTACGGTATGTTAAAACAGAAGTTAATTCATAGTGGGGAGTTATGCAATTTCAAGGGACTCCAAGTTTATAAATGAAACTACCACACTCAGTCATGGAGATAAATAGAAATCAAACAGAATGCCTGAACTATGATCAATTTGATCAATCAGCACTAGTGTAATTACACCTCACTAGAAATTAAATAGGAATATTTCTTTACTGTTGTCTAAGGGATTGATTGAAAAGTTGGCACATTTGTGAATATTGTGTTGCACGTGTCTGGTTTTCCTCAAGTTTTACACATTCAGCCATTGATACAGTGAGCTTATAAAGACAATGCAGTCTTCCCCAGGTGCGAGACTTTATTACCTACCAGTTAATTACATTCTAGTGACCCTGTATCTCTTCCTTTCAGCTATTTAGGATGACTTCAGGGAACCAATATTTTCACATAATGGGTAGCCACCTTACAGATGGCCTAAGGTATTTAAAAAGGAATTAATTCTAGTGTTATATACTAATTGCCTTAAATAGCAAGGACGCAGAATGTCATGACTCACTGGCTCCCACCTGTTGTGATAAAAATTATAATCCAGTACATTCTCCATCTGATTTTAGTGTCACTCAAAAGTTTGTCTAAAACTTCCCGAGCATCCCTTTACGATTAGGTGAGTCTAAAAATTTTTTTTAAAAAAGGAACAAGCATACGATGTCAAAATACCTACTCATGAGTGGATAGTTAAAAATGCTTGTTTTGCCTTTAATCATTATTACTGTTAATTAAGTTAGCTACATTAACATTAATTTTGTTCAGCAATCTTTTTGCAATAATCTGTGATGTAAATTAGAACAACATCATAGCCTGAAGTAGGGAATATCCAAAGCAGAATTTTTCCTCCTTTTCAATTTAAGTACCAGATAATTCAGGAGAGCTGAAAAAGGTTGAAAGGGCTGTATCCCCACAGCAGGGTAGAAAATATGAGTATACTTAAATCATATGTTGAAGAATAATCCTTTAACATGAACAGAAACAAATAATGCTCATAATATGCACTAATATTTCTATCACTTCAGTTTAAGGCATTTAATTGAGAACTGTGTAAAATAAACTGTTAAATTAGCTGTCATCAAGTTTTAGAGTAATTCTCTTACTAAAAGTAAAGTGATTTTAATCATATGGCACAATGAAAATTATACATATTAAAGTTAAACAGAGTTAGCATAAAAGCAGGACAATTTAGAGCAACTGACCAATCTTCTTTGAATCCAACCGGATTCAATAAGCACATTTTCCATGCTAAGGACTTATCACCACACTCTCTCTAATCAACACCACCATAAGTTTCTGAATATATTAAATGATGAATAGTTCATCAGTAAAAGTACCTGGTGTTTTCTTATATTTTTGCTTTTTCTATTATTGATATAAGCAGATATATAACTTTTGAAATACTTTATAAATGCGATTTTTTCCATCTCTCTCAGGAGAGTTGGGTGAAAAAGTATTTTAATTTGCTCCCAAACTAACTATACCAGTGGTTCCCAAACTTGTACCGCCGCTTGTGCAGGGAAAGCCTCTGGTTGGCCGGGCTGGTTTGTTTACCTGCTGCATCCGCAGGTTCGGCCAATCACGGCTCCCAGTGGCCGCGGTTCGCTGCTCCGGGCTAATGGGAGCTGCTGGAAGCGTGCGGGCTGAGGGACATACTGGCCGCCGCTTCCAGCAGCTCCCATTGGCCCGTAGCAGCGAACCGCGGCCACTGGGAGCTGCGATCGGCCAAACCTGCGCACGCAGCAGGTAAACAAACCGGTTCGGCCTGTCAGGGGCTTTCCCTGCCCAAGCAGTGGAACAAGTTTGGCAACCACTGAACTATACAATACTTACAACTTCCAAGCTAGAAATTTTATAAATGTAGCATCACCACCTTTCTGTCTCCGTTTCCCCAGCTGAAACACAGGGTGCAATATGAGCAGCAGCAGCAGTTGTCTCACATAACTTGTCATGCTGCTTCAACCCTAACTGGAAGGGCAACCTACAGGGCTGAAAGGTAGTTCAATCTTCATGCGCTTATCCTAACACTCTGAATACGAATGCCAATTGTGACGGCTGTTTCAGCAGTGTGGCCAGCAGTCTTTGGGGAACTAGCCTGACCACCAACTCATGTCACGTAAGCCATTAAACTACTATCAAATAAATGAGTTACTTAAGACAAATCAGTGAAAGGCTCCAAAAATTCCAGTATCAAACCCTTGAGATTTATAGTTTTGCACATCTAGAGCATGGGCTCAGCTCATTTTACAAATCAAAACAGAAATTATGGTTAGCACAAACTCAACGTATGTACATCTGCCAGTTTTATCAGTGCAGTATCCCACTGCTTCTCCACTGCTGGAGTCTGTCTCTACCAGCAGAAGAGACTCTAAAGGGAAAAACTATGGCATAGAGAGGGAATGTTTGCTGGCTTTTCTCCTGCTGTTTCACCACTGCCAGAGCCTTTCACTGACACCTGTAGTTACAGACGACAATGTAGATGTGGTGTGCTTTTCACTAAGGGGTGTAGCTACATGTATACTACATGCCACCCCCAATGCTGAGTAGGATCAGAGGAGAAAAGTACTTTGTGACTCATAAGACATTTAGGGACATCATGGTTTGTAAACTTCTTGAATTATCGAGGGCTCAAATTTCTTATGAAGTATCCCAAAAAGCTAGAACACAGGCAATGGGGAGAATGATAACAATTCTCAGTGGGGAAGAATCTACTTTCTTGATGGGATTATGTGAAAAAACCATCTCAATAGCACATGGTCTGAGCTGTTGGGTTCAGCCATAGAATTGTATATGTGCTAAGGCTACTTCTGGGAGAATTCTTTGCCACTGTGTGACTGCATAAGTAATGTGCTGTGCATGATTTTTTTGTCTGCAGAAAATAACTTCTGCCAAAAAGTTGTTGCAGTCAGGGGCCACTGTGGTGCTAGAAAAAAGCAGGAGCAGCAATAGCTGCTGACAGGGAAGGTAAGAGGTTGCCTGCCTGTCAGTGCCATGCCTGTGGAGCCAGGTCAGGAGATAGGGGCTGGGGGGTGGGGAGGGGGCAGACAGCATGGAGCGGGGGGGGTCACAGACTGGGGGTTGTAAGGGGGATTGGGGAAGGACAGACTGGGGCAGGGGCTAAATGGGAATTGAGGTGCTGGGCCACTTGGGGACAAGGGAGGGGCTGCAGGGCCACATGGGGGAAGGGGCTGGCTGAGTGCAGGCACAGGGCCACATGGGGACAGAGGAGAGAGGATGCAGAAACACATGGGAATGGGAAGTGGAGGCTGGCTGAGGGATGCAGGGCCACATGGGGACAAAGGGGGTGACTGAGTGGGGGCATAGAGACATGTGGGGACAGGATGGAGACTGTGCAGGGGCACATGGGGGTGGATGAGTGAGGTGGCGACACACAGGGATGGGGGAAATGGGTATCTGAACGGGGATAGAGGGACATACGGAGATGGGGGTAGGTGTGCCTGACTGAATGGAAGAGGCTGGGGTCAGCCAGAATCTGCATGGGAGAGGCTCCCTAACAATCCCTCCCTGCCCCCCCCCTCCCCAAAATCTATTCCATATTTCTCCCACCCACACCCAACACCTGTCCAGGTTCACTCCCAGGCTCCTTCCCTTTCCCTCAGCTCCTGTTACCCTGACTCCCCCAAGCCTTTGCACTGCTTCTGAGGGGGCTGGGAAATATCATTCTGTATTGCAGTTGAAATTAATTACTCAAAGTTCTGTATTTATATGCCTAGTAAGGAATCTATATGACAAAAAACATTTCCTGAATCTTTTTCACTGTCTGTATTGTTCAGGACATACTTAACAGGTATTTTGAAATAAATTACCAAAATAATTGAAGCTGGTGTGATTATATTGAGTTATTTTGACAAATAAAATATGCAGAATTTTGCAGAATTTTAAAATATTGTGTGCAGAATTTTTTATTTTTTGGTGCAGAATTCCCCCATAACAAGGTATTTAAAATGAAACAGATGGCTGGGCAGAAACGCAGATCACCTTTCAGTCTTCCAAAGGTTGAGGGAGTTGAGAGAGAATCAGAGAGACCTTGACAACATATAACTCAAGAACAAAGGAGCAAGGGTTCCATAAAAAACAGCCAAGATTTTTAACAGATAAAACTATACTAAATCTATCTACATCTTTGACAAAAAACTTTCCAATAGAATGAGCTCATCTATAACGTTTTAATACACCATTCCCCCCCCACCCCTTTTTGTGTATTCGATTTTTATTTCATGATTTTTCTGCTGCATTTTTGGCCTTGTGACATTTAATAAATACCGTAACTATACTTACCTATTTAAAGATGACCTGTGGAGTTAAAAATAATGGCTTTTATACTTTTTCTAGTTTTTATGACTATAAAGGGCTAAAAGGTTGTAACTTTACCCCTTACCCCATCTCCATAATATAGAACTTCTGTATGTTCCTCACATTAAAAATGTAGGCCGTAACTAGGAAGACTTGACTGGAGAAAGATAAAATGACACTGTCACAAAAGCAAAGCCAATGAAAATTGAGCAACTGAGAGAAGGAATTTTTAGTGTGACTATATAAAGTCTTTGTTAACATTTATATGACTAATGTTTTGGCTAAAATAAGCCTTTGTTAAAGATTTAACTTCCCAGTATTTTCAGTTTAGCTGTTGGAGTTCAGAATTAACATCCCTGAAACATCCCAGAAGTCATTCTGCAAAACCAGAGAATACCAAACCTGACATTCCTCATAACTTTTAAGGTGTTTTTTTTTTTAAAAAGCTGTTAAAATACTTTTAGAATTTCTTTATCCATCATAAGGAGGAAAAAAGGAACAACTCGATTTTTAAAGATTCTTTGCCAATCACTTTTAAAAGTGGGGATACTCAGAACATCTTTGATACATTATCCCATAGAACAAGTCTGTTATGCACAGAACTATTTACACTTTATTATCTAGACAGAAAATAATCACACTGTGGAATAAGCAGAGCAAGTACAATTTCCGTACTGTATCTGCTGAACACCAAAATGTGTTGCATTGTTCACTATCTGCACAGTCTAATATTTGCATTCATTTGAAAAATTATCAAAAATTCAAATCAAATTATGTGTGTTCTTTAAGGGGATGTATTTTGTGTGCTGTGGGGGCTCCAGTGTGTTGCATACCCTACAGGGTATGAAAATTGAAGTGGACATCCAGAGAGGTTGAGCAGAAAGCCTGCCTTGGGCCCCTTTTAATACATTTTACTGGGGGTATTTAATGTAGACAACCCTACTAACACTATGTACTCAACTAAAAGTATCTACATCAAGGAGCCTTTGACAGACGACTAATAAAAATACCCTCTTCTCTATGTCTTGTAGAAACCACTGAAGGGCAAATATCAACACTAACAGCTTTATAAGATACATTAAATATACCTACTATTAAAATCCAATTATAATGAATACTTTCCCCATTTATTCCATTATAAGCCACTGTGGAGAAGTACAGCAATAGTGTTTCACAGACGTCAGTGAGATATAGTAGCCTTTCATTTAATTTGCTGAGGGATTATTTGCTTCTATTGACATCTCTCTAAGAAGAAGTTAACTTTCTAAATAGAAATGTAACTTTTTAACCTAAATTTAAATCCACAAAGAAAAATTTCTAGAACAAAACTGTTTGATGGCTTACCTACCAATATCTGTCATTCTATGCATGTCTCAGTTCTCTTTTTAATAGCTTTTAAATTGCCCTATGGTTGTGCAGTTTCATTTTGTCCTTCCCTCTGGTGTCCCAGATGCTGAGTGACATTAGTGCCTCGACCACAGCTGCTACTGGAATTCTATTACTGTTTGCCTTGATGAGGGTGTATTATTTATTACTAAGTAAATAAAATTTTGTGATATTAAGACAATTTAGAAACACTGACACGAACACACTACTCTCTCCCTCTTTCCCCAAAGCTCTCAGGACAGAGTAGGAGAAAGAATGAGGACTCCTGGAGAGACAGCTTTCAGTGCTAGCCAATGAGACACCCCATGACTTCCTGCTCCATACTATGCTTTCAAATGATATCCTTGAGAAAAAAAATATCATGACATACAATTCCTGCTGTGACCAGTAACAAACCACATAACCTGTTGATGAATAGTGGGAAAACCACAGCCTTGCTGGGGGCATTTAGCACCCACATTCCCCATCTGGATCGGTTCACCTGGAGAACCAATCTGAAGAGCCCCCTTGAGGTTTATGCCTTGCTCTTAAGAGATTTGGTGGTTTTGGGAAGATGCACAGAGCTGAGAAGTAAGGAAGCTGGTGGGGCTCCTGCTCTTGATGCAGCCAACCTGATGTGGCAAGGGTCATGGCCACTTGAAACTTTCTCACATAACCTCAACCTTCAAGCAGGGTCAGTTCCAGGGTTACATTATTAGGGAAGGAGAGTGAGTATTGTGGGGCCCCCGGATGTCACTAGTTAAAACACAAAAAACCTTCCAGGAGTCTAAGGGCTAGGCAGACCCTTGGAAAATCTCAGATTTTAAGAGTTTAAAATTTTAAAAATTGACTACTGTGTCAGTTATTTGTAATAAAGGATGAAGACTGTACATATTGTACATATTCTGGCCTGTAAACAGATTAGGATTCCTTGGAGATCATTGTGGGTGTGTGTGCTTGTGCACGCAAATGTCTCCAGGTCTTGCCTTCAAGTGAACATGCAACACAGACCAGCGTGATCCCTGCACACAGGATGTTCTGCAGTAGATCAGGGAGATGGTGACTCAGAGTTAATCTTGAACTGTCTGATTAGATGTCGATTCTTTGGCAACCCTGATTCCTCCCCAACATGAGACTTCCTAGACCCAACTGTCAATTTCTCTCCCTTATGAAGAATCCTCAATATTAAGCCAGCAATACCACAACAGAAACCCAACGATATGGCAAAATATAGGGATGAATTTAAAAAAATTATCAGGAAAATAAAACAAGACTAAGCAAAACTACATAACTCAGGTGAAGTTCTAAAAAAATGTAAATTTAAATAGAAAATTCAGGCAAGCCTAGCATTACCGAAAACAAAGGTTTCAAATCTTTAAGCTATATTTTAATTTTGTTAAAAAGCATTCTACAAAACTACTAATACTCCTGAGATGAATACATAGTTGAATTTGCTTTTGAGGAATTTGTTGTTTTGCATGATCCACTTGAGCAGTGCAACAATATACTGCGTCAGCACAGCTTTGATTGAATTACAGCTTAGGATATCACTCCGGACAATACATTGTATGATATAAATCATCACCGGTTTTGTAAGGTATATTCTGTGCCAATCATCTTTTTATAAGATCATGTAGTCCATAAAAGTATCCCAAGAAAATACTGCTGATCTAAGAGCTGAAAGGTACAGTATGGTAGAAGCTTCAGCAGAATAAAAATTTGATATGCCACAGAGAGAGAGAGAATTTGGACAAGTTCTCCAGGGTCTTTTTGCAAATTCTCAGCTGTATTTCACTTCAGCAGTGTTTATACTATTTTCATTTGCTTTTGAACCAACATTTGTGGAAGCAATGGTTTATTAAGATAAATGTTAATGAAACAAGTTACTCAGGTACTACATTTTCTGCAATGAATAATTTGATCAGGTCTAAACATTAATAAACAGGACTGAAGTACATAGGAAGTTAAATGATACAGAATATCAACTAATTTACTAGAGAACCTTCAATGAAAATGTAAGCCAAAGGCAACCATAAGCTGGCTGTGAAGTGCTTACTAGGAAAAGCACTAACATTGTGCATTCACAGAAATATTCATATAAATCCAAATAGCTCTGTATTCATATTTACATATATCACTGTCTTTTAATGCCTCAGGGAGCCGTATCTGAAGTCAAAACAACATAAGCCCTTACCCTCTCCTACTATTTCTTCAATTGGGTGTATGTGTGTGGGGGGGTGATTCTGTTCCCTGAATCCAAGTCAGTTCCCGGCGAAATTCTAAAGTAAATTGAGTAAAGCTTCAAGAACTTCCTCTTAAAGCAAATATGTTATTTTTATCCAGGGAATAACCAAATTTTTCATTTTGGTTTAAAGACTTGAATTTGATATTATTTATTTGTACCTCGGTAGTGCTTACGAGCCCTAGTACTGGACTAAGATGCCTTTGTGCAAGGTGCTCTACACGGAACAAGAAGACTGTCCCCTGCCCCAAAGATCTCTCTCTAGTCAGATTCTGGTAGTAGCATATATTGAATCTGTGAGAGTGGCCTATACAGCCTTGATGGACCAGCCAGCTACAGCCATCAGGGATACATAGGGTCTGTTTTTTGTTTTTTTTTTAATAAACATAACATTCCAATAAATCAATACAAGAGAAACATTACTTGATCATCAACAAACTCAAAAGTCAAATTGATCTAATATGTGTTTTAATTAGAATTTGCTTTTCCATTATTTCAGGGTTTTTTTTTTTTTTTTTAATGCTTCAAGAAGATCCAATTTCTGCACATGGCAAACTATCTCTAAAAGGCCAGTCTGAGTTATGTTTAGTCTCTTCATCTGGAATTTTTGATGACCATCTTAAAATGGTTGTATTTTGCCTTTTCATATTTCAAACCCCTTTTGTATTTTTAATTATTTTCTGGACATTGTCTGCAGTTCTTTGAGGCACAGTTACCACATAGTCAGCAATCCTTTAAGCATTTGTGGGAAGCTCTGTGTGGTTGAGTAATCAACTTTAGGCTTTTGAAGATTTGGGGTTATTTCAAACAACTTCTCAAAGTTGATTCCATTAAGCTATAAATATAGCAGGGTTTCTATGCTACCCTTGATTAGGAAATTAGTTTAACAGATCAAACTGTGTTCATTATTATCTCCCCTTAATGGGCCTGGTTTGATTTTTTGTGTAAGTAAAGCAATGCATTTATAATAATAGTTCACTGCAACACTGATTTATTTTAAAGATATGGCAGACAGCACTCAGACTGATTTGCACAGATCCAAATCTAATACACCTAAGTAATTTTTATTTTCTCCTTGTGTTGCAGAAAAACAGATTTATGGATAAATTATGAAAAATACAAGTAGATAAAAACCATTACAGTAATTGCATTGGTTGCATTTATTAATTTTTCACAATTAAGTCAATAAGAGCTTTAGTAACATCCTTATATTACTTGATTAGTTATGAAAGTGATTATCTTAAGAACTCTATTTAATTGGAAGCCTCTCAATTTACAAGGAACATTAAACTCTCAGTAGCATTTTAAGATTATTCAACATATGCAGGTCAATTACCAGTAATCACTGTTTTATACAAATGTTCCATAAAAACTACACTGACACTGACAAAGAGGAAAAAAGAAAGAGTGCTTTAATTAATGCTGCTGAGCTTCAATTGACATTTTCAGAATGAATGGGCATCTCTAGCACTTTTACATATAAAGCTTTCCTGAAACTGGTGCAGTTGCGAAATTGAATAAAGATAAAACAAAACAACGCTCTGCCTTAAAACAGATGAAGATAATTTGTCATGACTGCTAAATCACAAAATTGCACTAACTGTACTCATGCCCAGCTGCACTTTAATTTCCAGATTAGAAAATTACAATTAATTTTCTTAATATTGCTATGCCATATTTCTTCTTCCAGTTAATAAAAACAGATTGCAATCAATCATTGTTAACCCATGTTGCAGAACAGAAGTGCTGTAGTTATTTCCATATATGATTCTCTGCAATGATCTTTCTGCATAGCACCCTCTCTGGGAGCTATTTTTTAAATTATTGTAAGAAGGTGTTATAATAAGGGAAATAAATTATAACTGGATTTAATGTAGTTGAGAGAAAAGCTAGAGTCAACTTTATAGTAAGGGATTTTTAAGAGCCTTTTATGGGTGGAATACTCCAGATAACCACAGAGTATTTTAATCCCTATTTCAACTATACTGTATTTTAAGCATCCTTTTTAAATGGAATTTGTTAAATGATTCAAGTTCACTGCTAGAAATATTTAATCATAATTAAAGAAGGTATTCCTTCTTGTAGTGATTTTTTTGGTCTAGTTAGAAACTATTAAAATTGCTCAATACCTGTCTGACCATCATAGAGCATGAACTTAGAAATTTACAAGAACTGAATTGAAGTGGTAAGGGTAGGAAATTGATTTTTAAAAGATTTAGACTAATGGGTATTTCAAGAGTGCTTTGGACATTTTCGTTTAGATATATTTTCAAGTGAATTGGTACAATGTTTCACCAGCATGGCCTCTTCTTGTGTGTCTGTACTAATATCAAAAGGCGGCTTTTATAGTGCACATGAGTGGAGAGAAACAAGCAGAATGAGGCTTACATGTGACCTAAAAAAACCAAATTAGTCTCTGCCTTTTGTTTATTTAGAGATGCATCAGAAAGGCCTGAAAGGACCTTGTTTCTGCTTGTTTATACAGTAGGAATTCGTTTGTCTACTCCTTTTCTCCTGGAAGAGCATGGATAACTGGAGAACTAGTCAGTATGTGACATCACAGTTTCCAAGGAAGTGACATCTGATGGACAGGGGAAGTGATTAAATTAGAATTTTTAATATATTCTCAGATACCTGAGAAATTATGGGAAATTCAACAACTAACAGAAGTTGGAGATTCAACAACTATTAATAGCTGAGAAAGCTCTCAGTGCACTTAGATATGCTTGGAAGGATTAGATTTTTATCAGTAAATGTCCATTTCACCACCCATACATCCTCCCCCCCACAAAAAAAAACATATTGTCATTGATAACAGATATATAGATCTAGGCAAAGTAAGCAGAATGCTGCATGAGAACTGGTAGAGTTTGATTTAAGGATATTTACTTTGTATATTTTGATGTGATTTGACTATTTGTTCTAACGTTATAAAGCTTTCTGAATCTCAACATCTACTCACATTACATAATTCCCTCACCCACCCCATAATTTCCCCACTAACTGTGAACACTTAAAAATCTTAAAAATAAAGTGATAATTACAAACATAAAATTTGAATTCTGCCTACCCTACATATTACAAAAATCTTCCTAACGCTATGAAGAGTTAAGTGCTATAAGTTATCAATGGAGGTTGTGGAATACTCTTCATTACAGGTTTTTAGGAATAGATTACACAAACACTTGTCAGGGATGGCCTAGGTATACATGGTTCTGCCGCAGGGCAAGGGGCTGGACTAGATGACATCTTGACATTCCTTCCAGCCCTACATTTCTATAATTTCTATAAAGTTAGAAAAATATGCTATAGAAGACATGGTCGACCTGAGGAGTTTTCAATCAAAAACAAACAATGAATACAAACACTGGGAGACACTCAAAATACAATTCAAGAATCAAATGGAAGCAGGAACAAACCAATTATCCTAAAAGAAGGGTCTTTGCTGAATTACTGAGAAGGATCTTAACAACGGGGGAAACACCATTAAACCTTATCATCACAGAGGCTAAAGAAATTATGGATTTTGATGTTTGAGAACTGCTTGGCTTCAGTGATCTTAATATGATGATGGGATTCTTTGATTACTAGGGGAAAATAATCTATAATAAGTGGAACTGTTATTTAGGGAAAACAAATTGTAAAAATTGTTTTGAAGGCACTCCAAAAGGACTGAACAACAAAATGCTACACAAGAATGCTTGATCTCTTTATAGCATCCTCAGCGGATTTATCACAAATTTCAAGACAGCAAACAACATTGTAAACATCCATCCTGCTAGCTAGATTTAAAGTATGGTACCAGAAAATAAATATGCTTATACAAATTGTCATAAATATAAAGGGAAGGGTAAACCCCTTTGAAATCCCTCCTGGCCAGGGGAAAGCTCCTCTCACCTGTAAAGGGTTAAGAAGCTAAAGGTAACCTCGCTGGCACCTGACCAAAATGACCAATGAGGAGACAAGATACTTTCAAAAGCTGGGAGGAGGGAGAGAAACAAAGGGTCTGTGTCTGTCTGTATGCTGGTCTTTGCCAGGGATAGACCAGGAATGGAGTCTTAGAACTTTTAGTAAGTAATCTAGCTAGGTATGTGTTAGATTATGATTTCTTTAAATGGCTGAGAAAAGAATTGTGCTGAATAGAATAACTATTTCTGTCTGTGTATCTTTCTTGTAACTTAAGGTTTTGCCTAGAGGGGTTCTCTATGTTTTTGAATCTAATTACCCTGTAAGATATCTACCATCCTGATTTTACAGGGGGGATTTCTTCATTTCTATTTACTTCTATTTTTTATTAAAAGTCTTCTTGTAAAAAACTGAATGCTTTTTCATTGTTCTCAGATCCAAGGGTTTGGGTCTGTGGTCACCTATGCAAATTGGTGAGGCTTTTTATCCAACATTTCCCAGGAAAGGGGGGGTGCAAGTGTTGGGAGGATTGTGCATTGTTCTTAAGATCCAAGGGTCTGGGTCTGTAGTCACCTAGGCAAATTGGTGAGGCTTTTTACCAAACCTTGTCCAGGAAGTGGGGTGTAGGGTTTTGGGAAGTATTTTGGGGGGAAGGACGCGTCCAAACAGCTCTTCCCCAGTAACCAGTATTAGTTTGGTGGTGGTAGCGGCCAGTCCAAGGACAACGGGCGGAATATTTTGTACCTTGGGGAAGTTTTTGACCTAAGCTGGTAAAGATAAGCTTAGGAGGTTTTTCATGCAGGTCCCCACATCTGTACCCTAGAGTTCAGAGTGGGGGAGGAACCTTGACATGGTGGCATAGTGGTGGGATTAACCTGAAATCATTTTGAGATCCAGTTGAGATTTTTTGAACTAGAAATACAGATTTTAAATAGAAATGAAGAAATCCCCCCTGTAAAATCAGGATGGTAGATATCTTACAGGGTAATTAGATTCAAAAACATAGAGAACCCCTCTAGGCAAAACCTTAAGTTACAAAAAAGATACACAGACAGAAATAGTTATTCTATTCAGCACAATTCTTTTCTCAGCCATTTAAAGAAATCATAATCTAACACATACCTAGCTAGATTACTTACTAAAAGTTCTAAGACTCCATTCCTGGTCTATCCCTGGCAAAGACCAGCATACAGACAGACACAGACCCTTTGTTTCTCTCCCTCCTCCCAGCTTTTGAAAGTATTTTGTCTCCTCATTGGTCATTTTGGTCAGGCGCCAGCGAGGTTACCTTTAGCTTTATAATAAATTCATATACAGTAAGAAAAAAACAATTACTATATACATCTTGTATTGTGGGGGAAGGCGGAACTAGAACTGTTGTCTTTCAGATCCAAAACAATCACAGGCCTCTGGTACTTGGGCTAAAGGAGATATCCATGGTAACAACAGTTGGTCCCTCATCCTTTGTGTAGGTGAGCCACATGGCACCTTCACACACAAATCAAATGTCTTAAAAATGCAGTCAACTACATATATTAATGAATGAGCTAACAATGAAAAACATTTTTCTTGTTTTTAAAATGGCTACATGCTTACACTATGTTCCCTGGAGCCTCTTCTGAAATGTTATAGTTTGGGATTCTGCACTGCTCAGCTGCAAATCAGACAGCAAATAGGTTTAAAAATGTCTTGAAAATTTATATAAAAAGGACACTTATTTTCAGTGCTTTGCCATTTAGAGTCAAAGTAATACACAGTCCAAACTGTAAAGTCTTCTGTATCATCATGGAAGTTTAACTTAGTTTTGTATATACTGCTTTTATTTTATGCATGCCCCTTGAAAAAGTACACACACCAACTTAAAGCAGCACAAGACCTTTCATTTTACTTTTAGTACTGCTCATCTGATTTTTACTATTAAAGAAATACACTAAGCACGTAACATACAACCAACTAGTTCTCCATTTCAGTTAAAGCAAAGCCTTCTACAATTTGCCACAAGGAGGATTGCGTTGCCTAAAACAATTAAAAGCTAATAACACTGTTTATACCCTGGTGACATAATTAGAATAGTTAGTAAATAACGCTTCTTTTAAAAGTTAGAAATTAAATACAGGCTGAAGGACTTGTGTCTAGGACATAAATCAATTTGTTGATTAAAGAATGCTTGAAATGCAAATTAATCACCGATAGATAGATCCTTTGCAGAGACAAAGATAATGTAGACTATTGTCTGCTGGCCACTCAGAGTCTCCAATGCTAAGCCACAAGACTTTGCGATGTCAGCAGGGAGGACTTAAAACCTTAGGGTATATCTACACTTAAAGGACTGCAGCAGCACGTGTATGCAGTGCATAGATACTACCTATGCCGATGGGAGTGTTTCTCCCATCAGCGCTGGTAATCTACCTCCCTGAGAGGTGGCAGCTAGGTTGATGGAAGAAGCCTTCCATTGACCTAGTGCTGCCTACGCTGGGAGTTAGGTTGGCTTAACTATGCCATTCAGGGGTGTAGATTTTTCACACCTCTCACAGTGACAGCAGACTTAATTTTCTACAGTAGACCAGTTTTTAGCTTGTGTCTCTGACACAGCTGGGACTCTCAGGGCTCCCAGCGTTATGCCCTAAACCCTACGCTTTTTATTTATTTATTTATTTTAGTGTTGCTACTGCTTTTAAATGAGGCATTTGTCCAAAATTCAAGCAAGCAATCAAAAGAACTCCTAGTTTTTTTAGGACTCATTTCTCTCCTCTACAACTATGCATAATCTCCAGAATTAGACAATAAGATAAAAGGAAAAATACCATTTACAGGTGTAACTTCTGTATGGTCAGCAGTGACAGCTGGAGCAGAAAATATGAGGAGGTTGATGCTCTCACTACAATCCCCTACATGTACAGCTATGTTAGTATGTACAATTAGAGATTCTGTACGATCAACTGAAAAAATAATTTGCTTTTAAATCTGTACCTACCAGTTTTTCTTCCAAAGTTTCTCTAGTAGTTAACACAATTCAATCTCTGCAATATTCATGTTTTAGGTATTCTCGATAATAAGTGGAATTGAGCCAACAGATAAGGTTTCTGATTTATTGACTTCTCTCATTTGTTTTGATCCTCTTTCATATATTCATTTTCTCATTCCCATTAAGGTTTCTTTCAATACTCTTACTAGGTACAGGCTCTTAAATAGGATGATTATTGTTTCTTTAAGACAAACAAAATGTTTAAAGGAGTTTTGAATGAAGTCCAGAAACTCAAAGGGAAGTGTTATTTTAAACACTAAAATCTGTATCTTTCCTCAAGTAAGCAAAATGACAGCTGAGAAAGACAAAGAGTATAATTTTCAAAAACACTTAAGTCCCTTTTTGGCACTGTTGTAGCCGGTATTGCAAGATATTTACATGCCAGATGCGCTAAAGATTCATACGTCCCTTCATGCTTTAACCACCTTTCCAGAGGACATGCTTCCATGCTGATGATGGGTTCTGCTTGATAACGATCAAAGCAGTGTGGACTGACATGTTCATTTTCATCATCAGAGTTAGATGCCATCAGCAGAAGGCTGATTTTCTTTTTTGGTGGTTCGGGTTCTGTAGTTTCCACATCGGAGTGTTGCTCTTCTAAGACTTCTGAAAGCATGCTCCACACCCCGTCCCGATCAGATTTTGGAAGGCACTTCACATTCTTAAATCTTGGGTCGAGTGCTATCTTTAGAAATGTCACATTGATACCTTGTTTGCGTTTTGTGAAAGCTGCAGTGAAAGTGTTCTTAAAACAAAGAACATACTGGGTCATCATCTGAGACTGCTATAACATGAAACGTATGGCAGAAAATGGGTAGAACACAGAGCAGGAGACACACAATTCTCCCCAAAGGAGTTCAGCTACAAATTTAATTAATGCATTTTTTTTAAACGAGTGTCATTAGCATGGAAACGTCATCTGGAATGGTGGCCAAAGCACAAAGGGGAATATGAATGTTTAGCGTATCTGGCACGTAAATATCTTGCAATGCCAGCTACAACAGTGCCATGTGAACATCTTTTCTCACTTTCAGGTGACATTGTAAATAACAAGCAGGCAGAATTATTTCCCATAAATGTAAGCAAACTTGTTTGTCTGAACGATTGGCTGAACAAGAAGTAGGACTGAGTGGACTTGGAGGCTCTAAAGTTTTACATTGTTTTATTTTTGAGTGCAGTTATGTAACAAAAAAATCTACATTTGTAAATTGCGTTTTCACAATGAAGAGATTGTACTGCAGTACTCTTATGAGATGAACTGAAAAATACTATTTCTTTCATTTATCATTTTTACAGTGCAAATATTTGTAATAAAAATAATATAAAGTGAGCACTGTACACTTTGTATTCTGGGTTGTAACCAAAAATCAATATATTTGAAAATGTAGAAAAACATCCAAAATACTTAATACATTTCAGTTTGTATTTAACAGTGTAATTAACTGCGATTAATCGCGATTATTTTTTTATTTGAGTTAATTGCGTGACTTAACTGCAATTAAATCGACAGCCCTTCTTAATATACTAAATAGATTGGATATGAATAGCAGTTTCTCACCGTAAGACATGATACAAGCAGGCTGCAGATTCTTAAGGGGCAAGCTACACATGCTTACAGCTTGGAATCTCCAGGTGTTCCATTCACAGGCTAAGAATCCCTTTAGCCTGGGTCCAGGAGTCTCTTGTGTGGGGAGTGAAGAACACCAGATGATGTCACTCCCTGCCTTATATAGCTTTTGCATATATCTGGAACCCTTTGTTTCAAAGCTTAGTTCCCAGACTGGTCTGTGGAAAATTACTGACATTCCAAAATGGAGTCTAGAGACATGTGGTTTCATCACATGTCCTTGTAGAGTCATAGCAGCCATCACTCACAGGCTGTTTGGAGCATTCACAGGAAGGCTCCCCAGGTGGGAGATAAGCTTCTCCTAAGGCCTATTGTTCTCTCTAATGGCTCTTCCTCACCCACTATCTAGAATGTAGGCATCTTGTCTAGTGGGTGTTCCCCAGGTGTAACTACATTTGAAATACAGAGACATAACTTCAGATACAAAATTATACATGCATACAAATAGCATAATCATATTCAGAAAATCATAACCTTTCTAATGATATCTCACGACTTATCTTACATTCATCATAACTATGTCATAATCACATCATAACAACACTATGAAGAATATGGGGTGCAGTGTCACAGAACCTTACTTTTTCTGCACTATTTTAAAATATGTGGTCTGTCATTACCATGATTCAAAAAGTATATATTAAAGTATTTTAGGACAAGTTTTTTTCTTTTTTCAAGACTGAAGAAATAATTTATACAGTATATGGCCTTAGAGTGAGATTCTGTGTTGTGCTTCCTATAGGCATATTAGCTAAATTGGCTTTAGGGCACCACCTTTGTGCCCTCTCAATTCTGCACTGCTTCAGGGATTGATAGACCCCCAGCCTAACTCAGACAGCCATTCAGTACAGTATGGTGATTAATGAAAATCAAAGCCTAGCCTGCTATAAAGACATTACTTATTGATACAAAGATATGCACAATGCTCAAATAGCATAAATGTTGTTTTGTTAAGGGAACTTTCTTCCTCATCCAAAAAACTAAGCATGTTTAGTCTTGAGAAAAGAAGACTGAGGGAGAGACCTGATAACACTCTTCAAATATGTTAAGGGCTGTTATATAAAGAGGATAGCGGGTCAATTGTTCTCCATGTCTACTGAAGGCAGGAAAAACATTAAACGGTTTACTCTGCAGCAAGGGAGGTTTAGATTAGATATTAGGGAAAATGTTCTAACTATAAGGATAACTAAGCATTGCAATTGCTTACCAAGGGAGGCTGTGGTATCCCTGTCATTGGAGGTTTTAAAGACTAATTTAGACAAACACTTGTCAGGGAAGGTCTAGGTATACTTAGTCCTATCTCAGTGCAGGGGGGGATGGACTAGATGACCTCTCAAGGTCCCATCCAGTCCCACAATTCTACGATTTGAGTAACTACTGTATACAGTTTGTTCATAGATATTTCAACCATTCTGTCAACCATTTGCTTTCTCACTTTGTGGAACAGAGAATTAAGAGTTCAGCTCAATTCCACTTTTAACTTGTAACAGATGTTAAAATGCAGAAATAAGACATAATTGAATCTATCGTGAACAGATGTTATTCTCAGTCTACACTCAAACATAGTCAGTAGCCTATGTAGTGTACAAACTTACCGTTTCCTGGCGTTTGCTTTTATTAACATTCAGCTCAAATTTTCTCCCTAGTCTTAACTGCTCTTATGGTTCCCATCTCAGGATTGTTCTCCCCATCTCTTATATCTTTTCCTTACAGACAGCTCCCTTATATCTCTGGTGGGTAATGACTTGGTGGAACCTACATAATATTCCATCACAGGACCAACACTTGCTAACAGTGTGGAGTGTGTGTGTGGGGGGGGGAGGGGGAGGGAAGGGAGGGAGAAGGGGTGTCTAACAAACACTGCCAACCCTGTTCTAACTACACAAATGATAATTATTTAGACCGGCTTTAACTTTCACTGTACGCTTTTACGTTTACAATTTTCTTTCCAGTGTTTTAAAATATATTATCATGTAATAAATATACTTTACACATGGTGAAGAGCTAGTCAGGAAGTTAAACAAACATTATTCTAAAAAGGAACAACTCAGTGGATTAGCAGTAATGTTACCTACTAACAAGTAGGTTCTTAAGTAACCTCCGGACTCCCTTTCTCCAGGCGAGTGGAGACCAGATATTTTATGGAACAGCAGAAAGCCTCAGGCCCCTTACTTCTGACAGGTGAAAATAATACTTGGATGTTGTGGAAGAGTGGTAACATTATCTGAGTGGGAATAATATGGACAAATGTCCAACTCTGCTCAAAAATAAAGAGGTGGGCTGGGTCATATTTTTGGAGACAATTTCCATCCAAACCAGAAAAGTTTTGTATAGTAACTTGTCCCCAGGGATAGAGATTTACCCTTGACTGGCCCAACATGACAAAAGCAATCCAAACTACTTTTCTGTATGTCATAGTTTGTCTCCTGCCCACAAGTGTCAGTCCCGTTCAAATGTTATAAACACTGGCTTCCCTGAAGCAAGGGAGACAAAGGACAAAGCTTCTATTGATGCTAGAGCTGGGAAATCAATTGATTTTTCTGTTTGGCCGGCAAAAAAGTTAGTTCAGTTCTGAAAGCATTCCGAATGGTTCTAATTTTGGGTGAGGAGGAGGCACTGAACCACTTGGTGCTGAATCCACTACACCCTTGATGCCCTGGCATCAGAGACTGATTTCACTGCCCAAGACTATACAGAATCTCAATATTGTGCTCTCTCAAAGCTCCTGCGGTACATAGATTGAAGCCATCAGCCCTTCAAAACTCTAACTAATTCGCAACACTGCGGCATGCTTCCTCAGCAACACTGGCTACCATGAGCAAACCAAACCCATCCTCTACTCTCTATGCTGGATTCCCATACAACAGAGTCACGTCCAAGGTCTTGATGGCAGTTGATGGCCTGTCCCAGGATATCTAAAGGATCATCATTATTCTCTGGGATGAGAACCGTAGTCGACAACTCCACCCTTGGATAAAATGGAACTTTCTACAATAAAGATGAAACTCATCTATGCAGGAGACAGAGCTTTTCTGGGGACCAGTCTTTCTCCCAAAGAAACTAAGGACCATCATAAACTTCCTTCTTTCACCATCTTTTGCCCCAAGTACAAGGCACACTTCCTTCAACCTGCCTTTAACACACACAATGTGTATATTAAAAAAACCTGAAACAAAATCCTAGTAAACCAAAACACTGCACTGCACACACAATTTTCTCCGTGGGGAGAGGAAGAGAGAAGAGAATGAATCATATGATAGATGTTACTCACATCTCTTAATGCACTCCCAAAAGTGCTGTTACTATTGAGACTAGTGTGGTATAAAAAAATATTGAATAGAATATGTTTCCCCCAAAAGGCTTTCCAAAACTGGTTAAAACGGGAAAAATCTCTATTTTGGTAAGTGGGGTATTTCTATTGCACTCATGACTAGCAGCACAGTAAGTGATAAAAAGAAAATGGGAAACACACTTAAGAATTCACGTATGTTCTCTAACTTTTTATTTTTAATTTATTTACATTCAGAACTGCAAAACATAAGATCTTATAGGAATTTCCCCCCAGTGAGCATGTAGGAAGACTAAAATTTTCTAGAATATTAAAATGGTGGCTGTTCACTGGTCCCTGTGTAATGAGTTGACATCAGCCAAGTTCAGAGTGAACAAAAATTCCCCCCTCAATTGGCATGTTTGTTGGCAGTCTCCACTGAGAGTTTAAGGACTAAATGGACAGGACTGAATTATTTTCGTTGCTCAGAGGTGATCTCTTCAAAACAAAGTCTGGGGTACACTGCTCAGACTGTAAACCTGAGAAAGTATATGCTCTGCCTGTGCTTACGCCTGTTCTGTGGAGAAACACAGGACTTCAGCTTCAATTTAACTGAATGCAGCCCTTCTCATGTGTGCTAAATTCACAAAAAATAGTTATTTTTACCTCTTAATATTAAGCAATGCCCAAGGTATTCCAGTGGGAGTGTTAAACGCTGGGAGCAACTTTTCTCCAAGTTCCACTGCTTTCTTTCGAAATATCTGAAAAATAAAAACCAATCATAATATTATACCGTATAAACGATGTACTAAGTACTAGGAAATAAATAGTGTTGTTGATATTACTATTGGTAGTGTTTTACAAAGCATCCCTTAACACTACATAGTATAGCACCCTGGGGTTTGTGCAGAGATGTTGAAGAAAAAGGAAGATACAATACTTTAGTACCGAAGGAAAAGCTATACCTGGCATTCTATTCATAAGATTTAGAACTACTTCAATATGTTTAACTATCAGCAGGAAACACAACAGAACTTTTTATGCTTAGAGAAAAAGTATCTAGTTATAACAATACTGCAAATATGGGTTCTGCTCTCTCCAATTGCCAATAGTCAGCTCAGGCTGGACTGAGCTAACTGTTGGAAGGCTTTCTTTGAGCACTATCTGATCTCTTCAAGAAGAGAGTTTTCTAATACAGGAAAACTGTTCCAATTTAATATAGAAACCTATTTATGGAGAGCAATTACAATACTTGGTTGTTCAAGCACTATTATCTGCTTTGAATCACACTGGGGTTTTATAGAACATACAAAAAATAATTATCCCAGGTGTACTAAAATATCAAAGTCACCTTTGCTGATTTTCTCTCCAACAGTGCCTCCCCCTTCAACTTAGTTTTTCTCATAAAAACATTTACAATACATGTTTTTAGGCATCAATTTTCAGTTTGATATATATCACAATTTAAATTGGTATTCTAAGCCAAATTTTCTGAGGAAGAAAAATGCACACACCAACTTTGTACAGATGTACTTGTGTGTGTAAACAACATTTGCTGGTGGACCAATGCAAGAGAAGAGAGGAGCACACTCATTTACCTTCTCATAAATAACAGCAGTTCATAAGAAATACTGTACTTTCCAAAAGCCACTTTCAATATTTGTAAATAAAGTAGGTTTTTATTTAATCAGAGGATCTTACACTTTTTGGTCAAATTTCAGTTGCTGGATTTTACTGCCTGGATACTGGGTGGCGTTGGTGGCCTGAGATATACAGAAGATCACACTAGATGACCATGATCCCTTCTGGCCTCTGATTCTGTAACCACATGGGACACCAAAACTAACCATAGTTTCCTGTTGGGTCCTCTATCTTACCATTTGTGACTACGAATGATTGTGGGATTGGACTTGCAACAGAAATATGTGATTTTGGATGGGGCCAGTTAGCTGCATTCTTGTACTAGAGCTGGTATCCGCATGGAGTTGGACAGCAGAAGTTGGTGCTTCAGCCTACTCCTCCCACTCTTAACCGTGCTCTACTCCACGGAAGAGAGGCAGGAATTAAGTGCTGTGAGCAGGGCCAAAGTATTATCGAGGTAGATTTAACAGAAATTTGACAATGAGAAAAATAAGCAATTTGTTTAGGATGCTTTCGATATCCAGTTTGTTCTGAATATTCAAAGCAGTTCATTATATTTTCATGATGATATGGATTTTGCTACAAATTATGGCTATGTCCTTCAGACTGCTTTACAGTATGCCTGGGGTTAATGTAGAGGATACTTTGAAACCACAGCTAGTGTAGAATTCAACTGTCTCCCTGCTTGGAGGCATTGGCTATCGGGAGCATGTTAAAATAAGTCTATGAAGACTGCACTGGCTTTCCATTTCTTTTTGTTTGCAATTCAAGTTGTTCAGATTGATCTATAAATACCAATATTGTTTTTTGCCCTAGCTACTTTAGAGACCATCTCTTTTTCCTATACGATGTCATGACAGTGGAGATAACTGGACAACTCATGCTAGCAGTCCCTATATTTAAAACATCTGGAGACTGGCTGTACAGTATATTATGATGGACCTCACTCATGTTGGAATTTATGTTCCCTACTAATGCAACAGAGGAGGACACAGTATGAGATCATATCTTTTCTCGGGGTTTTGCCTGAATGAGACATTGTGGCAGTACGTATTTTATTTTGTGGAACAGGAGTCAAGGTTGATGGTTGTCAATGTTTCATAGGTATTATTTTTAAGACATGTGCCCCGGGACAGTCTGAGTTGCTTTTTATAAATAAAAACATACATACATTTAATTATAATATAGGATACAAGGCCATGACCATGATTTCATAACTGTGATACATTATTGGCTGTATTAATCATTATTAAGCAGCCTATACACAGGCTCAGCAAGAGATATATTAGAGTAACTGTTTCTGGACAAGAAGATACTACTTAGTTTAACATCAAGGTTTTAATGCTGCAATACTGAACTACAAATTATTCACAACTTTCAGTAATAAAACTTCCATCATTCAATCTTGTTATACTTATTTGTTGACATATCTCAATTTCCTTGAAACTTGTTTTGTCTGTTTCAGGGAGACACAAGAATTGGTTAGCCAAAACTAATGGTTGTAATATTAAGCATTAAGGAAATATTTTTCCACTTTTAGATAAGCAAGGAAAGCCATAAGTTATTCATGTGAACTAATGCTCTGAACAAATATTACATCAGCTTTAAAACATGAGAAAAAATTAAGCATATTGGTGTTAGGAAGTTAATTGGAATACCCTTTTCAAAATTAGCAGCTAAAAGTACAGGAATTGAAACGGAAAAGGAAAAGCCATTAAGAAAATAGGACCAGAGTAATTTTTAAATTGAACTAACATTCTAGAACAAGTCTTGAGCATAAAAGTCCACTCTTGTCACTTGCAACAAAGATTTTCATAAACTACTCAATTGATTCTAATAATTTTTAACTTCTTTCAAAAATTCAAAATTTGAACTAGAATAAAGGAACTATAGACATTCTTTAATTTTATCCTAGACTACAATTTAACATGACTGTACTACTGACTGTGCGGTAACTATCTAATGAGTAAAAAACAGTACTGGCAACTGTGATTTCAAGCATACAATAATGCTGTGTGAATGGCTGAACATATTGAATTGGAACATGATCCAGCAAAAATCACCATCCTTGAATAGACAAAAAGCTAACAGCGAAGCCACTTTTTATTCATTTAACTGATTACCTTTAATACAGTTCAGCAACACAAACAAGAAAAACTCATCTTAGCTGCAATTAGTTAGCTCAATCTATCTCAGAACATTTTTTTCTTTTGCAGACCATACATTTCCTAACAGTGTGCAAGAAATAAATGCTATGCAAAAGAATCCATAAGGTACTTGCTTTTTACAAGTTGATGAAAATTAAGAAGTTGAAACGTTCATTTTTAAAGACACATCCACATGCCAATATAGATTTTAGCGAACGTTTACCAAACTTGTCTCTGTTCCCTCAGAATATTTTAAACATGTCTATTCCATCTATTGTCATACACCAAACTTAACCTGTCATTCAATTCATTCAATGAACACATTAAAATTGTTAACTTATCATTCTGCCTCTATAATTTAGCTTCTTAATTTTAAAAAATATTTAAATAAATTTATTCCTCATGAGAGACGCTAGATTAATAGTTTTGCAAAATGAACTACTTTGTCGATAGGTTTCTGAGTAGCAGCCGTGTTAGTCTGTATTTGCAAAAAGAAAAGGAGTACTTGTGGCACCTTAGAGACTAACAAATTTATTTGAGCATCAGCTTTCTTGAGCTACAGCTCACTTCATCTGAAGTGAGCTGTAGCTCACAAAAGCTTATGCTCAAATAAATTTGTAAATCTCTAAGGTGCCACAAGTACTCCTTTTCTTTCTGTCGATAGGATACACAAGCTCTGGGGAGACATGCCTTGGTATAACACAATGCCTATGTGTATCATGGCCCCTATTACTAATAAGTCATCCAGATTCCTCAATTTTAATTCTCTGTCTTTCACAGTATTAACACTTGTTAGAACTCTTCCTTGTACAAGATAAGGAAAATAACCACATCTACAGACACTGTATTTTCATCAGCAAACTTCCTACAATAATTGCTTTTATAATTTGTTCAATCATCTCTCAAAGTGTGTGAAGCACCTTTCTGACCTACTCCAAACTCAGAAAGTCATCCCTGTTCAGCAAAGAACTTAAGTTATGTGCTCTGGTGAACTTGGACACCAACTTTAGACTGTATGTGTGGAGAGTTTAAATAAATTAGTTTTTAAAAAGTCTATTTAGAGAGATTACTCCCATTCACCATGCTATTATATGGTATGCAGAAATGGTAAGTGTACTCATAAAACTTTTTTCTTTTACTGAATTGATCATTGTGGATTTAAATAAAAGCTTTATTTTCAAGATAGTAGATCAAATATTCAAAACTGAATAGTTCAAACTAACAAACAGAAGCTCCAGTCCTGAGATCACGTCCATGATGGCAGGCCCTTATACTCCCATGGAACCTCATTAACATCCACATGGGCACAAAGGGCTACTCGCCCAGATCTAATTGCAGGATTGAGGGCAAAGCTATTTTCTGTGGTGAGAATGAACAACCCAAAGTATAGGGTTTTCTTTTCCTGAATCAAACAGGCATACATATTCGCTCTCAGAGAAAAATGATGCCCTCTACCTGGAATGACAAATATTTATGAAAGTCAAATTAGCCTAATAACTATTGCAAATGAAGTGATCAGAAAAAAGGGAAAACAGAACACAAAGGAGGAACAAGTGCCTCCTACAAATTCTAACTATAATATACAGCCAAGCATGGTGAATTATTGTAAATTAAAGGGCATTTCTAACTCCATCAAAAGACATTAACCTTCATCAGCAACGATGGGGTAATTTTATCTTATCCTTCAGCTCCAAACTAATTTATGCATTGTGGTATTAAAAAATAAAATAAATTATAAAACATACACCCCTGAAAGAATTCTCTACAGAAAGATGAAACTGGAAGTTAAAGTTTAACCACTACATCAGGAAAACATCATACTTAGAATTTTAAAAACAAATATTGAAAACATTTTCTTCTCACTTCTATATCTGTTCAATAAAACATTACTCACTTTTTTCATTACACTTACAGATGGAAATAGACAGGACTCTGACTAAGATGCATTGTTTTCTTTGCAGCAACTGACCGCCTTTCCCAGTGGGCCAGCCCAAGAATATTACAATGCAAAACAAAGAAACAAGGATACGAGAATGAACAAGGACAGTCTGCTTTGCTTTTCCTCAGGCAATATAATAGAAGACTTTTTACCACAACAAGTACTGATTTATTTAAGTTTAAAATGATCTGCTAACAGAGAACTCTTTTGAAAAGCTCATTCTGATACTTTCTATACAAGATCACCTACTAAAATAATGTCCCCCCCCCAAAAAAAAAAATGTTCAAAGCTACACATAGAAATCCTATTTTCCACATACCGGTGTGTCCTTTAGCATGCAACACCACTTTTATATACAGAGTACTATTTTAAATGTCACATTATTTTCAGCAATTCCTATAACGTCATGTTCATGGTCTTTATGATCCATCTGCAGATTATCCAGATGCTTTCACAAATTCAACAGCAAATCCTTTACCTGCAGGTAAGTTATTTTATAATTGCCATTGCATTGTTAGTTACAAGTTATTTTGAGAGTTTGCTAGTATGTTAAATTTGATGCATACACCATTTCCTTAAAAATGCAATGGATCAACCTAAAAGCATAGTTTAAAACAATGGTAAACTTATAAAATACCTATTACTAGCAATGCAACAGTAATTGTAAAAACAAACAATTGCAGGGGAAGACTCTGTTATTGAATTTGTCTCAGCATTTGAATAACTTGCTAAGTGATTATAAGGGAAACATCATAAACATGGCAACACAAAAAAAAAGTCCTTAAGACTCTAAACTGCTTCTCTGTAGGTCATTGAAATGGAAACAAAGAAAAATCACAAAATTCTAAATGTGTAGCATATATCAAACTCATTATGTTAGCACATTGCTGAAGATTTGATTCCCTTCACCATCACATGAAAAAGCAAGTGAAATGTGAAACTGTATACATTGTGGAAGTAAAGCAAAATGGGGAGATACAGATCATATAATGGAAGCCCCTTTATGTTTACTGAATATTTTTATACGGAAGTGCGTGAAACAAGCACAACATCCTTATCAAAAGTTGAATATTCTGGACAAGATTTTCAGAAAACAGAAGTTAGAGTGTGTAGCACTTCTAAAAATCAGGCTATGTATTTCAATGCCTAATAAATATAGATTTAGGAGCTTAACTTTAGGCTCCAACTTTCGAAACAGTTTTGGTCTAACTTTATTCAGTGTAAAGAAACACATTAAACAGATGCAAGTGACAGTATTCCTGTAGGACCCTCGGAAGTTATCGTCATGAAAAATCCAGAAGTGAATAAATAAATGTGCCAGTAACAGTATGTTGGGCATCTCAACGCTCTATTGGAAATCTGACTCCAGACAAATGTGTAGTAGTCTACAAAACATTTCCACATACAGACTCCGCTAGTACCCATGCCCTAAAAGTTCTGTTTCTGTTATGCTGCACTCCCAGAATTTAGATGGCAGTCAGTGCTGAAGGTCTTTGATTTTCTTAGTTCTTTAGTTACTGTTACCTTTGTTACAGTTATTTTAAATCTTCTGCTTAGCTTAACACATTGTGGCTAAACTCTTATCTTAACTGCTTATTCATAAATTGTCGAATCCCTAAATATGATACTGGAGTATTTAACATATATAAATACATAATGTGGTACATACTGTCCTGTATTTTGTGTTTTTAGAATGATGTTATTTTGAGAGTAAGAGCATGGAATGTACCCATAATTTTACAAGGCAGTTAAACCTTAAGACAAATTGCTGTTGGTATTACATTGCTCACTGACTAAAACTAATAAAATTGTTCTGAAGTGTTTTCTATTTAGAAATAAAGAGTTACCTCATGTAACAACCAAAATCCTGCCACTATTTTCAGTAGATTAGCTTTGGCTGTTTTATGGTACCATGAACCGCAGGAAAGGGAAATTACTCCTCTATTGTTCGAATGATCATCATACCAAAAAAGAGTCAAACAGTGCCATGAAGTTATCCCTGTCAGAAAAGGCTTTGGAGAGCTTAATCAGACTGAAATAATTGGATTAGTGAGAGCTTCCCACGCTTAATCCAAATATACAAACAGTGAAAAATTAATCAATCATACTTGCTAATCCTAGTAGTATCTAACATGTATAATGATTTTTTGAAACACTGTAACTAGGGAACTAAAGTGTAGCTCTACTGTCTTCTGAAATCTTTTAGGGAAGTCAGTAATGCCCAGCACAAAATACTAAAAAGCCTGAAGACAGAACTAAACAGAGATGGACGAGAAACTGCTGTATAATAATTTGAATTTAGATTTATGCTTGAAACTAGCAGTTAGGCAGGTGACTGCTCAATTTTAGGCTCAAATCAAAAATAAATACATAAAACAAACTTCAAGACAGAGTTTTGTTTCAATTATATTGAACTGTGTCTTTTGGTTATGCTTCTGTACATTTAGGAAGTGCTTAGGTAGCCATAAATTGCAAAAACAGCCTAAAATTTTGAGGAAGGGCCCTTAATCTGGAGGCGAAGGGCAGTAATTGCTAACGTAGCTGATATTTATAACAGGTATTTGTAATTTCTTTAAGGTTTATGTTTATTGGTACAGTTAAAAGTGAAGTTAGAGGAACATACAAATGGAAAAATTTCTCAGCTTGAGGTATTTAATTTTCAGGTATGAGTGGTGTTTGAAAAAGCTATACAACAATTAATGAATGAATAACTATACAGAAGTGACAGAATCATAGGGTTGGAAAGGACTTGAGATGTCACCCAGTTCATCTCCCTTCACTGTAGCAGGACCATATATACCTAGACCATCTCTGACAGGTGTTTCTCTAACCTGTTCTTAAAAACTTCCTAAAATGGCGATTCCACAACCTCCCTTGGTAACCTATTCCAGTATTTAACTAATCCTTAAAGCTATAAAGTTTTTCCTAGTATCTAACCTAAATCTCCCTTGCTGCTGATTAAGCAGAACACTTCTTTTTCCACCTTCAGTGGAAATAGAGAAACACTTGATCACCATCCCTCTTTGTAAAAAGCCCTTAACACATTTGAAGACTATGGCATCAGGTCCCCCTATAGTCTTAACACCAGTTTTTTTAAAATAGCATCTCAGTGTCAATAAATCAGTGACAGAGTTTGGAAGTACCATTCTTATCATGTAGGAACAGAAACAGAATGTTTTGTATCACTGTAAAGGCTGTAATCCCAAGATGGCAAGATATCAGATGTTAAAACTCTCAGTGGTCCACAACTGTATACTGATCCTAGATCTCAGACCAGTGTAAATGTCAAATCCCTGCTTTCACATGACCTATATGTGTGGGGAAAGTAACCTGATATTATCACATTTATCATCATCTGTACTGCGGTAGTGCCCAAAGGCCTCACTCAGGATCCTTGTCCACACTGTGCAAAGCACTGTACAGACATATGCCACAGGTAGATAGTCTATACCGCACAGAACTCACAATCTATGACAGATTTTTTTTTTCATTAATTGCTGTTGGAATGCTGCTCATAGAAATGGAATGTTACTTGTCTACTAATCTCTTCTAGGATAAGCAGAGCGTTGGAAGGCCAAAAGTGCAACATAAATGCAATATATTTCATGGTTCTGCTTCCTCCATGGCTAAGGAAGAAAGAAATTTAACACTACATGGTTTTGACAATATACTTTATGTGGTATAAATTAAAACATTTATACATTTAAGTAAAGAACACAGTATACAACAGCGAGACATACTATATCACATTGTGAAGAGACAGTATACCTCTGGATGTCATCTTAGGGGTTTGAGTTTTTCCTGATTAAGGAAACAGCTGTCCCAATAAAATTGATCCTTATTCACCAGTAATGAGTATCTTTAAGCACAGTTCCACTGTTAAGCCACAAGCATCTGCTTCCTAATTTTCTGTTCATTTAGCTTTGTGTACCAAACCCTAGCTACAACAGCAAACTTAGAAACTTCATTTTACATGTTGTGAGCCACCATATCCAAACAAGGGGTAGCACTTTTCATATAAAATTTTCTTTTCAGATAGCTGATTGGTAAGATTTGATTCGCAGCATAGCTTGTGTGAAAGGAGGGAGGCACCTAATAGGTGCTATGTTGTGAATCAATAACTACATTCTTTAAGCAGCATAAAGCACTCACAGAAGGTTCATTCCTGGCCTCATAAATCTGGCTATATCTTTTAATTCTAATGCCATTAAGTGACTTTGAGCCATGATTTAGCAATAGAATAAGCTCCTAACTCACTATGGGAGGCACATAAAGACTGAAATTATGTGCTGATGGCATGCAATTTGTGGAGGCAGTGGCTGTCCTATTTGCTCTTTAATGTCAATAGCAAATGAGGAGATGGGTTGTTAAATTTCAGGTTCAACATCACAGGACATTTGTAAGCTTGTTCTATTTGCTAGTGGGAAAAACACTTCTTAAAAGCCCTTATTCATATTAAATATTGTTGTAAAACAATAGAAATAGGCACAGTATTTTACTGAGTACTCCTATTAGTTGATTTATGCTTCCAATCAATTTTATTAATTTTGGTATAAAATACCTGAATTTCTTATTGGTATGTCAGAACAACGATTTAAGGAGCTCCTCAACTGGTAGCAGCGCAGTGTTAACTACTAGGAGTAAGCAGTAGCAAACAGACATTCCCCTTCTGATGGAACAGGAGCAGAAACCAGACAGTTGGGGATTGGCCCTGGGATACAAAGGGCTGAAGAATTCTTTCGTATTATAAAGGTGACCATCTGAATAATAGTAAGTACTGTTTTCATTATGTTACATTAAATTTCATTAAAGTCACACTTCCCTATGAAGAATCTATGTATTTCTAAACAAAACATTTTTTGCAAGTGACTTGAAACAATTCTTTGCCTTTAAATTAAAAAAGTGGAGGAAACTGTTGTAACACAACTGATCAGAGGAGCTTATTACTGTTACATCAAAAGGGTTTGAGGTAAACAGAGACTTGCAGGTCTCATGTAGTGTAGAAACACTGGATCTGAAGTCCAATGCACACACTCCATCTGACTGGCACCCTCGATTTCCTCTAGGAGAGGAATGAGCCCAACAACTTCTATAGAAACTTTGCTTTTGTTTTCAGAAGTTGTGAACAGGTGCATTAGTCAAACCATTGTAAACAGTAGTGGATGGACACAGGAAAAAAAGCAAGATGGCAGCTCAAATTTGGTGGTTTCTGAAGGACAACAAATTTCCTCAGTTTATCTGCCAAAGTTTTAAGGTAAGTCATCATGTGTATATGGATGTTTCATCAAGTCTACACTAAACTCAAAAATCTAAAACACACTAGTTCAATATTTCTTTCCAGAAAAGTGAACATTTAAAGCTTATTTTACTGTCATTTATGCACAAGATCTATTCTGTTCAAGTTCTTATACAGCACTATCATTGTGGTAGCTGCATACTACTGCCCCCCCTTGATACACATGTATAATTCCACTGAACAGTAGTGGGATTTGTTTATGCATCAAGAAAAAACACAGCACTCCTTTAAAGAGTAACTGTTTCCTTTACTGTTTTAACATGAAGCAGCAGAAATTGAATACGTAATACTGAAATACAATAGAACCTCAGAGTTACAAACACCAAAGAGTTACAAACCGATCGGTCAACCACACACCTAATTTGGTACCAGAAGTACGCAATCACGCAGCAGAGACCAAAAAAAGCAAATCCTGTACAGTACAGTCCTATGTTAAACACAAACTGCCTAAAAAAAAAAAAAAAGGGAAAGTTTAAAAGAAGATCTGACAAGGGAAGGAAACTGTTTCTGAGCTTGTTTCATTTAAGTTAAGATGGTTAACAGCGGCATTTTTCTTCTGCATAAAGTTTCAAAGCAGCATTAAGTCAATGTTCAGCTGTAAACTTTTGAAAGAACCACCATAATGTTTTGTTCAGAGTCACAAACAACCTCCATTCCTGAGGTGTTCGTAATTCTGAGGTTATACTGAATATTTCATGTTTAAAGGGCAAAGTTCTTCTAATTGTTAAACTAAAACTGGAATTGGATTAGGAATTACCAGCTCTTACTGTGAACTCCCATATTAGTAAGATGACTTCCAGAAAAGGATAATATAGCACAACTGTAATTATACTTGTTCAGCTTCTATCACTGACAGGTAGCAATTTTAATAAAGATCATTCCCCCTGCCTCCCTCCACCACTTATCCTCGAGAGAGACCACATATTGTTCATTTAGTTTGGAAGAAGAACTGATATTGAAGCAGTTTCTAGATGTTTTCCTCCATAGCAGTTCCACTGAATATGGGACATTTTTATTTACACTTACAGAGATCAGACCCAGTAGTGGAGCTATACAATTATTAGGTTTTGTGATAAAAAAAATTACAGCAGATTGCAGAACTATTTATTTACATTGTGTTCCTCATAATACTGCAAGAATTCAAATTTTTAACGAGCTAGAGAGGCTAAAACTTACAAGTGCCCCAACTCTTTGTATACAACAGTAGAAATGGAGACATATTTGGAACCCAGGATTGTGACTTCGTGCACCATGTATCTGTTGATTCAGTTTCAAGGGTGGTTCAAATCTGAATAGTGACTGTAAAAATTATTAATTTCTTGCTAACAGATCTGTGCTGTGTGCATCTTCAAGTCATAGCTACTTAGGCAAGTGACAGTAAGTTTTTATGCTTTTCACTCCTGTTCAACATTGTACAGACTAACTACACATTCTTGTGCTCAGCAGAAATGCTTCATGAATTCCAGTGATGTCCAGGCAACTCCATTAAAAGCAATGGTTGACAGATATCATTAAGGACCAAATTCAGCCTGTAAATCCTTTATTGTACATGTGAGAAGTGAAACCAGAGATGGCAGGACTGAGAGTTAGAAAAAAATCTCTTTGTAATCAGATATAGAAATGACAGAGGCATACATGGAACCCCATGATGCCATTTTTAGAGTGTCAATTTTCCCCCCAGGGGAGAGCAACATTTTAAAGGGTAGTATATTCAGCACATCTTGGAAAACTTTGGCCATCACCTTCATATGGAACATCCGTTACAAGGCACAAAATGAACATGTGTTTTCTCTTGCAGGGTAGGAAAGGACAGTCACCCTCTCCTGAATGGCTGGTTTCTTAATTACTACTGAGGATTCTTTCAAAGAAATGGGCTGTCACTGGCTACAATCCATTTGATTGTTAGAACCTAACATCTAAGACACCACACCTATTGGCTTTGTCAAAACAAGTCTGACTAATGCTAAGTGCCTGCACCCTTTATTTAATATAGGAATTGTGAAGTCTTCTGCAGTTTGTGTAAACAAATAAAGGCATTGTGAGTAACCACCACCTTTATTGTTTGGGAAAGTGCTGGCAAGGGAAGAGGGATAGCAAAAAGACTAGGGGGTTGCTTAAGTCTGATAAGAGATCAAGTGGTCTTATCCTCTAACCAGAATCCAGCAATACTGACCCGTCCTTTAAACAACTCCCGTCTTCAGAGGAGATGTGCAGCTTGGAATGATCTCAAGTTAGAATTGCTCTGCTCCTTGTTGCTTTAGCTGGGCTGGTTTACTGGACCAAGAGAGGACTGTCCTCAGCTTCAAGGTCTTCAAGCGCACCCACATGAGTTTAGAACTTAAATTCAGAGAAGTGCACATTTAGGAGTGGGGTAAATGGTGACAGTGTAAATGTAAGGTGAAGTTTCATTTACTACTGCACATTGCATTAATTGACTTATTGAAGTACCCCTACTGATTTAAATTGGTTGTGCCATTTTAATTAATCTCAATCTGCCCCATCCCATGAGAGAAAGAAACAGATGGAGCCTGTTAAAGAAAAATACTGAAGGTATATTTATTCAGGCTTGAGACAGACCAGAAGCTCTGCTCCAGGCAGTTGCCAAACAGGATTTACGTTCTTGTGGCTTCAAGTTTTCCTTTAGATCTATGACCTAGAACTAACCTGTCAAAGTGGTGATCTTAGGAGGGCAATGACTCTGGAAAACATTGTCATAACTAAAGCACTGAACCTAATCACAGAATAATTTGTGCTCTCATTGGATTTATAGTAAAACCTGACAAGAAAGCTTTTGAAAAATACTTGGGCTTGGCAGACTGCAGTTTATCCTTATGACTGTCAGGAACAGCAAATGCTTACTCATTAAGTTTCTTTAACAGTAGCTGTTACCCTCATAATTTGGGTCCTTGACGTTTGCTTGTGAGTGGAGGAAACAAAAGGGCAACTTCCTTCACAGCTGAGCTGTCCTCTGGAAAGCTTGCCATAGTCAGAGCAGAGGAACACTTCTTAGCCCTCTTTTTCTAGTAAGACAGACTACTCTTGTTCTTTAAGTCATTAAAAAAAGATCAAACACTAGAATACTATTGCTTTTATTTTAGAATATATACACACGCATGCACACAACAGGGTAGCATATCTTTTTGTTTTTGTTTTCTGTAGACTTCTCATATTTTAGCCATTTACAGTACTGATCAAATTAAATATTCAACATATAAGTAAACTGAAATACAACTACATTTTTAGTTGTATAATTCGAAATAATTTATTGAATGGTGGAACACCTTTTCCAATAAAAATAGCAAATTTGCATTTAAATGACTAGTTCTTTCATCTCATATCTACATTTCATACACAAATAGTATATTTTGTGACTAACATCACTACGTTTACATTCTGATTGTCTGAATGGCTCAGGAGACATATCCCTTAAAATCAGAATTTTGTCTATTTTCACATTTTTGATCATCTGAATTTCAGATAATTGGGGTTTAGTGGCACTGGAAAAAAATAAACCTTTGTGTTTGGTTCATTTTGCTGACAGGCAATACCACTAAAATATAAAACTGTCCCCAATCATCTTCCTAGGATGTTAACTTATAGCTATGTGAATACTAAACACAGGTAGTCAGAGAAATTTCAACTGCGCAATAGTCTGCCAGACTATGCAGTTCTATCAGAATCAAAACACTTCACAAAATGAAGTTGACTTTACTGGAACTTAGTTTTAGAAGGAAAAAAAACAACCCCAAACAGTTTCAACCATGTTTACATGTCTTATATACATTTTCAGAGCAAACATTCTGATTTTCCATTTTGAAACTTTTCATTTTAAAATTTTTACAATGTTAAAATATAAGTTCTAAAATATACTCAAAATCAAAACAAAGAACATTTGATCAACCCAAAGTGATTTTTTCCCCCTCAGAATTTCCCTTCATAGAGAATTTCCTTTTGGAATGAAACCCATTTTCAAAATTTCAACATTATTCACAAAACAGAACTTCCATCCTCTGCACGCATCTCAAAAAACTCCAATTATGAAGGGTAAGCAACTTCCCCTTCTTCTTCGAGGGCTGGTCCTATCCCACTGTGTGTGACTGATAAGCACTACTTGGTGAGGAGGGTGCAACGTGGCATAGCTGCTTGTAGAACCATTGTCCCAAAGAATGTATCAGAGGAGGAGGCTTGGACCAAGGTGTGGCGTCTTGTGAATGTGTGAATGGAACTCCATGTTACCGTCTTGCAAACAACAAGCAAAAGTACCCTCTTGAAGTGATGCTACTGAGCAGGGCTGGCTCCAGTGTTTTTGCTGCCCCAAGCGGCAACAAAAACAAAACAAACAAAAAATACTTGCAGCCGAACAGGGAGGTGGAGTGATGGAGCAGCTGCCAAATTCCCGCCACCGCCAAGGGTGAATTGCCGCCCCAAGGCCCGACGTCCTGCTGCCCCTTTACACTTGCCGCTGCAGGCACCTGCTTGGTTTGCTGGTGCCTGGAGCCAGCCCTCCTACTGAGGCTGCTTGTGCTCCCATAAGAATGAGCCCTGATCCTGTGTGGGGGAGGAAGATGTACAAGCTGATAAAGTAGAATACAGCCAGAAATCCAACTGGGAGACCCTCGGAGGAAATAACTAGTCCTCAAGCTTGTTCCACTATGGCAACAAACAGCCCGAGTGACTTTCTGACCTGCTTTGTTCTCTGTAGGTAACATTCCAAAGCTTATTTTTTGTTCAAGGAATAAAGTTCTCTCTCTTCACTGGAGGCTTGGGGCTTTGGGAAGAATACAGGGGAGCTGATAATCTGGGGGTTTATGGGAAATTCCAAAACTACTGTAGGGGTAAATTTCGGATATAGTAGTAGCAGCAGTAGTAGTAGTAAGTCTTAATGAAATATTGCATACGGAGGGCCTGCCATTGGTGCCCCCAGTTTACCTATCTGTCTGGCTGATGCAATGAGGAATGTAAGTGCTTCACTTGTCTATGAAGGCTAACAGGGGGTGGAAAGATGGCTTGGTAAGTGCTGAAAGGGTTAATTAAGGTTCCATTGAGGGGTCAGTTTTATTACCAGTGGGAAAGTTCTAATTAAGCTCTCTGAGAACCTGGAGGTTAGTGGGTGAGTAATTACAGGGTAGCTATGCACTGGAGGTAGACATGCCCGGGGGGAGGGACAGCTCAGTGGCCTGCTAAACCCAGGGTTGTGAGTTCAATCCTTGAGGGGGCCATTTAGGGATCTGGGGCAAAAGGAAATAAATACAAAATTAAATTTGGATGATTTAGTTGGGGAGTGGTCCTGCTTTGAGCAGGGGGTTGGACTAGATCTCCTGAGGTCCCTTCCAACCCTGATATTCTATGATTCTATGTTGATTGCTGCCAGGAGAACCTGTATTGAGCTAAGGGAAAGAACTGTCATCTTGAGGGTAAGGCGGTAACCCAATATACCAAGGAATATCTGTTGTCTCTGGAGACATATGATTGTGTTGGGCCCAGAGAGGTAACATTTCCTGGTGAACTCCTTTCTGCTATTAGTAAAAATGGCTTGCACAGTTGCAGAACAGGAATGTTCTAGATCCAATGCCCATCCAAATAACAAGGTGAGGCAAAGAGCTTTTGTATTGGGATATCTGACCCTGCTGTTCTATTGAATCGAGGTCTGGGAAGGGAAGAATGTTGATGGGCAGGCAGCTGGGCTGACATATGGAGAAGACCTTGGAACCTGAACTCTCTAGGCCATTTGGGCATGATGACAACTCATGCTCTGTCCTGTCAAATCTTCCACATTACTTAAGGAAGCAGCAGGATCAAACCATCTATCCAAGGGAGTAGGAGATGATCGCCTCTGAAGAACTGGCCCTGAGCTTTCCGAGAGCATGGATGCAGATCACTTGCCAGAATTATCCAGGTCTCTCTCACTTATTCATTTCCCTGGCATTGTGGGGGCCTTGGGCATTGGTGCACCTCAGTCCTTCCTATTTTCTGCCTGTGGCATGTAATAGTTTAGTCTTCTGTGAGCTGTAATACTCAGGTCTAATTTCAGTTGTTTAACGTGTGGACACTAGGTGCTGTTGGTGACCTCTGATATACAGGAGGTCAGACCAGATGATCAGATGGTCCCTCCGGCTTTTAACTCTATGGAACAGTATGTGCTACATTTCCGGTTTCTCTGGGAGGCAGGATGGGATTCCCCACTGAGTGAAGAAGCTGTTCACCAGTTAGCTGTATGCCACCATCTACAAGTGGGAGCTAAAGCACCTGCTGAGGCTGTCTGCCAGTGAATTCTGGGTTCCTGCAAGGTACACTGCAGACAGGGTGTTGTGGTTCTTGATATTCCAGTTCTATAAATTGGCCACTTATATGCACAGTGGAATGGATCTCACTACTTCCTGTTTGTTTATACGGATCAGTTGTCATGTTGTCTGACATTATGAGAATGTGCTGAGACTGGATTAACGGTAAGAATGCCCTGCATGCTTCTCAGACTGCTCTGAATTCCAGGGGATGTGTGTGTATGCTGATTTTGTGGGATGTCCAAGTGCCCTATACTGTGTGACCATCTATGAGGGCTCCCACCAATCTAACAAGAGGTGTCTGCTTATTGTCCTGTCGGGTGTGGAGGAATAGGAAAGGAGTGCCCATAGCTAGAAGAAAATTCAACATCACTCAGAAGCAGCAGCCAATGATCAAATGAAAAAGTAAGTCAAAGAACTGCCTGTACCCCTCTGTACAGCTCTCATTTGTCTAATATCCATGTATAGCTATCAATGACAAGAGCTTGAGAGGGAAGCTATCGTGTTTATTGACAGTAGCACCACAGTTCTTCCACGCTTACCTGGGATTGCAGTGCTGCAGAGCAGTAGAAGAACAGCTCTTGTGGGGATTCCAGTTAGCCACTCAGTCACTGATTATTGTTAGCAGATCAAGAGCTTGACTCCAAAAAGTTGTTAAAAACTAGTTTTGTTCATATGACTAGACAGGAGTTTGTTGTGTTCCCATTAGCAGAAAATAGAGAGTGGGGACAGGGAGAAGGTATGGTGAAGCATGCTCAGGAAGCTTCCCCTCCAGTAAAATCTCTTTTATGGGTGCAGCATATGGTGGCCATCACATGGCAGCTCTGACACTGTCCCCATCCCGCCCCTAGTAGCGGTCTTCCCAGGACAATAATGGAGAGAGCATAGTGGTAGCTGAGAACTGGAATCAGTCAGTCAGTCATACGGTTTTAACAGATTTAGACATTTTAATTCCTCTAGCAATTAAGCAAAAATTTGCGAGAAACTTAGCCCACTATTATAAGCTGTACTGACCATGCCACAAGCACAATTGAAGATAAAATAATAAATCCATTGTCTAACTGCAAATGAAGTGTAAGAGTGGTCAAGCTAAAGAGGAAAAATCAGCATTAGTGGCACCCTGAAGGAAAGCAAAACAAAACTCCCAAAGATTTGTATTACTTCCAGACAAATGATGATTCCTCTCTCCCACCCCCAAGTCAACTTTATCCCCAATTCCTCCCTCATAAATGAACTCTCTTTCTCCATAGCACATCTGATAAATAGCAAGAAAGCAGTCTTCAGTTACACACACAATATTCTGTAGTAATCCAGATACACAACAAAAGAAAAGATCTTAAAATCTAAGACTTCTTTTCAGATTATGTTGTCTATAAATACCTGAAGTGCTCTTAACACCGATGAAAAGTTTAGCTTGTCTTAGTCAAGTTTGACCTTTCTTGTGTGTTCTCTCTATTTTAAGACTAACATTTAAATCCAAATGCAAACAAACTCCTGGTTTCAAATCTAATTCTTTTAATACTTGTATATCATTCATGGTAGCCTGATTAAATCCAGAAAGGCAATTTTTTTTTCAGTAGGTTTTAATGTAATTACAGCAACAAGATGTGTCAAATATGCCATGTAAAGACTTGGCTATCAGACCAAAGTATTCAATGTCTATCACATTTTTAAAATGAGCTATATTCACGATTTTATTTGAATGAATTTTAGCGCAAGCAAGATGTTTTAGAATCTATTCAATGTGTTTCAATATTCCTAGTTAATTATGATTAAACTTAAATTTACAAATAATTATGGGACGTGCAATATGTTACTATTTTAGATCATTAACCATGGGCATTTAATTCCGAAGTACCAACAATTATTGTTTCAATCACTTCTTTTTACATAACCAAAGCTGCCTTTAGTCACACTACTGAAAACAAAGCACATCAACATTACGCTTTTCATAGGCAATCTGATTATGATGTGGAAGAGCTGAGGATCTGATCTTCCAAACTTTATTCACACATGAGGTTCTGATTACTTACAAAGGCTTACTCATATGAGTAAGGGTCAGAGGTATTACAAGGATTATTCTGAACTGTGGCTGAAGATACTAAAAACACAAAACAGAAATATTCAATAAAGGATATGTTTAAAATTTTCCTTCTCAAGTAATCAATTGCCATAAATTTCTCATTTAAAGATGAAGACTATTTCTCCAAAATGTTTTTAGACAGAATATGTCATATATTATATTATATTAAAGCTTGCCATGTTCAGCTTTTTGATCATTTCCAGAGTTCACCTTCATTAGAAAACTAGATAATTCGTAGTTCACTGCTTCTGAAAGGTAAGAATCTTTTTAAAGAGGCCTACCAGAAATAGGTCAAGATACTGAACTTAAAGCATTACGACAACTGCTAGCTGGATACAAGCAGGGGAGGGGTTTAAGTCTAACTTGAATATCAAGGTTCTTACAAATTTGGTCTGACGACGCTGGTAGAGCAATTTGGGAGTGCATATGTAGCAGTTCCCTTGCCATAAGCTGGGGCGGGCATAACTAAAGCCATGAAAAACAATCAGTGGGCATATATTTCAAAGAAAATAGATGTAAGTGTGTTCTAAAAAACCAAACATCTTCAAAGCAGTTCACAAGTTAAACCTAGTAACAAGACAGGCAAATGACCACTGTACTTTAAAATAAGTTGTAATACTTAGCCTTGAGAAAAAGTGAGGAGTGCCTGTATTCAAACATTATAAATTGTTGTTTGCCAGTTGCTTAATTAACCAACTTATTTGCTTCTGGAAAAGAGTCCACCTAACTGGGCAAGAGAATTACCACTGAAACAATTGTTTCCTATTAATTTTAGCCATTTTTTTTTTTGTCAAGAGGAAAAAAATTCCTACACTTTGAAATGTCTGATTTAAAAAGGTGTTTCAACTACAGACTAAAGCTTCACCAGTGGCCATGTATAGATTATGTTCAAGCAGCCACAGCATGGGACCCAGAAAGTAGCTACCTGACAACTGCAGGGACAACCATATCCGGCCGATTTTCTGAAATGAATAATGAGACCATGGAGTCCAAAAATGTTCATTTCTAATACAGGAAAAAAGGACCAACATCCCAGAGACTTTCAGATGAACATAAGCTCTTTCCAGTCTACATCTTAGAGATATGCAGCTACCCCATGACATAATTCTAGATAGCAGTTCAGAGAACTCAAGTAGCTGAATTTGAAGTGGAAAATTATCTATTAATGCAAAATCAAAATATTTCTAAATGAGAATGGAAAATAAGCCAAAAGTTTTTTTGGGGGGTGTGCCAACAAACTGTTTTCTTTAAACTAGACAACTGCTTAGGGAATTCATGATCTCACACTTGTCAATTCAGAATTGTCTGACAAAAATAATAAAAGGACAAGATGATACTATATTATCCATTAGGTGGTGGTACGGTAACAATATACACAAGGCTTTCGGGGGGGGGAGGGGGTGAGGAGTGAAGGAACCAGAATAAAAAAGGTGCTGAACACTCTGCCCAGTATTTGAGAGGTACTAGAACAAGCACTGATATCTTGAAATAATCGAGACATCTGTGAGGTGGTATGTACTTATCAAACACAGCAGAGATCTTTGAAGGTGGAGGATGTCAAATCCAGCTGCTCTCCTTCCTCCCTGTGGAGGATGCACTGTCACTAGATTTGATTTGTAGTAGATGGAAAAAAAGTTCGAAAGAATGCACAAATTCCTATTCCACTTGAAATTGGACTGAATGGCCCACGAGATGTTGGTCAGGTATCAACTAAAAAGAAGTAGCTATGTGTCAATTTTTGGACTTGTAAGATTTTCACCCAAAGGCTCACATGTAGCACCATAATGACCTACCCTCCTTTCTTCAGCCAATAAAACTATTTTGTCCTACAAAGATCTTACATAAAATAACTTATTCACAGCTATAGACTTAAAGGCATGTTGAACACACAGGCCTCTTTTCTTACCAGTTAGTATACTGGTAAGTAATTTCTAGAGGAATGTAAGTACTAGAACAGAATACTGTATCCATGATAAGTAGTGTGTGTATGTATAATTGCACAAGATCATTAATTTTCTCCTTATATGTTTATATTTTGATGGTTTAGAATAGACCTAATAACTGACACGTCGAATATTTCTTGGCAGTTAATGACCAATTGAGTTCAGAGCCCTTAACTCTTCTAGCTGGTCATTAACTGCCAAGAAATGTTCTCCACGTCTGTTACTACTTCTTAATTAAATGTTAACAATAGGTTATACTGCAAAAAGCTCACTAGTTTGTGAGCAGCAGAAGCTTTGCTGGAAGAGAAATTATTGGTGGAGTATAACTATTTAATTGAAAAAACCCGATATTTTTGTTTCTAAAATTACTCTAGATGGACTCATTTCTGGGTCAGTAAGTTATTGTAGAATGATGGCTGATTTCCTTCAAGTGTCAGATGAAACATCTCAGTTAAAATGTATATTTACTAAAAACAAAAGGGTGGTTAGTTTCAGCCTCTGGGATTTACTATCACAATAACGTTGAATGTGGAGCAATATATCTATGTGAGAGTATAAACTGCTTCAGAGAACTTGAACAGGGGAGTTTAAACATAGAACCTTTAGAATTTTAACTATAAACTCAACGCCTTCTGTGTAACTGCCACTGTGAAGAGCATCATGAGGCATGCTCGCTTGTGTTTGCTCAAGAAAAAACAGGCATAACATTGCGAAGGAAGTCAAGAAGAAATATCTAGGAGCAGCTATCAAGACTTCTGCAATAGTTGCCAGCATGCTCTTCACTGGAACCTACTGGTAGGAGGGCTACTGCTTTTGTGGTCCCTGAGGCCTCCAGACTAGCTATGGGAAACAAGTAAAGATTGACACCATTGGCTGTTTGAGATTAGAGGACAAATTCCAGCTCTACTTTCTCCACATCTATACAACTGAGGATCAGGACAAAAGTTAAAAACCACACAGCAATCTTCATTCTCTTTCTGCAGCTGGCCAGAATACCAAATACCAACTCACCTAAGACCCGAATTTCATACCAACTAATCTAAGACCCCTGAGCAGTGGTATTTTTAGGAGTCTCCTTTGGCATCTGTATGCTAGTTATTCATTCCGTTCCCCCTTCAATCATATCAACAGTTTCTCCAGTCATATCTTCCAACTGCACTTTTGCTAACACTTGGATGAATAATTAGTCCTGTCAGAGTTGTAAATTGTGCGAGTCTGTGACAATACACTCCAACTGGCCTGTGAGAAGCATATGATCCAAACCCACCTCCAGTAGCATCAGCAAACTTCACTACTCTGTGCTTGAATGTAACACCTAGCGTATACATTACACCAAGCGTATACATTGATTACAGTTTTACAACTGAGACTTTTTTCCATTCATTAGACTTATACAAAACAATAACTTGGGGGGGGGGGAGGGGAGAGATGATTGGAATTTTAGATTGACAATGCAGATAGATGATCTTACCTCTTCTCCGGAAAGATAATATGCTGAAAGCAGTCCACCAACAAAACGGATGTTCACTTCAAAAACTGAAATTTCTGCATTCTAGGGATATAAATACATATAGTTAGAGCTTGAACGTCAGTTTTATATGTGAAAAAATCCAGTGTTAGTTTCATAAGGCCACAATGGCATGCTAATGCATGCTGTATATAATGTATTCACAATTTCAATTATAGCAGAAGAAATATCTCAAGTTCACCATCCTCCAGCTTACTTTGTGGGTGTTAAACTCCATTAATACCAATCAGCAGCATGCAGAAGAGGGAAACAAATAATTCGAAGCATAACACTATTAGTTCTTCTTCCTAACTTTAAAGATGCTGTATGACTTTAGTGCTGACTAGCTCTGATCCCCACACAGTTATATCTAACACACCCCACATCTTGGTATTCTTCTCCTACAAGTGACTCAGTACCTGTGCACAGAATGTGCTCCCAGAGCAAATATGTTTTTGTTAGACTTGCATCTTGACCAAGGTTTGTTCCCTCAATCTAATAGATTGTTTAAAAGAAAAATTACATTGAGTAGATGTATTAATTATAAAAACGGAATAAAAAAAGCATATAATCTTTCACATTTCTAATGTTAGTCCTTCCCCAGATGCTCTTGGCCCAACGTATTTTTACATATCAATATTATGTAAAAGCTTTCATGGAACAAAGTTGCTTTAACAGGGAAAAATTTCCAATGGATTCGTCACGTCTGCTCTTCTAAAACGTTTGACAACCTACATAATTTGATAATGTCCTTTCAATGAGAGATGTAGGATTTCTGAATACTCATAGTTTAGAAGTTACTTAACCTAGTGCCTGATTGCTCTTAAAATATTCTGTTCAAATGTTGCCTTTATTTTGCAGAACTGAACTCAGACACTTCAATTAAAAATGCCAGAGAGGTTAGCACATTAGTACTAATGATTCTGTCATACATTCAGATAGCACAAGGACACCTTAAGTGAGTTTGTATTATACATGATGAAAGATCTGAATTTTGGAGCAGGGACCAAGGAGTGCAATAGTACAAGGGTAGCTGTCAATTGCTCGAGTGGTTAAAAATAGGGTGACCAGATAGAAACTGAAAAAATGGGACGGGGGTGGGGGGTAATAGGTGCCTATATAACAAAAGGTCCCAAAAAAGGGGACTGTCCCTATAAAAAATGGGACATATGGTCACCCTAGTTAAAAACTACTATGAAGTTAGTGAGTTTCCCAATTAGCAAGAATCATATTTTTGCAGTGTGATTAGCATATAAAGAATTGGCTGTAGAATAAATAGGCTGTGCTAAACAAACAAGATATGTGGTTTCTAAAAGATATATTATGGGTTGAGAAGACTGCATAAACAATACAGATCTAAAATCAGTGACATATGAGCATAAAAGATGGAATGCTTCATGGTATAGAATGGGTTTCAGAGATTATTTTGGAGGCTGTTCCAAAATTATAATGTTATGTTGAAGAAAAGCCAAAGTCAGCCGAAAGCCAAGGAACTTGGTGGGGCTCACCATCTTTCTATTCCAAGAACCTCCTGACAATCTTCTCGATAGGACTACTTTTTCCAGTATCCTCCCTTTGCCCATTCTTATGTTTAAGAATTAGGACATACAGAGATGTAGAGTGGATTATGCAGTCATGCCTTCACACGCCATTGGTTTAGTCAGATGTTTGCAAGATGAGTTTGTTGGGGCATTGAGTAAGCCTGAAGAGGGGCAAGCACTAAAAAATGTGAATCATGGCCAGGATTTTGGAAGCTCAGAGGGAGGGCAGTGATAACCCAGGGATCTCCATAACAATGGTCCTGAGCTTCTTAGAGATGACAGAGTACATCTGTCATAAGCTGTGGCAGACATTTGGTCCCTTGACCAGGAACTGGGTCAGGCAGGAGATGGGTACCAGGGCTTCGTGAGTGTGAGATGAGTTCATGCTAAACACTGGTGTTCTCCGTGGCTAGTGAGGGTAAAGTCTAAAAGGGCCATCTCACAGAGGTAAATGAGACCCAGGATTGCACAGCTGGACTTCATGCCCAGTGGGGCGGAAGGTGGAACCTGAAGTCTCAGACCTGAGATCTTGCCCCCACCCAACCTCGTGGCCTCGGTCACTTCACCTCCACCTTACATGGGGAAGTTGTGGGAGGAGGACAGAAAGATTTCACAGAGCTTAGTCAATGGGTAGACCCTTCCTTGTCTACCCAGAAAAACAGTTTGCTTTCTGATCACAGCTGTGTAACCCACATGGGAACCAATTAATGCCTGGTATCAGAGAGCAGGGGTCAGGAAGCGTAGCAGCCCTCCCTGAAATATAATTAAAAAATTTGCAGCCTGCTATTTAAGACCATCCCATCTGTCTGCCAATCATTCACCTACTTGTCCTGGTCATCAAGTGTCTTCAAGAAGTTTGCTGCCAATACTGAAAAATATTCTGACACACAACTTGGTCCATCAGCTACATTTGCAATGTCTCAGCGCTACCACAAACCCAACAGAGGCCTGCTAGTACTCCAGTAGTCTTTAAGAGAACCACAAAACGGAAGTCTGGACACTATTTCTAGCTCCAAAATTGGTTTGAGACTGCTGTTCATAAGTGTTCTCTCCTCCCAGGGGCTGTGCTGCCTGCCAGGAGCCCATATCCAAGACATTATACAGGAATTGTCAAGGATCATCCAGCCCTCTGACTACTATGTCATGCTACTCATCCATGTGGGCACTAATGATACTGTGAGGTATGACTCTGAGCAAATTAGGTGACTACAGGGTAAGGGTGAAGGACCTGGGGGCGCAGGTGGTGTTCTCTTCAATCCTTCTGGTCAAGTGTAGGGGCCCAGGCAGAGATAGATACATCCTGGAGATGAATGCCTGGCTGCAAGTTACTTGGGTGGGATACATGGCTGGAATATTGGTATAGAAGGGGACAGCTTGCTCAGGGAAGACAAGCAGGGGAAAAAAGGGAGGAGGTGTTGGTTTATATATCAAAAATCTATACACTTGGAGAGAGGTTGAGAAGGAAATAGGAGACAGACTTTTTTGAAGCTAACAATGGTTTGAAAAGTTATCACATTTACAAAACTTCATCCACATACCTCTCTTTGCAGCTTTGTTTGAAATCTCAACTCTTAGCCCTGATCTACACTAGGACTTTAGGTCGAATTTAGCAGCGTTAAATCGATGTAAACCTGCACCCGTCCACATGATGAAGCCCTTTATTTCGACTTAAAGGGCTCTTAAAACCAAATTTCCTTACTCCACCCCTGACAAGTGGATTAGAGCTTAAATCGGCCTTGCCGGGTCGAATTTGGGGTACTGTGGACACAATTTGACCGTATTGGCCTCCGGGAGCTATGCCAGAGTGCTCCATTGTGACCGCTCTGAACAGCACTCTCAATTCAGATGCACTGGCCAGATAGACAGGAAAAGAACCGTGAACTCTTGAATCTCATTTCCTGTTTGGCTAGTGTGGCAAGCTGCAGGTGACCATGCAGAGCTCATCAGCAGAGGTGACCATGATGGAGTCCCAGAATCGCAAAAGAGCTCCAGCATGGACTGAACGGGAGGTACGGGATCTGATCGCTGTATGGCGAGAGGAATCTGTGCTATCAGAACTCCGTTCCAGTTTTCGAAATGCCAAAACCTTTGTCAAAATCTCCCAGGGCATGAAGGACAGAGGCCATAACAGGGACCCGAAGCAGTGTCGCGTGAAACTGAAGGAGTTGAGGCAAGCCTACCAGAAAACCAGAGAGGCGAATGGCCGCTCCGGGTCAGAGCCCCAAACATGCCGCTTCTATGATGAGCTGCATGCCATTTTACAGGGTTCAGCCACCACTACCCCAGCCGTGTTGTTTGACTCCTTCAATGGAGATGGAGGCAACACGGAAGCAGGTTTTGGGGACGAAGAAGATGATGATGAGGTTGTAGATAGCTCACAGCAAGCAAGTGGAGAAACCGGTTTTCCCGACAGCCAGGAACTGTTTCTGACCCTGGACCTGGAGCCAGTACCCCCCGAACCCACCCAAGGCTGCCTCCTGGACCCGGCAGGCGGAGAAGGGACCTCCGGTGAGTGTACCTTTTAAAATACTGTACTTGGTTTAAAAGCAAGCGTGTGAAAGGATTAATTTGCCCTGGCATTCGCGGCTCTCCTGGATGTACTCCCAAAGCTTTTGCAAAAGGTTTCTGGGGAGGGCAGCCTTATTGCATCCTTCATGGTAGGACACTTTACCACTCCAGGCCAGTAACACATACTCAGGAATCATTGTACAACAAAGCATTGCAGTGTATGTTTGCTGGCGTTCAAACAACATCCGTTCTTTCTCTCTGTGTTATCCTCAGGAGAGTGAGATATCATTCATGGTCACCTGGTTGAAATAGGGTGCTTTTCTTCAGGGGACACTCAGAGGAGCCCGTTCCTGCTGGGCTGTTTGCCTGTGGCTGAACAGAAATGTTCCCCGCTATTAGCCACAGGGAGGGGGGAGGGTTGAGGGGGTAGCCACGCGGTGGGGGGAGGCAAAAATGCGACCTTGTAACGAAAGCACGTGTGCTATGTATGTAATGTTAACAGCAAGGTTTACTCTGAAAGAGTGTAGCCACTGTTTTATAAAATGTGTCTTTTTAAATACCGCTGTCCCTTTTTTTTTTCTCCACCAGCTGCATGTGTTTCAATGATCACAGGATCTTCTCCTTCCCAGAGGCTAGTGAAGATTAGAAAAAAAAACGCACTTGTGATGAAATGTTCTCCGAGCTCATGCTGTCCTCCCACACTGACAGAGCACAGACGAATGCGTGGAGGCAAATAATGTCAGAGTGCACGAAAGCACAAAATGACCGGGAGGAGAGGTGGTGGGCTGAAGAGAGGGCTGAAGCTCAAATGTGGCGGCAGCGTGATGAGAGGAGGCGGGATTCAATGCTGAGGCTGCTGGAGGATCGAACCAGTATGCTCCAGTGTATGGTTGAGCTGCAGCAAAGGCAGCTGGAGCACAGACTGCCACTACAGCCCCTGTGTAACCAACCGCCCTCCTCCCCAAGTTCCATAGCCTCCTCACCCAGACGCCCAAGAACGCGGTGGGGGGGGCCACCGGCCAACCAGCCACTCCGCTACAGAGGATTGCCCAAAAAAAAAGAAGGCTGGCATTCAATAAATTTTAAAGTTGTAAACTTTTAAAGTGCTGTGCTTAAAGTGCTGTGTGGCATTTTCCTTCCCTCCTCCACCACCCCTCCTGGGCTACCTTGGTAGTCATCCCCCTATTTGTGTGATGAATGAATAAAGAATGCATGAATGTGAAGCAACAATGACTTTATTGCCTCTGCAAGCGGTGATCGAAGGGAGGAGGGAAGGGTGGTTAGCTTACAGGGAAGTAGAGTGAACCAAGGGGTGGGGGGTTTCATCAAGGAGAAAAAGAACTTTCACACCGTAGCCTGGCCAGTCATGAAACTGGTTTTCAAAGCTTCTCTGATGCGTACCGCGCCCTCCTGTGCTCTTCTAACCGCCCTGGTGTCTGGCTGCGCGTAACCAGCAGCCAGGCGATTTGCCTCAACCTCCCACCCCGCCATAAACGTCTCCCCCTTACTCACAGATATTGTGGAGCACACAGCAAGCAGTAATAACAGTGGGAATATTGGTTTCTCTGAGGTCTTTGATTGCGTGTGCTACTTGCATCACAGCAGCCCCCACAGTAGATTTGCCCACTCCAAATTGATTGCCAACTGACTGGTAGCTGTCTGGTGTTGTGAGCTTCCAGAGGGCTATCGCCACCCGCTTCTCAATTGTGAGGGCTGCTCTCATCTTGGTATTCATGAGCTTCAGGGCAGGGGAAAGCAAGTCACAAAGTTCCATGAAAGTGTCCTTACGCATGCGAAAGTTTTGCAGCCACTGGGAATCGTCCCAGACCTGCAACACTATGCGGTCCCACCAGTCTGTGCTTGTTTCCCGAGCCCAGAATCGGCGTTCCACAGCATGAACCTGCCCCATTAGCACCATGACGCATGCACTGCCAGGGCCCATGCTTTCAGAGAAATCTGCGTCTACGTCCTGATCACTCACGCGACCGCGCTGACGTCGCCTACTCGCCCGGTATCGCTCTGCCAGGTTCTGGTGCTGCATATACTGCTGGATAATGCGTGTGGTGTTTAATGTGCTCCTAATTGCCAAAGTGAGCTGAGCGGCCTCCATGCTTGCTTTGGTATGGCGTCCGCTCAGAAAAAAGGCGCGGAACAATTGTCTGCCGTTGCTCTGACGGAGAGAGGGGTGACTGACGACATGGCTTACAGGGTTGGCTTACAGGGAATTAAAATCAACAAAGGGGGTGGCTTTACATCAATGAGTATTTCAGGCAGGACTTCACGGAGGGATCCAATAAGAAATGGTGCACCTAAGTAATTGTTCTTATTGGAGCAAGCAGGTTGGTCTGGTCTCTGATTGATACATGGCTAGATTTACCTCGCTGCACCTTCTCTGTGAGTGACTGCAGTGTGACCTAGAGGAATGAGTCCCCTAGACGGGGGAAGGGGGGAAGCAAATGAGTACAAAACAAATCTGGTCTATTTCTTGTTTTGATCCACTCCATCTATCTTTTACATCTTTGGTTGGCAGCAGATGGTGCAGAAGGACTGCAAGCCATCCACATCTCATGGCTGCTCGGCAGAGGACGGTGAAGTAGGACTGCTAGCCATCCTCATCTCTTGCCTGCCTGGCAGAATATGGTACAGTAGGACTGCTAGCAATCCGTATCGCCTGCCTGCTCACCATAAGATGGTTCAATAGGACTGACTGCAGGACTAAAGAGAATGACTTGATCAAGTCACTCCAAATTTAGTCCCTGCGCCCATGTCTGCCCAGGCGCTCCTGATCGACCTCACACAGGCAACCAGGAGCACCTCGGACATGACGATGACGGCTACCAGTCCTATTGCACCGTCTGCTGCCACAAGGCAAGGGGTTCTGCTGCTATGTAGCAATGCAGTACCACGTCTGCCAGCACCCAGGAGACATACGGTGACAGTGAGCTGAGCGGGCTCCATGCTTGCCGTGGTATGGCGTCTGCACAGGTAACTCAGGAAAAAAGGCGTGAAACGATTGTCTGCCCTTGCTTTCACAGAGGGAGGGAGGGAACGGGGACCTGACGATATGTACCCAAAACCACCCGCGACAATGTTTTACCCCATCAGGCATTGGGAACTCAACCCAGAATTCCAATGGACAGCGGACACTGCGGGAACTGTGGGACAGCTACCCACAGTGCAACACTCCGGAAGTCGACTCTAGTCTCGGTACTGTGGAAGCACTCCGCCGAGTTAATGCACTTAATGCACTTAGAGCATTTTCTGTGGGGATACACACACAAATATAAAACCGATTTCTAAAAAAACGAATTCTATAAATTCGACCTAATTTCGTAGTGTAGACATACCCTTACTGAATTCTTGATTCAAATCCACTGAAACATATGAAACAAATGAAGGAGCCAGACATTTCATGGAGTGTAGCTTTGAGAGCTGCATCTTTAATAGGATATTTATCCTTAAGATCATTATGCCAAGAAAGTTTCACCTTGGCAAAGTATGTGGATGATATAGAGATTTGTAAAGCAGCAGAAGAGGTTTTATATCTTCCCCTGAAGGAAGCCTCCATCTCTAACTCTCCCTCTAAGGAAAGAAGACATTCTATAAGCAGCAGGCTACTGATGTGTCAGTCTTAGGAATCAGGGTAAAATTAGATTTATTGTATTGCAATATTTAAGGTGTAAAAAGTCCTATCTATTTCCCTTCCATTATCTTTATCCTACTAATGTATAATTTGTTCAAAGGATGCATATAAGGCAAAATGAAAAGCTATTTTCTCTATCAGACCCAGCTGAAAATTAAGATACATATCATGAAAGAAACTTGTAAATGGGGCCAAAGAATTCTAGGACAAACCATTAACCAGCTTATCTTATTCAGACTTTTCCTTCCTCATCCACTGAATAGGGCTTTTTGGTTAGGGCTCACCCCTCCCCTCCTCATTTTTGCAAACCCCAAGAGGATGGCTCTTATTTTTGGTCCCCAGATCATGTGTCCTTGTCTTCCTTCCTCTTTTATACCTCCAACTGATCACTCAAAAGGATGCCTGAAAAGTTTTTTTAATTTATTGTACCATCCTATCTGAATCCCTGAGGAGAGGTAACTGGATTTTTGCTCATTTCTTTTCTTAAAAATAAAGTAATCACATTTTGGGTCAGGAGAAATTGATCCTTCATGTCCCCTTTGTAAAACTCTATGTGGAGCAGAGACTAAGTTATCCTCATCGGCACATATGATTTGGTATTTCTCCCAACTTAATTTTGTCATATCATTCTTTTCATTATCCTCAGCAGTCTAGTGTGGAATGTACCAGCATGTGCCTTGTTGATTGGCTAAAGATAAAACTAGTTTAAAGATTTCATTCTAAACAAAAACTTTGGTAAAAATACTCATACTCTGGTTGCTGAACTTGTCTCCTGAAAAGTATATTTTAATGCAGGGGTCAGCAACCTATGGCACGCATGCCAAAGGCGGCATGCGAGCTGATTTTCAGTGGCACTCTGCTGCTGGCCTGGGGTTCCGGCCACCGGCCCCTTGCCGACCAGGGTCCCGGCCGCCAGCCCGGGTCCCGGCCGCTGGCCCCCTGCCAGCCCGGGTCCCGGCCGCTGGCCCCCTGCCAGCCCGGGTCCCGGCCGCTGGCCCCCTGCCAGCCCGGGTCCCGGCCGCTGGCCCCCTGCCAGCCCGGGTCCCGGCCGCTGGCCCCCTGCCAGCCCGGGTCCCGGCCGCTGGCCCCCTGCCAGCCCACTGCTGGCCTGGGACACCAGCCGCTGGCCTCGGGCTCTGATCCTGGCCTTGGCCTGGTGCTCTGCAGCTGCCCCAAGCTGTGGCCCACTGGCCCCAGCCTAGGCCAGTGAGGCGTGCAGACAGAGGCAGGAGGGGGCACAGCTCAGCTCCCCCCACCTTAAAAATTGTTCCAGGCCACTGGGATATTTTTAAGTCCTGGTTTGCTGCTTATATCAGACCACGTGGAACAGTGTACTGCGTCTGACCTTGTGCGTGCCCTCTGTCACCATTTTTTTTCCCCACTGAGTTGAGGGGTACATTTGACAAAATGTCAGCTCCTAGGAAAGCAAAGTTAGATGTCCGTTCATTTCAGCCTTCTTGGACAGACACATTTGGATTTATTCAAAAGGACCGTGCTGTTTGTGCTCTCTGTTGTGAAAGTGTTATTTGTCGCACATCAAGTGTTCGATGACATTTTGAAAGTAAGCACGAGAAAACCTCTCTTGACGAAGCAGACAAGACAATTGATCAAAAAGGCAGTAGCAGGATATGAGAAGCAAAGCAGTGTTTTTAAATGCTTAAGTGTAAGTAAAAAATCAAGCTACAGAAGGAAGTTACAAGACTGCACAGTGCATTGCAAAAAACGGAAAGCTGTTTACAGATGGGGAATATATAAAAAGTTTTTCTCAGCAGTTCGGAGGTTTTTTTCAATGATTTGCCAGATAAAGATATGATCATATCTAGAATAAAAACTGCCTGTCTCAGAACAGTTGAGAGAAGCATAAGCGGAATGGCAGAAAACATTAATGAAAAGCAGATGACTGCATTAAAAGACAGTTGGCGTTGCAGTTGATGAGAGCCTGGATATAATTGACATTCCACGTTTGGCAGTTGTTGCAAGATATTGTGCTTCCGATAAAATCCAAGAGGAACTCTGTTGCCTAAAACCCCTGCATCGCAAAACAAAGGGGGAAGATATAGTGGAAAGTTTTCTAAACCATTTTGAAGAATGAGGAGTTGACATCAGAAAAATATTTTGTGTGACAATAGATGGTGCTCCTGTCATGGTTGGAAAACAGAAGGGATTTGTAAAGTTACTTGAAGATCAGATTGGCCGCCTGACAGTCAAATTTCACTGTGTCATCCATGAGGATAACCCGGGAGCTATAATTTCTAATTCAGAGCTTAATAATGTGATGAATACAGAATTGTGAATTTCCTTGTTGCTCCATCTGCTTTGACTCACAGACAGTTTCAAGCACTGCTAAAAGAGATGATCAGTGCTTATAACGACATTCCAGTTCACAGCAACATTTGGTGGCTAAGTCGTGGCTAAATCTTGGCAAGGTTTTGGTGTGCTTTGTAAACTGTTTTGATGCAATCAAGGCCTTTTTGTCGGGAAAAGGACAAAACTATCCCAAACTGGATGATTACAAATGGCTGTGTAAGCTCATGTTTCTAACTGACATCACCCCTCACCTAAATGAGCTCAACCTCTGTCTCCAGGGTGCAGGGCAAACAGTTCTGGATCTTTATGAAGCTTGGAAGACATTTGTTGTAAAACTAGCAGTTTTTTCTTGGATATTCAAACTTCTACTTTCCGCTACATAAAAAAGCTATCGACACGTTACACTGTCAGTGTCGATGAGATTGGAATGTATATGCAAGAACTGGAATCAGAATTTTCTGACAGATTTCAAGATTTCCAGTGATTTGTCCCAATGTTTTCTTTTCTAATTAAACCTGAAAAGTTCAACGAAAGCAACTTGGATTTGTCTGTATTTCAGTGGATGGGTGCTGAAGATTCCAAAGTGCAGCTCATTCAGTTAAAAAGCTCAGAATTGTGGCATCAAAGTTTGGAGATCTGTGGAGTACACTTGAAGCTACTGAGAGAGATCATGGGGCCTCTACTCTGACCTGCTGGACATCCCTGCCAGTGAAATTTAACTGTTTGAAGAAAATTGCATTTGCAATGCTTACAGGTATGTGGATCCATGTACCTGTGTGAATAGGTATTTTCACACATGAAATCTGTCCTCTGTCCCTCTTTGAGCCGGTTAACAACTGATGACTCAGAAGCCTGTGTGCAGCTTAAAGTATCCAAAAATGTGCCAGACACTGGAAACCTCAGCAAGGAAAAGCAAGGGCAAGGATCACACTAAACTGATAAGATCTGAATTTTAATTTAATTTTAAATGAAGCTTCTTAAACATTTAAAAAAAACTTATTTACTTTACATATAACAATAGTTTAGTTATAGAATATAGACTTAGAGAGACACCTTCTAAAAATGTTAACACATATTACTGGCACACAAAACCTTAAATTACAGTGAATAAATGAAGTCTTGGCACACCACTTCTGAAAGATTGTCGACCTCTGTTTTAATGCATTAGCCACACCGGAAAGACTTGTCTTATCTCACTCAGGCCGTTTAGTTCTTTGCCAAACAGCAGCAAATACTCTGGGACCTGTATGCAGACTCAGGAAGACATCACATCTGTTTAATAAATACATATTCTGCAACACTGATAAGCCTGATTTCATTGTTCAAAGGTGAAACAAACAAGCAGCACGTGGTAGAAGTAAATTGTTCTGTTCCTTTACAGTCTCTTTAATGAAAGGAAAGTACGCTCCCTCACAGGTTTCAGAGTTGCAGCCGTGTTAGTCTGTATTCACAAAAAGAAAAGGAGTACTTGTGGTACCTTAGAGACTAACCAATTTATTTGAGTATAAGCTTTCGTGAGCTTATATTCAAATAAATATAAATAAATAAATATACATACTTATCCGATGAAGTGAGCTGTAGCTCACGAAAGCTTATACTCAAATAAACTGGTTAGTCTCTGAGGTGCCACAAGTACTCCCCTCACAAACACTCTTACAATTGAAAAAACAAAACAAAGCCTCCACAAACTTCTTCTCAGCTACATCTGAGCATAAGGAGCTGATACAAAAAGGTATATTTCTGAAGACACTGTTACACTAGCTGCTTACAATCCCTTTGCTGTGCTACAGGAAGGCACCTGGCAGGTCCCTGGCAAGTTCACGCTGCAGTGATCGTTCTCAGAGGGAAGTGCAATGTACAGGCTGAGAGAGGCCACGGAAGAGTGAAATGGAACACTGGCTGACAGAAACCTCCCACATTTGATTGTGAAGTGCAAGCTTCTGTTAACTTTACCATAAATAAAACCCACAAGCTTTTAGGGTCTTTACATGCTAGTCTATTACTAGTATATTGCCCTGCTGTTGCCAGATATTTTAGAGTGCAGCCAACTGTGCAAAGTAAAGAGGATATGAAAGCAAAATAAGCAAGTACACATGGTGAAGACCTCTGTTTATCTCACAGTCTGTCAGACCATAAGGGCAAAACAAGATACCATATTGAAAAATATGGTAGCAGGCAAAAATATCTGCTGCAAGGTAAAGGAAAGATATTTTGAATGAGGAACCTTTACAGCAAAATCCTAACAAAAAGCAATTTTACTGTCTTTTCTTATTCAAGAAAATAAACTGCAATATCTTCAGTATTTTATGTGTGTACATCAAGCGCCATATAATAAATAGTAGGACGAATACGTTTTAAAGTTAAGTACAATTTCAGTAAAGGTCTTTTTCAACTAAAATAAAAACCATGCAGAAGAGTGAAAGCACAAACTCTATAAAAACAGAGCCATCCAATCTAGCATAAACAGCAAATGGGATTATTTTATCAGTTATCTCCACAATCTGTCAATCTTTATTCAACGTTAACCATTAACCTGTCAGAAATGCAAAAAAGAAATGCGATATTTACAGTTGTCAGTGTGACTTTAGTTCTGCTCCCTTGTGTCTGTACCCTTTGAACTAAATGAGGCTGAGTCCTCTCAGAAAATATATCTGATCTGTAACTGAAGACTGTATCATAATGAATACACGGAAGGGAGAGAATAACAGGTATATTATGGTTGCACAGGCATGTCCTAGCTGTTGATTTTGCAGCTTAAAAAACCTGTTAGAACCCCTGAAGCTTCAGCCCCAGAACACAGACAGTTCATTACCTGAAAACAGTTAAAGGCTGTCGTCCCAAAGGGAAGGAAGGACCACCAGGTACAGGTGCCGGGGGAGTCAGTGGTGGGCAAGAAGGCAGGGCCAGCTCAGACCAAGGCCATTCCTCCTCTAACAAATGACAAAGGTTTGTTGCAAACAGAAGCAATGGGGGCTGTGGGAAGTGGTGTGGGCCGAGGGACGTGCTGGCCGCTGCTTCCTGCAACCCCCACTGGCCTGGAACAGCGAACCGTGGCCAGTGGGAGCTGCGATCGGCTGAAACTGCGGACGCTGCAGGTAAACAAATGGTCCCGGCCCGCCGGTGGATTTCCATGACAGGCTGGGTGCCAAAGGTTGTTGATCCCTTCTGTAACCTCAGCTCCATCTCCTAGGGTTGAAGCCCTCGAACTCTGGCTCCAGACCTCAGCAAGTCTAAACCAGCCCGGGTGTCCCCATTAAAATGGGGTTGCGACCCACTCTGGGGTCCCAACCCAGAGTTTGATATCCACTGCTCTAATACCAACATAGGAAGCAGATCTGAAGACAATCACTGTAGAGTGAGCAGAGATTCTTTTGTGAATTGTGTAGCAGAGATTTAGGAAGTACAGTACAAATTCTCATGTATTTCTATAGTGATTCAGTTTTATACCACCAGAGTAACATGGATGTATTCCTGCTATTTTGGAAGGGACCTAACCCTATACCTGTGGTCTATCAAGGTGAGCAGATATATCTTAGGCAAGAAAGTATGAGTCTCAATTATACCATATATAGCATTTTTTCTTACGTTAGCCCTGCATCAACTTTGGCCTCTCCTTCCAAGATCTGTACAACCTACTTCCTAACTTTGGTTTGCCAAAGCAACATACCTAACTCCCCCTCTTTGTCACCTCTTCTCTCTGCACCGCTTCCATGCAACATGCTGGAACTTCTTTGCTGACCCAGTCCCCATGGCTCCCACGGTCTTTTCTGATATTGATGGTCTTCTTGAAAAAAGTATTTCCCCCCAGTCATTCTTTAATGATATAATTAAAACAACACACAGACCTAGAAGGCATTTTTATCACCACCAAGATTTTCTTTGATTACATTGGCTTGTCCATCCTTCATCTGCTTGTCGTCTATTTAGATCAGTGTCATCCGACATGTAGCCCAAGGCTAGGCCACTTGGGGCTTCTGAGAGTATAAACCATGGCCCTCAAGGTCCCCTCTGTTAAGTTAAAAGAAAAGGAGTACTTGTGGCACCTTAGAGACTAACCAATTTATTTGAGCATAAGCTTTCGTGAGCTACAGCTCACTTCATCGGATGCATAAAGTGGAAAATACAATGAAGATGTTTTTATACACACAGACCATGAAAAAATGGGTGTTTATCACTACAAAAAGGTTTTCTCTCCCCCCACCCCACTCTCCTGCTGGTAATAGCTTATCTAAAGTGATCACTCTCCTTACAATGTGTATGATAATAATAGAGACTGGGAGTGGTTGAGTCTTTATAAAAAGTAACCTATTTCCCCGTGTTTATTCCCGCCCCCCCCCTTCCTCAGACGTTCTTGTTAAACCCTGGATTTGTGCTGGAAATGGCCCACCTTGATTATCATACACATTGTAAGGAGAGTGATCACTTTAGATAAGCTATTACCAGCAGGAGAGTGGGGGTGGGGGGGTGGGGAGAGAAAACCTTTTGTAGTGATAAACACCCATTTTTTCATGGTCTGTGTGTATAAAAACATCCTCACTTTTTTTTCCCATGGTCTGTGTGTATAAAAACATCTTCACTGTATTTTCCACTTTAGGCATCCGATGAAGTGAGCTGTAGCTCATGAAAGCTTATGCTCAAATAAATTGGTTAGTCTCTAAGGTGCCACAAGTACTCCTTTTCTTTTTGCGAATACAGACTAACACGGCTGTTACTTTGAAATCTGTTAAGTAAATCAGCATGTCACTAAAAAGAGATATTAGGGGGCACCATTTCCCCAAATGAGCACTGCTTCCCTATAGGCCCAAGAGTAGCTCTGCTCAAAGCTGAAAGGGCTCAGAGCAGTTATCATTGCTGTTCAGCTTCAGTTTCTCCCTACTGGCCTCCAGCTGCATCATAGGGGTGACAGGAGAGAGTAGCTCTGGCTGTGAGGTCCCCAGGGAGAAAATGAGTGCCAATGACTCTTCCTCAACCTGGCAGAATGCCTAGCAAAGGATGACGTTTGTGCCTTACACAGCAACCAAGGGCAGCCCAGGAAATGGGAAAGAGGGACAGGCTGAGAACCAGCAAACAGTTATTACAGCTATGGCTCACCAATTCTTTGCCAATGCTCCTGTGCAAGTTGGAACTGCCAAGGAACCACAGACCTGTCAATATATAATCAAACGTCCTGCATGTTCTAGACCTCATCCCTCTAACACATTTCCTGGGCAAAGGACTGTGGAGTCACAGGAGCCAGCTGAGCGCAGGGATCCAAAACCTTTCAAAAAGAGTCTTGCACGCTTTCAGCATAAAGAATAATATTAAATATTAACAACATATCAACATTTAAAATAGTGTTAATTTGCTAATTTGGTTTACTGAGCATTCTGACAGTTCAGAAGCAGGGTCATCCTATCTCTGCATTTCACTCTGCCTTAGTTTCCACACTTGTGTAAGCTAGAAGGTCAACTTCTCAGCCAGTACATCAGTGAAGCTCCCATCATGTCAGTTTCTCAATCCTATTCTTCGGGGATGCGATTATTGTTCAAAATATACACAGATCTCAGTATCAATCAGAATGGTAAATTAAGTCCTGCTGCCTGGCCTAAGACCTCAGTCTCAGAGAGTTTCTGCTTATATTCCCAGGCAGGCATTTCATATATCAGCGTGGCCCGGAATTTCATGCAAGAGCCTCCCTACCTCCCGCCAATCTCCCTTTTAAACTCTCTGAATTTAAGGCCAGAAGAGAACCTTAGAGAATCTAATCTGACCTCTCATATATTGAAGGCCATTCAATTTCACCCATTAACCCCTGAATTGAGCCCAATAACTTGCTTGGGAAAGCATCTATTCCAGACACGCATCTAATTTTGATCTGTCGTCAAGAGATGGAGAATCTACCACTTCCTGTGTTAGTTTGTTCCAATGGCTAATCACAGAAAGGTAGTGGTGGAAGAGACTTTGAGAGGTCATTAGCCCCCCGAGCTCAGGTAGGATCAAGTACACCTAGACCATCCCTGATAGGTCTTTGTCTAACCTGTACTTAAAAACCTCCAATGATGGGGATTCCATAACTCTTGGAAGCCTATTCCAGTGCTTAACTATCCTTACAGTTAGAATGTTTTTGTTAATATAACCTAAATCTCCCTTGCTGCAAATTAAGCCCATTTCTTGTCCTACCTTCCCTCATAGGCCAGGTTTTCTAAAACTTATCATTTTTGTTGCTTTCCTCTGGACACTCTCCAATTTGTTCACATTCTTCCTAAAATATGGTGATCAAAACTGGCTACAGTACTCCTACTAAAACCTTACCACTGCCAAGCGAAGTGAAAGTTACCTTCCATGTCTTACATACAACACTCCTGATGATGGATAAAATGTTGAATAATGTGGGGCTTAGTACAGATCGCTACGGAACTCCAGTAGAAAACATCCCACTCACTGACTCCCCGCCATGACAATTACTTTGAGTTCTGTCAGTTCACCAGTTCTTAATCCACTTAACATGTGATTTATTGATAACTTATAGTGCTAGGGTTTTTTGTTTTTAAATCAGAATGTCACGTGGTATCAAGTCATGTGCCTTACAAAAGGCAAAGTATATTACATCTTTGCAGTTACCTTTATCAATCAAACTTCAAGTCTCAACGAATGAAGTAAGGTTTGTTTGACAAGATCTATTTTCCACAAAACCAAGTTGACAGGCATTAATTACATCATTCCCTAGTAGTTGCTTAATATCTTCCACAGTTACTAATGTACGGGAAAGTACTTCATCAACCTTATGCAATACGGGCACCTAATCCTGCTTCTTTCCAGATACATAACAAAAAAATATTTATTTAACATTTCTGCCTTTTATGCAACATTAACAATTACCACCTCCATCTACTTTCTGGCTTTTATGAAGACCAGTTGACCTTCAAGCTTTCACTTTATCTATTGTCTCATAGCATCAGCTGACAGGCAGCTGATCAATTACAGGTGGGATTAGATGTAACTCCCATTCGAGGGCCTGCCTTCTGGTGACAAATACCTTATGAATTCTGATCATGTATCTACCTTAAAGCAAAATGTAATTTAACACATTTGTGGATAAATAGCCTAGAAGTAAAATGGTCACTCACCTTCTCGTAACTGTTGTTCTTTGAGATGGGTTATTCATGTCCATTCCAATCAGGTGCATGTACGTGCACAGCAGCCACAAGATTTTTCTCCAGCAGCATCCACTGGGTCGGCCTGGGCACCCCCTGGGGTCGCGCCTTCATGGCACTCAATATAGAGCCCTGCTGACCTGTCGTCCCCTCAGTTCCATCTTGCTGACTACTCTGACAGAGGGGTAGGTGGGTGGGTATTGGAATGGACATGAACACCACATCTCGAAGAACAGTAACGAGAAGGTGAGTAACCGTTTTTTCTTCGAGTACTTGTTTATGTCAGTGCCAAATCAGGGGACTCCCAAGCCTAAATTCCAGAGGCGGGGTCAGAGTTCAGATGTCCACTGACTGCAACACTGCTCTACCAAAAGCCGCATCATCTCTGGCCTGCTGGGTGATAGCATAATGTGATGTAAAGGTATGTATAGAGGACCACGTTGCTGCTTTGCATATTTCCTGAGTGGGAACCTGCGCCAGGAAAGAAGAAGCCTGCGCCCTGGAGGAGTGCGCTGTGAGCGGAGGGGCAAGCCCCTCTGCCAGGTTTAGCACTCACGGATTCAGGATGTGATCCACAATGAAATTCGTTTGAGGAGACTGGAAGACCTTTCATCCTGTGTGCCACAGCCACAAACAGTTGAATGGATTTCTGGAACAGTTTAGTTCTTTCAATGTAATAGGCTAGGGCTCTGTGGATGTCCAACAAGTGAAGCCTCTGCTCCCCGGTGTTTGTGTGCAGCTTTGCATAGAACACAGGGAAGGAAGAAGGCTTGGTTGATGTGAAACTGGGAGACAACCTTCAGGAGGAAAGCTGGGTGTGGCCTGAGCTAAACCTTGTCCTTATAGAACACCGTGTAAGGAGGCTCTGATGTTAGGCTGAGGCTATTGCTTGCAGAAAGGCCACCTTGTACGAGAGGTAGAGCAGGGAGCAAGTTGCCAGCGGTTCGAAGGGTGGCCCCATCGATTTGGAAAGAACCAGATTAAGGTCCCAGGCTGGGACTGGTTGTCGGACGTGTGGTATAACCTGTCGAGACCTTTCAGAAAAGAGCTGACCAACTCTCTGCACCTGGATGGAAGGCCGAGATGGCAGCCAAGTGAACCTCTACTGAGGGCTTCCTGGCACAGGAGAGAGGAGTGTGTACCCTCCCGTTTGTTGATATAAACCATTGCCGTGGTGTTCTCAGTCATAACTGATACACATCTCTCTGCCAAGTGGGCTCCGAAAGTCTGGCATGGTGGACCGCTCTGAGCTCTCTGACATTGATGTGGAGAGTGAGATCCACCTAAGACCAGAGGCCATGGGTCCTGAGGTCTCCCAGAGGTGCTCCCCAGCTCAAGGCTGACATGTCCATCACTAGCAAGAGGGATGGCTGAAGGCTGGTGAAGGGGAGCCCTACACACACTACCTTCGGCTCAAGCCACTGCAGGAGGGAGTAGAGGACCAGGTGAGGCAGAGTCACGACCCTGTCCGAACTGTCCCAACCCAGCCGATACACTGAGGCTAACCGTGACTGGAGCGGCTGGAATCTAAGCCTGGTGTGTTGCACCACATAGGTGCAAGCAGCCTTTTTTTCCAGGAGTTTCAGGCAATTCCTTGCTGTGGCGGTGGGGAACTGCCTAAACCTTCAAATGATATCACCCAGGGCCCAGAACCTAACTTCTAGGAGGTATGCCCTGACCCGTGTTGAGTCCAGTACCATCCCTATGAATTCTAGCTGCTGAACCAGGGACAACATAGATTTCCCCACTTTCAGAAGGCCCAGTTCATTGAACGTCATTCTTATGAAGTTGACCTGTGCCTCCACTTGGGCCCATTCATCGAGGTACAGGAAGACCTGTACCTGCCACCTACGTCGGAACGTGGCCACGACTGCCATGCACTTGATAAATACTCGAGAAGCTGCTGACTGGTCGAATGGGAGGACTGAATTGGTAGCGGTTGTTGCTCACCACAAACCTGAGGTACTTTCTGTGGGACAGTGTGACTGCTATATGAAAGTACGCATCCTTCAAGTAGAGTGCGGCATACCAGTCCCCTGGATCCAGAGAAGGGATAATGGAGGCCAAAGAGACCATGAGGAACTTGAGTTTCTTCATGAACCAGTTGAGCTCTCGCAGGTCTAGGATGGCCCTGAGCCTGCCTTTGGCTTTTGGTATTCAGAAATACCAGGAATAGAAGCCCTTGCCCTTCAGCTCCTGCGGAACCTCTTCCACTGCTCCCAGCTAAAGGAGTGAGTGCACCTCCTGTATGAGGAGTTGCTCATGAGAAGGGTCCTTGAAGAGGGATGGGTAAGGAGGGTAGAAGGGCAGGAGGGCCGAGAATTGGAGAGAGAGTATCCCCTTTCTACCATGCAGTGCACCCATCAGTCTGATGTGAAACGAGCCCACACAGGATAGAAAGGGGATCGTCAGGAAGAGAAAGACGGGTTGGATCCAGTCCATGCACTGGTGCACCTTCAAAAGGCCTGTTTCTGGCCTGAAGATGACTTGGATTGGCCAGAGCCCTGTCCTGAGGACAGGTGCTGTCTTTTCCTGCTGCTCCTGTTCCTCCTCCAGGAATCATTTTGACGGTTCTGTGGTTGGTACAACTGCGGAGGGGGTTGCAGCCTGAAGTGTTTCTGCTGGGTGGCAGGAGTGTGGAGAGCCACCCTCAAGTCGCTGGGCCCAGAGTCCTTTAGGCTATGCAGCCTTTTATCGGTCTTATGAGGGGCAAGGCAACGTGTGCAGGTCCGGAGGGGGCAAGGATATACACCACGTGATCGGCATCCTCTACAACCTCCTCCACCTGGATGCCCAGAATCTTGGCAGCCCGCTGCAGCAGCTGCTGTAGTGCTGTCCTCTAGGGCCAGGGCTATAGCAGTGCCTGCCACTGCCTCATCTGGTGAGGAAGAAAAGGAAAGCCCCAGAAGAATTGGCTGTTCCCTTCCCTCCATGACCAGGGGATCCAGCAGCAGCTTGGATTCCTGGGATGCAAATGTCGACCCCAACAGTGCTGTGACTCTCGGTGCCATGACTATAGAAGCCAGTGCCGGGAGAGTCAGTGGCGACATCAAGACCGCCGGTGCTGGGGCTGTTGGTGCCGATGGCGTCTATGTGATCGGCAGCGGTACCATGGGTGGTGGTAACCTGGTATTGGGAAAGGCTAGAGCCACTCCTGGTACTCCCGGAGCTGACTGAGCTGGAGGCAGTATAAATGCTACCAATGCTGCTCTAGATTGGGACTCCTGGCTTCACCCTTGGATTTGGTGTAAGGCCCAGGGCATCCAGAAGGGCCACTGCGTCAGGTGTTGCCATTGAGCAGGCCACAGTGCCGGGTAAGCAGGACGATCCTGCAGCAACCTCCATCTCCTACTCCTCCTCCTGTCCGATCAAACGGAGTCAGAGTCAGTCTCCGAGAAGGATGACGATGGAGAAGCTGCACTGCAGGGAATAGACAGTTTGTGGCGTGGGCGAGGGGACTGGCGTGGCTCCCACACCTGTGCCATTGGTGCCAGGGAGAGGTCTGGGGATGGTGAGTGCTGCGACATCATCACCGGCTTTCCCCTTGATGGTGCCTTGGGACAGCCTGGTGCGGGCGATTCATCCCTCCTGGGAGGGGAGAACAGCACCATACAGTGTAACGAGTCCTGGGCCACCATAAGTACCTCAAGAGTAAATGAGAGCTGTAGCTGTTGGCTCCATGGGGCCAGCAAGCAGGGAGGATCCAGATTCAACTATGCCACCACTGGAGCAGGAGTCGACGTGACCCTAGCAGGCGAAGGGGCCGAGGTGGTGGGGCCCGACTGGGGTCTCACAGCGGCTGGCTCCTTGGTCTTGGCCAGGCGACAGCAGCCCTCTCTCGCCTCCTTTTCTTTTGTGGCACAGGTGATTGCGAGAGGTGCCCGCCTGAACGCAGGAGGAGCTGTGACAGTGCCGAGAGTCTCTGCAGATGGTGCCGGGGTGCTCCGCACCGAGGAGGAGATGCTATGTGCGGGATCCCCCAATCTGGGATCTGACAGCGGCTGGACCGCAGCTTCCATAAGAAGGACTTTAAGATGCTAGTCTCTGTCTTTCGAAGTCCGAGGGCAAAACCCAAGATAGATCTGGCTCACCACTCCTTCTGGTGACTCTCCCCAACGCACCTTAAACACAAGGTGTGCTGCCACTTTTAGGCATACGTTTGCCACAGGCCTTGCAAGTTTTAAAGCTCAGAGACTGTGGCATACCATAGTGCCAGGAGTCTTGGGAGGGGATGGGGGAAACCCCCATCGAAAAACTTAACATCAACTATATCTACACTACAATTACTAATAACTAACACTAACGTATGATAACTATATACAACGGACACTACTAATGGTGCTTGCCAAGGCAAGAGCTATGGGATATTCCAGCTAACCATCACTGGCAGTAAGAAGAAACTGAGGAGGGCAGGGCTCTTTATTAAGCCATGAGTCATGAAGGCGCAACTCCCGGGGGCGCCCAGGCCTATCCCACGGATGGTGCTAGAGAAAACATCTTCTGGCTGCCGTGCACGCACACACCCCTGATTGGAATTGACATGAACAAGCACTCTAAGAACTAGTTGTTACAGTGTTTTTGTGGATGACAGCCTGAGATTAACCCTGTACCAGATTGGTAGGAGCCAATAACTGCAGTGACAACATGTTTAGGCCCTCTGAGGGAAACCATACAATATTGTTTCCCTCACTAACCCTTTGGGATGACAAAGGAGAGCTCAGCCTCATCCAGTCTTCTCCAGTCAGAATGAGTAATCGCTCATGACGGATCTGAGGAAGTAAGGAAGGATTTACAAGGGAAAAACCCCCTTGTCAGAAAAACTATGACAAAAACCTTTTTTTCTTTAATTCTAGATCATTAAAAATGCACTAGATGGTTAAGGCTACTATAAAAATAAAACTGATGGTGACAGACTGTTGCTTACAATTTTTAAATAGCTTGCCACATTTTTAACCAATAATTATATAAATAAAACCCTGTTCATACTTCAACTACTAAAATTAAATGACATGGTTTGCTATATTACCGATCAAAAGTATTACACTCCTGTGGTATAACTGACAAATTGGATATTATACAACTAGTAAGAAATCAGTATAACACCCCTTTTTACTCAGAACTGTTCAAGCCCCAATGTGCATGTTTAGAACTTCCGTGCCATTCATAATATTTTATTTTCATGCTTGTTTTCCTTCCAACAGACTTTGACGGGACAACAATTTATTACGCCCCATGATAAATGTACCCTTAGGATCTCCCCTAACCTTTTGAAATACTTTTATTTCTATTCATCCTCAAAGCTAAACAAAAGAAAACCACTTTTAAGTGAGACATTTAAAGTATACCAACTTGAGTCTACTTTGGCAAACTACTAAACAAATTCAAACATTAACAAGACATTTTCAGCTGCTAGTTTAACTAAACTTCAGCATAGACCCAATTCTCCGTTTAATTATCTCAAAATAAAAACAGCCCTGTTTTTCCAGGAAGCAATTTTACTGCAGATTGCTATATTACTGGGAAAACTAGAAGATGGTCTAGCTAAAAAAAGGCCAATGGGAAGTGCCATAACTATAGGCAGGACTCAAATCACTGAGTATACCAAGAAAGTCAGTATTCACCATAGGAGCCAAATTTGTACAGAATTCAACTGTTGGCCTTCTCAGAAGCTTGAGAGCGTATTCTGAGCAATAAAAAAAACAAACTATATTTGACAAATAGCTTATTTGGTTTTAGTCTTTCAGCTTAACATTTGTAGCTCCACTAATCATTTTCATACAATTCTTCATACTCATTTTCTTTGTTTTGTAATACCATTTATTTTGTTAGGTTAATCTTAAAGTGGCTGTGTTAATAAATTTGGTAACAGTAAGTCTATCCAGTGAAAAAGAACAACCTAAAACTAGCCAAATTAAACAAATGAACATCCTTAGTTTTACAAGCTTATAGAAACCATCATTTAATTTAGCTAAGCTATGTTGCCATACTCTGATGATGGGGGCCATATAGATACCTAGACAAAGAGAGATTAAGAGTTTTGCCTCACAGAATCATTTTTAAGTGCTATATGTTTCTTCATTTTATCCTTGTTTACTAGGTTATGTATGTAAAGAAAACAAATTTTATAGCTGTGGAAAGTGAAACAGCAGAGTTCTAAAACTAAATTTGTAGAGAGTTAGTCCAGGAGTTCAAATGAAGACTTCAAATATACTTTTTTTAAATAGCTACCTGATTAATCTTCTCTTTCTGCAACAACTAACTGAAACGATCAGATTAATTTCACATAACCCCCATCTATACACCAGCTGTGTAACAGTAAACGTTTAGTAGCTGTATCACTGCACGGATGATAAAAAATAAATCCTTTGCACGGGTAAAAAGACAGTTACTAAAAATATCTCAGAAATTTAATATACAAATAAAACGTTAAGGAAGAAAGGGCAATAAAATGTTAACTAGTGCAGGATAACATGATAAAACATTTCAGCAGAGATATACAGACATATGACAAAGAATGGAGCCTGTTCTGTTTTTCCACTAGCTGTAAGTGCTGAGCCTTAAGTGGTATTTGGAGCTAACCTACCTAAATTAAAGTTAGCATTATTCAAAGTAAATTTATTCATTTAGTTTTCTAACACCACTAAACCCACATTTAACTCCGCCGCAGCTCTAAAAAAACCTACTGATTAAAAATGGTTCATGCCATAGGGGCCTATTTTCATAGACTGTGCACTCAGAGTGCCTTCTTGTGATTTAGAAGAACTGAATTCCAAGATGTGGAATAGTGTCCATATAGGAAACAGGTTTGCAACAGCTAGTCTGTGTCATTTCTACCAAGATAAGCCCTTACATCCAAGCTTATTCACTTTCAGGTCATGGGATTCTCAACTTCGCTTGTCTTATCAGTATGCATAAAAGTCCCTAACTACACTGACATTTACAGTGTATATTAATTATAGAGAAAGGCAAGAACTTTATTGGTAGATCATCATCTTGTGTCCTGTACAGAAACAGACCAAAATTTTAAAATTTGGGCATCTAAAGTTGACACGCAAGTTACAGTGGGATATTATTAAAGGTCCCCATTAGCAACTCCTACTAACTGTAATGTGAACTGCAAGCATTCAGCCCTTCTGGAAAAAAAAAGTCAGATTACCTTGATTTAGGAGTCAACTTTGGGTACCATTTTGGCCTCAAATTGTATAGTCAGTCAACTAAAAAGTGCTTTTTGAACGTGCTTGATTTTTTTCACATCTATCAAGTAGCTTTGACCAGAATATTAGTTCTAGCAAGAGAAGCTGGCTGCACAGAAGCAGTGACAGGCCAGTGTCCTTTTTCCCTTCCATTTAGCTAGTCCCCTTTTAACTCATGACCACTCAAAAAATACCCCACCCACAGCCCCCCAAAACTGTGGCACTAACACGCCATTTGTGATCATTCCGTTCATTCTGACTACAGGTTACAACTTTGTCTCCTATGTCACCTTGCCTATTTAGATTATATGCTTTATGGGGGCAGGGATTATTTTTTAGTTTGTTTATACAGTGCCTAGCACAATGGGACCCTGTTCTCAGATCATCACAATGCACTAACAATTAATAAAAAAAATAATCCCCAATACTCACCACATTGAAATCTAAGTTTTTTTCTACCCATTCCTTGGCTTCCTTGAATTCATCTTTCATTTCCATGATATACAGTGTATCCAAGGCATCTACTATTGTTGCTCCTTGAATGTTACCTGAAAATACATGGAAATATAATTATAAACTCTAATAGTAATTTCTTCAAATAAATCTGGTTAAAAATAAAACATACGAACAAGTGTACAACTAGTTTCTAGTCAGTTAATTTTGATTCTCATGCCTGAGTAAAACACTAATGTTTTGTGTTTCAAATACTGTAGGGGAATGTTTATATTTCATTGACTTTTCTACTGGATTGGGGGTGTGGGTGGGGAATTGTGTTTTATACTTTGATTTGTAAGGATTAGATTTTCAATCGGTAAATGTCATGTCAGCAAATGTCTATTTCACTGTAAACACAGAAGCTGATGAAAAACATTTCTATGGATTGCAGAAATTTACAGATTGGCAAAATAAGAAAAATGCTGCTTGAGAGCTTAGTTTGATTTAAGGATATTTACTTTTTGTATTTTTACATGTGATGTTGAAAATTTTTTGTTTTAATGGTTATAAAATTAACTTTTGGAATCTCAGTGTCTGATGTCATTTAATTATTGTCTGACCCTCCCCCCGTAATTTCCCACAACTGTGAAATTTCGAATTTGATAAAAATTTTAAAAAATGCGTAACAAACATACATCTATTATCCACTGAAATTATTTTTTTTTAAATCATATTCTGCCAAGCCTACTTATATGGCACACACTAAAATTTGAGCACAATGTAATTGATAACGTCCTTTCAAGTAGTAACAGAAGCTCTAACAATATTTTTGCATTTATAAGACTGACAAAAGTACATAACTAAGATTACCACAACTGTAATACTAGTTAATGTTATATTTGTGAAAATGTATTTCAGAGTCTTTTTTTGGGTTCTCAGTCACTGTCTGTCTTGCACACTCAGTGCATAATACTAAACAGCCACTGAGGATCTTGAAACACTTTATTAAAGATGTACTCAGTTTCACAACAACATTAAGAGTTCGAGAATAATATTCTCATTTTCTAGGGTCACACAGGAGTGCCTGACAGCAAGGAACAGACTCTTGAACTCTTGTCTTCTAATCATGTACTGCAATCAAAAGAACATCCTTTCTCTAAGAACTTGTCTACACTGACAAAACTGAAAAAAACCTAACCCTCAGCGATGCAAGTTTCAGGACTGTAAAGTGTCCATGTAGACAGTGCACCATTGCTGAGAGTCACGCTGCCAGCGCCGGTAGCTACGCCCCTCGTGGAGGTGGTTTTTTTAGAGCGCTGGGAGAGCTCTCTCCCAGCTCTGTGCCGCAACCACACAATGCACATGAAAGCACTGCCGTGGCAGTGCTTTAGCGTTGCCACTGTAGACTAGCCCTAAGTGAATTGTGTTTATATTCCACTTGGCCCTACCTTGACCTCAAGTGACCTCACCTACTATCATAATTTGTCTTACTGTTCCTAGGAGCCCTACTCCTGGACCAGGCCCCATTGTGCTAGGCATTGTACAAACAGAACAAAAATACAGTCCCACCGCACAGAGCTTACAATCTAAGTATAAGACCAGAGACAGACGGATACATACAGTTTTTCAAATCTTTGTCTTCACTTAAGTGTGCATGTCAACCAGTTTATCTTCCAATTCAAAACCAAGGAGGTATTAGATGCTATTTCTAGAGCTAGTTCTGGTGACCCACATAGGCTGCAATCTTTCTTCTTGATTTTGGGGACTTAAAGAAGTCAGGTTATCACAACTTTCAATTTAAAAAAAAGTATTTATCCTGTTTTGGTGCAAAACAAAATACATCACTAGTGTTTAAAATCTGCCACTGACTTTTTCCTGAAGATTCATGAACCAATCACACTGGTGAGGCAGGGGGAGGAAGCCATCTGAGTTACTTGCTATTGGCTTTAGGCTGTCTCAAGCTTCGTCCAAATTGACTTCCTCCAAACTGACTTCCTGAGGAAACTACAATCCATTGGTGATCTTCCTGAACACACCATCCTGGCCACTATGGATGTAGAAGCCCTCTACACCAACATTCCACACAAAGATGGACTACAAGCTGTCAGGAACACTATCCCCAGTAATGTCATGGCAAACTTTACAGACATGAAATTTGCGATATTACAACAGAAAAACTTCAAAACCAGACTCCAGCGAGAGACTGCTGAATTGGAATTCATTTGCAAATTGAATACAATTAACTTAGGCTTCAATAGAGACTGGGAGTGGCTAAGTCATTATGCAAGGTAACCTATTTCCCCTTGTTTTTTCCTCCCCCCTCCCCGTTCCTCAGACATTCTTGTTAAACCCTGGATTTGTGCTGGAAATGGCCCACCTTGATTATCATACACATTGTAAGGAGAGTGATCACTTTAGATAAGATATTACCAGCAGGAGAGTGGGGTGGGGGGGGAGAGAAAACCTTTTGTAGTGATAAACACCCATTTTTTCATGATCTGTGTGTATAAAAACATCCTCACTGCATTTTCCACTTTTATGCATCAGACACGTGAGCTGTAGCTCACGAAAGCTTATGCTCAAATAAATTGGTTAGTCTCTAAGGTGCTACAAATACTCCTTTTCTTTTTGCAAATACAGACTAACACGGCTGCTACTCTGAAACACGGCAAACCTGGTGGCTGAACTTTGTCCTCACCCATAACTATTTCACATTTGGGGACAACGTATACCTTCAAACCAGCAGCACTGCTATGGGTACCCGCATGGTCCCACAGTATGCCAACATTTTTATGGCTGACTTAGAACAACACTTCCTCAGCTCTCGTCCCCTAATGACCCTACTCTACTTGCGCTATATTGATGACATCTTCATCATCTGGACCCATGGAAAAGAAGCCCTTGAGGAATTCCACCATGATTTCAACTATTTCCATCCCAACATCAACCTCAGCCTGGACCAGTCCACACAAGAGATCCGCTTCCTGACACTACGGTGCTAATAAGCGATGGTCACATAAACACCACCCTATACCGGAAACCTACTGACGGCTATGCCTACCTACATGCCTCCAGCTTTCACCCAGACCACACCACACAATCCATTGTCTACAGCCAAGCTCTATGATACAACTGCATTTGCTCCAACCCCTCAGACAGAGATAAAGCCTACAAAATCTCTTTCAAGCATTCTTACAACTACAATACCCACCTGCTGAAGTGAAGAAACAAATTGACAGAGCCAGAAGATTACCCAGAAGTCACCTACTACAGGACAGGCCCAACAAAGAAAATAACAGAACGCCACTAGCCGTCACCTTCAGCCCCCAACTAAAACCACTCCAACGCATCATCAAGGATCTACAACCTATCCTGAAGGATGACCCCCATCGCTCTCACAAATCTTGGGAGACAGGCCAGTCCTTGCCTACAGACAGCCCCCCAGCCTGAAGCAAATACTCACCAGCAACCACACACCACACAACAGAACCACTAACCCAGGAACCTATCCTTGCAAAAAAGCCCCTTGCCAACTGTGCCCACATATCTATTCAGGGGACACCACCAAAGGGCCTAATAACATCAGCCACACTATCAGAGGCTCGTTCACCTGCACATCCACCAATGTGATATATGCCATCATGTGCCAGCAATGCCCCTCTGCCATGTACATTGGTCAAACTGGACAGTCTCTACGTAAAAGAATAAATGGACACAAATCAGATGTCAAGAATTATAATATTCATAAACTAGTCGGAGAACACTTCAGTCTCTCTGGTCACTATTTCTGACCTAAAAGTGGCAATTCTTCAACAAAAAGACTTCAAAAACAGACTCCAATGAGAGACTGCTGAATTGGAATTAATTTGCAAATTGGATACAATTAACTTAGGCTTGAATAGAGACTGGGAGTGGTTGAGTCATTACACAAAGTAAAACTATTTCCCCTGGTTTATTTCCCCCCCCCCCGCTCCCCACTGTTCCTCAGACATTCTTGTTAACTGCTGGAAATGGCCCACTTTGATTATCACTACAAAAGGTTTTCTTCCCCTCCCTCCGCTCTCCTGCTGGTAATAGCTCATCTTAAGTGATCACTCTCCTTACAGTGTGCATGATAAACACCCATTTTTTCATGTTGTGTGTATATAAATCTCCTCACTGTATTTTCCACTGAATGCATCTGATGAAGTGAGCTGTAGCTCACGAAAGCTGATGCTCAAATAAATTGGTTAATCTCTAAGGTGCCACAAGTACTCCTTTTCTTTTTGCGAATACAGACTAACACGGCTGCTACTCTGAAACCTCCAAATTGAGTGTACAGTCCTGAATAAATTCCATCACAGCCATAGCCCACATACTGAGGATGCCACAATGTCACAGCTGGTGCCAGGCTAGCCAGCCCACACATTCACAGTGTCTGTTCACAAGGGCATGGGGACAACACCTCGGATACTCTATGGAAGCACTGATATGGTGATTGAGCACTATATAAAAACTTGGATCAATAAAAAAACCTAAGCTAAGAATAAGAAATTCCTTTTTTAATTCGAATATGAAACAAATTAAGACTTGTAGTATCACTGATCCAACTGTCAGCTCCAGAGTGCATGTTCATAAATCCTACTCCTCCGCAAGATTTTATGATGGGCAGGAAGTTTGGCAGGAGCCCAACACCCACGAAGCAAGGAACAAGGTCAGTGCTGCTGTCACAGCAGGCTTGCCCACATGCGTGCAGTTCAGTGCTAGCTGCAATTTAGTACTGCTGTTATGGAACTTCTGCTTTTAGAATACTGCATTTTAAATGTTTAAATAAAATTATAGATACAGCGAAGATGAGAGGAATTCATGAGAAGAGTTAATACACACCATACCAAATCGAATCAGGAAGACTCAGTGAACAAAGGACTTACAGAACAGAAGAGGGCTTAAAATCCTGAGAAACAGTACTGGAAACTATTAAAACTTATTGGAAAACCAACAGCTAACACAGAATATCCAAGCATTTCTGAGCGGAGGCACTGTTAGCAAAGGATGTAAAAAAAGTTTTAACAGACTGAGAAGCAGCTCTATAATGCAGGCTAGTGACTACCTTTTTGTTCTGTGTTTATCAAGTACCTATCGCAATGAGGTATTGGTCCATGACTGGGGATCTTAGGTCTTATGGTAATACAGATAACTGCAGTAATAATAAAAGCAGCATTCTAGTCTAAACTTCCACTTTCACTGATAACCTTCTCAAAATGTTATTTCAGTCCAAAACTGTTTATATGCTTCTTCTTATCCCAAAGAATTTTAGTTAATAATGAGCATGCTAATTTTAAGCCAGATTTACTCAGTAGTTTAATATTTATATTTTAAATTTATTTTAGTTTACATATGCGATCTAATTGTGTGTTTTGTGCAGAAGCATCGAGATGTATTGGCTAACATTTGATAACACTAGTTTGCCTGTGAATTCATCTTGCTGAGTCAACAGAGAACTAATTTTTAGAAATATGTATTTAGTTGCCAGTGTAACTTTAACACTGTCATACTGTTTTTGAAATATACCAGGATAGAAATATATCAGCAATGCGGGTTTGTACTAAGACTATAAAGCAATACTATTTTCCTGAGCTGAACTGCAGTACTAACTGCAGTTTTGGTTTCCTGCTTTAGAATTTAGAGCTTCAGGTCTCCTGCTTATTCATGAAACAGATAAGCAATTTGACTCCTTGTACAGAAACAACAGGGCTGCCAATTTTTTTTTTTGAGAGACTTGTTTGAAGGACACACTAATTCTTCTATTACTAGTTACTTGTGACACCTAACGTTACTGTAACTGGCTATAGTTTAAGTTTAAAAGTTGTTCCTATCTTCTTTGTGCATTTCTAGGAACTCTGCATTTACCCGAACTGTGCATTTACCCACTTGCACTGCGATGTTGATTGCCAGCTGCTTATCTACTCCACTTCGCCCTGAATGGTCTCTTGCAACATACATTAACTTCTGATCTGTTCCACCCTTGTATTTAGTTGTGGCACTCTACCTTTCCCTGAAAAAGAATGGTCTTTCACCAACAGAAGTTGTACCAAAAAAAGATATTACTTCACCCACACCTCTCTAATATTCTAAGACTAGCAGAGCTACATAGCTATAACACTGCAGATATACCACCCCATGTCCGGCACTAGCGTGACTTCACCTTAGCACTCCACTCAGAGAGCTCATGTTCACTCAGCCCTAGGGCCTGAAAGAATATGTTTACTAGTAACAGGATGGCAGACCTGCTGCTGTTTCTGAGGTTTGAAACCAGAAGGGTGTCTCCTCTTCCCACAACCCCTGCCTGGAGCCCCTTTCTCATAAATTCAAGCTGACAGTGTCCCTTTAACTTAGTAAAGTAACTTGTGCTTATCTAAATTCAAGTGTTCTTACAACGTAAAACATAATACAAAATGCAAGACGTACACTACTGGTAGCTGGAAGACAGCAGTTCAGGAATGATACATTGTGATCCAAGTCAACATAATCATACAAGAAAATAAGGGGCACGCTCAGGAAATCTACTAGAACGCATGGATAAGAGGTCAAGTATCAGGGGTAGACATGTTAGCCTGTGTCATAAATATAAAAGAAAGGGTAACCACACCTTTCTGTATACAGGGATATAAAATCCCTCCTGGCCAGAGGCAAAACCCTTTCACCTGTAAAGGGATAAGAAGCTAAGGTAACCGAGCTGGCACCTGATCTAACATGACCAATGAGAGGACAAGGTACTTTCAAATCGGAAGCAGGGTGGGGAGGGCGGGGAGACAAAGGGTTGGTCTGTCTGTGTGATGCTTTTGCTGGGAACAGATCAGGAATGCAGCCTCACAACTCCTTTTAAAGTAATCTAGCTAGAAATGCGTTAGATTTCCTTTTGTTTAATAGCTGGTAAAATAAGCTGCGCTGGATGGAATGTATATTCCTGTTGTTGTGTCTTTTTGTAATTTAAGGTTGGACCTAGAGGGATTCTCTGTATTTTGAATCTGATTACCCTGTAAGGTATTTACCATCCTGATTTTACAGAGGTGATTCTTTTACCTTTTATTTAATTAAAATTCTTCTCTTAAGAATCTGATTGATTTTTCATTGTTCTTAAGATCCAAGGGTTAGGGTCTGTGTTCACCTGTACAAATTGGCGAGGATTCTTATCAGGCCTTCCCCAGGAAAGGGGGCGTGGGGCTTGGGGGGATATTTTGGGGGAAAGATGTCTCCAAGCTGTCTCTTTCCCTGTTCTTTGTTTAAAACGCTTGGTGGTGGCAGCATACGGTTCAAGGACAGGGCAAAGTTTGTACCTTGGGGAAATTTTTAACCTAAGCTGGTAAGAATAAGCTTAGGGGGTCTTTCTTGCGGTCCCCACATCTGTATCCTAGAGTTCAGAGTAGGGAAGGAACCTTGGCAGTCTGTGTCCGCAAAAACAACAAGGAGTCTGGTGGCACCTTAAAGACTAACAGATTTATTTGGGCATAAGCTTTCATGGGTAAAAATCCCACTTCTTCAGATGCAACTGAAGAAGTGGGATTTTAAGGTGCCATAAGAGGATACATCATATCATGTTATGGTTCTAGACACATTTAATAACAAAGTACTGTGAAAGCTGCTTATAGTGAATTTTGTAATAGTTTAGCTCCACTTACAGGAAAAAAGTTTGTATCTGGATTTCCTTCAGTGCATTTCAATGGACTTTTTTGTCTGCTTGCATTACAATACCTCTCCCTGAGTTAATCCTCTTGTAATACAGCTAATCTCTCTAAAGTGGGGGTTTTCAACCTTTTTGGATTCGTGGACCCCTAACAAATTTTTGAATGGAGATACAGACCCCTTTGGAAATTTTAGTCTGAAGACCCCCAAGGGGTCCACAGGCTGAAAACCACTGCTCTAAAAAGAGTTAAGTACTGCATTCCAGGGTGTGTAACCTAACCCATCCCCTGCTTTGAGCAAGAGAAGAGATGCTTCTGCCCTGTTGAGGAAAGAGGTTTGGAGTCATTCATAGCTGCAGCTGTTTCCTGTGTGGAGCAGAAAGAAACAGTTTTGCTATCTGATGCAAGCAGTTATAGTAAGAATGTGGCCTTCCTAGGCACATCTAAACAGCAGCTGGCAGTGAGCTTCCCAGCCTAGGTAGACAGACTCATGATCCATGGGGTTGGATGTGTCCTAGCTCAGGTGGTAGCCCGTCTCTGCTAGTACACCACCACCCACACTGCTATTTTAGCGTGCTAGCTCAAACCCCACTAGCACAAGTGTCTACCTGAGCTGGGAGGCTACCAGCTTGAGTGAACAAAATGCAGAGACTTTCAGACTCCACCGGTATTTATATGACAAGCTGACTGTGGTAATATAAAAAAATTAAAATCTGCTTTTTCTGAGTGCTACCCTATATTTTGAACAATGTACCACCCAGTCTCTGTAGCGTGGGAACCGAAGTCATTCAGATTTTAGACACATTAAAACACTCAATTTTTTTTATTAGATGTATTTAGAAAGATACTGATTTCTTCTTAATACACAAAAGTTTAAAGCGGAGATCTCCAAAAAAAGCAGCTACAGTGGGTAATGCACAATATTTTATAAAGATAAAACATAAAAAACGCTCAACTCAGCCATAAATATGTAGCCATGATTGGTACCTCTACAGTATTAAGCAAGGGACTGAGCAAAGAGACTGGTCTAAAATTCTTAACCAAGGAAGAAAGAAGATAGAGTTGTCAACTCTCACCATTTTATTTTGAGTCTCGTAATATTGCGTGTTATTCTCAAGACTCCAGCTCCTGGAATCCAGTGATACATGGAAATCTCCCCCTCTTAAAAACAATAGTCAAAATAAGTCCTCAAGTTTCATCAAAATGTGAACACCCCCATGCCTGAACAGGTATGAAACTGTAAGGCCAATACAAAGAACCTAAAATTTTTTGTTTTGTTTTGTTTCATAGTTTTGAGGCCTGACTCAAATTTTGAGCACATGGTGTTGGAAATACTGAGTTAACTCACAAGTACTATTTATGGGAACTCAAAATTACAAGGACACTACATAGAGCATACAGTTGTACCATGGATAAACCACAACTGTAACCATTCAAACCCACCAAATACAACAGGAAAGAAACAGGAACTTTCTAGAAATGAAACGGCAGACTAAGTAACAAATCACTTAATACTATGTTAGCTAAATTATTCAAGCCTATATATACACACATCACCTTTTTGAAAACCTGCATCTGTAGACCACATGTAACTCTGTAATTAAATCAACGTTAAATCTCAAAGTCCCAAGGAATTATAGACCAGTGAGTTTAATTTCAATGCCTTTATTAGAATAAAGCAGATGATTTCTGAGCATCAAAAGCAAAATAAGATTGCTAATCATCATTTCAATGTAACACTATCAGGCTAAGCTCTTTTTTCAGCAAGGCAACAAATGTTGGGAATAAAGGAAATCCAACATACATTTCTCTCAAATTTAAGTAAACTATTTTAAAATGTTTCACAAGACTTTTCGTACAAAAAGATGTTTGACTTCGACAGCACTATAAAAATATACCAATGGTTCAGTGCCGAGTTGCAAATAACGTCAATGAAACTGAGTAGGGACATATTCTAGATTCTTCATTGTTTTCTTAACTATTATGGGGACGGCACAGAAAGAACACTGATCAAACTGGAGGATAATTACTTGAAAAAGAATTACACACTTAGAGGGTAATATTACAGTTTGGAGCCAAGTTTGAGAAACTGGATTCAAATCCTTAAAGGTTGACAGTGACAAAGTTAATTTATTCTATCTACTACCCAAGATCCATAAACCTGGAACTCCTGGGCGCCCCATCATCTCAGGCATTGGCACCCTGACAGCAGGATTGTCTGGCTATGTAGACTCCCTCCTCAGGCCCTACGCTACCAGCACTCCCAGCTACCTTCGAGACACCACTGACTTCCTGAGGAAACTTCAATCCATCGGTGATCTTCCTGATAACACCATCCTGGCCACTATGGATGTAGAAGCCCTCTACACCAACATTCCACACAAAGATGGACTACAAGCCGTCAGGAACACTATCCCCGATAATGTCACGGCTAACCTGGTGGCTGAACTTTGTGACTTTGTCCTTACCCATAACTATTTCACATTTGGGGACAATGTATACCTTCAGATCAGCGGCACTGCTATGGGTACCCGCATGGCCCCACAGTATGCCAACATTTTTATGGCTGATTTAGAACAACGCTTCCTCAGCTCTCGTCCCCTAAAGCCCCTACTCTACTTGCGCTATATTGATGACATCTTCATCATCTGGACCCATGGAAAAGAAGCCCTTGAGGAATTCCACCATGATTTCAACAATTTCCATCCCACCACCAACCTCAGCCTGGTCCAGTCCACACAAGAGATCCACTTCCTGGACACTACAGTGCTAATAAACAATGGTCACATAAACACCACCCTATACCGGAAACCTACTGACCGCTATTCCTACCTGCATGCCTCCAGCTTTCACCCTGACCACACCACACGATCCATCGTCTACAGCCAAGCTCTGCGATACAACCGCATTTGCTCCAACCCCTCAGACAGAGACAAACACCTACAAGATCTCTGTCAAGCTTTCTTACAACTACAATACCCACCTGCGGAAGTAAAGAAACAGATTGATAGAGCCAGAAGAGTTCCCAGAAGTTACCTACTACAGGACAGGCCTAACAAAGAAAATAACAGAACGCCACTAGCCGTCACCTTCAGCCCCCAACTAAAACCCCTCCAACGCATTATTAAGGATCTACAACCTATCCTAAAGGATGACCCAACGCTCTCACAAATCTTGGGAGACAGGCCAGTCCTTGCCTACAGACAGCCCCGCAACCTGAAGCAAATACTCACCAACAACCACATACCACACAACAGAACCACTAACCCAGGAACTTATCCTTGCAACAAAGCCCGTTGCCAATTGTGCCCACATATCTATTCAGGGGACACCATCACAGGGCCTAATAACATCAGCCACACTATCAGAGGCTCGTTCACCTGCACATCCACCAATGTGATTTATGCCATCATGTGCCAGCAATGCCCCTCTGCCATGTACATTGGTCAAACTGGACAGTCTCTACGTAAAAGAATAAATGGACACAAATCAGATGTCAAGAATTATAACATTCATAAACCAGTCGGAGAACACTTCAATCTCTCTGGTCACGCAATCACAGACATGAAGGTCGCTATCTTAAAACAAAAAAACTTCAAATCCAGACTCCAGCGAGAAACTGCTGAATTGGAATTCATTTGCAAATTGGATACTATTAATTTAGGCTTAAATAGAGACTGGGAGTGGCTAAGTCATTATGCAAGGTAGCCTATTTCCTCTTGTTTTTTCCTACCCCCCCCCGATGTTCTGGTTTAACTTGGATTTAAACTTGGAGAGTGGCCAGTTTGGATGAGCTATTACCAGCAGGAGAGTGAGTTTGTGTGTGTATGGGGGTGGGTTTTTGGAGGGGGGTGAGGGAGTGAGAGAACCTGGATTTGTGCAGGAAATGGCCTAACTTCATTATCATGCACATTGTGTAAAGAGTTGTCACTTTGGATGGGCTATCACCAGCAGGAGAGTGAATTTGTGTGGGGGGGTGGAGGGTGAGAAAACCTGGATTTGTGCTGGAAATGGCTTTTAGATAAGCTATTACCAGCAGGACAGTGGGGTGGGAGGAGGTATTGTTTCATATTCTCTGTGTATATATAAAGTCTGCTGCAGTTTCCACGATATGCATCTGATGAAGTGAGCTGTAGCTCACGAAAGCTCATGCTCAAATAAATTCGTTAGTCTCTAAGGTGCCACAAGTACTCCTTTTCTTTTTGCGAATACAGACTAACACGGCTGTTACTCTGAAAGTTAATTTAGTTCATAATGGCAGGAATAACCAAATGTACAAGTTTACTGAGTCGGCAGTAGTACAAGAGAACAATCAAGGAGTTAAGTGTAATTTAAAAAAAAAAACAGTAAAAAAAACAAAGCACACACAAAAAAGGCAAATACCAATTGATGTTCTATTTTAGTTACATATTTTAAAATAAAAAATAGCATGTGGTTTGTCTTACTTAGGGTAGGAACAAACATAAAGAGGGGGTCAATAGAGCACATATTAAATAGATTAAGATTTGACCAGCTAACAGATCTTAAAAAGAGAATGGTCATTGCAGGGGGGTGTTTATAGTGGGTTCCAAAGGGATCAACATTGGACCTGACACTGTTTGACATTTTCATTAGTGATCTGAAAGTTAATAAATTGCCTGATAAAATCTGTGGATGACAAAGACTGGCAGAATGGTAAATTATCAGGAGACAGAGCAGTCAATCAGAGCAACCAAGATCACGTGGTAAGCTGTGCCCAATTTAAACAATATGGATTTTAATACCACCAAATGCAAGGTTGTACATCTAGGAACAGGGAACGGAGGTCTGACCTACACAGTGAGAAAATGTATATTGGAAAGCAATGACTGAAAAGGATTATGGGGTCATAGTGGACAAGCAACTCAAAATGAGTTACCAGTTCAATACTGTGGCAAAATGGCCTAATGTGAACCTTGGACATCTAAACAGAGGAAGCAGCAAGGTGATTTTACCTCTGTGCATGTCATTGTTGTGATCGACAATGAAATACTACATATAGTTTCGGTGACTACATTTTTAAAAGGGTGTTGAAAAAACTGGAGAATGTGCAGAAAAGAGCTATAAAAATTATTCAAGTGTTGGAGAAAATGCTTTACAGTGCCTGTTTAACTTATCAAAAAACGCAGAGAGGCGACTTTGATTATAGTGTACAAGTACCTTCACTGCGTAAATACCAGGTACTAAAGGGCCCTTGAATGTAGCAGAGAAGCATCACAGACTGGAAGCTGAAGCCAGACAAGTCAAACGGGAAATTGGGCACACATTTTTAACAGAGTAATTAACCATTAGAACAAATTACAAATGGCATTGGTAGAGTCTCCATGTCTTGTTATCAACTGGAGGCCTTTCTGGAAAATGTTTTAGCCAAACAAGTTATGATTTACTCGAATAACTTAGTTTAAATATAACGGTCACTGCGTGAAGTGAAATGTAATAGACTGATATAGACGAGATCAGATTAGACTATCTATAGTCTCTTCTGACCTTATACTCTAAGTCTATGATCTGTTGATTTTTAAATGGTAACCAATGTACTTTCTGTGACTTGCTTGGGGTGGGACAGCCTTTGCCTGGGAAATAAATAATACAAAGTGGAAACTGGAGAGAAGTCATGAGGTGGATAAAAAAAGGAAAGTTGGGGAAAAACGAAGTTGACGAAGAATTAAGGGATTTGGGCCTCTGTAGTCTGTAGCAGCTGCTGTCAAACTCTGTGTGAAGATTTAACTTGATCACATGTTCTTGTTGCCAACTGCTAAGTGGGTGGGTGGGGGAAATAACACCATAAATACTTTTCTATTACTACTTTTCCATTTAAAAACTGTTAGAGTTCACATTAAGAAGTTATAAAAATTGTGAATGAAAGGCCAAAATCATTAATGAACCATATGTTTTCCAATGCAATGTAGTCCACACAGTTATGAATGTAAGAAGAGGTGATTTGTGAAAAAGACACCAAAAGGTTGTCCCCACTGTAACTTTGAGGGTCTCTGGACTAGAGAAGAAGAGAGTTGTTAAGCTATGTTATTGACTCAAAAATTGAAACAGAAGACAGCCATTAAGTTGCTAAAAAGAACACTAAATCCAATAACTAATAATGTCAGATAAAATTAACAAATTGAAAGAAAAAATAAGTTTACTGCTCCAAAACAACTTCCCAGATATCAAAGCTATCTAAGACAAACAGTCTAAAAAAAAATGGGGAAGTAGACAGCAGTGTCTATCAGCCTGTGGTGCAAGACTTGCAGGCAGGTCACACATGTGGGTCCTGCTGGCTCATTATCTCTCAGGATGAAAAACAGAGTTTCAAAAAAATCCCTTAGGCACTAGAATGAAGAGGCAGTGAAGTAAAGTTCCCTTTTTCCCTTACTCTGCAGCATTTCTTCCTCCTTTACCAGTGCTGTACTCAGCTGGAATGGAAAGAAATCAGCTGCCTTGATCTCACAGCACAGTGCAAAACCAACTGGGGGAGGAGCAAGGAGAGGACCATCAACACTTCCCAACACCGTATCACCCAGGACGCCTTGTATCCCACCTTGAAACATCCACTACCCAATCCAGCATGCAAAACTAGGCCCCAATCTTGTAATCCTTTGTGTCCACAAAAGAATACAGGATGAGTTACATCAAGAAATCATGACTTTTCGTGCAGGGTTTCTGAGACAAAAAGGAGAAAAGTTTTAAAATGTCGGAAGTTTGGCGTACACCACTAACAGATGGCCTTTCTAAAAGCAGTGCAATTGTCCTCTCTTGTGCTAAGGGAAAGGTAGTTTTTATGGTTACTAGGGCTGTCAATCACAATTAACTCAAAAAATTAATCACAATTAAAAAAATAAATCAATCTCAGTTTTAATCACACTGTTAAACAATAGAATACCAACTGAAATTTATTAAGTATTTTGGGATTTTTTTTTTACATTTTTAAATATACGGATTTAAATTACAACTCGCAATAAAGTGTACAGTGCTCACTTTATAGTATTACAAATTTGCTCTGTAAAAATGATAAACAAATTGTATTTTTCAATTCACCTCATACAAGTACTGTAAAGCAATCTCTATCATGAAACCAACTTACAAGGATAGATTTTTTTTTGTGTTACATAAGTGTACTCTAAACCAAAACAATGTAAAAAACTTTAGAGCCTACACGTCCACTCAGTCCTACTACTTATTCAGCCAATCACTTAGATAAACAAGTTTGTTTACATTTTCAGGAGATAATGTTGCCTGCTTCTTATTCACAATGTCACCTGAAAGTGAGAACAGGCGTTTGCATGGCACTTGTGTAGCTGGTATTGCAAGATATTTACATGCCAGATATGCTAAACAATCGTATGTCCCTTCATGCTTCGGCCACCATTCCAGAGGACATGCTTCCACGCTGATGAAGCTCATTAAAAAAATAATGTGTTAATTAAATTTTGACTGAACTCCTTGGGGGAGAATAGTAGGTCTCCTGCTCTGTTTTACCCACATTCTGCCATATATTCCATATTATAGCAGTCTTGGATGATAACCCAGCACGTTTGTTTTAAGAACACAGCAGATTTGACAAAACGCAAAGAAGGTACCAATGTGAGATTTCTAAAGACAGGTACAGCATTCGACCCAAGGTTTCAGAATCTGAAGTGCCTTCCAAAATCTGAGAGGGATGGAGAATGCTTTAAGAAGTCTTAGAAGAGCAATATTCCGATGCGGAAACTACAGAACCCGAACCACCAAAAAAGAAAATCAACCTTCTGCTGGAGGCACCTGACTCAGATGATGAAAATGAACATGAGTCGGTCCGCACTGCTTTGGTTGTTATCAAGCAGAACCTGTTATCAGCATGGACGCATGTCCTCTTGATTGGTGGCAGAAGCATGAAGGGACATGTGAATCTTTAGCGCATCTGGCATGTAAATATCTTGCAATGTGAGCTAAGAAAGTGCCATGCGAACGTCTGTTCTCACTTTCTGGTGACATTGTGAATAAGAAGCAGGCAGCAATATCTCCTGAAAATGTAAACGAACTTGCTTATCTAAGCGATTGGTTGAATAAGTAGTAGGACTGAGTGGATGTGCAGGCTCTAAAGTTTTACACTGTTTTACTTATGAATGCTGTTATTTTTTGTACATAATTCTATATTTGTAAGTTCAACTTTCATGATAAAGAGATTGCATTACAGTACTTGTATGAGGTGAATTGAAAAATACTATTTTTTTACAGCACAAATATTTGAAATAAAAATATAAAGTGAGCACTGTACACTTTGTATTCTGTGTTGTAATTGAAGTCAATATATTTGAAAATGTAGAAAAAAATATTTAAATAAATGGTATTCTATTATGCGATTAATATTTTTAATCATGCAATTAATGGGGATTAATTTTTTAAATTGCTTGACAGCCATAATGGTTACTTAATTCTTTGTATTTCTGTGATAAAGTCTTTGATAGTATTTGTTTGAGATGCACTAAGGAAATACGACTAATATTTTAGACCCTGTTTTACATTACTTCCATAACTAGAATGAAGCAACTAATGTTTTGCCATTTTCTCAGCTATCATTTCTACAGAAATGGAAGAGGCTCAGCCAGGGCACAGAACACACTGTAGTAATTTAATAATCACAAGTGTACATTTTATGAAACACTGCACTCAGACATGCTACTATATGTTTTCTGTATCTGTATCCTGGCCAGATCAAACATGGCTGCCTCAGTTTCTCATTTCATCTAGCCATCAACAGCTGGTACAACTTTTATTCGATACAAGAAAAAAAATACAAACCTGATTATGTATAATAAGAAGTTATCCTGGGCTAACAGACAGGAAGCAACCTCACATTGATAACATATTAAAATGTCTACTAGCAGGAATCACCTGCAAGTTTTCTAAGTATACATACAGTACTACCAAGAACACACTGAATTTGTTATCCTCACTATATGTGGAAACATAGAAATGTCGGACTCAAAGCTAACATTTCTGTACATCTACAACTGTTGAAGTGCTGAGGTAAAAGCTGACTCAGATTTTAAGAAGCTGACTTCCTAGATTTAAAGTTCACTAAAAGGTTTTTTTTCCCTAGATGGTACTCCAATATATTGTTAGAGATTAAAGTTGCCAAGGGTGATTAATTATTAAAAATGCACGAAAGCTAACTGAGACATTGCACCCCACAATGCTTTATGGGAATATGCTTATGAATGTATATATGACATAACTGGAATATGTTTTATGCTACATATGCCATGTAACATCTCTGTAAAGGTTATGATCTACTGAATATATTCATCCTATTTGTATGCATGTCATTTTTGTACTCGAAGTTATGAATACTGGCTGTGTACTTGCTTGATTTTAAGTAGCCTTAGAAAAGCATTTGGTCAGCTTCTTGAGAAAGGAATGTGCAAATTAAGTGACCAATCAAGAAACACTTAACGAACAATGGATCTTGGAAGATTCCAATCCACATAAGAAGTCTTCCTGGAGACATTCAATATAGCATGTGGACAATGGCTGCTGCCTGTAAAAACTGAGTCATGCATGGACATGTGACTTGCCCATGTGACTCCAAAACTCCATCTTGGAGCTGGACTTTGCTTATGGAGAGGAGGGGTCACAAGAGAAAGTCTATTTAAGCCCCTGGGAGACCCCTCCATTTGGTCTTCAGCTGACTCAAGAGATAGCCTCTTCACCCCCAAAGCGTACCTGAAAAAAACTGCGACAAAGAACAATAACTACAGGGGGTGGGACTGATTGCTGGACCAAGACTAGAAGGAGGCTAGTCTGTAAAAGAGGCTTATTGGAACATCTCTGACCATGAGATTTTATCTGTCTTCATCTTAATGTATTAGGCATAGGCTTGCGTGTTTTATTTTATTTTGCGTAGTAATTCACTTTGTTCTGTCTGTTATCACTTGGAACCACTTAAATCCTACTTTTTGGATTTAATAAAATCATTTTTTACTTATTAATTAACCCAGAGTATGTATTAATACCTGGGGGGAGTGGGGGGCAAACAGCTGTGCATCTCTATCAGTGTTATAGAGGGCGAACAATTTATGAATTTACCCTGTATAAGCTTTATACAAGGTAAAACGGACTTATTTGGGGTTTGGACCCCATTGGGCGTTGGATATCTGAGTGTTAGAAACAGGAACACTTCTTAAGCTGCTTTCAGTTAAGCCTGCAGTTTGTGGGACGTGGTTCAGATCTGGGTCTGTGTTTGTACGTGGCAAGCGTATCTGGCACAAGCAGGCAGGGTTTTGGAGTCCCAAGCTGGCAGGGAAGGCAGGGGCAGAAGTAGTCTTGGTACATCAGATGGCAGCCCCAAGGGGGTTTCTGTGATCCAACCCGTCACACCAACGTTTGCAAAACCCTAGTTAAAAAATGGCTAATCCCCTGCAGATTTCAACACTTCAGATTAGTTTTTAATCCAGTCATTTGGTAATAGTGAAAAATGAACCGAACACTTTCAATCCAGTGAATCTTCTTAACTGACTCTTCAGTTGACTGTGGTGTATAGGAATTGGGCAGTATACCTCTAGTTTGGGGTTCCTCTTCTCTTGAAGAAGGCATCTAAATCTAACATAGCAGCAGTGTATTTATTTATTTAGGCCTCCTAGATAAATGTTTGTATATAGTTGTTTTATATGGCTAAGGGGAACTCAGCTGTGCCTATGCAGGTTTCCTCATATTCTTAATGTTGCATAAAGAGCAGACAAGGACTTTGGTGACTAGGCAGACTTCTGAAAATGTTACCCATGGCATTTAAGAGCATAAGATTTAGAGACCACTTAACAGACCAACAAAAATCCAGTAGTTTAACAAAGGTGACCATATAACGAAGCGGAGCAGAATTCTACTTAATATCTTTGCGGATGTGTCCTAAGATGGCGGTTATTTAATACAGCAATGTAAGCAAACTGATAACCCACCCCAATATAAATACAGTACACATACTGACAGGTTTCAGAGTAACAGCCGTGTTAGTCTGTATTCGCAAAAAGAAACGGAGTCCTTGTGGCACCTTAGAGACTAACCAATTTATTTGAGCATGAGCTTTCGTGAGCTACAGCTCACTTCATCAGATGCATACCGTGGAAACTGCAGCAGACTTTATATATACACAGAGAGGAGGTATTGTTTCATATTCTCTGTGTATATATAAAGTCTGCTGCAGTTTCCACGGTATGCATCTGATGAAGTGAGCTGTAGCTCACGAAAGCTCATGCTCAAATAAATTGGTTAGTCTCTAAGGTGCCACAAGGACTCCTTTTCTTAGTACACATACTGAATGCAGTCCAACAAAGAAACCAAAATCAAACAAAAAACAAAACTTACACCTTCCAGGGTTTTTACTTCATTGTTAACTTAAATAAACCTTAGGCTAAAGCGCTCTCCTTCGACTGGCTGTGTCTATGATTTTTTTCCTTGCATGTCTAGCTCCCTCTGCCTTGGCAAGGTTAGGGGTGGGGTGGGCAGACACTAACTTTTCTTCTTGAATTACAATTAATAGGATTCCTGTAGTTAGTCCACAGAGATAGTACAGAACTCTAGCATTTTCACAGTGGGCTCCCAGATCAAATCTGCTTAATTTACTAATAACTTGAGTTTTCTCCCCCATCAAGCTGCCTTCTCTGTACACCCCAAACGTGAAAGTCAAAGAAAGGATTCTTTCTGGCTTATAAATCAGCATTAACATTTTACAATTTGAACTTAATTTTTAGGTTCTCCCATAGATGAATTGGCTCTGTAGTGCTAAGAAAAATAAACTTTTAGCCAGTAAATTTACCAGTGAGAGTGAATACAAAGATGAAAATCAATAAAGTGCAGCTGCATTTGAGCGTCCAACACTGTAGGAGTTAAGTCTAGTCCAGAGGTGGGTAAACTCCGGCCCGGGGGACTGTCCTGCCTGGCCCCTGAGCTTCTGGCCCACAAGGCTAGCCCCTGGCCCCTCCCCTGCTGTTCCCCCTCCCACTGCACTCTCTGCTCACTGCTCTGCCGGGCAATGCTCTGGGCAGCGGAGCAGCGAGCTCTTGAGGCAGCGCAGCTGCAGAGCCCAGCCTGACCCGGTGCTCTGTGCTGCACGGCTGCCTGTCCTGGTGCAGCTATGCTGCCAGCCACCGGTGCTCCAAGCAGCACACGGTAAGGAGGCATGGAGCGGGGGGGGTTGGATAGAGGGAAGGGAACAGGGTGGTTGAATGGGGGCAGGGGTTCTGGGGAAAGGGGGGGGCAGTCAGGGGCAGGGGGTCTGGGGCAGTCAAGGAGACAGGGTGGTTGGATGGGGAAAGGGGGGGGCAGTCAGGGGCAGGGGGTCTGGGGCAGTCAAGGAGACAGGGTGGTTGGATGGGGAAAGGGGGGGGAAGTCAGGAAGGCGAGGGGAGAATTGGATGGGGCAGCGGGGGGTAGTTAGGGGCGGTGGGTTCGAGGGCTGTCAGGGAACAGGGGGGTTGGATGGGGCAGGGGTCGGGGGGGGGAGGGCTGCCAGGGAGCAAGAAGCGGGGGGGGGTCCGATAGGGGGCGAGGGCCAGGCCATGCCTGGCTGTTTGGGGAGGCACAGCCTCCCCTAACCGGCCCTCCATACAATTTCAGAAACCTGATGCGGCCCTCAGGCCAAAAAGTTTGCCTGCCCCTGGTCTAGTCCCTGCTCTCCTCCTTCCAAAATCAGTTACCTTAAAAGTGCACACATTTACCACCACTATGATTTTATCACATCCTTTCCTTCCCCCTCCCACTCTCACTAATACTCCCGCCTCTGAAATTACGTTTCATTAAATTTACTTGAAAACTGTGGCTGTGGCTTTCATTTTTGTATGAAAGATGGGGGCAAAAACTAATGAGTCTTCTTCATCCTCCCTCCCAACACTCCCACCCCTCAAATCTAGTATTCAATTGGTTTTGGAAACTCACCAAAATATCTCAGAAGGGTTTTTCAAGACTTACTGTCAACTATAGAACTATTGTATTTGCACATTAATAGTATTAAACATACTGCAGAAGCAGCAAAGGCACAATCCTCTTGCGGAGCAAGGTGAGAAGGGACAAAAGGAAGACTAAAGGAGTTATACCAACGCCTCTAGCAGTAAATTCTCCTACTTAGACAAGCCCTAAAAGTTCTAACTTTTGTCTCTCCAGCACCCAGAAGCAGAAAACTGTAGTGTTACACTGTCCCTATTTGGAGTCGGTGCCTTCCTCATGGCCAAGCAGTAGCCATAGAATGAACTTGCATGTTGCCATGGACAAGCATTGTTAATTATATGTACTACCATAGCGTCTAGAGGCCCCAGTCCAGATTAGGGCTCCACTATGCTTTACCCTGGACAAACACGTACTGAGCAAGCCCCCTGCGCCAGGGAACCTATAGTCCATACAAGACAGAGTGGAAAGGGAAACAAAGGCAGAGAGGAGTAAAGTGACTTTCAAAAGTCACACTGAGAGAAGGTCAGTGACAGCCAGGAATAGAACCCAGGTCTGATTCCCAGGCCAATGCCAAATTCACTAGATCATACTGCCTTCCATATGCAAAAGCTGCAACAAAGATATAATTCTTTCTTGCAGTAAAACCCCATAGGAAAATGTTCTGAAATGATGATCCCTACAAACTTAAAACCAGACTGCATGGCTAAAACAGATCACCTAGAGCTAGGGTTGCAGATTTTGGTTGGATGTGTTCCTGAAAGGTTCATCACATGACAATCTTTAATTAAAAACTAATCTAATTCCTGGAGGGTTGGCAACCCTAAGAAGTCTGAAAACAGTGTTAATTTTAAAAGAAGTTTCCCAGTAATGGCAGGTTAAAGATTCCTGAGATACCAGGATGTTACATGCATATTGGTTATTTACCGATATATCAGTACTCCTTTTACTACACATATACATGCTAATAAGCAGATTCAGTATAGTTTCAGGGAAAGCGGTTGAGGGGAAGGGAAATTGTCTGGAGGAGAAAGAACAGCAGAACTTACAGAGCTCTTTCTACAATGCCGAAGACCATTTAATTTCTCCCTACTATTCATAAAGCAGCTAGGATTTTCAGTTCTGACTTTCACCTCATATTTGACATTCTCTACATAATGTCAGTTAATCCCCATTTCAAATGGGTCAAACTAATGCACTTTGAGGAAGACGCATACTGTAGCATAGTGCTTTAATTAGTGAAGAACTGGTTTCCAACATGACTAGTTCATTTCCTGCAATAACTCTGACTGCTACAGGAGATAAGAAGTTTATTAGGTCAAGGAGGGAATTAAGACAGAAATGGAAAGATGCGTATGTTTGAAATCATACCAAATAGCAGTCCTACCCTACAAGGTGACAGTGTCACTACTCCATACCAAAACTAAGTATTGAAGACTTTAAATAATTTTCTTTCTAAAACCAAAATGTACGTTTCTGGTTTTTTTTTTAAAACCCAGATTTCAAAATTGTTTTTGTTTTGCTCTGTTACCATTTTTGCCACTGAATGCAATAAAATAAGTGATATTCACAATTCCTCTCTCCCACTTTCAATTCTTTTTTAAACTACTAATTTCTCAAAAGCTGGAGATTTTGGGAAGTCAGAATAGCAAGAAAAAAAGCCAGTCTCAAAAATGAAACAAAAATGCCCTGCATATAAGTCATGCTAGTGCATTTAGTGGCAAAAGTGGGGGAAACCCTGACATTTCTGTTTTTGCTGAAATATTAGAAGCTTTCAGAATCCTAAAGCTGCAAGAAAGTTTCCAGTTTGAAAGAAAAGAATTTTTTGATAAAACAACAGCCTCACAAAACTTATGGCTAGCTTTACCCCCACACTCTTACTACACCACAGCACTCCCAGACTTAGAACTGAGTTGCAGCATCAAGTTAGCACTGGAGGAATGGGATGTCCACATCAAACAAATATACTTGACTGTGGAAAGCTTTGGGGGGGGATGTTAAGAACCCCCAAAGAACAGGCAAGAGACAGTTTACTACTCCCAAACTAATTTTCACCAAAACCCAGAAATCAGTATCGGAAATCCATTAGAAGATTTTTAACAATCCTCCCCCGCTCCCCTCCTCTTCCCACAGGCCTACAAACTTAGGCCACATCTACACAAACTTTTGCCAGTATAGGATTAGGATTTTTAAAACATTTTTATAACAGCAAAAACCCTAATGTAGATGCAGCTATACCAGCATAAAAGTGCTTTTGCCAGAATAGGCTATTTTGCTCAGGCAACCAATATCAACCGTAGCAGGAAAAATACCCTTGTCGGTATAAGCAGCTGTACAGATCTAATACTAGGCAGTCCCTTCTATTATACGCATACATAGGACTCTACAAAATTCATGGTCCATGGTCACAGGATTTTAAAAATAGTCAATTTCAGATATTTACATCTGAAAATTCATGCTGTGATAACAATAGGGGTCCCAACCCAAACAAGAGTTGTGGGAAGGTCTCAAGGCAATTGTGGGGGGGGGGGAGAGGAGGGGGGATCACAGTTTTGCCACCCTTACTTCTGCACTGCTGCTGACAGAGGTGCTGCCTTCACAGCTGGGCAGCCAAAGAGCAGCAGACAGCACAGAGATGTGGGTCGCATGTTATGGGAGGGGTCATCCCTTTTTTAGTGAGTGGGGCAGGGATGACCTTTGGGTTGGGTGCCTGCCCAGAGCCCCATAGTCAGGTAGGTGCTGTGATACCCCCCGCACACACTGTGAGCCCAAAGGCCCCGTTAGCCCTACCCCCACTTCCAAGTGCTGGGCCTGGAGCTGGGGAGAGGCAGGGCCGGGGGCAAAAGCACCGGAAACTGTAAAAATGGAGGGGCTACTGGTGCTGGGAGGCTATGCTCCCCCCTTTTTAACATGGCATAGTTTGGGAGGGCAGGAGGCAGCATTGCCCCTCCCCCACAAACAGCAAACCTCAGGAAGGTGTAGAGCAAAGCCAGCAGGGGCTGCGCTTTGCTGCAGGGGAGCTGTGATCAGCTCCCCTCTGCAATGCACAGCCCCTGACTGTGCCACTCTGCGCCCGCCCACCCATGCCATGTTAAGGGGGGGGGGGAGAATGGCCCTCTGGTGTCCCCAGTTCCAGCACCAGTGGCTGGGGGAGCGCAAGCCAGGGGCTCCTACTGTGCACCCGGCTCCAGCTGCTAGTGTCAGCTGGGCTGGGGAGGGAGGGGACTTCCTCTTCTCCTGCAAGGTAAACATCATAAGTGGCAAAATTAATAAAATTATCACAAAATTCCCCATTTTCTGAATGTCTAAATTTCAGATGGAAATGACCTAATAAATCAATAGGTTAAGATTTAAAAAATTAAGTCTTAAAACCTTGTTGTGGTAGTCCTAAGTCTTCCTTCTTATACCAATTCTGTCAACTTCTTTTCTCTCTCTCTATGTGTGTATATGATAAAACTACCTAAAACACCTAATCTGGTTAAAGTCATAAGTGATTGTACCCTACTATCCTATGAGCACGGTTATGATTTTGTCAAAGAAATCACAGAAATCTTGAATTTGAATGAAGTCTGAAATCTTGGAAATGGCTGTTAAAATTTTTTTTTTTAAAAAACTACATTTCATTAGGTCCCCCCAAACCAAATTGCATTGGGACTTGGATCGCAGCAGCACTCAGGTTGGGCCCGTCCTCCGTTCCACAAATGGAGGCAGGGGCAGATGGGCCCAACGTGAGTGCTGCTACAATCCCGTGTGCTAGGTTGCAATACCTGGATAGGGAAGACAGGCACAGCCCTGAGGGACAGGAACTGCCACCCCAGGTTGAACTTGCACTCCAAACCATGCTACTCCCAGGCTTCATCCTTCAGCACCTGTGTATGTTGATGTAGCAAAAGCTACATTTCTCTCTCTCCCTCACACACACACCCGCCGTCTGCCATGAAACTTACCAAAAATTTGTGGGCCAAAAATTGTAGCCTTACCGCTGAGAAACATGGTTTATATAAAGAAAAGGAGTACTTGTGGCACCTTAGAGACTAACCAATTTATTTGAGCATGAGCTTTCGTGAGCTACAGCTCATAGCTCACGAAAGCTCATGCTCAAATAAATTGGTTAGTCTCTAAGGTGCCACAAGTACTCCTTTTCTTTTTGCGAATACAGACTAACACGGCTGTTACTCTGAAACCTATGGTTTATATAATCATTCTGGTCCCAGGTACACTTACTCTGGTCATCCTATCCCATCATCTTGCTTGCCATAACTGCCATCTTACTTTATATTTTGGTGGAGAAAAGCTTAACCTGGAATGGTGGTGTGAAGTACAGAGGAGAGTATGCACATGTCACGTAAAGAGCCTCACTAACATCCACATTCAACTTCACTTGTTAAAAGCATCTTTTATTTTCCCTCTCAAAAGTCTCCAGGATATGAACAAATGGTGATTTGCAGGTGGCTTGACATTCCAAACGAGGACTGCCATACTCCCAAGTCCAGTTTTATACACCCAAAATTAAGTTTTGAAGGTGGAATGTCACTTGCATAAGTCTTTTCTGTGTCCTCTCTGTTAATCTGGATGGATTGGTACATTGTCTGTTTGACATTAGCACCACTGAATTATAGCTCTGGAAGTTGGCATTCTACAATAAGGGCTGAAGTCCAATCTGTTCCACAGCAGACACTCACTTTTCATGTTAAATACAATAGAACTTAATTGAACCAATTAACTTGGAGAGGAGTAAGGTTCAAAATTAACCAGCTGGTTAATAAATTATACTTAGGCTTTAACTTATCACCACGAATGCAATTGTAGTTTAGAAATCTTGTGACTCAAGATACCAAAAGCCAGAAAGAATAAGGTTTAGTACTCAAAGTAAAGACTCCTTACTGCAAACTGAGGGTACTAATGACGACAGTCTGAATTTAAGATGGACTTGCTTGGTTGTTGAAGAATGGCTGGAAGATCCTTGGGTTCACTAGCGGAGATCCATTCTTAAAAAACAACCCTCCCAGGGTTACATTCCTGACCAATTCCATTTCGAATTTCTTTGCAGCAATCAACTGGTTGAAACAGTTGAAGTCTAACTCTTTGATCTTTTTTTCCCCCCTCAGAACAACAAGTGGATAAGCACAGATGTTTTTTATGACTACAATTATATATAGTATGTGAGTAAAAGGAGTAGAAAAAGCTTGTATGCGTCTGAAGACAATAAATGCAAAATAATCTATAAAGCTTTTTACTGTTTTATGGTCCAAAATATTGTCAGGGAGGGAAAGAGCTGGGGGTGGGGGGAGGGCATTTATTGAAGTCTAATCTGAAGTTATATATACTCCTACCTGTCTGAGGCCACTGTTAGAAACAGTTCCATGATTTCCCCCTACTAGAGACCCCGAAGATTTCAGGAGAAACAGATGAAGATTCTAGTAGATTTGGTGCTTTCTGGTATTATAAGGAGCAATTAGACCAAATGAGAGCCAGTGTTTTACTCTACTTCCCTTGATTCTGGGCAATGGTGGATGTAGTTGAGGTATCTAGAGGAATGACTTTCTTCACAAGTAGTGCAAAGATATACTTGGGTAAGAAATTTAGCACTGCAATGAGACAGGAAGCTTTGGTGTGCCAAAGCATCTTCTGGGCCTGATTTAGGACACTTTCAAGCAACAGAATCAAAGACTCGTGCCTGATTTCAGTTAGAGGCCATACCTTTCTATAATATTATAGTCTTTAGTTATGCATGATATAGTATATGAAATTAGCAGCCAGTTTACAATACATAAGGCCCAAATCCTACACACAGCTTTAAAAGGGGCACCATTTGGTAATTTTTTTTTTCTTCTCTTCCCCATCCATACCTGAAAGATTTTAAAAACAAAGTAGATAGCTACTATTGAAATGAGCGGTGGATATTTTCAGAGGACCTTCTAATGCTTCCTTCTACCAAGTAACTTCATAGGCTCATTTTGGTTTATTTTCTTGATGGACAAGACCAATACCAAATAGATGGCCTCCAGAAGGAACCACATGACAATGTGGTAACGCATTATCTGCTCCATGATTTCTTCAGTGCTTTCATAGGTCTCTGAAATTTTTCCCAGTATTAGAGACCCACGCACTATTTTTGGTACCAGCTTCATTTTCTCATCCTGTTTATCACAGGCTACATTGACTAAAATGGCTACATTTCACACAGATTCATTGGTCTCCAGAGCTTTAATTTTTATGGTGGCCATTTTAAGTGGGATATGTTCAATTTTTTTTCTTTTTTATTAGTCTCACGAGTAGTTTGCACCAGCCACTCAGATCTAAATCTTGCACTATTATATCCACAAGCATAATTAGCAAAGTGATCTGTCCATCATTGTCAAACTTCAAACAACAATATAGCTGTTATTCTTCCTTGACACATAAAAGTAAAGGTTAAGTATAACACCTCACTTGTTCCACAGTGAAGAATGTCTAGCATGACCTTTGCTAATGCTATAACCACAGATAAGAAAAATTTCAAAGTACAGTACATCTTTAATAATTTTCCTGCATGTCTGTCTGATGTCATGAAGGATTACAACCCCTACTTAGACATCTTGTTCTTATGATTTTATGGCTATTTCTTATTAAACTACTGGTCTCCGGTTTTCAGATGACAGATTATACTATCTGAGTACTGGAACAACTTATACTGGATGCAAAATGACAACAGTGGATAAATTGCATTATAGCCCCTTATCAGAATTTACTGAAAAGGGATCCATCCTGAATCAATTAGTAAAGGTGAAATTTCACTTCTGTTTTATGTACATCAGAAAAACGGGGATTTAAAATTAGACCCAGGTAACATTTTAAACTATTTCGTTTAACTATTTTAGTCAAATCAAATATTAAACCTTTCAAACAGCAATTAACTGAAACGAGAAAAAAAAACAGTGTTTTCATAAATTTATCAGAAGGGTAGCCATGTTAGTCTGTGTCCACAAAAACAATGAGGAGTCTGGTGGCACCTTAAAGACTAACAGATTTATTTGGGCATAAGCTTTTGTGGGTAGAACACCCACTTCTTCAGATCTGAAGGTTTCTTACCCACAAGGTTTACGCCCAAATAAATCTGTTAGTCTTTAAGGTGCCACTGTTCTCATAAATTTAGAGACTACAATAACGTTTCCCACACTTTCGAAAGCAGCAGACCTCCCTTCAGGAAAAGGGAACAAATCATGCCCCTCTGGAAACCTTGTGCATTTCTAGGCCTATCCAAAAAATAATAGTCTTCATAATGACACATCCTCTTTTCTTACATGCTTTGATAAGCAGTGAAATAGTTAACTGTTGACATTTAAATTATTATTTGACATCTGAATTAGCACCCTCTGAAATGAATAAGCTCATACTTCAGCTACTGTTCCTGGCTCCTTGCAAACTCAGCATATGCCTTCACAGCAGAGTTAACCTACGTGATCAGTACCCAGCTGTGAGCACCCTGGTTAGTCTAGACTGGACATGAGCAACCCTACAGCTAAGTCATATCTGTGTTACTGTGTCCTCACTGGTTCTTCATTCACCTACATGTGTCTCTGGGGGCATATTCCATCCTTCTTTGTGCTGAGAAACTAGGATTCTTTCACAGTTAGTATTGTCAATTGCAGAAGAATTTGTCTGTTCTTCAGGAATAGCAATGGAAGACTATCAGCATTTGAGTGATTTTTGTCTGTGTCCTCACTGGAAAGTGGGTGGATTCCAGTTTAGACTTAAATGCACCTCCAAACCCAGATAGAGGTTTTTGTATGTGGATGCGGTTGAGCTAAAAACCTAAGAGTCTGGGCTGACTCTGCAATGAAGACATACCCTCAGATACTGTTGCACTGCTGACACTTGGATAGTTTCCAATTTCTCTTTTCACTCACATATGTTGGCAAGTGGCATGTGTGTGCATTTGGTGCAAGCAGTCATGGCCCTCAAAGACCACGCAGGAGCTCTTGAGGCCAGAGTGGCTGAACTGGAGGAGCTAAGGAAGAAAGACTTTCTGGGACAAAGTGGAGAAGTCCGACCCCCTACTCTGACAGCCTCTGTGCTGTTGAGGAGGAAAAAATTCTAATTGGAGAACATCAAAGTGGAGTGGAAGGAAATGATCCCATAGTTGAGACCCTCCTTCCAGATGATGTCATAGTATCCTCTCACACTGAGGACACCCCTCTGGATGAGGGGACCCCAGTTATTAGGAAGATTGGTAATAGTAATGGGAGATCATAGGAAATATAAATAACTGTTTGTAATCACCTGGAGACCCTCATGGAGGTAAACTGCCTGCTAGGTGCAAAGGTTGCTGATCTCTTGAGACATGGAGTCCAAATTTAGGTTGCTAGATATGAGATTAAAGCCTAGGACCTCCATGGTAGCATTCTCCAAAATGCTTCCAGTTCCATGCATGTGTCCAATTAGACAGACAGAACTGCAGGATCTCAACATGCAGATGAAACTATGACATAGTGAGGAAGTTTTTAGGATTATTAGGAATTGAGGAATATTTTTGGGAAAGGAGGAGCCTATACAGGAAGTATGGGCTCCACCTAAACCAAAACAGAACCAGATAGCTGACATGTAAAATTAAGAAGGCTATAGAGGAGTTTTTTTAAACTAAGGGGGGTCGGGGAAGCTGACAAGTGCAGAGGAGCACACTTTTTGGGACAGAGACATCCCTTAGGGGAGGATCTTTTAATGGGGATTCTCTATATCCTATTAAAAAGAATAGGATAGAAACTGATAAAGTACAGGTAGTAGCTGAAGAGAAACAGAAAGATTACATCACATGAAGGCAGACCACTATATATTGATACATTTTATAACTGCTTATATACAAATGCTAGAAGTCTAAATACTAAGATGGGTGAACTTGCGTGCCTGGTATTAAACGAGGATACGGATATAGTAGGCATCACAGAAACCTGATGGTATGATGATATTGGGACAAAATATATGTGAATGACAGAATAGGTTGTTCTGGTGGGGGAGTGACACTATAAATGAAAGCATGCATATAGAGTCAAATTCAGTAAAAATCTTAAATGAATCAAACTGTACCATGGAATTTCTATAGATAGAAATTCCATGCTTGAGTATAATAGGAATATACTACCAACCACCTGACTAGGTGGATGAAAGTTATTATGAAATGCTCAGGGAGATGAGAAGCTATAAAAATAGAAAACTCAGTAATAGTGAGGGATTTCAACTGTCCCCGTATTGACTAGGTACATGTCAGCTCAGGATGGGATGCACAAATAAAATTTCTAGACACTATTAATGACTGCTTCTGGAGCAGCTAGTTCTGGAACTCACAAGGAGAGAGGCATTTTTTGATTTAGTCTTAAGTGGCACACAAGAGGTGAATATAGCTGAACCACTCAGTAATAACAATAGCGTAACTAAATTTAACATAACATTTAAAATATACCAAAGCAGCTCCACAGTAGCATTTAACTTCAAAAAGGGTAACCACACAAATATGAGGACACTAGTTAAAAACAGAAATTAAAAGGAACAGTGACAAGAGTGAAATGCCACCCAACTGCATGGAAACTATTACAAAACACCATAATTGAGGCTCAAATTACATGTATACTCAAAATTAAACAACACAGTAAGAGGATCAAAAAAATGCAATGGCTAAACAAAGTAAAAAGAGGAAGTTAGAGACAAAAAGAAAATTTAAATATTGGAAGTCAAATCCTACTGAAGAAAATAGAAAGCAGCATAAACTCTGGCAAGTCAAGTATAATTATAAAGGCCAATAAAGAATTTGAAGAGCAACTAGCGAAAGACAAAAACTAAACAGCAAAAAATACTTGAAGTATATCAGAAGCAGGAAGCCTGTCAAACACTCAGTGAGGCCACTGGATGATGGAGGTGCCAAAGGAGCAGTCTAGAAAGACAAGGCTGTTGCAGAGAAGCTAAATGAAGCCTTTGATCAATCTTCACTACAGGAGGATGGGAGGGAGATTCCCACACCTGAGCCATTTTTAGGTAACAAATCTGAGTAACTGTCCCAGATTAAGGCATCAATAGACGAAGTTTTGGAACAAACCGATAACCTGAAAAGTACTAACTCACCATGACCAGATGGTATTCATGCAAAAGTCCTGATGGAACCGAAGTATGCAACTGTAGAACTACTAGCTGTGGTATATCACCGATCACTTAAGTCAGCCTCTGTACCAGGTAACAGGAAGATACATAACGTAACACCAATTTTTTTAAAAGGCTCCAGATGCCATCTGGCAATTACAGGCCAGTAAGCTTAACTTTCAGGCAAATTGGTTAAAGCTATAGTAAAGAAGAAAATCATCACACAAACAGATTAACATTATTTATTGGCAAAGAGTCAACATGACTTTTGTGAAGGGAAATCATGCCTCACCAATCTATTAGAATTCTTTGAGAGGGTCAAACAAACGTGGACAAAGGTGATCCAGTGCAGATAGTGTCAAAGGTTTTCTGAAAGTCCGAGTATAAGGTCCTTCACCAAAGGCTCTTAAGCAAAATAAGCAGTCATGGAATAAGAGGGAAGGTCCTCGCGTGGATCGGTAATTGGTTAAAAGACAGGAAAAAGGGTAGGAATAAATGGTCAGTTTTCAGAAGGGAGAGAAGTAAACAGTGGTGTCCCCCAAGGGTCTCTACTGGGACCTGTGCTATTAGACATATTCATAAATGATCTGGAAAAAGGGATAAACAGTGAGATGGCAAAATTTGCAGACACAAAATTACTCAAGATAGTGAAGTCCAAAGCAGGCTATGAACAGTTGCGAAGAGTTTTCACAGTAGTGGGTGACTGGACGACACCAAAATAGCAGATGAAATTCAATGCTGATAAATGCAAAGTAATGCACATTGGAAAACAATCTCAGCTATACCCACAAAATGATGGGGTCTAAATTAGTTGTTACCACTCAAGGAAGATCTTGGAGTCATTGTAGACAGTTCTCTGAAAAAATCTCCTCAAATGTGCAGTGGCAGCCAAAAAAGCTAACAGAATGTTAGGAACCATTAAGAAAGGGATTGAGAAGACAGAATATATAATGCCACTATATAAATCCATGGTACGCCCACACCTTGAATACCACATACAGTTCTGGTTTCCCCATTTCAAAAAACAGATATTAGAAATGGAAAAGGTACAGAGCAGGGCAACAAAAATTATTAGGGGTATGGAACAGCTTCCTGATGAGGAGAGATTCAAAAACTGGGACAGTGGTCTCTTTTCCAAGGTGAACAAAGGGAAGATATGATAGGTGTCTATAAAACCATAAATGGGGTGTAGAAAGTGAATAGGGAAGTGTTATTTACCTCTTCACATAACAGAAGGAAATACATCTTCACACAACGCGCAGTCAACCTGTGGAACTCGTTGCCATGGGGTGTTGTGAAGGCCAGAAGTATAACAGAGTTCAAAGAAGAATTAGATAAGTTCACGGAGGAGAAGTTTATCAATGGCTATTTACCAAGATCATCAGAGATGCAACCCCATGCTCTGGGTGTCCCTAAGTTTCTTACTCCCAGATGCTGGGACTGGACACCAGGAGATGGATCACTCAATTGCCCTGGCCACTGTCAGAAAAAAGGGTACTGGGCTAGCCAGACCATTGGTCTGACCCATTATGGACATTCTTATGTTCTCACCCCCCTTCCCACCACCCCATTCCTCCCCTCTCACACACACACACACACACACACTCACTCATGATCTTTGAATCCTGAGGGGAGTAAAACCTGAACTTCTGGAAATGTTGCACTAGAATACTTAATTCTTGAGGATTTGCTAAATGCTGCACTTAGGCTGTTTTAGGAGGGTCATCCAAAGATAATACAATTTTTCATCTCTTCTCCCATTTCAAGCAAAATATAAATGTCCTATTTTTACATACCATACACATGCACATAGCTTCACATATTTTTGTATCTTTCTAATAAATCAAAGCTATGCATCATCTTGCGGGCATCAGGAAATTAGTTCACTTTTACTATTTCTAGAATAATGAAGGCTAACAATAGTTTCTATATTCTAATGAGCAATTTTCAGGTTTTTTCCTGTTGTACAAGGTTTAAGCCAACATTAATCTGTACATAAGGAAGCAGTGTTCTCCACTCAACCTCCCTTTTAGCTGCTGCTCTTCTATTCAGTTCTGCACCATTTCTAAATTTAAAAGATATTTCTAAAATGCATTACGTTAGTCTTCTGTCCACATTCTTCTTCCAATACAGCTGTAACTTTTTCAAGCTAATTTCAGGCTGAAGAAATGTTTAACACTAATTTATAGGTATATCTCTTGCAACATTTATGGGTACAACTATAGGCCATCTCACAGAAGACAAAACCAGTTAAAGATTTTCTCCATTTCAAGTCAATTAACAGGTCACTCACTCCTCGCCAGAAGATACTTGTGAAAGTTCCACTTTTGCACTTCCATGGAAGTGGTAGCTACATCCCTGGTCTAGCATTTAATTTTTATTTTATGTTTTTACCATGTGAAGTGACAAAGTGATCTGAATCAGAGTAGTGTAATACGGTGCAATTACCTACAAATCGGTATAGCGCCGATATGCTTCATTATCTTCATTCAGAGGAGCAAGATGACATAACTTGTGACAAGGCAATGCAGCTGTCACCTGAGTCTGTTAACTTCTATACAAAACATGCTATGCAAAAAACATCAGTATCACAACAGGTGGGAAGAGCATGTGTGTCACCACTGTAATCTCCTCAACTGATTTACTGTCCTAACATACATGTCACTAAGTACAAAAGCACAAACTACTCACCAAATAAATTGCTTGAATGTCCTTGCTTAGATATGGGTTTCAGTTCATTTAATCCCCAAGCGTAACGCTTATAATTATCCCAGGAATGTTTCATCATCTGGAGGGAAATGAAAGCAGGATTATAATGTTGATTTAACAAGAAAACATAACAGTAAATACTGAGAATATACTGTATTTTCAAGAAGTGTTGAATTTATTTAAGCATTGAATTATGGTTGTATGTATTAGAAGTGTAAGATATTTCATCAAACAACAATTTAACAGCACTGTGTTACTGATGCGATACTATGGTTACACTAGAGGTTCCATTTCAATTAAATCCTCAAATTTACAATAGAGACCAATTAATTCTCATCAAGATGAAATTTGATATATACACAGTATATTAATTCAGTTAAGAATTTTCCTTGGGTAAATGGCTGGAACCAAGACAAGTAAATATTACTTTGAAGACAGTCTGACATGCATTCTCCTGGAGCAGGAGAGAGCAATTTTTAAGAGATCAAAATTTGGAAAGATTAAGAGTAGTTTTCAATATCTGGCAAAGAGATTGTGGCTTGGATACAAACCAGCTGGTTCAAGATCCGTACAAGTAACATCAGCTGAAGAGGGCTAGGCAAAATATGTGGGGGGAAAATTGACATCGCTACCATAGCTGCTCGCTGCTTCATTTGAGAAGATATGTTGGTATTTTAAAATTACTATAATTTGCAACAGTGAATGGAGAGAGGCAGTGTCATACTAAATACTTTGCTGCTTCTGGATGTCATTTAGCAGCAGTAGCCAATGCTTTCTTCCTATGATTGAACATTCACACTAATGCAAATATATACCCATATCAATAGGTATGTTGGTCTCTGAAAGTACTAAACTCATTTTGAGGAATTCCATTACCTCAAGGGAAGATTATTAAGGCCTGATCTACACCAGCAAATTAGAGCCATTTAACTACACTAGTCCGGGGCGCAAAAATAAATAAATAAATAAATAAAATAAATAAAAATCCATGTCTGAGTGGTGTACTTAAACCAGCCTCAGTCCAGGTATAGACAGCATTAGAGCGATAGAAGAATTTTTCTGTCGACCTAGCTATTGCCTCTTGGAGAAGGGGATGACCTACACCAACAGGATAAGTCCTCCTGTCAGCAAAGGTAGCATCTACACTGGTTCAGCTGTAGCATTTTAAGTGGACACAACCTCTAAAACACATGATGTCACCTGAACAGAATATTTCTTCAAGTGTGTTGTTTTCTCAGAGCCACAGAACCTATATATATGAACACTAAACCACACCTAGCCAGACCATGATGCTTCTCTGGAATGGACTGGAGCAGAGGTTTGTAAAACGTGGGATGTGCCCCCCCCAGATGGAGAGCACATGACAAGGCTGTCAAACAGACACTAGTGCCTGATGGGGCCACACTGAAGGACTGGTGTCAGGAGCGGGTTTTGTCTGGCAGAAGCGGATGGGGCTATGAGAGCGCGTCTCAACTGCTGGAACAAGGCTCCTTGCCAGTCTTGCTACCTCACTGCTGCAGCAGCCACCAACCAGCAGTTGACCTTCTCTGCTGGGGAGACCAAACAGAAACTCTGCAAACAGAGAGCAGAAGTCTGGACCCCGGGAGTACTGACCCCCTTGCCGGACAGTGCTGCCTCCTAATCCCAGACCTTCAGAATGGCTCCATCTACACAAGTCTGCTGGACTGGTGAGGACCCATCACCACTCTCTAGTTAGGCTGGGTCCCTATGCCCACCCTGCTTATCTGAATACCCGTCTTCCAGCAAGTTGGATTCAGTCCTGGAAGGAAACTCCTGCGCAAATGAGGAGGCGGAGGAGGAGGAGGAGGAGGGAGGCCTATGTCAACAGGACAGAGCTTGATAAAGGGATGGCAACAAGGTTGCTCCTCAACACACACAGTGCCCTCTTCTGAGGTGGTGGGGGGCAACAGCTCCGACAAAGCTAAGGGAAAAGAAAATGAGTACTTGTGGCACCTTAGAGACTAACAAATTTATCTGAGCATAAGCTTTCGTGAGCTATAGCTCACTTAATCGGTGAAGTCCGATGAAGTGAGCTGTAGCTCACAAAAGCTTATGCTCAAATAAATATGTTAGTCTCTAAGGTGCCACAGGTACTCATTTTCTTTTTGCGAATACAGACTAACACAGCTGCTACTCTGAAACCTACAAAGCTAAATGTTTCACAGTTAGCAAGCCATTAAGATGGATGTCTATTTATACCTCTCAAATAACCTTTTCATAACAAATACTCCTGTGAAATATTAAGTCAAGTGGCAGCAAGTTATTTTTATCCGCCCCCCCCAGCTGCTCTGCATATATGTAAACCAGAAAGTATGTTAACCAATAATTTTTTTCACAATCTAGTTTTAGACCAGGGGTCGGCAACCTATGGCACGCATGCCAAAGATGGCACGCGAGCTGATTTTTAATGGCACGCTGCTGCCTGCCGGGTCCCAGCCACCGGCCCCGCTCAGCCCACTGCCGAACCCAGGCCAGGACCCTGGAAGGCAGCAGCGTGCCATTAAAAATCCTGCCTGACCCGGCCGGCTCTTCTTTGCTCCCTCGGCCAGGTTGAAGAAGCTTGATTCTGTCGGCTGCTGCTGCAAAGCAGGCAAGCACCCTCCTCCCCTGCCTATTACCCCAGCATTCGGGGTTCCTGCCCCTCCTCCTCTTCCTCCCTGCCGCCAATCAGCTGATGGCCCTTGTACGGGAGGAGGAAAAGCAGAGCCGTAGCACGCTCGCTACTCTGAGGAGGAAGCGGGGGCGGGAGTGGGGGGTGGAGTCAGGGTATATCCCCTCCAGGCCCCTGCTGTGAGCCGCTCTGGACAGGGGGCTGTGAGCACCCCCGCACCTCCCCCCCCCCCCACACACCCCCCCAGCCCTCCGCCCTGACCCCCGCACCCACCCCCCCAGCCCTCCGCCCTGACCCCCGCACCTCCCCCCCCACACACACCCCGACGACCCCAGCCCACACCCCCGAGCCCCGCATCTCCCCCCCCCACACACACACACCCAGCCCTCCGCCCTGACCCCCGCATCTCCCCCCCCCACACACACACACCCCCAGCCCTCCGCCCTGACCCCCGCACCTCCCCCCCACACACCCCCAGCCCTCCGCCCTGACCCCCGCACCTCCCTCCCCACATCCTGCACCCCAACCCCCAGCCTGCTCCTTTACCTCCAGCCCTGTGCTCAGTGCACTTCCATCCTCAGCTCAGTGCAGAGAGAGAGGAAGAGACTGGGCTAGAATCAGGGAGAAGGTAGGTACCCACTCTGTGTGGGCAGGGCCGGGATCCCAAACTGGCAGCAGGCTGAGCGGGGACAGCAGCCGGAACCCTGGCTGGCAGGAGCCGGCAGACTGAACCCCAGACCAACACCGGGCTGAGTGGCAGCGGGCTGAGCCCCGGGTCCCGGCCCGGCCGCAGACCCCGCTCAGCCTGCTGCCGGCCTAGGTGAACGGAACCCCAGGCTGGCAGCGGGCTGAGCGGGCCGGCAGCATAAGATCAGCATTTTAATTTAATTTTAAATGAAGCTTCTTAAACATTTTGAAAACCTTGTTTACTTACATACGACAATAGTTTAGTTATATAATATATAGACTCATAGAAAGAGACCTTCTAAAAAAGTTAATGTATTACTGGCACGCGAAACCTTAAATTAAAGTGAATAAATGAAGACTCGGCACACCACTTCTGAAAGGTTGCCGACCCCTGTTTTAAACAAAGAAAAATCTCCCTGTAAAGTATGTTTCACGAGGCTTCAGCCAGCATCAGTTACAATCTTGTGGAATCATTATAGAGCATTCACTAAGAAGTTAACATAATTCAGAACTTTTAAACTGACACTAGTCTCCAGTATCTCTCGAATCTCAAACTCCAGCTTCATTTGAAGCATATATTTCTTGTAATGCCAACAGCAAAATGAACTGGACACAAATCACATTTGTGATCTAACATTCCATTTTACAATCAACTTCACCACTCTCAACTCACAGAATACATTCTTTAACATGGGAGTGAAAGTACCATTACATGTATACCTACATTCAAATAACCTCAAATGTTTGACTAACAATATGGAATTCAGAGTCAATGTTGCTAATCTGTCTACTGCCTAATGACCCTTTATTGTAGATGGTGTCCGGTGACATATAGGCTACAAATGGAACAAAGGAGTTAAAAACTGAAGGGAGCATGTTATATACTGATCGGTGTCTTGACCGTCCATCAAGTCTACACTTATATCCAATAATGAGCAAAGGCAATAAAACCTTCTTCAGATGGTGCTTGTTAACTGTTGAAATTTCTATTTACGGGAGTACACTAGCAATGCTGGACAAGTTAACAGCCTCAAAATTCTGTCACTCACTAAGGGTATATCTACACATACTGTGGATCAGTGCTGCAACAAAGACCCGCTAAAGCAACCTCAGATCACTCTCGTCGACTCTGGTACTCCACCGGAACGAGAAGCATAAGGTAAGTCAACTCTCCCATCGACCCAGCACAGTGCATACGCTGCAATAAGTCAACCTAAGCTACATCGACTCCAGCTATATTATTCACATAGCGTGAGTTGTATAACATAGGTTGACTTAACCCCGTAGTGTAGATCTTCCCTAAATGTTTGCAACTCCCACCGGCTTCAATCAAAGTTGTATGCCTGCATCCAAGAGAAATATTTGATCTTTATTCTTGGGGATTTTCTGACTAAAACAGTTTGTAGCAGGCTGAACCAAGGTAAAGTTGCACTGCAGCAGTGGAGGCCTGTCTACATTAAGGGTTTGCATAGGAGTCAATTTGCTTAGCATAGACAGGGCCTTACTTACTGTCTCATTTTATTTCATTTTTAAAGCCAAACCATCCACACTGGTATAAATATGAAGAAGAGGAGAATGGATATTTGCTTCCTGTCTTTTCTTGGCTTTTCATTGAGTTATTATTCCATCCTCCCCTAGAATCCAGCAAGCTTCTAGAAGAAACACTCCTGCAGGGCTACACCACCTGCAGCTACAGAGCAAGAGGACGTGGTGGTGGGAATCAACTTCAGAGGAGCAGGTGGGAGAGCAGCATAATTCCTGGACACCAAAAGTTAGTTTATTCGGGTTTCCTTACCCTAGCCCTGAGGTCTGCACTGGGGTATATCCATTCTCCTTCCTCCCCTTCTGTAGCATGTAAAATTGCTCTAAGAGTAAAGTGTGGCTACAGAAGGGTGAAGGGAGAATAAATATACCCAGTGCAGACACCAGTATATTTTGTTACTTAAAATAATTGTTTTTCTGTAATCTATATCTTCAATATATATCCCAATATTATAATTATACCCTTGGGATGGGAAAACATAATCCTCACTTCAATACCCAGTTATGGATCTTAATCAGCACTACATTCTTGTACTCTCTAATACACCTGTGGTCAGATCATGACAAATATTTGTTTTGACCAAAACTTGGCAACTCAATTCCACAAAAATGGGCAAGATTCCCCCCTACCCCATTTTGCAATGTGTTCAGTCAATGTCAAAAGCAGAAATGTGCTTTATTTAGATAATACTTTCTACCCTCTCCACACATTTTCATAAACTTAACAAGGTATAACTGAAATCACCCAAATATTAGACTGAAAGCTGGCTAAAGAAGAAATAGAGAGTTACTTTGTAAAGTTTAAACACCAACACAACCATAAAATAATGAGACAGTATAATTAACATGATTTAATAGGAATCCTAGTTGTCTACTTCATTTAAACAGAGCAGCCCTGACCCCTGAATATCAGATTCTTAACTGCTGATCAAGAAGGATGCTCACTTTCTGCATCTGGGCTCAGCACCTTCCTTTTCAAAACAGCAAAGAGTATTTATATGATATAAAATATTATCTAACAGAGGAATTTGACCCACTGGTGTTGAAATAATTGAAAAATGGCTAGGTCTGTTAGCCAGACCATTGAATCCATCATATTTTGTACAAGACAGTGTATCTTCTACCTAGCGACAGCAGAAAAGAGTAGTAGCAATTATTTTTCTTCTCAGAAACAAATTCTGCCCTGAAAGGTTTCCCAGAATACTTCACAACAGTTTTCTGGAAGGCGAGGATACTTTTATTATGCTCCACAGAGACTTCTGCATATTGCTTGTATTTTACAAGAATCACAATTTGACTGTACTAAGCACTTATCCTAATTATTTCATCTGATGTTCAGATGAGTTTTGTCATTATGTCATGACAGCTTAGAGAAAAGTCTTTTATTTGGTTTCACGGAGACACTTTCCTAATGAAGCAGAAGAGAATCAGAATACTTATCTTTCTGGTTACTAAATATTGCAAGGATACAGGCTGGGTTGTGTTAATGAAAGACCCTAGAATACCCACCAGTGGGTTAGCTCATACAAGCAGACATGGCTTTTGTGGTCTTCTGTAGAGCCATTCAGCAAGTAGAGAAAAGCACATATGTTACAGACGTAGAATAGGTGAAGTGCGCCAAATAGTCAAGTCCCTGGCCCAGAGTTACAGTTAAATGGAATTAGTCGATACAATACAATACAGTGCAGTATAGTCTTTATAGCTGGAATGCTTAATTTAACAGTTGAGCCTTCCTTTTAATCAATAAATGTGGAAACACCAGAATATGAACTGGAAGATTGTATTAGGATTAGCATTAGGAGTTATATTATCATGCCTTAACAATGCCTTAACTTATCATGCCTTATGTTAAAATCAATCAGTGATAAACATGAATTTTTAGTTTTCAGTGTTGTTGCAGCCATGTTGGTCCCAAGATATAAGAGAGACAAGGTGGAGGAGGTAATATCTTTTATTGGACCAACTTCTGTTGGTGAGAGAGACAAGCTTTTGAGCTAGGAAGAGCTCTTCAGGTCTTCATGAGTTTTTAGTAGTCAGATACACTCAACTCTGCACAATGATTGTATGTGACAAAGACCAGCTTAGAAAACTACGTAAAAAGTTACCATTTAATATCATTAAAGACACATTCGTCAGTTTAATCAAGTCAAAGAATAAGCATATTTGGCAAAAAATGAAGAGATCAAACTGCCTCGAAGTGAATTCAAAACTGAACTAGCCAAACAGATATTTTAACAGGACTTAATTTTTTGTATTTAATAAGCAATTTTTTATATTTAATAAGCTCCTTTCACAAGTGTTTAATATTTATTGGTATTGAGAAAATTTGAGTGCAGTTCTGCAGCAGCAAGTAGGATGTTCATCTGCTGAAGTTAACCTTAAATTATTGCTAATAGAATGCTTAGCTAGTGGCAGAGCCAACTAACTTTTCAAACTTAAAAATGAAAGACCTCAATGTTCCTTATCTGTCTGATATGATACATATTATAGTGGGTAAGTTTTTAACCTGCAAGTTAATGTCATTAATAGGTTAATTGGGCTATTCTAAAAATCATGTCAACAATAAAAGGACAACATCTTAAGAAAAGAACTACAATGCTCAATGTGGCTACTTATTTGCATCTGTATACTTGCTCTGTTTTCTTCTTCTGTATCCCCTTGTGTGTCTTCAGGTAAAAGTCACATGCTGGTTGAGTGCACAAGCTGAGATACTGCTCTCTAGAAATATCTGAGCTCAGGCATGCAAGGTGCATTCACACCAAGGAAGGGGATTCATACAGGCAATACTCAAAAGACAAGGTAACATTTATTTCTACCACAGAAACTTTGATGCTATCAAATTACTTTTCAAGAAGTAGAAAACTCCCTGAGGTGACCATAGGATTGACTACTATTGTCAAGTCCCACTAATGCTTGAAGAGAACAAGAAGCTATTCCTTTATACAGGCTGTAACTAATTTTTTTCCCCCAGATTGGGCTATCATACAGTAATACTTTCAGCATTCTGACTAGATATGTGTGTCTGCATTACTAGATTTATATATCTGTTTCATAATAGTCTCTTTTTATACAAAATCATCAACTTCCGGGCACCTAGAATTCTGCACGGGGAGAAAAGCTGGAATCTCCTACAAAGACAACTCACATTTGCTGCTTTACATAGCCATGCTGATCTCTCTGATAACAGAAATAGCAGATTATCTTTATGTAGAAGGAACAAAAAAAAAGTTAAGAAACTGAAAAAGTAGTATTGTACCATTACAGCAAAATTCTGAATAGTTATAATTATACTAAAAACTATTTTAAATGTAACTTAAGTGCAAAAACACTTGAGAATTGGGCAACCATAAATCTGGTACTTGTAGAGGAATTTCAATTCTGCCCCCTTGTGTACCTATCCTGTAAAGTGAATAAAGTGTGCAGGAATCTCGTAAAGAAAATGATAATATGTCATGTAATTAATAACTGTATCAGTATGGGGGTCAAATTAAGAATGCACAGGCCACCCTAAATTTGCCACTTCCTAAGTTTTGACTGCTTGGCTTTGCAACCTTGGCATTCTTTTAACAGATTGAGTATGAAATTTCCTGAGTTTATGGATTTGTTTTTAAAAAACTCAAAGCAAAATCAAGTTAAGTATGTGCAGCGAACAACCTACTCAAGCCTTCTGAATCAACAAGGTTTGAACCTCAAACCTGCAGTATTACAGCAGAGACTGCTACTAGAGCTACAGGTCTAGCAATGTGCTCAAAGTGCAAGGAGTGCTGGGTCCAGGGTGCAATCAGCCCCCTCATCCTCCCTCCAGCAGCTTCACCTAGCTCCCTACTGCTCAGGCAGCAGGTGTTGGTGGTTCTGCCACAGACGTAAGCCTGGCCTCTGAATGAATCCATGCTGCCATTTCCTAAAAAAGGCAAGCAAAAGAAAGGAAATAGCCATTTTTAAACATACTTTTCCTCAGTAAAATCTGAATGGAATTTCACAGAACAAGAAAAGTCACTTCTTTAGCCTCAGGCCATGAACTGTACTGAACATCAAAGACCTGTAGCAAATAACGGAGCTGAGAGATTCTCAAAGAAAGGTTGCAGAAATCCTTTATAATGGACAGTGTTAGGCAACTTAAATATAGGGTAACTACGAGCTTCTCCTATAGTAAGTAACAGAACAAATGGATAGGGGTTCAAAACCACTAACAGCCAAGCTTACTCATTTTCTTGTTGTATATGCAAAACTTACAGAACGTTTTCCTATGTTTTCCCATATCACTTTAAAATTTCAATTTGTTTTGCTTATTGTCAGCTAGCTATGACTATTAAACTTTTAGTCAAGTTTATTTCCAATTAGTTTTCTACAGACACTTTTTAGTTTAACTTTACCTCAATACAAGTTTTTTGTTTTTTTTTTTTTCTTAATGCAACATAGTATATAAAGCAGCATCCCTTATAAATAGTTTGTCAGACCTCTGGCGTTCTTCATTGTGTACTAGATTTCAGAAGCCTCCAGGAGACCCAGGTAACACTATGCAGCTAGAACTTGCATATTTATGTACATGAAGTAGACAACTGTGCCCCCTATAGTTTCTTAATATTGTTTTTGTTGTACAGAGAATAAGAGACAAAATACCGTAGATTAATAGACTCGTTTTAGTTAGCACTACATGCTAGACAGACAAAAATCAGTCTCAAATTTGTATTTTTAATTAGCCAAGAAGTCTTGTTTATTGGAGCTTAATAATTTAAAATTCTTGTGCACTTTTTTCCCCCTCAAATCATTGTGGTATCATTTTCCATTAATATCAGTGATACTCAGACTGAGGCATAGGAGTCGCAAGTGGTTCTTTAATGTGTCTCCTGTGGCTCTTTGCAGCACATGATATTAAAACACTGATTATTAAACAACTTAAGTTATTAATCAGTCACGATGCGTTTGCTATGTTAACCAATTGTAGTTGATAAAATACTTGCTCATTCTGCTGTGCATACACACACACTCCTAAATATTTCCTGTTATACTGTTTAAATATTAATATATGGTACTATAGTAAATTAAACAATGAATTCACAATACTGTGGCTCTTTTGGGAAATGCTGATTTGAGCTAAATTGGCTCCTGAACCACTGAGGTCTGAGTATCACTGCATTAGTGTTACAAAGTAGTAGCTCTACTTCCAACATACATTAAACAAAAAAATTACCTTAAGTCTGACCACTTTAGCAGATGATAGTCATATACGAAGTCTTGGATTTGGCAAGGTTTCTGGGACTGACATTAAGAATGGAATTTTACTAAACATTTTCTGGCTAAACAATCCTCTGTTACAAACTTTAATATTTCATTTACAAGATGCTCTCCATCCCCCACTTTTAGTTTACATTTCTTAAGGCCACAAGGGACCTCTGTGATCATTTAGTCTGACCCTGCGTAACAGGCCATAAGGCTTCCCTAATTTATTCCTTTTTGAACTACAGCACACCTTTTAGAAAAGCATTCAATCCTGATTTTACAAAGTTTCCAATGATGGGCAATCCACCATAACCTTAGTAAGTTGTCCAATGGTTAATTACCAATACTTAAAATGTGCGCCTTATTTCCTAATCTAAATTTGTCTAACTTCAACTTCTAGCCATTGTGTCTTGTTATATATTTGTCTACTAGATTGAAGAACACTTATCAAATTTCTGTTCCCCATGTAAGTACTTCTGGGCTGTGATCAAGCCACCCCTTAACCTTCTCTTTGATAAGATAAATAGATATAGCTCCTTGACTCCCTCACTGTAAGGGATGATTTCCAATCCTTTAATCATTCATATGGCTCGTCTCTGAACCATCTCCAATCAACATCATTGTCCACAATTCAAGTAAGATCACAATCCAGATTGCTAGAAATCATATGGGCTGGTTTAAATCAGGGTGCCGAACCTTACCCATTAGAGAGCCAATACACTGTGATTTCTCCTAAATGATTAGGCTTTGTACTGTTATCAGTATCAACTCAAAGCAGCAGTGTTTTGAACCTCCCTCCAAAGCTTTACAGAGGAAATCGAAGCATCCTCCCTAACTATCCTCTGAAGAAGCTTAAAACCCCCTGAATATGGAACTGGTTTACCCAAAATTGGATCCAAACTTATCACTGCCTCACTTCCTACAGTATTCAAAGGCAATATGCAATTTTATCTAATGTCGATTGTCAGAAAAATAAAGGGAAGGGTAACCATCTTTCTGTATACAGTGCTATAAAATCCCTCCTGGCCAAAACCCTTTCACCTGTAAAGGGATAAGAAGCTAAGGTAACCGAGCTGGCACCTGACCTAACATGACCAATGAGAGGACAAGGTACTTTCAAATCTGGAGGGGGACGGACGGACAAAGGGTTGATCTGTCTGTGTTTGATGCTTTTGCTGGGAACAGATCAGGAATGTAGCCTTACAACTCCTTTTAAAGTAATCTAGCTAGAAATGCGTTAGATTTCCTTTTCTTTAATGGCTGGTAAAATAAGCTGCGCTGGATGGAATGTATATTCCTGTTGTGTCTTTTTGTAACTTAAGGTTTTGCCTAGAGGGATTCTCTGTATTTTGAATCTGATTACCCTGTAAGGTATTTACCATCCTGATTTTACAGAGGTGATTCTTTTACCTTTTCTTTAATTAAAATTCTTCTTTTAAGAACCTGATTGATTTTTCATTGTTCTTAAGATTCAAGGGTTTGGGTTTGTGTTCACCTGTACAAATTGGTGAGGATTTTTATCAAGCCTTCCCCAGGAAAGGGGGTGTAGGGTTTGGGGGGATATTTTGGGGAAAGACGTCTCCAGGTGGGCTCTTTCCCTGTTCTTTGTTTAACATGCTTGGTGGTGGCAGCATAGGGTTCCAGGACAAGGCAAGGTTTGTACCTTGGGGAAGTTTTTAACCTAAGCTGGTAAGAATAAGCTTGGGGGTCTTTCATGCAGATCCCCACATCTGTACCCTAGAGTTCAGAGTGGGGAAGGAACCTTGACATTGACTTAAAAAAAAGCAAATGCAGTTTTCAATTCTACCTATCAGATCAACTCGGATTCCATTACAAGAATATAGGAAAGGGAGAGCTCACCCTTAGCCAATTCCATATCCTGGTCAAACTGGTATGAAGACAGCATTAGAAAGTGTTTAACACAACTAATAGGCTTCTCTACACTGGCAATTTCCAGCGCTGCAACGTTCTTGCTCAGGGGGGTGAAAAAACACCCCCCTGAGTGCAGCAGGTTTCAGCGCTGTAAAGTGCCAGTCCAGACAGTGCACCAGCGCTGGTTTCTTTAGCGCGCTGGGAGAGCTCTCTCCCAGCACTCTGCTGCGGCCACACAAGGCATGCTGAAGCGCTGCTGTGGTAGTTGCCAGTGTAGACTAGCCCATATTCCCCACCACTCAAGCATTCAGAATTCTTATTCTAATCCTAATCCTTTTTTCCAAATATTGCTATTACAGATAATCCTATACTACACATTATGTTTATACAAAAAAGCTTGAAAACTGCATAATCCAAATCTGTTCTATTCACTTTAAAATTATGCCTTATCCCGAGGTTTAAAAGACGGCACTTAAAACTAAATCTTTCACTGATTCACATTTCCCTAATCTAATCTCAGCAAAATTCATAAGAAAACCTAATCATTCCCTCCCCCATTGGACGCAAAGTAAAATGTGCTACTGTAGTTACTACTACAGCAGTTAGCTAATATCCATGAGTTAGGCTGCATTTAGTCATGGGTATTTTTAATTAAGTCATGGACAGGCCACGGGCAATAAACAAAAATTCACAGCCCCATGACCTCTCCATGACTTGTACAATAAATATCCCTCACTAAATCTTAGCTGGGGAGTCTGGGGGAGCCAGGGCCAGCGGCAGCAGCTGCCTGGGGCCACCAAGCAGCAGCTGCTCCGACCGCCCCTGGGGTTGCATCCCATTGCCCCCAGGCCCACTGCTCAGGTGGTCTCCAGGGCCAGCCACACCAGCCGCTACTCAGGTGGTCCCGGGCCAGCTGCCCAATCAGTGGCCAAGGCAGCTCCAGCAGCAATCGGTGTTGCTGGCTACAGGGCTGCCCGAGTGGCTGGCTGTGGCTGGCCCTTGGCCAGCTGCTTGGGCGGCCCTGGGGGTCAGCCACACTTGCCACTGCAGAAGTCACGGAAACTGTGACCTCCATGACCTCTGTGACAGACACAGAACCCTATCCATGGAGTAGTATGAGTATCTATGGAGATATAACAACTAAGAAAGAAAACTAGTCTTTTTAAAACCATTTTGGACTGTTAGCTACATTTGCTAGTAAGTGGGTTTTGTTTCATTGTTTCATAAATTCCAAACATTGCCTTCAACAAAAATGCAAAGTTTATGTCAAGATATCCAGTCAAGATGACACAAGTTAGCAGAATACAGGTTTAGAAAAATTTATACATAAGATTCAAAGCATCAGTTAATTAAAATAAAGTATATATTGGAATAGAATACTCCCACATTTTAATTTTAAATTTAAAAATTAACAGTGATAATCAACAGAATGTTGTTTGAGCCTCACATGTTTTACATTAAGTAGGATAATGCTTTAACATCTTAAAGGGAGTGTCTCCATTTTCATTTATTTCATAGGAGTTTAAGTTTATATATAGACATAACTTGTCAGAGTTCCCATTGGTAAAAACAGTATTTTGTCATAGATACAAACATATCCCCAGTCATCAAGGATCTTAATATACAGAAGCTCTGATCTGTCAGTGTGGTGACTATTGCAAATTGTGAGCTGAACAGATTAATAGCATAATTTCCTAATGGCATCATACTGAGTAAAAAGTATGTACACACTGGCTAGTTTGCATAATACCCAGACAAAATGTCAATGTTTCTAAATCAGTCAGATGATGTCAAACATGTTCTGAAGTATGTTCATGTTAGTGTTTCAGTAAGTAGCCTCCTGCACAGATTTTAATTCTAGGGAAATAAACCAAAGAGCTTTTTTAAAATACATTTAAATTTTCATTCAAGGTTTCATATAAGGGATAAGGTAATATTTCCCAAAGTAATTTAAGTGCCCAAGTCTAATTGCCTTTCAGTAAGACTTGGGCTTCTAGGGAGTTTTGAAAATTTTACTCATAGCATAACGTACCTGAACAGTGTTGGAAAAGCTTTTAGAACTACTTGAAACCTTGAGAATCCCATAAAGTGCCTAGACAAGCCACACTGGTTTCCAGGAACATCCTTCGCAATCATTCATATAACCTGTCAAGGTTCCTTCCCCACTCTGAACTCTAGGCTACAGATGTGGGGACCTGCATGAAAGACCCCCCTAAGCTTATTCTTACCAGCTTAGGTTAAAAGCTTCCTCAAGGTACACACTTTGCCTTGTCCTTGAACCCTATGTTTAACACGCTTGGTGGTGGCAGCAAAGAATAGGGAAAGAGCTCACTTGGAGACGTCTTCCCGCCAAAATATTCCCCCAAGCCCTACACCCCCTTTCCTGGGGAAGGCTTGATAAAAATCCTCACCAATTTGCATAGGTGAACAAAGACCCAAACCCTTGGATCTTAAGAACAATGAAAAAGCAATCAGGTTCTTAAAAGAAGAATTTTAATTAAAGAAAAGATAAAAGTATCACTTCTGTAAAATCAGGATGGTAAATACCTTACAGGGTAATCAGATTCAAAACACAGAGAATCCCTCTAGGCAAAACCTTAAGTTACAAAAAGACACAAAAACAGGAATATACATTCCATTCAGCACAGCTTATTTACCAGCCATTAAACAAAAGGAAATTAACGCATTTCTAGCTAGATTACTTTAAAAGGAGTTGTACGGCTGCATTCCTGATCTGTTCCCAGCAAAAGCATCACACAGATAGACAGACCCTTTGTTTCCACCCCCCTCCAACTTTCAAAGTATCTTGTCTCCTCATTGGTCATTTTGGTCAGGTGCCAGCGAGGTTATCTTAGCTTCTTAACCCTTTACAGGTGAAAGGGTTTTGACTCTGCCCAGGAAGGATTTTATAGTTCTGTATACAGAAAGGGTTACCCTTCCCTTTATGTTTATGACATAACCCATAATATTGTGAAATATATAACTCAGTACTGGATTTAATGCTCTGTATGAGAGAAGTGACCAGCTTATTGTTTGTGCTTCAGAATTTTAAGTCATTCATATGAGCAGTTTGTAGCCTACATAAAAATCAACATAATAAATTCTAGACATTAAAAGGAAATAAGTACAGCAAAGGAAAACATTGAGGGCTGTTGTTAGGATTAATTCATTATCATAAAGCACTTTAAAATCCTCAAATAGAAGGCATGATAGAAATGCTAAGTAGTATTTCTTAATAGGAGTTATGGTAAATTACCGATAAGGTTCTATTCTGTATAGATTCTTAGACAGCCCTCATCACCCTACTATGAGAGCCTTCCAGTACTGCATTAAATGGTGACACTCGTGTTTGTTCTCTCAACCCTTCCTTGAGGGGAGAAGCATGTCCAATAGCGTGTTTTGTTCTAGGTTTTTGTTTTTTTTTTAAAGACATTGCGTTTTCTTCTAAAGAGAATAGCTAACTATTAATTCTATAACCTGAACGTTTGTTTAAAAAGTAACTAAGGAGAATGGAAATGAATAGTTAAGGGAATGACTAAATGTATTCCATTGCTTGACATTTCATATATACACTTAAAAATGAAGATAACTTTATAAATGCAGAAACAAAAGGACAACCATTCCTTTGACCCATCTACATAATCATAAAACTCAGTTAAATAATGTAAGAATTACTGTAGGGATATCAAGTCACTCAGGATTAATGCCTGAATAGAGTTTTGATATGAAATATACACTTTAACAGTACATTTTAGAAGTAGTAAGTCTTGAATGTTTGCTTCTAATATCTCAATTGAACACCAAAAATTTCCCTGTTACCTTGAGTCAGAGTTATGCGGCCAGATCCTTAGCTATCACTGAAGGTAACAGAGCACAAGTTGCAAGCTGGGAGAGGATGGTGGTACAAAGGTGGCTTAAAATTCACCTTAACACTCCTGACATGAATGCTGCTTAGCACAAGGTCAGCATCTCTGCATCAAGTTAGAGCAGCCCAAGGGCAGCTGTAACTTGTGTGGTGTGGCATGAGTATCCTAGTCATAATCCTTTTTTCAGGGCCCACCATTCTTCCTGCTAAACAAGAAGGAAAGGAGACCAGTATGTGTACTTGGGTGATCCTCTTTAGGCTGAACTAGCTAGTTTTAGAGCCAAATTATACCAATGGGACAGTTCAAAGAGGCCACCCCAGAAAATCTTACCCGGGGTTGTCTGTATCTATAGGGTAAAGAGGTATAAAATGCAAGTTAATAGAATACACATAAAATTTAACTGTTTAAAAAACCTAAGCATTAAAAAAAATGGAAATACATTGTGATATTCTCTTGTAACTTTTAGAAGTCTGAAAATTATTCACTGGTCCTGAAAATATTTACTTTAGTTGGCATGTTAAGATATCATAAGTAATTTTGATTACCACAAAGCTTTCTTTGCCTCCAATTATAGTTTTTAATGAAGGAAACCGTTCTGTAAGAGCAGTAGTTACAGTGGTAGAAAAGGCAATACAGATATGATATTGCAGTATAGCACTCAACGTTTAGTTGGGCACAATCTCATACTAGGTTTAATATGCCCCAATTTTCAGATAAGTATTTCAATTTCCATTTAAATTACACAATATAAACAGCTGTTACCACCAGAGCCATTCGAGTTAGGTTACTGCCTTATTTAAAAGGCGAGACAAAACTTGTCCCAAACGGTCCATCAAGCATTCATCTTATAACTTTGTGACTGTTGCCATGATCTGGATTAAAACAAAATACCTTGAGGTTAAAGTTCTCTCCTCATTCCTCCCCCATCCACTTATCTACTTTTCTTTTCTTCCTTACTTTTAGCAAGAGCTGAAGAGGAGGGTAGGAGAATGGAAAAGCATCAAAATAAGGGCAGAGGAACCAGCTCCATATTCCCAGTACGGTAAAGAAGAGAAGTTGTCGGTTTCCTTTTTCCCTCTGCAGATTTTCCTTCTCAGAAATTTGAGATGCCCATCGCATTGGCTTACAAATATATTAACCCCATGAGCAGAAAGTGAACATCATCCCAGGAGTAATGGTTACATGCAGAAGATGTCCTTAGGGCATTCTACAACTTTCCTTTCCCAAGCAAGTCACTGAAAGGGAGTCCAAAACATTATTAGACTGTTTATTGTAAAAAGGAAGAAAATATTTGAACTGAAGACAAACATGCCTGAAGAGGAAAGTTTAGAGGGCAAGAACTCAGATTGGACATTAATCCTGAATGACAAGCAAAGAACGAAAAATTCAATATCTACATTCAGACACACAAAAATAGTTGCATTTCACTAGAGACTGTACAAAAATAACTGGCATGTTATTTAGATACCAAAAAGAGAATTATCATCGTCTAAAGTAGTCCTTTCCATTTTTTTCCACAACAACTTTACTGATATAGCTAGAAAAAAGTAATTGTAAAAATTCTACTCAGCACCACAGATATATTATCCTCCCTCTCACTCAAATATTCATTAAGGTCCACATATGTACTGTTACAGTTTCCAATAACTTTGAACCATCAAGCAGTACACACAGCTAGCTTATGTAGCTCTGATATGATCATATTTTTGTCATCCGTCTCCCCTTCCTATTGTTCTTCACAAGCATTTGAGGAGTCTTGTTTCAAATTAGATTGCAAGTTATTTGGGAGGAGCATACTTTCCTGTGTATTTGTAAAGTGCCTAACAACAGAGTCCTGTTCATAATAAGTTAGCACCAAAATGCCACAAACTCAATACAAATAATTTAAATAGAACACTACCAAGCAAAATATACCGTTTTGCAGTTCCAAAAAAGGCTAATGTTCTGGGGTATATTAACAGGGGGTTCGTATGTAAGACACGGGAGGTAAGTGTCCCTTTCTACTCAACACTGGTGAGGCCTCTGTTGGAGTCTGTATCCAGTTCTGGGCTCCACACTTTAGGAAAGATGGAGAACTTGGAGAAAGTCCAGAGCAGAGCTCCAAAGTGATAAAAGGTTTAGAAAACCTGACCTATGAGGAAAGATTAAAAACTGGCATGTTTAGTCTTAAGAAGACTGAATGGGGACCTGATAACAGTCGACAAATATGTTAAGGGATGTTGTAAAGAGAACAGTAATCAATCGTTCTCTGAGTCCACTGAAGGTAGGATAACAAGTAATGGGCTTAATCCACAGCAAAGGAGATTTAGTTTAGATATTAGGAAAAACTTTCTAACTCTAAGGATAGTAAAGTACTGGAATAGGCTTCCAAGGAAGTTGTGGAATGTCCTTCACTAGAGGTTTTTAAGAATAGGTTGGACAAACACCTCTCAGGGATAGTCTAGGTCAGGGGTTCTCAACCAGGGGTAAAGTATCCCTGGGGTTACACAGAGGTCTTCCAGGGGGTACATCAATTCATCTAGATATTTGCTTAGTTTTACAAGAGGCTACATAAAAAGCACGAGCAAAGTCAATACACTTACAATTTCATACAGACAATGACTTGTTTATGCTGCTTTATATACTGAATATATACTACTACGACTACATACTATACACTGAAATGCAAGTATAATAGTTATATTCCAACTGATTTATTTTATAATTATATGGTAAAAATGATAAAGGAAGCAATTTTTCAGTAACAGTGTGCTGTGACACTTTTGTATTTTTAGATCTGATTTTGTAAGCAAGTAGCTTTTAAGTGAGGTGAAACTTGGGGTACACAAGACAAATCAGACTCCTGAAAGGGGTATAGTAGTCTGAAAAGGTTGAGAGCCACTGGTCTACTTTACTTGGTCCTGCCTCCACACAGGGGGCTGGACTTGATGACTTTGAGGTCCAGTCCAGCTCTACATTTCTACGATTATTTTGAGCAAGTATTAAGTTTGCAGAGTCAAGCACTCAAGTTATGAAGCCACCAGAATCAAGGTTACCCTTGCAACTGAGTAGCCAACGTTTTCCAAAATGTTGGACATGGGAAGTAACACTTGCCCTATCAGAGGTCTTGATACTGGGTCAGGAGACTGACCATATCAAGTCCTGGACCACTAATTCTCATCTTAATTTTCTTTTCTTTTCACCCCCTAGCCAAATGAAATAATCAAACTATTTGTTCAGTATGGTTAAATACTGATGGTTAAGTCAGGAGAAGCACAGGACCTTTGATACCAGGTTCACAACAACAAATGCTTTCATAAAACTGCCCTTTCAGAATTTAAAAGGAGAGCCTGTTTCTGTTGAAACTGTTTACATAGATCAAATTTATATATGGCAGTTGATCCGTTCAACAAATGAGGCTGTAGTGTTATCACTGTGGTCAGAAAACAACCTCCAGTCGAACAGCATGAAATTGGAGGAACAGAGATGGACTTTCCAAACCGCTGAAAAATACACATTAGACGTTAATCCCAGTTAATCACAATACTTGGGATGAAGCAGATAATGTCAGCTCACCACCACTAGATTCAACAAGCGTCACACATTCCCTCATAAATCTTTCCAAACAGAACATTAACACAGTGCAGCGACTGATTCCTGTTCCCAAACAGCATCAGTTGCAAATATGCATTTTAAGAAAATTGAAAATTCAGCTCTAATATTATGGTTCTCTGCAAGTTTTGGGAAATATTTCATTACTTTTTTACATCACAAAATTCCATTTAGGTACACAGTGCACTGTAGACCCCCTTCTAAGAGATCAGCTGCTCTTCACTGGTATCCTTTCTCCCTCATTTACCTCTGCCTTGATCTCACTTTATGCCAAACCAATGAGGTCTATCTCTGCCCCAGTAAGACACTCATACCTTTATTTAGAAAATGCAGTATGGTACCACTTTTATCAGGTAAGTCTTAGTAGTTATCCATGCATTGTTATGGATGCAAATAAGGTAACACCTGTTCGGACTACGATCCGAACGGATCCGGACCATTACCGTATTGACCTTTGTAAAGGTTATTTAAAAATACAGTTTACTTCTACAGCCTTTAAAATACCTCTTTAAAAAAAAGAAGAAAACATGCAAGATTTTCAAAGTTAGCCAATGTGAAAAAGAAAACTATTTTCCTCTACATGCATGTAGGTTTTGCAACTAGAGTTTCAAAGATGCTAAAAGCACTATTTTCTTTAATTTTTTGTATTTTTCCTAAAAGCTGCTTGTAAAATCATGAAAACCCGGAAGCAGTGAGGGTGTTTTCAAACAGTCACCTACCTTCATCATTCTGAACCATACATGTATATTATGATACACACATGCATACACACACGAAAACTTAAGTGTAACCTGTTGTTCTCCTGACTATTTTGGTCTTTCATGATCAATAGTTCTAGAGCTGTGAGCACTGGGCACATCATTATTATTATTCCTAAAGTTTTCATGCCACATTTCCTTATGAAAGGAGATTTGTGTAATTAGGGTATCCATTATGTTATAGTTTTACACAATATTGAACTAGTTTTAGAAGTTATTAATATTCCAATTAAGGCACCTTATTTCCAGAGAAAGGAATATGAGACACTGGTGTCATTAGTTGTAACCATTTCCTTCATTCCACCAAAGTTAAGTGTGACAGCAGTTTTGTGAAGAAGTTTTCATTATAAAAATGTGTGTATGCATTCCATCCGTTTGTGGGGGATACTTTGTTGATTAAGGACATCTCTGAAACAAGTTCTTGCATATATTTCTTAAGTCCTGGTATTTTCCAACTTTAAAATTTACCAATTAAATGGTTTCGAGTCATGAGTCACTGGATACTTTATTAGATAATTTAATGAATCCAAAAGTTCCACACCATGGAGTCTTTACAATGCATAATATCAATCTCAATACTGGACTTGGGAGACAAAAACTAATATAAAGACAACACTAAAAAATTAACACTAGTTTTCCAGATATGAATTAATATTTTCAACAGAAGATTAAGGAATTAGTTTACGGACTAAGTTAAGTCAAAATTAGAGAAAGACTGAGGAACTTTAAAGAGTAAAGCAACATAAGTAGGTAGCATGACAGCAGATTAACTTCATGGCTGACAAATGCATGATGGTGCATTTTGAAAGGAATAATTTTAGAATTTAGCAGTGTGAGAGACCAGCTAAATTAACTATAAGAATTTCAGGAAAAAGTCTGGGCATTAATGTGGGCAGCTCAACGTAAGACTCTGTTCGATGTTTTGTGTCAGCCAAAACAAATGAAGTGTTCAGATTTCTAGGATTGATATGCCATTGATCTAGTTTTCATATCCAATGTAGTGGTTATGTAACCATTTAAGATACCTGAATAGTGATGCTCAGTTCTGATTACTCTTATCTCACAAAATTATATAGCAGAAAATAGAAGGGATAAAGACTTAGAGGCCACAGAAGCAGGGAAGGATTTCTTATGAGGACAGACTGAAAAGATTGACACTATTTAGTTTAGAGAGGCGGCAATAGGAGGACATGATAGAGATTTATGAAGTAAATGATATACAGAAGATAGTCATTAGCTCCTATTTAGTCAATTAAACTGAATGCCAAATTTAAAACGGATGAAAAGGAGGCTTTTTCTAAAAACAGAACACAAAACATGTGTAATCATTACCACAATATACAACTGAAGCTAAGTTTATCGAAGCAAAAACAAAACAGATTTTGTATAGATAAAATAGCCATCACTGATCTGATCCAGTATTGCATTTCCTATGTTCCTAATCAAAGTACTGCCATACATTTGACAAAGATTTAGCAACTAGGATCTCTGGCAAATGCCCCAAAACTTTCATGCTTCACTTGTATTTTCAATACTACCGTGCAGTGTCTGCAACTTTGCTAATGTCATGCTGACCTTTACATGCTATAGTATTATGCAAAGCAGCAGGGACATCTAATATTGCCTGAAAGGGCAGAAATGATTTTCTGTGTTGCTCTTGCACCCAATATTATTCTTAGTGTGTGGCACTTCCTGGGGGTCACAAGCAGAGACCCATTGTGTTAGGTTCTGTACAAACGTAACAAATGGGCAGTCCTTGTCCCCAAAGAAGATAATTGTAAAAAAAAATATAAAAAATCCTTAATCCTCCTCCTCGCTGCCCATACTTAAGTAAAAACAGACAAATGGGACACAGTCAGATTCTACATTCTATCTCTGAAAAAGGGACTGAGTGGGAAGATAAATGCGGGTAAACAATCATTTGATAGGACTTGTTTTGCTGTATCTACTACTTTCCCTTAACATCGCCAAATAAATAATATTTATGCTTCAAGTGGCCTTTTCTGGAGTGACCAAATCAGCTTGGGGAAGTTTAATATGGTATATTTTCTCCCCCAGCAAAAGCTGAAGGTGTATTCCCCATATCAATACAAGATGGCAGGACATACAGGCAAGGAACTTCCTCAGCATACTACCCCCCCAAACCCACACCGACAACTTTGATTTTTCCATGACACCTAGGAAGGACCTGGCCACACTTTGCACAATGGAATAAAAAATAAGTCAGCATACCCGTTTTATTCTTGAGCCGAGAAAAAAGCCTCACCACTCCTCCTAAACAAAATTTTGTGTTTTCTTAGCACAGGAACTACTGGCAGAACTTTTAACAGCCACGTACAACCTTTCTGGCCTGTTTGCCATCATAAGTTCATCGTCAGCAGGCCTGTGCTGTAAGGTGTTGAGGTATTTTAATATATCCCACAGTAGCTCAGCTGAACACTCTAAATCAGGGGTGGGCAAACTATAGCCCGCCAGTTGTTTTAAGTTGGCCCTCAAGCTCCTGCTGGGGAGCAGGGTCTGGGGCTTAACCTGTTCCAGCGCTCCAGCCAGGAAGCAGGGTCAGGGCCTGCTCCACGTGGCTCCCGGAAGCAGCAGCATGGCCTCCCTCCGGCTCCAACGTGCTCCAATGGGAGCTACAGGGATGGTGCGTGTAGACGGGGCACCGTGCAGAGCCGTCTGGCCGCGCCTCTGCGTAGGATCTGGAGAAGTGACATCCCGCTACTTCCAGGGGATGCTTGAGGTAAGCGCCATCCAGAGCCTACACCCCTGAGCCTCTCCCCATGCCCCCAACACCCCTACCCCAGCTCTGAACCTCCACCTCGGAACTCCTCAATCCCAGCCCAGAGCACCCTCCTACACCCAAACCCCTCATCCTCAGCCTCACTGTAGAACCCGCACCCCCGAGCTGGAGCCTGCACCCCATCCTGTACCCCAACCCCTTGCCCCAGCCCTGACTCCCCTTCTGCCCTCCAAACCCCTTGGTCCAAGCCCAGAGCACCCTCCTACACCCCAAACCGCTCATACCCAGCCCCACCCCAGAGCCCACACCCCCCTCCCCCACCCCCTCCCGCACCTTGAACTCATTTCTGGCCCCACCCTAGAGCCCTCACCCCCTCTCACACCCCAACCCCAATTTTGTGAGCATTCATGGTCCACCATACAATTTCTATTCCCAGATGTGGCGCTCGGGCCAAAAAGTTTGTCCACCACTGCTCTAAATAGATAATATGTTTAAAATTAAGAGCAATGAGATATTTAAGTTTTATTAAATGGAGGATTCTGTACAAAAATTGGTCTGAAGAGGCAAAAAACTTATTTCTTAATAGATAAATGGCATGGCCTAGCAACCTACCATCCACTGTGCACAGAGTTAAATTAGAAGACAACTCTTAGAACAGAAAGAAATCAAAGCATGTAAAACTTGTATTTCCCTTCCCTCTCTCCCACAATATTATTAAATGATAGAATTGTTTCAGAAAAAAATACATCCTTACGCATCTTTCACTCAAAAAGTGAAAACCTAAAAAACTGGAGGTCTTTTTTGAAACCCGTTCATGCACACACACTGCTATGATTCGGTAGAGGTAGGAAAAGTTTTTCATCACCATCGCTATTTGGAAAAAAAATTGTCAAGGAAAGGAAAGAATCCCATTCAATATATTTTCTGATCTTACTATAAACACAGAAGTACCTAGTCCATTTGTATCAGCCCATTTAGCCTCAGCTACAATTCCAGAAAACAGTTCAATTACAGTTTCATGGGCAAAAATTAGGTTCCTCAATTAGGGTCCCTTGGTTGTCTCTTTTTAACAGGAAGATGGTTGAGTACAGAAAATGGTTTTCTGTAACCACAGCCGAAAAAGACAGTTTGTGGTTATCAAAGTTACAAGAGATATTTTAAACCAGACAAAAATAGCTTAATATTTCATTTATGCATTTTTACACCCCAGTAACAGTTTTCTTTTTAAACTTCTTGGTGCTATCAGTATTATAGTTTCATTAATTCACAATGGTTCTGTCTAATTTAAATACTAGCAGGGAAAGAGACTATACCAGGAATACATTTCTGAATTTTCACTGGCTGACCTCCAAAAACTACGTTACAATGATTTTTATTAACATGATCTTAAGGCTTTGAAATATACAGAACATAAGAGGGTTTCTGCAAACTGCAATAAAATGCTTGCTATGAGCCGGTCCACTATATGAAGAGCCAAGAAAGTTTTCCCAACATAGGTGAGTAAAATTAAACACCTAAATCTGTATTAGTAGATAAATGGCTTGATTTTTTCAGAGGTGTTTTACACACATATTTTGCCTAAATATGGATTATGGGCCTGACTTCACACAGTCATATTAGAAACCCTTTACCTAATCGCTCTACTCTGAGCGACATGCAAATGCCACCCTAAGAACAGAAAGGAAGTCCAATGTATATAAGAGGTAGAAAGCAACCGAAAACCATACTCAATACAGAGCAAAAGTTCATCTTCAAATACCGATCAGATCTATGGTTTTCTTGTTCAGCAAGTCCCAATGACTAGATATATTGATAAGAGGCTCAAACAAATAAGCCTTCACTTAAGACTCTCGTTCTATTACATAAGAGATCTGCAGTACAGAAGTAGCACATATAATTTACTTAATAGAACTTTAACGGCTATCACCACAAATAAAAGCTCCTACTAAATCTGATTTAAGAACAGACATAGAACCTAACTTATTTAACCAAAAACACTCCTCCCACCCCCCTTATGTCTTCCTGCTTTAACACTCAATGTTTAAGATGAACTGATGCAACTGAATCAGTTCATCTGCAGTTTTATTGCCACAATAAGACAATCAAAAGAGAGTGAATACTTAGGGTATGTCTACACTATGAAATTAGGTCGAATTTACAGAAGTAGGTTTTTTAGAAATCGTTTTTAATATAGTAGATTGTGTGTCCCCATACAAAATGCTCGAAGTGCATTAACTCGCCGGAGTGATTCCATAGTACCGAGGCTAGTGTCGACTTCCAGAGCATTGCACCGTGGATAGCTATCCCACAGTTCCCGCAGTCTCTGCTACCCATTGGAATTCTGGGTTGAGATCCCAATGCCTATTGGGGCAAAAACATTGTCGCGGGTGGTTCTGGGTACATGTCATCAGGCCCGCCCTCTCTCCCTCCGTGAAAGTAACAGCAGACAATCGTTTCACGACTTTTTTCCCTGACTTACCTGTGCAGACGCCATACCACGGCAAGCATGGAGCCCGCTCAGATCACTTTGGCAATTAAGAGCACATTAAACACCACACACATTATCCAGCAGTATATGCGGCACCAGAACCTGGCAAAGCGAAACCGGGCGAGTAGGCAACGTCAGCGCAGTGATGAGGACATGGACACAGACTTCTCTCAAAGCACGTGCCCTGGCAATGTGGGCATCATGGTGCTAATGGGGCAGGTTTGTGTGGTGGAACGCCGATTCTGGGCTCGGGAAACAAGCACAGACTCGTGGGACCGCATAGTGTTGCGGGTCTGGGACGATTCCTAGTGGCTGCAAAACTTTCGCATGCATAAGGGCACTTTCATGGAACTATGTGACTTGCTTTCCCCTGCCCTGAGGTGCAAGAACACCAAGATGAGAGCAGCCCTTACAGTTGAGAAGCGAGTGGCAATAGCCCTGTGGAAGCTTGCAACGCCAGACAGCTACCGGTCAGTTGGGAATCAATTTGGAGTGTGCAAATCTACTGTGGGGGCTGCTGTGATGCAAGTAGCCACCGCAATCAAAGATCTGCTGATATCAAGGGTACTGACCCTGGGAAATGTGCAGGTCATAGTGGATGGCTTTGCAGCAATGGGATTCCTTAACAGTGGTGGGGCCATAGACGGAACGCATATCCCTATCTTGGCACCGGAGCATCAAGCCGGCGAGTACATAAACCACAAGGGGTACTTTTCAATGGGGCTGCAAGTACTGGCGGATCACAAGGGACGTTTCACCATCATCAACGTGGGATGGCCGGGAAAGGTACATGATGCTCGCATCTTCAGGAACTCTGGTCTGTTTCAAAAACTGCAGGAAGGGACTTACTTCCCAGACCAGAAAATAACTGTTGGGGATGTTGAAAGGCCTATATGTATCCTTGGGGACCCAGCCTACCCCTTAATGCCATGGCTCATGAAGCCGTACACAGCACCCTGGACAGTAGTAAGGAACTGTTCGACTACAGGCTGAGCAAGTGCAGAATGGTGGTACAATGTGCATTTGGACATTTAAAAGCGCGCTGGCACATTTTACGGACTCGGTTAGACCTCAGCGAAACCAATATTCCCACTGTTATTGCTGCTTGCTGTGTACTCCACAATATCTGTGAGAATAAGGGGAAGATGTTTATGGCAGGGTGGGAGGTTGAGGCAAATTGCCTGGCTGCTGATTACGCGCAGCCAGAAACCAGGGCAATTAGAAGAGCACAGCAGGGCACACTGCGCATCAGAGAAGCTTTGAAAACCAGTTTCATGACTGGTCAGGCTACGGTGTGACAGTTGTTTGTTTCTCCTTGACGAAAACCCGCTCCCTTGGTTCACTCTACTTCCCTGTAAGCCAACCACCCTCCCTCCCTTCAATCACTGCTTGCAGAAGCAATAAAGTCATTGATGTTTCAAAATCATGCATTCTTTATTAATTCCACACACAAATAGGGGGATAACTGCCAAGGTCGCCCGGGAGGGGTGGGGGAGGAGGAAAGCACCGGGTGGGGTGGTGGATGAGGGGAGGAGGGAAGGACAACGCCACACTGCACTTCAAAACTTATTGAATGCCAGCCTTCTGTTGCTTGGGCAGTCCTCTGGGGTGGACTGGTTGGATGCCCAGAGGGGCCCCCCGCGTTCATGAAAGTCTGGGTGAGGCGGCTATGGAACTTGGGGAGGAGGGCTGGCGGTTACACAGGGGCTGCAGTGGCAGTCTGTGCTCCTGTAGCCTTTGTTGCAGCTCCACCAGACGCCGGAGCATATCAGTGTGATCCTCCAGTAGCCTTAGCATTGCTTCTTGCCTCCTCTCATCATGCTGCCACCACCTCTCTTCTTGCTCATCCCTCCTGTCCTTGCCTTCATTTTCTGCTTTCCTGGACTCTGTCATTGTTTGCCTCCACGCATTCTGCTGAACTCTTTCAGTGCAGAAAGACTGCATGAGCTCAGAGAACATTTCATCGCGAGTGCGTTTTTTTCCGCCTTATCTGCGCTAGCCTCTGGGATGGAGACGATGGGGGAGTGTTGAAACATTTGCAGCTGTGGGAGGGAAAAAAGGTAGAATAGTATTTAAAAAGACATTTTAGAGAACAATGGGTAGACTCTTTCACGGTGAACCAAGCTGTTAACATTACACAGCACATGTGCTTTCGGTACACAGTCGCATTTTGCCTCTTATATTGAGGGTCTGGTGTGAGAAATCACACACGCAGGGCCGGGAAACAGAATTCAGCTTGCAGGCAGCCATGGTAAGCCACAGTCTTGTCTTCTTCAACCTTCATAACATGTGGGAATTGTTTCAAACAGCAGCGCCCTCCTTTCCCATACCAAGCACCCGTTGGGTTGGACATTTAAAAGGACAGGCTGCGGTTTTCGGGTTAACGTGCAGCACAAACCCAACCAAACCCAACCCCCACCCAATCCTCTGGGATGATCGCTTCACCCCTCCTCCCACTGCTTGACTAGTATCAGGGAAGATCCCTGCCAGCCAAATGCAAACAGCTCAGCGTGAACGGGCCCCCCCAACCGTGTGGCTAAAAGTGGGGATAATTTTTTTTCAGCCACAGGCAAACAGCCCAGCAGGAACGGCCACCTCTGAATGTCCCCTTAATAATGTCCCTGCAGGATTTCCGCTCCATCCCCAGACACATTAACAGACTTTTCCAGTAGCTGTACTGGCTGCAAATGCATCCCAAGTTTTCAGGGCAAATCAATCATTAAACACACTTGCTTTTAAACCGTATATATTATATTTACAAAGGTACACTCACCAGAGGTGCTGTCTCCGGCTTCATGGTCCAGGAACCCGCCTTGGGAGGGTATTGGCTCCAGGGTGATCAACAGTTCTTGGCTGTCGGGGAGAACGCTTTCTCTGCTTCCCTGTTTGCTATCCTCCTCCTCATCTTCCTCATCCCCAAAATCCGCATGCCTGTTTCAGGAGACTCCCCCCTTGCAGGTGTCCAAGGACAGAGGTGGGGCAGTGATAGGGGCACCCACAAAAATTGCATGCAGCTCATCATAGAAGCGGCATGTCTGGGGCTCTGACCTGGAGCAGCCGTTTGTCTCTTCAGTTTTTGGTACGCTTGCCTGAGCTCCTTAATTTTCACATAGCACTGCTGTGGGTCCCCTCTTATAGCCTCTGTCCATCATGCCCTTGGAGATTTTTTCAAATATTTTTGCATTTTGTCTTTTGGAACGGAGTTCTGATAGCATGGTTTCATCTCCCCATACAGCAACCAGACCCAGTACCTCCCATTCGGTCCATGCTGGAGCTCTTTTGAGACTCTGGGACTGCATGGTCACCTCTGCTGATGAGCTCACCACACAGGAAATGAAATTCACAAGTTCCCGGTGCTTTTCCTGTGTACCTGGCTAATGCCTCTAAGTTGAAAGTGCTGTCCAGAGCGGTCACAATGGGGCACTCTGGGATAACTCCCAGAGACCAATGTTGTCGAACTGAGTCTACGCTACCCCAAATTCGACCCAGCGATGTCGATTTCAGTGCTAATCCCCTCGGTGGGGAGGAGTACAGAAATCCATTTTAAGAGCCCTTTAAGTCGACAAAAATGGCTTCTTTGTGTGGATGGGTGCAAGGTTAAATCGATCTAATACTGCTAAATTCGACCTAAACTCAAAGCGTAGACCAGGGCTAAGTTCAATGTACCTTTTAGTTAAAGGAACTAAGGAGTGGTTGGGGCCACTCTCCCTTGTATATCCTTGGAATCCTCTGCAAGGGAATGATGGGCACATGCAGAGAAATGTGATGAGGAGCTACAGAAGTGACTGGAACTAGGAGTCCAGAGAGGTGAGACTAGGATTTACTAGAAAATCTGAAGAATGGAGACTGGGACTAGCTAAATGATGTGAAAAGGACTGGGACCACGCCAGGGTGAAGTGGTTACACTTAGGCAAAACAGGTAGAAGAGTCTAGGGCCCCTAGGGAACACTTCCCTCCACCTAGAAGGGAACCCAAGGTCACAGAGTCTTACTATTCCTCTGCAGTCAGCAACCATCTGCAAAATTCACTTCAAAGTATTCCATTCCCTTGTAGCGAAGGGCCAGAGAGAATAAAACTGGCTACAACTGTCAGTTATCCCCATAAATAGCAATGGTCTGTGTAGTGGATGAAAGGGTTCCATTCCTTCTGATGACCCATTTAGGTGTCCATACGATGGCACATGGTTAATTCTTGTTTTTTCATTTTTTTTTTTTTATTTTAAAAAGCAAAGATTTAAGAAATTACGTACATAAAAAACATTAAGGTTGCCAAGTCACTCACTCAAAAGTTAGGAAATGCCAGAACTGAAGTTGCCCACACAACCTCAATTCACCCGCTCCCCACATTGTGTATACATTATAGGACCGCTTTCAATTATGTGATCACATACTATTTTTTCCACAGGAACATTAAGTGCACAGGATGGACATGCTTTGGAGAGGACTCAGAATTGTGTAGTACAGATCCTTTGCCTCGTATATTGTGGAACTTGTATAGCATGTAGTGAGTGAGGCAAGAGACGACAGGAAGAGAAAGGATGATTCCATAGTTAAGGCAGCTGAATGCTGCCCTGGAGAACTGGAGTCTATCCCTGCGTTAGCCACAGAGTTTGTATGTAATGCTAGGCAAGTTCCTTTAACCCATTTTTTCCACAGGTGGTCTCTAATCATTCCTTATTTTCTGGGCATCTGACCTGAGGCCCTGGGTCTGATCTGCAGGAGTGCCAAGTACTCACAGCTGCAACTCGAGTCAACAGGAGCTGTGCTTTGAACATATAAAGTGCTACAGAATGCTAGATATTCGGGTGGGGTGGGGTGGCGGGGAGGGGAGGAGAATAATCAGGTTCTAGGAATCTCAAATTGGGCACCAAAAATTAGTGGATACTTTTGACCTTAGATCTCTGCACCTCAGCTCTCTACATAAGAACGGCCATACTGGGTCAGACCAAAGGTCCATCTAGCCCAGTATCCTGTCTTCTGACAGTGGCCAATGCCAGGTGCCCCAGAGAGAATGAACAGAACAGGTAATCATCAAGTGATCCATCCCATCGCCTATTCCCTAGCTTCTGGCAAACAGACTACCCCTACTCATAAAACAGGGATACCATGAGGAATGTTGTGAAAATAAATGGTCTTTTACTGATCTAAAGATATTTTCATTTGATTTATGTAACAGCTTAAAGTTACTATGTCTCTGACTATCTCCATGGCTACTCTACAGCAACTGCCACATATTTGTTAATGGGCAGGAAGAATCATTTACAGGAAGAAAGGCCTGCACTTAGAAACTTAAGTTAGAACACTGGACTCTGAATGTTAGCATTGGAAAGGTGTCGATGTGTGTACCCTTAATTCTAAGAGGTAATAACCAGAGTAGATCGCCACCAATAGAATCAAGTGCTGAAATAAGGCTAGAAGGAAAGGGGGCTGAGTCTAAATGAAGGGTAGCTTGGAAAAAAAAAAAAAGCAGAGAAAGGTGAAAGGGACCAAAGTCAAAGTCTGACTTGATCTGAAATTTCTGAATGCTGTCAACAAAATAGAGAAACAAGTTTACGCTAACACTACAATTATCTGAAAAGATACTCTGAAAACTCACTTAAAATATTTGTAGTCTAGTGGTTTTCAAACCAATTTTAACAAGAGAGTTCTCTTAACCTGATTTCTATTCTCTGAAAGAAAATGACAGTCTTTCTGGAGTCATTTTTACTTCATTTGTTTTGTGTAGATATGGTTATTTAAAAATATATATCTTTTGCTGTTGATGCCCATCTAGTTAAATTTAAAAAGTGAGATTTCACAACAAGAAGCTTTCAAGACACCACTCTAAATTCATTGCAGGAGCATTACCAGACATGGTCTTGTTGATACTAAAAATAAGTGGTCCAACTCCTTGCTCAAAGTTCTGTTGGTAGTCCATTAACCCCACACTAAGCTTTCCTGGGAGAGAAAGATCTTTAACCCACTTCTCAGCACAGAGCAGGTTTTTACAGATAGCATAGGCTATCATTTAAGCTATGAAGTAACTTGGCATCTACCCAACTTCTGCAGTAAACTCCTAGAGAAACAAGCGCTTGCTGCATGAGCAATGAATGCTTCAAGCAAAAAAAAAAAAACAAATAAACACCACACCCACATTACGTAAGTGCTCCATAGTCTGCACTGGGATCCAACTGATTTTGATCCATATGGTCTTAAATGGCTTGGGGCCTGATGACTGGCAAGCCTCTTCCTCCCACTAACCCTTCCATGAAGGTGCTTGTGCTCACAGATCTTTTTGAAGGGGCAGAAGGGGGAGAAGACTGATGGCAAAAGTGTTCTTCACAGGCAGAATTAATTTCCACCCTTGTGTAATAGAGCAACGATTGCTTAGATTTTAGGGTGAATTGCCAAGGTTAGTTTGGGGGACAGATGGTTTATTTTGATGTGGGGAAGTATCTTTGCCCTGGTAAATCTTGTACAGGGAGTTCATTTTTTATTTTTTTTTTTTTTTACCACCACCTTTGAAGTGCATATTTTCATTATTTCACTACTGACCCTTTCACATCAGGGATAAGTTCTAAGACAGTAGAACAAACTGTGTGCCAAAACCCTTGCAGTGGAAGAAAGCAAGCTTCTGGGTACAATCTGTGTTACCACTATAATATTTATAAGACTACTTAGATTGTATATAATTTAAACTAGTGAGTTGAACACTAGGAAAGCTAAAGGTGGGGCAGGGGGGGAAAGAGTCTTCAGATACAGCCAACCTGAATGATTTTGGTAACTTTGTATAGGTGTAGGTTTATAGTAATCATTTTTAGGAAGATCAGAACTCTGGAGACAGCCAAAGGAATCCATTTGTTATATTAATGGATACAATAGGAATAAAGAAAAGAAAGCCAATGCAATATACTAGTGTTATACAAGTTAGCAATGCTACGCTGTAGAAGTGGTTGAGTAGTTACAACTGACTGCGTGCCTGGGAAGAATTTAGAAGGCTTAAGACCCCTCATGATTACTTTAAATTTGTTTTGCAGTAAGGCCACACCTATAAACTCTAGTATTACACTTTAAAATTAAGTTACCCAGACGCAAAGAGGAAGTGCTTGTTCAGTGGAGCTGCATCTTACACGGGAGTTAGGTTCTAAAGTAAGGCGAAAATCATGTATAGTCAAAATGACCCTTGAAAATCCCTTAAAGTTCATAAAGTACAGTATACTATACATGGTTTTGTGTATACAACCCTGTACAGTAATGTATAAATGTGTAATGTATAGTATATACTAAAGAGTACATATCCAAAATATAATTTTACCATACTGTATTTTTAATTACAGGGGATAATTACAGGGGGTTGTCAGGGCTTGATGTCGATCCAGGAGATGGAGAGCGAGTCGTAGATTAAGTGGTTGGCTCTGGTTCAGTTCGGAAGTTGATTGCATAGGCTCATCTGCGACTCGTTTTTCCTTGAAAAACATGGTACTCGGCAACCGTTGCTGTTGTCTCTTGAGCTGCTCAAACATTTCTTGATATGGTCTCAAATTGTCTGTAATTCGACTTGTGATTTTGAGGCTTTGTTCCATAGAGGTATGGTATTCAGAAATTAAAATCATTCAAGCATTTCGCTGCTTGGAACACTTCAGCAAATTTATATAGATTCCAACTTGCTGGCTCTTCCTGTTCGTCGTCATTGTCATCTGCAGACGATTTTATCAGTTCCTCTAACTCTTCATTAGTCAATGTTTTTCTATGACTCAATTAATTCTTCAATTTCTTCCTCAAGGATGTCAATGAAGCCATCACCACCCACTTGCCTGGCGACCTGAACAATGCATTTCACTTTTGTCAATGGGTCAGGAAACCCTTGAAATCATTCACACATTCTTTCCATAGGTTTCGCCAACATGCATTGACTGTTTCAGGCTTGATTGCATCCATTGCCTGTTTAATATAAGTGATGCAATTGGCAATTTTGAAGGACTTCCAACACTCCATTACTTTAAGATTGGGATTAGCATCCATAGCCCTATGTATCTATGAGAATGTAAGCCTCGTGCACGTGGCCGTGAAACAGTGAGTCACGCCTTGGTCGAGAGGTTGGAGGAGGTATTGGGGGTGAGGGGTGGGAGAAAGATGACTTCAACGTCGTTATGTGCAAACCGGAGTGCCGCAGGGTGGCCAGGAGCATGGTCTACAATCAACAACACTTTAAAGTCAAGTCCTTTCTCTTCGAGGTACCCTTTGACCTCTGGAATGAAAGACTTGTGGAACCAATCCAGAAATAATGCTGCCATCACCCAAGCCTTTATTTGATTGCCAGAACACAGGCAAGAGATTTTTGTTCTTGCCTTTTAGGGCATGGGGATTTGCAGCCCTGTAGAGCAAGCCTGGCTTTATTAAACGCCCAGCCACATTGTGCAAAACACAGTCACATGGTCTTAACTGCTTTGAAGCCAGGGGCTTGTCTTTCTGATTTTGAAGTGTGAGTGCGGTTGGGCATTTTTTTTCCCAGAAGAGCCCAGTCTCGTCAGCATTAAAAACTTGTTCCGGAAGATAGCCCTTTTCTTCTATGATTTTCTTTAATTGTTTGGGTATACTTCTGCTGCCTCTTCATTGGCAGATGCAGCTTTACCAGTAGTCTGCATGTTTTTGAGACTGATGCGGTTCCTAAAACTATTAAAACCTTGGCTGGCTTTGAATTCTCTCTCATCAGAAGGTTGTCCCTCTTCGGCGGGAGGTTTGAACAGCACATCGAGGCTAAGAGCCTTTTCTCGCAACGTGTTGCCATCGATAGGCACACGTTTACGGTTCATGTCGTCCAGCCATAAGTTTAATGCCTTTTCAGTCTTCACTAAAGTCTTATCATGCACCTGGCTCATCACCTTAGCAGTTATTGGAGCACTTGATGCCACAGCTTGATGAATTTCTCTCTCACAACTTGATGGCACGGATGTGAGATTCGTTGTGGCCATATTTACACGCCACATTGGAGATCGACATACTGTCTCTCAATAAGTCCAACAAGCCAGTTTTTCCTCCAGCATTGGAACAGATTGCTTTCTCTTCGGTTGAGCACCAGATGAAGTAGTTGGCTTGTGTTTAAGGGCCATGTTGTATGAAAAATACGTACAGTATCTTTAAACACTAGAATCACGCTCAGCGCGGCGAGATGCTCACACTATGAGAGGCATGCAGGAACTGAGAGCGACTGAAGGAACAGCAGATTCACGTCTCCCATCTCACGCTCACTCCAGGCATACACTTATTGAGTGGAATGGTGGGCAGAGTCACCCACACTATTTACAGGTATCTTATTTTTCCTTTTATTTTTTTTCGCGGAGCGCATATAGTTGAATTCGCGTAAGTTAAATGTGCATATGATGCAACTCACCTGTATTAGCTTTTATTCATCAGTAATACACATTGTCCATTTGAAGTAGGTTTTAGAGTGGCCTAAAAAGAAAGATGTGTGCTTTTTCTGCTTCTTTATGACGTTTAAAGAAGGCCCAAACGGTTTTTATTGCATTTCTTGCTTGTTTTTGAATTAGGAATTCAGTTACCATCTACTATGACTGGAGAATTAGTAAAGTGACATGAACCATGGCAATGAATGCTTGGTAACAGAAGAGATTCCTTGTCATCCTATTTTCTGTTTCATGTGTTTGATATGTTTAGTGGACTAGTGTTTTAAGTGAAGCTTTTGTCTTGTTGAAGTTTGAACATTGAAAAGATGGCAAGCACACACACACACCCGCCCACAGAGTCTTCCAGAAGCAAGAATAGGGAAGATCAAACTGGATTTAATATTTCTAAGATGAAACAAGTTGGGATTTTTAAAAGTTTCAGGACTTAACATAAAAAACAAAAACAAAAAACCACCGCACCAGAGGACAGTCTCACTTTTAGAAATCCTTAAAGATCTGCAGAATATTGACAGATCAAATGCAAAGTCAACTCTGCAGTGTAATGTCTACATCTATATTTCTTCTATACCTGATGTAACCAGAAACAATTACTAAATTCAGTGTCTGAAATATTGATAAAGTATTGCAAATCTCAGTCAGAAAAGGCAGAAAATTGTCAAATATTAAAATTAAGTATATTCAAAGCCTGAAGCCTTATTTTTAATTCAACAGTATTTGCAGGTGAAGAGGTTTTGTATTTGAGGTATAATAGATTGAGTGACACTGTATCATACAATCACAGAAATGTAGGGCTTGAAGGGACCTCAAAGTCTGCTGGTTCAGGCTCTGTGCCGAGATAAAACCAAGTAAACCTAGACCATCCCTGTCAGGTGTTCGTCAAACCCGTTCTTAAAACCTCCAATGATGGGAATTCCACAACATCCACTGGAAGCCTACTCCAGAGCTTAGTTACCCTTATAGTTAGAAAGCTTTTCCTAATATCTAACCTAAATCCCCCTTGTTGATTAAAACCAATACTTCTTGTGCTACTTCAGTGGGTATAGAGAACTGATCACCATCCTCTTTGTAACAAGTCTTTGCTGATTTTATTTGATTAAAGAAATTAAATTTATAACCATATACATGTATATGAAGAGTAATAAATTAGAACTGCCATTCCAAATTCATTTCAAGGAAACCAATTCAAAGTGCTGTTTTATCATCATAAATATGAGCTTAATCTTATAGTATGCCAATTTCTATATTCTTAATTTCATACCTGCAAAACAATCAAATTATCCAGTTGTAAGTGATTTATGTTTTGTTTTTATTCACAGCCACTGCAAGGAAAAGGAGTTTCACGTGGACATGTAGATCCTTGAAGAGTTGCTACTTTTTATACCTCACAGCTTTTGTCCAGATACTTAATACTTATAGCCAGAAGTGGTACACAGTTGGCAAATTAAATGTTTTCATACAGAATTTGGTCAATAGATTCTGTCAGCATTTTCATATGTTTACTGGAGACACAAACAAACAGCTGATTCTTTGAAGTAAGTTCTCTCCCCATTATAATTCCATTAATTTCAGACTCTTGTGCCAGGTACTATAGAAGGAACAAGGAAGTCCTGCCCTGATAAGACAATAGTCTAATTCATGGTAAAATGAAAAATTAAGAAGTAGGTGAGGTGATAAAAGAAACACTGATTATACGCATGCATGCATCAATATAGACTACTTTCACAGGCTTTTTGTTTTAAGTTAAGCACAAACCGTTCGAACTGTAGAACCATCTTTTTTTTAAAATAAATTTAGTGGAGAGCATGCTTACCTGCACAATTAACTTAAACATTTCAAGTACAAAATAAAAGCAGTAGTTTCTCCCAGTCCAGCAGTATCTGTAGACTCATCAAGTTGCGGTGCAGATTTGCTTTGTTTTCCTTCCCAGTGCCCCGGGTTTGTCTGGAGGGCCATCTAATGAATTTAAAATCTGCCATTGCTATTCAAAATTGAGAACATATTGGTATCAATTCCCCCCCCCCCCCCTTTTTTTTTTTTTTTTTTTAAGGAACGATTTCAACATACTCAAGAATGGATGGTAGGATTAACGCCTCATCGTACCTGACTTTGTTGCTCCAATAATTATTGAAGGACCTGAATGAGCAGGGACTTTCAAACTTTTTCTGAGGTAATTCTCTGAAATGCAGTTTTCTGATTTGTGCTGTCATGTAACCCCCGATGAAGTTATATGCATTTACAAATAGATTCCCTTTGTGGCTTCACTAATCCTGTACACAGCTTTCCGGATCAACAGCTGTGCTCAGTCTAAGGGCTTGTCTTCATGTGCAGCACTACAGCAGTGTAGCTGAAGTGGTGCAGCTGTGCCGCTGCAGCGCTTTCGTCAAGATGCTACTACACTGTCGACATAGTTAATCCACCTGCCTGAGAGTAGCTACATCCATGGGAGAAGCTCTCCTGTCAGTGAAGTGCTGTCTGCATTAGGGGTTAAGCTGTTATAAGTACACCACTCAAGGGTGTGGATTTGTCACACCCCGAGTGACAGTTACACTGACATAGGTCTGTAGCGTAGACCTGACCCAAGCCTTTACAGGCTGTGTCAAGCTGTCTGGAGTGGCTCACAAACATGTTTGCCAACCTCACCACAGACTGTTACAAACCCAAAGCTGGTTGTGTTCTAAAATTAGATTCCACCAATCAAGTGTGAACTCCTCAAGCATTATAACAGCCTTAACGTGTAGTCACAGACAGTCCCTTGAGCACTCCAGTCTGTCTTGCCACTCAGGCAAGCCTGCTTTTGTGATAGTCCCTCATGCACACACAAAATCACAATATTCATCTTACTCACAGTCCTAAAGAACAAGTCACTAAGCCCAGGTCAATTGTACTACAGCTCTTGTGGAGAAAAAAATGCTTTTAGCCAAAACTGTAACAAACTGCAGATTTATTAACTAGTAAATAACTATTTCTTTATTCCAGGGTTAAAGGCGGAAAACACACACTCGAATGAGTCACAGTCTTAGGTTTCAAAAAGTAATAGAAGCTTCTGTGATGTGCAAGCTCTATGTCCTTTAGGGCTAACCCAAGCTAAGTATGTTTATGCTTAGAAATATTGCCCTCTCCAAATTCCAAGCAGCATAGTGATAATTTCTCCTTAAGCATTTTTATTCCCTTCCCCCAGCATTTAAGCTATGATGGGACAGGGGCTTGTGCACAGAGCCTCCTTCATGGGCGTGGGGGGACGGAATCAATAAAATCTTTTGTCCACTGCTGTTCCACAAAGGTTTGTCTGTTGTCTATAGGCCTTCTTTTGGAGAGAAGATGACACTTCTTGTGGTAAACTAGTATTTCACACTCAGTAATGCTTATGTCCTGACTGTGAGGGGTTTACAGTCTTAGCAAACATTTTTAGTTACAGAACAAACCTAAATGATATATCCATATCCCATGTAATAAACTAAGGCCTTGTCTACACTGCCACTTTACAGTCCTGAAACTTTCCAACTTATGGGTGTGGGAAAACACCCCCCTGAGCGATGCAAGTTTCAGCGCTGTAACATGGCAGTGTAGACAGTGCACCAGTACTGGGAGCCGTGCTCCCAGCACTAGTAGCTACTCCCCTCGTGGGGGCTGCAGAGAGCTCTCCCAGCGCTGGTGCCACAACTACACAGCCACATTAAAGCGCTGCTACGGCAGCACTTCCACGCTGGTAGTGAAGACCTACCCTATGTAAGATTATGAAATGCTTGTAGGATGCTGCACGTATCAAAGTCTAAAGATTAAACTTTTTCTACAAGTCTAATAGCTATTTTAACAATACTAACACAGGAGAGCCACACTGGTTTCCAGCTATGCATCTGTCAGTGTTCAGTGAGTCCCAGTAGCTTTGACATGAGCTAGCACCTGGTCTGCCAGGGTCATGGCTAGTTATGCAAATATTAGTTGGTATACAGTTTGTGTTCAGACATCCACAATTTTGACAAGCTTGTCAAAAGTACCACTTCAATACAGTAAGAAAGTATTATCACATTCCAACACAGAGGTCCAATCTCCACTAATGTCTGAACAGCAGTTAGGGTTTCTGTTACAGGAGCTCAAAATAATTATAGACGTAAATAATTTACATCTACTTCCACTCCTTTAGTTTTGGTTTAAGTATTTTAAAACGATTACCTAGGTCCAACACAAAATTTGGACTGCAATTCTCAGAATCACAGATGGGTGGAGAACTACAACCACAGTAATGAGCAGCAGGTTTCCAGCAGTACTAGCAAAACTGTATTTTAGAGAACCAGTCGGCACAATTACTGATGCTAGGGCTGAAAAGCAGTGACAGAAAACGGTGAGCTAGAAAGAATGGACCTGCATCTGTGCCCATTTTAGTCAATTGTAGAAATACTAACTCCTTAACCAGTGCAATTTTCCAAAGCAATATTCTCCGCCACCCCAATCTAAAAAAACAAAACAAACAAACAAAAAAAACTTAGGCATTCTCTCACACCGGCTATTTCTTTGAAGGAAAGCTAAACAGGAAGGAATTTAAAGGCATAGGGGTCCTTTGTATTATGTCATCTACTAAGTGTGTATCAGAAGCCTGCAACTACTGAACTGTTTTTTCCTTTGAAGAGAACAATTAAATGCTGCCAGCCATTAATTCAAGAAACGAGTTATATTTATCTAATGCAAGACCTCTTCTTGCTACATTTTAAACAATGCTGAAATCAAAGACTACAGAGGTTTGATATCAGAGACAAGTTCCATGTTGCTGAACAGTAAAGGCATCCCTGGACATGGGACACATACCAACCAGATAAGACAAGAAAAGAGTGAAAGAAAAGGATGAGTACAAGACAATGATTTTCCTTTTACCTTCTTCCTCTCCACTTTAATTCTGTCAATAGATACAGACACAATAACTTGTAGTAAATAAAGACAGAAGATAGATATCCCCATGTGACTGAGAACTACGCAGAAACACGTTCTTTCCGAATTGTAACTTCTCCATCCACTTTCAGAGGAAAAGTTGATTCTTCTGAAATTTTTTGTTTTGAAAAGCAAGTCAGTCTTGGTTAAATGGTTAAACGATGTTCTAAATCATCATCTCACCCTTTGTACAACCTTCTGGCCCTTCAACATTTTCTTATTTATCCTGCCTCTTTTGCTTCTTGTGCTATTTCTTATTAGAGTCCTATGTTGAGAGATTTAAGAAATTTTTAGGCAGACTTCATTCACTTGCTGTATTTCTTAAATAATTTAAGAGATAGATACTTTAGGAATGCAAATTTAGGAACACAAGCAGCATTCCCTCAAGTGCTGTGTGTGCTTAACTCTAATAAGTAAGAGACTATAACTGGATGGAGCACAGAACCTGCTGTTAATATGCTGGCAAAGGCTTTAAAAATTAAAAGCATCAGAATGAGCAATACCCATATCTTCTTCACCACCAGCTAATAAAATGCAGTATATTTGCTAAGACCAAATATATCAATTTCCTGTACAAACTAATTAGACCAATGGAAGTGGTTCTTGGTTACAGCAGAACTCAAACTGAAGAGATGGGGGGGGAGGGGAAGAGATAAAGATGTTGAAAGAAGGTGGAGCCTCCTACCTCCCCTAATTAGAGCACTGATTACACAATACTCTACTTTAAAGGATAATTTAACTATTTGGACCTATTGGCCAGCATATATTTTTAAGAGCAAGTCTCAGAGTTGCTCACCTTTGCAGTGGACACCCATCACCGTAACTACTGCCAATAGCTATCTTAAGTTGGGGCCAGATTCCAAAAGCTTAATTGACACGGACCTCAGTGAGACTACTTCGCTGAGAAGGACCTACTCAGCCTGATAACAATTGCAGTATCTTACCCTTAGTGTTTAGTGACAGCACAAGGCATAATTTAGAGCACAAGGCAGAAGATTAGTAGTCTGATAACTGAGTGCAATTCTCTACCACTGACCCACTGTGTGACCTCCAGTGAGCCACCTTGAATTCAGTTTCCCCATTGGAGAAAAGCGGTACTTCACCTTCATAGAGTACTTTGAGAAAAGCTGCCAAGTATTTTATTATAATTGAAACACCTTCTGGAATACTTTTTGCTATTAAGCTATTTCAGTTAATTCCCATTTTATGCCTGACCTGATCATTTTCGTAACACCTATGCAAAGCTGAATTTAGTATATCAGAAGGAAAAACATTACAAATACACACATTTTCTTTAAATATCTCTCTCTCACACACACACACACCAACCCCCCCCCCCCCACACACACACACACATAATAAAGGAAGGATCCAACATGTTGAAAAACTGGTACTTCACATGTTATTCTATTTCCGAGCCTACCTATGAAATTCCTCTCCACAAGCTTACAGCCCCAGAATAAGCAAGAAGAGTAAACTATTACTAAAGAGGTGGCCAATTTCCTCAAGGCACATTATAGCATTACTGTGCTGTCACTTCTTGAGCAATAAGGCAATAGGAATTTTTGGATAACTAGCTTAAGTGCATTTTCTTAAAAATTACTGTCATCCTATCTTAAACTACAATTTATCGACAAAGAAAGAGGTAGCATATTACAATATAGTTAGCTACTCCACGGTATACGATAGTGTTCGCCATAATAAAAGCCAAATTCAGGAACTGCTTTTAGTTTGTAGCCTAAGATGAGCAAATCAACACTTTAAAATATAAATATAAAATTACTCATCCATTAGAGCTCTCTAAACATTATATGCTAAGGTATATTTTATACACTTAAAATAAAATTTGTGGGTCTTTTGCTTTATTACAGCTTTTCCTCATGGTGGGGGGGTGGGGAGGTGAGGTGAGAACCGACACCCCAATCTTCCCAAGAACAGTTTACCAAACTTCACGGCAGTTTTTTTTTTCCAAGGCTTTTTTAAAAAGTATCATCCACACAATACAAGTGCTTCTAATGAAGTTAACTATCTTGCATAAGAAATGCTGCGTCCGAAATTCTGAGTAGCAGTGAGCAGGTTTTCATAGAAGATGCAGTTACCTTCTTTCACACCCAGCATCCACTGAAGCCCACCCTGTCAATTTCTCACATACCAGATCTATTTGCAACTTAAGTAGTGGATTTCAAAGTAAACCTATCAATCTTTAAGTTCTGCTATTCTGCATCAGTGTGCACACACAACCACGTTATTACCTACTGCATCATCTAACATTATGATTTACTCTTTTTCCTCATGCTGCATGGATGCCACAGGCTAAGTGAACATTAAAACAAAGTTACCACTAGGAGTTCATAATCTTAACCAAAACACAGAAAACATTCCATTCTAAACCTTACTCCTCCCAGCCTTATGTAATTTTCACCAAAACAAAAAGCAAAAATACCAGCAATCAAAAACAAACCTCATCCCTTCTAGTTCAAATTTATGTTTAGTCTTTACCAAGAAGTCAGTGGTGGTGGTAAGCTTAAGAAACTCAGACAAGGCATCTTTGTGGCAATTTTTGTGTGTGGGGGGGGGGTGGGTGGGAGGAAGGGGGGCATTTACAGACAGCATTCAGACCTTTTTGCTCTCCCATAACTCTGAAGTGCCATTCGGGCAGTCAAGCTAGTCTTGCACTTAATCGTCCATAAACAAGTGTGAGATGTTTGAAAAAGATGGATACAGAAAAAAGTTGAATGTTACAATTGACTAAGCAGGTTCTTCAGATGTTGCCTTACAATTCAAGAGTCAGTAGGTGAATGCTTCAAATCTGACTTTTCCAGACTAAATAACTTTATGTTCAGTTTTGAAACTGAACAGGTTTTGATGTGGTCAATACCTGAACAAGTACGAATCACCCTTATCCCAGGAATGATCTGATAGAAAGAGATTAGTTAAGTTTCACCGATCAAGAGTTGTAGTTTGATGGGAGACATTGGGAAAATGGAAAAAACAATTTTAATTGTGCCTTTCATATACCTGTATCTTAAAAATAAACATTGCCCCTATCTACAGTAGCAGTATAAAACCCTAAGATACAAATACTAGAGGGAAAAAATTTTAAGTGTAGTCGTCCAGGTACAATGTGGGGTGTGTGCAAAAACAACTCCTCCGTTCCCCCCCACAGAGAGTAGTCAATAAGGACTCACTTCTACTGTGAAGTATGAGAAACTGAATCATAGAATATCAGGGTTGGAAGGGACCTCAGGAGGTCATCTAGTCCAACCCCCTGCTCAAAGAAGGACCAATCAAGAATCTGGATGATTATAAGGTTGTGAAGTACTACAAGATTCTATATTTTTTAATTTATCAGCCGCATATGACCAATAATCACCATCTGACTACTTCACTGCATGTCCATTCCCATTCTCTTCCCTTTGTCTTATATTTTTTAAATGTAAGATCTTTAAGGAACAGACCACGCTTTTGTGATTGAAACAAAAACCCACCACACCAACCAACCCCTGTACAAATGTACAGTCACATGCACACAGAAGTGTCATCAATGCACCACCACTGTATGGAGGAACAGAAAAGTAGCAAGTGCTAGAAATGGGGGATAGAGATGTTTGTGACATAGATTAGAAGAAATCCTTATACCTACAGTAATCCTAATTAAACCTTGTATTTACAACATAAGCAGAAAGGGGAATAGATCCCATTATTTACTTACTAGTAAAGTATCAATTTGTTGCACAAGACAAAATAAAGATCTGATCCCTGCATCGTGAAGTTACATTTTCTTCAATGTGCAAGGCCAGGAGAAAACAAGTTGCCTCAGGCTTGTCTACACTGCCACTTTACAGCGCTGCAATTTTCTCACTCAGGGGTGTGAAAAACACACATACACGCCGCCGAGCGCTACGAGTTTCAGTACTGTAAAGTGGCAGTGTAGACAGTGCACCAGCGCTGCAAGCCGCGCTTCCAGCACTGGTAGCTACTCGCCCCGTGGGAGCGGATTTTTTGTTTTGTTTTTACACAGCGCTGGGAAAAGCTCTCCCGCAGCACTGGTGCCACAACTACACAGACACATTAAAGCACTGCCGCAGGAGCGCTTTAGCATTGCTAGTGAAGACATGCCCTCAGACTAGTCAACCTATTAATGTGAAGTAATTAAAAAAGAAAGACTTAAGCAACATATTCTCATGACCTTACTCAAGACAGAAGGAGAACAACAAGCCATCAGTTTGAACAGTTTATATCCACATGGGCTTACCAGTGTGAAGATTCCAAGGAAGTTGTGGCCTTCGAACAAGTATAGCCTTACTTTTATTTGCAGTGAAACAGTTTGGCAGACAAAGCCATTTCACTGTCTTACAACAGCAGCCCTTTCTTCACTCCCTCAGGCTTAGAGAGCATAAAGGCTTCAATAACCAGTGGCGTTTTCCACCTCTCATTCCTCTGAAGAGGAGCTGGGGGAGAATACTTAGGAATGCAGCATCTCACATCTGCCACTGAATGTAAAACACTACCTTCCAAGAGGATTTGCACATCTGAATGGAACTCCACCCTAATAAAGCAATGCAGCAATCCAGGTCTCAATTTTCCTCACTTCAGAGTGGAGTTTAAAAATAAGCAGGCTTCACTATTACACTTAACACATTTCAAGGGACCATTCAAGGTGGACTACTTATGCTAAATAATACATTCCACCTCCTATTTAGCTGCGACACTCCAAGTACACTTCCCAGCCTGGAAGAACAGTTCTATGTCAGCTCAAAAGCTTGTTTCTCTCATCAACAGAAGTTGGTCCCATAGAAGATACTGCCCCCTCACCCATCTTGTCACTGATTTTTCACACTTTTATGTTCATATGTACTGTGCAATCTTATGTTAGCCCCCTTGTGCGTATCCATTATGATAGTCTTTAAACATATGATTGTGCACCATACCCCCAGCCCCACACCCCCTGTCTGAGGTTCCCAGAACTGCTACTGTGTCGCTGCCTCAGTGAGAGTTTTGCTATTACTAGCTGTGTGACAACTGCCTGACACACCAGCTTGTTCTTCTTACCAGCAAACTCTTCTGGACCCTGCCAGTCCTAACCTTGCCTTGCAAGTTACAAATAGTGAACCCCAAATTACCCCATTGACTTCCCACTGCAGCGTCCAGTGCTCTCCTGGAACACTCTCAGAAACGTGCTGCTCCTTTAGAGAGACAGTAACCGCTGCTAATTACTTTAATTGGGGGTGAACACTCCTATTTGCATCACAGCACTGAATTGTTTTTTTTTACTAAAACAAGTTTATTAAACAAAATGACACAGGATTAAGTGATACCAAGCCATTAAAATAAAAAGCATTACAAGCCAACAAAAGCAAAAACAGTTCCAAGACCAAAGAAAAAAAACCACAACCAACTTACTTTCAGCAATTTACCCATCTTTTTCTAAGCAAGTTTCTCACCTAATCTGTTCCCAAAGACTTCAGCACCATTGGCTGAAGAACCCAACATTCAGTGATTTCAAAAGCTCCAGTGCCTTGAATCCCCCAAGTGATGGACAACTATGGGGTTCTCTCCCCTTTCTTTTTATAGTCCAGTCTCAGGTAGCCTGTGTTCCTGTTTTTTCCAGGTGCCCAATTTGAGATAACTGGGTTCTGATTTGCAGGAGTACAGCTACAGCTGTGTACGCTCAGAAGTCAACGGGAGTTGTGCTTTGAATATATGAAGTGCCATATAATGCTGAGTACTCTGAAAAAATATCATGTTCCAGGCATCTCCCACTGGGCACCCAAAATTGAAGATTTGGCCTTAACCTACATCTCAGTTCTCCAGCAATGAAACAGAAACAAGATCACCTCACGAGGGTGCTGGAAAAATAAACTGACAATTTGTGAAGCCCCAGATGCTGCTATGAACAGCACATAAAAACGCCCATGAGGAAATTAATACTGTACTAAGTGCAGGGTTTATATGGTGTGTAATAAATTAAGTATGGGAGCACACATTGAATGAAGAGAAGAAGAAATACAGAGTACCTCTTGCCGTTCAGCGAGCACTGTCCATTCTACGCACTGAATGAAGCTAGGAAATAAATATTATGTGATCACATAATTAAAGATCATCATGATGGAAATGTACAATGGGAGCACAGATTAAGGTTGCAAGGGCAACCTTCTTTCTGTAGTTTCTAACTTTCAAGTGCTTGATTTGCAATTTTAATGTCATTTCGTACGTAATTTTGTAGGTTTTTAAAAGTGTAAGCTGAAAACAAATTGTCTTGTGGACTCATACTGACCCACAAAGGGATCAACATCAGTGTTGAACTAGAGCTGGTTGAAAACGGCAAATTTTACAAGAGTGAATATTTTTCATTTTGTTTGGAATGTCCCAGAATAATTAATTAGTTTCAGTGAAAAACTAAATGAAAAAACATTTTGTTATTATTTTCCATCAAGGAAACTTTCATTTCCCCCTTTCCCCCCCCAAGAGGAAAGGAGAAAAGTGTGAGTTCCCCTACAAAGAGGTTTAGTCTGAGGTGTTCAAGCTTTTAAAGGTTTCTGAACAACCGGATCAGTCTGAATAAATAAAAATTTTAAGCAGTTTGCAAAATGTATATTATTGGTCACACATTTTGCTATTACATGCTATAAAACAACAGCTTTTTCTAACTCTGTAGATTAGAATTTCACATTAATACAGTTTAGCTAAGGTTCCAACACAAACATTTGAAAATTGAAGTATTGCAATGTATGTGAAATGCAGCAGAAGAGATAGAGCAGTTCAGTCTTCAGTTACATTTCCCACCACTAACACAGTCCTTTTATATTAGATGCAAGAATTAATATAGGACACACTGTACCCCAATACTAGTGCAGTGAGAGAAGTAAATCAGTCTATGTTCATGAGATACAAAGCACAAATGGCAAGTGAAACAGAACTGGGTGCATTAGTTCGTTTGCCCTGTGGGTCCAATGAGGGCAGCAGGCAGAGCCTAATTCATCTCTCTCCTCGGCCTGACAAACTTAATTTTCTCTAAATCCTTTTTACAGCCATGTCTTGTTATGATCAGTAAATATGGGTCATTTGAGTTCCTATCTATTAAGTCAAGACATGTATGCTTTAGCAAAATATACAATAGTAAGAGCAGGACCAGCACAGAGGAGGTTAATAACATCTGAAAGCCTGGAAGCAAAAACTGACAAAATATGCTACAGTTAGTTTGTAGCAGCAGGCTGAAAGCTGCTTATTTTTGTACTAGAAAATGCAGTGTTTTCACCAAGTAAAGGTACAGTGATTTGAAATATAGTAACAGAGGGCAGTGCATGGCCTTTCAATAAAGATATCTGAAGACTGTGAAAAAAAAACTTCACAAGCTAGAAAGCCATACCTGAATAGCTTCCTTAAGTATAGAGAGAGGCAAAAAGAATAAGGGATGAGGGTAAGAAAAAGATCAAGGGGCAGGAGGAGATATCTGCAGAGAGACAGGAAATTAACCAGAAGAGAAATAAAGTGGGACTTCAACAGAGAGGAGAAACTGACATAACGATCTACCTGCACAATAAGGAATTGCCAGTGCACCCAAAGGACTAGATCAATGACCATCATAATGAGGTCTTCACACTGTATGGAAAACTGATTGCTAAACCAAGTCAGTAAAATGCTTTTAAAGACTTGTTGCTGAACACAGAATAAATGCTAGGTTTCATACTTTCCCCAAGTTTTGCTCAGAAGCCTACACTTACTTATGAATGTACACACACTCACAAACGGGATACAAAGACAATTGGTCTGAGATGTAAAGTACGCTTATACCTCCTAGCACAGCACTGAGTAGCGGCGATGCTGTCACAGATGCGGCTCCGAAACGCCACAGGAGCCTTCTGGCCTTGCTGTGCCACTCCATCCTCACGCCGTACGGCTCTCTGAGCGTCAAACACTACACTTTACAACTCGGAGTTAACGCGCCCCGGCCCTCGAGCTTCCCCGGGGAGAGGAGTGTTTGGAAGAAAGAGAGTCGTGAAGAGCTTCTAGTCTCGGTAGTTTGTCTGCGCGGAGGTGGTGTTCTCCCTCCCTCTCCAGTGTGAACGCGCGTTCGCTGACACACGGGCGGCCACGCTACATTTTGAACTCCACCAGTGTAAACACCTGCACAAAGCCCCGTGAAACGCCTAGCAGATCCCAGGCGCTAACGTGTCGCCCTGCGGAGGCCGATCAGCCTGCCTGTTCCTGCTCTCAGAGCCGGAGCCAGCGTCACCCCCCTCAACTTACTTCCGCAAGTTGGAAATAAGCGACCTGGGGGAAGCGCGCCAGTGAGAAGGCGCAGGGGAAGGGGCAACGAGCGGGGTAAACAAGGGGGTAGCGAGTGAGCCGGAAGGCAGCCCGCGGAGCCGGGCGCGCAGGGCGAGCCCAGCCGATGGCGGACACACACCAGCCGCCGGGGATACTCACCTCTTTAATCTTGGCCCGTTTCTGCTGGACATCAGGGTCCGCCGGCTCCCGCCCCACGGCCCCGACGGGCTTGCGGAAGAGCAGGCTGGGCAGCCCGGCGGCCCCCGCCTCCTTCCTGCCGCGCCTGTCCTGGAGAAGTTTCTCCTTGTCCTGGCGGATGTCCCGGCGGATCTCCTCGGGCAGCTTCTGCAGCGTCTCCTTGGCCTCGCGCAGAGCCCGCTCGTGATCCTCGCGGATCTTGGCCAAGTTCTCCGCGGCCGCCTCCCCGGCGCTGCTGCTCCCGGCGGCGGGGCCGGCTCCGGGCGGCGGGGCGCGCTGCTCCCCTCCGGGCGGCGGGGGCGGCGGCTGCAGGGCGGCGGGCGAGTGGAAGAAGACGCCGCTGAGCAGCTTGGAGGAGTCGGGCAGGAAGAAGATGGCCCCGAAGCAGAGGGTGATGAAGGCGCTGAACACCAGCAGCAGCACGAACTTCTCCGTCAGCCGGAACGCGCTGGGGCCCGACGCCTTCCTGCCGCCGCCCGGGCCGCCGCCCAGCGGGCCGCCCAGCGCGCCGGGCCCCGCGGGGCTGCCGAACAGCGGCAACAGGCTCACGGCGGGCATGGCTCAGCGCCCCGCGCAAAGTTCCCCCTCGGCAGCGGCGGCAGGAACTTTTCCGCTCCGCTCTCCCCGGCGGGTCCGGCTGCGCGGCGCTGCTGCCTGTCAGCTGCTGCTGCTGCCCATGCTGCCGCTGGAGACAGAGCGCCGAGACCCCTCACACGCGCGCCCGCCGCCTCGCCCTGCCTGCGAACAACTGCCAGGCAGCGCCGGCCTCCGCCTGCCGGAGCCAGGGGGAGCGGCGCCGCCGGGCCAATCAGCGCGTGGGCGGGGGGAGTGGGCGGGGCTGGCGGGGGAAGGGGGCGGGGCGCGCGCGTGAGAGTGGCACACGCACACGCACGGGGCGGGGCTGGGGAGGAAAGCGAAGGGCGGGGACTCTGGTTCACACAAACAGCTCCGGGCGCCTGGGGCGGCGCTCGAGCGGGCAGCAGCCTCCGCGGCATTAATGAGAGTAATGCTATTCAGTGAGGGTCCCACTGTTTCTTTAATCGCATCTGTGTAAGCTGGTTTTAATTTGCCTTTTTTTTTCCCTTCCTGCTGCTGCTTTTGTTTTTTGCTCTGGCGGTGGGGTTTGACTGGGTGGGCGGTGGGCGTTTATTCTTTATCCTTTGACGTCCGCAAAAGGGAAGATCGCCAAGGTTAAAACGACATTAGCATAGACCCCCTATTGATTAGTGCAGATTAATTAGTCATCTGAGGGGTTGGCAGCCATCCCGCCGCTTGACTTTTTAATTGTTAAATACTTTAGTAATGATCTTTGATAAGAAATTAGAGGGGTTTGCAAATCTTTCCAGCGTGGAGGCATCTGGCTACAACTGTTTAGTAATATACATAGATGTAGCATTAATTATCTTAAAGCAGAGATTGCAGATTCATAAATACAGAGAGAGAAACACAAATGTGTACTTTGCCATACAAAGTGCAACAACTTTGTCTTTTCAAGAACGTCACTTGGAGTCAAAAGTAAGCTGGGCTTTCCAGGCCTTCTCGTGGTTTAATACCACTTTTCATGCACCTTCTATTCCAAAAAGCAGAGCTTTGCTTTCACCATTACATTTTCAGTTTATACATTTTTTAAGTATCAGAGATGACTCCCCTCCCCACCCACGGCAAGAGCTCCTCTACAAATGAAACAATTTCTGCCACACAGTACCCACACATGGTAGACCGCAATGTAGCATTCCGTTTCACGAGTTTGAGGTCCTGCCTCTTCTTGGCTGTCTTGTGCCTGACATGCTGAGCTCAATCCACACTTGACAGCTGCTTTCTCTCCTTCTAGTCGTTCAATTCTCTTAGGCTGGGTCTTCATAAACCCCAAGGGTTTTCTCACAGAGCTCACTCAGATCCTTTTGTAACAGTAAAAAGAAAAGGAGTACTTGTGGCACCTTAGAGACTAACCAATTTATTTGAGCATAAGCTTTCGTGAGCTACAGCTCACTTCATCGGATGCATACTGTAGAAACTGCAGAAGACATTATATACACAGAGACCATGAAACAATACCTCCTCCCACCCCACTGTCCTGCTGGTAATAGCTTATCTAAAGTGATCACTCTCCTTACAATGTGTATGATGATCAAGTTGGGCCATTTCCAGCACAAATCCAGGTTTTCTCACCCTCCGCCCCCCCCAACACACAAACTGTCGTTCCTTGTTTCCTTGTGCTAACCCCAGGTGCTTTTGTTTTGCTTGTAAACTTTAAGACGGATCTCAAGAGGCTATCTTGATGCTTAGGCCCTGTAATTGTTTTTTTAAAACCTAAAAATTCCAGATGAATTTTCTTTCTTTTTGTTTTTACTACAATTTACCTTTTTTTAGGAACAGGATTGGATTTTTGTGTCCCTAAGAGGTTTGTACATGTTTAATTAGCTGGTCACAGCAGCTAATTCTTTTGTTTTCTTTCTCAGCTCCCAGGAGGGGAGGGTGAAAGGGCTTGAGGGTACCCCACAGGAAGGAGTTCCCAAGTGCTTCTTCCTGGGTTCTAAAAGGGGTTTTTGCACTTGGGTGGTGGCAGCATCTACCCATCCAAGGTCAGAGAAAAGCTGTAACCTTGGGAGTTTAATACAAGCCTGGAGTGGCCAGTATTAATTTTTAGAAACCTTGCGGGCCCCCACCTTCTGCGTTTGAAGTGCCAGAGTGGGGGGATCAGTCTTGACAGCTTCCTTCTCTGTCTGTAGCTGCAGGAAACTCTTACTTCCTCTGTAGTCTTTCAGGGAACTTATTCAGCTCTTCCTGGAGCCGGGAGGTCTTGGCCTGTTTCACCCACTTTGGACTCTGGGCTTGTCTACACTACAAAATTAAGTTGACTTAAGTTGACGTACAGCCACCAATGGGTAGCGGGTATAATAGGCCAGGGAAGGCTTTGCCTTTCCTGGTGCTGCTGCTGACCCGCTGCCGGACAACTGGGCCATGGTGCCCCCCCTTTTCCGAGACCCACACCACCTCCTCCACTCCACCCCCAAAGGTCCCCGCTGCTTGCTGCGTCCCTCCTCTCTGGATGGGGGAGTGAGGAATGACGCGGAGAGCCCGTGGCCAGCGGACTGAGGAGGCTCAGTCAGGCGCTGCTGGGGCTGGTGACTCGGCGGGGTGGGGGACAAGGTCTTCGGGGCAGGAGGAGCAGGCACTCAGGGAGGCTGACGGCGGCTCTGCCCAGCCCGACTGTGGTTGGGGGGCATCAGGGGCAGGGGTCTGGTGGCTCGGGGAGGCTGCCAGCTCAGCCTGGCGCTGAGGCCGGCTCAACTCTGGCGGTGCTGGGGCTGACGCGGTGCTCAGGGGAGCCAGCCGCCGGTGGCTCTGTCAGGTGCTGGGGCCGGCCCGGAGCTTGGGGGGGCTGGTGGGTCAGGCCAGCGCAGGGGCCAGCCTGCGCTTGGGGGGCCTGAGGCTCAGTCTGGTGCTGGGGTGTGTGTGGATCAGGGGGGCTGGCGGCAGCAGCGGCTCAGCCCGATGTAGCTGGGGTGGGCGGGCCGGGGCTCCTCCAGTTGGGGGTCCCCTCAGGGCTTTTCCTTTTTGGGGGGGAGGGGTTTCAGGTCTTCAGCGTGCAGGGGGACAGTAATTCAAGCAGTGGTTCATGTCCACACTTGCTCCTTCAGTCAGTGGTGCGCGTCCTCACCAGGAGTGCTTCCACTGACTGAAGTGGGGCATTGTGGGACATTGACAGCTGGAGCCTGGCAGCCCTGGGGTGACAGCCTCAGCTGTAGATGTGGAGTTCACAGCTGCTCCCTCCCACAGCTGTCAGTTGGGTGGTGGACTCACAGCTGTCAGATCCCCCCTCCCTGGCACTGACAGCTCCAGCTGTCAGCACTGGGGCAGGGGTGGTGGGGTAGGAGAGGGGCTAGGGCTCCAGCTGTCAGCCCCATTCAAGGTTGACAGCCAACAGCTGATGTAAGTAATGGAGGGTCTACACAGACACTGCAGGCTACCAGAGGTGAAAGTAAGCCGGTACGCCCCAGTACGGCGTACCGACAAGAGCCCGTGCACCGTACCAGAGTGGATCGGCTTCCCCAGTCGGCAATTTAAAGGTCCTGGGGCTCCCAGCAGTGGCTGGAGCCCCGGGCCCTTTAAATTGCCTCCAGAACCCTGCTGCCAGAGCCCTGAGGAAGCGGCGGCAGGGCTTAGGTGGCAATTTAAAGGGCCTGGGCTCCAGCCGTCTTTACCGCCCCGGGCCCTTTAAATAGCCACCAGAGCCCTGCTGCCGCTTCCCCAGGACTCTGGTAGGTTCTGGGGATGATTTAAAGGACCCAGGGTGGTAGCGGCAACCGGAGCCCTAGACCCTTTAAATCACCGCCCAAGCCCTGCTGCTGGAGCCCCGGGGGTTGCGGCGGCAATTTAAAGGGCCCGGGGCTTCGCTGCAGTACCAGCGGCTGTGTCATAAATATAAAGGGAAGGGTAAACCCCTTTAAAATCCCTCCTGGCCAGAGGAAAAATCCTCTCACCTGTAAAGGGTTAAGAAGCTAGGATAACCTCGCTCGCACCTGACCAAAATGCTTTCAAAAGCTGGGAGGAGGGAGAAAAACAAAGGGTCTCTGGCTGTCTGTGTGGTGCTTTGGCCGGGGATAGAACAGGAATGGAGTCTTAGAACTTTTAGTAAGTAATCTAGCTAGATATGTGTTAGATTATGATTTCTTTAAATGGCTGAGAAAATAGCTGTGCTGAATAGAATGAATATTGCTGTCTGTGTTCTTTTTTGTAACTTAAGGTTTTGCCTAGAGGGATTCTCTATGTTTTGAATCTAATTACCCTGTAAGGTATTTACCATCCTGATTTTACAGAGGTGATTCTTTTTTACTTCTATTAAAAGTCGTCTTGTAAGAAAACTGTATGCTTTTTCATTGTTCTAAGATCCAAGGGTTTGGGTCTGTGCTCACCTATGCAAATTGGTGAGGATTTTTATCAAACCTTCCCCAGGAAGTGAGGTGCAAGGGTGGGGAGGATTTTGGGGGAATGACGTTTCCAAACAACGTTTTCTCAGGAACCCAGATAAAGTTTGGTGGTGGCAGTGGAAGTCCAAGGGCAAAGGGTAAAATAGTTTATACCTTGGGGAAGTTTTAACCTAAGCTGGTAAAAGTAAGCTTAGGAGGTTTTCATGCAGGTCCCCACATCTGTACCCTAGAGTTCAGAGTGGGGAAGGAACCTTGACAGGCTGTGAGTCCTGGGCCCTTTAAATTGCTGCTGGAGCCCCCGCCTGCCACTGCTACCCCGGGGCTCCAGCAGCGGGGCTCGGGTAGCGATTTAAAGGGCCCAGGGCTCCCACTGCCACTACCCTCTGGAGCCCTTTAAATTGCCACCTGAGCCCTGGAGTAGCAGCAGTGGGGCTCCAGCGGTGATTTAAAGGGCTAGGGGCTGCCACTACTGCAGCTGAAGCCCCAGGCCCTTTAAATCACCCCCGAGCCCTGGGGCTCCCAGCCGTCTCTGCAGCTGGTAGCTCTAGAGTGATTTAAAGACCCCGGGGCTCCCAGCTGCTGCTACCACAGTACCAGCCCCAGGCCCTTTAAATCTTGATTTAAAGGGCGCGGGGATGTAAAGGCACCGCCTCTTCAGGGAGAGGCCATGCCTCTTCCGGTTGAGGCCCCACTCCTCCTAAGGACTCCGGAGTACCGGTAAGTCCTTTAAGTTACTTTCACCCCGCAGGCCACTTACTGTGGCAGAAGCAGCATTGTAGTGCAGACACTGACAAAATTAGATCGATGTAAGCAGCCTTATGTTGACCTAACTCTGTAGTGTAGATGAAGCTTCTGTTATTGCTCCTTTATCAGCCCCTTCTGTTCTTTCTCAGTCTCCCGTTTTATCTGCATTCCTGACAGCAGCTGCCAGGCCTGGGAGGGATTGGCCTCCAGGTCTTACTGTTGGCCAGGATCTTCCATAGTTGCTCTTCGGGCTTGTCTGCTCATTTCTGCTGCAGGTGCAGCTGCCACTTCAAATCCTTCAGCAGGGTGCTGAGTTTCTGCTCCAGTACACAGTGTCCATCCACAGTGCCTAACAACTTGTGTCTCAGCTGGTTCCTGGTGTCCGTTAGCCACATTAATCATGTCTGACTGCCCTTTCCAAAGTGCCTCTGTCAAGAGCTGTAGGGCTTGTTCAGGTTCTTTCTATTTCAGCTCCTGGAACTTGTTCTGTTGACTGGTAGTATTGTATTAATTAAGATAGACTAAAGGGCCCAACGAGTCAAAGGTGTTAACATGAGCCCGAAGCTGTCCCACATTAAATAGCTTTAAACAAGGTTCAGGGTTTGGTATAAAGAGACCACAGCCTGTTTAGTACCATGGCAAACACACCATTAAAAATATTTTTAAAAAGATGAAAAACAGTTAAAGATCTTGAAATGTAAAGTATTCCATAAGGCTTTTGTTTGAACAATATTCCTTGTTCCATTTCCCTTAAGATGGAGACAGATTTTAGAAGGAAAACTCACCTTGTCTGTCAGTCTCTTAGATGGTATCAAAGATGGTAATAACTGCCCTTTTGGGGAGAAGAGAAGAAGTTAGTTGAAATGGGCTGGAACTTTTGTTGTTGCTATTGTTATTAAAGTCCAGTCCTGTTTCCTAGAAGGCAAAACAAGAAACATACACAAAAGGGGGGAGAGAAAAACAGAAAATGCAGCTTCTGTCTCTGGTATTGATGCTCACTTGCAAACACTCCTTGAGAAACACAGACACAACTCATGATCTGATTAGCCACTCCAAGACCTGGCAAACTTGTACCAGCATTGGGCTGTTTAGGGCATTGCTTTTAGCTGCCTTTCTGGTCACAGGCTTACAGCAATGTTGCAAAATATAGTCTTAGCTGGCTAAGCCAGATTTTTGTTAGACAGAAGGAAAAAGGAGAGATAAGAAATAAAGTAGGAAAGAAAAAGGAGACATGGGAAGGGTGGGGGGAATGGGATGACAAAGTCTCATGTCCCAGGTGGTATCCAGAGCTGGAAGAGGTGGGGATGTCATGGTGATGGGTCCTTCTCCCGGGCCCAGTCTGGTCATGACATCTCTCAGGAGCAGGATGACAAAGGTTCAAGGTCAGAGGAGGCCATGGGGGTGACAGCCATGTTGGTGAAGGCTCACTCCAGTAGCCAATGTTTTCTTCCAGAGTCTCTGTTTTTGAAGACACCAAAAGGGAGTGATGAGTATAGTCCATCCCCTCATTATTTTGCCCACCAATTAGGGATAATATCAGACACATTGATTTCATTGAGTTCTGGTCCCACACTTTTCTTATTTACATGGCAAGATCTGAACACAGTCCTTGAGTTAAATCAGTAGGCCTTTTTGTTTGGACTAATTCAGTTTTTCCGTCTCCCTCTGGTAACTTTTCCCATTAACATGTGTTACAGGCTGTTGTGAGACTTCATAAACATTCACTCACTTGTCACAGGTGAGCTCACAATTAGGATAAATTTGTAGGCCCAATTCTCACAACAGTTCCTTCTCCATCTCGTTTGCCTGGTGACCTTCAGCCTGATGTTTCTTGTACTATAGGTTCCACTGATGTTCAAGCTGTGTGACCCTCACTTCCCAGGTTGTAAGGGAAAATCTGTACTCAGACACCATTATTCTTTCTATCATCTGTAACTTGGCCCTTAGGTCTCTATCTGCTCTTGCAAACCAGTTGTTCCCTGCTGTGGCATTGATTTGATGTCCTCAAGTTGAGCTACTCAGGTTTCTGGGCATTGCTTCTCTTCTAGAGTTCCCTGACCTTGAGTATATGCCACTACCATAGCTCGTCCATCCTAGTTGTGTAGTGTCTGGTATTTGGCACCTTGCTTAAGTGTAAGCTCTTCCTGTGATTGGAGCATCTTATTATTGTCTGTCTAAGAAGGTGCTGGAGCTATATTCTTAAGCATTGGGCTTCTCGGGCATGAACTCAGACTTCCTCATGAAGAAGGCTGCATTCCCTTCTCAGCATGTTAATTTGCCACTTCATTTTAGCCATGACTAAGTATCTTCTCTCCCTCTCTGCTACTAGTCCTGCCTGCCTGGTACTCCCTGTGCTTGCTGCCTGTCAGGTACTCCCTGGGCTTGCTTCCCTTGCTCAAACAGTTTCAGTAGGAAAACCCACATTTGGGCCTGTAAACTGTGTAGCAATATCATTAATGTTCTTTTCACCCATGTTTCCTGGGACCCTGAGAATCTCTGGACCAACTGTGGCCCTCTCCTGAGCTTCATCCACTTGGGGACCCCACTTTCCCTCCAGGCCCCCTCAAATTTCCTAAATTCTCATTATGTAAGTCTGAGGAAGATATCAAAATAGCCTCAGTAAATGGGAGGACTGTGAGCCCTGTGGTCAGGCTATTGCCTTGATGTCCACATCCCAAGTTTGCCCAGTAAAACAGCCTTTTCCTCCCCCAGAGTGATATCCCATCTGTCTGAGACTCAAAATGTGCCTCATGAGGGAACAGTGTGTGGTTAATGATCCAGTTTTGGGGCCATTTGACAAAAGTATTTCCAAGATACAGATCCCTGCTGAAAAAACAGTTTTTCTAAAGGTGGATGCTTTCTACCAACAATAATATATAAACATTTAATCTAATACTGTGGACCCCAAAGATACTTAAATGTTATCCAGTAAGGTCTCCCAAGCATATCGCAGGAAATTGCCCTATCTGTCACACTACTGAAGATAATTTAGACGCAAAAGGACCCTAAATTATCCCTGCAGCAGCACAAGTCTTTTCACCCACACTTGAATTTCCTTTATAAGGCTCCAAACTCCTACAAAGCTATTAAACTTATCTGAGCCCAGGTTTTGAACTCTGAGTCCTTGCAAGGTCATGTAACTCACTAGTGTTTAGTCATTATTCTAAACCCAGTTGCCCTTTGTTTTCATTATTTGGATGTGGGCTGTGCTGCTGTAGCATTTTAAACATAGATAAGTTCTTGGGCCTGCAGACTTCCTCTTGTGTTTCCCTGCCTAGACCCCTCTGCCTCTAATATCTGAATCTACTTCCATTTCTCGTCTCCACCTTTAACGCTTTATAACTTTCTTGCTAATATAGGAAATAACCTATCCCAATCCTGAAGAGCTCTTACAACAACTGGAGAAGAGCCATCAGATCCTGTAACTTTGCTGTATTCTTGTAGGGCTGTCACCTGGCCCATATTTGAAAGTTGTCTCCAAGAAATACTCTTGGGCCTGAATCCACAAAGCGGCTTAGGTGTCTGGAAAATCACTGGAACAACAATGGGATCCCAAAAAACTGAGTTAGGCGCCTAGGTTCTCTCTATAATGCATTGGGAGAGATAGCTGCCTAACAATAGGATCCACAAAAGCCAGTACACTAGGCAGGAGATAGGCCTCTGGATGCTTAGAGGGAGGCAGCACTACTCATGCCCAGAGGCAGAAATGTAGGTGCCTAAGGAACTTTTACAGTGAAAATTTAGGTGCTGAGTGAGTTTAGGTGTCTACAAGGTTAGGCAGCAGCTGAGTGGGTGTTCTGTGGATTGCAATAGTGCCTAAGTCTCTTCGTGGATTTGGGCCTTTGTCTTTGTGTACCTTCTGAAATACTTATCACTCACTTTAGAATGTGTCTGGCACTTTAAGGGAGAGCAAGGCCCAGCCTGACCTGTGACTGGTCAGCTACCTCCCAGCTGGGATTGATCAGGTGATTATAAAAGCCAGTAAGTGGCTCATTTGGGGTTCCCACTTACAGGAAATAGACTGGTTTCTGTGATAGGTGCTGCAGAAGGAGGACTTCTAGTAGATGACCTGTAGGAGGATTGGGTGTGATGTTCAATAATGATTTTAGGCCAAATGTGGTTGAAAGAGATCATCAGTGATGTAGTTCCCAATTGTCCCTGAATATTGGAGGGTAGGCTTTTGTAGCATCTCTCCCTCAGATGTACAGTCTGGAAAGCTAACCCTCTTGGAGAAGGTATAGTTCCCCAAACTACATCTTCTTTGTCCATCTAAAACTTTAATAATAACTAGGGTGGATAACACATTACTAACTGATATTTTTAATTTAAATATGTTTTTAAAAGAAATATATATGAAAGCCAAAACTTATTATTGTGTAGTAAAATCATTACAATTAACTAAATTTTAAAAAGTTGAGCAGTCCTTGTTTGCTTAAGTTTTAAAGAAAGTCAAATGACAGAGCTGGTGGAAGTCACGGCTAAGCAACTGGAACCACAGATTATTCAAGTGCTAAACCAGCTTTTGACAGCCCTAGCCTTTACTGCAGGTGCAGAGAGAGTATTTTCTTCTTTTCAGTTTATTCAACTAGTTCATTTAAAGCTAGGAAACAAACTGGGTGTTGAAAAAGCTGGAGAGCTTTTTTCTCTGTTCCAATCTAAGAATAAAAACTAGGTCTGAGAGGATGAGATCTATTTGTTCAAAAAACTTGAAGATGCTGGTGGCCAGAAACAATCACCTTGGTTCACTACTTATGAAATAATACTTCCTTTGTTTAATAAGTCAATAAGTTTTAAATGGAAAACATGTTTTGATAAACTTTTTTTCTCATCTATCCAGAATATATAAGGTCATTTTATTTACTTTATTAACTAATAAAAAATTAAAATGCTGTTTTGGTGCATTTTTAATTGAATACCAATTTCCAGCCAAATGCAGTTTGACACAAATCAGAAGTAAAAAATTGATAATCTAGTAAATAAATAAGAAATGCATCACTCATCATTTTCTATCATAATAAAATTAATAAAATTTAATAAAATTAAAAAATAATAAAAATTAAGAATCTGAATAAATCTTAAACTATATAATTTCTTAAATAAATGTGTATAAATATAGATGTGTATTAACATCCTGGTTAATAAAAAGAAGTAACAATTTTTGTGTAAAGGCTGTATTTAGTTGCAAATCAACATGTTTTAATGGTTACCAACCAGTGAAAATCAATTTTTTTTCAGGAAAATAACTAAAAGATACAAATGCAAAACAAGATTAAAATTGATTATTTAAATCAAGATTTTCTGCTTGCTGATCTAAAACATGATAAAAAGTGTTGATTTAAATCACTTGGACTAAAATCAATCCATCCTGATAACAACACCATTAATATAACGCACAATTCCAACTACTTATAACCAACCTAGTAAATAAATTACTTAACAACGTTCAAGTAATCTCTGAGGTGCCCTGCTTGGACTTGCAGGTCTCCACTGAAATATCAGTACGAGTCTTGTCAGGAGGCAGTGAGGCAGCGTTATGTCCTGGGGCTCAGTTAGCATGACCTGTTGTGGTTGTTGCCTAACTGGAACCTCAGGCACAAAGCCATAATCAGTGCCCCTCATCTCCCTCCCTTCTAGTAGCAGAAGAAGGTGGTGTCTCCTCTTACTCAGTATATATCCATCTAGGGTGATAAACTTAGAAGACCACAAGGCAACCGCATATTACACCACTGCTGTTTGTGACCAGTGATTTCCATCATCGATTTGTCCTTCATCATGTTCATGAAATACCAGCTCCCCAGGTCATATTGTTTTTATTTGTTTAGCTTTAGCTATCTTGTTGTACGTCTGCGAATCCCCAGTTCCCTTACCTCAGCTTCTATCATGACACACTTTCTAGTTCTCAATTTTCTGTTAAATGAAATATCTGCAGCTGACAAACCACGGTTCATTGGTGCCATCCTATAATTTAACAGAGCTAAATATGGATCAGTGTCTGATGCTGCAGCCTTTTTCAGTGATGCTTTATTATTTTGACACCATTTCCCACCAACCTGTTGCATGGATGATAATGGGGACTAGCAGTTAGATGTCTAAACCCAAACTTCACTGCAAACTGCTTAAACTCATGGCCAATAAACTGAGTCCCATTGTCAGACATTACTATGTCTATTCAAAATAGATTTGATATGCACCATCACCTGTGGAACTGTAGTATCTTCAAGTAAAACTGCCTCAGAGAATTGAGAATAATAGTCTAGGACAAGTACATAATTTTTTCCAGCAGTGGTAAACAAGTCAATGCTTACTTTGCTCCGGGGGGCTGATTTTTCTTGTGCCACCGACATGGGCTCTTTTGCTTGACTTGGCCTGTATTTTTGGCATACGTGACAAATCTTAACAGCATCCTCAGTGTCACTGTTCATTTGAGGCCAATATAAAAATATCTCTGGCCCTTTGCTTAGATCTAGAAATCTCTAAATGACCTTCATGTATCCTTTAAAACATCTTTTTCTATAATGCCTTAGGAATCACCGTCCTGGTGCCTTTAAACAACGTTCCACCAAGTATTGAGAGCTTCCTCATATTGATAATAAGGGCTCAAATATGCTGTCCCAGCTGCCTTATGCTAATAGCCTTAATGACTCTCTGCAGAGCCTCAGCCTGAGCAGTAGCTCTGGAAGACGTCCTTAAAATCTTCCTCAATTGGTATTGGTCTCTTCCTCTCCAATGAGTGCACTCTCTTGATGAGACCAAGAGCATGACACATTTTTAACCAAATATGTATGCTCTTTTCCCTGGTGCTATTACAAATTGTACCCTTTCCACTTTATTTACCCATATATCTAGTTTGCATATCCTTTAGTGGGGATAAGCTCACCACTGTAAACCCTGAGTTTTACCTGTTTACTTTCTATTACTTATGGCTTTTTGTTCAGTGTTAATAACAAGGTTTCTGGCAACATATTGACTTGTGCACCATTGTCCAACTTAATTTGCTTTCAGGTTGATAGCCCAATTCTCTTCTGCTGCAACACTGTCCATTGCTCTTATTAAGAATTCATCTTAGCCAGTGATCCTGCTGTTGTCCTCTTTTTCCACATTGTGCGCACTGCTCTCTGCATACTTTTCTGCTGCTTGTTTCTTTTCTTGTTGTCATAAATATAAAGGGAAAGGTAACCACCTTTCTGTATACAGTGCTATAAAATCCCTCCTGGCCAGAGGTAAAACTCTTTCACTGTAAAGGGTTAAGAAGCTATGATAACCTTGCTGACACCTGACCCAAAATGACCAATGAGGGGACACGATACTTTCAAATCTGGAGGGAGGGGGGAACAAAGGGTTGGTCTGTCTGTGTGATGCTTTCGCTGGGAACAGATCAGGAATGCAGCCTTACAACTCCTGTTACTTTAGTAAGTAAACTAGCTAGAACATGCGTTAGATTTCCTTTTATTAAATGGCTGGTAAAATAAGCTGTGCTGGATGGAATGTATATTCCTGTTTTTTGTGTCTTTTTGTAATTTAAGGCTTTGCCTAGAGGGATTCTCTATGTTTTGAATCTGATTACCCTGTAAGGTATTTACCATCCTGATTTTACAGAGGTGATTCTTTTACCTTTTCTTTAATTAAAATTCTTCTTTTAAGAACCTGATTGCTTTTTCATTGTTCTTAAGATCCAAGGGTTTGGGTCTGTGTTCACCTGTACAAATTGCTGAGGATTCTTATCAAGCCTTCCCCAGGAAAGGGCGTTTGGGAGGATATTTTGGGGGAAAGACGTCTCCAAGTGGGCTCTTTCCCTGTTCTTTGTTTAAAATGCTTGGTGGTGGCAGCATATGGTTCAAGGACAAGGCAAAGTTTGTACCTTGGGGAAGTTTTTAACCTTAGCTGGTAAGGATAAGCTTAGGGGGTCTTTCATGCAGGTCCCCACATCTGTACCCTAGAGTTCAGAGTGTGGAAGGAACCTTGACACTTGTGGTATTTTGGATTCTCTATCATAGATTCCAAGACTCCAAGGCCGCATAGGACCACTGCAACCCCCTAACCTTACCTCCTGCATAGCACAGGCCATGGAACATCTCTGAAATGATTCCTGTCAGATCACTGTCCATAAGCTTCATTCTGGACTGGATGACTTCCTGCACCAGAGAAATTCTAATTGTCTGGTCAAGGGTTAATTCTGGGTCTTCCAGTAATCTCTCTCTCTCAGTTTTTTGTTTTGGATTCCAATCACATTCTGGTCTCTTACCAGGGACTTGGTTCATTCACCAAAATCAAAAGATTGGCTCTTTTGCCTGAGATCAGTCACAAACTTTTTTATAGCTTCACTTTCTTTTTGTTACCTTGGGTAAAAACATCTCTCTCATGTTTCATTTTTATGTGGAATGTAGTACTGCTCAAATTTTTGTACTATTTCACAGTTCTCCTCTGCCTGAGTGAACCGAAAAGTGTTAAGCGTATCAGAACCTGCTATTGTCAGAAATAAGGCTACCTTTTGATTGTCTTCCTTTTCACTGGCACCCATTGCTTGTACATACAGAGCAAAGCACTGTTTAAATTACATATTTCCAGTGAGTTTGAGCAATGTTAGCTGCTCCATTCTTCCACTCAAGTTATTTTCTTAAATTTCTGTTTACGCCCAGTACCTTGTGGTGTTCAGTAATCACACCGGCCTCAAGGTGCTTGAAATAGATCTTCTTTATTCAATGATACCATTGCCCAAATGCTTCTGCATAACAGAACATGGGCTTCTTCAGCATCCTCCCCCAGGCTTCTTGTCTAGGAAGCTAACCCACGTCAAGGTACAGTTTGCAAAACCACACGAGTGAAGAGCTTTATTACATAGTACTTTGTGAGTTTTCTATTTGAGTAAATAAGAATAAGAATGGCCATCCTGGGTCAGACAAAAGGTCCACCTAGCCCAGTATCCTGTCTTTCGACAGTGGCCAATGCCTGGTGCTTTAGAGGGAATGAGCAGAACAGGTAATCCTTAAATGAAACCCTGATCCAGGCTCTGGGTATGGTGTCAGTCCTTCCCAGGCTGGAGACTCAGGCCAACAGTCTGCCTGGCACTACTCTCCTGTGGTGACCAAAAGAAGAGGCTGGTGAAATGGAAGATAGAGCAAAACATAGGGCAAGAATTTATCAATGAAGGGACAAGAGACAATAATGGGGAGATCCAAAAAGGGGAAAGGTGGAGAGAGGGAAGACACTGAAGATATGTAGACAATGGAAGAGAGACTGAATCAGGAAAGAAAACGTGTGAGAGTTTTAGAGGAGAAAAAAAGCAACAGCAAATTGAAACATTTTAAAGGGATGAAATGATCAAATTCAGCCTGGCTTTATACCAGTTTTTGTCAGGATAAAACCAGAGGAAGGACCTCTGAAGCAGAAAGTGTACTAAGGGACTCTTGGAAACCATCCAGAACTTCCCTTCTGATGGGGAACATTATACTAGGTCAATGCAATAAAAGAAATCAGAGGTATTGGCTAGGAAGGGTACATGGCCAGGAGGGATGGGGAATGCAGTCATTCAGCATATGCTCAGCAGCCTTGCCAGTATGTCACCTGGAGAACCTTGGCTATAAACTAAAGCTGCACACACCCAGTAAAAAATTATCGTAATCAACAACAACAACAAAACCTAAAGGAAGGTGATAAGTGTCTGCCTCCCCTTGGTGTGAATGCTTTTGAGGGCGCAGATTGATAATCTGGTAAAGTGAGGTGTAAATTATATCTGCATTACACTTGTATAATTCTGTTTTACTTTGAAGGGGGAAAGGAGCAGCAAGATATATTTTTTAGAAAAGCTAGAAAGAGTCAGAAGGAAGGAGGCAGAGTATGATTTATTTATTGATTTTAATAATGCTTGGTCTGGATAAGATTTTAATGTGATCATATAATGATCATCTACATCCTAGATGGGAAGCCCAAAACTGTAATTGAGGCAGGGGAGATTGGAGCCAAATGGGTGGAGGTGGCAGAAAAGAAAAAAAACTGGTTGCAGTTGGAGCGGATACCAGAAGGGAAAACCTCAGACCCACACCCTACTACTGGAGGCAGCCCAAGGCCCCAACAATCCCCCAAGGAACCCTCCAGACACCTTATCGTCCCGCCACACCATTCTCCAGCAGCCCACCTCACCCCAGTGACCGTCAGCTGGACGATGTTTTAAATGTAACGAGCCGGGGCATGTGAAGGCCAACTGCCCCAAGAACCCCAACAGATTACAGTTCATTGCACTGGAATCACACCAGAGGTCCTCAGGCCCAGATACCTCCCAGATACCCTTGGAGCGGAGGGAAACTGTGAGTGTGGGCGGGAAGAAGGTCACCGCATGGAGGGACACCGGAGCACAAGTGTCGGCTATCCATGCTTCCTTAGTGGACCCCAATTTAATCAACCCAGAGATCCAAGTGACTATTCAACCCTTCAAGTCAAACTCTTTCAGTTTGCCTCCAGCCAAGTTGCCCGTCCAGTACAAGGGCAGGTCAGGAACATGGACTTTTTCAGTCTATGATGATTATCCCATCCCCATGCTGTTGAGGGAAGACTTGGCCAATCATGTGAAGCTAGCCAAGAGGGTGGGAATGGTCACCTGCAGCCAGGCTAAACAAGCTGTCATGCCTAGCTCTGTTCCGGAAACTTCTACCAGGACCCGGTCAGAAGTGATGGACCCGGACCCCAGGCCAATGTCTGCAACAGCAGTAGTGGATCCAGTCCCAGAGACCCAGACGGAGCCAATCCCAGAACCGGAACCGGCAGAACAGCTAGCACCAGACCCATTGCCAGCACTGAATCCAGTACTTGCAACCTCAACACCAGAGGGCCCCACCGAACCTGAACCAGCAGCTGCCAATAACCCTACACAAGAGGCTCAGCCGGAGCCTGAACCCCAACATAGTGCCCCAGCGGAGAGCGGTTCACAGTCAACGGAAACAGCCCCATCCCCTACATCACTTCCAGAGGGACCAAGCATAGGTCCACAATCCAATGAGGAACTTGTGTCTCCAGCATCAAGGGAACAGTTCGAGACCGAACAGGAAGCAGATGAAAGCCTCCAGAGAGCTTGGACGGTGGCACGGAGCAACCCCCCACCTCTCAGCTCTTCTAATTGATCCAGGTTTGTTGTAGAAAGAGGACTTTTATACAAGGAAACTCTTTCTGGTGGACACCAGGAAGACTGGCATCCTCAGAGACAGTTGGTAGTTCCAACTAAGTACCGTGTCAAGCTCTTTAGCTTAGCCCACGATCATCCTAATGGCCATACTGGGGTGAACAGGACCAAAGACTGTTTGGGGGGGTCATTCCACTGGGAGGGAATGGGCAAGGATGTCTCTATCTATGTCCGGTCTTGTGAAGTATGCCAAAGAGTGGGAAAACCCCAAGACCAGATCAAAGCCCCTCTCCAGCCACTCCCCATCATTGAGGTTCCATTTCAGCAAGTAGCTGTGGATATTCTGGGTCCTTCTCCGAAAAAGACACCCAGAGGAAAGCAGTACATACTGACTTTCATGGATTTTGCCACTCGATGGCCGGAAGCAATAGCTCTAAGCAACACCAGGGCTAAAAGTGTGTGCCAGGCACTAGCAGACATTTTTGCCAGGGTAGGCTGGCCCTCCGACATCCTTACAGATGCAGGGACTAATTTCCCGGCAGGAACTATGGAGAGCCTTTGAGAAGCTCATGGGGTAAATCACTTGGTCGCCACTCCTTACCACCATCAAACAAATGGCATGGTGGAGAAGTTTAATGGAACTTTGGGGGCCATGATACTTAAATTCTTAAATGAGCACTCCAATGATTGGGACCTAGTGTTGCAGCAGTTGCTCTTTGCCTACAGAGCTGTACCACATCCCAGTTTAGGGTTTTCACCATTTGAACTTGTATATGGCCACGAGGTTAAGAGGCCATTACAGTTGGTGAAACAGCAATGGGAGGGGTTTATACCTTCTCCAGGAACTAACATTCTGGAGTTTGTAACCAACCTACAAAACACCCTCCGAACCTCTTTAGCCCTTGCTAAAGAAAACCTACAGGATGCTCAAAAAGAGCAAAAAGCCTGGTATGATAAACATGCTAGAGAGCATTCCTTCAAAGTAGAGGACCAGGTCATGGTCTTAAAGGCGCTCCAGGCCCATAAAATGGACGCGTCATGGGAAGGGTCATTCATGGTCCAGGAGTGCCTGGGAGCTGTTAATTATCTCATAGCATTCCCTACCTCCGACTGAAAGCCTAAGGTGTTAATCCTCTAAAGCCCATATTAATCCTCTAAAGCCCTTTTATTCCAGAGAATTAAAGGTTTGTCAGTTTACAGCCCAGGGAGGAGATGATGCTGAGTGGCCTGAAGGTGTCCACTACGAAGGGAAAAGTGCTGGTGGCGTGGAAGAGGTGAACCTCTCCATGACCCTTGGTCGTATGCAGTGACAGCAGATCAAGAAACTGTGCACTAGCTACGCGCCGACATTCTCAGCCACCCCAGGACTGACTGAACGGGCATACCACTCCATTGACACAGGTAATGCTCACCGAATTAAAGTCCAACCTTACTGGGTGTCTCCTCAAGCTAAAACTGCTATAGAACGGGAGATCCAGGATATGTTACAGATGGGGGTAATCCGCCCCTCTGGCAGTGCATGGGCATCTCCAGTGGTTCTAGTTCCCAAACCAGATGGGGAGATACATTTTTGCGTGGACTACCATAAGCTAAATGCTGTAACTCGCCCAGACAACTATCCAATGCCACGCACAGATGAACTATTAGAGAAACTGGGACGGGCACAGTTCATCTCTACCTTGGACTTAACCAAGGGGTACTGGCAGGTACCGCTAGATGAATCTGCCAAGGAAAAGTCAGCCTTCACCACACATGTCGGGCTGTATGAATTTAATATACTCCCTTTCGGGCTGCGGAATGCACCCGCCACCTTCCAAAGACTTGTAGATGGTCTCCTAGCAGGATTAGGAGAACATGCAGTCGCCTACCTTGACGATGTGGCCATATTTTCGGATTCCTGGGCAGAACACCTGGAACATCTACAAAAAGTCTTTGAGCGCATAAGGGAGGCAGGACTAACTGTTAAGGCTAAGAAGTGTCAAATAAGCCTAAACAGAGTGACTTACCTTGGACACCAGGTGGGTCAAGGAACTATCAACCCCCTACAGGCCAAAGTGGATGCTATCCAAAAGTGGCCTGTCCCAAAGTCAAAGAAACAGGTCCAATCCTTCTTAGGCTTGGCCGGATATTACAGGCGATTTGTACCACAATACAGCCAAATTGCCACCCCACTGACAGACCTAACCGAAAAGAAACAGCTAAATGCCGTTCAGTGGTCCGAAGAGTGTCAGAAGGCCTTTAACCAGCTTAAAGCGACACTCATGTCTGACCCTGTGCTAAGGGCCCCAGACTTTGACAAACCGTTCCTAGTAACCACAGATGCGTCCGAGCGTGGTGTGGGAGCAGTTTTAATCCAGGAAGGACCGGATCAAGAATTCCATGTTGTAGTGTTTCTCAGCAAGAAGCTGTCTGAGACGGAAAGCAACTGGTCAGTCAGTGAAAAAGAATGTTACGCCATTGTCTACGCTCTGGAAAAGGTACGCCCATGTGTTTGGGGACGGCGTTTCCACCTGCAAACCGACCATGCTGTGCTACAGTGTCTTCATACCGCCACGGGAAATAACAAAAAAACTTATTCGTTGGAGTTTAGCTCTCCAAGATTTTGATTTTGACATCCAACACATCTCAGGAGCTTCTAACAAAGTGGTTGATGCACTCTCCCGTGAAAGTTTCCCAGAATCAACTGGTTAAAATCGTCCTTGAGATGTGGAAAATATTGTTAGTCTTTATGTACTTGGTATTATATTTAGGGGTGCATGTGTCTTATTAACTCTGTTTTCCCCTAGAGCTCCAGGAAGAAATCACAGTCAGCGTTTCACCCTATCTGTGATTTGGGGTGTGTGTCATAAAGGTGTTTACCCGTCCCTTTATATTTAAATCCCTCCTGGCCACAGGAAAAACCCTTTCACCTGTAAAGGGTTAAGAAGCTAGGATAACCTCGCTGGCACCTGACCAAAACGACCAATGAGGAGACAAGATACTTTCAAAGCTGGAGGTGCGGGAGAAACAAAGGGTTCTCTCTGTCTGTGTGATGCTTTTGCCGGGAACAGAAAAGGAATGGAGTCTTAGAACTTCATAAGTAATCTAGCTAGATATACGTTAGATTCTGTTTTGTTTAAATGGCTGATAAAATAAGCTGTGCTGGATGGAATGTATGTTTTTGTAACTTAAGGTTTTGCCTAGAGGGATTTTCTGTTTTGAATCTGATTACTTTGTAAGGTATTTACCATCCTGATTTTACAGAGGTGATTCTTTTACTTTTTTTCTTTTCTTTTAAGAACCTGATTGCTTTTTCATTGTTCTTAAGATCCAAGGGTTTGGGTCTGTGTTCACCTATGCAAATTGGTGAGGATTTTTATCAAGCCTTCCCCAGGAAAGGGGATGTAGGATTTGGAGAGGATTTTGGGGGGAAAGACGTTTCCAAGCGCGCTCTTTCCCTGTTAGACGCTTGGTGGTGGCAGCAATAAAGTCCAAGGGCAAAAGATAAAATAGTTTGTACCTTGGGGAAGTTTTAACCTAAGCTGGTAAAAATAAGCTTAGGGGGTTTTCATGCAGGTCCCCACATCTGTACCCTAGAGTTCAGAGTGAGGAAGGAACCTTGACATGCTTGGTCTGGATAAGATTTTAATGTGATCATATAATGGTGGTTTGGCCATTTCATAAAAAAACAAAAATCTGTAAATGTTCCCAGCCTATGGACTCCCCTGGCCATGCCTGATACTCTGTGGATATTGTAAATCACCATCAGTTACTTTTTGAAATGGTGTCCTTGTGCTTCCCTTTTCCCAGTGACTGTTTCCCCAACTGTCAAAATTCATTCTGCTCCCCTGCACATTTGAAAGGGACAAATACAGACAAGACTGTTTTACTGTACCCTGATTGACTGGGCCATTGTACTAACTTTATTATTTAATTCTGGTGCCTTTTCAAAAGCCCACCCACTCCTTGCATGGACTTTAGAAAGCTTTTCGGGTTAAAAGGGCAGTGAAGGATTTTTTTGATCCTAATATCTGTTGAATATATTCCACTCCCATTTGACTTTTCCAGCTCCTGTCCAATGCTTCCAGTTAGGGTTGCTGGATATTTACTTTTTAACTTGTTCAGAATTTCTGCTGCCTGTTGTATCATCCCTAACAGACTCTCCCACTGGAGGCCCTAAAAATCTTTTTGATTTGCTTGAAAGTTCTTTAAATTTTTAAAAACATTCCTGTCTGAGCCCTCTGTGGTCTGACTCACTTTTGACACTAATAGTGATAATGAGCCATTTGTGTCTTGCTATCATCTAACTAGCTGCATAACTTTCAGCTGGTACAATCAGTCACAGGTAGGGTGACCAGATGTCCCGATTTTATAGGGACAGTCCCAATTTTTGGGTCTTTTTATTATATAGGCTCCTATTACCCCGTATCCCCTGTCCCGATTTTTCACATTTACTGTCTGGTCACCCTACTCACAGGTGGTGGTTCTCAGGGGGTATAATGCCAGTGGCTGATTAATGGCAGCTGGGATATCAGTGTTCTGACCACACAGTTGTGAATATTTGTCTTTTTCTAAATGAAGTGAAGGGCTTTCAGTCAGTTTTCTAACAGTGATTTTATTTTACCCGAAACATACTCCCTGGTTTGATTTAATTGATCAGTTTTTCTTTTAGTGGATTAAATGGGACAGGCAAAAATCCAAGCTAATCTGAACCGATCTGCAGTTTAACTAAACCTATATCTATTTTAGGGTCCAGGTAAGAAAAATGGCTTTTTTTTATTGTCTGTCTATATGGTCTTGGGCCCCAATCTGTCAGGTTCTGGGCCTCAGTTTCCCCAACTGTAAAATGGGGGGGCTAATTTTGATAATGAAATTGTGATATTTAGTGTTGGTAACATATTTTGAAATTTTTAGATGAAAGGCCATTTAGAGGTACTTTTATTTAATTTATTTATTAAAACAACAACATTCCTTTTCCAGGCTGCCTTGACTGGCTGCCTATCTCAAGACTCCTTTCAACAGCCATCCCTCTTGACCAATTCCTGTCCATTCCATTTTTCCAGCTGTCCCACCCTTACCCAGAACCCAGCTGGTTTCTAGCCCAGTTTTTTGCTGGCTCCTCCACATACAGCTGGTTTCCTCTGAGACATCCACATGTCATGACAATCCTATTGCAACAATGACATCTGATGCTCTGGTCCATTGCCACTGACTTGAGCTTGCAATATGCAATGCTTCCCTGAGTTCAAGGCATCTTAGAATGCTTTATACTCCTTCAGAAGCATCATGCAGTGTAGGATCACAGTGCAGAATTAAGATAATGGCAGCAGTGGAGTGGAGCAGCAGGTGGCAGTAGGCCAGGATGATTTTGATTAAAGATCAGACTCAGGGTATCCGAGGATGAGAAGGGAAAATAATTGGTGCAGGAGAAATTGTTTTTTGGGGAGAAGGGTCATAGCACGGGGAACTGACTGAGAACTAGAGGAAGGAGTGATTAATTTTGGACCAATTATTATGGGACAGAGGTCTTGATGCATGCATTGGGTACCTGGGGGGATGAGAGTGGGAGTGAACACGAGGAATTATTTGGAGATGTCAGTAAGAGAATGCATTTAAAAAAATCCCATAAAAATAGTTCAGCTAAAGGTCTAAGTTTGGGAAGGGTGGTGGCAGGGACAGGTATCTAACCATTTCATAATTTTACATTTAAAGATTTGTCTATTTCTATTTTTAGAAATGTTGCCATTGACTTTAGTGGGAGCAGGACTGGGCCCTACATTTGTTTTTCTGAATAAAGACACAGATTGACTGTAAACATGTGAAGTAAATATCTGCACATTTCATCACCGTGACCACCCTGACTGATTAGTCCTTCAGCCCTCATATAGATTGTGCCGATCACAATGTCTTCCATTCTTCTCTTATCCTAGCCTTGCTTCTCCGTATTCAGCCATGCCTTTTCATGATAAAATCTTCCCATCTCTTTGGAGGTCGGCTGCGTGATTGTTTCAGTTCCTGTGGGTACCACTTCTTGACAGCTGCAGTCCATCTATTCATAGAATCATAGAAGATTAGGGTTGGAGGAGACCTCAGGAAGTCATCCAGGCCACCCCTCTGCTCAAAGCAGGACCAACCCCAACTAAATCAACCCAGCCAGGGCTTTGTCAAGTCGGGCCTTAAAAATCTCTAAGGATGGAGATTCCACCCCCTCCCTAGGTAACCCATTCCAGTGCTTCACCACCCTCCTAGTGAAATAGTTTTTTCTAACATCCAACCTAGACCTCCCTCATTGCAACTTGAGACCATTGCTGCTTCTTCTGTCATCTGCCACCACTGAGAACAGCCTACCCCCCTTCAGGTAGTTGAAGGCTGCTATCAAATCCTGCCTCACTCTTCTTTTCTGCAGACTAAATAAGCCCAGGGCCCTCAGCCTCTCCTCATAAGTCATGTGCTCCTGCCCCCCTAATCATTTTCATTGCCCTCCACTGGACTCTCTCCAGTTTGTCCACATCCTTTTTGTAGTGGGATGCTCAAAACTGGACACAATACTCCAGGTGTGGCCTCACCAGTGTGAAATAGAGGGAAATAATCACCTCCCTCGATCTGGTGGCAATGCTCCTACTAATGCAGCCCAATATGCCGTTAGCCTTCTTGGCAACAAGGGCACACTGTTGACTCTCATCCAGCTTCTCATCCACTGTAATCCCCAGGTCCTTTTTTGCAGAACTGCCGCTTAGCCAGCTGGTCCACAGCCTGTAGCAGTGCTTGCGATTCTTCTGTCCTAAGTGCAGGACTCTGCACTTGTCCTTGTTGAACCTCATCAGATTTGTTTTAGCCCAATCCTCCACGTTGTCAGTGAGCCTAGCTATATGCCTGGCCCATCACATTTTAACGTAGTTCCTTTCAACAGTTATGTCCTGCACTCCACACTGCATTGTGATCACGTCATTGGGGACTTGGTCACAGATTGAGAACACCAGAATTCTTCTTGCCATCATTCTGTCTGTGACAGACAGTTGTTGCTCCTCAGTCTCTGTCAGCGCCCATGTTTTGCTGTTGTACAACATTGCCAGCAATACTGTCGAATCGAAGAGATTGCATGTGTTGCCTTGTTGATTTTTCCTTGGAGGACATCCTCCATATAATTGAATGCGCTCCAACCAGTTTTCTTTCTTTGCAAGAGTTTGCCTTCCTGACCATAGTGCATGTCAACTTCTTGGCCCAAATAAACGTATTGCTCAACTTCTTCTATTTGTTCATTTCATAACACAGCTTAAATATACATTTTCTTAGCTATTACAATATCTAGCTTAATATACAGTGAACAGTATTTAGTGGGGTTATACAGTATTTAATTTGTCAAAAATTAATACCAAAGTAAAACCTGTTCCATCATATCAAGATTGTTTTCTGGTTCATTACTGGCATCTGCTGTGTTTCTCAAGTGAATAGACAGTGGAATGACTTTCTTTCTCTAAAGCTACCTGAAAGACAGCTGAGACAATGCAATAGAAATTAATAGTTATCTGTACATGGACACAGAAGGATGCATTTAAATTGCAGCAGAACTAGAAAATTGCTCAGGTCATCTTGCTCTTAAAATCATCCATTAATTCCCAGATTTACTTCCTCTTTCCTGTGTATTCATCTTTTTGTCTTCAGAAAGGTAAGTGTGGCAGCAGTTCTTCTTCCCAGGCACACTGCTAAGTATTGATCAGTGCTGGGAATGAATTGATTTAGTTTATTAAAATCAGTATTTTATGGTGAGTATTTCCAGATTCACAGCAAAGTAACCATGTGACATTCAAGCAGCTATAAATGATCTATCCTGCTTTTTAACTGGAATGGAATGAACGATAAATCCATCCTACCTGGTGTGCATGGAAAAATCATATTTCTCTTACAATTCTTGCTGGTGTGATCTGTCCTGTGACTTGGATGAGATTGAAAAGCCACTGCCCTTGAAAAAATGAAATTGCCTTTAAAGATTTTTATCAGGGGATGATGTGATATCATGTGGTCTTTCCTGAAAACTTTCCATTGCCTACCTTGGAAAGGTTTTCTGTCCCGTTCGTCCTCCTCTCTGCCCCCGGCTCTCAGTTGCTCCTCTATTTTTAATTTTCCAGCTAGAGGTTTGCTAATGCAGAGTACTGGTGACTAAAAAAATGTTTATAGTCACATGCATGACTGGGAATTTCAATGGGGAAACCTGCATAAAATACTACTCAAGAGTAACACTAACCACACTCTTTGTAACACACTGGTTACAAAATCCTAAGAAATATGAATTTAATGGAAAGAAGATTAAGATCTTGGAACCCCCTAAATTCTTGAGACAAACCTGACCAAACTAAATAGGCCAAATTGTGCTCTCAGATTAATGGTCCATCCTTTACTGAATGTATTGGGAGTTGGACTCAGGTAATTGATAACAGAATGTGGACCATTTTGTACCAGAAAAGGGGGGGCATTTGAAACAACATGGAGCCCTGAGATCCCAGTTCTGCTACATTACTCCTGTTGAGAAGTACCTTACTCTGTCCAGTTTGAGATTACTTACTACAATAAGAAAATAATCAGCATGAGTAAGGATGGTAGCACTGGGCCAGTGGGTCGTGATCTGAAAATTGCACATGTGGATAGTATTATGTGACCTCTTAGGGCTTGTATACATGGGGACATCCAGAAAAACTAATCCAAATTACATAAAGGTGTGAATTTAAGTGGGTTACTTAAGTAGCATTATTCCTGTGTGGACACTGTTGTTCATAATTAAAGTGTCTTTAATTTGGTTTAGTTTAATTCACTTCCAAACTGAATTAAAGTAAACTAAGGTCACTTTAATTCTGAATGAAAGTGTTCACACACCATTTAATGTGGTTTAACTAATTCACTTTAAAAGGTGTGAGTTTGTTTAATTTGGGTTAACTTTCCTGGATGTTTACACACAGAAAAGCCCTTCACGTTTTAGCACAGTCAAGCGGAGTCCCCGAAATAATGGTTCAGGCTGAGCAAACAACAGAATTACATCTATATGTTATTGGCAGAGAGGATAGATGCCAGTTCCTCTCCTGCTGCTGGTGTTATTATATTTTCCTTTCTCCCCAGGGAGAGTTACTTCCTCAGACAGGAGCTCTTCTCACCAGCTGCGAGGGGCCATGCCTTTTAAGAGCAGTTTGCGCCAGTGCCCACTCACCCAGCCACTACAGCAACTCTGTTACAATAGCTTTACACGAGTATTCCCAGATAGACGTCTACTCCTCTCTGTAAAGTTACTCATATCTGTGAAGCCCCAATTTTCCAAATAGATCTGTGAAAGCCTTAGATTCACTGTAAACTCTATTTAGATGTTATGATCTCGAGGGCTGTGCTGTTGTCTTCATGCTTGCCTGTAAAGGGACTAGCAACAGTTAGTGCAATACACATAAATAACAATGATGATGGGAAATTCATAGGAAAAAACAAAGTGTGTACAGCTAAATAACTGGCTACTCCAATGTCCTGTTCCAAACAGGATGGGTGGATATGGAAGCTGTATCTATGAATGGAGATTGCGGAGCTATATCCTGTGTCAGGTCACTTTATCATCCCTTATCCCTATCTGGAAAAATGTTCCTTTTGTTTTTAAATGAGGATATTTAATTTATGCTGCCTATCAGTAGGGAACAGAGAACTTGACCTGGTGCCCAAGAGAAACTAAGCACTAGGGAGTCTGGGGCATAACTAGCTTCAAAAGAAAAAATATCAGCCACATATAAAGGTAATAATAAAATTATATATGCTGAATAACTTTACATAATAATAAAAAATAATTTGAAGACCTATTGCTAGCCTAGTTAGACACGAAGTTTGATACTTCTGACTGAGGTTTACTCTTTCATTGCCTTTAAATTATCTTTAATTGGAGCTGGAGCTGTTCTGGTGAAGGACTCATGAACAGCCAACTGGCCAGTAGCTAATATTTCTCTATCATAACACCTGTACAAGATGGCAGAGACAATGAGTCCAGCTAAATGTTTCCCATAGGAGAAAGACCAAAGTACCAGCAAAGAACATAGCTCCTCAAATAAACTATTTACTTTGCAGGATCTCTCTAAAGAGATTTGAACAGTTTTTTGTTAAATTTATAATTTTTGTTCAAAAAAGGTCTATGGGATAAAAATAATCCTTGCTTGACTTTAAATGAACTACATTAGGTAGCCTTGTCTTCTGGGGCTTCTTGTAAAAAGTATCCTTTTCCTAGACTTTTTTTCACCCTCTTCCCCAGCCTTACAGCACATTAATTTGCCCTAACCCAGTAACATTGTGATGATTGGTTTCTTTTTTGAAATTTTCATGAAAATTAATAAAGAAGTTGTCCTACTCCATACCTCAAAAATGAAAATAGTCAGTCATTGTATGGCTGAAGACACATAACTAGGCAAAGGCATACAGTTTTAATCCGTAGACAAACAGGTATGGGGGCTTCTCTCAGAACTCAATCATTTACAAATATAGGCCTAATCCTGCAATGGCACAGGTGGACTAAAGCCACTATGGGGGATCATGCGACTGGCCTATGGTGACCCAGTATGGGGAAAACATGCAGCTTTGTGTGTCAATTTCATCTGACCTGGGCCATTTAAATGAATGGGATTCTGCCTGTGATTGGGACATGGATGAGGATGATTTACCGAAGATTCAATATACATAAGACTGGGGTAATTTGGATAGACTAGGAGATACAACCAGAAGAAACAAAGTTTGTTTACCTGTTGGTTGAAAGGGTATGCCCACTATTAGCCCAGTTTGCAAGCTGGGGTCTTATTGGATCATCAGTTGCTTCTGTATCTCCAGGGGCAGTGGTGGCCAAAAGCACTTTTTCCGAACTACATTGGTCTAGAAGTTTGCAACCTTTTCTTCTGAGATGTGGACCTTGACCCAGGGATCCATGTCTTTGTCCTCTTAGGATTGGATTACTAGAATGCATTCAATGAGACCATTCAGAAATTTCAGCTGGTGTGGAATGCAGCTGCACATGTATCAAGGGGCATTTCTTACAGGGAGTATATTACGACTGCCCTCTGTGGCCTAAAATGACTTCCAATTGTTTCTGGATGAAGTTTAAGTTGTTATTTTTTACCTTTAAAACCCTTAATGGTTTGGATCCAGCTACTTCAGAAACTACGCATCTCCTAGAGTGATTCCACAGCAATTAAAAGCAGTTGAGGTGCTTGAGTTCATAACCTCCTCATTTAGATAGGAAGACATGATTACAATTCAGGGGGCTTAAGTGCCAAGTAACCCAGTACATATGGAAAGGAAATATTAACAGAAAGTCAGAGAGACTAGAAAACAAGAGACCACCACTGTGGATAGTTAAGCATTTGCTTTATTAGATGTATGGTATATTAAAAATATTGAAGTAACTCAGGCAAATAGCCAAGAGGTCACCACTCCATCGTCATCTCTATAACAGACATAAAGGAGCAGTAGACAGATACCATCTGTAGCAGTGCGTTCTTCTTGAGGTGTAGGAACACATGGGATATTTTATAACCTTGTCTGAACCATTTTTGAAGCTACACAGGGAAGAGATTGGTTTATATAAAACTCTTTCAAGATACAAACATCAAAGATGGGACACAGAGAGAAAGACAACATCCAGACTGACAGCAGCAGCTGGTAGTCCCCAGAGGTAGCATCAGATATTGTGTTTATAAAGTGTGAACTGTTAGTCAAAGTAACTCTCACAGCAATGTAAATCAGAAGTAATTCATTTGAAGTCTCTGGACCTGATTCTCCACAGCATGTGTATCCATTTTTAAAACATGCATACTGGATGTAAAATGCTACCATTCTGATCTGGTAGAGTTTTTCACCCACTTGCCACTGATCTTAAATTATTACACAAGGTGTGGAGAATTAGGTCCAGTGGAGTTAGGCTTCCCTAAAACTGAAGTCCCAAAGTGGAGAATCAGGCCCACGATTTCCTTAAATTTGTTATGTCACTCCCACACATCAATTTCCCTCTTCCACAAAAGTCATCTATAAACTGGTGAAGTGACTCAGCAGAACAAAAGAGTTTAGGAAGCAAGGCTTCTTTCTCATGGTTTATTAACCAAAAAAGTAAGATCATTCAATACAATCAAACAACAAACAGAAAAATTCCCTAAATGTATTCAGGTTTGAATATAGTTCTGGTTTCCTCCTTACATGTATAGGACACACGTAATATATTGTTCTGTGAGCCTGGGGCTTATGCTAGTACCTTCCTTGTCTCAGTTATACTCACACTTTTCTATCAAATCTGGTGAACCATAATGTAGGGACCATCTCTGAAGTTGAGAATGCACTCTTCATGCTGAGCCCATCCTTGGTTTGCAAGAAAAGGTGTTCTTTTTGTTTTGGGCAACATACAGCGGTTAAATAGCAATAACCCTTTATTACTGATTTTATTCCAATATGAAGGGATGACCTAGGGGCGAAAGGCTTCAGAGGCCATAACTAATTCATTAGGTCATCCAGTCCCCTGGCTGGATTAATTGGTTGTTTGGTACCTGGACGTGGACTTTGTTCTTGGTATGTTATTTTATTTTATTTTTTAATTTTTTTTTAGGTAAAGGAAAGTCTTTTCACATGCTTTCTGTAATTTGAGGACTAATGTTTATTTTTATGACAAGACTCTGTGAAAATGAGACACATGGAAGGTAAGTGACTTGTTCACAGCCACATACAATATGTGGAGGATTAGTTATTTTTGGCCTCAGTTCAGCAAAGCACTTAAGTATGTGCTTATTTTGAAATACACACTTAAGAACTGTGCTGAATAGGAATGGACTTAATCATATGCTTGAAATTAAACATATACTTAAGGGCTTTGCTGAATCAGGCAATCAGGTTGAGTTTGTCTGCCTGTTAGCACTCTAAGAAAAACCTATGTATTATTTTTTGTGTTGGGCTTAAAAAAAAATCACTGTAAAAGCTAGGGTATACAGTAGTAAAACATCTATTTGACCATTTGTAATAACGACTTAATAAACATTGAGACATTTTTAAAATGTAAAAAAAAATGTATATTTCTTTCTGTCAGTGGAATAATTAATTAGGGAGACTTATTTGGAAGCAAAAATCAAATTACTAGTATCCTTCCAATGGTTGTTTATCTGTACTTATAAAATGACTTCAAAAGAGCAAAAAAGCTATTTCTCTGGTTACTTAATTGTAAATCAAACATTTATGTTCAAACTCTATGTAAACCTTTAAGGTACAAAGTTCAGCAATAGAATGTACCTTTTTAGAAAAGCTTTATTTGTACTGTAATACTTTAGGTTGTTTACTAAAGAGTCTGTTTGTTGCTAATGCATTTCAAAAGCCTAGCACTTGATTCTTAAACAGGAAGAATTATAGGGTCAAACATAAAAAAAATATAATCTTGCGTGTGGTTGCAATTATATTTGTGAAAAGTACCTGCATTTCAGTCTAATGTTTTTCAGTCACAAGGGAACTGTGGAGAGCTGGTTCAAAGTTTGAGCTAACGTTTCAAGAGCAGCACTTAACTGCAGTGATTTTATATATATTTAAATAAAGAGCATTACTCTGATTGGTCTTTTGTCATTCAGAATATTCATTTGCTTCTTTATGGGAAATAACAGATTTTTTAAAAACGCTTTAATCAAACTGTTCAATCTTCAAACTATTTAAATTTGCAGTTCATTGCATTGCCATTCCCAATGAATTATAAGAAGATTTACTACTATCAATATATTTTACTAAGACTTAGGGCGCTGCTTTTTGACTTAGGGAAAGTGATTTGAGTTAAATCTTTGAAATTGTACATGTATGTAACATGGAACTGATTTTGTTTCATAAGGCTTAATGTGGCCTTGACCAGCAGATAATCCTGTGACATACAGCAAATAAACAGACCCTCCCTGAGTAAACTGCTGTGAAACATTTAGTTTACTTTCCCTTAGTGAATATGCATAATAGCAAAAAGACTGTAGCAAATGTGGAAAAGGCTAGCACCACCTCTGGGTGGAAAATGTAAAACACAATATATATCATTGAGGCACATAGGCTACCATATTCTAAATGAGGATGTGATGGGAAAGAAATTAATGGTTATTGTTTAATTGTATGTTTTAGTTATTTCAAATTAACACATTCAAAAAAGGTACAATATTTGGTGCTTTTTATTTAGGATGGTGTTTCTCAACCTTTCCAGACTACTGTACCTCTTTCAGGAGTCTGATTTGTCTTGCGTGACCTCAAGTTACACCTCACTTAAAAACTACTTGTTTACAAAATCAGGCATAAAAACACAAAAGTTACACAGCACTCTACTACTGAAAAATTGCTTCCTTTCTCATTTTTACCATATAATTATAAAATAAATCAGTTGGAACATAAATATTGTACTTACATTTCAGTGTATAGTATATAGAGAAGTATAAACAAATCATTGTCTGTATGAAAATTTATTTTGTACTGACTTCGCTAGTGCTTTTTATGTAGCCTGTTGTAAAACTAGGCAAATATCTAGAAGAGTTGATGTACCCTCTGGAAGACCTCTGTGTACCCCCAGGAGTATGTGTACCCCTGCTTGAAAATCAATCATTTAGGATGAGTTTATTCATTTTTAGAAAGCATCAGATCTGTGTTCTAAGGGACTGATCCAAAGCCAGTTAAGCCAATGGAAAGAAACCCATTTACTTCAATGAGCTTTGTATCAATCTTGAGCTATTCTGTAGGAAGAGGCAGAATTCTGAGAGCCAAAGTGTATGTGTATCTGTCAAGGTTCCTTCCCCACTCTGAACTCTAGGGTACAGATGTGAGGACCTGCATGAAAGACCCCCTAAGCTTATTCTTACCAGCTTAGGTTAAAAACTTCCCCAAGGTACAAACTTTGCCTTGTCCTTGAACCCTGTGCTGCCACCACCAAGCGTGTTAAACAAAGAACAGGGAAAGAGCCCACTTGGAGACATCTTCCCCCAAAATATCCCCCCAAGTCCCACACCTCCTTTCCTGGGGAAGGCTTGATAAGAATCCTCAGCAATTTGTACAGGTGAACACAGACCCAAACCCTTGGATCTTAGGAACAATGAAAAAGCAATCAAGTTCTTAAAAGAAGAATTTTAATTAAAGAAAAGGTAAAAGAATCACCTCTGTAAAATCAGGATAGTTAACGACCTTACAGGGTAAACAAAATCAAAACATAGAGAATCCCTCTAGGCAAAACCTTATGTTACAAAAAGACACAAACAGGAATATACATTCCATCCAGCACAGCTTATTTTACCAGCCATTAAACAAAAGAAAATCTAATGCATGTTCTAGCTAGATTACTTTCTAACTTAAAAGGAGTTGTAAGGCTGCATTCCTGATCTGTTCCCAGCAAAAGCATCACACAGACAGACCAACCCTTTGTTCTCACCCCACTCCAGATTTGAAAGTATCTTGTCCCATCATTGGTCATTTTGGGTCAGGTGCCAGCGAGGTTATCCTAGCTTCTTAACCCTTTACAGGTGAAAGGGTTTTGCCTTTGGCCAGGAGGGATTTTATAGCACTGTATACATAAAGGTGGTTACCCTTCCCTTTATTTTTATGACAGTATCTAAACCCCTTGTACATCACTGGGGCTGCTTGTGCCCAAGTATGCTTGATTAACTGGGGTGGGGGGGGAGGGAAGGAAGGAAGGAGCAAGGCCTAGATTTGTGGATCCTCACCTATGTAGATTCTCTAGCCATTCTACCTTGGTGGAGGGATATCAGAGGTGCAATTGCAGGTCTGAGGCACAAGCAGCAGTCACCATGGAGCAGAATCAGTTCCACAGTAGTCCAAGAAAGAATGTGCCCAAATACATTTTGTTAGTCTTTAAGGTGCCACAAGGACTCCTCATTGTTTTAGTCTTTTTTTAATACAGTTTTTCAGAAAACAAAGTTCCTGCCTCAGACAAGTCATTTTTTGGAATTCCAGTGTGGACTCATAAGAATTGTTCAGCTGTTTTATGACAATATAATGAAAAACATGGCACTCTTTGGGGCAAATGAGACTGTCTTCATGAAAAATTAATACTCTACATAAGGATGACTTTGTGTGTGTGTATATAAAGTAACCAGAAAACACCATTTGTTTGTCTTTTGCACAGCTTAATATATAATTGGCATTCATTTATGCCCATAGGTTTTGTCATAAATATAAGGGGAAGGGTAAACCCCTTTGAAATTCCTCCTGGCCAGGGGAAAGCTCCTCTCACCTGTAAAGGGTTAAGAAGCTAAAGGTAACCTCGCTGGCACCTGACCAAAATGACCAATGAGGAGACAAGATACTTTCAAAAGCTGGGAGGAGGGAGAGAAACAAAGGGTCTGTGTCTGTCTGTATGCTGGTCTTTGCCAGGGATAGACCAGGAATGGAGTCTTAGAACTTTTAGTAAGTAATCTAGCTAGGTATGTGTTAGATTATGATTTCTTTAAATGGCTGAGAAAAGAATTGTGCTGAATAGAATAACTATTTCTGTCTGTGTATCTTTTTTGTAACTTAAGGTTTTGCCTAGAGGGGTTCTCTATGTTTTTGAATCTAATTACCCTGTAAGATATCTACCATCCTGATTTTACAGGGGGGATTTCTTTATTTCTATTTACTTCTATTTTCTATTAAAAGTCTTCTTGTAAAAAACTGAATGTTTTTTCATTGTTCTCAGATCCAAGGGTTTGGGTCTGTGGTCACCTATGCAAATTGGTGAGGCTTTTTATCCAACATTTCCCAGGAAAGGGGGGGTGCAAGTGTTGGGAGGATTGTTCATTGTTCTTAAGATCCAAGGGTCTGGGTCTGTAGTCACCTAGGCAAATTGGTGAGGCTTTTTACCAAACATTGTCCAGGAAGTGGGGTGCAGGGTTTTGGGAAGTATTTTGGGGGGAAAGACGCGTCCAAACAGCTCTTCCCCAGTAACCAGTATTAGTTTGGTGGTGGTAGCGGCCATTCCAAGGACAACGGGTGGAATACTTTGTACCTTGGGGAAGTTTTGACCTAAGCTGGTAAAGATAAGCTTAGGAGGTTTTTCATGCAGGTCCCCACATCTGTACCCTAGAGTTCAGAGTGGGGGAGGAACCTTGACAGATTTCTTGACCAGCAAAAGACAGTTGTTGAAAAGAGGCTATACAAGACAAAATGCAAATGAGGCAGAGCATGAGGAAAATGAGGTGGCACTGGCAGAGTAGTAACAAGAAACTATTAGCATATTACCAAAAAAACAGTAGTGTGGGATTTATTTGTGATTGTCACATAGATGAAAAGTGAATTCTTTGTGGATTATTCCGAGGGAATGAGCACACTGAAGTAACTCTTCATTGAATCTGGCACTAGTTCATCCTTCTTTAGCTTATACCTTTCACCTATTACAGAGATGAGGCGGGTGAGGTAATATCTTTTTATGGGGCCAACTTCTGTTGGTGAGGGAGACAAGCTTCCAAGCTTACACAGAGCCCCTCTTCAGAAGTCAGGCCAATAACAGACATGACCTCACCCACCTTGTCTCACTAACATCCTGAGACTGACACAGCTACAGCACCAGTGCATGTACCTTTCGGCTGGGACAAGCAAGGGTAGATCCCAAGGCTGGAGTTTCTTGTCTATGTTTAATGAATTGTAGTTACTGCCCTGGCATCGACACCAGTACAAACAAAGATATATCACCGATTTATAAAAGAAAAAAAAGAATTTATTCTTATTTCCGTTTTAACTTATCTTGAATCTTTGCTACTTTGTGAAAGTAAAATTTGTTGCTGGATTGTGTTTTCATCTTTCCTGGTCCACCATCAAGATCACAGATCAAAACATTCTACGGAAGTCGGCAAATAATTTATGACTATCGGAAAGAGGCAGAGGTTTGTATATGAAGCATTATATAAACTTTATATACATATACAGCCCTTTGGACTTCCTCTCTGGATTTCTGATCAAAACTTTGGAACAATCTATGCTGAGATTTCCCACCAGAGACTCCTTTCTAGGTTTTAAACTGAGCCCAGTGCATGAAGGGACACGATTTGGGGAGGCTAGCGAGTGCAATGCCAATACTTAGTGCCAACATGATCAATGAAGTTATAGTTATGTCCCTCATTACTGCATCTCAATGGCTTGATTTAATGAGCTCATAATAATTAGAGAATATCAGTTTTATTTTTAGAGGGATGAAGAGGCACAATACGTTTTTTGCAGTAGCAACTTTCTATTAGCAATATGGCACAACGCTACCTCCCAGCAAACAGAGTAGGTGCAGTAGCAACAGTGGTAAAAGAGACAATCCAGCACAATACATTTTTATAGATTCCAGGGCATGAAGGAACAAATTGTGATCATCTCTGGTCTGATCTCTTGTATAAGACTGCCCAAGGTATTTAGCTAAAGTTGCATTTTTGTTACAGTCACACACAAAATAGGAAATAAGACTGAAGGACCTGTCTTCAAAGCAGGCTAACCACAGGCTACACAACAAGGGAGCTATTAAAATGCAGTAGGTGAACCTGCTATGGCACCTCCACATTGTCTCTGTCAGAACTCTGCTGTCATGCCTTGTGTCCACACTGGTACTATATTGGGCCATGGTTCATAGCACCACAACTTACTGCGTCGCTCACATTCACAGGGTGTGGTGGAGTGACTAGTCTGCCCACTCTGGGGGTTGTGCAAAGCCCTCCCCTCCACAGAACTGCTCTGATTGGCTAAAGGCAGGGAGAGCAGTGCCCTCCAAGTGTCCCACTGGCTGGCCTACCATTGTGGGTGCAGGGCAGCAACAGGAGTTAGGCCTAACTTCTACTGTAGGGCAGGAGTGCCCTCTAAAACAAAGGACTTGGCGGTAAACCACCTGGTAGGCTCTTGGCAAGTCAGGCTTGGGGGCTGGAGCAAGCTGCTGTGGCGGTGGTCTGTGATTTTGTTTTCTACTGCAGGAGAGAGAGGAGACAGGAAAACAGCTGAAAAAGGCCTCAGACAGTCTGCCCCATGGAGTAGCAGGACTCAGACCAACCCAGCAACAAGGAGACAGATTGTCCAGACAGCAGCAATCAGCATTCAGCAGTCCGAGCTCACATTGCCACTTAGCATCAGTAACCACAGCAAAGGGGGTGTTTTGAACTTTGTATAGGATGGAGAGGTAGGGGCTGTTTGGACTTTTAGGGTATGCCTACACTACAGTTATACATCTGCAGCTAGCCCATGCCAGCTGATGCGGCCTGGCCTCACGGGGCTCAGGCTAAGGGGCTGTTTAATTGCATTGTAGATATTTGGGCTCAGGCTGCAGACTGTGTTCTGGAACCCTCCCACTTTGCAGGGTCCTAGAGCCTGGGCTCCAGCCCACGCATTTACACTGCAATTGAACCAGCTACTTAGCCCAAGCCTTGAATGGAAGAAAGCTAGTTATTTCAGGCTTCAGGGAATAGACCCTCCATCTGTGCTATGATTGATGAACTGATAAGTGACTGGACAGAGCACAGCATAACAGTGGCAGATGGAGTGGAATATTTATGGAGAAAAAAATTCTGTTTTTTTTTATTCTCTAGGACTGGACCAAAATCAGATCAGCTGTTGTGCTAGTGGGAGGGAGCTTTAACATACAGGGCTATTTGGGATGGTAGTGCTTTTAGGGATTGTGGTCATAGCCCAAACAAAATATAACACAGTCCCACACAGAATTGCATAGCGTTTGCTTTAATTCTTGTCCATTAAAAATTGCTATTTGCATTCTGTGGTGTATTGAAAACTGTGTTAAAATTACAAGCTATCGCTTCAACTTATAAGGGGTTCCTGTTCCTGCTTGCAGGCAGGGGGCTCTGGAGGTATTAAAAGATCAAGTCATGTTTGGTCTGGTCCAGTTGGCAGAGCAGGAATCAGAACCAGATTCAGAGTCTGAATGCCAGAGCCAACGGTTGATGTAGAGTAAGAGCCAAAGGTCAGAACTGGATTACCTGAAGTGAGGGAAGGCAGGAAGAGGACTGGTTCCAGGACAGGACTGAAACAAGGCTAGGTGCAGGGCAGGAGCTAGGTTGGAGCGGTGCAGAAACAAGGCTAGCACAGAGAGACAGAGAATTGGAGGATGCGTGTCCTGAGCAGGAAGTGAGTGCTGCTGTTGGGCACAAAAAGAGCAGTCATGCAGCTCATGCAGCCCAGCTGTGCTCATTATGCTGTAAGGAGACTGAGCAGGTGCAACTTCAGGGCTTTATTTCTGACAGTAGGGAAGCTCAACCATGCAATCAGTCAGCCTGCAGGGTACCAGCTGACAGTAAAGTGGGATGAGTTGTGCTTCTCTGTTTCAGGGAGCAGCCTACTTGTCCCTCTGTGTTGCATGTTAGGGTCTGGGATTTAAGAAACTAAGCAGTGTTATGTTGTAATCTTGCAGCAAGCGTGTCTCCTGTTTCTATTCTATTCAACTTCTGAGTGTGTTCATAGCTTCCAAAGGCCAGAAGGGACCACTGTGATCATCTAATCCGACTGCCTGTAGAACACAGGCCACAGAACTTCCCCAAAATAATTCCTAGAGCATCTCTTTTACAAAAATATCCAATCTTGATTTAAAAATGGCCAGTGATGGAGAATCCACCTCTGCCTTGGTAAATTGTTTCAATGGTTAGTTACTCTCACTTAAAAATGTGTGCCTTATTTCTAGTCTGAAGTTGTCCAGCTTCACCTTCCAGCCCTTGGAACTTGTTATACCTTCATCTTGTGGGCTGAAGAGCCCTCAACTATCAACTATTTATACTTATTGATTTTGTTCATGTAAGTTTTTATAGCCTTTGATCAAGTCACCCCTTAACCGTATTTTTAAACTAAACAGATTGAGTTTCCATCGGATCAGGCCTACTTTCCAAACCTTTAGTCATTCTTGTGGGTCTCCTCCACACCCACTCCAGTTTATAGATATTCTTCTTGAATTGTGGACACCAGAGCTAGACAGTATTCCAGTAATGGCCACACCCGTGCCCAAATACAGAGGTAGTATCACCTCCCTTCTTCTACTCAAGATTCCCCCGTTCATACATCCATGGGTTGCATTAGGCTTTTCAGTCGCAGCATTGCCCTCAGAGCTAATTTTCAGCTGATTATCCACCATGACCCCCAAGTCTGTGCCAGATTCACTGCTTCTTAGGATAGAGTCCCTCATCCTCTAAGTATGGGCTACATTCTTTGTTCCTAGATGTGTACGTTTACATTTGGCCATATTAAAAACCACCTATTGTTTGCCTGAGCCCAGCTTACCAAACAATGGCTCTGTATCAGTGACCTGTTCTCTTCCTTATTTACTGCTTGGCCAATTTCTGGGTCGTTTGTGAACTTTATCAGTGCTGCTTTTATGTTTCCCTGCATGTTGTTGATAATGTTAAATAGTGTATGGAGACAAGCTGAGTGAGGCAACAGCTTTTATTGGATCAAATTCTGTTGGTGGGAGAGACACGCTTTCAAGCTTCTGAAGAAGAGCTCTGTGTAAACTTGAAAACTTGTCTTTCACCAATAGGAGTTGGTCCAATAAAAGGTATTACTTCACCCACCTTGTCTCTCTAATATCCTGGGACTGACATGGCTACAACAAACACTGCATACAACAAACAGTGTAGGGGCAAGAACCAGTGCCTACAGGACCCCCCTAGAAACACACCTGCTCGATGATGATTCCCCATTTATAATTACATTTTAAAATCTGTTAGCTAGCGTGTAATCCATCTAATCTGTGGCATGTTAATTTTCTGTCATTCTAGTTTTTAATCTAAATGCCATCCAGTACCAGGTCAAACACCTTACTTAAGTCTAAGTATCATCAATACCATTACTGTTATCAAACCAAGGTTGTTCATCTCATAAAAAAAAGTCATTGTTGGTTTGACAAAATCTGTTTTCCATAAATCCATGTTGGCTAGTATTAATTATATTACCCTCCTATTCTTTATTGATTGAGTCCCATATCAGCTGCTCCATTATCTTGTCCAGGATTGAGGTCAGACTGACAGGCCTATAATTAAGGCTAAGATTTTGTCATGGTTATTTTTAGTAAAAGTCAGACAGGTCATGGGTGTTAGGGGTCTTATTCCTTCACCCACTTACTTCCCTGGTCCTTCTCGCATGAACAGAGAGCAACAATACCCGAAGTCCAAAGGGCAAACAATTCAATGTTTATTGGGGTGAACTTCCAGCAACGTGATTCCAGTTTCCTTCCTTAGTGTCCCCCCTCCCAGCTCTGACACCACAGAGCCTTACACCTGTGTCCCTATTCCCATTCCTGCCCTTAGCCAAACATGATTCCAATTTCCTTACCCCCATTCCCATTTCCCCCTTTAGCAAAACATGATTCCAATTTCTTTACCAATTCCCTGTTCCCATCTCCCACACCCACCCCCTCCCTTCCTCATTGACAACAGATTATATAGTAAAACTTGAGTTCTGCTTAGCTATACCTTAACCAATCATTTTCCTGAAATTTAACTAACCAATCCTAACATATTGTAACATGATTATGTAACCAGTTATATCCCACCACCTTAATTAGTTTACACCCAGCAAAATTAATTATGCAGCAGACAGGAACAATCACAGAACCAAACAGAGATTATACAAACAAACAATAGCAAAGTGGGAACTATAATGACAAAACAATACAGAAGTGAGGATTTCACATCCCAGCTATTGATAAGTGAGTTCTTGCCAGACAGGATGCTATCAAACTAAGTTTCCTTTTACATTTTCTAGGCACTTCCCTTTCTCTGGAGGTAATAGGCACTGTCAGGACAGGATTGTATTCCTAACAGCCCATTAGCACCTTCTTTCAATGTGACTAGTTTGGAATGTGAGGATGTGACCATTCGCTTCCCAGCTTATGGCTGCCTCTGCTGCTTAGCCAAAGATCTTAGCCTAAGAATAGGGCCTCAGACTGTCACAGTAAGAGAAGGACCCTACGCCGGCAGACAGTGATTTTGATTCTTTTATATCTCTATAACTAGCCAAGTGATAAGAATACACTTAAATTCTTAGCGTATAGGCCTTTACAGACAGACCTGAATATCTATATCCTAACAATGGGTAATAAAGAAAAATTCACAGAAGCCCATGACCTGTCCCTGACTTTTACTAAAAATATCCATGATAAAACAGGAAGGACTGGGCAGCTGCGAGGTGGCTGGGAGCTCTGGGGCCCCCACCACCCATCAAGGCTCAGAGTTCCAGAGTCCCCGGGCCGCTGCCCCGTGGCAGCAGCTGGGGAGCTGCCAGGGTACCTCCCCTGCCTCCTGTGGCTGGGAGCTTGGGGCCTGTTGGCTCAGCTGGCGGGGGTATCTCAGTGCTCCCTGCTGTTATGGAGACAGCAGGACTCTGCAGCTCCCAGCCAGTAGGGCTGAAGTCACAGAGGTCTTTGGAAGTCATGGATTCCGTGACTTCCGCGACAAAATTGTAGTTTTACCTATAGTTACTTGGGTCATCCCAGTTATCCTTGTAAAATATTGGCACACTGTTAGCTTTCTTCTATTCTTCTGGAACCTCCTCAGTGTTCCAAGACTAACTGAGAATCAACATTCCAGCAATCTCCTCAGCCAGCTCTGTAAAAACTCTTGGATGCAAGTTATCCAGACCCACCGATTTAAAAATATCTAACTTTAATAGCTGCTCTTTAACATCTTCCTGAGATACTAGTGGAATGGAAAGAGTGGAATAATCATTGTCATATGATATGGCTACATCTTTTTTCCCCCAAATACAAAACAGAAATATTTATTGAACTTTTCCACCTTTTGTGTGTGTTATTGTTGATAATTCTACTAGTTATAGCTAGTAATGGATCAATAAAATTGTTAGGTTCTTTTTATTCCTAATAGACTTTAAAAAACCTACTTCTTATTGTCCTTAACTCAACTCACCATAGATTTCTTATATGTTTTCTTATCTTCTGATTTATATTCATTACCATCAATTTCCCCTGTCTTCTCCCTCTCTCTCCCTCTCTCTTTTAAAAGCTGCCTTTGCTTTCTGCAACACAGAATGTGCTACTCATAGCTCATCTGGGGAAATAGCTCACCACTGTTTGTTCCCTGTCTGGCAGTCAGTCAGCCCATTGCCTAAGTCTCTTGCTCTGTGATCCCTCTCCTGCTGGTCAGGAGCTGCAGCTTGTCAATTTATGGCTTGGTTCTCCAGTCAAGATACAGTTGTTCTCCAGGGTCTCACCAGTCTCTCTCCACACAGTTTCAGGCAACATCCATATCCACTGTGCTGACTGTAAAAAGAAAAGGAGTACTTGTGGCACCTTAGAGACTAACCAATTTATTTGAGCATGAGCTTTCGTGAGGTACAGCTCACTTCATCGGATGCATACCGTGGAAACTGCAGCAGACTTTATATACACACAGAGATCGTGAAACAATACCTCCTCCCACCCCACTGTCCTGCTGGTAATAGCTTATCTAAAGTGATCATCAAGTTGCTTTAGATAAGCTATTACCAGCAGGACAGTGGGGTGGGAGGAGGTATTGTTTCACGATCTCTGTGTGTATATAAAGTCTGCTGCAGTTTCCACGGTATGCATCCGATGAAGTGAGCTGTACCTCACGAAAGCTCATGCTCAAATAAATTGGTTAGTCTCTAAGGTGCCACAAGTACTCCTTTTCTTTTTGTGAATACAGACTAACACGGCTGTTACTCTGAAACCTGTGCTGACTGCACCATTCCCAGTGGCTGGTAAGGGAACCCTGGTCTGTCCTCTACACTGGGTTCCAATTTAGGGGCCCTTGAACCAGCAGCTTAGGGTTTTCCCCTCCGTGGACTACTTCCTTTACTCCTATTACAAGCTCCGACTCTTTTCCTCTCTGCTGCCCACACCCCGCATTAAGAAAAATGGCTCTAGACTTCCTTACTATAACCCCCTTCTCTGTTATCAGTAGGGTTGCCAACTTTCTAATCACACAAAACCAAAACACCCCTGCCCCACCCCTTCTCTTAGGCTTCGCCCCCGCTTGCTCCTCCCCCCTCCCTCCCTCCATCCATCGCTCGCTCCTTCCCCCACCCTCATTCACTTTCACTGGGCTGGGTCAGGGAGTTGGGGTGCAGGAAGGGGATGAGGGCTCCAGCTAGGGGTGCAGGCTTTGGGGTGGGGCCAGAGATGATGGGTTTGCGGTGCAGGAGAGGGCTCTGGGATGGAGCAAGGGGGAGAGGTGCAGGCTCTGGGAGGGAGTTTGGGTGCAGGAGGGGACTCCATGCTGGGACAGGGGATTGGGGTGCGGGATCCCTGCGGCACTTGCTGTGGCTCCCAGGAAGTGGCCACCAGATCCCTGCAGTCCCTAGACTTATGAGCAGCCAGGGAGGCTCCACGCACTTCCCCCACAGTTCTCATTGGTCTCAGTTCCCAGCACTCAAGGTGCGGGCAGCATATGGAGCCTCCGTGGCCGCCCATGCACTAAGTGGCTGTAGGGACCTGATGGCCACTTCTGGGAGCTGTGTGGAAGTAGGGAGCCTCTCTTAGCCCCAGACTCCCACTGCATCCCTAACCAGATTTTTAACAGCCTGGTCAGTGGTACTGACCAGAGCCACCAGGATCCCTTTTCAACCAGGTATTCTGGTCTAAAACCAGATGCCTGGCAACCCTAGTTATCAGCTCTGTTGCTATATAGAAGCCCTGCCTGTTTCTGATCAGGTGAGCTTCATCCCGATTTAAGCCTAATTGCATTCTACCTATGGCTAATTGACATTTCTTGCCTTTATTAACCCTTTCCTGCCTTTATTAACCCTTTCCAAGGATAATGTGGAACCCTACCACACTTTCTCTCCAAGCAAGGTCTATTTTTTAACCAATGCTCCTGTGATGGGTTGGATCACAGAAACCCCTTTGGAGGCTGCCACCTGATGTGCCAAGACTACTTCTGCTCCTGCTTTCCTGCCCTGGCAGCTTAGGACTTGAATGCCCTGCCTGGTTTGAGCCAACCTGCTAGCCTGCTGCAAACCCAGACCCAGGTCTGAACCATGTCCCCTAACAGCTGTAGGCTTAATTGAAAGCAGCTTAGGAAGTGTTCCTGTCTTTAACACTCAGATGCTCAACTCCCAATGGGATCCAAACCCCAAATAAATCTGTTTTACCCTGTGTAAAGCTTATACAGGGTAAACTCATAAATTGTTCACCCTCTATAACACTGATAGAGAGAGATGCACAGCTGTTTGACCCTCCCCCATGTTAATATATACTCTGGGTTAATTAATAAGTAAAAAGTGATTTTATTAAATACAGAAAGTAGGATTTAAGTGGTTCCAAGTAACAGTAGACAGAACAAAGTGAATTACCAAGCAAAACAAAATGGAACACACAAGTCTGTGTTTAAGAAAACTGAATACAGATAAAAACCTCACCCAGTAAGCTTCCTTTTACAGACTAGTCTTCTTCTAGTCTGGGTCCAGCAATCACTCAAACCCCCTGTAGTTACTGTCCTTTGTTCCAGTTTCTCTCAGCCTCTCCACCCCCAAGAATACCTATCTCCTTAGCCAGCTGAAAACAAAATGGAGGGGTCACTCACAGGCTTAAATAGACTCCCTTGTGGGTGGAGACCCCCTCCTCTCTCCTATGCAAAGTTCAGCTTCAGGATGGAGTTTTTGGAGTCACATGGGCAAGTCACATGTCCATGCATGACTCAGAACTTACAGGTAGCAGCCATGGGTCACATGCTACCTTGAATGTCCTCAAGTAGACTTCTTATGTGGATTGGAGCATTCCAAGATTCATTGTCCCTTAAGTGCTTCTTGACTGAGCACTTAATTGGCACATTCCTTTCTCAAGATGACAAAATGCTTTACAAAGACTACTTAAAAATCAAGCCAGTACACACCCAATATTCATAGTTTTGAATACAAAAAAGATACATGCATACAAATAGGATAAATAGATTCAGTAGATCATAACCTCTACAGAGATATGTTACATGGCATGTGTAGCATAAAACATATTCCAGTTATGTCATATATATACATTCATAAGCATATTTCCATAAAGCCTTATGGGGGGCACTGTCAGCACCCTTCTTCCTTGATTGTGGGAAATTGGCTTTTTGGTCACCTAGTAAAGTGTTCTTAAACAATTCCCAATTATCATTCACATTTTTCACGGTCTCTTGTACCTAAGTTACCACTATTTTTTACTTCTGTGATCAATTCCTCTTTAGTCATCAAGACAAGGTCTAATATAGAATTCCCCTATGTTGGATGCAACACTTTTTGAGTTAGGAAATTGTCATCCATAATATTTAGAAATTCCAAGGATGTTTTAGTACTGGCAGAGTGAGACCACCAGCATATGTCATTCAAATTGAAGTCCCTTATGATCATGCAGATTTTTTCCTACACATTATAGATAGGTACTTAACAAGTCAGTCATCTTGTTCCCTGGTATGATTTCATGGTTTGTAGCAAACACCAGCTAATATCATTGTGACAGGGTGCTAGCTGTATCATCCTGGTCACTGAGGTTGCTGCAGCCCAGGGAAGACAACAGGCTAATTGGAGTCAATTAAGCAGTTTCTGTTGGGGATTACTGACACTTGGTGGCAATTGCTGGGCTAATGAGGCAATTCACTCAGTAACTGGGAAGATGTATATTTGGGAGGAACAGGAAGCATGGGGAAGCTTGGAGGTTGAAGTTAAGAGAGGAGAGAAAGTTATATGGCAGTGGTTCTCAAACTGTGGGTTGGGATCCTATTTTAATGGGGTTGTTAGGGCTGGCTTAGATTACTAGGCCCTGGGGCCAAAACCCCAGAGCTTTGGCCCTTGGTGCTGGGGATAGGTGCTGACTCTGTAGGTGCTCTGGGGCTGGAGTAAAATGGTGGGTGCTGAGTACCTACTAGCAGCCCCCTATCAGTCTCTGGTGCTTCCCGCCTGCTGGTGGGCCCTGTCAATCAGTGCTTCCCCTCCCACCCACCACAATCAGCTGTTTTGTGGTGTGCAGGAGCCTCTGGGGTGGAGTGAGGATGTGGCATGCTTGGGGAAGGGGATGGAAAGAAGTGAGGTAGGGCCTGGCGTAGAGCTGGGGGTCCAGCCCCTCCCTCCCCCCGGCACATTGGAAAGCCGGCACCTGTGGTGCCAGGGTTCAGGTTACAGGCCCTTTGCCTAAAGCTGAAGCCCTTGGGTTTTGCTTTTGACACCCTTCCTCCCCACCGAGCCCCTGCATGGGGTGGTGAGCCTTGGGCTTCCCCCCGCTCCCCATCTGGGGCAGTGGGGTTCAAGTGAGCTCAGGCTTCAGTTCCCCCACTCCTAGGGTTGTGTAGTAATTTCCGTTGTCAGAACGGTGGTTGCAGTGCCATGAAGTGTGAGAACCCCTGCCTATGGAGGTTGTCTTCTGCTGTATACCTGTTGTACATTCTGTTATGCTTTGAAACTGAAGGTTATGTTTTGAAACAGAAGGCTGCTTGGCAGCTCTCCAGCACCACTTTCTGCAAGCCATTACCCTCTGATCCCACTGAGAGTTACCGAAAGAAACTACAGCATTTGCTCAAGAAACTCCCTGAAAAAGCACAAGAGCAAATCCGCACAGACACACCCCTGGAACCCCGACCTGGAATATTCTATCTACTACCCAAGATCCATAAACCTGGAAATCCTGGGCGCCCCATCATCTCAGGCATTGGCACCCTGACAGCAGGATTGTCTGGCTCTGTAGACTCCCTCCTCAGGCCCTACGCTACCAGCACTCCCAGCTACCTTCGAGACACCATTGACTTCCTGAGGAAACTACAATCCATCGGTGATCTTCTTGATAACACCATCCTGGCCACTATGGATGTAGAAGCCCTCTACACCAACATTCCACACAAAGATGGACTACAAGCCATCAAGAACACTGTCCCCGATAATGTCACGGCTAACCTGGTGGCTGAACTTTGTGACTTTGTCCTTACCCATAACTATTTTACATTTTGGGACAATGTATACCTTCAGATCAGCGGCACTGCTATGGGTACCCGCATGGTCCCACAGTATGCCAACATTTTTATGGCTGATTTAGAACAACGCTTCCTCAGCTCTCGTCCCCTAACGCCCCTACTCTACTTGCGCTATATTGATGACATCTTCATCATCTGGACCCATGGAAAAGAAGCCCTTGAGGAATTCCACCATGATTTCAACAATTTCCATCCCAACATCAACCTCAGCCTGGTCCAGTCCACACAAGAGATCCACTTCCTGGACACTGCAGTGCTAATAAATGATGGTCACATAAACACCACCCTATACTGGAAACCTACTGACCCCTACTCCTACCTACATGCCTCCAGCTTTCACCCTGACCACACCACACGATCAATCGTCTACAGCCAAGCTCTGCGATACAACCGCATTTGCTCCAACCCCTTAGACAGAGACAAACACCTACAAGATCTCTATCAAGCATTCTTACAACTACAATACCCACCTGCGGAAGTGAAGAAATAGATTGGTAGAGCCAGAAGAGTTCCCAGAAGTCACCTACTACAGGACAGGCCTAACAAAGAAAATAACAGAACGCCACTAGCCGTCACCTTCAGTCCCCAACTAAAACCCCTCCAACGCATTATTAAGGATCTACAACCTATCCTGAAAGATGACCCAACACTCTCACAAATCTTGGGAGACAGGCCAGTCCTTGCCTACAGACAGCCCCCCAGCCTGAAGCAAATACTCACCAGCAACCACATACCACACAACAGAACCACTAACCCAGGAACCTATCCTTGCAACAAAGCCCGTTGCCAACTGTGCCCACATATCTATTCAGGGGACACCATCCTAGGGCCTAATAACATCAGCCACACTATCAGAGGCTCGTTCACCTGCACATCCACCAATGTGATATATGCCATCATGTGCCAGCAATGCCTCTCTGCCATGTACATTGGTCAAACTGGACAGTCTCTACATAAAAGAATAAATGGACATAAATCAGATGTCCAGAATTATAACATTCATAAACCAGTCGGAGAACACTTCAATCTCTCTGGTCACGCGATTACAGACATGAAAGTTGCGATATTACAACAAAAAAACTTCAAATCCAGACTCCAGCGAGAGACTGTTGAATTGGAATTCATTTGCAAATGGGATACAATTAACTTAGGCTTGAATAGAGACTGGGAGTGGCTAAGTCATTATGCAAGGTAACCTATTTCCCCTTGTTTTTTCCTATTCCCCCCTCGTCAGACGTTCTTGTTAATCCCTGGATTTGTGCTGGAAATGGCCCACCTTGATTATCATACACATTGTAAGGAGAGTGATCACTTTAGATAAGCTATTACCAGCAGGAGAGTGGGGTGGTGGGAGGTATTTTTTCATGCTTTGTGTGTAAAAAAAGATCTTCTACACGTTCCACAGTATGCATCCGATGAAGTGAGCTGTAGCTCACGAAAGCTTATGCTCAAATAAATTGGTTAGTCTCTAAGGTGCCACAAGTACTCCTTTTCTTTTTGAAGGTTAAATGCTTACATAGGGAAAGAAACCGTCTCTGTGTGTTTGTGGCTGGGAGACCACAAGAACAGGCTAGGCAGTGGTATTTGTAGGGTGGGTGAAAGGAGGCCTTGTGACAACCCAATCTTATGCTTTATCTGTTAGGACCCTGATCCATAAGCATTCTGCATAATTTTCTTCTGAGTTATCAGTGACTTGGACACAGGTATTGCCATTTTTGACATAGAGTGCCATTCCCCTCCCCATTTGCCCACCTGATCCTTCCTAAATAGGTTATAACAAGTGGTTTGAACATTCCAGTCTTGTAAATCATGCCACCAGGTTTCAGTAATACCAGCTAGATTGAATTTAGGCTCAAATGAGCAATTACCATTCCTCTTGTGTTACCTGGCCTCCTAGCATTGCTGTATGGGCAATTAAATAATTCCTTCTCCATGTAATTTGGGTCTTTGATTAATTTTGTTCTCAACATCTAGATTTTTATGCTGAGTGCTATAGTTCTTTTTACCCTCCAATTGTGTTACTAATTTAACATATGTAGCTTATATGCTGTGAACATATCCAGACACTGTAAGCTATCAGTTTGCCATTTTTTTCTCTGCCTTTGTCCCGGTTTTAATCAGTGTGATAGGGAATGTGCGGAAGAGGGTGGGAGAATGGTACAGCATCCACCCTCAACTGAAGTGGCAGCTAGGATTATAGGCTAAAATTTGGCCTAATTAGAAATATCCTTCATAATAATGACAAAGATGGCTGTATCCATGTTACCCAGCTGAGAAGCTGTGTCCCCTCTCTAGCTTGCTTCTTCTTTGTGGGGTCTCCCTACCCCACTGTATTCTTCCTGGTCCAGATCAGAGAAGAGATCCTGTGATGTGAGGCCAAGGTCATCTCTGGGATGGCTGTCCTCTGAAGAAATCACAGGGGAGGGCAATAGTGCACATGCTGCTTGTGCGTCTCAGGGAGAGATTCTCTGTTGGGTACAGTGGCTCTGAAATGCATTAGGGTTTGCAGTTTGCATCCCCTCTATCAGCAGATATGAATTATGGCTGACATAATTTAAAAGAATGAGACATTCTGCAGGGGTGTATAAACCCCACACTGCAATGGAAGAGGCTGAGGAGCAGTTCTGGGCCCATATGACTCTCATATACATCTGTAGCGCCTGCTCCAGCTGGAGGGGGAGTGTAATAGAGAACCAGACAGCTCAGAAGGGGGCGGACAGGGTAGGAGGACAGACCTAGCCTGAGAGCTCCTGTACAAAGGTACTTCAGAAGCCTTTGCTGTCAGAAAGGGATTTTCACTTGAAGCCGGTCGGGCTGAAGGTTCAGTTATTTTCTGTTTGCTATCTCATGTTGGACTTTGCTGGGAGGCAAATGGTAGGAAGTGGCCCAGGGAAGCAGCCTCAAGTCATGCCAGGGTGCTTGAAATTGTTGCCTCTCATGGGGCTCTGGGTCAGAGCTCAGAGTGGGAGGGCCTGGAGTCCCTTACTAATCATCTGCGTTGCAGTGCGGGGGTATAAATCTTCCTTCCACACATCCCTCTCAGAAGTAGAGAGGGTAGAGATGCTGAAAGCTCCAAAGTGAGGATATATCACTTACACGGATCAGGAGGTGGACTGAAGGACTGTTCTCTTGTGTGAATGTGGGACCCTGTATATTTCTTTGGGCTCTGTTATCCTGGAAGGGGGCAAAGCAAATTGTTGACCCAGCCTGAGGGCTTAATTGTTGCCAACCAATAAGTGTGCCGTCACAGTGTTGGCGTGGTTGCCAATGAGAGGCCCCAGAGATGGGAAGGTGGAGGCCTAGAAACTTAACCACTGGGCAATGCCATTGGTAAGCCCTTGTCACAATTTGGTGCAGAAGGTGGTCAATGTCCAAGGTGAGCTGTAAGGCCTAGGAGGGGAAAAAAAAAATCACATAGTGGAAGGAGAGAAAGAAAAGGGGATGGATATAGACACATTGTTGAAGTGACTGATGGACAGTCAACAACAACAGGCAGCCCAGCAGCAGCAACAAAACCAGCTGTTCCACCAGTGACCACCCAGCAACAGCAGCAACTCATTTGGGAGGTAGCAGCACTGCAGCAAGAGTGATAACAGCGCCTGGTCCAGCCAATAGTAACCCTTTTATGATGCCGGGGTAAGCACAAACCAGGAGGCAGGGCCCCTCGACTCCACTTGCCCCAAACATTCTGATAATACTCACAAAGATGGGACCCAGAGATGACAGAGAAGCTTTCCCCATCACCCTTGAGTGGGTCAGCACTGCGGCATGGTGGCCATCCAAACGTTGTGCTCTTTTGTTGGCACCTTACCTGACGTGGCCAGCCCAAGTTGTATATCATGGCCTCAGTATTGCAGCCACAAAAGACTATGTCTGGGTCAAGGTGGATATCTTAGATGTGTTTGACATCAAGGTTGAGACCCACCAACATTGCTTTTGCTGGGAAAGATACCAACTGGGGTCCTGACCTCGAGCCTTAAAGAGCATTAGTAGTGATGGCCTCCAACCTGAAAAGCAAACCAGGGAGCAGGTGGCTGAGCAGACTGTACTGGAACAACTTACATGGATCCTCCCAGCTGGGGTATGAGAGTGCAGCAAAGGCCTGAGACAGTGGCTGACACAGTGAGGCCGACATTAAAATATAGGGTGACTGTAGGCCTGACTCCTGGAACTCCAAGGATCTGTTGGGCAGGTGAGGGGGGTGGCCTCTGGGAAACGGTATACTTAGCTGAGCTCCACGGATGATCAGGGGCTACAGCATAGCCACAAAGGCCTGGCCCCATATGAGGGTGGCTACTTACACATTCCCAGAATACCAGACATTTCAGCACTTCAGAGAACGGCGTGGGACAGCGCCATGCTGCATGACCCTGCCCCTGCCAGCATGATCTCATCTGCAGAGTGCACGTGAGGTCACGCCGCCTGAAGGAAGTCATTTTCAAAAACGTGCTGCCCCACTTCCACCAGCCTGACCTCTCATGCAGCATGTATATGAGGTCACGCTGGTGGGAGCAGAGTGGCGTGATGTTCAAAATGGTGTCCCCCATCCAATACCGGAAAAAGCCATGTCTGGTTTTATCTCAATACTGGACAGGGGGCAAGTCAGCCAAAAATAGGACTGCCTAGTATAAAGCTGGACAAGTGGCCTTCCTACCCCATGTGGGGCAAAGAGCTAGGGAAAAGCCCTATCCTGAGGGTGGGTCCTTCATGGACACTCAACTCCCTCTAGGTCAGTCAGGGATCAGGACAGGTTTCTCAAGCAAAGTTATTTGTTGTGTGGACAGCAAGGTCATGTCTCATGTGATTGCCCCTTCATGGACTGCAACTATGGGTAAGTGTGGACAGCTGACACCAAGGGTCAGAAAAGATGCCTGGCTAGATGTTAGTCCCAGTACAGGTCAACAGGGTAGAAGTGCCACTACTAATAGACTTGGGCTGCAGCCAAATATTGATTAGGGGAACAGCTATCAGGCCCCAGAGACACTCCTGGAGATGCCACCTGCCTCCAGCATGTACACCTGATGAGATGTACACTTGTCTCCTGTGAAAGAGATATAGTTAGCCATAGGGAACGGCACAGGAACAGTATGAAAGGGTGGGGCTCCCACTCTAGTTTATCCAATGATTCTGGGCCAGAATTGGAAGTTTTTCAGAGAGGGTCATAAATCATGGAGTGATGACCCACCTGAAGGAACTGACCCTTATGTTACAAGAGCCAGAAGAGTTAGCTGGAGGCAGGGAGACAGAAGATCTTTCTACAAAGTAACATCCCAGCAGGAACAAAATTCTCACCCCCTCCTATATTCAGGAAAACCAGGGGAGCTGGCATCCCCTGGACCTAGACTTACAGGTGTCACACATAGACTTCGTAGGTGAACTGAAGGATGATCCAACCCTGAGCAAAGTGTATGGTCAACTTGCCTGTGTGAATGGTGAAGTAATTGATCCTCAACTGATGAAGCAGTGGCCCTGATTTGAACTGAAAAAGGAGAAACTGCACCAGGTGGTGAAGGACTCCCAAAACTGAGAAGTGAAGGTACAATTCCTGATCCCAAAGAAATTCCTCAGGGAAGAACTATGGCTGGCTGACGCAGTACCTTGTGGGGGGCACTGGGGTGAGAGAAGACCTTTGAAAGGGGAGCCCTCAGATTTTACTGGCTGGGGGTACATAAAGAGATTAATGACTCCTGAGAATTGTGACCTGAGTGTCTGTGGGCAGGACCCAAGAAGATCCCAAAGGCCCTGCTACTGCCTTTGCTAGTGGCTGGAGTACGTTTCAAGAGGACTAGTAGGGACCTGATGGGACTGCTGGGAAAGAGCACAGCTGGATACAGACATTATATTGGTAATATTAGATTGCACTATAGTCTACCTTGAAGCCATCCCCTTTCATTCAACCACTGCAGTGACCACTGTTCCTGAACTGATGAAAATCTTTCTTCAGGTGGGAATTCCAAAGAAAATACTAACTGAACAGGGAACCAGCTTACTTAAGAACTAATGAAGGAATTGCATGGTCTGTTGAAAAACAAAAACGTAAAGACATCAGTTTACTACCCTCAGATGGATGGGCTGATGGAACACTTTAATAAGATGCTGGGACTGATTGCTTCCATCCCTCCTATTTGCCATCTGCAAAGCGCTTCAGGTATCCACAGGGTTCTCCTCAATTTGAATTACTATGTGGAAGGCAGCCAAGCAGGATTTCTGATTTCCCCTGCAAGACATGGGTGGAATAGGATCCTAAAACAACCAACATGGTGCAGTAAGTGATCCATTTGAGGCAAAATTTGGAGATTCTGGGGACTTTTGCAAGAAAAAAAGCTGATTAAGTCACAACAGAACCAGGAACGGGTCTACAAGAGAAGGGCCAAGATGCAAGAATTTAAGCCTGGGTGTCAAGGTTCCTCCCCCACTCTGAACGCTAGGGTACAGATGTGGGGACCTGCATGAAAACCTCCTAAGCTTATCTTTACCAGCTTAAGTCAAAAACTTCCCCAAGATACAAAATATTCTACCTTTTGTCCTTGGATTGGCCGCTACCACCACCAAACAAATACTGGAATACTGGGGAAGAGCTGTTTGGAAACATCTTTCCCCCTAAAATACTTCCCAAAACCTTGCACCCACTTCCTGGGCAAGGTTTGGTAAAAAGCCTCACCAATTTGCCTAGGTGACCACAGACCCAAACCCTTGGATCTGAGAACAATGAAAAAGCATTCAGTTTTCTTACAAGAAGACTTTTAATAAAAATAGAAGTAAAGAAATCCCCTCTGTAAAATCAGGATGGTAGATACCTTACAGGGTAATTAGATTCAAAACATAGAGAATCCCTCTAGGCAAAACCTTAAGTTACAAAAAAAGATACACAGACAGAAATAGTTATTCTAGTCAGCACAATTCTTTTCTCAGCCATTTAAAGAAATCATAATCTAACACATATTTAGCTAGATTACTTACTAAAAGTTCTAAGACTCCATTCCTGGTCTATCCCTGGCAAAAGCAGCATACAGATAGACAGAGACCCTTTGTTTCTCTCCCTTCTCCCAGCTTTTGAAAGTATCTTGTCTCCTCATTGGTCATTTTGGTCAGGTGCCAGCGAGGTTACCTTTAGCTTCTTAACCCTTTACAGGTGAGAGGAGTTTTCCTCTGTCCAGGAGGGATTTTAAAGGGGTTTACCCTTCCCTTTATATTTATGACACTGGGGATAGGGTATTGTTATTGCTACCAACCTTAGAGTCGAAGCTATTGTTCAGGTGGCACAGAACATTTGATATTGTAGAAAGGGTAGGGGCAGTCATTTAAGAAATCTGGAGAAGAGAAAAGAGACACAGGTATACCACATGAACCTGCTGATGGATTGGAAGGCCCAAAAGGGCTTCCTCAGAATGCTTTTTCCAGCCAAACTGAGCTTGTCCCACAAGCACCCTCAGCTCATGATGTGAGGCCAATTCCAATGAGGGAAGGACTCCAGACCAAGCAGAAACACCAAATACAATGGCTAATTGAAACCTCTCCCTAGGTGTTCTCAGAGTTGCCAGGATGAATCCACTTAGCCTACCATCATGTGGACACTGAGCTGGGAAAAAGGGTCTGGGGAAAATCTATAACCCCTCCGTCAGAAAATGTAAGAGGTGAACTAAAGGCTGTGTTGGACCTAGGGATAGTCAACTTATCCCATGGTAAGTGAATGTGTCCCATCATACTCATGCCAAAACCCAGTGTGTCAACCCATTTTTGCATCAATTTTTGGAAAGTAAATGCAATATTGAAATTCAATGTGTATCCTGTGTTTAGAATGGATGAGTTGCTGGAGAGGTTAGGGGCTGCCAAATATATCTCCATTTTTGACCCAATGAAGGGATATTGACAGCTTCCTTTAATAGCTGAGTTATGAGAAAAGAATGCATTCTTCACCCTGTTTGGCCTCCATCAGTTCAGGAACATGCAGTTTGGCCTTTATGGGGCTGTGGCCCACCTTCTAACTGCAAACAGACACCTCCAATGTCGGTCTTGGGGCCTTACTTTCCCAGGACTCTGACAGGGAAGAATACTCCATTCTCCACCTTAGTAAGAAGCTGTTTCCCCAAGAAGTGCCCTACTCTTTCATCGAGAAGGAGGCCTCGGCCGTGAAGTGAGCCACAGATATTATTTATTTGTTGGGGAATCCTTTTCTCCTAGTGACAGAGTGCTCTGCTGGCTGAACTCAGTGGAAGAAACCAGCTCTGGGATTAGGTGAGGGTACCTCTCCCTGCAACCCTACAGTTTCCAGCTACTCCATCAAATGGGGAGGGACCATAAGAATGTGGACTGTTTTTTCCCCCATGATGGGGAAGAACAAGGGTCCTAGGATAGTGCCCAGATCCTGCGCTTGAGGGGAGGGGTATTAGATGGATGTTGTAAGTCCTACACTGGAACTGAAGGGGTTAAGGAGCAGTACTGAGCCCACATGACACTGCCCTACCTGCACCTGCATAGCCTGCTTCAACTGGAGGAGGAACTTAACAGGGAACCAGTCAGTGCAAAAGGGACAAACAGGATAAGAGGACAGACCAATCCTGACAGCTCCTGTTCAAGGGTACTGCAGAAGCCTTTTGTTTCAGGAACATAGCTGGACTGAAGGTTCCATTATTTTCTTGTTGCTATTTTATGTTGGACTTTGAGACTGTTGGGGGAGGTGAATGGTAGGAAGTGGCCCAGGGAGGCAGCCTCAAGTCACTCCAGGTGCTTGGTATTGTTGTGTCTCATAAGGCCCTGGGTGGAGCCTGGTGGAGTGTGAGGGTCCAGGCTCCCCTACCAGCCACCCTTGGGGAGGGGGCATAAACCTTCCTTCTACACACCCTCTTAAAAGTAAGGAGAGGGTAGAGATGCTGAAAGCCCCAAGGCATGGATGAACCACTTACAGCGATCAGAAGGTGGACCTAAAGCCCTCCCTGTTGTGAGAATGTGGGACTCTATATGTTTTTTTGGACTCTGTTACTCAGAAAGGAGGTGAACTAAGCTGATGACACAGCTGGATGACCAAGAGGTGGGCTATCACAATATCAGACTAGTTTCTGGTGCAAGGCACTGGAGATGGGGGGTGGGAAAGTGGAGACCCAGCAACCTAACCATGAGGCCATGCCACCAGTAAGCCCAGAACTCATCACAGACATCTAGAATTACTGTATAAACTAATGGTTTTACAGCCTACTATTCAAAAGAAAATATAATGTTATTCAATCTTGACTTAAAAAAAAACACCAGGAATCCTTTGAACTTTATCAGTTATTGGGCAGTCTTCATTACAAATAATAATTATAGAATCTTAGCCAATGTATTAGCATCCTTCTTAGAATTAAATACAATTAAATTGACAGAGAGATTTTATGGGCGTTGAAGAGCACTATTCCTCGAAGAGAGTATGACAGAAATTAACACTAAGATGATGACTAGAGCTCTTATTTGTGGTAGCTTCAATCAACACTGTAAATTTGATTGTATCATTTTGAGATATTAAACATTTATTCAGTAGAATAATGGAAGAACATTATGTAGCACCTAATTAGTTCCAAAGGAGCCAACTTTTTCATTATAATTTCAAAAGAGGTATCAGGAAACATTGTCTCTCCGAGCCTTCATGGGACCTCTGGAACTATAAAACGAGCAATGAGAAATTATCTCTGGAATTCCGAAGGAGTCTCAACAATTCAAGGTATGCAGTATTTAGAGGATAATTATTCCATTTTTTACCCTGGGTGAGGGTGGGTCCCATATCAGTCATAGTTCTAATGATCCTTTCCTCTTTCTCTGTTTTGCACCTCAGGCTTCTCCTCTTGATTCCCAATGTCTTGGCCACTGTATATTTGGCTGAGGACTGGAAGATACTCAGTACAGAACATTTCTATACCCGTTCTTAGCTAGCTGTAGGAAAACACTGTGAGCTTCTCAAGATACACCATCCTTTCCTGGAGCAGTGTGCATTGCTTATACAAATGATTACTGATTTTAACAAGACAATATTGTGACAATAATGTATTAGTGAAAGAAGGATGGTCTAGTGGTAAAGACACTGGACTGGGACTTGGGAGCTCTTGATTTAATTCACAGTTCGACCACACATTTCCTTGGCCAATTCACTCAATTGCTCTGTGCCTCAGTTCACCATTTATAAAATAGGGATATTAATATTTTTCTAACTCATAAGGGCCTGGAGAGGGAAAAATTTCAATAGTTGAAAGATCATCAGATACTGTAGTAATGTGGGCTTTAAAACAGATAGTCCTTGTTAGGGGGCTTATTCCTTCACCCACTTACTTCCCTGGTCCTTCTCGCATGAACAGAGAGCAACAATACCCAAAGTCCAAAGGTGCAAACAATTCGATGTTTATTGGGGTGAACTTCCAGCAAGCATGATTCCAGTTTCCTTCCTTAGTATCCTCCTTCCCAGCTCTGACACCACAGAGCCTTACACCTGTGTCCCTGTTCCCATTCCTACCCTTAGCCAAACATGATTCCAACTGCCTTACTCCCATTCCCTGTTCCCATTTCCCCCTTTAGCAAAACATGATTCCAATTTTCTTACCCCTGTTCCCATCTCCCCAACCCACCCACCCCTCACACCCAGTCACTTCCTCATTGACAACAGATTATATAGTAAAACTTGAGTTCTGCTTAGCTATACCTTAACCAATCATTTTCCTGAAATTTAACTAACCAATCCTAACATATTGTAACATGATTATGTAACCAATTATATCCCACCACCTTAATTAGTTTACACCCAGCAAAATTAATTATACAGCAGACAGGAACAATCACAGAACCAGACAGAGATTACACAGACAAACAATAGCAAAGTGGGAACTATAATGACAAAACAATACAGAAGTGAGGATTTCACATCCCAGTATTGATAAGTGAGTTCTTGCCAGACAGGATGCTATCAAACTAAGTTTCCTTTTACATTTTCTAGGCACTTCCCTTTCTCTGGAGGTGATAGGAATACAGTCCTGTCCTGATAGTGCCTAACAGCCCAATAGCACCTTATTTCAATGTGACTAGTTTGGGATGTGACCGTTCGCTTCCCAGCTTATGGCTGCCTCTGCTGCTTAGCCAAAGGCCTGAGCCTAAGCACAGGGCCACAAACTGTCACAGTAAGAGAAGGCCCTTACACCGGCAGACAGTGATTTCTTTCTTTTATACCTCTAGAACTAGCCAAGCGATAAGAATACACCTAAATTCTTAGAGTATAGGCCTTTACAGACAGGCCTAAATATCTATATCCTAACAGTCCTCTCTGAATTACTTCTTCTTGGGGAGAAGTATATGATGTGATCCTCTCCATTGTCATTTCTAGGCAAAGAAACAGGCCCAGGCCCAGGCAGGTACAAAGCCCTGTTGCTTGCAATGGGTGGGGATACTGTGCGGATTAATTACTTAGCGATCGGATGGTTCTTTGGACATGTAAATAAATATAAAAATGCTAAATGTTACTAAATATTACTCAGATGAACCCCAAAGTTGTAGACTGGCAGGTGGGGTTAGTGCTGGGTGGAGCTCTGTTTATAAATAAGCCTATATTTATTGCTTTTAACTACTTTGGTCTCCACAGCTTCAGAGGCTGTTGCAGTTCATTTCCTATGGGGAATACAAACTGGGGCATATACCTACATAGGAAGTGATCCATGTAATATGTGTTTTGTAATATGTGTCAAACCTTTGTGGGTTCTTGGGGGAGTTGGTTTCAGAGGGAGGTTTTTTTTTCCTGAGAAAAAAGCAATGAGTTATTTCAGTTTGGGGAAAAATAAGAAAAACCCTATTATTGTGTTTATTTTCCAGACAGCATAGTGTGAAGTTGTTAACAGATCAAGTCTCAAGACTTTCAGTTTATGACAACAGGTATTAAGTTTCTGAAGGTGTTTCTCATTATCTTTGCAATGTATTTACTGACTCATACAGTTTACTAAAAATTATGAATCTCCATGTGATTTTAAGCTTGACTGTACAGCTGAGCTGTAAAAAAAAAATTAAATTAAATCAAAGTCTGTGTAAACTGCAACATGGCTGTGTAAAAGTATATAAACCTGAAGTATTTCATTGTGTATAATGTCTTGTCGCATTTGGAGGCTTTCCCAAGAGTGAAAGGAAAATAAAGGCAGTCTCCACCTGCTGTATGATGGAGCATATGTTAAAGCTGTTACCTGATGAGCCATTAATACTTTTGTGTTTATAGTTCCATTTCCAGAAACACAAAATATTTCAAAGGAACTTGCCCATCATCTGTATTATAGCTACATACACAGGACCAGATCTCAGCTGTGGTCCAGAAGCACCTGGGCGATAATCCTGCTCTATTAGAGCCAATAGGAGTTTTGCTATTGCTTTCAATGAGCATAGGATTAAGCCTCTGGTGCAGACGAGGGGTGGGAACAAAGGAGAGTGTAAAGGCACCTCTGCAGTTTTGATCTTGGGGCTGCTCTTTGCCAGATTATTCTTCTGGGCAAAAGGTAGTGCACTTTAACTGCTTTAATTTCTGCTGACTACCTACGGTTTGGGGGATTATTACAACTGTTGAGGACTTCTGGAGAACTTGGACCCTATGCCTATTTCCCTTTTCTCTGGCCACAGCCCTGCATTAGCTGCATGGACATGAGTGACGTAGGAGCTGTTATGGAGGTTCTGTACCACCCAAAAATTTGCCTGTGTGTGTGAGGAGGAGGAGGGATCCTCCTGCTCATTTAAGCTAATGGGGCAGTGCAAAGCTACCACAATGCAGCCAAAGATCTGGTCCACAGTAACACCTTGCTGAGCATCTAGTGAATTTACAGATGAACCTCCTATTCAGAAGAAAGTCAGCATTAAAGAAGGTGATTAGATACAACAGCTACAGTTGTATGACCCTTAACCCTCCCTCAGAACTTGTAAGTGTAGCATGAACTGACTGCTGACTGAGTTGTAAAATTGTTATATTTGTTACTACACAAATGAACAGGTCATGTAAAAATGATTCCAGTTTGTGCAATGTCTCATTTTCTCTAGCAGACAAAAAGTAGGCCTTAGCCATCAGGTCTGAGAGTACAATTAGTCAACCTGGCCATGCTGTCATGTGCTACTTGCTGTTATTTATTGTTATTAATTATTTGCTTCCAGTAGTACCCACAAGATGCTAGCCATTCTACAAACACGTAAGGTAGCACAACCGTGTACCAAAGAGCTTAGAACTGGTACTGTTCACTCTTGAGTGACATTACCTATGTGCTAGACCTGCTAAGCAGGGGCCTAAAACTCCCATCAGCCCCTTCCTCCCTGTACTTCCCTTTCCCCTGGCAAGGTAGGGGAAGAGTCCTCAATCAGGAAGAGGCCAGGCTCTCTTGGCAAGATGGGAGCTGCAAGGAAGCTGAAGCAGGAGCCACATGGCAAACAGGGAGCTGAACAAAAGCCCAAGGAACTGTGGACTGAGCCACATGTATAACAGGCTGTCATGGATGCATGTTATCGCTGGATGTAGATTTGTGTGGGGCTTATGGGGGAGCAGCAGCAACTGGGCAGGGAGTCAGTGCCATGGGCTTCAGTGAGAGACACTGAGCCTGGCCTGGAACCCTGCAAGCACCTATTTGCTTGGAATAGACATTGACTGGAAAGGTCAATCCACGCACTAAACCTGACAAGCCCCTCACTCTCAATGGGGCTGCCCAGGGACCCAAATAAGAACCATTATTGCTTACTTTGAACTGTAACTGTGTAAGCTTCTATATATAGGGAATTTTCATCATTTTCCTTTCCTACTAGCTCTAGTAACTTAGCCTTTCACTTACCCATGTGTCTAAGTGGTTATTGGGATCCGTCAGCACTAGTGCCTATAAGGTCTAGCTGGTCAAACACATGCAGCGCTCTGAATTGCGGTACACCTGGCACACTAGGGGTTTGGTATATAGTGCAACCAAAATACACTTAGCAAACTAAAGATGGCTGAATGGCTGTGTCACAGCCCTCCGCTATTCCAGAAAAAATCCCCCAAACCCCCACACTTATATCATTTGCCATCCAGGCACCACTGTAACTGTCCCAAGATCGTTTCCATGCTGAGTCCTTATACTGACCCTCTTCTATCTACCTTTCAAAATCCCCTTTTGGCTTTTTTTGCTAAGTCTTATGCCTGAAGAAGGTGTGAAATAAATGGAGGAGGACACTTGAATGGTAAACCTGTCAGATCTTTTCCATGTTCTCATGGGGTTTTGCATCCCATAATTAAAAAAAATAGCTTGTTTACTTTAGATGCTTAGGACTTCACATTGTTTGCACTGAAATCTATGGTAATATTGCTAATTACTTCAGAAGAAGCAGCATCCGCCCCTCAGTCCTCCATGAAGTGCTGTATCTTTTGCAATTTGAATAAAAGTAGCTCAGGTTATTAACATTTTATATGGGAAATACCAATTAATGCACATGCTTCCTTTCAAAACCAAACACACCACTGTGTATACCCATTACCATGGCAGTGATAATTAATACACATACAACGGTAACAGGAGGATTATCCTGTGGCCTGATCCTGCAGAGCAGCTCCTGGAGGGGCTGAGAGTCTTCAGCTCCCATTAAACTCAGTAGCAGCTGAGGGTGCTCCGCATGCCACAGGAGGCACTGCACTTTGCAGGCTCAGACCCTGTAACTGGTTATAAATATGGACTTTTATCCAATTAAGAGCAGAGCCTGTGAGGTGCTGAGTAATCTCAAGTCCTATCAAAAGCAACTAAATTAGACCCTATATCTGTATAGCAATCGTAGCTTGTTATCTAAGCACCTAATCCTCTGAGGTGCAGAGCACCCTCAGATCCCACTGAAGTTGTTTTGTTTGCTAGACCCATATGTCTTCCAGAAGAGATGCAAAACACTGCAACACCAAAGTAGCTACTCAAAGGCCAGCTGAGTGATTCCGGCAAAAGAATGCCAATAGCTGTGATGGAGAAGTAAGAACTGGAAGTACAAGACATGTTACTGAACTGCTCTTCAGGAAATCAGACAAGGAGAATGCATTACATTTCTATTTTAAAAGGACTGCTAAGTAAGTTTGAGAAGATTTCCTCACAATTTGGATCTCTTCCCTAGACCCACTATTAGAATTTGTTATTCATCAAATACAGACACACAGATTTGGTATTCAGTCAAATAACCAAAATGACTCTTCACAGCTGTAAGTATATTTTATTTGTGTACACACACACAAAACCATTTACCTCACATCATGGAAAGGGACATGGATGGGACAGCATGGTATCTAAGGGTTCACTCCTCATCTCATTAGGAGCAGTGTTATTTTAGCTCTCTGTTTAAAGAAGCTATTTTAGTTCTCATTTCAATATATCAGTTATAACTGTTTTTATATGCTATTAAAGCTGAAGCTGTGCAACATTTCTGGGCAGACACTGCCTCTTCTGTGCTTTCAGACATAAACAAACCAAAGATATTTCTCCTGTTAGAACACAAATCTGATTTTATTTAAGAAAACATTGTATAGCCCCCCTCTGAATGGAGGGAAGTCCCTCTGCTTCCCTTTCAGTGAAACATTTTACCCCAGTCTTACCTTTCCAAACAAAATATGGAGTAGCATTAATAGGTTTCCAACTGAACTACATCCAGCGTTTCTTGGTCAGAGGGGAAACGACTGACAGAAGTCCACTGAAGAAGAGGTGTGGTTACAGAGAATTCTATTTCCCTCTTCCTGTACCTTCTCTACAGGATTAATAGTCAGAAAAAAACTATTATTCATTGAAAATAAATTAAATTTTATTCACAAAAGGATCCAACAGATTCCCCTGACTGATCTAAATAGCCTATGCTACCTGCTTACATCTTTTTCCTTTATTTTCTCTTTTTAAAAGTTGATATAAAAATAAAGCAGGTGCTGGAAGGAAATGTGAAGACTCAAAAGGAATTAGAAGAATACTGTACTAATTTATATCTCATGTGTAGTAAAGTTTGAGAATAGAATTTAGAAATATAAAAGAAGGAGGAAGTTTAGACGTGTGATTGGTTACTGCAGGGAAATTAAGGTCTTGTCTTCGCTGCTAAAAACGGTATTTTTTACCTCAGGCTATGTCTGCACTAGCACCTTGGTTGGTATAACTTATGTTGCTCAGGGGTATGAAAAAAACACCCTTCTGAGTGGCGTAAGTTACACTGGCACTTCTGTCTGGACAGGGCTATGTTGGTGGAAGATACTCTCCCCCCCGAAACAGCTACTCCTGCTCATTGGAAGTGGTTTAATTATGTCTACAGGAGTGCTGTCTCCCATCGGCATAGAGCGGCTACATGAGCGATCTTACAGCGGCACAGCTGCATCGGTATAGCTGTCCTGCTGTAAGCTCACTAGTGTAGACATGGCCTCACAGTAACTGCTGGGGATGAGCTATCCTGAGGTAAAAACATAGTGAAGACAAAAAACTTTATTTCTATCGTGAGGTTAACTCATCATGGTTAGTTCTATTTCTCTGTCTTGCGTTCACCTTGCCTAGCAATTTAATCTACAGCATAGTGCATTGTACAGAACTACTGAGCATATTTTTCACAATTGCTCTCTTCTGATGGGACAAAAATCAGAACATAGTTCTGTGAATCCACATTTTAGTGGCAGCCAGAGCTCAGACACTGCTATATAACAATTGAGCTATGACATCATTCAGATTATTGACTTGCAATCAGTAAATAGCATCCCAGTTTGCTTGACTTTGGTAAGGCTGAATTTGGAAGCCCTTCTCATCCTTTAGCCTCCATCTGTAATTAAAGAGCTTTCTAATGTATTCTTTTCTATTTAATGCCATTTAGCTTGTGTGCCAGATAACTGTAGTTAAAAGTTATCAACTTACCAGGATCATTAATATTATTGGTAGTACTGTGACTTGAATAACTGTACACTTGTTTGTCTGAGCTGCAAAATTGTCCTTCTAGTGGGTGTTGCAATGGTAAATTCGATTTTTCAGTAATGTTCCAGAAAGTGCCAGACACATTGTTTTACTTTTACTTACCTTTAGTTTAACTACAATGTGTTTGCCAATACAAATGTTAGGTGTAGAGCATGCCTGTCATAAATATAAAGGGAAGGGAAACTACCTTTCTGTATACAGTGCTATAAAATCCCTCCTGGTCAGAGGCAAAATCCTTTCACCTGTAAAGGGTTAAGAAGCTATGATAACCTCGTTGGACCTGACCCAACATGACCAATGAGGAGACAAGATACTTTCAAATCTGGAGGGGCGGGAAACAAATGGTTTGTCTGTGTGATGCTTTTGCTGGGAACAGATCAGGAATGCAGCCTTACAACTCCTCTTAAGTTAGTAAGTAATCTAGCTAGAAATGCGTTAGATTTCCTTTTGTTTAATGGCTGGTAAAATAAGTTGTGCTGAATGGAATGTATATTCCTGTTTGTGTGTCTTTTTGTAACTTAAGGTTTTGCCTAGAGGGATTCTCTATGTTTTGAATCTGATTACCCTGTAAGGTATTTACCATCCTGATTTTACAGAGGTGATTCTTTTACCTTTTCTTAACTAAAATTCTTCTTTTAAGAACCTGATTGCTTTTTCATTGTTCTTAAGATCCAAGGGTTTGGGTCTGTGTTCACCTGTACAAATTGGTGAGGATTCTTATCAAGCCTTCCCCAGGAAAGGGGGTGTAGAGCTTGGGGGGAAGACGTCTCCAAGTGGGCTCTTTCCCTGTTCTTTGTTTAAAATGCTTGGTGGTGGCAGCATAGGGTTCAAGGACAAGGCAAGCTTTGTTCCTTGGGGAAGTTTTTAACCTAAGCTGGTAAGAATAAGCTTAGGGGTTCTTTCATGCAGGTCCCCACATCTGTACCCTAGAGTTCAGAATGGGGAAGGAACCTTGACAATACCATATTAATATTATTTTATACATGATATGTAGGTAGTTATGTTAACCAAATTATATTATGTTTTTCCCACAATTCTGTCTAGTTTGCTCACTTATGTCAAGGTAGATATCTCACAATACTCTGCAAAGCTAAATGTAGCTTTTGGCATTAGTGAATATAAAGCCTGTCAAACAAAGGCAATATACTGTACATTCGCTCTGCCCTAGTGCAGATACCTTTATGGACACCTGGTTTAAAATGTACTATCCAAAATGGAGATAAGAAAGGTACAGCACAAGTTAAGGAATTTGTACAAACTGCTGAGTTGGATCTTAGGTAACATATAAAATGCTTGTTACAGTATTAGCATGTTGCTTTACAAGTTAAGTGATTTTGGAGGCATAGTTCAAAGCACACCTTCTGTGTAAGGTGAACATGCTGCAAAATAAGAATTGCTTCCTGGAAGGAGGATATGCACATCTCATTTTTGCATTGTGCTTTTGTCTTTAGACAATAAAATTAGTGAAGTTTGGTTATTTAGACTCGAACATTTTTCATAACAAACCACAAGTATAGTCAATTAATTGGTTATACATATTAATCAACAAATGCAATGTAAATCTAATGATTTTAAAATGTGATTGTATTCTGAATGGTAATTCATTACAAATGATGTCATCTTGCCCTCTAGAGCTACTCCTCGTGTTTATCCAGAGTCACATCTAGTGATTTTAGCAAAAATAAATTTTGCTGGTTTTTTTTATTTCTGTTGTCCCTGCAAAGCCAACACAGTTGAGAGGGAAGTAAATTCTATTCTATTCTTCTACATCCACATTTCAATATTTCCACCTGTGCAAACCCACTGAAAGCCAAAGTGGTTGAACATGGGTAAATGAGGGACAAATCTGGCCTACTGAGCTTCTATGACTGATGATAATGTACAAGAAGGAGAAGACCAAGTGTGGCTGTCAGAACACAGGTTGTATTTACAGGACTGGCAGCTAGGAACAACCTTCTACACACTCATTTTTACTTGCAAACTGACCAAATTTAATATGAAAATCACTGAGCAACTTGGTATGTGACAGTGCTTTTTTTGCAGTCACTTTTCTGAGCAGAACCACATGTTGAGGTCTAAATAATTGTGTTTTCATTATAAAAATTAATTTCTTAAAATGAATTTAGTCCTTGGCAAAGGCTCCAGACTAACAATTATTAAGACTGATATGCATGCAATTTTAAGGCCAGAAGGAACCACTAGAGCATCTAGTCTGACCTCGTCATAAATATAAAGGGAAGGGTAAACCCCTTTGAAATCCCTCCTGGCCAGGGGAAAGCTCCTCTCACCTGTAAAGGGTTAAGAAGCTAAAGGTAACCTCACTGGCACCTGACCAAAATGACCAATGAGGAGACAAGATACTTTCAAAAGCTGGGAGGAGGGAGAGAAACAAAGGGTCTGTGTGTCTGTCTATATGCTGCTTTGCCGGGGATAGACCAGGAATGGAGTCTTAGAACTTTTAGTAAGTAATCTAGCTAAGTATGTGTTAGATTGTGATTTCTTTAAATGGCTGAGAAAAGAATTGTGCTGAATAGAATGACTATTTCTGTCTGTGTGTCTTTTTTGTAACCTAAGGTTTTGCCTAGAGGGATTCTCTATGTTTTGAATCTAATTACCCTGTAAGGTATCTACCATCCTGATTTTACAGAGGTGATTCCTTTACTTCTACTTACTTCTATTTCTATTTAAAGTCTTCTTGTAAGAAAACTGAATGCTTTTTCATTGTTCTCAGATCCAAGGGTTTGGGTCTGTGGTCACCTATGCAAATTGGTGAGGATTTTTACCAAACCTTTCCCAGGAAAGGGGGGGGTGCAAGTGTTGGGAGGATTGTTCATTGTTGTTAAGTTCCAAGGGTCTGGGTCTGTAGTCACCTAGGCAAATTGGTGAGGCTTTTTACCAAACCTTGTCCAGGAAGTGGGGTGCAAGGTTTTGGGAAGTATTTGCGGGGAAAGACGTTTCCAAACAGCTCTTCCCCAGTAACCAGTATCAGTTTGGTGGTGGTAGCGGCCAATCCAAGGACAAAGGGTGGAATATTTTGTACCGTGGGGAAGTTTTGACCTAAGCTTTTGGTAAAGATAAACTTAGGAGGTTTTCATGTACGTCCCCACATCTGTACCCTAGCGTTCAGCGTGAGGGAGGAAACTTGACAGACCTCCTGCATAACACAGGCCACTGAATTTCATCCACTTCTGTATGAAGTGCTTGGCTAAAGCATATCTTCCAGAAAGGCATGTTGTCTTGATTTGAAGACATCAAGAGATGGAGAATCCATCACTTCCCTTGTGAGCTTGTTCCAATAGTTTATCACCCTTTTTGACAAAAAAATTGTCTCTCTTCTGTTTCTTAAACAGATATTCTGTTTATCTACAGTAGAGGGTAGTGTGGGTAGTGCCAGTGTTAACTTTCCCACACAGGTTCTGTCCTAGAGGGAACATTTCTGTCTGTGTGGGATTAGTCCAGTCTCCATGAGCATTTAGTCAGTGGCTTCTGCTGAGACAGCCAGCAAGAGTGGCAGTTGTGGAGACTTGCCTATTGTGAACTGATTTGAGAATTTTCTATCCTGAGCCATTCCCAGAGTTGCCAACACTCACAATTTTATCATGTGATAACTGTTTTTTTTTCTAAATGTCCCAGCTCCTGGAGTCACTTGAAATACAAGAGCACCTCAGTTTTCATCATTAAAAACTTACCTTTTCTAAAGCTCTGATGGTTGTGGAGAAACTCATGAAAATTTGACCTCTCTGCACCTTAGATGCTTAAAAACCTGAAGTTAAATACACCTCCCCGCACAAACCCAGATGTATTAATGTTCTAAAATCTTGTGATTTTCAATCCAATCTCTGGATTTTGGGGGTCCTGCTGCAGTACCTTTGAATGTTTAGTGATGACAATACTGCATTCAACAGATATATAAGTTTAATAAAGATTTATTTACCTCTTTGGGGCCCAGAATATGCATCAGTGCAACAAACCATAATACTTCCATGCTCACTACTGTTCTCAAAGTCGGTTCAAACAAACCCTACTGAACCTATACTGCCCTCTTCGTCCTTTTATTTCTTCCATCAGATTTTGCTTCTGTCTTTCGAGCTTGTAAGTTCCTTGGGGCAGGCTTTTCACAATGTTACCTTAACTCTGATTGGGGTCTCTAAGCCCTATGCAGTACAAATATTAAATAATAATAATTAATAAAATAATAATAATTAACCAGGATTTGAAACAGCCCAAAATCCCAGAGCTGAACCTCTTGACATTAGGCTGAAATCTGGACCCAGATGTAGATTCTGACTTGGATCCATCTCTACTTACCACAGATCTTCCTTCTATTATTATTAGAGCTACTTTGTAGGTAAATTATGAGACAAATATCACAATATTTTTGACTGAGTTATTCAATTTGTTTTCAAACCTCCCCTCCCCCAAACAAACAATTGTCCAGCTACAGAATTGGACTGATAACTAGATGAATATAATGCTGAATAACTGGCTGAGCTAAGCAAGGTCCTAAACAAAACGTGATGCTTGTGGGAATGTTCTGGGCAACAGTGGGCAGTACCCTATTGATTTTGGTGAAAATCAGCAACCTGGAAAAACCATTTGGACTTAAATAGTTGCTCCTTACTATTCCTGCTGAGAGCTGCCTAACAAGTGTGGGGGCAAATGCTGACCCTACAAGGGGAGCCCGAGGAAGAAGAAAATGAAAGAGGCTTCATTCCTCCCTCCCTTCTAGTGCATTGCCTCCCAGAAGCCCACTTCATGGGGGGTGGAGTGGAGGGAGTGAGGGGGGAGAGAGAGAGAGAGAGAGAGAAGTGAGGGCACCAGCTATTTGCCTGTCACTTCCATTCTGGGAGGAAGAAAGGTGCTTTGGAGAGGGAAATAAAAAAGAGAGACTCACAGAGCCTTTGGCATGGGCTGCCAATGCAGAACTCCTAGCATGGAGGCAGGGGAAGGGGAGAATGACAGACCACACAGAGTCTCTGGCATGGGGGGAAGGGATGGGGTGGGATTCAGGAAGTCGCCTAACGCAGAGGGGGATGGGAGGGTGGCACACAGGGAACTTGTGTGCATGTTTGGGGTGGAGGGGGAAATGGAGGGATGCAAGGAGCCTCTGGTGTGTGCAGCGAGCTAAGCCTACAGAAACAATGAAGTGTGCAACCCTCTAATTTACATAATAAATAACACTATCTTCTGACAAAATCACATGAACATTTAATATAAATATTCATCCAGCTTTAATGATTTGTTACAGGGAGACGGTGTGCTTGGATCTGTACAGGCACAAGGCCAATCATGTCTTCCTGAGGGATGGAACAGTAAGTAAGGAGAAAAAGAAAATAAGAAGTCAGGAAGGTCTCTTCTGCAAGGAACAACATTTATAACAAGTGGAGGGGTTCTGTGGCCATTTCTCCTCACCAGGCTTGGATGGGGCCACTCTGCCTCACTACACAAGAAAGTAAAATATCTAACGAAGAGATGGATACTCCCAAGTTTTGGGTTCAGTCCAGTCCCATTACATGGATGTGGAGCCTGCTCTTCTTCTTTCATGAAACTGTCAAAGTGCTGAGCACTCTGGGCCTAATCAAACAAAGCACTTAAGAAAATGCTTAATTTTAAGTACATGGGTAGTTTCACTGACTTGCAGCTGGGCAAGGGGAGGGGAAAGGTGAGCTGAGGTTAATCCATCGTTCACCATGTACCAGTTTGCACCTGTCACCTTTACCCTGCATAGATGCACTAGAAAGGGGGAGAAAACAGGGAACGCTTTCCTCACTTAGCGAGCTGGCATAATAAACAGCAATAATTTGGCTGCAAGGGAGTAAGATTTATTGCCCACTGTGCTTGCCAGGTACCCCTGGGCTAATGATGATTTACACAGGCATAATGCCTACATTACTAGAAGACACAACACACTCCCTTCTCCCTCAAACCGTGATCTAGCTCACAGAGATAGATCTGATCCCACTCCCAGGGAGCTTGCATTCTAAATTAGACAATATGGGTTCTGGCACACATTGCATTGGATGACTGGATAAGAGGCAATTTCTCAGTGCTGCTGAGTGTTTTTATTGTTTTAAACAGATCTCTTTAGTGGATTATTATTAAAGACTTCTATATCATTCATATCCCTATATCCAGTATCGGAAGATAATGGGAGATACTGAGGGAGTTCCACAAAGCTCTGTACTTAGAGAGGGGTTGATTGAGTATAGGAGAAGGATTTACAATTAGGGAATGAAGTTTTTTGAGGATACAAAACTGGAGAGTGAGTAATGAATACTAAGAAGCACATTACAATCCAGAGTGTCTTGGATACAGAACTTCTGTGAGAAGAGTTGAATGTTCAGTGGACATAAATGGAAGTCCTTCCTAGGGCACCTTGACATCCCACTCACTGTGTTACATTAAAACAATCATGGGAGTTACTAATCACCAAGGTAAAATCTTCTATTTGGCCCACTGAAAATGATAATCCAATATGAAAACTATGCCTTTTGCAGCAGATGCTCTCATTTACAGGCAGCAATCACTGTACATGGGCAGAGAGAGTGCTTCACCACCACCACTTAACAACACAAAATAAGCCTCATGACCCTAATAATTTTCCCTTGCAAAACCACAAATGATTTCCTTAATATCAAATATTGAAAGTAGTAATCTCAGAAAGGCCTTAATAAGAAGAATAATAATAGTCATTTTAGAGAGAATAAAATAAAATACTCCCAAGAGTAATAAATCAGCCTATTACACCTTTGCTTGTTGCAGCAGCAGTGACTTTGTGAAAGGAAGATTGTAACAGGCATCCATACAAGGTTCAAAGAGCAGTAGCCATAACAAAAGATGTGGCACACTGAAGGAGGTCATCTGCCTCTAGTTCAGACTTTTTGGCCTGAGGGCCACATCAGGTTTTGGAAATTGTATGGGGGGCCGGTTCAGGGAGGCTGTGCCCCCCCTTTTGTTTCTCGCCCCATAAGGCCCCCCGGGACTCCTGCCCCATCCGACCCCCCCTGTTCCCTGACAGCCCCCTCAGGGCTCTTGCCCCATCCACCCCACACCCGCTCCCTGTCCTCTGCCCGCCCCGGAACCTGCATCCAACCCCCCCCTCCTTCCTGACTGCCCCCCCGGGACCTCTGCCCCCATTCAACCCCCCCCCCTTCCCCGCCCTCTATCCACACCACCACCCCGAGCTCCCCTGCCCCCTTACCACGCAGCACAGGTGGCTGGATGCGCTACTGCCGTGCAGCCCAGAGCGTTGCGCCGGTGCAGTCTAGTAAGTTGCTCTCCGTAACTGCGACCAGTAGCACATTCCTACGCAGAGCAGTTTAATACGCTACACCGGCAGCATGGCGCGCTGAGGCTGCGGGGGAGGGGCCGGGGGCGAGCCTCCCGGGCCAGGAACTCAGGAGGGGACCACAGGCTGGATGTGGCCCGCAGGCCGTAGTTTGCCCACCTCTGCTCTAGTTGCTGGAATTAAGAGAAACATAGTTTTACAAACCCAGGTCAATTTTTACCAGCTCCTATACTTTGGGTCAGTAGGAACTGTACTGACATAATGAAGTGAGACAGAGCCTGTGCATTGGTGGGGGTGGGGGGGTGGCTGTAGCTGCCCTGTGCTAGAAAGAATGAGGGCTGCGCTACTGTGTCATGTGCCCCAAACTGGTAAAATTAACAGAGCCTCTGTTTAATTCCAGTGACGGGGGCTGTGCTTTTGGAACAAGGGGTTTGATCCCCCACATTGCTGTGAAGTTCCAGATGGCCATTGGGTTGTGCATAGCAACAACTCTGATACTAGAGGAGGCTATGGTTATGTTGCTATTTGTCGTTAAACTGACACCTACTGAGAAGGGTGACTATGGGTCAGCTCAGAAAAGATGGCCAACCACCAACAAAATTAAACAGGACTTGTATCCTATGACACTTCTGTTTTTTAAGTATGAAAAACATTATGTTATGTTGAGGGTACGGGGCAGTTTGTTTCTGTGTTGCAGTACTGATTAATAGACGTCTTACAGAATTGCAAGGAAAAGGAGGATTTTAACTTCCCCTTCTGTGAGTCTCATAAGTTTTACACATACCAGCTACACATTACCATTTACCATTTTCCAAATGCCGGATGGAGATTCAGACCTGTGACTTCCTCAGCTACCAGTTTAGTGCTGATGATTCTGCACCGTTCACGTACATCACCACATTTTAATAAATCCTCCCAAAGCTCCCTGCTTTGGTCAGTCTTGACAAAGCAAACTTTTGCTTATGACTTGGCACACTCTACCTCTGTGGGATCAGAGTAGCCTCCTCTATTTCTCTTGTATCTCAGATTTCTCATTTGCATTTACTGTCTGCGAATTTGGTGTCATCCTAGATCCTGAACACTCCTCCTTTGTGTGCAGCATGGATTTACACCTTAGATAGTCTTTTACACCCAGGCTGAAAACAAAGCAAAACACTACCACTAGTGTGAATGGGGAATTCACATTTCATAGTATTTTACACCCCCTTTGCGCCAGTGTAAATGACTATGCAAGATGCAAAGGAGTGGAGAATCAGGCCCATTGCATCTACATGCAGCTGCCATGACTCCATGTCTGCTAAAATCCATGCAACTGTATCCTCTTTCCTCGATTATTTCAATCTCTTCTTTTCCCCAGTTCTCCACACTTCATGTGCAGAAGGATTCTGCATTTTTCCTAATACATACAAAAAATAATCAGATGAGTCCTCTGACTCACTATTTATTTAATGATCCAGTTCTACCTTGCTCTCCTTGTTTTAAAAACTCTCAATTAACTGGTTTCAACAGATCTCTTTGAGCTCCCTCATTCTCCTCCCCTTGCTACTCCCTTCATTTGCCTAGCAGCACTGACATTAGATCTGTCTCCGCAGCCAATCTCCCTTCTGTTGGTAAGGGCTGTCTGCATGGGGAAATTGACCAGCATAGCTATAGCTGAATGAGTCATTCTGCTATATCTGTGTGTAGTGGGCTGAATCACAGAAACCCCTTTGGGACTGCCACCTGATGTGCCTAGACTACCTCTGAGCCCATTTTCTTTGCCAGCTTGGGACTTCAGTACCTTGTCTTGTTTGAGCCAGACACACTTGCGTGCTGCAAACACAGATCCAAGTCTGAACCACATCCCCCACAAGCGGCAGGCTTAACTGAAAACAGCTTAAGAAGTGCTCCTGTCTCCAGCACTCAGATACCCAGCTCCCAATGAGATCCAAACCCCAAATAAATCCATTTTACCCTGTATAAAGCTTATACAGGGTAAACTCATAAATTGTTTGCCCTCTATAACACTGATAGAGAGATATGCACAGCTGTTTGTCTCCCTCCCCCCCCCTCAGGTATTAATGTAGATAAATCTCTGCATGAAGCATCTTCACATAACTTTCATATGGCTTTATATTATGCCTCTATTTTCATACAACTTTGTATCGGATCCTTATATAGAAAACTTTGTATTGAGCCTTGGTATAACATTAAAAAAAATGTCTTTTTGCTAGGAGTAGAATAAGATCTGCCCCCAGCACTTTTAATCAATTGCCCTGTTGAATTAACAAGGGGTGAATGAGTAAGGCATGAAAGGCAAGCACCTCCAGACAGCTGCAACAGTCGGAGAGGGGATGAAAGCCAGACCAAGAGCAGACATATTGACGGCCTTGGGGGTTAGAAGCAAGCACCTTCTTTTGAAAACACCCTCTTTGTCGCATTAAGACAACACCCAGAAGGAAGCAGCACAAAGGACCCAGACACAGATTTTGTATCTGGGATAGATTTGCAGGAGAGGGAAGCTGCTATAAATGTGAGGTGTCTTGCAGAGGACCCTGGGTCTCGTCTTGTCAACATGGAGCATCGATCCAGATCGGCAGAAGCCCAGCTCCACCCCTCCCCCATCTAACTCACCTGGCCAGTGAAGTTAAGGGGAGCAACTAGTTGGTAACAACAACAAGATGGAGTGTGTGTGTGTGAGAGTACATGAGTGTACTATATATCATATGCCTATGATACACTGTTGATTGATATATGTATTACCAATAAATGTGGTGCTTTGCCTTATTCCCCCTGAAAAGATCCTGTGCAGTATTTTAAGTACAACTTTAATACTTATTCTGGGTTAATTAATAAGTAAAAAGTGATTTTATTAATTACAAAAAGTAGGATTTAAGTGGTTCCAAGTAATAACAGACAGAACAAAGTAAATTGCCAAACAAAATAAAATAAAATAAAACACGCAAGTCTAAGCCTAATATAGTAAAAAACTAAATGCAGGTAAATCTCACTCTCAGAGATGTTCCAATAAGCCTCTTTTACAGGCTAGACTTCCTCCTAGTCCCCTGTAGTTACTGTCCTTTGTTCCAGTTTCTTTCAGGCATCTCCTTGGGGTGTAGATGCTATCTTCTGTGCTAGCTGAAGACAAAATGGAGTGGTTTCCCCAGGGGCTTATATAGTCTCTCTCTTGTGAGTGGAAACCCCTTCTCCTCTCCTATGCAGAACCCAGCTACAAGATGGAGTTTTGGAGTCACATGGGCAAGTCACATGTCCATGAACCACTCAATTCTTTACAGGCCGATGCTGAATTCCCAGGAAAGCTCAGATGTGGATTGGCATCTCTCAAAGTTCATTGTCAGCTTAAGTGTTTCTTGACTGGGCACTTACTGAGAATAGTCTTTTCTCAAGAAGCTGATCAAATGTTTCACTGAGGCTACTTAAAATCAAACAAGTACATAGCCAATATCGATAACTTTGAATACAAAAATGATACATGCATACAAATAGGATGAATATATCCAGTAGATCATAACCTTTGCAGAGAGATGTTACATGCCATATCTAGCATAAAATATATTCCAGTTATGTCATATTTACACTCATAAGCATATTTCTATAAAGCATTATGGGGTGCAACGTCACATTGTGCTGCAATAAAGTACCTATGAGGACACTTTGTTCCAGAAAGCAGTGATTTTATTCCAGAGTAATTACTCCACTTTCAAAACTTTTCTCCATTTCCTGAAATCTAAAACATACTTCTTGGGTCTGATTGTCTACTATATTACACCAGTTTTATGCCAGGTATCCCCTGGGAGTTTTTTCCTTCCACTGTATTACACCAGTTCTAAACTAGTTATACTAGTTCTGACTGTATTGTTCTGCCAGATAGATCTTCCTTTTAATTTCAAGTTCCATCTGATAATATAGCCATTGTCCGTGGCCTAAATATCTTAATTTCTCTTCCCTTGCTATTATTTAACTTTGTAAATTTTTAAAAATAAATTTATCTCCCATTATGTATTTGGAGATACAATATATCTCTGTATAACCTTTCATAGAAATATTGTAGTGTCAATCAGTCATGCTAATTTGAAAACGTAAGGATAAAACAGTCAAAACAATTACATTTTATAACTTAAAACTTCATCTTAAAGTTAAATTATTATAATTTGACTTGAATTCAGCATAACAATTCTACATAAAACAATGAGGATTTAAAATATATAAAAAGGGATTTAATTTAATAGTCCTATGATATAAGGTATAAAGCAGGAAACGGATCCCAAGGCAAAATTGAAAAACACTTGGTGTCGAATTTAATATGGAAAATAAAATAAATTAGAGAAACAAAATCCAAGCTATTTCAATATAGATAACGAATGTTAGTGCTAGGATAATTTCATCTGTGTAAGGGACTAATGGAACCAGGGTTGGAATAACATAAGCAACGAACATTGACTTTCTGTAAGGACATTTTGAGTCTGCTTAATATAAAAATCTGATTATAGAAACGTACTGTAGACACAGCAGAGGGCAACTGGAATGACACACACACTTTGAAAACATGTCCCACTTTTTCTTCGCATTGCCAGTTCCTTTCCTGTACTGTCCTATTCTGTGCTGCCGTGCTAACTGTACAGTGTTCCTTTGACACCATCAATAGGGGCATTGGGCATGAAGATGTGCAAGGTGATTATGTGTCTACGAAAACTGGGATGTCCTCGTTTTCCAAGCCTGTCATTATGTTTCGTAAAATCCTGACAAAACAAGCGAGCAAGCAACCAACTAAACAAAAAACTCCAAAAAACAATGTTTTGTCCTAATGTTTGCAAATCACAGCAGCTTAGCTTCTGAAGGAGCCCATGCCTATCTTAGCCAATGAAACTGACATCAAGCTATCTGAGTGCAAATGTGCCTCATGGACAACCTCCCCTCACCACATCTATCAGATGTTGCCACCTTGCCATCTATGAAGCTCTCCAGTTGAGCCAGCTTTCCTTTACACACAGGATCAGGTCCATATGAGTCATTGACTCTGGGAACTGCTATGACTGAGTGCAGAAGGAGGTCAGGTGCATTGCCACCATATGCAGATAACAAACTGCCCCTTTTGCTCCACCCCTCGCCCTAAATGTGGCTCTGCCTAGCCCCTGGAATCAGTGTTGACACTTCAGACTCCTGTAGATTAAACTCGCCATCTACCAGAATCCCAAAGATGTGAGCCTTCTGGGTTACAGTTTAAATCAGAGGGCACATTTAATGCATGAAATGCACAGACAAACAGGCCAAAACAATAATGGGGTCTAAAAAAGAATTATATGCATTCATGGAGGATAGGTCCATCACTGGCTATTAGCCAGGATGAGCAGGGGTGCAACTCCGTGCTCTGAGTGGTCCTAGCCTCTGTTTGCCAAAAGCTGCAAGTGGATGACAGGGGATGGATCACTCAAGGATTGCCTGTTCTATTCATTCTTTCTGAAGCATGTGGCATTGGACACTGTTGGAAGACAGGATGCTGGGCTAGATGGGCGTTTGGTCTGACCCAATATGACCATTCTTATGTTCTTTGCACAGGACTCAAACACAGCTTTGTGCTCTACTTAATCATAGAAATACACAGATCGATACAAAATAATAAACCCTAGATGCATTTCGCTTCCTCAATTTCCTCACCACTCCAGAGCATTCTCTGGGCTCTGACCAGGGTCATCTGGAGCTATCCAGAGTCCTTCCGTTGCAGTGCATCACTTGTGTGATGAAACATGGAGTCTTCTTCCCCAAGGTGGCTATTCTAACCTGGGCTGTTCCATCCCCTTCCCCTCTCCTGCCCCAACTTCCTGTTTGTCGCCTTTCTCCTTTCTGTCTTGAGTACTTTTATAACCTCCTGCTTAGTCACTTATCTCTTTTTTCTGCTTGGTAACTTTCCACTCTCCAAACCCCTGCTTCCTATTGAGGGAAATTGGACAGAACTGGGTTCCCAACTCAAGGATCCTACTTAGCACAATTATTGTGTGGTCATTAAAGCATTCATTAAAGAGAAGTACTCCCCCTTGTCCTCCATCTGGTGTGTACCAGTTCATAGAATCATAGAATACCAGGGTTGGAAGGGACCTCAGGAGGTCATCTAGTCCAACCCCCTGCTCAAAGCAGGACCAATCCCCAATTTTTGCCCCAGATCCCAAATGGCCCCCTCAAGGATTGAACTCACAACCCTGGGTTTAGCAGGCTAATGCTCAAACCACTGAGCTATCCCTCCCCCTCCACTGAGCTATCCCTCCCCCTGACTGCAACTGACAGTTGCAGGTCCTGTCAGTGATGGTGGATATACAGAGAGGCATTCATGATGCAGCAATTTTCATAGCAACCACTGCATACAAACTTCATTATATCAACCAGAATTTATAAGTTGTACTGAAAGATCCCCCAAATCATCACACCAGGGAAACACATAGCCTCCCTACTCAGTATCAGGGGTCCCAGAGTAAAAGACAGCCTCTGCTTCAAGGAGCTTACAATCAAAAATTCAATAAGGGGGAGTAACAAAAATGGTCACAAAGAACAGTAGAGGAAGGATGAGGGAAACTAACAAGGTGTGAGTAAAACAGCTGATATTTTAATTTGCTGTGAAGCTAATTATACTGAATGAGTTTGGGCTTTTTTAAAACATGTTTTTGAGTTTTGTGTTTATGAAAGCTGCCAGCCTGAGGGCCTTAGAAGCCGAAGTTGTCTATCTATCCACAGAAGAGAGACAGAGACAGTGGAGGTTTCCCTCACTCTGCTCCAAAAATGTGCTTCAACCCTGACTTGAAAAGTGCAACCCTACGAGTCAGAGGGTTAGTTCACATCCCATGCCCAATACATTTCTTTATTTTTTTTATTAAAAAGAATTAGAGCACCATATGAACCCTGTATATTTTCATGTACTGCTGCTGCTTATAGAATCATAGAATATCAGGGTTGGAAGGGACCTCAGGAGGTCATCTAGTCCAACCCCCTGCTCAAAGCAGGACCAATCCCCAATTAAATCATCCCAGCCAGGGCTTTGTCAAGCCTGACCTTAAAAACTTCTAAGGAAGGAGATTCTACCACCTCCCTAGGTAACGCAGGGACCGAGGGGTGACAGTGGACGAGAAGCTGGATATGAGTCAGCAGTGTGCCCTTGTTGCCAAGAAGGCCAATGGCATTTTGGGATGTATAAGTAAGGGCATAGCCAGCACATCGGGGGACGTGATCGTCCCCCTCTATTCGACATTGGTGAGGCCTCATCTGGAGTACTGTGTCCAGTTTTGGGCCCCACACTACAAGAAGGATGTGGATAAATTGGAGAGAGTCCAGCGAAGGGCAACAAAAATGATTAGGGGTCTGGAACACATGACTTATGAGGAGAGGCTGAGGGAACTGGGATTGTTTAGTCTGCAGAAGAGAAGAATGAGGGGGGATTTGATAGCTGCTTTCAACTACCTGAGAGGTGGTTCCAGAGAGGATGGTTCTAGACTATTCTCAGTGGTAGAAGAGGACAGGACAAGGAGTAATGGTCTCAAGTTGCAGTGGGGGAGGTTTAGGTTGGATATTAGGAAAAAAATTTTCACTAGGAGGGTGGTGAAACACTGGAATGCGCTACCTAGGGAGGTGGTAGAATCTCCTTCCTTAGAAGTTTTTAAGGTCAGGCTTGACAAAGCCCTGGCTGGGATGATTTAATTGGGGATTGGTCCTGCTTTGAGCAGGGGGTTGGACTAGATGACCTCCTGAGGTCCCTTCCAACCCTGATATTCTATGATTCTATGATTCTATGAACAATACATCCACTGCTTTCCCTTTATCCACAGAACCAGTAATCTCATCATAGAAGGAGATTAGATTAGTCAGGCATGACCTTCCCTTGGTGAATCCTTGCTGACTGTTCCTGATCACTTTCCTCTCGTGTAAGTGCTTCAGGATTGATTCCTTGAGGATCTGCTCCATGATTTTTCCGGGGACTGAGGTGAGGCTGATTGGCCTGTAGTTCCCAGGATCCTCCTTCTTCCCTTTTTTAAAGATGGGCACTACATTAGCCTTTTTCCAGTCACCCGGGACTTCCCCCGATTGCCATGAGTTTTCAAAGATAATGGCCAATGGCTCTGCAATCACATCCGCCAACTCCTTTAGTGCTCTCGGATGCAACGCATCCAGCCCCATGGACTTGTGGACGTCCAGCTTTTCTAAATTGTCCCTAACCACTTCTTTCTCCACAGAGGGCTGGCCACCTACTCCCCATGCTCTATTGCCCAGTGCAGCAGTGTGGGAGCTGACCTTGTTCGTGAAGACAGAGGCAAAAAAAGCATTGAGTACATTAGCTTTTTCCACATCCTCTGTCACTAGGTTGCCTCCCTCATTCAATAAGGGGCCCACACTTTCCTTGGCTTTCTTCTTGTTGCCAACATACCTGAAGAAACCCTTCTTGTTACTCTTAACATCTCTTGCTAGCTGCAGCTCCAGGTGCGATTTGGCCCCCCTGATTTCATTCCTACATGCCCAAGCAACATTTTTATACTCTTCCCTTTTGTCCAATCTTCCACTTCTTGTAAGCTTCTTTTTTATGTTTAAGATCTGCAAGGATTTCACTGTTAAGCCAAGCTGGTCGCCTGCCATATTTACTATTCTTTCAACACATCGGGATGGTTTGTCCCTGTAACCTCAATAGGGATTCTTTGAAATACAGCCAGCTCTCCTGGACTGTATCATGCTGTCCTGCAACTGTAAGTGTATTGCTTACTCTATTTCTAAAAAACAGTGGGAAGTGTACTTTACTTAGCCAGTACCTGAAAGGATTTTTTTTTTGTTTTACTATACAACTACAGTTTTAATTCTAGTGTCTTTGTAGTATGGATTTGAATGCAATTGACATTAAGTTTGTTCCCTCGAACATTTGAAGTGAACTAAATATCAATTTGAGTTTTCTAACACTGCTAACTTTATGAATTATTTAAATAGGCTTGACTTTTATAGTTGTAGATGTTGTCAAATAAGGCTACATTGCGCAAATGAGTTTGTGTTGATTGGTTGATGTAACTTCTCTGCTGTTCTCTTTGTCATTAAAATTTAAATACAAACTGTAGATATATTGCTCTTGAAAAGACTTTGTGCTCTACTCTTATCTTGGCAAGCAGGGATTTAGGTACATCGCTCTAATTTATGCTAATGTGAGTTACATGCAACAAGCACAGCATACTGAGATGAGGCTATACCCTTAATTTAGGACAAGAACTTAAATTTGTTACTTGAAAGTGCAGCATATGCTTCATAATATGCTGGTGAAATAGAATTTTGCTTTGTGTCGTTTGAAAAAGAAAACAAAACCTCAGCTTTTAAAAGTTGTACAGGGGTTTTGGCAGCTCCCCGTCACATTTTGATCAGAGTTTTGTGGCAGAAACCCTGCACACTGCCTTGACAATGTAGAAGTGACTGTATTTTTAAAAAATTGTTTCTTTCTTTAGAAAGTTTTAACAGGTTTGCAAATCCTAGCTATGTAAATATCAGAGACAATACAATATTCATTATAACTGTGAGCTGGTGTTTAGGGAAACATTATACAGTAATATAATCTTTGGATCTCTCTATTTAACCGGGAGCTACCATGTTACAGAGTGAGCATTTTTACACTACCCATGGCATGTTGTTTCTGCTGATTTTATTAAATTGAGTGAAATCTTTGCTTACACATATCTAAAGAGGTGACTATATTAATCCCTGTGTTTATTAATGTCCTCCTATTTGGTTGGCTGTTCTCAGTGAATCACAAGTAGTATACATTTGAATCTGCCTCAAACAGCACTGCAGCATAATCCCCATAAAAGTGCATTTGGAGGTTTTAACCTTGAAAATATCTTGCAGTACTAGACAATAGAGAGAAGCTTCATCTGGGGAGAATTTCCATCTCCACGAAAGGGGATATAGCAAATATTTTCATATTGTTATCACCAATGATTAGATCTGTGTGAAACATATCAAATTAAACCCAAATTGAGACTGTGCCTGGGTATGATGCTGGTACGTGGGGAGAAGGGGTCACTACTGCAGATCACCCAATCCTTTTAGCTCAGTGACTGCTCCCTTGCTGCATGCCCAGGTTGTGAGCCATCCCAATGAAGAATGGGTTGGAGAGGGAAGCACACTGTGCCATCTGAAGAATGGTGCATTCTTTGCACTTTCCCTGGAACAATCCGTCCTGAAGCTTCCGCCTGGCTGGGCTCTGTCCCCAGTACAGGTTTGGGATTACCAAGCATAAGCTGGCCTTTTGTGTTTTGGTAGAGAGCTGACAGATCAAGTATGTGAACTTTTTGGCAAAATTTGAGTGGACTTTTAATCAAGATTGGATTAAGTTAGGATTTAACAATGAATGGAAATCATTTAATTCTCTGTGGATTTGGCAGAATTTGGGGAATGTGGCTACTTTACCTTGACATTTAGGCTGACTATGTGGGTGAGGTAATATCTTATATTGAACCAACTTCTGTTGGTGAGAGAGACAAAGCTTTCTCTCACCAACACAAGTTGATCCAATAAAAGATAATTCATCATCCATCTTGTCTCTCTAATATCCTGGGTGCGACAGGGCTACAACAAAACTGCATACTTAAAATTCGGGCTAATTCAAACTGAAGGCTTCCATGAAATCCAGGAGGCTTGAAATCCAAGCCAAAAGAAGGTTTGGAGAGTTCTCTGAAAACATCTGCTCAGTGTGCAATGGTGCTCAAAAATGCTAACAGAATGTTAAGAACCTTTGGGAAAGGGATAGATAATAAGTCAGAAAATATCATAATGCCAGTGTACAAATCCATGGCATGCCCACACCTGGAATACTGTGGGCAGTTCTGGTAGCCCCATCTCAAAAAAGATACATTAGAATTGGAAAAGGCAGAGAAGGGCAACAAAAGTGATTAGGGGTATGGAACAGCTTCCATATGAGGAGAGATTAAAAAGACTGTGACTTTTCATCTTGGAAAAGAGAAGACTAATGCACTGTCAACCTGTGGAACTCCTTGTCAGGGAATGTTGTGAAGACCAGACCTATAACTGCGGTCAAAAATAATGAAATAAGTTCATGGAGGATAGGTCCATCAATGGCCATTAGCCAAGATGATCAGGGATGAAGGAGAAAAGTGCTTCTAATGATACAGAAACAAGAAAATTACTTAAGATACCAACAAAAACCTACCTTAGGATATTTGGGGAAAATACTGAGCATTGCATTGAGCTGGTTATCTTATTCCCTGAAACTAAATTATCTGGCCAATTTACCCCCTTTTCTGCTTGCACATCATTTGTGCATTAATTTATGTGAAAGTATTTGTTACTTCTAAGTATTCACTGAATAGCTTGGATGAACAATTTTCAGCCTGCGGGTTGTTTGCAAACTTCACTATGCTTGTTCATGACATCTAAAGACTTACTTAATTCACATGCTATTGTCTCTGGCCTTTAATTGGATGACAAACTTCTTAAACAGAGGAACACAAACAACAAAATGATGAGTCGTGTATAAACAGATATTGTTTACATACCACTACCCTTGTGTGCCGTGTATTCATAGGTAAGACGGCCATTCCCCAAATGTTCATGTACAAAGAAACTTATTTTCAGGAATTTTTGTGAAAAAGGACACACACACGATTGAGCTAAAACAGCTGTTTCGGATTTAAATTTATGTATGCAAACGATGATTTTGAGGTATTGAAATTTTAGGGTTTGGGGAATTTTATATGAAAGCAAAAGGTCAAGATCTTAAAAAATGGGATTTAGGAACCTAAATTTAGGTTCCCATTTTAACTATAGTATCTGGAAAGAAGTTTTTTTATGAGTTTCTAACATTATTTTGGAAAAATATCTGGGAAGGTAGGAAGAGAAGCCAATAGAGTGGATTTTAGTTTACTATTTTATCTTTCTATAAACTCTAATTTCTATTACTTGACATCCACCAACCAGCAGTCAACAATAGCTGGCTTTGTTTGGTTAAAGAAGCAAACATTTCAGGTGAAGGAACCATTTTGATTGTTATTAATATTTATTTGCATTATAGTAACACATGGGAGCCCCAGTCATGGACTAGTACCACTGAGCTAGGTGCTGTACAAACAGAGAACAAAAAGACAGTCCCTGCCCCAAAGAGGTTACTATCTAAGTAGAGGACAAGTGACAAAAGATTGAATCCAGACAGATGGGAATATAAGGAAAAAATGAGACAATATTGGTTAGGATGATAGGCAGTGGTCTCAGCGCACCAGCAGCCCAGCCATTGGCAGGTTTTTGTAGCCATCATGGCCCATGAGAGTTTTAAGGAGGAATATGAAGCAGGATAAGGGGTTAGTTCTGCAGATGTTTACAAGGAGCTTCTCCTCAGCATAGGAGAAAGCACAAAGGTGCTCATTTGAAAATTTAACAAGTGGGTGGTAGAAGCTGACGTCAAGGGCCAAATGGAGTCAGGAGTTGACCTTTCAATACTGAATAGTGATAGTAGAAGGGGGATGTGATGGGTTGGATCACAGAAACCCCCTTGGAGGCTGCTCCCGATGTGCCAAGACTACTTCTGGCCCCCTCAAGGATTGAACTCACAACCCTGGGTTTAGCAGGCTAATGCTCAAACCACTGAGCTATCCCTCCCCCTCCACTGAGCTATCCCTCCCCCTGACTGCAACTGACAGTTGCAGGTCCTGTCAGTGATGGTGGATATACAGAGAGGCATTCATGATGCAGCAATTTTCATAGCAACCACTGCATACAAACTTCATTATATCAACCAGAATTTATAAGTTGTACTGAAAGATCCCCCAAATCATCACACCAGGGAAACACATAGCCTCCCTACTCAGTATCAGGGGTCCCAGAGTAAAAGACAGCCTCTGCTTCAAGGAGCTTACAATCAAAAATTCAATAAGGGGGAGTAACAAAAATGGTCACAAAGAACAGTAGAGGAAGGATGAGGGAAACTAACAAGGTGTGAGTAAAACAGCTGATATTTTAATTTGCTGTGAAGCTAATTATACTGAATGAGTTTGGGCTTTTTTAAAACATGTTTTTGAGTTTTGTGTTTATGAAAGCTGCCAGCCTGAGGGCCTTAGAAGCCGAAGTTGTCTATCTATCCACAGAAGAGAGACAGAGACAGTGGAGGTTTCCCTCACTCTGCTCCAAAAATGTGCTTCAACCCTGACTTGAAAAGTGCAACCCTACGAGTCAGAGGGTTAGTTCACATCCCATGCCCAATACATTTCTTTATTTTTTTTATTAAAAAGAATTAGAGCACCATATGAACCCTGTATATTTTCATGTACTGCTGCTGCTTATAGAATCATAGAATATCAGGGTTGGAAGGGACCTCAGGAGGTCATCTAGTCCAACCCCCTGCTCAAAGCAGGACCAATCCCCAATTAAATCATCCCAGCCAGGGCTTTGTCAAGCCTGACCTTAAAAACTTCTAAGGAAGGAGATTCTACCACCTCCCTAGGTAACGCAGGGACCGAGGGGTGACAGTGGACGAGAAGCTGGATATGAGTCAGCAGTGTGCCCTTGTTGCCAAGAAGGCCAATGGCATTTTGGGATGTATAAGTAAGGGCATAGCCAGCACATCGGGGGACGTGATCGTCCCCCTCTATTCGACATTGGTGAGGCCTCATCTGGAGTACTGTGTCCAGTTTTGGGCCCCACACTACAAGAAGGATGTGGATAAATTGGAGAGAGTCCAGCGAAGGGCAACAAAAATGATTAGGGGTCTGGAACACATGACTTATGAGGAGAGGCTGAGGGAACTGGGATTGTTTAGTCTGCAGAAGAGAAGAATGAGGGGGGATTTGATAGCTGCTTTCAACTACCTGAGAGGTGGTTCCAGAGAGGATGGTTCTAGACTATTCTCAGTGGTAGAAGAGGACAGGACAAGGAGTAATGGTCTCAAGTTGCAGTGGGGGAGGTTTAGGTTGGATATTAGGAAAAAAATTTTCACTAGGAGGGTGGTGAAACACTGGAATGCGCTACCTAGGGAGGTGGTAGAATCTCCTTCCTTAGAAGTTTTTAAGGTCAGGCTTGACAAAGCCCTGGCTGGGATGATTTAATTGGGGATTGGTCCTGCTTTGAGCAGGGGGTTGGACTAGATGACCTCCTGAGGTCCCTTCCAACCCTGATATTCTATGATTCTATGATTCTATGAACAATACATCCACTGCTTTCCCTTTATCCACAGAACCAGTAATCTCATCATAGAAGGAGATTAGATTAGTCAGGCATGACCTTCCCTTGGTGAATCCTTGCTGACTGTTCCTGATCACTTTCCTCTCGTGTAAGTGCTTCAGGATTGATTCCTTGAGGATCTGCTCCATGATTTTTCCGGGGACTGAGGTGAGGCTGATTGGCCTGTAGTTCCCAGGATCCTCCTTCTTCCCTTTTTTAAAGATGGGCACTACATTAGCCTTTTTCCAGTCACCCGGGACTTCCCCCGATTGCCATGAGTTTTCAAAGATAATGGCCAATGGCTCTGCAATCACATCCGCCAACTCCTTTAGTGCTCTCGGATGCAACGCATCCAGCCCCATGGACTTGTGGACGTCCAGCTTTTCTAAATTGTCCCTAACCACTTCTTTCTCCACAGAGGGCTGGCCACCTACTCCCCATGCTCTATTGCCCAGTGCAGCAGTGTGGGAGCTGACCTTGTTCGTGAAGACAGAGGCAAAAAAAGCATTGAGTACATTAGCTTTTTCCACATCCTCTGTCACTAGGTTGCCTCCCTCATTCAATAAGGGGCCCACACTTTCCTTGGCTTTCTTCTTGTTGCCAACATACCTGAAGAAACCCTTCTTGTTACTCTTAACATCTCTTGCTAGCTGCAGCTCCAGGTGCGATTTGGCCCCCCTGATTTCATTCCTACATGCCCAAGCAACATTTTTATACTCTTCCCTTTTGTCCAATCTTCCACTTCTTGTAAGCTTCTTTTTTATGTTTAAGATCTGCAAGGATTTCACTGTTAAGCCAAGCTGGTCGCCTGCCATATTTACTATTCTTTCAACACATCGGGATGGTTTGTCCCTGTAACCTCAATAGGGATTCTTTGAAATACAGCCAGCTCTCCTGGACTGTATCATGCTGTCCTGCAACTGTAAGTGTATTGCTTACTCTATTTCTAAAAAACAGTGGGAAGTGTACTTTACTTAGCCAGTACCTGAAAGGATTTTTTTTTTGTTTTACTATACAACTACAGTTTTAATTCTAGTGTCTTTGTAGTATGGATTTGAATGCAATTGACATTAAGTTTGTTCCCTCGAACATTTGAAGTGAACTAAATATCAATTTGAGTTTTCTAACACTGCTAACTTTATGAATTATTTAAATAGGCTTGACTTTTATAGTTGTAGATGTTGTCAAATAAGGCTACATTGCGCAAATGAGTTTGTGTTGATTGGTTGATGTAACTTCTCTGCTGTTCTCTTTGTCATTAAAATTTAAATACAAACTGTAGATATATTGCTCTTGAAAAGACTTTGTGCTCTACTCTTATCTTGGCAAGCAGGGATTTAGGTACATCGCTCTAATTTATGCTAATGTGAGTTACATGCAACAAGCACAGCATACTGAGATGAGGCTATACCCTTAATTTAGGACAAGAACTTAAATTTGTTACTTGAAAGTGCAGCATATGCTTCATAATATGCTGGTGAAATAGAATTTTGCTTTGTGTCGTTTGAAAAAGAAAACAAAACCTCAGCTTTTAAAAGTTGTACAGGGGTTTTGGCAGCTCCCCGTCACATTTTGATCAGAGTTTTGTGGCAGAAACCCTGCACACTGCCTTGACAATGTAGAAGTGACTGTATTTTTAAAAAATTGTTTCTTTCTTTAGAAAGTTTTAACAGGTTTGCAAATCCTAGCTATGTAAATATCAGAGACAATACAATATTCATTATAACTGTGAGCTGGTGTTTAGGGAAACATTATACAGTAATATAATCTTTGGATCTCTCTATTTAACCGGGAGCTACCATGTTACAGAGTGAGCATTTTTACACTACCCATGGCATGTTGTTTCTGCTGATTTTATTAAATTGAGTGAAATCTTTGCTTACACATATCTAAAGAGGTGACTATATTAATCCCTGTGTTTATTAATGTCCTCCTATTTGGTTGGCTGTTCTCAGTGAATCACAAGTAGTATACATTTGAATCTGCCTCAAACAGCACTGCAGCATAATCCCCATAAAAGTGCATTTGGAGGTTTTAACCTTGAAAATATCTTGCAGTACTAGACAATAGAGAGAAGCTTCATCTGGGGAGAATTTCCATCTCCACGAAAGGGGATATAGCAAATATTTTCATATTGTTATCACCAATGATTAGATCTGTGTGAAACATATCAAATTAAACCCAAATTGAGACTGTGCCTGGGTATGATGCTGGTACGTGGGGAGAAGGGGTCACTACTGCAGATCACCCAATCCTTTTAGCTCAGTGACTGCTCCCTTGCTGCATGCCCAGGTTGTGAGCCATCCCAATGAAGAATGGGTTGGAGAGGGAAGCACACTGTGCCATCTGAAGAATGGTGCATTCTTTGCACTTTCCCTGGAACAATCCGTCCTGAAGCTTCCGCCTGGCTGGGCTCTGTCCCCAGTACAGGTTTGGGATTACCAAGCATAAGCTGGCCTTTTGTGTTTTGGTAGAGAGCTGACAGATCAAGTATGTGAACTTTTTGGCAAAATTTGAGTGGACTTTTAATCAAGATTGGATTAAGTTAGGATTTAACAATGAATGGAAATCATTTAATTCTCTGTGGATTTGGCAGAATTTGGGGAATGTGGCTACTTTACCTTGACATTTAGGCTGACTATGTGGGTGAGGTAATATCTTATATTGAACCAACTTCTGTTGGTGAGAGAGACAAAGCTTTCTCTCACCAACACAAGTTGATCCAATAAAAGATAATTCATCATCCATCTTGTCTCTCTAATATCCTGGGTGCGACAGGGCTACAACAAAACTGCATACTTAAAATTCGGGCTAATTCAAACTGAAGGCTTCCATGAAATCCAGGAGGCTTGAAATCCAAGCCAAAAGAAGGTTTGGAGAGTTCTCTGAAAACATCTGCTCAGTGTGCAATGGTGCTCAAAAATGCTAACAGAATGTTAAGAACCTTTGGGAAAGGGATAGATAATAAGTCAGAAAATATCATAATGCCAGTGTACAAATCCATGGCATGCCCACACCTGGAATACTGTGGGCAGTTCTGGTAGCCCCATCTCAAAAAAGATACATTAGAATTGGAAAAGGCAGAGAAGGGCAACAAAAGTGATTAGGGGTATGGAACAGCTTCCATATGAGGAGAGATTAAAAAGACTGTGACTTTTCATCTTGGAAAAGAGAAGACTAATGCACTGTCAACCTGTGGAACTCCTTGTCAGGGAATGTTGTGAAGACCAGACCTATAACTGCGGTCAAAAATAATGAAATAAGTTCATGGAGGATAGGTCCATCAATGGCCATTAGCCAAGATGATCAGGGATGAAGGAGAAAAGTGCTTCTAATGATACAGAAACAAGAAAATTACTTAAGATACCAACAAAAACCTACCTTAGGATATTTGGGGAAAATACTGAGCATTGCATTGAGCTGGTTATCTTATTCCCTGAAACTAAATTATCTGGCCAATTTACCCCCTTTTCTGCTTGCACATCATTTGTGCATTAATTTATGTGAAAGTATTTGTTACTTCTAAGTATTCACTGAATAGCTTGGATGAACAATTTTCAGCCTGCGGGTTGTTTGCAAACTTCACTATGCTTGTTCATGACATCTAAAGACTTACTTAATTCACATGCTATTGTCTCTGGCCTTTAATTGGATGACAAACTTCTTAAACAGAGGAACACAAACAACAAAATGATGAGTCGTGTATAAACAGATATTGTTTACATACCACTACCCTTGTGTGCCGTGTATTCATAGGTAAGACGGCCATTCCCCAAATGTTCATGTACAAAGAAACTTATTTTCAGGAATTTTTGTGAAAAAGGACACACACACGATTGAGCTAAAACAGCTGTTTCGGATTTAAATTTATGTATGCAAACGATGATTTTGAGGTATTGAAATTTTAGGGTTTGGGGAATTTTATATGAAAGCAAAAGGTCAAGATCTTAAAAAATGGGATTTAGGAACCTAAATTTAGGTTCCCATTTTAACTATAGTATCTGGAAAGAAGTTTTTTTATGAGTTTCTAACATTATTTTGGAAAAATATCTGGGAAGGTAGGAAGAGAAGCCAATAGAGTGGATTTTAGTTTACTATTTTATCTTTCTATAAACTCTAATTTCTATTACTTGACATCCACCAACCAGCAGTCAACAATAGCTGGCTTTGTTTGGTTAAAGAAGCAAACATTTCAGGTGAAGGAACCATTTTGATTGTTATTAATATTTATTTGCATTATAGTAACACATGGGAGCCCCAGTCATGGACTAGTACCACTGAGCTAGGTGCTGTACAAACAGAGAACAAAAAGACAGTCCCTGCCCCAAAGAGGTTACTATCTAAGTAGAGGACAAGTGACAAAAGATTGAATCCAGACAGATGGGAATATAAGGAAAAAATGAGACAATATTGGTTAGGATGATAGGCAGTGGTCTCAGCGCACCAGCAGCCCAGCCATTGGCAGGTTTTTGTAGCCATCATGGCCCATGAGAGTTTTAAGGAGGAATATGAAGCAGGATAAGGGGTTAGTTCTGCAGATGTTTACAAGGAGCTTCTCCTCAGCATAGGAGAAAGCACAAAGGTGCTCATTTGAAAATTTAACAAGTGGGTGGTAGAAGCTGACGTCAAGGGCCAAATGGAGTCAGGAGTTGACCTTTCAATACTGAATAGTGATAGTAGAAGGGGGATGTGATGGGTTGGATCACAGAAACCCCCTTGGAGGCTGCTCCCGATGTGCCAAGACTACTTCTGCTCCTGCTTTCCTGCCCTGGCAGCTTAGGACTTGAGTGCCCTGCCTGGTTTGAGCCAGACCTGCTAGCCTGCTGCAAACCCAGACCCAGGTCTGAACCACGTCCCCTAACAGCTGTAGTCTTAATTGAAAGCAACTTAGGAAGTGTTCCTGTCCTTGACACTCAGATGCTCAATTCCCAATGGGGTTCAAACTCTAAATAAATCCGTTTTACCCTGTATAAAGCTTATACAGGGTAAACTCATAAATTGTTCGCCCTCTGTAACACTGATAGAGAGATATGCACAGCTGTTTGCCCTCCCCCCCAGGTATTAATTAATAATGGGCTAATTAATAAGTAAAAAGTGATTTTATTACAGAAAGGAGGATTTAAGTGGTTCCAAGTAGTACCAGACAGAACAAAGTGAATTTACCAAGCAAAATAAAATAAAACACGCAAGTCTAAGTCTCGTATCATAGAATCATAGAATATCAGGGTTGGAAGGGACCTCAGGAGGTCATCTAGTCCAAACCCCTGCTCAAAGCAGGACCAATCCCCAACTAAATCATCCCAGCCAAGGCTTTGTCAAGGCTGACCTTAAAAACCTCAAAGGAAGGAGATTCCACCACCCTCCTAGTGAAAATTTTTTTCCTAATATCCAACCTAAACCTCTCCCACTGCAACTTGAGACCATTACTCCTTGTTCCGTCATCTGCTACCACGGAAAACAATCTAGATCCATCCTCTTTGGAACCCCCTTTCAGGAAGTTGAAAGCAGCTATCAAATCCCCTCTCATTTTTCTCTTCTGAAGACTAAACAATCCCAGTTCCCTCAGCCTCTCCTCATAAGTCATGTGTTCTAGTCCCCTAATCATTTTTGTTGCCCTCCACTGGATGCTTTCCAATTTTTCCACATCCTTCTTGTCGTGTGGGGTCCCAAACTGGACACAGTACTCCAGATGAGGCCTCACCAATGTCAAATAAGGGGGAACGATCATGTCCCTCTATCTGCTGGCAATGCCTCTACTTATACAGCCCAAAATGCTGTTAGCCTTATTGGCAACAAGGGCACACTGTTGACTCATATCCAGCTTCTTGTTCACTGTAACCCCAGGTCCTTTTCTGCAGAACTGCTGCCTAGCCATTTGGTCCCTAGTCTGCAGCAGTGCATGGGATTCTTCCATCCTCAGTGCAGGACTCTGTACTTGTCCTTGTTGAACCTCATCAGATTTCTTTTGGCCCAATCCTCTAATTTTTCTAGGTCCCTCTGTATCCTATCCCTATCCTCCAGCGTATCTACCACTCCTCCCAGTTTAGTGTCATCTGCAAACTTGCTGAGGGTGCAGTCCACGCCATCCTCCAGATCATTAATGAAGATATTGAACAAAACTGGCCCCAGGACCAACCCTTGGGGCACTCCACTTGATACCAGCTGCCAACTAGAGGTGGAGCCATTGATCACTACACGTTGAGCCCGACGATCTTGTTAGGGGGCTTATTCCTTCACCCACTTACTTCCCTGGTCCTTCTCGCATGAACAGAGAGCAACAATACCTGAAGTCCAAAGGTGCAAACAATTCGATGTTTATTGGGGTGAACTTCCAGCAAGCATGATTCCAATTTCCTTCCTTAGTGTCCTCCTTTCCAGCTCTGACACCACAGAGCCTTACACCTGTGTCCCTGTTCCCATTCCTACCCTTAGCCAAACATGATTCCAACTTCCTTACTCCCATTCCCTGTTCCCATTTCCCCCTTTAGCAAAACATGATTCCAATTTTCTTACCCCCATTCCCTGTTCCCATCTCCCCAACCCTCCCACTCCCACCCCCACCCCCACCCACACCCACACCCAGTCACTTCCTCATTGACAACAGATTATATAGTAAAACTTGAGTTCTGCTTAGCTATACCTTAACCAATCATTTTCCTGAAATTTAACTAACCAATCCTAACATATTGTAACATGATTATGTAACCAATTATATCCCATCACCTTAATTAGTTTACACCCAGCAAAATTAATTATACAGCAGACAGGAACAAGCACAGAACTAGACAGAGATTATACAGACAAACAATAGCAAAGTGGGAACTATAATGACAAAACAATACATAAGTGAGGATTTCACATCCCAGCTATTGATAAGTGAGTTCTTGCCAGACAGGATGCTATCGAACTAAGTTTACATTTTCTAGGCACTTCCCTTTCTCTGGAGGTGATAGGAATACAATCCTGTCCTGATAGTGCCTAACAGCCCAATAGCACCTTATTTCAATGTGGCTAGTTTGGAATGTGAGCATGTGACCGTTCGCTTCCCAGCTTATGGCTGCCTCTGCTGCTTAGCCAAAGGCCTTAGCCTAAGAACAGGGCCTCAGACTGTCACAGTAAGAGAAGGCCCTTACACCAGCAGATAGTGATTTTGATTCTTTCTTTTATACCTCTATAATTAGCCAAATGATAAGAATACACCTAAATTCTTAGAGTATAGGCCTTTATAGACAGACCTGAATATCTTTATCCTAACAGATCTAGCCAGATTTCTATCCACCTTATAGTCCATTCATCCAGCCCATACTTCTTTAACTTGCTGGCAAGAATACTGTGGGACCATATCAAAAGCTTTGCTAAAATCATGGAATAACACGTCCACTGCTTTCCCCTCCTCCACAGAGCCAGTTATCTCATCATAGAAGGCAATTAGATTAGTCATGCATGACTTGCCCTTGGTGAATCCATGGTGATTGTTCCTGATCACTTTCCTCTCCTCTAAATGCTTCAGGATTGATTCCTTGAGGACCTGCTCCGTGATTTTTCCAGGGACTGAGGTGAGGCTGACTGGCCTGTAGTTCCTCAGATCTTCCTTCTTCCCTTTTTTAAAGATGGACACTACATTAGCCTTTTTTCAGTCGTCTGGGACCTCCCCCGATTGCCATGAGTTTTCAAAGATAATGGCCAATGGCTCTGCAATCACATCCACCAACTCCTTTAGCACTCTCGGATGCAGTGCATCCGGCCCCATGGACTTGTGCTCGGCCAGCTTTTCTAAATAGTCCTGAACCACTTCTTTCTCCATAGAGGGCTGGTCACTTCCTCCCCATGCTGTGCTGCCCAGTGCAGTAGTCTGGGAGCTGACCTTGTTCGTGAAGACAGAGGCAAAAAAAGTACATTAGCTTTTTCCACATCCTCTGTCACTAGGTTGCCTCCCTCATTCAGTAAGGGGCCCACACTTTCCTTGAGTTTCTTCTTGTTGCTAATACACCTGAAGAAACTCTTTTTGTTACTTTTAACATCCCTTGCTAGCTGCAACTCCAAGTGTGATTTGGCCTTCCTGATTTCACTCCTGCATGCCTGAGCAATATTTTTATACTCCTCCCTGGTCATTTGTGCAATCTTCCACTTCTTGTAAGTTTCTTTTTTTGTGTTTCAGATCAGCAAAGATTTCACTGTTAAGCCAAGCTGGTTGCCTGCCATATTTACTATTCTTTCTACACATTGGGATGGTTTGTTCCTGTAACCTCAATAAGGATTCTTTAAAATATAGCCAGCTCTCCTGGACTCCTTTCCCCCTCATGTTATTCTCCCAGGGGATCCTGCCCATCAGTTCCCTGACGGAGTCAAAGTCTGCTTTTCTGAAGTCCAGGGTCCGTATTCTGCTGCTCTCCTTTCTTCCTTGTGTCAGGATCCTGAACTCAACCATCTCATGGTCATTACCTCCCAGGATCCCACCCACTTTTGCTTCCCCTACTGATTTTTCCTGGTTTGTGAGCAGCAGATCAAGAAGAGCTCTGCCCCTAGTTGGTTCCTCCAGCACTTGCACCAGGAAATTGTCCCCTACACTTTCCAAAAACTTCTTGATTTTAGTACAGTAATAAAAACTGAATACAGATAAAATCTCACCCTCAGAGATGTTTCAATACGTTTCTTTCACAGACCGGACACCTTTCTAGTCTGGGCACAATCCTTTCCCCTGGTGCAGCCCTTGTTCCAGCTCAGGTGGTAGCTAGGGGATTTCTCATGATGGCTGCCTCACTTTGTTCTGTTCCACCCACTTATATATCTTTTGCATAATGAGGGAATCCTTTGTCCCTCTCTTGGTTCCCACTCCTCCATCTCAATGGAAAAGCATCAGGTTAAAGATGGATTCCAGTTCAGGTGACATGATCACATGTCACTGTAACACTTCATTACCCACTTGCCAGCACACACCTATGCAGGAAGACTTACAAATGAAACCGAGCCATCTACAGACAATTGTCCTGGTTAATGGGAGCCATCAAGATCCCAAACCACCATTAATGGCCCACACTTTGCATAATTACAATAGGACCTCAGAGTTATATTTTATATTTCTAGTTTCAGATAGAAGAGTGATACATTTATACAAATAGGATGACCACACTCAGTGGATTATAAGCTTTGTAATGATACCTTACAAGAGACCTTTTGCATGAAACATATTCCAGTTACATTATAGTCACACTCATTAGCATATTTTTATAAAATCGTATAGAGTGTGTCACAGGGGATCATAGGTAACTGGTGGCGAAAGCTGGGTGGGCCAAGCCCCCCCTGTCTATCAGCCCACTTTGGCAGGCAGACCCCACATTTGGCAGCCCCAGGGCCAGAAAAAGGGGTGGGGCATCAGAGGAGGAGGGTCCTGCCTGCATGTGTATGCGTGCATTACATGATGCTGTGGCGGACTCCCACAACAGCCAATGAGCCGGAGTGGGGAACTGACTGGGCCCATCCCCATAGGACAAGAGCCACCTCAGTCTGCCTGCCTGCTGTGGGCACCCTCTGCCCATGCCTCCCTGGCAGCCAGGGCTCCAGGGATGAGGGTGGGGGAGGAGGAGGCAGGGGCTGAGGTCCCCAGGCACGAAGCCAAATGTGTGCCCTCTCTTCAGCTCAGACCCCTACCTCATCTGGAACCAGGGGGATCTGGTGCTCCAGGGTGCTGGATATGGGACTGCCTGTGATCTCCACATTGACTCAGTTGAGCATGCTGGAGTGGGGCCCATATCCTGCTGGATCCCTCAGCATCAGAGCATTTGCTCAGACAGTTTCCACAGAGGTGACTCAACTAGGGAGGGTCCTTGGAGTCAGGGCAGAGATGCTGGGGGCACAGCATGGGACTTTACCCCCACTCCCTACTGGCCCAAGGGGCAGAGGGAGGTGTGCTGTTGCAATGCTCCTGTGTGGCCATTGCCAGCCCTGATTCAACTCTCAGGCAGGAGCACAGGGCTGGAAGCTCAGGCCTGCCCCAAGTGGGGCTGGATAAAAGGCTTGGGACATCACTGCCCATCAACAGTAGAAAGGCAGGAGTGTTAGGGAGGATTCCTGCACCATTCAGGGCACAGCTCCCCCTGGATCTGTGTGATGGGGTTCCTGGGGTGCAACCTGGACTGTGGGACCACTGAACCTACCAAACCCACCCACCTAGGCTGCCTCTCACAAGCCTCTGATTAGTGCTGTACTCACACAGACATCCACAGGCAGGGACATACCCAACTGAGTAACATGAATGATCTCGGAGCCAGTCATGAACCATAAAAATGTAAGAATATAAGGACAGCCATATTGGGTCAGACCAAAGGTCCATCTAGCCCAGTACCTTGTCTTCCATCAGTAGCCAATGCCAGGTGCCCCAGAGGGAATGAATAGAACAGGAAATCACCAAGTGATCCATCCCCTGTCGCCCATTCCCAGCTTCTGGCAAACAGAGGCTAGGGACACCATCGCTGCCCATCTTGGCTAATAGTCATTGATGGATCTATCCTCCATGAATTTGTCTAGTTCTTTTTTGAACCCTGTTGTAGTCTTGGCCTTCACAATATCCTCTGGCAAAGATTTCCACAGGTTGACTGTGCATTGTGTGAAGAAATACTTCCTTTTGTTTGTTTTAAATCTATTGCCTATTAAACCATCAATAGGGAGGCTCCAGCCAATTCCCCCCCGCTCCCCAGCCAGGCACCCCAGAACTGTACCATCTTGCAGTAATCAGAACCCTGGCCAGTGTAAGTTCATTACTTAGTTTGCCACTTCATCAAAGGAAAGTGGACCTGCACCAACCTTTTTATCCTGAGCAGATTTCCCGAGCACTTTAGACAAACTCAGTGGTAAGGATAAAACATTAAAGTAAGTTTATTAAATACAGAAAGATAGAGTTTAAGTGATTGTAACTGGTAGGCATAAAGGTAAGAAATAGTTACCTTTAGAAAATAGAAAGTAAACATGCATTCTAAATCCTAAACTTTTAGACTAAGCAAGAGCTGAATCAAACAGCTTTTCTCACCCCAACAGATGGTACAAGCAGCTTCCAGTTCTTCAATACACAGATTGGACCCTTTTCCAGCCTGGGACCAAACTCCCTAAGTTCAAAGTCTTTTTCTTCCAGATCTTCTTCCAGGTATGGAGATGGGGGAAAGAGGAGGGAGAGAGGCCAAGTGATGATGTCACTGTCTCTCTTTTTATACCTTCTTCCAGCTGCTAGAAAATCCTTGCTGTGACATGGAGGTCAGTCAGTCTGCATTGGTCAAGTAGTCTCATTGCATATGTGCATGTGCCTTCTCCGAGAAGTCTCTTGGATAGTGGATTGGGTGTTGATGAGCCATTAACAACCATCTGTCCGGTGAGGGCTACTCCTTTGTTGTAACTGAAAGGCTAGTTGTGGGTGTTCCTGATCTTACAACATGTTTCAGTAACATACACACACATATATATATATACTGCATAACTTCACATACAATGATAGTACATAGAATCCAACAGGACATTATTGTTCAATAAATCAAAACAATACTGACTTGTTTGGTTCTTTGGCACCAGTTCACCTGATTAATGCTAGGAGCTGGGTCCAGTCCCAAGAGGGCCCATTGGCCTTCACCCTCTGTCCCATTTTCTTCCAGCATCCAGGGTCCTTCAGTTTAAGAAGGGAGTGTATTGAGACCCCTCTCAGTAGCTGGTTCCCAGGTGTTGCTGGGAGTGGGGGATTCTGCCCCCTGATGGTGTTTGCAGAAAATGGTGGATTTGGGGAGTGAATTCTGAATGAGGGCAGCAGGGCAACATCAGAAACACAGATCCCACTTCTGAGAATCAAGCTACATTGTGACAGCCAGCACAGGGCACGGGCTCATTCTCCAACCCATCTCCACCTCTAAGACCTCCCTTTTGTACTGGAACAAGATAGAGAGTACACTCACAGTGACCCCCCTCTCCTTCCCCCTCCCCCCAAGACACAGAGGGTAGGGACCTGCCCACCTTGGGGCCCTATAGAGCCTTTCACCACAGAGCTGGGAGGCTGGTTGCTGAGTAAAATGACTCAGCCCCCTACTAACCAAAGAATATTGGGGATTGACTGTGAGGGGTTTTGAAAGTGAAGACAAAATAGCTTATGTGTGATAGAGAATAGGGAACCAGTGGGAGGATGTAAAGAGAGGGGTGAAATGATGAAAGCAGCAGGCAAGGAAAATGATCTTTGCAATAGCATTTTGAATGGATATGAGCAGGGCAAGACTGCGCTGGTTCAAGGCCAGAAAGAAGGATGTTGCAGTAATTGAGATGCAAGATGATGAAAGCCTGGATGAGAGTTTTAGCTCTGTGGATCTAACTGTGCCTGCGTTTACCTGTATAACTCTGCAATCCCATTTTCACTACCCTTGTCCTCTCTCTCCCCTTCCTTCCTATTATTTGTCATCCTCACTTGTATCTTGTTTCAAATCAGAGTAAATTCTTTCGGGCAGAGAGCGTGCAGGAACACAGTTTTTTGTATAGCATCTAGCACAATGGGTCCTGGACCCTGATTGGGGCCTTTGGGTAGTACCTCTGCCTCTACAAATAAATAAATAAATACATTCCTGGGTTACATTTCACAGGTATTAACATTTGCAACAGTAAATACTAAAATACATTGTTACATAGGTGGTGAGGTGAGTATCTTAGTGTATCAGTCTCGAACAATTGTTAGTGAAACAGTGAAAAGGTGACGTGCCAGAGACTGTGGAATAATTGCTAAGTTACACAAGATACTAAAAAGATTTATATGCCGTCCTCTCTCCTAAAGCAATATATTCGGTGAGATGTGGCTGCTGCTTACAAATGCACTACAGCGTAATTAGTTTCAGGGTACTGCAGCTTGGTCAGAGTACCTTAAGTGCTCTTGAAGAAATGAGCATGGTGCAGTGATAGAAGAGGCATTTTGCAGGCATAGGGGAAAATCATGTAACATTGTTCTCCATAGTATTATAGTCAGAGGGGACATTGCCTTCTTAATCTGCACAAGTGAAAGAGTTCAAAGTATTTTCAAGATTTAGAGTTGACTTTTTGTAAACTCTGAGCATGGAAATGTCAGAAATGAAGACTGGGTTGGGGGAGGCGAGGGACAATATAGTTTAGTTTGCATTTAGCAAAAAGGTATGTAATGACTGTAGACCTTAGAGTAAAGCCTAGGTTCAATTCACCCCCCATGCTTTACATGCAACTTTTAATGACATGTTTTCTCAAGAGCTTAAAACAGACGTTCGGGTCCAGACTGATCAAATCATTGCACAGCTTGTGTCAGACAACACGCTGTGTGTGCTTACACATGCACAGCACTCTGCTGTGCCAACACTTTCTCTCCTCTCTTCTCAGGTCACCTCTGTTTTAACCCCCTCAAGAAAACCTGAATGCTTTGGATATCGTATCAAACATCTTTAAAAATGCATAATCCATTTATTGGTATGTAAAGGGAATACATGATGGTGTGGTATGAAGAATTTATCGGCATGAGCCTGAGATGGTTGCATCACTTCTGAGGGGCAAAGCCACGTGACTTATGTAAGTCATCCCAACAAGTGCTGAAAGTACCTTTGTACCACATTGTCATGTATTCTACTATATGCCACATGTTAATAAAAATGTTTGAAACGGTTTTTATGTGAGACTATTTCTGATGTCTCTCCACCTATAAAGACAGGTGCCTTAGTTACCTTGAGTCCAGCTGTGCAGGACTCAGAAAAAAAAAAAACAACAACAAGTGTAAGACGTCTCCAGAAACAACCTAAAATAGGTTTCCTAGGCCTAAATATACTATGACTTGGAAAGGCCCAAAATATTATAGTTCAAAGGCTAGGAGCGAGTGCTCAGTTCTGTTCAGAGAGGGAAGATTCCCAGTCTCCTGTGGTAGAAAGCACACAATTACTAGTCTGCAGGGCCACAGGCTAATGGACTTTAACAATGTGATATTTTTATGTCTAGAAGATCTGTCACTTGTGGTAAGAAGGATGACTGTCCCCTTAAGGGTAGTATGGACAGAGTGGTCAGTTACCACCAGTTCCATGGTGTGTCCCTTGGAGATTCCTAGGACATTTAGAGTGGATGAAGACCTAGAGAAGGGCAGAGAGGGAGTGGTTGGGAGAGAGGAAGATCACTCAGGAGAATAATTAAGGCTTGAGAAAAACTCAGTTTGCTGTGTCTTTCAGAACCTGGGACCAGGAGACTGTAGAGCGGTTGGGGGCAAGGTTCCCCTCTTCCCCAGCCACTAGAGAGAAGCTTTGGGAAAGAAGGTTGCATATATTCTGTCTCTTCCCCTCAGAACACGGGAGACTGCTGCTTTTCTTCCCAGCATGGGGAGGCGGAAAAGTACTGAGCTACAAAGTGGACTCCTGTGTCCAGGAGGAGAGACCTAACTGAACTGACGCAGATCTCAAGAGGGAGGGCTGTTGGATTCCTGAATGAAGGAGAAGGGTGGGGAGCTGATCCGAAGGCTAAAGTCTTTGTTTTGGAAAAAAATAAATAAATAATACTCTGCAAAGGGGGAACCCTGTTCACTTATTCTGTCCTGACTGTAAGTTATTGCAAAGAACTGGGAAGGAATTAAGGGTATGGTGCTTGTAGGGCTGCATCAGGTCATGATGGGGTGCCACGGGATGTCACCTGGCTACATTGGCCCAGGACACAATCTTGCACAGGAAATGTTTTTCTGGCAGATTGCCATTAAAAACAAAAAAAGCTTTTTGAAGTTAGTGGTTTGATTCCAGGAGAGAGGGCAGTGATATCATAGGCAAGTGATATATTTACCAAGTCCACATTTTTACTTGAACTGTCATGGCTTGTGTGTAACTGTCATAGCCTGACTGACCCTTAAAAGTTCAGCCTGTGAGGATTCAATTATTTCTTCCTCCCCACCCCCCACGCGCGCACACACAGCTAATCCCGATTGGCTGAAGATTAGGTGGCTCACCTTAGTTTTTAGACCCAGCTGGGGAATTGTGGGAGTTATTTATAAAGAGATGGGTGAGCCAGCTGGAGAGGGTAATGGAAAATATTCTCTTTCTGAGAAGCAGTTTAGGAAGCATACCAGGGAGAAGAGCAGACAGGTTATTCAGAGGGCGAGCTGGAAGCCGGATTGGAGACAGGTATCATGAGCTGCAGCCTGCCTGAACTCCTGTCTGAGGAGAAAGTGTGCCGGCCCAGTGATAATGGGGTTATTTGAGGCACAGGAGCCTAGGATTAGGTGTGGGGACAAGCTGTAGCAGTTTAAGGCATACTTGTGAGGAAGAGGTGCCCTGCTGTGCTTGGCTGGGCTGAAAGTTTGAAATTTTTGGATATTGTTGGAGTCTGATAAAAGATTGAGGCACTGGAAAGGACTAGACTCTAAAGTGGCTTGTCTGGAAGGTGAGGTTACTTCTATGGCCAGAGTAGGCCAAAAGAAGGCGGGGGAAACTAAGGCAAAAGTGGCTATAACACCGTTCTGGCCACAAGGGGGCGTGCTGGAGTGGCAACTTTGCCACAATAACCCGAAGTAATTGACAGATTCTTGGCATGCAAACTCATTATCCCTCCCCCCATCCCATCTTCTATTGGTTGACCATTATATACCACATCTTGGGATGCTTGTCTTTTTTGGGACAAGCACCATGTCTGGCCTGTGTTTCTGTATGGAGTACTACTGAGTGCTTCAGAGCACTACAAAATAATACCATCCCACCATACGGACCATGCCAGTCTGCAAACACAGGGCCTGAAGAACCATGGAGTTCCTGGAACTGTTAGCTATGCATAAACTTACCAGCAAGACACTCATGCCACATTCTGAGGCCTCAGGGACTTTTAATGACTATAATGGCTGACTGGGCTTTTTGGACACGTGGACATTTTTACTGTTTGCTTAATAATCTAGTTGACATTTTGTTTGCTTCAGTGATAATTCTGTTCCTTCCTTTGTGGTCGCCTCATTGGTTTCTATATATCCTTACTACAAGGAATCAGTGAACCAGTAATACCTACTGTGCACATCTCTTCATGAGAGCTGGAGGCAAAAAGATGCCTGGAAAAAGCAGCAGGGGTAGTTGCATGAGATTCTTCTCATGGATTTTTCTCAGCACCTTGCCTTCTGTAAGGATGGGTCAAGGGGGATATGGATTATCCTGTGGCTCTCCACTATACAGAACCAGGAGCAGCCGTAGAGGGAAATTGTCTGTTGTACTCCTCTTTGGCAGAATAGTTCCTGCAAGAGCCATGCTGCCACTCTAAGGGCCCCCTATAGTTGCTCCAAAGCAGTTGAAGAGAGGAGCCAGAAGGAGGTAAAACATCTAAGCAGTATTAGCCTCAGCCTAGGAACCTGACTGCAGTGCAGGGTGTAGTGTACAGAGAGCAGCACTTCCCCGTCTCCGCCTCCTCCAGTGTTACCACTTCCAAAAGCTTTAAAAAAAACCAAAACATAATAGCCCTCCAAAGTCACAAAGTTTGGTTTTTTTTTTCAAAATTGCCTTATCTTGTCTTCTGGTTTTGAATTTCTGCTCTCCAACCCCTAGTGTGTGAGAGAGACAGTTACAGGATTGTCAGCTCTTGCTAATTTATCACAAGTAATGCGTAGTTGGCCAGGGGATGTTGTGAAGACCAAAAAGTATAACTGGGTTTAAAAAAAAGAATTAGATAAGTTAATGGAGGATAGGCCCATCAGTGACTATTAGCCAAGATGGTTAGGGACATAACCCCATTCTCCAGGTGTCCCTAACCTCTGACTTCCAGAAGCTGGGACTGGATGACAGGGAATGGATCACTTGAAATTGTCCTTTTCTGTTCATTCCCTTCAAAGCATCTGGCACTGGTCACTGTCAGACAGGATACTGGGCTAAACGGATTACTGGTCTGACCCATTATGGCTGTTCTCTAGCTCTTGCTAGAGGACCACTCCAAGATTGTGGCCCCAGTTCTCTAGGCATTGCACAGACACAGTGTAAGCATTTCAGGGAGGGAATTGTTTCTGACCATCTAGTGGCAAAGCATAATACTGAGTTTGTGACATGGGAGATGGGACACACATTGCCTCATACCACGGCCATGAAACATCCATTAGGTTGGAACAAGTTTTGATCTCTGCTGAGTGGGGCTGGACTGTAGTGAAACTAGTGACCTATATGTGAAAGGCCCTGCACACGTATTAGCCACACCATGAAGCATTTAGTTCCCAATTAGTACTCTAACCAATCCCCATGCAGGATGTTGCTGTGATACACCAATCTGCTAGATATTTGGTAAGGTGCTGGGTGTACACAAGCTCAGAGGCAAAAGCTGTAGATCCTCCAAGCATAAGGCCCTTCAGGATCCAGCCTTTGGGGAGTTTCCATAAATACTCGAATAATTTGAATATGTAAGAGGATTCCTTTACTTGGGCTGCCAGAAATGGTGTAGATACCTTAGGGATGAATGGCTTAACAGTAACAAGAAAGATATAAACATAAACAGAAAAGGAGTACTTGTGGCACCTCAGAGACTAACCAATTTATTTGAGCATAAGCTTTCGTGAGCTACAGCATCCAATGAAGTGAGCTGTAGCTCACGAAAGCTTATGCTCAAATAAATTGGTTAGTCTCTAAGGTGCCACAAGTACTCCTTTTCTTTTTGCGAATACAGACTAACTCGGCTGCTACTCATAAACACAAACAGTTCTCAGCCCCATTCCTGGGGGCAATCCAGCCCAGAGTAAGAAATAGGGTGACTACCTGTCCCTAAATGTGTGGGACAGTCCCAAAATGTTCATTTCAAGTCCTGGTCCTGGGCTGAATGACTCTGGGACAGCATTTGTCCCAGATTCCCTGCGGCGCTACTCTGCACCTGCCTAAGCCTTAGGGGCGGTGCCAGCCTCTTCCTAGTGGAGTAGGGGAGGAGCTGAGGTGAGCTTATCCCCTCCTCACCATGAGGTCCCACCCCTCTGCTCCTCCTCTTTCCTCCTGAAGCCCTGCCCTCTGGCCAGGATGGAAGCCAGAACCATGCAGTGGTAAGAGCCACCCAGGGAGCCTGGGCCGCTCTTCAGCTGCTCCCCCAGCTTCCCACCCAGGGCAGGTGGAGGGTCTGGGGCTCCTCACAGCAGCCTAGGCCCCACTGCCTGATTCCGGCTTCCATCTTGGTCAGGGAGCAGGGGGTGGGGCACAGTAGGGGGACAGTGTTCCCGCATGTGTCCTGTTCTTTGCACTTTGAAAAGGTGGTGTCAAGGTTCCTCCCCCACTCTGAACTCTAGGGTACAGATGTGGGGACCTGCATGAAAAACCTCCTAAGCTTATCTTTACCAGCTTAGGTCAAAACTTCCCCAAGGTACAAAATATTCCCCCCGTTGTCCTTGGACTGGCCGCTACCACCACCAAACTAATACTGGTTACTGGGGAAGAGCTGTTTGGACGCGTCTTTCCCCCCAAAATACTTCCCAAAACCCTGCACCCCACTTCCTGGACAAGGTTTGGTAAAAAGCCTCACCAATTTGCCTAGGTGACTACAGACCCAGACCCTTGGATCTTAAGAACAATGAACAATCCTCCCAACACTTGCACCCCCCCTTTCCTGGGAAATGTTGGATAAAAAGCCTCACCAATTTGCATAGGTGACCACAGACCCAAACCCTTGGATCTGAGAACAATGAAAAACATTCAGTTTTTTACATGAAGACTTTTAATAAAAATAGAAGTAAATAGAAATAAAGAAATCCCCCCTGTAAAATCAGGATGGTAGATATCTTACAGGGTAATTAGATTCAAAAACATAGAGAACCCCTCTAGGCAAAACCTTAAGTTACAAAAAAGATACACAGACAGAAATAGTTATTCTATTCAGCACAATTCTTTTCTCAGCCATTTAAAGAAATCATAATCTAACACATACCTAGCTAGATTACTTACTAAAAGTTCTAAGACTCCATTCCTGGTCTATCCCCGGCCAAGACGACTACAGACAGACCCAGACCCTTTGTTTCTCTCCCTCCTCCCAGCTTTTGAAAGTATCTTGTCTCCTCATTGGTCATTTTGGTCAGGTGCCAGCGAGGTTACCTTTAGCTTCTTAACCCTTTACAGGTGAGAGGAGCTTTCCCCTGGCCAGGAGGGATTTCAAAGGGGTTTACCTTTCCCTTTATATTTATGACAGGTGGTCACTCTAGTTTGAAAGTACCAGAGTTCCATGGTAACGCACCCACTCTCTGCACAATGATCTCCTGTTCTGGCCTTGTGTCAGCCAGAAGTCATATCACTGCTACCAGGCTGCCTGCTATCTGGCCTTTCCCTCATAGACAGTTGCTAGGCTGCTTTCCTCAACCTGCTGCTCCTGCTCTTATTCACCTCGAGGTCCCATTTTAACCAGCTCCCCACAGACATTATTTCTCTGTCCTGTACCCTGGAGGGGAGAGGGTGGAGTCTCTCACTCACAATTAGTTTGTTCCTTCTGCCCCCCTCACAAGTCTTATGAAGGTAGTCATTTATCCCGTTTTAATGAGAGCTTTTGCAGTAGTGCCAAAGTCCTATTACTTGCTGCTCAGCATTGTGGTACAACAAACCACTAAGGTATTAAAAGCATGCCAGATCTACCATGACTTAGAAGCAAGCACGGAAGGTACTTCAGATGCTAGGCCATATCTACACTAGCTGCGGGGGGAGGAGGGAAAGTGAGGGGGGGTCCCAATAACCATCAGACACATGACTATATGAAGGGGTAGTAAAAAGGGGAAGGTTGCAAATACCCTAAGTACAGTGGCTTACGTAGTTGCAATTCAAAGTAAAGCAATAGTGGTTCCTATGTGGGCCCTGCGGGTTAAGGTTCCTCAGGCCTAGTGCCTGGGGTGCCTCTCCAGTCCAGTCTCTGCGAGAGGCAAATAGGAGCTTGCAGGTTTCCAGGCTAGGAGTAGTGAGTGGTGTGTCCCTGTGGCAAAGTTGTCCCCCCGCATCATGCCCCCTCCTGACTGGATATGGTGTTGCAGCACCTCTTGCCTCACTTTCTCCACCTTCTTTTGTCCTACTCCTTCTGCAGAGTCCACGGCTGCAGAGTTCTTTACCAAAGAAATGTAAATAAAACCGAAACTTCAGCCTGGCCAGGCTCAGCTGGCAACCACCTTGTCGCAGGCATGCCTCTACTGCCCTAGATTTTCCACTTGTCTGAGCCCAGGCTTCAGGGTGTCAATCAATCCCATCGACTGGCCTACTCCTCCCCTTGCTCAGGGGTTCAGCTTATCAGGACCCTGTCCCCAGTCAGGCTTCCAGTTTAACCACTGGAGCATCTTTGTTGCTCTGCTTCTCAGCCTTCTTTCAGGCTGCTCCCCCAGAAAGCAGGAACTGTCTACTTCCTCTCCCCTAGACCTCCTCCCTCCAACTGGCCTTTTTATGGCGGCAACCTCTGCTCTCCCCCCAGCAGGACTATTTTTAATTAGGCCTGGTCCACCCTCAAGGCAGGTTAATTGCCATCTCAGGACAATATTAATCCTTTCCCCGGATGTATGGGGTGAACACCCCATTAAAGTCTTATTGGGGCTGCTCTGTCCTGGCTCCCTGCCAAGGCTCTGTTGCTTCCCCATCAGTTCTGCACAGGCCTGACTCTGGTTTTGATGTCCAGTGCTCACAGCCAGTTCACACACGGTTTCTTGCTTCCTGCTGCAACCTGCTGTGTACATGGTTCCATGCCACTTTCGCCTGAATTCGGCTCCTCCACAGTTCTTGCTCCCGATTTCTTTGCAACCTCTGCTCCTGCCTGAGCGAGGTTACTTGCTGGGGCAGGGTCTTGACAAAGTTTCTGCTTCCTCCTTTTACAGGTCAGGGGAAGGTTATGCGCCTGTGTGTCCACCCTGGAGAGTGACAGTGAAGGAGGGAGTTTATGGGAATGGTAGTTCCTTACTTAGTCAGTTCATCACTGTTGGCAACACTGCGGTCCTCTCACTCCTAAAATATATGAAAAGACATCTGCATGGAGCCCTAGTGAAGCGGCCTGTACAAGAGGCTGGAGAAGAAGATTGATACCATTGGAGTAGCATTCTTTCCCCTTCCCAGCCCCTACCCCTGATTGCTATGCCCCTATACTTCTCTTTGCAACTGTCTTTAAAGATCTGGGACCAGGTTAACACCACTTTGATTGAAGGAACGCATGTGCTAACTCTACCTAGTGGAACAGAGCTTAGTTTAGCAATAAAACTGAGTTAAAACACCCCCACTTATAATTAAACAGTGTCAATATTCCTTTAAAATTTTTACAGGAACGTTAGCAACTCACTTAAATATAATGGTGTAATGTATTTGATCTTAATAGTAATTGTCTGTGTAAATGAGTTATTGAATTCAACTAGGTTATCAAATCTGAAATCATGACTAAACTGATGCTTGTGTTCAACTTTTCCCCATTGTTTTCTCTTGGGTTTTCCTTCCCATTTACATTTGTTTGCTTTAATGTATACTCTTGTCACAAAATGAAAGCTCAATAAAATATATTTTTAAAAAAACTGACTAAGAAGAAAAATTGCATAAAGGCAAACTTTATTCCTCAAACCCAAGGGGATAATTTGCTTTTCATCTCCTCCTTCTCGCTGAAAATACAGAACAACCAACAAATCGTATGTAAAGGAGAACAGAGCAAACAGAAGAATAAAACTTACACAATTTATTAACTCATGCATAAAAGCATAGAAAATAAGCAGGGTTCAATTAAGTTGAACAAGAAGTCTGAACCTATTGCATTAAAACATGGTGGTGTTACACTAATCTAATGAGTTTTCTAGTAAATGAGGCATGAAACATATTGCCAGAATATAAAGTCAGTAAAATATCCAAATTACTGTATAATGCCAGTATTTGTTTTATCTTATTGGGGAGCTGGTACAGAATACATTATCTTTAAATTTGCACTACCAGCAAAAAGAGAAAAATTGTTATTTTATGAAGTAATTTGCCATTCAGATAAGTTGCTAATAACAGCAGATCAAAAGCTGCTGAAATCCCTAAGAATTACATAGTACCTCATTTGCAAGAACACATTAAAAAAACCTGTTCAATAAAGATTTCAGTTTGGTGTTATATTTGCAATCCTTATTTATTTCAGGCTATCCTGAAAGAGAGATGTATAATATTGTACTTGTTTCCAGCATAGCCCAAAATGATCAAAGACAGCAATAACATGTACTGGTGACGCTTATCAAATAATATAGTAGGCAGTACGATAATATTTCCTTCAAGAATAGACCCAAGAATTAATCTCTACCATTTTAGCACATCATATATTTTATTAAATTTTATTCAGGCAGGGTCAAATCCTGCATTCCTTAGTTAGGAAAACTCCCATGGAGCAAATAGGATTTTGCCTGAGTAAGAACCTCAGTGATAAAATAGGTAATTTTTTTTTTCAGAGTTCTACTGCTACTTTGTCTCATCAGATTAAAGCTGCCTTGAGGGCCTAAGTTCAATTTTCATACAACTGGATGATTTGTAAATTAATGGGGGTTACTATTACATCTGGTGGAACAGGAGTTTGTCTCCTTCAGCTATGAGACCAGATTCTCTGCCTCACTCCTCTGTCTTTGTTCTGCTCCAAAATTTTATTTTGTATAGTGGTTAGCAGTACAAAATGAATCCCAAAAGCTTCACGCCGTTGAATACACAACAATAGATAGTATGTTACAGAAGCAGTAGCATGACTAATTAAACTATTCATCTCTAAAGCCAACAGGGGCTCACTGATATCCATATTTGGGATCAGGAAGGAGCTTTCTCCCAGGTCAGACTGGCAGAGACCCTGGTTTCACCCCCCTCCCCCCTTCCTCTGAAGCATGGGACATGGGTCACTTGCAGGTTGAAACTAGTGTAAATGGTGAATTCTCTGTAACTTGAAGTCTTTAAACCATGATTTGAGGACTTTAGTAACTCACCCAGAGGTAAGGGGTCTATTACAGGAGTGGGTGGGTGAGGTTCTGTGGCCTGCAGACTAGATCATGATTAGAGCCCTACCAATTTACAGCTGAAAAACGTGGCACAGACCGTGAAATAAGCCCTTCCCTGTGAAATCTGATCTCCCCCTTGATGTTGGGAGTACCCCAAGTGGAGGCGCCTATCTGTGAGTTCCAGCCGGGATAGCGAGGGAGAGGACTTGGCCTTTCGCTGCCCAGCTGCTCTCAGGGGAGTGGGGGATATCAGACCCACCTCCGAGTGCCTCCCCCTACTGTAGGAATCTCTGGGGCTGGGCAGCAACCCTGGAGATTCCTGCAGCCAGAGAAGGCTTGTGGAGGTGGGTCCGATCTCCCCCTGCTGCTGGGAGTGCCCCACTGGGGGTTCCTAGCTGTGAGTCCAGGACTTCCTTTTCACCTGCATGGCTGCTCTGTGGGGCAAGGGGTGGGGCATCAGAACCACCCCTGGGTATCTTTTGGGTTGGGACCCCCATGGTTACAACACTGAAATTTCAGATGTAAACATCTGAAAACATGATTTGATTTTGACAAATAGGGAGGAACTGGTTGAGAATTTGAAAATGGAAGGCAACTTGGGTGAAAGTGATCATAAAATGGTAGAGTTCATGATTCTAAGGAATGGTAGGAGGGAGAACAGCACAATAAAGACAATGGCTTTCAAGAACCTCTGAGGTTCTTAACCTTTGGGGTTAGGACAAGAAGCAATGGGCTGAAATTGCAGCATGGGTAGTTTAGGTTGGACATTAAGAAAAACTTCCTAACTGTCAGAGTGGTTAAGCACTGGAATAAATTACCTAGGGAGGTTGTGGAATCACCATCATTGGGGATTTTTAAAAGTTGGTTGGACAAACACCTGACAGGGATGGTCTAGATAATACTTAGTCCTGCCTTGAGTGCAGAGGACTGGACTAGATGACCTCTTGGCGTCCCTTCCAGTCCTATGATTCTATGAAATTGACCAATTTTAAAACCCTCTGGCCATAAAGTTGATCAACATGGACTGTGAATTTGGTAAGACTCTACTCATGATGGTCCCTTTAGACCTTAAGGTCTCTGATTAAAAGAAGAATCTGAATCCTTCCTAGGCTGCCAAACATCACTTAGGGCACAAACAAGGCTCTGTCATCCTTGTCTCTCTTTGGCTGCTGTTTGCATGTCCTCTGTGTTAAGTCCTATAAGTTTTTCTGAGTACTGTTCAATGGAATGAGCCTTTCTGTTGGCTCATTTTATGTGTTCCTCCAGCTGCCCAATGATACGCTTGCCACAGCATCAGCTCTGCCTTCATTCCAGGTATTTCCATCTTCTTTTCTGGATAACTTAGGAGATAAGGGGTTGTTGAACTCTCTGACATATCTCAGCATTTTTTATAACTTAATTCCATTTAATACCCAGTATTTTTGAGGCATTTGCTTTGGAAGGCATCTGTCTATAGCTTTGATGGATTTCCAGATTTCACATCTATATGTTAAGGTAGGAATAACATTTGATTTTGAAGACTTGTAGTTTGGTCTTAAGGTGTAGAATTTTTAATGACCAAATCATATTTAAGGTGGTGAATTCAGCTGCCTCCAGGACAATTCATGAAATTATTTCCTTCTGGAAATAGTCATGGGCTTGCCCTTTACTGCCAAGGTAAGTGACTTAACTCCTTTTCCTTCTTATGTAATGCTTGAGTTGGGAGTTGCTGGGGTTCTCATTAGATTTGTTTTTTCATTACTAATTATTAACCCAGGCACTTTTGCATGGCTGGACAATCTTTCGGTCTTTACTTGCGTGCTGGTTGAACAGTCACTTAGAAAAGCTATGTAGCCAGCAAAATCTTTATCTTTCAATGTACCGTTGTTAAGTGGTGAGTTGTATCTGTCTACGCTTTATTTAACTCAATGGCAATTCCAAACTGGAGAGGTGAGAGAATTTGACACCAGTGTGTGGGTTGAACCATTTGCTCAAGTGTGCATTTACTTTAACCATGTAAGCTGTACTTTGATACAATTTTATTATAATTATTTCTGTTGACACACTATAACATGTCAGGTTTCAGAGTAGCAGCCGTGTTAGTCTGTATTCGCAAAAAGAAAAGGAGTACTAGTGGCACCTGAGAGACTAACCAATTTATTTGAGTATAAGCTTTCGTGAGCTACAGCTCACTTCATCGGATGCATTCAGTGGAAAATACAGTGAGGAGATTTATATACAAACAGAACATGAAAAAATGAGTGTTATCATACACACTGTAAGGAGAGTGATCACTTAAGATGAGCTATTACCAGCAGGAGAGCGGGGGGGAGGGGGAAGTGAAAAAACCTTTTGTAGTGATAATCAAGGTGCGTCATTTCCAGCAGTTAACAGGAACGTCCGATGAGCAGTGGAGGGTGGGGGTGGGGGAAATAAACATGGGGAAATAGTTTTACTTTGTGTAATGACACATCCATTCCCAGTCTCTATTCAAGCCTAAGTTAATTGTATCCAGTTTGCAAATTAATTCCAATTCAGCAGTCTCTCGTTGGAGTCTGTTTTTGAAGTCTTTTTGTTTTAATATTGCGACCTTTAGGTCTGAGATCGAGTGACCAGAGAGACTGAAGTGTTCTCCGACTGGTTTATGTATGTTATAATTCTTGACATCTGATTTGTGTCCATTTATTCTTTTACGTAGAGACTGTCCAGTTTGGCCAATGTACATGGCAGAGGGGCATTGCTGGCACATGATGGCATATATCACATTGGTAGATGTGCAGGTGAACGAGCCTCTGATAGTGTGGCTGATGTGATTAGGCCCTAGGATGGTGTCCCCTGAATAGATATTGGCAACGGGCTTTGTTGCAAGGATAGGTTCCTGGGTTAGTGGTTCTGTTGTGTGGTGTGTGGTTGCTGGTGAGTATTTGCTTCAGATTGGGGGGCTGTCTGTAGGCAAGGACTGGCCTGTCTCCCAAGATTTGTGAGAGTGATGGGTCGTCCTTCAGGATAGGTTGTAGATCCTTGATGATGCGTTGGAGAGGTTTTAGTTGGGGGCTGAAGGTGACGGCTAGTGGCGTTCTGTTATTATCTTTGTTGGGCCTGTCCTGTAGTAGATGACTTCTGGGTAATCTTCTGGCTCTGTCAATTTGTTTCTTCACTTCAGCAGGTGGGATTGTAGTTGTAAGAATGCTTGACAGAGATCTTGTAGGTGTTTGTCTCTGTCTGAGGGGTTGGAGCAAATGCGGTTGTATCGTAGAGCTTGGCTGTAGACGATGGATCATGTGGTGTGGTCTGGGTGAAAGCTGGAGGCATGTAGGTAGGCATAGCAGTCAGTAGGTTTCCGGTATAGGGTGGTGTTTATGTGACCATTGCTTATTAGCACCGTAGTGTCCAGGAAGCGGATTTCTTGTGTGGACTGGTCCAGGCTGAGGTTGATGTTGGGATGGAAATAGTTGAAATCATGGTGGAATTCCTCAAGGGCTTCTTTTCAATGGGTCCAGATGATGAAGATGTCATCAACGTAGCACAAGTAGAGTAGGGGAATTAGGGGACGAGAGCTGAGGAAGTGTTGTTCTAAGTTAGCCATAAAAATGTTGGCATACTGTGGGGCCACGAGGGTACCCATAGCAGTGCCGCTGATTTGAAGGTATACATTGTCCCCAAATGAGAAATAATTAGGGGTGAGGACAAAGTCACAAAGTTCAGCCACCAGGTTTGCCGTGACATTATTGGGGATACTGTTCCTGACGGCTTGCAGTCCATCTTTGTGTGGAATGTTGGTGTAGAGGGCTTCTACATCCATAGTGGCCAGGATGGTGTTTTCAGGAAGATCACCAATGGATTGTAGTTTCCTCAGGAAGTCAGTGGTGTCTCGAAGATAGCTGGGAGTGCTGGTAGCGTAGGGCCTGAGGTGGGAATCTACAGAGCCAGACAATCCTGCTGTCAGGGTGCCAATGCCTGAGATGATGGGGCATCCAGGATTTCCAGGTTTATGGATCTTGGGTAGCAGATAGAATGCCCCTGGTCGGGGTTCCAGGGGTGTCTGTGCGGATTTGTTTTTGTGCTTTTTCAGGGAGTTTCTTGAGCAAATTCTGCAGTTTCTTTTGGTAACTCTCAGTGGGATCAGAGGATAATGGCTTGTAGAAAGTGGTGTTGGAGAGCTGCCGAGCAGCCTCTTGTTCATATTCCGACCTATTCATGATGACGACAGCACCTCCTTTGTCAGCCTTTTTGATTATGATGTCAGAGTTGTTTCTGAGGCTGTGGATGACATTGTGTTCTGCACGGCTGAGATTATGGGGCAAGTGATGCTGCTTTTGCACAATTTCAGCCCGTGCACGTCGGCGGAAGCACTCTATGTAGAAGTCCAGTCTGTGGTTTCGACCTTCAGGAGGAGTCCACCGAGAATCCTTCTTTTTGTAGTGTTGGTAGGAAGGTCTCTGTGGATTAGTATGTTGTTCAGAGGTGTGTTGGAAATATTCGTTGAGTCGGAGATGTCAAAAATACGATTCTAGGTCACCACAGAACTGTATCATGTTCGTGGGGGTGGAGGGGCAGAAGGAGAGGCTCCAAGATAGGACAGATTCTTCTACTGGGCTAAGAGTATAGTTGGATAGATTGACAATATTGCTGGGTGGGTTAAGGGAACCATTGCTGTGGCCTCTTGTGGCATGCAGTAGTTTAGATAGTTTAGTGTCCTTTTTCTTTTGTAGAGAAGCAAAATGTGTGTTGTAAATGGCTTGTCTAATTTTTGTAAAGTCCAGCCACGAGGAAGTTTATGTGGAAGGCTGGTTTTTTATGAGAGTATCCAGTTTTGAGAGCTCATTCTTAATCTTTCCCTGTTTGCTGTAGAGGATGTTGATCAGGTGGTTGCACAGTTTCTTTGAGAGTGTGTGGCACAAGCAGTCAGCATAGTCTGTGTGGTATATAGATTGTAATGGATTTTTTACCTTCAGTCCTTTTGGTATGATGTCCATCCGTTTGCATGTGGAAAGGAAGATGACGTCTGTCTGTATCTGTACGAGTTTTTTCATGAAGTTGATAGATTTCCACTCCATACGGCTAAATGCAGTGCCTTGCATAATGACAGGTTTCAGAGTAGCAGCCGTGTTAGTCTGTATTCGCAAAAAGAAAAGGAGTACTAGTGGCACCTTAGAGACTAACCAATTTATTTGAGCCTAAGTTTTCGTGAGCTACAGCTCACTTCATCGGATGCATTCAGTGGAAAATACAGTGGGGAGATTTATATACACACAGAACATGAAAAAAGGGGTGTTATCATACACACCACACGATCCATCGTCTACAGCCAAGCTCTACGATACAACCGCATTTGCTCAAAACCCGTCAGACAGAGACAAATGCCTACAAGATCTCTATCAAGCATTCTTACAACTACAATACCCATCTGCTGAAGTAGAGTCAGAAGAGTACCCAGAAGTCACCTACTACAGGACAGGCCCAACAAAGATAATAACAGAACGCCACTAGCCGTCACCTTCAGCCCCCAACTAAAACCTCTCCAACGCATCATCAAGGATCTACAACCTATCCTGAAGGACGACCCATCACTCTCACAGATCTTGGGAGACAGGCCAGTCCTTGCCTACAGACAGCCCCCCAATCTGAAGCAAATACTCACCAGCAACCACACACCACACAACAGAACCACTAACCCAGGAACCTATCCTTGCAACAAAGCCCGTTGCCACATATCTATTCAGGGGACATCATCCTAGGGCCTAATCACATCAGCCACACTATCAGAGGCTCGTTCACCTGCACATCTACCAATGTGATATATGCCATCATGTGCCAGCAATGCCCCTCTGCCATGTACATTGGCCAAACTGGACAGTCTCTACGTAAAAGAATAAATGGACACAAATCAGATGTCAAGAACTATAACATACATAAACCAGTCGGAGAACACTTCAGTCTCTCTGGTCACTCGATCTCAGACCTAAAGGTCGCAATATTAAAACAAAAAGACTTCAAAAACAGACTCCAACGAGAGACTGCTGAATTGGAATTAATTTGCAAACTGGATACAATTAACTTAGGCTTGAATAGAGACTGGGAATTGATGTGTCATTACACAAAGTAAAACTATTTCCCCATGTTTATTTCCCCCACCCCCACCCCCCACTGCTCCTCGGACGTTCCTGTTAACTGCTGGAAATGGCGCACCTTGATTATCACTACAAAAGGTTTTTTCACTTCCCCCTCCCCCCCGCTCTCCTGCTGGTAATAGCTCATCTTAAGTGATCACTCTCCTTACAGTGTGTATGATAACACTCATTTTTTCATGTTCTGTTTGTATATAAATCTCCTCACTGTATTTTCCACTGAATGCATCCGAGGAAGTGAGCTGTAGCTCATGAAAACTTATACTCAAATAAATTGGTTAGTCTCTAAGGTGCCACTAGTACTCCTTTTCTTCTAACATGTCAAGATGTTTCAGAGTGAATTATGATGGAGAATTGTGATGGGTTACTCATTTACCACAGGTGGCGCTGCCTCCTGGTTGTTTGGGGATTAGTGCTTTTCTAGTTCTGATGCCTCTTTTTGCAGTCTCTCAACCAATGGTCCTCTCTCTCGCTCTGGGCTTCTCTTTTGTCCCAGGAATTGCAGCTCCCTCTTCATGACTTGGCCCTCTAGTCTGGTCACTATGTGGCTTCCTCTTCCTGTGTTTAGTCTCACTGGATCCGCTTCCATGTGATGCCACTCCATCAGTGACAGGTAGGGGAACATTGGCCTGCACTCTGCTCTAAGTTCCAGCCCAGGGACCCTACAATACACAGCCAAAGTCTGCTAAGTCTCCAACCTGGCTGCTTTCTCCATGAGCTGGTTCTTCTTCACCCTTCTCTCTTCTGGGCACACCCTTCCCTCAGGGCCAGGCTCCAGGGTCCTTCTGTTTCCCTGGGTACCTTCCTTCTCACTCTAATGCACAAAGGGTGACTTCAGACTTCCTCACTGCCACCATTTCTGTTGCCAGCTTCCTGGCTTTGTGCTAGCCCAGCCCGCACCTGCTCACTGATCTTCATCTTCCAATCAGGGGTTGCTTCTCCAGTCTAATCCCCTCATGTGGGGCCTATCACACTAATTGGTCCTTTCCTCGGCTTCCTTAACCCTTTCAGGGCTGGTGTGGGGTGAACAACTGAGCAGAAGGCTGTCAAATGCTTTCTAGAAATCTATGAAGTTTATGAGTGGCTTTTGCCATTCAATAGTTTCTTTGATGACCAATCTTAGGGTGAAACTCTGGTCAACATATGATCTTCCAGGTCAAAATCCAGCCTCTGCTTCCCTTAGCTTTGCCTCAATTGCTTTCTTTAGTCTACTTAGGTGATACTGTGGAAGACTTAGGGAGTGTAACATCTCGCCAGTTAGCACAGTTGCTTAGGTAACCTTTCTTTGTTTTTTTGGTCTTAACTGTAAACTTCTTGTTACACATTAATGTGGTCACGTCTAACATCAGCTCATCTGAATGCTCTGATGTCCTGGAGAGTAGATCTATATTTCCTTCCAGTACATAGGGTGGCCAGTCTGTTTCTTGGTGACACTGTTTGGGGACTTCCAAGTTACTTTATGGACACTTTTGTGTCAGAATATGTGTTCCACCAATCATGAGCCTTGACACCAGACACAGTTTGCCATTCTTTTATTATTCTGATTTTGAGAGCCAAGACCACGCTTGTCCTTTGCTTTCTCCACTCCACTGTTGTCTTCTCCAACCTTGGCACTAAAATCCCCCATTGCTAAGTTGATGTCATGCTTAGAATTTTGTCAGAGTTTGTAGAATTTATCTTTGATCTCATCATCATAGTTGTCTGTTGGTGTGTAAAATTATACAATTGGTTTCATGTTTGAAACCTAGCTTGGAGCAATCAGCTGTTGTTTGGCTTATGGTCTATAAGTGATTTTTCTGTTTGGGGATTTTAATGCTATTCCCTGGCCATCAACATTCATGTATTCCAAGGATTTTGAGATTATATTAGTCCCTTTTTTTCATCACCTGCACAGCTGTTTTTGGAGCTGCTATTCTAATGTTCCAGCAACCTACTTTCATAGTTTGCTTTATTTTTGGTAAAGAATTTTTCAGTCTTGGGTTCTTGATGGCTTTCATCAAGACTTGTCCTATGGTATTGGGGACTGTGCCTTTAAGGGCACAGCTTCCCAGACAGAGTCTGAATGGGGCACTATGAAGCTCTTGTTGTTGTTATGCTCTGTCAGTTGGCATCGGACACACAGTAAAGAGATGTAAGCACTGAATGATCACTGAATACTACAGGTCATGCTGAGACAGAGTCCATTACTTTGGCATGCTGATTGCCAGAATGGCTGCCTTGTTGTGCTGCTGTATTTGTACTGTTTTTATGAAGATAGGCTTACAGCCTGTCACTCAATCCAACCTGGAGGACCAGTGGACTTCTTTTCATCTGGTCTCTACCCTTTGACCTGGTCTGGCTTGGAGATAACTAGGAGTTAAAACTCCTGAAGGCATAGCTCTCAGGGTCATTGGAGCACAGAAGCCTTCTCAGCACATCAAAATGTAGTCTCCAGGAAAGAGTTTCCCCAATAGGCGAGGGAGAGAAAAATTAAGAGTCAGATAAGGGGAAAAGTGAACAGTAGGCCAAATTCAGCCTTTGCCAATGCAGGGCCTCCATGATAGAAAGTCTGTGACAGCAAAAAGTGGACACAGTTGTGTGTGCGTGTAAATGTTCTGTAGAATATTTTTAAAGTAATTACACATGATATCAAAATGTGTACTAAGCAAGACGATAGGTATTGTATGTTTTCTCAGTATACAACATTAAGAATATGAGGAACCCACATCGATACAGTCAGGTTACATATAAGCCTGCCTACTGAATATATAGATATATATAGCTGCTCTGTTAGATTCTGGAGGCTTCTGCAACAGAAGACAGAGAGGCCGATGAGACAGCTCCCAATTTTTATACACTACAATAAGATTTCCCATATTGGTTCAGACCACTGGTCCATTTCAAGCCTGTTCTCCTTTTTACAGCAGTGACCAACACATGATGTTTTCGAGGAATATGAGCCCCTGACAGTCACAATGTGTGTAGGGCACAAAACCAACCAGGGTTACATTTAAAAAGATTTAATTTTGTTTTTAATAATGGAAAATTTGAGCTGGCCATGCTAACCTTTTTACCTCCACTGCTGAAGGATTAAGAAACTAGGGGATGTAAATCAATTAGGAAACAAGTAGTTAATAGGGGAATCAGGGAGAATGAAAATAGAATGGAACTCATTGCCAGGGGATGTTGCGAAGGGCAAAAGTATAACAGGGTTCAAAAAATTAGATAGGCCCATCAGTAGTATTAGCCAAGATGATCAGAGATGCAACAACAGGCTCCAGGTGTCCCTAAACTTCTGACTTCCAGAAGTTGGGACCGGAGGCCAGGGGCTGGAACACTTGATAATTTCCCTGTTCTGTTCATTCTGTCTGAAGCATCTGGCAGCAGACACTGTCGAAGGACAGGACGCTGGGCTAGATGGACCATTGATCTGATCCGTATGGCCATTCTAATATTTATGAATTAGTGTGCCACCGGAAAATATACTGTGGAGTGGGGAGGGAACAGTATTTGAAGCAAGAGCTATAGATTAGTTTGAGTCAATTACATTTGTTTATAGAGGGGGAGAGGATTGAATAATGAGGATGAAAGGGTTTTTGAGAGAAGCCAGGAAGGGTGGGCAGGGGGACTGGGCCTATATTTGTATACCAGTATAGAACCAGCACACAGACAATAGACAACATTCTATAGAATGTTGAAACATATTTTTCCCAAAAGGTAGATGTGATTTAGTTTTTAATTTTTGTGCATTATGCAGTTGCAACATTACAGCAAATAGTTCAAATGGCAAATTGTAAGTGTGATTAAGGCATAAAAATGAGTACTTTGCAAGTTGTCTACAGTGGGTTGAATTTTTGGAGGGTTTTTTTTGTCTTCCGAAACATTCCACTCTACAGACATGCATATTCATGATATGTCATTGTGGGAGTATAGTTTAGTGAATGAAGCAGGGCACTGGGATTCCCAACTTCTTTGAAAAAAGGGGGAAATACAGTGCTTAATTTGTAACAAAAGAGGTGTCGGGGCTAAAGCAATTATTTTCCTTCATAACTGATGCAGCAAGCCCCGAGTTGTTAGTGCTATGACCTGTCAAGCCTAGAGGTGCTGGGGCTCAGCCCTGGCACAAATTAAGCACTGAGGAAATAGAAATACAAGCATTGCCATAATGGGTCAGACCAGTGGTCCATGTAGCCCAGTATTTTGTCTCTAAGGGTACATCTACTCTGCATAAAAAAACAAACAAACCCCACAGCTAGGTCACCTGACTTGAGCTCATGTTACAGGGCTAAACATAGCAGTGTAGACATTCATATTGGGGCTCTGAAACCCAGCTAGTGGGAGGGTCTCAGAGCCATGTCTCCTGCACAAGAGGGAACATCTACACTACTATTTCCAGCCCTGTCACAAGAGCCCAATTATTTGACCAAGGCTCTGAGACTCATTGCTACATGTCTTTTCTTTTTTCCTTTTAGCGTAGACATACCTGAGCATGGTCAATACCAGCTGCTTCAAAGGAAGGTAAAGGAAACAAAACCCTGCAGTAGGCAGTATGGGATAACCTAGGCCCATGAACAACTTCTTCATAATCCCCTGTAATGGGGCATGTGCCATACCCATCCTCTGATTCCCCAGAAGTCTCTCTCACTCTGTCCAGTAAGTGGCAACTTCATGTGAATTTATTTATATTCCCATCACCAACACCAATTCAGTGTCATGCAACAAAGTATTTACAGTGTTGTTTTTTTGCCCTGTATCCTTTTCCCACAGGGCCAGAAAGGAACAGAGGTCTCCTTGTGTCAAGATCACAGCATATCCTAGGCTTAGCTCAGTCCTGGTCCTCTTCCACTTCCCTCCTATGTCTTCTTTCATACCCCTCAGCTGATGGCTAATTAGTTCATCCGCCCTCCCACCTTGAGCAGCTAATTAGCTGCATGTCCCCAACCTTATCCAATGGAAACAAAAGGTGCCTAAGTGACCAAAGTGCTGACTAACTGACTCGTGGAAGGGACACAAAGGAGGCAACAGTTAAAGGGGGGCATGTGACCACCCCACATGACCCTCTACATGACTCCACCCCACCCTGCCCCCAGCCTGGAATCCCCATGCTTTCCCCGTCCCCTCCCCATCCCATATTACTGGGCTGGGGGGAGTGGGCCCTCTGTCCTCCTGCTGTGCTGGCTCCCACTGGCATGTTCAGCTGCTCTTCCGGGCAGCCAGGCCTTGGAGCCACTCCTGGATGCTGCCCAGTGCAGCACAGCAGCTGCCTGGGAGAGTGCCTGGCTGCAGCAGCAGCAGGCTGCCTCCTGCCCAGGCTTGGCTTCCGGGACAGCAGCTGAGCGAGTCAGAGCCCCCCCCCTCCCCAGCATGCTCAGAGTCAGCTCCTGTCCCCAGATGAGAAACCTGGGCAGGGACCTGGGGCCAGGAGCTGACTCTGAGCATGCCAGAGGGATGGGGCTCCAGGTCGCTCAGCCACTGTCCCCAGAAGCTGAGCGTGGGTGCTCCCCCAGTCAGGTGCTCTCCCAGTCAGCCGCTGCGCTGCGGTGGGCAGTGTCCCAGGCAGTGTGGCTGGAAGAGGAGAGGCTCTGGCCCCACCCCTTCCTCTCCCTGTCTGGGGGCACTTGAGCCTGCTGGAGGTGCACTTGGCCCTTCACGCACCTCTCACGAGTCATCCCTGACTAACCTCTTAGCTTCAGGCACATCAAGCCCCCTTCCTCCAGCCACCCAAGCTGGCTTTGTGATCTGCAGTCAGTTCATTTTCAAAAGATGCCTCAGAAGACCTGTACACACTTGTGCTCCACACATTCTATTTTCTCACCCTCGTGTCTTGCCCTGACACTAAGTGGCAGGACCTCCTTCCACCGTGGAGGGTGAGGAATCCCAGTGGACCAGTCTGTATTCCACCTTGATCCCACGGCCCTCTGGAAATTTCAGCTGGCGGTTCCTTCATGGAAACGTGAGCACACATGTGTACTTGGTGCAGTTCACCCCTCTCCCCAACACCTGTCCCTTGTGCGGCATTCGGGAGACCTTGGTGCACGTTGTAGCCCCTTTTCTGGGTCCTCCAGGACCGTCTTACTAGGTTCTGGCTGCACTTTTACCAGCACATATATGCACACTCCTCATATATGCACACTCTGTCTGTGGCCCCACAAAGTCACGAGACCTCATCAAACTCCTCCTCGTGCTGGCCAAGGTGGCCATCTATAAAACCAGGAGGAGGATGCTGGATGGGGAGGTGCTTTGTGACAGGGGAGCCCATTTTAGCTCCTCCATTTGGTCAGGTGTCTGGGCAGAGTTCCTCTGGGCCTTGTCTGCTGGCTCCCTAGACACCTTTGAGGAGCAGTGGGTGCTGTCTGGGGTTCTCTGCTCTGTGTCCCCCTAAGGATCTCTGATTTTGAACCAAAAAGAAAAGGAGTACTAGTGGCACCTTGGAGACTAACCAATTTATTTGAGCATAAGCTTTCATGAGCTACAGCTCACTTCTGTGATCCTGACTCCTGTTCCTGTTTGTCATTTGTTGTCCCCTGCACTTGCTTGAGCCCCGGTTCAGTAGCCCCTTCCCTTAGGCTGGAAGAGGAGCTTTCAGACCCCCCCGACATTCAAAAGATGTTAGTTTCAGGCATTGTGTCACACCTTCACTAATTAAAGGTAGGCTTAAAGTGCTTGTAAAATAGGGAGAGATATTCACAGAGAGCCTGAAAACCCCAGGGTTTATTAAAAGGAGAGGATCTGTGAGAAGGAGCCTGGACTCAGCAATGAGATGGAGGCATGAAGCTGAACAACAGGCAGTAATGCAGAGCAGGGTTGATTGTTGCTGGCTAGTCACCTGCTCGGGAAGGCTAGGCTGTCTAATGTTAGAGGAATAAGTAGGAATTGAGAATGGGAGGAAGACAGAGTTTCAGGCCCCTTTAGCCTCAATCTGCCCCATGGTCTGATTGATTAGATTTTTTAAAAGTATTTTGGAAGGCATTGTTGTGTATTAGTGCAGAGTATTATTCATTTCTATTTTCAGCTAGAAATTAGAATATGGTTCTCTTCATATTAAAGATGGTCTTCCAACGAAGCTTCATTTCTAAACACACACACAAAAGTTTTGGGCTAGTGTCTATCAGCATGTGAATTCTGCCGCTCAGGCCCATCATCTCACCTTTACATAAGTTTCCATCAACTCTATGAAACATTTTCTTTATATTAATAACTGTTGAGGAAATAAAGTTAAATGAATCAAAAACACTTGCAATGTGTTTGAACATTTAGGATTTTTTGCCCCCTCCTCCCCTCAGGTCAGTTCCATTACTGACATTTCAGTTTAATGCAAAATTGACTGTGTCATACCCCTCCAAAAATTCTATATTTCATAATCAAATCACCAGTAGGTAGGGAGGTGGTTGGGTATACTTGGCAAAGAATATTGACCTGTATCTCTTGATGCAACATCATGAATGTATAGAAAGTACAGCAGCATGAGCTTTTTGTCTCTGAACACTGTGCAATCAATATTCTATTACTCCAGCACTAGTCCTGCTGCATTGTAGCTAAATTAGTTTGTAATGCCTGGTCTACACTGGGGGTGGGGATCGATCTAAGATACGCAACTTCAGCTACGAGAATAGCGTAGCTGAAGTCAACGTATTTTAGATCAACTTAGAATCACTTACTTCGCGTCCTCGCAGTGCGGGATCGACGGCCACTGCTCCCCTGTCGACTCCGCTTCCGCCTCTTGCAGTGGTGGAGTTCCGGAGTCGATGGCAGAGTGATCAGGGATCGATTTATCGCGTCTACACTAGACGCGATAAATCGATCCCCAATAGATTGATCACTACCCGCCGATCCTGGGGGTAGTGTAGACGTGGCCTTAGATTCAGGAATGTTTAAACTAGGCATACGAATAACAAGAATGAGGACAAGACTTCAAATTTTTATATAAAAATACATGTAAGTTTTTATCTTTTAATAACCCTAGGTTTCAGAAATCCTTTCCCTTTATAGTATGATTTACTTAAATTTCACTGACTAGGGTTTTGGGAAAACAATTTATTTTCATTAGATTTCTCTTCTTTGCATACTACAAATGCCAATTTCACTTACGCACCACATTCTTCTTGACTTTGTCTGTCTTTATGCTGCAAATGACAAAAATATAACATATGTTGCAAAGTAGCTCCAACATTTTTCCTTTTTATGTTTGGCAACCATAGGAGAGCCCGGTTCCACAGTCTGTAACAAACAGAAGACCCTTTTCAAGTACAACCTCCCATCTCTCCCTGTCCCCCTTTTGGGAAAAAGGCTTTGTTTTTTCATAGTCAAAGTGAAAGTCACTTTGGCTGTGTATTCAAAACAAGGGTCAGAACACAAAATTATTAGATAAAAGCACATGTGTTTGGTGTAATTCTTTAGGCAGTGGAGAGCAGTTTTCTCCACACTGCAATAGCTCCCTTACTAGGTAGTCAGTATGTACTTTTGAAAACTGGGGTCAGCTGCCCTACTTTCTTACACATCCTGAGGGAAGATCTCAGGGATCTTGCTCTCTACCTTACAAGCAGACTGTGGTTAAGGAAATCAGGATATGGGCCTGTCACACCTACAGGATCTCCCTCTTGGTCCTGAATTGTCTGTTCCACTCATCATAGCAATGCAACCAGAAAGCACACAGTGTGAATGTCAGTATTTGAGCTGAGTGGCAGCACTGTTTAGTGGATTAAGACAAAGGCCTGAAGTTATTAGCTCTCAAATTATAAGCCTGACTTTCTGGATCCCTTGTTTCATCTTGGGCAAGTCATTTAGGACCAGATTTTGACTTGCTCTGGGTAGGCGTGGAGGGAAAGAGCATAAGGAACCTTCCACCCGTGCACCCCATTTGAAAAAGACAGCCACAGTGACTGCTAGTCCCTCCTCTTAAGGAGGACAGGGAAAGGTTTGGTGAAGGAGGTGCCATGGCTACACTTTTGTTTTGCTCTACCTAGCTCCACTCATTATTAGTACTGGTTTCAGATTACCTGTATAAATATCTGTTTGCTTTACTCCCCCTCCCCCATTCACACTGCTTATAAATCCTTATACCACACCATAATTTATTCCTTTTGATACATACACAATTCCATATTTACTGGGTGAGGAAAAAATACCTACTTTGCAATTTAATCAAACACCCCTAATTAGCGATTTTGTGTTTGTCTTTCATCTGTATGCTGTTCTTTTTTGTCTATTGAAAATCTGATTAATATAAAGTGGTTTATATTTAAAATAAAAAGTCACTAGAATCAATCCATTTAAACAAACAAAAAGTCCAAAAAAGCTCTTTTTGGTCACGGCTTGTCTTTTCATTATGTGTACAGTGCTTAATACAATGGGTCCTGGTCTCTGATTGGTCTATAGGCTTTACTGCAATAAAAAAAAAATATTTATTTTGTGTGTATTCCTGACAACCATTAACCTCATCAGGTACAGTTTGAAAATGCTCAGTGTGGACTCTGCAAACAACTTATTTATTTACTGGGGTTTTCTATGCAGAAACTAGACAATGTAGCCCATTAAGATTTTGTTAATTATATAGGGACATTTGCTGAACAGGAATGGTGTTATCTTTACACATAAAATATTAACTCTTTTCCATTGGGAGCTCAAGCTTCCCAAGAGCTTGAGCTATCAGATAAGTGGAAATATTTGTCAGACAGTAATTTCCAACAAGAGTGAACAATTTCATGACAATTTTTTTTTTCATTTAAAAGACCAACAACCATGGACTTCAAGCAGCAGTCCTCTGACTGCCCCCCCGGGACTCCTACCCCATCCACCACTCCCTGCACCCTATTCCCCCCTGGACCCCCCACCCCTGACTGCCCCCTGCCACCCCATCCAACCCCCCCTCTCATTCCTGACTTGCCCACCAGGACCCCTGTCCCATCCAACCACCCTTTCTCCCTGACTGCCCCCGGAACCCCTGCCCCTGACTGACCCCTGCTGCCCCATCCAACCCCCACTCCTTCCTGACTGCCCCCCTCCCGGGACTGCTGCCCCATCCAATCATCCCTTCTTCTTGTCCCGGACCACCCCTGAACCCCTGCCCCTGACTGTCCCCCACCACCCCATCCAACCCCCGCTCCTTCCTGACTGCCCCTCCCGGGACCCCTGCCCCATCCAACCCCCTGTTCCCCGCCCTCTGACCGCCCCAACCCCTATCCACACCCCAGCCCCCGACCCCCCCCACAACTCCCCTGCCCTCTCTCCAACCTCCCTGCCCCCTTACCGCACTGCCTGGAGCACCGGTCGCTGGTGGTGCTACAGCCGCACCGTGCAGCACACTGGGTCAGGCCACGGCTCTGCGACCGCGCTGCCCGGCCGCCCAGAGTGTTGCACCGGTGGTGCGGCGCGCTGAGGCTGTGGGGAAGGGGGGCAGTGGGGGAGGGGACAGGGGCTAGCCTCCCAGGCCAGGAGCTCAGGGGCTGGGCAGGAGGGTCCTGCGGGCTGTAGTTTGCCCACCTCTGCCCTAGAGACTCGTCTGGCCATATACAGACTTTCAGATAGTCTTGGCTCTGTTAAATTCAGCTAACATATTTCTTCCATTTATCTTTGCATAGACATATATGCAAACTGATTCCAAACCCCACTGGTTTAACAGGAGGCTGTAAGTCCTTTTTTAATGTTCAGATTATCTACTTTTCAGGATTTTTTTTGGAAAAGGGTTTCAAAGCTGTCATTGTCAGACACAAACAGTAACCAGAATTAAAGGGCTGGGGAAACACTCTAACAGCTGCCCTCAGGCTCTGAATACAGGTCTGTCAAGAATTTATATGAAACAATAATTTAGCAACCTAAAGTGCCCTTTTTAAGCAGGAAAGACGTCTGAAATAGAATGCAAGAGAAAAATCTACATGGATGCTTCTCCTCCTGACCCCGCCAACTCTTCTAATTTCTACTTACAGAATCATAGGACTGAAAGGGACCTCGGGAGTCCATTCCCCTGCACTCATGGTAGGACTAAGTATTATTTAGACCATCCCTGGCAGGTGTTTGTCTAACCTGCTCTTAAGAACTCCAATGACAGAGATTCCACAACCTCACTAAGCAATTTATTCCAGTGCTTACCTAAAGATGGGATAGAAGGGTAAGAGACGTTAAATAAGAATGAGGAGATACAGTGCATCTTCAAACAGACAGTTAAGAACTTTGATTCCTTTTCTGTGTGGATCTGTGTGGGGACAGGGGACAACAGAAGGCTGCAAGAAGCATCTGGAATTTAGTGCTAATCAAATATACTTCCATTATGTATACCAAAGATTAAATTTTCACAGAAATAAACAAATATGTACAGAACATGCCATCATGAATGACTTTGCTTTCTGACATATTGTGGCATGGACCTTCAAGTGGAGTTCTGCATGCCAAAATCTGCAAAGATCTGAACTGGATTGCATCACTGAAATCTGCCCTGGAGACCCATGAGGTCTTGTTTAAGCACTACTTGTCTCAGAAAGATATACCCAGGGAAAATGGATGTGGGGTAGCCATCATGTACCCCTTTGAACTCAGATGCAGAAGAGATCTTTCCACTGCAGAGCCAATAGTTTGCGTACACCGATCTGATACGTACATCCAGATACAGGAACATCACTGCCAGTTTGAACGGTACCATTAAACCAACCAGAGATTCCCAGCAAAAAATTCAGTATGTATGCAAATAAAAATAGTTATATTTCATTGCAATATGGAAAATTAAAAATGTTAATGAAGAAGACTTTGCCCTCCCTCTAGTCCTCAAGACTTGGATGGCAGAAGATGAACAATGAAATGTGAGTGTGAAACCTTTGCAGTAAAAAACAGGAAACAAAACATGTTTATGAGCAAAGTTTCACCTTTTTGTAGATTTTTGTCCAGGAACAAACTGCCAATTTAGGAGACTCCCAAGGTTCATAACCACTTGATTTTTGTGTATGGGTTACTTAATATATATTATTGTGAATGTTTAATTCATTTGGACTGCACTATTGATGTCTGGCTTAGATATTAATGCCTCAGGCCAGGGGACAAATCTTCCTTCATGTTTTGTATGGTGCTCAAAATACTTCTGGTGCTGTAGAAATACTAATAATTATTAAGTTGCCTCAGCAGAAGTAACTAGCTGGAGAATCACTTGCTGTAAAATATATTTGTCCGTGAGATTTTTCTCATTTTAATACCATATGTATGCAAGGTACAAAAAAGAGATGGCAACAAATATATGTGAAGTGTATGTAAAAAAAAAAGTGTGACATGATAAAAGCCAGTGAAACAGGCCATTATGATAAAAAGCAGAAAATCTGATAGGAGATGGTAAGTAAATAAATACAGAGGGATAGAATTAGGATGATAAGATACTATACTCAGGTGAAACAATTGGATAAGTGGGATTTGGGTAATTAAGCGGGGCATTATAATTACAAAGGTAAAATAATAAGTTTGGCATGTTGGGTGTCTTTGGAAGGCTCATGATACACTGAGCATGGTTGTTACAGTAATGTTATAGGTTATAATTTCATGTATATAGTTATGAGGCTGAAAATGTATCCTCGTGGCTTAAAGTAAGCCCAGGCAAAAACTCTCCAAGAACAGAGAGACAGATCACACCTCATCAGGGCAGGAATGGGACAAACCCAGCCCAGCCTCACAGGAACAAAGGGGGAGGGATAGCTCAGTGGTTTGAGCATTGGCCTGCTAAACCCAGGGTTGTGAGTTCAATCCTTGAGGGGGCCATTTGGGATCTGGGGCAAAAATTGGGGATTGGTCCTGCTTTGAGCAGGGGGTTGGACTAGATGACCTCCTGAGGTCCCTTCCAACCCTGTTATTCTATGATAAAGGACGCTGGCCTAGGCAGCAACAAAAGAAGCTGTTAAACTCTCGAGGGAGTCATGCCCCTTCTTTTGGTTAGTTTGGAACTGCGATGAGGTAATGCTCACCTGACTCTGAAGGGTGGGGGGCAAAACCAAGAAGGAAGAAAGGACATGATAAAAGGGAGAGACATTTGCCATGCTCCCTCTCTTTCCCACCTACATCTACAGACACCACACCAAGCAACTGAAGCACTGATCAAAGGGGAGAGCCTGCCTGAAGAGCAACCAGCCAGCTTGTGGTGAGAAGCATCTAAGTTTGTAAAGACATTGAAGATGTGAAGATCAGCTTAGAATGTGTTTTGCTTTTATTTCATTTGACCAAATCTGACTGGTTATGTTTAGATTTTAAGTGATTATAAATCAATCTTTATAATTAATACATTTGTTTGTTTGTTCTACCTGAAGCAGTGTGTTTGGTTTGAAGTGTACCAGAGATTCCCCTTGGGATAACAAGCCTGGTACATATCAATTTCTTTGTTAAATTGACAAACTGATATAAGCTTGCAGCATCCAGCGGCCATAACTGGACACTGCAAGACGGAGGTTCCTAGGGTTGTGTCTGGGAACAGAGATATTGGCTAGTGTCATTTGCTTGCACAATCCAAGGAGCAGCTTACATGCCAGAGGCTGTGCATGAACAGCTGAGGAGTGAGGATTCTCACAGCAGAGCAGGGTAAGGGGGATTCTCCCAGAGCCAAGGATTGGAGTGACCTAGCAGATCACTGGCCCAGATAACACCAGAGGGAAAAGATGCGTGCAGATGCGTGCAGGTCTAAAAATTCATCTCTAATTGCCTGGTTTGGATGTCTCCCTTTTTTTTTCTTTATTTCCAGACCAGGGATGTTTTCTTTTACTGGAAGTCTAGTGCTTGGACAGAAATTACCTTGATTAAAACAAGGGCAGTGTGTGATGATAAATTTTGTGCTTAATACTAAGCAAAGAGTCAAAACAAGTGTACACTTATGTTTTTAGGGAAAATGTATTATTAATCATTAAAGATACCATAACATATACATGGTAAATAATATGGGTGAAATCTTGGCCTCATAGACGTCAATGGCAAAACCTTCACTGACTTCTATGGGGTTTGGATTTCACTTTATGTATAGAAATCTGTATTAGGAACACATTACTACATGGAGCCTAACAGCCTGATCTTGTAAACACATGTGAGTAATTTTAATCACATGAATCGTCTCACTGACTAAAGTTACTCACATGTGTAAGTGCTTGCAGGATTGAAGTCTAAATGTCTTTATGGTGTGGAATATTTGACTTTGCAGAAACAAGGATTTATTTTATTAATATTTTACAGTATATTAATCTCCTACATCAAGTTGTGACATTGTTCAAGGAATCAAACAGGACAGCTGGTTTTAAAGGTGATACAAATATTACCTTGAACAATGATGAGAAAAGGAAAAAAGTAGACGACAGTTTACTGGGGATTTGGTAAAATTTTAAAGGGTCTGTTTTAGTAAAGTGCAAACCTCAAAAGTTTTAGAGGTTCAATTTGGAAAAGCACTTAAGAGCATGAATGCACATTCCAACTATCCAAATTTACTGAGTCCTTAGATTGAACGTACTTTCATTTTCCAAGTGTGTTGAACATATTACTAGAACAACCACTGACTATTTTAGCTATTATCTTGTGGCCTCATCCAGAACCAGAAGTACATAAGAATGGCCATACTGTATTAGACCAATGGTCCATCTAGTCTAGTATCCGGTCATGCCAGATGCTTCAAAGGGAATGAACAGAACAATCATCAAGTGACCCAGCCCCTGTCATCCAGTCCCAGCACCTGGCAGTCAGAGTCTTAGGAACATACAGAGCATGGGGTTGCATCCCTGACCATCACTGATGAACCTATCCTGCATGAGGATACAGAGGAAATAAAATATAGAGATGTAACAGGGTTGCACTCACCTCTCGTGAGCACTCCCTGGCAAAGTACATGTGCCTTTACTCTCTCTCTCCCTGTTTGTGGTGGGCCTTCACTGACTCAGCCCTCCAGCCATGTCATACACTGTCTCAGAGATAAAAGCAAAGCAAACCCCTTTCAGGGTACAAGTCCAACAGGGGCCTCTCTGAGTGCCCTCTGTAATGTCTCCCACAAGCTGCCCTGCTCTGGAATAGAGCAGTGCCCCAGGGCTCCTTCCCTGAAGACAATGTCTTTACCCTCTCAGGACCTTTCTGGCCCCAGCTCTTCAGCTGGGCCATGACAGTTCAGGCCCCCTTCAGGGGTGCCTTAAAGTCCAGGCCACCTTCAGTGGCTGGCAGGGGGGACCCAGGCCCACCCTCTACTCCAGGTCCTAGCCCAGGGACCCTATACATAGCAGCCATCCACCATCTCCCTTTAAATAAACTGCATTGCTACTCTAATTTCCCGGGCCACTTCCCTATGGCTCCAGCACATTCTTCACCTTTACCTCAGGGCCTTGTCCTAGTGGAGTCCCAGCAGCCAACCCAAAGTACCATCCATTTTCCCCCAGCTCAAGCAAGGAACTGAACTTGCTGTGGCCCTGAAGCTCTTCTTATACTAGTCTGCTGGGCCCGAATTGGCTACTTCCCACACAGCTGCTCTAGGCAGCTCAGAGGACCTCTCCACTACCCTTTTCTGGGGAGGGGTATGGAGAGGCCACAAGGCCTCCAGTAGTGGGCCTCAGGGCCTAGTCCACCCTGTCAAAAGAGGAAATGAAAAATAAAAATTGTAAAGAGCTAACCAATTTTTTGAACTACAGAACAGCTTTGGATTTGTATTAAGTTTTGGGCATTTTTTTAAAATTGGTTATTATTTTACACAGCCTCAGCTTTGAGCCCTTTCCCTATCCTGTCACAATACATTGCTCTAAATTTTAATACAATTTATTTTTTAAAGGATTTAATGGTTTGGGATGGGTGTGTGTGTGTTGTGTGGGTCAGACAAAATTTTCCTTTAAGGAGCAAGGAGATACAGGGGTAATGGGGAGAGCTATTGAGAATTTGGGTCAGAAGTTGAGGGACTCCTGTTGGTTGTGGTATGTCCATGGAGAGTTGTGAAAACAATAGGCGAATTCAGGGAAAGTCTGATAGGAGTCTATTAATGAGAACAATTTGCATAGTCACTGTATGGCTATTTGGAAATAACCAGACAATGATTATGCAAATCCCTGTTCCCTGGCTGAATAATGCCTCTAAATCAGTGCACAGGGAACTGAATAATTCAGTAATAAGTGTATAGTATGGGTCAATAGTGGGATTTCATCCATCCATGCTGACTGGCTCAGGAAATTCCACTTCAGTAGAAGACCTTGTAAATAGGAAGCACTGGCAAATTCATCTAAATAATCATACCAAATGCAAATCCCTGCACAATGATTCACTACTGCTCTTGGAATGTATAATGTCAGGCCACAACAAACATGGCCACCCCAACTTCCCCTGCACTGATTTTCCTTGCTCTTTAGCAAGGCTTAGCCCTTCTCTCCTCCATTACTAATCAGTGATGTAATAGATTATTAAGTTACATTTTTATATCTATAACATTTTCACCCTCTTCCCAGGTGTAATATTCAGGAGTGATGGAAAGAGACTGACCTTTATATCCTGGCCCTGCCACCTGACCTGGCTCAGAATTACAGAAGTTAATGTCCCTGAAATTAGTGGTTACTGTTATAGTCTGAGGGAAGAGGAAAGACTATAAAATATGTAAATAAATGTTATTTCAGAAATAAATACTCATTGGTAAAGAGCAAGGGCTGAACCTTCCTTAACAGGAGGGATCAAGGGGAGCTTTTATCAAACTTTATTTTCTCCTCCTCTACAGCCCTATCCCCACAAATACCCAAGGCTTTTTGGTCTGTCCTTGTACTTTTAAATTCTAAGGGCCATATTCTCAAAGCTCTTTAGGCTTCTAACTCCCATTGATTTCAGTACAAGTTAGGAGCCTAAATAGTTTTGAAGATCTGGCCCTTAGAATTAGCCTACAGTAGCAGAGGTTTGCCATGGTATCTATATAACTGTATTGGCAAACCCTCCTAGTATAGGTGCACTTACACCGGCAAAAGAGTGCTTTTGTCAGTATCGCTTATGCTGGTTCCGTGGGCAAAATATACTATGCTGCCAAAACGACTCTATTTTTTTTTTGGCCAGTGTGTATGCTATGGCTTTTGCCAGTGTAAAATGTCGTAACAAAATCACACTGCCAAATCACCATTACTGGCAAAAGTTTTAAGCACAGACCTGGTCTTAGAGGAAAATGCTCCCCTCACCTTTATTTGTGTGTGGTTTTAAGAAACATCAAACCTGCATATAAAAGATGGAGCTACACCACCATCTTCTTCTTGACTGCTGATTTTGGAGTAGATGGGTTGCATTTCCCCTATCTTTAACCCCTAGCAATGGGGCATAGGCAGTAGAACTGCAGCAAAATCCATAGGATCCGGAAAAGGAAGTAACAATAATGTTGCTGTTATGTCTCTCAGTACAGTCCTTCTAAAACTTCCCCTTTCCTTCTGCTTGCATGATCTGTAAGCAGAGTAAGGAAATACTAGATTTAAAATGTTGGCAAGGCAGGAGCAGAGGAGTTGGTGACAGGCAGCTGAGCACATTTCACAAAGACAACTTAAGGGTGCTTCTTATTTTGGGCTAATAAACCTCTTAGCCTTTTGTCACAAAGTTTATTTAGCTCAGGCTATAGCTATTACCTTGAAAACCACTCTCAAGTTAGCATCAACCGAACCTTTATTTTATTATCTGTAGGATATGTTTCCTCTGAATGTTGAATTAACCAGGATCCTGAATGGAACTCAAGACTTTATTTTGACAGAAGATTAGTTCATATGTTCTCTTGTCCTTTTGAGATGAAACCTACATTGAATCACCCTGAATGGTATTACCTATTCTGCATTCTCTGCTACCAGATATGTACAAAACAAAAAACAAACCACAGACTAGCTTATTAAGTTTACCTTTTTCACTCACTTCACTGATAATGATCCATATATGTGGCTGTAAAAGAGGAGATTAATAAGGAAATAAAAAAGTCCAAAGATAGGGAGTACAGTAAACAATCAAAATTGAAGGGAGTCCATTAAAGCACAATTATGGTGATTACTTAAGCTGGAGATGTCAGGTAGCAAATACAATAGCTCTCATCCACCATCTGTCTGTAAACATTGGGATTGGCTTGTTAACGTCTTAAATTTCAGACCATGGACTCACAATGCAAATATTTTTGGCAAATAGACATTTAGAAAAAATGAGCCAGAAGATGTGCAGCTAACTCAGACATGAGAACTGCAGAAATGAGGCTTTTATAGGATCTCAGTTCTTGTAACATTGCCCCTCTGTCCCTGGTCAGCCCTCCAGCCAATATGCCTCATAATCCTTTGTTACTTTTTAATCACAGGGATGCTCCTTTCACCCCAAGTAGCATCAACTTCAGTGAAGTCCTTGATCTCAGAACCATAGAAATGTAGGGCTGGAAGGGACCTCAAAAGGTCACCTAGTCCATCATCCCACACTGAGGCAACTATGTATACATAGATCATCCCTGACAAGTATTTGTCTAACCTGTTCTTAAAAACCTCCAATGACAGGGATTCCACAACATTTCAAGGTAACCTATGTGACATACTGGGGTACAATTCAGGGCAGTGGGGGGCTGTGTCATCCCTGCCCTGTAACCTGGGGTGCCCTGAAATGCCTTGCTGCTGTAGCCTCCAATCTTGACTGCTCACAACCAATGTAGGTCACTCCCAGATGTGTTTATGTAATTGCAGCCTGCCAGTCGCACCCTGGCTCTCACCAGCCTTAGTTATACTGCAGGGTGATCTCAGCACACACCTAGACTTTCACCAAGAAATGTATGTTTTGGGCTGCCCAGCCCTCTCCTGGACAGTCCAAATATATTAAGTCCATTATTCGTTTAAGGGCATAATATACACTAGCCTGTTACCTTAGATAGAGTTACCTAGACACTTCAATTTAAACACACTGGCTTAGATAAAACAATAAAACAAGTGTATTAACTACAAAGAGATAGACTTTAAGTGAGTACAAGTAATGAGGCATAAAAGTCAGAAATGGTTACAAGAAAAATAAAGATAAAACACTTTCTGGTGCCTATTTTAAACTATGTTAGATTCAAGCAAAATTCCTCACCACATGCTTCCAGCTAAATTACTGACTAAACTCTTCAGGTCAGGACCCCTTCCCCCAAAGTCCAAAAGCTGTTTTCCTTTGTCTTCTTAGATGCTATACCAGAGACTGACAGGGAGAGACAGGGGTGTGTTGGAATGTTTGCTCCTTCTTTCTGTAGTCTCTTATTCCTCTTTGGAAAGCACTTCCAGCTGGGGACTAGGAGGTAGCCAGTTGGCACAACTGTTTAAAAGAGCTTTAAACTAGGAACTTGGGGGAGACAGTTGGGAAATGCTCCTGTAATCTTCACACCTGATTCTAATATTAACTGGGAGGAAAATCAAGGAAGAGAGAATACAGCAATTGAGAAAGGAACAACAGCGGGTAGGAGAATGGACATTAAGAAGAAAGATCGTGCTAATACCAATGACACTAGCAGTCTGTTAGGCAATATTGGCAGTAGAATGAATGTACCCAATCGAGTGAGGAATCTGGGTAAAGCCAAGTAACAACTAAGATATTTGTACACCAGTGCAAGGGGCCTGGGTAACAAAATTGAGGAACTACAACTATTTGTGCAGGAAGTGATCCCAGATATTATAGGGATAACAGAAATATGGTGGAATAGTAATCATGACTGGAGTACAGGTATTGAAGGGTATGTGCTGTTCAGGAAAGACAGAAATAAAGGTAAAGGTGGTGGAATAGTATTGTATATTAATGATGAGGTAAACTGTAAAGAAATTAGAAGTGATGGAATGGGACAAAATCAAGTTGGGGAAGAAAGCTACTGGAGGCTCCCCTGGGATAGTGCTTGGGGTATGCTACAGACCCTCCCCCCATCCGATCTTGATATTGATTGAGAGCTCTTTAATGTTTTTAACAAAACAAATATTATTGGGAAGTGTGTGATTATGGGAGACTTTAACTTCCCAGATATACACTGGAAGACAAGTGCTACTCATAACAGTAGGGTCCAGATTTTCCTAGATGAGATAGCTGACAGATTTCTTCACCAAACTGTCACTGAACCTACAAGAGATGATGCCATTTTAGATTTAGTATTGGTGTGTAGTGACGATCTCATACAAGAACTGGTTGTAGGGGACAACCTTGGTTCTAGTGATTGTTAGGATATAGATATTCAGGCCTGTCTGTAAAGGCCTGTACTTTAAGAATTTAGGTGTATTCTTATCACTTGGCTAGTTAGAGGTATAAAAGAAAGAATCAAAATCACTGTCTGCCAGTGTAAGGTCCTTCTCTTACTGTGACAGTCTGAGGCCCTGTGCTTAGGCTAAGGCCTTTGACTAAGCAGCAGAGGCAGCCATAAGCTGGGAAGCAAACAGTCACATCCTCACATTCCAAACTAGTCACACTGAAATAAGGTGCTATTGGGCTGTCAGGCACTATCAGGACAGGATTGTATTCCTGTCACCTCCAGAGAAAGGGAAGTGCCTAGAAAATGTAAAAGGAAACTTAGTTTGATAGCATCCTGTCTGGCAAGAACTCACTTATCAATAGCTGGGATGTGAAATCCTCACTTCTGTATTGTTTTGTCATTATAGTTCCCACTTTGCTATTTTGTTCCCACTTTGTTTGTCTGTATAATCTCTGTCTGGTTCTGTGATTGTTTCTGTCTGCTGTATAATTAATTTTGCTGGGTGTAATCTAATTATTGTGGTGGGGATATAATTGGTTAGCTAATCATGTTACAATATGTTAGGATTGGTTAGTTAAATTTCAGTAGAATGATTGGTTAAGGTATAGCTAAGAATATTACTATATAAATTAGGGGCAAACAGGAAGCAAGTTGGGATTCGAAAATAAGGAAAAAGGAACTATTATTTAAGCTTGCTGGAAGTTCACCCCAATAAACATTGAATTGTTTGCACCTTCGGACTTCGGGTATTGTTGCTCTCTGTTCATGCGAGAAAGACCAGGGAAACGGGGGAGTGAAGGAATAAGCTCTCTAACAGTGATCATAAGCTAAATCAGTTTAAACTAAATGGAAGGAGAAACAAAAGTAGATCTGCAACAAGGGTCCTTAATTTCTAAAGGGCAAACTTCAAAAAATTAAGGGAATTAGTCCGGGAAATGGACTGAATGGAATAACCCAAAGATGTAAAAGTGGAGGAGGCTTGGAATTACTATAAATCAAAGTTGCAGAAACTATTTGGAGCCTGTGTTCCAAACAAGGGTAAAAATCCATAGGGAAGGGTTGGAGATCAAGCTGGATGAGCAAGCATCTCAAAAAGAAAAAGCAGACAGCCTACAAGGAATAGAAGATGGGACAGATCAGCAAGGAAAGCTACCTCTTAGACATCAGAAAGTACAAGGAAAAGGGAGAACTTCCAAAAACCAAGAAGGGTTGGACCTTGCAAAGGAAATTAAAGCCGACAGTAAATGGTTCTATAACCATATAAATTAAAAAAGAAAACAAGGAAAGAAGAAGTGGGACTGCTAAACACTGAGGATGGGGTGGAGATTAAAGATAATCTAGGCATGGCCCAACACTTAAATGAATACTTTGCCTGAATTTTTAATAGGGTAATGAGGAACTTAGATTTAGTGGCAGGTTGGCTAATGGAAATGATCATATGGAAGTAGAAATTACCATATCCAAGATGGAAATCAAACTCAAGCACCTTAATGGGACCAAATTAGGTCCACCGGATAATCTCCATCCAAGAATATTAAAGAAACTGGTAAATGAAATTGCAATTCCAATACCAATTCATTTTTAATGAATCTGTTAATTCAGGGGTCATATCATATGACTGGGGAATTGCTAATATAGTACCTATTTTTAAGAAAGGGGGGATAAAAACTGATCCAGGAAACTACGGACCTATTAGTTTGACCTCAATTGTACGTAAGGTCTTTTAACTTATTTTTAAATAGAACATAGTTAAACAGTAATTGGGATAAAATACAACATAGTTTTACAAAAGGTAGATTGTGCCAGACCAATCTGATCTCCTTCTTTGAAAAGATAACTGATTTTCCAGACAAAGGAAATGCAGACGATCCAATTTATCTGAAGTTCAGTAATGTATTTGATACAGTTCCACATGGTTAATTATTAGTTAAATTGGAGAAAATGAGGATTAATATGAGAACTGAAAGATGGATAAGGAACTGGTTAAAGGGGAGACGGGTCATGCTGAAAGGTAAACTGTCAGGCTGGAGGGAGGTTACTAGTAGAGTTTCTCAGGGATTGGTCTTGGGACCAATCTTATTTAACATTTTTATTCCTGACCTTACACAAAAAGTGAGAGTGCACTAATAGCATTTGCTGAGGACACAAAGTTGGGAGGTATAGCCGATATGGAAGAGTACCGGAATATCATACAAGAAGATCTGGAGGACCTTGAAAACTGGAGTAATAGAAATAGAATGACATTTTATAGGGCAAAGTGTAAGGTCATGCATTTAGGAACTAACCACAAGAATTTTTTCTATAAACTGGGGACATATCATTTGGAAGGGACAGAAGAGGAGAAAGACCTGGTGTATTGGTGATCAAAGGATGACTATGAGCCGCCAATGTGATGTAGCTATGAAAAAGGCTAATGAAGTCTTAGAATGCATCAGACAAGGTATTTCCAGTAGAGACAGACAGACTGTTAGTACGATTATAGAAGGCACTGGTGAGACCTCATCTGGAATACTGTGTACAATTTTGTCTGCCATGTTTAAGAAAGATTAATTCAAACTGGAACAGGTACAGAGACGGGCTACTAGGATGATCCAAGGAATGGAAAACCTACATTGTGAGAGGAGACGCAAAGAGTTTGGCTTGTTTAGTCTAACCAAAAGAAGGCTGTGCGGAAATATGATTGGTCTCTATAAATATCTCAGAGGAGTAAATAGCAGGGAGGGAGAGGAATTATTTAAGTTAAGTGCCAATATTGACACAAGAACAAATGGCTATAAACTGGCCATCAACAAGTTTAGGCTTGAAATTAGATGAAGGTTTCTAACCATCAGAGGAGTGAAGTTCTGGAACAGCCCTCCATGGGGAGCCATGGGGACAAAAATCCTAATTGGCTTCAAGATTAAGTTTTATGGAGGAGATGGTATGATGAAACTGCCTACAATGGCAGGTAGACACTCTGGGACTGCTAGTAGCAAATGTTGCCAACAGCTGGTGATGGGACACTAGATGGGGAGGGTTCTGAGTTACTGTAAATAATTCTTGCCTGGTGTCTGGCTGTTGGGTCTTGCCAAAATGTTCAGGGTCCAACTGATCACCATATTGGGGGTCAGGAAGGAATTTTCCCCTGGGTCAGATTTGCAGAGACCCTGGGGGTTTATTGCCTTCCTCTGCTGCATGGGGCACAGGTCATGTGCAGGTTTAAACTAGAGTAAATGGTGGATTCTTTGTAACTTGAAGTCTTTAAATCACGATTTGAGGACATCAGTAACTCAGCCAGAGGTTATGGCTCCACTACAGGAGTGCATGGGCAAGGTTCTGTGGCCTGCAATGTGCAGGAAGTTGGACTAAGTGATCACAATGATCCTTCTGGCTTTAAAGTCTATGAGTTGGAAAAAACGTATTGCTGTTTTTTTGATGTAGATCTTTGTCTCTGCCTCCCTGTCTTGCCAGAGAATGGCCACCCATTAGCTTTGTTAACACCTGGTTGGGGTGCCAGCTTGCCCTTCAGAAACTGTTTTAGCCACTCTCCAGACTCAACTGGGAAACACACTTCAGTCATGATTTCAGTTTATGTTCATAATTTTACATATAATGTTGTTATATGCACTTTACCATGATATTAGTGATTAGCAAGTTATGAGTTTTCAAATGATACCTCATAAGGCATGACCTGTACAAAAATTATTACAATAGTGTGTAGGGTGTGCACACATGATGTATTCTGTCACAACCCGTTCCAGTGCTAAACTATCCTTATAGTTAGAAATTTTTTCCTAATATCTAACCTGAATCTCCTTTGATGCAAACTAAGGTGATTCAGACCTCAGACTCACAATGCAAATATTTTGGTAAACAGACATCTGGCAAAAATTAGTCAGAAGATGTGTGGCTGTCTGAGATATCAGAACTGTGGAGGTGGGGCCCTATCCCTGTTCTCTTTTGAACTATCTTTTTAGTGCTTATTGCATTCTTCCTCCATTAACTGGGGGTATTTGTGGAAGGCCAGTATCTCTTTCTTATGCAAAATCCTCCTGCAGAAGTAGGAGAATATTCTTTTGGAGATGGCTGTATGGCACTCTCCCCATTTTGGCTGCAGCAGCTGGGTTGGCTGTAAGATCTTGCTGTATCTCTTGCAGTGAGAGGGGTCATATGGCTTGGGAAAGAAAAGAACCATGGAACAAATTGTGCATGAAAGTCAGAATAAAAACATGATTTTGTTTAGTAGATGTTTTGGGCCAGTTTTCATTTTGTTCATGCTTACTTACCTTGTACCAGTAACATTTTCTGAGTAACTGATTAAGGTATCTTGCCCTTTACATAGGCCTAATAGTATAAACTGTGATATGTGTACAGATTTCTGTGACCAAAAGCACCCTTGCATTCACACCTTACACACTATTGTAATAATCTTTGTACAAAATATACCTGGTGAGGTATCATTTGAAAACCAATAACTCGCTGGTCAATAATATCATGGTGAAACATAAGTAGCAACATTATATATAAAGGTAGGAATTCCCCTTATATGATGAGGAGTACTTGTGGCACCTTAGAGACTAACAAATTTATTTGAGCATAAGCTTTCGTAAGCTACAGCTCATTTCATCGGATGCATTCGATGAAGTGAGCTGTAGCTCACGAAAGCTTATGCTCAAATAAATGTGTTCGTCTCTAAGGTGCCACAAGTACTCCTTTTCTTTTTGCGAATACAGACTAACACGGCTGCTACTCTGAAACCTTATATGATGTTAACACACGTTCAAATCTACATAGACCTAACTAGGCAAAAGTTGTTAAACAGGTCTATGTTATTTAGCTCAATTTACATATAAGTAGTAAACAGAGTCCTTGAGACAGCAAGAGGGAGAAATGGCAGGAGACAAGGCAAATTTGCATTTCAGCATACACAGAGGATAAGAAAGAACACAGAGCCACCTTCACCACCAGCCACCATGTCACCTTCTTTACTATTTGAATAAACTTTGCTCTGAGGGGTAATACTCAAAAGAAGGCACTTCAAAGGGGGACTGGACGATAAAAGTGAGGGACAAAATACTCCAAGTCACTTCTTCCTACTTCTGTCTCTTTCTTTCATGCAAGAGGACAAAGGAACCAGCCCTTTGACTTTGGGGGTAGACCCTGACCAAAGAATTTGGTCAGCTATGTTGCTAGGATCGTGTGGTAAGGATTTTACGTTGAACGAAGTCTAGTTACTAGAAAGTGTTTTATCTTTATTTCTCTTATAACCATTTCTGACATTAATATCTTATAATTATACTCACTTAAAGTCTCTCTCACTTTTTGTTAAATAAACGTTTTATTTTTAATCCAAACTAATTCAGTGTTGTGTTAAATTTAACTGTTTGGTAACCCCAATTAAAGTAGCAAACTGTTGAATATTGACTCTTTACAGGGGCAATGGACCTTTAATATCTGAACTGTCCAGGAGAGGGCTGGACAATACAGAACACAAGTTTTGGGAAAATTCAGGATTGGGAGTATGTTGGGGTCACCCTGCAAATAGTAACCCAGGCTGGTATTAGCCAGAGTTTGGCTAGATTGTTGCTTACAGGCTGCTGGGGTCAGAGCTGCTGGACCAGGGCTGTAGCTGTACACAGACACTCATGGTGTGAACTGTATGTTGGTAGGCTGTTTGTGAGTGGCACAGGTTGGGAGCTACAACTGTAAAGCATTGTGAGGACCCAAGATTGTGGGGCAGACAACCCCTCACTGGTCTGGATTGCACCCCAGAATGTAGCAATTTCCAAGAGCTCTTTCTCTGATGAGAACTTTCAAAGGATATTATCTCTGAGACTCAGGGACACAGACAATGCTATCTCATGTTGCTGCTCTTTTCTGTGCCGGCAAGGAATCCACTAGAATTCCTAGTTAGAAAGAGAATATACCTGATATAAAAGGAATTGGGGATCACAAGGGGGCAAACAGAGACAAAAATCCCTGTGGGAAGCTAACCTAGAATTGTCGTCTCTTCAGCGATATCTCTCTCTAATTCTATTTGATCTTTTAAAATACATATGGTTAGATGTTTGGATGTTGAATGGACTGTCAATCAGAATCAGTTTCCCATAATTCTGTACTTGCAATACGGGTTTGAGTCCATCTCTCTAATCTTTTAAAGTAGAATTTTAAGAAACTACAGAGAGAGTTATTATTCATAAGAAAGAGAATCTTTAAGGCCAGTTTCTCTCTCCTATTGTTAAGATTTTTGAAGACATGTCTCCAGATACAGTAAGATCCATACCAGCCTGCTGGGCTGAAGTACCATTGCAGAAATAATCTACTAGCTGTAATTTTTCACACACACAATCACAGGAAGAGACCTCATCTCATACCTATTAGCCAATGCTGGCATCATTGGCATGTGAGACTACTGCTAATTAGAGATAACCCCAAATATAGATAACCCAGATCTGAACAGCTCTGAATTTTGGGGTTTTAGAGTCTAGATACAAATTGTACAGCTGCTGCCTTTCACTGTGATGGGTCAGATATACATTTTGCAGTTTGTTTCATCTATAGAAAGGGCTCAAACCTCCAGCTCCCACTGTACATGTAGGGATTGAAATAGAGATCTGTTTGTGAGAATCAGAACTATCTTTTGTGCTGTGGAGGTTTGGTTTTAGGTATTGTCTTTTGTCCAAGACATTAAGATGAGGCCCCATCTCCTCATTTGCAATTGAGAAGTTAGGGATTGGGAAGATGTTAGGGATTTCCTGGCACAGTCCAGTAGAATAAGAGGATAGCATGTGTGTCCTGGCTAGTATTGTCTGTCTAATAATAGGGTCTTATATGTGGACTACTTTCCTATCATCACTGTGCCACTTATTATTTGGTTCCTTATTTCATAAGGTGCTTTGATATACTACACATATGACAGGCACTAAAGAAAAAAAAATTCAGTTCAATTCTCTATTGTCCTGTTCTATGCCTAGTACCGAGTTGCTTCTGTGAAACATTTCATACATTCAACAAATGCAGTAATTTTCCTGAAGAGTCTAATGAGAGAGTGGCTTAATACATAGGTGACTGTAACTGGAACACTATCTCCAGGAACCCCTCAGTGGCATAGGATGGCACTGCAGGACTCCCACCGTTAGGGTAATCCACTCATACCAAGAGCCTTTAAAACAACAATCCCTTTCTCCTAATGTCTAACTTTTAAAACATCATCCAGCACCCAGAATAGCCCCTTTTGGCCACCTCTTAGGGTACATCTACATAGCAAAAACAAAACAAAACAAAAAACAACACCCCCACAGTAGCAGGTTTCAGAGCCTGGGTCAGCTGATGTGGGATCATGCTATGGAGCTAAAAATAGCAGGGTAGACATTCCCCCTTGGGCTGGAGCCTGCGTTCTGAAATCCAGCAGGGAGGAGAGCTAAGAGCCTGGACTCCAGCCTAAATAGGAACTTCTACTCTGTTAGTTTTAGTCCTGTAGCACAAGCCCGAGTCAGTTGATCCAGGCTCTGAGACTCACTGCTGTGGTTTGGTGGTTGTTTTGTGGATGTATCCTTAGGTTCAGGGTCCCACAGCCCTCCTTCTGGGAAGAGTGTGCTTCAAATCCTGGCTTCCCTGGCCCACAAACTCTCCCCTCAAGTCCTATCTGTTATACCCTTCCTTGCAGGGATTGTATGCAGGATCAGTTCTTCCTCTCAGCAAGTTCCTCCTTGACTGATTTTGGAGCCTCCTTTCAAGTCACCTGCCCAGTCAGCTAATCAGTCTCTTGATCCTCCCCAGGTGGGTCTAATAACCTTTGTCTATGCTGGCTGGCAGAGAGGAAAGGTTCACCTCATCCCCTAGTCCCAAGGAACTAAATAAATAAAGGAAATAAGGAAATAAGGTCTGGGATAGCCCTATATGTTCTTTCTCCCAAACATTAGCTGCTCCCCAGGACCATCTTCCTCTCTCCCTATGACTGTTTCAGTTATTTTTTCTGTCTTTCATCTGCTTTTGCAGGACATATGGAATGGGGTAACTGGCCTCTCAAACTACCTCTTCTGACCTTCAAGGCCAGTACACCATTACAGTGCTCAATAGCTTCTTAACACAAGAGAAGATGATTCCTTTAATTCTATCATGCGTTAATTTGAAATACAAGACTTGACATCTTCCTTTAAATATTGGCATCAGAGAGCTGCCAGAAAGTATGCTTACATGGTAATACCCACCGAGGGATGTGGGAACTCTCTGAAGTTCCTTTACATTACTTCACTGGGTGTTGGGGTTATTTTGTGGAATAAAAGAAAATCTGTGAATAGCTTGAAATGCATGTGGATATCAGTGATTTGCAGGGGCACACCATACATCTTCGGTAGCTCTGTGCCAAGGATTTACCAGGCCCTGGCTGATCCTCGGGCCCTCCAGTGCTTATTGTATCATGAGGGGAAAGCTGTGGAATCTAATATAGCCACTGGCTGTATTGCATTTCTAGGGTAATCCCCACTGCATGAAAGGGGGACAGTACACATACCTGCCAGTTCTGCTTCTGCCCTCCACTCCTCCCTCAGCTCATCTACTTCTCTGCTCCCTTCTCTCATGAGATCTCCAGCCTGTGGGGATGTCTCTAGGGGGTCCAGGGAAAGGGACAGGAACATACTACTGTGAAGGCAGCTGATCCTCATTCTTCTGTGTGGGGAGAGGAGTGCAGATCAAAAAGGCACAATCTGTCCCTCGCTCCTCAATGACACCAGCATGATTCTGGAATTTCTCTAGATTTATACTGGTTTAGGGAGGAGAAAATTTGGCCCATGAATGTGGAGATGGAAAAACCTCTTAGGTCTTGTTTTCTGTCTTCATTGCCATGTAGGATTGTTATCTTTTGAACATTTAGTAGAATTTTGTCAGCTTAGCTGTCTCAAGCAATGGGGCTTCCACCCGTTCTCTTTGGGAGACAGTTCCACAGGCTAATATGCCTCAGTGTCAGGAAAATTTTTATGATCGCTTTCACTTTTCCTTTTCTTCATTTCATCCCACTACTATTAACTATGACCCCTTGAACTATCCTAAATAATTTCTCTTTCTTCTCCATGCCCTCCGAAATAGAGACAGGCAAGAATTGGAACTTCCAAAACAACCACCTCTGAACCTTTGGGAAGGTTCCAAATCTGAATCCAAACCAGGATTTGAATTTTCAGTTTTAATTAATCTCAATTAATATTAAGATACAATTACACCCTGTCACTGTCATCACTTAGCCAATCAATAGATAATTAACTTTCTTAATCCTTCTTCATAATTGATCTCTTCCAATTCTCTAATATATGTAATCAGAAAATATAACACACATTATGTACTGTCTAATAGACCCACTTGTGACAGAGTGGTGGTTTTGGATTTTTTTTTTGAGGAATGATGATTCTTTTGTCCCTAAAACATAGCACAAGCTTCCTAACTAGAAAGACAATTGTTTGTATTTGTTTTTGTTTGGGTAAATTAAAAACCCTTGGTTTAAATTACAAGATTTACAACCCACTCCCAAAAGAATTTCAGAACTTTCCAAATATCTGAATTCCATGAGATTTACCCATCCTTTATTATAACTGTCTTTTCAAAATGCATATCTTTGAGGTGCAAAGGTAATATCTGATAACCCCATTTATAAAGGTAAAGAAGAGCCTGAGAAATTGTAACATAATCTGTCTGGATTTTGCCTGCTAAACAATGAAATTAGTTTAATGGGATGGCGGAGTTCTTCATCAGAACCTAGCTAGCATGAGCCTTGAACTGCAATGAAAGCTTGTATCAAGCATCAGGAATCCCACTGTTGAGTGAGTGCCCCAATTTTCATCAGCACTCTAGTGACAGAAGACAGTGCTAGAATAATCACGTTACTTAATGCTTCCCCTTTATGGGAAACATTAAGCCTTTTAAAATGTTATGTTTAATCTGCTGGGTCTATTGTACAGTATTTGAAATTTCCCAGTCCAAGCTTTTAAATGTTAATTACACAGCATCAAGCCCAGGATGCTTCATGTTGAGCTACTGTATTGATAAATACGTAGTAATGAGCACAGAGTATTTGAACCTTTTATTTTTGGCAGCCCTCATAAAGCAATTTGCTGATACTTTGACAGAATCTGTGAGTATTAATGGGGGCCACCAGACTATAGCCTGTAGAGCCTAGTGCTTGGAACACCTGCAGCACTTGCCTACAAGCTGGTAGTATACAAAGTATGCTACCAGGCATCCACAACATTCACACAATGCTACAGCAACACTATAGCACAGGCGTCGGTTACAGTATTGTCACAATTGACCTTACCTTGTTTTCTTTGTGGAAAACCAAAATGCCTTTTCTTCACTGTGTTTTTGTCTTGTGATAGCTCATGTCCATTAGTTACTCAGGGGTAAAAACTGCACCTTTTGTAGCTGTCTGGAGTGAAACTGTGTCCTTAAATCAATCATCCTCTTTTTGCTTCCTGGGTTTTCTACCTTGCGTCCTTGGGCCCTGACCCACCCTGTTCAAACTGGTTTGGGTGCTGCAGAGGAGGTCAGGCTAGAGCCATTAAGGTTACTTCCTCTGACCTTGTCTCTTAACAGTCTTTAAGCGGAAGCTGTTAGAAGACTCGTAGGAAGGACCTCTTCCTTTTTGACCCAGGCTGTGCTTCTCCTACACATTTCCATGTATGGAACAGGAACACCATGCTAGTGAAAGATCCTTATCCAGGATTAAAAAATATTAAGTAGCACCATCACATTTGTGACAAATATTATCTGCTGTTCTCTAACTTACTTTTCTGTACATGCTGTGGATGTGGCATGCAAGCTGTTACCATAGGGGAAAATGTCTAAGGTGAAGGGCTGGCTTCATACCACTGCACAAATATGTTTTTAATCATAGCTCTGACTACATTTTGTGAGATAAGCATTATTAATGTGTTGGTTCTGAACTTCACTGACTTCACTTTGCAAAGTAAAACACCGAAAATCTCTCTTGGATCATGTTATGGGTCAGATGGCAAAGAAATTTTCATCCCTTCTTTCCTTTCTTCTGGATTCTTTTTTGTTTGTTTGTCTCTTTTGGTCTTTTAGAGACATTGACAAATTCCAGCATTAAGCCAGGAGCATCAGGCAGGAGCATCACTGGATCCTCCAAAAACGTTGGTTCTCTGGCAGCAGTTTAAAGTGCTCTGAGGAGTGATGCTAAAAATGGCATCATGGGATTCCATGCTTAGCTTCTCTTGGTGATTTCCATATCAAATGTGTTCATTTACAATGAAAAAGATGATTTTTTCTGTCTGCCAGACATGCAAACTCAACCTGGGCTCAGAGTCAAGCTGGATTCTTTCCTTCTTACACGTCATCACCAGTAACAGAGCTTCTGCTGGCTAAGTTAGGCCCTCAGTTACACCTGTGCAACCCTACTGTCTTCACATCAGGCCTTCAGCGATGCCTGTACAGTTCCAGCTTTGTCAATAGTTTTGCAGAAGTGACTAGAACTTATTGAACAGTTCTGTTGATGCATGAGAATCACTAAAAAATACAATGTACACAGGGAGCAGGTCGATGTAGTCTAATAAAGCCATTTTTACATAGTCTTTTTTAAAACAGAACTGTACTTTAAAGGAGAATAAATCCACTCAACATACTATATATTCTTAACTAACTTTCATTTCTCTCATATTTTGTGAGTGTACCTCTTGCTCAGTTCCTTATATGTATTCTTATTCTTCCTTATTTTCTAGTTCTTTCTATTTTCACTAACTGAAGCCTCTTTTTCGTATTTGCGTATAACGCTGTCACTGTGTACACTACCTATTATTTGATCTGTTCACTCCTCCCCACTCATTTCCTTTAGATTTAATCACCACTTTGTTGCTTGAGCTTTTCTGCACTTTATTTATTGCAGTAGCAAAATACACAACTCCATGAGCAATGTGCAAAAAAGCCATGCAGTACCCATTGACAATCGTTTGTATTTTGTCATGTCTGTTGGGAAGATACTACTTCTTACAAAGCAAAACTGAAAGATAGCCCAAGACCCAGAAATAATAAAAGTAACACTGGACTCCCAACTGGGAAATAAGCTTACGGTTTCTGGAGAAGCTGAGGACATATCTCTTCAGTGGCAGGCAAACCAATGACATGACAAAGAATTCTAGGCCATACAAAATATACTCCCAGCCTATGCTTGTAATTTGGGCCCAGGTACCCTGAGAGGTGTATTAAAAGTCTCTTAAACATAAAGTAAACCCAATTTCAGAACAAAGATCCCAGTAAACTTTGTCTGGCTGCTGACTTCCCCCATTCAGCATGGACAGATGGGTTACCATAATCTGATTGGTTTCAGAGTAACAGCCGTATTAGTCTGTATTCGCAAAAAGAAAAGGAGTACTTGTGGCACCTTAGAGACTAACCAATTTATTTGAGCATGAGCTTTCGTGAGCTACAGCTCACTTCATCGGATGCATACCGTGGAAACTGCAGCAGACTTTATATATACACAGAGAATATGAAACAATACCTCCTCCCACCCCACTGTCCTGCTGGTAATAGCTTATCTAAAGTGATCCTCAGGTTGGGCCATTTCCAGCACAAATCCAGGTTTTCTCACCCTCCACCCCCCCACACAAATTCACTCTCCTGGACCAGCAGGAGAGTGAATTTGTGTGGGGGGGTGGAGGGTGAGAAAACCTGGATTTGTGCTGGAAATGGCCCAACCTGAGGATCACTTTAGATAAGCTATTACCAGCAGGACAGTGGGGTGGGAGGAGGTATTGTTTCATATTCTCTGTGTATATATAAAGTCTGCTGCAGTTTCCACGGTATGCATCCGATGAAGTGAGCTGTAGCTCACGAAAGCTCATGCTCAAATAAATTGGTTAGTCTCTAAGGTGCCACAAGTACTCCTTTTCTTTTTGCATAATCTGATTGGACCTCTGCCAAATTGCCTAAATCTTGAGACAGGTACATAAGCAAATTCCGGCTTTAATTCTGCCCTCAAAGGTGCAAGACAATTACATTAGAAACAGAAAGGACAAACATAATATGTTATGTAAGCAAAGAGATCAAGTCATTTCAACAGATCATATCTGCTTTGAATTCCAGAGATTTAATTTTGCTTGATTCAAATAATCGTTTCAAGTCCTTCCATGGTGACTTCCAAATTGGCTAACATCTCATCTGGTTCTTTGAAGATTGCTCCAAACTGCTCAAGATTCCCTTCTTACTAAATGAGATCAGTTCCTGAGTGTAGTTTAATAGGGCTTTCTTTTCAACAGTGATTTCAGAAAATGCCTGTTTGGTGACATTGCCTTGGGGGACAATGCAGTGATGCAGAAACACAGCTGGTGGGACAGTATTTGTAGGAGAGGCAGTTTTAAACGAGAAAGCTTGTTGTTCATTGGCCCCAGAGCATTTTATAAAAATAAAACAAAGCACACCGATTATTGAAAAAACATACATACAGTGATTTGGGCTCCAGTTCTGCAATGGATTCCCCAGAGGTGCAGGGGTCTGAACAGACCTCATTGCTGGATCAAGGCCAGATTTGTCTTCCTTATCTCCCTCCTTTACATGCATATATTATACACATGTGTAATCACATACTTTTCTGTATGTCATAAACCATTAAAACAAAGACCTTTACATTTAACTACAAACTTTTTTCAAAAGCCATTCCACAAACTGACTCTATATGGCACATGTAGATGTAAGGGAGCTCCGCCCAGCCTAATGCAGCATTGCTTCTAGATTAATCAAGGACTTCAAAATGGGGAAAAAGTAAAGGAAGGCTGAAAAAGGGGACACACACACACACACACACACACAATCGCCCATATTAATTATACATGAAATGTGTGGAGTGCTCTACATTTTTTATTGTCAATGCTACTTGTCTGGAAAAGAGTTGCATAATTCACTCATGTCTCCAGCACTTCTGAGTAAAGCAGTCATCCCAATGTGTGGCGATGAAAACTTTATAGCACTGTGCAAAGTGTGGTGTGCTATAAAGTTTTTATTGCACTGCATCTGGGATGACCACATCACATGATCACATATTCCCTCTAGAAAGATGCTGGCTTGCTATCGCTCTCAACTAACTAATCTTCTCCTTTACAGACAGTTCCTGAGCTAGTCCTCATGTTCAAGATGTCCCATCTTGGTTGTTTTTTGTGTGTTCAGCATACCTTTTTGTTTCATTTTGTATTATAGATAGTCTGAATGGGAAGCATCATAGTGCAGTGGAGGTAGCACTGAGCTTGGCTTCTGTTTCCAGCTCTAACATTAGCTCACTTTATTATTCATTATTAAATATTTGTGCTATGGTAGTGCTTATATACTCTGGCTGATATTGGGGGACCCACTAAGCTAGGTATCAAACACATGCTAAAAGACAGCCCTTGTCTCAAACAACATACATCACAACATGCAGTTTCTGTGACAGTTTCCCCATCTGTAAAATGGGAGTAATTGACATTCTATAAAAACAATTTGAGATATACCGATGAATTGTGCTACATAAATGTTAAATATTATTATTACATGGGTTACGTCTACACTGTGAGCTATGAGTGTGATTCCCCTGCTCTCATACACATACTTGCACCATCTCTCATTGAGCTAACATGAATATAAATAGCAGTGTGGCCTCAGTAGCATGGGCAGCAGCAGCTGAGGCATGGCTGAGCCATACCAAGCACAAACCCGCCTGAATCCCTCTGGGTATGTATTTGGCATGGCTAAATCGTGCCTCCACTGTCACTTTCTATGCTCCTATACTCCTAGTGCAAGTATGTGTACACAAGCAGGGGATTCACACTTCTAGCTCATAGTCTAGACGTACCATAACTGGATTTACATGGTTAAGTTAAAATATGACTTTCAGATAGCTTTCCGGCTTCTTGTAACAGGGTCAATGAACTTTGGGAGATATAAGCAGAAAGAAAGCCAATTTGGTATCTATCGCCTGGTGGATTCAAGGGGCTGGAGTTCTCGAAATCACAGAATGTTGGATTCTTCAGCCAAGGGGGTTGATATCTCTGGGAACTGAGTATAGGTGAGAAAATTATTTAGGCCAGTGGCTCCAAAACTTGTTCTGCCGCTTGTCCAGGGAAAGCCCCTGCTGGGCCGGGCGGGTTTGTTTACCGGCTGCATCCACAGGTTCAGCCAATTGCAGCTCCCACTGGTCACGGTTCACTGTTCCAGGCCAATGGGGGCTGCAGGAAGTGGCGGCCAGTACATCCCTCGGCCCACGCCGCTTCTAGCAGCCTCCATTGGCCTAGAGCAGTGAACCCCGGCCACTGGGAGCTGCAATTGGCTGAACCTGTGGACGCAGCCGGTAAACAAACCCGCCTGGCCTGGCAGGGGCTTTCCCTGCAGAAGTGGCGGAACAAGTTTGGGAACCACTGATTTAGGCAAAGATGGTAACTTGCTGAAATTAAGTATTAGTCTTGGAAACATATTGTTACTTTCGTTTGCAAGTAACTCTTTCTATCTTTATTCCTTATACTTGGTATCACTATTTGTTTCATAAACTTGTTTTACTTTCACTATAAATGAAGTCAGCACTATGATTGTTAGCCCCAGTTAAATTAATGAGATGCATTGTATTGTTTCTGTAAAGGAGCAATGAACTTCTGTGAGTGTTCCAGGAGATGGCTGGATGATTCAGGGAGATGTGTCTGGGAAACTCAGGAGTTGGGGTTCAGTTTTAGCTGCAAGGCAAGGTTTGAATTGGCAGAGTTTTGAAGAGTTTGCTGGCAAGGCATTCAAGCTGATACGTCAGGGAGTGTCACACAGCTTAGTAATAGCAAAACTCTCATTGGTTGAGGCTGAGAGGAGTAACAGAGGGTACTTGGGACCTGGCCCTGCTATAACTTGCAGTTCTGGGAATCTAAGCAGATTGTCACTTTGGCAGACAGTTTAGGGGAAATTCAGTACTGGGAGAATATTGTGGTTGCTGTTCAAAAAGCAACTTGGAGATGTAAGTCAGGGTGTAACCTGCCTGTTTGTATGTGATGTCAGGGCTGTGAGCCACAGCAGCAGAGCATTTAAAGCACGCAGAGTTGTGGGGCAGGCAGTGACACAACCCCTTGCTGGTCTGCGTTGAACCCCAAGTCATCACAATGATGATGATTAAATGCTCCCTAGCCCATTAAATGCTCCTTAACTTCCAAAGAGAAATATGTTCAGTCACATGGTAGGAAAAATTCCATTCAGCTGAATGAGTTGTGGAAGGAAAAGTTTTATATTTAAACGGTTTCAGGCAGAAGTCTCACAAACTATGATAGTAACTGAGTAACATGGGTGAAAAAACATCACCCTTAGCTGTATATGTAATGTTGCCCGGGTTTGGGAGATTTCTGTAATGGCAATGTGAGTCATAATGAGTAGCTAGCTGCTGTGTAGTCTCTGCTTTGTTTATGTTTTCAAGACTGAAGCCATGGCTTATGTGTGTCTTGTAATGGTGAAGAATGTATTCCAGATGCAGCATAACGTAAATACAGAGGACAAAGCTCTGCAGGAGAGGACAGAGCTTTGCAGCTGACAGCTGCACGTATGATATCCCCTCCGGGAGTAGCTTAAGAAAGCCTACAAGAAAGTAATTATTTTTATAGTTTCAAGACAGCACCCTGAATATTTCTGATCAATTTATGAACAAAGAATGTGAGTGTAATAAGGAAAGGACCATATCATTAAAGCAATAGAGTACAGATGAAGATCCTGTTTTAAAATACTGTTTTATTGATAATACCTAAATTGTGGAAGTAATGATATAAACAAGTGACTCTTCATCCTTTTTCGCATGTTTCTACTTTTGTCATTTAAGTCAGTTGGAACAGTGAAAATAGTTTGAGTTAATTCAAAATAGTGTCTGTGAAAATGGCATTGTAGAGTTCCCTGTTTGTGTCAGTGATTTTCAGATATAATTTGATCAGTTTTCAAGAATAAAAGGATTTTCTAATGGCCAGACCTCGTTATCTGATGTGGGTTCTGAAGAACAGATTGAATTATTATTTATTGTTTGGTAAGCACCGATGCTGACTCATCACCGTACAATATGAGGATTGGGCCCAATCATGCAAAGACTAATGCCTCTCTGCCATGTACATTAGCCAAACTGGACAGTCTCTATGCAGAAGAATAAATGGACACAAATCAGATGTCAAGAATTATAACATTCAAAAACCAGTCGGAGAACACTTCAACCTCCCTAGACACTCAATTACAGACCTAAAAGTCACAATTCTTCAACAAAAAAACTTCAAAAACAGACTCCAATGAGAAACTGCAGAACTGGAATTAATTTGCAGACTGGACACCATTAAATTAGGCTTGAATAAAGACTGGGAGTGGATGAGTCATTACACAAACTAAAAACTATTTCCCCATGCTAATTTTCCCCATACTGTTACTCACACCTTCTTGTCAACTGTTTGAAATGGGCCATCCTGATTATCACTACAAAAGTTTTTTTTCTCCTGCTGATAATAGCCCACCTTAATCGATGAGTCTTGTTAGAGTTGGTATGGCAACCCCCATTTTTTCATGTTCTCTGTGTATATATATGTTTTCCTACTGTATTTGCCACTGCATGCATCTGATGAAGTGGGCTTTAGCCCACGAATGCTTATGCTCAGATAAATTTGTTAGTCTCTAAGGTGCCACAAGTACTCCTCGTTCTTTTTAATCATGTGAGTAATCTCATTTAATAGTCCTTGCCCCCAGAAGCCATCTTCTAGCTCATCCTTCAACATCAATAATATGGGTTTTGTAGACAAAATGCAGTCTTCATTTACACGTCTGTGACCTTATTATTCCCCAGATTTGGCAACTTAAATTTAGCTAACACTTCTAGTATTGGTGTGTCAAGGTTCCTCCCCCACTCTGAACTCTAGGGTACAGATGTGGGGACCTGCATGAAAAACCTCCTAAGCTTATCTTTACCAGCTTAGGTCAAAAACTTCCCCAAGGTACAAAATATTCCCCCCGTTGTCCTTGGACTGGCCGCTACCACCACCAAACTAATACTGGTTACTGGGGAAGAGCTGTTTGGATGCATCCTTCCCCCCAAAATACTTCCCAAAACCTTGCACCCCACTTCCTGGACAAGGTTTGGTAAAAAGCCTCACCAATTTGCCTAGGTGACTACAGACCCAGGCCCTTGGATCTTAAGAACAATGAACAATCCTCCCAACACTTGCACCCCCCCTTTCCTGGGAAATGTTGGATAAAAAGCCTCACCAATTTGCATAGGTGACCACAGACCCAAACCCTTGGATCTGAGAACAATGAAAAAGCATTCAGTTTTTTTACAAGAAGACTTTTAATAAAAAATAGAAGTAAATAGAAATAAAGAAATCCCCCCGTAAAATCAGGATGGTAGATATCTTACAGGGTAATTAGATTCAAAAACATAGAGAACCCCTCTAGGCAAAACCTTAAGTTACAAAAAGATACACAGACAGAAATAGTTATTCTATTCAGCACAATTCTTTTCTCAGCCATTTAAAGAAATCATAATCTAACACATACCTAGCTAGATTACTTACTAAAAGTTCTAAGACTCCATTCCTGGTCTATCCCCGGCAAAGACGACTACAGACAGACACAGACCCTTTGTTTCTCTCCCTCCTCCCAGCTTTTGAAAGTATCTGGTCTCCTCATTGGTCATTTTGGTCAGGTGCCAGCGAGGTTACCTTTAGCTTCTTAACCCTTTACAGGTGAGAGGAGCTTTCCCCTGGCCAGGAGGGATTTCAAAGGGGTTTACCCTTCCCTTTATATTTATGACATGGTGAAAGAAGGAATACAATGCTTACTCTCTCATAGATGTGTTGGTTCTACAGTGCTAACACGAGAGTAAATGATTTAAAAAATCCAAGAACCTTATTTTCAGGCACAAAAGTCACTAGATAAAACTCTACATACACATAGGAATCTCATTTTTACAAAGCCACCTTTCAGAAGAACTGTATGGGAACTGTCTTTGTTTTCTGTACACAGCTAGCACAATGGGTCTTGATCCATGACTGGGACATTTAAGCTCTATGACAATATAAATAAATAATAATAATCTCAGTTCACTGAAGAGAGAAAGAGACAGGGAAATGCTTTATTTTGTAAATAATGTGGTTTTAGAAAGTTATGTATAACAAAAGTTTGATTCACTACCAATCCAGCACTTTAAAAAATGCAACATTCTAGCTCTGACTTTCATTACCTTGTCCAGAGCTTTCAGATTAGTAATATTTTATGGACCTCCCACTCCTCCTCCTTTTGGCTTCAGCTTGCCAAACCCTCCCTTCACTTTCTTTTCCTCCTCTCATTCCCCTCTGATAGCTTTTTTCTTTATTTGTTTTAAACCATTAGTCTTCTCTGGTCAGCTGGTATCAAGGGGATACCAACACCATCCATACATGAAGGACAAGAAAAAAATACACAAAGGAATGTTAAATTGGTATTTTTAGTTTTCCTTTTATTACATGGGGACTGCAATACTGCACATCTCAGAAAAGGGCAGCAGCATGGGGCCTCTTTATCCCCCTACCTGTAGACCATTCAGGTGATCTGCAGACACTGGCAGACATCTCTGCATTGTTTATACTGGGTTTATATTTTAGAAAGCTCTTTTTCACAACCACAAGGGTCAGAAACATTTTTTCCCTGTATGAAAGCTGGGGTTCTGATATAGTCAGATGACTCCAGGAGCTGGGGCCATAGGTATAGCCCCAGCTAGAATAGCTCCTTCTTTTCTGTCTCTCCTTTGACTCTGCATTAAGTTTTAGGGAACAGATATTTGGGGTACTCTTCTGGCTTAACCTTGCAGTGTCTCTTTGCCTCAATGGTAGTTTACTCAATTGGCAATTGCAGTTTGAGTTAAAAAACAAAAAACCATCCTTGGAAGTAACAAGGCAGTGGCAAACTTTCAGCCACTTTGCTCTCATGTGGTAGTCTTTCCCCACTCCTTTGTCGGTGTTTTATCTCTTTGGCTGCAAGATCTTCAAGGCAGCAATCTTGTTTTCGATGTCTGTAAAGTGCTATGCACACCAATGAGTTTGTATAAATAACAGTGACCATAGGGATCTGTTTGATCCATTTCACTTTCTCGGTTCTCCTGCACGAGATAAAAGATGTTGTGCTTGGATTTCCAACGCTGCGGATGAATCTTTGAATCTGCAAAAAACATGGTTTTCACGACAGAGAGACCAAGCCAACGGCAACTTTTCCAACTGTCTTGAACTTCAGAGGGTTGGAATTTCCTTCCATTTTACCTGTGTCTAGTTCTCAGACACTTTTAATAAAATATCCTGTATACATTTCTATCCCTGTTAGGTTTTGTAAACCATTCACTTCATAGGTATTTTAATGGAGCATGAACTACGTGGCAGTGTGCCTTTCAATTTCAAAATGAATAAAATTATCATGTGAAGATGAAGGCCGTAGATTGATTATTATAGGACATAAAGCTTGCAATGGGGTGCCACTAAGGGTTAAGGTAGGAAACTCTCGATTGAAAGGGTGAAGAGGTAACTAGCCAGAGGGTCAATAAAGGGGTATTGTGAAATTCATGGCCCAGGTTTAACTGGCCAGCCATGTAGCCCAAGCTAAGGAATGTGGAGCTTTATGGAGCCTTTTTAGAGATTCTAAATGCGGGGGCTAGGTACTGGTTCCATGCTATGTTGGGTGGCAGAAGCAATTGCAGGGTGACCCTGAAAGGAAACAGCGGCAGACACAGGTGTTTATTGGTGCAAGGCTGCATTGTCTGATTTGGGATTTCTGCAAAAACCCATGTGCTGTGTGTTCATAGTACTGTTCAGAGAAACAGGACTTGGGGAATATTTTGGAAATAAACAGATTATTCCAGGAATTTACCCTGACTCTGTGACACTGATTTCTAATTCAAACGGATGCCAAGGCCCCAAATTTTGGCCACTGCTGCTTAGTCGAAGGGGCAACATGGTAAAAAAAATTGTTTCATGTGTAATAGGGAAATATAGACTCTGCAGCCCAGCTATTAGGATGTCTGAAATTCTTATATCAAGGATTAAGATGCAAAACTATACTGTAATGTAGGTGGTGTGATTAGAGACTGCAAATCACTGGAATCTCCATTCTGAATCCCTTTCAGTTCTGAGGAGATTCATACTTGAATCTTAGGAGCTGAACATATCATTGAAGGTTTGTTTCTGGGATGGGTCCAAAACCACATTTTCTGTTTCTGGTTTAGGCCATCACCCCACAAAAACAGCTGACCCCATAACATTCCAGCCTACAATAGTGGAGATGTTGTGAGACCATGTGCTCATGGTTGATATCAGCTATTTTAGACAAAATTTCACTGGTGCTTCCTGGTAGAATTTGGTGCCATGTCCAAGGTAGGTTGCTGGGTATTGGACTTCTCTGTAAGCATATGTTCATGGGCCATTTTATGGGACCTACATAGGTTCAAACAAGCACCTGAATTTCTGGTTGCTTATCTGAGTGACAAGTGTTTAGAGGTTCTCCCATTACTAAATGTTATCTAACTGTGCAGTGCTAAGAGACAAGGCAGATAAGGGAATATCTTTTATTGTGCAGTGTAATTGAAAATTTGTGTATGCTCTTGAGTTTTCTTTTTAAGGGTGAGTTTTTATTTGTTTGCTCATTTTACTTTTATGTGGTTCTAGTAGCAGAACAAGAATTAAAAAGGAAAAGAGATTCATACTAAAGTATGAGAAACTCAATGCAGCAAGGGAAAATATGGCTTTTAAAAAACCTTCATATTCCTATGGCCTTTAATTACGTTACTCAATGTGTTTGTAGGTAGGTAGGGGAACATATTATAGGATGTTGTGGTTATATGACTGTAGGGTCTAAACAGAAGAGTCCATTCTAAGGCCCTGATTATGAAGCCATTCATAATAACAGCAACCTAAAAATCACCAGAATGTAAAAGGTTGGGGGGTGTAACAATGCTGCCTCTGGTGGGACACAACTGAGTGTGTCAATTTAGGACAAATTGCTTAGAGCAGGGCAGTTACAGCCCACGGCTAGGGTTTTTCCACTTTTAAGGCACACCAAACCAGCCAGCGAGGACTTTGGTTTTACCCCACTGGCTAACCATAAGTCATACAAGCAATTCCCTTAGACACTCCAGTTTCCCAGTATCACCACCTGTGCCACTCATTATGGGGACAAGTTGTTATGAAAACCAATACTCCACTAAAAGAAAAAATTCTCCTACTCCCCAAGGAGTGAGCTCAATATACAAATGAGACCTTACCCACAAATGATACTATTACCAATCCTTTAGAAACTAAAATCTAAAGGTTTATTAGTAAAAGGAAAAAGAGGAGAGCTAGAATTAGTTAAATGGAATCAATTACATACAGTAATGGCAAAGTTCTTGGTTCAGGCTTGTAGTAGTGATAGAATAAACTGCAGGTTCAAATCAAGTCTCTGGAGTACATCCACAGCTGGGATGGGTCATTCAGTCCTTTGTTTAGAGCTTCAGTTTGTAGTAAAGTCCCTCCAGAAGTAAGAAGCAGGATTGAAGACAAGATGGAGGGGTTTTCAGGGCCTTTTATATTCTGTGCCTTGTGGAAGATCACAGCAGCAAGATGGAGTTTGGAGTCACATGTCCATGCATGACTCAGTTCTTTACAGGCTGTCACCCTTGTTTACATGTTAGTTTGAATGTTCCCAGGAAAGCTCAGATGTGGATTGGCATCTCCCAAAGTCCATTGTCAGTTAAGTGTTTCTTGATTCGGCACTTACTGAGAATAGTCCTTTCTCAAGAAGCTGACCAAATGCTTCACTGAGGCTACTCAGAATCAAAAACACATTGAGATACAAGTACATAGCCAATATTCATAACTTCAGCTACAAAAACAATACATATACAGATAGCATAATCATAACCCCAGCAAATCATAACCTTTCCATAGGCACCTTACACAACAACCTTTATACAATATTTGCTGCAAATGTATAATAGTGGTTGCAACAATGATCTATATGGTTACAGGTTATATCAGTAACTTTACAGGGGGATTAATGGCCTCCCAATTTACTGGGACATTGTCCCTGGAAAACATTTCAGATGTTAGTAGTTGTGACCTAGAAAAAACCACTTGAATATACCCAAGTGAGAGACATCTAGCCTTAGAACACTGACTGACTGACTACCTTCTACCTCCCTCCCAGCCTTTATAGCCCTTGGCTTGTCAGGCCAGCGGGTGTTGCCAATCCTCAGGCCGGCATCAGGCCTTTTCCATCAGCCCCCATCTATTTCTCTTGATTGGAGCTGACCAGGCAGGGCTAATTAGGTGCTTTTGCACCAGCACCCTGTTACAATATCATGGTTGCTGCTTGCCTTATTGGGATCCAGGAAGTGGGTGGGCAAAGCCCGCCCACTGCTAAAGGATCCCCCCCCAGCCTGAGGGGGGGTCCACAGGACCTGGAAAACCAAATAATTACAGGGGACAACTAATGAACAACAGGGACAGGAGTGTGGTCAAAGGGTCAAATGAAGGGAACCAGACTGGGCCACCAAGTAGAGAACCCTGGACAGTGCCCACTGCTCCTCAAAGGCGTCAAGGGAGTCAGTGGACGCCGCCCAGAGGAACTCTGCCCGGAGACGTGAATGGACAAAGGATCGGAAATAGGCCCCACAGTCACAGGAGACTCCATTGGCCAACCTCCTCACCCTGGTTTTATAGATGGCCACTTTAGCCATGGCCAGGAGGAGGTTGACCAGGATGTCCCGCAACTTAGTGGGGCCACGGACAGGGAGTGCATAGATAAGGAGGTGAGGGGAAAAGTGCAACCAAAATCTTAACAAAATATTTGTGAGGAGCCAGAATAGGGGCTGCAGCCTGGCACACTCCAGGTAGATGTGCGCCAGGGTTTCCCTCATGCCACAAAAGCAGCAGGTGTCCGGGATTGGGGTAAACTGCGCCAAGTACACGCTTGTGCTCACAGAATCATAGAATCATAGAATATCAGGGTTGGAAGGGACCCCTGAAGGTCATCTAGTCCAACCCCCTGCTCGAAGCAGGACAAATTCCCAGTTAAATCATCCCAGCCAGGGCTTTGTCAAGCCTGACCTTAAAAACTTCCAAGGAAGGAGATTCCACCACCTCCCTAGGCAACGTATTCCAGTGTTTCACCACCCTCTTAGTGAAAAAGTTTTTCCTAATATCCAATCTAAACCTCCCCCACTGCAACTGGAGACCATTACTCCTCGTTCTGTCATCTGCTACCATTGAGAACAGTCTAGAGCCATCCTCTTTGGAACCCCCTTTCAGGTAGTTGAAAGCAGCTATCAAATCCCCCCTCATTCTTCTCTTCTACAGGCTAAACAATCCCAGCTCCCTCAGCCTGTCCTCATAAGTCATGTGTTCTAGACCCCTAATCATTTTTGTTGCCCTTTGCTGGACTCTCTCCAATTTATCCACATCCTTCTTGTAGTGTGGGGCCCAAAACTGGACACAGTACTCCAGATGAGGCCTCACCAATGTCGAATAGAGGGGGACGATCACGTCCCTCGATCTGCTCGCTATGCCCCTACTTATACATCCCAAAATGCCATTGGCCTTCTTGGCAACAAGGGCACACTGCTGACTCATATCCAGCTTCTCGTCCACTGTCACCCCTAGGTCCTTTTCCGCAGAACTGCTGCCTAGCCATTCGGTCCCTAGTCTGTAGCGGTGCATTGGATTCTTCCGTCCTAAGTGCAGGACCCTGCACTTATCCTTATTGAACCTCATCAGATTTCTTTTGGCCCAATCCTCCAATTTGTCTAGGTCCTTCTGTATCCTATCCCTCCCCTCCAGCGTATCTACCACTCCTCCCAGTTTAGTATCGTCCGCAAATTTGCTGAGAGTGCAATCCACACCATCCTCCAGATCATTTATGAAGATATTGAACAAAACCGGCCCCAGGACTGACCCCTGGGGCACTCCACTTGACACCGGCTGCCAACTAGACATGGAGCCATTGATCACTACCCGTTGAGCCCGACAATCTAGCCAGCTTTCTACCCACCCTATAGTGCATTCATCCAGCCCATACTTCCTTAACTTGCTGACAAGAATACTGTGGGAGACCGTGTCAAAAGCTTTGCTAAAGTCAAGAAACAATACATCCACTGCTTTCCCTTCATCCACAGAACCAGTAATCTCATGATAAAAGGCGATTAGATTAGTCAGGCATGACCTTCCCTTGGTGAATCCATGCTGGCTGTTCCTGATCACTTTCCTCTCATGCAAGTACTTCAAGATTGATTCTTTGAGGACCTGTTCCATGATTTTTCCAGGGACTGAGGTGAGGCTGACTGGCCTGTAGTTCCCAGGATCCTCCTTCTTCCCTTTTTTAAAGATTGGCACTACATTAGCCTTTTTCCAGTCATCCGGGACTTCCCCGGTTCACCACGAGTTTTCAAAGATAATGGCCAATGGCTCTGCAATCACAGCCGCCAATTCCTTCAGCACTCTCGGATGCAACTCGTCTGGCCCCATGGACTTGTGCACGTCCAGCTTTTCTAAATAGTCCCTAACCACCTCTATCTCCACAGAGGGCTGGCCATCTCTTCCTCATTTTGTGATGCCCAGCGTAGCACTCTGGGAGTTGACCTTGTCAGTGAAAACAGAGGCAAAAAAAGCATTGAGTACATTAGCTTTTTCCACATCCTCTGTCACTAGGTTGCCTCCCTCATTCAGTAAGGGGCCCACACTTTCCTTGGCTTTCTTCTTGTTGCCAACATACCTGAAGAAACCCTTCTTGTTACTCTTGACATCTCTCGCTAGCTGCAGCTCCAGGTGCGATTTGGCCCTCCTGATTTCATTCCTACATGCCCGAGCAATATTTTTATACTCTTCCCTGGTCATATGTCCAACCTTCCACTTCTTGTAAGCTTCTTTTTTATGTTTAAGATCCGCTAGGATTTCACCGTTAAGCCAAGCCGGTCGCCTGCCATATTTACTATTCTTTCGACTCATTGGGATGATTTGTCCCTGTAACCTCAACAGGGATTCCTTGAAATAGAGCCAGCTCTCCTGGACTCCTTTCCCCTTCAAGTTAGTCCCCCAGGGGATCCTGGCCATCCGTTCCCTGAGGGAGTCGAAGTCTGCTTTCCTGAAGTCCAGGGTCCGTATCCTGCTGCTTACCTTTCTTCCCTGTGTCAGGATCCTGAACTCAACCAACTCATGGTCACTGCCTCCCAGATTCCCATCCACTTTTGCTTCCCCCACTAATTCTACCCGGTTTGTGAGCAGCAGGTCAAGAAAAGCGCCCCCCCTAGTTGGCTCCTCTAGCACTTGCGCCAGGCAATTGTCCCCTACGCTTTCCAAAAACTTCCTGGATTGTCTATGCACCGCAGTATTGCTCTCCCAGCAGATATCAGGAAAATTAAAGTCACCCATGAGAATCAGGGCATGCGATCTAGTAGCTTCCGTGAGCTGCCGGAAGAAAGCCTCATCTACCTCATCCCCCTGGTCTGGTGGTCTATAGCAGACTCCCACCACGACATCACTCTTGTTGCACACACTTCTAAACTTAATCCAGAGACACTCAGGTTTTTCTACAGTTTCGTACCGGAGCTCTGAGCAGTCATACTGCTCCCTTACATACAGTGCTACTCCCCCACCTTTTCTGCCCTGCCTGTCCTTCCTGAACAGTTTATAACCATCCATGACAGTACTCCAGTCATGTGAGTTATCCCACCAAGTCTCTGTGATTCCAATCACATCATAGTTCCTTGACATCACCAGGACCTCCAGTTCTCCCTGCTTGTTTCCAAGGCTTTGTGCATTCGTATATAAACACTTGAGATAACCTGTTGATCGCCCCTCATTCCCAGTATGAGGCAGGAGCCCTCCCCTCACAGACATTTCTGCCTGTGCTTCCTCCCGGTATCCCGCTTTCCCACTTACCTCAGGGCTTTGGTCTCCTTCCCCCGGTGAACCTAGTTTAAAGCCCTCCTCACTAGGTTAGCCAGCCTGCTGGCAAAGATGCTCTTCCCTCTCTTCGTAAGATGGAGCCCGGCCCTGTGAAGGAGCCACCAACTGATATCCCCATCAGGCCTCAGGACCAACGTGGAATATAGGCTGCCCCACCCGGGCTCCTCACCCTCTAGAGGTGGCAGGAGGTCCCGCCACTTTGTGTCAGGGCGGGACGCGTGGGTGAGGACGTGAAGGGTGTGGAGCACGAGCGTGTATAGATGTTTCCTTGGCGCGGTCTGGAACCAGACCAGCTGCAGCTCGCGTAGCTGGCTCACGGTGAAGGGGCCGGGGGTCGGCTGGGTCCACGGGGCAGGGGTTGTTGCTGCTTGCTGTAGACAGACATACGACACTGGTAATACTCTGAAAAAGCTTTGCAGTGCCTTGTGCTCAGTATTCATTTATTAACCTATACTACTTGTTGACATGCTAAACAATGAGCAGTTAAGATGTCTCATGTCAAAGCCTCTGTTATTGATGTGGTTAGGTGCCCCCGTTTCAATCTATGCTGCAGTGTTTTGAGAATGCATGCTGGTGAACTGAGGTTTGGCATGCTCTGATGGATCTTAAAAGATTGCAGCACTGTGTGAAATGGCAGTCTGATCAGCAGAAAGGGAGGTACAGTGATAAACCAGGTGGCCTTATTTGTTTTTGGCATGGGAGACATGTCCAGTTTCACCTGACTAATAAAATCCAAACAATCAAATTAAATTATGGTTGAAAATAACAAGCTGCCTTGAACTGAAAAAGAAAAGCGTTCAGTTGAGATTGTCAGGATAGTCTTATCTAAAACTGTTGTGCTGGCATTGGTGCATCTTAGTAAAAAAAAATCATGCAACTGGGCACTTTAGGAATCCCACAAGGTGCTAAACACTCTGGCCCTTATTCAGCAAAGCACTTAAGCACATGCTTCCCTCCAATCATGTGAGTCCTATGGAAGTCCTTACAGACTTTGCTGGATCAGGACCAGACTGCTGGGGACCTTGCATGATTTAGAAGGCAATGAGGGCTTAATGCAGGGCTTGAGATTTCTCATCATATATGAACCAGTGCCAAGGCAGAAGAATGTGGGATAAGAATGGAGTTAATTTATGAACTCCAAATTGGAAAAGAAAGGTAATCAAGTATCTTTTTAAAAAAATTTAATATACACTACTAACATAAGCTTATGATGGGATGTATGCTCCACACAGGTGTTGAAATGATTAATGGGGGCTTGAGAGGCCAAACATGCTACCTGTCTGCACCTGGTGGTGGTGGACAGGCTTAATTAAAGATGACTGGATTACAGCTGGGATAGTTAGTTTGAACAGGCGAAATACCCATTGCATGGAGTTTGCAGGGAAGAAACTATGTAATCACTCTTTGAGTTTAGAGCATGGGGAGACCAGGATGATTAAGGAGGAAACCTATAGGAATAGGAAGTCCTGGGATCTTTGTTTGAATAGAGAAAGCTGATAGGTGGCCAGGAGGCAGATAGATAGCAGTGACTTGGGTAGAGAAGCCTCTGTTTGTGTGCCTTTAAAGAAGGGCAGGCACTGCACTTGCAAGAGGAGAGCTCTGGAAAGCATTTAAGAGAGGAGTAGTGAGTGATGAAGTCAAGCCTGTGCAGGGTAGGAGTGGGTTTAATATTTGGGAATTATTGGAGGATTCTATGGAAGAGTTCTGTGACTCCTGGCCCTGAGAGAAGGGTGAATGCATGGTAAAAGGCTGTAGTAGGAAGGAGTCCAGGAAGGCCTCAGCTAGAAGTCAAATGGAGCAGACCTTGGCTACTGGTTATAGGGTCCCTGGACAGCAAGCTAGAGAACCCAGATTCCCCTACCAGCCACTCATAAGACGTGGGGCTAGAGAAGTGGACTGAAATGATAGAGAGCCCTGGGGGAGGGTTATGAAGATAATGGGTCCCAGAGTGGGGGCTGAGAGGTCATTTCTTGTAATGACATTAGGCTTTTCTGTTGGCCTTTTTCACCCCAGAAGGGGTAGACTTAAATGTGACCTGGACAGACGGCTGAGTTATGGGAAGAGACACCACTTGGGGCTGGAGTGACCTTCAGCAAGGGGCGCTAGAAAGAAGAAAGTGTGCTACCTATGCCAGCCATGAGGAGGTGCTCTAGTGCTGAGTTCACTCTTCCATCAACCTTAATGTTGCTATACTGGAGGTTGGTTGAGACTTCATTGAAGCTACTGGGCATAACAGCTGCCCTTAATTCAGGATAAAGGTGAAACGCAGTTACATTTGTTTATAGAAAAATAGCTGGGACAATAGGAGCCACTGCCTAAAGCACAGGCCAAGTGTAAGCCTGGTTGGGAATCTGAGCTATGTCGGCAGAGGGTTTTGACTGGCATCTAAATAAAAATGCAGGGTGTTGGGTCTCATTGGAGGGAATTCTGTGCGTATGAGAGAAAAATCAGAAGCAACCACAGAAGGCAGGAAGGAAGCCTGATAGCTAGCCAGAGAAGCACTTGTACTGTGACCTTGAGAAAATGTAGAGAGATTTTTGCGGGGGGGTGGGCAGAGTGCTGGCTGGAAAGAGGATTGGAACTGTGAGCAAAGAAACTGTCTCCTGCTGTTTAATTCTTGCTGTGGTCAGAGAAACGGGCTTTTTATTTTTTTTAAAGGTAAATAGACAGGATTGCACCGTTAGTTTCTCCCCTTATGTAAACTGCTCTCATAACCCTGCATACTGGTTAACAGTCAGGGAATCAAAAAGAGGTAAACAGAGAGGTTATGCTCCAGCGCTATGATTCTAGACCTATATGAAATCCTGTAAAACAGAAAGCAGTTGACCGCATCTCCCCCACACAAAGCACAGTGGGGAAATAAACCGATAAAGATCCAAATATTGATCCCTTCATGTGTCTCCCAACAGAATGTAACTTAAAAGGAATATGATTGTCATTGATAGAGAAGAAATCTGGCTATCAGTTTACATGCTTCAGTATTAGAAAGGCCATGCAGGCTAAAGCGTTTCTCCATAAACTAGGGACTTACGGAGAGTAACTAGCAGATTTTCATAAAAAATGAGATGTACAACAAACATCAGGAAGGAGCACTGCAGGCCCTTAGGCAACAACTTCAAATGGTATAGCACACATGTGGGTTTTGTGGGGAAATCACTATAGCTCCCTCATGCCTCGCTACAGACTTGAAATGAGCTGTTATCTCACCGCCAACATGTGGCAAGTGTCAAGGTTACACTGTGCTTCACTCTATTTCTCAGAAATGTTGGTTACAGATGAACTAGCCCTAACATTTTCCCCTTTACTTTGTATACAGTGAGATCTGGATCAGACCATAAGTATTAGGCAGCCTTTTATTTAAGACACCACCACCAAAGTATCCCCAAATGCTTATTTTAAATCATTTTAGGAGGCCATCTCCATTATGCAATTAACTTTTGTCAGTCTCTTAACAGTTGCTTAAACAGCAGTTCTGCTCTGTGACATAACTGTAAAAATGACTTTATTACTCAGATATACTTCCTCTGTGTGTTGAGAGTTTTTTTTCTTACTAACATAAGCAAGATAAAAAGTTTTTATTACTACTTTACTCCTGCTAGCACTGCAGAGGCCAATAGCTACAGGAAGGTGAGAGGGATTCTCCTCTGGGTCATGTATTATGAACAATTTTTAACTAAATGCCACTCATAGGGCCAATTGTGTGTGTGGGGGGAGGGGGAAATGAGGACAAACTTTGAAGATAACGGGGTTTCACAGCTGTAATTCAGAGCAGAATTTAGCCTGCTGAATCTCAGTGGTGTGTGGTTATATTTAAAAAAAAATCCCAACTTGACTTTCAGATGCCACCTGAAGTTTCCAGAGCTAGCAGTTGTGAAACAACAATTTTCATTTGTAAGGTGAGTAAATTCTGATCTGAAAAACACTGAGATGTTGAGCATGAAATACCACATTTTAGTCACCTTTCAGAGAACAATAGCACTGTTATCATTTTCATTGTGCATGCAAACAGGACTTTATTAATGACTGTAGACTCCTAAATGGAAGGCTATAATAATGACTTGATCTGCAGCTAAACACAAACTTGAAGACCTAAGCCTATACTGTAGTGGATGTGGACACACTCACTAGGAGCCCTGTTGAAGTCACTGGGCTCTATGTGGATAGAGGGGTCTGTCCACATTTATTGCAGTTCAGAATCAGGGTCTAAAAGTGTCTGAAATCTTATGGCCATACAAGATTCATACAGAATTTGCATTTTTGTTTGAGGTACTTATAGGAAAAATGCATGTGTCTTGTATGTAAGCAGGGTCTGAATGAGCTCTCCTCTGACATCTAGGGGTGAGCTGGGAAAATAGACTTCAGGAGCAGATGGTCTTTGCATAGACACGCCTGCTCTGCCTATATGCTTAGATGGAGCTTTACCTAAATGATCAGTTTTGGCTGGTTAGGGGTCCAAATCACTCTAGTATTTCAATGTTGGGATCATGAAATGTTGTCCTTATTGTACAAGTACAGGGCAGCGGAGCTGTGCTTAGCATGCCCTGGTTGAGGGGGGTCACCCTAAACTGAGCCTCACTTGCTTAGCAGGGGGTAGGGATGCCAAATCCCAGTGAAGATGAGTGGGTAGGGACAGGAGTTTGGCTTTTTTTGGGGGGGGGGGTGCGCCTAGGACTCTTTAAGCAGCACCCATGCTGTTTGACCTGGCCTCCAGTATTTAAATGATAAGGCTGATTAGACTCGGTTGAGAGTCCTTGTTTTCAGTTGAGTCCTGGAGCGGCCATCCCTTCTGAGCAGATCCAGGGGCTGAGCCTTAGGCCTTGTGTGGGGGGACAGTGAGCACAGAGGCTGCACTGGCTGTGAGGTTCCCCACTGCCTGCTGGAATCAATGAGAGCTGAGATTACTAAGAGCCGGGTTAAGTTGCAGAGCCTCAGAGCCTGACACTGCAGGAGTATCAAACATCAGCAGCTAGTGGCAGCTGAGAGACCGTGGCCAGCAGTAGCAAAGAAGCAGTGGTGCTAGCGGAGACAGCGTGGCCTGTGGTGGCAGTGGAGAGTGGCAGCTGAGAGACAGCAGCCAGTGGTGACCAGCAGCGGCTGAGAAGCAGCAGCAGTAGCGAGTGGTGGTAGAGAAACAGTGGCGGCAGCAGAGACATTACTCGATTGCCCCCGCTGCCCCTGGAGGGGAACCTAAACCCTGTGACCACCCTTCTGTACTCTGCGTCTTACTTAACCAAGAACAGCCAACTGTGAGTGGGTTGCAGTGGGGGGAGAGGGAAGTGATGTGTTAAAAAGGACACTTGTTCATTGGACTTTCCCACAGCAAGTGGGGAAACTGAGGCAAAGGGCACTGTCCATCACACTGTGAGGCTGGGTTTGCTTACGAATACATGCTCTTGAATGTGGTTGTGGTGTTTTCCCAGATTAATTCCCTTTCCCATCTAATAAAAGTTCTCTTGTTAAGCACAGACTCAGTGCTTGCTAGTGGGGAAGTATTGCCTCTCAGAGGCACTAGGGATAGTGCTAATTTTTCACAGATTAGTGGGGGTGGGCTCAAGGCTATTCTCTTTTGTACTGATAAGGGTGACCCTTAGATATTGAACTCGGCCCTTGTTGCTGCTGACTCCACCTGGTAGAAGGGTTACATGTATATTCAGATACGTAATGAAGGTTGCATACTGAAAATATTCATTTATGGCCCATTTCATGCTAGCAGTATAAACATAAAACTACATTTAAAGTTAATGTCACTTTTAAAACTCTGCTAAATTGCTACACCTTTCTTATTTATTTATATGACAGTAGCTCCTAGATGCCTCAACCAATATTCAGGCTCCCTCTGCTAGGTGCTGTACAAATGCATAGTAAGACAGCTTCTGCCCAGAAGAGCTCTCATTCAAAATAGCCAGAGGGAAAAAGTTGGGAGAAAAGGATAGACCAAAGAAGCAGAAGATTGGAAACTGCGACACACAATGATTTAATGACATGTCTAAGATCAAAAAGATTCTGTTGCAGAGCCAGAGGAGAACCCAAATCTATCAAGTCTAATCCAGTGCCATCATCAAAAGATCATTTTCTTCCATGATAACAAAAAGAAACCTATATTTTTTTCATCTTTTTCAGGGCTCTGACAACCCTGTAATCCCTAAATCATTTTCCATTTAAACTCCATCCATCTGCTAACGGTACCATGATCTGGTATTATTATTCTGTCTAAGGAGAAATGAGTGAGATGTAATTTGACATGCTCAACAGTAACTCCTACATCAAAGTACTTACTCCCTAACCAAGGCCCTAATTTAGGAAAGCTCTTTATCACATTCCTGACTGTAAGTCTGTGCTTAAATTCAATTGAAATCAATGGGATGTAAGCACAGACTTACATCAGTGTTTTCATGAAATAGCGCCCACCATAGGAAACTATTGCTTCTGCAGCCCCCGCCCCTCCTCCACTAGCAAAAGACAGGCTTTGCAATAATATTGAAACTTTGGCTTTGAAATAGTCAACTTTAAATTATATTTTAACCAGAAATTCTTGTGGCTTCATTGCAACCCAGATCCCTTTCATTAAAAGGCATCCTGTAAATCCCAGTGTGAGATCTATCCATATTGTGAATTATTACATGCTAAAAATGTGTGTTAATCCAAATGAAACTAACCTTCCTTGAGAAGTTTTGATTGCCTGCAGTCAGTTCAGTCTGGGCAGAAGCTACAGAAGCATGGATTTATGTGCCACTCTGTTTAGACTGACATAAATAATTTGCTTACCTCTACTTCAAACCAAACAACATATTTATCCTTTAAAGGTGCCTAGAAAGGATTTTTTTTAAAGTTGAATCGTTATTTCTTGCTTGCATTAAATACAATAGTGTCTTTGTGTGTATGTGTGAGAACTTTTCTATGCTTTATATAAAGATCACAGAATACTTCTGTTTCTTTAAACTATTGAGATTTTCAGTACCTACCTAGGTCATAAATATTGAATTTCTGTTAACATTATAACATAGTGGCTTGACCTTAAGGGCTGGAGGGCCTAAGGTTGGCCAACCCTGATTACTGAATGAGCCACCTGTGACAGGGATCAGGTGAATTCCTTATAAAGAGCAGCAGGAAGGCACAGGAAACTGAAGAGTGAGAGAGGTTCCTCTTTAGTCTCCCACCCAGAATTCTTAGGATTAAAAACAGATTTTAAAGAAATTAGCCATTTAGCATTTTCTTTGTTTTGCAAGTTATATTTTTGGTGGATTTCAGCTTACTGAATGGAGCTCCACTTGCAAGTTGAGCACTTTCTCAGAAAGGAAACACAAAATGTCACCAAAGGCACGCTTCCAAGCTTTGTCTTGTTTTTGTTTAATTACCTTTATTTGCAGCTATTTCTATAGCACTCATAACCATAGTTTCGGAGTTAGCAACATTTTATACACAAATGCTTTTATGGACTTCCTGGCTTTCTGATTAAGGGAGGGGGCAGCAGAAGTGCTCTACCAAAATTCAGTGTGACTGACCTGGAAAGTACTACATTAGGTTGTGATTGAATTCAGCTTTCTTAAGAACAACAAAAGTTATCCACAAGTTACTGTGCTCAATAGTGTTCACTTACATAATGAAGAAGAATTGTCTCCCCTGCAGGAATTCCTGGGTGAGACACCGTGAAGCCAGAACAGATGGTCCTAATGATTCCTTCTGGCTTTTAAATATATATGAAAGTTTGAAGACTGATATTGCATACCACTGAGAGCAAAGTCAGAATTAGGATACTCAGGCCTGTAGATATGTTTGGTAATGAACGGTTGGAGACACAATTTATATTTTACTTCACGTAGTTAGTCAAGTTGCACAAACAGATTGTGCAACCTGGAGTTGTTTCCCTTGTGGACAGCATAGCATACCTATGAAGATGACTCTTGAATAAAATACTTGTGTTATTTTGGGAAATGCTGTGCAAATGCTGTAGATTGAAACTCCCATTCATTGGCCTGTCTTGGAAACTGCTTTATAATATGCCTATCCTTTCTTAGGCCTTGTCTACATGGGAAAGTTTTTTTTACCAATTATACCAGTATAGTTACAACTCTCCATGTGGAAAAGATTAGGGTATTTTTCTACTTAGCATAAACCTCTCCCCAAGCAACATAGCTAAACTAAAAATGCTCTCTCGCATGTGTGTCCTGAGAAAAGGGGTTGTCTACATGGCATGGCAGTGCACCCTAGAGGGCAGTAAATTGTGAAGTGCTCTGAAGTGTTGCCTTCTAACTGCCCCATATAGACCCTGCTGACCTGCTCTAAAAGGTACATAGTGCTCATTGATGCAGTCCTGTATGAAACAGTACTGCATTAACACACACTAGAGTTTGTCCACAGGCAGCTAGAGCACCATTCTTCAGAGCGCTCTACAATTTATATCCCTCTGGTGTGCTTTGCTGCACTGTATAGACCAGCCTTAAGAAACAATGCTGAAACTTTAGTGTGTTTAAACAGGTGTTGCAGCATTAAAAGAATCTATCCTGATGTATAAGATCTAATGTGCACTTTCCTTTGTAAGCTGTTTTTGACACTTGCTCCTGTTAAGTATTTGTTAATGGACTGGGACTCTACATTGTCCCCAACAGAACATACAGACCCCGAGTTAGACTCTGTCTAGACAAGGAAAATCAGTTGTATTTTAAACGTGGTAGTGAACATGTTGTAACTCATGTGTTTAAAAACACTAATGCAGGCAAGGGTTAACACCTTGAAGAAGGTTAGTTGATTTTGCTCAATTCTAGGCTCCCTTCAGAGTTGAGTGTGATGAACTAACATGCTTTTAAGGGTGTAGAACCCTGTCTATACTAGTGTTAGAATCTGCTAAGTGGTATAGAAAAATGTAGACTTTTTGTTTAGTCTAGGAGTGGCCATTGTGTCCAAATTCACCCCTACCTGGGGTTTAGCTTTACTGGTAAATCGGGCGCTATAACTGAAAATAACCTCAGGCTAATCGTCCTCCTTTAGCTTGGTTGCCCTAGGATTTTGCTGTAGAGCCTCCTTTGTTCTTTATACCAGCTGGAGTTAATGGGCTGTACCAACCCCAAATAAGCATCTTTATATAAGGTTCTAATACCTGATATGGAAAGGGTCAAAAGAGCCACCCACAATATTGGAAACCATTTTAAGCATTCTCATGAAGTATTAGTGGGAAAAGTAGTTTAACTGTACTTCAGATCTTATTTCATTGCAATCTGGAATGACTGCATTCTTTGTCTAATTCCTATCATGCTTCCTGAAGCAGGGATGAAATCTTTCCCCATGTGTTCTGGGCCTGGGCTCAGATCTTATCTGACTCCCTTCCTAGTGATGTTGGGTGCCACCACCTTGCTGCTCTAGATCCTGAAACTGGTGTCTGATATCTCCCAAGCCCCCCAATTGTTTTCACACACTCCTCCAGAGTGCCACTTAGATTGTGGGCACCCTGAGCTCCTAGTTTAACCCCTTCAGCAACAATGTGGACCATAGGCTTACCATTTCCTCATACCCACAGTGCAAGTGAGGCATTGCTCACACTTGTCTAGGGATCGCTGGCAGGAGAACAAACTACTTCAGTTCCTACCATGCCAATGTGTCACCTGGGCAACTATTTTATGGACGTGGCCTATAATCTCTGTATACTAATATCCTTATGGAAAGTAGTTATTGCTCTATGCAAATACCTCTTTTTATAAACAACCCAATAGTGATATGAAAGAGAGGAACCATCAATTTGAAAGTCACACTTGCGTCTGGAATATTTTTACCTGCTATTGATACAGGTGTTGCTTAGGTTTTATGACTGAACATGATTAGAGGGGAGTTTTTTCTATGTTTTGCCTATGAGTTTGTTTAGTATATTCCACAGCAGTTTGAGTGTAATCAGTTTCACTATTTCCCTTGTAGGGTGAGCTAGACTGTGATTCTCCAATGAGCACTGCTCAGGCATAAGACTCTGTCTGCAAAGCTCATCATGGGATGAGAGCCATAATCAGTTTCCCTTTTTGTTTTTAAGGTTCTTTCTCATAACAGGTGAGAAGAATATATATTAAAAAAATAAAATGGAAAAATCTGATTGGAAAAGACACACAAATTGGCAGGGTGAGATAGGGAAGAGGTATGGTACCTAAAACTGGTTCTCATTCCACATTTTTAAATGAAACTGACCAAATTTTAAGTGGACAGTGTCCCTTTAAACTTTTTTTCTCACTGCCTAAATAAAAATAATGGCCTACAATGTTCTGTTTTAAAAAATGTAGTGGTTTTCATATAACATTCAATAAATAATATATTAATAGAAAGCCTGCTGTTTTTTAAAATGGCCTGAAGAGTCGTTTTACAAAAAATCATGGATTAGACTTTTTTGTGATGGAAGGAAGCTTAATAATATGGACGAATTATTATATAAAAGGTATTTGCATGTAGCAATAAATATTTTTTTCATAAGAATGTTAGCATACAGATCATAGACTAGATGCACAGATTAGATGTATGGGTGTGTGTGTGTATTTTTCATTTTGTACATACCTCTCTCTCGGTAACTGTGAGAAGCAGGACTACTGCTGCATAAATTGGCCACCCATGGGATCTAAACAATGATATGGCATTCTGCATGAAGTGAGAGATCATTGTTTTATTGGGGTCATAAAAAGACAGCACAAACCCAGTATTCTTGTCCTTAGGTATTATGCTGTTCAGGATCATTTACTTGTGGAATAGTTCATGAACTGGACCTTCCTTTCTCTTCGGGAGGCACCTTAGTACTCCCTCTGTTGATCATGGAAGGGGAAAGTTCATAGCAACAGAGGAAACAACCTCCTTTTCCTCAAGGGTAAATCAGCATTTTTTAAAATCTTTCTCTGGTTACCTCTAGAACTCAGTGCCTGGGTGCTCCCCAGCCATAGCTAGAGAGGTGTTCTCTTTCTGTTTGGACTGTTTTAGTTTAAGCCTGACTCCTCCCTCTTTAGTTATTAGGTACAGTTCCTTCCAGGATTGAAGGCTTTGGTGGGGGTTGCAGGTTAAGGATGGCTTAAGTACCTGGGTCCATGGCAGGTGGTCAACTCCTTCCTGTCTTGGCCCAGAGTGGAGTCTATACACCCTATCCCAATATTATACTAAACAAAATATACACACATTTGATGGTGATATCCATGTGATAAACTAAATTCTCATGTGATAAACTGCATTTAATTTGCTTGTTTGACCCCCACCTCCCCATCTGCTCTCTTCTCACAAAACTATATCTCCCAGGATTGCATTCCAAAAGCTGTGAATCGCTTTAATCACCCAAGCAAGTTAAAAATAAAATAGAAGCATGATACATCTTTTCTCTTTACTCCGCAAGCGTGGGCTTTCCTCTCAATTTATATTGTTCTGGGGTGCAGTATGGACATTAGTCAGTCATGGACCAGTGGCAAGTTTTGTGGTGTGATATCTGATGGAAAATCGGAGCTAGAAATGGGGGAATCGGAGCCTATGGCTTCCTTGGGCTGTTCCAGATTGTTTCAGTGTAAAGGTGGCTTATGGCTACCTGCAGTTTTCCACAGTTTAAAAGGAATGCCCTGGTGGTAATCAACCATTGCAGAGGCTGTTCGCCCATGGTCTGGCAGTCCCTAATTGCCCTTGACTGCCTAGGGCCCAACAAGATGATTTTTTGCAACTTAAAATTGCTCAAAAGTTGCTGTAAGATGCTCAGGGGCTTAACAAGCTCCTGGCCAGCCACAGGATTGCAGAAATACAGAGGTGGTATAAAGCCCCATTAGCCCTCCATGCAGGACCTGCATCAAAGTTCAAATCATGTGGACCAGAAGATTCAGGCCACCAGCTTTGTAGCTCAGAAAGCTGAGACTTCCAGTGGGATGTGAAGAACTTGCTTCTGCCCCTGATTGGTCCCAGGTTATCTGGCTCAAGTTGTCACCTTATCTATGGAAAAGTTATTTTAGATGTGTTTAAGATCTGTTAGGTGCCATATTCCTCTGCTTCTGTGGTTTGTACAGTTAGACTCCAGGTACACAGGAGACTGGGCTTTACAGGTAGTGATGCTATATTTTGTGTCAGGTTTCAGAGTAGCAGCCATGTTAGTCTGTATCCGCAAAACCAACAGGAGTGCTTGTGGCACCTTAGAGACTAACAAATTTATTTGAGCATAAGCTTTCGTGAGCTACAGCCCACTTCATCGGATGTATCACATCACATCCGATGAAGTGGGTTTTAGCCCACGAAAGCTTATGCTCAGATAAATTTGTTAGTCTCTAAGGTGCCACAAGTATTCCTTATAATGTTACACACAAAATAACTCTCCCCCCGCCCCCACCAAAAAACAAAAAAAACCAAACAAACCCTTTCCAACACTTCTGAAAGAGTTTTCTTGTAAATCATGTTGTGTATACATGCTGTTGCCTTGTGGCATAGCAGCTTAATTGGTATTTAGGATGACCTGTGTCATTCACTGAGGGTTTTGCCACTCATGAGTAACATGGCCGTGCTAACAAAGCCTTTTAGGTACATTACGTATATTTTGTGTTAACTTGCATCATTTAAATGATCGAAACAATTAAATGCATCTTTTCAAAGCTATTCCTGGGATGAGAATTTACAGTAAATGCTAATCTTCAACACAGAGCAAATATTTACAGATGAATGAAAATAAGAGTTTACAATGAAAATGCAGAAGAAGATCTTGAGTTGTTGTGCTTGTTCTGCAAGCTGTCATAAAAATCTTTTTTTCCACTACTGTGGCATGTCATTCAATGAAGTTTATTTTTGTAGCTGCTATATTTCAGCACCACCCTGTATCATAGTTAAACTATTTACTATTACTGCTGTCTTGCTGCCAGCTTGGATCATCATAATCATTTGTTCACATTGGAAAGGGTCTTCCATGGAGATTTGAAAAGATTGTCAGGCTGATGCTCAGAAACAAGAGCAGCAGCCATTTTTTATGACTGCAGTGACCACAAACATTGCATAGCCAAGAGAAGCATTAAGAGCAGCACTGAAGATGCATTCTAAGTCCACACTTGCTGAGTTACTGATGGATAATGAGAGGTTAGGTTAATTGTACAATACTATTTTTGCTGTTTATTTCATTAGTGGGATCGTCTTCTCCATAGCTGTTCTGAGTATTCAGTTCAGCTTCTTATGCCTGAGGCAGAAAGGACTCCCATGAAGCATATGTAGAGGAACAATGAAATTCAATTACTCCTCTGCTTATACACTCAGCTCTTGTTCAATGGTAGTTAGGTATTTGGATATGGTAGGAAGCAGGAGAAGAAAGTTGACTGGCAATTGGGGCTATTGTTCCTCACCCTAACTCTGATTTTTATTTTCCCTGGTGTTCATGATTCTTAAGTTAGTATGTTCTTGTCTGTATTGTTGATAGCTGCTTGGTATTATAGTAGCAGAAATACTCTCTTCTCTGGCACCAATATCTCAATGAGCTTGCCAAGCTTTAGCTTTGGTATATTGTGAAGCACTGATGGGCTAAAGGTTCATTTCAGGGATGGCATGCTGAAGGAGCCACAAAGCAGAAGGCATAAAGATGTTCAGCTTCTTGAACAAATGGGTGCCTGGGGCTGGCATTTTTGTCAGAGTGGAAGAGGCAGGGAACAATGTGGCAAGACATGAGTGGTGGGCAAATAAGGAGGGACAGAGTTGTGGAGGACCTTGAAGGTGTTAAGAATCTTGATGTCGTGAAACGTGTGGCCAGTGGAGAACTTCATAGATAAGGAAAGGGTGTTTTAATTAAAATGATGGGAAAGAATGATTTTAGCAGCTAATATTTTGTCTGAAGTGGAGAGAGATGTGCATTAGAGAGACTAGATAAGGTTACCGTAAGGAAATACAGTTTGAACCAGATAAGGGTTTTGGCTGGCTGAACAGAGAGTAAAGGATGGCTCTCAGAAATGTCCTCGAGGACAAGTGGCAAGTTTTGGACACAGCCCAGACACTTTGGGGAAGAGAGAGGGAGTTGAACGTGATCCCTAGGTGAAATGCCTGAGTGATAAAAATCCTACCAACACAACACAGTACATGGCATAACTTTTCCTCTGGGAAGAGGATGAGAGAGAAAACAAACCACATGTGACAGAAGGTAGTCATGTTGCTTGATGTACGACTGGAAGGTTTACAAATACTGTGGCGATGAGGGCATTATAAGCATCTTTGTAGTAGCAGTAGCAATAGTGATGGGGGATGGTGGGATTATCATCAGTGACAGAGAACATTGGCAGGGTTTCAGAGGGAAAATTAGAAATTCTGTGTTAGCTTGTTAAATTTAAGCTGATGAGAAGTCCAGGAGGAAGTGTCAGACAAGCTGAGATGCAGAATTGGTGGAGGGGGTGACCATTATAGTGGAAAGCAGGCATCGGAACTCCTTGGGAAACAATAGTTGCTATGGGATAGGCTGGAGGAAAAATGTGGATATGATGTATGATTATCTATAAAATCTTGTGACTGTCCCTATTTTTTTAATACACTGAATTTAGGTATTTCAAGGTTGGGAGTTGATTTACTGTACTCATTCACTGATTTTTTTTTTTTAACTCCTAATTATAGTGTGTTTGGTCAAATTGTGGGGGCTGGGTATTCATGCAGAGCTCCTATTGACTTTCACTGAGACATGAATATAAATTTGAGGACAGAATTTAGATCACTTTGAAACTTTTCCCTTTTGTTACTACTAATATTTTTACTGCTGTCAAAGGACAGTGTTCATTCTATTGCCCAGAGCTGTCTTTGTGTCTTTTCATTTCCTTAATTTGCTTTTGTACCTGTGATGCTCTATGGAATATCGGTGACCATTTATGATATTGTTGACACCAATATTATAAAATTGCAAGGAATATGACCATATATGTCATGTAAGGTGTCTGAAAATGTTATGATTTGCCAAGTATGATGATCCTGTTTTTGTTTGTATCACCTTTGTATTGTGAGTTATAGATATGTAGGGTATATCTGTATTTCCAAACCTGTCCTGTGTTTCTGGGTGACACGCACAGACAGATTGACATCAGCACTGCCTAGCCTGATCAAGGGCCCATCAAGGGTCATGAACTGAACAATGAACCCATTGAAAGGAACCAGGGGAAACACCTTATGAGTCAGCAAGGTATGTGGTATGCCTGTGGACAGAGAACTCCAAGGGCTTGGCTACACTTATGAGTGTTACAGTGCAATAAAGGAGCCACGGGCGCACTAGCTCACTACCCCTCCACTCTGGTAAGGCATGCAGAGTGCTCTGACTCCACAGCTACAGCACTGCTGGTACTCCACCTTGTTGAGTGGAATAACGTTTGCTATGCCCCTGCTGGAGCGCCGCGGCACCAGTGTGAACAAGGTGTTGCAGTACTGGGCTCTGATCAGCCTCCGGAAACGTCCCATAATCCCCTTAAGTCAAGTGGCCACTCTTGTCATTGTTTTTGAATCGCTGCAGGAATGCGGATATGCCTTTGAAAGCTCTGTTTCTGACAGCCGGCTGCTTATCTGCTCTGACACAAAGCAAGCCATTAGTGTGGAATGCTGTGTGGGGGCGAAGGGGGTCTGCTGCTGTCTGAACTTGCAAGACAGCATGCTGACATGCTCTCAGCCCCCCCAAAACCCACTCTCTCTCCCCCACATACACACTCCACCCCACCCCCTCATTTGAAAAGCACGTTGCAGTCACTTGCATGCTGGGATAGCTGCCCACAATGTAGCGCTCCCAATGCCGCTTCAAATGTGGCCATGCCAGTGCACTTGAAGCTGTCAGTGTGGACAGACTGCAGCGCTTTCCCTACTGCGTTCTCCGAGGGTGAGTTTAATTCAAAGCGCTCTACATCTGCAAGTGCAGCCATGCCCTAAGGCTTTTCCATGCCGTGTGCTGTGAAGCGTGTGTTTGGGAAACAGGAAGTACAAGCCACATGGAGATGATACAGCTGCCTTTTATATTCCTTTTGCCATTTTGTCTTCCTTCCTTCCTACCTCTGGAGCAACTTTTCTACAAACTGAAGCTCTGAACAAAGGACTGAATGACCCATCCAAGGGATGGATGTATTTCAGATGGACTTTCAAGCCAGCAAACTCACCAATATTGTTAAGAACCTGATAAATGGACTTTGAATCTCTGTATGTAAATGATAAAACACTCAGATAACAACCCTCTTCTTTTTCTTTCTTTCTCTTTCTCTCTAATAAACCTTTAATTTCCGACACTAAAGGATGGGTCGGCGGCATGGTATTTTGGGGTAAAATCCAATCTAATATTGACCTGGCAATGTGGGTGGCCCTTTGGGGTTCAGAAGAACATTTTGTACAGTGAACAGAATTTTTTTTTTGAAGTAACTTTTCACTGTATTGGACTTACATGCTGATTGCATTCCAGTTCTCTGGCTCCCAATAAGAGGGCTGTGTGATTTTCTTTTTTTAGCTTCTTGATCACCATTGTGGGGGATCAGAAGTGCAATTTGTGACTGGTTGGTGAGTTTATCTTCAGCGTTACCCGCCAGTTTTGGGAGTGTCTGCTCTCCCTTTTGTAGCCTGCCCTGACCTTGGCATTTTCAGTGAGGGCTACCCCAAGCACCCTGTGTCACAGTACCTTGTTTGTTTGTCTTCAAGAGAAGAATATGAAGGATAAAATACATCTCTGCTCTCCAGAGATCCACGAACCGCTCTTATGAAAATCTGGGAGGAAGGCCGAATGGTGGGAGCACAGTGTCTGAAAACTCTCCATCAGGATCTCCAATTAAAGAAAAAAGGCTGACATGTTGAAGTTGCAATATAAGAAACTCTTGACCTTACAGTTCTGATGTGGTCTCTTTAAAAGCTATAGTCTATAGAGATGGTTGCTTATGTTACAGAGAAATGTGCTGGACTTTAAGTAGGCAAAAAAAATCTATTCCTAGAAATAGACTTGTCAAACGTCAAGCAAGGCCTGGTAAAATATGAGCGAAGTCAAAAGAGGCCATTCAGAAGCAAATTAAAGCATCACCTCTGGTCACGTTGCAAACCTTTTTTGGTTCTAACTGGTTTTTTACAAGTGTCTTACATAAATTGTTAAAATTTTGGAAACTGCTGTCTGTAATGAGTTATCCGTATGGCATTGACTCCGATGTTAGTTAAGATCATGCTTAATGTTAAATAGCCCATAAGAAAGTAGAAAATATTTAATTACAGCAGTGGAAATATAGATATTGTAAAAGGTGGATTTAATGCTAATTAAGGGGCTGTGACTGGGTGGAGGAGGTCTGGAGGCCCCTGATGGAGGCCTCACAGCCTTACCTCACCCCGCCCCAGAAAAGAAGCTCTCCATGGAGCCTATCAGAGGGGCTGCTGGAACAATCAATCAGGGGCCAGAAGGGCCATATAAAATGAAGCAGCAGAGCACTCAGTTGCTTCCTGAAGCTCAAAGAGGGAGGATCTGGTGCCTGGAAGAGTAGCAGGACCGTGGACAGCTCACTGCAGGCAGGACTGAGCCCAGGGAAGGCTGCTGAAGACCCGGGTGCTAGGTGGAAGAGTGCAGGCAGAATTCAGTGAGCCCAGAATCTAGCCAGACCAGGCAAGGGTACTGGAATGAGCCCTGTTGATCTGGTTAAAGCTGTTGGGCTGTTAAAGAAGGCAGTGCTGCTGGTGAGGAAGCCTTGGTGCTATGTACCCATAACAGGGCCATGAGTAAGAACTAGACACTGTTCACCCTGGAAAGGTTGACAGTCTGTGAGACTCGGCTGGAGCAATGAATCCCTGAAGACCTGCTGAAAGAACCATCAGCTGGGGGATGCTTGCAAGAGGCAGGTGCTGCCCGGTTGTAAGAACTGAAAGAAAAGCAGGCTCACACTTGATCAGGAAGGTGCTGACCCTATTAGAGGTGTTATTGTAAGTGATTATAAAAGGGCTAGCACAGTAATTTTAGAGTGGCATGACCATCCACCATCAAGGTTACTGTTAGAGAAAGGATTATGCCCATTTTTCCTGTCTGGGCACTGATTGCCCCAGATGCATCATTCCATTTAGAATGGGAGTACAATGCAGTGTATGGTTATCCTGTAATGCCTGTTTGCTTTAACGATCTTTCTTTTAAATGGTGTGTTTAAAAACAAAAAACAAACAAACAAAAAAACCCAACACTAGTTTTATCACTCATGGTGTCATTCGCAGTCCTCCACTAAATTAAATGATCTTGTTACACCTTTGGAGGCTCAAATCTTCAAGAATTCTTTGTTTTTTTCCCCTTGTGTTTAAGCCATTAATTGGGAACACATAAATCAAGCATTACAGAATGAGATGGGAGAAAGAGGACTTTTGATAAAAAATTTAGGATGCCTCTAAAAGTGGAGGTAGCAGCAGAAATGTACAAGTCCATTGATGCTCATGGATCTGCTATGACTTATGAATACCAACAGTAGTTGCCTGAATCTGTGGCCATTGGTCAATGGGATAAGTAGGCATCCTATTCAGAAATAATTCCTTTGCTTGGGAAGTACTAAAAATGTATTTAACTCTAACTCAGGAACCAATCCATGAAACAACCTCGATGCCAACTCTGCCCACATATCCACACCAGCGACACCATCACATGACCTAACCAGATCAGCCACACTGTCACCGCTTTATTCACCTGCACATCCACCAATGTAATATACGCCATCATCATGTGCCAGCAATGGCCCTCTGCTATGTACATTGGCCAAACTGGACAGTCCCTATGTAAAAGGATAAATGGACACAAATCAGGTATTAGGAATGGCAATATAGAACCTGTAGAACACTTCAACCTCCCTGGACGCACAATAGCAGAATTAAAGGTAGCCACCCTGCAGCAAAAAAAAACTTTGGGACCAAACTTCAAAGAGAAACTGCTGAACTTCAGTTCATTTGCAAATTTGATGCCATCAGCTCAGGATTAAACAAAGACTGTGAATGGCTAGCCAACTACAAAAGCAGTTTCTCCTCTCTTGGTGTTCACATCTCAACTGCTAGAAGAGGGCCTCATCTTCCCTGATTGAACTAACCTCGTTATCCCTAGCCTGATTCTTGCTTGCATCTTTATACCTGCCTCTGGAAACTTCCACTACATGTATCCGACAAAGTGGGTATTCACCCACGAAAGCTTATGCTCCAATACGTCTGTTAATCTATAAGATGCCACAGGACTCTTTGCTTTTACAGATCTAGACTAACATGGCTACCCCTCTGATACTAGAAATGTATGTTTTGTTACCTTAGGTGAGCATGCTGTGCTGTGCCCCGTTTCCCTAATCAAGCCTGGGGCAGGACAACATGTGGGTAATGCTGGAAGAATCATGGTAACAAAACTGACACTTGGGCTCATTTGGGTTCACAGCCCCAGATGCCAGGACAAGGCAGAATTGAGGGGTCTTCTGTACCTAGGAGAAGCAGTGCAAGAAGGAAAGGTAGCATCTCTAGGACTCCCTCCCTGCTTATGGGGATGCACACCACTGGAGAGGTCTTTGTACCGCCAGGGGCTTCACAGCCAAGTTTCCCAAGCTGGAGGCACAGCCTGTTGTAGGAGTTCTGTTTGGGAGGAAGGGGGTGGGCTGACATAGCTTGCTTCCTGAGCCAAAAAAGAATGTAATCAACTTGGCGGAATCTGCAGGGACTGAGTAAGATGTGGCTGCCCTCTCCCTACTTGCAGGAAAGAGGGTGCAGAGACAGGCTCCTGGGTCCTGCTGTCAGGCCCATGTGGGGTGCTGCTGCTCCTCTCTTCCCCACCTCCCCCCCACAACAGGACACATGTGGTGGTGTCTGCTGCTGGTGTGGCATGGGCAACTTCATGAACATGATCCCAGAGACTTGAAGCATTGAGAGTGGTGGCCTCACGGATGGATTCCTTTATATAGCTTTCCTAGGGAATCATGGACCTCAAATTGCTGCTCCAAGTGGGGAAAGATTTCCACTGGACCTTAAAGGGGACAGGGGACCACTGGCAAGGCACCGATGCTGAGGAAGGGAACTGAGGAAAGCCCCCACCCTATCCAGATTGAGGGGCAGACTAGGACAGGGAGATCTCAGCTGACAGAAACCACAACCTTGTCTGGGACTGTTCACCTTGTGGCTGGCGGACAACAGATTCTGGGAGTTCATCTTGTTGGCCAGCAGAAATCCACAAGTGATGCTGAACCAACTGTGGAACCCTGGCTTCTGACAGCCACAGGTCTAGCTGAACACAGTTGCTCTGAGGATGTTCAGGGTCTGTAAAGACTGCTTTACTGAGCTCACAGAACTTAGAGCTTGGGAAGGACTCCAGGATATGTGACCTAGGGTATGCAGTGTTGGTGCACCACAGGTTAGCTCCCTTCACTATATCTTGTCGACTAGTTAGGCTACACCAAAAGGAAAGGCTAATACATTTCCCATACCCATATAGAGATATCAGGGCAAAAGCTCTTGCAGGGATGGTCCAGAGGTGACTGATACAGGAGGGATGACAGGAATCCCATAACCAGAGAAATTATAGGGCTATTAAATGCTCTGCCCAAGATATACAGTTGTGGGATTGAGGCCATTTTGTTTAAGGCGCCTTTTTGTGGTGACCACTTTTGTGGCCTTGAAGGTAAGTGAGTTGGAGCCTACCACAGTCATGGGCAGGTCCAGATGGGTAACTGAATTATTGGAGATATGGTTGTCATCCAGTGCAGTGTCACTGCACTTAAGGTACTCTAAAACATACCAGAGTGGGTAAGTGGCCATGGTGTTGTAGCAGGCATGTGTGATATATGCCTGTGCTCCATAAGGGCAGTCAAAGCTATCCTAGCTATATGGAACCAGGAGCTGGGGCTGCTGTTTATACATGCTCTTTTCTGACAAGAAACCAGTTCACTGAGGTATGAAAAAAAGCATTGGCCTATTGCATTCTCAACCGGGCTAACTCTGGAACACATTCTTTCAGGATTGGAGCAGCAACATCAGCAACATTGGAGGATTTTGACTCTTGTAAGATTCAGGCCATAGGGTGCTGGAAGTAAAATATAGGACTTGTCTGCCCCAGAGGAAAGGTTGCTGGCCCTGAGTGTAACTAACCCTTTCTGGATTCTGGAGGCTATCCAAAGCATAGCAGACGTTCTGATTTGCAGGCACTTCATAGTGCATTGGGTCCACAAAAAGGCAGTCAGATCAGCAAGTGGATCACTTCTGGGTTTCAAGACCCAAAGCTGTATGCATTCAGAAGGTTAGCAGGAGTTCAGATGGAGAGGCAGGGTGTGGGATCCTCTTTTAATATGGTAGACTGGCATGAGCTGGTCCCAGCACTTATTGATGCTGCTTGTTGAGGTTGGGTTGATTAAGAAATTGTGGCTGTGTGTCAGCCAGCTGAAGATAGCCTTAAAGCTCAGCTCTGGTCTGTCTTCAGTGGTGTGGCAGACAGGGCATGAACTGGCCACAGTGCTCATTGACGGCCAACCTATAGCCACTTAATGTCCTGATTACTCACCTAGGGAAAATGATTATGAGCACTGCATTGGGTAAAATTTATGGATTGGGATATAGAGGGATGTGGAGCTGATTACGCAGTTGTGGCCTGACCTGTGACAGGGCATTTTCCTATGATATCATTGAAAAAATGTGCTTAAATTTAATTCAGTACCTCTGGACTCCATTATATTAAATACAATGTTTATGTATTGTGGGATTGGCTGTAATTTCTCTAGGGGGGAGATGTGGGGAATGTAAATGCAGGCAAGTGTTATGAGCTTCAAAATACTATTTTAAATGTGCCAAACAAGAAGGAACTTTTGGGACACAAAGGTAAATGGGCCCCCTAGGAAATACCTGGGGGGAGGAGATGAATGCAAATTGCCGTCTGTGGACCCAACTTTTTGAAGCTACACCTTGAGGAGAGAACCGTTGTCTGAAGAGTGTCTATTCCCAGCATCTGTAGATCAAAGGCTGAAGCTGTATAAAGGAGAGGCTGACTTACTTACTTGTGTTCTTGTTCTGAGCAAAAAGCTGCAGGTTTTTATTGTTTTTAAGGTTTTCTCTCTAATGCTTTCATCATAGAAAAAAGTCTTTGCTTAGAAAGGGTGGTGGGGAAACCAACTGTGAGCAGTTACATTGTTTATAGTCTCTACAAAGAAAGTGAAGTGCAGACATTAGCCTGTTGAGGCTGTCTGAATTGATGGGGATATTGTAGCGTAGGCAGGAAGTGTGCAGCCTGGAAAAACCCTGGTAAGGAAGGAGGGTGATGTTGGTCTCTGCCCAAGAGACGTGGTGACTGGGGAAGCCTAAAAGTGGGTGCCCTTGCTGGGCCGTGGGGGCAGCAGAGGGGGAGGAAGGGAGGATATAGGTGCAGTTACCCTGAAATGGGAAACTGCTCTCATTAGTTCAGTCAGAGATGTTTGCAAGATGAATTTGGTCAGGGGGCCATTGAGCCAACCTGTGTCAACAGAGGAATTAAAAGTATGAACCATGATTTAGCCAGGATAGTGGGAAGAGGGGTGGTGGTGCTAACACAGAACAATATCTGATATGATGGCCCAGTGCTCTTTAAGGAGAATGAAATTCATCTGTACAAAGCTGGGGTTGAGATTTGGCTTCTTGACTTTAACGATTAGGTCAGGAGATGGGTACCAGGTATGGTGAGTATGGGGTGCATCCATGCTAATTGCTGGTACTCCGAGTGGCTTGTGTCCAGTGTGGGTTAAAGCTGAAAGGGTCAACTGCAGGAAGTAAATGAGAACCAGGACTGGGCAGTTGGACCTTGTGCTTGCAGAGGGGAGGAGCTTGAATTCTCTGCAGACTGAAGCTCCTCCTCAACCAGCCTTGTGGTCTGTCAATCCACCTCCCTTATGCTGGGGGCGGGAAGAGGTCTATCCGGAGGAGGAAGTGGTGGTGGTGGTGGTTTTGCTGTCAGTCATAGTGGAATCAGTTAAATGACTGATAGGAGAAAACCAGAGATGGGCACCATAGTGTCCCTCCCCAAGGTATAATTAATGAAGCTGCAGTGTGCCATGTGTTTGTCATCATTCACCTGCTTGTCTTAGTCAAAGATCTTTTTGTCACTGTGGACCACTCAGCGAAAATGTCTTCTCAGTTTGCAGCAGTGGTCAAAAAGAAAACCTTAGGTTGCACAGAGAATAGGATAGAAACTACTGAAGAAATAATGATCTCATTGTATGCCCTCAGTTGCAGTTGGGTTCATTTCTGGACACCCATCTTCAAAAAGGGATAGCAGAATCAGAAGGGAGTGGTGGGTGTCCAGAGACAGGTGATAAACACAGGAATTACTGTGTGTAGAAAGATTAAGATTGGGGCAGTATACTTTCTTTTCTGTTTTTATAAATCTAAATTATAAAAAGGTATTTTTTTTTCTTCTTAAACTAGAAAGGAGGCATATAGGGGATGCAGCAGAGGCATGCCGAATGATGAATGGTACAGAGAAAGTAAACGTGTATGTGCCGGTTTTCCCTGTGTTTAAAATACAAAACCAGGCAGAACTCATTGCCACAGATCAACACCGTGGTCAAGAGGTGAATGAGGTCCTTCCCTCTAAGGAGGTGTCTGAGTGTAGTATTCTGAAGTCATCCTTTTTATTCCCTCCACACAGAGGGCCCTCTCTCTGGACTTGATATTGCTGGCAGGTATTCCAGGGCAGGGCCAACTTCAAACCTTTAACTCCTCCTTGCCCTGGGTTTTGCCTGTTACATCACAGCAAGTTAGTCCACATTTGTCCATCTTGGGGGATTATCATACTTTCTCTGAAGCATCGGGTACTGATCATAGTCAGAGACAAGATAGTGGTCTACTTGGACCATGGGTCTGGTCGAGTTTTAACAGAGAGAAAGAAGGGTGAGAAGTCCAGACAAATGGAACCAAAGCTGAAAAAGGGGATTTATGAAAAGGAAGAATGGCTGAACAGCAGGGAGAGGAGCAGGGATAAAAATCAGTGAAGGAGGACTAGATCTAGAGCAGGGGTCGGCAACCTTTCAGAAGTGGTGTGCCGAGTCTTCATTTATTCACTTTAAGGTTTCGTGTGCCAGTAATGCATTTTAATGTTTTTAGAAGGTCTCTCTATAAATCTATATATTATGTAACTAAACTATTGTTGTATGTAAAGTAAACAAGGTTTTCAAAATGTTTAAGATGCTTCATTTAAAATTTAAATTAAAATGCTGATCTTATGCCACTGGCCCACTCAGCCCGCTGCCAGCCTGGGGTTCCATTCACCTAGACTGGCAGCAGGCTGAGCAGGGCAAGCGGCCCGGACCCCAGCTGGCAAGGGGCCGGTAGCTAGAACCCCAGACTGGCAGCGGGCTGAGCGGCTCAGCCTGCTGCCACTCAGCCCACTGCTGGTCTGGGGTTCCGTCTGCCGGCTCCTGCCAGCCAGGGTCCCAGCTGCCGGCCCCGCTCAGCCCGCTGCCAGTCTGGGATCCCGGCCCTGCCCACACAGAGTGGGTACCTACCTTCTCCCTGGTTCTAGCCCATTCTCTTCCTCTCTCTCTGCACTGAGCTGAGGGTGGGAGTGCACTGAGCACAGGGCTGGGGGTGAAGGAGCAGGCTGGGGGTTGGGGTGTAGGGTCTGGCCAGGAGCTAGAATGGAGCTCAGGGTTGGGGCAGGAGGTTTGGGGGTGGAGTGCTTACCTGGGCAACTCCCATTTGGTGCAAGGGGTGCAGATGGGAATGTTGGGGGGGGGTGCAGGAGCTCCTGTTTGGTGCTCAGGGTGGGGTTGGGAATGTGGGGGGTGCAAGAGTCAGGGCATGGGGGCTGGGGGCAGTGGGGGCATGTGAGGAGGGTGCAGGAGTCAGGGCAGGAGGCTGTGTGTGAGGGGGGGTCAGGGCAGAGGGCTGGGGTGTGGGCTGGGGTTGTGCGGGTGCTTCCAGCCCCCTGCCCTGAGTGGCTCATGGCAGAGGGCTGGAGGGTTATGCCCTGATTCCACCCCCTTCCCCAAGGCCCTGTCCCCACCCCTTCTCCGCCTCCTCCCTGGAGCAGCGAGTGTGCTGCAGCTCTGCTTCTCCCACTCCCCTACAAGGGCCATCAGCTGATTGGCTGCAGGGAGGGAGAGGAGGAAGGGCAGGAACCCCTCACGCTGGGGGAAGAGGCAGGGGAGGGGGGAGCTTGCCTGCCCTGCAGCAACAGCCAGCAGGATCAAGCTTCTTCACCCTGCCCCAGACTTTTTAATGGCACACTGCTGCCTGCGGGGGTCCCGGCCTGGGTTTGGCAGTGGGCTGAGCGGGGCTGGTGGCTGGGACCCGGCAGGCAGCAGCATGCCATTAAAAATCATCTCGTGTGCCGTAGGTTGCCGACCCCGATCTAGAGGAAGGGAGCAGAAAGAGAGAACCCCAAAAGTGAAGGAATAAAGGGTTGGAATCCCAAAAGGCAGACAACAGGGCAGAGGGACAGAGGATTCGGGATAGGCTACTCTCATTTGGCCCTTGCACTGAATGCCAAGCTCATGCAGTGCTGCTTTTGGTCCTTTAGTACTCTCCCACTTTCCCAGCCACTCCATCTTTAAACAAGTTTATATAAGGCAGAGAGGGGTAAAGCACAGCTTAAATGTCTCTTCAAATAAATTTAAAAAACTCTTTAAAGCATTTGATCAGCCAGATCTTAATTGATTCATCAATAACTTCTGGCTTATGCTCAGTTAAGCTGTAATCAGTAGTTCATGAACTGCTGTAATGTATTTTGTTGACTGTTCCTCAAACAGACGTGAGTTCCACATTCTCCAAGTAGAGACAGTCAATGTCACAAGCCCATTTAAAAAGCAATTGTAGAAATGCCTTTTTCCCGGGCTCTCAATAGCAGGATGTGAGACTCCTTTGTGTGTGTGCGCGCACGCTGGGTGAATAGCTGAAATGAGACCTGTCTCTAAGAAAACTGTTGCCCTTGCTTCTGTTTTGCATATTTTTCAGTGCTGTCATGAAGTACCACTGAGAGTGATCTAGGACAGTGGTTCTCAAACTGAGTTGGTTTTAATGGGGTCACCTAGGCAAAGACAAATAATAATAAAAGTAGTTCTGTTAAATTACAGCTATTTTATTTTATAATGCGTCATTTCCTCTTCTCAGGCACATGCCTGTTGGAGCTGTCTGAAATAGTTACCTAGCAACCTACTTAGCACCTTGTGGTTAAAGCCAGTTTTAAAAGTTGTTGTCGAAATACGTTTAGCAATGGCCCATTTTCTGAAGAAATGTAGTGTAATGAAGAGGGGTCGATTGCCACGTGTGGCAAAAGAAGGGCTGACCATGAGGATCTAAGCAACAGTTTAAAAAAAAACAACCCAAGAAACGACAAATACAATTTGGAATATGGATTTACAGAGACTGGTTTTGAGGAGGGCCTGTGGCCATAGCATGTGGTGAAGTACTGGCAAAGGGAGAGCTTAAAACCATCAAAGATGTTGTGGCACTTGAAGACACGGCACAGCTCTCTTAAAACAAAACCAGTCGATTTTTTTTTTCCAGTGACAGCTGAGAGCTAAAGGGCCAGAAAACAGTACTGAAAATGGCGGCTCCAGCAAATGAGAGAGCCCATGAGTAAGGCTGTGAGTCTGTCACAGAAGTCATGGATTTCCTCCAGGACCTCACTGACTTTTGCAGCAGCTGGTGTGGCTGATCCCAGCTCTGATCCCTAGCCCTGAGGCCAGCTGCACTGGCTGCTGTTTGGGCAGCCCCAGGACCAGCTGGCCCTGGGGGCTGCCCAAGCAGCAGCCAGTATGGCTGGCCCCGGAGCAGCAGTGGCCCCGGGGCAGTCCTGGAGGCCATCAGAGCAGCAATTTCCCCAGGGGCCTTGGAGCAGCGGGTGGCTGGGGACAGTCAGCTCCTGCTGCTGGAGCAGGGGCCAGCTGTCGGCTCCTGGTAGCTGCTCCTGGGGCCCTAGTGCAAGATTTAGTTGGGGTGCAGAATTCATGTCACCCACAGATTTCTTTGCTTCCCTGCAGAAAAATGACTTTCTGACAGGGAAGCAAAGGAAAGCTGCAGCAGGTGCAATGTTTCAGGCACCCAGAGCAGCTGGCTGAGCGATAAATCACCACAGGGCTGGGGACACCCCAGCCAGTGGCTCCTACCCTCAGCCAGGATCAGCTACTAGTCTTGGCTGGGCTGGAGGCAGGAGAGGATGGGACTTTCTCTTCCAGCACAAGGAGTGGCTTGGGCTGTGTCAGACCTTCCCCCAGAAACATCTCCCAGCTGCAGAAAGCTCAGCATCCTCCTCTGCTTCCTGCTCCTATCGCTCCTCAGCTCCAGGGGAGGAGAGGTCACTGGTATGGGGGAGCCCAACTGCCCAACCCCCATGCATCCAGACCTCCCATACGCTGACACCCCCGCCAAGCCTCACCTCATACACCAAGAACCTCCCTAGCCCTCCATACCCAAACTACAACCCATTGAATCTCAACCCCTGCATCTGGAGCCCCCTATACCCTGACCACCCCACACTGAGCTCCTTGCACTCAAACCCCCATCCTTGCACCACCCTGAGCCCCCACATCCAGACCCCACACCACTGACCCCCCGCTAGCTGCACCCAGACCTGTCTGCTGAGCTCCAACCACTTTCACCTGGAAGCCCCTGCACCTGGAACCCCCTGATGAGCCTCGGTGCATCCAGATCCTCCCCCAAACCTAGACCCCCCCTCACTGAGCTGTCTGCAACTACATTGTCCCACATAGAACCATCTCACCCTACTCCTGGATCCCTCCACCCTGAGCCTCTCCACACTTGGATGATGCCTGCCCTGCTCCTGGTGCAGAGGGGCAGGGCCCCAGGATGTTTCTGGGCAGACTCAGGCCTTGTGCTGTGTCAGGGTCAGGTACAGCCTCACCACTGAGTCTGTGTCCCGGGGGTGGGGAAGCTACAGGATGTTCTCTCACTTTCATGGAGCCAGTGGCCTGTGCTCCCCACTGCCATGCTGGAGGCTCTGCATTTATTTATTGACAAATAAAATTTGCAGAATATTGCAGACTTTTTAATTTTTTTGATGCAGAATGCCTTCAGGAGTATTCCATGTACCAAGGAAATGGATTTGATTATGTTGGGGCAAAGTCCAGGAACTCTACTTGAGTCGATTCCTGTATCTAACGACCTTTTTGCCAAGGGTATTCACAGTATGGCAAATGACGTGACTGAACAAGTCATCACCAAAATCAAGCAAAGTCCTTTTCCACCCATCCCATTCAACTTGACAAAATGACAAATGTGTTGGGTGCTGCTCAGATGCTGACATGTAAAATTCCAAGAGGAATATCTGTTCTGCTGGCCATTCCAAAAGTGCAGAGAGCTGTGGTAAGCTTTTTTTCCCTCTCATTCTGGCTTGAAATGGCAGTGCTGTGTAGAAATTTGCATTAATGGTGCTCATGCAATGACTGGAAAAAAAACAGCGGGCTAGTCACCCAAGTGCAGGCTGTTGCACTGCAAGCAGTTTGGACTCATGGTATTCTACACCGGCAAGCTCTAGTTGTGCCAGAAAAGGGGGGGGGGGCACCCATTCACACAGTCATCTTCATCAAGTGTAGCTCAACAAGTGTGTCTGTTTGGAGTTTTGTGTGATGAGATGGGAGCTGAACACCATCACTTTACCACACAAGTTTGTTGGTTGTCTCCAGGAAAGGTTCTCAATCGTTTGTTTGAGCTCGGAGAGGAAGTGAGAATTTTTCTTTCAGACAAAGATTCCCTGCTGGCGGAAGTTTGCAGATACCAAGTGGCTTGCTTTGCTAGCTTACTTGGCAGACATTTTTGAATGTCTAAATGTTTTAAATACTTTCAAGGGCAAGACACTTCTATCTTTTCTGTCACTGACAAAATTTAAAGTTGGATCAATAAACTTTTTGTGGTATGCTCGTGTGGACATTGGCAATTTCGAAGCATTTTTTTTTAAAACTGATTGTATTTTTGAATGAAAATGCCTTGCCCGAAGCACGACTTGTAGGCCATTATCATCAGCCACCTGGAAAGCCTTAAACTGCAGTTTTGGAAGCATTTCCTGAAGAGGATCGGAAAACAGTGGCCTGGATTGGAAATCCCTTTAATGCAGAACGACTGCAAATGCTGTTATGGCACTTACAGCAGACATGCCAAACCTGCTAAAAAAACACAGAAATTGGGCTTTTTTTTTGGGCTTGTGAGTTGCTTGTTGGCTAGTTTTTGGCTTGTAGCTTGTTTGGCTTGTAGTTTGTTGCTTTTTTTTTTTTTTTTTTTTAATTGGCTCCCGGTAAGCGGGAGCAAGCAGGGACAAGGCGGAGGGAGAGTCGGGGTGCACAGCGGACCCATCACAGTTCCAGACTGCACGCCGTGGGGAACTAATCACATAGAGTGTTGGGGTTCTTAGGGATTGGCTTATTTTGGCCTTGTTTTGAAAGGGATTAGCTTGATTTTTGGCTTATTGTGACAGTCAGAGTGCTTATTTACCGCATGAAAGTTGGCAACTCCAACTTATAGTGAAAAAAATATTAATGGATGTGACATTGATGCTGAGATTTTTCTGAACAACTTCTTGCTAACTTCTGGATTTGTGTGTGAGAAGTATATACAGAGCTGTCGTCTGCAGCACTGACCACTCATGCCACCTGTGTGAAGCTAGCTTTTCAGCACTGACTTTCCTGAAAAACGCATACAATCACTGATGAAGATGACAAGTCTTTACCTCAGTCACAGAGAGCCCCACTTCAAGAATTTGTGTTCATCAATACAAGCTCACCACTCCCATTAGGTACATATTTATTTTATTTTATTTTTTTTATTTATTTTACCGCTGGGATAGAAAGATTGTCTTGCAATTGTATTGTGAGTTTAAATATTCAGTGGATAGTTTTTTGTAGATACATCCTTTTAATGCATTTTTAAATTTAAAATATTAACTCTTCTAGAGTAATACAGGGCCCTGGGGTCGTGTAGTACTTTTTGTTGTCAGAAGGGGATCTCAGTGCAATGAAGTTTGAGAACTGTTGATTTAGAAATGATGCTCCTTTAGATCATGTCCTTCCATCTAGGAGCAAGAGCAGCTTTTGAGTGGGATGTAAAAAGAGTAGATACATTTTTATTCTGTAACTTCCCAGGATATAGAGCCAGGCAGGAATATGAAGCCAGTCAACAGAAAAAAATTGACTTACAGCAGGACTTTCTGATAGGGAACTTAATTACCATTCATAATCCAGAGGGTCAAGGATATATTAGTAAAACTAGTTTTTTGTGAGTTGAAAATGAGCAATGTTCTAGCAATTTTTTCTGAATAAACAGTGCTGCTTTCTGTACAGCTCCTTACTGAGATTTATTAAACCCACATTTTATTTTTGATCACTTCACATTTGCACACACCTCTGGGATACAATTACAAATGGGCATTAAGGAAAGGAGAGTGGTGTGTGTGTGTGTTTTTTTTCTCGATCACAGAAAAGATGCATTGTGTTAAGAACACAATAATCTCTGGTTATTCCATAGTTCAGGCTCCAGTAACTGATGTAACTGCAGTAACTGATTCAGTAACTGATTCAGTAACTGCAGGTTATTAGTGCACTTTTTCAACTGAGAAAAAACAAAATAAACACAATATTTAATGCACAGTATGAGTGGAAGTCATGGAGTTTTAGACCTTGATGTCACTGTTCCAAAACAGTGGGTGGTTTTTGTTTTTTTTTTTTAAATTTAGTTTAATGAAATAAACATTACTTCGAAGGAATTTCTTCTGTTTAAGCCCAGTCTGGGGATGCAATTAAAGAAAAAGGCAACTGTTATATTATACATATACTGTGGTGGTAGTTATATCAACAGCATATTAATGGCTATAGAAAACTAATAGTTTACTCACAACATTTTGAGAAAATTGAATTCCTTAAGAAAAAAACAAATAGAGGTACTGTAGGCACATCAGTTTACTGTATGTTACTTCAGGAGGAAAAAGGCACAAATCAGATGCACACAATGTATATAAATAAATTAAAGAGGAAAAAGAGAGAGACTTACAGAACAAATGGCTGCTATGCAGACAATGGCAAGCATACAGCCGAAGAACTACAAAGAACATTGCTGCATTCCTCTTCCATTTCTTCAGCATGATGCTTCGTCTTTCTGTACAGTACTGTAAAATAGAAACTTAAAGGAACACTGCAAGTTAAATCGCACTTCTAAATATTTACTTAAGTTTACTACAACTGAAGGAGCTGAGAGGAAAAATATTTTTCTCCACTATATTGTAGAATCAGTTCCATGTTTCCCTCTACATAGTTAATTTCCTCTTAATGTGGGTCTTTCACATTGCAAAGAGGAAAACAAAAAACGTAAAAAATCGAACAGGTCTTTGTAAAATCTCAACTGGTAGAGGGTCTTGGAGGTAGGTGTGGTTTCTGAAACTAATTTTAAATTTATTTTACAATAATTGAGATGTCAAATAAAATTTTCAAAGGCACTTAAGTTCCATTTTCAAATGTAACTTAGGCTCCCAAATAATATTAAATCAATGGGGCTTAGGCTCCTAACTCACTTAGGTGCTTTTGAAAATTGTACCCGTTGTTGATTGTCCCTTCGAACATATAACCTGATTTCATAGGTTAGTGCATTAGAGTTATATCTATTTGCCATAGCTATTTCTTTATTAGGAATCATGAACTCTGCATTATATCTTGATTCATACCTTTGGATGCATTGTTTATCTTTGTACCATTGTTCCTTTCTGATCTATTAATTTAGAAGAGCTCTCATGTATTTCAGTGTGTGTAATATAACTAAGGGTATGGAAAATTTCTAAAGAGGTTTCACTGCTCTGTACAGAGCTGGTCCAGTGATATAAAAAGTGATTTTGAGAATATTTTTATCAACAAAGTTTGACACATTCATTTGGCTACCAGTCTTTGGATCAGTCATGAGTATCCAGATAACAATCATTTTTTTCATTAATTTTTAGCTTGAACCATAACTCATCTATAAATGTGTTCCACAAGAATGTTGTTCCATATTCTCTGTTCACTGTTTGCTATTCTTCATTATAAAGTCTATCATTCACTTGGAGCAGAAATAGTATGTGACTCAGACAACCAATCACACACTACAAGTGCTAAATAACCAATACTGAATGGTCAATCTGAAGAGTTTGTGAACAATCCATAAACTGAATTTTATTTGACCTTGACAAATACTTATGAATAACCAATAGAGCTGCAGAATTCATGATGAATTTGCAAATATGTGAACAGAAAAAAAGAGCTAAGTTCCTCATAACTTACTCGCAATGAATAACTCAATTAGCTCCAGTATTGTGATAGTTTATACTGATTATTATACAGTGTGAAGGAACTTCTAATTGTTTTTATGGTATGGCTGAGGGGGTGAGAGATATTCTCTACATAGTCATAATTGTATTCCTGTTATGTATTAACACCTAAAAAGAATAGAGAGAAGAGATTAATTACGACTAATATGCTGAAACAGAGGAAAAGAAAATTGAGCATGAATATCTGGAAACAGATATTCCTAACAGTGAGTTCTATTAAACTGCTGAATAGTTTCCCCAGGGATGTGGTGGAAGTGCCATCACTTACATGGCTTGAAATTAGACTGGGCCAATAGCTCATCCATTGCAAGGGACAAAACTGCATTGGTAGAAGGGATCTGTCCAAATAGGTCATTATCAGTCTTTAAATGTTGGAAAATCTGAAAATACAATCTCCCACCCCTTTGATCAAACATTGTAGGTGTTTGTCCTTTTCTGATTTCTGTTCCTATACTGGCAGCAGCTTGTTTAGCTTACTGGCAGTATTAGTGTTGTTGCATTCATAAAGATTAAAGGTTAGAAGTGCTGCAGTATTCTGTGCGAAGGTGAAGATTTTAAATGGTAGAGCTATTAAAAGAAACAGCTCCTTATAGCTTTGTGATACAAGATTAGTTCATGTTAAGGTATGTTACATGTAGCTTTTACCCTGTATATTTTATTAGTAGCGGTTCACCACCATAACAGTGTGTATAGAGAAAAAGCTGCTCCTTCACTCATATTTTACCAGAAGAAAGGGATGAGATCATATTGGGAAATACTAAGTACTGTAGCATGACTGAAACATTTGGGATTATTCTATAGAGCAGTAACAAAATTATCATTGAAAACAACCATGTAACTCTTTGAAAAGAGTGTTTCATCAGAGATTAACTGTATTGACAGCTTCTGTGATTCAACAAGCATTTTTCTATGAGATAAAGCCCCCATAAAATTTTCAGATATTGCCAGATTGCTACTAGAAAAATGGTTGGCAATAAATAGACTCATTTTCTAAGTCTGAGTGGCAATTTTCCCATTACTCTGGCATATGGATCAAGTACTTGCTGTCTTATATTATGCTGGCTGTAAGAAAGCAGCATTTGAACCAAGATTAATGAAATCACCAAAATATTTGTTTTTGTGGACATTTTATTGACATCTCTAAATGGGCCTGCCAGAACCTCTTTCCTAAAACCATGAGTTTGTTAATATAGTTAAGTCATTTTTTTAGTGGATTCCAAATTCCTTGGTCATCATTCCATTGTCTATATCCTCCAATACCTTTTCTGGGCCTTGAGTATTGGCATCAGATGCTCAGTCCTCCTGCCGTACCACTTGCTAAAGATGAACGGCCACTGACCTGTTAATGTCTTAACATAATAAGGGAAGTCATCAAGCCAAATTCATAACTCCAGGATTGACAGTAGCTCTAAGCACTGGGTTGATCAGGCTGGGACTCAAAGCAGAGATTAAGCCAAAACAGGATGAGGCACTACCCAGTCCTGAAAGAGTGGTGGTGACTTCGGAAATGAGCTGGGGCCTTCCTGTAGTGTAGATCACACAAAGTGTGGTGGATGCCTCTCACCTCTACCCCGCCCCCTCCCCACAAGGGTAGGAACAGCATTCTGAATTGGCCAGTGTCTAAGGCTGATTTAAAACTGCATGGTTGAGGGGAATGTGACCATTTCATTAAAATAAAGTATCACAGAGCTCTGAGATGGGTAATTGACAGTTTAATTACTGCCCAGTGCTCTGAATGTCAAAGTGAAGAAATAGAATAAATTTCAGGTAAACTGTGGAAATAACATTGATGCAGTTTAGAGATACAAGGAGTAACCTTAAGTCTGATTAGCTGTCTGATCTGGATGACCATGCAGACTAAAGCCCATTAACTAATGCCCAAGGCAGGTAGAGGGGATAAGAACTAGTATGGGGCCCAGATACAATTCCTCAATTCACCCTGGCTGGCAGTGTTAAACTTATTAGGGGTTGTCACTGAGCCTAGAGTACCAGAAGATTGACCCTATGCCAAGTGGAAGTGTTCGTGGGCAGAGAGGGTGGCATATACAACGTGTGTGTGTGCGTGCGAGCATGCGTGCCCATTTCTATGTATGTTTGTATATTTTGTTACTTGTATATTCCATTAGTATGAATAAGTAAAATATTTGAATATAGATTCTACACAAATGCAAGTGCAAAGAGGACTTGTATATTGCATCCAGCTGGAGCTTGTGGTACACATACAGAAACAAGCTGATACAGTACACTGTGTATGAATACAGCTCACATGGCTAAGTAACATTTGTGAGGTCAATTCTGATCATATTCCAGTCGAAGATAAATCCATATTGAAATGGGGAATGCTCACAAAGCACGACTGACAAATACTTGAAATAAGAGCCCTTAAAAAGAAACCCACTGTTTGACAGTTCCTATGACTATAATGTTCTCATCTCCGTTTTGCATAAATATCTGGTTTGAAAGGATTTTCATGCTTCTCTTGACATAAGTTCACATACAGATTGGTGACAGTATGCAGTATGGAACCTTTAATAGGCCATTCCAAAGCAGACCATAATCAAAAATGGCAGGAGATTGTCAGAAAGGAAAACAAATCCTATATAAGAAGGTGGTTTATGCCTCCTAGAAATTGGTGTGTGGCATACAGAAAGTCAATCTGATGAGTTCTACCTCTCTGTTTTTGTTGCCAGACCTGACTATTAGTAGCATAAAAGCACCTGTGTGGTGTTGGGCTGCTGAGGCACACTTCTGCTGTATTGGAGAGACCATGAGACCAAAGGTCGTCTCTGTCTCTCACTAGACTCATAGATTATGAGCCCTGAAGGGACCACCCTCTGCAGAGCACAGTCCATAGAACCGCCCCGAAATAATTCCTAGAGCCGATCTTTTAGAAAAACATCAAATTGTCTGTGATGGAGAATCCACCAGGACCCTTGGTTAATTTGTACCTGTTATTTACTTTCATCATTAGAAATGTTTCAGAGTAACAGCTGTGTTAGTCTGTATTCGCAAAAAGAAAAGGAGTACTTGTGGCACCTTAGAGATTAACCAATTTATTTGAGCATAAGCTTTCGTGAGCTACAGCTCACTTCATTGGATGCATACTGTGGAAAGTGTAGAAGATCTTTTTATACACACAAAGCATGAAAAAATACCTCCCCCCACCCCACTCTCCTGCTGGTAATAGCTTATCTAAAGTGACCACTCTCCTTACAATGTGTATGATAATCAAGGTGGGCCATTTCCAGCACAAATCCAGGGTTTAACAAGAACGTCTGATGGGGAGGGGTAGGAAAAAACAAGGGGAAATAGGTTACCTTGCATAATGACTTAGCCACTCCCAGTCTCTATTCAAGCCTAAGTTAATTGTATCCAATTTGCAAATGAATTCCAATTCAACAGTTTCTCACTGGAGTCTGGATTTGAAGCTTTTTGTTGTAATATCGCAACTTTCATGTCTGTAATCACGTGACCAGAGAGATTGAAGTGTTCTCCGACTGGTTTATGAATGTTATAATTCTTGACATCTGATTTGTGTCCATTTATTCTTTTACGTAGAGACTGTCCAGTTTGACCAATGTACATGTAAGCCTCATTTCCAGTTTGTCTAGCTTCACTTCCAGCCCTCTGATCAGGTAATATCCTCTATTAGATTGAAAAGCCCATTATTAAATATTTGTTCCCCACGTAGTTATAGACTGTAATCAAGTCACCCGTTAACCTTCTTTGTTAGACTCAAAGAGCTCAATCTATTCAGTCTGTCAGTATAAGGCAGGCTTTCTAGTCCTTTAATCGTTCTTGTGGCTCAACTATGAACTCTCTCCAATGTATCAATATCCTTCTTGAATTGTGAGCACCAGAAATGGACATAGTATTCCAGTAGCAGTCACTCCCATGCCAAATATAGAGGTAAAATAACCTCTGTTATGTGGTTTGTACCTCAGAGCAATTGGTGTATGGCATAGAAAAAAGTCATCTAGTCAATTCTGTCTCTTATAAACAGAATAAATTGTGAGACCTAGCCCTCAGCAGCATAGAAGGAGCTGTGCATTAGGAGGCTACTTGGAGCAAGCTTCTGAAGAGTTGTGAGACTAAGACCACCTTTGGTCTTAGTCTTCATTGGCCTAAGAAGCCTGACAATACTCAAATAACTCTCATGCCTGTGTGGCTTGTTGCTACTACAGTAAAGTTCATTGCTGGTGCCTCATTACCTTTGGTCTCCCTTTTCACTTCGCTTTTGCTGTTTTCTGCATCCACTTGCTGTACGTTGACGTGTATACTCTTTATGGCAGGGGTCATGTCTAGCACTATGGGACTACGATCCTCAGTGGGGCCTTGGGCTATTTATGATACAATAGTAATATAAATAACAGTGTAAGCCCCAGCTGGCTAACCAGAATCTGGGTTTGGGCAATCAACGCCCACAGTCAACTACGAATGTGCTGTTACTGTTGCAGATTCTAGGCATTTGTTTGCCAATATAAGCTATAGGTTGTGAATCAAAATTGTATTGAGGGGGAATCGCCCATTCTATCTGAATTTGTTGAGGGTCATAAAGGGTCACAGAGGAGCTCTAGTCCGGTGGTTCTCAAACTAGGGCCGCTGCTTGTTCAGGGAGAGCCCCTGGCAGGCCAGGCTGGTTTGTTTACTTGCCGCGACCACAGGCTCCGCTGATTGCGGCTCCCGCTGGCTGCAGTTCGCCGCTCCAGGCCAATGGGGGCTGCAGGAAGGGCAGCCAGCACATCCCTCGGCCTGTGCCGCTTCCCGCAGCCCCCATTGGCCTGGAGTGGCGATCCGCGGACAGTGGATGCTGCGATCGGCGGAACCTGTGGTCGCGGCAGGTAAACAAACCAGCCTGGCCTGCCAGGGGCTTTCCCTGAACAAGTGGCGGCCCTAGTTTGAGAACCACTGCTCTGGTTACCATAAGTAAGGTGCATAAGTGGTTCATGCTAGCTTGTGGTATTTCTGATGTCGAGTTCCACTTCCAGAAAGCTATTTCCCATTGCTCTTAGGTCCAAAGCAAAAGGGCTTTCCCTTCCAGTGTTTTGAATTAGATGTAGCATTAGGCTGGGTCTAAGTAGGCAACTGCGTAGCGCTTGCTATTTAGCATACTGGGTCAGTCTTGCTCACTTATCAACAGGCCTGTCCTAAATCACTTTGTTGTCCAAACAGTGTCTATCCACAAACCTCCCTTCTTACCCCCACCCCTCCACTGTTGCTTCACCTGTTACCTGGGGTTTCCCTGAACTCCATACTCTTGGTAACTTTACTCTTCGCGAGGTGATCCCAGGAAATAAATCCATGGGGACACGGCCTCAGGCCAATAAATAGTTGATGCAAACAAAAGTGCGTTCACTCAAAGCTTCTACATTATTTAGTCTCCAGCACTTGCACATGTCTGCAACAGGTTAGTAGGGCACCTCAAATTACCCCCAGATTCATATTTACCTAGGGTCTTGAGGAGGTCTCCAGCAGATAACTGCAGATGTCCAGTGGCCAACTTTCTGTCTGCAGGAGAAGTTGAGAGGCATTCAAATGTCCACTGAGCCCAGATTTCTTTCTTTTTTTTTTATACCTGATTTGTTAGTATTACATAGCTTCTGCTCAGCAGTTAAGTATTTTTTTGATGAACAAGCTAAGTGTGGAATTTTCCAGTCTGTCAGGCAGGGAATTTCCCATCAGTTAACCAGTTGTATTTCACATAGCAATAGTTAACTATTGCCAGACTTTCCATCTTGCAAAACTGCATGCTTTGGAAAAAGCTCAAGTCAGGAGGGTGCAGGGTCATGTTTACTCTTCGTGGTCAATCACTCCCCCCTCCCCTCCTGGTTAGTTAGTTGTGCTAAGGCTTCAGAAAGGCCTCATTTTAGCTGCTTTCAGCAATAAGCATAATAGCTGGTATTCCAGCTGTGGGCAGTGGTTTAGGCATGTTACTGGGTTAACAAAAGTTTCTCCTTACACACCCAGCTGAGCAGATACAGGAGCTGCCTTTGGGAGAAATGTTGAGAGAAGACTGTACAGTTTGATAAGCTGGGTGAGGGAAAGGGAGCAGAAAGCTCTTTTGAGGAGGGGGATGCTGAATCCCACCTTTCCTCCTTTGTACCTACGGTTGGCCTTGTTTTGACCCAGGCCATAGCTGCCTTTCAGCATGCTGAAATTAATTCAGGAATTTGGTGGAGCAAGTGTATAGATGGGATCATTTCCCCATACCCCCTGGTCTAAAGAACAACTGCATTCCAAGAGCAATGGAAGCAGATGTAGTATCTGAGCAGAATAGCTCCCTATTGCTCTGTCACATGACATTTGCCTACCATGAAATTATTGCATTGCAACATGTATGTTTTAGATGACTGATTCCTAAATTGAAAAGCTATTAGGATGCTTATTATCCAGCTTGCCATTTTGAATATAATTGATGCTACTGATCAGGCTCTTGTTGACTTCTATTTTATGTTGAGAGAGAGAATATTCTACATCTTCTTACGTTGGCCCTATGTGCACACTTATACCATGTTTCCCCCACTGACATTTGTGCAGCCCCCTTGGATTCAGTGGAGTTGTATGAAACAGAAAACTTTGGCTCACTGAGTATAATAAAGTAGGACTCCTTTTTTTTTAATTTCCAAAGTTCATTAATTAGTCAAATTCAGCAAACACGCGTTCATCTATTGTATGTGTCACGTAAGATTCAGAGTAAGTAAAGGAAAAGTACATTGTTACTTCCAATTCAGCCTAGTACCCATAAAACGTTTATGTAGTTGATGGCTAGAAATAATTGAAATAATAAGAATGGCCATACTGGGTCAGACCATCTAGCCTAGTATCCTGTTATCCGACAGTGGCCAATGCCAGGTGCTTCAGAGGGAATGAACAGAACAGGTAATCATCAAGTGAGCCATCTCCTGTTGCCTATTCCCAGCTTCTGACACCATCCCTGCCCATCCTGGCTAACAGCCATTGATGGACCTATCCTCCATGAATTCATCTAGTTCTTTTTTGAACCCTGTTATAGTCTTGGCCTGTGTGTTGTGTGAAAAATACTTCCTTTTGTTTGTTTTTTAAACCTGCTGCCTATTAATTTCATTTGGTAATTCTTCATTGTTGTGTTATGAGAAGGAGTAAATAACACTTCCTTATTTACTTTCTCCACATCAGTCATGATTTTGTAGACCTCTATCATATCCTCCCTTAGCCATCTCTTTTCCAAGCTGAAAAGTTGCAGTCTTGTTAATTGCTCCTCATATGGAAGCTGTTCCATATCCCAAATCATTTTGTTGCCCTTTTCTGTATCTTTGTATCATGGTTGTCCTTGCCTAGAAAGGCAGATGGAAATTTAATTAATGTTTGTGAGATGTTCAGATACTATGGTGATGAACATCACAGCAAAGCTTATAAGTAAAAAACAAAATGAGGAGATGTGGTTAGTTAGCAAAAGAGCCCTTACTGCCATGGAAACAACTCCACCCCGAAAACATGATGAATGGATATCCTTTTGCCACTTTTGCTTTCCCTCTCTCCTACTATATTTGTATGATTTTAATCAAGTGTACATAAAATACTGATCTAAATTTTGATGTGAAGTGAAGCTGATTACTGGTTACTAGTAAAACATGAGAAGGGAAGTTGATTTTGCTATTGCCACAGGAGAATATATCCACTTTGTTTTCATGGTACAGCACACAGTGTTATCTTTTGATAGGTAAAGTAGGAATGATCTTATCTTTAAAATAACAGTGGATTGGGAACTAGGACACAGAAATCTGGTAATCAGAACAGTCTTAAAATAGAGCTTTTTGAAAAAAAAAGCCCTATATATATTTGGACTCGTTTGGACATAGCCTCTTGTTATTGCTTAAAATACGTATTTTAAGTTGCTAGAGTGTCTTTAACAGGAGCATTTGTTAAAGCTCTGCTGTTACCTCAGACTTTAAACATCCCCATATATCATAGCAACGACTCTTTAAACTACTGTCTCTATTCACTGATGTGGTGATTTAAGAGTTTAGCTATCCTTTCTGTATTTTAGTCAGGGCACATCTCCCAAATATTTGGAGAAGGCAAATCCTTAATGTCAAACATTCTTCTAGTTTAACAGAATAATTTAATGGCTCTTTTTCTGTATTTGTTGTTCACTCCCTTAGCTCTCTGTAAATGCTTATTCTGATTTAAAAATCAGCTTATGTTTGTAACAAATTTCTATTGATCACAATATTGAATAATTTCTTCTACAGTGGCAGGGCTAATGCTTACATTTATTTTGGCACATATTTTCAGTATTTACCCTCCCTGCTGTGCAAATATACAGAGAGCTGCTGTGGAGCAAGATCCCAGTTTTCATATGCATGTGTTTGAAAAATGTCAGATCCCAACCAGTGGAAATACCATTAGGAAGTGTTTGCTGAGGTAACTGATAAGGGCAGAATGGTCTCTGTAAGATATTAGTATGCAAGTCTGGTAGAACAGACAGGCAAAATGGACTAAACATTGCAATAGTGTTAGAAATCACCACTGTTAGGTTTCTTGCCCAGGGGCTAATAATTATTGTGGAAGGTGACGAAGCGCAGTTTGTTGATACAAAGTATTTGTGGGTCCCCCTAATTTCCTAGTGAATGGAATAGCATTTAAAGAAATCCCCTTTTAGTGCATCAGTGTGGCATATTGAACAGGTCGGTGATCCAGAGCACAGTAGCTCTGTTTTCCAAAATCAGAGTGTCCAATTCTTCCCCATCCTCTTGGGCTCCCAGTCGCTTCTGTCTGATCCCTCTGTCTTGCTGCTGCTGCCTGACTGCATGCTGGCTGCTTTCTGGCATTGTTGCCTCCCCCATGGCTTTTAATAAACAACTTTCCTTACAAAGTCCCTACCAATTCGAGCCTCGCTACTTCATTTCCACCATATATCTAGCCCTGACTTGTTTTTTATTTCCGTCCCACAACGGCTAGTTCTGAAACTCACTACAATGCCAAGCTTAAGAAAAAGGAGTGAGACGTTTTCCCTTTAGAACAATTGATTGACACACTTGCATTTTAATAATCATGACAAATTAGAACATTGACTTGATTTACTTACCCCCGCCCCCTCCCCTTTTATTTTTTGATAGTGCTCTGATCGTCTTCGCTTACTTTTACGTTTTAAGGGCCCGAGCCAAAGCCTACTGAAGTCTGTGGTAGTCTTTTACTTCAACGATGTTTTTTTGTATTCGGCCCTACATGAGGTACAAAAGGTACGAGTCACTGTAAATTCAGCTTGAAATTCAGTTATTTTTCAGCTTTACTGGGAAGTGATGGGTCTAGTGCTTTTTAATGTCTCCAGGCCAGGATGCCTCATGATGGAAATTTCTATTCAGTGGTGGCATCCAGGAAGCTGCTAGATTTCCTATGCATCCTTTTGATTCATCCTCTTGAGAGCCAAGTAGGGAGGTCTTTGAGCATAAGGAGCTTTTTTGAGGCCTTTGTTCTGGAGTTTGCCAGATAGGGAACAAGAGAGTTTGGAGCCATATATTTTGGAATGAGAATTTCTCTGGAAGCAGGGTTTTGAATAGCATGGCGTTTGTGATTGGCTTGTATCCATTCACCTGTTTCACAGTGACTGTGATCCTCTAACATGATTTTCCATGATTAGTAGTAAATATTTTCAAGCTTTATCTTGTTCTTTATTTGTAACCATGGAAGGCAGGCTTCCCTATTTATTTTCTTGTTTGTTCATATTTATTTGTAAATTATGGAGCAAAGATAACATGACTTATTGCAGTTTTTCTATCACTACCAAAAATTCTCTGCTGCTGTCCAAAATCCATGGAAGACTTTACCTTTATGAGAAAGAGATGGGCTTGTGTTTGAGGGCAGCTAAAAGGAGAGGGAGTTTACCTATTACAACTGGCTGATATAAGCTGACGTGTGATATGTTCTGTTAGATACAAATAGTTTTAAAAAATGCTGGTTAGAGCTCCTTATCTTTTAACCAAGTAATAACAGAATGTGGTGAAGCAATAGCCCTGTGATAGCAGTGGGCCAGATTCTGCAGCCTGTTACTTAGTTAATGGGAGCTTGCAATGAAAAAAGAGCTGCATGTTTTGTCAGTCCTAGTACTAGGAAGGGGTGAACCCATTTGGATAAGACAACATTTAACTTGAATCTTTGAAAGTCTGAACTGAACACTGAACACACATTTAAAGTTCAAAAAGAGATTTTAAAAAATCAAAGCATTTATGTTTGGAGTGACCAACATTTCCCAACAGAAACTTAGTGTTTGCCTCAGTATTTCTGACCTGATCGAAACCAGGAAATCTGTAAATCTCCCAAGATTTCAAGAGCAAAACAATATGGATAAACTTCAGTTTAGCATCTGCACTATTATTGGGTGTTCAAGTGAACTAACAGGAAGCTCCACATATGCAGAGCATCTCCCAAAATGTAGAATTCAGTTTCCTAACATCACCCATAGAATATTAGGGGAATGGATGCAAGATTAGTAGCAAAACTGTCCTTTTTTTGAGTGTGCAAACATGTTTAACAGTTCATATTACAGGAACAAAGTAGGGGAAACACTGGTATTAAGAAGAAGGGAATGCTTCAGAAAAAGGGAAAATCATCTATTGTACACCTAGCTTGTTGTACAATGCTTTACATTGGGGATGTACAGCGCTGCAAACTTCCTAACTACCAGAGGCAATTGGATTATGCCTTGAAGCCTGAGGTTCAATTAATCTTATTTGTAGTTACACAAGCTAAAATGTTAGTTCTCACAAAATTGAGCCACAGTGCTTGACTCTCTGCCCTCCGATTTAATATTCATGTAAACATGTTTAGGTAGCATGACCAGAACCAATTGTTGTTTCTAAAACTTGCCACACAAGCAATACGAAGACCTGAAGAAACTCAAAACACAGGTACATGTTTACTGTTTACTAATCAAACAAATTTTGTGGTGTTTCTGAGTAACAGCCGTGTTAGTCTGTATTCGCAAAAAGAAAAGGAGTACTTGTGGCACCTTAGAGACTAACCAATTTATTTGAGCATGTGTTTCTGCCATTCTAAATGACTGACACTATAGTTCCTGCTACTTTTTCTTCTTTCATCTGTGTGACAGCTTTTTGGACCTGGGCATTTAAGATGTTGAATTCCTCCAAGAGGCACTCAATATCCTGGATTTCATCCTTCATTCAGGAATCTTCTTTTCAACTTCTCAACTCCCTGGAGGTACTCAACACCTTGTCAGATTGGGCTCTTGTTGTATAACCCAATTATGTGCTATTTTCAGACAGACTTTCCTGTTAAATATAATGCTGTGATGACCTTTCAGATTCATGGAAAGTAATAATCAGGGCTGCATGCAAAAAGAAGAATCAGGAATATCTTCCACCCATAAGCAGTAGCTCTCTAGCCCTATCTCACTTTGTCTCTGCATCCATTTGATGTTTTTTCTTCTACCCTCATCTTTGTTCTTAGTGGTTTTGTTTTTCTCCCACCCTTTCTTCTGCAATTTCCTTGATTTGTCTCTCTTGAGTATGTCTACACTGCAATTAAAAACTCGTGGCTGGCCCATACCAGCGGACTTGGTCTTATGGGTCTTGGACTGTGGGTCTGTTTCACTGCAATGTAGACCTCTGGGACTGTTCCACCGCACAGGGTCCCAGAGTCTGGGCTCAAGCTCAGAAGTCTACACTACACCATAGCCTGAGCCAGCTGGCATGGGCCAGCCACGGGTTTCTAATTGCAGTGTAGATATACCCTTTGTGTCTGTGTCCACCCTCCCCCACCCCACGCCTTATTTTTTTTTTAAACTGCTCCTTCCCAGTATAATTGTCCCCACCCATAGGGGTCACTGGAGCACTGTAGAACAACAAACTCTTTCAGATACTTGTTAGTGTGCCAGGTTCACCATGTCTCATAAGCAAACACTGACATGACTTAAATTGATAGGCTTTATTGTGTTCTCAATAAGCACACTCGTACCCCTGGCTCAGACACAAACATTCTTTACTAGGACTGGCTAAAAGGAAAGGTTGCAAATTGCAACAAAAGAGAGAGTGACTATACCCTGTGCAGCTCCTCAGGCCTATTGCTACTATTTATTTATTCATTTTTATCATAGCACATAGCCCTGTCATGGCTCAGGACCCCATTGTGTATAAACACAGAACAAAAAGTGTTTATAACCTAGTGCCTGGGATACTAGGATTCTAGTCCATCCCCCTTTAGTAGGCAATTAGGGATCAGCCTATAGGCCCCACTGGCCCCTGTTTAGTCTGTTTAGTTGTGGGTCTCTCCACATTGACCATTTGCCATCAGATGTAGTGTTTTTTCAAGTCTCCTGCTGGCAGACTGGCCCATGTGTGGACAATAAGATCCACCCATAGTCCCTGCTCATGCTTTATTCCTGACTTAATACATGGTCCAGTTTTTTCTAGAGTAATCCCTCTGTGACAGAGGTTCCTTGGTTGCGAAAGTTTATTTCCAGTTACTGCCCCTTCTGGCCCCTCAGTGGGCAGCTGTCTCTGTGCTCCTATGAGTCCCCTTCAGGCCTCCCTCTATTCAGCTTTCTAGCGGTAGGGCTTTCTATCCCCAGTCTTTGTTGCTATGTTCAATCCTGTATTCTGCTGTAACAATTGCCAGTCACAGCCTGATCCCCTGCTGGGTAATGTCTCTTCTCTCACAGGCTGTCTGCTGCTGGGTCTCTATTAAGCAAGTGCCCTTCATGAAATAGACTGTTTTTGCAGTGCATGTCTGCTGGCCTGGAGAGGGAACTAGGTCTGCTCTCCCTCTCCTGCTGGCTGTGGTGGGGTGAGATGTGTTACAGATCTGTTCAGCAGATTCATCAGACCAGATTGCTATCCCATTTCGCTGACTTCATTTCTGCCTCCTTCTTTGTCTTCCACACAGTTTTGCACATCCTCCCCTGTTGTTTCCCTCCCTTCTCTCCCCCAGCCCTCCTCCTGTTTTTGCTCTCTCTGCCCTCCTCATCCTGGTTTTGGCTTCACATCCTCATCAGAGTGCTAGGGTACCCTCTAGGCTTCTTTAAAAGAAAAGGAGTACTTGTGGCACCTTAGAGACTAACCAATTTATTTGAGCATGAGCTTTCGTGAGCTACAGCTCACTTCATCAGACGGTATGCATCTGATGAAGTGAGCTGTAGCTCACGAAAGCTCATGCTCAAATAAATTGGTTAGTCTCTAAGGTGCCACAAGTACTCCTTTTCTTTTTGCGAATACAGACTAACACGGCTGTTACTCTGAAATCTAGGCTTCTTTGAGCTTCCTCAGTAGCATTAACAAGTACTACTGCTGCATCTAGTCACAGACTTGGTTTTGGGACCTTGCTCCCTGAGCTTATACCAGCAAATAACTACCACCACAGCCACAAGTAGAAACAGCCAGAGCAATGAGCCATAACTATGTTGAACTGAAATTTCAGGAGATAAGCTCCTGCTTCTTGTTACAGTCATACCTGAGCCTTAGCTCTGGTTCAGCCTTGAACCTGAACCCTACCCTAAATCTAATTCAACCACAGCACCAAATACCATCTCCTCAACACAATATTAATGCTTTAAATGAATGGTTACAAGCAAAAGCAGATGCAGAATCTACATCACAATATTACACATACCAATATATACAGTTGACTTTTTGCATGAACACATTAATTCGAGATTATTTTAATAACCACTTGTTTTTAGGGGCACAGTATAGTATGTCCCTGTGCAAAATAGAGCTGAGTGCTCCTCATATTTCAGTACAAGTACTTTTCTTTGGTTTATTGGATCTCTATGCATATGGCCAAGGTGCACCAGGAGAAGAAAAATACAGGATGCTATAGTAAAGGAAAGTTACAGTTTCCTGCAGATTGCCAATCTAACATAATTCATCCCAGAAGATTTAACTCTTTCCCCCCCCCACACACTTTCATTGTCTTATTACATTGGCTTATAGCTCTATATATTTATTTTTAAATCTTTTTCTACTTTCCATGTGAATTGAGGTTTATATTTTTGGGAAATACTGTATAATTCAAAGAAAAGTGAATAATGTTGAATCCTCTTAAGGAAGTTCTTTTTCTCAAAGCGACTTCACAATGGACCAAATTATATCTTTCAGTGATCATATCTGACTCCCATTTACTTCAGTAATAGGTGTGTGCGCTTCTGAGGATGGAACCTGGCTCTATCAGTGAAGACTTGCTATACCTGAAACTGCAGTTTGTACATTATAATGCAGTGGTGGGCAACCTGTGGCCTGCGGGCTGCACATGGCCCACCAGGGTAATCCCCTGGAGGACAACGAGACAGTTTGTTTACATTGACCATTCACAGGCACAGCCACCCACAGCTTCCAGTGGCAGCCGTTTACTGTTCCTGGCCAATGGGAGCTGTGGGAAGTGGGTTGCCCACCACCGTTATAATGCATTGAAACAGTGAGACTTTTGATCTACATCTTTGTAAATATAGTTTCACGTTATGTGAGTTCCACTCAGAGGTGAAAGTAAGCCAGTACGCCCCGGTACGGCGTTCCGGCAAGAGCCGGTGCGCTGTACCAGGACCGGCTTTCCGAGAGGGCAATTTAAAGCCCTGGGGTAGCGGTGGCAGGGCTGCAGTGGGGATTTAAAGGGCCCCAGAGCTCCAGCCGCCGCTACCCCAACAGGGCCCTTTAAATCCCTGCCTAGCCCTGCTGCCCGAGCCCTGGGGTAGCGTTGGAGGGGCTCTGGTGGGGATTTAAAGGGCCCCGAAGCTCCAGCCACCACTACCCCCCCTCCTGGGCCTTTTAAATCCCAGCCTGAGCCCTGCTGCCCAAGCCCCAGGGTAGCAGTGGCAGGGATTTAAAGAGCCCCGGAGCTCCAGCCACCGCTTCTGCCCCGGCCCTTTAAGTCCCTGCCGGAGCCCTGCTGCTGAAGCCCTGGGGTAGCGGCGGTGGGACTCTGGTGGGCATTTCAAGGGCCGGGGCGGTAGCGGTGGCTGGAGCCCTGGAGCCCTTTAAATACCCGATGGAGCCCGGCCACTGCTGCAGCAGGGCTCGGGGCTCCAGCAGCTGCTACCACAACGGAGCCCCAGGCCCTTTAAAGCTCTGCCAGAGCCCAGAGCCCCGGGGTAGCGGTGGCAGCCGGGAGCCCCCAGGGCTCCTCAGTGATTTAAAGGGCCTGGGGCTCTGCTGCGGTAGTGGCAGCTGGAGCCCTGGGCCTTTTAAATCACCCCCGAGCCCCGGGTTCCCAGCCGCCTCTGCAGCTGGTAGCTTGGGGGTGATTTAAAGGGCCCCGGGCTCCCAGCTGCCACTACTGCACCTGGAGCCCCGGCCCTTTAAATCAAGATTTAAAGGTCCCGGGGATTTAAGGCCACGCCTCTTCCGGTTGAGGCCACGCCCCTTGCTCAGGACTCCAGCGTACCGGTAAGTCCTCTAACTTACTTTCACCCCTGGTTCCACTATATCTACACTAGTTTGAGGGAAAGGGATCATTTTAAAAACACAGTTAGGCTGAATGCAGATTAATATGAGAATTGAAAGGTGGATAAGGAACTGGTTAAAGGGGAGACTACAAGAAGTCATACTGAAAGGTGAACTGTCAGGCTAGAGAAGGTTACTAGTGGAGTTTCTCAGATCAGTCGTGGGGCCAGTAATAAAAATGTTAAATAAGATTGATCTTGGCACAAAAAGTGGGAGTGTGCTAATAACATTTTCAGATGAAACAAAATTGGGAGGTATTGCCAATATGGCAGAGGACCGGAATATCATACAAGAAGATCTGGAGGACCTTGTAATCTGGAGTAATAGAAATGGGATGGAATTTAATACTGCAAAGTGGAAGGTCATGCACAGAGGGACTAACAACAAGAATTTTTGCTATAAACTAGGGACTTATCAGTTGGAAGAGACAGAAGAGAAAAAAGGCCTGGGTGCATTGGTTGATCACAGGAGAACTGAGCTGCCAATGCAATGAGGCTGTGCAAAAGGCTAATGCAGTCCTAGGATGCATCAGGTGTGAGACAGGGAAGTGTTAGTACTGTTATACCAGGCACTGGTGAGACCTCATCTGGAATACTGTGTGCAGTCCTGGTCTCCCATGTTCAAGAAAGACTAATTTAAACTGGAACAGGTGCAGAGACAGGCTACTAGGATGATGCCAGGAATGGAAAACATGGATTATGAGAGGAGACACAAAGAGCTTGGCTTGTTTAGCCTAAGCAAAAGAAGGCTGAGGGGAGATACGATTGCTCTCTAAATACATCAGAGATAAATACCAGGGTGGGAGAGGAGTTATTTAAGCTAAGTAGCAATGTGGACAAATGGATATAAACTGGCCATCAACAAGTTTAGGCTTGAAATTAGATGAATGTTTCTAACAATCAGAGGAGTGAAGTTCTGGAACAACCTTCCAAAGGGAGCAGTGGGGGCAAAAAACCTAACTGGCTTTAAGACTGAGCTTGATAAGTTTATGGAGGGCATGATATGATGGGACTGCCTATGCTGGCAGGTGGCCCATTGGCCACTGCCAGTAGCAAATATCCCCAACTGCTGGAGATGGTACAGTAGATGGGGAGGGCTCTGAGTTATTACAGATAATTCTTTCCCAGCTGTTCGGTCTTGCTGAAATGTTCAGGTTCCAACAGATTGCCATATTGGAGTAGGGAAGGAATTTTCCCCCAGGTCAGATTGGCAGAGATCCTGGGGGATTTTTGTCTTCCTCTGCAGCATGGGTCACTTGCAGTTTTAAACTAGTGTAAATGGTGAATTCTCTATAACTTGAAGTCTTTAAACCATGATTTGAGGACTTCAGTAACTCAGCCAGAGGTTAGGGGTCTATTTCAGGAGTGGGTGAGGTTCTGTGGCTTGCAATGTGCAGGAGGTCAGACTCGATGATCACAATGGTCCCTTCTGACCTGAAAGTCTATGGGTCTCTAAAACTCTCCTGTAGAAAAACTAACGGGTTGGGGCAGGGGAGGCACATCTTTTTTTCAACACATGTTGGAAATCTGTGATCCTGCAATTAATCTACAGATCCTTTTTATGGAGCAGTAAATTGAAAGAATTTCTGTTAAACTCAGTTACATTCATTGCTGCTGCTTAGGATTGCTCATGTTCTGCACCACATGAGGTAATCAGTCCTAATACCTGACAAATTGCATGAGCTTGCAAACACTGTTCCATGATTTGTCACTTTTTATCAAAATGCTGATTAGCACTATATAACAGGCACAGTTGTCCTCTAGGAACCTCTCTATAATCAGTGCTGGCATGGCTGATCACATTAGCGCTCAGAGCTCCTAGACCAGGGTGTACTCAATGGCTGGCTTCCAGATCACAGGCATAGTAATTTTCAATTAGTTTCTGAACATGCCAGGTGAAGAGGCTGGCCCTCTAGGACTGTTTCACCTAGATAGTGAAAAGTTATTTAGCAAATTATTCTAATACATTGATTTCCCCCCCCACCCCCAAGAGATGTTAAACACAAAATAGATGTCTTTGATTTCACCTGTGCAGGATGGCAGTTATGGCTGTAGATAAAAACAATCTTAAAAGGAGGCAGTATAACTGCTAACAGCAAGCAGGGGTAAATATGATCCTGCTTATGTCACAACAGGGTACTTTCACAGGGGTGTCAGTACCCAAAAATAAATCTACACAGAATTTCAAATTGGCTTTCTTTTTGTAATTTTGTATATTGTGTGGTGTCTCCTCATTAATAACAAGTGAGATGCGTGACCAGCATGCTATACCACTGAGTCCCAGGATTGCCACAAAGATTTCACACTGTTTGCATTTGTTGGTCCATCTCCCCCCATCAAATTAATTCTTGTATTTCACATTTCCCCTGTTCAGGGAACTGATTCTCATTTAAACATGCCAGCTGTGATTTTAAAAGGAGTCTAGGAGAGCTGGATACATGGGCACCAAAATTCTTTGAACATCTCAGCTGTCAGGTCTGTTTCACATTATTCCCTCAATCTTCAAATGGCCCACGGAACAAGCCAGAAAGGTATGCAGTTCATTGGAAACAATACGTGTATGAGCTGGCAATGATGCCACACCCGTGTTTACGTCTACCTCTGGCAGCTTTCTGAAAGATTTGGCATTGCTAGAGCTCTCTCAGGAGACCAGATGGTTTGGGGGATTGATCATGGTGGAATACACAGCTTTTCACTTGAGGTTACCAGTTTGATCTGGTTCATCTTAGTAGTCATCATAAGGTATTAACTGATGAATATCTGCCTATTTGAAAAGCAGTTGGTAGTTTAGTTCTCAGTAGGAAAGTGTCTGCATCTCAAAACCACCAACACAGCTGGAAGCTGTAAAAGGGAAACAGGTGATAGGATTTTGCACATGAATGAAGATGATTCACTCTGGGAACTGGATCAGATGGGTCCTACAAGCTCCACTGTAAGTGTTTAAAACAATTCTGAGGGACAGGAAGCTAGAGATGAGGACATAGGTCCTTCAGAAGAATAAAACAGCCTGAGCTTCCCTCTCAGCTTTGCTAAGATCTGATTGTTGTGTAAGTTAACAATGTAAAACTTCAGGAAAGGGATGAGTTCAGATCCTATTTAGCATATGTGTACTATTAGGAGTAGGGTAGGAATTCTGTCTGCCTCCAGCACCCTTTAGTCTGCTTGCAGGAGTGGGAAAGAATGATTGATTGGGAATGGAGGCATCACTACCTTGTTATCCATATCCATGGTTCCCCCAGATCAGGGTTGAAGTACTTTGGCAGGTCAGAGTGAACAGCTAGTATTGCTTTACCTGCACAACGAATAAACACAGGACTTCATTCTTCTGGGCTGAACATCAGTTCTCTTTTTCTCCCCCTCCCCCCTCAACCTCCCCTTTTTATTTTTTTTTTAAATTCTATGTTAAGAAATCTTGCCGTGGGTTTTTGGGTTTACTGCTTCAGTGGATACTATAAGTGCAGATTATTCACTGTCAAAGCCCTGGTCTACACTATGAGTTTAGGTCAAATTTAGAAGCATTAGATCGATTTAACCCTGCACCTGTCCACATGACAAAGCCATTTTTGTTGACTTAAAGGGCTCTTAAAATCGATTTCTGTACTCCTCCCCGATGAGGGGATTAGCGACATCGCTGAGTCGAATTTGGGGTAGTGTGGATGCAATTCGATGGTATTGGCCTCCAGGAGCTATCCCAGAGTGCTCCATTGTGACCGCTCTGGACAGCACTCTCAACTCAGATGCACTAGCCAGGTACACAGGAAAATCCCCGAGGACTTTTGAATTTCATTTCCTATTTGACCAGCGTGGCACAGGTGACTATGCAGAGCTCATCAGCAGAGGTGACCATGGAGTCCCAGAATTGCAAAAAAGCTTCAGCATGGACCGAACGGGAGGTACGGGATCTGATCGCTGTATGGGGAGATGAATCCGTGCTATCAGAACTCTGTTCCAAGAGACGAAATGCCAAAATATTTGAAAAAAGGGGGTGTCCCTACCATTCCCCACCCCTGTAAGTGAACTCCTGCACGGGGGAGTCTCATGCAACAGGGATGAGGATTTAGGGGATGATGATGAGAAGGAGGATGAAACTGTTCTCCCTGACCGCCAGGAACTGTTTATCACCCTGGATCCAATACCCTCCCAAGGCAGGCTCCCGGACCTTGAAGGCAGAGAAGGCAGCTCTGGAGAGTGTACCTTTTGTAAATATAATACATGGTTTAAAAGCAAGGGTGTTTAATGTTTAATTTGCCCTGAAGACTTGGGATGCATTCACGGCCCGTACAGCTACTGGAAAAGTCTGTTAATGGGTCTGGGGATGGAGCAGAAATCTTCCAGGGACATCTTAATGAAGCTCTCCTGGAGGTACTCCCAAAGCCTTCGCAAAAGGTTTCTGGGGAGGGCAGCCTTATTCGGAATAAGGCTGCCCATGGTAGGACACTTTACCATGCCAGGCCAGTAACATGTAGTCTGGCATCATTGCATAACAAAGCATGGCAGCGTATGGTCCCGGTATTTGCTGGCATTCAAGCAACATCTGTTCTTTATCTCTCTGTGTTATCCTCAGGAGAGTGATATCATTCATGGTCACCTAGTTGAAATAGGGGAATTTTAGTCAGGGTACATTCAGAGATGGCCATTCCTGCTGGGCTGTTTAGAATCATAGAATCATAGAATCATAGAATATCAGGGTTGGAAGGGACCCCTGAAGGTCATCTAGTCCAACCCCCTGCTCGAAGCAGGACCAATTCCCAGTTAAATCATCCCAGCCAGGGCTTTGTCAAGCCTGACCTTAAAAACTTCCAAGGAAGGAGATTCCACCACCTCCCTAGGCAACGCATTCCAGTGTTTCACCACCCTCTTAGTGAAAAAGTTTTTCCTAATATCCAATCTAAACCTCCCCCACTGCAACTTGAGGCCATTACTCCTCGTTCTGTCATCTGCTACCATTGAGAACAGTCTAGAGCCATCCTCTTTGGAACCCCCTTTCAGGTAGTTGAAAGCAGCTATCAAATCCCCCCTCATTCTTCTCTTCTGCAGGCTAAACAATCCCAGCTCCCTCAGCCTCTCCTCATAAGTCATGTGTTCTAGACCCCTAATCATTTTTGTTGCCCTTCGCTGGACTCTCTCCAATTTATCCACATCCTTCTTGTAGTGTGGGGCCCAAAACTGGACACAGTACTCCAGATGAGGCCTCACCAATGTCGAATAGAGGGGGACGATCACGTCCCTCGATCTGCTCGCTTTGCCCCTACTTATACATCCCAAAATGCCATTGGCCTTCTTGGCAACAAGGGCACACTGCTGACTCATATCCAGCTTCTCGTCCACTGTCACCCCTAGGTCCTTTTCCGCAGAACTGCTGCCTAGCCATTCGGTCCCTAGTCTGTAGCAGTGCATTGGATTCTTCCGTCCTAAGTGCAGGACTCTGCACTTATCCTTATTGAACCTCATCAGATTTCTTTTGGCCCAATCCTCCAATTTGTCTAGGTCCTTCTGTATCCTATCCCTCCCCTCCAGCGTATCTACCACTCCTCCCAGTTTAGTATCGTCCGCAAATTTGCTGAGAGTGCAATCCACACCATCCTCCAGATCATTTATGAAGATATTGAACAAAACCGGCCCCAGGACCAACCCCTGGGGCACTCCACTTGACACCGGCTGCCAACTAGACATGGAGCCATTGATCACTACCCGTTGAGCCCGACAATCTAGCCAGCTTTCTACCCACCCTATAGTGCATTCATCCAGCCCATACTTCCTTAACTTGCTGACAAGAATACTGTGGGAGACCGTGTCAAAAGCTTTGCTAAAGTCAAGAAACAATACATCCACTGCTTTCCCTTCATCCACAGAACCAGTAATCTCATGATAAAAGGCGATTAGATTAGTCAGGCATGACCTTCCCTTGGTGAATCCATGCTGGCTGTTCCTGATCACTTTCCTCTCATGCAAGTACTTCAAGATTGATTCTTTGAGGACCTGCTCCATGATTTTTCCAGGGACTGAGGTGAGGCTGACTGGCCTGTAGTTCCCAGGATCCTCCTTCTTCCCTTTTTTAAAGATTGGCACTACATTAGCCTTTTTCCAGTCATCCGGGACTTCCCCGGTTCGCCACGAGTTTTCAAAGATAATGGCCAATGGCTCTGCAATCACAGCCGCCAATTCCTTCAGCACTCTCGGATGCAACTCGTCCGGCCCCATGGACTTGTGCAGGTCCAGCTTTTCTAAATAGTCCCTAACCACCTCTATCTCCACAGAGGGCTGGCCATCTCTTCCCCATTTTGTGATGCCCAGCGTAGCAGTCTGGGAGCTGACCTTGTTAGTGAAGACAGAGGCAAAAAAAGCATTGAGTACATTAGCTTTTTCCACATCCTCTGTCACTAGGTTGCCTCCCTCATTCAGTAAGGGGCCCACACTTTCCTTGGCTTTCTTCTTGTTGCCAACATACCTGAAGAAACCCTTCTTGTTACTCTTGACATCTCTCGCTAGCTGCAGCTCCAGGTGCGATTTGGCCCTCCTGATTTCATTCCTACATGCCCGAGCAATATTTTTATACTTTTCCCTGGTCATATGTCCAACCTTCCACTTCTTGTAAGCTTCTTTTTTATGTTTAAGATCCGCTAGGATTTCACCGTTAAGCCAAGCTGGTCGCCTGCCATATTTACTATTCTTTCGACTCATTGGGATGGTTTGTCCCTGTAACCTCAACAGGGATTCCTTGAAATACAGCCAGCTCTCCTGGACTCCTTTCCCCTTCAAGTTAGTCCCTCAGGGGATCCTGGCCATCCGTTCCCTGAGGGAGTCAAAGTCTGCTTTCCTGTATCCTGCTGCTTACCTTTCTTCCCTGCGTCAGGATCCTGAACTCAACCAACTCATGGTCACTGCCTCCCAGATTCCCATCCACTTTTGCTTCCCCCACTAATTCTACCCGGTTTGTGAGCAGCAGGTCAAGAAAAGCGCCCCCCCTAGTTGGCTCCTCTAGCACTTGCACCAGGAAATTGTCCCCTATGCTTTCCAAAAACTTCCTGGATTGTCTATGCACCGCAGTATTGCTTTCCCAGCAGATATCAGGAAAATTAAAGTCACCCATGAGAATCAGGGCATGCGATCTAGTAGCTTCCGTGAGCTGCCAGAAGAAAGCCTCATCTACCTCATCCCCCTGGTCCGGTGGTCTATAGCAGACTCCCACCACTACATCACTCTTGTTGCACACACTTCTAAACTTAATCCAGAGACACTCAGACACTCAGTTTGCCTGTGCCTGAAAAGAAATCATCCCCGCTGTTAGCCATGCAGTGGGAGGAGGGGTGAAGCACTCATCCCAGAGAATTTGGTGGGGAAGGGGGGGTTTAGTTGGGTTTAGTGCTGCATGTTAACCTGAAAACCGCAGCCCCTCCTTTTAAATGGCCAATCTATTTTAAATGGCCAATCCAACGGGTGCTTGGTATTGGAAATGAGGGCGCTGCTGTTTGAAACCATTCCCACATGTTATGAAGGTTAAAGAAGCCAAAAGACTGTGGGTTACCATGGCTGCCTGCAAGCCGAATTCTGTTGCCCGGCCCTGCGTGTGTGATCTGTCACACCAAACCGGCAGGTCCTCAATATGAGGCAAAGTGCGACCTTGTACTGAAAGCACATCTGCTATGTAATGTTAACAGCTTGGTTCACTGTGAAAGAGTCTACCCATTGTTCTCTAAAGTGTCTTTTGAAATACTACTCTCCCTTTTTTTCCTCCCGCAGCTGCAAATGTTTCAACGCTCCCCCTATCATCTCCATCCCAGAGGCTAGCACAGATAAGAAGGCGAAAAAAACTCACTTGCAATGAAATGTTCTCTGAGCTCATGCAGTCCTCCCGCACTGAAAGAGCTCAGCAAAATGGATGGAGGCAAGCAATGTCGGAGTCCAGAAAAGCACAAAATGAAAGCGAGGAGAGGTGGCAGCAGCATGATGAGAAGAAGCAGGATGCAATGCTGAGGCTACTGGAGGATCAAACTGATAGGCTCCGGCACATCGTTGAGCTGCAGGAAAGGCAGCAGGAGCACAGATCGCCGCTGCAGCCCCTGTGTAACCACCTGCCCTCCTCCCCAAGTTCCATAGCCTCCTCACCCAGACGTCCAAGAATGCAGGGGGCTCCGGGCACCCAACCACTCCACCCCAGAGGACTGCCCAAGCAACAGAAGACTGGCATTCAATATGTTTTGAAGTGCAGTGTGGCCTGGTCTCCCCTCCTCCACCCCTCCTGGGCTACCTTGGCAGTTATCCCCCTATTTGTGTGACAAATTAATAAAGAATGCATGAATTTGAAGCAATGACTTTATTGTCTCTACAAGTGGTGATCGAAGGGGGAGGTCGGTTGGCTTACAGGGAAGTAGAGTGAGTGAAGGGGGCGGGTTTTCATCAAGGAGAAACAAACAGAACTGTCACACCGTAGCCTGGCCAGTCATGAAACTGGTTTTCAAAGCTGCTCTGATGTGCAGCGCGCCCTGCTGTGCTCTTCTAATTGCCCTGGAATCTGGCTGCACGTAATCAGTGGCCAGGCGATTTGCCTCAACCTCCCACCCTGCCATAAACATCTCCCCCTTACTCTCACAGATATTGTGGAGCACACAGCAAGCAGTAATAACAATGGGAATATTGGTTTTGCTGAGGTCTAACCGAGTCAGTAAACTGCGCCAGCGTGCTTTTAAACGTCCAAATGCACATTGTACCACCATTCTGCACTTGCTCAGCCTGTAGGCGAACAGCTCCTGACTACTGTCCAGGGTGCCTGTGTATAGCTTCATGAGCCATGGCATTAAGGGGTAGGCTGGGTCCCCAAGGATACATATAGGCCTTTCAACATCCCCAACAGTTATTTTCTGGTCTGGGAAGTAAGTCCCTTCCTGCAGTTTTTGAAACAGACCAGAGTTCCTGAAGATGTGAGCGTCAAGTAGCTTTACCGACCATCCCACGTTGATGTTGGTGAAATGTCCCTTGTGATCCACCAGTGCTTTGGAGCACCACTGAAAAGTACCCCTTTCGGTTTATGTACTGGTTGCCAAGGTGGTCCAGTCCCAAGATTGGGATGTGAGTTCCGTGTATCGCCCCACCACAGTTAGGGGATCCCATTGCAGCAAAGCCATCCACTATGACCTGCACGCTCAGTGATTGTGTTGGCTACTTGCATCACAGCAGCCCCCATAGTAGATTTGCCCACTCCAAATTGATTGCCGACTGACCGGTAGCTGTCTGGCATTGCAAGCTTCCAGAGGGCTATCGCCACTCTCTTGTGAACTGTGAGGCCTGCTCTCATCTTGGTATTCTTGCGCTTCAGGGCAGGGGAAAGCAAGTCTCAAAGTTCCATGAAAGTGCCCTTACGCATGCGAAAGTTTCGAAGCCACTGGGAATCATCCCAGACCTGCAACACTGTGCAGTCCCACCAGTCTGTGCTTGTTTCCTGGGCCCAGAATCGGCATTCCACAACATGAGCCTGCCCCATTGCCACCAAGATGTCCAAATTGCCAGGACCCATACTTTGAGAGAAGTCTGTGTCCATGTCCTCATCACTCTTGTCACCGTGCTGCTGTCACCTGCCTTTGCAGATTCTGGTTCTGAACATACTGCAGGATAATGCATGAGGTGTTTACAATGCTCATAACTGCAGTGGTGATCTGAGTGGGCTCCAGGCTTGCCACGGTATGGCATCTGCAGAAGAGCAGAGTTGCAGTGGAAGCAGTGGTGATGATGGATGCCATGAGAATAGATATTTATAGAGAATGACAAAAGGACCCGTGAGGTGGATTCATGAGAGCAGAGTTGCAGCAGAAGCAGGAGCCCATGACAGCCAACATGGAGAAATTCGCTATCGAGACGAGCAGGAGAGCAGAGTGGCAGCGGAAGCGGTGGTTGGATGACTATGGTTAGCAGTCCTACTGCACCGTCTGCTGAAAGCAGTATGGCGTCCGCACAGAAAAAAGGCATGAAACGATTGTCTGCTGTTGGTTTCACGGAGGGAGGGGCGACTGACAACATGTACCCAAAACCACCCGCGACAATGATTTTGCCCCATCAGGCACTGGGAGCTTAACCCAGAATTCCAATGGGTGGTGGAGACTGTGGGAACTGTGGGATAGCTACCCACAGTGCAATGCTCCGAAAGTCAACGCTAACCACAGTACTGTGATGCACTCCGCCGACTTAATGCACTTCATGGGGACATGCACAATCAACTGTATAAAATCGCTTCCTAAAAAATAGAGTTCTATAAATTCGGCCTAATTCCGTAGTGTAGACAGATCCAAAGAGTTTACTGGGAACTTTGTGCAGAGGTTCTGTTTTTCAAGTAGAAGCCAAAGCTTTCTTAATATTGTCCAGTCAAACTCTAAATCTTTTTGCTTTTTTTCTACCAGTCTCCCACACCTTAGGAACTTTGAACATGGTATGTTTCAATTTTTCTCCATTTGTTACTCCCTCTTTCCCTCAAAAAAACCCCATGTCACAGCAGTCGTTACTCTGGTAGGAGTCTAAATACAGCTCCACTAAGGGAGTTCCTAAGGGAGAACAGCACAAGGCTCTGTTTTCCTCTACCTTCCACTAGAGAATTATGCAAACTGCACCAGTGGGATTGCACTTGAGCAAATAGCTGTGCAGTAAGCCCAATTTGGCATCTTGTTTTGGCTGCATCTCTGTCCTGTGGCTTCACAGAGCTCTAGTCAGAAGTTACAGGGGCACCTGCTTCTTGGGTACCTATCCCACAGTTCCTGGCACAGTTCTCTGAACTAGTGGCTTGTGTACGATTTAGAAAGCTCCTGTGGGAATATGGATGAGGGGATCAAACTCCTATGATGCTCAGTCTTTTCTGAAACTACTGTCAAAATGGAGACCAGGCTGGATTGCTAGAACTTGCTATTTGCTCAGAGATTTCTGCTCATTGTTTGGAAAATTGTCAGTGTCTCAGGAGGCAGCCGAGGATATTCAAACGTTACCTGCGGACAGCCAGAGAGCAACACTAGTGGCTGCAGTTTAGTGAGGTTCTGTCTGCCTCAACCACCTCTGAGTTAGTTGAAGTAGAGTTTTGCTGAGCAGATGTCTTCAGGGAATACATGCAAAATCCCAGATGTTCTCAAGCAGTAAGATGTCTGCCTCTGGCCAGCTGTCAGGATGCTCATATGATGACTTTGGAGAGTTTCTTCAAAAGTGGCTTGGTACAATTCAAGACTTATCTACCAGCCTTGCAAAAAATGTCACTTTTTGCTAACATCCACTCAGTTCTACTGGAGTCTAGTATGAAGGGGTTGCTGTTTTTTGTAAGCCCCACGTGGATTAGATCAGCTGTGCGCAGGTTTAGATGCCAAAGCTTGGTGGTGGCAGCTCTCATTTCTATCTGCACTATGGCTCCCCACATAACATTGCGAGCACAAATGGAGCTGAACTGGTATGAGCAGCAGTGGGAGTTTTTGCAAAATTTTCCTAGTGAAGCCAAGACAACAATGAATGCAAAGAAATGGATGTTAACTAATAGACATGTCCAGTGACATCTGAGTGTGCAGCCTGACTTGATGTATTTATTTTACAGAAGTGAGGCAGACATGCCAAACCTGCACCAAAAACAAAACCACCCCCCCTTCCCCTCACACACACACACAGAAATTGGGCTTGCTTTTGGCTTAATTGGCTGGTGAGTTGCTTGTTGGCTAGTTTTTGGCTTGTAGCTTGTTGCTGCTTTTTTTTTTTCTTTTTGATTGGCTCCCTGCAAGCAGGGGCAAGGATGTTGGGGGAAGAGTCAGGGGTGCACAGCGGGCCCACCACAGTCCCAGACTGCATACAGGGGGGATCTTGTCACAGTGTTGGGGTTCTTTGGGGTTGGCTTGTTTTGGCCATGTTTTGAAATGGGATTAGCTTGACTTTTGGCTTATTGTGAAAGTCAGGGTGCTTATTTACCACGTGAAAGTTGGCAACTGTGAAGTGAGGCCTTCTGGAAAACTTGTTTGCTAAGACAATGCTTGTTAAAGCTGGGCTGGCACTGATGGAGATTAAAGAGGCAGTTTACCTTGCTTGGATAGAGTGCAATCCATGTGGTGATGTGATCACTTCTCAGCTGTTGCTAATAATTTTGTACATGGATGTGTATGGTATTCCTGGTAGGCTAGGGAGACCACACCGTGGTTATTATGCCACAAATATCTAGTGTGGACAAGGCTTTGAAGCTTAGTGCACTACTATTCACATTCCTTTTATTTCCCATGGCGAAGGAGAGAGGGATTAAGTTTAAGACATGAACTTGTATCATGTACATGACTATGCACTTTTTTGGCTTTTGGCTACCTGTCTAGCTTCTACATTTTATAACATTTGTAACAGCAGACGGATCAAAGCGGGAGAGTAAGGTAGCATAACTAATGTGGAAAAGATGTCTGCCGCTACTGGTAAGAAGCAGACACTTGTCACTGATTGAAAAGTGAATACCAATCTTAGAAAAGATTCTCCAGCTGGTAAAGTTTGAAACTTGAGAAACTGTTATAAATACCACTGAACAATAGGGTGCATTTTAGTCACCATTGTGGTTAACCGTCCCCTCATCACTTATGTATAGAATTGTTAAAAGCGAGGATAGAACTATTGCAACTGAGGAACCTGGAAGTCCTGGAAACTGCCTTCCTGTCTGCTATCAAGCAGAAATTATGCAGGACTGGAATGAATCTTTCGGCATGGCTCTCTGCGTGGCTTTCAATACTGAGTTACAAAATTAACAAGGCACATGTTAAATGGTCAAAAGCTGGGTAACTGATAGGTCTCAAAATGTAATTGTAAATGGGAAATAATCAGTGGGTGTGTTTCTAGTGGGGTTCTATAGGGATCAGTCTTTGGCCTTACACTAACTTTTTTTATCCATAACCTGGAGGAAAACCTAAAATCATCACTGATAAGTTTGCAGATGACCAGAAATTGGAGGAGTGGGGACAGGTCCCTGACAGCGCAATCTGGATCACTTGGTAAGATGAGGGCACAAGCAAACAGTGTCTTTTAATTCATCTAAATGTAAATCGATACTTCTAGGAACAAAGAATTTAGGTCATACATACTGGGTGGGGGCTCTATCCTGGGAAGCAGTGACTGAAAAACGTTGGGGGTTATAGTAGATAATCAGCTGAACATGAGCTCCCTCTGTGGCACTGTGGCCCAAAGGGTTAATGCCATCACTGGATGCATGGCAGGGGAATCTCGAGTAGAAGTAGAAAGGTTGTTTTACCTCTGTATTTGGCACTGGAATGACTGCTGCTGAATCCAGTGCTGGTGCTCACAGTTCAAGAAGGATGTTGATAAATTAGAGAGTTCAGAGAAGAGCCATGAGAATGATTGATTAAAAGATTAGAAAACATGCCTTATAGGTGCCAGGACACCCGTCTACTTATCTTAACAAAGAGAAGGCTAAGGGTGACTTGATTGATCTAGACGTACCTACATGGAGAACAAATGTCTGATAGTGGGCTCTTCAGTCTAGCAGAGAAAGGTATAACTTTGTCCAGTGGGTGGAAGTTGAAACTAGATAAATTCAGAGTGGAAATAGGATGTACATTTTTCTTAACAGTGAGGGTAATTAACCATTTGAACAGTTTACCAAGAAGTTGTGGTGGATTTCCATCGCTAGCAATTTTTAAATCCAGAGTGGCTCTTTCTAAAAGATCTGCTCTAGGAATTATTTTGGGGAAGTTCTGTGGCTTGTGTTATACAGGTCAGACTAGATTATCACAATGGTGCCGTCTGGTCTTGGAGTATATGGATCTAAGAATGTGCATATGGTACTGCCACTTCATTTTTCAGAGGATTATTACTGCTTAGTGAACTTGGAAGGTCTGGATAAGCATCTGGAAGTTGGAATGCTTATCCAAAATGTATCCGAACCATACTGGTTTGGAAATCTTGTAACTTAGATGTTTACGTGGGATTTCTACTATTCCCTGGTTTAAGTCAGGTGGTGTTTTGTGTGTGTGCATTTTCTTTTTTGTGCCAGAAGGATTTTTATCTTTATCTGAATTGTATTGCTGCCTGTTTCACATAGATCACACAGATCTGAAGTCATATACAGAAGAAACCCCAGGAGCAAGGAATTGCGCTGCTACAGTGAACAAGAGATCTATATATTCGTAGGAAAAGGTGGCAGGCTCTGAGCTGAAACTACCATGAAATAAGCTGGGAATAGTCTCCAAAATATTTGTCTGCAGCATAGATCAAGACTTGTAATCAATTGCATGTCATCAGAGAAATTGTAATGGGTACTTCTACCTATGCTCATGCAGGAGCTAAAGTGTAGGTCAGCAAATTTCTAGTAGTAAGGGCCAGTAGGTTAAAAATGGGTACGCTGAAGAGAGAGATCCTGATTTATTTTCTTTATTGTAGCTGTCAGGAGAGGGGAAAACACAAGACCATTATTGCCCTAGAGGTTCTTCCTGTGCTTGAATCTAGGATTTATTTACTACAGAACAGCAATTCTGCAGTACATATAGCTCAAGTCCAGAAGTAGGGAGTTACCAGATAATGTAGCATGCTGTCTTGTCCAATTAAAAGTTAGTTGATACTAAGAAGACTTAGCTGGCTAAAAGCAAGCTTTAATGCTAGTATCGCTTATAGATATGGTGTAATTTGTCTTAGACAGTTTGTCTAAGAAATCATGACAGTTTGTCTAAGAAATCATGACAAACCACAAATTATGAAATCCTGCTTTGCTGTTCACCTTCCCTTTCATTATTATAATAAATCCATTGAAATGAGGGAGGAGAAAAATCATCTTATTGAAAGGTGATGGGGCGATCTCCTGGGGCACTCTCCACTGGGGCATTTGTGTGTGGAGAGTCTGCCCTGCTTTTCTTCTTTCCTTTTATCTGTGCTAAGTTTGCAACCTATGCCAGGTACAGGCTGCCTGCCTGAGATCTTGTACTAAGCCACTTGTCTTGGAGTAAACTCTTCAGGTTGTGGGAGTTAGTCTAGCAAGAGAACAAAAGAAAGGGAATCATTGCTAATTATTCCCTCAACACCTCCCCCTGTCCCAGTTTTTTTAATGGCTACTTTTACAGCAATGGTGTGTTACTGTGTACCTATCTAATCACTTATACCAGCTGACCCAATCCAAGCACTTGGCCCCATGCAAACTTTTTCTTCCTAATTATTTTTAACTATCCTTCCATCATCGCCCCCGGTGCTAATGTAACAATTTCCACATCAGTGGGCACAGACATGATTTACTCCTTGAAAATGTATCACAGAAAAGTGCTGCCATCACTGTACAGACTCAAAAGGAGAAACAGAGGGTGTAATCCCCGCCAGGGGCACGCCCAGCAATCTTTCAGTGGGTGATTCTCTTCATTTGCTTTAGTTAATAATCCCTTATTGGCACCTGTGAGCGCACGCACACACAACCCTAATTAACTAGGTAACAAGAAACCTGAACTGAAAGCTAAGTATTTCCAGGATGTCTGACACAGTATTAATCAGAACCATGTTCAAACAGATGCAATTTATCTATATTATCCTAGTCCAAACAAGAAAGAGGATCCCTAGGGCATAAAAAGCGATTGTAGACTGCAATAATCCTGTAGTTGGCTTCTAGAGAATAAAAAGGATGGGTTCATTTGAACTGTGGTAGAAATGCAATGAAGAGTGTTAACGTGGTGCTGTATTATATCTTTGACTTGTAAGCTGAAAGAGGAAACCTACATTAAGAGAATACAATTCCTGTCGCCCCCAAATTATTGTGCTGGGAAGGTGAAAATGAACCACAGCCCAAAACCTACATAAAACAACGCAATTGGAGGAAAAAGAGGGAAATGAAAATCAATATGTATGAAATTCTCAGCATATGTGTCAAAAGTAAATCAAGGCACAAATAGCTGAACAAAGTGTTTGCAGCAAACTATTTATTTGATTAACTCAATTCACTTTTTGTTAGTAAATTATCTGAACCAGACTTTTTTTTACTTTTTGTTAGTTACTCAAAATTATGTGACAAATGGCTTATGCAAACAATATTTCAGCCTATGGATTGCTTGTAAACTATTTCCCACAAATATTTCTGTAAGCACTTGCTATTTGTACTGCAATCTGTCAGTTGGAATATGATTTTGTTACTGAAGTCACATGGTATTTTTCTTTGTTACTGGATATTTTCCACAAAATTTTGTGACAGCTACATGATCATGTCACACCATTTATATTTGTACAAGTATTAGCATACTAATTCAGATTTGTATGAGTATATTTGACTATTTGGCACTTTCCCTTTATGCAAACATTATTGCAAACAAAATTTTGCCGTCAAAAATATATATGCAAAGTGAATTAAAGGGTTTATGAATGTCAAAGCAAATTGTGATTTTTAGTCAAAAGAATGTTTGCAAATACTTTTTTGCAACATTTGCCAAGCTTTAGAAGCTGTTCCTTCCTCCAGGATAGGGGTAGGAGGGACATAAAAATTTAAAGGGAAATCTCCGCTTTCATTTTCCAAAAAAGTAATTCTTTAGTTCTTTACCTTGCAAAGCAGCCTCAAATATATAAACCAAAGTAAACCCATTGCCAGAATTGAAATTTGGAAACTGAATTTTCATAAAGGTCACAGGTTATTTAGTCTTCCTGCAAATGTCCTTTAGGAGTCCATGAAAAACAAGTTTGATTTTTGGCGCAATCCAGATCAAGTTTGTAATTGTAAAGGCAACTGCATTGGCAGATGCTTGAAGGCACCCATGGTTCCTTTCTAGCTAGCTGCCTATAGCTGAGCCAGCATTGCTGATTAGCCAGTGATCTCTGTCCACAAAGAGAGACAGCTCAATAGCCTGATGCAGTGTGGACTAGATTCTGGATTCTAATCCTGCCCTAATATTGACTCCTCCTTTAGTTCTCAACAAGTCAAATGATCTTTTTGGCTTAATTCCCAAATCTGTAAAATAGGGATAATATGTATCTACCTTACAGGATGGTTAAATGGCTAATGTTTGTAAAAGACAATATATCCTATAGTGCATCAGAATGAACAAACAACCCACCAGTGTCTGATGTCCTCAGATCTACAGCTTATTTGAACAAATGTCTCTCAAATTTTGGCAACTAGGCAAAATTTACAATTACTTGGACTTCTCTTCTGCATCAGGAAGCTGGAGGGAAAAGAGGATCTAAAGATAGCCTCTTCCCATTCCTCCCAACCTGCAATACACGTTTATCAATGAGTCTGTTAATTTTGGATGTATCACAAAGAATCTTCTGCAAATTCCTCAAGCCAGCCCTGTGCAGAGTAGTGTGACTCGGTGAAAAGGAGTTCATGATGTTTGTGGTCAGACATGGAAAATATTTCTTAGGATGCTAAGTTTCACAGATACAGTCTCTGAGGATGGGATAGGATCTGGAATAGGAAAGGAAATGATACCTATGGAAAAAATAGACAAGGGGGAACAAAAGGATTTAGGGTTGTGATGTGTCTGTGGCTTTGAATTACATGGAGAAAATAAATGGAAAAAGAAAATTGCTTAAATTTAAAATTTGTGTAATGAGCTAGCTGGTAGTCTACTCCTGAATAAGAGGCCTGACAAAGATAATAGGGATGAATATGATATAGACTTCCAGGACAAAAGAGACAGGCAAGTGAAATATGTTGTGAAATGAGAAAGGCATGAGAGTGTAACAAGATTATAGTTATGGGTGATTTCACACTCCTCTTCATAAATTGTGCAACCTTTGAGACAACTCAGAATGAGGGAGGCAGAAATCATAAATTTAGCTAACATGTTTCCTTACTTCCGTACCAGAGATTCTACCCAGGCATGGCTCAAAACTAGGTTGGGTTTAGATTTGGCCAAATGTTTAAGCCCAATTAACTGGTTCCCAGATTCCAATGTAATTACTGTTGATATTTCCTGAAACTAATGGAAGTGTCCAAACCCAAAACATGTGCTTCCACATACAGGTGAACTCTCTGAAGACAAACGAGAGAAGCTGCAATTACTGACTTATTATGAATGCTGTGAAAATGTACGGTGGGTTTAAGGAAACGTGCAGGAAAAGTTACTACTTCTGATTGTAGACGGCTAAATTAACTCCTGGGATCACTCTACTGTAGTCAGCCTAGTTGCGTCGCGGGTGCATTTGGCCTCCAAATCTTATTTAAGTGAACAGTGAGGGTCTAATACAGATTAAACAGATCCATCATGAAAAGGTCTTACTAGAAAAAACATGTAATAAAATAAAGGACACTAGAATGAAAAAAGTGACATCCTGCAGGATAGGTATCGGTAGTAGTGTCATACAGACACAATCAGAGGTCACTTAACTAGACACAAAATGTCTAGTGATTGTTTACTGTGTGTATTGGTATGCTGGGAGGAGAAGGGATTGTTTAATTCAGCTGGAGTTGCTATTGAGCGATAGTGATTTAGTTAGTACATTACGTAAGTAATTAAGCCAAATGCTTAATTGCCACTTTTATTAAAAATTGAAAGATTATCCATCAGCCCCGAAGCTGAAAGATGGTGAGGTGGATTGGGACTCAAACAACTTAACTTCAGTTCCCAGCTCTGCCACGTGTCTTTGGGCAAGTCGTACGAGGGCTTGATTTTTCAGAAGTGCTAAGTGTCATTCAGTAGTTGGGCTGACCCAGGTGAGATCCTGTTCTAGTTTCCCAAGTGCAAGCCCCCTTTCAAGTAACAGAATTCTGCCTCCACTTCTCTCTTGGGGTGAGAAACTGACCCAACCACTTTAAGTGGGTCTCTAGATAACAGCCCCTGGCAACCAACCATGACTAATTCAGCAGGTCCAGCTTGAGTTAGATCCAATCAGGGTTTTTCTTTTGGAAGCTGTGACAGCACACCTTTGCAGTGAAACAGACTGCATCCTTCAGACAAAGCATGATATGTTCTGTCCCAAAGATGTGCAGTGCTGAGAGAAGTGAATTTAAGAGACCTACATGCATGTTCTCGTACTTAATTGTAACCTCTCTAGCCATAGCTCAGGTGATCTGGCTTATTTCTCCATTTCTGAGTTGAGAGACCCAGCATATACTGCTTGCAGCCTTCTCCCTCTGTGTCTTAGAGTGTCTCCACACTATAATTGGAGGTGATTGCAGCTCAGATTGGCATATCCTTGCTACTTTTAATTTAACCAGCATGACTAAAAATAGCTGCATGGACCTCACTGCAAGCCAGGGTCACCAGCATGCTTGTACAGCCTGCGCCACTGCATTTTCACAGCTATTTTTAGCTATGCTAGGTAGGTAAAAGCTAGTATGGGTATGCCTGTGATGGGTTGTCACCCTTGGGGTGCAGTCTGGAACTGAAGTACAGTACTACTGAGCCCTCTGACTCACCAGCCTGGGCTCCCTCTTAGTACTGTGCTGCTTTCACAAGCTAGAGACTGCTCCGTCCTACACTCCGACCAGCATTCGCATATGCAGGACATATTCAGCTGCAGTTGCATGCAGAGGCCAGTCACTGCATGAACCAACAACAATAGAGAGGCTACAGCCAAAAGAATCCCCAGCCTAAGACCCCAGAGCTATAGAGTCCTTTCCTGGTGGAAACCCTGACCAGTAAGAATTTATTATCCAGTTTGCCTCTCCCTCAATGTGGAGAGGAATATGCAACAAACTTGTGTTAACCAATCTGAGATTTTTCCCAGACGCTTCACTTGAGGGCACACTGATGTAGATAAAGCAAAAATCATGTTTAACTAAAGATAGATTTCTAAGGGATTATAAGTGATAGCAAACAAATCAAAGCAAACTACCTAATAAACAAAACTGCCAACTAAGCCTAAAATACTAGAAAGATTGGATCTGAATTAGCAATTTCTCACCCTGGTTGATGATACAAGTAGTCCACCAGGTTTCCATACACAGGCTAGAAATTCCTATAGCCTGGGACCAGCACTTCTGCCAGTTCAGTCTTTGTTCCTCAGGCGTTTCCAGGAATTCTCTTGTATGGGGAGTGAGGCCCCTAGATGATGTCATACCCCACCTTATATAGCTTTAACATAGGGCGGGAACCCTTAGTTCCAAACTCAATTCCCAGCCAGTTTGTGGAAAAATACAGGTAACAAAATGGAGTTCAGTGTTATGTGATCTGGTCACATGCCCTTACTGAATGATAGCAGCCATTACTTACAGGCTGTTTGTAGCATTCTCAGGGAGGCTCACCAGGTGGGGGATAAACTTCTTCTAAGGCCTATTGTTTTTCCTAATGTCCCATTACCCTGAATAGACCCTTCACAACCAGCTGGCTAGACTAAAGCCTTTATGCCTTGTGGATGTTACCCAGGGTTAAACCACATTTGAAATAGATATAGTCAATATTCATAACTTCAGATACAAAAATGATACATGCACAAATAGGATAATCATATTCAGCAAATCATAACTTTTCCAATAATACTTTACATTACCCATCTTGTAATAAATTGACCATTAGTCAAGGAAGAGGGAAAAATAATAATAGAAAATGTGGAAATGGCAGAGGTGCATAATGACTTCTTTATTTCAGTTTTCACCAGGAAGGTTGGGGGTGATTGGACGTCTAACATAGTGAATACCAGTGGAAAATGAGGTAGGATCAGAAGAGGCTAAAACAGGGAAAGAAGTTAAAATTACTTAGACAAATTTAGATGTCTTCAAGTCACCAGGGCCCAGAGGTGAAAGTACGCCGGTCTGGTACGGCATACTGGCAAGAGCCAGTACGCTGTGCCGGACAGGACCGGCTTCTCTGGTGGTGATTTTAAAGGCCTGGTACTCCTGCCACTGTGGGGAGCCCCGGGCCCTTTAAAGTGCCACCGGAGCTCTGGCAGCAGGGCTCAGGCGGGGACTCCCCGCAGTGGCTGGAGCACTGGGCCCTTTAAATCCCTGCCAGGCTCCAGCAGGGATTTAAAATGCCCAGAGCTCTGCGGTGAACAGAGTTCCAGGCCCTTTAATTCACCCCTGAGCCCCCGGGCTCCCAGCCGCCTCTGCAGCTGGTAGCTCTGGGGTGATTTAAAGGCCCCAGGGCTCCCAGCCAGAGCCTCGGGGCCTTTAAATTGCCTCTTCTGCTTGAGGCCATGCCTTCACTCAGGACTCTGGTGTACCAGTAAGTCCTTTAAGTTACTTTCACCCCTGCCAGGGCCTGATGAAATGCATCCTAGAATACTCAAGGAGCTGACTGAGGAGATATCTGAGCCATTAGCAATTATCTTTGAAAAGTTATGGAAGATGGGAGAGATTCCAGAAGACTGGAAAAGGGCAAATATAGTGCCCATCTATAAAAAGGGAAGTAAGGACAACCCAGGGAATTATAGACCAGTCAGCTTTCTGTACTTGGAAAGATAATGGAGCAAATAATTAAGCAATCAATTTGCAAACATCTAGAAGATGATGATGAAGTAAAAAGTAATAGTCAGCATGGATTTGTCAAGAACAAATCATGTCAAACCAATCTGATAGCTTTCTTTGACAGGGTAACAAGCCCTGTGGATGGGGGTGGGGGGAAGTGGTATATCTTGACTTCATTAAAGCTTTTGATACTGTCTTGCATGATCTTCTCATAAACTAGGGAAATCCAACCTAGATGGAGCTACACTAAGGTGGGTGCAAAACTGGTTGGAAAACCATTCCCAGAAAGTAATTATCAGTGGTTCCCAGTCATTCTGGAAGGACATAACGAGTGGGGTCCAGCAGGGATTCGTTCTGGGTCCAGTTCTATTCAATAGTTTCATCAATGATTTAGATAATGGCATAGAATCATAGACTATCAGGGTTGACCTGAGGAGGTCATCTAATCCAACCCCCTGTTCAAAGCAGGATGAATCCCCAATTAAATCATCCCGGCCAGGGCTTTGTCAAGCCTGACCTTAAAAACCTCTAAGGAAGGAGATTCCACCACCTCCCTAGGTAACACATTCCAGTGCTTCACTATCCTTCTAGTGAAAAAGTTTTTCCTAATATCCAATCTAAACCTCCCCCACTGCAACTTGAGACCATTACTCCTTGTTCTATCATTTGCTAGCACTGAGAACAGTCTAGATCCATCCTCTTTGGAACCCCCTTTCAGGTAGTTGAAAGCAGCTCTCAAATCCCCCCTCATTCTTCTCTTCTGCATAAGTTCCCTCAGCCTCTCCTCATAAGTCATGTATTCCAGTCTCCTAATCATTTTTATTCCCCTCCGCTAGATGTTTTCCAATTTTTCCACATTCTTCTTGTACTGTGGGGCCCAAAACTGGGTACAATACTCCAGATGAAGCCTCACCAGTGTCGACCGGAGGTGAACGATCACATCCCTTGAGCTGCTGGCAATGCCCCTACCTATACAGCCCAAATGCCGTTAGCCTTCTTGGCAACAAGGGCACGCTAATGACTCATATCCAGCTTCTTGTCCACTGTAACCCCTCGGTCCTTTTCTGCAGAACTTCTGCCTAGCCATTCGGTCCCTAGGCTGTAGCGGTGCATGGGATTCTTCCGTCCTAAGTGAAGGACTCTGCACTTGTCCTCGTTGAACCTCATCAGATTTCTTTTGGCCCAATCCTCTAATTTGTCTAGGTCCCTCTGTATCCTATCCCTACCCTCGAGTGTATCTACCACTCATCCCAGTTTAGTGTTGTCAAGGTTCCTCCCCCACTCTGAACTCTAGGGTACAGATGTGGGGACCTGCATGAAAAACCTCCTAAGCTTATCTTTACCAGCTTAGGTCAAAACTTCCCCAAGGTACAAAGTATTCCACCCGTGGTCCTTGGAATGGCCGCTACCACCACCAAACTAATACTGGTTACTGGGGAAGAGCTGTTTGGACGCGTCTTTCCCCCCAAAATACTTCCCAAAACCCTGCACCCCACTTCCTGGACAAGGTTTGGTAAAAAGCCTCACCAATTTGCCTAGGTGACTACAGACCCAGACCCTTGGATCTTAAGAACAATGAACAATCCTCCCAACACTTGCACCCCCCCTTTCCTGGGAAATGTTGGATAAAAAGCCTCACCAATTTGCATAGGTGACCACAGACCCAAACCCTTGGATCTGAGAACAATGAAAAAACATTCAGTTTTTTACAAGAAGACTTTTAATAGAAAATAGAAGTAAATAGAAATGAAGAAATCCCCCCTGTAAAATCAGGATGGTAGATATCTTACAGGGTAATTAGATTCAAAAACATAGAGAACCCCTCTAGGCAAAACCTTAGGTTACAAAAAGATACACAGACAGAAATAGTTATTCTATTCAGCACAATTCTTTTCTCAGCCATTTAAAGAAATCATAATCTAACACATACCTAGCTAGATTACTTACTAAAAGTTCTAAGACTCCATTCCTGGTCTATCCCTGGCCAAGCACAGCATACAGACAGACACAGACCCTTTGTTTCTCTCCCTCCTCCCAGCTTTTGAAAGTATCTTGTCTCCTCATTGGTCATTTTGGTCAGGTGCCAGCGAGGTTACCTTTAGCTTCTTAACCCTTTACAGGTGAGAGGAGCTTTCCCCTGGCCAGGAGGAATTTCAAAGGTGTTTACCCTTCCCCTTATATTTATGACACGCCCCCCAAATCTCAGCTAGGGTGAAACACTGGCTGGGATTTCTTCCTGGAGCTCTAGGAAAAACAGAGTTAATAAGACACATGCATCTCTAAATATACTACCAAGTACATAAAGACTAACAATATTTTCCACATCTTAAGGACGATTTTAACCAGTTGATTCTGGGAAACTTTCACGGGAGAGTGCATCAGCCACTTTGTTATAAGCTCCTGAGATGTGTTGGATGTCGAAATCAAAATCTTGGAGAGCTAAACTCCACCGAAGAAGTTTTTTGTTAGTTTCTTTGACGGTGTGAAGCCATTTTAGTGCAGCATGGTCGGTTTGCAGGTGGAAACGCCGTCCCCAAACATATGGGCGTAGCTTTTCCAGAGCGTAGACAATGGCATAACATTCTTTTTCAGTGACTGACCAGTTGCTTTCCCTCTCAGACAGTTTTTTGCTGAGAAACACTACAGGGTGGAATTCTTGATCAGGTCCTTTCTGCATTAAAACTGCTCCCACACCACGCTCGGATGCATCTGTGGTTACTAGGAACGGTTTGTCAAAGTCTGGGGCCCTTAGTACAGGGTCAGACATGAGTGTCGCTTTAAGCTTGTTAAAGGCCTTCTGACACTTTCCGGTCCACTGAACAGCATTTGGCTGTTTCTTTTTGGTTAGGTCTGTCAGTGGGGCAGCGATTTGGCTGTAGTGCGGTACAAATCGTCTGTAATAACCGGCCAAGCCTAAGAAGGATTGAACCTGTTTCTTTGACTTTGGGACAGGCCACTTTTGGATAGCATCCACTTTGGCCTGTAGGGGGCTGATAGTTCCTTGACCCACCTGGTGTCCAAGGTAAGTCACTCTGTTTAGGCCTATTTGACACTTCTTAGCCTTAACAGTTAGTCCTGCCTCCCTTATGCGCTCAAGGACTTTTTGTAGATGTTCCAGGTGGTCTGCCCAGGAATCCGAAAATATGGCCACATCGTCAAGGTAGGCGACTGCATATTCTCCTAATCCCGCTAGGAGACCATCTACAAGTCTTTGGAAAGTGGCGGGTGCATTTCGCAGCCCGAAAGGGAGTACATTAAATTCATACAGCCCGAGATGTGTGATGAAGGCTGACCTTTCCTTGGCAGATTCATCTAGCGGTACCTGCCAGTACCCCTTTGTTAAGTCCAAGGTAGAGATGAACTGGGCCCGTCCCAGTTTCTCTAACAGTTCATCTGTGCGTGGCATTGGATAGTTGTCTGGGCGAGTTACAGCATTTAGCTTACGGTAGTCCACGCAAAAACGTATTTCCCCATCTGGTTTGGGAACTAGAACCACTGGAGATGCCCATGCACTTTCAGAGGGGCGGATTACACCCATCTGTAACATATCCTGGATCTCCCGTTCTATAGCAGTTTTAGCTTGAGGAGACACCCGGTAAGGTTGGACCCTAATTGGGTGAGCATTACCTGTGTCAATGGAGTGGTATGCCCGTTCAGTCAGTCCTGGGGTGGCTGAGAACGTTGGCGCGTAGCTAGTGCACAGCTCCTGGATCTGCTGTCGCTGCATACGCCCAAGGGTCATGGAGAGGTTCACCTCTTCCACACCACCAGCACATTTCCCTTCGTAGTAGACACCTTCAGGCCACTCAGCATCATCTTCTCCCTGGGCTGTAAACTGACAAACCTTTAATTCTCTGGAATAAAAGGGCTTTAGAGAATTAATATGGTACACCTTAGGCTTCCGGTTGGAGGTGGGGAATGCTATGAGATAATTAACAGCTCCCAGGCGCTCCTGGACCGTGAATGGCCCTTCCCACGATGCTTCCATTTTATGGGCCTGGAGCGCCCTTAAGACCATGACCTGGTCTCCTACTTTGAAGGAACGCTCTCTGGCATGTTTATCATACCAGGCTTTTTGCTCTTTTTGAGCATCCTGTAAGTTTTCTTTAGCAAGGGCTAAAGAGGTTCGGAGGGTGTTTTGTAGGTTGGTTACAAAGTCCAGAATGTTAGTTCCTGGAGAAGGTGTAAATCCCTCCCATTGCTGCTTCACCAACTGCAATGGCCCCTTAACCTCACGGCCATATACAAGTTCAAATGGGGAAAACCCTAAACTGGGATGTGGTACAGCTCTGTAGGCAAAGAGCAACTGCTGCAACACTAGGTCCCAATCATTGGAGTGCTCATTTACGAATTTACGTATCATGGCCCCCAAAGTTCCATTAAACTTCTCCACCATGCCATTTGTTTGATGGTGGTAAGGAGTGGCAACCAAGTGATTTACCCCATGAGCTTCCCAAAGGTTTTTCATAGTTCCTGCCAGGAAATTAGTCCCTGCATCTGTGAGGATGTCGGAGGGCCAACCTACCCTGGCAAAAATGTCTGCTAGTGCCTGGCATACACTTTTAGCCCTGGTGTTGCTTAGAGCTACTGCTTCCGGCCATCGGGTGGCAAAATCCATGAAAGTCAGTATGTACTGCTTTCCTCTGGCTGTCTTTTTCGGAAAAGGACCCAGAATATCCACAGCTACTCGCTGAAATGGAACTTCAATGATGGGGAGTGGTTGTAGAGGGGCTTTGACCTGGTCTTGGGGTTTTCCCACTCTTTGGCACACCTCACAAGACTGGACATAGGTAGAAACATCCTTGCCCATTCCCTCCCAGTGGAATGACCCCCCCAAACGGTCTTTGGTCCTGTTCACCCCAGCATGGCCACTAGGGTGATCGTGGGCTAAGCTCAAGAGCTTGGCCCGGTATTTAGTTGGAACTACCAACTGTCTCTGAGGATGCCAGTCTTCCTGGTGTCCACCAGAAAGAGTTTCCTTGTATAAAAGTCCTCTTTCTACAACAAACCTGGATCGATTAGAAGAGCTGAGAGGCGGTGGGTTGCTCCGTGCCGCTGTCCAAGCTCTCTGGAGGCTTTCATCTGCTTCCTGTTCGGTCTGGAACTGTTCCCTTGATGCTGGAGACATCAGTCCCTCATTGGATTGTGGACCTAGGCTTGGTCCCTCTGGAAGCAATATAGGGGATGGAGCTGTTTCTGTTGACTGTGAACCGCTCTCCGCTGGTGCACTATGTTGGGATTCAGGCTCCGGCTGAGCCTCTTGTGTAGGGTTATCGGCTGCTGCCAGTTCAGGTTCAGTGGGGCCCTCTGGTGTTGAGGTTGCAAGTACTGGATTCAGTGCTGACACAGGGTCTGGTGTTGGTTGTTCGGCTGGTTCCGGTTCTGGGACTGGTTCCGTCTGGGTCTCTGGGACTGGATCCACTACTGCTGTTGCAGACATTGGCCTAAGGTCCAGGTCCATCACCTCTGACTGGGTCCTGATAGCAGTTTCCGGAACAGAGCTAGGCCTCACGGCTTGTTTAGCCTGGCTGCGGGTGACCGTTCCCACCCTCTTGGCCTGCTTCACATGATTGGCCAAGTCTTCCCCCAACAGCATGGGGATGGGATAATCATCATAGACTGCAAAAGTCCACATTCCTGACCAGCCCTTGTACTGGACAGGCAACTTGGCTGTAGGCAAATTGAAAGAGTTGGACTTGAAGGGTTGAATCGTCACTTGGATCTCTGGGTTGATTAAATTGGGGTCCACTAAGGAAGCATGGATAGCTGACACTTGTGCTCCGGTGTCCCTCCACGCGGTGACCTTCTTCCCGCCCACACTCACAGTTTCCCTCCGCTCTAAGGGTATCTGGGAAGTATCTGGGCCTGTGGACCTCTGGTGTGATTCCGGTGCAATGAACTGTAATCTGTTGGGGTTCTTGGGGCAGTTGGCCTTTACATGCCCCAGCTCGTTACATTTAAAACATCGTCCAGCTGACGGGTCACTGGGGCGAGGAGGGTTGCTGGAGAACGGGGTGGCAGGACGATAAGGGGTCTGGAGGGTTCTTTGGGAGGTAGGTGGGGCCTTGGGCGGCCCCCGGTAATAGGGTGTGGTCTGGGGTGGTCCCTTCTGGTCTCCGCTCCAACTGCGACCAGTTTTCTTCTTCTCTGCCACCTCCACCCATCTGGCTCCAATCTCTCCTGCCTCGATTACAGTTTTGGGTTTCCCATCTAGGATGTATCTTTCTATTTCCTCAGGAACACCCTCTAAGAACTGTTCCATTTGCATTAGGAAGGGCAAATTTACTGGAGATTCAACACTTGCTCCTGATATCCAGGCATCCCAATGTTTCACAATGTGGTAGGCATGTCGGGTAAATGACATGTCTGGTTTCCACCTTAGGGCTCTGAACCTCCGACGAGACTGCTCGGGTGTTATCCCCATTCTGACTCTCGCCTTGGATTTAAACAGTTCATACTTGTTCATGTGTTCTTTAGGCATTTCAGCTGCCACCTCAGCTAAGGGTCCACTGAGCTGCGGCCTCAGCTCTACCATGTACTGGTCAGTAGAGAGGTTGTATCCAAGGCAGGCCCTTTCGAAGTTTTCTAGGAAGGCCTCAGTATCATCGCCTGCCTTGTAGGTGGGGAACTTTCTGGGATGGGAAGTGGTACTTGGAGAAGGATTACTAGGGTTTGTTGGGATATTCTGCTGAGCCTTTATCTTCTCCATCTCCTCCACATACTTCCTCTCTTTTTCCTTCTCCTCCAGTTCTTTGTCCCTCGCTTCCATAGCTCTCCTGTGAGCAGCCGCTTGGTGTTGTTCTGCCTCCCTTTCTTGTTCCTTCTTCAGCCGCATGAGTTCTATCTGTCTTTCATGTTCCCTTTGTCTTTCCTCAGCCTGAAATTTGGCTAATTCCAGCTGTAGTCGAGCTGAGGATTTGGTCATTCTAACCTCTCTGTTTTTAACTAACTTTACACCCGAGGTTTAGAAATAAACAAACAAAACTTGGCTGTAAAATTTTGCTGTGCTGGAATAGAATACCTATTCTCTGATAGTGATTGTCAGCCTACAGAAAAAGACAATTCCCTTGTCTCTGTTCTGGGCCCAACTTAAAGCAAAAAACCTCCAAACTACTTGGAAACCTGCTTACCCAGCCCAAAGAAAAAGCAAATGGGTAGAACACACACCCCCTATTTACTTTTAGGAAGAAAAGAAAAAAAAAAACCTCTGGGTTGGAAGACTGTGAATTTCCCTGCAGGAGTTAAGTACCCTGCCTCCAGGCAAAGAAAACCTGCAATTCACAAGATAATCCCCTTTTGTCTCTGCTTGGCCACAAAGCAGGGAAAACCCAAGATGCTTTCAGTTTCAAAGCTGCTTCAAAGCCACAGGAAAAAAAAATTCCTTTTTAAAATCTGTATTTCTAGTTCAAAAAATCTCAACTGGATCTCAAAATGATTTCAGGTTAATCCCACCACTATGCCACCATGTCAAGGTTCCTCCCCCACTCTGAACTCTAGGGTACAGATGTGGGGACCTGCATGAAAAACCTCCTAAGCTTATCTTTACCAGCTTAGGTCAAAACTTCCCCAAGGTACAAAGTATTCCACCCGTGGTCCTTGGAATGGCCGCTACCACCACCAAACTAATACTGGTTACTGGGGAAGAGCTGTTTGGACGCGTCTTTCCCCCCAAAATACTTCCCAAAACCCTGCACCCCACTTCCTGGACAAGGTTTGGTAAAAAGCCTCACCAATTTGCCTAGGTGACTACAGACCCAGACCCTTGGATCTTAAGAACAATGAACAATCCTCCCAACACTTGCACCCCCCCTTTCCTGGGAAATGTTGGATAAAAAGCCTCACCAATTTGCATAGGTGACCACAGACCCAAACCCTTGGATCTGAGAACAATGAAAAAACATTCAGTTTTTTACAAGAAGACTTTTAATAGAAAATAGAAGTAAATAGAAATAAAGAAATCCCCCCTGTAAAATCAGGATGGTAGATATCTTACAGGGTAATTAGATTCAAAAACATAGAGAACCCCTCTAGGCAAAACCTTAGGTTACAAAAAGATACACAGACAGAAATAGTTATTCTATTCAGCACAATTCTTTTCTCAGCCATTTAAAGAAATCATAATCTAACACATACCTAGCTAGATTACTTACTAAAAGTTCTAAGACTCCATTCCTGGTCTATCCCTGGCCAAGCACAGCATACAGACAGACACAGACCCTTTGTTTCTCTCCCTCCTCCCAGCTTTTGAAAGTATCTTGTCTCCTCATTGGTCATTTTGGTCAGGTGCCAGCGAGGTTACCTTTAGCTTCTTAACCCTTTACAGGTGAGAGGAGCTTTCCCCTGGCCAGGAGGAATTTCAAAGGTGTTTACCCTTCCCCTTATATTTATGACAAGTGTCCTCTGCAAACTTGCTGAGGGTGCAGTCCACACATCCTCCAGATCATTTATGAAGATATTGAACAAAACCGGCCCGAGGACCGACCCTTGGGGCACGCCGCTTGATACTGGCTGCCAACTAGACATGGAGCCATTGATCACTACCCGCTGAGCCCAACGATTGAGCCAGCTTTCTATCCACCTTATAGTCCATTCATCCAGCCCATACTTCTTTAACTTGCTGGCAAAAATACTGTGGGAGACCATGTCAAAAGCTTTGCTAAAGTCAAGGAATAACACGTCCATGCTTTCCCCTCATCCACAGAGCCATTTATCTCGTCATAGAAGGCAATTAGATTAGTTAGGCATGACTTGTCCTTGGTGAATCCATGCTGATTGTTCCTGATCACTTTCCTCTAAGTGCTTCAGAACTGATTCATTGAGGACTTGCTCCATAGAGAGTACATTTATAAAAGTTTGCAGGTGATACCAAGCTGGGAGGGGGTTGCAAGTGCTTTGGAGGATAGGATTAAAATTCTAAATCATCTGGACAAACTGGAGAAATGGGCTGAAGTAAATAGGATGAAATTTAAGGACAAATGCAAAGTACTCCATTTAGGACATAACAATCAGTTGGACGCATACAAAATGGAAAATGACTGCCTAGGAAGGAGTACTGTGGAAAGGAATCTGGGGTTCATAGTGGACCACAAGCTAAATGAGTAAACGGCGTAACACTGTTGGTGGGAGGGGGAGCAAACATCATTCTGGGATGTATTAGCAGGAGTGTTGTAAGCAAGACATGAGATGTAATTCTTCCACTCTACTCTGCACTGATTAGGCCTCAGCTGGACTATTGTGTCCAGTTCTGGGCATCACATTTCAGGAAGGATGTGGACAAATTGGAGAGAGTCCAGAGAAGAGCAACAAAAATGATTAACGGTCTAGAAAACATGACCTGTGAGGGAAGATTGGAGGGGAAGAAAAGGAGGGGGGTTGTTTAGCCTGGAAAAGAGAAGACTGAGGCCTGGTCTACACTGGGAGGCGAGCTAAGTTGGTCTAAGTTATGCAACTTCAGCTACAAAAATAGTGTAGCTGAGGTCAACGTACTTAGAGCTACTTACTGTGGTGTCTTCACTGTGGTCGATAGACTGCTGACGCTCCCCTGTCGATGCTGGATTGATCACTCTGGAGATGAGCATAGATATGCCCTGAGGGGGACATAACAGTTTAAGTACTTAAAAGGTTGTTACAAGGAGGAAGGAGGAAAAATTGTTTTTAACCTCTGAGGATGGGACAAGAAGCAATGGGCTTAAATTGCAGCAAGGGAGGTTTAGGTTGGACATAGGAAAAACTTCCTAACTGTCAGAGTGGTTAAGCACTGGAATAAATTGCCTAGGGAAGTTGTGGAATCTCCATCACTGGAGACTTTTAAGAGCAGGTTAGACAAACACCTGTCAGGAATGGTCTACTTAGTCCAGTCCCCTACACTCATGGCAGGAATAGATGACCTCTCAAAGTCCCTTCCAGTCCTATGAACCTATGATTCGATGATCTTAATTATGCCATAATCATATCATATCACTATGAAGAATATGCGGTGTCGTATCACAATGCCCACCTGATCAGCAAACACAACTCTGATTGCAGTACAGGCATACTCTGTCTCCGTCAGCTTCTTCACTGACACATCCTGATTAGCTTCTCTGGCCACTTTTCCCTGCCCTTGTGCCAGAGGCACTTTAACTAGTCAGGGTCCTGTGATGTTTTGATCCCAGAATTAGCCTTGGGAAGAGTAAACATCACAGCCTGGATGTAGTCACTAGATAATTTCTCCCCCACCCAGTTGATGACGAAGCCAGTGTTCTCTTAACTCTCTTGAAACTGGTACCTGAGAGGCTGTCTTATCTGTTACTGTTCTACCTTTCCTGCTTGGTTCTGTATCAGTGCCTTTACAGCCTCTATTGATTTAACTCTGTGCATTCAGGCAGACAGCAATACACAACAGAACAGGGAGACACACACATACACACACACAATTTGTAAGAAATAGATGTTTTCCCATGTCATCACACAAAGCCTCTGCAACTCTTATGTGACACCTCTGGAAATTGTGAAATCAGCCCCACTAATTTTTCTGTGCCTCTAATCAGGCCCTACTGACCTCAGTTGTTAAAATGGGACAATACTTAGCCACATCATATGGATTGTGACAGCGAATTAATTAGTAAAGCACTATAGGAAATGCTAAATAGTATGATTGTTCTGTTTAACTGCAGGAGTCTGCTATATTTTATATATTATATATAAAAACTTTTTCACTAAGAGGGTGGTGAAACACTGGAATGCGTTGCCTAGGGAGGTGGTGGAATCTCCTTCCTTGGAAGTTTTTAAGGTCAGGCTTGACAAAGCCCTGGCTGGGATGATTTAACTGGGAATTGGTCCTGCTTCGAGCAGGGGGTTGGACTAGATGACCTTCAGGGGTCCCTTCCAACCCTGATATTCTATGATTCTATGATTTTGGCTTTTAAAACTTCCTTTCAGTAGTGCTTGTGCTTCCTTTCCTGGTTTGGGGATTAACACATTGTCACTGCTTTGCCATTCATCACTACTACTACCCTACTACATGCCTCAGTGGACAGATTTTCAATTCACTGATGTCCTCCTTGTTGCCTAACTTGAAGGGGAAAGGAGTCCAGGAGAGCTGGCTGTATTTCAAGGAATCCCTGTTGAGGTTACAGGGACAAACCATCCCAATGAGTCGAAAGAATAGTAAATATGGCAGGCGACCAGCTTGGCTTAACGGTGAAATCCTAGCGGATCTTAAACATAAAAAAGAAGCTTACAAGAAGTGGAAGGTTGGACATATGACCAGGGAAAAGTATAAAAATATTGCTCGGGCATGTAGGAATGAAATCAGGAGGGCCAAATCGCACCTGGAGCTGCAGCTAGCAAGAGATGTCAAGAGTAACAAGAAGGGTTTCTTCAGGTATGTTGGCAACAAGAAGAAAGCCAAGGAAAGTGTGGGCCCCTTACTGAATGAGGGAGGCAACCTAGTGACAGAGGATGTGGAAAAAGCTAATGTACTCAATGCTTTTTTTGCCTCTGTTTTCACTAACAAGGTCAGCTCCCAGACTGCTACGCTGGGCATCACAAAATGGGGAAGAGATGGCCAGCCCTCTGTGGAGATAGAGGTGGTTAGGGACTATTTAGAAAAGCTGGACGTGCACAAGTCCATGGGGCCGGACGAGTTGCATCCGAGAGTGCTGAAGGAATTGGCGGCTGTGATTGCAGAGCCATTGGCCATTATCTTTGAAAACTCGTGGCGAACCGGGGAAGTCCCGGATGACTGGAAAAAGGCTAATGTAGTGCCAATCTTTAAAAAAGGGAAGAAGGAGGATCCTGGGAACTACAGGCCAGTCAGCCTCACCTCAGTCCCTGGAAAAATCATGGAGCAGGTCCTCAAAGAATCAATCTTGAAGTACTTGCATGAGAGGAAAGTGATCAGGAACAGCCAGCATGGATTCACCAAGGGAAGGTCATGCCTGACTAATCTAATCGCCTTTTATCATGAGATTACTGGTTCTGTGGATGAAGGGAAAGCAGTGGATGTATTGTTTCTTGACTTTAGCAAAGCTTTTGACACGGTCTCCCACAGTATTCTTGTCAGCAAGTTAAGGAAGTATGGGCTGGATGAATGCACTATAGGGTGGGTAGAAAGCTGGCTAGATTGTCGGGCTCAACGGGTAGTGATCAATGGCTCCATGTCTAGTTGGCAGCCGGTGTCAAGTGGAGTGCCCCAGGGGTCTGTCCTGGGGCCGGTTTTGTTCAATATCTTCATAAATGATCTGGAGGATGGTGTGGATTCCACTCTCAGCAAATTTGCGGACGATACTAAACTGGGAGGAGTGGTAGATACGCTGGAGGGGAGGGATAGGATACAGAAGGACCTAGACAAATTGGAGGATTGGGCCAAAAGAAATCTGATGAGGTTCAATAAGGATAAGTGCAGGGTCCTGCACTTAGGACGGAAGAATCCAATGCACCGCTACAGACTAGGGACCGAATGGCTAGGCAGCAGTTCTGCGGAAAAGGACCTAGGGGTGACAGTGGACGAGAAGCTGGATATGAGTCAGCAGTGTGCCCTTGTTGCCAAGAAGGCCAATGGCATTTTGGGATGTATACGTAGGGGCATAGCGAGCAGATCGAGGGACGTGATCGTCCCCCTCTATTCGACATTGGTGAGGCCTCATCTGGAGTACTGTGTCCAGTTTTGGGCCCCACACTACAAGAAGGATGTGGATAAATTGGAGAGAGTCCAGCGAAGGGCAACAAAAATGATTAGGGGTCTAGAACACATGACTTATGAGGAGAGGCTGAGGGAGCTGGGATTGTTTAGCCTGCAGAAGAGAAGAATGAGGGGGGATTTGATAGCTGCTTTCAACTACCTGAAAGGGGGTTCCAAAGAGGATGGCTCTAGACTGTTCTCAATGGTAGCAGATGACAGAACGAGGAGTAATGGCCTCAAGTTGCAGTGGGGGAGGTTTAGATTGGATATTAGGAAAAACTTTTTCACTAAGAGGGTGGTGAAACACTGGAATGCGTTGCCTAGGGAGGTGGTGGAATCTCCTTCCTTGGAAGTTTTTAAGGTCAGGCTTGACAAAGCCCTGGCTGGGATGATTTAACTGGGAATTGGTCCTGCTTCGAGCAGGGGGTTGGACTAGATGACCTTCAGGGGTCCCTTCCAACCCTGATATTCTATGATTCTATGATTTTGGCTTTTAAAACTTCCTTTCAATAGTGCTTGTGCTTCCTTTCCTGGTTTGGGGAATAACACATTGTCACTGCTTTGCCATTCATCACTACTACTACCCTACTACGTGCCTCAGTGGACAGATTTTCAATTCACTGATGTCCTCCTTGTTGCCTACAATATTTCTGCTGTTAATAATCCATGTTAAAGCCCTCAATACCCAGTTGTACTGCAGTATTTGTTAGGAACGTGCACGAGGTCTTCTGTAACCACCTGTAGCAAGGAGGCGTGGTCTCCCTCTAAGACTGAAGGGGAGGAACCACTTTCCACTCCCTAGTGAGCCAGGCAAGCCATGCCCCCTGCTGGAACAGACGGGTGGGGCAGGAAGTTTAAAAGGAAGGCCCTGCAGCTAAGTTGTGGGAGAGCTGGAGAGGAAGCAGGCATGTCTCACCTGCCGCTGAGCCCTGCACCTGAGACCGAGCTCTGCCACGCTGAGGGCTCAGAGGAGGTGCTGGTACTGCTGACTGACCAGTACCTGGAGGAGCTGCTGGAACTGTCAATGGCCATGTACCCCAGGGAGACAGAGGTACATTCCAAGGGGCAGTAAGAAGTATCCCAGGGACACCAGACAATAGCGTAAGCATGTTTCAGTGAGATCTCCACTGACCCACGGGTGGAACAATCTGCAACTGCTAGGCCCTGGGCTGGAACCCAGTGGAGTATGGTGGGCCTGGGTCCCCCATTCCCTGTGGCCACCCCACCCCAGGCCAAGAGGCCTGCCTTTTTCTGCTGTCTGCCTGAAGGCCAGAGCCCTTTAAACTGTTTGTGATACCTTGGAACTGGGTACCGCCGAGCCCTCTGGCTTACCAACCTAGGCTCTCTCACACTGTCATGCTATGACAAGCTGAAAACCTCTCCAGGTCCTGTAGTCACACAAACATTCACAGTCAGGGATACATTCAGCTGAATTACATGAATGCTTCTCCTAGCCACTCATAAGCTGACACTAGAGAGACTCCAGCCAATTCCCCCAGCTCCCCAGACTAAGACCCCAGAAGCCTGACCAGTGTAAGTTCATTACTCAATCTGCCACTTCTACAGAGGAAAATTGACATGCACCAGCTTTTGTACGCCAAGCACTTCAACCAAAACACACCTTTTTAGGTAAAAAATAAAACATCTTTATTAACCACAGAAAGAAGATAGATTTTTAAGTGATTATAAGTAGTAAGCATACAGATCAAAGCTGATTACCTAAGATATGAAAGTAAAACCTCAATCTGAGTTCTATAAATTAGATAGGATTTGAATCAAGCAGTGTCTCACCCTGACGGTATTGTTCCTTAATTTGCAGATTGGGATTCTCCTTTCCAGCCTGGAACCACCTGTCCAGTTGAGTCTTTGTTCTCCAGACATGTTTCCAGGTGTTGAGTTGGGGGAGGAATGAGGCCAAGTGATGATGTCACTTCCCCCTTTTAAAGTTTCTTCCAGCTTGCTGGAAAAATCCTTTGCTATGATGTGAATCAAGCCTTGTCCACTGTATACGTCACATCTCTGATTGGTTTCCTTTGTATGCAGTTCCTGGGGTAGCCCTTTGTAGTATGGATTCCTCTGATTGGGCCAGCCACGCTGTCTGGCTGCTCCATTGTTGTACCTGAAAGTCTGGTTGTGAACCATCATATTTCAGTAACACACATAGCAAAACGTCATAACTTACTATACAATTCAACAGGATATTGATATTCAAAAGATAAAGTCTTTTAAAATGATACCCCATAAGACATACTTTGTACAAAATCGACAATTATATGATAGTGGTGAATATGGGGGTGCCAGGGTGCTTCTTTGAGGCACAGTGTCACACTGCTTGTCATTCTACTCTGCCCCGAAGGCCAGAGCCCTTCAAATGGTTTGTTACTTTGTCCTGCCAGAGTCCCAGAGCCCTGAGATTGCTAATTCTCCATTGAGCATTGTCTTTACAGACACAGGATAGTGAGGAGGCATGGCCTCCCTCTGAGACTGATGGGGAGGAATGACCGTGGACCCCCTATACCATCTATGTCTGAGAATGAGACATAGCCACTGTGGATGATGCTATCTGGGGCTTACATAGCCTTTTTCTTTCTTTGCTGACAGTTTCTCCCATCTTCGTTTCTGGTGCATAGACACCTTTCGTTGGAGACTCTTCAACAGGAAAAGGCATATTCTCCTTAATGCCCATGTCCAGCCCAGTATATTCAGTGAAAGTTGACAGTGATTTGATGAACATTTTGCTGTACTGGAATTAACAATCTGTAGAAAATGACATTGGCATATTTTAAATTAAGAGGAATTGGACTTTGTGGATGAGTGGGATGCTAGCATACTTTTGCACATGTTTTTGTAAATGTCCCCTCCACTTCGATAAGTTACTGTGGATATTTTTCCCTATATGGAAGGAATTTTTGGTTAATATTTACTGGCTTGGGCCACAAAATTAAGTACAGTCATAATACTAACCTTAACTATATTCCGTTGTGAATATGATCAACTGGGGGGAAAAACCATAACACATGATGTATGTATGTTTTTGGCAGAACTGCACACTGCCTACAGTATGAAAGATTGAAAGTGGTTTCTGTGTTTTGGAAACCCATGCTAAAAGTTGGTTTCGGAATTGGATTTTGGTCCCCTGATGATAAAACACCCATAACTCTGGCCTTCTTGGGGCATTCTATGGGGTGTGAATATGCTTTACTATAGCCCCCCAACAAAGAAAACACAGGGTACTCTCTACATTGCGATGCAAGCCCAGGGTTTGAACTCAGGCTCAAGCCTATCACCCTTTCCATCTACACACAAATAACAAATCCAGGGCTCAGAAACGGGGTCCCAGGATCCTATAGAAGTGGAACCTGCATCAATCTGAGACCTAGGCTTCAAACCCTATTGCTTTTCAGTGTAGATGCAGCCCCACTGGACTTGCTTTGGAAGTTTGCCAAAAGTAGCCCACAATCCTATAGGCGAAATTTCTTTGTCCTCTGGATAATCAAGTTTGGTGGACACTCACATTTTCCCAGAGTGCACCACAAACAAAGGGCTAGGTGCTCACATTTTGGGAGGCTGCTACAAAGTCTGGGATATGGTGGCTGGACTCAGGCCCACGTAATGCAGGGTAGATACTGGAGCCCCAGGTTGGTACTCAGCGTTCAATAATTCTTAGCCTGGGGGTACAAAAGAGTGTAGCCCCTCAAGCCCTAGGTAAACAAACTCAGGGTCTGCTAACTTGAATTCTCTTAATCCTGGGCTTACATTCCAGTGTAGACATACCCATAGTGACTAAACACCCCCAATTTACTGTATGAGGAAAGGGTCCACAAGTTAAAATCAGAGCAGACCCTGTACCAAAAAATCCCCTTTTCAAGTGTTTTGGAGAAGGATATTTTTCAGTGTCTTCTGGCTTTTTAAAGCTGCTATGAATATGTAAACCCCTCTCTTTATTAGCACATTGACAATATCAGGTTAGCAACATGTTGCTCTACAGAAGGGTTATCACAGCCATCTTCTCTTCCTATTCTGCCTAGGATTGGCAAGCTGCTTAGAAAACGTAGCTGAAAATAGAAATCAGAAATCTCTTGCGCAGGTTCTCTTGTGCACAGGATTTCAGACACTTTCTGATTTTCAGTGGGCCTGAAATACCACAAAACCTCCCAAGAATGGTACTTTGTGTGGCAAAATACCTTGTTCAACTCAGTAGGCTCAGTCCTTTTTAGCCTTGGAGACTCAGGTTTGGGGCAAGGCAAATCCTTATAGGTGGCACGGGGTCCTGCTGCTACTCTGCTCACTCAGTCCCTTGTGCTTGTTTTCCTTCCCTTCTGGGGAGCGAGTGCAGCCTCCCTACTGGGAAGGTTTGGTGTGTTGCTGCAAACAGCCTACTGGCAACTTCCCTGCTCCCCTCACTCTCCCCCTCCTACCACCCAGGGGAGGGTTTAAAAAGGTTTAATTGGTTCCCTAGCAACCCCTTTTCCAGCTGAACCTTATTGCCACTTGGTTCTCTCTCCTCAGTGAATAGGGAGGGGCCTTTTAAACCCCTGGGACTAATTACTACCCCCCTTTTGTAGTTGTTTGTCCTGGGTTTACCACATTTGGTACTGACAGGAAAAGCTGGTCAAAAAAGTTTTCCCATCCCATGAAAAGTTTTGAAGTATCAATAGACAGACAGACACAAATTTTAAATCTCAAAAAATTTTCCAATCCAAAAATCTGGAAAAAAAGTGGGTTTGGATCAATCAGAATGCCCCCCACCCTTTTCCACTGTAATTTGCTTAAATTTCAAAACAAAATGTCAGTTTGAATCAGAAAACCAAAAATTTTAAAATGAAATGTTCTGACAATTTCAACTTAAAAAAAAAAGTCATTGGAAAGTATCTGTTTCAATGAATTTTTTTTACTCTAAAGATTTCACATTTGACAAATTGGAATTTCCAAACAAAAATTCCTAATCAGCTTTATGGATAAGGTCCCTGTAAAACTAGCAACTTTTAAAAAAAGTATCTGAACAATTCTGGATCTGCCACAAGTTTTATTTTAGGATCATTTCCAGTTTAGGGCAAATGTTCTGTGGGGTGTGTGTGTTTGTGTTTGTGTTTGTTTAAACTTTATCTCATATCTGGGAAAAGTGAATGCTTGTATAGTCATGATGTGGTGGTGGTGGTAACTGAATACTTAAATAGGTTAAAGGTTGGGTTTCTCCTGGAATTCCTCTTATTTTAACTGATTCCTGGGCTACTCTCAAAGCCTGTGTACTGGGTTGAAACATTTCTAAGCTTTCAGAAAATATATGACATATGACTAAGATCCATTTTCTACTTTGCATTTGGGACATAGAGAGGACAGCTGAAGATTGCAATTTTCAATATTAGTGAAGAATAATATGTAATGTTACCCTAAAAACGTGAATATGGTAAATTACAAATGTGTGTGCAAGGCTAATGTGTCTGACCTTTAGGACATACTGATGAGAGTCTTTTATTCCCTAGTGTCTGATCTCTTGTGTTAATGTGTTGGCAGTAGAGTGCTATTTCTGCTGTATTCCATAATAGACTGTGATTTCCATTATGGCAATATCCTTAGGATACAGTGTATATTTTGCATACTATTTAATTTGTTTGTCCATACTGTATGTTACTTGACATTAAAAATCTGCTATTTTTGTCTCTGATAACTATAAAAAGGTTACTTCAATATTCCCCTATACTGACTATGGGGAATACTGAGGGAATGCTGCAATAACGAGGAGTACTATTTTGCTATTTAATAATTAGCATGCTTTTAAGGATGACCATACTACCTCTCAATGACAGTAGTCTTGTAGGTACAAGGTGGATGAGGTAATATCTTTGGACCAACTATTGTTGATGAGAGAGATGAGCTTTTAAGCTATAAGGCTCTTCTCCTGGTCTGGGAGAGGTACTCAGAGTGTGACAGCTAAGAACAAAGTGGAACAGATTGTTCAGCCTGTGTAGTTATTATCATCTACTGCAAGAGACCATTCAAGGTCAAGTGGCCAATTAACACCTCTGCAGTCATAGGACAAAAGGGGGTTTGTGGTTTACAGATTGTTGTAATAAGCCATAAATCCAGTGTTTAAAGACCATATCTTTGCTAGACACTAAAAATCATGAATTTTAAGCTCCAAGGCTCCTCTTTTGAAGGTTTTGTGTAGGTTTCCTTTGAGGACAAGGACTGAGAGGTTGGTTATGGATTGATCATATTCGTGAAACATGTCACCCACCAGGTGATATGGTGTTTGTCTTTATCATTTTTCTCTGAGTTTATTCAAGAGCATAGTGTTGTTGGGGGCATTTAGTGCACTGGATGAGGTACACCACATGTGACGGACCAGTGGATCTTGAAAGGTGTGTTTGTGGGGGGAAGTATTGATCATTGTAGCAGTGGAAATACATTTATAGGTTTTGCAACTCTTATGGCAGGGTCTGGTGCTGCTTTGAGTTGGTGTGTTCTGGTCTGTGGGGAGCTTGCTTCTGATGATGAGCTTGGTGAAGTTGGGAAAATTGAAGGCCAGAAGAAGGTTTTCAGGAAAGATTTATTTCAGGAAGTGGTCCCCAATGAGTGTGGGCATAATAGTTTAATGATACCTCATATGGGTACCACTGTGGGGGTAGGTGACCATTGGGGTGTGCAGTCGGAGTTCTCCCTCCCCCCGCATATTAAAGCAGGTTCTCTCAGAGTATTTGGGTAGTCTGTTCCATGATACAATCTGCTTCTCAAGTGCAGTTGTCCTTGTTTGATGATCCTGGACTTTCCTCTTCTGAGCATAGCATAGTCTGTGGTATTCGAATGGCTGGCTGTAGATAACAGATTTCTTGGTGTGTTAGGTGTGGCTACTGTTATCTTCAAAAAAAAAAAAAAAAAAAGTGTGGTGATCCATGGGTTTCTTGTCTATAGGGTTTTGTAGTTGAAGCTGACTGTGGTGTCTGGAAAGTTGATGGTAGTGTAGGATTGTTCTAGAGAGAGTTTGATGGATGGGTGGTGGTTGTTTAAGTTGTGGTGAAAATCTATGGATGACACTGCGCATCTGTCCTCGCCTATCAAATTCTTTTTTAAAAACAGATTTTAAATTAAAAATTATTTAATTTTTCAAGAAAAATACAAAAAAATGCAATGCAATCAGAAAAAAAAATTAAATGAACACAACCATCCTAACTGCCAACACCAGGAAAAATGAGTGTAAACATACAAGCTAAATTCTGCTTTTTATTATCCAGGTATAAATCCAGAACAATCGAACTGAGTGGACTCCCTATTATGCTGGAGTAAAAAAGTATAAAGCAAGATTTGGCTTTATAACTTTCAGATTTTGTTTACTTTTTGAAATAACTTAAACATATGAGATTTAAACTTAAATTTCTCCACTGGTCAAATTACTTTACCACCAGGTTTGCTAATTATCCAAAGTATTTGTACTTTAATAAGGGTCTCTTCTTCCCAGTGTTCATCTTCTCTGTTGCTGTTGATCTTTCAGTGTAATCTTAATGATAAATTTGTAACATTAGGTTCATTTGCCAGGCATGGAGCTGTGCTGCCTCAGAAAAAAAATTGTTTTCATTTTAGGATTAACAGAAAAAGAAGCTGGGCCATAAGGAAGGAAATCACCTATTCAAAAACATCTTAAATATCAGTAAATAGGATAAAAAATTACTCGTGAGTAAATTACTGGGTTGGGGATAAATGTTCTATTTTGAAGCTCAGCTCACTCTCTTTATTATTTCAATATAATGCCGTGAAGTCTCTGCAGACTTAATATATTGTCTTAAAAACTGAATTGTCAAGAGATGAACAACATTCTAGTCAGAATAAAATATACTTCCCAACCAATGTACTGTATAAAACAACAAAAAGGCACATTAAGACCCTGATGAATTTAAGCATATGCCTAATAATGAGCATGTGCTGAGAAGTTAGTGGAACTACTCATGTGTTTAAGTACCTTGGTGAATTGGGGCCTCACTGTGGAATATATATTTCCCTCCAGCAATGTTGTGACAGATATGGCAATTGCCTGCAATATCCTGGACAAACCTTATTGAATTATGTGAAACCTTATTGAATTAAGTTTAAGTATTTTAGTAGCTTGTATTAAAAATTCAAATGTTTGTGGTATTGTGGGGTTATATGAAATTTGTCTGGGAGACATGACTAATGTAAACCTTGCAAAGTGTTATGAGCATTGAAAGACTCTCTTAAACAATGGGCTAAGATCAAGAATGGACTGTTAGTTGAGTAGGTTTCCTTGGAAATACTTGTGTGGAGGGGATACAAATTCCCACTTCTGCACCTGATCTTTTGAAGCTTTGCCCTGGGGAGGGGACTTTTGTCTATGAATTACCTATTCCCAGGACCAAAAGACCCAAATGGCTTGAAGGAGTAACTCACTGATTCATTGGGGGTACTTGTTCTGAGCTAACAGCTGTTATGAATTTCTGCTCACAGGAAAAAAACCTTAGTGGGGTTTGAGGAACTGTTCTCCGGGCCCTTGTTGGAGTCATGGGGTGACCTCTGGCAAGCTTGTTAGTATGCATATAGGTTCTTGTATTGTTTTTAATATTTTCTCTGTAATGCTTTTACCTGAAGAATAAATGAGTTTGCTTAGAAAAAGCTGGGTGGAAACAATTGTGGCAATTACACTGCTGACTGTCTCTGAAGAGAAAAGTAAAGCAGGCCTGGCTTTAGGCGGTCTGACTTTGCAGTGTAGGCAGGGAGTTGTGCAGCCTGAACAAGACCCTTGTTAGGAGGGAGAGACGCAGATCTCTACCCAAGAGAGGTAATAGCTGGTGAGCCAGAAGCCTGAGAGTGGGTGCTCTTGGTGGACCATAGAGGAGGAATACATGTGCAGTTACCCTGAACTGTGACAACATACTCAAAGCTTATTGGTTGATGTCAGTTAGATAGTGACACAAATGAAGTAATAATCCATCCCATTGCACTTTCTGTTCACTACATTTTAATTAAATATAGTTTCTTTGCTTCATGTGTTAAGAGGTGGAAAATAGCCCATGATAGAAAATAATACTATGGGAAGATAAACCTTCTCTACCTATACATTACAAGGCAGGTATCAGGTTTTCGTGTAGGGACTTGAAACCAGTGGCTGAAGAATAGTGGCCCTTGAAAACTTACCAGCTGTAACTAAGAAAAGTACATCTGATTCTATCAGTGTTTGCAGCATGTTGTTGGGCTGCCTGTACTTGCTATAAAAAAAGTCTTGAGTACTGCAAATACTTACAACTTGCCACCTGCTTTAAATAACTAAGGGAGTCAGAGGAACTGAATCATGGTTTGGGTTCCTTCGTGTCTCTCAAAGTGAGCACATATTTCTGTCCCTTGCCTAAATGCATCTGTGTTTAACTTCAGGGAAGCAGAATTTAATTTCCAAGCTTCTGGCTTTTTATGCTGTGGCATGCCAATGAAGTTAATAACATCTTGATGCAGGACAGAAGTGTAACTGCAGGTACCTTGGTGGGTAGCTTACTTGGTACAATAGATGCTATAGACCGTGTTTGACACTTTCTACTCTTTGCGTCTCCATAGCACGTGTTGTGTTTTTTCAAGTCTGTTGCTGTGTATGCCTGTGCCATGCACCTGAGATTAGAATCCAGCCTTTTATCAATTTACTGCAAATTACAAAATTGCTGTTCTTTTTTGGAGTTGTTCATATCAATGCTTTTTTTAAACTCAATTGCTACACAGTGGAAAATTCTATCCTAGGTGTTCAGGTATTTGTTTTTCTTTTTTAAAGTGATATCCAGTAAGTTCCTCAGCCTCCACATGATCAGAGAAAGTATTAAATGTTTTTACTGTGTATTTTGATGCACTGGCTAGAAAACAACGGTTACACCATTTCCTTTGTACATCAGGGGCATTTATGTTGGTATTTCTTAACATTTTGTGTCTTCTGAGAGCTCTAAAAATTCTAGACTGTTTACTTTGACTTGTGTCATGGAATCTTAATTGCCTTGCCTTTTGGTTCTGCAGTCAGCAAAAGGGCAAGGAATGGCCCTTCAGATATCAGTTTCCTGAGGGTGGTTTTTGGGAACTGGTCAAATTTAGAAACAAATTCTAAATGAAACAAATGAATTTTCCTCTTTTTGAAATTCTATTGGATTGGTCATCAGGAAACCTAGGTTCTGTTCCCAGTTTTGCCACTAACCTGGTGGATGACCTTTGGCAAGTCATTTCACCTCTTGCCCTTTGCCTGTCTTGCCTATTTAGACTGTTAATGCCTTGAGTTAGATATTCCCTCTCATTATTTGTCTGCACAGTCTCTCATACAGTGAGGCCTCAATCTCGGTTGGGGCCACTAGGTGCTGTCATAATATAAATAATGAGCATCCATTTTAGTAGCCTTTCCCCTGAGCATCTGTGCAGGTAGAAAATGAAGGTGAATTGGTGTTAACTCCCCATTCAATAGAGTCCAGTCTGTGCCTCTGCACTTCACATCAACGCTCTTTAGTCTGATCTTGGAGGGCTAAATTTGCAAAGTGCTGCAGTTCTTAAGCTGCGCCGTTTCCATTTAGATCAATGGGAATTATGTGCTTGAATCCTTGTAAACTGCTTTAGAAATGTTTCTACTCTTCTATGCTAAATTTCTGCATATTGTAAGGTCTGCCCTCCTGAGCTCTGTGGTTTATATTTTTCAAATCTATACTTAAGGGTGTACAGTTCCACCTGGCAATGTTAAAGCTCATATAGGGACAGATTCTCCCACCTTTACTCACAATGAGTTAGTAGTAACTTACTTTCCAAGTAGTCCTGTTGAAATCACTAGCACTATAAATGTCCACAGCACTGAACAGAGTAAGATATGTTCCCTACCCTGAAGAGTTTAGCAAAACTCAAAGGACTAGAAGTTTTATATGGAGAACAGGACTATCAAAGGTTTTTATAGTAAGGATTGGAAAAAAAAAAAGCATTTTGGAATGGCTCTTATGAGTCAGGGCATAAAGCAGTCCCTGTTCAGAGTTATTGGGGTTGAGGTTATTCCTTAACTACAGCATTTCTTGCACCTTTCTCTGAAGCATCTGACCACAAGCAGGGAGAGGCTACTGGACTAGATGTATCACTTCTCTCATGCACTATGACAATTCCTATGTTCCAAGCTAACAATTCCTGTATGACTGGTCCCTCAGATCACATGATACTGTTTCTGCTCCCTGGTTGGATAATCAACTTGTTTATTGCAGAAGTACATTATTCATTAATGTTGTGGATGCAGGACGATGATTCATTAAACTTTTCATGTGTACACACTATTTGTATACTTTTGACTAGTACCTATCAACGTAACTCTTGCTTATATGTGCATAAATATTGTGAATCAGGATCTCTTGTTCACTGTTCAACTAGCTCTAGTAAGTGTGTGCATATTGTGAGTTGGTAATTTATATCTTGGAACTGTACCTGTTTGATGTGTAGCTCATAGGACTAGCTTGCCTTTATTATATTCACTGCCTTGCCTTCATTATATTCAGCAGTAATGCAAGGAACCTACAGGCCCGTATCCTGTAAGACATTAGCTTCAGCAGTTAGCCTAAGGCTTGAGGCTTATGAACTTTGGCGCAGATAAATGACCTAACGGTCACCCCCAAGTTATGGGGAACTGAAAATAGAATGTGCAAGGGGGGATTTTGTCATAATTTACCACAATGAAACCTAACAACCACAGGAATATGAGTCAACATCCACAGATGACTGATCGCAAGAATGGCAATGAACTGACTTATAAGTTGAGATAATTGATATATTAACCTATAGGAGAAGGACACTCCAACATTAGTAGGGTGAGAAAATACAGACAAGGATGAGGGGAGAAACCCCTGCTGAATATGCATTAGACATAGTGGTATCAGCATAACATATTCTAAAAGTTTCATCCCAGCCTATGGGCAATAGGAGAGAGAAATGTAGTTCTTAGGAGGTGCCAGAATGATGACCACTGATGGTGATGAGGAAGATAATGGCAACATTTCAGGTTGTTCTGCAAGGGATGGTGAGATGTTCAGAGGTACACTTCATATTATCTCTCTCTTCCTGACTGGTTGTAGTGTTTGTGACTTTGCTAAGGTCATGTCTACACTACGAAATTGAATTGACTTCATGTAAGTTGACATCGAGCCTCCAATTTAAGCATGTTGATTTTGCTTGTCCACACTATGCTCATTGTGTCGGCAGAGTGCTTTCTCGTGAGCAGGGTTCCATCGACACCCAGAGCACTGCACTGTGGGTAGCTATTTCACAGTGCATGTAGCCAAGTGGAATTTTGGGTTGGGCTTGCAATACCTTATGGGACCAAAACATTAGCGTGGGTGCTTCTGGGAGCATGGCATTAGTCTCCCATGTTGCACTTCCCTTCCTCCCTCAAATTAACAGGAAACAAACCAAGCCTTTTTCGTGCCTTTTTTGTAAGCCTGGGTTACTCATGCAGACGCCATAGCATGATAAGCATGGACCCCGCTCAGCTGTACACTGTTGTTGTCAGCATTACAAACACCTTGCACCTTATCCTGCAATATTTACATAACCGGAGCTGCTGCACAGAAAAATGTGATGCCATGCAAATAGCCCTGCTGGAAGACACAGAGTTGAGCAATTAGCAGTTGCTGATGACAGTTACGCATCACTTGACACAGTTGAATGCCATTTCTGAGCCTGGGAACAAGCAGTGACTGGTGGGACTGCATTGTGATGCAGCTATGGGATGATGAGCAGTGGCTGCAGATCTTTCAGATACATAAGGCCACTTTCCAGAAATGGTATGAAGAGCTTTCCCCAGTCCTGAAGTGCAGCAGTATTAAAATGAGAACTGCTCTGACAGTGGAGAAGCGAGTGGTGATAGCTCTATGGCAGCTTGCAATGCCAGACTGCTACCAGTCAGTGGGGCATCAATTTGGAGCAGGTAAATCTATCATGGGATCTGTTGTGATCCAAGTTTTCAGGGCCATCAACAGACTTCTGCTAAGAAGGGTAGTGACTCTGGGCAAGGTGCAGGACACAGTGGATGGTTTTGCTACAGTGGGGTTCTCTAACTGCAGTGGGATGATAGAAGGAATGTATATCCCTAACTTGTCACCAAACCACCTTGCCAAAGAGTACATAAACCAAAAGGGGTACTTCTCAATGGTGTTACAAACACTGGTGGATCACAGGGACTGTTTCACTAACATCAACGTATGATAGTCGGGAAAGGTGCATGATGCGTACATCTCTAGGAACACAGATCTGTTCAGAAAGCTGCAAGCAGGAACTTTCTTTCCAGACTGCAGAATAACCATTGGTGATGTTGAAATGCCACTCATGATCCTGGGAGACCCAGCCCTTATCCCTTTCTCCGATGGCTCATGAAGCCGTACACAGGCAGCCTGGACCACAGTAAGGACCGGCTCAACCATAGGCTGAGCAAGTACAGAATGGTGGTGGGATGTGCCTTTGGACATTTAAAAGGTCACTGGTGGTGGTTGCTTACTAGAGTAGACCTCAGTGAAAGCAGTATTCCCCATAGTTATTGCTGCCTGCTGTGTGCCCCATAATATCCAAAAACAAAGGGAGAAAAGTTTCTGCTGGGGCGGAGGGTTGAGGCAGATCGCCTGGCAGCCAACTCTGAGTTGCCAGACACCAGGGCAATGAGAAGAGCACATCGAGGGGCTCTGCGTCTCCTCAGTGAGCCAGAGTAATGTGACCCTTATCGCATGCATGTTCCTTACCAAACTGTCCCCTCCATTGCATTTTCTCCCCTATAAATTCCACCCCAACCAGCCACCATATGTTGAATGAATAAAAAGCCTTCTCTCCTCAATCCATTGTTTTTGTTATGCATGCACACACACAGAGACAGCAAAGAAAAGTAAGATAACCTGGGGCAAAGAGCTGATAACACAGAGGGTGGGGGGGGGGGAGAAACAAGGAAAGCTTGCTTACAGATGCAGTGCAATAACCATCAAAGGTGTGGGAATGGGCGCCTTCTGGTCCTTGTACCCTCCCCTGGTGTTGAGTGCAGGGGATACTGAACTTTCCCCTTCTCTCACTGCCTTGTAGGACATTGCGGGAGGAGGATGTAGAACTGGGTGATTATGGCAGCAAGTTCAGCATAGACTGCAGAGGGACTCAAGCATCCAGCTGCCTTTCTTAAACCTCAGCCGGACACCTCAACATGTCTGATTGCTCCTTCATAATCTGCAGCATCTCTTCCTGCTTGGCACGCTCTTGTTTCCTGCATGCACTCCTGTCCTGCCTGTCCATGTCTGAGTTCTTGGACAGTGTAATCCTCCATGCTCTGAGCTGCATCTTGTCATTCTCAGAGGCGCACATTAACTCACTGAACATGTCATTCTGAGTCTTCTTTTTCTGCCTTCTAATCAGGGAAAGTCTCTGTCCCGGTGTGGAGGATGTGCTGATGGACAAGATTTCAGCTGCAAGGAATGCAAAGCACAAGGGTAGCATTGACAGTACATATGTTGTTTCTGGTGCAAAGTTTTTTTTGGTTGTTTGTTTTGTTTTGTTTTACTAAAAAAACCCCCCACCCCTCAATACACTTCACTGCAAGCCACAACGTAATCACAACCGCTGACTATTGCAAGAGTCTGTTTGCTGCTCCAGCCATGGTGAATAAGGCCACCAGGCATAGGCGAGAGGCCTTGTGCTGCTGCTTTTGTGAAGACATCCTTGGGATCATCGGTTAGAACTTGAGGAAAAGCTCTCTTTCCCCTACCAACCTGGATGGTCTTTGAGGACAGGCACCAGTGTAAAGCTCCCCAAATAGCTGTTACAAAAGCGGCACCAGGTGGGGGAGCAAGGGAGACAAACAGGAAGCCACCCCCCCCCCGCTTTTTTTCCCCCAGTGCTGCTTGCAATACAGGGTGATCCCCAAACACGCCATGGTTGTGGTTGGAAGGGAAGTGTGGTTGTGACACCCATGTTTCACCAAATGGGGGCAGATTACTTGTTGAACTGTTTGCGGTTTAAGGGCGAGCATTGAAAACTTTCCCTGTTTCTCCTAGGTGACTCTATGCAATATCACTCTTCTGAGAGTAACAGAGGCGGCAAGGGAGCAGATGCTGCAAGCATCTGGGTACAGATCTGGTCCTTATGCTGCAATGCTATGTGCTGCAATGATGCCAGCAAGGTTAATACTGGAGTGGCGCGGGAAAGTGTCCTACGATGGTGGACGAAATAAGGCAGCCCTTTCCAGAAACCTTCTGCAAAGGATTTCAGAGTACCTCCATGAAAGCTTCTTAGACATCTCCATGAAGGATTCCCGGGCCATCCCTGCAGCACATAAACAGTCTCTTTTGGAGAGCACCCTTTGCATAACTGGACTGGCCACAGATACCCACTACACTTACTTTTTTGTTCATATTAAACATAAAAAATAATAGCATGTAACCCCTACAGTGTGATTGCAAATGTGTACTCACCAGAGGTGCCTTCCCCGACATCATGCTCTGCTGCCAACTGGTCCTGTGAAGGGATGGGCTCCAGGGTTAAAAACCATTCTTGGTTGTCGGGGAGAATAGATCCTCTGCATGCCTGCCTCACATTTTCCGCTGCTGCTGCCGCCTCTTTCTCATCAATGTCCTCCTTGTTGCTCGAGGTTGCCTGGGGCTCCTGGGAGGTATCCATTGAGCGTTTTGGGGTAGTGGTGGGGTCGCTGCCGAGAATCGCATGCAGCTCCTCATAAAAGCGGCATGTCTGTGGGGGCAGAACCAGAGTGACTGTTTGCCTCCCTTGTCTTCTGCTACGCTTGATGAAGCTCCTTTATTTTCACGCAGCACTGCTGTATGTCCCTGGTGTAGCCCTTCTCCCCCATGCCTTGCACAATCTTGGCATAGAGGTCAGCTTTTCTTCTGCTGGATCGGAGCTCTGCCTGCACGGACTCTTCTTCCCACACAGCAATAAGAAGCACCACCTCCTGTGTACTCCACGCTGGAGCACGTTTGCAGCCTTGACTCTTGATGATCAGCTGTGCTGGTGAGCTCTACATGCAGATCAAACAGGGAATGAAAATTAAAAAGTTCCTGGGGCTTTAACAGGGGAGCAGCTGTTTCCTGTGTACCTGGCTGATGTGCAGTGGAGTTGAAAGTGTTCTTCAGAGCAGTCACAGCGGAGCACTGTGGGACATCTCCTGGAGGTCACTTCATTCAAATTGCAGTGTCTACACTATCCCATGTCAACCTATGGATGTCAAATCAAGCGTTACACCTCTCGTGGTGGTGGAGTACACAAGTCGAGTTTACAGGCCACTTAGGTCAGCAAAGGGGACTCAGTAGTGTAGACACATACATGACTAAATCAACCCAGTGTGGGTTATGTCCGCCTAACTTTGTAGTGTAGACCAGGCCTAAATGTATTAATACATTATTGTAAATATAGAGGAGTTCCTATAGTGTGAGTGTTGCAACTGTGCACATTGGAGTTCCCAACTATATGGTACCTTTAATAATACTGACCCTGATCTTGGGACAAGAACCTGTCAAACCTCAGAGTGATAATTAGGAATTGTTAAGTAACCAATATAAATAATACGTATCCTGTAGATCATGCTACAGGTGTGACTTTGTATACACTACACTGTGTTTTAAAATTAGCAATGCCAAAGTGGAAGCTTGTTTCCCCTGGAATGGCTTCTCCACTTCCAGTGCTCAGAAAAAGCAACATCAGCACCTGAAGACACTTCTACATCTTTCCTAATAAGTGAAAAGTTTGAATCTAAAGTCAGGTAACATTTTGCCTTAAGCAGTTTTCATAATGAGTTTTTTTCCTTCCTGTTTAAAAGACGAGTTAGTAAAGATGTATTATAAGTGCTCTCATGAGACATCACACTTTTATAACTCTCCTCCTTTAAGAGACAGTCACAGAAATAATGGGGGAGCTCCATGCTGGAGATTAGTGAAATGAGAGCCATTTTCTGAATTACTACTGTGGATTGCATTTGAAAGCGTCTTGATTAACGCCTTTAGTGTCACACTATTTTTTGTCAGAGGCCACCTCTGACATTCACTTGTCAAGTGTCCTACCTCAAATAAAATCTTTGGGGGTTTTAGAGTTGTTTACAAAATTCAGCCGTTCATAGTGTTTTATTTATATAAGGCAGAGTTTGAGTGTGAGATGGTGTGGGACATGTGGGAAGGAGATGGCTTTGAGATTTGGAGCTATGGGATGGAATGGAGGGACAGAGGAGTGTAGAGGGATAATGTTAGCTACAGTAGCCCAGATCATCCCAAGGAAATCCCCCCCAAAAGGGGATGTGGGTGCCATTTCCCTAGTCCTTGGCATTTTCCCTCCAGCAGGGCTCTGTGATTTTGCTTGTTACACAAACAGAAAGATTGGGAAAGACACTTTTGTTTGTTAATATGTTCATCACCAGCCTTTGTTTTCGGAACATCTCCATCTTCCCTCTGTTAGCCACAGCCTTGCATTGGGAAGATGTGGAATTGCCTGGTCCTGTGGGAAGACCACACACAGTTCCTGGAGCTCTCAGGTGTAGAGAGAGGGGGTACATGCCATTGGGGTAGCCCCATGTGTTCTCCTGTGGAGCTGAGATATAGGAAAGGGAAGGAACCACGGCCCTATATTGTCCTAGCCCCTTTTTGGTATGGCTTACGTTATAGGGCATGCTACCAGAGTGCAATCACAGTGCTCAGGACAGTGCAGAGACTGCAACAGAGGTCAACCCCTGTGTGAAAGGTGCAAGGGAGGGAAAATGTTTTGTGTTCTACACCCTTCCTTGGCCCCACTTTGCATTCAAAGGCTTGCTACAGAACCTGGCTCTTCACTTGTATGTTGGAAGTACCCATCAGATCATTTGAGAAGAGTGAAAGTTCTTCTGTCCTCTTCACTGTAGTTTAAAACCAGCATAACAAGACTTCTCTCACTCTGTTTTCCTGTACTTGACTGAAAGCTGTCTGCATGGCTGCAGTCTAATTAGCAGAGGAAGGAATTTTACTGCTATATTTCCATAAAATCTTGCAGTTTTTCATGTCTTACTGTTGTGAATTACAGTAATATGATAAAACTGAATCTTGCCGGTGGTATTAAAAGCTTCTTATAAAGCTCACTTTGGTTTCAAAACATTTTTCTCTCTTCCTCCCAATCCGTACTTCATCTTATTCTTATGGTCCCAAATGCATAACCCTCTCCTTTCTCCTCATGCCTTCCTTTATCCAGATTACAGATCAGAACCATGAGCAGCTGAAGGACATGCACTGGGGTGTGACGGACTCAACAAGAAGAGCTGCTGCTTGTTTCCTCCCATCTGTTCTCAAGCTCAGCGGGGCAGGCAGAGATCTTGGTCTGCTGAGCAGTTGAGTCAGCTGGAGGTGCTGGGCAGAGTGTAGAACACTGATGTTGTGGACACATGCTCTAGGCTGATGGGGTCCCATGGTTCAGCTTCATAAGAGGATAAAACAGTTGGCTCAGCAAAGCTGAGGTGAGGTGATGCTGGTAAACATGGACCATTGGTCGCCTTAACCAGTCTAGCAGTCTGTAGAGTTCAGAGTTGTAGTCAGCCATTTTCTGGCTAGGAGAAGATCATTTAATGGATCAAGATAATATAATTAATGGTGAATTACACTTACATAATACTTTTTTTCCCTTGAAGGACCCCCCCCCCCACACACACACAGAGGCTTGCTTTCCTTATTGGTGTACATCCTTTACATAACCCACCGGTGAAATGCAGCTCTCTTTCCCTTTGGGGTAGATCATGACAACTTCAGCATACAATGCTGCACAGCAGTTTAGACCAGTATAGAAAAATGCTGTATTGAAACAAAATGGGAAATCAGTAAAATATTTACTTCATACCTACTCAAAAGCAGATCCTGAACAAGCAAATCACACAATGGTATTGATATAAGGCCACACCCTCACCCTGCTCCCCTAAAGGTACGAAGCCAGCCTACAGCACTCTGAGCAAACTGCTCTGTGCCCGTGGAGCATTGGCAAGCTCTTAAGAGGTAAGGTCTCTTTGTGTACCAGCAGTATTGCTGCTTTGTGACAGTTCAGTTCTGTTCCCGTCTGACTCTACCTTTTACCCTTCTCCTCCTCCTTCCCACTGCTTGCTTGCTGTGAAGTGATGGTACCCAAGTTGTAAAAGCACTGGAGTTTTGCTTAAGCTGATTGAGAGGCCTGGAGCCACTGAGGAAGCCAAATGCCCCCCAGATCTCACAGGCATGCTGTTAGAGTGGTCAGCTGAACATTAGGGGACTAATCAGGCCTGAAGGCATTTCATTTTCCTTACCATAAGGTGAACTGAGGCCGCCGCCTCAAGTGCCAGACTGTGGGGGGTAGAGGGGGCGGCACTAGGACCCAGAGTGTAGAAAATTGTCTGCTGCTGGTGCATATGTATTCTCTCTGCTCTAGATGCACAGAGATGGTGGAGTGCTGTGCTGGAGGAAGGAGGGCACAAGAGACATAACAGGCAGGCAGGAGAAAAGGTGAGTGGGAATAACAGAAAGCAGCAGGAGCTGCAGGGAGAGAGAGGAGGAGGAGCCTCTTATGTACCTCTCTAGCACCCCCAGGAGCCTAGACTGATTAACACCAGCTTCTCAGGGAGCTTCCTGTTTCCTGCTGCTTCCCTGAACCCACTTGAGGAGAATGGGCAGTCAGCTGAAGTAGTAGGAGCCAGTTAGGCCCTTAAGACACTGATATCTTCCCTCACTCAGGCCCTGCTACCAGCCTGCTTATTTGTCCCCTTCAATTGTGTGTTGAGAGCCACTATAGCTGGCACAGAACAGCAGTCCATGAGTGAAAGAAGAAAACACCCCTCTGGGGCAGCATTCAGAAAAAGAAAGAAAAGCTTCCTTTGCTTTCTATCTAAGCAGGAAGGAGCTCTCCTGAGATACATAGACACAAATGTTCACGGTGAGCCTTCCGGCCCCAGTGAGGATGTGAGTGGTGAGGAGATGCCTGATCTTCCAGTTAGTCAGAGTGCAGGTGACCTGGCAGCTACTGCAGCATCCATATCTCCATCTCAAATGGATGTAACCATGCACATTCCGAAGAAAAGTGTAGATCAGAGAAGAGTGTGATGGAGGCACAAGAAACAGCTGCTGCTGAGTTTAGTTCCTTAAGTCTAGATGATCCAGGACTGTGGACCCACTTGAGCAGTAGCCTGAGGGACTCCGTTGTACTGCATGGGCCACAGCAAGCGAAAAACTTCATGTTCCCCAAAGACAATGAAAATAGACATTTCCACCCAACACATTACTGGCGTGAAATCCCCAGTGGTGACAAAGTGGAGAGGCCATGGCTTATGTACTCAAAACCCCAGAATGCTGCGTACTGTTTTTGTTGAAAACTCTTTTAGTCTAATGTTCCAGCCACATTGGGTTCTACAGGAACAAAGGACTGGAAAAATTTGGCTAGAAATCTGGCATGCCATGAGAAGGCAGCAAATCACCAGAGAGCATTCCATAGGTGGAAAGAGCTTGAGATGAGACTAAGGTTAAAGGCCACCATAGAGGATCAGCATCAAGAGAAGATTGCATCAGTCTCTTTACTGGCAAAATGTTCTGAAAAGGCTCATTGCCACTGTGAGAGTGCTTGCTACCCAAAACCTAGGACTGCATGGCACTTCAGATCAGCTGTATGTGCCAAACAATGGAAACTTCCTTAAAATTGTGGAGCTGATGGCTGAGTTCGATGCTGTACTCCCAGGAGCATCTAAGAAGAATCACCACCCAAGAAATGTACACACACCACTACCTTGGAAAAACAATTCAAAATGAGATCATACAGTTCCTGGCGACAAAAGTCAAACAGAAGATTGTGGCAGATCTGAAGTCAGCAAGATATTACTCTGTTGTTCTGGACTGCACAGCTGACATCGGCCACACGGAACAAATGACTTTAACAGTGTGTTTTGTAACCACAGCAGAACCTAGTGAAAATGTCCCTGCAATGGTGACTGTCAGAGGGAATTTTCTAGATTTTATTGACATTGATGATACTACAGGAGCTGGTATGACAATTGTGCTTCTTAAAAAACTGGAAGATATGGGAATTGCAATAGCTGACATGAGAGGTGAGGGCTACGATAATGGTACCAACATGAGAGGATATAACAGAGGAGTGCAAACACGAATCTGAGAGTTAAACCCTCGAGCTTTTTTTGTCGCATGCAGTTCTCATTCATTGAACTTGGTGGTCAGTGATGCAGCATCAGCTTCTAGAGAGTCTGCTGAATTTTTTAATGTAATTCAAAGCATCTGTGTATTTTTCTCTGATTCAACTCATCAATGGCAAATTTTGAAGCAACATCTGGGAACATCCTCTCTGACATTGAAACTACTGAGTGCCACATGATGGGCAAGTTGAGTGGAGGCAATAAAGCCTATCAAACACCAAATTGGGAAGATAGATGATGCATAGTTGCTATTATGGAGGATAATGTTATGACAGGAACTGTTCGTGGGAGAACAGTGGCAGAGGGAAATGGAATCACCAGAAACACATACAACTTCAAATTTCTGTGTGGCTTAGTGTTGTGGCATGACATACTGTTCGGAGTCTCTTGCTTATAACATTTTATTTCAAGGTGTTGATCTTGATATATCTGGAGAAACGGAACAACTGGACAAAGCAAAGTCATACCTACAGTCGTACTGGTCAAATGAGGGATTTCCAAACGTTCTGAAGAGTGCACAGATGTTGGCAGAGGAACTTCACACTGAAGCTATTTTCCCACCCATTCAAGGATACAAGAGTCACTGAAGAAGACAACATTTTGATTATGAGGCAGGGGATAATCCCATAAGAGACCCCAAACAACAATTCAAAGTTGAATTCTTTAACCAGGTGCTAGACTGTGCAATACAGTCCAGTTGAAGAACACTTCATGCAGCTCAAGGAACACAGCAGTATATTTGGGATGTTGTATGATATTCCAAAACTCCTCCCTATACCTGAAGAAGACCTACACCAGCAATGCAGGGCACTAGAGACAGTGTTGACACATGATGACATGCACAATATCATGCGAGTGATGAACTGAAAGCCCTTTCAAGATACATTTCAGCAGGATCAACTCCAAAGGCTGTTCTGGAATATATGTGCACAAATAAGATGGCCACCCTCTTTCCAAATGCTTCTGTTGCTCTGCGCATACTTCTAACACTTCCTGAAACAGTTGCCAGTGGAGAATGCAGCTTCTCCGACCACATCTGTGCTACACAGTGACACAAGAGAGGCTGGTCAGCCTTGCAACCATCTCAATAAAGCATAAGCTGGCCCAGACTGTGGACCTTCAGGAAGCAGTTCAAATCTTTGCAACCAAGAAGGAATGGAAAGCACCACTTTGATTATTCAAACAGATAAAATGCCGGTGTTTACTATGCAGACAAGAAAAGTTATATTTGCTGTTCAGGCATTTGAAAGTTAAGTGTTAAGTTAAACTTTTTGAACAAGGCATTTTAAGTTGTTAGTTCTCCTTTATTGGGGTAGGTAGCAGAGCAGTACCATGAGAGGTGTAGAACAGGAAGAAGGCAGTATTGATACCTATCAAAGTTTTGGCCCAAGCAAGGGGGCATGGGGGCATCATTTGAGCTCCCTGCCTCAGGTGCCAAAATGTTGTGGGGCAGCCCTGCCCTGGCAATTGAGAAATGGACACCTCAGAGCACCACAACCTTGGACCTCTTTCTTGGTTCTCACATTCAGGCTCTCTCGAAATCTTGCTGATTATTTCCACGTAACACATCTAAGTTACAGCTTTTCTTCTCCTCCACACCACTAAAAGTCTTCAAGCTCTCATCTTTTCGCGTGTCAATTATTTCACCAGCCTTCTGTCTGGTCTTGACCAGTGCAATCTTTCCCTGTTCATACCCATTCAGAATGCTACAGCAAATATTTTTCTTGCCTGTCACTTTGATCATGTCACCCATCTTTTTGCATCCCTCTACTGGCTCCCACTTCTCTTTTTCTCATCAAACATAAATTGCTTGTCTTCACTTTCAAGGGTCTTTAGTTAATTCCAACCATATCTGTCTCTATTGATGCTCACCTCTGATTGGCCCATGATATCAGCCTCCATTGCTCACTTGCTAAATTTTCAAACAAGCACTTTCTCCTGTGCTGCCCCTCACACTAGAGAAACACTCACCCTAAACATCTGCAAAGGCACCTCATTATGCACCTTCAAATCCCTCCTTAACACTCTCCTTTGCTGTGATGCCTACAAAAATATTAGCAATGGTTAGGCAGTAGTCTCCACACCAGTCTATCATGCGGAAAAATATTGTCTCAATGTTTCCTTGTATTTCCTAGCCTGTCTGTATCCATCTTGTTTGTTGTCTTGTACTTAGATAGTAAGTGCGTCGAGGCCGAGCTTCTTTTTTTTTCTATTTTTAAAGTTTCTAACACCGCAAAGTCATGGCCCATGACGAAGGCTCCTAGGTGCTATGATATTACAAATAATGAATAACATATCTGGACCTACCCACTCAATGTTCTCTGGGATTCCTGGATTCTTTTGTTTTCCCCCTCAACACCATAGACTGCTGGGGTGCCACCCAATGGAGCTGTGGTTGTGCTCACGGGCATGCATGAGAGGCAGTGGCCAGCAGATGACTAGTGGAGAAGAGAAGAAGCTTGCTTATTTTGGATAATCCCTCTCCTCCCCCAATCACTGTCTGTCTATGGTACCTCCATGGCCCCATTACCATAGTATCTGAGCACCTGACAATCTTCAGTGTGTTTATCCTCACAACACCCCTGTGAGATAGCGAAGTACATTATCTCCATTTTACAGATGGGGAACTGAGGCACAGAGACTAAGGCCCAGATCCACAAAGGAACGTAGGTGCCTTTGCCCCAGATTTAGGCACCACAGCCACCCACAAAACTTGTGTAGGTGTCTAAACACACTTGATACCTAAATTTCTGCTGTAAAAGTTCTGTAGGCTCCCAAATTTCTGCTTCTTGGTATGCTCACAGCTGCCTCATTCCAGGTGTCTGAGCACCGATTATCTTCTGCCTAAGGACCAGGGTGATCCATGAACTGGGGGAAGATTAGTGCTGCTTTGCCTAATTGAGTTGTGGGGCCCAATCCAGAAGGCATGCTCAAAGGTTGTCTATTGGATTGGGTCCCCTTCAACAGCCTAACCACAGGCTATAGAGTCATATTATTGTCTGTCTCTCTCTCTCTCTCTCTCTCTCTCTGGCTCACTGACTCTTTAATTTATCCACAGTGGAACAGCTTCAACAGGAGTGACTGAAGCAGTCCCACATTAGACTATCCTGTAGCTCAGTAGTTAGAGCAATCTCCTGAGAGGAGGGAGACTCCTTTCTCCCCCTGTGGCAGAGAGGGGAGTATTGAAGTATTCACTCCCCCATCCTATGTAAATGCTCAAAGCTATAGAGAGGCTATCACTACCACCACCTTCCCCAGCTGTTCTGAGTGGAGTGAAGCGGTTTCTTGAGAGAATGCTTAGGATGCCTAAGGCAACTGACACCAGGAGAAAGGTTCCTCCTTCTAGCCCGGTGCCTAACTCTGTGATGTGGAGGGGCTTAGGACACACCCCTTTTGTCGGCATCTCCCACTAGCTAGCTTGTCGGCATCTCCCTGCCTAGTGTGCTGGCTTTTTGTGCTTTGCATTCCAGGGTGCCTGCCTCTCTCCATTCATTATAGGGGAGTCTAGGTATCTAACTCAGGCTTTGTGGATCACAGTGTTGTTCAGTGATTTTTCTAGGTATCTAAAGTTAGGCATTGTAATGCCTAAGTCTTTGGATGTGGGGCTAAATGACTTATCACATGTCCCACAGGGAGTCTGGTGGTGTGGGAGGAGGGAATTGAACCTGAATACCTTCAGTCCTTGGCTGGCATCTAAACCACAGGACCATTCTTCCTGAACATGGAACTACCTCATTCCCTTAATCTTTTAGTGTTTGTTTTGGATAGTGCCCACAACATACTAGGCACTTTCCAAATCTGCCAGTTGACCATTCTTGGAATCAGTTATGCTGCTGTGGAGCTCCCTTACATAGGTGTCAGCAGCCTCTGCGTCCCTTTGAACTTGGACCAGTAATGCCAGCATTGGTTTGTGCTTTTTATTGTTATAATGCATCCTAATCAACTATCATGCTGCTGCTTTTCTCTCTTACCTTACTGTGTTGAGCTGCCTTGCTGTCATTGTGATAGCTGGAGCAGTAGGAAAAGGTCAGCTTTCTAAACCTTTCACTAAACTTTATTCATTTAGTTAGATGAAACGTTTATCTTTGGAACAGTTGATGTTAGACTGCAGTGCAAACAGCACTGGCAAAAACTATGTCCAATCAAGCAAATCGCCTTTTAACCTTTCTAACTGTATGAAGATTCTGTGATCCTTTATCATGCCTGCAACAACTGTTTTCTAGCCAACGGGTCTGAGGTTTGCTTTAGAGTCTTAGACAGTTTTTAAATTAAGAAAGTAGGCACGAAGTAGAGTTGTGTTGATTTATGGATGTGTATGTGTGCTGTAATGTACCTAGGAATGTGCACACTTACGGGATGACAAATAAAATACCCTGGGGTGAGGGACATAATTTATAATTAAAGGTAGTTGAGAGGTATGGATAGGAAATCTATGGAAGTCTTGCGAATTAACATTCATTAAAACAGAGGCATAGCCTTGATTTAAAGGAAGAGGGGAATGGCATGATGTGACATAACATAAGCCTTGGAATCCAGTGTTATGGATTGGCTCCAAAAAAATTGAGTCATTCTTTGAGCCACTGGCAGAGTCATGCTGCTTGACTCTGTTCCATTGTTCATGAAAAAGAACTTGGTCTCTGGACTGGTGAGTAAAATTTTGCAATATTTGCAGTAACATGAAGCCCTGATGAATGAATCTCTAAGCAGGCATATATTGTACATCTTAGCAACTGAAGCTATCTACCTATGTTTATGAAACCAGTGTATTTATAGTGTTTCACAATCTGAGGATAAACAGAAGAAACTCCAGATAAATGCAGAAATATTTATCCCCATATACCAAGCAGTAAGAGAACAAATGCAGTGGGTTTGAGAATCCATAAAATATTCTGTACTTTGAAACCAAGTAGGGACACTATCAAGTAATATTGTTTTCCCATTAAAGGCTATATGACTTAGAATGTCGTCACATTGTAATCTGCAAGATCATCACAGTTTGAACTCTAGGCTTAGTCTGTACAGTTGAAGTTAAATACATGTTACACCGCAGGTTAAAAGAATCTGTAACTACACATACTGCTTTTCCTTAAGAGCAACTTTCAGCTGAATAGGTGCAGTGTTTTCCAGGAACATGAACAATCTAAGACACGATTGCTAGCCAGTTAGGCAAAAACAGTCACTGTCTCTTCACATCCAAGGATCAACACTTCACAAAACAGCCTCTGTATCTGTGCCAGTAAGTTTGCAAGCACAAGTGCCATCACTTGCACACAGGGCCCGGTGCTGCTAGGACGTGATTTTTTTCCCAAGGGGCTGAGTACCTACACGTTCTGTGAGAGCCCATAGAACTTGTGTGCGCGCACTTGGCAGCACCTCTGAAAACTGGGACCTGTGAGAGGCTCCTATCAGATGCTGAGCACAACTTCCCATTTTCCGCAGGAAAGGTTCTCAGCATCCTGAGTGTAACTTCAAAGCCTATTTTTTCTTCTTATTGATACATGATTGTATTACAGTCGTGCGTGAAGACCCTGTGACCCTATGAGCACCTCAGTGCCAATCGGCAAAGCATTCACTGTCATGTAACTGCAACGTCTCTCAGGCCTGACGACCGCATTGTACCGAGCACATTGTGGTCATGGTGTTTATCTATAAAGAGGGTGGTGTGAGATATCAAATTGAAAGCTTGTATCATACTGGTTGCCATCAGCATTGCAAGATGTATGTACGGATGTCATGCAAGAAGCATAGGTGTGTACTAAAATATGTTTATGTAACCAGGTGCGGTTGATAAACACATTTCTCCCACACACAGGAGTGTTGATTGTCCTGTCTGCCTAACCCTCTGGTGTTGAATAAGCCAACACAGACAGCCCCGTTTGCATATTAAGTAAATGGGGAAACAGGTGGCTGGGGGATGTGAAATCAGTATGGGAGACCAAAGCTCAAGGAGGTTGTCTTGTCTCTGGGGTCAAAACAATGAGTGTGGGGAGATTATACTTGTTATCCTTTTATTGAGGAGACCCCAGACCAAATGGCGCCACAGGCAAGGAGCATCTTCTTTTGAATACTTCACTTTTTAATACTTTTGTAGCCCATCTCATGACCTTGATGCACGATTTGAATACATGATTTATCCCTGTCATATAAAACGATAAATTTACATACTAGGATCTGTAAATCTGTATTTATTCATGCCATATATAAGCAAATAAAAAAATTGTTTTCCTCAAAGTGTATAGAAACTTTTTAATTAAAAGAATAACTGAAATGTACTAACATCAAGAAATTGAACTGTGCACCAACACTGGGTGGACCAATATTAAATAGTGTTACAGTAGGTGACAGCCTTAAAATGTTTACCCTTGTCCTTTAGTTCAAAAGGTCACTTTTCTCACCTTTGCCCTCGTGAACTTAAGCACGGCATCAGAGAGCACCAAAGACTGGCCAATAGCATTTTCAAGTAATAAAATAGCAAGCGATGTCAGTCTCTTGTCAGCCATCTTCGACTGAAGATCTGTTTTAATGAGCCTGAGCATTGAAAAGCTGCGCTTGTGACTGTGACCGGCGGCATGAGCAGAATCCTCAAAGCTATCTGCACATTAGGAAAAGTGTCCGTTAGCTCTACATCATGAATGAATTGGAGAACTTGGAGTGGAGAGTCCTTCCCATATTGCAAAATGTGACCGATGCCATCCAATTAGACATAGAGGTCTTTATCATTGATATCAGAACATTCCCTGTGTGTCAGCATCTGGTGAAGGTCTGTACAATTGTTCAAGTATGTGTTATATACCCGTGAGGGCATGGCTGACAACATTCTAGGATGTTCAAGGAAAATGTAGTTCTCAAAGTCTGGAAGGTTCCATGAGATTCTACAAAGGTCCAGAACATTCTAAGAGGTTAGTGAAAAATGAATCCACATACAGAATACCTGAAACATTTTACTTCAAACATTCTATTGCCCCTTTTGTCGCTACCAACAAAAACACCATGAGCCTGGTACCCTAGGAGGTCACCTGCCCCTAAATCCAGCCCTGCCCCTATAGGGTGTGGGGGAATCATGAAAATCTGAATCCTAATTAGTTGAAAATCAGCAAGATCTACAGAGAGTTTTTAAAGCAGTTTTTGTGCTCTCAGTTAAAGGATAGTATTTTGCTAAAGTTATGTTTAGTTTTTTAGTGTCATATTTTTGTTTTATTTGTAAACTTTTGTTTTATCATAAGTAGATCTCAGTGCTGTAATAAGCAAAGTGTGAATTCTTAGTTGAATCAAATAAACTGGTGTGTACACTGTCTCTTTGGAGATAGCAAACTTGATAATTTCTGTGAGGGTCCACTGACAAGTAATACTCCAGGGGAATGCTCTTCCAGTGGGCTTGGGAACTGGGGTGCACCAAGTATTACTGTACCTGTAAGGCAAAGTAAGGGCAGGCAGAGTTCTGAGAAGGTTGGTGGGGTGGCTAACAGACTGGGATGATATGGAACTGTCATCCAAGTTAGCACTAGTGAATCTCTCTCTCTCGCTGTCTCGTGGAGTCAGGGGGATAATAAGGTGACCCATAGTTCTGGGCTCCCTGAGAGAGTGTCACAGACCCCACTAAGGTCAGGGCTACATTGTGGTAGTAGCTGTATAAATCTATAGTAAGCAACAGTTTCTGTCTCCCCAAACTTGCAGTATATGTCCCTATTGAATTCTATAGGACTTTTCCACAGGGAGGGAAATTTATATTTGTTTTTAGAGAGGCAGCTTTAAATACCACCCACCCCTGTGCCTCCAAGCCTCTTTTAATGCAGCAATTAGCTTGTAATATAGTTAAATGCTAAGTCCAATGATGCGAAGGCTAGTTTCTCATGGTCATATTTACTTGCCCATTTTGCACAATCATTTATAATTACATGTATACATTATTAAATGTATACCAAAATATACAGTATATGCAATGTGGGCAAATTAATGTTAGTATGAGAACTGTAAGATGTTGTTTTTAGCCCTCAATCCTGTAAGCAATTACGCAACTAATTTTACATAACTGAGTGGCTCCGTTAACTTTGCAGATGTGAATAGTTCCAATGAGTTAAATGGAACCACTTTTGTACGTAAAGTTACTCACGTGCATAAGTGTTTGCAGTGATACGCGTTTATACTGCAAGGAGCTTGTCCTCCAATGTGCTTCTACAGTGCCGAGAAAATGGGGCCCAAATCTTATTGGGGCTTCTGGGTGGTCCTCCAGTATAAATATTAAATTATTAATTTCTACTTTCCCTGGCTCTTTTACTTTTAAATATGTAATCCGGTCACTGGCTGTAGTGTATCTTCCCTCCCCCGGCCACCATTTGATACAAGGAGGGGGGGGAAAACAAAATTGATTTTTATGGTTAAAAGGTCCTAAAACAAAATTAATATAGCTCGGAAAAGTGACAATCAAAATATTTAATAGAAGTCAATACAAATTTAATTGGCCCAAAATACCCATCTGAACTGCTCTTTCCAGTTCAGCACCAATGATGCAAATTAAGTATCAACAGATACAAAAAAAAGAATTTTTCATGCTGTGAATAATAAAAGTATGAAATAACACACCAGGCACAGTTGTTCAAGCAGAAAATATTGGGATGATGCAAATGAACATTAGTTACCCTCGTGTGTACTGAGGCACTAAAAGAGGACAAGTCCTAATGGGCTGTGTAAACCTTCTTCATTCCCTTAGAAATATTTTACATTATTTTGCAGACTCCTTGTCTGTAGTTTAATGGTTTCTTCAATTAGCAAAATTGTATGTATGATCTATAGGGATTTTTCTTCTTGAAGGATGGTTATGAAGTTTCATAATGATAGAGCTAATATACAAATGACTGGCAATTTTCACAAACAGTGCAAAATGTCTGTCCAAAAACTAAGTCTGAGAGTAATTGCAAAGTGACTCACGTGGGATCACTCAGCATCCATTTTTATGTACAATTAAGCACTAGGTTGAGACGAGGGATTTTTTTCATAAAACATCCTTGAATTCCTCAAGGCAAAAATGGTTCTTAGGATTACTTGTACTTGAGTTTAGAGAGAGCAGCTACTTCAGAGGATATGGTTTCTTCATAACTTCAGTGGCTGAAACTATTCCATTTGCTTTAATTTGTCCTACACATATGAGCAGGGTTTGACAGACTTCCAGATACTGTGCATGCTGGGGTTGGTGATAAAGAGTATGTGGAGGTGGGGCTCTGACTGAGAATTGCTGGACGGTAGTCATCTTAACTTTAGACTTGCTTAACTGTAGGATGATTTAAATCAGAAGGCTTAGTTTCAAGGAGTTCCTGACAAAATGCTAGTCATTTTCATGTTTTGCATCATGTCTGTTCATGCTCTCCACCACCTTCCCCCACTTAGGGGTTGAACTGTACTGAATGAAAGCGAGCCAGTCAAAAGTAGTCCGGCATGATTCCAAAAAGGCTCTTCCCTCTTCTTGTTTCTCTATAACCCACTTACTTATATTTTGCTGAGGCTTACTTACTAACTTATTGTTCTTGATGGACATATCGTGTAACCTGATTGTTCCAGTACAAAATGAGCTTTTACAAATATGTGCCATTTGGATCTCAGAAGCATATAGCATCTCATCACAATAATATGTACATTTCTTAGAAATGGTTCCTCTCATCTCACTAACTTGCAAGTTCAAATTAAAAAGAAAAATTAGATCTTAACTACCCAGGGTCAGCATTAAAGGTTTATAGAAAACTCCCCTGCTCTTCCCAAAGTGTATGGGCTTCTGACTTGTAATCTTGCAAAACCTCTTCGTCAGGCTCTAGCATTCATTCTGCATTACTGATCCAGTCTTACAGGGTACTGTGCATGCTTGGCTTCCGTGGGAGATGAGTATGCATGATGCCTCTTGGGATTGGGCCCCATTTGAGTGATGACCCAGTAATCCAATGGAGTTGGATTAATAGGAAAATAAAGCATCGGCTAAACATCTACAGGCTAATTTTCTTAAAACTTGGAAGAAAATGCAGCAAGAACAGACTTTTTTTTTAACTATTAAGTTCCTTTGAGTTTAAAACAAATGGTTATAAATAGCTTGTTATCAGCAGGAAAAAACTTGGATTGGTGACTTGGTACCCACATTCATTCAGGTAAATGAGAAAGCAGAATTGCAAACAAATGGAAATTTTCAATCCCCTAGAGGTAGGTTGTTGCCTACTATTTACAGTTTAGTACATCTGAGTTAATCCATTATATTAATTTTTCCTTCAACACTTCGTAAGAAAGAATTCTAATAAAAAATGTCATTGCTGTTCGTATGTGCTTTGGTTTTTGAGACTTTGCTTGTTTAAAAAAAGGTTTTTTTTGCACGTAGATCATACAATCATTACTTGCTCCATGGGTTGGGAAATTACATTTCTCAAACTGTTAAAGAAAACTTTAAATAACGAATACTTACTGGAACAAGCAGGAAACAAAAAACAGCAGTTGCATAACAGCAACAAGTGGGATTTCCCCCATCTGCATCCAGGGGAGAAGAGGTGGTTATCATTTATAATTAAGGCTTCATGTTTGTCACAGAGGTCATGGGAAGTCACGGATTCCGTGACTTCCCATGACCTCTGTGACTTTTGCAGTAGCCCATGGGGCTGGCCCGGGAGTCGCCTGAGCAGCTCGGGCAGCCCCATGGCCAGTCACACTGGCTGCTGCTGGGACAGTCTTGGGCCCCCCACCCACCAGCAGCAGGAGTTACAGTGTGTGGAGGGGCTCAGGGCTGGGGCTTGGGGTGTAGGGTGGTGCTTACCTTGGGGGGGCTCCCCAGAAGGGCGACAGGAACTCCCCTCCCTCAGCCCCTAGCTCCACGTGCTGCCTCTACCCACAGGCATCGCCCCTACAGCTCCCATTGGCTGCAGTTCCCAGCCAATGGGAGCTGCAGAACTGGGCCTTGGGGCAGAGCGGAGGCAGCACGTGGAGCTAGGAGCTGGACATCGCCACTTCCCAGGAGCTGGGTAGGTAACCTGCCGCAGCCTTGCCAACTACCTCCACGAGCACCCGTGCTGCCCCCCCAAGCACTTGTGCTGCCCCCTCAGGCCGCCCCCCACCCCCCAAGTACCCATGGTGCCCCCCAGGTACCTGCAGCACCCCTTGGGCAAAGGGGTGCAGCATTGTCTGGTAAGTTGATCACTTAATACTTCAATTACTTCAAGGTCTTTTAGTCAAATTTATTCTCAGCCACAAACTCATAGGAAAACCCCTTTTCATGATACATCATATTATTAGTGCTTTGGCCCCATAATCTATAACAGACTAGCCACATTAGGAAAGTGTAGAGCACATTCAGAATTTTCTGTAGAGATGAAGCAGAAAAAAAATTATGGTTGTGTAAGCAGAGTCAGAATGAGCTCTACCCTGACATCTGGTGGTGAGCTGTGGTAAAGGACTTCAGGGGCTGATCTTGTTTGCATGAGCACACCCACCCTGCCTACCATGGTGGACTGCTTGCCCAAATGGTCACTTTGGCTGCTGTGGGATCCCCAGTCTCTTTGTTATTGGGGCAGGAGTAATAAAGTGGTATTATCCTGGTTATGTGGATCAAGGACAGGAGAACTGTACTTGGAATTTTATGACGGAGGGACTCGTCCTCAACTAAGTAGCACTTGCTAGGCAAGCGACATGGGTTCCAAAGTTCAGTGAATGGAGAGAGGCTGGGGATAGGTATGTGTATCTGGTAGCATGGGCCCTGTCTGAGGGCCTGAAACACCACTTTGTCCTCTCCACTGTAATAAGAGAGCTAATTTTGACTCAGTTAGGACTCTTGTTAGCTGTAGAGCTGAAATCACTGATTGCTACGTATTAGACCTACTTTGGGCTAGTGGTTCTGAGTGCACCAGCACTGAGGCCCCTCCCCCCTACTAACAGCTAAAATCACTAAAGAGCTGGAGTTACTAAGAGCTGAAATCACTGAGAGCTGTGTTGGGGTAGGGGCTGAAGACAAGTTGGTGAGCAGCTAGCAGAGAGGCGCCGATAGCAGCATGGCTGGTGGAGAGGTGCAGCTGGTGGTGAAGACTGCAGCAGAACCCCATGGAGAGGCTTGGCAATCGGCCATCACCCGACTAGCGGAGCATGTAAGACGCCCCCCATACCTTTCTCCCTTGCACCCAGGCTGGGAGGTAAACTCTGCAGATGAACTTCTGAACTCTGGGGGTGCACTGACCAAAGACAGAAACTGTGGGGTGGGGGTGACTTTTGGGTTGCTGGACTTAAGACTCTGAGGGGAAAAGGACACTGCCAAACTTACTTGGCAGTGGGTCTTTTGCTCATGGATTGTGTTATGAATCCTGTTTGTAGTGTTTCCCCAACATAATGCTGTATTGTTTCCCTCCTTTATTAAAAGGCTTTGGTTACACTCAGACACTGTGCTTGCAAGAGGGGAAGTATTGCCTCTTAGAGGTACCCAGGGGGGTGATATGTAATTGTCCCAGGTCACTGGGTGGGGGCTCGAGCCGGTTTTGCATTGCGTTATTGAAACGAAACCCCTAGATACTGAACCCAGCCCTTGTTGCTGCCAACTCTGATGGGCAGAAGGGTTACAGTTGCCTTACAAGAAGTGGAAACTTGGACAGATGACTGGGGAGGAATACAAAAATATTGCTCGAGCATGCAGGAGTGTAATTAGGAAGGCCAAAGTACAATTGAAGTTGCAGCTAGCAAGGCATGTGAAGGGTAACAAGAAGGGTTTCTACAGGTATGTTAACAACAAGAAGGTGGTCAGGGGAAGTGTGGGACCCTTACTGAATGGGGGAGGCAGCCTAGTGACAGATGATGTGGAAAAAGCTGAAGTATTCAATGCTTTTTTTACCTCAGCCTTCACAGACAAGGTCAGCTCCCAGACTGCTCACTGAGCAGCACAGAACGAGGAGGAGATGAGCAGTCCTCAGTGGTGAAAGAACAGGCTAAGGACTATTTAGAAAAGCTGGACATGCACAGCTCCATGGGGCTGGGTGCAATGCATCTGAGGGTGCTGAGGGAGTTGGTTGATGTGATTACAGAGCCATTATCTTTGAAAACTCGTGGTGATTGGGAGAAGTCCCAGATGATTAGAAAAAGTCAAATACAGTGGCCATTTTTTAAAAAGGGAAGAAGGAGAATCTGGGGAACTGCAGCCTCACCTCAGTCCCTGGAAAAATCATGGAGCAGGTCCTCAAGGAATCCATTTTGAAGCACTTGGAAGGGAGGAAGGTGATCAGGAACAGTCAACATGGATTCACCAAGGGTAAGTCATGCCTTACTTTGGGGGGAGGGATAGCTCAGTGGTTTGAGTATTGGCCTGCTAAACCCAGGGGTGAGAGTTCAATCCTTGAGGGGGTCATTTAGGGATCTGGGGCAAAAATTGGGGATTGGTTCTGCTTTGAGTAGAGGGTTGGATTAGATGACCTCCTGAGGTCCCTTCCAACCCTGATATTCTATGATTCTATGACCAACCTTACTGCCTTCTATGATGAGATAACTGGCTCTCTGGATATGGGGAAAGCGGTAGACATGATATATCTTTACTTTAGCAAAGCTTTTGTTGCAGTTTCCCACAGTATTTTTGTCAGCAAGTTAAAGAAGTATGGATTGGATGAATGGAATGTAAGGTGGATAGAAAGATGTCTAGATGATCAGGATCAATGGGTAGTAATCAACGGCTCGATGTCTAGTTGGCAGCTAGTATCAAATGGAGTGCCCCAGTGGTCAGTCCTGGGGCCGGTTCTATTCAACATCTTCATTAATTATCTGGATTGCACCCTCAGCAAGTTCATGGATGACATTAAGCTGTGGGGAGAGGTAGGTACACTGCAGGGTAGGGATAGGGTCCAGAATGACCAGACAAATTGGAGGATTGGGCCAAAAGAAATCTGAGGTTCAACAAGGACAAGTGCAGAGTCTTGCACTTAGGATGGAAGAATCCCATGCACTGCTACAGGCTGGGGACTGTCTGGCTATTCAGCAGTTTTGCAGAAAAGGACCTGGGGATTACAGTGGATGAGAAGCTGGATGAGAGTCAGCAGTGTGCCCTTGTGGCCAAAATGGCTCATGACATATTGGGCTATGTTAGTAGGAGCATTGCCAGCAGAATGAGGGAAGTGATTATTCCCCTCTATTTGGTACTGGAGAGGCCACATCTGGAGTACTGCGTCCAGTTTTGGGCCCCCCACTACAGAAAGGATGTGGACAAATTGGAGAGAGCCCAGCGAAGGGCAACAAATATGATTAGGGGGCTGGGGCATGTGACTTTATGAGGAGAGGCTGAAGGAACTGGGCTTGTTTAGTCTGCAGAAGAGTGAGAGGGGATTTGATAGCCGCCTTCAACTACCTGAAGGGCGGTTCCAAAGAGCATGGAGCTAGGCTGTTCTCAAGGGTGGCAGATGACAGAAGAAGGAGTAATGGTCTCAAGTTGCAGTGGGGGGGTGGGTCTAGGTTGGATATTAGGGAAAAGCTATTTCACTAGGAGGGTGGTGAAGCACTGGAGTGGGTTACCTAGGGAGGTGGTGGAATCTCCATCCTTAGAGGTTTTTAAGGCCTGTCTTGACAAAGTCCTTGGCTGGGATGATTTAGTTGTGGTTGGTCCTGCTTTGAGCAGGGGGTTGGACTAGATGACCTCCTGAGGTCCCTTCCAAACCTAATTTTCTACGATTCTGTAATAACTTGGAAGAATTATGGGGCTGTCAAGGTTCCTCCCCCACTCTGAACTCTAGGGTACAGATGTGGGGACCTGCATGAAAACCTCCTAAGCTTACTTTTACCAGCTTAGGTTAAAAGTTCCCCAAGGTACAAATTAATTTTATCCTTTGTCCTTGGAATATCCACTGCCACCACCAAACTCTAACTGGGTTTACTGGGAAACGTAGTTTGGACACGTCTTTCCCCCCAGAATCCTCCCAACCCTTGCACCTCACTTCCTGGGGAAGGTTTGGTAAAAATCCTCACCAATTTGCATAGGTGACCACAGACCCAAACCCTTGGATCTGAGAACAATGAAAAAGCATTCAGTTTTCTTACAAGAAGATTTTAATAGAAATAGAAGTAAAGGAATCACCTCTGTAAAATCAGGATGGTAGATACCTTACAGGGTAATTAGATTCAAAACATAGAGAATCCCTCTAGGCAAAACCTTAAGTTACAAAAAAGACACACAGACAAGAATAGTCATTCTATTCAGCACAGTTCTTTTCTCAGCCATTTAAAGAAATCATAATCTAACACATACCTAGCTAGATTACTTACTAAAAGTTCTAAGACTCCATTCCTGTTCTATCCCTGGCAAAAGCAGCGTACCGACAGACACAGACCCTTTGTTTCTCTCCCTCCTCCCAGCTTTTGAAAGTATCTTGTCTCCTCATTGGTCATTTTGGTCAGGTGCCAGCGAGGTTACCTTTAGCTTCTTAACCCTTTACAGGTGAGAGGATTTTTCCTCTGGCCAGGAGGGATTTTAAAGCGGTTTACCCTTCCCTTTATATTTATGACAGGGGTTCAACCTAATGCACTTTTAAGCAGCTGCAGGGATTTCTACAGCATGAACATCTCCAGCATGAAAGTAGCCTATTTCATGTGTTTCTCCATTAGTCATTTTATGCCTGGACAGGCTGGCAGTTGTTATGGAGCTGCCATTACAGTGCTGATGAATTCCTAATGGCTACAGCAAAAAGTGAGGGTATATGATTCAAGGGACTAGGGGACTAGATTTTCAAGTACTCGGCACCCACTCTCAGGGACAGATTTTTCAAAAGTGCTCAACACTTGACATCCTGAAATTTTATGAAAGTATGGCCCTCATTTTGCATGCTGAGATCTTTTGAAAATTCTGCCTTAAATGCCTTTGTGGATATGCAATAGGAAGTTCTTCTGACAGATTGGCTGTATTGTTTAGCAGTAATACAGTACACCTACCATGTGAAGGTTAGGAACTCACCTCTTAGTTTGCATTCAGCACATGATGCTGTGAGTAGAGTTGGTCAACATAAGGATTACTTTTTTTCCTGTGGAAAATTTTGACCAAGAAAAATATTTTTTTCCCCCAACAACTTTCCACAGAAAACTTCGGCTTTTCATCAAAAACACAGAAAATCTTGGCTGAAAACCAAAAGTTTTTGTTGGGGAAAACGAAATAATTTGTCTGGTTAATCCAAATCTAAGTAACTGATTCGCTGAAAGAAAAAGAAACATTACATTGTTTTGCATTAAACCACCTGAGATGCTGTAGTGCAGTGGTTCTCAAACTGTTTTATTCACGGACCACTTGAAAATTGCTGAGGGGCTCGGCGGACCACTTAATGATCTTTCCAAATGTTGTTTATACCATTAGATAACTATTGTAAAGCACTTTGGATAAAAGCATTATATTTAAAAAAAGAACACAAACAGAAAACCTTAATAATCTTTATTTGTTCTACAAATAAAAGCACACAACTCATTTTAGTATCCGTAGTCTTGCCTTTATAACGCGATAGATGTGCCCTTTCTCCCCTGCCATGGCAGCCCCCAAGCTGGGGCTGGGAAGGAGGGGGGGGTCTCTCCCCAGTAGCAACAGCCCTGGAGCTGGGGAAAGTTGCCTTTTTCGCTGGCCATGCATGTCCCAAATTCCCCCCACACCCTCTTCTCACTGCACTCCCCCCTCTCACTACCCCCCCAAGGCCACCACCTCACCTTACATGTGAGTCTTCTCCAGGGTCCAGGCACCTAATTAGTGGATCCATGCTTTGCAGCTGCACTAATTAGGTAGGTGGCCGTTCATTCTATTGTGTGTGGACACACAGGTGCGAAGCTTAGAGGGAACTATCTGTGGACCACCTGAATGGAGCTCACGGACCACTGGTGGTCCACAGATCACCGTTTGAGAACCTTTGCTGCAGTGCTTTTTCTGTTGCAAACTGATTTGATGGAAAATTTTTGCCCAGCCTTGGAAGAGAGGCCAGGTGGTGGTCTGCATTAACCTCACTGGAGAGATCAGAAATACCACTGATGGGCTCAAGAGGAAGCTGTGTTTTGCCCTACCTGACCAGAGGGAAGGTTGTCATGAAACTTGTGAGAATGGTTCCAATAGAGGAAAAATTGTTGCCTCTTCAAAATTCGGAGGACTCCCTATTGGTGTCTGAGGCTAACACCTCACTGCAGTGTGGCTGTACAAAAACATTTGTTAAAGTACAAAGTGTTTTAAGGGGAAGTTGTTGCCTTGAATTTGTCGTTAAGGTTGCATAGCCCAACAGTTGTAGTCATTGTATAAGGGTACGGCTTTTTTAGATAACACACAAAGGTTGAAGGATGCCTATGAAAGGTACTTAGCTTGTATTATATCCTATTAATTCAGAGCATCTCCTAATATCGTTAATACCTTTCCTGGTGATTTATAATCAAATAGGAAATAGTGTTCATGGGGTTTAGATCCCTGTGATCCAATCTAGAGGCTTTATTCAATAAATGAAAGACGAAGATATAAAAAGAATTGTTAAGCTTCTTTTTGGGAAAGATCTTCTTCCGATAACCATTATTCAATAGGAGAATTTGAGGAATGAGTTTAAGAAGATATTGCAATGCCTAATGTTGCCTATATACCTTGGAGAGCAATACCTTGGAATTTTTAACCTTAATGGGATTGATCAGGTCCTGAGTAGTACTGCCATATTGAAAGTTGTCGATTAAGGCCTCTGCACTCCGGTACACCTCAAGGTTGAATCAGTGGATGCCAAAACACAAATTGCAACACATGCAGCTCAAAAGATCAACAGTTCTCAGAAATATACTGTTTGATCAATAACCATATGGTTTGTTTGTTTGTTTGTTTGTTTGAGATATTATGAGTAAGCCCTGGTCATAGTAGGTTGTCATAACACTGCGTCCCTGACACGGTAATCAGAGTTGGGGAAAAGACAGAATTAAGCAGAAAATGGCCTCTTGAAGATATTCATGTTCCCTTAAGGGCATGCAGAGTGCAAGGGAAGGTCAGGTTTTGTGATACTTTTAGAAACTTTACTGAAAAGTGCTGGAGAGTAGCTTCATATAATGTCATGTTAAATTAGTAGTAGTAGAACTGTAGAAAAATAGCACTGTACTCTCTGCGAGCTGTAGAGTATGATGACACACTGTAGCTTCATTCTGTGATTCATTAATCTAGCTGCTTACATGAGCCCAACATAAATAAGAGTAAGAAACATAAGAGACTTAGACTACAGAAGCACAGAACATGATCAGACTGTCAGACTCATCAAAAATCCTTAAAAGTTTAAAAAGTTTTTAAGTAAATGTTTCCAAAAGATAATTTGCAAGATCAACCGAGAAAAAGTAGCAAACGTTAAAAATCAATAATACATTCCAGCTCTCCTGCCCCAGCAATACTCTGTGTCATCTGGATTATTGTTACCAGGCACAGTGAAATTTAGAGTGACGCCTTCTCCATATTAAAAAGGGAGACTTCAGGTTCCTCAAGATGTGGCCAAATGCTACTTGACAGCTCTCTTGATGGGTTGAAAAGGCAAACCTGAAGAGACCCAATACAGGGAAGCATAACTTTAGGAAAGCAAAGCAGGTTTCACTAGACCTTTTGTGGAATAAACTCGGTGGCATTCCTTTACATTATTTCAGGGTTGGTATTTGCCACGCATAGGATTGTGTTGGACAGCCTTAATTAGCTGGCCATGTCACAGGTCTATATGATTTTTGCTTTCCAGTGCACATACCCGGGAGAGTTATGGCTCAGGCCCTGAATGTCTGCTCTTCTAGAGCATCTGGCCTTTTATTGTGGAGGCACTGATAACAGCTCTGTAGTCAATGGTGCATCAGGATTTGCCTTTTAATGGGATCTTTAAAATTGTATTTTATCTCTCAAGTTAATTATTTAGCACCAGCGTTTATTTTCCAGGACACTTATATTTTCCATATGCCTTGAAAACTGTTCCCTATAATGAGTGTAAGGGATTTTACTTTATATTTTTTTACACACTTGTACACACACTCATATTTAAAGATGTCCAATATAATTAGTAGTTGACAGCCTGAGTATAACACTATGCAGTGGCCACCTGTAATACAGAAATTGTCTATTTGAGCAAAGAGTACACCAATCTCAGCTTTTTGTCTAACTAGTTCTGTACTATGAACTATTCCTGCCTGGGATCCACCTGGCTGCTGGCTAGGGCTGGCCCAGTTTCTCTTTGCAGTGTCAAACTTCAGCTACACCAGCAACACAGCATACTTTCCAGAGTTACTGATCATATGTATGCAAGGCTCCACTTTGCATGACTGTTCCTCAGCTGAATGGAGGGTTCTTGTTTCCACAAAGTCAGGTATCAGCAATGGACAGACAGGCCAAATTTTTCTTCTTCGCCTGCAGTCTTGACCCTTTCCTCGCAAAATAATTAATAGATTCTAAAACCAGAAGGGACCACTGTGATCATCTACCCTGATCTCCTACATAACTGAGGCCATAGATCTTCCCAGAAATAATTCTTGTTTGAACTAGAGCATATCTTTTAGGGGAAAAAATCGTATCTTGATTTAAAAATTTGCCAGTGATAGACAAACCACCAGAATACTGAATCCAGCAGAATGCTGCCATGCTGGGTGTTTACCTATGTAACCCTTCTGCCTGTCAGAGTTGGCAGCAACAAGGGCCGGTTTCAGTATCTAGGGGTGCTATTCCAACAACCCAGTGCAAAACCGGCTCGAGCCCCCACCCAGTGACCTGGGACAAATATATACCAGCCCCGCTGGGCGCCTCCAAGAAGCAATACTTCCCCTTGTTAGGGGGCTTATTCCTTCACTCTCCCACTTCCCTGGTCCTTTTTGCATGAACAGAGAACAACAATACCCAAAGTCCGAAGGTGCAAACAATTCGATGTTTATTGGGGTGAACTTCCAGCAAGCTTAAATACAAGTTCCTTTTTCCTTATTTTCGAATCCCAACTTACTTCCTGTTTGCCCCTAATTTATATAGTAATATTCTTAGCTATACCTTAACCAATCATTCTACTGAAATTTAACTAACCAATCCTAACATACTGTAACATGATTAGCTAACCAATTATATCCCACCACCTTAATTAGTTTACACCCAGCAAAATTAATTATACAGCAGACAGAAACAATCACAGAACCAGACAGAGACCATGCCAATAAACAATAGCAAAGTGGGAACTATAATGACAAAACAATACAGAAGTGAGGATTTCACAACTACATCTGTAAAGACATAAGAGTTTCCCAGCTGTGTCTATTGATAAGTGAGTTCTTACCAGACAGAAAACTATCAACCTCAATTTCCTTTTACATCTTCTAGGCACTTCCCTTTCTCTGGAGGTGATAGGCACTATCAGGACAGGATTGTATTCCTAACAGCCCAATAGCACCTTCTTTCAATGTGACTACTTTGGAATGTGAGGATGTAACCTGTCGCTTCCCAGCTTATGGCTGTTTCTGTCACTTAGCCAAAGGCCTTAGCCTAAGAACAGGGCCTCAGACTGTCACAGTAAGAGAAGGACCTTACACTGGCAGACAGTGATTTTGATTCTTTCTTTTATACCTCTAACTAGCCAAGTGATAAAAATATACCTAAATTCTTAAAGTACAGGCCTTTACAGACAGGCCTGAATATCTATATCCTAACACCCCTCTCGCAAGCACATAGTCTGAGTGTAACAAAAGGCCTTTTAATAACAGAGAGAAACAATGTGGCATTATGTTGGGGAAACACCAGGAACAGGATTCATAACACAACCCATGAGCAAAAAACCCACCCCAAGCAAATTGGGGCATGTCCTTTCCCTTTAGTTCTTGAGTCCAGCAACCCCAAATCACCCAGAGTCCCAAAAGTCCAACGACCCAAAAATCTCTGTCCCTGGTCAGGGCAGCCCCAGAGTCCAAAAGTTTATCTGCAAAGTTTTCCTCCCCAATCTGGGTAAAACTGTGCCGGGGGGGGAGGGAAAGAGGTAAGGGGCACCTTACGTGACCTGAAGCTGACTACTCCACAGCTCCACAGGACTCCGCTCGCCGTCTCACGAACGGCTCCGCTCCCCATCCCGCAAACTGCTCTTCTCCACCAGCCGCTCTGCTCGCCATCCCGCAAACTGCTCCACCATATATTTTCAGGCTCCCCCACTACTTAATACAACACTCAGTGATTTCAGCTCTTAGTAAGCTTAGCTCTTTTATGATTTCAGCTTGTAGTAGGGGAGCCTCAGTGCTGGTGCACCATTAGCCCAAAGTGAATTCAGCTCAGCAGCCTGTAACTAGACTCCTAATGGAATCAAAATTAGCTCTGATATTCCACAGTGGAGAGAGGAGGAAGTGCAACTGGCATGTAAGGCCCTCACTAGGGGGCCCATGCCACCAAGTATTAATACCTGTTCCCAACCTCTCTCAATTCATTGAGTTGTGGAACCCATGTCCCTTGCCGAGCAAGTGCTACTTAGTTGATGGCGAGTCCCTCCATCATAACAAAAGGCCAAGTGCAGTTCCACTGTCCTTGATTCCTATAATCAGGGTAATAACAATTTATTCTTCCTGCCCCAATAACAGAGACACTGGGGATCCCACAGCAGCCAAAGTGACCATTTGGGCAGTTATGGCCTCATTCTAGGTGGGGTGGGTGTGCCTATGCAAATGAGATCAGCCCCTGAAGTTCTTTTCCACAACTTGCCACACCTCGCCACCAGATGTTAGGGTGGAGCTCATCCTGACTCTGCTTACACCTACAAAGCTTCACTCAAGCGGAGGAAGAAAGCAGCTTGCTCTCTGAAGCATCAGACTGGCTGCTTATGAGAAGTGTGTGTGAGGCATCCTGAAGCCCTTTAATACTCCAAAGATTGTTGCTGGTGAGGCCACTGGTATTAGCCAGCTCATTCCATTCATCTGCCTGTTTGGTGGGGGAAAGGAAACTGTATGGCTGGGCAGTATAGTGAGGGAAACAACAGTGGACGTACCTCTGGCTGGCGCAAAAAATGTCTTGTGCACTGAGAGGTGACTGCCACCCCAGAGAAATGTGCGAGAGCATTTGATTGTGGCCACCCATATGGAACCAGATTTTAAAGTAGCGATTATTCCTTCCTTCTGCCTGAGGGACTGACTGACATAAACCACTGGAAGCAAAGACTGATTGACAGTGGCTTGAGTGCTTTTGGCAGGGTCCTGATCTATATTTGCGGCAGCAGCATCTTGTATGGAAAGAAATGCAGCAGCAGCCTGAGAGGGACAGTTCTGATATGGGGAAGGTCCCTTTGAGAGAGCCTGGAGGACTTTGGCCTTTCCAGAATTGCCCCAGAGCTCCACAAGGGTTTAGCTGAAGATAGGGCTTCATGGAATGTTAATGGATGTCATTGTTGTCTGCCCATACCTCAGCCCTGTGCTGTACTGGCATTTGAAGGGATCTGTTGATGGGCACATTTCATATAGATGAACAACATCTAGGCTGTTCTCCCTCAAATGTTTACTCTGAATGGCGTTTTAGCATGGTGAGCGCTATAGTTGTGGACAGACCTATTTGCCACTCCTCAGGCAAATCATAGAATCAGAGAATATCAGGGTTGGAAGGGACCTCAGGAGGTCATCTAGTCCAACCCCCTGCTCAAAGCAGGACCGATCCCCAATTAAATCATCCCAGCCAGGGCTTTGTCAAGCCTGACCTTAAAAACTTCTAAGGAAAGAGATTCCACCACCTCCCTAGGGAACACATTCCAGTGTTTCACCACCCTCCTAGTGAAAAAGTTTTTCCTAATATCCAACCTAAATCTCCCCCACTGCAACTTGAGACCATTACTCCTTGTTCTGTCATCTGCCACCACTGAGAACAGTCTAGAGCCATCCTCTTTGGAACCCCCTTTCAGGTAGTTGAAAGCAACTTTCAAATCCCCCCTCATTCTTCTCTTTTGTAGACTAAACATCCCCAGTTCCCTCAGCCTCTCCTCATAAGTCATGTGTTCCAGTACCCTAATAATTTTTGTTGCCCTCTACTGGACTCTTTCCAATTTTTCCACATCCTTCTTGTAGTGTGGGGCCCAAAGCTGGACACAGTACTCCAGATGAGGCCTCACCAATGTCGAATAGAGGGGAACGATCACGTCCCTCGATCTGCTGGCAATGCCCCTACTTATACATCCCCAAATGCCATTGGCCTTCTTAGCAACAAGGGCACACTGTTGACTCATATCCAACTTCTCGTCCACTGTAACCCCTAGGTCCTTTTCTGCAGAACTGCTGCCGAGCCATTTGGTCCCTAGTCTGTAGCGGTGCATTGGATTCTTCCGTCCTAAGTGCAGGACTCTGCACTTGTCCTTGTTGAACCTCATCAGATTTCTTTTGGCCCAATCCTCCAATTTGTCTAGGTCCCTCTGTATCCTATCCCTACCCTCCAGCGTATCTACCTCTCCTCCCAGTTTAGTGTCATCTGCAGACTTGCTGAGGGTGCAATCCACACTATCCTCCAGATCATTTATGAAGATATTGAACAAAACTGGCCCCAGGACTGACCCTTCAGGCACTCCACTTGATACCGGCTGCCAACTAGACATGGAGCCATTGATCAATACCCGTTGAGCCCGACAATCTAGCCAGCTTTCTATCCACCTTATAGTGCATTCATCCAGCCCATACTTCTTTAACTTGCTGGCAAGAATACTGTGGGAGACCGTGTCAAAAGCTTTGCTAAAGTCAAGGAACAGTACATCCACTGCTTTCCCTTCATCCACAGAGCCAGTTATCTTGTTATAGAAGGCAATTAGATTAGTCAGGCATGACTTGCCCTTGGTGAATCCATGCTGACTGTTCCTGATCACTTTCCTCTCCTCTAAGTGCTTCAGAATTGATTCCTTGAGGACCTGCTCCATGATTTTTCCAGGGACTGAGGTGAGACTGACTGGCTTGTAGTTCCCAGGATCCTCCTTCTTCCCTTTTTTAAAGATGGGCACTACATTAGCCTTTTTCCAGTCATCCGGGACTTCCCCCGATCACCATGAGTTTTCAAAGACAATGGCCAATGGCTCTGCAATCACATCCGCCAACTCCTTTAGCACTCTCGGATGCAACGCATCCGGCCCCATGGACTTGTGCACGTCCAGCTTTTCTAAATAGTCCTGAACCACTTCTTTCTCCACAGAGGGCTGGTCACCTCCTCCCCATGCTGTGATGCCCAGTGCAGCAGTCTGGGAGCTGACCTTGTTCGTGAAAACAGAGGCAAAAAAAGCATTGAGTACATTAGCTTTTTCCACATCCTCCATCATTAGGTTGCCTCCCTCATTCAATAAGGGGCCCACGCTTTCCTTGACTTTCTTCTTGTTGCTAACATACCTGAAGAAACCCTTCTTGTTACTTTTAACATCTCTTGCTAGCTGCAACTCCAGGTGTGATTTGGCCTTCCTGATTTCACTCCTGCATGCCCGAGCAATATTTTTATACTCATCCTTGGTCATTTGTCCAATCTTCCACTTCTTGTAAGCTTCTTTTTTGTATTTAAGATCAGCAAGGATTTCACTGTTAAGCCAAGCTGGTTGCCTGCCATATTTACTATTCTTTCGACACATCAGGATGGTTTGTCCCTGTAACCTCAATAAGAATTCTTTAAAATACAGCCAGCTCTCCTGGACTCCTTTCCCCCTCATGTTATTCTCCCAGAGGATCTTGCCCATCAGTTCCCTGAGGGAGTCAAAGTCTGCTTTTCTGAAGTCCAGGGTCCATATTCTGCTGCTTTTCTTTCTTCCTTGTGTCAGGATCCTGAACTCGACCATCTCATGGTCACTGCCTCCCAGGTTCCCATCCACTTTTGCTTCCCCTACTAATTCTTCCTGGTTTGTGAGCAGCAGATCAAGAAGAGCTCTGCCCCTAGTTGGTTCCTCCAGCACTTGCACCAGGAAATTGTCCCCTACATTTTCCAAAGTTCCTGGATTGTCTGTGTAGAGGCTGGCGTTCCTTAAAATGAGTAACTGCTGCTTCCACAACATACTGTGTCTGAGAGCACATGGCTCCTAGTAGCAGCAGGACGTTACAGAGAAGCTTGAGTGCTAATAATATGTGTTCCATAATGTACTGCATGTAAAGAAAACCAAACCAACCTGCAAACGATTGCCTTATTTAGAAACAGAGCTTATGCTAACTTTTATTCCGAAGACCATTTCAATTAAGTGAATAAATTGGGGCCACACACACACACACCCTGAACATAAGATCAGGACTCCCTACTCTCAGCATTTGGGAACTGGCAATTGTCCAATGGCACAAAAGACACCCTTGCAGACATGTCAGTCAAAAAGTTTGTTTTTCTCTTCCTCCCCTCCTTTTAGTTTTTGTTTAGTTGGATTTGAGTATGCAACAGTTGTAACTGTCTCTTTATGCAAAGGAATGGGCAGGAGTGGTCCTGTTTTACAATATATTTATTTCTCATTATCTCTAGTTTCTTTTACATATTTTTTTCAGCATATCTGATCTCTTCTGTGCTGTAAAATAGTTCTGGATGTTTGCCTGGCTTAAAAGGCTATGCCATATTGCCTCTGGTATGGAAGAATCACTTCTGAAAAATACAGGGGGCTTCATATAAATACAGATGTACACTAGATGACCTCCTGGGGTCTCTTCCAACCCTAATCTTCTATGATTCTATTATACAGATCACTGTATTGTAATTTATTAGCTCTATATTCTAGAATGGTGTCATAAACATACAGCTAAGGGTATCATAAAATCTCTCCTTACCTGTAAAGGGTTAAGCAGCTCAGGTAACCCGTTTGGCACCTGACCAAAAGGACCAATAAGGGGAGAAGATACTTTCAAATCTATGGGGGAAGGTTTTTGCTTTGTTCTTTTTGTTGGTTCTCTCCGGGTCACCGAGGAATCAGGACAGGGAAAATACATCTCCCAAAGCCCTACTTGAACTAAGCATCTAGATTACAAAAATTGTAAATAAAGCAAGGAAATGTGTTAGTTTATCTTTTGTTTTAGCTTGTGAATTTTCCCTGTGCTAGAGGGAGGTTTATCCCTGGTTTTTTTGTAACTTTTAACTTTTGTAACTTTTGCTTAGAGGGAAATCCTCTGTGTTTTGAATCTGATTGTCTTGTAAAATTACCTTCCATCCTGATTTTACAGAGGTGCTTCTTTTACTCCCCCCCTTTATAATAAAGTTCTGTTTTTTAAGAATCTGATTGGGTTTTTAATGTCCTACAAACCCAAGGGTCTGGTTTGTGCTCACCTTGTTTATTTTTCAAGCCTCCCCAGGAAAGGGGGTGTAGGGTTGGGGGGATATTTTGTGGGAATAGGAATTCCAAGTGGTCCTTTCCCTGATTCTTTGTCTAAATCACTTGGTGGTGGCAGTATACCTCAGTCCAAGGACAGAGACTTTTGCCTTGGGGAATTTTTAACCTAAGCTGGTGGAAATAAGCTTAGGGGGTCTTTCATGTGGGTCCCCACATCTGTACCATAGAGTTCAGAGTGGGGAGGGAACCCTGACAAATGGTATTTCTCCTATAGTCCCAGCTCATTATGATTGTCAGATGGTGCTTGGGTAACTCACATACTGTAGGTGTGAGGAGGAAAAAGAGAAAGTTTATGGGCACATTGGTTTATGGACCCAAATTTATATATCAGTAGGGTTGCCAGGTGTCCAGTTTTTGACTGGAACGCCTCGTCGAAAAGGGACTCTAGGGGCTCCGGTCAGCACAGATGACTGGGCTGCTAAAAGTCTGGTTGGCCACAGCAGATGACTCTGCGTGGCTCCCAGAAGCAGCTAGCATGTTCCTCTGGCTCCTAGGCACACGGGGAGCCACAGGGGCTCTGTGTGCTGCCCATGGCGCAGGTGCTGCCCTGAGTGCCAGCTCTTCAGCTTCCATTGGCCAGGAAATGTGGCCAATGGGAGCTGGGGCGGGGGGCAGGGGGCGGCACATGAGGACAGGGACAGCTCCTGGAGCCACCGGGCCGCCCCAGCGCCTAGGAGCCAGAGGAACATGACGGCCACTTCTGGGAGCCGTCTGAGGCAAGTGCTGCCCAGAGCCCTCACCTCCAATCTCCTACTCTGCCCCTGCCCCAGCCCTGAGCCTCCTCCTGCACTCCAACCCCCTGCTCCAGTCCTGAGCCCCCACCACACTCCAAACCCCTCAACCTTAGCCCAGAGCCCCCTCCTGCATCCTCAGAGGGAGCTTTCACACATCTTACAACCCTGTCCCAGCCCAGAGCCCCCTCCTGTATCCCAGAGCCCTCACCCCCTGCCACACTCCAACTCTCTGTCCCAGCCCAGAGCCCCCTCCCCCAGCCTGGAGCCCCCTCCTGCATCCCAAACCCCTTATCCCTGGCCCCATTCTGAAGCCCACACCCCCAGCCAGATCCCTTACCCCCTCCCTCCCTCCAGCCCCAGCCCAGTGAAAACGAGAGTGTGATGGGTTGGATCACAGAACCCCCCTGGGAATTGCCACTTGATGTGCCAAGACTACTTCTGCCCCTGCTTTCCCTTCCCTCCCAGCTTGGGACTTCAACACCCTGCCTGGTTTGAGCCAGACCTGCTAGCCTGCTGCAAACCCAGACCCAGGTCTGAACCACGTTCCGTAAGAGCTGTTGGCTTATCTGAAAGCAGCTTACAGAAGTGTTCCTGTCCTTGACTCTCAGATGCCCAACTCCCAGTGGGGTCCAAACTCTGAATAAATCCATTTTACCCTGTATAAGGCTTATACAGGGTAAACTCATAAATTGTTCACCGTCTAGAACACTGACAGAGAGATGAACAGCTGTCTGCCCCCCCAATTATTAATACATACTCTGGGTTCATTAATAAGTAAAAATGATTGTATTAAATACAGAAAGTGGGGTCTGTGGAAGTGGATAAAGGGAATTTGGATGCAGACATCTTAGTGTTCTTCGGAATTGAGCAAGAATCAGGCTAACTCTAACTCTAATAATGTGAGACTTTAAGGCAGGGCCTGGGCAAGTGGGAAGCGAGTGGGAAAACTGTAAGAGATGCTGTTTTGACCTTGTGTTAGATAAGAATGGAACGCAGACTGTAGCAGGAACTGCTGAGAAAAGTAAGATATCAGGAAGGAATATGTATAAACAAGACACGGTTGTTGATCATTATTGTATGTAACAAAAGGTATAAATGCTTGCCCTAATTGTTTATCTGGCGAAGATCTGCCTAAGGATGGGGGACTCCCTGTCTGACAGCAGTCTTCCGTTGCAATTGCTCATAATAAAGGGTCTCTGACTTGTTGCTGACAAACACAGACGGAGGACTCGTTTTCTTCCACAGATTTAAGTGGTTCCAAGTAGTAACAGACAGAACGAAGTGAATAACCAAGCAAAATAAAATAAAACACGGAAGGCTATGTCTAATCAAACTGAATACAGATAAAAACCTCACCAGTTCCAGTAAGCTTCCTTTTACAGACTAGTCTCCTTCTAGTCTGGGTCCAGCAATCACTCACCCTCTGTAGTTCCAGTTTCTATCAGGTATCTTTGGGGGTGGAGAGACTTTTTCTCTTTAGCCAGCTGAAGACAAAATGGAGGGGTCTCCCAAGGGTTTAAATAGACTTTCTCTTGTGGGTGGAGACCCACTCCTCTCTCCTATGCACAGTCCAACTACAAAATGGAGTTTTGGAATCACCTGGGCAAGTCATATGTCCATGCATGACTGAGTTCCTTACCAGCCAAGCTACATTCCTGGGAAAGCCCAGATGTGGATTGGCATCTCCAAGTTCATTGTTGACTTAAGGGCTTCTTGATTGGGCACTTACTAAGAATAGTCTTTTCTCAGGAAGCTGACCAACTGCTTCACTAAAACCTACTCAGAATCAAACAAGTATGCAGCCAATATTCATAACTTCGAATACAAAAACGATACATGCATACAAATATGATTAATAGATTCAGTAGATCATAACCTTTACAGAGATATGTTACATGGCATATGTAGCATAAAACACATTCTAGTTATGTCATATATACATTCATAAGTATATTTTCATAAAGCCTTATGGGGGGCACCATCACAGAGCAAGTGAGCGAGGATGGAGGAAAGCAAGCAACAGAGAGAGGGGGTATGGAGTGAGCGGGGAAGGGGGACTTGGAGAAGGGGTGGGGCCTCAGAGGATAGGAAGGGGCTAGGGTATCTGGTTTTCTGCAATCAGAACGTTGGCAACCAATGATGTATCTCCATTCAACACTGGTGTGTTAGAGGCTCAATCCTGTTCCCACTGAAATCACTTGCAAAGCTCCTACTGACCCCAATAGGAGCAGGATTGGGACTGAAGTTTGTGAGGTGACATCTTGTACAGTGGATGATCAAGGAGGATGACACTGCTACTCATGATGGCAGAGAACTAATGTAATTTGTGAGCTTTTGTTAGTATAAATTCCTCCAGTTCAACACATTCTTGGCATGATGCTGGCTGCTTGAAACATCTGTCCCTGTGATGTCTGAAAAGGATGATAATACTGTTTGCATTGCAGCTGCTAGCAGAGGTCTAGAATATAATTCCAGGTCTCTGTGCTTGGATATGCTGTAGACACCTTGTACTGCATAGGGTGGAACATGAGCCAAGTGTCTCCAGGCACGAAGGACTTTGTCTTTTTGTACTGCTTATTATTTCATCCTTCCCCTGTCTCCCTTCCTTCTCACATGCTATTTAGCCACATTTAATTTGTTTTTAACCATCCCCATTTTTCCCTTCCTCTCCAAAGCCTCTCAAACCAGTATATGTATTGGGTAGGTGCATGATTAGTTCTGGCAAGAACCTGCATAATCATGGGTGAATAATATGCAGAGAGGCTCCTCACCAAACATCAATGCAAATGATTGTGTTCACATGAACGTTGACATGGTAGTGAAAGAAAAAGCTTGTGAATGTGGTTGAATTGCCATGCAATGCAAAGGTAGTGAAAATGACTGTGGATGACTTCCTCTAGTCTTTACACTTTTCTGATCTCAATACAAGTGTGCAAACCCCTTTATGACTTTTACAGTACTGACAGTTCAGCTTTAATAAATCAATGATAGTTCTTTCCTGCTCCCTTTCTGTGAGAAGAGGCTATCAAGTTACATTGTCACTGATCTGACACAGATAATGTCAGTTGAAGAGTGCTCATCGGATTCTTTCATTTACCAATTTGTTAAAATATGTTCCAATGGGTTTATTCCCCCCCCCTTTTTTTTTTTTTTTACTAAACAAGGGAGAGATGAGACAGCTTCTCTTTTCATTCTGTAATTCTTTTTCTCCTCACACTGGATGCTCCAAAAGAAGCTGGTTTCCTGTCATCCCCAGAAGAGGCTTCTTTGTACTTGTCTAGCCCAGACAGTTTCTAACGTGTCTTTTTGTTATGGCCTGGCACCCTGGTGACTCATCTGACACTGATATGAATGTTTCCCTTTACAGTCTTCCCCTTGTTACTGCGCCTGATGTGCTGATGCCTGTCAACCCTCCCACCACCTCCCATGCTCTGCTGCTGGAACACCTCCTGGTTCACTGGTCATCTAGTGAGGACTCAGCAGGAACTGGAAAGTGTTCACAGATTTCCTGGGTCTTGATTTTAAATTAATTGACATACTTGAGTCTTTGAAGATGCCACAGAAAAGAGGAAAAGGCCCTGTATGCTACAGTTAAGAGTGAATAATTCTGTAAAACTTGAAAACTGAAGGGTTTGATTTTCATTGCATACCAGTTGCTGTGCTATCAAGTGATATGAACCCCTATTAGGTGGCTTCTGTGACTCGGATTGCTGTCAAGAACATATGAATTTCTTTAGCAGCAGGAAGCTAATCAGTTATCCAAAGTGCAGTGACAGACTCTTGGGAGAAACAGTGGAGGGATGGAGTTAGCAGCAAAGTCGAAAGGTCAAGAGGAGAGAACTGATGGAAGAGAGACCAAAAAACAAGGAGCAATCTTTTTTTGAAGAGTGTCGTCTTGGTTGCAATCACTGGGGTGAGGAGAGTTTTGGAGTTGGGGGTCTTATCGGTTGGAATAAGTATTGCACCATATGAGGGAATAATTGTGGTAAGAGCTAATACAGCCTTTATCCCTAAAATATACACTGTGCCCCACAGATCACAAGAATTCATTCTTCCATCTTTTAGTCCACATGCAATACATGCTCTGAAAAGCTCTGGCATATCCTGCATGTAAGGAGACCTTTAAAATGCTACACTGAACACCTTAAACAATTCAGAAAATCTCTAGTTCTTTTTGTTCTATGCCATCATCAAAAGACCTCCCCCTTCACCCACACATCAAAATACAAACCAAAACATAAAAGCACAATACACCCCAGTTAGGGCTTCAGTTAATAGATGGCAAAAATGGTGCATTTCTGAGACATACAAAAGCAGAAGCCTTAATTTCGCCTTGAATGTTCATTCTCATTCACTCAGAGCCATGCCAGCCCCCTGGTCTGAAGAGTCCTCTGCAACCTACAGAGCTCGTACAAGCTGGACATCTGGTCATCTGTCCCCATCTTCATTGTTTTACAAATTAAACCATGCAAACTTCATCAGTTCCTGCCTTTGGAAGAAGGGTTCTGCACTCTGTGCTTTTCTACATTTTAAATAAAGTCTGTCTGTCTCTTTACATCGTGTATAGTTAATTAATTCCTTGATTCCCTCACTGGCTATACACGGCTATTGGAAGTTGTATTATTTGTTTTGTATCTGTGGACTTTTCCTGTGAAGAACGGGAAAATATCTTAACCAAAATTTTCCTTTCTCTTAGTAGGAAAGTCTGTGGATTCATTCTATACAGCACAAGTATCAGAGTATCTGAGGAAAAGTTTATGCCATTGTACCTCTCTTCCTCTTTTCTCTCTTTGTCCTCCAGTAGCTATGTGGAACTTTTTCCTTTTGTAGAACAACTTCAGTGTTTATATGAATTTCTTGCTCTTCTCATTAGTGGTTAAAGGAATTACTTCCTCATCTGCTTCACAGAGCTATTTCTTAAACTGACTGTATCTTAAGAGGTGTGGCCACTTCCTTGCCTTCCCTGATGTGTCTGATTCTGCTTCCAATATGCTGCAAGGAGGAGTACAAACCATTGCCATGGATCTGTGGACTTTCATTCTAGGAAAAGGAAATTTTTGGGTGAAGTGAGATACATTTTGCTATTCATTATCATAGCAACTGGTGTATTATTAACAGTATGTGTGTGTTATGTTGCATACAGAAATGATCAAGGGGGACATAACCCCCTAGAAAACAGCCACTAATTATAACCTATAAGTAATGTAGTAAGCCCTTCCCCACCACAGTGTACTAGGCAACCCGGACCCAACCTTCTTGGGCCCACTCTAACGGGAAGTTTGGAACACTAATTGGAATAGGTGTGGTATGCCCGTACGAGAGAAGGTACAGGGCACTATGCTACTCAAGGGGCAGTTGGGAAAAATCGAATATCAACACCTTCCACCTTGATGCCTGGCCCTATCAGGAAATGTGTCACCATATGTCCTAAGCTTTTCCAGGGATACTGGATAGGAGGATCCCAAAAGAAAAAAGAAAAAGGGGGTGGTGGTGGAGTGTTAGGATATAGATATTCAGGCCTGTCTGTAAAAGGCCTATATTTTAAGAATGTAGGTATATGTTTATCATTTAGCTAGTTATAGAGGCAAAAAGAAAGACTCAAAATCACTGTCTGACTGTATAAGGCCTTTTCTCACTGTGACAGCCTGAGGTCCTGTTCTTAGGCTAAAGGCCTCTGGCTAAGCCGCAGAGGCAGCCATAAGCTGGGAAGCGACCGGTCACATCCTCACATTCCAAACTAGTCACACTGAAATAAGGTGCTATTGGGCTGTTAGGAATACAATCCTGTCCTGATAATGCCTGTCGCCTCCAGAGAAAGGGAAGTGCCTAGAAGATGTAAAAGGAAACTTAGTTTGATAGCATCCTGTCTGGCAAGAACTCACTGATCAATAGCTGGGATGTGAAATCCCCATTTCTTTGTTGTTCTATCATTGTAGTCCCCATTTCCCTATTGTTTGTCTGTATAATCTCTGTCTGATTCTGTAATTGTTTCTGTCTGCTGTATAATTAATTTTGCTGGCTGTAAACTAATTAAGGTCGTGGGATAATAATTGGTTAAATAATCATGTTACAATGTGTTAGGATTGGTTAGGTAAATTTTAGTAAAATGATTGGTTAAGGTATAGCTAAGAATATTACTATATAAATTAGGGGCAAACAGGAAGTAAGTTGGGATTCAAAAATTTAAAAAAAGGAACTTGGATTTAACTTGCTGGAAGTTCACCCCAGTAAACATCAAATTGTTTGCACCTTTGGATTTCGGGTATTGTTGCTCTCTATTCATGTGAGAAGGACCAGGGAAGTGAGAGGGTGAAGGAATAACCCCCTAACAATGTCCATTCCATAACTTTTGGATGACCCTTTAGGCTGCCTCAAGTGAGGGAGGCTGAGTGTTTGTCCCTGGGTCTGTAGCTATATGTTTTGTTAGGTAACATAGCTCTGGATAGTCATAAGCAGATGCATGGTGCAGCATACTTTCATAATATGTTTTCTGTCTGCCCAGGACCTCATCCACTGAAGAGCAAAGAGCGCCATCTGGTTTTGTGATAGGAATGTTAAAAGCAATTTGTGGCTGCTAAGTGCATGACAGCTCTATAGGCAGGATGCAGATTGTTGTGATTTAGCATGTTCTCTGTTTTGTCAGCCAGGGACTTGATGTAGATCTCACTGTCACTTTTTGCCATGGACCAGAACTTGCCTTTGAACCATTTATGTTCTTGAACATCCACCTGCTTGCATGTGTCTGCCCTTTTCACTATTACATCAAAGGTCTCTTCAGAAAGCCAAGTTTTCTTGCATGACCATCTGAAGCAGATTGTTTCAGCAGTGACATGTGATGTAGCATTATGTATACCACTCCAGTTGAGTTCCCCATCACCTGAGAGGCTACCAAGATTACATATGTGATCTTCAACAGGATTTGTATTTCACAGCTTCAACTGGATTCTCAAATAAATGCTGGACATCACACTGTTGATGGATGTCTGACTTGCGAGAAGATGAAGTGAGAGCTGAGTGGCAACTAGTCTATAATCGGAGTTTGCTGGTGCTTCTGTGCCAGAGATGTGGTGAGATTTCACTGTGGAGTAATTTAGGACAAGGATGAGGTCAGTTCCTTTCATGGCATATCCATCATTTCAAATCTATGTCCAGCAATGGTCGTTAAGGTGCCTAAGCCAGGAGCCCATGACAGACAAGTCATCGGTGACACACATTGCCAGAAGCTGAGTGGTGTTGTCATTCTGGGAATCCAAACCCAAAGGGACCTGTCATGGTTTTATGCCCAGTTTGATCACAGCCAGCCGCAGCATTGAAATTTTCAAGCACTAGCAGTGTGTCATGTGGCAGAGTTGACTAAATTGTGCTGTCAGTGGTGACAGAATGCATCTTTTTCTGCAGGTGGCATGTCGTCTTTTGGCACAGACCACAATGACCAGTAAGTGTCCATGGTGGTATTGAAGCTGAGCATAAAATAAGCCTGAGGAGATGGGGTTACACGTGGTTACGGTCTGTGCTAGAGGTCATCGAATAACAAGAGCCACATCTTGAGTACAGTGTGGACCGCCAGAGTGGAGGAAGGTTGCTCTCTCCACATTGACTTGATAACTTTGTGATGGGAGAACCTCTGATGTTGGCAATTATGACCTAGTAGTAGGTGAGTTCTTTGACAAGGGCAGTCTTGTACCCAGTACCACTGAGCATTGCCACTAATTGGAATGCCCTTCTGAAGTCTAGTTTGAATTTTAGGAGAGTCGGAGCCATCATGGCTGTACCTTCACTGAGTGGGGTTTGGGACATACCCATCATATGCATGCTAAACACATCCCTCCTCCTGGAGCTAGTAATAACCGGGGCTTCAATCCTGGTGCTTCTATCATGGTCTGTCATAGCTGGTTGCTCCTTCATTTCACTCAGCCTCCATGAGACTGGGGAGATGTAGAGCAGTGGTTCTCAAACTTTTGTACTGGTGACCCCTTTCACATAGCAAGCCTCTGAGTGTGACCCCCCCTTAAAAATTAAAAACACTTTTTAATACATTTAACACCATTATAAATGCTGGCTGCAAAGCAGGGTTTGGGGTGGAGGCTGACAGCTCATGACCCCACCCCCATGTAATAACCTCGCAACCTCCTGAGGGGTCCCGATCCCCAGTTTGAGAACCCCTGCTGTAGAGGACTTTTTTTAAAAACAGGTTAGACAAACACTTGTCCTGGGAGTGTCTAGATAATACTTAGCCCTGCCTCAGTGCAGAAGACTGGACTAAATGAGCTATTGAGGTCCCTTCCAGTCCTAAATTTCTGTTTTGCTAAATCTGGCATGCTACCTTCACACTGGTGTTGGTGTAAGAAGGCACATTGATCCATGGCTTTCATTTTGTTTCTGTGTGACCTCAGGTGTGCGGCAGGGATGTGTTCTCGCCCTGGCATTATTATGTTGAGCTATCAATGGATATGAGGAGTTGCCGCTCCACGTGTTTCATCAAGATTGTTAAGAAGTGTTCACCAACCAAGACTATGCCAACAAAGCTGCCTTGCTTTTGGAGAACCAGAGAATTTCAGTCCTGCCCTTCAAGGTTTCCAAGATGCCACCCACACTACAGGGTTGAATATCTTTGGCAGAAGATAGATCCAGAACCCTGGAGCTGGGCCACCCGAATCCCTGGTATAGGTGGAGTCGAGCACTATGGAGAGCATTGACAAATTCATCTAACTAGGTTGCTGTCATAAATATAAAGGGAAGGGTAACCACCTTTCTGTATACAGAACTATACCAGAGGCAAAACCCCTTCACCTGTAAAGGGTTAAGAAGCTAAGATAACCTCGCTGGCACCTGACCAAAATGACCAATGAGGAGACAAGATACTTTCAAAGCTGGAGGGGTGGGGGGAACAAAGGGTCTGTCTGTCTGTCTGTGTGATGCTTTTGCCAGGACCAGGTCAGGAATGCTCTTCAGAACTTCTGTTAAGTTAGTAAGTAATCTAGCTAGAAATGTGTTAGATTTCCTTTTGTTTAATGGCTGGTAAAATACACTGTGCTGAATGGAATGTATCTTCCTGTTTTTGTGTCTTTTTGTAACTTAAGGTTTTGCCTAGAGGCATTCTCTATGTTTTGAATCTGATTACCCTGTAAGGTATTTACCATCCTGATTTTACAGAGGTGATTCTTTTACCTTTTCTATAATTAAAATTCTTCTTTTAAGAACCTGATTGATTTTTCATTGTTCTTAAGATCCAAGGGTTTGGATCTGTGTTCACCTATGCAAACTGGTGAGGATTTTTTTCAAGCCTTCCCCAGGAAAGGGGGTGTAGGGCTTGGGGGATATTTTGGGGGGAATATGTCTCCAAGTGGGCTCTTTCCCTGTTCTTTGTTTAACACACTTGGTGGTGGCAGCATAGGGTTCAAGGACAAGGCAAAGTTTGTACCTTGGGGACGTTTTTAACCTAAGCTGGTAAGAATAAGCTTAGGGGGTCTTTCATGCAGGTCCCCACATCCGTACCCCAGAGTTCAGAGTGGGGAAGGAACCTTGACAGTTGCAAACACAGTTGTCCTCTAACAATTCGGTCTTGCTGCCTCTAGCATGAAGTTCGTATTTCCTATGGATTAAAAAATCTCTGTGCTGAGATAAAGTTCAGACGTGTGTACTGCTTGTCCTCTTATACAGGGCAGAAACCTGGACATTCTTACAGGAAAACTTTGAGCAGTTGGAGGCATTCCATAAAGCGGCTTGAATTTGTGCAGAATTCCATAATCTCACAGAAATCTGGCTTTCCACCAATTCCTCTCTATGTTCAAAAGTGGCATTGCATGCTCTTTGGCCATGTTGCCAGGATGGACAAAAACACCCCAGCACACCATGCCTTCAAACTCTTCATCGACACATGAATGGAATGCATACCCTGATCCTACCTGGTATCACCTGTGGTAGAGTCACAGATTCAACAGACAGAACCAGATATGGGAATTTCACTCTACAATGTCTGGTATGATGCCATCATCTGTAGTCATGCTGGATGGTACAACAGTCCTCAGACTATGCTTGTTGGAGGAGGAGGAGGATGGTAGCGGAGGCTCTGGGCCAATAAGCTGGCACAATGGAGAGCTGGAAAAGCTCTACCATAGAGGCAGGCAATTTTTGATTTGGGGCTGTGAGTGAAGAGGGCAGAGAGCAACACAGGAGGCAGCCATGCTTGAGGTGATGACCCAAGTTTAGACCCAAGAGGGAAGCCCAGCATCCATGGAGAATGGAGCTGATCCATGTAGAAGCAAGGACTCAATATTCCAAGCTTGCATGATGCTTCAGCATCAGAAATCAAAACAAGGGGGATGGAAGGTATCTTTGTCTGGGACTGAGATGCTGGGGCTTGTTTGGATTCTTTGTCAGGTTAGAAGACATTAATTATATATTTAGGAAGTAGGGATAGGGTATATTGTACTATTGCTGTGGAATGTGTGTGACTCATTAAAGAGGCTCCCTTCCTTTGAAATGCCTCTGATACTCACTGAGGGTTTGTCCCTGCTTAAATAAAGGTGTTGCTTTATTAAGTGTAATATCCATTCATAGGAGTTAACTCCTGTTTCATCATGGGAGGTTGGTGCTTAGTCAGAGGCTGGGAGGAGGTTTGCCCATGTACGTAGTCTGTTGTCAGAATTGCTCTACCAACTCTAGGGTGCCCCCACTTTACGAGTGATACCACAAACAAGATTTGGGGAGTGTAGGTAAGGAGGCCTGGGACCATGTTGAGTTAATATTCTCAACAGGTAGCCCACCCCATCTTCATGACTATGGACTATAGGAAGGTGGATATTCTACATCCTGACCTTCATGAATCTCTACATTGTTGCCATACCTCTTGTGGAGATCATGGCCAGAATGATCGTGAATGCCTTTTGGTGCTACTTTGTCTAACTCTAGGGCTACCCCATAAAGGTATTCGCTAGTCAAGGTACACCTTTTGAACGGTAGATTTCTAAGGAATTGTGTTTTCTATACAGTAGCCACAAACTAAGGACAGACAGCAGCCAACAATTCACAGTGAAAAGGAAAGACTGTCCCTTTAAAGAAGCAAGATCCAAGGGGCTTCCTGCAGGAGATACAGGGCTTAGTCTCAAAATAGGTCATTTAGGTCAGAGTTGCCAAGGGCAGAATAAAAGGTGTTCAGATGGGGAATCTACTGACAGCAGAGGAAAATCTGTTTTTCTTCTGGAATTGGAAATGTTGTGCTTTTCACCTGTGTATCTTTTGTTTTTACTTTGTGTTCGTAAGAATACCTATTTTGTTTTGTTGTGATTTGCTGAAACATTATTTGGACTTTCCAGCTGCTCAGGGAGTTTGTGATGTATTGAAGTATAATATATCACTGTAGTTTCTGGAAATATTTGTTGTTTCATATCTTTTTCTGTAATAATTTGCATTTTTATAGTGCTGGTTGTATATCTACCTTATTTGTGGGAAGCCTTCTGCCTTTGTATTTGCTGGATATATTGTTCTGTGGGGGACGGCTTTTGTAGCATCTTGTTCCATTCGTAATGTGTTTGCAAGTATTTTTCTCAGTAGGAATTCAATATCTTATATTTATATATCCCCTCTTATGCTGAAGGATCCCATGTCATATAAACAATGGACCCCAGGCCCACTTCTGCAAATAGAAACCATGTTCTCAGTGGGGGAGGTATAGAAAAGGAGAGCAGACTCCAGAGGAAACTGCCCTTCCTCATTGGGGGGATTTGTATCCCTAGGTGAATGGAGGTTGGACTGAGTTACCTATCCCCAATAGCCCCTCATGTCAATGGGATAAATCTGAGTCTGCACTAACTTCAACGGGACAAATCTGAGTTTGCACAGGTTCCTCCTCTGTATTGTGGATGACTTTTCACATGGGAAATTTTAAAGAAAGCTGCAGTACATGGAGCCCCTGTCAACATGGCTGTTGCAAGAACCCCCTGGACGAAGGGGGTGAGGCAGAGAAGGCAGTGGAGAGATAAAGTGCTTTCATATAGATGATCAGTGCCTCCAACAGCTAATGGCAGATCCTCAGGACTGTGTGGCTGGAAATACAACTCCTACCATCCAATGGAAGGATGAAGAGGAAACTGTGACTTGAAATATCTCATGTCAGACTAAGCAGCTGTAGGTGAGTGAGGCTCTCTATATGTACACAGATTGAATCTCTTCATCCATGACTGACGTGCAGTCAGCTTGGAGGTAAAATGTAACAGGCAATGCCTCAATTGATAAAGCAAATAAAAGGACACCTCTCTGAAGGGAAATTAATAGAAATAATGATACTTAGCACTCAGAGTGTATATTGTTTTCCATCCCAGGATTTAAAAGTGGGTAAACTTTGTTATCCCCATTTTACAGATGGTTAAAGAGGGGTTAAGTGATCCACCAAAAGCAAATCAATTACAGAGCTGGAAACAGAACCCAGGCCTCCTGACTCCTAGGTTTCTCAAAGACTCTGTAAGTTGCTCACATGCAACTTAGAGCTGATAAAACTGAGAGCTGCAGTTGGTTGTCATCCACATAGTGAAGGCATAAAAAGCGCACTCTACCTAACCTTCAAACACTTTTTGTACATGGTGAATAACACGGGTTCCTGATTAGAACCTGATAGGACCTCCTTGTATGAGGCTGACAAGCCATTACCCAAAACAGCTGACTTGAACAGTTTTTTTTTAAACCCTTTGGGGTCCAGAGGCAAGTCAGCAAACTCCATTTGAAGTTCAGAATTCTCAAGTGACTAACCAATGGTGGAATAAATCTACAATAGGTACAAAATACATGTCTTCCTTTGCTGTTTCTGAGATGATGGTTACTTACTTGCCATCAGCTAGAGACTATTTTTGTTTCCAATATATTACTCGTAGCATCTGTTAGTCTAGGGGCAACAATTTCTTTAAGTTTATAAAATGTCATATACCCATCTGTGACCAGGGCTTCTATAGTTCTGGAGCATCTTTACAACAAATCTTACCTCTTTCAATGAAATAGGGACTATTAAGTATTCCACCTGATCCTTTCTTACCATGGCAATTCTATGTAAATTATTGAAAAAATTGTCATCTTTTTTTTTTCATTATCTTCTGAATATAAAGGCTATTAAAATGTGGCAAATGCATCTGCTGTCTAACATCCTCTTTCATTTCTAACATTTTAGGGTATTGTATATTTGTCAGGGCTCTGGAAAATTCTTGTTTCTTTAATTGGTTGTTAAGGTATCTATTTGACTTGCTTCTAAATTTAAGCTAAGAATGGCGATACTGGGTCAAACCAATTTTTCATCTAGCCCAGTATCCTGTCTTCTGACAGTGGCCAATGCCAGGTGCTTCAGAGGGAATGAACAGACTAGGGCAATTATCAAGTGATCCATCCCCTGTTGTCCAGTTCCAACTTCTGATAATCAGAGATTTCACTACACTCAGAGCATGGGGTTGTGTCCCTGAACCTCTTGACTAACAGTACATCAGTGGCTAACTTCCATGAATTTATCTAATTTTTTAAAACTCTGTTATGCATTTGGCTTTCACAGGATCCCCTGACAATGAGTTCCACAGGCTGCTTCTGAGTTGTGTGAACAAGCTCTTCCTTGTGTTTTTGTTTTTAAACCTGCTACCTATTAATTTCATTGGGTGATCCCTTGTTCTTGTGTGATGTGAAAGGGTAAATAATACTTCCTTATTCACTTTATACCATTTGTGATTTTATAGACTTCTGTCATATGCCTCCTCAGTTGTCTCTTTTCTAAGCTGAAAAGTCCCAGTCTTTTAAATCTCTCCTCATAAGGAAGCTATTCCATACCCATAATCACTTTTGTTGCCCTTCTCTGTTCTTTCTTTATCTCTGCCATATCTTTCTTGAGATGGGGCAACCAGAACTGCTCAAAGTATTCAAAGTGTGGGTGTACCATGAATGTATATAGTGGCATGATATTTTCAATCTTATCTATCCCTTTCCTAATGATTCCTAACATTCTGTTGGCCTTTTTTGATTGCTGCTGAACATGGAGCAGATATTTTCAGAGAACTATCCACAATGACTCCAAGATCTCTTTCTTAAGTGGTAACACCAAATGTGGACCCCATCATTTTGTATTTATTGGGATGATATTTTCCAATTTGCATTACTTTGCACCTATCAATATTGAATTTCCTCTGCCCTTTTGCTGCCCGGTCTCCAGTTTTGTGAGATCTCATTGTAACTCGTGGCAGTCAGCTTTGGACTTAACTCTCTTGAGTAATCTTGTATCATCTGCAAATTTTGCTGCCTCGCTGTTTATCCCTTTTTTTCAGGTCGTTTATACATATGGTGAACAGCACTGTTCCAGTACAGATCCTTAGGGGACCCTGCTATTAACCTATCTCCATTGTGAAAACTAATTGTTTATTCCTTACCTTTATTTCTCATCTTTTAACCAGTTATTGACCTGTGGGAGGATCTTCCCTCTTATCCCATGACTGTCCAGTTTGCTTAAGAGCCTTTGGTGTGGTTATCTTTGTTTGTCATACCTAAATGGCAGTTCACTCTTGGCAGGGGGCTGGATTGGAATGCTTTAATCAGACAAAATTCCTATGGACTTGAACGTGAGTTCAGCTTGTAGAAAGAGCAATCCTTTAAGTAATCTGTATACTTTAGTTTTATTAAAATGTTATAGAAAAATTTTCTCTTTGAGCCAAACTGTGGATCTCTAACTGAAGGATTTATTTATTTTGGACTACTTGTTTTGTTATTCATGAGAAACTTCCATTGATATGGGTAGAATTTCTGCACATGGTTAAAATGCAGAACACATGGTACCAGAATACTTCAGCATAGCTTAAAGGGTGTAATTTTGCTGTTGGGATATTGTATTCAGTTCTTTTTATTTAATGATCTTAACTTTTTGTGTGTGATATAGAGTAGTGAGTTCAACCCCGAGAGCCATTTTAAGTTGTTCAGAGTATATACTTTTAATGCTTTCTTTATCATTACTGTACCAATAATTTTATCGCCTCCTTTGCAAATTGTTGACTTTCTTTTTGTCCCACTAAAGAATAATTTTTGTATTGTGTGTTAATTTATTATGCTTAAAGATATAGGAGTGAGATCAGAAATTTCAGATATTTGCATTCCTTTATTCTTCAGCTTTGAACTTGAAGTATTACAAAATGATGTATTCCAGTGAGAATTATGAGCTACTGAATAGTATGCATAATCTTTTCTTGAGGATTTTTAAATGTTCAAGTGTCTCCTAATATCCTTTCCCTGATTGTTATTAGGTTTGGTAGAATGTAGTTGCTGTGATTATTTGTCTTCATTAATATTGGTTGGTCATCTTTTGTGTTTAAATTTGTCTTTTTACTTGATTAAAGACTCCACCCCAAATAAAATAGATGTCTGTTGTTACATTTTTTTCCAAGAAACTGCATATTTTGAATTCACAATGGGCGCATACTTCCTAAGAGTTGTGAAACTTCTTCATTATCTGGTTCTGTAGAAGAAATGAGGACAATTTTATGTATTGCATCTTTATTCTTTGTGTAAGGAAAACATCTTGACCAGTCCATCTTTCTTTAATTTATAATGTTCTGCATTAGGCAAATAAGGTTTCTCCAGTAATAGCACTTTGGAGTTTACATAAATTTAGTACCTTTTTACTTTTTTCTAGGGGGGTTGACATTCAGACCCGCTGCATTATGTTGAGGAAAGCTGTCTTGTTTGTACATTTGTATTGTATATCCGTCAAAGAAAATGTTTCCCAAATTGTGGGTCGCGAGAGGGTTCTAGATGGGTTGCCACATCCAGGGTGGGATTATACCATCATTGGGCTCTGGCCTAGGCAAACATATAGTTCTCTTGGTCCAGTGTGGGTGTGTTGGAGAATGAACCTGTCCCACTCTCATCCAGCAATAGCAGCTCTTGACATGTGGGGCTGGGTTCAGTTCCCCACTCTAGGTGTTGTGACCTGGCACACTTTGCAGTGCCACTCAGGTTTGACCCAACTGCTCCTCAAGGGCTGACTGGACCAAACCTGAGTAGCATTCATGTTTCACAGATTCCAAGGCCAGGAAGGACCATTGTGAACATCTAGACTGACCTCCTGTATAACACAGGCCATAGAACTTCTCTCAAACAATTCCTAGAGCAGATTTTTTCGAAAAACATCCAATCCCTTGTTAAATTGTTTAGTTAATTATCCTCACTGTTAAAAAATTGCCTTTATTTCCATTCTGTATTTGTCTAGCTTCACCTTCCAGCCATTCGATCATGTTATTACCTTTCTCTGCTGGACTGAAGAGTCCATTATTAATGATTTGTTTCTCACATAGATACTATAGATACCCTTTGCTCCAGGTCACAGTCCTGCCCCCTCATATTTGACCCAGCTGCCCCTCTGTTATAATGAAGGGGCAGCCAGGTCAAACCTAAGTGGTGCTGAAACCCCGTGCACTAGGTAGCAATGTCTGGAGCAGGGAGCCAGGCCTAGCTTCATGGGACAGGAGCCACTGCTGCAAGGTGCGTGAATGGTGGGATCATTCTCCATTCCTCCCATTTCACCCTTTCACCATTTCACACTTTGCAGTGCCACTCAGGTTTGACCCAACTGCTCCTCAAGGGCTGACTGGACCAAACCTGAGTAGCATTCATGTTTCACAGATTCCAAGGCCAGGAAGGACCATTGTGAACATCTAGACTGACCTCCTGTATAACACAGGCCATAGAACTTCTCTCAAACAATTCCTAGAGCAGATTTTTTCGAAAAACATCCAATCCCTTGTTAAATTGTTTAGTTAATTATCCTCACTGTTAAAAAATTGCCTTTATTTCCATTCTGTATTTGTCTAGCTTCACCTTCCAGCCATTCGATCATGTTATTACCTTTCTCTGCTGGACTGAAGAGTCCATTATTAATGATTTGTTTCTCACATAGATACTATAGATACCCTTTGCTCCAGGTCACAGTCCTGCCCCCTCATATTTGACCCAGCTGCCCCTCTGTTATAATGAAGGGGCAGCCAGGTCAAACCTAAGTGGTGCTGAAACCCCGTGCACTAGGTAGCAATGTCTGGAGCAGGGAGCCAGGCCTAGCTTCATGGGACAGGAGCCACTGCTGCAAGGTGCGTGAATGGTGGGATCATTCTCCATTCCTCCCATTTCACCCCCAGGGCCTCTTCTCCACAGCAAACTGGGATTAGGGTTGTTGTACCAGGGTGGAGAATGCGCATATGTAATGGTAGGTTGCAGGGGAAAAAAAGACAAAATGCTCTTGGTGGGTTGCTTTAGTAAAAAGTTTGGGAACCAGTGATATAAGGTACTTCAATGGCCCCCATTGTGCCTCACTACACCCTTGTGAGGTAGAGAAGTGCTATTATCCTCATTGTACAGATGGAGAACTGAGACAGAGGGCTTGTCTACTCTGCCCTGCAGTTCAGGACTGTGGGGATGTGACTAGCAGTGCACACCAGGGCACTGCACAGTAACTCCGCCCTGTGGACACTGTGGGTGTGAACTAAAAATGCTCTTCAAACAGGATTACATTAAAGAGAACTAGGAACCTTTTCGTTCAGATCTGCAGCGCCAAAGTGAAAAGATATAGTGCAGCACCTTGAGCACCGCTATTCACGCCCCCATAGTCCAAACTACAGGGCAGAGTAGGCCTCGCTGAAGTGATTTACCCAAAGCCACAGAGGACGTCTGTGGTAGAAATAGAAACTGAACCTGGGTCTTCTGAGTGCCAAGCTACAGCCCTAACCACTGGACCTCATCCACTCTCACGTATGTGTGCGTGCAAGTGTGTGGGCTCTCAAAACTTCATCTGTCTATTTTGTTTTTCTTTACTTCTCTGCATTTAAAGTACCCTAAATCTCTTAATAGTGTTTGGTTGGTGGGTTTTTTTTAAAAAAGTTTCTTTATTTTCCTGCAGTATAGCGATGGAGATTGATTAAAGAGTAAAATACATACCCCCCCATGTGATGTTAAATATCAATAATAATTGTGGATGATATCAAATTGAATGTAATAAATCTACATGAGCATTGGTGTAATCAGTATCCTCATTTTTTTAGGAAAATGAGGATCATGGGGTGAAATCCCGGCCGCACTGAAGTCAGTGGGAGTCTTTCCATTGACTCCAGTGAGATCAGGATTTCACCAATGGTGAGTAAATGACTAATCTTGGTCAGGTGAGGGATTTTTATTTGTGTTTTTAAGAGCTTAATGCTATTTTATGAAAAGCTCCCCAGCATTAGAAAACTTAATGGAAGACTGGGTAGAAGGATGGTCCAAAGGCAAGTGCAAGAATTTTCTCTTACCTGTTGTGACAGATTGGAATCAATCTGATTGGCTGGGGAAGAGCTCAGTGTATCCTTTCCTTGTGTAAGGAGCATTTCTGCAGAGATGGTGGAATCTTAGGTTTCCTCCTTTCTGGGACCTTGCTTTGCCTTAACTCTGCATTTCCATTGTCTGGATAATAAATAAATAAGAATAAGGGATCCTGCCTTTAGGTGGTTTCACTTTCACCATGCCTGTTAGTCATAATATATAGTTTTGTCATTTCACCTATGGCAGTTGTCTGAGCAGTTGGAGATGCAAGCAGTACTCTCCACAGCATCCCCTAGTGGTACAACATGGAGATGCTGGAAGTAAAAAGGGGTGGGAGAAAGAAGAAAGGCGGGGAAGCCTTTGTGCTAGGAAGAACTCCGTTATAATAAGTAACAAAGCAATGGATGCTGACTTCAGAGAAGGCAAAATTAAGGTACCAAAGTAAGTTTCAGCTCTTTATGTTGGTTTTACACTAGTCTAAACTGGAATAAACTGTAATTTAATCTCAAATTATGAACAATAGAAAACAGGAGTTTTTATGTTTATAATGGAAACATTTTGCAACTTTAACTACAGCATCTGCGAACTAGAAACATTGTATTCCTATGGGTATTAATCAATCTGTGATTTAGTGGATAAAGGGACAACTTGATAAAGAAGCTGCCTGGAACAGTAATTGGAGAGATGCAAGTAAGCCTGCCACTGATTGTTGTTCTCTCCTTTCCCTAAGGCATGTATTTTGGACATGGTGTGGTGTATTTGAGCCTTTTGATCCATTAACTACTCTCAGGGCCTGCTTTCTCTTTTCATACAGGTGTTTTTGTTTTGTTTTGTTTTTTAAGAACTTATGGTGAGGGAATATTTTCCCCTGCTGCTTCAGACCATATGAACGTTATGTGTTGTACCCGGTGAAACTTTTTTCTCTTCTGTCATTTTTAACTTGAAGCTTTGGGAAGCCATGCCTAACAGCTCTTCAGCTGCATCTAAAGAAACCTCTTGCACCCCTTTCTACTGCTATCACCCAGTGCACATCCGCATCCTACTGTTTATAAATTGAGCATGGATCAGGAAACAGACTTCAAAGAAATGATTGCTAGAAATCTGGAACTGTTCCACAGAAGATTAGATACATTGCACTGTTTCCCTTCTTGTTTCAGAGTAAAGATTGAACCAACAATGCAAGAGGAAAATAATGAATGATCAGGAACCAGCAGGCCCAATTCTGCCCTAAGTTAGACTGGTACAACCTCACTAAAAGACTTTGGCCCAATGACTTCTTTGCAAAAAGTTCCTATAAAGAGAACAAACAGAGACTGAAAACAAACCCATGCAATACAGAAATGAGAAATTAAGAAAGCTAAAACTTGAAATCTCAAGTCTTTAGATGACACTGAGAAATCAGGGCTGGTGATATTTGCTCTCATGCTCTCCCTCCCTTATTTTTTAAACAGGTTGGAAAAGAGTCTATCACCTTCATGCTTCCCCAATACTTGGGGCTGCTGAGGGCTTATTCACACACCAACACAAGTTAGAGTAGTCACAGGGCCGTTATGTAAGTGAGGAGCACAGAAGCATTCCTGCTGTGTCCCTGAAATACTGCCTATGATGCAGTGTGCCAGGCAGGGCGATGGTGGCATGGCTATGACAACTCTGTGCTGCCTAGGGGTTCCCCAAACCAGGGGAAACTCTGTTGCTTGGTTAGGATAGATCATGTGGCAACTTTGCACCACTGTCCTTGGTCAGGATTTAGCTCTATCAGTTTTGAATCTAGAGGGCTGTAATGCACTGGTTAAGTGCAGGAAAGAGGGCCTTCTGGTGTTTGTAATGTGAAAGATGGTCATTTGGGAAAAGTTGTATCCCTTTTTGAAATTATCTCACTCCTATATAACTGATTGATTGCAATGGTGAATTTTACCCAGCAAAGCTTTACATTTCCTTTAAGGACATGTTGTCATCTAGACTTGGAGGAAAGCCAAGATTTGAATATGATTAAGAAAACACCACCATTAATGGACATACTGTTAAATCCCAGATAGTGACAAGACAGAGCACCTGAAAAATGCCAGAGAGCGCGCACAGTGGTCCACACCAGCATTCACCCAAGCTGTCACCTCATTTAGATGAGAAATGAGACAAGAGCCAGCCTCATCATTTGCTAATCTTGAGAATGCAATCTCTGAAATAAAACAAAGCTTAATAAAAACAGATGAGGGGGCAGAATAACTGGAGCAGCAAATGGGGAGGGAGAGGGAAAGAGTGGAAAAAGTATTGATCGTTTTTATTGAAGCAAGAGAGACAATTGTGCACAAAATGTGATAATTTACAAAACAGACTAAGAATGAATAATATAAGATTTTATGGGTGATCAGAAGAAGAAAATTATTAAATGTTAGAATTACTGCCTTTATTTTTAAATTAAGTGCTAGAATTAAATGGGATTTTTTACTGGATTTTAGTATAAAGCCATGGGACACTGACCCAAAGGAGACAGAGTATGTTTTGGGATTATGTGGAGGTGGTAAAACTTGTGAATGGAGGCTAGAATGGATTATACTGTTGATTTAACTGGTGATTACTTGGATTTATACTGATTGCATTGCCAAGAAATGCATTTGGACCACATTATTATTGCAATAGCACCTGCCGGATTCAATCAGGTTGGGGCCTGATTGTGTTAGGCCCCATAAATTAATTAATTTTGATTGATTGTTTGGGAATATGTAGTGTAATACACTTGCAGTAAGTATTTTGACAGACTTCTAAGATAAAGATTATTAAACTGGAAGCTGCCCTAGTATTATAATTGGACATGCTGCTGCACTTTCAAGATTGTTCCTGAAACTACTGTTACATAACAATGAACACATTTATTTCATTTATGTCCCAGGATCTTGAATATAGTTATCTGGGCTATTTTGAAGGTGATCTGTTCTTAACATTCCTTCTCCTAATACATATGGGCATTGTATTTTAGCTACATTTTGCTACTCTAACCAGAAATATTGAATGTGTTGCTAAAAGAAATAATACAAAGAAAAAAGCTGCTTACCCTAACTCACATTAAATATAACTTCATGACTTTGTTGTTGATTTGTTTTCTTTTAATGGGCTTGGTTTTGAGTTATAGAGTTTTAAGACATTTCCAAATTTACATGGAGTACTGCAATAATAAAGGGAAAAATACCTTTACACCTCAGTCCCTGGAAAAATCATGGAGCAGGTCCTCAAAGAATCAATCTTGAAGTACTTGCATGAGAGGAAAGTGATCAGGAAGAGCCAGCATGGATTCACCAAGGGAAGGTCATGCCTGACTAATCTAATCGCCTTTTATCATGAGATTACTGGTTCTGTGGATGAAGGGAAAGCAGTGGATGTATTGTTTCTTGACTTTAGCAAAGCTTTTGACACGGTCTCCCACAGTATTCTTGTCAGCAAGTTAAGGAAGTATGGGCTGGATGAATGCACTATAGGGTGGGTAGAAAGCTGGCTAGATTGTCGGGCTCAACGGGTAGTGATCAATGGCTCCATGTCTAGTTGGCAGCCGGTGTCAAGTGGAGTGCCCCAGGGGTCAGTCCTGGGGCTGGTTTTGTTCAATATCTTCATAAATGATCTGGAGGATGGTGTGGATTGCACTCTCAGCAAATTTGCGGACGATACTAAACTGGGAGGAGTGGTAGATACGCTGGAGGGGAGGGATAGGATACAGAAGGACCTAGACAAATTGGAGGATTGGGCCAAAAGAAATCTGATGAGGTTCAATAAGGATAAGTGCAGGGTCCTGCACTTAGGACGGAAGAATCCAATGCACCGCTACAGACTAGGGACCGAATGGCTAGGCAGCAGTTCTGCGGAAAAGGACCTAGGGGTGACAGTGGACGAGAAGCTGGATATGAGTCAGCAGTGTGCCCTTGTTGCCAAGAAGGCCAATGGCATTTTGGGATGTATACGTAGGGGCATAGCGAGCAGATCGAGGGACGTGATCGTCCCCCTCTATTCGACATTGGTGAGGCCTCATCTGGAGTACTGTGTCCAGTTTTGGGCCCCACACTACAAGAAGGATGTGGATAAATTGGAGAGAGTCCAGCGAAGGGCAACAAAAATGATTAGGGGTCTAGAACACATGACTTATGAGGAGAGGCTGAGGGAGCTGGGATTGTTTAGCCTGCAGAAGAGAAGAATGAGGGGGGATTTGATAGCTGCTTTCAACTACCTGAAAGGGGGTTCCAAAGAGGATGGCTCTAGACTGTTCTCAATGGTAGCAGATGACAGAACGAGGAGTAATGGCCTCAAGTTGCAGTGGGGGAGGTTTAGATTGGATATTAGGAAAAACTTTTTCACTAAGAGGGTGGTGAAACACTGGAATGCGTTGCCTAGGGAGGTGGTGGAATCTCCTTCCTTGGAAGTTTTTAAGGTCAGGCTTGACAAAGCCCTGGCTGGGATGATTTAACTGGGAATTGGTCCTGCTTCGAGCAGGGGGTTGGACTAGATGACCTTCAGGGGTCCCTTCCAACCCTGATATTCTATGATTCTATGATTCTAAAATAAGCTGCAAAATTAATATTTCTGAACATATGCCTTGTAAAAGAGAGATAATATTGTGGTGCAAACTTTATTGGGAAGGAATCCCAGAAATAAGAGAAGGGGACTATCGGATTGCTTTGTTGATAATGCAAGCGATGTTAAGAACAGCACTATTGTCCCATATACGGAAGCACTAGAATACAGATGGACATGCAGTGCTGAGGAAATAAGAATGCAGGATGCATTATTGCAACAGAACACGTAATAAAAAGACCCCAAAGGAGCATGATTTCTTCCTATACTAAGGTCTTTAGAACCTCATGGGAGGAACATCCTAATCAAGAATTAAAATATTCCATACTTCTCCCAAGAACAGACATCTCAAGTGATCTATCTGGGAAGAAGTAAATCATCCTTATCATGTAAAACATCTAAGAAATTAGTTTGAATTGCTTTCTGTGCATTTAGAAAAAACTTAAATTGCTGCTATGGGATGTTGTCCTGCCTCATTTCTCACACTCTTTCTTTTTAAACAGCTCTTAACTTGAGGAATCTAGACACATTTTAAATCTCTGAGAGATGTTGATGGTGACGATGACACCTAATGAAGGTGAGGCATTTAACTTTCTTTTCCTTAGAGACATACAGGCCATAAAATGTCATTGGAAGCCCACTGTGATGGGGTTAGAAAGATCTGAGGATTGTATAATTGTCAGGGAGGGGCAGGCCTTTCATTTGTTTGTTCCTGTAGGAACACGTATCTGGAGAAGAGGTATCCTTCCTCCCACTATCCCAGCAAATATTTTCTCTTTCCTAAATCTGTTCTATTTTTATCATATATAATATGTATAAAATGTTCCCTGTGCAAACACAATGGCCCTGGTAGTGGTGGTGGTCTGTGCTGCCATGCAGAGGCTAGAGCTAAGTTCTTAAATTTGTCCTCTTTCTCCTTGGGTTGGCAAGGCTGGGGTGAGAAAGTTAAGCCCTACTACTAAAGGGAAAGGGCCATTGTTATATTGCTCTGCTAATATGCCCTGCTGGGCAAAAATGGAATAAGGTGAACACAACTTGACAGCTTTTTTAAAGTGAAGTAATCAGATTATAAAATCTAATAGGAGATGGAAAAGTTGAGCCTAATGGGGTCAAAAAATTGAAGAGTTTTCCTCTTAGTTCATAGTCTGGTAAACATAATCAACTGCTTTGCTTCTTTTCTTTTCTTGCTACTTTGCAGCTCCCCTCTTGCACAGAAGAACAAAAGCAAAAGGAGCAAAGTAGTGGAACAACTATAGAGCATCTCATTGCTAGAGACCTTTCAGAAATGGAGAAGCAGGCTGCCATGGTAATTCTTGTGAAATCGGTCAATGCTTGAAAGGAGACAGTCATCCTGAAGTTCAAAATTAGCCGTGTACAACTGTGCATTTACTCTGTGTGAAACTACTGCAATGGTGCATCAGATCAAGTAATTATACATACAGATGTTCAGGCAAGTGTCTAGATGTATAGTCAGTGTGACAGACTCAGACCAGAAGGATATAAGAGAGGAGTGGAAGGCAGGTATATCAGCCTCAGAATGAGCAGGTCCCTGTTCCCTGGATAGCCAAACAAAGGCTACTCCACGCCAGTCAAGACCCCGATGACAATTTAACCAGTTAAGGTCGTTAGGCTAATGCTGGCACCTGACCTCAATTAACTGGCAAAGGGTTAGTTAAGGCAGTTAGGCTAATGGAGACAGCTGGAACCAGTTAAGGTCCCACTCATACTGCTTAAAAGCTCTCCTTTCCAGCTCTCTTGAGAGAAGCCCTGGTGAAAGGAGCTGGAGGAGAGGAAGCATTGCTGAATCCTGAGGTAAGGGTGAAGCTTGGAAAAAAGAGACCACGGGAAAGTGGCCCAGGGAATCAAAGCAGCATCAGTGGTGAAGGGAAAACTGCCAACAGCTGCTACCATTAGGGTCCCTGGGCTGGAATCCGGAGTAGAGGGTGGGCCCGGGTCCCCCCCCCCATGCTCTACAGAGATCCCCTTTAGAGGGGAAGCAGACTTTGGTCCAGGCGGGAGGCCAAACTGTGCCTACTGAGGTCTAAGGAGCAACAGAGACTGTGGGTATTCCACCTTCCCACCTCCCATACTGGCCTGTGATGAAAGTAGCTCAATAAGCTGTGACCTTTGCCGCTATACTGGAAAAGGGAGTTCATATTGAGGGTCTTAGCGAGCTTCTGAAACCACTGAATCTGCCTGGAAGCGCGGGACCCACCAATACAGGCTCAAAGCTTTGTCATATCAGTTACCTGACATGCATGGGAAAGTGTAAAAATTGCACACTCCTAATTTTGAAAATAGACCCTGAATCTATAGGGTTTTTGTTTTTGCTTGGTGAATGCTTGAGCTTTGGCATCTATTTGGAAATTGTTCAGATAATTAATCAAAACAGCTTTTCTACTTGTGTAATTTTATATTATCCAATAGCAGGTATATGACTAATGCTATAAATTGTGATCTCCTTGAGCCTTTTTATTAGAACTTTGCTCAGCATGTGTATCTCTTCAGTCCTCCTAACCATTTCTAACCCTGGTAGCTCTCTCGAAGCATGAGTCTGTTTCAGAGGTTTCCTTTTAACTTCTGGGTCATTAGGTGTGACTCACTCTGAAAATGAATGGGAACAAAATCCTGTATCAGTTTCAAAACTAACTAAAAATAATGATAATTTGTGGTTCCCGGAAAAAAAATCTTACTTAAAAGGAATTGACAAAGAACAACATCAGAATAGAATTGCTACTGTCTGCAATGTGCGGGTATGTAGAGAGTAAGAGATAAGAATTACCTCATCTAATGCGGCTCAGCGACACAATAAGTGGAAGGTGTTTGAATTTTGCTAGGCTATTCTGCTTATCATTTAAGAATAATATAATTATTAGTGCTTTCAAATAATTAATTAGAAACTCAGCAAAATCTAGGATTTCTGGTCTGGAAAATAGATTTTTAAAATATTTGTATCAAATATTAAGGACTGGTTTTAACAGATTTCTTTGTATGCAACACTCAGAAAAGGGACACAAATCCTGCATCAGTCCTTTTTCACTAAAACGGGGGTAGTGCAAAGTATGAGGTTATCACGATACAGTGGGAAAACAGCTGGTGCATATCTGATTTATATTGGATTTCTAACACTATATTAGAAAAAACAAATATGGTAAGAAAATGCTGGTGCAGACTTTGTTTCCATAAAAAGATTCACAAATGAGGTTTGATATAAGGTGTCCACGTCTCCCTGTCTGAGACCGTACCTGGAGGGTCTGGCTGCTGGTGTGGGGAGTTTAACTTCTTCAGCAAGTTCAGGTGGGCATATGCCATACAAGGGAGCAGGTACTGGTAGACGTAGATTGTTCCTATCTTCTATTTTTATGACTCAATGTAACTGTCTGTGATAGATCTTGTGTTGCTGTGTCAAACAGATTCCAAGCTGAATAGGTTTTATTAAATGTTAGTTGTTGAATTTTATGCTCATGAAAGAGGATGACTGATAAGACTAGCAACAGGTAGGCATAGTGTGAGATGATTGCAAGCGCTTCCCATGCAGCTGTGCACGGAAGTAGCCATTAAAAAGAGAATATTTGTTTGTAGATACCACAAAGTTGCTACTGCTATTTCCTAGTCTTACACTTGCATGGAAAAACACTGGTATCTCAGTTCATGTGGCAATTGTTGCCAAGTTCTGACTTTTAATTGGCAACTACTGTACAACATTCTTTACCCTCTTTGTAGTTTTCTCCAATTCAGAGCATGGTTAACTGTTGTGTGTTGGAATGTTTATGTGATGGATAAAGATGTGGTGGTAGTTCTTATTTTTATTTATAGCGTAAACTAAAGTTTGAACTTAGCTCTGCAGGTATGAAAGGGTAGTGAACTAATCCACTGTGCCACCTAATTGAATTCTGTTTCCCAATAGTTTAACCTCTTTATGGTCCCTCTTTTAATGTTGTTTACCACTAAAAAGACAGTCAAATTTTCCCTCCATTTTCTTTGTACATGTTAAACATCATGTTGCTTTCTAAGCCCATAATAATAATTCAGGTTGTAGAGGGACATGTTTTGACAAGAACATTATACATAATTTTTAAATTAACAGAGAAACCATGACTTATATGGTTTGACAGTTTTAGGGCTTGTCATTTCTAAAAGGCTGGGTAATCTGAACAAGAGATTTCCTTTAATTAGGTTTATTTACTGCTCCATAAAATGAAACCGCCAAAGGACCTTTAGTCTGCAGTTTTGCATGGAGTGAAGAAAGGTACTTTATTGTGTTGCTTTATGATAGTACTCTTACTGCAGAATAATGCATTCTTACACCAAAGCCACATCAGAAAGTGGTGATGTCATTGTTTCCATTTTCTGGTTTGTCTACTTGTTAATTTTTGTGAAAATAAATGTTACTATGCAGAAAGATAAAATCTGCATAGAGATAATGGAGCAGTGAGTAGTAATGAAAAACTTCCCTAGTCATTTTGTGCTAACAGCTATGTGAAGATTTTAATGGCATACACTGATTGATCTGAGTTTACATAATCTAATAACAGATGGATATGCACATTTCCCAGAACTAAACCTTCATAAATGTTTATAATGAGCACCACAAAACTGGAGCAAGGAGAATAAAGATAAAAGAAAATTAATAAATGAAATAAACTGAAAAGGTGAAAGGAAGGGAGAATACTATATTTACAGTGTGAGGCATACAAAAACAATCTACTGTGTGTTGGAATGGAATCCATCCTATATTGTAGTATCCATCTTGGGGCAGAAAATATGAATACCTCCTACAGGAAGATGAGGACAAATGGAGTTATGAAAAAATAGGTTTGAGCTGACGATAAATAGTGTTTCCTAGGATTTTTATTTCGCTCACGAGAACTTGGCACATAAGAGATTGGTGTAAAATGAATTTTATTTGTAAACTTCCAGAATAATCTGCTTGAGTTCTTTAAATTGTTCAAGGAAATTGTTAAAGTCCATTGGTGAGTCAGGATCCCTCTACCAGCAACCACATCATCCTCTGTGACCTAGTTGTATTCTTCTGGTACAATGCAATGTATGATACCAAAGAAAAAATGCCTATGAGCTGGAGATAGTGTTCTTGGCCAGTTTTGGAATGAAATTAGATAAATCCAGAGTTTTAACAACTTTAAGCTACGCTGTAAGACCAGCTTTGATAAAGCTTTCCTGCCATTACCAGAAGGATGTAAAAAGAAATTTTTTTATAGATAACATAAGCCCAAGGGAAGAAGAGCAAAAGATTCTTTGAAGCCCAGTAAGGACCTCACTATGTGGGTCTAATTTACCTGAGGAGGGCATTCCTACTACAGTGGGAAAATGCTTTAAGCAGATATAAACCAATACAAAAATATATGCAGAGGAAACTAGAAGGCCTTTCAGAAATATTCAGGACTCAAGAGCTGCCTTCTTTCCGTTGCTTTTCTCTCTCTGACCAGGAGCCTCGTATTCCAACCACCACTATGTCTGGCTGATGGGACCCAGGAGGACTTCCCTCTTCTGAGCCCATTGGTACTGGACCTAGACAAGAGCAGACCTTACCTTTCCCTATCCTCAGCACCATAGTATCCAAGCACCTTCCAGTAGTGCATTAAATTACACCTTGTAGTGGTGAAGAGGGTTGCATGTCTCAATGACCCCAAGACTGATGCTGCCTGGAGTCATGTACTCCCTTAGGGCCACCTGTGGCAGAGCGGTCAAGGGCGAGGTTCCAGACAAAGCGTGATCCAAGAAGTCCCTAACGGCAGAGCAGATGGAGGATAACTGCACAATGGAGGTGAAACTGTTGTGTAATGTTACAATGACTGTGAAGGTGGATGAAGCCTGCAGCAGATAGAGGATCTCCAATTGTCATGGTGTCTATGCTATTGGTTTCAAGTCCTTTATGTGTCAAGGATAGTGTGGTGACTGTTGTGCACGAGTCTCCCCACTTTAAAAGAAGTTCCACACAGGCACCTCCAGTTTTTGGAAAAATAACATTTGCACAAGTCAAAAGTCTGGTGGTGATCGGCGAGTGGTGATGGGAACAGGACAGTGAAATCCGGAAATTCCTAATCACAGACCGACACACAGGCGGTGGGGGTGTGATACAGTTGTCTTGCTCAAGGATTAAGATGGGTCGAGCATCTTGGCAGCTTCATGCACGATTGAGCAGTCCTTTTTACGATCCACTCTGCTCACCCCACATGGTGGGGAGGGGGGTTTAGAAAAGGTACCGTAAAATAGTCTTGCTTCTGTTTTTTTCCTGGCTGGATAGCCACATCCAGCAGGATCACCACCTCAGCGGTCGAAAATGTAAGAAATTTTCAACTTTGGAACTTGGAACATATGGACTCTGACAGACAACTCAAACAGTGACTGACCAGAGCGATGTACAGCCATTATTGCTCATGAATTGAGTCAGTTTAAAATCAATAGTGCTGCTTTGTCCGAAACTAGGAGAGCTGATGAAGGACAGGTGAGGGAGGAGAAAAGAGGATACACCTACTTCTGGAAGGGAAAATCTACAGATGAACCCTGATTGCATGGAGTGGGCTGTGCTATAAAGAACAAGCTCCTAAGGTGGCTCTCTGAGGTAGCAGTTGGCGTCAATGAGAGGTTTGACAGTCCAGTTTGAGGCTCACCAAAAATCAATTGGGAAATATTGTGAGTGCCTATGCAACAACACTGGATGCCGATGAGAAAGTAAAGGAACATTTTTATTCTTGGTTGGAAACCATTTTATTGGAGACCCCCACAGAAGACAAGGTCATCCTTCTGGGAGATTTCAATGCACGTGTTGGACAAGACTTGGACCTGTGGAAAGGAACCATTGGGAAAGAAGGAGTTGGCAAAAGCAATTCAAGTGAACTTATTATTATGAGCACTCTTTTCTGACAAAAAGGAAAAGTTCAAAACATCTTGGAGACATCCACAGTCAAAGCACTGGCATCTCCTCAAATAAGTCATAGTCCGTGCCCAATATTGTAGTGACGTACTTCTCACAAAAAGCAATGACAAGTGTTGATGACTGTTGGACTGATCATTGCCTTATTCGATCCACAATGAAAATTAAGATCACTCCCAAATGGAGGCTGAAAAAGAAGCAGGTCAGGCGCAAGTTGAAGGTTCAAGATTTGAAGGACTCTATTAGGCATGACCACTTCCAAGCAGTCTTAGAAGAAAAGCTCCAACCACTGTTTCTGGAAGAAATTGAGGAACATTGGAGCCAGTTGAACACAGTAATCATCAATGCCTGTGAGGAAACCATAGGCTACCAAACCAGAAAACATCAGGACTGGTTTGGTGAGAATGATGCTGAAATTGAGCCACTCATCAATGAGAAGAGAGTGGCATTTTGTGCTTGGCAGAACAACATAAATTGTAATATAAAGAGAGAAGCCCATGCCAAGGCGAGGGCAGAAGTACAAAGTAAAACCAGAGAACTCAAGAACAAATGGTGGACTGAGGAAGCGCAAGAACTCCAACATCTCGTGGACATCCACAATACATGTGGTTTCTTTAGTGCCACCAAGGCTATTTATGGGCCAATTCGTCATGGCATGAATCCTCTTTGCTCTAAGGATGGAATCACACTTCTGAAGGACAGTGAAGCCATCAATTCTCGCTGGAAAGAACATTTTGAAGATCTCCTTAACCATAATTCTGTGGTTGCAGATGAAGTCCTTGAGCAAATCCCTCAACGACCATTTAGGGATGAGCTCGGAGACCCGCCCAATTTGTATGAGATACACAATGCCACCAAGCAGATGAAGAACAACAAGGCAGCAAGTCTAGATGGGATCCCCACTGAAATCTTTGAAGACAGTGGACCAGAGCTAATTCAGCAGCTTTACATGCTTATCCTTAAAATCTGGATAAAGGAGGAGATACCCAGTGAAATGAGGGATGACCTGATTGTCACCCTCTTCAAGAAAGGGGATAAAGTGGATTGTGGAAATTATTGTGGTATCTCCTTCCTAGCTATTGCAGGCAAAGTTCTGGCATGGATCTTTGAAACCCACCACCTGCACCTGTCTGAAGAAACTTTACCTGAGTCAGAGTGTTTCCGACCATGTTGCGGAACGGTGGATATGATCTTCACGGCATGGCAGCTGCAAGAAAAGTGTCGGGAGCAAAACTGACTACCATAAATGGCTTTTGTTGATCTAACTAAAGCCTTTGATTCAGTGAATCTCCGTGCCCTCTGGACTGTACTTCCTAAGATTGGATGTCCTGATAAATACATTAATGTCCTAAAATTGCTTCATGATAACATGAAAGCGACTGTTCTGAGCAGCACTGGCTCCCAGAGTGAACCTTTCAAAGTACAAACAGGAGTCAAACAGGGCTGTATCATCGCTCTAACCTTGTTTGCATTTTTTATTGCTGTCCTTCTTTACCTAATTGCTGGGAAATTTACAGCTGGCATTGAAATCATTTACAGAATGGATGGAAAGCTGTTCAGGGTTAGCAGGCTGAAAGCCAAGAGTAAGACTTCCACAACATCTATCGTGGAACTTCACGATGCTGATGACAATGCAATCTTTGCCCACTCTGAGAAAGATCTTCAAACTATCTTGAATGTATTTGCCAATGCTTACTAATGTCTTGGTTTCACTCTTTATATCAAGAAGACTAAAGTGCTCTATCAGCCCTCTCCAAATGAGGTATTACATGCCCCATCTATCAAAATCAATGGAGTAGCACTGGAGAATGTCAATCGCTTCCTCTACCTTGAAAGTCATCTTTCATCCAAGGCAGAAATTCAACATTGCCTGAGCTGTGCCAGTGTAGCTTTTTCTCATGTACAACACAGGTTTTTTGAAGATCATGACATTTGAACAGACACCAAGCTTCTTGTTTATCAAGCCGTTATTCTCCCAACACTGTTGTATGGGTCTGAAACTTGGACAACCTATAGACACCACTTGAAAGTCCTTGAGAGGCATCATCAACGCTGCCTTCGTAAGATTCTGAAGATCAAATGGAAAGACAGGTGCACCAATACTTGTGTTCTAGAAGAGGCAAAGACCACCAGCATCGAGGGAACGAATATCTGTCAACAATTCCGCTGGACTGGTCATGTTGTCTGGATGCCAGACCATCGCCCCCCAAAACAGGTCCTTTTCTCTCAGCTGAAAGAAGGGTACCATTACATGGGTAGACAATGGAAGTGTTATAAGGACTTGCTGAAGGACAAACTAAAAAAGTGTAATATTGACATTAACCCTTGGGAGACACTTGCCCAGGATCACTTAAAATGGAGTGAAGTCCTATGTGATGGTCCCCTGCATTTTGAACTTGCTCGCCGACAAGCTGAAGAGGACAAGAGGTGCAGGAGGAAGGAGAGACTGGCTCCCAGTCATGATCAACAGCCTCCTTCTGAGCTTGAAAACATCTGCCCTTATTGTAATAGAACTTGTGGTTCAAGGATTTGCCTTTTTAGCCACCTGAGGACCCATAACTCCCATAGAAGATGATCATACTTGGTAACGGGTGATCGTCCATCATCAAATGACATTTCCAACATCTGACATGTGGTTTGTTCTGTGTCTCATCTCCTCAGAGTTGCTCTGTATAGTGTTATGTTTGGTAGAACTTTTTTTTAAAATATACATACTGCTGTGTGTGTGTTAGAGAAGATCAGGGTCAAAGAAATGCCTCTTGCACTTGGAGGTTTGTGAGGGTCTTCAGTTCTTGTGGGAATTCATTCCACAATCTTGGGCTGGCCCATGGGAAAACTTTGTCCCCTACACAGACAAGCTTTACCCTGTTGATAGAAAGTTCTGTTCTGGATGAAGAAGAGAATGGTTGACCACGGTCGTCATCCTGGAGTTTTAGATCTTTTAGGTATGCTGGGCCCAGGCTATCGTTGTTTTGACCCTTCCATCACAACAGAGCTCATTCCTTTATAAATTTTGTTAAAAAGAAAATTAAACACATAACTAGAAAGTCACAATAGGAACCTCCCACCATAGGAAATGGGCACACTCCCATGATCAACACTTTGTTTATTTTGTCTTTGTCAAGGTTCCTTCCCCACTCTGAACTCTAGGGTACAGATGTGGGTACCTGCATGAAAGACCCCCTAAGCTTATTCTTACCAGCTTAGGTTAAAAACTTCCCCAAGGTACAAACTTTGCCTTGTCCTTGAACCCTATGCTGCCACCACCAAGTGTGTTAAACAAAGAACAGGGAAAGAGCTCACTTGGAGACATATTCCCCCAAAATATCCCCCCAAGCCCTACACCCCCTTTCCTGCAGAAGGCTTGATAAGAATTCTCACCAATTTGTACAGGTGAACACAGACCCAAACTCTTGGATCTTAAGAACAATGAAAAATCAATCAGGTTCTTAAAAGAAGAATTTTAATTAAAGAAAAGGTAAAAGGATCACCTCTGTAAAATCAGGATGGTAAATACCTTACAGGGTAATCAGATTCAAAACACAGAGAATGCCTCTAGGCAAAACCTTAAGTTACAAAAAGACACAAAAACAGGAAGATACATTCCATTCAGCACAGTGTATTTTACCAGCCATTAAACAAAAAGAAATTTAATGCATTTCTAGCTAGATTACTTACTAACTTAACAGAGTTTCTGAGACTGCATTTCTGATCTGTTCCCGGCAAAAGCATCACACAGACAGACCAACCCTTTGTTCCCCCCCTCCAGCTTTGAAAGTATCTTGTCTCCTCATTGATCATTTTGGTCAGGTGCCAGCGAGGTTATCTTAGCTGCTTAACCCTTTACAGGTGAAAGGGTTTTGCCTCTGGCCAGGAGGGATTTTATAGTTCTGTATATAGAAAGGTGGTTACCCTTCCCTTTATTTTTATGATAGTCTTCCTCTCTCCGTTTAATTCTGACTTTAGGTTACAACCTCCTCAGGGAAGAGGCCTTGTCTTTTTTATGTTTGTCTTGTTCCTTTTTGTGATGTGAAGTACTTGTTCGGATTGCCATGTGTCTTGTGTTTTGAGGAACCATTCCAAAAACTAATTTCAGGGTACTGCGGTGTTTTCCCGTTACATCGTTACAGTCCATGTTTACATTAATTACATTAATAGTGTTGTCATGTTATGGTGCCAAGCGCCTCTGCAATGAAACATGTTTTCTTCATGTTTCATTGTAACATCACAGTGTTGGGAGGTTACCACGTGTGTTTTTGTCTAGAAAAGTTCCATCATTTATAATTTATATGAAAGTGAACATAGGTGAGGTTCGCATTAACCTAGTATGGATCGGGTCTAGGCATAGTTACCTCTCTACAAGTCCCTTCCTCCCAAATTGGCTTGGGCCTTTCCCCCTTCTATACAGGGCCGGCTCCAGGCACCAGCGTTCCAAGCAAGTGCTTGGGGCGGCAGTTAGAAAGGGGCAGCAGTTGCTGTGGCCGTGGCGGCAAATTGGCGGCAGCTTCTCTGTTCCGCCCGCCATGGCGGCAAATCAGCAGCAGCTTCTTCCTTTTGCCGTCCGCTGCGGCAGTTTTTTTCACTGCTTGGGGCGGCAAAAACTGTAGAGCTATCTTTCTGGAGAAGGAAGCCTGGCGACCTTCTAAGAACTTTTTAATGTCTTCAGGGGCAGCCAACTGATGCCTTCTCTTCTCCAAGATCTTCAGTGAGTAGCCAGTCAGTCCACTCCTCTGACCTGAGTCTCTGAATAATGGAATGGCGATTGTATATATTGTGCATCGGTATCTATGATAAATACTGCTGAGTAGCTCAATTCATTATGGCGGTCTTAACTGTATTTACTTCTATTGTGTTGGAACCCCAACACTGTCAGTGAAGCTCATGAAGACATTTACCATTATCCAGAAAGGGTTGTGTCACATTGAAAAGAGATATGCATGTGGACAGCATGGTTTTTCTCCTGCTCACATGTCTTCCAGTCCTGGAATTTTTATTAAAGTTCCTGTTTGGCTCAGCTTCAGTTTCTGTGAGATACACTGTTCTTTTCTCTTCTTGAAACAAATTATAGTTATAATATTTAAATGGTGTGTGTGTGTGTGAGTGTGTGTAAAATCTTCAGGGTATGTTTGCAAGAAAACATGCAGGTGTTTCAGGGTGTTAGCAGAAAGATTGCTATTAAAAAGCACAGGCTGAGAGCTATTTCTTTGAAAGCTGTTTCTATAACTACAGTGTTCTTTTTGTGGGCAAACTCTTCGGTGAGGTCACTGATATTACTTCAACATAGTTTTTGTTTATGCTAATTAATAACAGAGCTATACTTTGAGATGTGCAATTAGATGAAGTCTGGATAGTGATTTTTGTATAAACTTGTAACAGAAGAAACTTTATGGTGTGCAGTAAAACTCTAAATTAGATATTTTACTTAGATGATAATAATAATGATGCCAAGCTTTGATGATTAACTAGTCAGAAGGTTCTAATAAGGCTTTGAATTTCTGAGGGTGCTTTGGCAGGGAAACAGAAATGTGTTAGTATAGTTGAAAACTGATTTCAGACTAGCTGTAATCTAATGAGTGCTATGCAAAAGTTCAAAATAAAATAAGGCCTGGAGAATCTGTAGATGTTTACAGTTCAAAAGTAAACCTGTTTTAAAGAAACATATATTTTTTAAAAAACAGGAAATGTTCTTGGGATTCAATAAAATGAGGACAGTGTTAAAAATTATTCATTCCTAGATCACTGATCAGTGGAGTTACAAAAGGGATTTATTTGACCCTCAAATGTATGACCATGTAGATTGGATGAATCAATGAATATTGAATGATATGAAGATGATCTTTGCTTTTCTCTGTTCTTGTGACCTCACTGTTTTTGTATGTTACTTTCTCTCCCTAGTGTTATATTTGCAACTCAAATAGATTCTCAAATAAGTCACACCAACTGCAGGTAAACAACAAACTTTACTAAGAATTTCTCTATAGGGAGAGACATATTTAGGAGGACTATTAGTACTCTATATTTTTAAGGGGATTTTCACAGTGCACTAAAATACCAATATTTAACATCTGTCTCTCTTCCTCCATTACTCTGTCCCTGCCTCAGGGCATTCATAACCTGTTTTCCCTCTCATTTATACTGCTTTAAATCAGAAATAACACAGAAGTAGATGGAATTAAAATGGTGAAAAGCCAGCATCAATGAGTGGGCAGGGTCTGTCTGTCTAATCTAGGGGTTTCAAACACGCATGCAGCCCGCAGAGTTATTTCCTGCGGCCTGCCATAGCTCCCCCCGCCCCCCAAAGTGTGCCATGTCCCCACTCCTCTGCCTACCTCCCAGCGCTTCCTGCTGCCAAACAGCTGTTTGGCGGCGCTTAGGACTTTCCAGGAGGGAACGGGGAGGAGCAACAATGTGGCGCGCTCAGGGGAGGAGGCGGAGAAGAGGCGGGGCCGGGATTTGGGGAAGGGGTTGGAATAGGACCAGGGAGGGGGCAGAGTTGGGGTGGGGACTTTGAGGAAGGGGTGGGAAGAGGCGGGGCAGAGTGGGGCCTCATGGAAGGGGTGGAGTGGGGGCAGATGGGGGGTGGGTTGGATCTTTGTATGAAAAGGTGTCAGTGATGCGGTCCTCGGGCCAATGTACTAGTCCTCATATGGCCCTCGTGGTGATTTTTTGTGTTTGAGATCCCTGGTCTAATCTCGCTGCTGGAATTTGGGGCCATATTTTCTAAATAGCCTCTAATGCTTCAAGTGTAAATTTTGCAGCCACATTTTTATGCATGCAAAACCTCAGTCTTCTGCATGCAAATTGTATTAGCAAATCTAAGTGAGGTCATTAGATCCCTATTGCAACTGTGAATTTTGCATGCAGACGTTGAGGCTTTGTATGTCCAAAAATGGGCTGCAGAATGTTGTTCTAAAATGTCCTGGAAAGAAAATGATCAGATGACACTCAAATGGGTGGAAAATATGCAAGATCCATGATAAAAGTTTCCCCTCCCTTCCCAGGCTTCCGTCTTGAGTAAAAGGGTCAAGTAAGTGGTGCACAGAAGTTGTGCTCACATTTGTGTCTTTGAGACAGGGAAACTTGTAGCATCCTGGACACTGAGGTTGTTGCAGCACTAGGAAGACTGTGGGTTTAATTGAAGTCAATTAACCAGTTTCTGATGGGGATCACTGACACTTGAGGGGCAATTACTGGGATAATAAGGCAATTGGCTCAGTAAATGGGAGGATGTATCTTTGAAAGGAACAGGAAATAGAGAGAGATCAGAGGGTGAGTTTGAGATAGGAGAGAGAGCTGCTGTATACCTGTGGTACATTGTTATACTTTGAAACTGAAGATTGAGTACAGATGTAGTGAAAGGGAAACAGTCTGTATGTGTTTGTGGCTAGCAGATCATTAGCAGTAGGTTGAAATACTCACAGGATAGGTGGAGGGATGCCCTGTGACAGTCTTTCTGTTAGAAATAGAAATATGGCTTGTGGAAAGGATGGGGATCAATCTTGTGCACCATATCTTTCCTTTTTTGAAAGGAACAGGATCCACAACAACAACAAAAATGAATATAGGAGTAAGAAATGCAAAGCTGTCCAATAAAGCTTTGATGTGTTCTGTATCTCCTCTGTATGTGAGAATATGCTAATTTGTGCTGGCCCTATGGGTTGCTATTCCTGGGGGACAGAGCAGTTTCATGTCACCAGTGTTCATGTGTTGACCCTTGTTTAGTATGGAATTCTTGCTGAACTTCGATAAATATTACCTTTACCTCATTTGGAGCTTTCTTTTTGAGCTAACCCACACCCACTGGTTGCTACTTTGTATGAGTAGCTGCTCACAAATGTGAATCAAAAAGAAAAGGAGTACTTGTGGCACCTTAGCTGTAGCTCACGAAAGTTTATGCTCAAATAAATTGGTTAGTCCCTAAGGTGCCACAAGTACTCCTTTTCTTTTTGCGAATACAGACTAACACGGCTGTTACTCTGAAATGTGAATCAGAGATTCACATAATTTGACCTATATTTGATCCATAATTTGACCTATATTTGCTGGGACAATAAACTACCTTCGTGCTTTCCTCTGGAGTATTTCTTTTTATCCTATAATCTTTTTTAATTGAAAGATAATGTAGCCAAAAAGTTGTCTGTCTTCTATCAGTCTCTCTCTGTCCCTGTACCACTGTGTGTATGTTTTTCTTTCCAACTCCTTCTCTTTTCCTGTCATGAATCCTTTTTCTATTGCCAAAACTTTTTCTGTTCAGAGTCTCCTTTCCTCACAGGCAGCTGGTCATCTTTCGCTGTTGCAGGCTCTCCTCTTCCCACACTTGCCTCTCATTTCACGTACATATCTAATTGAAACCCACAGTGCTGCTCAAACAACTACCTATCCTGGCGCTTATCCTTCTTCCCTTTCCTTCTTCCAATATTGCCTGATTAGGGAAAGAAAATGTGATTTATCATTTAAGCTCCCTCCCCTTGCTCCTGCATTTCTAAAAGAAATTTAATATCCCTGCTTTTTTCCCCTCTCCCAGATGACTTCAACACTTTTTTCTAAGTGTTTTCCTGCCACCCCTAGATTAAACTATTCACTAAATACCAATAAAACTGCATGAAGCTGCAGATTGAATAAACATAAGTGTTCCTTTGAAGCTAGTCCCATCTGGCAAATAAAAGAATAGATGTGTCAGCAAGGCAGGCTTAAGTTAGAGTTCAACAGGAAAAAAAGTGTACTGCTATCACAACAAAATCTCAGCTGTGCTTTATCTAAGAAGCAGGAATGGTAAAGGAAGGTGGGAGAGAATGTCATCACACCTTTGATGTATTTTCTGTCATCTGTAGCCCTGTGATTCTCTCTGAAGTAGCCTGGGAGTGCTTTACTTCCTCCCTTTCTACAAAGCCACATGTCAAAAAAGGGCGTAAGGCTTTGACTCAGAAGAGGAATATAGTCTGAATTAAGTGCACTTAAAGTATTCTTTCTAGGGAAGAAAATAACATAATACTCTTTTCACATATGTACCTGATCTTATTGATCTTGCTGTTTGTCTGCCCATTTTTGGGAGATGCACTCTCCATTGTGCCTTTTTCCTTCCTCCCAACTGTCTTATTGTCCTAGGTGGCTGCTTTAAAAATCCTGATTTTTCTTATCCTCTGAAATGATATCTTCTGCTATTTTGTTTTCCAGGCCTGCTTTACACACATGCTCTTTCTGTCCCTTTGCGCTGTGACAAGTTCTAAGGAGCCAGTATCTTTTAGTAGCTGTGATTTGTGTCAATTATCCCCTGAAGCCAACTCAGTTTAATCTGCAGGTTGCATAGTTAGAGAGAGAGGAGAAATCATAGTTACATATGAAAGTATGATGCTTATTAGATAATGTGTCTCATATAGCCAGCTTCTCTGGTTGCATTGTAATAAATCATGTTTTCTTAATAAGCCGTGAGTAACACCGTTTCAGATACAATCCTTCTCCCATTGTCAAGATTAAGACCATTATGAAATCTGTACAGAGCTCTAAATTAAATATTTACTCCAGTTATGATTTTTATTACATTTGAAATTCTAATCTGAGTTTAATCATAAACCCAGGTACTTTATGCTAAACAGTTTCAGCAAAGAGTAAATGCACATACTTTGTTTTACAGAAAGTATTGTCAAAAGAGGGATTTTTTCCGCTTCCAATACTGCATATGTATTCAGTTATACTGCTTTCATTGGTCTAAATCTTGTTACATTTTGTATAGCTAAAACATTTTTCAAATATGGCCTAAAACCAGTCATTCATAAATGTGTCTGTCTTGTTGTTTTCCTCACAGTTAATAGGACATTTAGATTGTACTACTTCACCATACACCTTGAACTGTAACTAATAAATGAGAAGAGAAATACTAGTTGCCCCAAATATTATAAATGCTCTGACCCCTTTCCCCCCTTAAACACAACTTTCCATATTGCTGCCTGTGTATCTACATCGTTGAAATTCAGCTATAGCAGTATGCATGCTGCCAAATCTAGACTCTTAACCCACTGGGGACTTCATTAGTAGATGCCGTCTTTGAACCAAGACAGACATTTGAGAGGTTTAAAACTCTCAGGTTTACTAATTAGCTTACCTCCAAGAACTGTGTTTAACATTGCACAAACCATTTTTTATTGATGTGGGCATTTGCACACAATTCCATTCAACTTAAAGTAGTCCAGTCCCAAGCCTTATTCGAAGACAAATGCTTTAAAACTTGAGTATGGTAGAAAGGCTTCTCTTATCTATTAGCTCTGTTTTATCAAAACTCTTTTTCTCCTTGTTTGTTTGAGGATAAATAATCTAACACCATGTACTGAGTTTATTAGGGAATGGATGTTGCTGTGGCATATAAGAAACTTTCTGCATGGTTTCAGATTTATAAATCCATGTATAAGTAGGTTCCTCTCATAAATTGAATGATCAACTCAGTCCCTACTAGGATACTAATCATATATCTTTGACACAAAACTCTATTCATCAGATATTATTGAGAGAATTATGCAGCTTCCTGATGAGTATATATGCTGGTCAGGTCTCCATATCCAAATGTGCTGTTCATCAAAAAAATTGTCCACCTAGCAGAAATTCTTCTTATAAATATATTTGTTTCCATTGCCACACAATGCTGATAGGCCCTGGGAAGAGGAGGACTTATCTTAATAAGGTCCCAGGTCCTCCCTCTGTGGATTATTACTACATAAACAATGAGGAGTCCTTGTGGCACTTTAGAGACTAACAAATGTATTTGGGCATAAGCTTTCGTGGGCTAGAACCCACTTCACCAGATGCATGGAGTGAAAAATACAGGAGCAGGTATAGATACATGAAAAGAGGTGAGTTGCTTTACCAGGTGTGAGGTCAGTCTAACGAGACAATTCAATTGACAGCAGGATACCAAGGGAGGAAGAATAACATTTTTGAAGTGATAATGAGAGTGGCCCATTTCAGACAGTTGACAAGAAGGTGTGAGTAACAGTAGGGGGAAATTAGTATTGGGAAAATTAGGGTTAGGTTTTGTAATGACCCAACCACTCCCAGTCTTTATTCAGGCCTAATCTGATGGTGTCCCGTTTGCAAATTAATTCCAGTTCTGCAGTTTCACTTTGGAGTCTGTTTTTGAAGTTTTTTTGTTGAAGAATTGCCACTTTTAGGTCTGTTGTTGAGTGACCAGGGAAATTGAAGTGTTCTCCTACTGGTTTTTGAATGTTATGATTTCTGAAGTCAGATTTGTGTCCATTTATTCTTTTGCATAGAGACTATCCAGTTTGGCCAATGTACATGGCAGAGGGGCATTGCTGGCACATGATGGCATATATGAAATTGGTAGATAAGCAGGTGAATGAGCCCCTGATGATGTGGCTGATGTGGTTAGGTCCTATGATGGTGTCCCTTGAATAGATATGTGGACAGAGTTGGCAACGGGGTTTGTTGTAGGGTTTGGTTGCTGGTGAGTATTTGCTTCAGGTTGGGAGGTTGTCTGTAAGTAAGGATTGGCCTGTTCCCCAAGGTCTGTGAGAGTGAGGGATCGTCCTTCAGGATAGGTTGAAGATCCTTGATAATGCACTGGAGAGATTTTAGTTGGGGGCTGAAGGTGACAGCTAGTGGCATTCTGTTATTTTCTTTATTGGGCCTGTCTTGTAGTAGGTGATTTCTGGATAGCCTTCTGGCTCTGTTAATCTGTTTCTTCACTTCACCAGGTGGGTATTGTAGTTTTAAGAATGCTTGATAGAGATCCTTTAGGTGTTTGTCTCTGTCTGAGGGATAGGAGAACATGTGGTTGTACATGTAGAGCTTGGCTGCAGACAATGGATCGTGTCATGTGGTCTGGATGAAGCTGGAGGCATGTGGGTAAATATAGCAGTCAGTAGGTTTCTGGTATAGGGTGGTGTTTATGTGACCATCGTTTATTAGCACTGTAGTGTCTAGGAAGTGGACAAAGATGGACTACAAGCCATCAGGAATAGCATCCCCAATACCATCACGGCAAACCTGGTGGCTGAATTTTGTGACTTTGTCCTCACCCACAACTATTTCAGATTTAGAGACAATTTATACCTTCAAGTCAGTGGGATTGCTATGGGTACCCACATGGCCCCACAGTATGCCAACATTTTTATGGCTGACTTGGAACAATGCTTCCTCAGCTCTTGTTCCCTTATGCCCCTACTCTACTTGCTCTACACTGATGACATCTTCATCATCTGGACCTATGGGAAGGAGGCTCTTGAGGAATTCCACCAAGATTTCAACAATTTCCATCCCACCATCAACCTCAGCCTGGACCAGTCCACACAAGAGGTCCACTTCCTAGACACTACAGCGGTAATAAGCGATGGTCACATAAACACCACCCTATACCACAGGCTCAATAAAGAAAGTAACAGAACACCATTAGCTGTCACCTACAGCCCCCAACTAAAACCTCTCCAGTGCATCATTTGAATTGTCAATTGAATTGTCTCGTTAGACTGACCTCACACTTGGGAAGGCAACACATGACTTTTCATGTATCTATACCTGCTCCTGTATTTTTCACTCCATGCATCTGATGAAGTGGGTTCTAGCCCACGAAAGCTTATGCCCAAATAAATTTGTTAGTCTCTAAAGCGCCACAAGGACTCCTCGTTGTTTTTGCTGATACATACTAACACGGCTACCACTCTGAAACCTATTATTACATAGTTATTCAATTTTGAAATACCTCATCCACAGAAGCATTAGTGATTTCCTTTCCGTGGCAGGTTACCCTGGCCCAGTTTAGCAGACTCCTGTGTAACAGGATTGACTCAAAAGCACCATGCATTAGGCAATCAGCCCTGGTGACCAACTTGAAGAAATGTTTGTTTTGTTTCGGTTGGTGTTGTGACAATCTGACTTTCTCTCATGAAGCACCTTCCCTCTTTACTGTTGAAGGGCTCTATGCCGGTAGTACTTCATTGTTACTTTGGACAGTTGGGCCCTGTTTTTCTTCGTGGTGCTTCAAATGAGGGACAAAGCGCTGGGAAGACTTTGGCTGTGGGGCTGAGTCCTGAGGTCTATAGAAGCAAGTTTTATTTAATCTGTGTAGAGCAGCATTCAGCATACTGGTGCAATCTGTGGGCATCATAGAAGTTAATATCATGTCATTCAGTGTAGCTCCACACACCTGCAGCACCAGCCAATATAGAATTGTTGTTATGGTACGCTTCTAGCATTTTATTCTGTCCAGATCTAGCTGACCTAAACAATGGGGCTTCTGCCACTTCCCTTTGGATGCTGTTCCACAGCCTAATAAAACTTGCACTAAGGAAGTTCTTCCCAAATAATTCAGCCCAAATTTTACATTCCTGAATTGCATCTCATTATATGCTTTTCTGTTTCTTTGCTAGTATATTTAGATAGAGCCTGTTGAGAATATTCTAATGAAAGTGTGATTCTAAAACAGCAGTTGGGCATCATCTGCTTTGTCTTTGAAGGGATGAGTGGAGATGATGGTTGTTTCGTTTTAGATTGGGCAGGCACTATTGGTCCTATCTCAGAACAATGACCTATTATAGTATAGCGCTTGTCTACTTTTCTTATAGATTACATCTGGTAGAGCTAGAGTCTTTAAAATGCTTGACAGTTTGGATCCAGAGCAGTGGCTAAAATATTTTGATTAGGCTCCAGTTTTAAAGGTAGATTTACTACAAATCTTTTATTCTCTGCTCCTTATTACATTTAATTCTTTATATGTAGATAGGTAGGATTTTATGCACATCTCATTTCACAGGTGCAGTGCCAGCTGGCTGTGCATTCTGAGCTTTGGGAATGTGACATGCTTTGAAGCTGAAACTGCACTCTACTGAAAGATCAATGTGTCACCATGCTTATTTTAGAGAACCTCCTTTTCAGTCAAAATAGACATGCTTTGAGTTAGACTTTTCCTCCCTTATGCTTTATCTGGTAGTGTGAAATGGCACTTATTGACAATGAACATGCTGCAAAGGTTGATAAGATTCATTGTTTGATGAAGTTGTTTCATGTGGTCTAACCACCCATTTGATAGTGCGTGACTTTTTCTGCAATATGTGTACTGAATGCTTTTTTACTTCTCTGATTCTCAGCTTCTATATGATTGGGACAGGCCCTCCCTATTCCCCTGAGAATGCAGGACAAACAGACAATCCAGTGTAGCCTGGAGCAGAGATGTGGAGTCAAGAAGTGCTGTAGACATGGGCCCTGGTTTGCAACTCTCTTACGCCGATTTTATGCCAGTGTGACTCCACTTAAGTCAGTATAGTCACTCTAGTGCAAAATTAGTATAGCAGAGCGGAGAATGAGGCCCACTATGTTTAAGCAAGTAATGTTTTGAGCAACTGGATTTTTTTACTCACTTTTGTTTGCTGCTGTTTCATGTGCACTGTTCTTTGCTCATGGTCCCTCACATGTGGATAGCAGGAGAAACCTGGAGAAAATATCTAGCCAAATAAAAAATCCATCTCTAGATCATGCAGAGAATATGGGGACCAGCAGCTTTTGTATCGGCCAGATTTCTTTGGCTACCAGCAATTTGGGCTCTCTTGTACTGGGATTTCAGTGTCATCAGGGTTCATGGCAGAATTGTGTCAACGCTGGGGCTAGAGCCAACTTAGTTGGGTTTGTCCTCCCTTCTAAACACACCCCACAAACTCCCACAACACACAATTGCTCCTTTTATGGCTATCACCCTGTGTTGAGATCTGATAGGTGGGTCAGCACTCTGATTACTGTAGCCTCATTTAGTTCCCCCAGTAACGGCTGATTGAGTAAATAGTGAGTCAGAAGGGTAGGTAAGGAATTAGTTAGCCCTCAGCTGACCAACCTGAGACAATGCCAGGAAGGAAGTGTTACAGAAGAGAAGGACAGGGTTAGCTGAGCTGGGAGTCAAGAAGCTCCCTAGAGAGAAGAGACCTCCTTTCCTCTTAGGGCCCTAGTAAAGAAAGGCTGAAAGAAGTAGAAATTAAAACTGTGATGTTGCACTGTACTGCTGTTGATAGATGGGTTTAGAATAAAATACAGCCTGCACGCAAGAAGAAAGTGGGTCAGAGCAGTTTCTGGGGAATCGGAGGACAGGGACAGAGCATGGCCCTGTCACTCTTCCATATTCATCTTCATGCTTTTTCCCATGTGGTTCCTATTCTGGGAACACTCCCTTCTGAGTGTATACTTAATGGACAACCCTGTCTTCACTGAAATGTCTCAAGCAGATCTTCTTTTCTTCAGCAAAGCCTTTGAAGAATAATTCTCCTCTGAAAAAAACAAAACCCTTCCACTTTCCAGTATCTGTTCTTCAGGTACAGTAATTGCCTTTTTAAAAGTCACATTTAATTGCTGGCAGTCAAATATTACAGTGACGGACACAATATACGACTCTAAATAGAACAGAAGGTTATGGCTGTCAGAGTTACCAGGCTAACAGCACTTCTAACCCCTCCTTGGCCCCTTTCCGGTGTCAGGCTTCAAGCTGTCACCTCTTTTTTTTTTTTTTTTTTTTGAGTGGAATCACATGATTCTCCCACTCTCAGGCTGTGCCTTGGGCTGTAGTTCCCTGGTGTACTTCCTAGCCTCACTTAAGTCCAGTACCCACAATTATCTCTCCCCTGCCCCCCGGAGCTGTGACCAGTAGTATCCACTCACCAGCCTTCTTAAAACAAAGGATTGCTTACTTAGAGCCAAAGCCTTTCAGAGAAAGATTTTTAAAACAATAAATAAACTGTAAGAATGTTGTAGCGGGGTGGTCCCCTGCTCCTGCCCTGAAGGGCTTGAAATCAGCCCTGGGAGAGGGCTGAGGCTGCAAGAGGGCTGCTGCTAGGGAAAGCAGCAAGCCTTGGCTGATTGGGGAAACCACCATAGCTGTGGCCATGCCCCAATAAGGGCCCAGCTGGCCTTTATAAGAGGGCAGTGGACCAGGAGGACACAGTGTTTCTCTCTCTAGATGTTGAGAGGGTGGGACCTGACTGCTGGGAGCTGAGCAGGGTACCTAAAGTAGAGCAGGGCTGGGGAAACGCCAGAGGACCTGGGGAGGTCTGGCCTGAGAAACCCCCAGGCTGCAGGCCTTGATGAAGGCCTAGGAAAGGGGTACTGGGGTTGCAGAGGGCAGCCCAAGGGTAGGCAGAAGTAGGAGGTCCAGAACCTCCTTGCCGATGGTGAGTGGCAATTATACTGCGGTCCGCCCCAGGGAGTGGGGCCTAGATGGTGACTGGCAGTAGCCAAAGACTGAGGCGAGGTGGGGATAGAGGGTGGGGTTCCCCGGGAGGGGGGAGACCCAGATCTGTGGGGGTACTGCCAGGGAGAAGCACCCCAGCGTGAAAGGGGCACTGGGGTCTGGGAGGGACTCGGGGCCCAGTGGCAAGCGGGACACCAGCCTGCAGAGGGCACTCCGGAGGCAGGAAATGCTAATTCCCTGGATGACCAGCAGGAGGCGCCGCAGGGGTGAGTCCCACCTTGCCACATGTCTATCAATCATGTCTTACAAGGTGTCTATCTTCCCCAAGGGGATCCTGGCAGGTCTTAGGGGTTGTCTACACTAGGGGGTAATGAGCTCTGTGGGGGTGTGCTTTCTAAAGCCTACTAACTTTGTGTATTAATTGTTCCATAGAGACTCTACTGATGCACTTTAATGTTGTGCTGTTTGAAACGATACTAAGTGTACTAGGGAACTGTTAGAGCACACCAGCAGGACCTGCATGGACTAATTAATTCACAATGTGCTCATGTGCTTTCGAAATCATGCCCTAAAAAGCACATTATCCTACTGTGCAGACAAGCCCTTCCTACAGACACTTCAAAGCCTCCAGGGTCTACATGGTCTTCTTTTCCCTTAACTCATTAACTAGTTCTCATACTCTACTTCAGGGAGTATATCTTTAAATCCTGCTCAGTCTTTTGATCAGACCCATCAAAGGGACGAAGAAGGGTGACCAGACACGTCCTGATATTAGGGGCTTTATCTTATATACACAACTATATTCATCTCACCCTTCTCTTCCCCCCCCCCCCAAAAAAAAAAATGGCCCCGATTTTTTCACACTTGCTATCTGGTTACCCGAGGACCAAGCCACTTCTTAACTGTTTATAGCCTTTTGATCTGTTGGCTCTCAGCACTTGGAAAACAAGTCTTGCACCTTTGTTGGAAATAAGATATGGAAACCTCAGATGCTAAGTGCTTTCTGAATGTTTTTCAGGTCTTTGCTGACGTGTTCTTATTGTTTCTTCCTGGCAACAGCTCCCACTGAATTAAAACAACACAGGCATATAACAAACATTCTACTAACACAATATAGTTAGATAGTCTATCTCAATAATGAGGTTATATGTACTATTCATAACGTTATTACACAGCTGCTCCACATCTGCCATGATGCAGTTAATTTGTATTTTTAAATAATGTGAAAAATTATGGTGTTTCAGATATTGCTATCTGGAGTGTAGGTACATGCTGACATCTTAATGTTGCAAACTGTATCTTGTGTGTCTGCAATTAACTGTTTGCCCAATTTAGAAAGTCAGTTCTTTGCAGCAGGGACAGTATTTCTCTATTTTATAGTACTGAACACACCATACTTAGTAAATAAGTAATATTACGTGCAGGAACCAGCCAATGGGAGCTGGGGGACGGGGGGTGGGGGGCGTACCTGTGGGCAAGAGCGGTGCATGGAGACTCCTGGCCCCCCCCCACTAGGACCCGGACCTGCTGGCTGCTTCCGGGGTGCATTCAGCATGCTGCTAGGATAGGCAGGCAGCTGACCTTAGTCTCCCTGCTGCACCACTGACTGCGAGCTGCCCGAGGTAAACCCGAGTCCCCACCCCCTGCCCCAGCCCTGAGCCCCCACAAACCCAGAGCACCCTCCTGCACCCCAAACGCCTCATCTCCGGCCCCACCCAGAGCCCTCACCCCCTCCTGCACCCCAACCTCCTGTCTCAACCCATAGCCCCCTCCTGCACTCCAAATCCCTAGGCCCCACCCCCCCAGTCTGGAGCCCCCTCCGGCCCCACTTCAGAGCCAGCACCCCGCCTCAGAGCCCTCACCCCCTCCTGCACTCCAACCCCCTGCCTCAACCTGCAGCCCCCTCCTGCACTCCAAATCCCTCAGACCCACCCCACAGCCTGGAGCCTCCTCCTGCACCCCAAACCCTGCACCCCCAGCCTCACTGCCTCTGGCACCCCAACTCCCTGCCCCAGCCCAGAACCCCCTTCTGCATCCTGAACCCCTCATTTCTGGCCCCACCCTGGAGCCCACACCCCTAGTTAGAGTCCTCACCCTCTCCCACACCCCAACGCCCTGCCTCAACCTGCAGCCCCTTCAAAACTGTAAATCCCTTGGCCCCAGCCTGGAGCCCCCTCCTACATCTCCAACCACAGAACCTGCACCCCCAACCATAGTCCTCACCCCCTCACGCCCCAGCCAGGAGTCCCCTGCTGCACCCTTAACCCCTCATTTCTGGCCCCACCTGGAGCCCACGCCCCCAGTGAGAGCCCACATCCCAAACCCCTGCTCCAGCCCAGTGAAAGTGAGTGAGGGTGTGGGAGAGCGAGCCACCAAGGGAGGGGCAATGTAGTAGGTGGGGAAGAGCCTTGGGGCAAGGCTGGGGCTAGGGTATCTGGTTTTGTGCAACTAGAAAGTTGGCAACCCTACAGATAAATCATAGCCTTGTTTCAATTCTCAGACTGGATGTTCTTTCAAAAACTTCTCTTATAGGGGCATATCAATCCCACACTAATCTGGAAAGGATTAATGAACTGTAGTGATAGCCATCTGCCTGAACGGCTGAAAAGGGGAGAGCTGGCTCAGCTGAGGCTGGCCAGGAAGGAAGGCAAACTACTAGATGTTATTTGGGGAGACATGCCTGGCTGGAGCCAGCAAATGAGTAGGACTGTGACCAGTTGGGCCCTCCCTGGATAGAAGGCAGGCCCAACACTGGACTATTTGGGTTCATTGGAGACCAGCTAATGCTTAAGCCAGGCCATGGCAGGGTGTCTCCCACACCTGAGTGGAAGGTAGAGTCTGAGTGCTGAACCTAGAGGGCAGGTGGGCGAATAACCTCTGAGGGACTGAGAGCTTAGCCTAGCTGGGATAAAGACTCATTTATTTTGTGTCCAAGTACTTGTGAACAATGAATAATATGATCTGGGGGTGCGTATGGGGTGGTCTGTATCTGTGAAGGTAAGTATGGTGATACGTGGGTTTCTTGTATATATCTTTAGCAATGGAACCCTACAGATAACTGGACATTAGGGGCATATTAGGATAGCTCCCCAATATGGCAACCACTTCATGGCCCACCTTGGGGAAGAATTTCTGGACAAATGCACGATGAAATAAGTGGATTCCTGAGATACATCAGTGATATTTTTATCCTCTGGAAAGACAACCTAAACTACCTCAGAGATTTCCAACACAACTTCATCCATCACCACCCATCCATCAGACTCTCTCTAGAACACACTCACACCAGCACAACATCTTCAAAAGATGAGCCTGGGAGCTTAAATTCATAACTTTGATAAACACCAAAAATCATGGACTTAATAAAGATACTGGATTTATGGATCATTATAACAATCTGTAACCTACTAATCCTCCTTTGTCCTATGACTACAGCTGTTCACTACTCACTTCACTTTAATTCTCTCTTGCAACGTATGTTATCTTCCCACCTTTATTTAGCTGTGGCACTGAGTATCTTTCCCAGGCCTGAAGAAGAGCTCTGAGTAAGAAGCTTGCTTCTTTCACCAACAGAAGTTGGTCCAATAAAAGATGATATCTCCGCCACCTTGTCTCTCTATTGTCCTGGGACCAACATGGCTACAAACACCCTGCAAACATGAACTACTTAAAGCAGTGGTCCTCAAACTTTTTAATTTATGCCTCTCCCTTACCATCTGTGTGTACCCTCTCCCCCAGCCATGGTTGGGAGCAGGGCCAAAGTCAGGGATCGGGTCAAGGCTGGGGCCGGAGTCACAGCTGGGCAGGGACAGGACCGGAAGCAGAACTGCAGCCAAGCCAGGAGCAAAGGGCTAAGGCTGGGGTCGGGGCTGGGAGTGGAGCCTTGGCTGGGAGCTGGGGCTGGAGCAGAGCTGGGGGCAGAGCGGGGCTGGATGACACTCCCTCCCTGCCCTCTCTTGGGGGCTGGGTTGGGTCCCGTTGGGGCTTCCTGAACCTATCTCTGTGCCCCTCAGTTTGGGGACCACGGACTTAAAGAATTTAAACAAATTATTGTAGGAAATATTTTCTATTATGCGAGCAGCAGTCGTTCTATCAGACTTTGACAGATCACCAGGTTTCACTAAGAACTGACCTTCCTTGGACCCATTATAATTTTGGCTGGGCCTGTTAGTTGACTTTCATTATAAAACCTTGTCTCCTAATTTTATGCCTTCTAAAATATAATTGAGTAGCTAATTTGTATATATAAAAAAGCTGTATATTCGAGAATGTCAAAGTATTCATTCCAAATTATATTACCTTTACATTTAGCACATTTTTGGTTAGCAAATTGTCTGTGAACCCCCAAAACGTTGTTGTTGTTTGTTTATTTTTATTCCCCAAATAGTTAGGATGAATAATCTTCAAACTAAAGAAAATCTGTCAAGTGTCTGCTTCCACTTATTTGCTACTAAGGGCTTATTTTGTATGGTTAGTTATCTCCATTTAGGTATTATTGGACTAATAATCATCGGTGGTGAAATTAGTGCATTCTTCTGGGATTAACAAACATTTTCATGACTGGGGGTGGGTGTCTAAATACTTGTGAGAAATGAATAATATGGTGCAATGAATCACAGTATCTGAACTTGTTGTCTTTCTTTGTGAAAATATTAGTGGATTAGATTCTTAAAAAAATAAAGAACAGGGTGGTATGAATAGTCTGATACTCCTCAGCCATCATATTTCAATCAATAGAAAAGTAACGGCAACAGTAAAAGCTAACAAGTGTCTCTTACTCCTGTTCACAGGCTAGGACCAATCAGAGATGCATGCTGTCTTAATGCATACAGATAGTAGTCTTTCCTATACAACTTTTCTGGTAGCATCAGAAGGGATGCTAAACCGAGACAGATAGAAAAACAAATTGTCCCTTCACCAGTCTTACCTATCTGTCTGCCAAAGCACCTGATCAGACTGAGGAGAGAATAAACCCTTTCTTCAGCATGGCACTATTATGGGGATGTTGAAATCTGACCTTATCCAATTGTGCATACAATACATTGGAGGACATAAGTCTTTTTTCTAGAGAATCTAAATCGTCTGAGCTAACCTCACTATGTGACCCTGTCATTCAGCTAATATGCTTGAAGGGTGCTTCCAGGGAGTAACTCTTGTGGATAGTTCATCCTGTTCTATGAACCAGACAGTGTTAAAAAGCGTTTAAATATCTAAACTCTGAATGTTGTAGTGCACTGCTATGTTGCTCTACCTCTGTCCAGGGACTGACTGTAGCTACAAGAAAGATGATCTCTCTTCTGAGCTGTTACTGTCACTTAGCATATGTCTATGCTGCAGTTTGAGGCCTGATTGCAGCTTGGGTAGATTACATACGTGATTTTTACCAGTGATAGCATGGCTAAAAATAGCAGTGTGTGGATGTGGTGGTGGCATGGGATGGCCACGTGGCTATACAAGCATGATGGAGACCCTGGGTACCTACTTACATTGCTGAAGCCTACACTGCTGCACCTACAATGCTATTTTTAGACATTGTAGCATAGGTAACATTATTGCATGTATGTCTACCAGAATTGCAAACTGATTGCCGTGTGAATATACCCTTAGACTCCCCTCCATGCAACTTCCTAGCTACAGTGACCAGAAGTAAAATCTCAATTTCCTTTGGCCAATATGAAAGGGCATTGCCTTCCATTGTATTAACTTAACTCGACCTTTCTAGGTATTACAGTGTTTTGGCCATGAGCTTTGTTTAAATTAACTGAGTCGTGGTTCTGAACCTTCCTTTGTGTCACTTTATACTAGGGGTCGGCAACCTTTCAGAAGTGGTGTGCCGAGTCTTCATTTATTCACTTTAATTTAAGGTTTTGCGTGCCAGTAATACATTTTAACGTTTTTTAGAAGGTCTCTCTCTATAAGTCTATATATTCTATAACTAAACTATTGTCGTATGGAAAGTAAACAAGGTTTTCAAAACGTTTAAGAAGCTTCATTTAAAATTAAATTAAAATGCTGATCTTACGCCGCCAGCCCGCTCAGCCCGCTGCCAGCCTGGGGTTCCGTTCACCTAGGCCGGAGCAGGCTGAGCAGGGCCTGTGGCCGGGACCCTGGCTGGCAAGGGGCTGGCAGCCAGAACCCCAGACTGGCAGTGGGCTGAGCAGGCCTGGGACCCCAGACTGGCAGTGGGTTGAGCGGCTCAGCCCGCTGCCACTCAGCCCGGTGTCGGTCTGGGGTTCAGTCCGCCGGCTCCTGCCAGCCAGGGTTCCGGCTGCTGTCCCTGCTCAGCCCGCTGCCAGTCTGGGATCCCGGCCCTGCCCACAGAGAGTGGGTACCTACCTTCTCCCTGGTTCTAGCCCAATCTCTTCCTCTCTCTCTGCACTGAGCTGGGGGTGGGAGTGCACTGAGCACAGGGCTAGGGGTGAAGGAGCAGGCTGGGAGTTGCAGTGTAGGGTCTGGCTAGGAGCTAGAATGAGGGAGGGGGCTCAAGGTTGGGGCAGGAGGTTTTGGGGTGGAGTGCTTACCTGGACAGCTCCCATTTGGTACGAGGGGTGCAGGTGGGAATGTGTGGGTGGGGGGGGGGTGCAGGAGCTCCCGTTTCCTGCTCAGGGTGGGGGTGGGAATGTGGGGGGTGCAAGAGTCAGGACGTGGGGTGTGTGTGGGGGGGCTGGGGGCGTGTGAGGAGGGTGCAGGAGTCAGGGCAGGGGCCTGGGGGCGTGGGCTGGAGTTGTGGGGGTGCGCTGAGCAGCTCACGGCATGGGGCTGGAGGGGATATGCCCTGATTCCACCCCCCGTCCCCACCTCTTCTCCGTCTTTTGCCCGGAGCAGCGAGTGCGCTGCGGCTCTGCTTCTCCCCCTCTCTCGCAAGGGCCATCAGCTGATCGGCAGCAGGGAGGGAGAGGAGGAGGGGCAGCACCCAGCATGCTGGGGGAAGAGGCGGGGGAGGGGGGACCTTGCCTGCCCTGCAGCAGCCTCCAGCAGGACCAAGCTTCTTCACCCTGCCCCGGGGGGCGTGCAGAGAAAAGCGGGCCAGGGCAGGCAGGATTTTTAATGGCACGCTCCTGCCTGCCGGGGTCCTGGCCTAGGTTCGGCAGTGGACTGAGCAGGGCCGGCGACTGGGACCCAGCAGGCAGCAGAGTGCCATTAAAAATCGGCTCGTGTGCCGTCAGTTGCCGACCCCTGCTTTATACCCTGAGATTTACCCAGGCAGCCAAGGAATGGATATTTTATGGAACTGAGATTCTGTGTTTTGTCAAACTCTTCTCCATTTCTTGGTTGCCCCCTTTCCTCCCATCTTCAAGAAGAGGCATCTAATGTTCCTTTTTTTATGGCACCTACATGCAGGCAGCTTCTATCAAGAATAAGGAGGCTTGTGGTGCTAATGCTTCGGTGCTGGTACAGATGGAAGGCTTCCTGCTGCAAATAAGGCACTTGCAGTATTATGCAGGCTGCTCATCTAAACCTAGCACTGCATGCCACGCATACTCTAACACAGAGTTTCTCAACTTTTTTGATACCGGGGACCAGCAGCTTCCTTCCTAAACTCTGTCAGGGAGCTCTCAGGTACTGGTGCCGGTCCATGGACCGATCATTGAGAAATACTGCCCTAGAGCAACCATCTGACCAACTTGTGAGCAGACTTCATGCTATCTGAACAGATGGGCCTGGGTGTAAGGTGCCAAGGGAGCCCATACGTTTCTAAATCGTGAATATTAAAGACAGGATTCTCGGCCAAGAATGTGCAAATGATTCTGTCCAAGTCTGACATGCCTGTGAAGATTAAATGGTGGAAAAAAATGCCAATGTGCAATTAAGGATGTTTGGTGGTATGTTGTCCTCTTGCAGAATACTGAGCTGAGCAAAATTCCAACTTCTTAGAACCAGGAAACACACGGTTAAGGTTTTCAGCATATTATTTCAGCATAATATTTCAGCATCTTTGGGATGGCACTGTAAAGGGATGCATCGGGGCATGTCTGAAAGAAGGCAGAGTTAATGTTGCATGGACAATCTTAACTGCATTTCCTGGTTTTCAGAAATTTTGTTCAACTCCACATTCTGCCAGGGGATGACATACCACCATGCAACTTTAACTTTGTGTTAACAGTTATTTTTTTGACCTGTATCACATGAATAGTGTAATCTCTAGCTCTGAGAAAAAACAAAACAAAAAATACCTAGAAACTTTTTGCAAAATAGATACTTTTTCAGGGCTTATATTTCCACAACCCCAGCTCAAATGGCCCCAAATTCGGGTCACTAACCCTGTCCTGTACTATCCTGAGGCACGCCAAATTTCAAAGCAATTTAATTAAGCATTTTGATTTTAGAGGATTTAGCAGGGTTGACTTTTAAGCACAAGTCATGATGCAACTTTAACTATAGCGACGCTTCTCCAGTATAATATGCCATTGTCAAGTACAATTTGAATTTGAATTAATGTTTAAAACAGTGCAATTGCAGCAGTATAAACTGAATTGCTGGCTTGATCTGGATATTATAGTGTATTGTTCTGGAGCTGAGATTATAGTGTATTATGCTGCTCTGAACATTAGCGGTTTAAGGTTAAAAGAAAAGGAGTACTTGTGGCACCTTAGAGACTAACCAATTTATTTGAGCATAAGCTTTCGTGAGCTACAGATCACTTCATCGGATGCATACTGTGGAAACTGCAGAAGACATTATATACACAGAGACCATGAAACAATACCTCCTCCCACCCCACTCTCCTGCTGGTAATAGCTTATCTAAAGTGATCACTCTCCTTACAATGTGTATGATAATCAACTGAAACCTGTCAAATAAATTGGTTAGTCTCTAAGGTGCCACAAGTACTCCTTTTCTTTTTGCGAATACAGACTAACATGGCTGTTACTCTGAAACCGATTTAAGGTTAGTAGCCTCCACAAATCTTTGTGTACTGCAGATTTTCTGAAATAATAATGTTCCTCTAATCTACCTGAGATTGTGATGAACAGGTCAACGAAGTGTAAACCTCTGTTGGTCAGCCTCCCATGAGCTTCCAGAGGTGGAAGAAAGAATACAATCAGAAATTAGAGAGAGAGTAATATAATGGACTGTCTCCTGTAGTATAATTTCAAATGCTTTGTGTAGTCCATTTTTAGGAGGAACGGCCTATATTGGGGGAGAAGTCGCTTAGATATGTAAAATGCCTGGAACTATAGGGGCATGGTGACTAAGTCAAAATATTTACGATTTTTTAGCATTTTGGGGGAAGAAAAAAATTATATCCTTTAAAAATGTGTATTGTATGTGTATAATATGCTTTCTTAAAATAAATAACAATTGCATGAACTGCAACAAATTTATTCTCTTATAAAGAATACTGTTTATTTAACGTCACATAATTTTGCATGCTACCATAGAAACCCCATGACACTGATCTAAAAATACGTGAAAGTAGATGTGTATTTTGTTACAGCATTTTCAGTCAGCTAAACAATGGTGATGTCCCAACCACTCAATGGTTTTTATCAGTCAGCTATTGGGGCGGGGGGAGAGGAAAGGGATGCCTAATAAAGGAGCAATATAAAAAAGATTTGTTACAGAATATAGAAGTAGTAAGTGTACAAATATGTATATGGAAGTGTACAAATATGGTATATGACAGCAAAGCTCTTGCAGTTTTATGCCACCATGTGATAGTTTAGAATCTGTTTCTCCCAATATATTTGAAAACTTATTAAAAAAAAGTAATCTTCACCTGTGAGGCATGTTCCTTGGGAGAAAACAACCCTTGGCAATTTTAGTTTTAGTTGAGTTAAATGGTAAATAGTTATTAGTAACAAAGGGTCTGACATATAAATATTTTATAAAAGTAATAGTCTTTCTGAGCACTGGTACAGTGCACAATATTTTCTTCTTTTCTCAAAACTACATTTTGCTTCAGTGTTGGCCAAGTTTACCATCTGGTGTCTCAGAGATGCTAGCAGGATCCCAACTAAATCAACACATCCCCAAGTTCCTTGACCGGGGCTATAGTAAAATGAACGGAAATCTCCCACAATATGTAATATTTAGGAGAATGAATCACATACGTTTGAAAAATCAGTGAAGACCATGATTTCTAGTTTGTCATGAGTGCCTTGCACCAGAAATTTAAATTGGAGTTCTGAAGCCTTCACAAAAATGTCTGTGCTCACTGAGCTCTAACAATGATGTGAAAAATTGCTAGATAACAGCCTGAACATTTCCAGACTCTGCTGACATTGTGAGGGTGACAACTGACTAGTTTCACTCCCATGGCATAATAACCTACAATGAAATGCAAAGTAGTCTGCTATGATTATAATAAAAAAAAGCAACCCTTTGAAAAGAAACCTTGGTAAATCTTCACTCAGTGCTGCTGCTGTTTTATTTTAACTTAAGAAGGGGTGGTTATGTCCAAGAGGGAGATTAGCTGCTAAAATAAAGATGGATATATCTACAAATGGAGTTTTGTTGATGCTATTTCCGTGAATACTTTGGGCTGAAGAACTTTATTTTTGTCTGCCCTTGTAGATTTAGCAGAAATATATCACCTTTATGATGCATTTGTTTTAATAATGTGGTAAAATATAATATAGTGGATAATAGGTTTTAGACCAATCTGACATTCTTCATTTACTAATACGGCACCATAAGTCAAAGGAGGGAAAAATACTTTTCTGAAGGATTTACATTCGGTCTATCTGATACAAGGTTTACCTGTTCTGATTTTGTTGACCAAGGTGACTTCATCTGTCTCTTCTGTTATGTTTGTCTGGTGCTGCATACACTGCTGCTTAGCAAAAATATGCCAGGTGTCCGGTGTATTAATATTCTTATCTTGTATATTAATATCCTTGATATTAAAATGTTGTGGAGAATTGAACTGAATTTTCTTTGGAGGCCACTCCTAGATCACTCAGTCACTGCAGGGTAATGCTCTTTCTGCTAGGAGAAAAGCAGTGCATTTCCACAGAACTCAGTGACTGTTGGCCTGGGAACTCAGAAAGAAATAGTTTTAGTTTTCTAGTTTTTCTTTTATCCATTTTGTCCACAGATACCCTTATCTTCTGGATTTTAGATAAGATTTCTATTTCTTGGCTTGAAATGTATGGTCTTTTAAAAAAGCAATATGAAGTTTGTATGCATAACTCATTTGCAACATGAAGCCACTTGTATTTCTGTCTGTCTAAGCATTTTTAGCACATGCATTACTGTGGTATCTAGGTACTCTATATAATAAGAAAATAGAATTGATCTCAATAAGAGATCAAATTGCATCTCCCATCCCTCATTTTAGCCTCCTTCCTGAAGTAAATAAGCCTGTGTGAATGTCTTCCAAGAGAAATGACATTTGACTACTTTCAGACTTCAGAATTGAAGGAAGGTCTGTGAAAAGAAATGGGTCTTACAACAGCAGGCGCACATGGGGCTAATCTTTTTCAGTGATGTTATCGCTCTGTAGTTTGGCTGATGTATACTGAGATTCCCTCCAAGACTTTCTCCACTCAGTTTATCCAGAACACCTCATCCAGCTCTGGGAGAACACCATATCCAATTCTCTGGAATCCAAAAACTCAGTTTGAATCTGGTCTCATCAGTGCGGTTTCTTTATCGGCATTTCATAAAACTACACATGGGGTGATTGGGCTCATGTGTAGGGGGCGTGGGTTTTGTCCACAAACTCCAAAGTACATAATTATAAATCCGATTATATACATATTGTAAAGCAGACTAACACATGTACATTGCACTGTAAATTGTATCACACACTTTGATTGGCTTACTAATTTTGTGAATCAATCCCTGTATAGATCACGAGCTAACTATGCACTACCAATTGTGCTAGTATGCAAAGCTGCAGCTGCACGCTTATCACACATTACTCTTCTTCGTACTATTTCTTTATCTGCTAGCTACATATTCTTTACAAGGCCACTTGTGAATTCATGCTTTGTCTATTGTCTTTGTCTGTTAACCTCTGTTCCCTTACTTCTGATTTCTTTCATTGTTCATGCAAGGCCAATAATGTACTGCAGGGTGCAATAACTGGATGATTGCGATTAAGGCAACTAGTGTTTGTGGTCCCAAACTATATTAAACTGATTTTTTTGAAGAAGCATTAGTGGTGGTTTTAACATTTTTCTCTCACCGTGTCCCTGAGAGGCAGATTTAAGGTTTTTTTGGGTGCCATCTAACTCTACATTTCCATACCTTAATACGTTTGGGTTTCTTTTACGTTTAAGCTAACCTTTGTATTTCTAGGTTTGTAATGCATATTTTGGGGATAAATACAAGATTCTTGTAATGTTGTATACTGACATGTGCTCTGAGCCTTAACTCCAATTTAACATAATTTAGGTTTTTTTTTTGGTTTGAGGATTTTTTATGAAGTTTCAGCTCAAACAAACAAATGTTTTACAGGTGATATCTGAGCCAGAAAGAAATGAAGCTTGACTTGCTGATCCCAAGATGATTTTGCAGGGCTGGCAGTTACGGGGGGAATCTATACTTAAACTGGGCGGATTGGATATGGAGTCTCATGAGAGATAATAAAACATGGGAATTCAAGAAGCCATTTTTGTAGCCAGTGAGTCAGTTTTCAGCATGTAGTATAATTATACTTCATGTTTTATAGATATGTTGTACAGAAGAGGAGGAAACTAATATGAAAACTGGCTACAGTATGTGGAATATTATTATTTCATAGAGAATTAACTTAATAGGAAATTATTTTTTTGTTCCAACAATTCTAACCAGAAATGTTTATGACTCATCAAATTAAAGCTTACACTTACTGATTCACAAGAGCACTGGCTCCTGTGAGCCTCACTGCTGCAAGATGTCTGATATTACAGTGCTGGTTAGAGAACTGGAACAGTGGGTTATGAGACATAGTAGCTCTTGAAAGAGAGAGGGAAAAAACACCCCAAGTTCATTACTGTCTGTTGTACCCATAATTGCATGGTGCAGTTGATGATTATGTGGGGAGGAATCTGAAGAGAAGCTATTTGTGGCTTCCTGACCTTGAGGATGGCTAGGGGCCATTTCAGTGTAGTTTAGGGTCAGCCTGCTTCCTTTGGCTCCCAAGTGGCTAGCTGGGGATAGTCAGAGTGAAGTCTGCTTTGATCCTTTCTTGCTCAGGCATGTTCTGAGAGAGTGGTGTTGGGCAGTTTAATTGCCCAGTGAATCCTATTATGCAAGGGGAATCCAAAGGTAGGAGTTGCCAGCTTTCTGCCCTCTTTGTCCATCAGAGGAAAGGGGCCAGTCCAGGGCCGAGGACTGAGTTACTTGCTCTTTATTTTTAGAGTTCAATTGACAGATAATGTGGACTAGCACGGTGTAATGGTACTCTATTAAAGGGTATAGAGAAGCAGTGCTGGGGATAGGTACAGTCCAATATTACTATTTATGTGATATGGCCTGGCTTTACATGGTACTTCTTCAGTCTCATGATATAACGAGTATGTAATTTTTGTCCCATTTCCTATGGCTTGTTTCTCTTCTTAGCTCAGGTTGCTTATCTGAGTTTTCTTGATATATCAAGAATAAACACAGTGTGCACATTTATTTTTTTATAAATATGGCTTTGTCATATGTACTTTGTAATTTGTTTTGATTTAATAACAATTGTTAGTGCTTTCCCCGCTTCATACAATAATTAAGAAAGAAAGGTACTTGAGTAAATACAGAATTTTAGTCTGAATATGTGATTGTTGTATCACTAAAGACACAGATTGGCTGTCCTAGATTCTTAAGGCCAATTATTTTAAAATCAAGTATATTTCATGGTCAGTGTTTCCAGAAAGGCTATGAGCCATTACATAATATGTTTTTCTTGATTTATTTCATTACAGTCACTTTTCATATTACCTTCCAGTCCAAATAGCTGGGATTGGTGGTGCAGTGGAGGACCAGGGGCTAGGACAGGCTCCCTGGCTCCATGCAGCTCCTGGAAGTGGCCACCAGGTCCCTGTGGCCCCTAGGCCCATGAGCGGCCAGGAAGGCTCCATGCACTGCCCTTGCCCCAAGTGCTGGTTCCACAGCTCGTGTTGGCCGGGAACCATGACCAATGGGAGCTGTGGGGTCGGTGCCTGCAGGCGTGAAGGCAGTGTGCGGAGCCTCCCTGGCCGCCTATGCGCCTAGGGGCTGCAGAGACCGGGCAGCCACTTCCTGGGAGCTGCAGTCACCACTAGTATCCCTGCACCCCAACTCCATGCCCCAGCCCAGAGTCTCCTCCCACATCCAAACTCCCTCCTGGAGCCTGCACCCCACACCTACTCCAACTCCCTGCCCCAGCCCTGAGCCCCCTCCTGCACCCCAAACCCCTCATCCGCATCCCCAGCCAGAGGCCCCTCCCACACCCCACACTCTGCCCCAGCCCTGAGCCCCCTCCTGCACCCCAAACCCCTCATCTGCACCCCCAGCCAGAGGCCCCTCCCACACCCCACACTCTGCCCCAGCCCTGAGCCCTTCTCCATACTCCAAACCCCTCATCTGCACCCCCAGCCAGAGGGCCTCCCCCCACACTCTGTCCCAGCCCAGAACCCTTCTCAGCACCCCAAACCCCTCATCCACAGCCCCAAACTGGAGCCTGCACCCCCAGCTGGGCCCTAAACCCCCTCCCACACCGCAGCCTCCTGCCCCAGCCCGGTGAAAGTGAGTGAGGGTGGGGGAGAGTGATAGATGGAGGGAGGGGGGGTGAAGGGGTGGGGGCAGGGCCTTGGGGAAGGGGTGTTTTGGTTTGTGCCATTAGAAAGTTGGCAGCCCAATCCCCTGGTCATGTCTTAGTCCCCTCTGCACTGAAATCAGACAGCTTTCTCCTCCACAGTGCATGAATGCCAGAAGTGGGGTAATTGAGAGCACAGTAAAGACAGTCTCCCTGCTCTCATTTCCAGTGCCCAGCCTCACTCTTTCATGGAGAAGCAACTACAGTGAAAATTCAGCTCAGCTGTTCTGTGGGGGCGGCACATGTACAGTTTAGTCAGCACAAGCAGTTGAGAAGCCTGAGCATGCTCAGTGTGGACAGAATCTTCAGAGATTTTAGCTGTAAAGCTCTATTAAGTCTCTTCTGAGCATGTGTAAACTGCAGTTTTTCAGACTTACACTTGGCCAGATATGAGTGGATTTTAATTGGCCATCTCCTACTAAATTTCAAGTCCCTGCTCCAAAGCATGGGGGTACCCAATAACAATAGGCAAAATAATGTATCTTTCCCTAGCCTGGTTCTTGGAAATGGCTGAAATGCTTAGTTGAAATTCACTGGTGGTCAGGGAATTTGGCCTGTCAGAAATATATAAAGTAATAAAGGTTATATATGGCAAGTTGAAGCAGTCTGTGGAGTACAGCAGAAGAAAATACCACTTTGCAGGGGGTAGTTAGAACAAATTCAGGAGACCCCCACCAGCCCAGTCTGGAGTTAGAACCCTGAGTAGTGCTAGGTTCTTTCAATTTGGAAGTAAATGGCTACCTCTAGCTCTGGTCAATCTGAGGTCATTGGACATTGTCCAGGGGGTACTCTGTGAAGATGTGCAAGAGAAACAGGAAAGAGCTTTGTCCCATTCTCAGTCTCTAGTAATCCATGGAAGTACCAGGACATGAATTCAGTCATCCATAATTTCACTTCAGATAGGAGCAATACCAACTGCTCCCTATCCAACTTCTAGCCTCAGAGAACTGGAAACAAACAGTGCAGGGCTCTGTCAGAAACATTTAGCTCCTAAAGGAGGCTTATCTTCACATCTCCATTTACTACCCCATAGACAATTCTTCTGTCTTTTTATGGGTGGCAACTTTTTTCTTTTCTAAACTTTGTTCATTACTGTTTGATCTGACGGTTACTACCAGGGTCTTTTCCAGGATCATGGTGGTATTAATTCTGACTTTATCTTGTTTATTCATTTTTATCTCTTCCTGGACAGTGTTTCTGATTGGGGTCTGTACAAAGAGAAAGTTGAAAGAGTACACAGTGATATGGTTCCTGGAGTATCTTGGATTAATGATCAACATAGACACATGGTGCCAAGGAAGTTCATCATAGATCTGGGGTGAGCATAAGAATACTATCAAGTGCAAGGTCTCATCTCAGAAGAATGTTAACAGAAGGTGAATATGGACATGAAGGAAAACAAGTGGTGTCACAGAAACAAAAATCCAATTCTTGTTGATTCGGAATGCTGATCTACACAAACTTGCTCCAAAGAACCAGAGTTCATATGAGACCTACTGATGCTGCACAGAGGGGTCTGATATTGCAAAGCAAAGCAAAAAAAAAAAAACCCTCTAAACTTTCCCCTAGGATTAGACAGATTGAAAATGGATACTTGGATGAAGTGTCATGGACCCTAGAAAGAAGTCAACAAGTAGAATTATGGCTGGTGCAAAATCCGCTTTAGACAAGTGAACCAGGAGGGCCTTGATGTTGGTGTATAAGATAACATCCCTTATTTCAGCCCAACAAAGTCATACAGCATGACCTCCATTCTATTCCATATAGAACTATGAAGGTACAACCCCAGAAGGAAGTATTATTTTACTTTGTCTATTAAAGTAGATCTTCCAATAGCTACTATCTCCATTAAGACAAGTTTTTGAAGTTGGGAGCTTTCTTTGAGACCCAGTATAGAAAGTTTACTTCAGACAAATAGTCCTCACAATAATTATAGCATTCATTCCCAAAGTAAATTCAACAAATATTGTTCCTTCTGTTAAGTATCAAAGGTCAGTCATTAGGAGCACTGACTATCATAGGTTAGAGAAATCATGTCTTCCACATTGAAATCAGCTCAGAGGTTCCAAGGCCATCAGTACATGTTAACCTAATTCTATATTAAGCTTATTTAATGTTTAGTCAATCTTTTTTCTTCCAGAAATATTCTCCATGCCTTAGTGCCCAGGGGAAGATACACAATATGCTTCATTTTGAATTACCATATTTAAATGGTTATTCTGCTTTCCACCTTGGAAAGAGACAGCCATGAAATCCCCACGGTAATGGATCTATGGACCTTAGCATGATGAAGAATAGAAAAATGTGTCTGCTTACCTGAAAAATTCCTTTTTTGTGTAATAAGGTTCAGAGATTCAGCCCCTGTGGATCATCAAGAATAAAGATGGAAATGGACATCTGAAGAATTGGGTTTGTTTTCATTAGGGAGAATTTCACATGCTCTAAGGTTGGAGAAATTGTTGTGGCTTTGCCTCAAAATATATTAACACAATACTGTAATTTAAGAAAGTAGAATTGAATTATGTTAGCTGTGGAAGTTGTCTTGACTGGACATAATTGCAGGAGGTAGGGCATTCCTCAGCTGCCAATGACTGGCAGGTCTGATTCTGCCCTCAAGCTGAAAGCAGGCTGAAGAACCCATTGTAATGGATCTGTGGACTTCATTACTTGAAGAAAATAACTTTTCAGGTAATTACAGGCAAGTTTCTATTTACACAGGTTGAGGATCTGGCCGCTGGAACGTTATGAAAAAAGCAAAGGAGACACCTGCTGTCTTGGCCAGTGTTCCTTCTTTCAATAAAACAGGACTGCTTGTGTGCCATTTTGATGAATGTAAGAGCTATGATCTTTGCATACATAGCCATTGAATTTGATAATTTAGAAAGTGCTGTGTGATGTATGAAAAAGATATAAAATCATTGGTTTCTAATCTACTAGATATCTAATTTCTTAAATTGTCTTGAGTCACTTGCCTCTCTGAACCAGTGATGAACAGAGACATCCTAGAGGCAGTGCAGTTGGCCTTCAGAATTCAAGGTGATTGTTATAGTCTAAGATCTTCCAAATATTTATCTTGGATTTGGGTGGAGATATTTGGTTATCTTCTTCGCTAGTGAATGAATGCCTTGATATTAAACATCAAAAGATATGTACTCATAAAAAAATTAAAACTCTTTGGATTCTGAAAAATAAGTACTAGGGATCCTCAGGCTGCTGTTTTCTGGAGTATTTCTGTTTAGAGAGAATTTGAGCTAGTTATCTACCACAACAAAAACTGAATGACTTCCCTTTTTACCAAATTTTTGCTAGTTAGCAGTTTCCAACCTAGATTCCTGCAGTGTGGAATTAACTTTTTAAAATTGGATTATGTTTTCACCTTCAAAAGTTTGACTGAGATTTCAAAAGAGGAGTATCTTACAACCTTTCTTTGTAGATAAATCTTTGTTCTCTGGAGTATGTTGATGAAAAACAATATAGACTGCAGTAATAGATCTAGTCAATGCCTGACTCTTGGTTTCTTTTATAAAACTTGCTATGTATATTGCAGGTTTGTGAGAGCAGTGATATAATCATCCCTTTTAAGTGATTTGTTGTATCCCTAAGATCCAGCATTTTCTTCTCTTATTACATTGACTCTGAATCCCGGGATCATCACATTGTTGGAAAAGCAGGTTCTCTTATTTTTTTAAGAGTTGTTGGCATTCTCCCATCGAAGGCAAACGGTGTTCTCTTCCTGTCTCTCCATTTATATTTGTTAATCTTAATAAATTCTCCAATTCCTTTTGATTCTTCTGTCTGGTTGATACTTTAAATTTATAGTCCAGTGCTTTATTTCTTTTGGCAGTTTCCTTCAGCATTTTCTGCTAGATGGCATCTTCTGGGAATCTCATCTGCTAAAGTAGTGCCACTTTTCTGCCAACATTATCTTCAGATGGACAGGAAAAGTTTTTATTGTTTTCCTTTTCTTTCTTCTTAGCTGAATCCCAGTGCTCTGTCATGTTGAGAACTAGATATGCTTTGGTGACTCAAAGGGAGTGATAAGGATTATATACTGCCCAAATTAAAGCAAAACACTGAAAAGCTGGCAATATTTCACCTTAGTCATGTCTATTTGGAACTGTTGTATCATATGTCTCCTCTCTTGGGTATTTTTACAAGCTCTAAAGAGAAAAACATTGGCTTTAGAATTCGCTGAATGTTCAATATTCCTTTATCCCCTTCTCCTCCCTCCGACCCCCAAAAAGCACCTTGAAATAGAATGGCCATGGATTGTGAAGGAATCTAAAACAATTGTGTCATCAAACTCATCATGGGATGCTCTTGAAGAAAGCCAAAGAGGCCATACTTGTGAATGTGTATGAGGCTGTAGACTTTTGTGACTGTTTTAGAAGACTAGGGGGAAAAAACTGAGGAAATGTGTAATCGCCCACCCAATTTGCATGTACAGTTACCATGAGAGCTACACAAAATTGGATAGCTGCTTGCAAAATGTCCAATTCCATGTCTATCTAGATTTCTGCGTGTGCAGTTGCCACATTTGCTTTTGTGATCATAACTGCATATAAATTAGGTGAACAATTGCATGCATACCTCGGTATACATAATTGTGTATGTTAAGACCGAGATTCTCACGCACTTTACTGCCTCTTATACTTTCAGTGATATGAAGGGAGATGAAACTCCTCTCCTAAGTATTTCTGTGGCACAGGGGAGTCTATAACCAGCATGGAGCACTACATGGTTGAGCATTGTTGGTTGAGCTCATTTAAATTAGCATTGTGTATGTTTTGCAAAGCAGAGCTGGCCATTTTTTTTGTTTAATGAAATTTAATAATTTCTCATTTACTCTGAGATTTCTGTGAAGGCAATGATACAGACATGTTTGTCAGTGAACATATGCACACCTTTGGTGTTGAAGACTTCACATGTCAATTGACTTGTGGCACTGCACAGTCAGTCTTTAGAACTCTAGAACATTAAGCACTCTAGATGTTAAAAAATGTGGTTTCTTAACAATATGGGTTTGTACACCAACTAAACCAAATACATTATGGGAGGTCTGATGAGAAGCAGATTTCAATGGGGAAGGCTCTGAATACAGACCAACAATATTGGAAATGATCATGATCCAGTAAATATGTGAGCAATTAAATCAACACAGTATATATATATATTTTTGAGAGGGCACCAACCACTTTCAGACTCATGAATTGATTCCATTTTCTTGTCCAAAATGGCTTTAGAACCCTGACGGTTGTTAAAGTATTTCTGAGAAAAATGCATATATCATAGCACTGGAAAGAAACAGCTGTCTGGCCTCTAAAGCAGTAATAGTATATAATCATGATATAGTGCTTTTCACACATAGATTTCCAAGCATTTTTCAAAGATGGCAAGCATTATTTCTGTTTTACAGATTGGGTAACTGCATACATCTTTTAATCTCCTTGTGCTTCAAGGTCTCAGCTTGGTCTAGACCCCAGGTTTCGTTTCTTCCATCTGTTCCTATCCACTGGATCCCAGTCTTACTCCTTAAGTACCTAGACCTTCTGAAAGTGGCCAATGAAAAAGCAGTGGTACCCTTTTGGACAGTGACTAACACAGTTTAATTGAGTCAATCAGTGAAATAGGATTTTTCCACCTTTTGGGCATAAAACATGACCATCTGTTTCTATAACCAACAAAAGTATAAAGGAGGCCAAAAATGGAAATAAGTCCCCAATGCTGAGGCACTGAAAATTCTGCTTCTTAATCAATCAACCTCCAATCCTTTTTACATTTATTTTTATTGAAATATTTTGTGGAAAAAATTCAACACACACAGGGAAAATTATTAATGGTTACTCAAAGGAAGTACAAACTGCTATACAAGGAAATAACAGGAAGGGATTCTGTAACAGAGTGGCAGGACTCTTGCACTAACCTGTCATTAAGGCCCAGTCTGTCCACACAAGATGTACTGATTTAGCTCAATTGATTTAAAAGCTGTTGTAGTTAAACTAGTGTAAAGACTTTGTATGGACAGTCATTGATTTGAGAGGTTCTAGAATGACGTAAATAAATGAGAGCAACTTTTGCGTGTAGAGAAGGCCAAGTGTTAGAACCTTGTCTAATGGTGCTGCAGTTGTGTTGACTAATTGTGGCATGCGCAGCTTGTTAATTCAGGATTTCAGGGAGCTGAGAGTGGGTCTCCCAGGAAATGGAACTAGGGATCCAAGTGAGAGAAGAACTCAGTGGAAATCACAAAGACAGCCAAAGTCTCTGAGGAATTTTAGGTTGAAGTTTATGTTGTGTTAATGAATTGTCAGTTAAATCAAACCCCAGACAGAGAGTGAGTCTATACACTAAACTCTTAGGAGGGGTAGTAATGTGTGCTTTGTTGAGAACAGGGTAGGGATTCAACCTAAAAGAAGTGACAGGAAAAATGGACACTGGACCCTGTACCTCAAGATGGAAGTGATATTATTGAAGGAATCAGTTTAAGCAATACAATGCAGCTTCATTTTCCATATTGTCTTTCACAGAAGCTCTGGCATCCTAAACTTCTGCAGCCCTGACATTAATAGTTTTATTGAATAGTTTATTGAAGTCAACAGGAAGTGCTTATTTAATTAAGAGCAGTAGGTTCAGGCTGTTTGTCATGACATGCTACAGGATTAAATAATACAATTGCAGAGTTATCTGTAAAATATGAAGTAGAGGGATGGTGGAATTATGTAAATACATAGACTAAGAGAGAGAGGTGGTTTTCCAAATAAGATTTGAAAATAATCAATGATGCATGAGGCAGAAAAATACAGGAAAGTTATTTGAATGGCCGGATTGGTAATGGAGAAGATTCTTTCACCAACAGAAGTTAGAGAGAGATTGTTGGAGAAAATTCCTGGAGACTTTTTAAAATGAAGGGCAATTTTGAACTGGAATATTGAATATTTTTCAGTTATAAATACAAGCATAGTGAGATAGGTGATCATACTTATTATTTGTATTATTGTTGTGCCTAGGAACTATAGTCCAGTTTTTCTACTAAATGTGGCATATTAGCATTCTTGGGGTATACAATCTCAGTTTTAAAGGGCTCTTTATCTTTCTTTTATGTCTTGTTTCATTTCTTCGAATTTGGAGGAATTTACAAGTCTGGAAACAACCTTTTTTGAATTTATTTCTTTACAACTTCTTTCTGTTTGTCCAGGGAAAGCTGATGTAAACCAGCATAGGTCCACTGAAATCTAGTTTCTACTCAAGCTGTTCAGAGAAGGTCACAAGAATATTTTTCACTCTTCCCCTTTTCAAAAGCAGCTTAATTGATTTGCTCAGCCTTTCCAAACAAAAGCACCTACAGTGGGAGACAAGCCTGGAAAATTTCACCCTTGAAAGCAAAAGTTTTTGAAAAGTAACTCTTAAAGAAAATAGGGATTTACAATGGAAACTGTTATGAAACCTTACCTATGGTGGCCATTGTCATTTCTGCTACAATATTCAGCTTCCTACATAACTACAGTATTTTCACATTTTCACTGTTCTCACATCGTCATCTGTGTGCTGAAACTCTCTTCATTCATAATAAACAGCAGAATTGTTGTCATGAACCTGTTAAAAAGAAAAGCACATACCATGTAATCATGAACCAAAAAAGTGAAACGAATCAGATGCTGTACTGCAGAAAATCCTAAAAAAAGAAACGTGCCTGGTGTATTGGAATACATATTACCAATCTCCCACCTCTTTATCTTGTGAAATAGTTATTTATTCATCATCCTCCAACGATGTATTTGGAATTTCCATACATTATCAGTTTAAAAACAACTTGGTGTTTTTTGTTTGTTTGTTTGTTTTTTTAACCTCCGCATTATGGAGCAAATCTAGTGGTCACACTTTCTAGATTAAAATCACCCCTGTAAACATTTCAGGAATGATTTATTTCCTTATTTCCTGTTCATTTTTGAGACTGAGGTTAGGGCTGTAGCTTTCCTGCTCAAAATCCATGTTCTCTACAAAGGGACTTAGTTCAGACTGAATTTCTAATTAGATATATTAATAGTTTGGCCCTGGTTATGCAAAGATTATCAGTGATTCACTGAAGTTGGAACACATTGTAACCAACCCCAGCACAGCTGCCTCCACTTAAAAATACGCAGAGTAAAATGAAAGAATGGATTATTGACCAGTTGCCCATTAATCTTGCATGATAGAATTAAACAGGAATCATTCATCATTTCATTTTTGAAGAGTTTTAGTAATGTTGATGATAAGCAAAATAGCTACAACAACCTCCCCAATCCCTCAGAATTGAGAGAGTTAAAATCTGGGGATGTTTGGATAACAGATAATGTGAATAGCAAAATTCTAAGATAGTAAAAGTGAGTTTACATTGTTCTACCTTCTAAATAGAAACTCACAAAAACTCCTATGTAGAGAGAGAGAGAGAGATGCTCACGTAAGAGGCTTATCATAATCCATGTATATGTATTTTTACAAGTACCAAAAATACCACAAAAGTATTATTCACAAAAGGTATCTTTTGTTACTGTGACAACTAGTTCCTCCTGCTTAATATTCACGTTTTTGGTGTTATACTCGTTGTTGCTTTTTTCTAAAACTGTGGGACAAAATGACTAATCAGCCAATTCCAGGGAGAGAGAGTATATGTGTAATTATTTTTGTGTTTTTAGGCCCTGGCTGCTCCTCTCTACTACTTTGCTTTTTACAGGTTGAGCGGTTACCATTAAGAATATATTTGGCAGTAGAAGCCAGATATTTAATTACTGTTCTGAGTATAGTGAAAATCTCTAGTACTGTAACTCATATACCATAGGATGGTAAGTAATTTTTTGTAAATTTTGAGTTTTTCATGGTGGCCAGTACAGCACCCACCTGATACTTAGGAATTTGCTGATGTCAAAAGCAGGGGTGGGACCATGAGCAGTAGAAATATCTAAAGCAGCAAATGCTCCCTGAATAAGACACAAGGCTGCTGTTGGTTTAAGGAGTATCAGCATCATCTTAAAAAACATGAGGAAGGAGGAGCATCTGTGAGTTTTTTAATGTATTTGGTGCAGCCTCTGCCAATAGAGGGAATAACTGGTATGGTTGTTCCATAAATCAGTAATGTGAATGCCTATGGAAATGCATCAAGTTGCAGAGGGGTTTCAACAGAAGTTAAGCCATATTCTTGAGGCACTACCTGGTATCAGATGACACTCATTATTGGAGAATGAAGTAGTAAGAAAGCACATAGTTGTGGCACTACCTAGAGCAGTGTGACATCTGTCCATGTATGGGAAAACATATAGAATAAATCATCCCAGACAAAGGAGATACCAGAGAAAGAAGCCATGAGCAAAGGTGGAGAGATACCACTTAATTTTCACTGGAGAAGAACACCTTAATCACAGGTGTTGATCCATACCTAAAAATAGACCATCATAAGGATTCAACATACTGATGAGCAGAAAGTCAAAAACATTGTTACTGTTCATAGCAAGCTTTTAACACTCGGTCCATTCACTAATTTCCAAAAAAAGATATGAAAGAATCAAAGCAGACAAAACTTTTAACTGCACTAGATTTGCCAAGGGGTTCCCACTACTCAGTTAAAATGACAGCATAAGAATGCCACCAGTAGGTGAACATAGAAAAAGTTAATTCTCCAACCTCTAAAATACCACTCAGATGAAATACAAACTAAGATTGACAAATTATATGGAGAAACCAGTGACATTTACAGCCCACCAAGAATAGTAAAGTGTATTACATGGCCATCAATTTCAAATATCCCAGGAAGGGAATGTTGGAATACAGGAATTGGAAGTGAAAGGAAATACCACCCATTCACTTTTTTTTATTTTTTAAGTACAGCAGGACAGAAACAGCACAGGGAAAACCAACCTTCAAGTAAGAAGAATTTGATGTTGCAATACCTATTGAACTAGAAACAAACAAGCCAGTAAGAACAGGATCGGGTATACTAATAAAAACACCAAATCAATTAAAAGCCTTTGCAATGAACTGTAAATGGAAGTGCATCACTGATTGCCTGATTCAGACTGTGAAACCAGACTGCATGGTCGTCGTTGTATTTTTTTAATAGGCATGTTAGTTTAAGGAATACCTTTGTGAAGGTATGTTGATTTATCTCCATATTTTTCTTTCAGAATTAGAAAAGATGTAAAAATATAAGGAAATGGAGGTAGAGTGCATTACATTTGTTTGAATGACTAGTTTATTTGCTGAAAAATACAGTTTGTTGACCTGAAACTATTCACATATTTGACCTGATTAGTTTTGGCTGGGAAAAACTTCTTCCAGGCTAACAAACTGTGTGTGTGTTTCTGTCCCACTTTGTAGCTCTTTATTGCAGTGGTTATAACACTTGCTTGAGATGTGGGAGACCAAGTTTCAATCCCCACTGTGCAGCAGGGACTTGAACTTAGATCTACCCCCTCGCATGTGAACATCCTAACCAATAGGCAATATGCTATTCTGGAGTGGGTCTCTCCGTTTCTCCTATTGAAACTGTTCCACTTTGTATAAAATAGTTCAATATTCATTGGGCCAGAGAGAGAGAGTACACAAGAACATAAGTCCAAAAATGGCCACACTGGGTCAGATCCATAGTTCATCTAACCCACTATCCTGTCTTCCAAAAGTGGCCAATGCCAGATACTTCAGAGGGAATGAACAGAACAGGCAATCATGGTGTGATTCCCTCCCCTGTTGTCCACTCCCATCTTCTGGCAGTAAGAGGCTTAGGACACCCAGAGCGTGGGGTTGCATCCCTGATCATCTTGGATAATAGTTGTTACCCCAGAATCTGACATTCCTGCATGTACCCCAGAATTTGATAATACTGCAGTCAGCAATTTTGTATGTTCAGCCACTGCGAGCTGAAAACCAAACATCACATAGCTAGGAGAATCTTAGACCTTTGTGAGGCAAGGTCGGACAGCTGCATACTTGCAATTTATTAATCAGAATGGGAGGATGGGGCAGAAAATTAACTAGTATGGAAGAGAATGAGAGAATAGTGACCTTGGTTTTAAGTGCCCCGACACATTGTCATGACTAGATATGTTTTTATGAGATGAGTAGTTTCTGCTGAAATTAGGAGAATTGGTGACCCACTATAGGTTATGTTCTTTCTTTGAAGCTAGCTATAAAAGATTAGGCAAAATAATATGCTTTGGAGCAGTCCCAGGAAGCTTCCTTTTCAGCAAGGATCTGACAGCTAAGTTCCCTAGCAGCCAGCTGAAAGGCATGCCCCTCCTCCCCCCACGGAAGGCTGGTTGATGAGTCCTCAAAACCATTTCTTAACTCTAGGAAAATATACTTGTTTTGAAATGCTCTAAATCCTACTACAACAATATATGTGTGTGCATGTGCTTGAGGTCTAATAACAAAAAGTAGTTTTAGGTGAAAGCACTCCTGCTTGTGACAATTATTTATCAGATGGTTCAAGTTATGTCCCTGTTGATTTATTCCTGACAGCACCTGGAGAGAAACAGTTAAGTTCCACTGCTTTGGGTTCTGAGAAATCACAGGTAACATAGCCATTGATGGACCTATCCTCCATGAACTTAGCTAATTCTTTTTTGAACTCACTTATAGTTTTGGCCTTCGCAACATCCCCAGGCAACAAGTTCCACAAGGTGTGAAGAAATACTTCCTTTTGTTTTAAACCTGCTGCTTATTAATTTCCTTGGGTGACCCCTGGTTCTTGTGTTATGTGAAGGGGGGTAAATAAGATTTCCTTATAGTATGGAGAAAGTGAATGATTTGATAGACCTCGATCATATCTCCTCTTAGTTGTCTCTTTTCCAAGCTGAGAAATCCCAATCTTTTTAATCTCTCCTAATATGGAAGCTGTTCCATATCCCTTATTATGTTTGTTGACCTTCTCTTTACCTTTTTGAATTCCAATTTCTTTTTTTAGATGGGATGACCAGAACAGCATACAGCATTCAAGGTTTTAGCATACCATGGATTTATATAGTAGCATTATGATATTTTCTGTCTTATTATCTATCCCAGAGGTTCTCAAACTGGTCTGCAGACCACTGGTGGTCTGCAAGCTCCATTCAGGTGGTCCATGGATAGTTCCCTCTAAGGCATGCGCCTCAGCGGCTGTGCACAAAAGAATGAAGGGCCACCCACCTATTTAGTAGAGCTGTGCAAGCGTGGCTCCACTAATTAGGTGCCTGGACCCTGGAGAAGACGCACATGTAAGGTGAGGTGGTGGCCTTGGGGGGGAATAAGGGATAGGTGGGAGGGGGCCGTGGGGTGAAAAAAGTGGGAGGGGGAATTTGGAACATGGAGGGCTGTGGCGGCCAGAGAAAGAGATGACTTTTCCCAGCCCCAGCTTGGGGGCTGCCATGGTGGGGGAGAAATCCTGCTCCTTCCCAGGCCCAGCTTGGGGCTGCTGCAGTGAGGGGGAGAGGGCACACCCATCGCATTAGAAAGGTAAGTGTACTGATATTAAAACATGAGTTGTGTGCTTTCATTTGTAGAACAAAAAAGTTAATTAAGGTTTTTTTATATAGTGTTTTTATTCAAAGTGCTTTACAATAGTTAGCTAATGGTACAAACAACATTTGGAAAGATCATTAAGTGGTCTGCCGAGACCCTCAGCAATTTTCAAGTGGTCCACCAAAAAAAAAAAGTTTGAGAACCATTGATCTATCCCTTTTCTAATGGGAACACACTGAGCGGATATTCTGAGAGAACTATCCATGATGACCCCAAGATATCTTGAGTGGTACCAGCTATTTAGACCCCATTATTTTGCATATATAGTTGGGATTATGTTTTCTAATGTGCATTACTTTGCATTTATCAACATTTAATTACATGTGCCATTTTGTTGCCCAGTCACTCAGTTTAGTGAGATCCCTTTGTAACTCCTTGCGGTCTGCTTTGGACATAATTTTCTTGAGTAATTTTGTATCATCTGCAAATGTTGTTACCTCACTCCAGATTATTTATGAATATGTTTGTTTATTATTATTATGAATATTTATTTATTATTTCCAGATTATTTATGAATATGTTGAACAGCAGTGGTCCCCAGTACAGCTCCCTGGGAGGACACCACTATTTACCTTTCTCCATTCTGAAAACTGACTGTTGTTTTCTATCTTTAACCAGTTACTGATCCATGAGAGAACTTTCCCTCTTATCCCATGGCCGCTTACTTTGCTAAAAACCGTTGAGTGCTTTCTGAAAGTCCAAATACACTGTATCTACTGAATCAGCCTTGTCCATGTTTGTTGACACCCTCAAAGAATTCTGATAGATTGGTGAGGCATGATTTCCCTTGACAAAAGACTCTCTTCCTGGACAAAAGGATGATTTAAAGTGATTAAGGTACTCATCTGGGACGTGGGAGATGAGGACTCAAATCTTCCATCTGCAAACTGAAAAATCAGTTATTCACCCAGCTCTAGTCAGAAGAGGATCAACAATCCTCTTTTTATTTAAATTCCTAGGTGAGATTTTAAAGAAGTGGGCTCAGTGTGGCTGCGCTCTCTGGGCTGCAGCAGGTGATGCTGCTTGGTATCGTGTACTAAAAATAAACTATAGGAGAATTTCCAATATTCTCAAAGTTAATGTGACTATAATAAGTGGATGCTGATTTTGGTGGCTGAACATAAGCTCATGAGCAGCCACAGGCTGCTTGGGAATTTCACCTGAACTGCCTGAAGTTCCCCCTTTGCCTAATAGAGACCCTCTGTGTGTTCTGTGCCTTCTTTGTTTGGCAGAGTTTCAGAGCAAGTGCAGTATAGTCACCTCCTCCTTCCCAACTCTCTTGGCAACAGTGCCCCTTACTTCCTATTACAATGCAGGAAGGGAGAGCTAATTGAGGTAGCAATCCAGGGGAGAGCAGTCTAAGAGGGCTCCTAGCAGGTGACAAGATGTCATGCTTCAAGGGGGCAAATCCAGGTTGTGTCACCGCCTGGTCTGTAACTGTGGGTGCCTCACAAAGCTTTGCTGTTGTAGGTCCCAACCTGGGCTGCTCATAACCTTGGTACCAGCATGCAGGTTCAGTGGTGTTGGAACAATTTTTATAGTGGGGGTGCTGAAAGCCATTGAACAAAACTGTAAACTCTGTATATTATGGAAACTACTAAAAGCCAGGGGGTGCTGCTGCTCCCTAGTTCCAGCATCCCTGTGCAGGTTACACCTTCAGTGTCTGTGTGCTAGACAGCCTGGTTCAGCAGCTCTGACCCCAGCACCCTGTCTACATTATCACTGGCTTCCACTAGCCTGGGTTACTACTTGCAGGGTGACCCCAACACACTCCTAGTTCTGAATTTCCCCAGAACTGTGTGCCCTGAAGCGGCCAGCCTGTCTTGGACAGCTCAGAGAAATAACAATGTTTGTTTCTTCCTTTTAATGACACAGAACCACATCACATCTTATTAACCTAACTGAGGGTGAATACACCCTTCCCTTTAAACACCCACACTAAGTTGATTTATAGTAAAATAAAACAAATGTATTAACAATAGGACATAGGTTAGGTGATGTAAAAGGAATAAAGTTAGAAAGGGTTACAAGTATATAGAAGTGAAAATGCACATCTAATAGTCTAACGCATAATCTAACAAGATACAGGCTTTGAAGAAGATGGTTTCTCTCACCACTCATTCCTTTTCCCAGCCATGGCTGACTTTCCCTCAGTCAGGGCCTTCCACAAAAGTACAAGGTACAAGGCTTTCCTTGTTGTCTTAGGTGAAAGATCTTTTACCTAAGCAGGTTTCTCATCTATATTCAGTTCCAGGGACTTCAAACCCCTCTCCTTGGTTGAAGGACCCATCTTTCTCAGATCTCAAGGCCTCTGTTCACTTGTCTGTCTAGTGATGGATGCCAAAGATGGCTTCTGTCCTTGCTTCCAAATTTCAATGACTCCCAAATCTCCCAAATTTCAATGACTGTGTTTCAAGAGGTAGGATGCTGTTCTTCACTTCCTGTGGGCTTCCCATTTCCTAGCATGAGTTCTAGGTAAATGGGGTCCCCATTGTTTGTTTTACACCATGCTTAATTACATAGGAAACAGGTAGATGGCTGTAACATTCCCTCCTGATTGGGCAGACTGTACAGCCTAATATCAATGAGCATCCATAATTCCTTATGTGGTGTTGATACATACATCTCACAATGATATAATCATCAGTGTGTCATTAGCTTTCAGAAAAGGCCTCACTCTATATGCTTTTATAAAGCAGTAATACTGTATACAATCAGTTGATTCAGTTGCTTATCACTGGCGGTTCAGCCCCCACTGTCTTTATAGAGCAGTAAACCTTTTAAATTAATTCTTCTGAAAAGTAAAACCCAGTCCAAGCTTTTCTCCCCTGCTGGGTGTAGCTGCCATGCTGTCTTCTCCCCAACTTATTAGTGTGAGGTTTGCCTCCACTCCTTGATGGGTCTGTTTACTGCTTATATGTAAATAGAGGTAAACACACATGCCTTTGTTTAAGATATACCTGTTTAACAACTCCTCCAACATACCTGGTTTGAACACAATTTAGTTATAATTCCAGCACATAGTCATACTCTTATTACCCAACATGTACATATATCGCACAATAATATCAGTGACCAGTGAGTTAATTTTCAAATGATGCCTCACAAGACTTATTCTGCACAGATTATTACAGAAGTGCATGAGGTATGAATACAGGGGTGCTTAGTATCACAAGCCCCTTTCACTGACACTAGTAGAGGAGAATCCACATCTGGAGGAAGGGGGGAGAACCTCGCACATATGTGGGTTGGATACCATTTGTGTATTTGATTCAGGTTGAAACCTTCAGGGCATGAAGTAAAAATTATAAACCAGAGTTTGACTGAAATAATCTATGCAAATCTCTGGGTTAGGCACAGGCACCGGCTTCCTCTGAGCTCAACCCCTCCGCTCCGCCCCAGGCCCTGCCCCCACCTGGCCCCTTCTCCCAAGGCCCCACCCCCTGCCCTGCCTCTTCCTGCCCAGTTCTGCCCCCTTCCCCAAGTGTGCCCCATCTCCACTCCTCTCCCTCCACTAGCGCCTCCTGCATGCCATGGAACAGCTGATCACGGTGGGCGGGAGGTGCTGGGAGGGAGGAGGAGGAGTTGATCAATGGGGCTGCCGGTGGATGGGAGGCACTGTGGGGAGGAGGGGAACTGGCTTCCAGTGGGTGCTAAGCACCCGTTATTTTTTTTCTGTCTGTGTCTATGGGGTCAGAAGAATATGTGCAATAACGCCATCCTCCTGTGGGAGGCCTTTAGCTAAATGCCAGATTCCAACTTAATCTTGGAAACCCTCCTACTCTGTGATGACAGTGTCTCTCTGAGGTACCCTTTCCATTAGTGGCCTGCCAGGGACTGATTTGTAGTTGACACTCTCTGTAAATCCTGGCAGTCCCTGTTACTGCCTTTAATCTCAGTGAACAATATGATCCCTTTTCATGTTTTATCTGTTCAGATTTACTATTGGGTCTTCCTTCAGGAGCAGGACCTCTTAAGATCTTCCTCCTCATGGCAGAACAAACAATAGGTGAAGTTCTCTTTGTAGCAATGTTTTCTACCTTCCCTATGTATTCTACTCCTTCCAGTAGACATAAATATTTTTGGTAGATAAGGTCAGAAGTGAGCAGGCAATCTCCTGACCCCAAGTGGAATTGCTCTTTAGCTAATGATCATCTGGTTTAGCTGGTTTTGTTTTTGGTTTCCACAGGAAAGGCAATGAAAGTTGAGCAGAAGCCAGATAACTGTCTGTAGCATATTGTATACAGAACCTGTAATTGAATGAAAGTGTAAATCTGGATCTGTTCAGAGCATCCAAAAATAATTCCAAGACTTGCTAAAAGTTAACCAGAGTTTCAACAGAAACTATCATGGCTAATAAGTTTTTGCACCGACCAATTCATATTCAAGTAATTGCTGTCTACGTTCTTTTCAATACCATGCCACTTATAAGGTTGGAGCATTTTTTCCATATATAGAAACTAGGACTGTCAAGTGACTAAAAAAAATTAATCACAATTAATCGCGTGACTAAAAAAAATTAATCGCACAGTTAAGCAACAGTAGAATGCCATTTATTTAAATATTTTTTGATCTTTTCTACATTTTAAAATATATAGATTTCAATTACAACACAGAATAAAAAGTGTACAGTACTCACGTCATATTTTTGATTACAAATGTTTGCACTGTAAAAAGACAAAAGAAATAGTATTTTTCAATTTACCTAATTCAAGTACTGTAGTGCAGTCTCTTTATCATGAAAGTTGAACTTACAAATATAGAATTATGTACAAAAAATGCATTCAAAAATAGAACAGTGTAAAATTTTAGAGCTTGCAAGTCCACTCAGTTCTACTTCTTATTCAGCCAATTGCTCAGACAAACAAGTTTGTTTACATTTGTAGGCGACAATGCTGCCCGCTTCTTGTTTAGTGTCACCTGAAATTGAGAACAGGTGTTCTAATGGGACTGTTGTAGCTGGCGTCAAAAGATATTTATGTGCCAGGTGTGCTAAAGATTCATGTCCTTTCATGCTTCAACCACTATTCCAGGGGACATGCGTCCATGCTGCTGCTGCTGCTCGAAAACAATCCTAAGCAATGTAGACCAACGCATGTTCATTTTCATATTCTGAGTCAGATGCCAACCAGCAGAAGGTTTGATTTTTCTTTTTTGGTGGTTCGGGTTCTGTAGTTTTTGCATCAAAGTGTTGCTTTTTTAAGACTTCTGAAAGCATGATCCATACCACGTCCCTCTCAGATTTTGGAAGGCACTTCGGATTCTTAAATCTTGGGTCAAGTGCTGTAGCTATCTTTACAATTCTCACATTGGTACCTTCTTTGTGTTTTGTCAAATCTGCAGTGAAAGTGCTCTTAAAACAAACAACGTCATGTGCTGGGTCATCATCCGAGATGGCCATAACATGAAATATATGGCAGAATGCAGGTAAAATAGAGCAGGGGACGTACATCTCCCCCTTGGAGTTCAGTCACAAATTTAATTAACACATTTTTTTAATGAACATCATCCGCATGGAAGCATGTCCTCTGGAATGGTGGTTGAAGCATGAAGGGGCATACGAATGTTTAGCGTATCTGGCATGTAAATACCTTACAACGCTGCCTACAAAAGTGCCATGCAAATGCCTGTTCTCACTTTCTGGTGACATTGTAAATAAAAAGAGGACAGCATTATCTCCTGTAAATGTAAATAAACTTGTTTGTCTTAGCGATTGGCTGAACAAGAAGTAGGACTGAGTGGACTTGTAGACTCTGACGTTTTACATTGTTTTGTTTTTTAGTGTAGCTGTGTAACAAAAAAAATCTACATTTGTAAGTTGCACTTTCAGGACAAAGATTGCACTACAGTACTTGTATGAGGTGAATTGAAAAATACTATTTCGTCTGTTTATCATTTTTACAGTGCAAATATTTGTAACCAAAATATACACTTTGATTTCAATTACAACACAGAATACAAGATGTATATGAAAATGTAGAAAAACATCCAAAATATTTCATAAATTTCAATTGGTATTCTCTTGTTTAACAGTGTAATTAAAACTGCGATTAATCGTGATTAATTTTTGAGTTAATCACATCAGTTAACTGCGATTAATCGACAGTCCTAACAGAAACCTAAAGGTGACGATCATTTAGTACTTTTTTACAGACCTTCTTAAACATCAGAACTAGCCTCTCTGTTGTTGTTTCTCCATATTATGAAATTTCCATGCCTAAAAAATGCAAAATGGACTTTCTAACACGTCCAGTCTTCATTTGGCTGTATTTTAGAATAAGTAAAACAAGAAAAGAACAAAACATATTTTTTCCTGAGAGCACAGTGTATGTGTGTGTCTCCTAACAGTCTGCAGCAACTCAGGCAAATAGCTGAAATCTCTGCAGATGCAGAGGGTTTCTCCTCACTGTAGAGTTAAATTATCGACACTAAAGTTAATAGCTCTTGAGTTTGGCCACTTTCACTGTAGTTAGGCTCACTATGAAATAACACTCAAGCTACACAGAGTGGTTGTGTTAGTAGCTGATGAGTTTGTTAGCTCAGCCTGTCATCTATACCTCCTGACAGTCCAACCGACTTGAGATAAAAGCATTATAACATTCAAGTTAAAGGTTTTTGTGTGTTGATGGGAATCAAGTTAGGAGCAACACTTGAGTTATATATTGAGTTAACTCTACAAAATATACAAGCCCAAGGAGAGTTCTTAGAAGTTTTAAGCATGTGCTCCATGAACCACCCTAACTTGTGCAGCAAACCCCCAATAGTTTTCTTTGCTCTTTTTGTCAGTTTTGAGAGTTTTAACTATATGTTTATTTCCAGGACCATCTGGATAAAACCTTAGGGACCAGCAATGTAGCAGTTATCCAAGAATCTTCTGGCATATTTGCTCAATCATGATTATTTTTCTCAGGGCTTCCAGTCCCTTTGCAAGAGTGCAGCAAATGTACACACGAAGTAGACCTTTACATGCCTATTATAAATATAGCCAGGGATTTCCACAGGTACCCAAATCCACTGGCTTCATTGAAAATCCCAACCATATATAATGATTTACATTTGTCCAAAATAGGTGTAAAATATCATTTTTTTTTCTTCCACTCACTTTGCACAAATAAAAATGACTTCACAAGGTGCCAGGCTGTGGAGAATCAGGCTTGGTATCTTCATCTGTAAAATTTAGACACATTTCAGCAAGTGACCACGTAGATAAAAGCATCACAGAAGAAAGTTTACAAAGGGCTCAAAGATTCACGACAAGAGTGGTGAAGCATGACCACCATGAATAAGGGCTGAATATGTTCTATAAATGGATTTATTACCTCTGCAATGTTTTCACAGTTTATTCTTCCTCTCTACCCTGGCTGATGGATTGATTTAATGTGAGTATGAAGTCAGGCATTTTAGTAACCATCCTGCAAGATCTAGCTTGCCTTTTGTAAAATTACAATGCATCATAATATTTTGCAAGATGGCTCTGAATATGCTGCTAAGTTGCAAGCACACAAATATATTTCTCTTCATCTTATGAACTGTGGAATTTTAAGTCCTATTAGAAAACTGATTCAGTGCTGTAGAGCTATACAATAGATGGGGGAAAATAATTTATTCTAAAACTCTAACAAGATTCATGTGGTACATTTGTCACTAGCAAAATATTTTACTGTATATATGACTGTGATAAACATAAAGTGGACTGCTACCTTAGAATGTAATGTACTGAAGAACTGCAGACAAAGACAAGTGGTATTTGCAATTCAGTGGTTACAGAACAAAATGCACTGTATGACTAGCCTTGGTTGGGAAACTTTGACAAAATATTGATCAGAAAATGTCAATATGTTCAAACCAAAACTTTTTTGGGAAAATTATTAGTTTTGGGGGAAGGGGAGGAGTACAGGGGGTCAGGCACCCCCTAGCACTTTGGAAAGTTGGTGTCTGTGTCCCATGTAACAGATATGGCACATACTGGTATTCCCATGGTGTGCCCATGGGTGAACTATCCCTACTGTTGCAGGAAAACAAGCACGGTGTGGAGTGGGATCACATCATTTTGGAAACCAACCTGGGTTGATCAGCAGTGGCTTCAGAACTTCCAAATGAGGAAACAGACCTTCATGAAGCTGTGTGAAGACCTTGCAGCACACCTCCAGCATCAGAACACTCAATTCAAGGATTCTATACCCACGCAGAAGCAGGTGACTGTTGCTCAATGGAAGCTGGCAACACCAGACAGCTATGAATCAGTTGCAAACCACTTTGGAGCTGGAACGTCCACTGTTGGGGTCATGGCTGTGCAGGTTTGTGAGGAAATTAACACAGTGATCTACCCATGGGTGTTTGACATTAGCAAAGTTGCAGAAGTAATAGCTGGATTTCAGAGGATGGGGTCACTGAACTGTGCAGAGGCCATTGAAGAAACCCACATCCCAGTACGTGCCCATCAAAAGGGGTTAGTAAGTGTGTGAACTGAAATGTTTACTATTTGCTCATTTTGCTTCTGCATGACTTAATGGACCACAAGGCAGATTCATGAATACCAACGTGGGAAACACTGGAAAGGTTCATAATGCCAGGGTTCTTAGGAGATCAGGATTGTACTTGAATGGGAAAGAACAGACTGTATTCCTCAGAAACGATGTGATTCTATGGTGTGCCTGTGTCAACTGTTATTTAAAGGCACCCTGTATACCCACTTCTAACTTGACTGATGAAACCATATCCCAACATCAATGTTCCTGGAAAAAAGGAATTCAATTACAAAGTCAGTAGCTGCAGAATGGTCAGTGTGTGTGTTTGGTGGGCTGAAATCTCATTGATGCTGCCTATGCCATCCACACAATCGTTTCCTGCTGCACACTGTGTAACATTTGGGAGGGTAAAAGGGAACACTTCTCTCCAGAGTGGGCACAGGAAAAGTCTGGTTTGCAAACTCTACAGGCAGCCAGATTCCACCAATGTGCACGCTGGTCCTGGTTCCCAGAGGACAAGAGAAATCAGGGATGAAATATGTACACACATTTTGCAACAGCAGGGAGGCAGAGGATGACATCTGCCTATGTCAAGGGGCACCTTCACATCCTGTGCAGCTGCTGGAAAAGCACATGAGTGAACACCAGTACATACTTGTGGGGCTCTGTGGCTTTGTGACTGTTTTGTTCCCCGTAGCTGATGGTCTTTAATTATTTGTTCCTGTGACTATTCACCCATTATGGACTATTATAACATGGCACCTCCACTAGGTTAATACATTCAAAGGTTGGGTTTATGCTGTGGAGAGTGGCAGCTGAGTTGTAATGGTCATTGTGCAATGCGTTTGTCTTAAATGTTCACATTTGTTTACAAACCTCTGTTATCAGGACACTGAATCCCTCTTACCACCTTATCAATATTTGGTTTAGGGTGAGGAAGGGAGTTCAACCACTCTTTTTTTTCCCCACTGTTCGTTGTTATGGGGTGACTGCACTTGGCAGCTATTATGTTGCACTAACCCCAAGATTAATACTGGTCAAATTTTGGGGGAGAGGGGAGAAGGGTCATTTAATCACTGGGCAGGGCAGATGCCTATATTGTTACTTTGTTTCATTGTTCTGTATATGAACCAAGCCATCAAGACGTTTATTTATACATTTTCTGTATTGTGAATTCTGCTATTTTAAAACTACCAGTGCTTTCTCTAAGTACACAAAAGTGAACTTTCCCCATCCCTATCATGTATCCTTTGGACTTGGGATTTCTTAACTGAGGGGTGGTGTGTGTGTGTGTGGGGGGGACAGAGATAGAAAAATGTTGCCCATTTAATGGCACCAGATAGGTACACTATTACAATTCATATTAATTCAGTGAATTAGTAAATTATCATTTTCTTTCAGAAATACTGTAATGGAATGACAGCATAATTGCTCAATGTAATAATTACTCTCGTAGTAACTAGACATATTATATAGCTACAGACATGAGACTAGAATTCTATAGTTCTTCCGCTCCGCAAACAGAGGCTTCTCTCACTTCAGGTAAGGTAGATCGTCTGTGTTTGCTGGTTGTCTCCCACGCTTTCTAGTTGTTGTAGGCCTCTTATATTTTCTAGGGGTCAGCCACTTAATTTTCATCTGTGTGATGTTTGCCATTAAAACTTTACAATAGCTCACTGGAATGAGTGGGATACCATTTTGTAGCTCTTCCCATGTCATGTGATGGACTAGAAAATAAAGAGCTGGCTTTCATCAACACTTCTGTGTCATGCTTTTAATACATCATGTCAGGAGAAAATGTAATTTTTGAAAAAATGTGGCAAATTGATCAATTTGGAAGGGAACTTGGCAGATAACTTCTAAAATAAAAGTATTGGATGGGAAAACTGTTGATGCTCGTAAGACAAAATGTCCATGCTTTATGGATTGTTTTGTTCACTTGTGCCCAGATTTGAAATTGTTATAGAACCAAAAAAAGAACCTGCTTTGCAACTTTGTGATTTATGACCATGCAAATTTAGCACAGGTGCCTCTAATTTTGATAGCCTGAGAAAGTCTCCTGCAGAGAAGATCCTGAGACCAGGAGAGTTGCTCCAGCTAGGAAGGGTTGGGGGTAGCTTGCTAAGGCCAAGGAAGGTTGGGATGTCCACAGTTGAAGGCTGAAAGAAAGACATTTGTATTTAGTTTTGAATGTTAAGTTAATAAATAAGACCCTAAGTAGGTCTGTTGTGATTGAACTGGAAAGAGAACCTGTGTGGAGTTTATTTGGGGATTCAAGAAGGAAAATTGAGTTGACAGGCTGCGTGCAGGGCTTTCCTGAGGCCACAAGGGGTGCCATGAGATATCCACTAATCTACAGAATGGAATTAGAAGATTATTTTAATAGGGAGACCCTTGATAGCCTTTGAAAAGACTCCCAGCTTATTGACCATTTCCTTATAGTAAGCAATTCTTTTTATCCATCACTTAACTAGCTTTTCACTTTTTACATTATATAATGAACGTAGCCATCAGACCCCCCTCACTGTCAATTTTAAATGCTTTTGTGGTGTTTCAAACACCTCTTGGTTACAATGTGGAAGACACTTAAATTCAAACTCAGCTTTTTAAAGCTTACCTTGCTCTCATTTTTGCTTTGCGTAATAAGTGAATAAACAAATAAAATGAGATTAGAACAAAGAAACTTCAAGAAAAGGATGTAGCAGGGCTTGAGATGTTCCATATTCCAATAAATATTCTATAAACAAACACTACTTGTAAAAGGAATTAAGGTTAGTTAAGTCTGACATCACTCTAATGCAAACCCTTAAAAGAAACGAAATGCTGAATTATAGGACCCCTCTTAGGCCTTCTCTACACTTATGGTGACATGTAGCTACACACCACAGTGAAAAACAGGCTGCATCCACACTGTGGTGTGAAGCTGTCTGTGACCCGGAAAGGATCTGATGGGAGTGGGGAGGGGGTCAGTGGAGAAAGGCTCTGGCATCAGAGAGCTACCAGAGTCTTTCCCTGCTGCCAGAGTCTTTCCACACTACCAAAATCTTTCACTGTGGTGGGGAAAGGCTCCAACAGCAGGGAGTCAGTGGGACTGTACACTGCTAAAAATAGCTGTGTAGATTGGGGAAGCACTGCTTGACAGGTAGAGAGCCATGTAGGGTACATACCATAAGGTTCTGGTGTGTCTTTACTCACCTAAGTCTATGCTACTATTTATACTTGTGCTAGGGGAGCATGCAGGATATGTATGCTACACGCTGCTGTAAGTGTAGACATACCCTTAGTCATACCCTAATGTCCATGTAGCATGTATTCTGACAGTCACTTACTCCACATCTTCACATGAATTTTCCTTCTGACTCCAACAGATAAGGAAACAAACCACACATCCATCTCTCTCACAGTAGAATGTAAAATCTTAATGACAATTTCACTAACATTAGCAAATATTCAGCATTGATATGTGAACGGAGATTAAATGCAGGAAGTATGAGGTCACAACTAAGATTTTGTGGTGGTAAGGTTTTGTGTGTAGTTTCTAACTATAGAGCATAAGGATAGCCTGGCTTCATTTGTTTCATTCCTAAAGAATAGGAGATGATTCTCTTTACTAGAAACAGCTCCACTTTCACATCAAACTTCAGTGAATCGTTGGCCATCTTTAGTGAGGGAATCCTGTAGCTTTACTGCCATTATAAGTCATGGTAAATAGTGAATAAGGTCAATTTGTGAATATAGGATTAAGAATTAAATACAATTGTTAATAACTAGAGCTGGTCAAAAATAGAACAGTCTCCCACTAAAACTGCAGTTTTATTGAATTCATAGTGTTTCACAAGAACATGTCGATCTTGACAAAATTTTCAGTAAGAAAAGGTTAAAATGTCTCACTACAGCCTACTGAGCTTCCCCATTACAGCAGCCACCTTCTACTGTTCATTAGAAATTGTCTGATTCCCCTCTGGTGAAGCTCATTCTGTAATCAAGGTTGGCTTGGCCATTGTTTCTCCAGCCCAAGGACAAGTCACTCTGTTGCCTTTCTAACATTTACCTAGTCACACTCCCTAGATGTAAATACCATTTTAAAAATGCTTCAATGTGCAAGGTCTGATAGATCGAACCTTCCATGGAATCTGAATTTGCAGCCAACAGCTTCCATAATGTAATGAGAGAAAGCAATGTGCCCTTAATTGTCAAAGCCTAGGAGTACTGTATCATTATCATTAGTCAAGTACAAGTTGCTTGAGAAGTTTTCCATGTAATATAAAGAACGAACTCTTTGCTTTCCTTCTGCAACTCTATCAAGTTTGTATATGTTTCAGAAGTTTCAGAAATGTTTGTGGTAGAGAGAAAGGTCTTAATGACCTCTATTTCTGTCATTGTGACATTTCTATTACCTCATTGTCTGTCTGCTAATTCCTCTACATTCTGTACAAATGATGACTGAATTGTGCTCTTGCAATCATTACTTCCGTTTTTCTCCCTCTGATTTATCTTGCATTACTGAGCATGAAGTTTGTTTACTGTAACTGTGTTTTTATTATCCTTGTCAAAGATTACTTTATGATTGAGTTCCCGTGGAATCTGCTCCAAGTTCTTTGTTGCTTGCATTCTATAGCATTGCTTTAAGTAATAAGGTCTTGCAATATGCTACTGAATATATTGCTATGAAAACAGTACACAAATTTGTTTTTCTTCCTTATTGGATTTTAATTTGACATTTCTCCTTTAGAGGCTGATTCAGTGGAGTACAGCTAGATAGAGTAGATAGAAGAAAATAATTTCTTCTAAAATTCCAGAATGGCTGATATATTGCTCAGATTTTTAACCTATCAGCACCACTAAAGCACTAATTTATTTAATTTATTTTGTATGACTGCATGAAGATGTACTTGACTGATATCTTATGATGCAATGCACTCTTGGTAATTAAATGTGACACAGTGGCCAAACTTCCAGGTTTTGCTCTAATGTTATGTACTTTCCTATATATGATTAGTGGTGATTTGGACAAGATTTGTCTAGTGAATACAGTGATAGGATCAATGTACTTGTTTCAGAATATCATGAAATATCCATACTTGTGTTTGGGGGCGGGGGGGGAAGAGGAAAACCACACACACATGAATCTTGATGCCGCTTATTAACCAGATTCATGTGATTTGCACCCAGATCTAGTGATACCTAGGTTTTACAGAAATACACACCATATAGAGAGTGGAAAAAGACACACATTAGACATAAAGGCATCGACCCTTTGCTCATATCTATAGGAGCCGTCCTTTCTTATCTCTACACAATTAATGCGCGTTTTGCATTAATTAAAACTTTTGCCAGTAGCATTATGGAGATTCTAGAAGTGTGTTATCATGAAATAACTACTACCTCAAGGAATAGATTGTATCTAAGAATTAAACAGATATTTAATTCAGTCATCTGTTACAATAGGGCTTTCAAAGAAGACAGAATAATTAATCCCAGTGAACAGATTACTAACCCAGTTGTGATGCTGGCACACCAGATGCCAGCTCATGCCAAGGATTTCGGCCTGACTGAACATTGACAAAGCATAACTGTAAACCAGTCTGGCATACCTGTGGGTTAATATAGTTAAAACAGATGTTAGTGTTTGTTTGGTGTTTAGACTTGATGGAATGCTTGTAGAATGTTGCATGTATTAATCCTACTTTTAATATCTGTATCCTATGCTATAAGGTAATATTTAAGTGTTTGTTCTCTAGATGTAAAATGTTTGTTCTGAAAACTTGTAACTCACCAAACTGGGAAAAAAACCTCACCTAATGCAACATGCTGGATTCCTACAGAAGGTGTTATCTCCTGCCCATTGGGAAGAACTATTGAATCCAAATGGACCATTCTAGAACAGAAACTCTGATTGCTCCCTGCACCCACCCATGAAGAAGTTATGTACAGAAGTGGTGATCTCATCAGCTTAAGACTCTAGGGCTATGAGGATAAAAATTCCTGACCAAAAGGAACCAGAGTCCAAACAGAATAAAAAAATCTTTAAGGGGCAAAGATTCCTAAACATAAGCAAGAGATACCCAGGACTAACTTGGGTGAGCCCGAATGGACATACAGAGCTGGCATATTTCAACAGCTCTGTCACCATCTGAAACCTAAGACTGCAACTCATTTGTGTGTGTATGTTTATAAATTTTAACCTTTGTAAATAACTCTTATTTCTTTTTCCTAGTTGATAAACCTTTACTTAGTTTGTTAGAGGATTGGTTACAAGAGTTGTCTTTGGTGTAAGATTAATATGCAGTAAAGTGACTGGTTCCTTGGGACTGAGAGTAATCTGAATATTTTGTGATTGTTGGTGTAAAGTGACCATCTATCACACAGTCAAGATTGCCTGGGTGTCAGGATGGATCAGAATGTCCAAAGGGACTGTCTGTGACTCCATGTTAAAGCTGTGTAGTGTCTGAGGAGTTTACACTTGTTATTGGGTGAAATAGAATTATAGAAATCACAACCCATTTGGGGTTTCTGCTTTGCTGCTTAACAGTCTGCCCTGAGGTTGGTATTCTCACTTGTGAGCCACTCCAGACAGCATGACAATTGGGGTAGTCAGCAGGATTCATGTGCCAAAGCTCAATTGGATTTATAGATCATAACTCAGTGCTGTTTAAACCTTTAACTTCATATTAAGAGTTTTTAAAGGTTAAGAAATAGACAGAATGCAAGACATGTAGTTTCATAGATTGTAAAGCTAGAAGGGACCATTGTGGTCATTTACTTTGACTTCATCTATAACAAAGGCCATAGAATTTCTCTGAATTAATTCCTGTTTGAACCAGAGCATATCTTCTAGGGCAGTGTTTCCCAAACTTGGGATGCAGCTTGTTCAGGGAAAGCCCCTCGTGGGCCAGACCGGTTTGTTTGCCTGCCGCGTCTGCAGGTTCGGCCGATCGCGGCTCTCACTGGCTGCGGTTTGCCGCCCCAGGCCAATGGGAGCTGTGGGAAGCGGCAGCCGGTATGTTTGTTCCCTTTAATAATTTGTTCTCTTTTGGTCCCTGTCTCTCTCTCTGTCCTGTACATGTATTAAGGAAATTAAAAAGGTAGGTGTAAGGAAGAGCAGAGGCACCCTTATAAAGTGTAGATTGATGAAAATGCCAATTATTTTTAGTTGAAAATTTGGGAAAAAGACAACTTTCCTGTGACAAGTTGTTGGGTTTTGTTTTGTTTTTTTTTTTTTTGGTTTGGCAAAAGGAAACTAAACACTTAGTGTTTGAACAGTGATTTGAATTATTGTTTATTCAAAAGAACAGAAAATGTTAATCAAAATGAAAATTTTCTGTAAAAAAAATTACATCTGCCCCTTTATTAAAAAAAAAAAAAACTGGGGAAGGAAATGGTCTCCTAGGCTCATTTACATACATAGGAATTGCCATATTGGATTAGATCCAATGTGCATCCAATCCACTATCCTGTCTCCTACAGGGGCCAGCACCAGATGCCTCAGAGGAAGGTGTAAGAACCCATCAGTAGGCAGAGGTGGGATAATCTACCCCCCCATATTACCTCTTATTCTGGTCTCTAAAAGATGGAGATGCAAAACCATGGTCTGAGTGTCCCTAGCCTCTGTTTGCCAGAAGGTCACTTGATGATTGCCTGTTCCATTCATTCCCTCTGAAGCACCTGGCATTGGCCACCATCAGAAGACAGGAGACTGGGCTAGATGGACCCAGTCTGGATATTCTTATGAGATTAGTTTAAGCCTTGAAGCTTGAGGTTTAATATTCTTTCCAAATTCTTATGATTAATTATAACAGTAGATTTTCTTATTATTCATATATATGTTTAATTGCTTTTGAATCTTGCTTAGTTCTTGACTTCAAAAACTTCCTGTGGCAATGAGTTTGACCATCTAAATACACACTGTGTAAAAAAGTATTTCCTTTTCTCAGTTTTAACTTGGCCACCTTTTAATGTCATTGAACATCCCTTTCTTGTTTTATGAAACAGCGAGAATAGAAGCTCCAAATCTACCTTCTCTATACAGTTCACTTTTATGTACTTTATCATGTCCCCTATTATTTGTATCCTAAGGTAATCATTGTTAATCTTTCCAATTTCTCTTCCCATGGAAATTTTCCCATGCTCTTGAGTCATTCTCATTGCCCTTTTCTGACTCCTTCTAATTATGCCACATCCTTTTTGAAATGTGTTACACCGTACTATTCCAGATAAAGCCATACCACTGGTTTATTTAATGACTTCATAATTTTTTCCAAATTGTTCTCCATCCCATTCTTTACACAACCTAACAGCCTTCTTGCTGCTTTTTTTTTTTTTTTTTTGGGGGGGGGGGGCTGGGCGGGGCGGGGAGTGCAGCTGCAGATTGAATGGAGGTCTTCATTGAACTGCCTACTGTGATGCTGAAGTCCTTTCCTGAGTTGACACAATTACTTTAGAATCTTGTAAGGTATATGAGTAGTCCCTTTTACAGATAATTAATTTATTAAACACTAGATCTAGTAGAGAACTTTGGGGATAATTTTTAATTTTTTTTTTTGCTATGATGAAAACCAACTATTTAAATCTTACTCTTTATTTTCTGAACCTTACTGAAAAGTTGAGTTCTAAAGCAAATTTTGATATTTAATACCCAAGTTGAAAAACTCTGGAAAAAACAACATGAAACAGATGCTAAATTCTGACTGTATTGCAAAGCTCTGTTATATAGAACTTGAAATACTCTAGTGGGCACACATAGAACTTTTAAGGTTAAGGTTGTATAATAGTTTCCATTGTACCCCATTGTTTTTGTTGCTCATAATTTGGGGTTAGCAAGAGTTGCATGTGCTCAGCACTTCTGAAAATGAGGCCACTCCCAAGTTACTTGGCAAATACATTCTCCTCAGAAACTAGAAACTGTAGACCCAGTCTGGTAACACTATCTTAACCTTGTGGCATACCAAAACTGGGCTTGAAATTTCACAAGAAGAGACTTGTGGTATTTCAAGTATTACTGTCTCAAGAAATGCCTTGAAATTCCCGCAAGAACAGCCCCTCTTGTATAGTTTCAGCAGTCCCCCTTGCAGGAAGGTACAGACATTCTCAAAAATAAAATTTAAAAGTTAATTAACCATTTTCAAACCTTCTGAAATGTCTGGCTTGGGGGATAGGTTGCTCCTGGCTTGATTGTTTAGTTTGAAATGGTTCATCTTTTTGTGACTGCAGCACTTGCAAGTGGGATTCTGGAATTTGAAAACAAGATCTAGTTCCCTGTTTTTTTGTTTTTGTTTTTAAAGTCCCTGAGAGAGATTTAAAAGACCTCTGTTTTTACTTTAAAAGCACATGAACCCATGGGAACATTAGTGCATCATTAACGGAGGCAAGGAGGCGAGGAGAATCTGTTCTTTCATTTACTGTAAATCTGTTCCTCCTTCTTTTGGAACCTTTTCAAGTTTCTCATTTCCCTATGTTCTACAGTAATTGTATTGTCACACTAAAAACAAAGAAAGAGGTTGGGAAAAAAGAGCAACTTATTATAGTTTATCATCTCCATTTTGCACTGAGTTAGAAATAACATATCAAGATCCTAATCTACTGGCATCTCTGTTAAATGGCTACCACCATAATCGCCCCGAAGGAATGATTTAACATCATAATTATAAAGAATCAAAGAATGATTAGAAGGATGTTTTCCTTCTCTCTAATTTTCTCTCCTTAATTCTCTTGTCTGCAATTTTCTTTTCCTTTAAAGCTTACTGTTGGGGCCCAATAATACCCCCCTGGTAGAAGCAGGGCTGAAATGCTTATTCATGCTGCAGAATGATAAACATCTTTGCACAACAGCCTGATAGGCAATTATGTTGGCTCAGTGTCATTTTTTTTCCTGTTTTTTTTTTTTAAAGCCGCTTTTCTTGAAAGTGTTAATCATAGGATTTGGATTCTGGTTAGTCATCTGATGAAGGATGAAATCATAGAACTGTGGGCTAAATTTTCAAACAGTTAGTGCCTTTGAACTAGACTTTTATATCCATAGTATCAAGGAGGGTTGTGCCACAGTTGTTTTTCCCCTTCGAAAATGCTCAGCAGGTACAAGTGACTAGAAGGACAAAGAGTTGTAATTGGGGCATGACCTTGCAAATGTAACCTCCGTGGAACATTCAAAAGGAATGGAAACAAGTCACATGTAGCCCCCCACAACTGCACCACAAATTGTATCTGGCAATGCTCCCATTGTATGACCAAAGCTACCTTGCATTGACTTATGAGGCTACCCATTGCAGCTGGGGACAGATTTCTTCTGGCAGCATTGTCTGCCTGCTAGAATTACTACAGGGTCATGTGGCCATCCTTAGGATGAGAGGAGGAAAAACAGAGCAAATGGCTCCAGGAATGCTACAGAAGGTGACTATATTTTCTTTACAGGTTTTACAGGTCACTGGTTACCTAGCACAATTTGTCAGAGGAGCAAAGGAACAACCAGGGACAAATCTTGAACCACCCTGAAAGGAATCAGGCAAAGCAAACACACAGAATCTAAGGTATACTGATGGGATTTTTCAATCACCTGCCCACCAGGGATGCTCAGCAATAGGTGTACATCAAGCAGATGTCAAAAAGAAATGAGGAGACCTGTAGAAATGTGAAGGGGTTACGCTGGATCAACAGATAGGATGCCTGTGAGGCAAGGCAGCTCGTCATATATGTAATGACATATACTTGGGAACATGTAATGAATTTAACAGTCACAGAAGGAGAACACATCAAGTTGGCTGGGGTGTGTCAGACCAGGGAGAGTCCCTTGGAGCATACTGCTTTCCTCATGCAATTTTAAAATGATTAATCTCAAGGAAACTACTGAGAGACAATACTCCATAAGAAAAATATATTTCCAGGGAGTGGGAGACACTGTTCATCCCTTGAGGAGATTGAGCACAATCCATGATCCAAATTTCCACACTCCCTCACAGAATAGTTATATTGATGCATGCCAAGCCATCCATAAATATGTGTCATCTGCACTGGTGGCTTCTACCACATCCTGAAGGGACATGATGGTGGAAATGTAAGTCCAAGTGTAGCCTACCCCCCCACCATATGAGTGGCAATTGATGAGCCTTCTGTGATCTAATATTGTTACTTCGAACTGAGGATCCTATTGTCACCTGTCTTGCACTATTTCCTTGATTCTGGGTGGCTGCTGCTGCTGCTTTTTTTTTTTTATTAAGTCATTACCATAACCTGCTGTGCAGGATGCAATCAGCTGAACAGCCCTCTGCAGATTTGGTGTGGCACTCATATGCTGTACCCATGGTTCTGTTATCATACAAGTGCAAATGCTAATTTTAGCTTTTTGGATGAAAATACACCCTTTCAGGGTGAAAATTATGGGCACAGCAATGCACCCACAGATGTAAGTGTGTCTACCGCCATGATGTTGCAGTTCTCAAAATGTAGCTCTTTACAGTGCATTCTGCATGTATGTAATCTGGGCTAATAATTTCCTATCATTCTGTATCCACACTAATTACCCTGGAATTCAGGGCAAGATGCAGTGTTCAGTTAAAAGTCAGCATAGTTTCTGTGGTGAGCTGCTTCTTTTCTATTCCTGCCCTCTCCTCCACCCTCATTCTGCAATTCTCTAGTTCGTTTGGGGGAAACTATTAGTGCTTTGGTAACACTAATGGTAACACCCATTGTTTCATGTTCTCTGTGTATATAAAATCTCCCCACTATATTTTCCACTGTATGCATCTGATGAAGTGAGCTGTAGCTCATGAAAGCTTATGTTCTAACAAGTTTGTTAGTCTCTAAGGTGCCACAAGTCCTCCTTTTCTTATTAGTGCTTTTTAACACATAACAGGCTCTATTAGGAATCTACAAAATAACAAATGGAAGTTAGAGGGGAAAAAAGAGGAGAGGCAAGAGACGGAATAGAAATTGATGAAGGAAAGGAGACAAGAAAAGGGAGGCAGGAAAAGCAGCAGAGGAAGAGATGAGGAGGGCAAGTGTAATTTTAATATTTTAAAATAGCACCATTCCTCTCCTGAAAAGAGGGGGAGGAAAACAAAACCTGTGTTTGTTTTTAAATTCAAACGGTTCACAACTAAGTTTTCAAACTAAATCTCTATAAAATTCACCCTTTCACAGCACACCACTGTACTAAAGTCCACAGAATTCTATAAGCCCAAAAGATAACTCTTGAGCTACACATGTGTATTTTTATATGAACTTTATTGTAGTTCTTTACCTACAATACATTGGAAAATATGACTCGCACTTAAATTTTAATCAAGCGGAGAGGGACTCATTATTTTAGATTTAGTTCATTTACATACTGTACATACCTTCACCGTGAGTAACTTTGTGATGGATTTTTCACATTTTGAACCCTCAAACTAATTTTGTTATTTATTTGTATTCTATACTGTCCCTTTAAATGCTTTCTCCTATGTGGAGTCTATGAATAAAGGAAATTGAGTTGGAAATCTTTATCTGGATAATTGGTGTCCACACTTCTTCTTATTTATACTGTGATAGTGCCGAAAGGCACCATTGTACTGGGTACTCTACAGTTGCAGATGAAAACATGGGTCCTGCCCCACTAAGTGTAAATGTGCTTGGGAACTCAGTATTGAGGGGGTCTGTTTGGAAGGAAGTGGATTATACAGCTGTAAGCGATGCTGGGTAGAGAAAAGATCAAAGTGAGCTAGTCTCTAAGAGGTTCTTAATTCAAGCAAAAGGAAGAAATTAGCATGATATGCTGAAATAATTGCTTGTGCAAATTGCAGCCCAGATATACTGTATACTATGTGGACCTCCTTATTATTTACAATTATGGAGATTGAAGTTGGCTATTTTCTGCTACATTCTCACCCTCACTTTTCCCTCCCATCTTCTTTGTACTGTGCTAATAGAGTTTTACCCTGATACCTTGAAAGGTGTTTTATATTACCGTTGTTTACTGGGAAATGCCTTTGTCTTTTAGTACCTAGGGTAGTGTAGTAGTAATCTATTCTATGTGGAATTAAAGGTATTCAAATAACTTTTCAGAAACTTTTATTCTGGGGGGCAATCCCCCCCACACACAGTGTAGCTAAAGTGCAACAATATTTCAGCTACTGCCAAGCTGTTGAACTTGCTTTAGTGAATATTATTTAGTTTATGCTCTGCAAGTGCAGTTTTCTTTAAAAGCCAAGTTATTAGGCTGCTGTATTACAACTTTGTCCTTGTGCTATTGTAGCCATCCTCTTGGGCTTCTGAAATATTAATGACTGGGATTTGTTGTGAGACTATTTGAGCAGGGTTGCACATTGTCATAATAATGTGATACTTAATGTTGCATACATTGGTGCTGTTGCCATTTTATGTGTTTTACACTGTATGCTTAGTCTGCCGTAAATTACTGTGTGTGTCTGTTTGTTTATTTTGTTTATACATTGACACACATGGTATTTCCAGTCACCAAAGCACAGAGGATTGGTAATGGAAGCCTTTCCCTTCATTTTCACTACTTTGTGGGCAATCTAGGTGAGTATGTAGTGACTGAATATTCTCCTCTGGCAGCAGGCTGGTGATCTCAGTGTAGGCCCCAGGTGTTCATGTCACAAAATCCACTGTCTGCAGGCAAACTAGTTATCCTATCAGTCCTGGAAAAGGATTGAATTGTCAGAGTTTAAATGACTAATTCCAGATGTGGTCTTCTGCTACCTTTCAAAAAGGGCTGAAGATTCCTGATATAATTATAGATGCATAGCTATCCTCACACAAACCATATCAGTCCAAAAGAAATTGGTTTGTGCATACGGCCTGATCCAATTTTCACTGAAGCCAAGGAAAAGACTCCCACTGTTCAAAAGTGCTTTGATTTGGCCATATTGGACACATGCAGCATTTTTTATTCTTGTTTTCTTGTTAAAACGTAGAAGTTAACATGCTGGGATTTGTGTTGTAAATGTTGTCATGTATATTCAGTACAGGGTGTGTGACATGGCAGAAAAATGTTGCAATGTAAAACATACACCTTGAATTTCTTGTCTTTTGTGATGACTGACACCTCTGCCCTAATGTTCCATTAACATTCCTCACTCAGTCTCCTGTGATCATGACTTGAAATGTTTACACAGACCTGACATGACAAGTCATGGAACAAGTGTTCCTATTTCTTCTGAAAAGCACCCAGCACATTTTTGGACACTGTAAAAATCCGTCTTAAGTTTTGTATTGAATATGTATTTGGTTTAGCAATAGCAGCTCTGTCATCAATATTGCTGAAGTCTGGTCACTTTCATAAATAGCTGCATCTTATTCTATGTTATAAATTTATATTTTATTCTGTCTATATTCTTATAGTGCCCTCAGCACTATAGTGCTCGAGAACCTTTCAATGCAGTGCACTGAGTGACCTGACTAATATCCTCCACTTGTGTTTCGTTCTGTCTCTCATCCTTTCCCCAGGGGGTGAATTGTGTGTGCAATATAGTCTTATGTTTTGGCAGGGTTCTTCTGTTTAATTTAATTTAATATGTTGTCATATATATAAATATAATATGTTGTCATAAATTTAAAATCCCTCCTGGCTAGAGGAAAAATCCTTTCACCTGTAAAGGGTTAAGAAGCTAGGATAACCTCGCTGGCACCTGAACAAAATGACCAATGAGGAGACAAGATACTTTCAAAAGCTGGGGGGAGGGAGAAAAAAAATCTGTCTGTGTGATGCTTTTGCCGGGGACAGAACAGGAATGGAGTTTTAGAATTTAGTAAGTAATCTAGCTAGATGTGCGTTAGATTATGGTTTCTTTAAATGGCTGAGAAAATAAGCTGTGCTGAATAGAATGGATATTCCTGTGTTTGTGTCTTTTTGTAACTTAAGGCTTTGCCTAGAGGGATTCTCTATGTTTTGAATCTGATTACTCTGTAAGGTATTTACCATCCTGATTTTACAGAGGTGATTCTTTTTATTGTTACTTCTATTAAAATTCTTCTTTTCAAGAACTGAATGCTTTTTTTCATTGTTCTTAAGATCCAAGAGTTTGGGTCTGTGGTCACCTATGCAAATTGGTGAGGATTTTTACCAAACCTTCCCCAGGAAGTGGGGTGCAAGGGTTGGGAGGCTTTTGGGGGGAAAGATGTTTCCAAACGGGCTCTTTCCTAATAAAATAAACCCAGATAAACGTTTGGTGGTGGCAGTGGAAGTCGAAGGACAAAGGGTAAAATAGTTTGTACCTTGGGGAAGTTTTAACCTAAGCTAGTAAAAGTAAGCTTAGGAGGTTTTCATACCGGTCCCCACACCTGTACCCTAAAGTTCAGAGTGGGGAAGGAACCTTGACATGAGATTTAATTTTCTCCATCCCCCCAGCTTTTGAAAGTATCTGGTCTCCTCATTGGTCATTTTGGTCAGGTGCCAGTGAGGTTATCCTAGCTTCTTAACCCTTTACAGGTGAAAGGATTTTTCCTCTGGCCAGGAGGGATTTTAAAGGTGTTTACCCTTCCCTTTATATTTATGACATATGTGCATGCTGTTTTATTCTTCATGTAACTCCTCCTTATTTTTTCTCTGGCTATTGTTCATGTTAGTACTGATAACTGTTCTTGAAAGTAAATTCAAGGCTGTGATTCTGAAAGAGAATATTAGGGAATGGAAGTTTCAAAAGGCAGAGCAACTTTAAATGGAGAAATAGAGCAGGTTTATAGTTGCCCATCAATACTTTTGTCACTGTTCTAGATTTCCTCCTCAATAATAGTGGTATAGTTTTTCAGACTTCAAAAGTAAAAATTAAATCCACTTTAGCCTTTAAAAATGTGTACAACAAGGGCTGGATATGAACCAGAGTCTAGAGGATTTTAGCAAGGCCATATGAGAGTCACTCTTGCCTTATGAGAGTCATCTGTTATGATGGAGACAACTTACGATATGTGATTGCTTGGCCTGAATCACCAGATCCATTGTCCCTCACTATGTAAAAACCTCTGCACTATTCAGATGCCACTGTGAGCATTAGGCAGTACAACAAATACTGCAAAATGGTCCTTCCACTGTCAGTGTTGCTGTGGGACCTTTGTGCCAGGCGCAAACGAGGTCACCCACTTGCTGTGCATTTCCGTCCAGTGGCTCCTGAAGCTGGCTACCTTGTCTTTGTGAATGGGAGAAAAAGAAGTTTATTGTTCAGTGGGAGGTACATCTGCAAATGCTTTTCATTGCTGTTACCTTGCCATCTTAACTTTATTAAAGGAGAGGACTTTATTGATGGAAGTGTTTGCTGCTGCTGCTGCTGTTGAATTTATGTCAGTGTGCATGATTCAGTCCTCTTCCAGCACAAAAAGCAGTAGCTACTTTGTAGTCAGCAATTAGTCTGGGCTTAAAGCTTTCCTACAGACAGACAGATGTATTGACAGGATTGATATTAGACAAGCTTGATTCCTTTTGTTCAGGCCTTTGCTTTTCATTGAGGCATACTTGCCTGTCAACTCGCAGTTCATCACTAGTACAGTTGTTGGCCACATTAGAGAGAGAAGCAGTAGCAGCAGTGAGAGAAGCTTTTGATCTCAAAATGGGGATGGGTGCAATTGTCTAATAACAGGATAGAAATCAAACAAGTTATAATAAGTGCAGAAACTATATGGTGTGGTGGTGGTTGTGCATCAGCTATTTATTTTGGTCCAAAGAGGTAGTATTAGAATTGGAGGACTCAGTAGATGTCCGACCATGCTATAAATTCACTTAGGCCTTGGTGCCAGCAAATCATGTAAAGCATATTTTAAGCACCTGTCAAGTAGCTTTAAGTCAAGCATACGCTCAGTGTTGGATGAAAGCCATAATGTGGATTTGTGAAAAAGACAAGTTTAGTTTTACTTTTTCTGGTGTGAGATTCATTTGGGAAAAACAATTCTGCCTGACTTCCCCTGTTCTTTTGTTTTAAAAGACCTACCCAGAATGGTGAAGTGATGCAGGTAAATTTCAGACTCCTCATGTAATATTATAATGAGTGCTCTGCATATCACTGTACATTACTGTGGTCAATCATCATAATTTAAAATGAGATGGTAGCTTGTAATTCTTATTTTGAGATCTTGCAGTGGGTATGAAAACTAAAATGGTTACTGCTGTATGTTAGATAAGCTATTACCAGCAGGAAAGTGGGGTGGGGGGAGAGAAAACCTTTTGTAGTGGTAAACACCCATTTTTTCATGGTTTGTGTGTATAAAAAGATCTTCTGTACTTTCCACAGTATGCATCCAATGAAGTGGGCTGTAGCTCACAAAAGCTTATGCTCAAATACATTGGTTAGCCTCTAAGGTAACAAGTACTCCTTGTCTTTTTGCAAATACAGACTAACACGGCTGTTACTCTGAAAACTGCTATATCTGTTCACCTTTAGGAAATGATATCTGGTTATTACTGATCATTTGATCAAACCAGCTGGCCAAATGGTGGCCAAGTTATTCTTGCAGTGTATTTACATTGTGACCTTTGTCAGCTCTGACAGAGAACTCATTTATTTAGCTAACAACCTGATGGCACTTTCTATTTAGTTTTTTTCATATGTTGTGCAGACATCTTACAACCTAAATTCTCTGGTGACTTTCTTTAAAATGTGTAAAAGTAGCACAGTTTTTTGATTATATTTTACTGGGATAAGAACAGAAAGAACCTATTGCTTTTCCCTGTGCTATATTTGCCTATGTATTCATGCATGGCTTTTGCTATTCCAGCAACCTTGGGTTATTAGATTTCCACCATCTTGGCATTTCTTGTTTCAGATAATAAACGTGTAGGCTATTTTGTTTTCCAAGTTACCCTCTGGAGAAATTGTGTATATATATTTTCTTTGCCATATACATGAAGTCATGGACAATCAATTTGAAAAAAGAGGAAAGAAAATGTGGCATGCATTTGCAGCTCTGCAACAAATTATTGTGGTTTCAGCTTGATAATGGGATAAGGATGCTGTGTAGGTTGTATATTAATTTGCACATGTAATTTTACTGAATGGTTGTTTGTTGAAGTAAAATATGAAAAAGATCAGTTCCAAAGGGTACTGCAGTAATTATTATACCAGTTTTCTTTTAAATGAATGCAGTAAGCCATAGTCATAGTGAGATATTAGCTAGTGGTTTATATATTTGTTGCACATCAGATCACTGATTTTTTGTGAAAGCTGCACTATGGACAGACACTTGGCATAAGCAATCACTATGAAGTCATCCACAAGGTTTCTAGTGCAACTTTGTTTGATTTTAGTTAAGATGACCAACTTCTGCTAGGCAATATTGTTTGCTAGTCTCTTTGGTGGTCACTTCCACAGTTGATACATACAGTAAATATGGCCTGTCTTATGTTGTGAAATTTATTGACGGCATTTCTGAATGGGATGGTACAGGCTTGCTTACCGCACAGAAATATATGCATTTGTTAAAAGTGATTCATATACTTAGCTACTCTTTCTTCTTCCCTTGGTTATGGCTTGATTGGGCTTTAGAGAATCAGGGAAAGGGCAGCTTCTCTCACACAGCTGCCTTAGCAAGTTACTACTCTAGGAGCTGAAAAATAAAATTGCTTTTTGCAGAATATGTTGTAGAATAGTTTAGAGGGAAAGAAATGCAACAATCACTTTAACTTATTTTTCTTAGGCCTTTTAAGATTCTGTATATAATCTGGCTTGCACCAGCCATATCATCCTTCACTTAGCTCTTACTTTTAGAGAATGTTTTCTCAGCATTCTGAGGTCAGTGCCAATAACAGGCTGTAAATGGATGCTCAAATGATTATGCTTTATAATAAAATGGGTTACTGGTTCTGTTTGCTTGCTCATTTACAACAGATATAGCAAACTCCATGTCATTTCACCCAGAAGAGAAAGTTCTACCTAATGCGAGGTAAGGTAATTCTCGAGTTTGTTGCTAATTACTGTTTGGTCTTCATTAGCATAAACTGTTTATATTTCTCATTCCCTCTAGAAATTTGACAGTCAGACTTCAGTGAATATAAAGGCATTTCATGATGAATGGAATCTTCAGAGAACCATAATAGAATTAAACAGATTTTGGAGGAAAGGTGTAAATTCCAGGGCTAGAAGGCTTGAGAAGCAAAAAATCTTTGGCTCCCTCTATTGATGAAAAGAGAGAACTGACTGTGTTCCTACTTCTTCCAGGTCAATTCACATATGCTGCTTTCTGGCTCCCCCTGTAGATAAAAGGGGAAAACTTAGGGGTATTCTACCTGCTGACAGGTGTAATTTGCATATATGTCAGACAAGTTCCATAAAGTCCCCAAATCCAGAGTTTACATGTGCTCCAGATGCATGAACTGTGTTAAATGTATTTGTAACTGGGAAAATTGGGAAAACAAGTGCATGTGTTTGGATTTATGGCAATCATATAAAGTGGAAGTGGGCCACCCTGACATGTAAGGCATTCGCCCTAAATTGGTTAGGCCCAAGATGGATAGGATTGGGAGAGAGCAAGGATTCCTTTCGAACTTTTATCTCCACTTTCCTGAGAGAGTCTTTAACCAGTCATCTCGGAATTCCATCAGCGAACTAGATGGGAGTTTGCAGGTGCAGACTTTAGGTAATTTGGTGGAGTGTTGGCAATAAACCAGATGGGAACTGGTAGCTGTGGACCAGAAAAGACCTAGTCAGGCAGTGGCTGATGTCACCCCTCCCCCCACATAGAAATGGGGTGCCTACCTTAGTGTGAAATTTTGGCTCCCCAAGTGTCTTTGTCTACAGCTCCCTCCCTCTCCCCCAGTAACTAGCACAATATCAGCAAGACATTACTTGCCACAAGAGCTGGGCCAATTATTGACACTTTGTTTCGCTGGCAGTTCTGAAAAATGGGGAAAAACAATCAGTTTGGGTTGAATTGAATTTGAAAATTCTAAAAATTGGAGTGAATCAAAAATGAACATAATTTGTTGGGGAAGAGTCACGTTGGTTCTTGGGAAGGGAAATCTTGCCTCACCAATCTATTAAATTCTTTAATGGGGGTCAACAAGCATGTGGACAAAGGGGATCCAGTGGATATAGTGTACTTAGATTTTCAGAAAGCCTTTGACTGACAAGGTCTGTCTCTAAAGGCTCTTAAGCAAAGTAAGCTATCATGAGATAAGAGGGAAGGTTCTCTCGTGGATTGGTAACTGGTTAAAAGACAGGACACAAAGTGTAGGAATAAATGGTCAGTTTTCAGAATGGAGAGAGGTAAATAGTGGATGAGGCTTTCTTCTGGCAACTAACAGAAGTTACTAGATCGCAGGCCCTGGTTCTCATGGGAGACTTCAATCACCCTGATAGCCGCTGGGAGAGCAATACAGCAGTGGACAGACAATCCAGGAAGTGTAGGGGACAATTTCCTGGTGCAAGTGCTGGAGGAACCAGCTAGGGGCAGAGCTCTTCTTAACCTGCTGCTCACAAACCGGGAAGAATGAGTAGGGGAAGCAAAAGTGGATGGGAACCTGGGAGGCAGTGACCATGAGATGGTTGAGTTCAGGATCCTGACACAAGGAAGAAAGGAGAGCAGCAGAATACGGACCCTGGACTTCAGGAAAGCAGACTTTGACTCCCTCAGGGAACTGATGGGCAGGATCCCCTGGGAGAATAACATGAGTGGGAAAGGAGTCCAGGAGAGCTGGCTGTATTTTAAAGAATCCTTATTGAGGTTACAGGGATAAACCATCCCGATGTGTAGAAAGAATAGTAAATATGGCAGGCCACCAGCTTGGCTTAACAGTGAAATCCTTTGTCATCTTAAACACAAAAAAGAAGCTTACAAGAAGTGGAAGATTGGACAAATGATCAGAGAAGAGCATAACAATATGGCTCAGGCATGCAGGAGTGAAATCAGGAAGGCCAAATCACACTTGGAGTTGCAGCTAGCAAGAGATGTTAAGAGTAACAAGAAGGGTTTCTTCAGGTATGTTAGCAACAAGAAGAAAGTCAAGGAAAGTGTGGGCCCCTTACTGAATAAAGGAGGCAACCTAGTGACAGAGGATGTGGGAAAAACTAATGTACTCAATGCTTTTTTTGCCTCTGTCTTCACGAACAAGGTCAGCTCCCAGACTACTGCACTGGGCAGCACAGCATGGGGAAGAGGTGACCAGCCCTATGTGGAGAAAGAAGTGGTTTGGGACTATTTAGAAAAGCTGGATCAGCACAAGTCCATGGGGCCGGATGCACTGCATCCGAGAGTGCTAAAGGAGTTGGTGGATGTGATTGCAGAGCCATTGGCCATTATCTTTGAAAACTCATGGCGATCGGGGGAAGTCCCGGACGACTGGAAAAAGGCTAATGTAGTGCCCATTTTTAAAAAAGGGAAGAAGGAGGATCCTGGGAACTACAGGCCAGTCAGCCTCACCTCAGTCCCTGGAAAAATCACGGAGCAGGTCCTCAAGGAATCAATTCTGAAGCACTTAGAGGAGAGGAAAGTGATCAGGAACAGTCAGCATGGATTCACCAAGGGCAAGTCATGCCTGACTAATCTAATTGCCTTCTATGACGAGATAACTGGCTCTGTGGATGAGGGGAAAGCAGTGGACATGTTGTTCCTTGACTTTAGCAAAGCTTTTGACATGGTCTCCCACAGTATTCTTGCCAGCAAGTTAAAGAAGTATGGGCTGGATGAATGCACTATAAGATGGATAGAAAGCTGGCTAGATCATCGGGCTCAATGGGTAGTGGTCAATGGCTCCATTTCTAGTTGGTAACTGGTATCAGGCGGAGTGCCCCAAGGGTCGGTCCTGGGGCCAGTTTTATTCAATATCTTCATTAATGATCTGGAGGATGGCGTGGACTGCACCCTCAGCAACTTTGCAGATGACACTAAACTGGGAGGAGTGGTAGATACACTCGAGGGTAGGGATAGGATACAGAGGGACCTAGATAAAGGATTGGGCCAAAAGAAATCTGATGAGGTTCAACAAGGATAAGTGCAGAGTCCTGCACTTAGGACGGAAGAATCTCATGCACCGCTACAGACTAGGGACTGAATGGCTCGGCAGCAGTTCTGCAGAAAAGGACCGTCTACAGTGGATGAGAAGCTGGATATGAGTCAACAGTGTGCCCTTGTTGCCAAGAAGGCTAACGACATGTTGGGCTGTATAAGTAGGGGCATTGCCAGCAGATTGAGGGACATGATCGTTCTCCTCTATTCGACATTGGTGAGGCCTCATCTGGAGTACTGTGTCCAGTTTTGGGCCCCACACTACAAGAACAATGTGAAAAAATTGGAAAATGTCCAGCAGAGGGCAACAAAAATGATTAGGGGACTGGAACACATGACTTATGAGGAGAGGCTGAGGGAACTGGGATTGTTTAGTCTATGGAAGAGAAGAATGAGGGGGGACTTGATAGCTGCTTTAAATTACCTGAAAGGGGGTTCCAAAAAGGATGTTCTCAGTGGTAACAGGTGACAGAATGAGGAGTAATGGTCTCAAGTTGCAGTGAGGGAGGTTTAGGTTGGATATTAGGAAAAACTTTTTCACTAGGAGGGTGGTGAAACACTGGAATGCATTACCTAGGGAGGTGGTGGAATCTCCTTCCTTTGAAGTTTTTAAGGTCAGGCTTGACAAAGCCCTGGCTGGGATGATTTAATTGGGGATTGGTCCTGCTTTGAGCAGGGGGTTGGACTAGATGACCTCCTGAGGTCCCTTCCAACCCTGATATTCTATGATTCTATGGTGTCCCCCAGGGGTCTGTACTAGGTTCAGTCCCATTCAACAAATTCATAAATGATCTGGTAAACAGTGAGGTGGCAAAATCCGCAGATGATCCAAAACTACTCAAGATAGTTAAGTCCTAGGCAGACTGCAAATGCTACAAAAGGATCTCTCAAAACTGGGTGACTGGGCAATGAAATGGCAGATGAAATTCAATGTCGATAAATGCAAAGTAATGCACATTGTAAAACATAATCCCAACTGTACATACAAAATGATGGGGTCTACATTTGTTGTTACTACTCAAGAAAGAGATCTTGGAGTCATTTTGGATAGTTCTCTGAAAACATCTACTCAATGTGCAGCAGCAGTCAAAAAAGCGAACAGAATGTTCAGCATCATGAAGAGAGGGATAGATAAGAAGACAGAAAATATCACACTGTCTCTATATAAATCCATGGTATGCTCACATCTTGAATACTGCATGCAGATGTGGTCGCCCATCTCAAAAAAGATATATTGGACTTGGAAAAGGTTCAGAAAAGGGCAACAAAAATTATGAGGGTATGGAATGGCTTCTGAATGAGGAGAGATTAATAAGACTGGGACTTTTCAGCTTGGAAAAGAGATGACTAAGGGGGGATATGGCTGAGGTCTATATAATCAGGCCAGTGTGGTGAAAGTAAATAAGGAAGTGTTATTTACTCCTCCTCATAACACAAGAACTAGAGATCACCAAATGAAATTAATAGGCAGTAGGTTTAAACCAAAAGGAAGCATTTCTTCACACAACGCACAGTCAACCTGTGGAACTCTTTGCCAGAGGATGTTGTGAAGGCAAAGATTATAACAGAGTTCAAAAAAGAACTGGATAAATTCATGGAGGATAGGTCCATCTATGGCTATTAATGAGGATGGGCAGGGATGGTGTCCCTTGCCTCTGTTTGCCAGAAGCTGGGAATGAGCGACAGGGAATGGAACACTTGATTACCCGTTCTGTTCATTTCCTCTGGGGCACCTGGTATTGGCCACTGTCAGAAAACAGGATACTGGGCTAGATGGACCTTTGTTCTGACCCAGTATGGCCCTTCTTATGTTCTATGTTCTTATGCCCATTTTGGGGTCAAACGAGATGTTTTGTTCAACCCAAAACATTTTATTTCTGGGTCTGGTTAAAGGACTAGATTCACAAAATGTCTGGAGGAAGAGGAGGAGGTGCCTCTCCTATAAGCTTTATAAATGGATTTGGATTTGGATCTACCTCATCAAGGGAGAGTGCTTCCAACCCAGGCTACCATGTAGCCCAGGAATTAGTCTTTTTTCAGTTTCGCCTGTAGAATCTGTTCCGCTTTGTATCCGTAATTAGTCACTGGGTGAGAATGAGAAATCTCCACTGACTTCATTAGGGTTACTTCTGATTTATGCTAGCATAAATGACATATGAATCAGATCCTTGGAGTATGCGAGATTGGGCTGGAATGAATGTAAGAACAGGCTGTTTCTCAAGATTTCTAACGTTTCTGATTCCAGCTGGAAATTTCTCAAGAGCAGCTTCTCACTGTAGTTTGGCATTTCCCATTCTGGCCAACAGGAGAGGGGAACTATATCCATACATTTCAGAAGCTCTAAAAAGGTTGTTTGGTTCTAGAAAGGGGTATAACTGGGCTCTGGGGGTTTCAATTTCCAAATCAGTTCAGCATCCTAAACTGGGAGGAGTGGTAGATACGCTGGAGGGCAGGGATAGGATACAGAGGGACCTAGACAAATTGGAGGATTGGGCCAAAAGAAATCTGATGAGGTTCAATAAGGATAAGTACAGGGTCCTGCACTTAGGATGGAAGAACCCAATGCACAGCTACAGACTAGGGACCGAATGGCTAGGCAGCAGTTCTGCGGAAAAGGACCTAGGGGTGACAGTGGACGAGAAGCTGGATATGAGTCAGCAGTGTGCCCTTGTTGCCAAGAAGGCCAATGGCATTTTGGGATGTATAAGTAGGGGCATAGCGAGCAGATCGTGATAGTCTCCTTCTATTCGACATTGGTGAGGCCTCATCTGGAGTACTGTGTCCAGTTTTGGGCCCCACACTACAAGAAGGATGTGGATAAATTGGAGAGAGTCCAGCGAAGGGCAACAAAAATGATCAGGGGTCTGGAACACCTGACTTATGAGGAGAGGCTGAGGGAACTGGGATTGTTTAGTCTGCAGAAGAGAAGAATGAGGGGGGATTTGATAGCTGCTTTCAACTACCTGAGAGGTGGTTCTAGAGAGGATGGTTCTAGACTATTCTCAGTGGTAGAAGAGGACAGGACAAGGAGTAATGGTCTCAAGTTGCAGTGAGGGAGGTTTAGGTTGGATATTAGGAAAAACTTTTTCACTAGGAGGGTGGTGAAACACTGGAATGCGTTACCTAGGGAGGTGGTAGAATCTCCTTCCTTAGAAGTTTTTAAGGTCAGGCTTGACAAAGCCCTGGCTGGGATGATTTAACTGGGGATTGGTCCTGCTTTGAGCAGGGGGTTGGACTAGATGACCTCCTGAGGTCCCTTCCAACCCTGATATTCTATGATTCTATGATCCCTCGTTGTAACACCCTTATGCTGAATATAAGCTATTGCTGAGTGGATAATGGATGTTTCGTTTGACTAGGCATAGTCACTCGGTTGCCAGCATTTAACTGACTTCACAAAGTGCTTCTAGATAATGGAGAAATGAAACATGTTATGTAGAACCACATTATATTTTGATTTGCTTTGTGCACTGTGTTAGGCCATTGACCAGTTTGGTGCAGAAGCATGGGAGAAGAAAGCAAGATAAAATTACTAATACATGGCATACTATAATAGGATTTTATAGCATGGCTGCACTAAATTTGTCAAGAGGGACAAATTTTACTTGTGGAGCAATCATTTAGGTACTTAGTGATTTATTGGTCTGAAGGCAAGACATGACTTGTCATTTTTTTTGTCTGGGTTTTTGGTCTGTTCCTTTTGTTTTCCCAGTTGAGCTTCACAGTCAACTATATTAAGTAAATTGGCCAGGTGATGCACTTCTCAGGTTTCTTGTGTCTACTCTTTAGATTCTGTAGCTGCTGTGAAACCGTTTTTCTGCTATTGGTATGTTTTTAACCTGCAACTAGGTTAGTTAATGATTACAGAATACTGACAGGAAAAAACAAAACAATACTGAATTTTCATCAAATCTGAACAAAATTCCCAGGTTAAGTTTTATAAATTTCTTTGAGCCCTCCTTGTAAGTGTTATTGCTGTCAACAACTCATTAAAATTGACCTAGAGTTTAAGCTTTTTAGAATTTTTTTTAACAAAAATAGTAATCTATATACATGTTTCCATGAGATTTTTGTTGTTCCAGTGGAAACCGCTTTAACAAATAAATCTTCCCCATGCAGTATTTGAAACCCAAATATCAGAGCATTTGTTCTAGTGCTTAAAAGTCTGAAAGGGAATTTGATAAAAACTAATTACAAAAGGGAAACTGAAGCCTACTTTCATTGTTCAAATTAAAAGGAGTTCCAAGAGTAAACACTATACTGTAAGTTGTGAAAGTGAATTACATTTTAAACATTCTTTCAGTATTCAATATATAAGCTGATGTTTGTATCTGACTGGAGAAAATGAATTGAAAAATGAATAAAAACTTACTCTCTTAGATTTCTCTCTTTTAGGGACTGTTCCAAGACCCGCTGAAGTTGAGTCCTTCCACTGATTTTAATGGGTATTCTCATGCCTTTAAGACGTTGGAGCAAATGAGCTTATATGTAAAGGAAAGATTATACTGATACTTAGGGATCTGCAATGGGCAGACTTTATGGACAAACTCGCATAATATGTGTGTTAGCTTATATAACATGAAACATATTTGGATTTTAGTTCCAGAGATATTAATGACAAATCTTGTTTCAGGAGAGTGGAAATGTCACTCTGCCAACTTGGTACTGGTACACTGGTTGGTTAAAAACAGTCAGGAGACCAGATTCCAAATTATTTAAGTGAGGATGATTCATTAGATAAAAGCAAAAAGGTACAAAGGGCAGAAGTTACACATCTATAGGATGTTTAAACTATAATCTGAAGTTGAAAGGAAGGTGGAGGGAGATGCCACTTTACCTGGAGCCCTATTAGTTCTGTCCAACTCAGATTTTCTCCTTGGGCTCTGGGAGTGTGCATGTAGCAGAATCACTGCCTTTGTAATGCTGTAATATATGCTCCCCTCCAGGCCCAGCCAACTCTACTTGTACCGATGAAAAGCGCTGCTCTTCAATGGTCTCACTAGAAATGCCATACAGCAAGTAACACCACAAGCAAAATCTCAGGCCATTGGAAGGCTAGGTTTTTATAGCGATCTCACAAAGCTAAAGAGTCAGCCTATTGTGAAAGAAAATTATTTCAGTATTTCCAATCCAGGCACTCAAAAATCATGACTCAGTCTCCCCAAAATCATGATATTTTAAAAAAATTAATCAGTTTGGGGTTGCTTTTATTTGCCATTTGGGTTCTGAGCTTTTAGGGTTTAATATCTTAAAGCTTTTTTCCAAAATGATGAGGGCAAGGAACGTACTTTAGTATTAATATGTATAAAAAAAGCCAAGATTCTCATGTAGTGATCTGATTTCTGGAGATGGGGCAGTAGGAAGAACACCAAATATCATGAGAAGTGACACACTGTTACTTCTTGATTTCTTAATGGTATCTCTCTCTCCAGCTCCCATCCAATGTCCCCTCTTCTCTTGATGAAAGTCAAGAAAAATTAAACCCTTAGCCACATCAGAATATGTTCCTAAAGCTTGAATGGCAGCAAACCCACCTCTGTGAGCTTTGCAGACTACTGTAATGAGTGATTTTTAAGAACTTTACCTAAAGAGGGGAAAAAGTGAAAGGCTGATGGTGGGTTGCTACTCAGCAATTATAATGAACTGAAAGAAAAGAGAAGATTTCAATTCACAGAGCAGGGAAATTGGTTTTCTTCTTCTATGATGTTTTTTGTTAGCTCAGGTATAAGCACAGAATTCAACCCACATGGTACTAAAAAGAAATAATGGAAAGCTTTTACCCTCCGAATTTCAGGAGCTTCACTCTCAAGGCCTCTTGCACTGGAGTAACCCTGTTCATGCACACAGAAAATATGCAAAGTCGCCACAAACAATTGACACAAAAGCTACTCAGCTGCACTTGCTGAGATGATTGTAATAAATAAACTCATGATGTTTTACTCTCTTTGGATGTGTATGTGAGTAGAATTTTGCCTCGATGGGTTAAAAAAATGAAACTCCATTCTACATCAGGAGTTTTTCTGCTTTTCAATCAAACAAACAAAAACTGGAGAGGGACTAACCAATTGAAATGGCCCGTTACAAAGGCACTAACCAACTTTCATGAGAGGAATGCACGGTTTGAACACAGGATTGGACTGTTGCCTTCCAGATACAGTCCTGAACAAATACCCCTTAATCTGTGGAGATATTCAGTCCTAGATCTGAACTTTGTGGGTCAGACTGTGACTTCTGATCTGAAACTGCAGTGGCACCTTGGTCAAGTCATTTTACCTCCCTGCCTCAGTTTCCCCATCTGTAAGAAGAGACTAAACAATTGCTAATACTTTCCTACCTACCATTCTCACTTTTCACCCTTCAAGTCCGTCCGATATGCTGTCACTCCTTGCCTTCTGCTCTGCCTATGTTACCAATCTTCTCACTGGCTCCTTATTTCCTATATGAAACTCAGACTGGTCATCCTGGTCTCGAAGACTCTGTTCAGCTTAGACTTTGACTCTGGCTCCTTTTGATTTGCCTACCCAGGTCATGCTCTATGCTCTACTAATTAGCTCACCTTGTTTCTCCTTCCTATAATTGATTGTGCTTTTCCTCATATCTTGTTCACACTGAAAGCCCTTCAGGAAATGGAGCAACTGTCTACAACTGTCCAGTGTGACCTCTCTGTGAGAAAACAATGAAGTCACTGAAAGGCAGCCTGGTCCAGGCCCAGCAATGCCTCATGATCAATAGTATCAAAGACAACACATGAAAAACAAAACAGGAAAATTAATCCACTAACCAGCTGACAGTGAATCTATAGCTATCCCTCTCTGTATCATAATACTGCTCCTGCCCTCTCGCACAGAGCCCCTTTTCATCCAGATAGAGTTGCATGCTGTTCCAAGTGCCCGCAGTAGCATGTGTGCCCCCAGAACTTCCAAGCATATTTAAGTACTGTGCTTATATCTGAACTAATGTTCTTACGAGGATGGTACAGCCCAGAAGGTTTAGAATGCTTCTCCCTCTGTCATTGACAGAAGCAAAACCTTCTGAGATACATTAGTGCTGCTTCACATGGGCAAGGCCGTGGTTGGAAAACAAATGGGCTCAGGAACTCTGGGAACATTAGTGCTGCTGCAGGCAGGCAACAGAAAATAAATACACTTAAACTGTGGGGGAAAGATGCTTCATCTCCTTGTCTAAAGCTTTGCATTAAGGTGGCAGGATGTGTGGGGAGGAGTGCAAACCCAAGTTACTCCTACCTTCTCTCCCCCCACTGTTGTTGCCCCCAAATCCTGCAATTCAACAAAAGACACCCCTGGGGTTGGAAACACGTGATTAAGAGAAGAAACACTATAACATTTCTGACAGCATTGCAATGCACCCAGAGAAGGTTTCACATTGCTTTTTATTATTCTGGTTAAACAACCATTTTTAACACTTCTCTTTTTAAACATTAATGAGTATCTGGTGTTTTTCTTAGTCCCAGCTCATGGAGTCATATGATTTCATGAATTTCACAGCTTTTATATGTATGGAAAATATATATATATATATATAGTAGCCCTCAAGGTTACAGAGAAAAACTTATATATCTTAACCCTGCATGCTTCTCCAACACCCGAAAGCAGATAAACATAATTAAGTCAATTTCATGATTTTGGAGGCCTTACCTCATGATTTGTGAGCACCCGGAGTTGGCAATACTATTCCCTCCCTCCCTCCTCCTTTTTGTGGTATCTGGCAGCACTAGTCATAAGCAATCCTGGTGCTTAGACTACTTCGTATTTGACAGGTTGGTCAGTGGTTCCTAGGCATTTCATCTCCTCTCTTTATATATGGTCACAGTCCAGGCACATGGCAAGATTGCTTGGCACCTCCATCTGCCTGAAATTCCTTCTTGTCCTGATGGTGGTGGCATGTACAGGACTAGATGACCTCTCAAGGTCCCTTCCAGTCCTACCATTCTGTTATTTCCCCTCATCCACATTTACATTGTTGATGCTCTTTCTCTAGTTTTTCATCTTGCTTTCGTGCTTTGTCTCTTCACTCTTCCATGCACTATTTCATAAATCCATGTAGAGATTACCAAAAGGGCACTGCGAGCACTTTTCAAGCAGTGTTCACTTGCTGAGTGTACTCATGCTCTGCTCAAACACTGGAGGAGAGCTAAGTATTGAAAAGATGCAAATATGGCCCAGTGTGAGTTTTATTTAAAATGTATGCAAATATTAATAAAACATTGTTTGCCCATCTCTATCAGTAAATATCTATATTGTTGATTCTAACTGTATGTAGTTATGTTGTTTATATAGTGCCTTTGATGTGGGTAACAGTAGCAGAAAGACATTGCACTAAGACAAATTAAAATGAACAAATCACCAATTCTTGGTCCTGCAGGAGAACAAAATATTGAGCTTATAATAGAGGATTAAGAAGAAATGACAAATTATTTCAGCTCAAGGTATGTTTCTACAAAAGAATTCTCAGTGCTGGCAAAACCACTATGAAAGGAAAATTAAGTTGGTTTCACACTGAATTTTAGATTAAACTGAAAAGTAGATATTTTTTTTTCAACAGATCACTGTCTTTACGTCCAAGGAAAAATTATTCAAGAATTTTTCTCATGAGCCAAACAGAGAGGTTGGATGCAAATGCAAAGAGAAAACATTCATAAACAAAACTTCCATTTACCTGTTTCACGTATTGTATTTCTGGGAACTCCCAAATTCCTTATCTATATGAGGGCAACTTGCTGACTCTTGTTATGCCCATGGCAAAATGCATTATAACTCCTGGCACCATACTAAGTGTTAATACACTCTGGTTGTTTTCAGCTATTTGAGGGAGAAAAGATATTTGCATGGTAAAATCTGACATTTTAGCACAAAAATGCCAAAACCTTATCCTGATGCAAATTTATAAATTCTATTAAACTTATTAAATCAGCTTACAGTTTTCAAAAAGAGATGGCACATATTTCCGTTTAATAAATTCATGCACAAACTTGTGAAAATACCAGCTCTTCTTAGCAAATACTTGAAGCAAAATTGACATTTTAGTACAATTTTAGCAGGTGAAGCCCCTAGGCAGTAGCTCAGTAATGCCCCAAATAGCTATTATGTGAATCTTAGAATAAGTGAAATTGAGACTGGTAAAGGCCTCTGGTACTGTACTGTTGTGTGTAAGGACATGATGGAACACAAAGGTCAGCAACTCAGTGCTGCAGGCAATGCCCAATTCTACAGCAATAATATTTAGCGCTGAACTCTTACACAAGGTGTTGCCCCTTACGTAAGAGTTTGGAGCTGGGTGAATTTTACTGGGAATAGTAAATTTGCTGACCAGCTCTATTTATATTTACTATACCATGGAAGGACTTTATCCTTCATGTGTCTTCACAGCTATTAATCTGCCCTATGGGATGGATTCATCCCAGGTTTTTCCATTTTGGTTTTGCTCAGTATTTTCGATCAAATAATGTGTGAAGCAGAATAATATGTGTGAAATGAGGCAGCTACTGTATGAACTTTGACACCACAGAGATTAGACTTATTTTTAACTTTGCATTCCCATGGTTTGTTAGATTTCATATTGTTCATTTTTACATATGGCATCTCAGGCAGATCTTATAAAGGTTGCTGTATTTCATGGATTCTAAGGCCAGAAGGGACCACTGTGATCATCTAGTCTGACCTCCTGTGCAGCAAAGGCCATAGAACAGGGATCGGCAACCTTTGGCATGTGGCCCGTCAGGGAAATCCGCTGGCGGGCTGCGATGGTTTGTTTACCTGCAGCATCCACAGGTTTGGCCGATCGCAACTACCACTGGCCACGGTTTTCTGTTCCAGGTCAATGGGGGCTGTGGGAAGCAGCGGCCAGCACATCCTTCGGCCCATGCCGCTTCCTGCAGCCCCCATTGGCCTGGAACAGTGAACTGCGGCCAGTGGGCGTTGTGATCGGCCAAACCTGCGGATGCTACTGGTAAACAAACCATCCCAGCCCGCCAGCGGATTTCCCTGATGGGCCGCATGCCAAAGGTTGCCACTCCCTGCCATAGAACTTCCCCAAAATAATTCCTAGAGGCTATCTTTTAGAAAAGCATCCAATCTTGATTTTAAAATGGCCAGTGATGGACAATCCACCACAAACCTTTGATAAATTGTTCCAATGGTTAATTACTGTAAACGTTAAAAATTTACGACTTATTTGAGGTTCCAGTTCTTGTAAATCCAAAGTCTGTTTTAAACTCGCAGGTGTATGAGACAAATTCAGCCCAGTTATGACTTGAAATTTATAAAACTATTGAGATTGGTATAATAAGTACCTTTAGTGCAGAGCAGAATGAATATGCAGGACACTTATTTAGAATGAATCTTTCCTCTTAGTAATGCTACATATCCCAATGTTAGTTATAAGGATATATATTTTTAAAATCATCTGAAGTCATGGGTAAGTGATGGGTAATGTGCTGTTCAGGGTAAGAGTTGCAGATTTGGGCCTGGAGGCAGTACCTGAAAATGACACCAAAGATGTAGTTTAGATACCAAGTTGGTAGGCAACTTGTGTTAAATTTTCCAAAACCGATGAGTGATTTTTGGGTGCCCAACCTGGGATGATGACATGCTTAGCATTTTATGAAAATCAGGCTTCTTTGAGGTATCTCAAATTTGGCAACCAAAATCAGTAATCGCTTTGGAAAATTTAAGTCAAATTGCCCTATCACCTTAATTTCTAATCTATATGTTTTGTTAGATATTACCACTGGGCCTAAATCTGTCACTCTTGCCTTAAATAGCACCTTACTCATGAGATTAATCCCAAGTACTTCAATGGAAGTGCTTGAATAAGTAAGCACATGTCTACATGCACGCTTGCTGGGATATAAGTCTACAGCGTTCATTGACATGTCAGTGCACACTAGGAAACTTTGTGTGCAGCATTAGGATCCACATGGACAGTCAGTGAGCAGCATGCTGGAGCATTGTAGATTTATGCCCCAGCTTGCTGTGCAGTGTTTGTGTAGATGTGCTCTAAGATGCCACTCAATGTGAGTAATGGAGGTAGAATCAGACCTTTTAGACAGGATATCTCCAAGTACTGTCTCTGGAAATGTTACAGAAAGAAAAGGAGTACTTGTGGCACCTTAGAGACTAACCAATTTATTTGAGCATAAGCTTTCGTGAGCTACTCACGAAAGCTTATGCTCAAATAAATTGGTTAGTCTCTAAGGTGCCACAAGTACTCCTTTTCTTTTTGCGAATACAGACTAACACGGCTGTTACTCTGAAACCTGGAAATGTTACATCATTAGCATTATGGAAAGATATTGCAGAGCAGTGGGCAGCATACTTATAGGCACATGATATTTTGGGGGTGGAGTGGGATGTTTGCTGATACTAGTAAATATTTTTTTTTAAATTTATTGCACACACAATTTGTGACTCCTTAGGAAAACTTTGTACAGAGCATGAACACTACAGTTATATCCTAATAATTGTACCTATAAAGAGAACTCCTTGCCCACCCTCTTGAGAAAACTTTTGATGCTGCACAAAGAGTTACAACTGAGAAGAAATAATGAAAACATAAACTATGCATTATGGAATCCAAATGAAATACCAAAAAAACCACCCCTCGTGTTGTGTTATTTGTTCTCTACACATCCATTACCAAATATAATAGAAAATAACAGATTATCATTTTCTTTATGAACAACATAACTCTTATCCAGCTGAATAGGAACAAATGACCTAGTGTTCTTGTTTTATAAACCACACTTCAGTTCCAGGGACATATGGGTGTTGAAGTTCAGCAGCCTTTATTGACTAGCAATATTGTCTGTCAGAACTGTCTGAGACGCATAGCTAGTTATGGGAATGACAGAGAGCCTGTTTTAGGTCAAATGATAGATCATCAGCCAGTTGGTGTCAGGACTGTTGTCAGAGACCTTAGGGATTATTCTCTTTCAGGATTTCAATGAATATGTGGATGGTAGCTTGAATGGGTTGGCCTGTGCTGTCTTGGCAATGATTAAGGCTATGAGTCTGTCATATGTTCCGTGATCTTTCATGACCTCTATGACTTCAGCCCTGGGCGGTGGGGCTTCATCTGTCAGCCCTATCTCTCCCTCAGATGGTGGGGTTCAGGCTGTCAGCCCCTCTCTTTCCCCTTCCTGGACTGCAACTCCAACCCTGGTGCTCAGATGTCCGTGAATTATTGTTTATTGAGTGCGGCCTGTCTGTGAATTTTACTAAAAATAACCATGACAAAATCTTAACCTGAGCAAGGATAGACTATCAGGATTTTACCCAGAGAGTGGAGAAAAGGGCAATATAAGACCACCTATATGCTTATGTTTTCCTTTTGCCCTGGTTTGAATATTCCAGATACTTGGATCACTCCTTAGATGGTTTGAACATCTCTATCTGTCTAAATTAGTCATCTAATTGTAACCCTTCTGCCAGGCAAAGCCAGCAGCAACCAGGGCTGGGTTCACTATCTAGGGGTTTCTTTCCATTCATACAACACAGAACTGGCTCGAGCCCCCACCCAGTAGCCTGGGGAAATTACACATCACCCTTGGGTGCCTCTGAGAGGCAATACTTCCCCATTCACAAACACAGAGCCTGAGTGTAGAAAAGAAACTTAACAAAAGGAGGGTAAGTAACTCAGCGTTAATTTGGGAAAACACCGCAAATAGGGTTCATAAACATAAACCATGAGCAAAAGACCCACCCCCAAGTAAGTTGGGCAGTGTCCTCTGGAGAGTTTGCCTCCCACCCTGGGTGGAAGTAAGAAGGCACCTTATTTGCTCCGCTGCTTGGGCACTCACCTGCTGGCTGCTCACTGTGCCTCTCTGCCAGCTGCCCTACTGGCTTCTCACTATGCTCACCAGCCACTTGTTTGCCAGCCGACCATCAGTCACCTTCTGCTGCCACCTGCCTCTCTGCTGTGACCTCTGCACATCAGTCTCTTAGTGATTTTCAGCTCTTTGCAGGCTGGGCAGAAACACTGCCCCATCTCAAGTGATTTCAGGTCTCAGTGATTGAGCATTTAAAATAACAAAAGAATGAAGCCTATTTAGCTCTTTCTTTGAACAGGGGGGAGGAATAGGTAAACCAGTCTCGGGAGAACCTGTGGAGAGAGTTTGCAATTTCCTGGCTGGGACATCTGTTCCCACCCCTCTTACTTTCACAGGGCTTAACAAGGTTCTTTCAACTGCGGGTGACCCCCCTCATTTGGGACAGGTTAAGCACAGTCCTGCTTCCCTGTATTGCTGTAATAATTACAACATTGGTAAACATATTTCACTACCTGTGCATTCAGTACTAAAGAGATTTGTAACCCAACACCAACCAAAACTGTTTACTTTGACACTGCTCTGTATGCTAAATATCTAAGCAGGGCAGGAGCAAAACGTATTTACATAAACACACCCAAAGTCTCTCCCCCTCCAGCTAGCTGTCAGGGAAGCATTCATTCAGACCCTACTTACATCATCTTTCTGGGTACTTATATAGCTCCCATCACTGTAGTACCTCGTATAATTTAGTGCTGGTATAAGGGCTTCTATCAAAGTAGTTAGATATAGAAAAAACCTATTAGTCATCCAGTTAATCTTCTTATCCTCCAATATTTTTTCTAGTGTTTCATCCAGTTTACTTTTAAATATATTAAGCAAAGGAGCTTCCTGTGAACCCTATGAGCTCTCTAATAAATCTCACTGTTGGGAAACTTTTCCTGACAGCCAAAATGTAACTCTTAATTTCATCCAGTTATTCTAGTTATATTCCCTTGTAGAAACCCAAAGGAATCCCTTTCCTTTTTGGTGTTCTCAGCCTTCAAATAGCTGTAGTGAAGATGAACCTGATTTATTATGTGTTTGTTTTATTTAATACTTAGCGACTAGAGACAATCAGGTTGGGTCCATTTGTTTTCGGAGCTATATAAATATATAGTAAATGATAGCCCATGCCTCAAAGAGCACATAATCTAAAATCTGAGCCCTTTGTCCTATACTTTGGACAAATTTGGATCCGAATCCAAACTTTGAGGCTTGGGTCTAACTCTGTTTTGTTGATTGTTATCATCCCCACATCCCATTCAGTCTTAGGCCACACAATTTAGTTGTGTTAAACTTTAGTACTTGAAAGGAATTTCTCTGGTCCTCTGGGTAATTTTTGTTCCTTTTCTCTGAATTATCTAATTTATCAGGCTTTTTCTGGTAATGTGATACACAGAACTGAATGCAATATTCCAGGTGTGGTTATGCCAATGCCCTTATAGAGATGGACTAGTGCTTCTCTGCTCTGACACATGATAGCTCAGTGTTTGCAGCCCAAAATTCCACTGGTCATTTTTAGAGGTTATTTCAATGCAAACTCGTATCTACATTGCTGTCCAGTATTACCCATACATTAGGTCATTTCTATCATTACTTCTTTCCAGATCTTTCTCTCCCATTAAATATCTGTGTTCTGGATTTTTTTTTTTCAAATGTATTCTCTTTTTGTTACATTCAGGCTTCTGATCTCTCCAGTTTTCTTTGTAATATTACTCTGTATTGCCTTGGATTTGCATTTTCTCCCAATTTAGTTTCATTAACACGTTGTTTATTCACTATTCCAGATAATTAATGACAATATTAAGCAAGATCTAATCTAAACAAGAGATCTATGGTGTCCCACAGGACACCTTCCCACAACTTGCTACATTATTGCTAATATTTAATTAGCTTTTCAAGTAAGATGTTTTATGAAACATATATCAAACATTTCAGTAACTTCAAAACCTATTGCTTCTCCTGTGATTCCTTCATCATCTAACTAATTTTGTCACTCTTTTTCCTTTAGCCTCTAGAAGTTTAGTGATTTATCTTGCTTAATAGTACTCCATTATTCTAGTATGGAAAGAAATTTGGCATATGGACTTCTCTGGGTGGGAGTATGTGTGTTGGTGAGTCCACTGGGGTACTGTAATGGAATAATCTAATGGACTTTTAAAGCTCATTGTCTCCTTCCTTAAACTCCCTAAAGATTCACAGTGCCCCAGATCACCTTTAGGATGTTCTAATGTACCGCTCAGGTATGCCTAGTTCATCACTGATTACATTTCTAATATACTTTTCAGTGTTTCAGATCTGGCCCTATGCGTTACGTCTCATCAACATCTTTCAAATAAACCTCATCTGAAGAGCTGGTTTGAAGCTCGGAGTCAACAAAAAGTTTTAAAAGAAAAAAAGTGTCAATCCTTGGGATGCTTCTCACCACCTCATATGTTTACAAATGGATCTACCTTGACCCCTCTTCAATTACAGGTCTGTACAGACTTGCACCAATCGTATATGTACCCCTCCACCTATGAGGAAGAAGCAGCCTAAGCAGTCCTGTAGAATTGGGCATTTTGGACAACTGAAGTGAATAGGAAACATTGTGCAGTGTAGGCTGCATTAGTTCTTACAGAAAAATTATTCTTGCTTCATCTAGGGGACAGTACTATCCTTGTACTTTTGGAGGGGAATGGAGCTTCTTACCTGCAGACCTCCAGAGGCGCTTCAACACTAGGAAGGGAAGCTGTCAGCTGCTGAGTGTTTAATTGCCTCTTAGCAGTAACAGCACTGAGCAATTCAGCAATACATCAGCAATACCTTAGACAGCACTTGGACCTTATCAGTTCCTTATGCTCCAATCTTTACATTGTTCCTTCTGTGGATGTTGGAGACTCCTGACTAGCATGGGCACTTCCTAATCTTTCCATGTTGAGTTGTCGTATTTTTGGCATTCAGATACCAAATGCCAGCAGTAACCTTTAGAAGTAAGAAAGATTGACAGATGTTCCCCCAAGCCATTTATTTTCCAGTTTCTATTTTATAAGCCACTATCCCAGGGGTATATAGCACTTTAGAAACTTGAAAGAGTATGAGGATTTTCTAAAGTGCTCATAAGGAGTATTGCAGAGCTGGGAGAATAGTGGTCTTAATATCTTTTTTTAAGTACTGGTAGGTCTCCATCACTCTTTTTCAGCCTTTGACACTGGTTGTTACTGAAGTCCTGTGGAACTCTGCACCTGTGTCCCAGGTGAGGGGAATACCCTTAGAGTTTAGTAACTCTGCAGACACAATAATCAGTCATTGGAGAGCACAAGTGAGTGTGGGGTAAGTTAGTAAGCATGAAATGAGTAGGGAACAGAGGTAGAGGTGTGTGTTACTCAGTAATCAATAATTACAAAACAAAAACAAAAAAAGCAAATTCCATGGCAAAAAACTTTGTCAAATTGCAATTCAGATTAAAAAAAAATCTGAGGATTGAGAGTTCAAATCCTTACAAGAATGTTACTTTTTTTAAAAAAAATAAATATGAAGCCTTGGAAAGGAAGGAAACTCTACTTTAAGTTTAACTGAAGTAAAAACCAAACATTTGAAAATACAGTACGAAAATGCACATATAAGGTCACTAGAACAACCTTAACTCTGCCCCAGTAGTAATCCACTGAGACAATCTTATCCATCCATAATAACTCTAACTGCGCACAAGCTGAGCTGTCCACAGAAAAATATATATAGTCCACCAGTTCTTATTAGGCCCAGCATATGGGAAGCAGTCGTTACCCACTCTGCATTAAGTGCAGTGATGAAACACCACATTACATATTAGAGGCGTGCATGTATAAAACCAAATTTTCTAAAATCCAATTTGCAAAACTGTATAAGTACATCTTCGCCAACTTTAAGATGGCTTTCAAAAACATAAATATATATTATAAATATAATACGATATAATACATAAATATAACACACACACACACACACATTATACACATATACAAACTAAGAAGGGAAGGAAGATGGGGAGCTGGTATTTTTAAGAGAACAGAATTAAGGTGGTAACTTCACCTGGGCATTTCTGTACTTCCAGATGTCTGATTTTCTCCTTAGTTTAATCTTAACTAATAATTTCCTGCTTTTCTAATGCTTGATTTTTTTATTTTATTTTATTTTATTTTTACAACTACAACACTCCTGTTACGCAATTTCAGCCTTAATTTCCATGTAGCACAGTGCTTTGCCTGGGAGTATAACTTTACTTTTATAATTTCTTGACTTATTAGGCTGCATCTACATCATCAGGTTAGTTTTTCATTTATTTTAATGGGAAAAAAGTCAATTTGTTAATAATACATAATGTCTTTCCAATTTCATCTCATGACTAAATTCTTTCTTGAACTTGTCTTGGTTAATTCTGAAGCTTTCATGCAGAGCAGTTTTATTCTTTCCTGCTTAATGTTTTGTTAAATGATATCTCAGCATTCAGTAGTCACTTCCTGGGCTGAATTGGTTCCATTCTATAATGTTCTGAATAATATAGATGCTGTCAATCAGACTGAAATCAGTGTAATTCTCTGTCTTGCTATGCAGGTTTTTCTGTATCCACTTAGCTGGATTTTCTTCTTTCTGTGTTCTTTGAAGATGAAACTATAGTAGAAACCTATCAAACGGATAATTTGTTGCACCAAAATTCTCTCCCTTCAACAGGACTGTTCAGTTAACAGATCTATATTTAAAAGAGGATTCTGCTATTTCATGAAATTTCTTGGTTTAGCATAAGAAAAAAGGATTCAGTTGAGGTCAGGTTTTCATTGCCTTTTTCCTTGTGGTCCAGGGAATATTACCCTTTAGAGCAATGTATTTCTTCATGTCATGTAGCCATTTAGGCGTGCTTTGCTGCATTTCTGTGCATGTTCGGTTGGAACTCATAAAATATGTTCTTGTAAAGTTCTGTGTGGTTTTTTTTTATAGTTATAGTACTACTAAAAATCAATACTAACTTCATTCATTATCTCAGCAGTTTCTCAACCTCTTGAATCTTTTTTTTGTCTTATCCCTTCCAACTTTTTCAAGATGTCACAATACCTTTTATTTCCTAGTCTGTAGATAGATTGTGGCTGGCCTCTGGGTGGCTGCAGAAGAGAGAGGAGGGCATAAGAAGTCTCCACTTTCATGTATCTCTACCTGGATGAGTTAAAATGTGAAGACCTTATGCAAGGAGCCTGCTGCCTGCTAGTGTCCCTCTCCCCTGCAAGCCCAGGCATTAGGTAGAACCCCGCCCCTCTCCGTGTGGGCCATGGAGTTGGCCAGCTGTGGAGGACAGCATGCTGCATCTCCTGGAGGAGTTCCACAGTTTGAACATCCACGCTCTTTACACACCTGGGAGCCTCAGGAGGCACTGTGCATGATACTTCCCAGGACCCTTGCATCGGAAGTGTGACCCTGTGCTGCCCTCAGCACGGGCCTGTTCTTTATCAGACATGTTTAAACCACTGATTGGTAGTCATAGGTGAAAACAATCCTGCAACGGTGGATTTACCATTGTTTGAAGAGCAATGGACCGTGATTTTCAGTTGTAGATGTACTATATGAGGGAGTATAATCACTGTTTCATAGATGTGTACGCTATGGTGAGCTGTTCCTATCGTATTTAATGGTTGGATAGATATATATATATATTTTTTGCATGACACATAAATGGCATAACAGAAATAGCAGCAACTTAGTTTCTTGTTTCAATGTGTTTCCAAAACAATGCTTGTGCTACAGGAGCAGCAGAGTGAAGGTTCTTGATTGTGGAACCATAGAGCTAAAGAGGTATTGCATCAATATCATTTAAATATGGTGTCATACGTCCATGTCTAGCATTTATAATAAGTCTTTTAATGACAAATTTTGTTGGAAATTGACGACTAAAACATCTAAATAGGTTAGCTTCCTGTCACGTCCTAATGACTTGCTGGAAATATGAGTCTTGTGTGCAATACATGTTTTTAATTTTGTTTTTAGCTTCTTGAAAAAAATTTAGAATTCCTTTTACTGTAACCCTCGAAATGCTTATCAGCATCCTTGTTGCCTACTGCAGTGCAGTTTCACATTGGATTTAAAGGACGTAGGGATTTTTTTTAACAAAAACTAGAGCATTCCCTCTTGATAAGTACAGCATGTCCCATGACCACAGCAGTTCCTTCTTGTTCCTTGTTGTTTAAAGTTGCAGTACATTTCTCTGTAGTGAGTTGTACTTGCCATTTATGAGAAGCAGCATTTGAATGATCTAAGTTCTTTTTTTGGAAACATGGCCCCTTTTGGTTTTCTGTCCTTTCCACTTTAGGACCATCTTTAAACTTGACATTTTTACTTTTATTAACCTAATCCATGTATATCTAACAAAACAATATCTTACATCTAAGGTCCATAATAATGAAACAGCCCTTCTTCCTTGGTAGGATTTTGTTTATGGGTGCCCTTTGTTTCCTGTCAGTCTAGACAGTTTGAAAGTTTTCAGTCAAGTAAGTCCAGTTTTGTTCTGAGTCATGACAGACTAAAATTGAGGACATTAAATCTATCAAATATTTTAAAATGCATTTTTGAGACTAATTTGGTGTCATTTTGACCCATGTTGTACTCACTGTAAATGACTACCCAAGCTCAAGGCAATGGAGATCAGTTCCTCAGTGCCAAGGATGTATTGTACTATATACAGATCCTTTGACAAAGGACTCTGATGACAATTCAAATGCCCAAAACTTTGTGTGCCTTTCAATATACTGTTCCCCAGTAAATGGCAACAATCGTACTCTGGCAGGAGGATAGACCAGGTAACTTTATAGGACTAAATGAGAGAACATGCATTTTCTTAGCTACCTTGAAAAATATTTCTAGTATATTTTTCTAATGCATTTGTTATCCTTTGCCTTTAAAGTTGTCATAAATGCCTTAAATTCAGATTTAAGAGTTACAAAAAGGGCTGCTTCTTGTATATCGCATATCTGTCATGTTCAAAGATTTATAACATACATGGAATTCTGAAAAGGGAAGAGGACACTGTTTCTGAAGACCTGCTTCCGATCTGACTGAAGTCAATAGAAGTTTTGCCTTTGACTTCAAAGGGACAAGGATCCAGTCCTTCTTTGATTAACATCCAGTTTAAAACGACATTTGTGCTCAATCAGACTTAGTTGTTTTTTGTCTCGATTTTAGTTATCCATGTACTTTGTTTTTTAAACAGGCAGCAGCCAGGGTAATAATTTAAAAGAACACACAAATTATTCAGGCATAACTTTACCCAAATCACTTTAGTCAGTGACCATTTCCAAATTAGGTGGAAATATTAGACACTGGCACCAAGGAGTTAATAAGTAGCAGTGTCTGATTTACTGTGCTTCAGCTTTTAATCAGAATAAGATACAATGTATGGTTTTCATTCAAACCGTAGCTTGAAATCGTTCTTGAAATCTTGAAATCTAGCTTAAAGTCTTTGCTAGAAATCTGATACTATGGTGACGGGTACTCTATAAATACTTGAGAATGAGCTACTGCTTCTGTTTGAATCTTGCCTTTTTCACTCTGAATGATAAACTGATTATTTTTTGGTCTGGGTGGTGTGAAAGTGGTGATTATATTTTATTATTTTCAAGCAAAATAGAAATGAAATTAAATCAATATTAATACAGTGCAAAGCATTAAGAATATATAATTAGGGTCTGATCCTGTAAACGTTTACTATTGAACATACTGCTTACAATGTCTGGTTGTCACTGATGTCAATAGGATTATTTACAGTAGTGTGATCACTATTATCTCAGACCATCAATTTTCAACATTTAATAATTGCAATACTCAGAAGGAGTATTCAGTCAGTTAGTATAATTATACCTAAGGGTTGATATTTTTGTCTGTGCATTGCTAATATAATGGATTCAGGAAGTGTTTTCCTTTTATTTTGAGAATTAGAAAAAAGAAAATTCTGGCCTTCTTCTACCTTTGGTCAGGCCATTGTTAGATAAACTGTCCCCATCCCCATCCGGAATGGAACACCTGACCTTTCAACACAATTCAGTCTCATGAGAATTTTCTAAAGGTTTTGTTTTGGTTCCAATGAACAATGAAAGCAAATGTCAAAATCTTTAAAGTTATCATGAAATGGAATTGGCATTCTCCAGTCAGCTCTGTTTAACACACATTGCCATTTACTGTTGGTTTTTTTGTTTTTTTTTTATTGGAAATTTCAATTAAATGTTATTGGCTATTTTTAACAAAGAATATTTAGAACATTTCAATGAGAAAATTCTAATTTAGAGCCCAATCCAATAAACCCTCTCTCAAGGGAGCAGTCCCATTGAAAACACCATTTTCTGAAAGTCTCCTGGAGTACTCCAGACCAGAATGAACACTGCCTGCAAAGTAGAACTTCATAGATCATCATTTAAAGGTGCCAGAAGTATCAGAAATAATCCTTTGGTGCCACTTGCTCATATGATTGTTGAATGGTAAGAAAACCTATTCAGTTATTTAAATGCCCTAGACGGAATCATTATATCATATGAAAAAAAACTAATATTGAAGAGCTGAGTGAGTAATTCACAACAAATAATCTAATCAACATGGTTCTTTCCTCCTTTTCTGTCTTCCTTTTTCCAGGGGGATAATCATGTGTGGATTAAAAAAAAATCAAAACACCTTTTAAATTTACATGTGTTGTGCTATGTACTTTTCTTAGAGAAGGGAAGGTCAAATACATATGTCTTAAACATGCAATGGAAGATAGTGAGGTTTGTGGTGGTACTTAGATCTTGTGGGATTTGGTTCAATAGTCTTGGGCCAGTCACCAAAAATGCTTTGTTTTCTGCACAAGTAAGCTTTTTTTTAAACCCTGGAGGTAGACAGTTCTATTTTACTTGATCAGTGGAGTTGTCAGTCATGGTCATCACTCAGGAAATTTAGACCTTGTTTTGGCTATCCTGGCATTAAGAACCTTGAAGATAAGGAATGAGATCTTGAACTTGATATGATATTCTATAGAGGGCCAGTGTAGACAGTGCAGGACAGATCTGAGATGCTCATGTAACCCCTTAATGAGTAGGCATGCACTGCTGCATTTTGTGTTAGCTTTAGTTCTTCAAGTGATTTGTACTTGCAAGCCTCCGGTGGAATGCACAGAGAGCACATCTCAAAGAATTCCAATTGCTGTATGGGTAAGTAACCATTCCTCCTCCTTCGAGAGATTATCCCTATGAGTGTTCCACTGCAGCTGACTCCCTGAAAGCCATCAGAACTGATCTCCCTACAAAACATAAAACCACCTGTCTCACATAGGACAGTGCTGTCTCATGATGGGCCGTTGACTGCTGCAGAGAGGTGCAGGAGTATGAGAATGGATGTTGGCCTGCCATCCATCTGCGAGAAGTTTGGGAAACAAGCAGGAAGAATTGGAAGTCCTGGCACAGTCAAGGAACTATGATGTGATTGGAATAACAGAGACTTGGTGCGGTAACTCACATGACTGGAGCACTGTCATGGATGGGTATAAACTGTTCAGGAAGGACAGATGGGGGAGAAAAGGTGGAGGAGTTGCACTGTATGTAAGAGAGCAGTATGATTGCTCAGATCTCCAGTATGAAACTGGAGAAAAGCTTTGAGAGTCTTTGTGTTAAGTTTAGAGGCGAGAGCAACAAGGTGATGTTGTGGTGGGCATCTACTATAGACCACCAGACTGGGAGGATGAGGTAGGCGAAGCTTTCTTCAGACAATTAACTGAAGTTTCCAGGTCACATGCCCTGGTTCTAATGAGAGACTTCAATCATCATGACATCTTCTGGGAGACCAATACAGCGGTGCACAGACAATACAGGATGTTTTTGGAGAGCGTTGGGGACAACTTCCTGGTGCAAGTGCTGGAGGAACCAGCTGGGGCTGTGCTCCTCTTGACCTGCTGCTTACAAACAGGGAAGAATTGGTAGGGGAAGTAGAAAAGTGGGTGGCAACCAGGGCAGCAGTGACCATAAGATGGTTGAGTTCAAGATCCTGACAAAAGGAAGAAAGGAGAGTAGCAAAATACGGAACCTGGACTTCAGAAAAGCAGAATCATAGAATATCAGGGTTGGAAGGGACCTCAGGAGGTTTAGTCCACCCCCCTGCTCAAAGCAGGACCAAACCCCAATTTTTGCCCCAGATCCCTAAATGGCCTCCTCAAGAATTGAACTCACAACCCTGGGTTTAGCAGGCCAATGCTCAAACCCTTGAGCTATCCCTCCCCCTTTGACCCTTTCAGGGAACTGATAGGCAGGATCTCCTGGGAGGCTGATATGAGGGGGAAAGGAGTCCAGGAAAGCTGGCTGTATTTTAAAGAAGCCTTATTGAGGGCGCAGGAACAAACCATCCTGATGTGTAGAAAGAATAGCAAATATGGCAGGTGACCAGAGAAATCTTTGGTGAGCTTAAACACAAAAGGAAGCTTACAAGAAGTGGAAACTTGGACAGATGACTAGGAAGGAGTATAAAAATATTGCTCGAGCATGCAGGGGTATAATCAGGAAGGCCAAAGCGCAACTGGAATTGCAGCTAGCAATGGATGTTAAGAGTAACAAGAAGGGTTTTTTCAGGTATGTTAGCAAAAAGAAGGTCAGGGAAAGTGTGAGACCCTTACTGAATGGGGGAGACAACCTAGTTACAGATGATGTGGAAAAAGCTGAAGTACACAATGCTTTTATGCTTTGATCTTCAAAGATAACATCAGCTCCCAGCCTGCTGCACTGGGCAGCACAGTATGGGGAGGAGGTGAGCAGACCTTAGTGATGAAAAAACAAGTTAAGGATCATTCAGAAAAGCTGGACATACACAAGTCCATGGGTCCGGATCTAATGCATCCGAAGGTGCTGAGGGAGTTGGCTGATGTGATTGCAGAGTCATTGGCCATTATCTTTGAAAACTCATGGCAGTTGGGGGAGGTCCCGGATGATTAGAAAAAGGCAGGCATAGTACCCGTCTTTAAAAAAGGGAAGAAGAAGAATCTGGGGAACTGCAGCCTCACCTCAGACCCTGGAAAAATCATGGAGAGGGTCCTCAAGGAATCCATTTTGAAGCACTTGGAGGAGAGTCAACATGGATTCAGCAAGGCAAGTCATGCCTGACCAAACTGATTGCCTTCTATGATGAGATAATTGGCACTGTGGATATGGGGAAAGCGGTGGACCTGATATATCTTGACTTTAGGAAAGCTTTCAATATGGTTTCCCACAGTATTCTTGCCAGCAAGTTAAAAAAAACTATGGATTAGATGAATGAACTGTAAGCTGGCTAGATTGTTGGGCTCAACGGGTAGTGATCAATCGCTCGATGTCTAGCTGGCAGCTGGTATCAAGTGGAATGCCCCAGGGGTCATTACTGGGGCTGGATTTGTTCAACATCTTCATTAATGCTTTGGATGATGGGATGGATTGCGCCCTCAGCAAGTTTGTGGATGACACTAAGCTGAGGGGAGAGGTAGATAACACTAGAGGGTAGGGATAGGGTCCAGAGTGACCTGGACACATTGGAGGATTGGGCCAAAAAAAATCTGATGAGGTTCAACAAGGACAAGTACAGAGTCCTGTATTTAGGATGGAAGCATCCCATGCACTTCTACAGGCGGGGGACCAACTGGCTAAGCGGCAGTTCTGCAGAAAAGGACCTGGGGATTACAGTGGACAAAAAGCTGGATTTAAGTCAACAGTGTGCCCTTGTTGCCAAGAAGGCTAATGGCATATTTGGCTGCATTAGTAGGAGTATTGCCAACAGATTGAGGGAAGAGATTATTCCACTCTATTCGGCAGTGGTGAGGCCACATCTGGAGTATTGTGTCCAGGTTTGGGCCCCCCACTACAGAAAGGATGCGGCCAAATTGGAGAGAGTCCAGCAGAGGGCAACAGAAATTATTAGGGGGCTGGGGCACATGACTTACGAGGAGAGGCTGATGGAACTGGGTTTATTAATCTGCAGAAGAGAAGAGTGAGGGGGAATTTGATAGCAGCCTTCAACTACCTGAAGCCGGGTTCCAAAGCAGATGGAGCTAGTCTGTTCTCGGGGTGGCAGATGACAGAACAAGGAGCAATGGTCTCAAGTTGCAGTGGGGTAGGTCTAGGTTGGCTATTAGGAAAAACTATTTCACTAAGAGGGTGGTGAAGCACTGGAATGGGTTACCTAGGGAGGTGGTGGAATCTCCATCCTTAGAGGGTTTTAAGGCCTGGCTTGACAAAGCCCTGGCTGGGATGATTTAGTTGGGGTTTGTCCTGCTTTGAGCAAGGGGTTGGACTAGATGACTTTCTGAGGTCTCTTCTAACCCTAATCTTCTATGATTCTATGACAGCCAGGGACCATCCGTCAGCATCACTAATCCTGTTTCTGTTGTGTTTCTTAACCTGAATCCAGATTGTGTCGTGTGTGGGGTATTGTCTTGGCTAGATGAGCCTGAAAGCAGCCTTTAGCTAGCTTTTCTATGAACTTGCTCAGGAATATAGAAGGTTTGATACTGGATGGTAGCCAGCCAGGTCTGATGCATCCAGGGTGGGTTTAGTCAGAGTTGATAGGACTGCTGCATGCTCAGAGGGGAAAGGAAAGATTCCTTCAGTGAATGAGGAATGTTCATGAGTAAATTGTGATTTCCTAAAAAACACATTCATTACTTAGTTTTTGCAAGCTTTTTACACTCTGGATTCACTGCAGTTTCTTACAAGTATTCAGTACTCTGTGCCTAAAATTCAAGGAGTGTTGGTAAGTCATATATCAGCATTTAGTGTATCTGGTTCCCTCAGTGGTGGAGGGCTTGAAAACAGTGGGACCCTGCATCTCTCAGGAAGGAGTAGTGGTTTAGGAAGCTGTAGAGGATCAGCAGTACCAGGGATAGGCCCACTGACAGCAATTCCGGGCGCCAGGGCAGAACAGTCAGTGGGCCCCCGTGGATGCACAAGCCGCGCCTGCGCGGACGCGGCCCCTTGACATTTGGTCAGGCTGTGCTGCTGGGTGCGCTCTTCCGGCATGGCCAGGGCTTCCTCATGCCCGCCTGGTAGGGTTGCCAACTGTCTAATCGCGCAAACACGAAGACCCTTGCCCTGCCCCTTCTCTGAGACCACGCCCCTGCCCCCACCTTCTCCGAGGCCCTGCCACAGTTGCTTGCTCCCCCGCACCCTCACTCACTTTCACCAGGTGCATGGTGCAGGCTCTGGGAGGGAGTTCGAGTGCGGTAGGGGGTGAGCGCTGTGGGAGGGAGTTTGGGTGCAGGAGGGGGTGAGGGGTCAGGTTCTGGGAGGGAGTCTGGGTGTGTGGGGTTGGGCTCCGGGAGGGATTTTGGGTGCGGGAGAGGGATACAGGCTCTGGGAGGAAGTTTGGGTACAGGAGGGGGTGCAGGCTGTAGGCTGGGGCAGGGGTTGAGGTGCAGGACAGGGTCAGGGGGGTTGGCCTTTACCTCTGGCAACTCCCAAAAGTGACCAGCTCACCCATCTGGCAGCTCCTAGGCAAGGGGCCAAGGGGGTCTCCATGCACTGCTGCCCATAGGCACTGCACCCACAACTCCCATTGGCTGCAGTTCCAGGCCAATGGGAGCTGTGGGGTTGGAGCTCAGGGAGGGGGCAACGCATGGGGACCCCCTCCCCAGGGGCCACAGGGATGTGCCAGCCGCTCCCAGGAGCAGTGCAGAGCAAGGGCGGGCAGGAAGCTTGCTTTAGACCCACTGTGCTGCTGGCAGTGATGGCCAGGGGCCCCCAGGCCCTTTTAAATCTCCTGGGCCCCTGGGCAATTGCCCCCTTTCCATCCCCCCACCCACCCTCCATTGGTGGGCCTGATCGGGAGTTTTAGAAAGTTCTAATTCTTTTCCTTTCTTGGCCACAAAAGATTTGCCTCAGGCATCATTATTTAAAAAAATGAGGCTACTGTAAGATTTATTGGCTGATTGCAGAATTTAATTTTCTCTCATCAGATTCTCACAAAGTAGCGTGTGCTCAAAGTAGTGTGAGACCTCATTGCAGAAGGTGCAGGCAGATCATTGTATGGTTTGTTTAACTGCCTCTGTACCAGGTCTCTGACAAGGGGTTTTGGTAACACAGTACTCTGCTGTTTTAATTTGTAATGTCCCATCCAAATATATTCTGCCAAGTGCATTATTGTATCAGAAACTCCACAGTCATTGAGATAATATAACTAATGTCTATGCATAGTCTAAGTTGTGAAGGGTGTAGTCGGGTGAAGGGTATGGTGTTCTATGATCATTCAGTGCCATGCTTAATTTATGCCAGGGCTGAGACCTGGCACCTCTAGGGTTTGGCAGTTCATAGCTCCGGCATCTCTGGGCTTGCTGCATCAGTTATGAATGTAAAAAAATTGTTTGAGCCTCAGCACCTCTTTCATTACAAACTGAACACCGATTCAGTGCTTGCAAAAGATCTGCTTTATTCTGTGTCCAGATCCAACTGGCTGAGCATAACAAGAGCCTTACAGCACCCTGCCTGGATTCTCTGTCTCAGAAGCTGAGCTTTTAAAGGCACAGTGCCCAGTATTGCATCTTTCCCTCTGAACCAAATCTTAACAACAACAATACTTTAAAGCCAACTTTAATGTAACACACTATTATAAATACTTATAACTAACCTCATCACTAAACTAACTAATAATGTTTCACTTTATCTGTCTCTGGACATCCGCAAGTCCCTAGTGCAGAGGTGGGCAAACTACAGCCGCAGGCCCATCCTGCCTGGCCCCTGAGCTCCCGGCCGGGGGGGCTAGTCCCTGGCCCCTCCCCCACTGCCCCCCCCCAGTTATGCCACCGTGCAGGCAGCGTAGCTTGCACCCACCCATCTCCCAGCCTTTCCAATAAGCCTGTCCTGCTGCTCTGAGCGGCCTGGTAAGGGTGGGGGGGGAGGGGGTCGGATAAGGGGCAGGAGGTCCCAGGGGGCAGTTGGGACAGGGGGGCGATTGGATGGGGTGGAGGTTTGGGGGTGGGGGGGGGGAGGTCAGGAGACAGGGAGTGGGGGGGTTGGATTGGGGGTGGGGTCCTGGGGGGAAGTTAGGGATGGGGGTCCCAGGAGGGGGCAGTCAGTGGACAAGGAGTGGGGGGGTTGGATGGGTTGGGGGGCCTGTCAGGGGGCGGGCTGTGGATAGGGGTTGGGGCAGTCAGGACAGGGAGCAGGGGGTGGGGTCCCTTGGGACGGTTAGGGGCAGGGGGTCCCGGGAGGGGGCGGTCAGGGGACAAGGAGCAGGGGGGGTTGGATGAGTGGGGGGTTTCTGAGGGGGGCAGTCAGGGGGCGGGAAGTGGGAGGGGGTGGATGGGGGCAGGGACCAGGCTGTTTGGGGAGGTACAGCCTTCCCTACCCGGCCCTCCGTACTGTTTCGCAACCCCGATGTGGTGCTCGAGCCAAAAAGTTTGCCCACCCCTGCCCTAGTGCTTCTGACATACATTTCTAGCAGGGCAGAAATGTTTTCACTTTTCTCTTGAACAAAATGTCAGCAGGTGACAACCCATGCTTCATTGGTGCTGTTCTGTAGTTTAACAGTACTACATGTGAATCAGAGTCTGATTCTGCAACCTTTTTCAGTAATGACTTTGTTATTTTGACACCATTTCCCACCAATTTGTTGAATTGGAGATAATGGGGGACTAGGGGTTACATGTCTAAATCCATACTTCACTGCAAACCGCTTGAACTCATGTCCATTTAACTGCAGCCCAGTGCCAGACATTACTATGTCAGGTATACCATGTCTATCAGAAATAGTGTTGATGTGAACAATCACCTGTTTACCTGTAGTATCTTCTGGTAAGACTATCTTAGGGAAGTAAAAATAGTCTAGGATAAGTACATAAGACTTTTTTGTTTTGTTTTTTTCAGATAATGGAAACAAATCTATGCCTACTTTGTTCCCGGGGGTAATTCTTCCACTGCCACCAATATGGAGTCCTTTGTTTGATTTGGCCTGTATTTTTGGCATATGTGACCATTCTAAACAGCTCTTTCACCACTGCTGTTCATTTGAAGCTTCAATTTTTCAATCCCTTCATGTGTGCTTTTTAATATTTTTTTCTAATTGAAACATTATAGGGATCACTATCCTGGTACCTTCAAACCAAATCCAATCCCCTTTAAATTGACAATGTGGCCTGGAGATATGCTCTCCTAGCCACTCTGTGCTAATAGCCTTAATTAATTATGCAGGTCTCACTGTGAGTAGACTGGCAAGCAGAGTCCACCTTTCATTTGCAACTGGGCAGATCTGTGTGTTTTTTTTTTATCAGACGGACATGTACAAAATCTAATTCTGCACTTTGTTCCACTGCACTGCTCTAGAGAGTGTGTCTGTACCTGCCAGATCTCTCCCAACTGTGTGCAATTTGCAAATCATACAGTAGTAGCTGAAAATATAATTTCTGTGTTCTTGGGAGGGAAGGAAGGGGAAGCTGTTTTGCCAGGCTCCTTCTGGCAATGGCAGTAGGTGGTTTACGGTCAGTTGTAGCTAACACTGGCCTCCCCCTGAAAGTTTTTATACCCATGGATGAAGGCCAAAGCCACCTCCTATAGTTGAGGACATTGACTTTCAGTTTTTGCAAGTGCCCGGATGCATAAGCCTCTGATCTCCAGTTTTGATCATACTGTTGTAAGAGGACTGAGCCAATATCTCCTTGGAGGCATCTGTGAACAATTTTGTTTTGCACTTACTGTCATAATACCTCAAGGTGTGGGCCTTTTTAATGAACACATTAAGTTTCTCAAACTATTAAGATTTGCATCACAAATGCATCCCTGTTGTATAGTAGCACTCTCAGATTGTTAGATTGGGTAGCTGGATTAGGCAACAAATTCCAAAATAATTCACAATTCAAAGGCATTTTTGTACCTTTTCCATGTCTACTGGGGAGGTCATGTTGGTGATGGTTTCAGACTTACTATCATCTACCTGTACGCCTTTTTGCCCAGGTATGTTATTTCCATTGCACTATTTTACATTTTTTTGTTTGTTTAACTTTAGCAGTTCTGGTTCATTCTAAAGCTGCGTGGAGCCTTTGATCATGCTCTTCTGTTCTTTTTCCATGGATATAAACATAATCTATGTAATCATCAGTACTTTCTATTCCATTAAAATTTTATTGTATTTCCTGTGAAACACTTTGGGTCCTGATCAAAATCCAAAACCAGTGTCTTCAAAAGGAGGTGTTGAACATGTGCAAACGCATGCTCTGTTTTTCTAAGGGCACTTGCCAGAACCCTGCTGATGCATGAAGTGTAGAAAAATATTTGGCATCATCCATCTCCCCCAAAATTTCTCCCCTTGTAGGTAGTGAGGAAAATATTCCCTTTTTACATATTTATTTAATTCTTTTGGGTCTCTATATAAGTGAAGGGTTGAGTCTTCTTCGATTCTACAGCGACCAATGTGTGTACCCACTCTGCTGGTTCTTCTACTTACTGTGATTCTCACAGCAATGAACTTATCCAGCTCTTCTTTTAGCCTCTGCCTTAGGGTCAGAAGAACTTTCTTAGCAAAGTAAATTGTGGGGTGGTTGGACTCTTTCAGCTCTACTGTATTCTCTGTTGGGAGCTTCCCTATTCCTTGGAAGATGTCCTCAAACTCTTCTTCAATTGTTTTGGTCCAAAGCTCCTCCAAAGAGTGCACCCTTTTGATTAGACCAAGGGCTTGACATCTTCTCTAACCCAATAATAGGTGCTCTTTTCCGTAGTACTATTACAAATTGTATCTTTTTTCAAATTATTTACCCATATATTTAGTTTACATACACCTTTAGTGAGCACAAGCTCATCACTGTAAGCTCTGAGTTTCACCTGTTTACTTTCTATTACCTGTGGTTTTTCCTTTCGTGTTAAAAACACTGATTCTGGCACTCCCATGGCTTGTGCACATTGTCCAACATAAAATTAATAAATATCCATTTTACTTTCCAGCTGATCATCCATTTATCATCTCTTGCAATATTTTCCATTGCTCCTCTGAGCAATTCATCTGAGGTAGTGGTACACCATAATTCTCTTTGTCCATGCTGTCCACGCTCATCTGCTGCTTGCAAACTCTTGCAGAGTGGTATAATCCATTGCATTTCTTGCACCTTTCCCCATATACTGGGCATTGTCTTGCCTTGCATTAGTTACCAGAGCATGTGGAGCTCCGTGTGCTGTTTTGACTGGATTCCAACTTTGAGCTCCACATACCTTTGTGCCTCAGCTCTCTTTTTCTGTAGTAGTTTGGATTGTTTATCATGTCTGCAGCATTAGAGCACTGTCTAGCCTTCATAAACTTGATTCTGGAAAGGGTGACTTCCTCTGCTTGGCAAATTCTAATTGTTTTGTCAAAGGTTAATTCTGATTCTTCCAGTAGTCAGTCAGTTTCTCTCTCTCTGAGTTTTTGTTCCAGATGCCAATCATGTTCTGGTCTCTTATCAGGGTCTCAGCCTCCTATCCCTAAATCACAAGATTGGCTCTTCAGCCTTAGATGAGTCACAAAGTCTAATATGGTTTCACCTTATTTTTGTACTCTCTCTGTTTTAAAAAATCTCTTTGTTTAATTTTTGCATGGAGTGCAATACTACTCAAATTTCTGTAATAGTTTCAGAGTTAGCCTCTTCTATCTGAGTTAACTGAAACCCATTAAACATATCAAGTGCTTCAGAACCAGCTATGGTCAGAAATAAAGCTACCTCCTACTGTCTTCCTCTTTGCGGGCACCCATTGCTTGCAGATACAGAGTGAAGCACTGTTTAAACCTTCTGCAGTTATGTTTCACATTTCAAGAGAATCAGTCTGTTGGGGCTTTTATCTACTCAGTTCTTTCACTCCGCGTCTTTTCTTAGTTCCTTTTCACTCCTGGTGCCATGTCGTGTTTAGCGATCACTCAGTGCTTAATATGCTTGCAATAGATCTTCTTTGTTCAGTGTCTTGCATAACAAGAACTTAACAATACCCCTCCCAGACTGGTCGGGGAAGCTGAGCCCCTAAAGGCACAGTCCCCAATACTACTGTCAGACCCAGGGCCGGCTCTAGGCACCAGCAAAACAAGCAGGTGCTTGGGGCGGCACATTTCTAGGGGCGGCGTTCCGGCGCCGGCCAGGCCGCCCCTTGAAATGTGCCCCCGCCGCCCCAGCTCGCCTCTGCCTGCTCCCCTGAGTGCACTGCCTCCACCGCTCCGCTTCTCCCCCATCCCTCCCAGGCTTGCTGCGGGCCAAACAGCTGTTTCGCGTGGCAAGCCTGGGAGGGAGGGAGGAGAAGCCGAGCGGCGGTGCGCTCGGGGAAGGCGGCGGTGGAGGAGCAGAGTCGAGCTGGGGTGGGGAGCGGTTCCCTCTACTCCCCCCCTCCCCGCTACTTCTTGTGCTCCCCCCACACCCTCGCTCACCGCTGCTCTGTCTGCTCCCCTGAATGCACTGCCTCTCCCTCACTTGAGAGGGAGGGGGGAGCAGTGGAGCGGCGGCATGTTCAGGGGAGCAGGTAGAGCAGAGGTGAACTAGGGCGGGGGGGTTGTGGGGAGGGAGGGAGTTGCAGGAAGCAAGGGGGGGGGGAATGCAGCATGCCCAGGGGAGGAGGCGGGGCCAGGGATTTGGGGAAGGGGTTGGGAATGGGTGGAGTTGGGGGCTGCAGGGGCATGAAAAAAAGCGGAGGCGACCAACAATTTTTTTGCTTGGGGCAGCAAAAATTCAAGAGCTGGCCCTGGTCAGACCTTGTCTGCCCTGTGTAATTTCCTCTATGCCAAGGCTCTAGAAGATAGTTTGGGAAACTATTATCCCAGTGATGTGTCAAGCAGTGACCTATACTCTGTAAAATACACCTCTTTTGGTGTGAATATCTGACAGTATGCACTAAAAATTTGCTTCCCATAAGCAACTGAAAAAAACACATCCCTGAGCGACATAAATTACACTGACAGACGCGCCGGTGTGAACGGTGCTATGTTGGCGGAAAACACTGTCCTGCTGACATAGCTACTGCTGCTCATTGGGGATGGTTTAATTATGTCAACAGGAGTGGTTACATGGGAGATCTTACAGCGGTGCAGCTGCAGTGGTACAGCAGTACCCCTGTAAGGTCTCTAATGTAGATATGGTCTAAAACAGGGATCGGCAACCTTTGGCACACGGCCTGTCAGGGAAATCCACTGGCGGGCCAGGACGGTTTGTTTACCTGCAGCGTTTGCAGGTTCGGCTGATTGCCGCTCCCACTGGCTGCGGTTTGCTGCTCCAGGGCCAACAGGGCTGCAGGAAGTGGTGCGGCCCGAGGGATGTGCTGACCGCTGCTTCCTGCAACCCCCATTGGCCTTGAACAGGAACCACCAGGCCTAAATCGTGGCAACTTGCCTGTTCAAGGAAAGCAAACCCACAATGGGCATGAAGGCAACTGAAATAAACACACACTAACATTGAAATTGAAACTTTTTTTGCAGTACTTGCTCAGCTCTTATTACTCTCTTGCAGTCCCCCCTTCAGGTGCGCTTTTCATCAGTAGAGGCATGGTTAAGCCGCCTGCCCTGGGTTATGCTGGTAGACCCTGGTATTACCTAGGACTGAATCAAGCCCAGTGACAAACACCCTGGTATTGTGCACTAGCTGTTTGGGTATAACCATGCTGAGTGATGTGTAATGTCAGCTCAAGATGACAGGCTACGACTCAGTGAAAAGGAAAGCCAGCATGTATCCCCTGGCACACTAGCAGTACATTATAGCCCTGACTTCCTTGACGAGCAACTGACTGCCTGAAAGGCCAGACAAGGGATCAATTACATTATTGCCAAACTGGCTTTTAAAAAAAAAGACAAACGAGAGCTGGAAGCACCTTAAATAACACAACTCAAGCTTATCCATGTGAACCAGTTTGGTTTGTTTTTCAGTTAACTGAAGTTCACTATTTTTAAATAAAGAACTATTTAATGTATGGATCTCCGATTAGTATTTACTTATTTCTGTCAGTCCTAGGTTTTTTCCCCCCTACCCTTTCTTCCCCAATGACTTTAATTCATTTCTTCCAAGACTTCTGAGGCTTTTAAAGGTGTGATTTCTTACCGGGCACATTTTCTGCAAGCTCCCATAGATCTACAGAAAGAAAGCCCAAAGTCATAGGTATTCAGGATTAGCACTGGAGAGTGGATACTTTGAATCTGTGACTAATAATTATCTGTAACCACTCATCTATGACAGGCAGGGTATTTATCATCTAAAAGCCTTGAATTTTGCACTGAGTGTAAAACTTTCAGCAGCTGAGGGCTTGTTTACACTGGCAAGTTTCTGCGCAGTAAAGCAGCTTTTTGTGCTCAAACTGCAGACGTGTACACACTGCCAAGCCACTTTGTGTGCAGAAATTCCTCAGTTGCAGCACTGCAAAAAAACCCAGCTCAAGGAGGCTATTTGCACAGAGGCTCCAGCACCTATTGCCAGTGTAGACATTTGATTGCTTTCTGTGCTGTAATTGGCCTCTGGAGCTGTCCCATAATCCCTCAAGTGGCCACTCTGCTCATTGTTTTGAACTCGGCTGCCCTGGAGACATGTGCCCCTCCCCTTTCAAAGTACCGTTTCTGACAGCCCTTGTGTGCTGTGCTGATCTGCTCCGGGACTCAAAGCAAACCATTAATGTGGAATGCTAGTGCTGTTGAACACAGAGGTGCGTGTGTGTGTGTGTGTGTGTGAGAGAGAGAGATTGCTGTGGAGGGAGGTGGGGGCTGATGTCGGGGTTTCCCCCTCCCCCTGCCTCAGGGCTGGTTGCTTCCTGCATTCTGTCTGAACTTACAAGACAGCATTCTGACACACTCTCTGTCCCCACCCCTTCCCCACTTCATATATACACACACACACACACTCCCCCGCTCCACTTCAGTTGAAAAGCAGCTGGCAATGTAGTAGGATGCCCATGGAACAATGGGATTGGGAAACCAGCATCATGTGACTCTGTGCCTGCCCCATGAGGCATTGCAAACCCTTTTCAAAGCACCCTGCAGCCAGTTGCACAGTGGGATAGCTACCCACAATGCACTGCTCTCTTTGCCATTGCAAGAGCTGCTAATGTGGATGCACTTCAGCGTCACAAGGAGCACAGTGTGGACATGCAACAGTGGTTTAATTTCAGCATTTTAATAAAAGTGGTATAACTTGTGGCACAGAAACTTCCCAGTGTAGACGTACCCAGATATATTGTTTATATTGGTAAATTACATGTTCATGGCCTGATTTATTCAGAAATCTCTTCGGTAGATGTAAGTCTAGAGATGTACTTTTTTTTTATGTACAAGGGATGGACTAAAGTCTCCACATTAATACACATAGGCAAATGCATTGTATTTTCTATGCGTAGGAATGATGACCTGGACACCTCTGGCATATGTATGGGGAGAGGTTTACGAAAGGAAATTTGCCAAGTTTTCAGTCTCTCAAAAGAGCAGAAATGTGCCTGGGTATAACGATCTTGTAGAAATATCTTATTAATATTTGATAGCATTTTCATTGTTTCTAACACATTCCATTAGCACTGTCCCATTTGCTCCACATGATAAGGCACTGATACAATGCATTAAAGCAGGACTTATATTCTAATTATTTCATACCAGTGTGATGAACTGTACCAATGAATGATAAGGGAATAGAGCCCTGGAGCATTTAGCTCTATAGAAATGTTTGGCTCTTACATCTGAAGTGGCTACAAGAGAAATATCTGGGTAAAGGGATGATAGCTCATGGAAGATCTTCATTAACTTCTTGTACAACATGTTCTGACACTTACGTCAGTATATGATTTTAGGGGTAGTTTTCCCAGGACTTCTAGCAGTGCAATTTCTGTTGGCTTTAATTAGTTATCTGACCAAAAAAAAAAATGTCAAAACAGTATGAACTGACTGAGAAAATGTCATTTTGGGGATAGCTGTTTGTTCCTCAGCGACTCCCAGTGAAAGAGTCTCAGCCTATAAGCAAGACAGCTATTTTTCTAACTTGTAGGCCTGCAATCTGAAGGTCACGGTTTGTTCTTACCCATTTGTGAATTGTCCCTGGTAACCTTGACTTTACTGCCATTATATTCACAGAGAGAAGCCATTGGAGCGTGTGGCTTGGTGCATGCCTCCTGCTCTTCTCTATCTTTCTTCTTACCCACAGTTACTGTGAAGAAGAGTAAAAACAATACTTAGACAGTGGCAGTTTTCTGGGAACTACATCTCAATTATTTCAGTGTTTCCTACTGGCAAAAGCTATTCACTACAATCCAGATGTATTGGAAATGTGAAAGTTTTCACCAAAGAAAATGGTGCTTGTATACTGTAATGTGCATCTTCGAATTGCATTAAATAAATTAGACAGGAGTTAAACTTTGAGTAACATGTCCAACCTGCCAAAAACCGTGTTTAATTTAACTAGAGTTCAGATAATAGAAGCTCCACTGCATGATAGTGTGTCTTCAAGTTTTGTCCGTGTGTTTCATGAGGAAATGGCTTTGCTCTCAACTATTGTGACTGGCATTCTCATTTTCCTACTTCACATGCACAGTGTCTCTTGGGGGGGGGAGCTTGGCACTAGCATAGACCATGTCTTACAAGAACAGAGTGGGTTTTATTTTTTTTAATTTTTATTTTTTTAAACACCTACCCTCCCATTCTTGATAGTTCCAACTGCCTTCCATTACATCCCATGGCAACTCCAATTGCTTATGTGTGAAAGTGATATTAGAAAAAGATCTAATCATTCTTTTAGTTTTCTTTTAATGAATTCTTAAGATGGAAACAGGGAGGAAAGATTAATGTGATCACACAACAACCTGCAGACTACCAAAAAATGCTTGCTCCCCTGATCACTATTAGTCATGGACCAGCTTTGGCAACCATATTGTATGGGAGTGAATTTTCTTTGACACCAAAAACAGTATTGTTCCTGGGGTGAAGGAAAATATTCCTTCGTTTTTTACTGTATTCCTAAAGGCTTGATTATGAGGCAGTGTGTGTTCTCCCACAGAGACATAGGTGTGCAAGTGTAAGCCAGTGCTACGTGCCTCCTACTCCATTTCAACAGGTGCGATGGGCATGGCTCTGATTTCTCAGTGCACCAGCCAGCATTGAGGCATAGCAGCTGTAGTAACTTGTTACAAATATGAACCAATCACAAATTACTCCTCCTCCTCGAGCCATGGGGAAACAGAGGGGGGCTTGTACTCTCTGAGCCATGATCTGTTCTCTGCACTGCTCTTGTGCTGGCGCACCCATGTGTCTTCCTTTACCCAAGGTCGAAAGCAAAAATCTAGCTCAAAATAAGCATGTCTCTTCCTAAAACAAAGTAGCTTCCAATGCTATTGGAATGCTACAGGCCTTCTTCAGGAATGTCAGACATTGAAAAAAAGGCTATGAAGAGGAGGAACGTCTTATTTTCTTATTTTTCTTCCAATATAAATTCATCAAACTGTGCATAGCCTTGCATAGAATTCTTCTCTTGTAATCTGTGCCAGAGAAGTCTTTGCAGTGCTCTTGCCACAGGCCTTTATGGTACTCTCCCTTCCCACAACGGACACAAGGGAGGTGTGCAATAGAGGACAGGCAAAGTCATGTTTTAGTGCCTGCTGTGAGAACTCAATCAAATAAGATATGTTATCAGTCAGAACATTATTAATTGTTTTCCCCCCCACTTCAGAAATCAAACTGCAGCACAGATTCAGGACTCAAATTTCGATAGGCACCAATTTAATGACATCTTGCTGTGCTTAGTCCACGCAGACTCCAACCGATGCCATCTGTAAAATAGAGCTAATTTAAATTCAGAAAAAGAATTATTTTTACAGTAATTGGTGAAGCTATTTTTCTAACATGCGTACCCTCCTCCTGCTCTTCTCCACCCTTTCCCACTCACTATTACTGTGGAAAAGAGTTAGAGCTCTACTTAGGCAGTTTTCAGAGTAGCAGCCATGTTAGTCTGTATCCGCAAAAAGTACAGGAGGGCTGGTTCTGGCGGGACTCAACGGAGAGTGCCAATTCAGGACACATTGCTTAAAGCAGGGCAGTTACAGCCCAAGGCTGGGGTTTTTCCACTTCTAAGGCAAACCAAACCAGCCAAACAGAGCAGACTCTGGTCTCACCCCACTGGCTAACCACAAGTCACACAAACAATTCACTTAGACACTCCAGTTTCCCAGTATCTCCACCAGTGCCACTCGTTAGGGGAATAAATGGTTATGAAAAACAATCCCCCAGTAAAAGAAAAAAGGTTTCAGAGTAACAGCCATGTTAGTCTGTATTCGCAAAAAGAAAAGGAGTACTTGTGGCACCTTAGAGACTAACCAATTTATTTGAGCATAAGCTTTCGTGAGCTACAGCTCACTTCATCGGATGCATACTGTGGAAAGTGTAGATCTTTTTATACACACAAAGCATGAAAAAATACCTCCCCCCACCCCACTCTCCTGCTGGTAATAGCTTATCTAAAGTGACCACTCTCCTTACAATGTGTATGATAATCAAGTTGGGCCATTATAAGGAGTGTGATCACTTTAGATAAGCTATTACCAGCAGGAGAGTGGGGTGGGCGGAGGTATTTTTTCATGCTTTGGGTATGTCTACACTACGGAATAAGGTCGAATTTATAGAAGTCGTTTTTTTAGAAATCGGTTTTATATATTCGAGTGTGTGTGTCCACTTAATGCTCTAAGTGCATTAAGTGCATTAACTCGGCGGTGTGCTTCCACAGTACCGAGGCTAGAGTCGACTTCCGGAGTGTTGCACTGTGGATAGCTATCCCACAGTTCCCGCAGTCTCCACTGCCCATTGGAATTCTGGGTTGAGATCCCAATGCCTGATGGGGCTAAAACATTGTCGCGGGTGGTTCTGGGTACATATCGTCAGGCCCCCGTTCCCTCCCTCCCTCCGTGAAAGCAAGGGCAGACAATCGTTTCGCGCCTTTTTTCCTGAGTTACCTGTGCAGACGCCATACCATGGCAAGCATGGAGCCCGCTCAGGTAACCGTCACCCTATGTCTCCTGGGTGCTGGCAGACGTGGTACAGCTTTGCTACACAGTAGCAGCAACCCCTTGCCTTGTGGCAGCAGACGGTACAGTATGACTGGTAGCCGTCATCGTCATGTCCGAGGTGTTCCTGGCCACGTCGTCTGGGAGCGCCTGGACAGACATGGGCGCAGGGATTAAATTTGGAGTGATTTGACCAGGTCATTCTCTTTAATCCTGCAGTCAGTCCTATTGAACCGTCTTATGGTGAGCAGCCAGGCGATACGGATTGCTAGCAGTCGTACTGTACCATCTTCTGCCGGGCAGGCAAGAGATGAGGATGGCTAGCAGTTGTATTGTACCATCTTCTGCCAGGCAGGCAAGAGATGAGGATGGCTAGCAGTTGTACTGTACCATCTTCTGCCGAGCAGCCATGAGATGTGGATGGCATGCAGTCCTTCTGCACCGTCTGCTGCCAGCCAAAGATGTAAAAGATAGATGGAGTGGATCAAAACAAGAAATAGACCAGATTTGTTTTGTACTCATTTGCCTCCTGACCCTGTCTAGGGGACTCATTCTTCTAGGTCACACTGCAGTCACTCACAGAGAAGCTGCAGCGAGGTAAATCTAGCCATGTATCAATCAGAGGCCAGGCTAACCTCCTTGTTCCAATAAGAACAATAACTTAGGTGCACCATTTCTTATTGGAACCCTCTGTGAAGTCCTGCCTGAAATACTCCTTGATGTAAAGACACCCCCTTTGTTGATTTTAGCTCCCTGAAGCCAACCCTGTAAGCCGTGTCGTCAGTCGCCCCTCCCTCCGTCAGAGCAATGGCAGACAATCATTCCGTGCCTTTTTTCTGTGCGGACGCCATACCAAGGCAAGCATGGAGGCCGCTCAGCTCACTTTGGCAATTAGGAGCACATTAAACACCACACGCATTGTCCAGCAGTATATGCAGCACCAGAACCTGGCAGAGCGATACCGGGCAAGTAGGCGACGTCAGTGCGGTCGTGTGAGTGATCAGGACATGGACACAGATTTCTCTGAAAGCATGGGCCCTGCCAATGCATGCATCATGGTGCTAATGGGGCAGGTTCATGCTGTGGAACGCTGATTCTGGGCTCGGGAAACAAGCACAGACTGGTGGGACCGCATAGTGTTGCAGGTCTGGGACGATTCCCAGTGGCTGTGAAACTTTCGCATGCGTAAGGGTACTTTCATGGAACTTTGTGACTTGCTTTCCCCTGCCCTGAGGTGCATGAATACCAAGATGAGAGCAGCCCTCACAGTTGAGAAGTGAGTGGCGATAGCCCTGTGGAAGCTTGCAACGCCAGACAGCTACTGGTCAGTTGGGAATCAATTTGGAGTGGGCAAATCTACTGTGGGGGCTGCTGTTATGCAAGTAGCCCACGCAATCAAAGATCTACTGATATCAAGGGTAGTGACCCTGGGAAATGTGCAGGTCATAGTGGATGGCTTTGCTGCAATGGGATTCCCTAACTGTGGTGGGGCCATAGATGGAACCCATATTCCTATCTTGGCACCGGAGCACCAAGCCGCCAAGTACATAAACCGCAAGGGGTACTTTTCGATTGTGCTGCAAGCTCTGCTGGATCACAAGGGACGTTTCACCAACATCAACGTGGGATGGCCGGGAAAGGTACATGATGCTCACATCTTCAGGAACTCTGGTCTGTTTCAAAAGCTGCAGGAAGGGACTTTATTCCCAGACCAGAAAATAACTGTTGGGGATGTTGAAATGCCTAATCCTTGGGGACCCAGCCTACCCCTTAATGCCATGGCTCATGAAGCTGTACACAGGCAGCCTGGACAGTAGTCAGGAGCTGTTCAACTACAGGCTGAGCAAGTGCAGAATGGTGGTAGAATGTGCATTTGGACGTTTAAAGGCGCGCTGGCGCAGTTTACTGACTCGCTTAGACCTCAGCAAAACCAATATTCCCACTGTTATTACTGCTTGCTGTGTGCTCCACAATATCTGTGAGAGTAAGGGGGAGACATTTATGGCGGGGTGGGAGGTTGAGGCAAATTGCCTGGCTGCTGGTTACGCGCAGCCAGAGACCAGGGCAGTTAGAAGAGCACAGGAGGGAGCATCAGAGAAGCTTTGAAAACCAGTTTCATGACTGGCCAGGCTACGGTGTGAAAGTTCTGTTTGTTTCTCCTTGATGAAACCCCCCACCCCTTGGTTCACTCTACTTCCCTGTAAGCTAACCACCCACCCCTCCTCCCTTCAATCACCGCTTGCAGAGGCAATAAAGTCATTGTTGCTTCACATTCATGCATTCTTTATTCATTCATCACACAAATAGGAGGATGACTACCAAGGTAGCCCAGGAGGGGTGGTGGAGGAGGGAGGGAAAATGCCACACAGCACTTTAAGCACAGCACTTTAAAAGTTTACAACTTTAAAATTTATTGAATGCCAGCCTTCTTTTTTTTGGGCAATCCTCTGTGGTGGAGTGGCTGGTTGGCCGGAGGCCCCCCCACCGCGTTCTTGGGCCTCTGGGTGTGGAGGCTATGGAACTTGGGGAGGAGGGCGGTTGGTTACACAGGGGCTGTAGTGGCAGTCTGTGCTCCAGCTGCCTTTGCTGCAGCTCAACCATGCACTGGAGCATACTGGTTTGGTCCTCCAGCAGCCTCAGCATTGAATCCTGCCTCCTCTCATCATGCTGCCGCCACATTTGAGCTTCAGCCCTCTCTTCAGCCCGCCACTTACTCTCTTCAGCCCGCCACGTCTCCTCCCGGTCATTTTGTGCTTTTCTGCACTCTGACATTGTTTGCCTCCACGCATTCGTCTGTGCTCTGTTAGTGTGGGAGGACAGCATGAGCTCGGAGAACATTTCATCGTGAGTGCGTTTTTTTTTTCTTTCTAAGCTTCACTAGCCTCTGGGAAGGAGAAGATCCTGTGATCATTGAAACACATGCAGCTGGTGGAGAAAAAAAAAGGGACAGCGGTATTTAAAAAGACACATTTTATAAAACAGTGGCTACACTCTTTCAGGGTAAACCTTGCTGTTAACATTACATACATAGCACATGTGCTTTCGTTACAAGGTCGCATTTTGCCTCCCCGCACCACATGGCTACCCCCTCAACCTTCCCCCCTCCCTGTGGCTAACAGCGGGGAACATTTCTGTTTAGCCACAGGCAAACAGCCCAGCAGGAATGGGCTCCTCTGAGTGTCCCCTGAAGAAAAGCACCCTATTTCAACCAGGTGACCATGAATGATCTCACTCTCCTGAGGATAACACAGAGAGATAAAGAACGGATGTTGTTTGAATGCCAGCAAACATACACTGCAATGCTTTGTTCTACAATGATTCCCGAGTACGTGTTACTGGCCTGGAGTGGTAAAGTGTCCTACCATGAAGGACACAATAAGGCTGCCCTCCCCAGAAACCTTTTGCAAAGGTTTTAGGAGTACATCTAGGAGAACCGCGAATGCCAGGGCAAAGTAATCCTTTCACATGCTTGCTTTTAAACCATGTACAGTATTTTAAAAGGTACACTCACCAGAGGTCCCTTCTCCGCCTGCTGGGTCCAGGAGGCAGCCTTGGGTGGATTCGGGGGGTACTGGCTCCAGGTCCAGGGTGAGAAACAGTTCCTGGCTGTCGGGAAAACCGGTTTCTCCGCTTGCTTGCTGTGAGCTATCTACAACCTCATCATCATCTTCTTCGTCCCCAAAACCTGCTTCCGTATTGCCTCCATCTCCATTGAAGGAGTCAAACAACACGGCTGGGGTAGTGGTGGCTGAACCCCTAAAATGGCATGCAGCTCATCATAGAAGCGGCATGTTTGGGGCTCTGACCCGGAGCGGCCGTTCGCCTCTCTGGTTTTCTGGTAGGCTTGCCTCAGCTCCTTCAGTTTCACGCGGCACTGCTTCGGGTCCCTGTTATGGCCTCTGTCCTTCATGCCCTGGGAGATTTTGACAAAGGTTTTGGCATTTCAAAAACTGGAACGGAGTTCTGATCGCACGGATTCCTCTCCCCAAACAGCGATCAGATCCCGTACCTCCCGTTCGGTCCATGCTGGAGCTCTTTTGCGATTCTGGGACTCCATCATGGTCACCTGTGCTGATGAGCTCTGCATGGTCACCTGCAGCTTGCCACGCTGGCCAAACAGGAAATGAGATTTAAAAGTTCGCGGTTCTTTTCCTGTCTACCTGGCCAGTGCATCTGAGTTGAGAGTGCTGTCCAGAGCGGTCACAATGGAGCACTCTGGGATAGCTCCCGGAGGCCAATACCATCGAATTGTGTCCACAGTACCCCAAATTCGAGCCGGCAAGGCCGATTTAAGTGCTAATCCACTTGTCAGGGGTGGAGTATGGAAATCGATTTTAAGAGCCCTTTAAGTCGAAATAAAGGGCTTCATCGTGTGGACGGATGCAGGTTTACATCGATTTAATGCTGCTAAATTCGACCTAAAGTCCTAGTGTAGACCAGGGCTTTGTGTGTGTATAAAAAGATCTCCTACACTTTCCACAGTATGCATCCGATGAAGTGAGCTGTAGCTCACGAAAGCTTATGCTCAAATAAATTGGTTAGTCTCTAAGGTGCCACAGGTACTCCTTTTCTTTAAAAGAAAAAAGGTTCTCTCGATCCCAAAGGATCAACTCCAGACCCAGGTCAATATACAATTCAGAACTTACCCACAAATCATGTTGTTGCCAATCCTTTAGAATTGGAATCTAAATGTTTATTCATAAAAGAAAAGAAATATAGATGAGAGCTTAGACAGTGACACTCTTCTTACCTTTGTAACTGGAGTTAAGACATTATACGACACTTTAAAGTGAAGATGGGACAAAGGACTGACTGTTAATGGAGAAGAATGATGGTAAGCAGTCACCAGAAGAAAGGAAATGGGAATAAACTCTAGTCCCTGTCATATGGCTTTAATACCCAAATGTCTAAGTAAGCCCAAATGGCAATACAGCAAAGTTGGGATTTCCTCAGTGACAAATTTCACATTGAAGAATTCCGAGTTTTAACTTTTGGAGACTTTATTTTTAAAGTAATTGTTCTTGGGTTTCCATGCCCTATTGGTCTTATGGTTCATAACAATAATTTGCATTAATATAACTTCTCCTGCCTGGAAATCTCAAAGTGCTTTGCAAATATTGATGACTTAAACCTCCCAGGATCACTGAGAGTCACTGTTCCCTCAATTTTACAGATGGGAAAATTGAAGGACAAAGAATATAAATGACTTTCCAATGGTCTTCCAGGAAGATGGTAACAAGTTCAGCGCAATAACTCAGATCTCTCAAATTCCAGGTCTGTTTTTTAAACTCAGTATTATCCTTCCTCTTTGTGTTTCATAACATGCTCAAAAATCAGTCTTTAAATGAAGTATGTGTAAGCAAGGGTAGGTAAATTAGATATTTCAGTTATTCAGTATCTTCCAAAAAATTCTTTGTACCATCACAGTGAGTGAGAAATGAAACCTGTTAGCTAGTTTGTATGACGGTAGTGCTAGAATATGCCATCCAATGGAAAACTGGTTATGCAGTGAACTTCTATATAGTAGTATATTGTAAATAGAAAAATAATAGATCAAGAAGTTTCTGCCTGTGACAGTGAAAACATCTTAGAATTTAAGTTGAATTCTGAGTAGCCAAATTCAGATCTGGAGTTAAATTCCTGCACAATGGAGCTATTAAGATCAGGGATTTGATTTGAGATGATGTATAATTAAAATGAAAAGGAATTAAAAACAAACACAAAAACCCAAATAACTCTTCACCATTTTGCTATTTACTTTTTTGCATTTCAATCAGCTTGCCTAGTTTCACTGCCTGTCACAGTTTTACTTTCTGGTTCTCAGAACACCTTGTTCTCAGTAAAATAAAAATCATCTGGCCGGCCAGAGTCAGTAACCCCCCGCCTCAGGCAGGGGAGCGCCGGGGTAGGGGAATGCAGGCCCACCCAACTCCACTGAGTTCCAACCCAGAGCCCTAACAGTGGCGGGAGGCGAAGGTCCCGCCGCTGGGTCAGCGGGGCAGTCCGCGCCTGCTGACCGAACACACCCACCCCACGGTGTAGTTGGGCCCCTGGGCTACTTCCTTCCCGGTCTCTCTCAGGCGGGCCGCTCCGGTCCCTCCATCTCCTCCAGGTATTCCGCTGTGGGCAGCTCCGGTCCCTCCATCTCCTCCGGGTATTCTGCTGCAGGCAGGTCCGGTTCCTTCAGGTATTCCGCTGCGGGCCAGTCCCGCTCCCCCTCGGTATCAGACTCACGCTGGCCCGGGTTGCAGTCAGGCCCCTCCAGGTCCTCTGGGTATTCAGTGGCCGGCAGCCCTGGTTGCCACAGGCCTTCCCCCCGGTCAGGCTCCTCCTTGCCCAGGGCTTCGCCTGGGTCAGCAGCAGGATCGCAAGGGAGCAGCCTGTGTCTCCCTCCCTCCCTGGTGCTCTCCTCACTGGGCAGAGGGCCCCGCCCTTTGTACTTCCTGTCCCACCCTTCCCCTTCCGGGGGTTGGCGGAAGCTTGGCCTGGCCCCACCCACTCAGGCTCAGGGGGTGGCTCTTTACCCTCTGGTTCGGAGGGGAGCCACCCTGGCTCCCTACAGGATGTATTAGCCCACAACCCATTGCCATCCCCATAATTGTACTTGTAACAGCTCTTCTGCTTTCTTTGGTACATGTTTAGAGAGTACCCCTGTCATAGGCTTCTTCTGTATATTTTAAGACAGCATTTCCAACCATTGTCATTACACAAAGTAAAACTATTTCCCCTTGTTTATTCCCCCCACACACACACACACGCTGTTCCTCACACGTTCTTGTCAACTACTGGAAATGGCCCACCTTGATTATCACTACAAAAGGTTTTTTTTCTCTCCTGCTGGTAATAGCTCATCTTACCTGATCAGTCTCATTACAGTGTGTATGATACCACCCATTGTTTCATGTTCTCTGTGTATATAAAATCTCCCCACTGCATGCATCCGATGAAGTGAGCTGTAGCTCACGAAAGCTTATGCTCAAATAAATTTGTTAATCTCTAAGGTGCCACAAGTACTCCTTTACTTTTTCCTGGTGGTGATGTTATAGGAAAAATGCATAGAACTAGTTGGAAATTTTCCATTGTAACAGTCTTCTGTCAGAAAACACTGCTGAGAACATACCAGTTCCATTGAACCTTTCAATGGAAAACAGGGAACTGGCTCCTTAGGCTGCCCAAATCCTTGGGGGGGGGAGCTGTCTTTCCAGGTTGTCCAATTCCCAGGGTTCCCAGGCTCCATAGCTATTCAGCAGGGAAAGTGAGAGCCAGGACTCCCAAATGCTGGAGCTTCAGGTTCCTTGAGAGACTGTCTAGAGGGCTCCTCAGTTCCATGGAAGCCCATCTGTCAGGAATCAGGATCTGCAGAGGCTATAAAAGGCTGCCTGATTGGTTGGAAGAGTCAGCAGACAGGCTCTTATGCCCTATACAAACAGCAGTTCGGCAGCTGGTCAAAGCATTTTTCCACAGTTGTATTTTCTTCTAAGGTCCTGGATTCTCAGGCTCCCAAGGTCCTTGGCAGCAGACCTAGAGGGCTCCCTGGGCTCCTGACCTCTCAGGCCCTAAGTAGCCTTCCTGTTGGCTGCTAGATAGCCCAGGCTCCTAGGTTACCTAGCTCCTAGGCAGACCACCTGCTGGGGAGCCTGGTTCTTATATTCTTTAGCTCCTCAGGGGCCACCAGGTAGCTTGCTGGGGAGCTGAGACCAGAACTGTATTAAAATTCTACTTTAGTTGTCCTGAAACAGCATTTTTTGATAATATTCCTCCTGTTGAGAATTTTGCATATCTGACTGTGAGTTCTGATTTAGAATGATTTTTTTTTTTTTGAAATGTGAAATTTTCCATAGGCAGATAATGCCTGTTCTCCAGAACTGTAATAATGCAGTACTTATACGGATTATCACCTTTCTCCATCTATATTTTGATGCTTTGGAGCTTCAAACAATGCTCATTTCAGATCAGGGAGTCTTTCTATTGACCTCAGTAGACTTTTGGATCAGGCCTTGGGTATACACAGTTTAATATAGCATTATTTTTTTTTACTTCACACTGCATTGCAACAAGAAGTGTGCAATATATTTGTAACAAAATGTGAAAAATAGAAAATTGTGGTTTGACTTTTAGACTGACTTAAATATTGATCCATTTTTACAAAAAAAAACCCAAAACCAAAACTTGACTAGAAATAGGCTCATATATCCTCTCCTAGCTGCTCCTGTGACCCTCCCTTCTTCATTTCCCAGCCCCATTCAGTCTCCTGCACCCCTCAGACTCTTATCTCACCTCTTCCCCTACATTCACTTGCTTGGCATATTTTCCCTTTGTTTCTCCTCACAAACTCCTACCCAGCACATTTCCCTTTTGAACCCCTTTTCTATAGCTCCCCTTCACATTCTCTACCTTCCCACTGCCTCCTGTCTAGTTTCCAAATTATAGTGCACAGGGAGGGGGCTGCCAGCCTCCCAGGGGGACAATCAGGTGTTATTGACATTTAAAATAAGGATAGATGGCAGTTATCTTGACTAACTATGAAAGGTGAAGGGAAATTGTGGCCCTGAGTCACAGCCACCATTTAATTGAAGGCAGCCTGTTGCTTTACTCCAATTGAAAGTAATGGGAAATTGCAGCCATTTTGAATATGAGCAAAACTTCTTGAGACTGCTGCAGGAGACCAGGAGATTCTTTAAAGAAAACACCTAATATTCTGATATGCATGATAAAATCATGAGTTGGCAGCTCTGCATTCTGATTGTCTATGATTCTATCATCTAACATTATTTTGTCTTAAATTTATCCCATTATTTTACTGGGAACCAGAAATTAGATTTTGTCAGTGGTAGTTCCCAGCATCATTCTTTTACCTTTTCAAGACTATACATATAGTGGGTTTTTCTAAATCCTCCGGTACTCCCCAGTACTCATGGTATTTCCAAGATAATTTCTAGTTGCCTAGTAAATTTCTCAAATAAAGGACTGACCTGTTTCCAATCAAGTCCATGACAGAAGGTACAGGTTTTTATTTCTTGCTGATTTGTATTTTCAAGAATTACTTTACCTACTTTTTAACATGGCTAGGATGGTCCTGCATAGTTTAAAGTGGCTTTTAAAGTAACTTCTAAGAAATTCTTTTTTCATATTGTTTTCCATTGTAACAACTTTAATAATGTCCCCGGTCCTACTGTATATTGACTGCTGGGATTTAGATGAAACTATTTTTAGTTACTTGGTTTGCATTTTGTTTCCTGTATGTCTCTCGAGATGATGATTTCTAAAATAAATTACTTTTAAAGGTAGTTGCTTTAAGTGTTTTTCTGTCTCTTTCCTGCTGTGGTGACAAGTGCCTTATTAAATTGTTTAAAAATGGATGCTTTAAGTGGCTTTTCTCCAGTCTGAGTATCCTGTTGAGTTACAAAGTTCACTTACATTTTAGTGCCTTTTTTAAAGGTGGCTTTTGTTTGTATGAATGATTTCTTGCAGGAGGTGTTTCTGAAAATCAAAATTCTCCAGTATTTTAATTTTCAACAACTTGTACCTGGAAACAAATGAATTGTGAGCCCAGCTGTTATAAATGATTAAATTAGGAATGTATGAAAGTCTGGTTTCGCCATGACTTTGCCAAGCCTACAACACAGTATCAAACATTTTCAAAAAGTCATTACTTTATCATTAAAATGTGTACTAGTAAAGGTAACTAGAAGTATGCTCTTTCTTGTAGTAAAAGGAATGGTGGTGAGCCTACACCCTGATGACAAAAGAAATAAGGAAGTCTCACCTCTCCTGCATCCTGGCAGCCATTAAATGATATTCTACTGAACTATTGTGAATCACCTTGTTAACCTAGAATAACTTCACTCAACTTGAGAACCCAGGACCTCACATGAAGAGAACTATTGTCCTACCATTCACAGAAAATAAGTACCATTTAAAATTTCATCTGAGGACATCAGAAACCATGCAGGGGACATATTCCCAATAATGTGCTACCTTGTCCTCTGTATTCAGACAATGAAGTACACAATGTGAACAGAAGCACTACAGTGAAGCCAAAAATTGCCCTATTTTATACCACCTCTGCTCATTTTGTCAGACCTTTCCAACCACTGCCCAGTATTTAAACGAGATGTTTGTCAATCTTCTTCATCTCCACCTAGATGTTGCCAATATTGTGGAACCCTCCCAACTGACCAGGTGATAAGGTCATGTTTATGCAGATGAAGTGTCAGGATGAAAATATAACCCCTCTCCTGGCCCTGTTGGATCTATATTGGAATTGGAAAAGGTTCAGAAATAGGCAACAAAAATGATTAGGGGTATGGAATGGCTGCCATATGAGGAGAGATTAATAAGACTGGGGCTTTTCAGCTTGGAAAAGAGACAACGGGGGGGAGGAGGGGAATATGATAGAGGTCTATAAAATCATGCCTGGTGTGGAGAAAGTAAATAAGAAAGTGTTATTTACTTCTTCTCATAACTCAAGAACTAGGATCACCAAATGAAATTAATAGGCAGCAGATTTAAAACAAACCAAATGAAATATTTTTTCACACAACGCACATTCAACCTGTGGAACTCCTTGACAGAGGATGTTGTGAAGGCCAAGACTATAACAGGGTTCAAAAAAGAACTGATACATTGATGGTGGATAGGTCGATCAATGGCTATTAGCCAGGATGGACTGGGCTGGTGTCTCTAGCCTCTATTTGCCAGAAGCTGTGAATGGGCAACGGGCTGGATCACTTGATGATTACCTGTTCTGTTCATTCCCTCTGGGGCACCTGCAATTGGCCACTGTTGGAAGACAGGATACTGGGCTAGATGGATATTTGGTCTGACCCAGTATGGCCATCCTTATGCTCTGTTGAAAAATATAATTTTGCTGCTGACCTACAATGGGGTTGTGTGGGTCTATTTGGGATGCAAACATAACAGTGCTCTTTTATCTAATGCAGAGTCATAATGTATTCTATTTAAATGTATATGTTTACTTTTCATATCATTCTTTATATTTTTCTTTGGTATTTTTACTAATCATCCCAGAAATGTATTTTTGCAGGAAAGCATTTCTATTTCCAATCCATCTTCTTATTTTCGCCTCCAGTGAAGTTACAATGTTGACTTACTGACATCAAAATGATTTCCAAGAAAATGTCTGTGGTGCCATTAATATGGGTTTTGACTTCACTGCAGGAATCAGAAATTGAAGAGAAGGCTGGGATATGATGAGTAAGGCTTCATTTATTGTCATGGGAGTGTCATGTATTGCTTGATTTTCATCTTGTGAAGAAACTTGCTTGACTTTGACATTTGCGTACAAGTGGATGGATGTGATGATAAACAGCTGAACCAATTTCTTGTACCTTGAAAGCTGCTGCCAAGTTCGATCCTGCAATGCATGGGAAGTAAATGGAAAGCTATATCTCAGTACCAACAGTGTGGTAACACAAGATGAAACCAGGGAATTCTCAGTGTCAGCTTTAATTCCTCCAGCAAGATAAGGTCTCTTCTCACTTACCATCCAAGTTCTGTTTAAAAAAAAAAAATCAAGTTCCCAAGGTCAGTCATGGTTTGGCATTACTATATTATTTTCCAAACAATATAATTGCAGAACAAACACAGTTATAGGTCCCCATTCTGCAGTCTGATCCATGAAGGCAGATCTATGTGGAACCTTATTGACTTCAGTGTGATTTCATGTAGAGTATAAGGATCTCCCCAAACAAATCAAAAAAAGAAAAGGAGTACTTGTGGCACCTTAGAGACTAACAAATTTATTTGAGCATAAGCTTTCGATGCATCCGATGAAGTGAGCTGTAGCTCACGAAAGCTTATGCTCAAATAAATTTGTTAGTCTCTAAGGTGCCACAAGTACTCCTTTTCTTTTTGCGAATACAGACTAACATGGCTGCTTCTCTGAAACCAAACAAATCAGTTTGCAGGTTCCATATCTTAATTATTTGCACAGAAATTCTGTTTGGGGCTTTTGGCTGCTACCACAGTATAACTAGGGACACATGAGTCCAATTAAGGGCTGCTTGTGACTTTTAAAAACTCCTTTTCTGGTGAGAGAGAAGCTGCAGCAGGGAGAAAAGGCTTGGGGAAGGAAGGATGGTGTCATAAATATAAAGGGAAGGGTAATCCCCTTTAAAATCCCTCCTGGCCAGAGGAAAAATCCTCTCACCTGTAAAGGGTTAAGAAGCTAAAGGTAACCTTGCTGGCACCTGACCAAAATGACCAATGAGGAGACAAGATACTTTCAAAAGCTGGGAGGAGGGAGAAAAACAAAGGGTCTGTATCTGTCTGTATGCTGCTTTTGCCGGGGACAGAAGAGGAATGGAGTCTTAGAACTTTTAGAGTAACAGCCGTGTTAGTCTGTATTCGCAAAAAGAAAAGGAGTACTTGTGGCACCTTAGAGACTAACCAATTTATTTGAGCATGAGCTTTCGTGAGCTACAGCTCACTTCATCGGATGCATACCGTGATGCATCCGATGAAGTGAGCTGTAGCTCACGAAAGCTCATGCTCAAATAAATTGGTTAGTCTCTAAGGTGCCACAAGTACTCCTTTTCTTTTTTAGAACTTTTAGTAAGTAATCAAGCTAGGTATGTGTTAGATTATGATTTCTTTAAATGGCTGAGAAAAAAACTGTGCTGAATAGAATGACTATTCTTGTCTGTGTGTCTTTTTTGTAACTTAAGGTTTTACCTAGAGGGATTCTCTATGTTTTGAATCTAATTACCCTGTAAGGTATTTACCATCCTGATTTTACAGAGGTGATTCCTTTACTTCTATTAAAAGTCTTCTTGTACGAAAACTGAATGCTTTTTCATTGTTTTAAGATCCAAGGGTTTGGGTCTGTGGTCACATATGCAAATTGGTGAGGATTTTTACCAAACCTTCCCCAGGAAGTGGGGTGCAAGGGTTGGGAGGATTTTGGAGGGAAAGATGTGTCCAAACTACATTTCCCAGTAAACCCAGTTAAAGTTTGGTGGTGGCAGTGGAAATTCCGAGGGCAAAGGGTAAAATTAATTTGTACCTTGGGGAAGTTTTAACCTAAGCTGGTAAAAGTAAGCTTAGGAGGTTTTCATGCAGGTCCCCACATCTGTACCCTAGAGTTCAGAGTGGGGAAGGAACCTTGACAGATGGGCACCCAGAAGAGAAGCTGGTATAACATGGCAACACCCCAGAGGGAAGACAAGGAAAGGTATTTCCTTTTTTGTTATGAATTTGTTTCTTTGGTTTCACCAAAGAGTCTTCCTTGAGCTAAGCTGAGACCCAAGGGAAAATATATTGTAAAATAAAATGCACATGAAGAATAAAAGCTCTCTGGAGTGGGACTGATTTACTCTAGGCCCCTATCCCCCACTGCCAGAGGGGGAAACACTAAGCCTAGCAACATGAAGGATGTGCCTTGCCAATGCTTCTCTGTGACTTTTTCTAATTGCCTTGATATAACATCAGCCCATTACGATTTCAAATGCAAACCTCTTTAATAATTAGAACTAATAGCAGTGGAAACTGAAAATTACAGGCGACATAAATTGCTTTTTGCTCAAAAGTCTGATTTTTTTTCCCAAGCTTGCACCAGTATAGAAGTTTCTCATTATCACCTAAATTCTTTTTAATATGCTATATTAAATTATAATTAATATAATTAGAAATAATAAAATATTATTTGCAAAATTGTTTATTTCAGTTGGACTTGTTCCCATAGAAACAAAGAGGAAGAAGATTCCATTATTCATGTTTTACTGCAAATAAATGTTCTGAACATAGTGTAAATTTAATATTCCTGAATTTCTATTTCAGAAGAACATCAAGAAAAATCAATAGGAAAGTAAATACTGGATATTCCCTTTATTCCTTACAGGGAGCTTTTAGTCACGTTTGTTGTAGAAAAGAGTAAATCTGTTTGCACACCAGCAAGAGCCACAGATGTTTTCTGGTATTGATCTTCAGCAATAATGATTTTTAAGCATCGAAGAAGTGCATATGGGGATGTTGTGTGAAGGCCCGGGGGGAAAAAAAATAGAAGAAACAAGAGGCTAGAATTCCATTAAGACTGCCAGCAGTCAGCACAGCTTTCATCTTGCACAAGTACGGTAGGTTTGTGTTTGCAAAACCTCATGATTTATTTAGAATTTTAATTAAAGAAAAGAAGTTATTGGAACAGCACCTAGCATCTGCCGAGTGTGGCTAATGATTTTTACAACCTCATCTGCAGGCATTGCATTAAAGAAGTTAACCATGACATGAGACACACCTGAAGCAAACCAGTAAGGGAAAACAAACCTTGCCTGCAGCTATCACTAATACAAGAGATGGTGTCTATTTTTTTAAAAAAATCTTATCCTATTTGCATACAAGTGTTGTAGCTTCAGGACCCAATCTGAAGTGCCCAGGAGTAAGCATCGTTACATGCTGATGAGTATGTGCAGCATTTTGGCCTCTGGATGTTTCCCAGACAGCTTTTTCCAAAATTTGCATTTTTTTTGTTAAAGAAAAAAATAAACATTTTCATGTTTTATACAGTTAAAAGTATAAAAAGGCCTTTGATTTATTTTCTAAAATCATGTGTCATTTGGTTTTTCTATTTAGATCTCTTCCAAAATGTTGTTTCATGTTTGCTTAGCACACTTCTTATTGTATTGGGAAAGGCTTTACTTAAAATGTGTAAAAGATGCAGAGGTGTTTCACAGACAGAGTTGTTTACTAACCATGACTACTAATGCACTCAATGACCACAGCTTTCCTTTTGTAAGTCTGTACTTAAGTATCAGTCCTAGTCTTTATGGCTTCTGGTGGTTTCAGAGATTACCACGTAAGTAAAATATTAAAGCAAACTATGGATCAAATCAAGCTTCTCTTTAAAAAACCACCCCCCTCAGGAGTCAGCATAACAAGCAGCGAATGTTTGCTTTTGGCTGGGGAAAAAAAATGAAGTCATTCCTACAATGCTGGCTGCAATAATTAAATAACAGGAATATAATGAATCATAGACGACAGAGATGGAAATGAACTACTAGGTCATCTAGCTCACTCCCTGCCAGTGCAGGATTGTTTACTGTATTATATTCCAGTATAGTTGTTGCACAGTGTTACAGGAGATAAATACCCTGTATAACAGAAGGTCTGAATCTAGTGTTTTGACTCTCTAATCCAGGCTGATCCATATTTAAGGACAAGCAATATGTGTGACTGTAAGGGATTCCACGTGGTTGGAGGAAGTCTCACTAACAACAGCCAGGCTCCTGCTTATTGTTAAGCATGTAGAAATGGCCAAACATACTGTATGCTTCAGAGTTTTACATGGCTTAAGAAAATTTACGAGAATAGTATAAAAGTTCATTTGTATGACACTGAACATGTTAATGGGAAAATACTGGCTATCCTTGGATCATTGCTTTGATCACTGTGGAACATGGTATGGGTGCCCTGAAACGTGGTATGGTGTGTTTTGTGTGGGATATCACTTGCTAAACAGGTTCTCAGGTTTCTGCCCACAGCCATTCTATATTTTGGCCTAGGTAAAGAAGGAATTAAGTTTGTGGGTTACAGAGTGTCTGGGTAAAGAGCTCTGACACAAGAAAAGAAACATGCAGAGTTTTTCCATCCCCTGTTCCTTTCCAGCAGTGGAGAAACTTTTGATCACTGAAAATGACTTTTTAGTAAAAGGACTGCTCTCTTTTGGAGAAAGACCAATCTTCTTGGAGAACTGGAGCTCTCTCTCTCTCTCTCTCTCTCTGGCAGATTTGTTTTTTATCCCAATCCCAAGCACAGCGTAACAATGTTTTTATTGTTCTGGCACAATCCATACCTTTATAATGAGCATTTCTAGCATATAATACAATCCCCTCACACCAGGTGCCTTTTGTTAGCATGCACTGGATTTCACTTTATTATCTGTTTGGAAGACTTCAAATGCTCTTAATAATATTGCAGGCACATATTGGTCCTTTTACAGCCGAAGTTAAAATCCTTAAACTTTGCTTTGACTGCCAGTCATTCTCTATGCATTAAACGTCACCTAAATACTATAATTAAACCTGTTTTTTGTGTCCGACATCTTCTCAGTGTGTTGCCTTTAAATCATACTGGTATTATACTATTGGTTTCATGAGAATCTCTTGGATTTCAGAAAGATCCTTTGAGGAAATACTTCATAGAATGGTGCATATGGCAACATTCCAAGAATTCAGCTGATTTTTTACGAGATTCTAAAAGCCTTAAAATATTCTGTATTGATTTGCAGAAAAGCTGCAGGACTTTTATGTTGCTTCATGCAACACTGCTGACAACTTTCATAGACAGTCAATGAAAATGTCATTTGGACTCGGCTCGGAGAAGGCTGTATCTAATCTTATTGCCCATCTTGCCATTTGTTAATGTTTCACTTGGGTAGCTGACCTCAGACACGCTCAGTCTAAATGGCTCTGATGCTTTGAAGTGGAAAAGCATTCATAGGTGCAGGTCTGACTGCACGCTCAAGCCAAAATTATCAAATGTAGATGCGTAAATTTAGGCACTTACCGCTATACTGTATTTCGGTGCCTAAATAAAGCTGGTTTGAATTTCAACTGTGCTGAACACTCACAGCTCTCACTGAGTTTAGGGGACTTTTGGCTATTCAGTACCTCTAAAAATCAGGCAACTTTTAGTTAATTGTCTAAATATGGGGTTTTGGTGCTTCATATTAGGCAGCTAAATTTAAATATTTTGGCCTCACAGCTCGCTTTTGTCCTGTTAAAATGGGATCATGATCAGGTAAGTGACTGTGAAATTGATATCTCTTTCAGTTGATCTCTTTCCTGTGTACTCAAAGTCCTAGATTTGTATTTGGATTCTGCAAGATTTGAAGTTGGATCTTTAAAGTTCAAACATTTGGGGGTTTAGTTTCAATCCTCCTCTATTTAGTTTGCTGACAAAAATGTGTATTTACTCTTGTGAGCCCTGCAAAGACAATATATCTATGGGAGAACGAGCTTGATTCTCTTCTGACTTGCTTGTCAGTAGAATTCTGTTTTGATTGCAGAATTTGTCTTGTAGGTGGGGATTTGTGAGCCAGAAAGAACAAAGATGGATTTTTTTTCCAGATTCTTGGCTCTGTCAATATCTTTGGCCATTAAGAAAAAATTTTTTTGTTGAATCATTGTGAAATAACAGACATGGACCCACGGAATAACATTTTGAGTAGTACAGCACTTTACGTTTAAAAGAGCTGGTACTGCTCAGGTGGCTACAGTTTTAATCCTGGATTTCTGGATTACTATGTTTGTATGTTAGTGATTTACACATTACATTGCATTACATGTTCTGGGATTGGCTTGATTACTTTGTAGGAACCAATCCTGTACAGCATGCTTTGTCCATACACTGTCTGTGTGACTGACTCTTCACCTCATCTTATGTTTCTGGCTTATATTGTCCATTTTTATTTTGCTCTTTGTAAATGGTTCCCAGGGTGTTACCCTTTAATTTAGCTATTTTAGACATTGTTTGCAGCTTCCTGACCTATTTACCTCCCTAAAGCTGTCTCCAAAAAAATGAAGACTCCCCCATGTGCAGTTACTTATGTCAAGCCAGGCCTACAGTTCTACAACCACAAATTAAAAGGGAAGATAGTGAAATTCTGAATAGGAGAAGACCAATGCTGGTCAACCAACGGGGACAAATTTACAACAATTTTTTGTGGAATTTTATTTGGGTTTTTCACAGAAATTTACTAATGTTCTAAACATTCTGACCATCACTAGTGGGGAGATGTCCGTGAGACAAACTGTGTACTAAAATGGGGACCATGTAATAAGTCTGTGGTGCTTATTGGAGAATGGTGTTCATTTACTGATCCATTTCACCTGACATGGACCAAGGTTTCAAAAAATGAATACACCTGTCACATAACAGTGTCAGTAACTACTGGTTCCAGTGCCTACTCCAACATCATCCCTTTTGTTGATAATCCAATTCCAATAGAACATAATACCAACTAAAAAGAGACAATAGGTGGAGGGCAGGGTTGACTACTGAATCCCCTGACAGATGAGTGGATTATTCTGCATCTTATTGAATATCTAGCAGTAAGACTTTCTCTGAACCTCCATGGTTTTCTCATCACGTGGACACTTCTTGTGGTCTATTTGGTCACTGAGGTGCATTTGCCAGGTGGATTCTGTTTGCCATTCCTGGTGGTTTTAATTCTCAATAACTGGGTGTGCATTGCCAATAGCCCACTGAGTCTCTTTAAGAATGGAGAATGAGTATCCTCTTTGCTTTTATTTAGATTTTTCATTTCACCTTTTAGAACTGACCCTCAGAGGTGGTCATGATGTCTGGTCTTGATGAGGAAGCTATAAATATTACCTTGGCTGGTTGCCTATAATTTTCTGTTTATAATTAGGCTTGTCAGAATATGCTTTTTTATTTATTTAATAATTTTGAGAGATATCAATGTTTATTTTAAAGATTTTTTTTCTAGAATTGTCAATTTAAATTTTCACAGTTGAGCAAAATTATGGACTGTACGCATTTTTTCCTGTTTTTATTTATTTAAATCTTCACAGTTGTGGGAAATTATGGGGGAGGGGGGAGACAATATTTAATGACAGACATTGAGATGCAGAATGTTAAAACTTTATAACCGTTAAAATACATTTTTGACATGTGATGTTGACGTATACAAAGCAAATATGCTTAAATCAAATTCTAATAAGTTCTCAGGCAGCATTTATCTGACTTGGCCTATCTGTACAGTTTGACAATTGCTGGAAATTTTTTCATCTGTTTGTGCATGTGTGTGTGTGTATGTATGGCGAAGTCAACGATTACCAACATTAACCAATACAAATCTAATTCTTCCAATCTTATGTGTAATCTAATATGCTCTCCTCCTTGCAATGGGGAAGTTTATGGGCATTCTTGTATTTCTTGTGTTTTCATTTCTTGATGTATATTTATTTTGCAGCTACATCAGGTTTAATAGTCTTTAGCTCAAGAAGCTTGATACATATTGACAATTGTGATTTTTTTGTCCTTCTGTCTGAGTGTCTTTAAATTGGTGATACTAATTAAGCATAGTAAGGCATGTTGTGAGATTCTAATAACTCTAAGTAGGGATTTCTTGAATCCACTAATGCTTTTTCTTATTTTTCTGCTAATCCATTTGACTGTGTATAGTAAAGGTTTGAGTTATATGTTTGAAGTAGGGCTGTCGATTGATCGCAGTTAACTCACACAATTAACTATAAAAAAAAAGTAATTGCTATTAATCACAGTTTTAATCTTACTGTTAAACGATGGAATACTGATTGAAATTTATTAAATATTTTGAATGTTTTTCTACATTTTCAAATGTATTGATTTCAATTACAACACAGAGTACAAAATGCACACTGCTCAATTTATATTATTTTTATTACAAATATTTGCACTGTAAAAATGATAAACAAAAGAAACCGTATTTTTCAATTCACTTTATACGAGTACTGTAGTGCAATCTCTTTATCATGAAAGTGCAACTTACAACTGTAGACTTTTTTTTTTTTTGGTTACATAACTGCACTCAAACAAAACAGTGCAAAGCTTGAGTCCACTCAGTCCTACTTCTCATTCAGCCAATCGCTAAGAGAAACAACTTTGTTTATATTTATGGGGGATAATGCTGCCCACTTATTTCCAATGTCACTAGAAAGTAGAACAGGCATTTACGTGGGACTTTTGTAGCCGGCATAGTAAGGTATCTATGTGCCAGATATGGTAAACATTTGTATGCCCCTTCATGCTTCGGCCACCATTCCGGAGGACATGTTTGCATGCTGATGACGCTTTTTTTTTAAAAAAAAAAGCGTTAATTAAATTTTTGACTGAATTCCTTGGGAGCATATTGTATGTCTCCGGCTCTATTCTACCTGCATTCTGCCATATATTTCAAGTTATAGTAGCCTCGGATGGATGACTCAGCACATGATGTTCATTTTAAGAATCTTTTGCTGCAGATTTAACAAAACACAAAGAAGGTACCAATGTGACATTTCTAAAGATAGCTACAGCACTTGACCCAAGGTTTAAGAATCTGAAGTGCCTTCCAAAATCCGAGAGGGATGAGGTGTGGAGCATGCTTTAAGCTGTCTTGAAAGAACAACACTCCAATATGGAAACCACCAAAAAAGAAAATCAGCCTTCTGCTGGTGGCATTTGGTTCAGATGATGAAAATGAACATACATCAGTCTGCCCTGCTTTGGATTGTTACTGAGCAAAACCCATGATCAGCATGGACGCATGTCCTCTGCAATGGTGGTTGAAGCATGAAGGGACATATTAATTATTAGCGCATCTGGCATGTAAATATCTTGTGATGCCAGCTACAACAGTGCTATGAGAACATCTGTTCTCCTTTTCAGGTGACATTGTGAACAAGAAGTGGGCAGCACTATCTCCTGCAAATGTAAAAAAACATTTGGCTGAACAAGAAGTTGGACTGAGTGGACTTGTAGGCTCTAAAGTTTTACATTGTTTTATTTTTGAGTGCAGTTACTTTTTATACCTAGTTCTACATTTGTAAGTTCAACTTTCATGACTGAGAGTGCACTACAGTACTTGTATTAGGTGAATTGAAAAATACAATTTCTTTTGTTTTTTACAGTGCAGATATTATATTCAAAAATAAATATAAAGTGAGCAATGTACACTTTGTATTCTGTGTTGGAACTGAAATCAATATATTTGAAAATGTGGAAAACATCCACAAATATTTAAATAAATGGTAGTCTATTGTGGTTTAACCGTGTGATTAATTGTGATTAATTTTTTTAATTGCTTGACAGCCCTAGTTTGAAGTAATATATGTAACAGAATTGTCAGAATGAGCCACTGAATTATGACCAAATATCTGTTAATCTTTTAGTGAGCAAACCATGATTTACACTCATCTATGATGCTACTTGAGATATTCTGCAACATCTTAGTTCAAAATCACAGTAGAAGTCCACTAATAAGAGGCAGTTTTCCCATATAACTCAAATGTCTGTCTGTGTACCAAACATGAAACAAGACTAGTCAGAATCTTATGTGGTTTCGGTGATTCTTTGGTATTGTTTCTTATATTTATTGCAGATTTCATATATAGCTACCTTATTTTCAATGACAGCATTTCTGCCTGACCAGGATCAGACAATATGGACACTTCTTGCATTTTTCTGTATGCAAATAGTCAATATGGTTTATGGTTAGCATTTCTGACTCATGCTGTGTGGTGTTATGACACGTTTGTTGTACAGAATAACATTATATGGAACAATTTTATTTCTACAATCCCAGTTACTTTTTATGCTTATGAGGTGCTTTGACTTTTTCAGTTGGCCATGCATGTCTTGTTTGTGCATGTCAAATTTTGTTTCATAAATAGGTAGTACTTGAGTCATATTTTATTCAAACTCTCCTTCCTGCCACCATTTGCTTTCACTATTTATTGGTGTTCTTGAAAGCGTATCTAATATAAAAAAAACTCCTTAGTGGACCTGTATCTCACATTTTTAACAAGCAATTTGCAATTTCATGATAATTTCTGAAGTCTAAGTGTTGCTTTGCACAATGGTTTCTGTAGCATAGCTTCCAGTGGTTTGTGGTCTGTTTCTAACTTGACTGCATTCTGCCTATGAACATTTCATAAACCACTCACTACCAAAAACAATTATCAGTGATTCTTTTTCAGTCTATAAAGCTCTAAATGGCTTGAGACCTACGTAATTGAGACACCACTTCTCATCTGCAATCCTGCCACAGCTGAGATTAATAGAGGCATTCAAGCTAGAGCACTCTGAAAAGAGAGGCTGCTGCTGGGTATTGCTGGCTGAAATGGATTTGGAATGTACCCAAATTTAACTATCAAAATTTCTCACAAACCAGAAATCCTGAAAAATTTTCCTTCAGAAACGCTGACACATGGTGTTTCTGAAAGTAAATGTGCTCCCCAGGACTGGCAGCTGTTGATTGATATTGACCTTCTTATCAGTTTCACAGCTGCTAAATTTAGCAGCTGCTGGGGCTCCCTGGCTTTATTGGTGGCTGGGCAGTCTCCAGTAAGGTTCAGGATGGTGTTACTCCTCTCCAACTTAGTCTGAAGTAGCCCAAATGTGTTGACTTTCAAGTCACACTGCACAATCCATATCTTTCCCCGGCACTTCAGGCTTTTTGAGAGGGGTGCACTGTGTGTTGTCATCTGTTTATCAAGCACTGGAATTTGTGGCTCAGTTGATTTTTTTTTTCTCTCTCCATCCTCATTTTGGGTAACTTGCTCAGCTTACTTTTGTTTGTACTACTATAATTGATTTTTTTTAAACACATGGCAATGGTCTCTTGAGACCTGAATACATACATACTTTTATCTGTCTATCTCTCTAAAACCCTTTTTGGTCCAAACGGTTGGCCAAAGTTCAGGGCCCTATGGATTGTTTTCATTAGGAAGACAAATTGATGATGGAGTTAGGTATCTTTGATGCAATCCTGTTTATTTGCAAATAAAGTGGAAAAGTCCTGTTTCCCTGAACACAGGAAGAATCAAACAAGAGGTAATTTAGTTCACACAGCCTTTAGCCTGCACTCAGCCCCCAAAGCATATTTTCTAGGCTTTTCTCAGGGATATGCTCTGAAGCTATGTCTAGTGCTTTCATGCTATATTTTCTGATTCAGTGGTGTTTCTCCTTCTCCACCCCACAGACACAACCACCTCCACCAAACACTGTCCAGTGAAAATCCTCTGCCCTCATAATTCTAATTCCTGAGCAGACTCACTTGTGTTTGTGTTTTGGGCTGTGACATGTGTCTGCGTTTTGGTTTGAGATCCCTATTGTTTGTTACTTTCCTGAATGAAGAGCCACTTTCAATGAGGTTTAACCCAACCTATAACAATATTATATAAACCTACCAACAAGCTGGCAGGATTCTGGTGTTGCCCCACCCTGTTAGTGGGTCTTTGAATCTTGCCGTGACCGATATATGATTGACTGCTGATTCTGTGACTCTCCCTTGATGTAGGTGAGATGAAGTGGGAGCAGCTTTGTTGAAGTATGAGCATGAGACCCTAGGAAAAAACAGTTTGAGGTGAAGGTTTGCAGTAGAATGTGTTGTTTTGTTGAGTTACTTTGTTAATAATGCCAAAACCCAGGAAGAGGTGTCTTGAATGCTAGAATGAGGCAGGGATGTAACACATTCACATATGGGGTGTGGGGGTGTGTGGGTGTGTGTGTGTGTGTGTGTGTGTGTGTCTGTGTGCATACACACACATGTGCCTTCACTCACACACACACACCATGTCACTGAATCCTTTTATCTGTTGTTGTATTAATAGAAGTTTGCAATCATCTTATTCATAGATACTTTATTTCATTCTTGTAACAGCAGTGCATATTTTGCTGTATTTTGTAGCCAGTCAGTCTGGTAATGTATGTGCTAAATCTCCTCAAATGCCTAATGAATACCCTGCTCATAGGCTTGAACATAAATGATTACAATAATGCCATGTTACCACAGGCAATTAACTTATACTTATTTAAGGTTTACTTTTTCACGGCCAGCAGGGATGCATCCCTCCTGGGTTGTGACCAGATGTTTTTGCATGCAGACTGTAATTTCAGCTTTTGTAACAAGCCTATGCCTCGGTGGTAATGGATCTGACTCTTTCCAACAAGCATCTCAGCTGCCATTTGGTGGTCAGCATAAGGAGAAAAATTATTTGCTGCAAATAAGGAAAAGCCAATCTGTGGCTAATGTAAATGAGTCTTCTGGAGCCAGCTGGTATAACAAATGGAGTTAGCTGCTGACCTTTTCACCCACAGGGAGTGCAGACTCTTCTACCAAAGTGACAACAAAATCATTTGGTTATGTAGCGTGTAGAGTGAGTGAATTTTGGAATCATGACAGCAGAATCATTTCACACAGTAGGTTGAGTAGAAGTGAGAAAGTCTAGTGTTAGAGCTGGTAACTGGCAGACAAAGTGCCTGAATTCTTGGCGCTCACAAAAGCTCTGCTCAGTTTCCATCTAGCCCTATAAACACCTGCAATTCTGCTGTGAAAGTTCCCAAGATGCCTAAATTTCAGTGGCGGGGCATGCACAAACCTACTTCAGACCAGGCACCGCCCAGCGGTTTGATACCTAGCTCGCATCTAAGCCCCAGTGGAGCTCAGAAACCAGGCATTCCTCCACTTATCTTGCCTGTGGGACCTGACCTGTAGGTGTGTTCTGAGCACACCTAAACCCACACAAAACAGCAGTAGGAGAAGAAGGTGATGGTACTTCTTATAACTTGTAGCCTAGTGGTTTAGGCAGTCACCTAGGATGTGGAAGACTGGGGTTCACTTCCCCTCCCCACCACTTGATGTGAAACTGGGCTTTGAAATCAAGTCTCCCACAGTATATATGTGCCGCTCCCCCAAGGTGTAACTCACATCTTCTCTCTGGTGTTTGCTACTTGGAGTGGCTTCTCCCTTCTCCTCACATGGGCTGGGTCCTAGGTTCTTTTGTGCAATGCCTGGTGCTTTTATCCTAAGTGAGTCTTTTCTATGCCCAGGACACAAGGGGTGCTGTCCGTTGGGAAAATGAATAATGCTACCCCTGCTGGTAAGGAATACAAGAAACTATACATTTCTTCAGCACAAACCCCATCAAAGGAACGGCTCACCCAGAAATAACAATATAATACAGGGGGGCTTCAGTGGGAAAAGGAAAGGGTTGGGGTGAACTCATAAGTACTAAAACATCAACAAATCAACACATTTCTCGCTGCTCAACACTTCCCAATCCCTGGCACCTTCCCAGGCAGATGGCATACTGAGGATGAGTCTGGAAACAAGTGCGGCAGCACAGTGAACGTTGACCTACTTAAACACAAAGGGGTCCTCTTACAGTGGCCTTGCCCCTAGGTGTGGCAGGGCCCTCTGCCGGTTCCCTGGTCTGGAGCCCTATGCAGGTCTCATCTGCATTTCAGTAACTGGCATTGGATCAGAGCTCTGCTATTCTGGAGGCTGGTATCTGCAGGGCTGGAACTGCCTGACTCATGCACTAGATCCCTAGAAGATCAAAGTCTCTCTTTGTGGGGAGGGGGGGTTTATCAGAGACTCCCTCAGTTCTGTTTCTCTCTCAGCTTCAATCTCACAGCTCAAAACTGTCTCTCTTTCAGGCTGCTCCTCCCACTATAAGGGGCTGAACAGACCTGGCTCATCGAGTCAGCAAACAGCTTGTCCATATTGCTCCATGTAGAAGCCTCCCCACTGGCATCGTCAGAGTTTCTGAGCCATTCTGTCCTCACTCCAGACTCCAGTCACACCGGGCAATGATTTCCAGAGTCTCTGGAGCCATTATTGTTGTACTCCGTAGGGTTGGAGCCCCTAAAGGCTCAGTCCAGAATTCCAGGAGCTGGCAAACTCTAAGAGGAAGATTATATATAAATAATTAAATATTCAATGGGGCAGGGGAACTTGATCTCCCACTGCTTAGGAGACTACCCTAACCACTGGGCTAAGGAGTCATTTTTATTCTCTCTCTGGCCTAATGAAAATTAAAATATTTATACACAACAGAGAGAGTGAGACCTGCCCCAGAATCCCCCATCACCCACTGTTTAGGGCACTTTTTTGGGAGGTGGAAGACCAAAGTTCCATTTCTTACTTCACATCAGACTGAGGGAAAAGCTGAACCACCGTCTTCCACAACCTGGATGAGTGCTCTAACTATGGGGTAAAAAAGTTATGGGGGGGGGGGCATGATCTTCTCCTCCTCCTCTTCCCCTTCAGTGTTTCTTGAAAAAACTCCAAGAGAGAGCTCACAGCTGTGATGCTGGACTGGAGAGAGGCACCTGAGGCTTGTTGGGGCTTAAGCCACATCCCTGTCCTCAGCATTTCCTACTGGCTACTTTAGGTGGCTCAGCACGCTGGCTTTTGTGAATCCTGTTCTTAGGCACCTAACTATCCCCAGGCATTGTATATTGTATTGCATCTGCCTTGGGGTTGTGCATGCCACATGGTGGCAAGGCATATAAAAGTTAGCTGCTGCTGCACTCATCATTGCAGCACCTAAGTACTCCTTGTAAATCCCATCCTGACTGTCTTCAATTCCCACCAAAGTCAAGAGACGTTCAGGGCACTGAATAGTTTCCCAGAGACAAAGCATTGTGTACAATCAGGTCCCTTAACTTTATGACTGAGTTTACATGAGGCTACTAATTAATAGATCCAACTCACCAAGCAGTTGTGATGCGTAATTATTTTAAAGCACCTTGAGATCCTTAGCTAAAGGGCATTCTATAAGAGCAAAGTTCTATGGTATTGTAGTTCCAAGTCTGTCTCTTTTTGAAGCAAAAATATCTTAGATTAGCTGTTGTAAAAGAAATGGACAGACTAGACTTTAAAGACAAGATTGCTGGATATGTTATGCATGATCCTTAAAGGTAAAAATTCCCCTGTGGGGCACCTTTTCATAAAAGTGGGTAATTTTTTTTTATATTGATGAATAATAATCCAAGGGCATTTTGAAAGCTTTAGGCGACCTCAATTAAAATAAGAACTTGGAAGCAGGAGGTCTATAATTTAGAATGTAACAAACACAAGTCAATGCACACAATGGTGTGGTATGGCTTTTTTCTGTGGCGTGGCTTTTTTAGGCAAGCGTCAGTGAGGACTATTATTAAAGCTTGACTCTTTTTTTCGCAAAGATCTGGGTTTCAAGTGCCAACCTCAACAGTAGGTTTTGGAGTATGTCCCATTTAGTAAATAAGAGCTGGCATGTTTCACTGCCCTCATTCAATAAAGGGTCGCTTTATTAGGGGGAAAAAAATCTTGAGGAGCTTGTAGGCTCTCAGATCATGGAAAAGTTTCCGTGCCTGTTGCCACATAAAAGAAACTCTATCCAGAGAAAAACACAATTGAGCTTTCTGTGCCCACTGAAAACTGGGATAATTTGGAGTTTGAGAACAAAGCTGAGATAACCATAGATCAAGTTGTGGCCCTCATCCACACTGCCAGCTGAGCTAATACACTTCCGTTTGGCTTTCATCTCCTCAAGGCTGTTGCTCTCTGCTCACTGTTAGCTGGGGATTTGCATTGTATGAGGGTTTGTTGTTAGCAGTGTTTCTTTGTGCAGGGTATGGGAACACCTAGTTTTGGTTTGGAATTTATCAAAGGTGGAGAGCAATAATAACAATGAAGGAGCTGCTGCCACTCTTTGCAGTAATGAGCGGATGCTTTGTGCCTGTGTCACTGGATGTGTTTGCTCGTTCCAAATAAAGTGGCTATGGGGGGAAAAAGAACAGTACTTTTCGAGATCATTGTGAAATGTTAACTGTCATTTTTGTATTACAATGTTAAGTAATGATATATGGCCCACACATTAACTCATTTCTTACTAGAGACACAGAGAAAGAGAGCCGAGACACAGAGATGAATGCTCCTATAAATAGGGGACCCAATCTATTCTGATATTTTTGGTACTCAGTATTTTTCTCATAGAAAATGGGCCTTGCCCATACAGATCTACATTCATTTACTGTGTGGTGTGTTTGGTAAAATTGCTTAAATGAACTTTATCAAATAGTTCTAGGCTTCAGATTTAGGTTTTCTTAAAGGGTGAATAGATGCTTCCCAAAGCCTCATAGGATTAGACATATTTGAAGGCAGTAGGAATTGCAACCATTCTGACTGAGAACATGAGGTTTAGACCCAAGATTTTAATCTTGCCACTGTCCCTTTAAATATTTCTAAAAGCCCAGTTTAAGAAGAATTGCATGCATAAGAGATGCTTATGCAATTTATTACAGGGATTTGATGTTGTGAGTTTGGTGGGATTTCATTCTGCTTTTTTGTCACTCCCTAAAAACAAAATGAAAGAAAGCTGAAATTTACATAGAGCTGCCCATTGGAAGATTTAGAAGAGCTGTGCCTTACAAGATTGCCCATGCTGCCAACGATATGCAAGGGGGAGTAGTGAAAAGCAAACAGAGAACAAACTGCCTTACAGAAGAGAGTGGAAGAGCTTGGAGTGAGAAGGATTGTGGGGAAATCCCAATCCTCCCAGTTTAGTGTCATCTGCAAACTTGCTGAGGGTGCAATCCACACCATCCTCCAAATCATTAATGAAGATATTGAACAAAACCGGCCCCAGGACCGATCCTTGGGGCACTCTGCTTGATACCGGCTGCCAACTAGACATGGAGCCATTGATCACTACTCGTTGAGCCCGACGATCTAGCCAGCTTTCTATCCACCTTATAGTTATGTGCCCAGGCTGAGAAACTGCAGATCCACCAGCCATGCTAGTGTTCATGTATAGAAAATCCATTGTTGCATCGGGTTGAGCCAGCAATTGAGAGACCATCAAAGCTGATAGCTCCAAATTGCTCTGTGATGGCTTCTCTATGACACTCCTTCAATTAAGTGTCAAGCAATTTTTTCCTGGGCAGGCTAGCTGAATAGAATGTATTATACTAACCTTGCCTTGAGCAAAGTTATACATCTGTTCAGCACGTAGTACAAAGGGGAGGTTACAATACAAAATGGGAATGACAACTCAATACAGAAATATCCCACTCTGTCATACTATACCTTGGTTATTATTTGAATGCAGAAAAGGAGCTTGGTGCTATACCAAACATAAAGATAGTCCATGCCCCAAAGAGTTTACACAACAAAGGGCAAACATAGGTAACACAGGATGCATGATGCAAACCAGAGGAGAGAGCCAACTTAGAGGTCTAGGATTTTTTTTTTTAAAAAATGGTTAACAAGCTCATTTCATCCCACTAGCCCATTGAAGGCAATATATGTACTAAGAAAGTGTTTTTTGTTTTTTTGGGGAGGAGTGGGGCACATATTTTCTAGAACAGACAAATTTCGGGCAGAACTTTTTCCAGGAAAGAAAAAATAAATTAAGTGTATCTCCCCTTCCTGTGGAATGTACAAATCGTTGCAGGACAGCAATATGCTAAGCCAGAATTGTCGACATCTTTAACTTTTGTAATGTATTCAGCTAGTTCAGCAGAGCATATTGCTACCAGATTCCATTTGAAAATGGGTTAATATTATGCAGTATTGTGTACTGAAGCTATCAGTTCTATGTAAATTCAGTAATCGCGTTATGTGAAACATCTCATTTGCCTGAGTAGCCAGAGGAAGTAAATGTATAAAACCTTTTATTCACACTAAACATTGGTTTTACATTATTCTGAGCAGCATGAAACCTACCAATCAAGCTGAAATAACAATTCACAAAACAAATGATAAATGCTAATATATGGATCATGTTCAGGTCTCACCCTTCCTCTTTCCTCACTTGTTGTTTTCTCTCTATCTTGTCTGACTGGTTACCACCAGCCAACCAGAAAGAAAGGGAAGCCATTCCCTTTGTCAGTGCTACTCCTCAGGACACTGGCATGATGTTTTATTCTCTTCATCCCTTTCCATGGGAGAAGAATGAAATATGTCTCAAGAGTGGCCTGTTTCAGTTGAAGCGGGGGTAGTACTGCGTAAAGTAGAAAGCATTCGGTCACATATACCTGATCTGAGTGAGATTAGAACACATGGGTGCTTCAAATGCTAGAAGTCACGGAGAACTCTGGCCATTGCTGGAGCTGAAATAGTAGCAGCATTGGTGGGTAAATATCATAGTGTAAAAAGAAAAGGAGGACTTGTGGCACCTTAGAGACTAACAAATTTATCTGAGCATAAGCTTTCGTGAGCTACAGCTCATTTCATCGGCTGCTACTCTGCCTCCTGACTGACTCAATCAATGAATGTATCTACACTGTGATAGGTTTCAATGTATGTTGAAATGTACTCTTTAGATCCTGGAGTCTTGACCCTCTTCCTGAACTCAGCTATCCCCAGTCAGAGGGCAATGAAACAGTCACTTACGTTTCTAGACCTTGTCTCGACTATAAAATTAACTCGACCTAAATTAGTCAAGATACAGCCATCTTAGTAATGACTGTGGTTTTTCATGTCCCCATTAACTCCTTCTGTTGGCAATGCATGTCCTCCCCAGGAGCACTCCCACCAATGTAACTGACAGTGTGGTGCACTGTGGGGCACTGACAGCCCAGAGCCCCACCACTGGGGCTGACAGCGCAGAGCCCTGCTGCCGCCTCCCAGTGAAGGACTCGGGCAGGGGAGAAGGAGAACACAAGCCTGCCCACCGCAGGAACAGGGCTCCAGGCCCTTTTCCCCCCATCCCCATAATCTCTCACTGTGATGCAGAAGTGGGGCACCAGGATATCAGCTCCAGTGATGGGACTCTGGGCTGTCAGGCCCACCCAGGGCTGACAGCCAATAGGCGATACAAGTACTGCAGTGTCTACGCAGACACTGCATCGCTCTAACTACATCGACCGAAGTGCTACCCCTCTCGTGGAGGTGGAGTTAAGTAGATGTAATGGGTGATTTACTTTGGCGGGAGCACCATTGTAGTGTAGACACTTACTTAAGTCAACGTAAGCTGCCATAGATCGTCCTAACTCGAGTATAGACCAGGCCTAAGTATTCCTATACACTTCATAGAACTCTTGGGTGATCCTCAAACACCTTAACACTGAACACAAGTCTTTTTTCTTCTTCTTCTTCAGAACCAGGTGTAACAGAGGCCAATAAATTAGTACTTTAAATTTTTACAGCAATCCTCCCAATAAAAACCATCCATTACTGTGACATTAACTCTAATTCTTCAGTTGCATTCTGAGATCCCTCTCAATAAAATCATAGGAAGATTACCAAGGCAGACAGGATGTCCTAAATGATATATTCCAGACTGGTAAAACAATATTTGTTTCTACCATTACTTCTCTGAACCAGGCTAACAGTACAGGTAACTCCTTTTTAAACATGCAATTTGTTCCATAGTGTGCCGTTTAGGAAACAGAGGGGAACTAAGCTAAGTAGATAATACTTTAGATTAGTGTTCAAATATGCACTTGCTTTGCATTTAAAAAGACAATTAGTGCTTGATGCTACTCTCCACCTCCCACAGAGGAGGGGGGAATAAATGAATAGGTCCCTGCTTATTTTGAGGTGCCTCAAATCCCTCCCACTTGAGAGATGATTCTTGCTGGAACTCTTCAAGTGTAATCTACAAGTTTTTTGGACACAGTTTCTCCACCCTCACATGGGTTTCTCTACTGGAGAGGAAGGTAAGGTCCCATGTTAAATAAATGTCAGTTGATTATTAAATACATATTATTGAGGATTATATATATTCCTGGTATAAACACTTGGAATATTACATGCAGTTTTGGGCTGACAGATTGGTAAGGATATAGGAAAAAAATGAGCAACAACAAAGAAAGTCTACAAAAATGATAAAAGGATTAGCAGATGAGACACATGTGGAGAGACTGAGGGAATAAAATTTATATACTCTAGAAATAAGAGTTCTCACGAGTGACATGATCAGAATCTATAAGTATCTTCCAGGTAACAATATAAATGTGGGAAGGGAATTATTTACACTTTCAGAAGTTGGCAGAATAAGGAGCAATGGCCTAAAGCAAAAGAAGGAAAACCTAAGTTAAACAACAAAAAACAAAAGCAAAAATACTGCCACCAAAAATTTTACTGTAAGAGCTTCTGGGCAGTTGGATAGGCTGCCACAGGAGATGGTCCAAGCTACATCATTATAGCTCTTGATGACCAGGTTACATAAAACGTTAGTGGGAATGATTAATCCCTGTATCAGTTAAATGACATATACTTACAATTCAGCAAAACCCAACACTTGAGATTTAACAAAACAGTTATGATATATTAAATACTAATTGATTACTAACACCTGGCAGTTGAAAAATTAACCGTCATGGAGCTGATATATAGTACATCTCCTTCTTCATCCCCCCAGCCTCAGCAGATAGATTTTAATAATCTGTTATTAATTAATATGGATTTACATCCTGTTAAACACAAATGAAGAAGGTATTTGGAGACCATCATTTAAAACATAACTAATAATTTATTTTGTTACTTAAAGCAGAGCTCATTTAGGACCATGCAGTTTTTTCCTCCAGTCTTTATCCCTCAGGATGGTAGTAATGACTAATGAAGGAAAGAGAGTAGAAATTCATAGTAACAGAATCATTTTCTTCCTGGTCAGGTTTCAAAAAAAATTCTCTCTCTTCTAAACCTCACGGAACGTGGTTGTGATTAAGTGAAGGATTCAATAAGACAAAAAGCTGTGACTGCCAGAAGGGGAATTTTTGCTGTAACTAATGGAACTAAGCACTGCAAGAGTCTGTTAAAAGTAAACCCACTACTTCTCTGTGGAGACAGCTATACATCAAGGAAAGTGACATGGATGGGAGGCTGAGTAGAAACTGCTCATGGAAAAATTAATTCATATCATGGAGTCCTATATGCACACTGGATTTGCAGAGATGTAGTTGCAGATATAGGTGAAATGCCTTCAACTGCTCTAAATGCTGCCACAAGATTATTTAAAACAAAACAAAAACTTTGCCTTTCTATAGCCACTCCCATCTGAAGATCTCAAAGCTCTACTACAAATAATAAATAAGCCACATGCATACCTGTCACTTTTGCTATTAGAGATGGTTGAAAAACAGAATTTCTATCCAACTGGAAATTCCAGCGTTTTTAAGAAAATTCTGAATCAGAACTAAAATCAAAACTTAAAAACATGTTTTTCCAGAACAAATTAAAAAAACCCAAAGTTCTGGAAACATCAAGAAGTTTTTTTATAATATAACATAAAAGTCTAAACAAAATTATAGTTCAAGTGAAACAATTTTACCCTATCAAAATGAAACATATTAAAACATTTCTACATTATCAAAATGAGAAAGTCACAATGCTTCATTTCAATACTTTTCCAATGAAAATTTAATAAACATCAACATCATCCAATGAAATGTTTAGATTTCAAAGAAACTGAATTTTCCAGTGGAAAACTGTTCAGTTGAATTTTTTTTTCATGCGTTCTGGTTGCTATCTACATTTTGACAGCTGGCACAAAAGATTCTAAAGTCACACAATGAATTGGTGACTGAGGCAGAATTATAAACCAGAATTCCTAGTTTCTAGATCTTTTACTGTAACCACGAGACAACAATCCTACATATGTATTCTTTCAGGGATCTCCTACTCCTCATCTGCAAAAGAGGTACATTTTATTGTCCAAACACACTTTTAATGTAGCAGGCATCTCCTATTTCAGTGTTTCTCAAAACTTTGGATTCTCTTACCTGTGACTTTTAACAACTCATTTTTGGAAGAAAGTTGCACACAGTTGGTTTCACTTTTCCAGAGGGGTGGAAGAGGGATCATCTTTCAAAAGTCTGGGAAACACTGTCCTTTTTCCTACCAGATAATCCAGTCAACATTCCTCAGGTGTTTTTGGATTTTAGGGAGGCAAATACCTGTTTTGGAAATTCTTATTTAAGCATTGTTACTGTTATGTTAGGGAAAAGGAAGCAAAGCTCACGCTTGATATTCTTCCTTTCTGGAGAAGTGAAGCGACAGATCTAGCAAAAAGATTTTTTTCAAATGTTCTGAGAACCTACCAGTTAGGAGCTTCTATAGATATTCTACTTTTTAAGATGTACTGCATCCTTGTCAGTTTATCTGGAAATATTGACAATGTCATAAATACTTTTCACCTTTGTCACTGATCTGATTGTAGTTAAGGTTTGTAGTTCGTATTGACTGAAAATTGATACCAAAATAAATGGCTGCTCAGTGGCCTACATTAAATGAGCCTGCTGTCTCCATCTACTTACCAATGTGCATATCACAAAATTATAGTCACAGTCAAGTGGTCTCGCCAAAAGTGGTATATTTTGATGTGGAGTGGAATATTGCTTGACACAGCAGGGGAACAAGTTTCCAAAAACCCAGCCCCAAATCCTAGCATAGAAGCAATTAAGAGGAGCCAGACAATGATCAGACAACACATGCCCACACAACCATTTCGGTTAATGTCTGTGAGGGTGATAGAAAATGACAAGCAGTAAATACTATTTGCCTGGTATATTATGGCTGGAATGAGATAAGGTACTGCTTGACACAATAGGGAAAGCAGCTTCCTAAAACACCTTGCTGGAATCCTGCCACATAAGCAATTAAATAAACTAAACAAAGATCTGTCCCTTTCTCGCATGGGACTATGTCCTTGAAACATTTACCTTCTGTGGATGTAATGAGAGAAAATTACATTTAAGACTTGCATTCAATCAATAAATCTTATAGCAGTCTACTTTTTATATGTATGATTCCTTGAGTAAAACCTGAGCGGCAAAGAAAAGGTTTTATATTTTAAAAACACCCTAATCATGTTTAACTTCTTCCTAATTCTAAACTGAGGGATTCTGAACCACGTGATATCTCAAACTCTCTTCTTGATTAAAGCTATGCTCATCCAGTCAAGGAACAGTAACATCATTTAACTTAAAAAGAAAAGGAGTACTTGTGGCACCTTGGAGACTAACCAATTTATTTGAGCATAAGCTTTCGTGAGCTACAGCTCACTTCATCGGATGAAGTGAGCTGTAGCTCACGAAAGCTTATGCTCAAATAAATTGGTTAGTCTCTAAGGTGCCACAAGTACTCCTTTTCTTTTTGCGAATACAGACTAACACGGCTGTTACTCTGAAACCTATCATTTAACTTATTGCTATTAATCGCAACTAACCAACCCAACTCATTTCAAACACAAATTGTTTGATCATGCAGAATAAAAATTAACTCACAAAAATGTGTTTGAGTAAATTTGAATAACTGAAAACATGAGAAGTAATTGAAATCCGGTTGTTGACATTGTGCAAGCAGAAGTAGTCTAAACTCATTGAATGTATTATTCATATATTCATAGATTATAAGACCATAAGGGGCCAATGTCAGCATTATATCTGATCTCCTGTGTAAATCAGGCCATGAAACTTCCCTGAATTAATTCCTGTTGGAACTATAGCATGTCTTTAAGAAAAACATGCAAACTTGAGTTAAAAGTTTCCAATGATGGAGAACCCAACACAACCCTTGGTAAATTGTTCCAGTGGTTAATTACCCCCACTATTAAAAATGTGTGTCTTGTTTCTAATTTAAATTTGTGTAGCTTCCACTTCCAGCCATTGAATCGTGTTATATCCTTGTATGCAAGATTGATCTTGCTGGGAGTCTCATCAGAGAGGCTAAGTACTGAACAAGCCTCCTAGTGAAATCTGACTGTCATTGATAGAGTGGGGTGGATAAACTGTACCTGTTTTGTGAATAAACAAAACTATCAGCCTCCAGGGTTTTCAGCATAATACCATTCACTAATAATTTACCTAGTTTCTCTCTACATGCTTCATCCTGGGATCTATTGCGGGCTAGTATCCGCTGTACTATTGTTCATTCTCCAAGTGCAGATAATTCATAACAAAGGTAGCAACATCCTTTCATCTTCTCTGGTTTCCAGGTTATCATCATCTGTGCAGATCTTGTACAATATGCAAAAAACAACTTCTGGCTGATATGTGTGTATAATTATTTTTATTTGTTGAGCCATAGTTTTCAGTTTGAATGACTTGATAGAAGCTACCCGTGGAGCAGAAATATTCTAGCTAGGTGTAAGGGGACTGTTGCCCCCTTACTAACATTCTGTGAGCGTGTTTCAGTTGCTAGCTCCCAGTACTAAAAGGGGAAGGGTCTATGCGACATCAGGACCCTGAGACTGACAGTCCCCAGGAACAATGGGGAGAGGCCAATGCTTCAGGTCAGCCTGATTGACAGGGCGGGCAGGCTAATCAGGGAGAAGGAGACCAGAGTCCCAGGCGCCTGAAATCCAAGAGACACCAGGAAGGAATAGCTCACAGTCAGGGGAAGGTTGAGTGGGGACAGAAGGGTTTCTACGGCTGTCCCTAGGAAAAGGGCCTCATGTCAGCAGTGAAGAAGAGGGCCCTGATGATGTCAGTGTATTTGACGACTTCTGCGGCCGAGCTTTTGGGGACTGCTTGACAGTGGAAATAACCATAGCAGAGGTGAGAACCCGCTGTTTGATACACTGGCTCAGAAGTCACCACTATTTCTGAATCCTATTTCCGAAACTACTTAAGAGAGAGATCTGACCATGCATAATACCCGATTTGTACAGCTAACAGCAGCTAATGGACTTGCTATCCCTGTTGTAGGGTGCCTTGAAGACGATGTAGGGTACATGGGTTAAACTATCCTCGGGAAATGCTTCTCTATCCTAGAGGACACAGCTTCAGAAAAAAACTTTAATGGAGACCAGAGTACCGGGAATTCTTGGGATGAATATTATAAGAGAACTGAAAGAATTACTGTTGATAGGAGAAGGAACCCAGGAAATGAACCGTCATGGGCGGCCTAAGAAGGATGCTACACTGAAGCGGGTACTGGCCCAGGTGGAGAGACATGGATGTTTCCTGGGTCACACAGGACAAATTGGCTATGTTAAGGTGGCAGGGAGACAGAGTGGTTATACCTCCCTGGAGTGAGAAGATTATTGATGGGCGCTGCCAGGTGCCAAGTGACCTTGATGGATACAGAGTACTTGTCGAGCCAACACCTGGGGCCAGTCTCCCTAATGGGCTACCAGTTGCAAATGTACTTGCTCATGCCAGTAAAGGAAAAGTGCCAGTCAGGCTATTAAACTCAAGTGAGAAGGTCATAAAGTTGTACCCCTGAACCAGGGTGGCAGAGGTACACCGACCTGAAGGAGTGGTGCCGCCAGTGAGGGTTGCCCTGGAAGAAAATGGGGATGAGCCACGGGTGACAAAAGTGGAAAAAGGAACACAGGCTATCACATCGCAAGTGGCACCCAAAGGAGAGCTACCCATTCCAGTCCAAGTGGACCTCCAACAGTTAACCCCTACACAAGCCAGCCATTTGTGGGCGCTACTGGAGAAACATCAAGATGTCTTTTCCAGGGATGAGCGAGACTTTGGTTACACCACCACAGTGACACACCAAATAGCCACTGGAGATGCTGTTCCAATAAAACAGAGACACCGATGGATTTCACCACGAGTGTTCCAGGAGGTAATAAAACACATTCAGGATCTAGTGACTCAACATGTCCTTAAAGAAAGCCACAGCCCCATGGCATCACCCGCAGTGACTGTAATAAAAAAAGATGGTGGGGTGCGATTTTGCTGTGACTACAGGAAACTGAATGAGGAACGCACAAGGATGCCTACCTGCTACCCCAGGTGGAAGAGTCACTGGATGCATTAGGAAGAGTGTTTTCAACCCTCAATTTAACTTCTGGTTATTTCCAGGTTGCAGTGGAAGAACAAGACCAGGAAAAGACAGCAGTGACGACTCCGTTTGGGCTGTTTGAATGGACACGTATGCCATTTGGCTTGTGTAATGCACCTGCTACATTCCAGACACTAATGGAGGGGGTATTGGGAGACTTATCCTAGATACTTTGCTGATATACCTAGATGATGTTATTGTATTTTCCAAGGATTTCGAGAGTTATATGGAAAAATTGGACTTGGTTTTCACACGATTGAAGGAACACAAATTGAAACTGAGCCAAGCAAGTCCTGCCTCCTACGTGAAAAAGTCAAATTCTTGGGCCATGTGATTTCAAAGAATGGAATTCAGGTAGATGAAGAGAAGACCAGGACGCTGGAAAATTGGCCGGTCCCCAGGAATGCCAAGCAAGTGTGGCAGGCTCTAGGTTTCATGAGCTATTACAGATGATTTGCTCCAAAGTTTGCACACATTGCTGCACCCCTATATGGACGAGTGGGCCAACCGGCCCAAAAGAAGGGAAAGAACCAATGCTTTGTGTGGGATGATGCCTGTCAGACAGCTTTTGACGAATTAAGACATCGGCTGATGTCACCACCTGTCCTTGCATATCCCGACTTTAGCCTGCCATTTATAGTGACAACTGATGGAAGCCTGCACGGCCTATGTGCAGTGCTCAGCCAGAAGCAAGAGGGGGCCGAGTGTGTGATCGCATATGCGGGCTGAGGAGGTCAGAAAGAAATGATAAGAACTACAGTGCTTTTAAACTAGAACTGCTGGCCTTGAAGTGGGCTATCACTGAAAAATTTAAGGATTACTTAGTGTACTCTAAATTCACGGTAATGTCAGACCACAATCCACTCCGATATCTGGCAACAGCTAATTTAGGTGCAATTGAACACCGGTGGGTGGCCCAACTCGCTGAGTTCACTTTTGAAGTACAGTATAAACCTGGAAGGCAGAACGTCAATGCTGACACCCTGTCTAGATTGCCTCTGGAGGAGGAATCAGAAGAGGGCGAGGATCTGGAGAAAGACTTCCTAGTCATTCCTGCAGATGTTGTGCGGACATGTTTGTGGCTAGAGAATCCAATGCCCAAGGACAAAGTGATGGTAAAGGATTCAGTACAAAACCTGGTAAAAGGGGAGAGCGCAATGATCTCGGGATACTTATGGGAGGAGATTCAGACTCTGCAACGAGAAGGTGACGTTGGACTTGTCTTAGTGGCAGTCACGAGCCGAAGAAGGCCAGACCGGAGATTTGGAGCCAGATACTCCCAGTCTAAGAAGCTAGCCAGACAGTGGGAACGACTTAGATTACACCGTGGAGTGCTGTTCCAGGTAACATATCATCCCCGAGATGGCGAAGAAGTGTGGCAGTTAGTGGTGCCTGTGTCACTATGCAGTCAAGTTTATGAAGCCAGGCATGATCATGGGGGGCATTTTGGAGACAGGAGCATCGTTGAAGTGATGAGGAGAAACTATTACTGGCCCACAATGGGTAGTGACGTGCAAGCATGGGTCCATCAGTGCAAACGGTGTGCCCTAGCCAAGGATGTGTTTCCTCCCAACCGAGCCCCTTTGACCTGTACTAATGTAACTGCCGCAATGGAGGTCCTAGCGATGGACTACACATGGCTAGAGAGATCTTCAGAGGGGTATGAGAATGTACTGGTTCTCACGGACATATTCACCCGATTCACTGCCGCAGTTCCAAGTAGAAACCAGACGGCACGGACAATGGCTGAAGCCCTCATAAAACACTGGTTTGTGTTCAACGGTTGTCCAGCATGGTTAATGGAGGAATTAGGGATCAGGGGAGGAATTTCGAATAGGAGGTGATATCTGAATTGTGTGAGCTGTATGGCATAGCCAAAAGCCGAACACCATCCTATCACCCTCAAGGAAACACTCAGTGCGAGAGGTTTAACCGGACAATGCATGACATGCTAAGACCACTCCTGCCTGAAGAGAAGCGAGCCTGGCAGGAACATCTCCCTGAGCTGGTGTTGGCCTATAACAGCCATGTCCATTCATCGACAGGTTACGCTCCTTTTTATCTCATGTTCAGGAGGGATCCCAGGTTGCCATTGGATATTCTGGACAGAGAGGGCCCTGAGGAGGATGAGGTGACCAATTTGGATGACTGGGTCAAAGGTCACCATGACAGGCTGAAAATAGCCTGTGAAGTTGCTCTCAATACAACTAAAAAGACAGCCCAAAGTAGGAAAAGGACTTATGATCGCAAGTCCAGTGGGGCTCTCATCAGGACTGGTGACCATGTGCTAGTTCGTAACCATAGACATCGGGGACATAATAAAATACAGGACAAGTGGGAGTCAAATCCCCACGTTGTAGTCACTCACAACAATCCCAAGCTACCAGTTTACACCATCTGGCCTGAACAAGGAGGTCCTGAAAGAGTAGTACATAGGGACCAGCTAAAACATTAGTTTTAGTCTTAGTCCAGTCAGGGACCATAGGAGGCATAGATCAGCACGCCCTGAGGAGACAGAAACCAACTGGGGGGATTGGAAAGAGTCCAGCGGAGGGCAACAAAAATGATTAGGGGACTGGAACACATGACTCATGAGGAGAGGCTGAGGGAACTGGGATTGTTTAGTCTGCGGAAGAGAAGAATGAGGGGGGATTTGATAGCTGCTTTCAACTACCTGAAAGGGGGTTCCAAAGAGGATGGATCTAGACTGTTCTCAGTGGTAGCTGATGACAGAACAAGGAGTAATGGTCTCAAGTTGCAGTGGGGGAGGTTTAGGTTGGATATTAGGAAAAACTTTTTCATTAGGAGGGTGGTGAAACACTGGAATGCGTTACCTAAGGAGGTGGTGGAATCTCCTTCCTTAGATATTTTTAAGGTCAGGCTTGACAAAGCCCTGGCTGGGATGATTTAGGTGGGGATTGGTCCTGCTTTGAGCAGGGGGTTGGAGTAGATGACCTCCTGAGGTCCCTTTCAATCCTGATATTCTATGATTCTATGGTTCTAGTCCCACAAACCGAATACAGAGGGAACAGAGTGGGGCAAACACAAACCCTAATGAAAATGGCCAGATCCCTCAAGCTGACCCAGTATTACCCGAGAACAGGGAAGTAGAAAATATGAGTAACAAACCACCAGTTTTAAGAAAGTCCTAAAGGACTAATAAGGGTGTACTTCCTGTTAGACTTAGAGATAATTATGTTATTGGTTCTATGTAGTGTTTTAATCAATATTGTTATGTATAGTATGAAGAAGTAGATGTGGAATGTTAAATATGTTAAATGTTCTTTTAATAATTGTTAATGGGTTTTTGATATATGATATGATGTGGGTATATGGTATTACTATGGGGCCCGGATGGAATGGTGTGAATATTGTGGCTGTGGTAGAATTTTAGCAAGGGGGAATGTAAGGGGGAATGTTACCCCCTTACTAACATTCAGTGGGGGTGTTTTGGTTGGCTAGCTCCCAATACTAAAAGGCAGAAGGGTCTATGGGAAATGAGGACCCTGAGACTGATAGTCCCCAGGAACAATGGGGAGAGGCCAATGTTCCGGGTCACCCTGAATGACAGGACGGGCAGGCGAATCAGAGAGTCAGGAGGCCAGGGAGGTCCTGTCCTCCGTGTGAGCTGGATTTGCCTGGGTCAGACAGAGTGGGGCCGAGCTAAGGAGAAAGCAGGGGCCCAAGCTAAGCTGGGAGCAGAGCTGTGCCAGATCCAGAGGGACCAGAAAAGCAGCTCAGAGAGAGCAGGCTTGCCCTTGGAGCAGAGCTGCAGCAACCAGAGCCAGAGGGGCCAGAAAAGCAGCCCACGAAGCAGGTCAGTGCTGGGAGCAGAGCCACAGAAGCAGCCTGCAGAGCAGACCTGTCCTGGGAGCAGAGCTGCAGCAACCAGAGGCAGAGGGACCAAAGAAGCAGCCCAGGGAGCTGGAGGCAGAGCAGCAGCAGCAGCGCTGAGACCGAGTGGTAGAGCTGGGGCTGGAGCAGTCCAGAGCTGGGTGCGGTGAGCAGCTGGGGAGAGGGAGAGGGACCCTGGGCAGTGGTTCCAGCACAGGGAGACGCCTCAGCCAAGGGGCTCTGCAGGCCAGGCTTGGATCGTAACCCCGACAGGGTGGGAGCAACACGGGGAAGAAGGGTCCAGCACTTAGAGCCTGAGAGCGTGTGGCCACCACCAGAGCGAGCGTCCAACCCACAGCATCCCTGTAGCACAACCAGGGCCTGAGAAGAAGGCCTGGGACTTACAAGGAATAGACTGAACTGCCCAGACATTCCAGAGACACTGTTTGTGATGTTCCCTGCCACAGAGCGGGGTGATGTGTTTCCTTTAACCTTTCCCATTATTCCTTATTCTTTTTAAAATTAATCGTAGATTAAATAACTTGCATTTGCTTTCAATGGTATGTACTGGTCAGTGGGTCAGGGAAGTGCCCAGTGCAGAGAGAGTACCCTGGAGTGGGGACACCCTAGCGCCTGCCCTAGGTGACCACAGCAGGGTTGGGGGTCGAGCCCCCCAGGAATCCTGGGCCCAGCCTTGTTGAAGTTACGAGGACTCTGCCAGACAGAAGAGTGGAAGGGGAGTCCTCAAGGGCAGGGAGGCCACTGGGTAAAGGACGTGGGAGCGAGGACTCGGATCCTTGCCCTAGCCCACTTCACCGGGGTAGTGCAGAAGCGAGGAAAGTTCCCCACAGTGGTGGGACTATTCCCCCGCTTAAATAGGTACTGATGTGCTTCTCAGTGAGTACAATCACCAGATGTGGACTCTGCTAATTAGTTAAATCTGAACCACAGATATCACAGTTCAAGTTTAAGCTGTGGTAGTTTGCAATGCTACATACTTCGTGATTCCATCTCCGAATGTGGAGTCTGCTGATTAGTTGCAGCAATGCTTTTATCTGCGCAAATGCTTTCAGGAACACCAAGGAATATTCCATCAGTGCAGCAACAGTTTGGTATAGTTGCTGTAGCAACTATACTTCACCCATATCCTCCCCAAGCAAAGTCCATTTCAGCTATAGGATGGCATGTTAATCATGAGAGGAGTGGTTCGTTCTCCTGGTAGGAAGGAATACCATTCAGTCTCACAGTCCTTGGAGAAAGAGAAAATATGTTAATAGTCTTTCCTTGATGAGAGAGGCTTTTCACTGTTTTGAAAAAGAGAGATCATCTCATTGTTAGGGTTCCTGTTACCACTAGTCCCCTTATTGGGATCCAGGAAGTGGGTGGGCGAAGCCCGCCCACTGCTAAAGGATCCCCCCCCCCAGCCTAAGGGGGCGGGGGGGGGTCCACAGGACCTGGAAAATCAAGTAATTATGGGGAGCAACTAATGAACAACAGGGATGGGAGTGCGGTCAAAGGGTCAAACGAAGGGAACCGGACGGGGACACCAAGCAGAGGACCCCGGACAGAGTGTGGTAGGACTTGAAAAACCACAGATGTACTTCCTGAGAAAGACCATAATATGGTAAATGTATGGGATGTCCCTCTATGTGATATCTGGCTGCTATGTATAAATTATATTGTCAGCTTTGTCTTGTTTGGGATTTTTTTGACACCAAATGGAATGATAAAATGCAAAATTACCAACTATCAATCTAAGAGCATTTTATTTACTCTTACTTTTCTCCCTTGCCTTTGCAGTGTCAGGATTATTATATCTTTTCCTTTAAAAGGACTGGCAGCTATGTAGGTCATTTTCTCACAGATCTGTCTAAACTGACATGAAATGTGTATTGGTTGAAAATTTGTCTTCTGGCTGTCCTGATAGTGTCAGAAATGTGCTTACCTGTTCCCTAGAGATGTTCCACTTCAATATGAAAATGAACTTAGTTGCTCAGCTTGTCCAGTGTATCAGCAAATAGACATCTTAAATTGATAAGAGCACTGAAATCTTTTCTTCTTAAAACAAAAACTTTGGATTACAGCAGCACTTGGATTCTAATTGCATATCCCTCTCAGTTCTCTTTCCAGCTATCTAAAATTATTTTTTTCTTCTCTATTTGGGTCGTGTATGCACCTCATAAAAAAAGCTAAATTGTCATTTACTGTCTCAGCACTTTATAGAGACTAATGATTAATAAGGTCAAAGGTTTGTGTGTTTAGCCCATGAAGACTTCACAGACTGAAACTGCATGCTGCCTCAGGGATTCAGAATTTCAATAATCTTTTATTAGTCTTAGTGCTGCTATTATTATGATTATGGTTATGACCCTGTTCAAGGTTTGCCTTCTGATGAGACGTTCTCTTCCCCTGCTGGGATGCTCTTGAAGTGTGCTCTAGGGTTCCGCATGGGTACTGTGAATGAATGAAGCATGAACAAGGACCCTTTTTTCTCAGTCATGTAGTCTCCGTATCCTCACTAGTGTTTAACTTGTCTCCGAGTTATTGAACAATCCTTTTGTTAAGCTTTTTTTTTTTTTTTTTGAAGAAGGAAAAAAAAAGTCCTATAACCTTCAGCAGGACAAATATTGTCACAAAAAATGAAAAAGTGGCTGCTGGTGCACTGCTCCTCTTTTTATTGTACCAGCACAAGCAAATTCAGGTGATGACTTCCAGAGAGAATTGTTCTCTACCCTCTTTTCTATGCAAATAAAAATCACAAACATGTTGCAAAGATTCAAACACTATATTTTAAAAAAGTGGCTAATGATTTATTGATATAAGGAACAGCACTGTGTAAGGAGAGTTAAAGTGTGGGGAAACATAAGGACAAAGCAGTGACATTGTGCTTCAGGAGTTATGGATGAAGCCCTGTCTGAGCTTCTGAGAGAGAGAGAGAAGTTTAACAGGTCCAGCTTAATTTTCTGACACTAGAGCAAACAAACTTAATAGCTTAACTATTTTTAGCCGAATTTGTAGCCTTGATTTTGAAGAACATGACTCCAGATTTTTGAAGATATTTAGGCACCTAAAGATGCAAATAAATGCCTAGTTCTATTTACAAACACTCCTAAAGAGGTTAGGCAGCTAACTCCTATTGAAATATCTTCGTATATCTGCCCCAGATCCCTGTCTCACCACACACAGACCAGTGTCTTCATCATCCACTTTCCCCAGATAGACCCAGATCCAAAGCCCACCAAAGTCAATAGGAAGTTTTCAGTAAACTTTCATTGGGATTTAGATTGGACCCATAGTGAGAGACCTCTTATAGCCAGGGACTAAAGTGTCATTGGCAGGCTTTGCTACAGTCTATTTTGAATTAAATACAAAAATAATTCTCATTATTTAGTGGTAACTATTGGAGGTGATTGTGGACAAGTCCAAAAGCAGTGGACCTGTCAAACATCATATCTTTTTAAGTTTTAATTTTATATTTGAGGCTAACAGCTGATGGTTTGACCCACAGTCTGCACTCAGGAAAATCTTTGTCTATTGGACACTCAATTTCTGGCATTGCTATATCATTACATAGTCAATATGGTTCTTTGTCATACATTCAGGTGTCCTCAATGTGTATAAACATCTAAGATATTGGGTGAAGATGGTGTTTGTAATGACCAGAGATTAGAGTAGCAGAATTCCTCTAAATGTCTTTCTGTCTCATTTTGTGTATCCAGACCATTTCCCCCCATTATTTTGTGAGAGCTTACAGCTCCAACTTTCACATTCAAGTCCTACACTACAAGGGTGATATCTTTAATTAAGAATACATGAATTTCTGTCCCAAATGGGTTTGAGGTATTTGCACAGACAAAGGAGGCGAACAATCTCAATGAACTTTGTAATAAAATGAAAAGTATTATGCTCAAAACTGCCAAATACACATTCTGAAAAGTCAGTGTTGGGCCATATCATGTTGAACTGAGAAAGTGATTGAACTGGTAGAAAAACAATGCAAAGTTAAAGAGAATGGTTTGTAGATGTAAGAACATAGGAGAGAATATAAGGAACAGAGTTGACAGACTCAAAGGCAGACTAGATGAGAGAAAAGTGAATATATACGCACAAAATGAATGGAACTGAGAATTATAAAGACTGTAATAATACAAAAAGTATGTTCACAGTGATTAAACTTCTTACCAAAAGGCTTTCTCTGCCATCAAACATAATCAAAGATCATGATGGCAGAGTCCTCACTGAGGGGGGTGATATTAAATGCATGTGGAAATGGTACCATGTCAATCTATATGTCTCACTAGAGCCACTTGTAATACAAGATGACAGAAAAGTGAATATGGAGCTGCAGCCATGAATCCTCTGAGAGGAAGTGGTGTGTGCTATTATGAAAATGAAGAGTGGGGAACATATGGAATAGATAACATGGTTACAGAATTGCAACTGGTGAAAAACCTAATTTTTTCCATGGATGTAAATTGTGGGAAGTTCATGTTGCTGGCAAGAAGAAAATTGAAGCTTTTGAAATATGGTGCTGGCTGAGACTCTTGCCTATCTACTGGATGGGAAAAAATGACGAATGCCTATGTTAGAAATATTATTTGAGAAAAGCATACCCTGAAGTTGGAAATCAACAGCTGCAAACTTATATATTTTGGTCACATTAGGTGCAGAGATGGAAATAACCTTGAGAAAGTTATTAGGGAAGGTATGGTGGAGGGTTATTGTAATAGGAGACAACCAAGGAGGAGATGGATGAATCGCATGTGGCAGATCACTGTAATGTCAGGTACTGAGTGCTTGAAGTTAAATAGATTATGAAGGCTTCTGAAAATTCTGCTGTGATGTCACAGATATTTAGACATGAATAATTGGATTTACTTACTTATTGGAGGTGACAGATGATAAAGCTGCACTGAGATCAGATACTGGGGATGACTCACCCAAAGTCTTAGATCACTCAGAAAAAATCACTAACTAATCTTTTTTTCACCTTTGAAAGACACAACTCAACCACAAATTATTTTTTTTCCCAAGACCTCCTTCTCTCCCTCCCTTTCTCTGTAAAATACTCCTGTGGTACCATGAGGGAGAGGCCATCATAGCTTCTGGACAAATACATTATTGAACTTTTTGATAACTTTTAAAAGGTACACACACTTTAGACCCAAAGGAGATACTCCTAGAAAGCCATCCTGGAAGTTGTCTGACTTCTAATTTCCAAAGTGTGTGTGTTACACTATAAAGCAAACTTAGCTATGCCTCTTATTCACTGCCATCCTTCTGTTCTAAACTTGATCAGAGTTAGATATTGCATTAACTCAGGTGTAATTTGTTTGACTGTGTGTTTAAATTGGTGTCTGTGCAGATGCAAACATTTGATTTTTCTGATCACCAGCAGAACAAAGGTATTTTTGGTGTGTAGAGTCAATTTTCAGTCCTGGGAATTAATGCTTTGGTAACCCCTCCCTGCTCTGCTCCTTGAACAGAAACACAGTTCAGTGAAAAGGAAAGCCTGCAAAATCCATGCCACCTATGAACGGGGAAAGTGCTGTAGTGGTGTTGAATTATATATTAAGGGCAAAATTTCTGCTTATAAACTCTCAGTTCTTTTTGGTAGAGGCTATGGATTCTCATCTTGTAGAGGTGAAATTCGTATGTCAGGAGGGCTGTATGCTTCCAGGGGAACATGGGTCAGAGAGCTTACAGCTATATCCCTTGAAAGGCTGAATGTTGTGCTTCCCTTCACACTAATCTGCCTCTGCTAGTTGATGCAGCTGGGAGGAACAGAGTAGTATCCCTGCTCTTGTCCCACCATTTGGGAGCTACCAGTTCTAGTCTTGAGCAGTTCTTGTATGAAGAAAGCTCAAGGATTGAGCCTGTTAGTACTCCTGGGGCAAGAGTTAAAGGGTGGGAGAAGGGGAGGCCTCTTGAGCTCTCTTTTTCTCTCCCCCCCCCCCCCCCCCGCTAACCTACATACCTTCTCAGGACTAAACATTAGAGCTGTGCAGAGGAATAAGGTCTTTTTAAGGAAGGATTTTGAGGGTGGCTTCATTCCAAATCAGAGTGAAAACTGAAAATATCCAAATTCTCTATGAAGGAAAATTTCATTGTTCCCCTTTGGGATAGTTTAAAATGTTTCACTTTTATTTTGACTTTTTAATAATGGTGTATTAAAATATATAATACAATATTTCCAAATGAAAAGATGTTTCAAAATGAAAAATCAAAATGGGATTTTTTAAAACTGTGGGAACCATTTTTCCTTTCCCCCCCCCATATGAAATTCAGGCAAAATTGACCCAATATCAGGAAGCATTTCAACTTCAAAGGAAATGGATATTCCAATGGAATATGGCTCCACTGAAGTTTCTCCAACGAGTTCTCTAGTCCTTAGAAAATATTGCAAAAATAATAAGTGTTCATCCTGTAGTAAAGGTGAGTAAAGTGAGAGCAAAGGTAATGGTAAAATGCACAACAACACACAGCTGTTTGCTTGCTCATTGTTTCCTCATGATATATAAAGACAGTTTGAGAAAGCTGCTGCATATGCCCTCTCTCCCCAGTTGTTTTTCTCCTACTTGATTTCCACTGTAGAAATATCCACAAATCCCACTCTCTTTAGTGGGAGGAGTCTTTGGACTATTACGGTCACTCTGTAGCTTCCACTCTTTTCATATTTTCGGTGAGGGGGGAACGGGGAGGATTATCTGTATTCTGTAATCTGTTATCTGTATTGCCAGCACAGACTGGCATTCTTCAAGATCCTTGGTGTTGGGATCCTCGTGCATTTGTTAAGACGTGTGAGGGGGCACACCTTCACTCTAGCAGTGCGGAGGCTAAAGCGTTCCTATGGGCTCAGCCAGCACTAACCAGGCATCAGTTAAGCTTGCTCTAAAGGGAGGAAGCTTAAAAGGGAAAGTCTGCCACAGGAAGGGGTGGTAACTAGGGGACGACTGCTGTGCCTGGGAGACAGCTGGCTGCAGGGAGAGGTCAGCAAAGAGGAAGACAGTCACAGACATTGCCAACCCTAAGACTGTTATGGATCTGGTATAAAGCGGGGATTACCAAAAGGAGGGGCTGACTCCGATCAAGGAGACTAGAACCTGCAGATAAGCTGAACCTGAAAGGGGTGACCAAGTGAGTGCTTAAGAGTCTTTTTCTTTGATTTGCCCTCTCCCGGGGGGAGGAAGAGGGGAAGGAAATGTTGTTTGTTTTGTTTGAAGAATCTCTTGTATGCCACAAGAAGGGGAAGGACTCTGTAAGCAGCCCAAGTCATGGTCTGGACAGGACTTGAGTGATCCCATCCACCACAGTGTGTCTCCTCCTTCTTTTACACCATCCTTAATGCTGCCTATCCCAGAGAAAAGGTTGGACTTTCAGTCTGTCCTCCACCAAGCATCCATTTTTGAAAACATCATTCACCTTTTGCAAGCTAGTCTGCATGTCTTGGGGCACAAAATAAGCTCAAGTGGCCTGGGTTAGGTGTGAATGAGGAAGAGACACTGGTTAGACCTCATGCATCACTATGCTAAAGACTATTAGTTTGCAATACTGCAATGGACATGTCAGATTGTGGAGGGAATCAAAACCATGCTACTTCAGTCATGTGACAAGCATGAAAGAAAGTTGCTTTCCTCCAACATTGAGCAAGGAACATTATTAGAATAGGTTTCAGAGTGATAGCCGTGTTAGTCTGTATCAGCAAAAAGAACGAGGAGTACTTGTGCACCTTAGAGACTAATAAATTTATTTGGGCATAAGCTTTTGTGGGCTAAAACCCACTTCATCGGATGCATGCAGTGGAAAATACAGTAGAAAGATATAGATAGATAAATAGATAGATACAGACAACATGAAAAAATGGGTGTTGCCATACCAACTCTAACAAGACTAATCAATTAAGGTTGGCTGCTATCAGCAGGAGAAAAAATACTTTTGTAGTGGTAATCAGGATGGCCCATTTCAAACAGTTGACAAGAAGGTGTGAGTAACAGTAGGGGAAAAATTAGCATGGGGAAATAGTTTTTAGTTTGTGTAATGACTCATCCACTCCCAGTCTTTTTTCAAGCCTAATTTAATGGTGTCCAGTTTGCAAATTAATTGCCGTTCGGCAGTTTCTCGTTGGAATCTGTTTTTGAAGCTTTTTTGTTGAATAACTGTGACTTTTAGGTCTGTAATTGAGTGTCTAGGGAGGTTGAAGTAGTGTTCTCCACTGGTTTTTGAATGTTATAATTCTTGACGTCTGATTTATGTCCATTTATTCTTTTGCATAGAGACTGTCTGGTTTGGCCAACGTACATGGCCGTGTATATATACCTACTGTATTTTCCACTGCATGCATCCGATGAAGTGGGTTTTAGCCCACGAAAGCTTATGCCCAAATAAATTTGTTAGTCTCTAAGGTGCCACAACTACTCCTCATTCTTTTTATTATTAGAATAGTCTCCTTAAAGTTGCTCTGTTCACTCTCTGCTTCACGGTAAATCTCTGTCTAGAACCTTAACCAGGTCCCTTCTGCCTCATTTCCTGCTACAAATACAAAGAAAAGGACACACATTCTCTCCCTGCCTCTCCTTCTCCCCTCAGCTGATACAAAGCCTGAGGCCAAGCCAAAGCATCTGAGTACATTGTTAGCCTGCCTTCAATTGAAATTCATTTGAACTTGGAGCAAGAGCCTGTAAGGATAGAAGCTCAGATTTACACCAAACAAAATAGTATATGTTTTACAAAATCATGGAGGAAAAATTACTGCTAAGACCATAGCAAAACAGATTATAGGGTAAAAGTAGGAGCAGCTTGAGTCTGACCTGGGAGTCCCCATTGTGCAACACATGTTTTGAGATAGATCACACAAGATGAAAGCAGGATGGGGACTAGGGAAGACACAAGCTGCAAGGTACCATTGTATGTATGACATATTGGCAACACATCCATTTTATTGCATTCTGAAGTGTCTCAGAATGCAATCTGTGTATTCATGTGCAAAAATGACAAAGCAGACTAGAAAGCTATTAGGGTTGACAGTGCAATGCATTCTTAAGGAGATAACATTCCTGTTATCATAGTGGAATAATCTACCAGGAACAAAAGTGACTCTCAGGAGCCAATCAAGATTCCATTGTGTTCAGCGAGCATTGAGATGAAACTCTTAGAAAACGAATAGTGCTTTAAAGAGGAACTGAAATACTCATTGGATGGGGAAGCTGTAATGATTTGCAATTCATTTTGATATGTCATTCCAATCGCAATTGCAAATTTTAGCAAAATTAAAATGAACAAAACCTATCAAAATTAGCAAAACCTAGACATTAAGATTTGTATAAATCTGCTGCTAATGAAGTATTAGTTATATAATTAGAATGTTAGTTGATTTAGCTTTCATAATATGCGAGATAGTCTTAACAAGAGATCCTCATGCGCACCATAAAGTGGAATATTGTTTGTCCGAGCACTTTGAAATAATTTTTAATACCAGATATTTATTGCACCGAGTTGTACTTAAGTTCCAAAATATGGCTCTCTACTGTCGAGCTTTTCAAATCTATCTCTACCTACAAATGAATGAAGCAGAATATTAAGGAGGTCTAGATCTCTGCCAGGTATGAACTGAAACATTTTGCGGATTGACCAGTTCTTAAAAGTTTGCTTATCAAATGGCAAAGCCGTCTTGTTTTACGGTGACTTTTGCACTGCTTTGGTTCTCTGACAGCTTTTCTTCTCTGACACTTCGCTGATGTATGAACTTTGTGTCTCCCCATTCTGACTGATTTATTGCATGAAAGGCTAGGCAACTGGGAGCTCAAGGAGGCTGCTGTATATGGTATTGTGGAGTCAATGAAGTTCAGAAGGAAAGGATACTATGACAACATGTTTTAAGGTAGAAATGGGACCACAAAGGAATAAGAGAAAAGGGAAGGGGGCCTCAAAGCTGCAAGAGAAAATGTTCCTCTGCATGGCTTGGGTGAGGAACTCCTTGTCTCAGTCTCTTCTATCAGGCTTGCAGGCGTGCACCCCATCTCTTTTGCTTCTCGTGGGGGAGAAGCTGTATTTTTGTTTTGTTGAGAGGACTTCTCCCAACTTGCAGCCACCAGAGAGCTGTCAGTTGCTGCTGCTTTTACATAGGGGTAATGGATGTGGTCTGGAGGGATGTGATGTAGGAACAATGAATGTATCTGGACTTTAGGGAGATCTAAGGGAGGTCCAAAGCTAAAGTGGAAAAGCAGACCAAAACCTTGTGTTGGAATTGGGTTTGGTAGTGTTTGTTTTTAAACCCCTCCTCCTCTTAAATTGGGAAGGATTTGGTAAAATGAGCTGGCTTACCTGAGCACATCAAACTTTCAAGTGCATAAATCTTGCTAGGTGCCTCACTGCTCAATTCAAAATTCACATTTAGGTGTCTAGATCCTGTGGAAAACCTCTTAAAATTTCCATTTAGACACTGAATAATGCACAGAAAAGGCTAGTTAAGCACCTAACCTGTTTTGAAAATTGTTAGGCACTGTACAAACAGAGCAAAGAGACAGTCCCTGCTCCAAAGAGCTCATAATAAGACTAAGAGACAACAGATGGTTGTAGACAGAGAGAGACAAAGAAACAATGAGGCAATATTGGTAAGCATGGTAAGCAGTGTTCTCCATGTACCAGTCGACTAATCATCATCAAGTTTTTGTGGGTAACATGGAAAAGGAGAGTTTTTAGGAAGGATTTGAAAGAGGGCAATGAGGTGGCTTTGCACATGTTTATGGGAAGTTCCTCCCAAGCATGAAGGGCAACATATGAGAAAACATGAATGTGTTTGTTTGAAAACTTAACAAGTGAGAAATGGAGGCTGACATTATGGGCTTATTGGAGATGGGAGTTGACATTTCTATCCTGAAACAGGGATGGTAGGCAGACTGGAGATAGGCATGATGAGCCTTGAAAGTGAAGACAAGCAGCTTATGTTTGTTGCAATATGGATGAGGGAGGCAGTGGAGGGATGCAAAGACAAGGGAGGACATGGTCAAAGCATTGGGCTAGGAGAAGGACCTTTGCCATAGCATTCTAACTGGATACAAGTAGAGCAAGACTGCATTTGTCAAGGTCAGAGAAAAGGATGTTGCAGTAATTGAGACATGAGATGATAAGAGCCCTTACTGTGTGGATGACTAAGAGAGGCCATATATTAAAGATGTTATGCAGAAAAAATCTGCAAAATTTTCATCTAGAAGGAGTCTATATTATACTCCCACCTGTCCCCTTTGTTGTCAATATAAAGTACTTAGGACAAGGGTTGGCTCCCTGATATTTCAGTGAGCCTTCCAGACCATCCCAGTTAAGCGTCTCAGGGCTGGAGGCACTCCTCTCTTCATGGATTCCCTTGCTTTTAGCTTCTCAGCAAATCCTAAACAGCACTGACGATGATGCTCCTTTTGTATTTCGTCTCATTGCCAGCAGGATGGGACACAGTGACATAGTCAGAAGAATGTAACTGAAAATTTGGCACAATATAGGGAAATTATCCTCTTGGATCTACATAACTGATCTTGACTCCAGTGTTCTATTTTCCCTTAGGATATAATCCCGCTCTCAAACGTTTAATTTGGTTTTAATTGGAGTACGATCAGCCCCTAAATATACGAGGTTAAGTCCTAGCCCCATTAAAGTCAATTGCAAAACTACTATTGATTTTAAATGTGCCAGGATTCCATCCCAGGAACTTCCACTGACTAAACTGATGTCAGTGGGCCTTATTCTCATTTACAATAAGGCACCTTTACATTATTCTGTCAGTATAAAAAGGCCTTAAAGTGGCTATAAATTCCATTTATATCCATTTTAAGGCACCTTTAAACTACCTGAGTGATGTAAAGGGGCCATTCATAGTGTGAAGGAGAATCCGGCTCAGTGACAGTAGCGTACATGCAAGGAGCAAAATATTACAGTCCAGAGCTGGTGTGTGGATCTGGAAAGATGTTGCTCAGCATCATGTATAATGCACATAAGGCAGAGGTTCGATAAACACTATTTACCTGCTGCACACAATTTCTTGGAAACAAATGCTATTCAGACCCCTCTGTGAGTTTGATAAATGTTTTGTTTACATGTTGATGTGTCAGCTCCTGCCTCACTCTCACCTTACCCTGTAAATAAAACATTTATCAAACTTAGAGATTTCTGAATAGTTGTTTTTTTTAAGCTAAGGAATGTTCTGCCGCAAGTAAACACAGTTGCCTAAGTAATTAACATCACAGTGTAGGCTGGACTGATGAGGTCTTGATTTGACTGTTGCGTGCATGCCTTAATTTTGTTTAATGGCCTTTTTATTGATTTTTAGTTGCTTAAATCTTCATGCATCTGTTATATCTTTCAAAACCAGATTAGCGGTATGAAGGGGAAACACAGGGGGTTCTTCCCAGAAGTATTTTGTCATGGAGCACAGTCAATGGGGAAAAAAAAAACAACAACCAGGGGAGTACATGCCAGATGACCAGTTTTCAGAGAGAGCAGTCTTCATTCCCTTGGATCACTCGCTAGTTTTGGGAAGAACTATGGGTACTGTCCTACTCCAGTCCCAGCTAGCTCCCTTTAGAGTATCCAACATTGCTGGTAAGCACCAGGATTCCTTTGCATCTTGTGTTCAGGGAGTGCAACCTGACCATTAATTCATATTTGGTTTGCTGTAAACTGCTTAGGATACAACAGAAGATAAGAAATAGATAAATAAAATTACCACTACTGTTATACTCTTATAACCCTGCCAGAATAGGAATTTCTACTCTAGCTATATTCTGCAGTGCTTTGTCTAGTTCAGGTTCAAATGACCCTCTCTAATGTATCAGATTATATATAATGGCAAAAATGCATTGTAATCCTCTATTTTAAAATGGTGGTTAGTTGTTTGTAATATTTTAAATATATATTTTTGTTAACACAGATATTTGGAATGTTTAGCTCAAACATACTGATATTTTATGTAATATAACATAGGCTTATATTAATCAATCCTTATGGACATAAATAGGACCCAAGGGGTTTCTCAGAATCTGTTGTCTGAAAATTGTTTACCTATAAGAGCACATGAAGAGTTAGGAGAATATATCCTAGTGATGTCTGATTAAAATAGGATTTGTATAAAGTAGATTTTTTAGGATTTTATTTATTATTTGTTTTGTATGAACATAAAGGGAAAGCCCTAATCATTTGTCACTTATACAAATACCATGGGATTTTTTTTTAAGAGTCAGGTTCCAATTCTGAACAGTATATTCTCCCTATATGTCCTAAAATGTCCCTATAATTTTCAATGGATAAACTATATTCCACTTCCCCTCCTAAAAGCTAGTCTGGCATGATTTGGCTTCTGCCTTCCACCTCTGAGGTGGTAACTTTTCCATGGGAGGAGAGCAATTCTGATATACACATGGGGTCATATTTCTATACTTGCTGAGCACCTGCAGTGCCAGATGACTTCAATCTAATTGAGATGTTTTTGGTTAAAAAAGGCTAAAGCAACATCATGTTGTTGTAGAAATGTATCTTTTAAAAAAGCTGCCTTGCTGTGCACATATCTAGTTCATGGTTGATTCCAGCACTTACTCAGATCAAATGATTGACTGAATGAATATGATTTAGTCCATTTCAAGGGTCATCTTCACAGAGGTGTTTTTAATATAGTTTTAATAAAAAAAAAAGTAGCTTTGATGCAAAATTTGCAGCCAGCTCCAGTTGACACATCTTTGTGCCTCATTGTTTATTGCCTCTTCACAAGGACAATATTGATAGATAATGTTTAAAATGAACAGGTGGAGAGATCAGTTCTGACTAATGACCTGCCAACCAAAAAATAAAGCTGTTGATATAGGGAAACAATACCAGATTTGTGTCAATAAAAACAATTGAGAGCTATTTGTTAAAATTTTACTTACTGATATTTTCTTTCTGAAGTTAAGAAAAACAATAACTAAACAAAAACAAATAGAATTGGCAATTATTAGTTAATATTTGACAAGCACTATCTGTCAGTCGTTCCATTGTTAGATCTATTGTTGACTCCCTAAGTACCCCAAACTTGTAGGCCTTATGTCTGTGAATTTGGTGTTTATGAATATAATAGAAAAAAGAGAGAAATTTGAAGCACAGCATCACTTTACGCCAACTGCCAAAGAGCCTTAACAGCTAGAATTTAAAATGTCAAGTATGAACAATGCTGGATTACAGAGGCCTCCAGAGCTCCTTTGTATATGACGGGATAAAAAGCTAGAGAGGGAGGAAAGAGCAAAAAGAAAATGGTATAGCATTCCATCCCTTTACAATATAATATGTGGTCTCTGAAGCATTCTTATGTTTCTCTGGAGTCTCTTTTGACGGTCACCTATCAGACACTTGTGTCCCTGATATATAACAATGATCAGTATTGATGAACAATTGTAATGCTGGAGACCATTGAATCTTGAATCTGCTGAAGTTATATTTTTCATTTCTGCATCCTGTGTGCAGTCACTTATCCAGTCTGTCTCTCTCATCAATCATATTTCATATTCTCTGCTCTCTTCTCCTCTCCCATAGTCAGCCACTTTTGCTTATTGTGGTTTTTTATGAATCATTTGAGCCCCATGTGACAAAGTAAGGGAGTAGGAATAAAATCTGATTGTCTGATTTAATGAATATTTTGTGGTGCTGCGGTGGTAATTTCTTGTCTTCAGTTATTGCAGTAAGGCATTTGCCAAAAACCTGGGAGAGGAGCATAACTGAGAGCTTCTAGAGCAGGGGTCTCAAAGTCCCGGCCCGCGGACCATCTGCGGTCTGAGAACCTCCCCACTGCGGCCCACAGAGGAGAGACCGATGCAGCCAGGCTGCCGGCTGTCTGCTGCAGGCGCCGCCCCCTGCAGCTCCCATTGGCTAGGGGAGAGGGACAGAAATACCACCACTGGCTGCCAGGCAGAGTCAGTGTCACTTTTTTCCACAATGAATATAAACAAGTCAAAATACCGAACACAACTATCTGATCCACACCTTGCTGCAATCCTGAAGGTTTCAACTGCCCAGTCACTGAGGCCAAACATCAACAAACAGACAGAACTGAAGCATTGCCAGATGTCTGGCAACCACTAAAAACTCTCTGGCAGGCGAAGAGTTGTATAAAGTTGTATGCCAACTTTATTATTTCTAAGAAATTTGAAATAAATACAATATACATGTTTTCTTTTCTGAACGCCATCTTCAGTGACATTATTGGCCTGCTGGGAGGATTTGAGGACTAGCACTGGCCCTAAGGTAAATTGAGTTTGAAACCCCTGTTCTAGAGGCTTTTCCCTTTACATTTTACCTGATACAAAATACTTCTTCAAGTTGTTGTGAACAGTATTTAAGTCCACACTATGGAGACATTGGGCCACTTTCTATTCAAATACAAGAGTGTAATGGCCAGATCTTCAGCTGGTGTAAATCAGTATAGCTCCACTGAAGTCATTTACACCAGCTGAGTACCTGGTCTTGTATGGAATAATGCCAGCATCTGGCCCATTGGGTTCCAGTCTACATGTGGGTACATCTTCCTCTTGTGCATTAGTTTGAATTACTATGTTCCCTTGAGCACTATGGCTTGAGTCTCCCCGACTGGGTAGACAGACTTGCACTAGCAGGACTCAGGTTAGAACTACCAGCGCTTGAGCTAGTGCACTAAAATTAGCCATGTGGATGTTCCAGCTTCAGCTGGAGCTCAGGTTCTCAACCTATGGGGTCAGGTGGTCTTAGGAGCTCAAACTTCCCTAAGCCGGAATGTCAATATTGCTATTTTTAGTGCACTAGCACTAGTCTGTCTACTTGGATTGGGAGACTTACTTCCAGCTTCAGTGTAGACATGCTCTAGGCATTTTAGAGAACAGTAATGGGGACAACAAAGTTAGATTCATAGATTTAAAAGCAAGAAGAAACTGTTGTAATAATCTATTCTAATGTCTTGCATAAGTCAGGCCAAAGAACTTCACTCAATAATTTCTGCATCCTCTAACTTTTGTTTGAGCTACAGCATATATTTTAGGAAGATATCCAGTCTTTATTTAGGTTTCAGAGTAGCAGCCGTGTTAGTCTGTATCTGCAAAAAGAAAATTTGTTAGTCTCTAAGGTGCCACAAGTCCTCCTTTTGTTTTTGCAGTCTTTATTTAAACACTTCATGTGATGGCAAATCCATCACATCCCTAGATCAGTTGTTCTAAAGTTCCATTTGTTGTTCCATATTATTAAACATTTGCACCTTGTTTCTACTGGAATGTGTCTAGCTTCAGCTTCTAGATCATTGGATCTTATCATGCCTTTTTCTGCTAGACCTAAGAACTATCTACTATCAGCAATCTCTTCCCCACCTAGGTACATGTACACCTCTTAACCTTCTCTTGAATAAACTAAATAGATAATGTCTTTAATCTCTATGAGGCATGTTTTCCAGACCTCCACAAATTCTTGTAGCTCTTTTTTGAACTCTTTTTTTCAATTTTTTCTGCATCATTTTTTTTGAAGTGGGGACACCAGAACTGTTCATAGTAGGAGTATTGTGCTGGGGAAGATTGAACAAATCTGTCCTATACTCCCAGCTCCCCAATAAATAAATAAATGACACCATACATTCGATTTTTGCATTTATTAAAGGTTACTTGTCCATCCAGCTGAATGGATTTTTCAGTTGTTAGGTTGTGCCAGATGGCACCATTCTCCTTAAGCTCCGTAAAACTTTACATTGGACCCATGGAACTACATGTAATCTACTTAAATATAGCCAACCTTGAGTCTCTCTGATACCCTGCAGGCAAAAGCTCTCTGTGATTTTGGAGACACCATAAATGTCAGTGATATCTCCGGTTTCATTTAGGAAAAATAAAAGGAACAGTTGTAGACTTTTTCACTGCGGAGAGTGCCATTAAAATTGTAAAATAATCACCAGGGATGGAAATAGAACTGGTCTGACTCGGGATAAGAATCTGCTACAGCTGTGAACTACACAAGATCCTCCTCTAGTTCAAAGGGTGGAGGCTCATGCTGATGAGCTAAGTGTTGCTAGACTCAGATTTACACACTGTTGGTGGCCCAAAGAGGGTTTTCATGGAAGTGTGTCACACTGATTTTGTCACAGTGTTATTCACTATTCCTCCATCTCTTCAGAGCTGACCCTTGGAGCCTGTGAAACATGCCACCCAGCTGCTGCTGATGGTGGAAAGAGAAGGAAATTGTCTACAATTCACAAGAATGTATATTCTACTCTTCAAGATAAGGAGGCCTGGAGCTTTGACTCAATCGAATTCTTCAATGAAATAATTTCCTAAAAAATTGTGTGGAGAAAATGTACAAGCTTTTTTGTCTTGTAGCAGAGAAGTTATGTTCTAGCTCAGAGTTCTCTCTGGTGAAAAAAATAGTAAGTTAATTTCTGTGGTAGTCTGACTAAACTTATCTTGCTGACGTTCAACAAATGCCCTTCATATCCAATGCATAGTGGTTCGATCTTGGTAGACAGGAGTTGATTTGGGGTTTTATGGGAAAGATGTTAAAAAAAATTGTTTTGCAGGCCCATTCCAAAATGTGAAGTTTGGCTCTGCAAGAAAAAACTTTATGATGCCAGCTGATCAACTTGCAGTCTGTAATATACTTACACTCTGCTGTACTTACAATCCTTTACTGCAGTACACATACAAAACCATGAAAGCGGCTACGTTTTGATAGCAGTCTCATTTTCATGCACTGCAAGTTTCTAAACAATTAAAACAAATAAGTACAAGCAGCAATTGCCTCTGATGGTAATTTCTGTCCTGAAAACTCTTGTTGCTTTAGGGGAGAGAAAAGTTTTGAAATGTATTTTTTCTTCAGGGAAAAGGATGCATTGGTTGAACAAAATATATTCGAATAATCAGCCATAAGAACTGGATATCCTGAGGCTCAGGCTGTACTTCCTTTTCATTCCATCATCTAGCATTCTGTTTTATACTGAGGCTGTCTAATTCTAACATAGGCTTTCTGAGCAATAATTATCTTTTCATTTACCCAAACAGACTTGCAGGGCAACTTCAGAGAATTGTTGAACACACATTTACCAGATGAAACCCACTGTTTTTTTTTTTTTTTTTTTAACATTTCAGACTACAGTAAAAGCTGTGTTATCTGGCACTTTACCAACCGGAAAGCTCTAGAAACCAGCATTTCTGATATCTCCAGATACAAACCTTCAATAGGGTTGCCAGGCTCCCTCCCTGGCTCTGCGTGGCTCCCCGGAAGCAGCGACATGTCCCTGCTGCTCCTAGGTGGAGGAACGACCACAGGAGCTCCATGGGCTGCCCTCGCCCCATCCTGAGCACTGGCGTAGCAGCTCCGATTGGTCGGGAACCACAACCAATGTGAGCTGCGGGGGCAGGGCAGCGTGCTGAGCTGCCTGGCTGTGCCTTCACCTAGGAGCAGCATGGACATTTCACTGCTTCCGGGGAGCTGCTCGAGGCAAGTGCCGCCCAGATCTGGCACCCTGAGATCCTTCCCATGCCGCATTTCCTGCACCCAAACTCCCACTCAGAGCCCACGCCCCACACCTCCTCCCGCACCCCAGCCCTGAGTCCCCTCCTACATCCAAACTCCCTCCCTCCATTGGTAAGTATAAGTATAATTCTTAGTTAACTGGAATTTTTGACTAACCAGCACCCCGCATTTCCACAACATGCTGGATGCTTTTACTGCATGTTTAGTTAGTATTTTAGGCTACAATTTGTTAAGTACACCATTGTTACTCAGTAACTTTGTGTACATCACATCAACAAGCCAGCTGTATTAAAAGGCATTAATACATCCATTGGAGTCTGATCCTACTCCCATTGAAGTCAGTGGCAAAAATCCCGTTAATTTCAATGAGAAATGGATGTGCTCATACAGTATGTGGAAATTCACCTCTGTCCAGAGAGACAGCACCAGGTCTATTTTGAAGCTCAAAGTAGTTCATGGGCCTTGTACTGTCCCTTTGTACAAAAGTGAATTTTACTCATAGTGATCAAAGCAGATTTTTGGCAAAAATTTTCAAGAAAGCCCACTGGAAGTAGGAAAAATTATGATTTTACTAATATATTGACAGCCACAAACCCTCCCTCATCCCCGAGCTCTGAAGCTACCAAAAAGATGGACCCGGAAGTCAGCAAAATGATTTAAATTTACTCTTCAACTTAGGTAAGTCTACTATTTCAATGCAAGTACAAATTGCCTGGTATTTGTTTTTAAAACTTATGCCTATATATCCTGCTCCTTGAATCCACTTCCATCCTGTAATTTAGTTTGATGGAGCTCTTCTTGGGAGAGATTATGTAATGAAATGCATGCTTTATAATGTGAAAGAAAAGATAAGTAATTGGTTTTAAATTATGTAGATATAAACCACTGCCTGTCAAACTAAAACAATATAGATTGCTGCTTGTCAAGAAAGGGGGAAAATTGTCTGTGTGGCTCCTCTACCTGATTAAGCTTTACAAAATAACCAGAAAAGGATTTCTGCTGGAGAAATGAAAAGTTACTTTTTTAACTTAATTACATATCAAGGCTAAATGGCTTACATTTGTTTCTAAATAATTGTAACGCACAGTTAACAAAAGATGTTAAACCTATAATTTTCAAAAAATGTAATGTGGATTCCTTAATTGGATTTTAATTGTTTTACACACATCCTTGAGTTATACAGCTTGTCCTGGAAATCCACATGACTTGATTTTTTTTAAGTAGTGTAAATCAAAGGTATAAGATGCATTGGGCTCATTCTTGTAAACATTACTAAAGTTTTGTGGGTCCATGTGTGTACACAGATGTGAAAAATGTTGTTATAGCTTATAAATGAGTAACTCAATCCACTCATTCTACATTCCATTTAAGTGCTGTAAAAGAAAAAGATCTGAACTTATCTGAGTGCACAGAATCCATCATCTGTGACACTACAATATGGACCATATTCAGAAGTGACGTGCCCAACTAGGCCTTACTCATTGTTATACTCTACTGTTAGTGCTTTCCATCCTTCACTTCCATTCCCTTGGTTGTAACTAACACCAATATAGATTATTTTACATCCACTTTCTGGTATCTATCTTACACCACCTTACATATCACCTATGAATTTGGCCTATTGATTTCATTGCATCTGTGACAGCAAACTAAGGGCCTGATCCAAAGCCCATTAAAATCAATGAAATCTTTCCATTGACTTCATGAACCTTTGGGTCTAGCCCTAAATGCTGTAGTGGGGAGAAGCTGTTTTCTAATGGTCTCTCTGAAGATTTTGCAGATGATCTCTCTGCAGATTAATGGTCTAATGATCTCTCTGCAGATAAATACCCAGGCCCTTGCATGGAGTGAGCATGAGGACTGAGATTGTGGCCTTTCCTCATGTGCAATTGAAAAGATAAGTAGTTTTGAGTTTAGAAAGAGCCTTGGGATATGACAGTGAGGAGAACCAGCATTGCCCCCTGTATATCCCCGTTATGGACCTGTGTGTGTCTGGGAAGCATAATCTGATACTGCAGAGAAAAAAGGAGACTAGTGGGAAGATACAGTTAAGAAGCCCAATTCTACTCCAGGCTTGCTCACTGTGTTTCTGGATACAGGCTTCAATGCTATCTTGAACAAGGCCTTAAATGAAAGCAAAGACAGAGTCCTTTCTAGCTATGGCTGTCTAACTTGGAGATGACCGGTTCCACACATTCTCAGGGCTGGATTGGGAACATGTTTTTTTAAAAGTTTTTAGAGAGTTTATCCAAGTGAATGGTGAATTCCCCCAAGAATCAGTCTAACTACTTCCCTTCCACAGATGCCAGTGAATCAAATGGCAATGACATCAGCTAAAGAAAACAGCTGCAACATTATTCTCTGAAAGCAATAAAAACAAGTGCAGAGTATTTCACTTAGAGTGAAAAAATCATATGCACAACTACAAAATGGGGATTAACTGGCGAGGTGGGTAGTACTGCTGAAAAGGATCTGGGGGTTCTAGCAGGTCACAAATTGAATATGAGTCAACAATGTAATGCAATTGTATAAAAGGCTGATATCATTCTGGAGTGCATTAACAGGAGTGTCGCATGTAAAACATAGGAGGTAATTGTCCCACTCCGCTTGGCACTGGTGAAGCCTGAGCACGAGTTCTGTGTCCAGTTCTGGGTGCAACACTTTAGGAAAGATGTGGATAAAACTGGATAGAGACTAGAGGAGGTCAACAAAAATGATAAAAGACTTAGAAAATCTGACCTAAGAGGAATGGTTAAAAAAAATGGAGCATGTGTAATCTTGAGATAAAAACACTCAGGGAAGGGACCTAATTACAGCCTTCAAATATGTTGAGGTCTGATTCTAAAGAGGATGGTGGCCAATTGTTTTTCATGTCCACTGAAGGTAAGACAAGAAGTAATAGGCTTAATCTGCAGCAAGACAGATTCAGGTTAGATATTAGGAAAAACTTTCTAACTATAAGGGTAATTAAGCACTGGAATAGGCTTCCAAGGGAGGTTTTGGATTTCCCATCTTTGGAGGTTTTAAGAACAGGTTGGAAAAACACCTGTCAGGGATGGTCCAGGTTTACTTTTTCCTACCCCAGTGCAGGGGGCTGGACTTCTTGATTTCTCTCTAAGTCCTTTCCTACCCTACATTTAGAAAAATAGAATAATAGAAAAGTAGAACTGGAAGGGATCTTGATAGGTCATGTAGCCAGTTCTCTGCACTGAGGCAGGACTACGTATTATCTAGACCATCCCTGACAGGTGCTCATCTAATCTGTTCTTAAAAACCTCCAATGACTGAGATTCCACAACCTCCCCGGGTTATTTGTTCCCATGCTTAACTACAGCTACGATTCAGAAGTTTTTCGTAATGTCTAATCTATACTTCCTTTGCAGCAATTTAAACCCATTTAGATGATTCCATGCCTTACAGCTCTGGACCAACCTCTGATTCCACTGTTGAATATGATGTGCTTTCTTCCCGACATCCCTGAATTGAAGAGAGAATTTTTTTTTAAAAGAGGATTTGTATTTGCTAACTTGTCTGTTAGTCAAAGTCCTCCCAGCCTTTTTTCCTTGAGCCTCTTCATCCTCTGATTCAATCTTGAAGTTTTATGGGAGCATTTCTCTGATTCCACTGCAGTAAATTCCTTCCTACCCTGTTTCCGGTATTATTTCCAACCAAAATATTCATAGCCCACTTATCCCTCATACAATACTTGAAACAGTGGAAAATTTGCAAGGTTAAGCTTCCTGAGAGAGAGAATTTGGTGGTCTCAAGCTTGAACTCTGGAAAGCAGTGCATCCCCTCAAGACACTTCTGGCAAGAAAATTGATGGGATGCTTACAAAAATTCTAAAATTATTCCTCTTTGTCAGTGCACTCTTTATAAACCCAGTGTTTTGGCAGGACTTATAATGCCCTAGCACGTCTGTCAATTATACTTAGATTTCGCATACCAAAAAATGATGATGGAATAGATGGTTCATCGATCTGTCAGCCAACTTCCAGCATGATTCTATCCAGGGTAGTGTTGAGCAACTAATGCCATAGATTAGAGTACTATGGCTGTGTCCTTTGAGTTTCAGCAAAGACTCGGATGATCACACTTCTCTTCAAAGCGGATAATCTGTTTGGAGATGCCCTCAATCAGGAGCTCAGAGATATAAATGAAATTAATGGGCAGCAGGTTAATAATAAAAGGATGTTCTTCACACAGGGCACAGTCAACCTGTGGAACTCCTTGCCTGAGGAGGTTGTTAAGGCTAGGACTATAACAGGGTTTAAAAGAGAACTGGATACATTCATGGAGGTTAAGGCCATTAATGGCTATTTGCCAGGATTGGTAGGAATGGTGTCCCTAGCCTCTGTTTGTCAGAGGGTGGAGATGGATGGCAGGAGAGAGATCACTTGATCATTATCTGTTAGGTTCATTCCTGTTGGGCACCTGGCATTGGCCACTATTGGTAGACAGGATACTGGGCTGGATGGACCTTTGGTCTGATCCAGTATGGCCATTCTTATGTTATCTAAACATAAAGGGATCCTTCTGTTTTTAATAATGTTCACAGGTCCAGTTCCTACAAGGTGTCCTCCAGACTGAAATACTAGAAGAAAACCCTCTATGATAACCCTTTCATAGCTTATCCACCAGAGAACACTTCCTACAAGGACCGTTCAGAAGAGCAAGACATTTCTGATACAAAACACACTTTCTTCTGCCTCTTTTAGTGGTTCTTCATCGACTTGTTGGGAGTCCAGCACCACGGGCAAGTGGCTTCTCATTGTGTGTCCAGTTCCATAGCTCTGGGGTCTAATAAAACCAGCAAGAAATTGATACCTTGGGACATTAGCTTCTTATTGTAGATTACTTAGTTTCCCTTTAAAATCCTATTAGGAGATCTACCTGGGTTTTGAAACTACTTTTACTATGGTTTTGTGCAAACATCTATCTCCTAGATTTGAACCTAAAAGCCTTTGTTTTGTAGACATTACCTTCATTTAAAGGTTACTCTGGCAGCCTTATCAGGCAACCCCACTTATCTGGTAATCCATTGGGGTTAAATTTCTTTTAGAACAATTCCATTATTCCTCTCCTCTTTTCATTTGAGGCCAGAGGTTACCCACTCCAGCTATTTTCCTACCACAAAATCAGGTTCTGAACATATTTAGTATTCCATGGATGTATGCATGGGGCTTAAAGAACAAGGCCCATTAGATCTTCTGACAGGCTTTGGTTTCTATAGCAATGAAACGAGGCTGCCAGTTTCCAGGTCCACTGTCTCTGAATAGTTTAGGAGGTATATCTACAAGTTTCCCATTAGAAGTCTAATCCCTCAGGAGTTGGAATCTCATTTCACTAGAGCTACGGCTTTATCTGGACAGAGAGAGGAGAAAGTTCGTTGAAGGCAATGCTTCTTACCTGTTACAAGGGCTTTATGAAGCTGAATTTGGTGGGCTAGAAGAAGTACACATAAGCTCCATTATATATGTCCAACACAGAGAACCAGAGAAATACTTAAATTTGTCCTATTTCACATTGATGTTGAGGAAAACTATTATAAATAGCAATAGAGAATTCTGATCATTATTTTACCTAAAATGAAACCTAATTCATGAGAGTATTTTTCCTATCAGAGGAACCAAAAAGAATGGAAAACCACAAAAGTATTTACAAGGAATTGCTATGAAACAGCAAACAATTGTGAGTTTAGCAAGAGTCAGTGGGAACATATCGACTTTTAATTGGGCTTCTAAAGAAAGAAGTCTCCCAAATTTTCAGTTAAAAGTTAATCTGACTTTAGAAGGATCCTTAAAGAGTCCACGTAATTCTGAACTTATTAAATGTAAAGTAAATTTATTAAGGAACCATCTAGTGACATATACTTTATTCCTTCCAGGGTTAAAAAGGCAGATTGCAGCTGTCTTGGATAACTTCCTGGGCATATGGTTCTAATTGGTCAACAGAAGTGAAGTCAGATTTTACATTTACATTGAAGTCAGATTTTAATTGATATAGGAACTGATGACAAGTGTGATATAATTGAATCTGATTAATCCATCTCTCTTACTAAATCATTCTTAGACTGTTCAGGAGGAAAAGTTAACTGCATGGGAAGTTTCTAGCCAAAAGTAAGTATAAAGATACCAATTCAAAGTTGTGCTGTAAGTTTTCAGTGGTCCACAAATTAACAACCTGTTATGAGTGACAAGGCTGTGGCATTTGGCATGATACACGACTGGAAAGTCTCTTCTTGTGTTTTGGGGGAAATACAGATAGGACTAGTATGTTATTTCCCACTCAAGATTAAATCAAAGATAGTTCAATTTCTTACAATGTAGACCTGGCAAGAAGAATTTCAATTACAGCATTTCCTAAGACAAGTTAGACATTTCCGAACAGACAAGTTAGACTGAATGTGGGGTTACAGAAGATAATAGAAGCTGAAGAGTGAAGACAGATTTTCAGACTTCAGTGGAATGTTTGGATACTCAGCTCTGTTGAAAATCAGGCTCACAATGTCTAAGAAAAATGGAGCAGTTTCTTCAAGTATTGACTTGCAACAAAACACACTTTGAGAAGTCCTTTATCCTTTCAGGATGAACAGGTACACTTTTTGCTGCCACAGGTTTTTTGCAGCTCATGAAGCACCAAGTTAATAATTTTAATGTAACCATTTGAATGATAATATTTCAGCAGATATTGCTAGGGTCTTTTACCTCTTCCAGAGGAAAATAACAGCAACTACAGCACCTGGAAGTCATAGTCACTCACATATAGTGGTGTATGACCAGACAGTTCAGTGTATTGAAATAATAGTGTGTGTAGGCCTAATGCCAATACATAAGTGCTTCTTTTATCAGAATCAATTTGACTTCTTGGGAAATTGTATTAGTGAACAGGGAGTAGGCCCAGAGCCAGAGGAAGCAAAAGCTATCAGGGAAATGTAGCCTTCTGAATTCATCTAAGAAATAAAAAGATTTTTACATAGGATTCACAATCCAGTAGAGCTGGTTGGGAATTCTTTTAGCAATTTTTCCCTCTATCAGCAAATGACAGTTTGTGAGAACTGGAACTTTTGGCAGAAATGTATTGGAGTCAATGGTCCAGGATGGTCAAAATGAGAGAGAGCAACATCCCAGAATGGGCAAGAGCCTAGGGCATTCATTTGGGTGATCTAGGTTCAAGTCTCTTCCCCAAATCAGATAGTGCAAGGACTTGAATGTGGATCTCCCCGTGGTAGGTGAGTGCCCTAACCACTGGGCTACTCTGGGGTAGGTTTTTGTTGCTCTCATTTTAATTTTTTTTTTTTTTTAAGAGCTCAAGTTCATTTAAATGTGAAACAAAATCAAATGTGGAACTACAACACTTTTCACAAAATGATCCTTCTTGTTTTCAGGTTAGCCTCTTTAACCCAGCTCCTGGAAAGTAAAAGCACCTGGTATTGCAGCACCACGCAGAAAACAAACATTCATCAGAGTGAAAACTGTGAGTTACACTAGTACTTTCCTTCTGTGATGCCATGAAGGATGTCTGGATGTAAGTGCAGGTGTCAGTAAGCATGGATTGATGGTCAGCCACAACAGGCTGTATACAACTCTAGGATGCTACTGATACTGAACTGTGTTATGTGCTGACTGAGATGGAGTGCCTGGATACAGTATGGGTATGTGACAAAATTGAAAAAATGTTTAGATTGCACTTAATTTTTGATTAGATTGCACTTAATTTTTGACTGATAAACTGGTTACATGCCTGTGTGACCTAAAAGCATCCTAAAGCCAAATGGCAAAGGGCTGCATGGTATGTACTAGTAAATCTCAGCTGGCCTAACCAGCTCAAATATACCTTATTCTGCTATTTATTTGAAAGGTGTCTTGTAATATATCATTTGAAAAATAACACCACGTTGGTCATTAATATCACTGCAAAATATATGCAACAAAACTGTATTAGAAATCATGGATATTCTCTGATACTGTGTGGTACAGTCTGTAAGTAGACAAAGTAGGCAAAACAGGGTTTGCCCAGCCAAAGGCAAACACCCCTTTGGCTCAGTTGCAGATCAAGCCAGGTATGACCAGAAACTGAGAAAATCAGCTATTCATTTGCATGGGAGATGTCAAGATAATTTGTATTGTAAATCACAGGAGACATCAAAAATTAACGTGGCTTTGTCTTCCTGGTGAGCACAGAAACCTGAGCCCCCAGAAGGGCTTCCTAACTTTGAAGGCAAAGATAAACTTTGGGGATATAACAAACTGCTGAAAGTCTTTGGGGCATCCATCTCTTGGGAGAACAAAGTACTGGCTCTCCTACTAAACTAACTGGGGAATGCTGACAACTTGGTGTGAGTAAGATACAATGATAGACCAAGCTACATCTTGCTAAAAAGTGTGTTATTTTTGTTCTGTGGTAACCCCTTCATATCTCTTTCACTCTTTCTTGAAATCATTTAAATCTATGTTCTTTTGTTAATAATCGTATTCTTTGTTTTACTGCTGTATTGAGATGGTGTGTAACCCTTACCCCAACTTAGCTAACAAACTGTTGTGAGTACTGGCTCTTTGGATGCAGTGAACTTGGTGTTACATCTGCAAGTGTCCCGTGAGAGGGACTGGACACTGCAAAAGACACTCGGAACTGGAAGGATTGTTGGGGTCACCCTGCAAGGAGTAACTGGGCTGGTAGAAGCCATGGTGAGACCGTTGTGCTGTGAGCATGATGCTGGTGTTGGGGGCTCTGAGTCAAAGCTGCACAGCACAGAGGCACCCAGGGCTTCAGGGGAGGTGGTGACAGAACTCATTATTGGCCTAGGTGAACCCCCAAAGTGTGTCAGCCTGAAAAAATGGCAAGGAAGTATTCCAATAAGGTGTCAAAGAGTACTATTAAGCAATCTTCAGGCCAAGGCACAAGCCTGGCAAGGCCTTGGTATGGTAGTTGTTACTAACCTGTCTCGACATCGCTGAATATTGTTATTTTCAGATTATTTTTAAAGCAGCGTCCAGAGGCCCCAAGTGGACTGGGTCTCATTATAGCAGGCATTGTTCAAAGTCATAGGTAGATACATTCTCTGGCCTGAGGAGCTTATAGTCCAATTTGAAACACGATGCAATAAGGGAAGGGAGAGGAAATATGAGGGTAATAAAGATGAGATCATATAATTATATTAGTTAGTTGGTGCCCTGTATTGGTTTCAGGTATGTAAGTGGAACTCAGTAGTAACTTCACGAGAGTCCGTGCAGTTACACCAACGTGAAACTGATATGAGGTCAAAATCAGTCCAAGTATTTCAGATGTAATGATTAGACCAGTGGGCCAATCCCCTGGTTATATACTGTGTGTGTGTGTGCATGTGTGTGTCAAAATATTTAGCAAATTCGTAGAGAGAATATTTTAAAAATCACAGTAACATGCACCTTAACCTCTTGTGCCACTCACAATTTAAGACTAACTCTGCATTCATTTGAGACACTTTACAATAAAATGCATAATTAAGTTTCTCTCTCTATAATACTTGTTTATTAATGGAAAAGTAAAAATCATCATTTTTGCATGTTATCTTCATCTGATGGGAAAACCAGATAAATGTAACTTCACTGCATTGCTATAAGTTAGCCCAAATATGAATGTGCACTCTTCACATAATGTGCTCACACAGAAATAGGGAATTGTTTTCACATCTCATTTCCTTAGCAGATGAGATGGAAAATTAATTTAGAAACAAAATTGCATAAAATATTAGAAGATTACTTTTTCTTATTCTATAATCAAACTTTTTTTTGAAAAGTAATGAAATTGCTGATAAAGTGAAGGTTTCACAGCATAGATCATAACCCCAATCAACCTTCCTGAACAAGGTAGCATTAGGGCAGGGCAAACAGCAATTTAATATTCACTTCATGATGTATTAGTAAATCTCTTTAACACCATAATTAGAATATGGCTAGTAACAGGTCTGTTTGTTATCTGTAAAGGAGAAAAAATAATTGCTCTCACTAATTTTCTTATAATTTGTGTTCTTTTGCATCCATCCACACTCTACCAGAAAAAGTAACCGGGAATAACGTATCCGCATGCAGGGATGACTGTTTGAAAACTATGTTTAAATAGTTTGAATACAAGTTTAAAAATCCTCTGTGGATGAACCAAAAGTGAATTAGGACAGTTTTTTGTCGGTTTTAAAATAACCTTTTTCCAGCCTATGTATGTAGGTCTGTATCTGTATGGGACTCCTTTTCTTACAAATTTTTGTCTCTGGCAGCCTCACAAGTGGAGCAATGGTGGCTGATTTTCTCCTAACTACTGTGTCATTTAAATCTTCTCTTGGACTGCACAATGGTTGAAATACCAGTGTCTTTTCTATATTAGTGCTCTGTATTGTCACCACTGATTGAGCTGCATTGGTGGTATGGTAGCTGTGAGAAATATTAAGAAAGAGACTCTGGTGTAGCCCTCTCAGGGTGTGAGTTAAAATATGTTTTTGTTGTGTTTTTTTTAACAAGTGTCCTATCATGGCTTTGGTTTGATCCGTCCTGGCCCTTTAAAACACACAAATACCTGGTTTAGTGGGAACTGTGTTTGAAACATATTTAAATTTGGTTTTCAAATATGGTTTCCCTGTAAGTGTAGATGGGACAAACACCCACCCCTCCCACACAAAAGAAGAGAAATAAATAAAAATGTATTTTACTAAATTTTTGAATTTTTAAGGGGCCTGATTTTCAGAGATGGTCAATGTGGCCTCCTTTTGTATATTTGCACGTTTGTATGACTCCGTACTCACATCTCGCTTTCTGTGCAGTAATACCTGCTCATGAAATTGAAAAGTTTCCAAATCCTGGGCAGGCAGGTCTTACATTTGCAAGTTTATGCACTGATGTTTGCTAATCAGAAGAAGGGCTAAATCCATAAGGAATAATTTATAACATTCTGTTCCCACCCGATCTAAAAATTAATCTACAGACAACTGAAATGATCTCATGAAAAAGCCACACAAATATATGAATTATTTTTCTCACATAAAATTTGTTAACTGCAATTAAAATATGAAATAAAGCAAACCTTATTTAACTAAAACTTAAATATCCAAGACACTTATTTATCTGGAAGAAGTAGTGTCATCCTGTGATAGCTATTACAGGTCTTTCCCCGGATGGTGAATGTTAGGTAAATGTATTCAGTTAATATTATTTTATGTATGGGGCCGTAGGGAAAGTAAAACTTGTAGTTGGATGTGAAACAGATATAAAACAACTGAGGACCCTGTAAAGGCCCTTTTGGTAGCTAGGAGCAACCACGGAATGTTTGTTCAAATTCTAGCTGTTGCTCAAAGACCAATGAAAGAGGGAGTTAAGTTTTACTTGGTGGTAGGCATTGTTCTAGGTCCTGGCTGAAGGTTCCAGCAAAGAACTCTGAATTAGCTTATCATTGGTTTACCTGAAATGAAGAATGTAATCAAATCTGGAGCAGAGCTGTGGTGATTAGGTAGTCCAACACTGACCTTAGAAGGGTCCTTGGAATAAGGGAGCAAAGCAAGGAGTTACGTGAGGTGAAATTTGCAAGTGAGAAGCTTGGTGGTGATGTGATAACCCTGTAAAACATCCCAGAGCAGGACAGTGGTACTCCCAGAGGGAAGCCTTGCTGTGCCAGGAAGTGTCTTGGAACTTTTATGAGTGAATTTACAGCTTCTGAGATCCTAGAACTGAGGCAATCTAGTATAGATGTCCCTAGTTAGGCTCAAGACCTTAAAAAGTACTATTAGTTGGTACTTATAGAGGGCTCTGGAATTTTGCTGATTAACCATTTCAACAGCATCAGGGGAATTTGGCCAGAGGAATGATGGGCATTTTCTTATGTTTGCACAAAAAACCCTATGAAATCAACCTGCAACTTCAGAGGGCATCTTTCTCATTCAGCCTGGAGCTCCTGCAAAATTTCCTTTTAGGTGTACAGAACCTGGCTCTGCCATATCATCACTGGGTAGCAAGATATTGAAAAGTCCTCCACTTATCCAAAACCCTATCTAAGTTATGTTCATGTCCCCATCTCATTTAGAAAAATGAAGTCTGATTGTATTAGGTCATGGACAATTTTAGAAAAATCTTTCAGATAGTTGTTACAGATTAACACTTTCTCCTCCTTAAATTATACTGAACTTGTCTATTGTGTCATCGTTGAACATGAAATGATATGGTCGGATCTTATTTTTATTGGATTTATTTTTTTAAAGCTAACCCTGTTGGTTTTCAGATCTTCAGTGGTGAAGGAACTAGCAAGATTCAAGACCACCTCTGTGTGCCTTGTCCTCATGGTTATCTATGTTCTGACACTACAAACTTCTTAGATATTTTCCTGCTGTGATTTAGACAGGCAAGTGACTGAGCTTTCATGGATCTGTCCTCCCAATTTAAAAAAAAAAAAACAACCACTCAAAACAATATTTTTTCAGATGTGTTGGCTCTTGTAGTCAGGCGGCCTCTTTGTAAAATTCACCTCCTTCCCACAGGCACACTTTTTTTAAAAAAAAATACCTCACTGTATGGTTTTTAAAATACCATATCATTTTACCATCTCATGTTCAAGGTGTCTGTTCTTATTTTTAAGGCACTTAATTCTTTGGAGTCAGGATACCTAAACCAATCAACTCATGTTCTGGGAAATGATTGCTGTTGTTAACTTCGGTCTTCTGATACAGTGTGTGCAAATACGAAGATTATTTGAACAGGAAATAAAATGTTCTTGGTGAGGTTGCTAGAAGGAATCAGACTGTCCAGAAAGACTCTCTTGGATGTTCCAGGTAAGTAAATCCATTTTTCTTATGTTTAAGTATTTAAAATCATTGTCATTATAATGACTTTGGGATGGATTCTTCCAAAGAGAGCATGGAAACAATCAGCAACACTAGGTAAATTAGCTCCATTTTGGGGGGATTAAAATAAAATGATCCAACAAGGGGGAGTTTTTCTGTTTGTTAACATGTTCCAAGGACATTTTGTTGGCTAGCTTGTGACAATTGTTGTTATTAAATCACTTCAAGTCAAGTGTGGCAGGGAGAAATGCTTGCCATCTAACAGTCTAAATCTCTTGGATTTGAACTAGTCATCAATGTTGCAATACATATCTCTGCCATTGGCTCTCATTTGCTGTTGTAAAATTTGCCTGATTGCATTTTTACTGTCTCCTTCTAAGATTGTGTCTTCCTCCTACACTATTTCTAGAGCCTATGCTCTTTGCCTCTACTTTTATGGTCCTTCTCCTCTCTCTGTCTTACAGTTGGGTAAAACTACACTTCCAATACATTAAATTTTGCAATACATAATGGGCAAATCCTGAGAGGTACAGAGTACCAGCAGCCCTTGTTGATACTTATGTCAGTGGGAATTGCTAATGCTTAAGGCTATATTTTAGTCAGGGGTATATAGTAAAAGTCGTGCACAGGTCACAGCCAGTAAACAGTAATTCATGGCCTGTGACCTGTCCATTACTGTTACTAATACCCGTGACTAAAACTTGGGAGGGTGGCCTGGATACTTGGGGGAAGGGGCGCAGGCGACGGCGCATGGCCCGGAACCCCCAGTAGTGCCGGGAGGGTGGGGAGGTTGGCAGGGCTGGCAGGCTCCCTACCTGGTGCTGCGCCTCCCTCCCAGCAGCAGCAGAGTTTGGGTGTGGGCAGGGGGTTGGGGAATGGGATGGAATGAGGCTCGCTCTGGGCGGTGCTTACATGGGGGGGCTCTCCGGGAGCAGCAACATTCCCCTTGCTCAGCTGCTAGGCAGATGCGTGGCTGCCTTCACCTGCAGGCATAGCCCCCGCAGCTCCCATTGCCCATGGTTCCTGGCCAATGGGAGCTGTGAAACCAGGGCTCTGGGTGGAGGCAGGGTGCAGAGCTGTTTGGCCATGGCTCCGCCTAGCAGCTGAGCGAGGGGCAACTCACTGCTTCCGGAGACAGGTAAGTGCCACCCACAGGCCACCTCACCCAGTATGGTGCCCCAGCCCCTTGATCCCTCCAACACTCAAACTCTGCTGCTGCTCAGGGAGGGCGGGGGGCACGGTGGCCCGAGACTGCCCCATCAACAGCCGGTGAGACCGGTGTGGGGCTGCCTGAGCTGCCCCTGAGCCAGGCTCACTGGCCGCGCGGAAGTCATGGTGGTCATGGAAAGTCATGGAATCCGTAACCTCCATGACAAACCCATAGCCTTACTAATGCTCAGCATTTCAGAATTCGGCATATTATATTTTCTGCAAAATTGAAATTTTTATGTGCAGTCTTTTCTTGACAGCAATGTCAGAAGCCAGGAAAAGTCATTGTAGAAAGATGTGCTTGCTGTATTGAGACTGGAATAGGGATGGTTGATACCAAAAATATAGTGCATTTGCACTGCACACCCCATTGATGATGCAAAATCATTGACTGCATCAGTCACATGGCATACAGCTAAGCATCTAAAGAACTTCTCCATCAAAAGGTACGTCTTAGTATGGAGCCTAATACAACCCCAGGGAATAGAAAACAATCCAGAGTAGGTGGTTGGTTTGTTTTTTTTTATTTGGTCTTTGTACTGAAAGATTTACAAGACAGGGTCTTTCACAACCTTTCACAAAAGAGAGGACACTCGCTGTATATTTGATAGGATTTTAGGAGAAAAATATTTTTGCTAACTGATCTATTTCAGGTTTCAGAGTAGCAGCCGTGTTAGTCTGTATCCGCAAAAAGAAAAGGAGGACTTGTGGCACCTTAGAGACTAACCAATTTATTTGAGCATAAGCTTTTGTGAGCTACAGCTCACTTCATCGGATCTATTTCAGTAAATATCATGAAGGACTAATTTGAAAATCATCCCCTACAGGTATAAGCTCTAAAAAATAATTCAGTAACACAAAACAGTATACTAAATCGAACTGACCTTCAAAATGGCTTTAGAAATTCATTTGGAATACTTGCAAAGGTGAAATCTAAATAAGTATATAAATTGGTGATAACATATGTATTGTGTAAAGGAGCTGTTGTGGCTCTTATGTGCACTGTGACTCATTAATCTCACACATTTTTAGCTCATAGGTTGACGCATTATTTAGTCTTCCCCATACAGAAAATGATTTGTCTAATGAACTATACAGTACTGAATCTGCACTGAATCAAACCTTAGAACTGTTTCAGTGTTAATTTAATCTGCCTTTGGAGCATCATACAATTAAATAAGGCAAAGGTGAATCAGAGCTACATTGTTAGTAAGGCGGAAACTCAGCAGGTATCTTGCTATCTAGTGGAACTCTAAATGAAAGAAGGCTCACTCTAAAAATCAGAATCTGTTCATTTAAAATACTGCAGCATTAAACAGAAAAAGAAATCATAGGGCATTAAAGTTAGGCTGGAAATGTGCTATTCTTTTAGTTAGACTTTCTTTGAGACTTTGGTTGGAGATGTGGTTGTTTCCTGGTATTCCAGTCCCTGTTGTCTGAATTTCACCTCTTTAAAAAACAAACCCCCCAAACCTTTCATTTGTCTTTTCATATATATGCACAATAATAAAACAAACAAATAATAGAAATGGTTTACAATCCCTCTCACCCTTCCCTACCTCCCAATGTGGTGATATCTCCTAGGGTAAAACATTATAAATTGTATATGCAATAGATGTCATTCACATTCAGTTCAGTATCCATCTGTTTTGTACATCTGCATCTTAATATTCAAATCCAAATGTTAGATTCTTTCCTTTTCTTCAGTCTTTTTGGTAAGTCTTCCAGTAGATCACTTTCTGCACTGATCCCAAACCACAAAATCTCTTCCCTTTCTGGTGCTTATTCAAATTGGTTAATATATATAAAAAAAATGTATACCTATAGGTGCTTCTGTTTGGTCACAGGTAACAGTCTGTATTTTAGTAAAGGGATTCCAGATTTTTAAAGTCTAGCTTGTGCTTGTTATTACAGCACCAGGTTTTGAAGTGGTGTGCCTCAGATACAACCATCTGAGTACAGTTCCCACCCTGATTCCCCCCTTGTCTGCAGGATAGTAATTTCCAGTTGATCCGTATCAGCAGCAAATTTCAGTACTCCTTCCTAGTGCTGGCTCAGATGTGCTGGTGACTGCATTCAAATCTAGATATCCCTCCTTTGAAGTCATAGAAAGCTGAGCTTCCTGAATGCTTTTTCCCAGTTATTAAAGTTGTTTAGATCCAGAGATGCTTAGATAGACTGTGGGGCTTGTCTTTTTGATTAGTACTGGCTTGATCTCCATTTTAGATATGGATCATTCTGTGTAGTCTATTTCAATCTGGAGTTTATTTGGTCATCTTTGTGACAAATCAAAAATAGTTTCAAGATGACATACCTAGCAGTAGGCCTTTTTGTTTGGAAAATCACACCTGCCTTATTGTTGTGTCTGTGTAGCTTTTACCCTATGCCGTTTATCCCATATACCAGGGATCGGCAACCTTTGGCATGCGGCCTGCCAGGGTAAGCTCCCCGGGTGTGGGCCGAGGGATGTGCTAGCCGCCACTTCCTGCAGCCCCCATTGGCCTGGAACATAGAGCCGTGGCCAGTGGAACTGGTGAACGACCGAACCTGCGGACACGCCAGGTAAATAAAGCAGCCCAGCCCGCCAGGGGGCTTACCTTGGCAGGCTGCATGCCAAAGGTTGCCGATCCCTGGCATACACAATTCACTAATATGTAATGCATTTCTTGTAATTTTTGTTTGATATGAATTTTGGCAAAGTTTTTGGGGAAAAAAATATAATCCCCGAAGGATATTCATTTTGACACTAGCTACCTTGCCTAAATGGAATATTGTATATTTCTTATAATTATTGAAGGATTTCACAGTATGACATATTAATGAGGATGTCAGATTTTGGTGACAAAATTGTTCAAAATTATTTGAAATTTGCATCCCTAAATTCCTTATTGAAAGTTACCCCATCAAACTTTTTTTCTCTGATTTTGCTCATTTACATGACATGGGTTTACCCCTAACATTTCTGATTTACTATAATTCCTTTAAAGTTAGAGACTCCTTCAAATATTTAATTTACTCCAAAAGTGCTGGGAAAGTTTGTTGCTGGTTAGAAGCAAATACGCTGCATCATCTACATGTAGGCATGCTTTTCTCTGACAATAGTAGCACCTTTTTCATTATTTTAATGTGATAAGCAAATGGTTCTATTTCTATGGCAAATAACTTTGATAAAGAGCTCTCTTGCTTGCGTTGGAGGCAAAAGGTATTAAACAAACTGTTGCTTGGGGTTTGAACTGCAGGCCCAGATCCAGACTGGTATAAATTGCCATAGTTCTATTGAAGTCATTGGAACTGTGTCAGTTTACACTAGCTGAGGAATTGCTCCAATATATTTCTATGCATCTCAGAAGATGGCCTTTTCCATGGCATTACTTGGGTCATGTAATTCCATTCAACCCTGTCAAAAGCCTTTTATTCTGGTTGTACTCTGTCCTGTAATTTCACTTTTTCACCAGTTAGCATACTCTATTATTAATGTCCCCTAGTGACTGCTCTACATGTTTCCAAGAGAGACCCCTTATGTATTCTTTGCCATTCCATTCAAATTAGCGAGTAATCAGAGAAAGGTAAGGCTGGAAGGAGATGTTATCTTGTCCAGCCCGCTGTACTGAGACAGGATCAAGTTTACCTGGACAATCCCTGACAGGTGTTTGTCTAACCTCTTCTTAAAAATCTCAGTGATGGGGATTCCACAACCTTTCTTGGGGAGTCGATTCCAGTCCTTACCTATCCTTATAGTTACAGGGGTTCTTCTAATATCTACCCTTAATTTCCCTTGCTGCAGATTAAACCCATTACTTCTTGTCCTATCTTCAGTAGACATGGAGAACAATTGAACACCATCCTCTTTGGAACAGCCCTTAATATATTTAAGACTGTTTTCATTTCCCCCCTGAGTTGTCTTCTCTCAAGACTAAACATGCACCATATTTTTAACCTTTCCTCAGAAGTCAAATTTATTGATCATTTTATCATTTTTGGTAGCTCTCCTCTAGGTTCTATCCAGTTTGTCCACATCTTTCTTAAAGTGTTGCACCCAGAATTGAGCACAGTACTCCGGCTGATACCTCACCAGTGCTGAATAGAGTGGGACAATTACCTCCTGTGTCTTACATAGAACACTCCTGATAATACACCCAGAATGGTCACTTGAATAGTTTTAAAATAGCACAGTAGCACGAGAATTATGGTGTCATCACTGAAATTGGTTCACATAAGCCATAGGAAAGACTATATGTTGATTCTGCAGAAAAAAATAAACAAATGTAAGTAGCTTAGGCTAATGCTCATTTCAGATGGCCAGAAGTGATGTGCATGATGAACACTCCTGTTGTGAGTATGAAGGCATCCTGTAATGTTTTCTGCATATGGATTACCTGAAGAGATCATTTCAGATTATGGTCCTTAATTTCTCAGAAGCAATTCAGTAAAGCACACTAAGGAGTTGATCCTGCTCCAGCTGGAGTCAATAAGAGTTCTGTCATTGATTTCAGTGGGAGTAGAATTGAGTGCTAAGTCTGCTGCTTACCTGCCAGCATCAAATGGGTTGGCAGAATGCTTTGTGAAGAGACTTGAAAAGACCATAAAGAAAACATCAGCACAGTACCCTGAAACACTGCAAATTTCCTGGTGCCTAATATCTCTCTGAAAGTGCCAGTGCATCATTTCTAAAATGTCAGTTATAAACTACATTTGATTTGCTGGACCAGATTACCAGATTTAGCAAAAGTATTGGCTGGAGGAAAAGAACAGAGTAAAGAATAATTTAAAAAACCTCCTAGGATTTAATGCTAGGTTTCTATTAAATTACAGAGGAGAAAGGCATTGGGAATAACAACATACTTGGTAGAAATAAGAGGGGAAATAATGAAGAAACCTGTTGATTGATTGATTAAACTGTTGCAAGATAAAGACCCAGAAAGGGGAAGCAGCTCTGAAATTGCAGCTAATGGCAATGTGATTACTAGAAAAGAAAATTATTACTCTTTTTATCAGCCTGAAGAGGATGTAAATTATTTTCTTGAGGATATGAAAAAGTTGCATACTGTTTCTTTCCATCTGTAATAAAAAGTCAGGCAAGAGAGAGGCTGTAAATATTCTATGGAGAAGCTCTGCAGTGAAGCAGAGTAGATTTAGGGTTAATATTCTTTTCCTTACTCTAATTAAATTCCTTGTTAAATGTTTGAATAAACTGACTTTTCCTGTGACTCTTCTACCATTGTCATCTGACATATGGTGGATCCAAAGGTATAAATGAGGAAGAGCCAGGTGCATGTTCTCATAGGCATAGCTGGCCATAACATTAAACGTAGATCTCCCATAAGACTAAAATTATACGTAACAATTGTAGAATTGTTGGCATAGTTGACTGAACAAAGATAATGTCATTCAGTTTTCTGCGTACTGCACCTTTATATGAAGAAGCATTGCCTTCATTTCTGCTGCAAGGACAGCGGTGAGGTGACTGCCATTTTGTGTTTCAAGTTCAGATGCAGAGTGTGACTTACTCTTTTCCTTAATCTGAAATAGTCATCTACACTGAAAAATACTAGATTTGCTCATAGTAGTAACTGAAAAAAATTGCTAGTTGCTCTGAAGATATGAATACAAATGTTAATCTAGAGGATGAATTGCTGGGTGCAGATAAGGAATCAGCGGAAGAGCAGATGCTCAGTTTTCCATCATGGCAAAATGGACAGAGTTATTTCTTGCGGTTGTATGGTTGGAATGTGTTGGCTGGCTGGTGAGTGAAACATAATCAACTTTCCTACTCTTCATTAAATTACTGTATATACTAGTAATAAATCTCTCATTTTCATTTGAACTTTTTTCCTTAGTGATGTTTTAATAGCCTTAAAACTCATTTGAAGTGTCATAGTTAAAAAATCTGTGCACTATTCTAAAAATGCAAGCAATACTATTCAGTAGAGCTGAGAAAATAACTCACAGTAAATAAGTTATTTAGTGAACATATGTTCTTTTTCTGCTCTAGAAATATATGTGAGTAGGTCAGTTTCCTATGATTTCCACATAGGCTTATCCCCACTTCGCTATTTCATGACCTGCCAGATCATGAGATAATTTTTTTTTTTTTACTCTAGTTGTAAGTGTAGGTATGACTTCATATGAAGATTAAAAAAAAAGTATATGGAGAGATGACCATTAGTTTCTCATTCATTCCACACTTTATCCTTGTTCTTGAAATGCACAAGATTGTGGGAACGAAAGCTAGGAATAGTCACGCCCCCTTTCCTTCCCCTGCCCCGTGTTCATGTTCCAGTAAGCTAAAATAAAAACAAATTATTTTTTCATATGGTCTCTCTGGTTCTTCCATGGTTTGGTTCAAACATTTGTGTTGCAAGATTGGGGCCAGGCTCTTTTGGTGGCGAGACGGTTCAAACTCACGCTGCCTTGACATTCTCAGTGCCAAGGCCTTTTAGAGAGATGCAATCTCCTGAGAGCAATGACAGTTCCGTCTTTGCAGGCACTTTATGCTAAAAGAGGCATGAAGGAGATTTGGCTACAAATGTACCCCCACTCTTTTGTTGCTGGCTACCAGACAGGTGCACATGCTGCGTGGCCTTACAGGGATGTAACAGTAGCTGCATTCCTTCTGTGCACTGTGGAGATTAGAGAGGCCTGGCACTCTAAACTGCCCCCCTGTGCATTCCAGTGTTTGAGAGCCATGAATAAGCCCGCACTGATGGCCCAAGTCTGATAATGAGTAAATTCTAAGGAAAACCAAATTATCTAGTTTATGCCGGCGTTATTACTGTCATAAATAGATACTAATCCGGGGTGCACTGCAATAGACAATCCCCAGCCACATGCTGATGTCATGAATTTGTAAAACGGACAAGCACAATAATGGGTTTCTGCCATGCTACATTAATTACCCATAGGCATGACGTGTAGGATTTTATAACAGTTTATCCATATATTTCTCTGGCAAGTAACCCTGGACTTTGTGGCAACAAATGCACATTTCTGGGATGCATTTTCTTGTTTCCACTGTGTGGTAACGATTAGTTGATAGAGATTAGTAACTGTACTGAGGTAGTCCAGATTCTTAAAATGTGGTGGTGGTAGTACCACCCACCTCTTAAATTTTGTCCCCGTATTTAGGGCACTTACCTTGGATGTGGGAGAGACATGTTCAATGCCCCTCCGCCCCCGCCTGAGGAGGGGAAAGGATTTGCCCAAGGATCTCCTTCTTAGTGTAAGCGGGGGAATGGCCCCGCTATTGTGGGGAACTTTCCTGGCTTATACAATACCCCGGTGAAATGGGCTAGTGAAAGGATCTGAGTTCTCACTCCACTTCCTTTACCCAGAGGCCTGCCTGAACTCAAGGCTCCCCTTCCACTCTCCCCTGTGGCAGAGTCCTCGTAACCCCAACAAGGCTGGGCCCAGGATTCCTGGGCAGGGGCTCAACCCCCAACCTTGTTGTGGTAACTAGGGCAGGGGTAGGATGTTCCCACTCTGGGGTGCTCTCTCTGCACTGGATGCTTCCCTGACCCACTGATCATTATATACAGTTCAAAGCAAATACAATTTATTAAACAGCAATCAATTTAAAAAATAAGGAAAAAATGGCAAAGGTTAAAGGAAAACACATAACCCTGCTTTGTGGCACAGGGATATCACAACCAGTGTCTCTGGAATGTAAGGGAAGTTCAGTCTGTTCCTCACAAGTCCCAGGCCTCCTCCTCAGGCCCTGGCTGTGCTGCAGGGATGCTGCAGGTCGGACACTTGCTCTGGCAGTGGCCACGTGCTCTCAGGCTCTAGGTGGCAGGACCCTTCTTCCCAGCATTACCCCCACCCCATCGAGGTTACAATCCCCCTCCAAGTCTGGCCTGCAGAGCCTCTTGGTTGAGGGCGGCTCCCTGTCCTGGATCTGCTGCCCAGGGTCCCCCTCTCTCTCCGCAGCTGCTCACCGCGCTTGGCTCTGGACTGCTCCAGCTTCACCATTCTGCCTCAGCATGGCTGCTGCTCTGCCTCCAGCTCCCTGGGTTGCTTTTCTGGCCCCTCTGCTCTAGTTGCTGCAGCTCTCCTCCCAGGACAGGTCTGCTCTGTGGGCTGCTTCTGTGACTCTGCTCCCACCACTGACCTGCTTCCTGGGTTGCTTTTCTGGCCCCTCTGGATCTGGCGCAGCTCTGCTCCCCAGCCCAGCTTGGGTCCCTGCTCTCTCCTTAGCTCAGCCCCACTCTGTCTGACGCAGGCAATTCCAGCTCACGCTGAGGATGGGACCTCCCTGGGCTCCTGACTCCCTGATTAGCCTGCCCGCCCTGTCAATTAGGCAGACCTGGAGCTCTGGCCTATCCCCATTGTTCCTGGGACTGTCAGTCTCAGGGTCCTGATTTCCCATTGACCCTTCCCCTTTTAGTACTGGGAGCTAGCCAACCAAAACACCCCCCGCCCCCCGAATGTTAGTAAGGGGCCAACAGTCCCCTTACATTAGGAAAGTGCCCTAAACACTGGGCTATGGGATACTCTGATGTGGGGCTCCCTCAGTTTCCCCTGTTGAAGCTGTTTCACTGTGGATAAATAATTAGAGTGATTGTAGTAGGGGGACTGGACACTGGATCTCTCACCTTCCAAGTCAATGCTCTAGCAGTGGTTTCTAAAACTAGGACTTAGGCAATTAAATGAGGGGTTTAGGCATCTGAGTGCCTTTGCAGATCTGGGCTTAAGTTAATGGTGAAAAACTCAAGTTTTGGGGAATTTCATTTCTCCCCCCCCCCCCCAATATTGAGAAAGGAAATTGGAATGAAAAGCATGGGGGAAGTAACATTTAAATGATACCATAGAAACCATACTTTAAAAATAAAAACATGCAGGCAAGGGCCTTGTGACTTAAAGGGCAAAACAATCTATGTCATTCTGAGTCATTTAAAATGAAGGGTGAATTATGTAAAGCAATGTGGTCATTTTCAGATTCAAAGCCAGGAGGCAAATGCTATTGATGTAGGTTCATCTGCTTGCTCTTTAGTCCTTGTTGATGGCAGGGTTGATTTGTTAGGGTTCTTTACTGATTGAAAAAGGTTCAAAAATGTGATTCCTTCCCCTCAACAAATGTGTTCTGTTACAATGTAAACTATACCTTACTGTTGAGTTTTCCTGTTTTTTGACTTTAACATAGACTGCATGTCGCTGATGTCGTGAGCTGATCAGATCATCAACAGGTGGCAGTGTGGCATGAAATTAAAACAAGGGAGAGGTTCAGAGTCAACATCATGGTGACAAGATAGAGGAGGGGAACCTGGTGGTAGGATTGAAAAGAATGAAGGGCTGGATGCAGGCTGACGATAAACTTTTACTCTTGTCAATACCCAGTCAAACAGCAGTTCTATAAGATAACCAAATAATATTGTCTGGAAAGTATGTGTATGTTTGTGTTTTACTCTGGGTTAAATCCTGAGAGGTTCTGAATACTGCATTAATGTTGATGGAATAAATGGCCCAAAGAGTCAAAAGTGTTGGCATGATCCTGAAACTATGCAATAATAAACATTGTCATGGTACTAAGCAGTGTGAGGTCTCTATATACCACATCTTCAACCGTATTTAACAAACACCATTACATTTTTTAAAAAAAATTTTATTAAAGTTCCAAGGGGAAAAAGAATTCAAGTATTAAACCTTTTAATATCCATTTTCCCTTTAGCTGTAGAAAGTCATTAGAAGGACACCTCCCCCCGTTTGACAGTCTTTTCAATGGCATTACAGGTAACTGTCCTTTTTGGGGAAAAAGAAAAATTTAGTTGAGCTGGGCTGGATCTGTTATTGCTGCTGTTATAAGCCAGTCCCATTTCCTAAAAGAAGGGGGAGGGATAGCTCAGTGGTTTGAGCAGTGGCCTGCTAAACCCAGGGTTGTGAATTCAATCTTTGAGGGGGCCATTTGGGGATGTGGGGCAAAATTGGGGATTGGTCCTGCTTGAGCAGGGGGTTGGACTAGATGACCTCCTGAGGTCCTTTCCAACCCTGATATTATATTATTCTAAACAAGACAAACACAGAAGAGGGGAGAGAAAACAGCAAAGAGAAAGGTAGTGAAAGTGACTAGGGGGAGAGGCTGTTAGATATTTGATTCTGACAAATAAGGAGAAACTGGTTGAGAATTTGAAGGTGGAAGGCAGCCTGGATGAAAATGATCATGAAATGATGAGTTCATGATTCTAAGGAATGGCAGAAGGGAAAAAACAGCAAGATAAAGGCAGACTTTAGCAAACTCAGAGAGTTGTCAGGAAAGATCCCATGGGAAGCAAGTCTATAGGAAAAACCTAGTTCAGGAGAGTTGGCAGTTTTTTAAAAAGAGACATTATTAAGGGCGTGAGAGCAAACCATCCCAATTAATAGGAAAGATCGAAAGTATGGTAAGAGATCACCTGGTCTTAGCCAGGAGATTTTCAGTGACCTGAAACTCAAAAAAAAAAAAAAAAAAAGAGTGGAAACTAGATCAAATTACACAGGATATAAAAAAGCGGCACAGGCCAAGGGACATGCTGGCTGCCCTTCCCACAGCCCCCCTTGGCCTGGAGCAGTGAACCGCAGCCAGTGGGAACTGCAATTGGCCAAACCTGCGGACGCGACAGGTAAACAAACCGGTCCGGCCCGCTAGGGGCTTTCCCTGAACAAGCGGCGGACCGGCTTTGAGAACCGCTGGCCTAGATGAACATACTATAAGGTGAATCCACAACTCATTGGAAATCTGTACTACGAAAGTAACCAGTGGTTGACTGGAAGGACATATTGAATGAAGTCCCACAGGGATCTGTACTGGTTCCAGTTCTATTCAATATCTTCATAATTTAATAGGATAATTGCATAGAAAGTACACTTATAAAGTTTGCAAATGATACGAACCTGGGGGTTGCAAGCACTTTGAAGGCTTGATTTCATATAACTTCAAAGAAGACACTTTTGTGTTGCTTAGCCTTCTCTTTTTTTTTATACCCAAAGTTCATGTGCATCTAGTTCTGGCACCTCTTCCCAAAGACAAATTTGCTCTACTCTCTGAAGAATCTTCTGACTACAGAACCCACTATCATACATATTCGTTCGAAGAACATCAAACAAAACTTCTGTCATTTCAGATATGTCACTGTAGAGGCAGAGGAGAAACAACCTGAAAATCATCAAGTATGGTCTGAAAACCCTTGGCTGAGGAGAGAGATTGAACATCCCAATCTGCTGGAATTTCACCATGCTTTTGCAGAGTTTGATCAGAGCTTCTCTGCCCTGCTTAACAGTTTATCCAAGGCTCAAATGAAAATTCCACCTTGTGGTACAAACAGAAGGCAGTCTCCATTTAACTATGTTTCAAAGAAGTTCAGCCCACCTTGGAGATTGAGAGAAAAATGCAGATATTTTCTTAAAAATTTAGAAGGAATCTGACATTATCTGACACTATTTGCTTCAAAACAGATGACAGGATTTAAAACATGGTCATAGCAATGAACAAAAAGTACACGGGGGAATTTTTCACAAATGTGATGCTGAACCTTAATATTACTGCTGCACCAACATACATCTGAGCTACCAGCCTGTCACTGAATTTAAATTTCCAGTATGTCTTTTCAACAAGCTGGCTAAGGCCAGCTGCAATTTGATTTACTATCATCTATAAAACAAAGCATTTTGCATCACTGTTCTTGGTCACATAATGCTGAGACTTATTGGCAATATCTGAGATTTCATCAAGTAAAATAGCAACAAACAATGCTTCCTCCACTTCTTTGGCAATGGCATTAAGTTGGACGTTACTTGACTCTGGCCTATGGGATACCAATTAATTCTGGGGCACACACTGCATACGTGAACAACACACCCCTGCACTGGGTTCCTTTTTTTTTCGGCTTGAAGTGGTCAAGACGTCTCTCAGGATTAGGACAAAGAAGGTCTGATGGTGTTATGGTAGATCCCAGAGTCCCAGGAGACACTGGGGATAATAATCATTAAAGTAAAACTTGCTCCTTCCCCCTTTTTCAGTCAGCCAGCACCATCATCTGTCCATCTCCTTCACGAATTTTCCTCTCCAAAGTCTTTTCTTTTAAGGACCTCAAAAGGCAGTGATGGGTAGAATAACCCATCTCCTCATTATCTTGTCCATCAATTGGCCTAATTTTGGCACACCACTTTTGGTTCACTGATGGTTCCACAATTGTCTTGTTTATCAGGCATAATCTTAACACAGCCCTTGAGTTATCTTAGAAGGCCTTTTTGATTAGACTAGTTCAGTCCATCTCTTTTTTTGCACCTTTTCCCCAAACATTTATTGTTGTGTCATTTGGAACATTTTGTAAACTTTTATCCACTTCCCTACAGTGGGGATCACAATTTGAGATACATGAGTAGGCCCAATTATTACAGCAACATTCACAACTTAATAGGAGCAGTAACTGTTCAGCATCCTCCTATTATCTCAGCTAATTTCTACACACATCAATGCTAGAGAAGGGCCTAATGCCTGGAAGGAGCTGAGCTAGTGAGTAAAGGAGACTTCAGTCCTATTTGGTACAAAGGTGTTAAACATTACAGCTGGTAGGGAATTTTCCAGTGCTGCAGTTTTTCATCCAAAAAATGATTTGTTGAAAAAGAAACTGCAGAAATATATCAGTTGCTGCTAGAAGGTGACTCAGGTCTGCAGGGAGGGAGGGATCGACCATTAGTTACATACATTGGAACAGGCAATAGCCTGGTGGTTATGTCATACACCTGGGGTTTGAGCAACCCAGGTTCAAGTCCCGATTCTCCTTAATTCGGAACTGGGTCTCGAAACTGGGTCTCCATAGATAAGTGCTCCAGCTCCTAGCTATAGTTTCCATCTCTCCTGCTATATCTGTATTAGGGTCAGCACTCACCTCTTGTGAGTACCCCCTTATCTCTGGCCAATATATCTGCAATCAGTTTTTTTCATGGGGTGGGCACCCACCTCTTGGGGATGACCCCCTTTCTCTTGGTTAGGTGTGAGCCTGCTTTTCTTTTTTTGGTCTTACATCAGGGTAGCACCTGCCTCTCATGAACACCCACCCCCCCCCCCAGCCACTAGTTCCCTTGGCTGGTCTTCGGTAGCTCAGCCCTCCAGGTGAGCAGCACACTCTGTCCCCCCTTCTGGAGTATACAGTCCTGAGTTCTTATCACAGCCTGGGTATGGGGCTGTAGCTCTAAGGCTTCTTCCCAGAGGCACTGCCTTCTTCAGACACCTAGCCAGGGCCCATCTTGGTACCCTCAACTAGTGTATTATTCAACAGCCCTCCCTGGACTTAGTCTGCTACCAGACCAGCAGGGCCCTCACCTGGTCTGGCCAGGTTTTATGCTCAGTCTTCCAAGCTCAGCCTGCCTGCACTGACCTTTTGATGGCTCTGCTGCTATTCTATCCAGACAGTCAGGCACCCCATCTTTGGCAGCCTCTGCTGGGCTCAGTTCTGTCTGGTGAGCTCTTTGAGAGTCCTGCTGTTCATCTAGCAAGCCAGACACACCATCCTCCCTCATCAAGCTCCACACAGTACCTGAAGGTACACCTCTGCTGTTTGCCTTTTATCTGGCTCTTCTGGCCCTTTATTGGTCGCCCCAGCAGCCCTTCTGATTGGCTGCTCTTCTGCAGCCACTCTAGGCTGCCTGGAGGACTTCTTGCTGCTCTATTCTGGGACAGGATGATGCAGGGCTGAGAGGCCTTCAGCAGGGGGCCTCCAGGCTTAGTCCACTCTGCCACACAATTACATATTCATGAGGCCAGAGAGAGACTGACTCTGTAGATCAGTGGTTAGGGCACCTATGTGCAAGACCCAGGTTCAATTCCCTAACCAAAGCACTATTGACTATAGTGTTGTGGATCTCTGACCTTGTTGCAAAAAATTTTGAAAGGCCTCGTTTTTGTCCTGAGGTAGAATGGGGATTTTTAAAAAATCTTGAAAATTCTCTCCTGGGATGGGAAAACAGTTTCCTGCCCAGTAAAACTCAGACAAAATTTGCTATTGAAATAATATTCAGATCTGCATATATTCAGATTTAGATATATTTAAGAAAAATACAATGTTTAAAATTAACAGTGGGGCAAGTTGGGGTTAGCAGCAGCAGCAACAGCCCAGTTGCATACAGTTTATGCCAGGATGCACTTTTTAAACCTCAATACTATATTAAAAAAAGAAAATAATGCTGCTAATGTATTAATATATGATATGTATGAAGATCCCTCCCAAACCAACAGGTTTACTCCCAACCCAAAAACAAAATGAACTAATAATGAAAAAGGTAAACTTGCAGTAGTACAGTGACACACACCAGTGCTGAATCAAATGACTCAAAGCAGCCTACAAAATTAGGCTTAAAACTGGACTTTTAAGATTTAGACATAATTCTGGGCATGCACTTTTTCAGGTTGCTTTTGAATATTGGGTTCTCTGCATCCCTATGCAAGTGCTCCTGCTTCTAAGAGGCATGCAATAGCTTCTGCAGTTGTTAGACATATCAACAATAATAAGGAAAACCCCCAAAAGTTTAACCACCCCACTCCAAAATACAGGGTATAAATCATCCCCTATTATGGACAAATCACCCCCAAACTGTATATAAAATCCCTCTAAACTGTATATGGCAGGAAGTACTTTGGCAAAAATTAAACATATGTCACCCAGCCTAAATACCGTAATCAGTCCTTCAAACTAGTAAAGACAAAACAAATTCCTCCCAAATTCCTGCACAAAATATACAAAAGTACAAAAGTCCATCTTCCCCACGCCCTGAAATTTAGTGTTCCAGTGAATCCTAGTACACTGTGCTTTCTATATAAGCAACTTTATATGATACTTTACAGTCCCTGTGCGAGTATAACTCATCATTTGTATGCTGAATGAAAAACTGCTTGATAGAGCAAAACCAAAGTGGACTCATTGTTACATGTCTGTGGAGAAGGACAATGGGGGCTAGTAGGGGCCTGATTCTCATTGACACTGAGGTCCCTCTTACCAGCCCTGGCAGTGAAAAATGGCCTTTTAAACTGGGTATGCCATATTGCTGTGGCAGTGTAAAGGGGTCTGAGCATACATGAGAATTCAAGTCTAGGTCACCAACAGCATGGTGAATGGAAGCACAAGTGCAGTGTGGATAATGCTAGAAAATGGAGATCCTTATGAATGCCACACATATGACTGCACTGGGAGCACAGCATCCCAGCATGCCAGAAACAAGTTGTGCCAACAGTGTATATTATACTCCTGACTTCCACCATTCATTTGGAGGAGGACGATGACAAAGGATGATCTAGTGAGACAGCTTAGGAGTCATTAACTACATAACAAAATTATATGCTGGAATTTTGACCTCAGATGAGAGGTCTGTTTGAACCCAGCTGGTAGAATTTATAGTCAAAACGAGCGAGAGAGAGGCACGCTTCAAATAGCCCAGTGATTAGGACACATGCCTGCAAAGTGGAAAGCTGAAGTATATCTATACTTGGAGGTGAGAGTGTGATTCCCAACTAGCATGCTAAAATGGTAATGTAGCCACAGGCTATCCACCCCAAGTATGTACCCATGGGATCTTGGGAGGTTCATACTTAGCTATCAGAGCATGTCTGCTTGAGCTGGGAATCACAACCCCAGCTTCCAATGTAGATGTAGCCTCAGAATCAAGTCTCTGGTCTGAATCAGGAAGAAGAGGGACTTGAACCTTGGTCTCCCATGCCGACATGAGTACCTTAATGACTGAGCTATTCTGGGTAAGCTGACACTCACTCTCTCTGGTCTTGACTAGAAATTGCATCCTAGATTTCAACAATTCAGCATTTTCTGATTAAAGAATTTGTCAAAATTTTCCTGGCCGCTCTAGTTGCAGTCTCTGTCAGTGGGCTTGCTGTTGTAGGGAGGTAACTAAACTTGAGATGAAAAAAGGTCTCTGTGGACTAAGATTATAATAACAACTTCACACTGGGAAATTCAAGCCCAACATCAGTTACAACTGCAGCAGTGGTATGCCAGCTTTGGGAGGTACACGTACTCCAGGCAGTGGCCTGAGCCTTGTGTCATAAATATAAAGGGAAGGGTAACCACCTTTCTGTATACAGAACTATAAAACCCCTCCTGGCCAGAGGCAAAACCCTTTCACCTGTAAAGGGTTAAGAAGCTAAGATAACCGCGCTGGCACCTGACCAAAATGACCAGTGAGGAGACAAGATACTTTCAAAGCTGGAGGCGGGGGAACAAAGGGTCTGTCTGTCTGTGTGATGCTTTTGCTGGGAACAGAACAGGAATGGAGTATTAGAACTTGTTAGTAGGTAATCTAGCTAGAAATGTGTTAGATTTCCTTTTGTTTAAATGGCTGGTAAATAAGCTGTGCTGAATGGAATGTATATTTCTGGTTTTGTATCTTTTTGTAACTTATGGTTTTGCCTAGAGGGATTCACTATGTTTTGAATCTGATTACCCTGTAAGGTATTTACCATACTGGTTTTACAGAGGTGATTCTTTTACTTTTTCTTTAATTAAAATTCTTCTTTTAAGAACCTGATTGCTTTTTCATTGTTCTTAAGATCAAGGGTTTGGGTCTGTGTTCACCTGTACAAATTGGTGAGGATTTTTATCAAGCCTTCCCTAGGAAAGGGGGTGTAGGGCTTGGGGGATATTTTGGGGGAAGACGTCTCCAAGTGGGCTCTTTCCCTGTTCTTTGTTTAACACGCTTGGTGGTGGCAGCATAGGGTTCAAGGACAAGACAAAGTTTGTACCTTGAGGAAGTTTTTAACCTCAGCTGGTAAGAATAAGCTTAGGGGGTCTTTCATGCAGGTCTCGACATCTGTACCCTAGTGTTCAGAGTGGGGAAGGAACCTTTACACCTTGTCTCTCTGTGGCTTCTGCAGCTTAAGTTTTGATAATAAAATATAATGATGATTAATAACAATAGCATAATTTGGAATTTAGTGTCATGTGACAAAGTTCCTCCTCTGCCTTGGTGGGTCCTGCGCTTATTGGCAGATTTGCTCGCCTCAGTGGTTCATGGCAGCCCTCAGTTTGGCCACTTTCATAGCTCAAATCTGCCTTTCACTCAGTTAGCCTCATCACTGGCCAACATGGGGAAAAGGAAGAAGAACGATCCCCGCAGTCTCTGCTGATTCACCTAGTGGATCAGAGAACAGGGCAGAGACCTTCCCTCTGGTGGAACCCACAGTCCAGTTCAACTTCTCTGGGTTCCAGCCCAGGGCCCTCTGGATTGCAGCTGTCTACCGTGGCACTACTTGTGTGAACAAGTGCTCAACTTGAGTAAGAGGTGCACAGTTTAGCCCCAAACCAGTGAAACAGCAGGCAGTTGAGCATGCAATTTCAGCAGCCAGAGGTCACCATTTTGACTGTAATGCTGAGTGCATAAAGAGCTCCATTGCATTCTGTTGTGTGCAGTTTGTGGTCCTACATAAATCCCCCTGTTACTGTAATCCACCCTACCACAAAGTTTCACAGAGAGAGGAATAACCTTTTTCCCCCCACCACACAGAATTTCCAAAGGGGATATTTCAAGTTGATTCTAGGAGTTCTTCACTGTGTGAAATTCTTACAGCAGTTGCTAGTAGAGTCTTTTGTGAAAGAGCAAAACAAACTGCTTCCACATTTAGACAGGGTAGAGAAGGGACTGAGAAATGGGCATAAAAGCATCTTAGTGTAACTGACTATCTGGGTCAGATTCTCAGTTGCCCTGCACCTTCAGTAGTCATATACAGTAGTGCAAAGTGGAAGTGATTTACTCTTTGGATGTACTGCACCCAGGGTGCAGGGCAATTGTGAATGTTGCCCTCTGAATCTGAGGACTGAGTCTAAATTGGGTGGAATGATCTTAAAATACTTGGAAAGAATCCTGTACTTTGACTGCTACCTTAGCATGCATGTTCTTGAACACTGGGAATCAGTGCCATAGCTGTGCTAGCATAACCCTGTCTTTTAGATACAGCCTATACTGAGAAGGGATTTTTCTTTTGGTATAGGAACACCCCTCCCCAAATGGCGGTAGCTAAATTGATGGCAGCATTCTTCCATCAACATTGCTACATATACACTAGGGGTTAGGTTGGCATAGCTATCTCATTCAGGGTGGTTATTTTCACACTGTGTAGACCTAACGTTTAAGTGAAGACCACGCCTTAGTATTTGCAAACATTTTGCTTCCCATACACAGCCAATGTTCAGGGTGTCTGATTATTTTTTTATTCAGGTGGTGCATCCTTAATATTAAGTTATGGACACATCTCAGAATGGACAACCTGGAAAATGAGGGTTGTCATATATGCACTGCCTCAAATTTTATTATTTGTATGCCTGCTAAAAGGTGAAATTATATGTACAGTAGATACACCCAATATGGCATTAAATCATGACAAGTTGGGTTTTATTGGGCCATTAATACCTGACTTGGGTGTGTGTTAAGGTCTAAGCTGTTTTATGGCTCCAAGTTAATCTTTTTTTTTTTTTTTAATAAACCCACCACTGAAAGTGCCTATATGACCAAGGAACTGCGGCTCTGCGTGGCAACCAGGAGTGGAATTAAAGAGAAACACCACCTCTTCTTGTGGATAATGCCCGTTCCACCTCCAGCAGCACCATCCTATATGTGTCTGTGACTTTAACTGACTTTAAAGGGCTCCTGATTCAACTCTTTTAAAAGGAAGTTCAATTCAAAAGATGCCAGGGAAGCACTGTTGGAGGCAGAAAGGAAGGTAAAGGAGAATAAACTCCAGGGAGAATTAAATGCAAGCAGCTTTGGCTGCATTTTGAGCCCAGGCCTAATTATTTACTGTAAGTTGACCATAAAGGCAGTAGATTCCCTTCCCCCTCTTCCCCCCGACATATACACTGGGAAATGTAGGGATACTTTGGGGTCAGGAAGGCTCCAGCCAGCCCCACAATATGGTAGAAAGATGGCAAGAAGCCCTCCCATATCCATTCCTGTGGTGAATTGTGTCCAGATTATGTTTAAAGGGAGAAGAGACAACTGAACATGTTTACTTTAAACAGAATTTATATTGCCTCGTTTGCTTGATTTAGGCACAAGCTTTACAGAGACAGCATCAGCTAACAATATCTGTAGCTCTAGGTCTCCCATTCCAAACATAACATAGTGATTAGGTTTTACATTTCCTGATGTTTTGGTTTATTTGTTTTGATAGTAGGATAACTTTCATTGACATAGTGTCATTCTGACATTGATTTGCATTGACACGGTAACGTGTTCTTATAATTTTGGCATTGTAATAGCATCTCCTCGGCTTTCACTGACACTGTTTAGAAGATACAGGGCTGCATGTTTCCCCTTTCTTTGCAAAAACCCGCAGAAGGGGAAAGTTTGGCCAGAAAAATCTTCTGCGTATCTCTTTCCAAAGTTCCCTGCTGAGGAGCTGCTGGCGAACAAATGGAGCAGCAAGCGTGGTCTAAAACACAGAAATCTACCAGTTAAGATTTCAAGCATCACAGGTCCAATGTACTTACCCTTCTGCCTCTATTTTACCCGCTCTTCCACAAAGGAAGATTAAAGCTGTACCTCTGGATCTGGACACTGAGCTTGTGGAGTGAGGTGTACCCATGGATCCACAAAGTCCATGGGTTTAGGGGCCCATCAACATGCAGTTTAGAGTGTGCCATAGCTGCAGGTGAGAAGGATGTAGCATTGATAAGGCAGGGATCCAAAGTGCTCTGAGCACGTGGATTTGTTGTGGGGGTCCTTTGGGTGAAATGGATCCCATTTAGTCTTAATCCATCACTGCCCACATACCCCTTTTAATGTGGAGTTGTATTCAGGAGTTATATGTACAGAGGAGCTGGTAGTAGCTAGTTGGTGGTATATGCCCTACCTGCCTTTCACAAAAATGTAGTCATTTTGCTACGCTTTGTGCTAGCTAACACAAAGCAGCATGGGGTCATTAGTGTGTAAACCTATAAAATATTGTGAAAAGGAGGCATGATTTCAAATGTTTCTTTATTGAAAAACAAATTTATTATCCATGTGCAGAAAATCATTGATCTAAACTATTTCTCAGCTGATGACTCACGACTCCCAGGAGGGCCATGAAAAACTATCAGGGATTTGTGAGGCACTGAAAATGTTCTTACAATCTAAAGCAAAGAAAATCTTGCCCCCCTCCACCCCTCCCTCTCTCTCTCACACACACAAATTATATAGATTTACCATTATCACTGATACTGTAGAAGTGAGAGTAAATATGTAAGTGTAAGGTGATCTTGAAAATTTGAGTTTGAATAAGGCGTTGCCATCCTAAAAAGGTTGAGAAATGCCGCCCTCGACTAACCCTTTGGAAAATCCTATTATCTAAAATTTATCATTTTTGTCTCTGAAAGCTCAGCAACTAGTCTGAAATCAAGTCTGAACTTTAGTCCTGATCCTGCAAGTTGATCCACCTAGGCAAACCTTTACACCCTCAAAGAGCCTCATTGATGTTAAAGGATCTCTCTAAAGTATCAAAGTTTATCCGTGCAGATCACCCTGCAGGATCAGGACTTATTCTTTTGCTGCTTTTTGATTTGGGGGGTGGGGGGCAAAATTAACTTGGTTTAGAAATTAGCAATTAGTTTTCCTAAATTTCAGAAATTGGAAACTGATGCAGAACAGTGCGACTGTTTAAGTTTAGCTGAATTTGCTGGAGTTAAATAGTTCAAAACTTTGCCAAGTACATTGATGGAAGATAATGTTACATTGTATTGCAGCTTAGAGGCACTGGAAAATAACCACAGAGGCTCTTATTCTCTTCTGTCTTATACCTATTCTGAATTGGAGTAACTCCAGCGGCTTTATAATGATGAATATGAAGTTAAAGAAACAAACCGCCAGAACTCAAGCTCCCTAAGTAACTTTTAGTAGAATAAATACATTTAAAATGTGCATGTGGCCCAACAATTTGTGAATGAAGTTTAATAATTTGAACCAAGTAAGATATTCATATTCCCATACCAGTACTGATAAGGCATAGACAGTGGTAGCAGGTGCATTCATTCATGGCCCTTCACCTTGTTATGTTAACAGTAGTCCACTAATGTTTCATGTAGGTCATTGAGGATGGTAATGGTTTGTGGTCACAACCAATTTAGGAATGATTCAGTGATTTCTTAGAAGTGAAAGTCTCCATATCGCTGAAGAGCTAAGAGGATGCTCTAGTGAGCCCTTTGATAAAAGTTGACATTTTAGTCCCGTGAAGAAGATTCTTAGCTTTTGTTTTTTAAAGAAAGTTTCTAATTCTTTTCCTTGGGAGGATAGCCTTGAAAACCCAAAACCAATGCAAACAGATCACTAGGCTTGAAAGGGATAAGCAGCTGAGCTCCACTTCTTCAGCAAGAGGCTGAGGCGGGAGATTTAAAGATCCTATGTATGCACATGTTCTCATTCTTACTATGTAATCAGCTTGCTAACCTGCTCCAAAATCCATAGGTTAGCCTGTTGCTCAGTGTTGTGATCACGATGGATAGGAATTGATGATAATGAGGAGTGGTGAGTATTAGCAAAACTTTAGCTTCACAAGCCCACACAAAATTTTTAAGTCCAGTTCTGCTTGTTCCAAATGTCAGTCCCCTCCTGGTGTCAGGACAGAACTGACTGGTGTTCACTCAGGGATATATCATAGTGAGCCCTTGTACACATGTAAAAAAGGCTTAGGCCATGAGGACCCTTTCTGCTACTCACTCTTTTGCACACTTCATGCAAAGAAAAGGAAAACTGCTCCCTGCATGTTGCACTTGGGAACACACTTTGTTCCACAGGAGACATGGAGGAAGCAGCCCATGAAGTAGTCTTCAGGCAGCTGCTGCACGTAAATGTGCCTGACATTACAGTAGATGCTCCTAAAGACACTTCCATCCTGCTGCATGTTTCAGGTGCACCACAAGTAGCCCATGTTGGACACAGTCCTCACATACCAACGCACGCACTACCAGGCACTCCAGCAGGAGATGAAGAGATGGGCCTAGGAAGCTCCTACACTGAGTTGGGAGTCCTGCAACATAGATGCACTGCTTTCCCTCCCAATAACTGCTTGCAGGCCCCAGCCCAGGGTATGAAGAGCTGGTACAAGGAGGGAGCCATGTTTCCCATATCTCCCGCAAACCACTTCTACCACCTAGAGGAAAATTCCTCCTCCTCCTCCCACCCACCACATCATTCAGGGGAGAGCTGACCTGGCTACCCTATCAGCCCATTAACACCATCCAGAGGAAAAACTCCACCATGTAAGATACACTCACTCACCACAAAAATATATAGAAAATGTAGAATCACATTAATGTAGGGCTAGAAGGGACCTCAGTAGGTCATATAGTCCAGCCCCTGTGCTGAGGCAGGGCCAAGTATACATAGGCATCTTTGATAGGTGTTTATCCAACCTGTTCTTAAAAAATTCTCCAATAATAGGGTTCCACATTTTCCCTTGCAAGCATGTTTCAGTGCTTAACTATCTCCATAGTTGGAAAGTTTTTCCTAACATCTAATCTAAATCTGCTTTACTACAGATTAAGACCATTACTTCTTGTCCTATTGTCAGTGAACACAGAGAGCAATTGATCATAATCCTCTTTATAACAGCTCTTAATGTATTTGAAGTCTGTTATCAGGTCCCCCCTCAGTCTTCCTTTCTTAAGACTAAACATGCCCAGGTGTTTTCAAACCTTTCCTCATAGGTCAGGTTTTCGAACCTTTAATCATTTATATTGCTTACCTCTAGACTCTCTCCAATTTATCCACACCTTTCCTACAGTGTGGTGCACAGAACTGGACACAGTACTCCGGCGGAAGCCTAACTAGTCCAAGTAGAGTGGGACAATTGTCTTCCATAGGAAACATCTGTTAATACCAGAATGATAATCGCCTTTTTTGCAACTGCATCACATTGTTAACTCATACTCAATTTGTGATCCACTGTAACTCCCAGATTCTTTTCTGCAGCACTACTGCCTAGCCAATTAATCCCCATTTTGTAGCTGTGCATTTGATATTTTCTTCCTAAGTGTAGTAGTTTGTACTTGTCTTTATTGAATTTCATCTTGTTGATTTCAGACAAATTTTTCAATGTGTGGAAGTAATTTTGAATTCTAATCCTGACCTCCAAAGTGTGAGCAAAACCTCCCATCTTCAGGTTTTGTAAGTATAATCTCAATTCCATTATCCATTAATGAGAATCTTGAATAGTACTGGACCCAAGAGAGATACATTCTCCCAGTTTGACAGCAAACCACTGCTAACTACTCTGAATATGGTCTTTTAATCCATTTTGCATTCACTTTATATAAGTTTATTCTGGGCAACCTTTCACTGGTTTGCTTATGAGAGTGTCTTGTGGGACTGTTAAAAGCCTCACTAAAATCAAGATATATGACACCTACAATTTTCCCCATATCCTCAAGGCCAGTAACGCTATCACAGAAGCAAATTACATTGGTTTGACATGATTTGTTCTTGACAAATCCATGTTGGCTATTAAAATCTATTATCCTCTAGGTGCTTATTAAACAATCAGTTTGTAATTTGTTCCAGTATCTTTCCAAGTATTGAATTTAGGCTGTCTGGTCTATAGTTCCCTGGGTCCTCTTTGTTCCCCTTTTATAAAGATAGGTACTATATTTGTCCTCCTCCAGTTCTCTGGCACCTCACCTGTCCTCCGTAAGCTCTCAAAGATAATAGTTAACTGTTTCAAGATTACTTCAGCTAGTTCCTTAACCTATTCACCATAAAGTGAATTTAATCAGGCCCTGCCAAATTGAATAGATCTAGCTTATCTAAAAGTTCTTTAACCTGTTATTTCCCTATTTTGGCTTTTGTTCCTTCCCCCCTGGTTGTTAATATTAATTGTGTTAATTATTTGGTCACAATTAACCTTTGCAGTGAAGACTGAAGCAAAATAGGCATTAAACCACTCAGCCTTCTTGATGTTATCACTTATTAGCAATCCTTCCTCACAAAATAGAAGACCTACGCTGTCCTTCATCTTTCTCTTACTCCTTATGTATTTATAGAACCTCTTATTGCCTTTTATATCCCTTCCTAGGTGTAACTCATTTTGTGTCTTAGCTTTCAGATTTCCCCCCTACTTTACTTTTGTACTCATCCTTAAAAGTTTGTTCATGCTTCCTCTTTGTGTAAAATTCCTTTCTGATTTTCAGATAATTAAAGACCAATATTAGCCTCTTACACAGAAAAGATAGGAAGAATAGTATTATGTTATTTCTTATTCTGTGTGTATGAAAACTATAAAATAATTTCTGATTAAATTTGTGGATGACAAAGAATGTCAGAATAGTAAATAATGATGAGGACAGGGCACTCATACAAAGCAATTTTGATTACTTGGTAATCCAAACAAAATGTATTATAATACAGCCAAATGCAAAGTTATATATTTAGGAATGAGGAGTGCAGGTCAATCCTGCAGAATGGGGGACTATCTGTATCCTGGAAAGCTGTGACTCTGAAAAGAATTTAGGGACCACAGCATAAAAAAGCCTCTCACTGTGGTGCTGTGGCAAAAAGGACTAATATGATCCTTGTATGTATAAACAAGGGAACAGTGAAGGTGATTTTACCTTTGCATATGGCATCGGTGAGACCAATACCACCTCATTTTGGTGATCACATTTTAAAAAGGATTTTGAAAAACTGGAGAAGGATCAGAGAAGAGATACAAATTCATCTGAGTGCTGGAAAAAATGCCTTACAATGAGAAACTTGAGCTCAATCTGTTTAGTTTATCAAAAAGAAGATTAATAGGTGAATCAATCAAAGTATATAAGTGCCTTCATGGGGAGAAAGTATTAGGTAATAAAGGGTGCTTTTTCATCTAGTGGAGAAAGGGCATAACAAGAACCCATGGCTGGAAGCTAAAAGCAGAGAAATTCAAATAAAAAAATAAGGCACAATTCCAGACTGATGGATTTGCATGGGATGGGAAAAGGTATGCAATTGATGGATATTTGGAGGAAAGAATCATGGAACTGATGTATTGTTCTTATGGTGTGGAAAGTGTGGGGATGCCTGGGCAGAGTAACCCAGAAAATGTTGCATGTATCACTGAAAAAAGGAAGTCATTTTGAAGGCACTCCTTGCTAAAATATTGGCAGCACATCAGTGCTACATATGTTATTAATCTTTTACTTACTTTCATTCTTTTCCATGCCACATTTGCTAGTTATTGAAGAGGTTTGAATTTAAACAAGAGCTTCTTCCTTTCCAGCCCATCTTCTCTTTTTATGTATTCTTTTTTAATCTGTGAATGTTTTATGCCACTTCTACAAATGAGAGGATATTGCACTCTCTGTTACCTCTTTGTGGCCTACCTCTTTGCTTAGATTCACAATGAAACATTGTCAGCTGTGCTGATAGTTTGTGCTTTGGGCACCTATCTACTAGAAACTGGAGAGAGCTCACCAAACTGCTTTCCCATGACCATCAACTAACCAACCTGGGCTGGATTTAAACGGGATCTTGCAGTCCAAATGCTCCATACTTCCCTGCTTCATATAACGTTTGCTCTTGCGGTGAAGTAGCACTGAAATTGTGGCAACACATTCATTTCTGTGGAAGAAGTCTAATGCTATAACTACAAGAATCATAGAATGATAGAATATCAGGATTGGAAGGGACCTCAGGAGGTTGTCTAGTCCAACCCCCTGCTCAAGAAGGACCAATCCCCAACTAAATCATCCCAGCCAGGGCTTTGTCAAGCCTGACTTTAAAAACCTCTCAGGAAGGAGATTCCACCACCCCCCTAGGTAACCCATTCCAGTGCTTCACCACCCTCCTAGTGAAAAAGTTGTTCCTAACATCCATCCTAAATCTCCCCCACTGCAACTTGAGACCATTACTCCTTGTTTTGTCATCTGGTACCACTGAGAACAGTCTAGATCCATCCTGTTTGGATCCCCTATTCAGGTAGTTGAAAGCAGCTATCAAATCCCCCCCACATTCTTCTCTTCCGTAGACTAAGCATCCCCAGTTCCCTCAGCCTCTCCTCATAAATCATAAGATTGTGACTTCTCAGCAGACTTGATCAACAGAAGAAGTAGGGCTGTGAGAGATGATAGTTAGACTAGGGCTGTCAAGCGATTAAAAATTAAACACGATTAATCATGCAATTAATGAAATTAATCACGATTAATTGCACTGTTAAACAATAATAGAATAACATTTATTTAAATATTTTTGGATGTTTTCTACGTTTTCAAATATATTGATTTAAATTACAACATAGAATACAACATGTACCTTGTTCACTTTATATTAATTTTTGATCACAAGTATTTGCACTGTAAAAAAAAAAAGTATTTTTCAATCCACCTAATACAAGTACTTAGTGCAATCTCTTTACCATGAAAGTTGAACTTAAAAATGTAGAATTATATATAAAAAAAATGCATTAAAAATAAAACCATGTACAATTTTAGAGCCTGCAAGTTGACTCAGTCCTGTTTCTTGGTCAGCCAATCATTCAGACAAACACAGTTGCTTACAATTTGCAGGAGATAATGCTGCCCACTTCTTGTTTACAATGTCACCTGAAAGTGAGAACAGGTGTTCTCATGGCACTGTTGTAACCAGCATTGCAAGGTATTCACGTGCCAGATGCACTAAATATTCATATGTCCCTTCATGCTTTAACCACCACTCCAGAGGATAGGCATCCATGCTGATGACAAGTTCTGCTCAATAATGATCCAAAGCAGTGCAGACCGACGCATATTCATTTTCATTATCTGAGTCAGATGCCAGGAGCAGATAGTTGATTTTCTTTTTTGGTGGTTCAGGTTCTGTAGTTTCTGCATCAGAGTGTTGCTCTTTTAAGACTTCTGAAAGCATGCTCCACACCTCGTCCCTCTCAGGTTTTGGAAGGCACTTCCGATTCTTAAATGGTGCTAACTTTGACATCAGAATGTGGGTAGGAGTCAACCAGAGCCATTCACAGTTGGTGAGTTAAATAAGGCCCTTACCTCCATCAAGCCAGGCACAGCGCTGGGCTATGATAACATCTTGCCAAAATTCCTCAAGCACCTTGGACCAAAGTCATCACAGTGGTTTACTAACTTCTGCATACGTGTCCCTAATGAGAAGAAGTTACCATGCATTTGGCATCAAGCAAAGATTATTACCATTCTTAAGCTAGGCAAGGACCCGTCCAACGTGTCAAGTTACTACCCAATATCCTTGTTGTCAGTGTGTTTCAAGATGTTTGAGCATTTTATCCTCCAATGAATCGCTCCGGATGTGGACGATGTTTTGCAGGTTGAACAGGCAGGGTTCAGGAAAGGATGCAGCACCTGTAATCAAGTAATGGTCTTAACCTCCCGTACCAAAAACTGTTTTCAACAAAATCGAAAGATGGGAACCATCTTCTTGGATTTGACCTCCACCTGTGGCACAGTTTGTCTCAGAATCCTTTTGTTTAAACTCTCTCAAGTTGCCCCATGTTGTGGGTCGAAGTAGCAGAGCTCTTTCTCCAAAACAGGCAGTTTTAGAGTACACATGGACAGCTGTTGTAGCTCTTGGAAGTGTCAGATCAGTGGCCTTCCTCAAGGCTCAGTTCTTTCACCTTTACTGTTCAATATGTACCATCAACAACCTGCCAGCTATACTCTCGCACAAGTTTATCTATGCCAGCGACATCTGCTGCAGCTACCAAGCTCAGTCCTTCTCAGAAATTAACAAAATCTTGAATGATGATATGAAACTCATGGTAGATTATTGTAGTCGATGGTACCTGCAGCTGAGCTTTTCCAAGACGGTTTCTAATGTATTTCATCTGCGTAATGCAAGTGCAAGCCATGAGTTAAATGTTTTTCTCAATGGCCAAAGCCTGCACCCAGACCAGATATAGGAAAAGGACTCTCCCCTATCTCAGATTAAGAGGATAAGAAGTGGTGAATTTTTTTGTATTCTCCTTCTATTCTTCTATATTAATAACTGTAGAGTATCTTGTTAAGTCTATACTCTCTAGTGATACCTAAAGAAACCATATTTTACATTTTAGCCATGTAAATTGGCCTACTTGAGATTAGAAACAATGAACTTTAAGCAATTGCTTTTGATCTTCTAAGCTTGTCCCTTTTGGACCAGTCCATTCAAACAGTAATAATCATACTCTTAAAAGTGTCTTAAGGACAAGTGTATCCTTGGAAGTGTGATAACTGTGTTGAATACTAGATAATTAAGAGTTGATGATTGTAAGTAAATATAATAAATTTTATTAATTTGATTTGTTCCTTCATATAATTTCCGATCCTCAAATCCAGTCTGTGATGATTGCTTTCCAGGCTGCATTGTGTTTCTATAGTACACACCTAGAACATTGGTTGTGTCTACAGTTGAGTGGTGAACCATTGACTCAGTGTGGTATCCAGTGTGGTTCTGAGTGAATTAATAAATTGTTGGTTGGTTAAGAATAATCAAGTGTCTTGATATGAGAAATTCTGTTCATGATAAAGGTTGATCTGAAAAGAACCCAGCATTAAAATTAGTAAGCTAATGCTCCCTGGACTCAGTAAAAAGGGGTTATCTATCCTATATTGGCACTTATCACATTGGCAAAACTAGTTTGTTAGATTCAGATTTAAAATCTAACCGGCAACTTGTCAAATTTATAAAAATTGACCCCCTTTCATGCTCACTCGAGAAAAAGTCATGAAGCCTGAATTGAGGAGGTAGTGTAGGGAAAGGAATGTAGGGAGTAAAACAATAACCTTGCAGTTAACAAGATGTGTACATACCATCACTGTGGTCACTTGACTGGTAAATTGTATCCCTTTCCTCCATCTTTTATCTGTCTTTGCCTTTTAGATAGGGCAGGAACTATGGGCCTGACTCTCCACAGCCTGATATCATTTACAGTCTCTTATCACTGTGCAAAATACTATAAAGTGCTACCATTCCGGTTTGGTAATGTTTTATAATCTGCACAGTTATGAATGACTACAAGGAACAGGATAATGCCCTATCTCTTTCTCTGTGTTGATAAGCACCTAGGGCCAGATTTTAATAGTGATTTAGGCACCTAATGATACAGATAACCACCTATTGGGATTTATAAAAGTGCTGAACCTGATTATCCAGATTGCTTTTGAAAATCTGGTGGCTAGCACTCTATGGGTGCTACCTCAGTCTAAAGACTAATGAAGAAGACTGGCCAAGTAGACTGTTCCGTCAAGTTTGTCAAGGCATTAAATTTCCTCTATAGAAAAGCCAAAGTTCTTTTCATCTTGTTCTTAGTACATAAAGGAAACTAGACATGTTATGCTCAGCCCAGCCCTCTGAAAGTTAGTAAGGTAAGAAACTCTTTTCTGCATGAGCAAGCAGTGAAATATTGAGGTTTTTTAATTAGAAGAATGTTAATATTTAGTGTTAAAATTAAAGATATTGTTTAAATATTAAAGTCTGTCTTTGAGTTGTTAAACCAACACAGGCTAGAAACTGGTCTTTTACTTCAACTTCCATGCTGTCAGTGTTTCAGAGCACAGGTAGTTTTTTGGAATCCAGATGATTGCTACCTGTAGCAGGCTCTGAAAAGCAGTTATTTAATTAACAAGCATAATTTTCAAATAAATTTAACTGCTTATTGTGATGAGAGAGAGCTTTTTTCCTTTCATACTTCCATACTGCTAAATTGAGCAAAAAGAGAGAGGTTTACCTTTAGGGCCCTGATTTAAGAAGGTATTTGCAAACACGCATAACTTTAAGTATGTGGCTCCTGGCCAGCAGTGGCTGTTCTCTGGCTGCCCAGTTCTGAAGGTAGCACGGTCTCCAGCTACAGTGTAGAAGTGAGGGTGGCAATACACCATATAATGCCACCCTTACTTCTGCTCTGCTGGTGGCAGGAGCGCTGCTTTTGAGGCTGGGCTCCCGGCCAGCAACCGCCCACCTTGAGGCCCAGCACTTCTTTCATTACAAATTAAGCACTGGGGGCAGCTGGCAGTATGTTCTGTGTGAAAACTCCAGGATTCCAGAACATGCTCCCCACCCCTTGGTCTTAAATAGCCTGACTTTGATGACTTTCTGGGCAGGCTGCAAAAGACACCAGTTGGATCGGGTCTTTAGAGAAGGCTGAGTCTATGCTTAACTAAATAATGGAAGGGGTAGGTGGAAATAATTATTTTAATGCTGCTGAGGTTTAATGTCATTGTATTTATTACATGATTCTTTATATTAGGGTAGCTACATCCTTGGATGATCATCTTTATTATTTAAATCTAAATAAAGAAATAATTGGTACAGCATTTTCACAATACCTCTATGATGTGATATGGAAAGAAGTCATTCTCACATGAAAAGAGAGAACTTCCTTCTAACTCCCTTCCACCATCTTCAGTCACTATTCAATATCTAGCAAACCATTTGGCCTGAATCTAGAAGGTACTAAACAGAGTCTCTGTGGCATCAATAGAATTCTTTCCCTTGCCATCATGTAAGTAAAGAAAGATAGTTGAACTTCAGTTGAATAGAATCTGATGTGCAGATTCTGGCAGTATCAGCTGCATGTATTGATTTATGTATTTATAGGCAAGGTAAAATTATAACATTTGCTATCTGAACCACTTTAGGTTAGGAATCAGTATTTCTCCTGCCTAAGCACCAATGCACAATCCTCACTGTTGATACTGAAGAGTTGCTATGTATAAAGTTTAGCAGATTGTATCTGCGGAGAATGGAAAGAGAACAAAATATTATCTTTCTTCCCCCCTTTCCCCTGATGAGATAACATTATTCAGATATGGTAGGACAACAGGATTTTGTGGATTTTTTTATTCTTACATTATCTCTGAAATTAGTAGAGGTTTGAAAAGATAAAGGGTGTGGGGGATGAGAGAGAGACTCTTACCTGCTATTATCTGCATTGCTTTGTTCACCAGTGTCTGTAATTTATTAGCCCAGTTAAATGATTTTGTTATACTTTACTTCACTGCTGGCTTTTGAGCAGTCCAAGTCTTCATTTGCTCCCTGAATATCAGTGTTCTTTCTTTTGAGGAGATGTTTCTTTGGGTCCATAGAGATTTAGCACCCTGAAATTTAAGCAGCTGGAAACATGGAAAGTTTGGCACCTTCATCTGAATTTTATCTGAAGTACTGCCTCCAGTTAACAGCGGTAAAATGTTAATTTAGTCTTTGATAGAACATATTAGCATGATAACTCACAGAATAGTTTTGGTATGCTAATTCTGAAATAAAAATGTGTTCTGATTAATGCGTGAATCAATGTGAAAACCACCGGATGCCTGAAATGACAAAGCTGATCAAAGCTGCCAAAATTGTGCAGTAAATATATTAACAGCAATAGATGCAATTTTTTTTCTGCCAGAAAATGTGTGAAATTTAATTATAAGTGGAATCCACTTATATAAGTAACTCTGAATGCATAAAAATGTGTGCCCTGTTCTTTCTTTGATACATGTGTTACTGGGTACTGTTGACATGAATTTCATAGCTAATTTTTCTAATGGGTTGTTAAGACGTCTAAGATGCTTTAAATGAGATCCTGACATTAAGTGATTTCTTCTGTCTTTTGCTAGTAAGAGTTCAGAAAAGAAGTTTCATTTAGAGATTTTTGTGATAAGCAAATGAAACTACTGGAGCAAAATGTTCTTGTCTGCTGCCCACTGTGATTGGAATAGTTTATGTGAATTGTGTGGGTTGGCACAAAAATGTTTGACAGAACTTGCAGTAGATCTCAATAGAGCAATATGGGAGGCATCCAATTTCTTTCTTTCTTTCTTTCTTTCTTTCTTTCTTTCTTTCTTTCTTTCTTTCTTTCTTTCTTTCTATTTCAGTACTTTTATTTTGTACCATTATTATTTAAGTGTCAACAATGTACTTCACTGTACAGGCTGCACAAATAAAATTAATCTCCACCTTGAAAAATATACAGTTTAAAAGCCATACATAGAAGAAGGGAAAAGATGAGGAGTAGTAGTAGGAAGCTCATAATTATTCTCTAAAATACTATTTTAAACTTAGGTTTTTCATTAGCATTAGCTACTAGTTATGTAGAAAAACCTACCACAGAAGATAATGGATTCCGTGGAAAACATTAAGCTTCACAACATGCCTACAACAGAAGATAAGGAAGTACTATATCCCTTGCAGATGCATAAGTGGAGGTGCATATGTAACCCACGTATCTAATAGGGAGATATTTCTTTAAGAGATCTATTTGGGGGTGGGGGTAGGAATGAATTGTCTGGGTCATTGTTGGTAGGCAGATGCACAGTTAGCTCTCCACACTCCCACATTTCTGGAATTGGGTGTGGTAGTTTTGGGTATGTCCAATAGTTTCTCTGTCACTGAACTCAGACTTCATGAGGGCACTAAGGGTTTGTCTACACTGACATTCTAAATCAGCGCCACTGCGATTGATGCAATGGTGTTGATTTAGCGGGTCTGATGAAGATGCAATAAGTCAATGGCAGAATGCTCTCCCGTTGACTTCAGGACTCCATCTCCCTGAGAGGCGAAAAATAAGTCAAGGGGAGAGCATCTCCCATCGACATAGCATGGCCTAGACACCGTGTTAAGCTGAGGTAAGCTACGTTGCTCAGGATGTGTGTGATTTTTTCACACCCCTAAGCCACGTAACTTACAGCTACTTATGTGGCAGTGCAGACCAGGCCACAGTAAGGGCAGCTGCTTTGCAAAAGGCCACGTGCACTGTGTGGGTTGGGAGAAGCTGAGCCCAGGAGCAGAAAGCAGGCTGTTTTCCCTAACTCTGAAGCATTTTGCAGAAAGTTAGTGATATTGTTAACCCATCAACAGGGAAGTCGTAGCTGTGTTAATTATAGAAAGAGGACATTGGGAGGGAAAACTATTTTTTTTATTTAAATTGTATGCTTTGAATGTTGTTTGATTTTAGCCAAACTGTTTTTCTTAACTTGTCTCAACTAGTATGATTCACCAACTTTTCTTTTATTTAAATGTGATAATGGAGAGTCATTTATTTTGCTATTCTCAGTTTTGTGTTTTTCTTGTAATTTTTTTTTTAAATCTGTATACTTAACTGAGTGGTTGGCTAATTGGTTAGCTGACTAGGTAACTGAGTTATTTCAGCAGCAGAGGAGGAATAGTCTGCATGGATTCCAACTGAAGATTTCTGCAAGCACGTGGAGGGAAGATATTGCTTTTGACTCATGAGACTGGATAGATTTGGTGACCAAAGATTCTAGCTGAGACTCAGGTGATCTCCCCCTAAGCTTTTGGGAACTCTGAGTTTCTTCTCACTGTGTTTCTGTGGGGCCTGACCTGTTTAGATTGAATTTGTTTTAGCTTTATAATGTATGTGGCTTGTAAAATAGCCATGTTTTGTTGTAAAAATTAAGTTATTAATATTTGTGTCTTTATCATAAGATTTTATAAAGTTGGTTCTTAAGAATTAAGTTACTTTGTTTTGTTCTTTTGGACTTGATTGTGGGGAGGTTGACCCTGTGCAATCCTTGCTGAAAATCCTCAGTGACTGAATTCTGTGTCTCCAGTCTGTGGGACTTGGGGTTTTTAGGCACTGGAGAATGGCAATGAAGTAAACTCTAGCCCACCAAAAGATTATACCTATAGGGTAAGGCCTGATTCAGGAAAGCATCCCTATTCAGGAAGGGCACATAAGCATGTGCTTAAGTCACACTGATGTCAATGGGACTTGGGCAGATGATAAAAAGTGTAGTATGTACTTAAGTGCTTTATTGAATTGGTCCCTTAGTGTAATGCTGTAGGTAACACAGTGAGAATAGAAACGAGGAGTCTTGAAACAACTGGAACTTAAAACTCCGGCTCCTCTAAGCACTACAGCACACTGCATCTTTAATAAGTTTCATGAATACCTTTTATTTCATCTGACAAATACTAGGTGAACCTTATTAGTGACATGCTAATACACATACATACCATTAGATATATGATATATAATTTATTACAAACTAAGGACCTGATGAGCTTTGGAAGAGGCTCTAAGAGCCCCATCCTGCAGTTCACATGAGTGCAGTTATTCCCACTCACACTACCATGCAGGAGTAAGAATAAGGAAGAGCTCTGTTCTGCCTCTCCCTGGGCTTGGGGAGCTCAGCTGGTGAACAGCTCCCCATCCTCAATGGTTGCTGAAGAGAGGACTCACCAGATAGAAGAATTTGAAGTGGTAGCAGCAGGAGGAGCTGGTGCCTGTTTAAGGAGTTTCTGGGGCTTCCAGCTTTCCTGACAGTATGTGGAGAAATAGCAGCCCCTAAGAACCTGACAGGAGAAGCAGCGGTTTCAGTCTCAAGGGTGAGAGGGAAGAAAGAGGATACATACCCACCCTCCTCCAGTCTCCAGCTTCCACTGTTCTCTGAGGGAAAATACAGGCCAGGTCCCATACTAAGGACAACAGCTTTCTTTCCCCATCTTGACCCTACATAATGGCTGACGGAAGGGGGAATAAATTTTGGAGAGGTAAAGGAGGGAAATGGGGGCTTGGGGAAGAGTGACTAGGGAACATATAAGAAGGTAGGGGAGAAATTATGGAAGAAAAAAGAAAGAGGGTACTAGGATAGGGTTGGATAGGGAATAGAAGGGAAGGTGCTATGGTTAGGGAGATAATGGAAGAGGATGGAGATGTAGGAGGGGAATGGAGAGAACAATCAGCCTTTACTTATGTCAAAATTCCTGCTTCCTAGCCCTAGATGAGTGATTGACAATGTCAAGGGGGTGTACAGATGGGATGAACTGGGGAAGGAGGAGAATGGGAAGGGAGGGACACACTGAATCAGTTGACTCAGCATGTAACTATATGTGCATGAATTGAGTAAAATGTGCAGAACTGGGCCTTTTGTCAAAATAGATTTATAAAAGGAAATGAGGCATTATTCATAATATATATATTCTAGTACATTAAACATATATATCTAGAAACAAAGATCATATCCAATTAAAATTCTTTCTTTCCCCTCAAATAATTTGAAATCCTTTTTATATTTGTAAGCAGAGTCAGGATGAGCTCCACCCTGACATCTGGTGGTGAGTTGTGGCAAGTTGTGGAAAAGAACTTCAGGGGCTGATCTCATTTGCATAGGCACACCCACCCCACCTAGCATGAGCCCATAGCTGCCCAAATGGTCACTTTTGGCTGCTGTGGGATCCCCAGTTTCTCTGTTATTGGAGCAGGAAGAATAAATTGTTATTATCCTGATTATGTGAATCAAAGACAGTGGAACTGTACTTGGCCTTTTGTTATGATGGAGGGACTCGCCATCAACTAAGTAGCACTTGCTAGGCAAGGGACATGGGTTCCAAAACTCAATGAATTGAGAGAGGCTGGGGATAGGTATTAATATCTGGTGGTATGGGCCCCCTGGTGAGGGCCTTATATGCTAATTGCATTTCCTCCTCTTTCCACTGTGGAATATCAGAGCTAATTTTGATTCTATTAGCAGTCTAGTTACAGGCTGCTGAGCTGAATTCACTTTGGGCCAATGGTGCACCAGCACTGAGGCTCCCCTACTAAAAGCTGAAATCACAAAAGAGCTAAACTTACTAAGAGTTGAAATCACTGAGTGTTGTGCTAAGTAGTGGGGGAGCCTGAAGATATATTGTGGAACAGTTCACGGTATGGCTGGAGTGGCTCCTGGGACAGCAAGCAGAGCAGCTCGTGGGGATGACTGGAGCGGCTCATGGGACAGCTGGCAGAGCAGAGCGATTCGTGGGATGGCTGGCGGAGTGGAGCGGAGCCCCATGGAGAGGTGGGGCAATCAGCTTTGGACCATGTAAGATGCCCCTTAAACCCCCTGCCCCCAATCTCCATCTCCACCCAGGTTGGGAGGTAAAACTCTGCGGATAAACTTTTGAACTCTGGTGCTGCACTGACCAGGGGTAGAGACTTTTGGGTTGTTGGACTTTTGGGACTTTGGGTGACTTTGCGGGACTCAAGAACCAAAGGGAAAGGACATGCCCCAATTTGCTTGGGGTGAGTTTTTTGCTCATGGGTTGTGTTATGAATCCTGTTGGTGGTGTTTTCCCAACATAATGCCACATTGTTTCTCTCTGTTATTAAAAGGCTTTTGAGTCAAATACTTCTTTCAGCTCTTAGCCAACTGCCTTAGCTGTAAATATGGTCCATGGTTCAAAATGAAGAAGTTGCAGGAACAGAAGTACTCCATCCACAACCAGCTGCCATAGGTGCTTCACTGACTGGCTCAGTTCAGTCTGTCTATTTAAAATTACTTGTTTAATCCCACAAAGCAACCTATCCATTCTAAAACATATTGAGTTAAAATACCCTTTCCAATAGTACCCAAGTATTCCAAGGTCACTGGGTTATTAATAGGTGGCTTCGCTTTGTATTTAAAATGCTAACTGCGCCGAGTGCCATCAACCATATTGTTTTTCAAAATGAACTCATCCAGGCAGCTCATGAGTTTTATTTTAAAACCAGATTCCTGGCAAGTTCTCAAAAACAGTGGAGCTGACAAGTCACTGGATTTGGAATTGATGGTGAATGTCATAGAAGACTGAACTTTTCCCCATTAACTTGGATGCAGTTCTCCCCACAGCTAAACTGATTTATTTTCATAGCATATACTGTACATGAGTTTGTTTTTCTTTTTGAACTGCTCTTTGGGACTGATATCTTTTTTGAGTGTCTACCACCTCCCAGAGTTTCCCTTTATTGTTTGAGTTTAGGTGTCCTGAACTACACACACAATAAGCAGGAGGCTCAGCTTCCAAACCTTACATGTCTGCTGACATTCATCTGCACATCTGTAGTAGGCAGAACCATTTATGCCAAGTCCCTTCTCCCCTTTACTGGGGCTCTGGCCTCCTTGACTCCTCTGGGCTCATGGATCCATTACGCGAAGTCTTTCTCCTGCAGCAGATGCCACCATCACTCCATTTGGTGATTGTTCCACAGTGCACAGAAGAACAGGAGTCAAAAGCTAAATTCTTGAAGGGTAACATCTGGGATTTGAAGGAGGATATTTTGAGGAGTAGCCATCCTTCCCCATGTATGAACCCATATCCTTTGTTGAAGTCCTGTGGTGGGGCTTCCTTGGGACAGTAAGAGTGATTCCCCAGATGTGACATTCCCCTCTTCCATGGGGTTCTGCTGGGTTTTTATCCATTGACTGCACAGATGGAGTGGAGGATCTGTCCAACTATACCCCTGTGGCTGAGCCCCGCAAAAAATTATCTGTTTGAGAGCTGTTAGATTCATTAGAAGCACCTTGTGTTGTGTAACACATGTTCTTTGTGGGTACTGCACAATCCTATCTATTTTCACATTCTACTCCCACCTGTTCCCTCCAGGTGATTTCTAACTGCAATCACCGTCTCTGACAATGGATGGCTCATCTGTCAACAACTGACTTCTGTAAGAAGTGAAAGAAAAAAAGCTGCCTGTGGAAGGGGATGTTTCAATAGTAGTGGATGAATAGAAAGAGAATCTGAACGTCTTAGTGGATGGTGTCAGTGTCCATTTCTATCTGTGCCAGAGTTGTGCTATTCTACATACTCTGGGTCTGATTGCATGGATCACTTCCATCCTGTGCAGCAGGGATGGTGGGATGTCTCCAGGACATGGTCCCCACTGGCACCACAGAGCACTCCATGGGCTTGAGGATCCATGGCTTACTGAAGGCTCCCCTTGAACCCTGTGAAAATTCAGGTAAAAGATGAATGTAGACATCTATTATGCTCAAGAGGAAACCTCCTGTGTGGGGTGGGTGTTGGGGCAGACAGAAAGTCAACCATTGCAGGTCCCAGAGATGGCACGGGGTTCTGGGTTGGTGCAGGAGAAGAGCTGTTGCCTGTTTTGTATGGCGAGGCCAATGCTGTCATCTCAAAGATATCCTTGTGGAGCTTTTCCTACTCACTTTATCCCCTGGGATGAAGACCCCCTTTTCTCAGGTGGGATGCCCTGTAGCACCCTCCTTGGGGCCAGGCATGGTGCTGCCAGTGCTCCCTGACTTAAATCACAATTTATGACCACCTGCTTGAAACAGGGTGGCCTCTACCATAAGCTAGGCATTGGTCTCTAAACAGTTAACTAAGGATAACAAAACTCAAAATGTGGGTGTCTGTGCCTTTAATCAAACAACTAAACAAAACTCCAAGGCAAGCACTTAGTTGCAATACTTGAAGGCAAGGCCCTGAACTTGCCCTGGGGTTCCAGGCTAGTACTGAGGAGCTCTTCCTCTGTCCCAGTCTTATGCTACAATGTCCCTGAGAAGAACAGGCAAGACTCCTTAAGTGGTCTGCTGGCTGCTGGTCAGTGTCTCCTCCTTGCACTTCTAGGCCTCCAGATGGGAGTCTTGTTGGTGGCTCAGTCTGAATGGTATTTCCTTGGTGGGGGGATGGGGAGGTGGTGTCTCAGGGTGCCAATGCCTTCAGAAGGGGGTTGTGGAGGCCTGATAGACCCTGTTACACCCTTCTTTTTTGAAAGTTGGATGATTTTGCTTCTTACTTTAAATAAAAAAGTAAATCTGTAAATGGACTCCTTCCAAATGTGTCCTTATTTATTATTTCTCCAAATTGCTGGTTATAGACTTTCTTTACAACATTTATACCCATTAAAAGCATATGGAACCAAAGGTCCAAAAAGAGCTTTCCTTCCACTGAGCTTCGTTAATATACATGGTAAAAAATGAAAACATGGACAAACTCCAAATATAAAGCCTTCAGTATCACACCAGCCATGCATGGAATTGAATAAGTCACAAAGGCTGGAATGGAATGGCACTAGAAGGGGGTGTTAGGCTGCCCAAATTCTGTTTGTTCCCTTTGTCACCTGTGAACAATGTTTCACTTCAATTACTTATTTTTCCCCAATGAAATCGGACAACTCTTTCAGAGCAAAACTTAGCTTTCTCCCCCTCACTTACCCATATTACCGGAGAGAAATGAGAACTGTATAACAAGCTCCCTAGTGGGATGAAACTCCTTCATAACTTCTGAGTGAACAAAAGTTCTTTGAGACCTTACAGCAAAATCTCCTTTTACTGCTTAAAAACAACTGATAGATTAAAGGCAGAATACAGTAACATTTCCAGCTGCAGATGTATTATATGTAGGCTGCCTTTGCTCTTGACTAAATCTTTTTGTTAAAAAGTAGAATTTAGTAGATTGTAGTGCTCTTGGAAGTAAATGTCAGAAAACAATGGGCTAAAGTCAAGCAAAGTGGTTAAAATGTATTCACCCCTATGAAGAAAGCTGTCACAAGGCCAAAGAACCCCTTAAATATGGCTTAATGGGGGCATAAGAGTCCATGCACTGCCCCTATGCTGGGGTCCCAGGGCACTCTCAAAGTGCAGGTCCTGTGTCTAGCATCCCCTCCTTAGAACTTAGACCCCATGACCCAACTGCCTAGTTCCTGGGGCTAGTGCTGACCTCTCAGGCTGCCTCATAGTTAAATATAGCATCTCCCAAAACTCCAGCCATGTGGGCACTCCGAGGTTAACTTTTCAGGGCACATGGTAGGTGTAGCACATAGCACACAGGCAGTCTTTACACAGGATTCTAAAACACTCTTGATCTTTACTTAGTGAGAGAGTACAGAGATTTAGGAAACAAGAAACACCCTGAATGCAGTCATCCTCTTTCAGGGGAACATCTGAGTTTAGACTGGCAGGGTCCCCGCACATAATTGGGATTGTGAAGCTGCTTCCTTCAGTATCAGCTGGTGAAAATGACTGAAGACCCCACATAGAGCAGCTCCTGAGATTTTTTTAATCTCCCAGGCCTTCCGTCAGGGGATGCCGGAATCAGCCTCAAAAGGTGATCACAGTCCCTCCCCTGGTGATGTCACTGCCAGACCACCTCTCCTCTGACAAGCCAGTTTTCCTGGTTTGGAGCCAATCTATCCTAAACATATGCTTGTACTGTATTTGAATAGAGGACCATCCTGAGTTAATGAATTGCTCTTGCCAGCCCTCTATCACTCACTACCTCTTGTAGTTCAGTCCAACAGAGAAGACCCAGGGCTGCACATTCAAAATGCAGCTTCGTAAAGATACATACAGAAGGTCCATAATCTCACATAGAATCCATTAGTTGTATAGACAGATTCCACAAATCACCACAAGGCCTTTGTGTTGGCCTCCTCCACAGGAGTGTGACCAGATCCAATGCAAAGCTGTGCACACAGCTTGCCTTAGAAGTATCTTGGGTGGAGATAGGCAGACAGTGTAAGGAAATGGATGATAGTCTCATATGACTCAGCCTGCTAGATACTAAACCAAGATCACTAAGCCTTTAATCGGGTGGCATGAGACATACTATCATTTTGACCTGCCAGAGATAGCGATCATAGCATTTTGCCTCATTTTTCCTATTCCGTATGGGTGTATGAAATATTCCTGGGGGAAACTGTGAATGAGTCTACAGCTTTTTCGGTGAGAAAGTGTTAAATGGCTAATATTATGGCACAGCATACTGCAGTCAGTTTCTAGTTGTTTAAACTTCTTCAAGCATCTGTTCCCTGGCATTCACATAGCTCCAAAGACTATTATGCTGATAGTTGTTTGTCAAAGCACAAAGGAAGAGATTATATTGCACAATTTAGACAATAAAATAAGGAAAATTATGACTAAACAAATCATACATAAAACTGGGACATCAAAACATTCCTTGGAAAAAATGCAGTTTTAATTTTCTCTTGAGCCCTAAATCAGTTGTGCATTATTTCTTTTCATTATGCAAGATACATTTTCCCCCTTATTTTTTATACATTTCTCTCACCCCCTTCCTCTCCAGCTACCATGTCAAAGATAAATATTACTTGATGCTGTATAACCTCACCATAAAAATATACATTCTGCTTTTGAACAAATGCCATTTTTGTCCAGTTATTGGGATATGAAAAAAATGATTGTCTGATTTAGATTCTTACATATTCATTGAAAAAAAGAAACCTATCTAAAAGTCAATGCAGGTGTGTTTTAATTCAGCCTAAAGTTCTGAGTGTTGGCAAGGGGCTTCCTAGAAATGATTATATGAAGTGTATGTCTGAATCGAGTGGAGGGATCTTATCCTTGTTATCTTCATTTAAGTATAACATCACTGATTCTTTTTGCTAAAAATGGAGATCCATGATATATACAAGATGACAGATCCTGCAGTTTTGCCTCTTATACAGCTATAGGATGGGACAAGGTGAATATGTTTTGGGGATGCAGTGTGAAAATGTCCTCAATTTTCATATCTGCAGTGCACCTTCTCTGTGCTGTTTACAAAGAACAAAGGAGTTGTAGCCCTTTGTTTTTTTTTTTTTAACCTGGAAGCATTCAAGCAAATACCCCTGCAGACCTTATCCAATACGGTTCACACAGTATAGCTTCTCTGATAAGCTATTCTCATTTCAGAAAGCATTAGAAAATAATAGCATCATGGAGTTGCCAACCATTGAGGTATTCAAATGAGGTAAGAGGTGTTCTGTTTTTTTTTTTTTAAATTGTTCTGCTTAGCTAACGTCACATGAGGAAGAGTGTATATTATAGGGTACAAACATTAAATTCAGCCACTGGATTTGGGGACACCACAAATTGCTTATGTTTCCCAGTTGGTAGGCACAACATGTAGCATTAGCAAAGAGATGATGAAGTGTGCAGCTGTGCACAGATGCGTAGTGAAATTTTAAAAGCATACACTGACATTTTAGGCACACTGAATATTAAACAGTCAGCTGAAATTCCTGTTTCTGCTGCCCAGAACCAGCACTTCATTTTCTTTTATGTGCAATGCCCTTTGAAGCAGTTTTAAAGCACAGACTCGAGGTAAGTGTGGAAGTGGATGGCTGTCATATGCATATATTAGCAGGGGAGGAAATGATAAGATATGCAAAAAGCAACTTTTATTGGAGACCAACTGAGCCCAACCCTTACAGATTCAGCTAGGCGGCGAGGCTACCCTTTGACCAGTCTGGTAAAGCTGCAGCTTCTTTTCATGTAATAAAGATGAAGCAGTGCTCTGGATGGCATATCAAATACCAGGTGTTGGAACAAACTGATAAATTAAAGAGGCGCAAGTCACTATGGGATTGATTCTGTTCCCACTGAACTTTATGGTAAAACTCCCTAGCACCAGAGCCTAGGACACTCAAAATTTCTACATGAATTTGAGACTGCTAGCCTAAGTTGCTGTCAAAAATATGCAATCTCATTAAAATCACCACTGCACTAAACTGTAGCAAAATGTTCAAAACCTAAAGAAATGAGGACTGGCCAGTAAGCCCTTCTATAAAATATAGAAGGGATAAGTCAGTCACAAACTTGATTAGATTTAGAATGAATCTTCCCCTGTCCACTATGGATTTCCTTTCATCTTCTTCTGAAGCATCAGATACAGGTCATTGTCAAAGACAGGACATTGGGCAGGATCCCCTGGGAGGCTAATATGAGGGAGAAAGGAGTCCAGGAGATCTGACTGTATTTTGAAGAAGCCTTATTGAGGGTGCAGGAACCAACCATCCCAATGTGCAGAAAAAATAGCAAATACGGCAGGCGGCCAGCTTGGCTTAACAGAGAAATCTTTAGAGAGCTTAAACATGAAAAGGAAGCTTACAAGAAGTGGAAACTTGGGCAGATGATGAAGGAGGAGTATAAAAATATTTCTCAAGCATGCAGGGAAGTAATTGGGAAGGCCAAAGCACAATTGCAGTTGCAGCTAGTAAGGTATGTGAAGGGTAAAAAGAAGAGTTTCTACAGGTATGTCAGCAACAAGAAGAAGGACAGGGAAAGTGTGGGACTCTTACTGAATGGGGGAGGCAACCTACTGACAGATGATGTGGAAAAAGCTGAAGTACTCAATGCTTTTTTTGCCTTGGTCCTCACAGATGAGGTCAGCTCCCAGAGTGCCGCACTGGGCAGCCCAGTGTGGGGAGGAGGTCAGCAGCCCTCAGTGGTGAAAGAACTATTTAGAAAAGCTGGGCATGCACAAGTCCATGGGGCTGGATGCAATGCATCTGAGGGTGCTGAGGGAGTTGGCTGATGTGATTGCAGAGCCATTGACCATTATACTTGAAAACTCATGCTGATCAGGGGAGGTCCTGGATGATTGGAAAAAGGCAAATATAGTGCCCATCTTTTAAAAAAGGAAGAAGGAGAATCTGGGGAACTACAAGCCAGTCAGCCTCACCTCTGTCCCTGGAAAAATCATGAAGCAGGTCCTCAGATAATCCATTTTGAAGCACTTGGAGGAGAGGAAGGTGATCAGGAACAGCCAACATGGATTCACAAGGGCAAGTCATGCCTGACCAATCTGATTGCCTTCTATGATGAGAACTGGCTCTGTGGCTATGGGGAAAGCGGTGGACGTGATATACCTTGACTTTAGCAAAGCTTCGGATACAGTCTCCCACAGTCTTTTTGTCAACAAGTTAAAGAAGTATGGATTCGATGAATGGACTATAAGTGGATAGAAAGCTGGTTGGATCATTGGGCTCAACGGGTAGTGATCAACAGTTCAATGTCTAGTTGGCAGCCAGTATCAAACAGAGTGCCCCAGGGGTCGGTCCTGGGGCCAGTTTTGTTCAACATATACATTAATGATCTGGATGATGGGATAGATTGCACCCTCAGCAAGTTCGCAGATGACACTAAGCTGGCGAAGAGGTAGATATGAGGTAGAAGAGGGGGGGTATGACTAGGATACAGAGGGACCTAGACAAATTAGAGGATTGGGCCAAAAGAAATCTGATGAGGCTCAACAAGGACAAGTACAGAGTCCTGCACTTAGGATGGAAGAATCCCATGCACTGCTACAGGCTGGGGACCGATTGGCTAAGTGGCAGTTCTGCAGAAAAGGAACTGAGGATTACAGGATGAGAAGCTGGATATGAGTCAACAGTGTGCCCTTGTTGCCAAGAAGGCTAATAACATATTGGGCTGCATTACAAAGAGCATTGCCAGAAGAATGAGGGAAGTGATTATTCCCCTCTATTCGGCACTGGTGAGGCCACATCTGGAGTATTGCATACAGTTTTTTTTCCCCCCACTACAGAAAGGATGTGGACAAATTGGAGAGAGTCCAGTGGAGTACAACAAAAATGACTTGGGGGCTGGGGCACATGACTTATGAGGAGAGGCTGAGGGAATTGGATTTATTTAGGCTGCAGAAGAGAAGAGCGAGGGGGAATTTGATAGCAGCCTTCAACTACCTGAAGGGGGGTTCCAAAGAGGATGGAGCTAGGCTGTTCTCAGTGGTGGCTGATGACAGAACAAGGAGCAATAGTCTCAAGTTGAAGTAGCAGAGGTCTACATTAGATATTAGGAAAAGCTAGTTCACTAGGAGGGTGGCAAAGCACTGGAATGGGTTCCTAGGGAGGTGGTGGAATCTTCATCCTTAAAGGTTTTTAAGGCCCATCTTGACAAAGCCATGGTTGGTATGATTTAGTTGGCGTTGTGTGATGTTCCCCTCTGGTGTTATCTGGACCGGAGATCTGCTAGGACACTGCAAGCCTTGACTCTGGAAGCCAGCCTTACCCTGCTCTACTGTGAGAACTCCCACTCCTGGGTTGTTCACACACAGCCTCTGGCATGTAGGCTGCTCCTTGGATTGTGCAACCGAATGACACTAGCCAATATCTCCAGTCCCAGATACAACCCTAGGAACCTCTGTCTTGCAGTGTCCAGTAATGCCCGCTGGACGCTGCAAGTTTATATGAGTTTGTCAGTTTAACAAAGAAATTGATATGTACAAGACTTTTTATCCCATAGGGAGTCTCTGACACACTTCAAACCAAACACACTGCTTCATGTAGAATTAACAAACAGATGTATTACCTACTAAGTTAAATTTTAAGTGATTATAAATCAAAGCATAACAAGTCAGATTTGGTCAATTGAAATAAAAGCAAAATACATGCCAAGCTGATCTTAACACTTTCAGTGCCCTTACAAACTTAGATGCTTCTCAGCACAGGCTGGCTGGTTGCTTTTCAGTCAGGCTCTCCACTTTGATCAGCATTTCAGTCGCTTGGTGTGGTGACTATAGGTGTAGGAGGAAGAGAGAGAAAGAGTCTGGTAAATGTCTCTCCCTTTTATCATGTTCTTTCATCCCTCTTGGCTTTGTGCCTCCTCCCCCGCAGAGTCAGGTGAGCATTACCTCATCACAGTCCCATACTGACCAAAGGAAGGGGGTGACTCACTTGAGAGTCCAACGGATCCTTTTGTTGCTGCCTAGGCCAGCGTCCTTTGTTCCTGTAAGGCTGGGCTGGGTTTGCCCCTTACATGCCCTGAAGAGGTGTGAACTGCCTCTCTGCTCTTGGAAAGGTTTTGCTTGCGCTTACTTTAAGCCCTGAGGATACGTTTTCAATCCTCATAGCTATATACATGAAATTATATCCTATAACACTACTGTAACAACAATTACTATAACATCACTATAACAGCAATGCTCAGTGCATCGTGAGCCTTCCAAAGACACCTGACATGACAAACTTTGCATTGGATAGCACACAGTCATTTTACAAGGATGAACATGGGGATGCTGGGTGTTCCCCTGAGGTACAGAGTGTCACAGGTTAGTCCTGCTTTGAGCAGGGGGTTGGACTAGATGACCTCCAGAGATCTCTTCCATCCCTAATCTTCTATGATTCTATGATTGGACTAGATGACGAATGGTCTAATCTACTATGACAATTCAGCTCATATATTCCTGTGATAAATTTAAAGTCTCAATTGTTTTAATGTACAGATTATGCACAGCTTCTCCAGCCACCAGATGGATGACTCTGATAAATATGAGGACCACTGTAATGACTTGCAACCAAATATATGAGGGAAGTATCCTGAGAAATGGGTGAGTTTGGGCATTCCTTCCTTCTGATAGAATTTAAAAGGAGAAAAACTTGGAAGAAAATCATTGTAACATGAGACAGGGAACAGTTAGAAAGTCTCCCGGTCCTGTGTTGGGGGTGGGGGAAAATCCCTTCAAAACTGTTAAATGAACAAGGCTGGCTGGCTGGCTTCCATTTAAAGAAGTTAAATCAGACTGGCCTCTCTAGATTGTAATTCTCACATAAAATTGCCCAAATTTTAATTTTGGAACATAAGATTTGCCATGCTATATCAGCACAATGGTCCATATCATGGCCTAATGCTTGCTGCTTTGAGGCATTGTGTATTTGTGTCTTAGAAAAAAGTACCAAATTCAAGAGATACTTTTTTGCAAGGAATAATTCAGTCAATTCATTTTACATTTGTGAATGAATGCCAATTTCTGAAATGTGTTTAAGTATTTGCCGACTAGTCTGGCTGAACAGTTCTTAAACTGTAGGTTGTTCCCAAACTGTTAAATGTGACTGATGGCATTCATATTGCTCCCTGCTCAGATGACTGAATCTTTTAAATCAGGGGAATAATGACTGTTGAACTATGAATAGTGAATACTCTGCTGTGCACATGAATACCCTTGTTCACAAGTGAGTATTCACATTTGTCCATAGAACAGCCATTCACCAAACAGTCAAATACATTTATACAAAAGTTAGGGCATGTCTACACTACAAAGTTAAGTCCACATCCAGCCTCCGCAGTAATTCAGTCAGTTGTGCATGTCCACACCTGCACATTGTGCCAATGGAGTGCTCACCAATAGTGCTTGCATTGAAGCATACAGAAGTGCACTGTGGGTAGCTATCCCACAGTGCAACTAGCTGCAGGGGGTTTTGGGAAGGGCTTGCAATGCCTCGTGGGACAAAAACATTGTCTCAGGGGGGCATGAGAACATGACTTCAACCTCCCATGATGCAGTTTCCGCCCCTCCCCCCCCCCCCGATATCAACAGCAAACAATCCATGTTTTCTCATGCCTTTTTTCGAAAGCCTGGCTTAGCCACACATATGCTACAGCCCAAGAAGCATGGACCCCACTCAGCTGTACACTCTTGTTGTGAGCATTACAAACGCCTTGCGTCTTATCCTGCAGTATTTGCAGAGCCGAGACAGGCGCTGCTGCCATGTAACTTTGCGATGTCATTCAAGCAGCCCTGCGGCAAGCCATGAAACGAAACAATTCCAGATGGCTGCTGGCAGTCATGAAGCAGCTAAATGTGATGGAATGCTGCTTCTCATCCCTGGAAAAAGCATGACTGATGGGATTACATAGTTATGCAGGTATGGGATGACGAGCAGTGGCTGCAAAGCTTTTTTATTCGCAGAGGTGGAGTGATTAAGTTGACGTTACAGGTGAGTTAGGTTGTCAGAGGGACCTGGTAGTGTAGATGCATATGTTATTCGGTTGACGTAAGGTGACTTCTGTCATCTAAGATAGTAGTGTAGACCAGACCTAGTGAACAGCATCTAAAAGGGGATGTGCAAATCTGAATTAATGTTTCCTAGCAGCTTTTTCACTATTCAGCGTGCTCTTCAAGTGAGTATATTCCATGTGGGATTTGACACCAAGAATTAAAAAAAAAAAATTACTGTCCTTATTTGGTATAAGCCCTGACTTTCACTGTATTTTGTTTTGCTGACTGTTTGAAACCTTCCAAATTCACATTAGCTGTTTGATGGACCCAGGCTTCCAAAATATTTTGTAAAAATGCTACCCATTTTGTGATGAAGAATTACATAAGGCTAAGAATTTATCAGATATCCTCAATTGTGTTATGCTCCACACCAAAACCAAGACTGTAATCATCACGAATAGAACTTTGGAAAGCACCTTTTTTTTTTAACTGCAGTGATTACTTTCTTATTAGAGGGGAACTATAGTTTCCTCTCAAGTCCTAAGCCCATATTTAAACCTTTATCGTTCGACTACATGGGGGGGGGGGGGATAGAAGTGGGAGTGCAGAGATGCCTGTGGCAAGGCCTGTGACCACACAGCATGGAGTCATAATCTCTTCCAGGGAAAGCATTGTGTTTTCTCATAAGTCAGATCAGTTTCCTCACCAAAACACCAGTAGTTAAAAAAGCTAGAGACCCTGACCTGGATGATCCACAAGCCAGGAAAACCAGTCTATAACATTTCAATTTATTTTGCTGTCAGAAGTTCATTGTGCTTTCTATTAGTATTCACACCATGATGCTTTGACCCAAGCAACAGAACTTGGGAACTGTCTGCCTAATTTCCTCCTCATCTCATTTACTCTGGGTGGAGTGAGAGGAGAACAGTCATCTGCTTCTTCTTTCCATGCCTTTCAGGGTCCTATCTTCTTCATTTCTATCATGTCCTCTGGCGTGGCTCATAATACGTTCAATGTGCCTAAGAGCTATCACTTTGAGGATGTATTGGATTTCTTTTCTTAGAAGACTTAGAAAAAGATCCCCACACTTAAAATGTAGAGCATTTCTGTGAGCTGATGCAGAAAAGATCACTCTTCTACTTAAAGTAATGGAGATGTTTGTTTGTTTGACTGCCTGTAGTTTACTTCAGTTTAGTTTAAACTGATTCATCAGTTTCAAATCACACCTTTAAAATGACACAACTTTCTTGTGTAGACAAGGCCTTAGATCTCTAGATTGAGCTGAATGCATTCCATAAAGTACTGAGTTTAGGGTCTCAAGGATTTCATCTTTCAGTTATTTCATCTTTTCAGTCAGTTGTGGGGCAATCAGATGTTAACTAGTTGCCTGTTACTCACATTTTGGAGTATTTTTTTTAAAGCTTTGGATCCTCCCCATGTTACAAATATAATTCTGCTTGAATCTCGTTACCAGTGAAAATGTGTCCATCCCAAAGGAGTCTATCTCAACCAAAGGACTCCACTTGCTTCAGAATTTGTTCATCCTGTCACATAGTCCATCTGAATTCCAGCACTTGGCTCGCAGTCTTTTCCATTTTTCCATCTGTAAGGGAGGCCATATAAAATTGAAATTGACTGCCCCCAGTTCAGATCGTCTTGAATCAGATGAAAGCTTGCTTTATAGATTCATAGATATTAAGGTCAGAAGGGACCATTATGATCATCTAGTCTGACCTCCTGCACAATGCAGGCCACAGAATCTCACCCACCCACTCCTGCAAAAAACCTCTCACCTATGTCTGAGCAATTGAAGTCTCAAATCATGGTTTAAAGACTTCAAGGAGCAGAGGATCCTCCAGCAAGTGACCCGTGCCCCATGCTACAGAGGAAGGCGAAAAACCTCCAGGGCCTCTTCAAACCTGCCCTGGAGGAAAATTCCTTCCTGACCCCAAATATGGCTATCAGCTAAACCCTGAGCGTGTGGGCAAGACTCATCAGCCAGATACCCAGGAAAGAATTCTCTGTAGTAACTCAGATACCACCCCATCTAACATCCCATCACTGGCCATTGGGCCTATTTACCATGAATATTTAAAGATCAATTAATTGCCAAAATCATGTTATCCCATCATACCATCTCCTCCATAAACTTATCGAGTCTAATCTTAAAGCCAGATAGGTCTTTTGCCCCCACTGCTTCCCTTGGAAGGCTATTCCAAAACTTCACTCCTCTGATGATTAGAAACCTTCGTCTAATTTCAACTCTAAACTTCCCAATGACCACTTTATATCCATTTGTTCTTGTGTCCACATTGGTACTGTGCTTAAATAATTCCTCTCCCTCCCTGGTATTTATCCCTCTGATATATTTATAGAGAGCAATCATATCTCCCCTCAGCCTTCTTTTGGTTAGGCTAAACAAGCCAAGCTCTTTGAGTCTCCTTTCATAAGACAGGTTTTCCATTCCTCGGATCATCCTAGTAGCCCTTCTCTGTACCTGTTCCAGTTTGAATCATCCTTCTTAAACATGGGAGACCAGAACTGCACACAGTATTCCAGGTGAGGTCTCACCAGTACCTTGTATAATGGTACTAAAACCTCCTTATCTCTACTGAAAATACCTCGCCTGATGCATCCCAAGACCGCATTAGCTTTTTTCATGGTCACATATATTTATAAAAATAAATGTAGCAGTTATAGGTTTATATATTTTTTTTCTATTTTGGAGGGCTTTGCATCATTTTCTCTGAAGTAGTGGTGCTGTGGGAGGGTGGGTGGAAGATAATGTTGGCTGTTTCTCTCAAAAGCTGACTGCTGGGGATGAAATGTCTCAGAGAGAGAAAAAATTAAACAATTACAGGGTTTTTCTGCCTGTGTTCATATGCAAGAGGAAACTACAGCACAGTACAGTAGTAATTGCACAGCAATTTCTGTGTTCTCTCTCCAGGCACTGGGTAGAGGATTTTCATTGCCTATGTAATTCCCAAATTGCTGTAAGGATTCCAATTCTCAGTGCATATCCTTAACACAAAACCAGGGCTGAAATTCATTTTTCAAGTGGGTTTTTGAATTGTGGGTTTGAAAGCCAAGCACAATTCTTTAGCTACAGTAAAGCATTGCAAACAGCAATGTGATGTATCTGAACTTTGTCTTGATCTCTAGAGTAGTTCTTACTCATGCAAGTCATCCTGTTGCAATGTCTGTCTGTAGGACCCTGTGGGAGAAAAGGTTTGTAGGATCAGGACCGCATATCAGCAAAGAGATTTTGACTTACAAACAGATTGGTTGTTTTTCTGTTTTCCCTTTTTGTCTATGAATACGGGCATAGCAGCTACCAAGTTTGTTTTCCTATCACGATGCAAGCTACACCGATAGCAAAGACATATAACTCCTTAACGAAGACCAGAAGAAATCTGAAGTTTCAAAGAAGTTTCTGTACAGCTACCATTTGGGAGTTTAGGCACATGTAGCTGATACGATGGGTTTTTCTTGCTTTCTTTTTTTTTTAGGTACATGGTTCTTAATAAGAAGAACACTTGCATAATGTAGCATCCTAGCAGGATCTGTCCTGTTTGGACACACTGAGTGTGGATTTTGTAACAAAACAATCTATCATAGGTAACTTAGTTTACAAGAAAACTACCTTTACCAAGACATGCTCTTCAACAGAATTTTTCATAGGTTTTTATTCTGTGTGCGTGCACTTGATATCTTGGTGCTATTTCATTTCCCTGTTCACTGCCATAGACAACTATTAGACTGTATCTGGGCCCAGGGTCTGTTACTGGGAGACACTGTACACCCTTAACTCCTGTTGGTATCAGTAGGAGTGGACCTCACAGGATTGGGCCCTTATTTTCAGTCTGAATCAAAACAAAATATCCAAGGAAAGAGTTTATGGCAACAACCTATTCTTTGGGTCTCACTCTCACATGCCCTTTGGTATGCAAAATAAGCCTGTGTTAAGGGAGCCTGATGTCATGCTCTGGACAGCATTAGTAGGATGATGTCCACCAAAAATACACTCACTAGCTATGTTGTCAGCACCAGCTGCTGGCTAAAGAAAAAAATCATAATGTTCAATAACAATGGAATCTGTGATAGCCTGTCCCTTCATGCTCCCGCTCCCTCTTCCTTCTATTTGAAACGGACTATTCCAAGACTACTAAGGACTGTTGAAAAACTTAAGTACACAAAGTAAGTTTTGCAATTCCAGTTACATTCTAGACCCACCTTGTTTCTTATTTTGATTTAATGAAAAACAAGTCTATCCAGAGCTCTGTGTATGAAATAAAATACAATTTAGTACTAATCCCCAAAATATAAAATCCTCCACAACTCACTAAAACTAGGTCTTGCCCACTTCCCAGAAACAGCCTGGTAGAAAAGATGTGCTTTGTTACCTGAATTGATGCTCAACAAAATCAAGCTTTGGTGGAATGATGCGGGAGGCAAATTCCAGAATTCAGAACCCTTCACTGAAAATACTTTGCCTATAGCCCTTTCCTAAGTAAAAAAGTGATCTGTTAATTCAGGAGTCTCAGGTACTATCAGCTGTTGCAATATTTACTGGGGAGGGAAGCAGTCTCTGATTTAAGTGGCCTCTAGCAAACCTAGAGGGATGGTCTTTTTACTGCATTTTTGTACAGCAGAGTGGTATAGCACAATGTGGTACTACTATAATACAAATAAATAATAATAGTAATTTTAAAAAGTGAAAACAAAACCTTAAATTCCATCTGGAAATTGACTGGGAATCAGTGCTGACTATGGACAGAGCTGTATTTATTCTTTACTTTTTGTATTATGGTAACACCTCAAGGCTAGATTAGATCCTCATTGTGCAAACATATAATTAGGGTTGGCCAGAAAACAAGAATTCCGTTTCACAAAAAATGTACAGGGTTTGAAATTAATTTAAGGTCCTGTGAAAATTTTTATCAGAACAACAGACTGCCTTCCCAGTAGTTAGTGGCACTTGCTCATTCAGGCAGACAAGGGGTCTTGAACCTAGGTCTTCCACCTCCCAGACAAGTGCCCAAATCACTGGGCTAGAGAGTCAATCTTTCCTGCTCTAGCATTTTGTATTAAAAATGAATATTCATTGGGCCAGAAAATGAAAGATTGACTCTATAGCCAGTGGTTATGGCACTCACCTTGGATGTGGGAGACCCAGCTTCTAGTCCCTACTCCAAATCAGAGGTGGGTCTCTTTCTTTCTTTTGCTTTGCCCAGAAATTCCATCCTGGACCTGCACAATCTCCCTGAGGAAAGTTCTGTCAAACCTAGTGTGTTTCAGTGAAAAGTTTCAGTTTTGACAAATCAGCATTTTCTGATGGAAAAAAAATGTTGTCAAAAAATTCCCAGTGAGCTCTCCATAAAACAAGATAACAATCCTGGCCTCGAAGATCTTACAATCTATATGCAAGACTGTACGTAACAAGTGGATAAAACACAGAGGGAAAGAACAAGGAAACAATGCGATAATTCTGATCATCATGTAAAAAATTGTTCACAGCATACCAGATGCTTAACCATTGTCAAGTTTTTGTAGGCACTGCAGCAGAGGAGAGTTTTAAGGCGGGTATTTAGAAGAATCATAGAATTATAGTGTTTAAAGGCAGAAGGGACTACCAGATTATCTAGTCTGATCTCCTGCACATCGTAAACCACTCAACTCCACCTGTTTACTCCTGTATTGAGCTCAATAACCTCGATTAGACTAAACTATTACAGCCTCAGGAGATAAAACATTTGTATACCATCGGCTGAAAATAGGAGGTACTGAGGTGCACAAATGCCCAAAGCCCATGCAATGGCAGGAAATTGATCTGGCAGATAACCTTAGCAAATGACCTATGCCCCATGCTGCAAAGGAAGGCAAAATGAGGACGGACACTTAAGATGTACGTGCTGTCTGTGAGAAGTGACACTAAGCAAACAAGCAGCCATGTTTTCATAGTAGCTGTAGTTTCTGGGTGTCCTGATGGTGTAGCCCAGTATGATGGCTCCAACAGTAGCTAACAAATACATTGGAGTAATGGACTATAATAAAATAACTTGCAGAGAGAGGACATTCCTTCCTGTTGTCCCCCGCCCAGTTAGTTGATGGCTTATATCGTGGAGGTTAAGGGGATAGCTCAGGTGGCTACGAAGAAACCATAGTGTTGAATAATTTCAAAGGTCCACTGCTCCCTCCTCCACCTCTTTCTGTACTAAATGAGGGGGTTAAGAGATAAGATCAAGAGCTGTTGTGGAACTAAGAAGAAGTAAAGAGCATTGTGGAAAACAGAGCATTACTATCTGTGCCTTTTTAATTTCACAGCAAACATCCTTCCTCTCTCAGGAGAGTGGTATCAAATCTGACAGTGACTCAGAACAGGGGTCAGAGTGGAGCTTGAGTGTTTGTACAGACTTTGGGTCAAGCCCCAAGCCTATTGTAGAGGAAGAGTGTTCATGTCAGTTTATTTATTTTAGGAAACAACTATGGGAGCTTCCTTGAAAGTGTGTGACATTTGCTTGGCTAGCAATATACAAAAAGCTGCATGCTTACCAGTATTTTGGCTCAAGCAGCAAACCTTTTGTGGAATATTATTCTTGTTATTATCAATGGGAATGGACAGCTTTCTAACACCTTCTTTGAATGTTTTCCAAAACAGTCTGGCTGACTTGGAAATGTTCAGTAATATATAACACTTAGATGGATCAGCAGCTGATACGTCTGTAAAGCCTGGCACATGTCAGTTTCTTTACTTAGGACAGTCTTGGGAAAGGGACTATTGTCCACAGCAACGCAGCACAATTCAGAAGCACTTCAACAGATGTGACATAGCACTGGCGAGGGATACACCCCACATGTTTTACCTACTACCTGATATCGCTCATCAATGACTTCACAGAGATAACAAAAATACACTACACTTCTAACCAATGCAGACACAGATCAAAAGTTGTCACAAAAAGAGAGAGAGAGAGAGAGAGAGGACATGCCATTATTCTCTTTCTCCAGCTTCTTTGAGTCCAAATGAGTAACACTTTTTATCTCTTCTTTTATCTCTCAGGTCTCTTGTTTCTCTATATAATTTCCAGGCTGTGGCAGCTTTACCATATGCTGGTGTGATAATCCCTCTTCTGACATCCATTGTTTTGAGTAATACGTTTGGTACCAAATGCTCAACTCCAAATTTGAGGGCTTAGTCAGTTCATGTTACACAGTTCCCTGCACGGGTTTGATTGTACATGCTTGTATCATGGGCTGGGCTTTACAGATCCAGCCTATTTCTGCTTACAGGTTTTCATATTTCTCCAGGTTATAAAGGCAGGTGAAACTGTGTTTGGGAAGGAGACAGAATTTACCCCAAATGGGGTTAATTTGATAGGAGGAAGACTCTATCAAAAACCACAAGTTACATTTTTATTACTGGTAAAAGAAGGTTACTGCCTGAACAAGTGTTTCTAGCATTAGACCTGGTGAGGGCTGAAAAAAACAAATACAGTCATGTGAACTGAAATGCAGGTAGCAAAGTGATAGTGTAAACTGTGAAGGAGCTGGAGAAAAGATAATCTTCAGTGACATTTTGCTGCCCGTAGAACGTTAAAATTTTACTCTGCCATCAGCTTTCCTGTGAATATAAAAGCAATGTCAGCAGACATTTCAAAACAAAGTCTCTGTAGTCAGATGCTGTTTTTCTCTATTTCTCTGCTATTTCTTAGGCCTTATTTTCCTCCTAGCATTTCTAGGCATAGATACAGCAATTTCGGGAGGTGGGCAGCACAACTATACCAGATTCTTCCTGGGTGGAATTGCCAGCCCTTCCACTTTCTGTTCTTCTTTTCTTGCTCTTGCTCTTCATTGACAATATTTGCAGTTTAATATCCAGTCTATCTGTAAGACATACCTCTCACATTAAGCTGATTTACACAGATAGGTTTGTGCTACAGCATGTGTTATTGCAGGGAACTGAGCCAGTATACTTAGATTGGTAAAACTACCTCACAGATCCTCTTCCAGGAATAAAGCAGTTTCTTTTAATCCTATTATTTGTTCAGGAAGATGGGGGGTGGGGCAGGGGTAGAGTTAAATATTTTTGCCAGCAATTTCATCCAGCTGTGACACTCTCCATCTCCTATTTTTCCTCAGCATCTGGTTCAAATGTTGCACTGACCATTTAGAAGGGGCTGATCTTTCCTTCAGAAACTATAGAAGACTGTAGAAGGTACTGAAAGATGCTGAAAACTGCATTCTCCCCTCTGGAGTTCATGGCTTGAGTCTTCACTGCTTTGCCACTTGTCTACTCATTTGCACCTGTGCAAAGTGCATACAAGACATTACCACTTTGCACAGGTGTGCATGGTTACACTAGGGCAAGGCAGTAGAAAAATGATGTCCTGAGAGTGACACCTCATACTGCTCTCCAGTCCCCTTAGCTGTAGAAGCAAACAGGTAGGGGGAAGGGGCAGTGACCCCTGGATCTCTTCTATTTAGGGCAGCATAATGTCTCAAGGGCTTACTGAACTGACTAAGAGCCAACTCAAATAAAAATGGGCAGTCATAGAGAGCCAGGCATAATTTTTTAATTATGGCTTCAAGACCCAAAGTCTGTGTACTTAAAATATTCACAAAAGACTTAAATCTAGTATCTTTTGTATGCTCTTCATGGTGATTTAAGCGTGTAACATCAGCTCACAGTTTCATTGAGAACAGATTTTAGCAGTGATATGTGTTGAAATATCACTTAGCCTTTTTAGAGTCTGCCTAAGTGTTGTTTTCTTCTTAATGCTGAATTGAGTACTACTTGAGGTTTTCATGCAATGTGACTGATGTATTTGTATCAGCTGGTAGCTTACATACCAAACCATGCACTTATCCGCTCCAGATGAAACCATTTTCAGTGCCTACACACATTGAAATGGCAAATTATGTTCTTCAGCAATGGTTACTTTTTTTTATAATGCATCTACTTTATGCATCCCATTCCTTACAACTGTCCCATAACTTATTTTGCTTTTCTTAATAATAAGTAATGTGCCTGCAGTCACCAAAGTGACCATTTACGTAACTGGCAATTTGTGTAGTTTTGCAATTAATCCATGAAGTTAATTTCATTTTGTAATCAGTAAATGCCTAGTCTGAGCCAATTCCCATGCTTAAATATTTAAAACAAGATTCTCCTTAAATGTAGCCTTTCAGCATTTAAATCATGGATTTTTTTATCTTTTAAACTGAATTTTTTTTGCCTCTGACTTGTATAAAATTCTGAAATGTTTTGTACATTTGAAAATCACATGACAGACACTGAGACAAGAGTGATCCGGTAAGGTGAACTATTACCAGCAGGAGAATGGGGGGTGGGTGGGAGTGGGGAAACCTTTTGTAGCGATAATCAAGGTGGGCCATTTCCAGCAGTTGACAAGAACGTGCGAGGAACAGTAGGGGGGGAAATAAACATTGTTTTTAAGGTTGTTTTTAATTCTTCTTTCTCTGGCTTATAGTGTTTTATTAGTTCTTTGGCTTTGTCTCTCCTGAAAACTTACACAAAGATTTACAGTAGTACACTATTTTATGGTTGATTAACATGTACTATTGCCCCCTAATTTTCTGCCCCACATTTCTCATATAAGAATTTCCACTTGAAATATATGAATTAACTATGAAGGATGGGAATAAAACCAGGTGTACTTCACTCCTGTAACAACAGAGAGGTCTCCAGAAATGAAATTTCTAGCTGGTATCTTGGATATATAAACTCTTTCCAGGTGCAAAAGTCTTTTCAGGAGTACTTCTTCGCTTGTGCCCTAAAGCTCATTGACAGTATTGTATTGTATTCAATTGTAAATAAGATTATTAATTTCCACTACAATTAACTCGTTTTCCTCCTCAAAGTAAACCTCGGACATTTATCATTTAGAGTTAAGGTTGAAAATAGCTTCCAGCTATAACCTCAGTTTTCAACCACAATGCTAGTTTCCCAAAGACACCTACTTCTCTGAAACTTAGCATGCCATATCTCATCCCAGGATACAGTTTTTTGGACTGTGGTGAGGGGTTTCATAAAAATCAGACAAAGGGTTTTAAAATACAAATGTAGTTTATTTTTTAAATATTCTGATATGCTTTTGGTTCATGAGAGTTCTAACAATGACTCACTCTTAGAATTTCACCATTGTTTGTTTTGTTTTGTGTTTATTTTATAGGCCTTGTTGAATTAGATTTAAAATCTCTATTTCTAATTAAATAAATAACAGTAATTCTTCTGTGAATATATCCAAGAATATATTATCATTTCTGAACATAACAAACGTAGGAATGGATGGGGAGCATAGTTTATGTCGGATGGGAACGTGTAAATTTACACAGAAAAAAAGTAAGTTAAGTCACTGCATGACAGAAGTGGTTGCATATATATTAACTGTCCCCTTCCAGAATGTTACACTTTTTGATTTCTGAGGTAAAAGGATTACTTTAGAAAAATTATAATACATTTCTTATACAGTCCAAAATGCCATTAGCCTTCTTGGCAACAAGGGCACACTGTTGACTCATATCATAGAATCATAGAATATCAGGGTTGGAAGGGACCTCAGGAGGTCATCTAGTCCAACCCCCTGCTCAAAAGCAGGACCCATCCCCAATTAAATCATCCCAGCCAGGGCTTTGTCAAGCCTGACCTTAAAAACTTCTAAGGAAGGAGATTCCACCACCTCCCTAGGCAACGCATTCCAGTGTTTCACCACCCTCCTAGTGAAAAAGTTTTTCCTAATATCCAACCTAAACCTCCCCCACTGCAACTTGAGACCATTGCTCCTTGTCCTGTCCTCTTCCACCACTGAGAATAGTCTAGAACCATCCTCTCTGGAACCACCTCTCAGGTAGTTGAAAGCAGCTATCAAATCCCCCCTCATTCTTCTCTTCCGCAGACTAAACAATCCTAGTTCCCTCAGCCTCTCCTCATAAGTCATGTGTTCCAGACCCCTAATCATTTTTTTGCCCTTCGCTGGACTCTTTCCAATTTATCCACATCCTTCTTGTAGTGTGGGGCCCAAAACTGGACACAGTACTCCAGATGAGGCCTCACCAATGTCGAATAGAGGGAGACGATCACGTCCCTCGATCTGCTCGCTATGCCCCTGCTTTCCATCCACTGTAACCCCTAGGTCCTTTTCTGCAGAACTGCTGCCTAGCCATTCAGTCCCTAGTCTGTAGTGGTGCATGGGATTCTTCCATCCTAAGTGCAGGACTCTGCACTTGTCCTTGTTGAAACTCATCAGATTTCTTTTGGCCCAATCCTCTAATTTGTCTAGGGCCCTCTGTATCCTATCCATACCCCCCAGCATATCTACCACTCCTCCCAGTTTAGTATCATCTGCAAACTTGCTGAGGGTGTAATCCACACCATCCTCCAGATCATTAATGAAGATATTGAATAAAACCAGCCCCAGGACCGACCCTTGGGGCACTCCACTTGATACCAGCTACCAACTAGACATGGAGCCGTTGATCACTACCCATTGAGCCCGATTATCTAGTCTGCTTTCTATCCACCTTATAGTCCATTCATCCAGCCCATACTTCTTTAATTTGCTGGCAAGAATACTGTGGGAGATCGTATCAAAAGCTTTGCTAAAGTCAAGGGATAACATGTCATAGAAGGCAATTAGATTAGTCAGGCATGACTTGCCTTTGGTGAATCCTGATCACTTTCCTCTCCTCTAAGTGCTTCAGAATTAACTCCTTGAGGACCTGCTCCATGATTTTTCCAGGAACTGAGGTGAGGCTGATTGGCCTGTAGTTCCCAGGATCCTCATTCTTCCCTTTTTTAAAGATGGGCACCACATTAGCCTTTTTCCAGTTGTCCAGGACTTCCCCCGATCGCCATGAGTTTTCAAAGATAATGGCCAAAGGCTCTGCAATCACATCCGCCAACTCCTTTAGCACTCTCGGATGCAGCGCATCCGGCCCCATGGACTTGTGCTCGTCCAACTTTTCTAAATAGTCCCGAACCACTTCTTTCTCCACAGGGGGCTGGTCACCTTCTCCCCATGCTGTGCTGCCCATGTGCAGTAGTCTGGGAGCTGACCTTGTTCATGAAGACAGAGGCAAAAAAAGCATTGAGTACATTAGCTTTTTCCACATCCTCTGTCACTAGGTTGCCTCCCTCATTCAGTAAGGGGCCCACACTTTTCCTTGACTTTCTTCTTGTTGTTAACATACCTGAAAAAACCCTTCTTGTTACTCTTAACATCCCTTGCTAGCTGCAACTCCAAGTGTGATTTGGCCTTCCTGATTTCACTCCTGCTTGCCTGAGCAATATTTTTATACTCCTTTCTTGGTATTTGTCCAATCTTCCACTTCTTCTAAGCTTCTTTTTTGTGTTTAAGATCAGCAAGGATTTCACTGTTAAGCTAAGCAGGTCACCTGCCATATTTACTATTCTTTCTACACATGGGGATGGTTTGTTCCTACAACCTCAATAAGGATTCTTTAAAATACAGCCAGCTCTCCTGGACTCCTTTCCCACTTATGTTATTCTCCCAGGGGATCCTGTCTATCAGTTCCCTGAGGAAGTCAAAATCTGCTTTTCTGAAGTCCAGGATTGGTATTCTGCTGCTCTCCTATCTTTCTTTTGTCAGGATCCTGAACTCGACCATCTCATGGTCACTGCCTCCCAGGTTCCCATCCACTTTTGCTTCCCCTACTAATTCTTCCTGGTTTGTGAGCAGCAGGTCAAGAAGAGCTTATATACAATGCAGTTCTTTTTTAGACGTGGAGCATATCTCCAGTAAAATCTATTCAGTGCCTTACTGTCTCTGACTGAATAATATATTAGATGTAGCTCCTGCCTGCAGTACATACCCATGAAATTAAACAAAAATATTACCTGGTATCAAAATATAATAGATACCATATAGACAAGTAAATGACACGGGCCCTGCACAGATGCACTTGCAATCTAAAGTATAGGGGTGGGTAAGAGAAGGCGAAATAAAGACACAAATTCCAGTGATAAATTTATATTTAAGGCCTACCAAATTCACAGCCATGAAAAACGTGTCACAGACCATGAAATCTGTCTCCCCCCGTGAAAACTGGTCTTTTTTTGCTTTTACCCTATACTATACAGATTTCAGAGGGCAGACCAGCATTTCTCAAACTGTGGGTCCTGTCTGAAAAGGGAGTTGCAGGGGGGTCACAAGGTTATTTTAGGGGGTGTGTGTTATTGCCACCATCACTGCTGGGCTGCCTGAAAGCGGAGGCTGTTGGCTGGGTGCCCAGCTCTGAAGGCAGCGCCCCACCAGCAGGAATGCAGAAGTAAGGGTGATGATACAATACCTTGCCACCCTTACTTCTGCACTGCTGCCTTCAGAGCTGGAGAGACCCCCTACATGACCCCCTACAATTACAACACTGTGAAATTTCAGATTTAAAGAGGTGAAATCATGAAATTTACAATTTTTAAAACCCTGGACCATGAAATTGACCAAAATGGACTGTGAATTTGGTAGGGCCCTACTTATATTTTTACTGGGCTGTGTCTTTATCACGGTGATTATGCATGTGGTTGTCAAAAGTACTCAGTGCTGGCCTAACTTTGCTACCACTGAAGCCAATGGGGGGTTTTACTATTAACTTTAATAGAACAGAGTTAGAAATCCTGCCCTACTTTTTTTTTTTCAATAAAAGTTATGATGTTAAAGGATTAAAGTGAAGTTAATGGTTTCTGCATGTTCTCCCAGCTCTACAAATCAGTTAATAGAATTAGTGGGGCTACTGAAGATGTTAAGGTGCTGTTCCCTGATTCTTCTGGGAGGGGAAGGAGAGGGAGGAGCTGCTGGGGCCCTTATGTCCTTGAGAAGATGCCTACATTGGTGAAATTTGCAACCCCCCAATGTAGACATGCCACAGGGATGTAAAGTGGGATTTACCCCAGTGGGACTTAATCACAAAATTACTGGAGTTACTGGTACTATATTTACACTGGTGCAAATGACTGTAAGGTAGACAGGGCCTTACAGTCTCTTCACTTATGATTTCTAATTGCATTTTTAAGTGGACTATGTAGTCTCCTATATTCTGAAATGGGTTGTTAGTTTACTGGAGTGGAGTCACTGTATCACCTTGAGCTGGGTTTACTAATCTCAACAGGACAAAGAACAACTATAAATATTACACCCTTGTGTCTTTCCCTTGGTTTCATATGTGTACTCTTAAGAGCATAGGATAGTGGTGACTATCCACATTTTTGAAAACATCTGAATACAAACAAAGATCCGTGGGCCTTTTCTGATCATCTTTAAACAGAATTGTCCCCTGAAAACAACTGCAGAAAAGTCAGTGGCAGATTATAGTCCGGGATAATTGATAAGATCCCATGGTGACACTATCCCATGGCGGTGGGAAAGGAGGGGGAAGTCATACTTACTAAAATATCAGGAGAAAAACAATCAGATTGAAAAACATGTTCATAAAAAATTAGGGTGCTTGTTGTTAATATGACTGTGTAGTATTTGGAAATTGAATGTAGATGGTAATTGTCCTACCATTATTTGTTAAGACAGAAACAAAATCTAACTCAGATTAACAAATTTTGCTGTTACCACTGCACTGAATAAGGAAACCCTGGATCACTTTGAAATATTTCCACAGAAGAGCACATTAGACCTTAATGACTACACACTAGATGATGGAAGGCACTTAACTTTATCTAGCAAAAAATGTTTTTTAATGACTTCATTTATTCCTTTTTTAAAAAAAACAGTAAAGTTACCATGTTATAATCTCCCAGAGATACTCCCGGGTGTGCTGTTGAAAGGTAATTTCCGTGCACCTAAGACTTCACACTGTAATAGAACCTGTTGTGCCTTTCAGCTTAATCACATAGTGGCATTTAGAAATCATTCATTCTGGCAGGCAAAAATGTCTTGCAATAACATCATTACCACAACTTTCATTTTTATAGCAAGCTTTACTATCGAGGCAAACACATCCAAGTACTCTACAAAACATTTTAAGTACATAACAGTCGCAAAATCAGTGAACATAGCAAGTCCCCTGTGAACAAGCAGTGCCCCTCATATAATAAAAGTATCTCACTTTTTCATAAGGAGTTATTATTGTTATAAAACATGCACATGTTTTTAACTTGCCTACAGCTTCCTTTTCTAAGCAATCTTATTGAATCAGGACCTCTGAGACCAACATTTAAAATATAAGGTAGCAGTTTATATCCATTTTTGGGCTAGTGAGCTGATGCCAAAAGATCAGATGTTTTACAGGAAATCAGGAATAAAAGGTGTCTGTAGCAGATCGCTAATTTTTACTGGGGTTTACTAAGCCTATCAGTGTAAAGAATGGTTTTTGGATATTGTGGTTTTTCCCTTAATTCTGTAAGTGTATTTCTTAGAGCTGGAGAAAGACGCAATCATCCACACTATGGAAAACATTCAAATACTGAAATGTCATCTTGTCATGAGTGATTGAATGGAAATGTCCCCCAGGAAACAAAAGTCTATGTAATTTATTTAGGTTTTGGTTCTCATTTAAAAAGCCTGAAATGGTCTGGGTCCTGCACACCACAAAAACGGCTTTTCTATTAATGTATTTCTGCATCAGTTTCACGATACCTAGTCACTCGAACTATCAGTTCATTGGTTTGAACTGGCAGCACAGGGTTCAATGAGGAGTCCTTGACTCTTGGAACTCATTTCCTTACTTGGTTTGACAGAGCCCCTAAGCATGTTGATCTTGAGGGCATATTGTAGGCCCTATGTATTGTGCCAAGCTTTTGAGAAGGGGGTGAGCTGATGGGAATGTATGTGGGTAAAAGGGCTGTCGTTAATCCTGATAGACTAGGTGAGTAAGGTGATACTTTCCTCTGGGTTGATTGTATATATTTGTACGTGTTGTGTGGTACAGTCACGTAGGCTGAAGGAGGGCTATTTTTTGTAAGTGAAACTAAATACATAAATTATGCAAATATTATAGAAATAGCATGTTTTACATGTATAGATATATTCTGGAGTGAATTTGAAAGTAGCTTCTTTCATATATTCTAGTCTACACAAATATGTAACACACAGAATATATATCACCTACTCCCTATGTACTTGAAAAAAACATGCCCTTTCCACATGGGGTGAAGTGAAGCTGTTTTCTTCTCTGCCAAACTGAAAACACATCCTGAATCTCTCTCCAAGATGAACTGTAATGGCATTTGGTGCAGTTATTAATATATTTAAAAACACCCCTCAGGATATTTTGTTTTATGTTGTTTTTATAGAACTATAATTGTACAATATTTCCACCATTTCCCATTTTAAGAAAGGAGATAACATCCCCATTCCATTCTGTTTAGTCTGACAATAAAAATCATTGTTACATTTTGTGCTAGAATATGCATTGGTTATGCAAATTTCCCTCCTTTCAAATGCAGTTTAGAGGGTAGAAGAACGTCCAAAGTAAGACTACACAGTCAAGGTAGGCAAATTTGGGGGCTGGCCTAAGAATTTTCAATAATTTCTTGATCTCAATAATACAAACCAAAAACTTCACTAACAGTACTATAGATCTAGCATTTTCTGTCTGATTCAGGGAGATTTAACCTAAAATTTAGAGTCTGAATCCAGATCTGCATTTTGAATCCCCACGAAATATGGGGGTATGTTAATGAAAAGTTTTCATTTGGGCCTATCTCTTTTAAAAAAAAGTCTGAATTCAGTAGTCATTGCTAAATTCTATAGATATGTGTGCTTGCACTTGCAAACTGAGCTTCCACACCGAAAAACTGCAAGGTGCAGATTTCCTGACCAAATAACCTCCTAGTATACACCACACTAAACATATAATAGCTGATAAAGAATTCTGCACAGTGCAAACCTTGCCTTAAAATCAATAAAATTGTTGCCTGCAAATCATATAGGTCACCTAATATACAATATAACTTAAAGCTAGCACCTTCCTCACTCTTATATTGCCTTGAAATAGACTCTGCATTGAGTCAATTTTTTAAAAAATTCTGCCTCATAATATTTGTTAGTCAGAATTACAGGAGATGTGAACTATCTTTCAAAATGGAAACTTTGCAGGTGTAATCTGATCACTGTAAATGAAAACCAATGGTCTGACAACTGAACAAAATTATATTATGGTAAATAGAGAGTAGGTTTGGCAATGGCACCATGATAGATAAATAAAACCGACTGATCTGACCACTCTAGGCAGTGATTCCTATATCAGAATTCCACGATATATGTGCATGTGTCTATAAATATCTTAGGTGGTCTGAAGGCAGCAAATAATGGTAAGGTAGTCTTTCTGATTTAAGTCTGTGCTGATCATAATGCTAAATACAGAGTAATATGATTGTCACTCTTCACCAACAACTGTAGCTGTTGCAGTGATCATTTTTATTAAACTATATATTCACTAAAAGTGAGGGGAGATCTATGGGCATATTAGTTTATCACACAAACATTAACATTAACTATGTACAACAAAGCAGGATAGGATCCCTCCAAATATCTGAATATGGACTGATGTCATCCTGATCTTGTTCCTCTGAAGCTACTCCCATCCCCTTCTGTATAAGCAGCTATCATGTTGAAAATAACTTTTCCTCCATCCAAGGCCAGGCTCATCACAGATTGGTTTGTAAGGGGCACTTGAACAGAAAATTACTCACATCCTTCCTCAGCTCAGAAACCAAGCTCCTTTAATAGTAATGCCCTGTATCGTTCCTCAATGTCCAGCTGGAGTCTCAATGCTTTAGAACCTGGAATTGGGCCAAGAAGAGATCATAGGTTTAATATTTTAGACTGAATTGATTTTCATTTTATGTCTCATCTAATTACCATTAAAATTGCACATTTACTGCACATGACTGCTTAATTGGAAATCAACATTCTTCAATATTATGGATATTAACATCAGGCATTTTTCCAACGTTTAAATATTTTAACAGTTATTTATAAAATGTAACATTCACTTGGAATATAAACTCTTTTGGGCTTCATAATTTGTCTTTATCTATGGGTCAGATCCTGCAATCTGACCATCCCACGAAGACAGCATGGCTCCACACAAGCACCTAGGCCTGCCCTCACAAGTGTAGTTGCCAAATTGGAGCCTAGATTTGTGGAGCACTATGTCAATTTATGGGGCCATATAAAAGGTTAGTTATAACAACACTACTAAGTGTTTGCTAAGAATGAGCAACACAGTTTAATGATGTTGAAATGTTTTAACGGTTGCCAAATAACAGTTCAATGCAACAATAAAAGGAAAGTGGAGTGGTGGATGGGTGGAAAAATTCTGTGCTTCATTCATTATTTCATTCATTGTATACTTTACAAGGAATCAAAGGGAGAATTTAAATAGCACAAAGCAGGATTTTATGTAAATTAGGACATAAATACTGGTGCTTTACATCTGATAATGTACTAAATTTGGCTAATACCTGTCAAGCTGTGCTTTTAAATGTTTATATAATTTAGTAGGATTTTCTGTGAATGCTCTAACATAAAACAAAAGGTGAAGAAACACACAAAATAAGGAAGAGTTAGAATCCCCAATATTATTATAACTTATTATCTAAATATGTGATGGGCACTTCAAAGCACAGATGAAGACGTAGATCCTGCCTTGAAAAGTTATACTCTATGGCTCTGTTACAGCAAAAGGAGCCACGTGAGCAGACCTTTGTGCCTGTGCAGGACCCCCTTGAACTCAATGTGTTTGTCCAATGAAGACAGCACCTGCGCCTTGATCCATGATTGGAGGCATTAGGTACCACAGCAATACAAATAATAAAAACAAGGCTCTGCAAGGGGGGCAGTAATCCACCAAGTTGCAGAATCAAGGCCCAAGGCACCAATCCTGCAAACGTTTACTTGTGTAAATCAGTGGGACAGGACATGTGCATACACATTTGTGTGATCAGAGACTTAGTTAGGGTGACCAGATGTTCGGATTTTATAGGGGGAGTCCTGATATTTGGGGCTTTTTCTTATATAGGCACCTGTTACCCCCATACTGCCTGCCCTGATTTTTTACACTTTCTGTCTGGTCACCCTAGCCTTAGTTATGTCATACATACAACTAGAAGATTTCAGTGGGTCCTTGTGAGTATGCATAGACACACAGGCACATAGACCTGTAAACATGCACCATCCTCCCTAATTATGTTTTTTAAACTGAAATCAGTAGTTAATTGGCACACTTACTTATCAAAGATGAATCTTAAATTAAAACCTCAGCTTTCATTTAATATTTTCCTGAATGGTTTGGGAACCTCTTTAATGAAGCAGTTTCACCCGAGGTTGTTATTTGAATACTAACTTGTCAGTATCATACTGGGTTTTTTTTCCTTACTATGTGAAGTTTGCGCTGCCACCTTCCGCACTCGGGCTTCCACACTGTAGTTTAAGTGCCCTCTTTAGGGTTTTTTTTTTTTAGCCTGTGTTTGTTCTTGGAATTGCATTGAACTCTGTTTTGTTTTTGTTTTTGTTTTGTTTTTGGTATGATTTTATGAGCATAAAATCTTGCCTGAAGGTTAATTTTTGTCACCTGCGAGAAGATCCTTAGTTGGTGTAAGGTGTCAGAGTTCAATGGAGCTCTGTCATTTTACACCAGCTATGGTAACTATTGTAAAAACTTTCTATTTCATTCCTTCGTTTTTTGTGTGTCTGGCTGTTTATTCCCTATCTTCAACTTTATAATTCTCCATCCCTGCATTCTGCATTTCTTAACCATATTTGCTTTCGTAGCTTGTTGCTGTGAACAAACACAAACACACAGCATTCTGCCATATGACCATTTAAAGTTACATCCAACTGACCGCACAACACTGAGATAAACAATCAACCTGCAAAACTGTGTCCTTTTATCATTAAAAACTGTACATAAAAATGTTCTGTCTCCTGCAATGAAAAGAAAAATTCACACTTGGAGACATTGGAGAATTTTTCTAATTAAATGCAGATTACAGCTTTCTTCACAGCCACACAGAAGCCATTAATCCTTCCAATGGCAGCTTCTTCTCAAAGGTGGTGGGGAGAGATGGACACACGGTTGGCTTTTAAAAAACACACTTTTTTTCTCTGTGAAAGACTTTAGCTTTGATAAATTGGTGAATTTATCCTAGTTTTACTGAAAGAAGAAGAGGAGCTTAGGCATGTTAGCCCCAGCACTATAAGAGCCTCATTATTTTCTACAGATGCTTTATCACTAAGCAAGTTTTTGGGTCCTGATGCCTCCAGGGGGTGAGGTTATGAAATGCTACATCTTTAGTATGAGTTTATAGATCTGTGACTGTTACTATAAGGTCAACCATTGTCTGCTGAATAGGCCGCTGCTCTGGACTCCGCTGAGCCAGTATCTAATGAGGCTTCTCAGGCTTCCCACTGTGCTGGGTTTTTATTAACTGTTAGGACTTGTCTACACTGGCAACATTTAACGTGGCTTGTGTAGTCGCAGCACTAAAAAAGCCTACCTCCATGAGGGGCTTAGCTACCAGGGCTAGGAGCGCGGCTCCCAGCGGTGGCGCACAGTCTACGCTGCCACTTCACAGTGCTGAAACTTGCAGTGCTCTGGGGGAGTTTTCTCACACTCCTGAGCAATGAAGTTGCAGCACTGTAAAGTGCCAGTGTAGACAAGCCTTGAGCTGCTCACACATTTAAGAGTCATGGCCATAAAAAGTATGTTCATTTAGAATTCTCTATATGCCCAAAATGGCACTAAGAGTCAGTCGTTTAGGCCTGGAGCCTTAATGGTATTTAGGTGTTTGACTTCCATTGAAATCAGTTAGCGTTTGGCCTCTAAGTACTTTTAAGGTTCTAAAGATATGTTTATAAGAAGAGCAGCCTTGTTCAAATAGAGGTAAACACTGAAATAGGAATTTATAATACAATTACCTTGATATCAAGTTGCCTGGAGAGAAACCACTCCTGCAGGAGGGCACCAATTCGCTGTGCTAGCCTTTCCAATTAGGAAGGCTGTTTGTATCTACACCTGAAAGGTTAAAGGGGAAGCAAACAGACAAAATGTACAAGATGGAGCAAAGACCACTGAAATATAATTGTACACCAGGGACTAAGATAATGTAAACAGTTCCACTTAATTATAAAGAGGCCATTAGACTTGGAAGGTCAGTAAAACCCAAATGCTCTTGTTTCTTTCCCCAGTGGCTTCCCTTCTTTGGTTAGGTTGACAACTTTAATATTAATGAGAAAGGTGTTCAAATCTATGTTTTGGGACTAGGCAATTGTAGCAGTGGGGCTTCTGAATGGAGATACTGAACACAACCCTAAAGGCATTTAAATAGCACCAGTAATAGATGCAATATTAGCTAGAATACTAAAATTCCTGTGGTTGCTAATGAGTTCCTTGGTTACTTTAAGTATATGAGAATAAAAAACAAACTCTGCTTAACTGATTGGGGAAAGATGGAGGCCCTAAATTAAAAAGTGAATCTTATACCATGGAAAGTTTATCAAACAAGGACACCAGTTTCCAGACCTTATTACAAAAAAAAGACAGTAAAGGGCCTTTCAGAATCCTTCAAATGAGTTTTCTGTAAGCAGAGGAGATGACCAATGAAGAAGTTCTCCACAGGGATATAGCCATCTAGAGCTATGAGGGAAAACACATTAGACTAATATGTTTTTGGCGACTGGATCACAATGATTAGCTCATCCTGCATAATACAGGCCAGAGAATTCCACCTCGTAATTCCTCCAGTGGAGATTATTCTGCCCTATTACACAAAGCCCCAGTTTAGGAAAGCACTTAATCATGTGCTTATCTTTAAGATTGGTATTAAGTGCTTTTCTGGATACTGATTCTGAAGGGGGTGTAAATAAACACTAGTTGTCATCCCTAACAACTTTTGTCATACATATATTTTAGAAAGACATATGATTGTGATTTAAAGACAAGAGCTGGTCAGAATTTTTTTGATGAATCATTTTTTCATCAAAAATGCTGATTTGTTGAAACTGAAACTGTTTGAGAAAAAGTGGCTAGGTTTTAAAAAAAAAGATGTTGAGGAAAGTTTCAAAATTGTTGAAATGTTTCATTTTGTTATTTTTGAAACCCAAAGTTCCTGTTTTCCAGTTTGAAATGACTTTTTATTTTGTAATTTAAGCTAATTAGACTGAAAAAAAGGTTAGAAAAGGTCAAAATCAAAATTAAACATTTCAAAATGATCAAAATGAAATGTTTCAAATGATCTAAAACATTTCACAAATATTTCTGAGATTTCATCTTTTTTTCCAAATGGGAGATAGGTAATTTTTTTGAACTCTTTAAAATATTGATGGGATGGGAAAGCTGGTTCCCAGCCAGATCTATTAAAGAGACTCCATATGGTGGCAAATGCACCGTTCAGAAGTTCTCTGGGCTGTTATTTACTCTTTACAACTGTTCTATCTTTATATAAGTCTTGTTACAGACTTTCAGGTATTTACATTGGCATGAGGATTATTGTATCCAGAACATTTATTACTGAACACTCTCCTTTGGTTCTTCCTTCACTATATGTAAAATGTCTATCAAAGATGCAGGAGATATGGTATTAATATTATGTCATCCCTCCTGTTGTCTAATTGTATGAAAATTTGTTGTTACTAGTTCTAGTTCATATCCATTTAAGTGTAATACTTAGCAACATAAAGATAGGTTCCCTGAATAAAAGAATGACAAATGAGGGGAACACTTGAATGAATGCCCAAAGCCTTCCTTTTGACGAGGTAGAGGGTTCCTATTTCCTGCTTCATGTTGCCTCTTACAATAATACTTAGCACTTATGTAGTGCTTTTCATCTTCAAAGCACTGTAGAAACATTAACTAATTAATCCTCCAATTAGGTGAGTAAGTATTATCTCCATATTACTTTCTGCCAGAGAGGTAAGGAAAAATAGGTGACAGGATTTTAAAAGGAGGCTTCTGCCTATGTGTATTTGTGGATCTTTGTCTTACATATATCCCAACAACCAGGTCTCATCTAGGGTCACACAGCAAAGCAATAACATGGTACCAGTATTTATGTGACCTCTGTTTTTTCATAGGTCAGCAGAGATTGAAGGATATAGTTCCTTTCTGTGCCCCTACCCCCAGCATTTATGGCCAACTCCTCTCTGTTGTACCTTCCACGTTCATAAAGTAAGCATATTGAGGATGTACAATTAATTCTACTCTAGACAGAGTCTTGTAGCTCTTACTTTCATCATTTAACTCTTCTTCTTCCCCTTTAAAAATCCTTCTTTTCTTCAGACATGACAGTGCTATTCTTTCCCCTGGCTAAAAGTACAGGTGATTGCATCCAAGGCTGTTCTAAGATGGAAAGTGAGTAGGTGGAAACTGTCTCCTCTGTCTATCTCACCTCTTTCTCCATTTCGCTACACTCACTGCCACCCCACCCCACCCCTCCCCAACCCCCATTCCCCTAGCTCCTAGAGGTCAAGCATGCAACAATACTCTGTATCAGATTTTAACAGTCCTGGCGAGTTACTTCAGGTTACTACCCAAGTATAATCCTAAAACTGATATCCTTTGGAGCCACAATGTTAGGGTGACCAGACAGCAAGTGTGAAAAATCGGGACGGGGGTGGAGGGTAATAGGAGCCTATATAATAAAAAGACCCGAAAATTGGGACTGTCCCTATAAAATCGGGACATTTGATCACCCTAAACAATGTTGATACAATGAAATATAAATAAGTAGTCATTAAACAACATTTTGCAAGTACTAGATTGAGGTGTGCTCACCATTCCTTAATGACACAGTATTGCATGCCTTATTCTACAGAAAAAGTGTATGTGGTTGATGAAGGGTGGTGAAGATCTTGTTACAGTGAAGATCAGTGAATTTATCGCTTAATATGCTGTGTGGGTGCTGGATACAAAACACTGTAGAGGAACCTAATTTTAAAAGGATGGGTGCATAGCACTTTTGAAAAATCAGGCTCATCTAGTGTGTCTTATGTTGGATTCCCAAAAATTGAAGAATGAAAATCAGTAGTTGTTTCTGAAAATTTTGACCTTGCTCCTTGCTCCAAAGTGATGACATTCTAAATTGGACAAACCATAGCATGTAGATAAATAATATACCAGGTGACCAGGAATTGGAAGGTCCAATCAGAAATTAGCATAGGAGCTTTCTTTTATTGGATATTGACCCGATATGCAAACTTTATAGTTGCCAATGGTGGCAGAACTGAGAGGATGGCAAGTGCCTTTCAGCCACTCAACATCTGAGTAACTAGCTGCCTCTTATGGAGCAGGACTGCTGCGTTTCACTCCAACCCTATCCAGAAATACCTCCTGAATGATAGCCAGCTGCCAGCAACTGCTTTATTCCTCCCTCTCTCCCTCCCTCCCAGGGCACAGTAGGTAAGTAACTGAACCGTTTCCCTCCAGATAGCTTAGCAACGGCTTGAAACCCCCTCATTTCCCTGGCTAGCAGCTGAGGCTGTCAAGAAGTGCCAGGGAAGACTGTAAGGGATCCCAGTAGCAGTGGTATGTAAGGGATGGAGGGACAAAGGGAGAGGGAAAGGGAAAATGAGTCCCTTTCAGTGGGGAAGGAAAGTGGGCACAAAAAAGGTCCAGCTTTTCTCTCTGTTCTGTCACCTCCAATTCAAACCTTCTCTGTAAAAGAAGGAGATGGTGGCAATGCAGAGATGGTAGCAGCATTTCCTTTTTCTATTGCTCTTGATCACTTTGTGTCAGACTTCTCACAACTAAACACTAATGCCATGGAAACTAAATAGTTTTTAAACAAAATCATATATGGTATATAACTCACTGCAAACATCCATGAGGACGTGCAGCAGGTAATTTATGCCAAGAAATTAAATATGTCCCTGCTCCAAAGAGTTTACAATAAAGGGAAGAGTGGGTACAGTACACAAATAGTTTATGCTCTCAGAGACACAGTGATTCATGAGATTGGTGCTTTGTCACAAATGTAATGGAATTTTGAAAATTTAAAGGCTGAACTAGCAAATCATTCCTTACGGAACTACTCAAATGAGTGAGTATTATTCATGTGAATATAAGTTTGCAGGAGAGCGTACATACCTTTTAAAATAACTAGATTGCAAATAATTGGTAAAATTTCTGTTTTTAAGAAAAGAAAAAAACCCTGTAAAAACAATCCAATTAGTTGGAAAATCTTTGCCTTTTTCTACTGTTTGTTGAATGACCCATGACAGGTTTGTCACTCACTCAGCAATGTAGTTGTGAATAAGGCATAGAATATTCTATTTCAAACTCCCTTGTCAAAGTATATACAGCTTTTAAAAAAGCCAACAAATCTTCCACTGCCCCTTCCTTACCTACAGTAATAACAGAATTTATGATTAGATGAGGTTTCATCTAAAAACATGAAAGGCTATTATAGGCCAAAAAAAAGCACAAACCAGTTTCCTCCCATTTAAAAAAAAAATAATAAATGGCAAGAAGAAACTCTTTCTTTAAAAAATAATCACTTCAAAAAATCCTTTTAAGAAATAAGAATTGTAGCATATACAAGATAGACTAGACAAAAGCTTTCAGCTGGAACAATGCTATTTTTCAAAGCAAATTAAAGGAACAACTACATGAAATATATAGCACTCATATGTAGAAGTAGTTGATCTGTTGGCTTGCTTTTTAATGGACTTTTCTAGTAGCCTGTCAAGACTTTTTTGCCTAGGATTTTTCAATTGTCTAGTCTCTGAATCTCTCCCCCTCCCTTGCTGCTTGTTTCTGCTATGGTGATTGCTGAAAAACTTTCCTATTCCCTCTAGATATACCCTGTTCCATCTAACCCACTCAGATTACCTTAATGGATAGAGGAATAGTTTTTTTTTAAATGGGATGGATTTATCATTTGAGGGGAAGACATATAAACCCAAGTCATTGTAGTCCATAATTTTAAAGAAGACAAACTTGAATGAAATGAAAATGCTGAATGTATGTGAACCCTGTGACGAGTTCAGTCACAGAGACTCCACTCAAGACTGTCACTTGATGAGCTGGGATACCACTGAGAACAACCCTCATGCCAGAACAGGCGTCCCTCCACTCCTGTCTTGCTGAGTTAGACACTCCAGTCCTCTCCAGCACAGACCCAGAGATTGGGCCACGCCTCTCTGCAGTTCACTGAAACTGAGATTCACTCAGCCCAGGGGCTTCTCAGTAAACAGGGACTTTTCCAGTGTCCAGTGTTCAGCCTTTCTGGGTGCCTGAACCCCAAATAAATCCATTTTACTCTGTATAAAGCTTATACAGGGTAAACTCATAAATTGTCCACCCTCTGTAACACTGACAGAGAGACATGCACAGCTGTTTGCTCCCCCAGGTATTAATCACTTACTCTGGGTTTATTAATAGACCAAAAGTGATTTTATTAAGTATAAAAAGTAGGATTTAAGTGGTTTCAAGTAATAACAGACAGAACAAGTATTGACATTATTGACATAAACCGTAACTGTATAGACCATTGTTGCAACCACTGTTACATATTTGCAGCAAATCTTATACAAAGGAGGTCACATAAGATGTCCTTTAAAAGGTTATGCTTTACTGGTTATGATTATGCTATCTGTATGCATGTATCATTTCTGTATTTGAAGTTATAAGTATTGACTCTATACTGTCTGTATTTCAAACTTGTGCTATGCTTCTGGGTGACACCCCAGACAATTTGGCGCCAGCACTGCCTAGCCTGCTTGATGGCCCATTAAGGACCATCAGCTATACAACTGACCCATTGGGAGAATGCAGATACACCTTGTGACTCAGCAAGGCATGCAGGGACATGCTTATGGACAGAATGCTAAGGCTTTTCCATGTGCTGGGTAGCTTGTCTTTGGAACAAAGGAAGACAAGCCACATGGCAAAAGGACTATAAAAGGCAGCTTCACCTCCTCCATTTTGTCTTCAATCCTGCTTCTTACTTCTGGAGGAACCTTGCTACAAACTGAAGCTTTGAACAAAGGACTGAATGACCCATCCCAGCCGTGGATGTACTCCAGAGACTTGATTTGAACCTGTAGTTTATTCCAGCGCTGCTAGAAGCCTGAACCAAGAACTTTGCCATTACTGTATGTAATTGATTCAATTTAACCAATTCTAGCTCTCATCTATATTTCTTCCTTTTTAGGAATAAACCTTTAGATTTTAGATTCTAAAGGATCGGCAACCGCATGATTTTTGGTTAAGTTCACACTTGTATATTGACCTGGGTCTGGGGCTTGGTCCTTTGGGATCAGGAGAACCTTTTTTCTTGTACTGGGGTATTGGTTTTCATAACCATTTGTCCCCATAACGAGTGGCTACTGGTGGTGGAAACTGGAGTGTCTAAGGGAATTGCTTGTATGACTTCTGGTTTGCCACTGGAGTGAGACTGAAGTCCTCTCTGTTTGGCTGGTTTGGTGTGCCTTAGTAATAAAAGACACCCAGCTTTGAGCTGTAACTGCCCTGCTTTAAGCATTGTGTCCTGAATTGATACTCTCAGTTGTGTCCTGCCAGAGGCAGCATCATTACAGTCACCAAGCAAAATAAAGCAAAAACACACAAGCCTAAGCCTAATACATTAAGAAACTGATTACAGGTAACATCTCACCCTCAGAGGTGTTCCAATAAGCTTCTTTCACAGACTAGACACCTTCCTAGTCTGGGCCCAATCCTTTCCCCTGGTACAGTCCTTGTCAGTTCCAGCAGACATCTCAGGTGGTAAGCAGGATTTTTTTTTTTCATGACTGGCAGCCCCCTTTGTCCTGCTCTACCCCCTTTTAGAGCTTTGGCACAAGGCGGGAACCTTTTGTCTGTGCTTGTCCCCACCCCTGCCTCATCAATGGAAAAGTACAAGGATTAAGATGGATTCCAGTATCATGTGACATGGTCACATGTCACTGTAAGACCCCTAGTCTCCATTCTTCCTGGGTTGTCCCAAAGGTACACAGGAAGATTTTCAGGTAAATAAACCATTTAAAACCAATTGTCCTAGTCAATGGGAGCCATCAAGATTCTTAACCAACATTAATGGTCCACACTTTGCATAATTACAATAGGACCTCAGAGTTATACTTCATATTTCTAGCTTCAGATACAAGAATGATACATGCATACAAATCAGAGGAATATATTCAGTAGGTTATAACCTTTGTAATGACAGGTTTCAGAGTAACAGCCGTGTTAGTCTGTATTCGCAAAAAGAAAAGGAGTCCTTGTGGCACCTTAGAGACTAACCAATTTATTTGAGCATGAGCTTTCGTGACTACAGCTCACTTCATCAGATGCATACCGTGGAAACTGCAGCAGACTTTATATATACACAGAGAATATGAAACAATACCTCCTCCCACCCCACTGTCCTGCTGGTAATAGCTTATCTAAAGTGAGCATCAGGTTAGGCCATTTCCAGCACAAATCCAGGTTTTCTCACCCTCCACCCCCCCACACAAATTCACTCTCCTGCTGGTGATAGCCCATCCAAAGTGACAACTCTTTACACAATGTGCATGATAATGAAGTTAGGCCATTTCCTGCACAAATCCAGGTTCTCTCACTCCCTCACCCCCCTCCAAAAACCCACCCCCATACACACACAGACTCACTCTCCTGCTGGTAATAGCTCATCCAAACTGACCACTCTCCAAGTTTAAAACCAAGTTAAACCAGAACATCTGGGGGGGGGTAGGAAAAAACAAGAGGAAATAGGCTACCTTGCATAATGACTTAGCCACTCCCAGTCTCTATTTAAGCCTAAATTAATAGTATCCAATTTGCAAATGAATTCCAATTCAGCAGTTTCTCGCTAGAGTCTGGATTTGAAGTTTCTTTGTTTTAAGATAGCGACCTTCATGTCTGTGATTGCGTGACCAGAGAGATTGAAGTGTTCTCCGACTGGTTTATGAATGAATGAACCCGCATGGCCCCACAGTACGCCAACATTTTTATGGCTGATTTAGAACAACGCTTCCTCAGCTCTCGTCCCCTAAAGCCCCTACTCTACTTGCGCTATATTGATGACATCTTCATCATCTGGACCCATGGAAAAGAAGCCCTTGAAGAATTCCACCATGATTTCAACAATTTCCATCCCACCACCAACCTCAGCCTGGTCCAGTCCACACAAGAGATCCACTTCCTGGATACTACAGTGCTAATAAACAATGGTCACATAAACACCATAAATCCTGTACCAGCAGGAGAGTGAATTTGTGTGGGGCGGTGGAGGGTGAGAAAACCTGGATTTGTGCTGGAAATGGCCTAACCTGATGCTCACTTTAGATAAGCTATTACCAGCAGGACAGTGGGGTGGGAGGAGGTATTGTTTCATATTCTCTGTGTATATATAAAGTCTGCTGCAGTTTCCACGGTATGCATCTGATGAAGTGAGCTGTAGCTCACGAAAGCTCATGCTCAAATAAATTGGTTAGTCTCTAAGGTGCCACAAGGACTCCTTTTCTTTTTGCGAACCTTTGTAATGATACCTTACAAGAGACCTTTTGCATAAAGCATATTCCAGTTACATCATATTCACACTCCTAAGCATTTTTCCATAAAACATATGGAGTGCAATGTCACAAACCCCCATACCTTTTAACTCATAGTATGTTGACCACAACTCCAGATCATATTTATGGAGTTGGAACTTGCATATATGTGTTGAATTCTTAATAGAAGGACTTCTTATAAATGTTTTCTATATATAAAACTATTGATATATATGGTAACAGTATTTTGTACTACTATCATGTAATGCCTTCTAAACATCAGTTTGGGGTGGTAGGCCTGTGTTGTTAATTCCTGTTGACAGATGGGAAAACTGTCACAGAAGTTCTCAGGTCACAAAATGAGAGCTGAAAATAGAACCCTTAATTCTACTTCTGCTTGTGTAGCAGTAATCAATGAACATGCCAGAGCAGATGGCAACTGGAGAGGGGAATGCTTATTTGGAATGAAAATCTGAAAGTGGTAAGGGAAAAACTGCAAACCCAAGCCTATTTACCCAAGAGTAGTAATTACAATAGTGAATGTGTGGTAAATATACAAGTACAGGACAGACAGACAGTAATATCCCCGTCTCTGGATATATCTATGTATCCAGCTTTTGAAAGGAGTATCTGATATGCAAAATCAGGCACTGCAAAGTAACCTGAAAAGTATAGCTGTGCAGTGAGTTGGAATGGGGAGTGACATGTACTGTATCTGGAGACAAGAGGATGGGTCTCGGATACACTGACTGACAAAAGCATCAGGGAAAAAGGAACAAGCCGAGCAGTGAGAATGTATGCCCTAGAAATATACTATTTTGATTTTGCCCTGTTATGACCTCAGATGGAACCTTACTAGATTAGTGGTAGAAGAGTTTAAGACTAGATGTGCTCTGCCTACCATTTATTTAGTTTAAATATGTTTCTTTCTCTCTCATCAAGTTTTGTTTTACTATAAGCAAGGAGATTTTAAACACTAGGGAATTTCATGAAGCCCATCACAAAGAAGTCAAACAACATTTAACCTCAAAGAAGAGATAGAGAAAGAAAGGTGTCTGGAAACTCCCCCTCTCCAGATTCTCATACAAAAGAGCATGGACTAAGGAGTCTTATCTCCATTAAATGTGTTACATTCATGGCTTTGAGCCTCTTCATAGTGTCATAGAGTTTAATGCCAGAAGGGACAACCAGATTATGTAGTCTGCTCTTGTGTACATCACAGGCCACCAACACCACCCAGCTCCCACACACTAAACCCCACAGCCAAAATTAAATGAAAGTATTACAGCCCACAGGAGATTAGACTATTACATGTGACAGGCAGAGAATAGGAGGGACTTAGGTGCACCAGTGCCTGAGGCCCCTACAATGACACTGAAATGATTCAGTGAGATATACCCAGATAATCCTGGTAAGTGACACACAACCACATGATGCAGAGGAATGTGAAAAACCCCAAAGGGAACTGCAGTCTGACCTGGAGGAAAATTCTTTCTTGATTCCACATATGGCAATCAGAGCCTGAGCATGCAAACAAGAACCAGCCAGCCAAGTACCCGAGCAAGAGAATGGTCGGTGTCACCTCAGAGCCCTCGCCTGTCACAATTCTAGCCGTGGCCATCTCTGAAGGTTCAGAGGAAGGAGATAAAAAAACAAACAAACCCAAAATACATATGCCTGATGCATAATAAATGCTTAATGATTCTAAATGAAAAATGAGTTTAAGGTGATGCCCCTCAGAGTTAGATTTCTGTTGAAAGAAAAATATTATTGAACTGTCTAAACTGTTAGCACATGATGTGTTCTATATTGTGGTAATTAATAAGTTCTGCGATGGTAGTTTTTAGTTTTTAAAAACTCTGGAAATTTTTCATTTATTTGTGTGCCCATTTGGGTGAAATTTGGATTATCAGCTAATGCCACGAGGATTTTGGTGAGAATATGTTTTTGTTTGCACATCTTATTTAGGTGGCTATCTTCTCAGAAGGCTCTTCTATTTTATTGTATTGTCTGTCACATTCTCCATTGTTATAGGTTGGTTGTTTTTCTTTTTAAGTCTAAAGGTTAGACTTTTGGACAGAAAACTAATATTTTTGTTCAGGAATATTCTTACCTCTTAAAATTCTTCATTTTGTCCTCTCTTGCTGTATTCAAGCATCTTCTTTCTTGTATGTAAGTTCAGTTTGAAAAAAAAACCCACACAGTTTATGGCAGCAGACTCAAGAGCAACACATAGACCTCCAAGGGAAACTCTGCAAAGGTGTGGAGAGGTTTTTAAATTCCTAATAATCAGTTTCAAAAATATCACTGCTGGGTAACTGGTGTGTTGAAAATTCTGCACTGGTTTATTCTTGTGGAGCTACAAAGGGTGAAGTTTTCTTCAACTGCATGATTCTGAGGAGGTTTGTTTACAAAAAAAGCCCATTAACTGGTCAGGATTCCAGAATAAATCTTCTTCTTAAACAGTATCAGGACTGACACTTCATCCTTTGGTACTTTCCCATTTTGTGTTATGAACAATTCTGTGAAACACTTCTGGGTCAGGTGCTGAGCATCTTTTCTTAGTATGCTAGGAAATCATTCAATTTCCTTTCCACAGAGTATTCACGTTTTTTTTTTAAATTGCAAGGATTAGTAGGGATGTTTGCTAACAACAACAACAACATAAAAATAGCCTAAAGGTCTTTTCTGTGAGAATTTTTGATTGGCTGGAATATTGACCAAGAAGATTGTTTTCTTGTGCCTCATCTTTCCTCATTTCAGTTTATTCAACATGCTACAGCTAAAGTCCTCTTCCTTGCTCACTGCTCTGAATCTCCTCCAGCCCCTCTATTTGATTCTCTCTGCTGTCTTTTTATCTTGGTCTGCATAAAGATTAAGCCCCTTCTTATCTTCCAGGCCCTGCAGAGTGCTCCCCTTGCCAATGTCTCTGCTTCTGGCTGCTACTTTGTCTCATATATTACTTTGCCAGTCCACCCCACCTTTCAGAGAGGATTGTCTGCTTCTCCTGCTGATGCCTCTGCACTCTTTTTTCAACAGCCTGCCTCCCTCTGAGGAGCCAAGAAGCTTCATATTCATCCTTCAGATGCTTCTTGAAAACTCACTTCAGCACCTTCCACCACTAATTGTCTGCCTCTCCACTCTTACCTCATCTCATGATCCTTGAATTAAGCACACTGCACAGTATAATAACCAAATACTAAATGTATAAACTAAAGAAACCTGGGGGTTAACAAGGCATGTGCCCAGCTCAACTGATCGTTAACTTTGTTTTTGCGTTACTGCCCCTTCATCCCCCCCCCCCCCCATCAACTCACTCCAACTCCTTTGTCTTCATTTGTTGCACACAGAACAATTATATTTAAAATATTCAGGTTTCAAAATCAAGAACGCAAAAGTTAGGAAATACCAATAGTGAGATTGACTGTGCAACTTTAATTTAACCCCCTTGTGTATAATGCATTATGGTACAGTCTTTAATTACCATGATCACATACTATTTTTTCCATAGGATTCCTGCCTTATTCAGTGCCAAGGATAGACAGTGCTTACTTAATGAACGACTATTTGGTATTTTGTTTTCTCCTCATTGTCTAGTGTATGGCCCTAGGCCTTATTTTCTGCACACTAGTCAAACCCTGCTCTGAAGAAAGAATTATTTATTTCTAGGGCTATTGATTAATCACAGTTAACTCGCACAATTAACTCAAAAAAAGTTAATAGCGATTTTTAAAATTAATTGCGATCAATCACAGTTCTGATCACACTGTTAAACAATAGAATACCAATTGAAATTTATTAAATATTTTTGGATGTTTTTCTACCTTTTCAAATATATTGGTTTCAATTGCAACATACAATGCAAAGTGCACACTTTATATTATTATTTTTATTAAATATTTGCACCGTAAAAATGATAAACAAAAGAAATAGTATTTTTCAGTTCACCTCATACAATTACTAAAGTGCAATTTCTTTATTGTGAAAATGCAACTTACAAATGTAGGGTTTTTTTTTTTGTTACATAACTGCACTCAAAAACAAAACAATGCATAGCCTACAAGTCCACTCAGTTCTGCTTCTTGTTCAGCCAATTGCTAAGACAGACAAGTTTGTTTACATTTATGGGAGATAATGCTGCCCACTTCTTATTTACAAGGTCACCAGAAAGTGAGAACAGGTATTCACATGGAACTTTTGTAGCCAGCATTGCAAGGTATTTACGTGCCAGATATGCTAAACATTCGTATGCCCCTTCATGCTTCAGCCACCATTCCAGAGGACGTGTTTCCATGCTGATGAGGCTCAATTAAAAAAAAAATGTGTTATTTAAATTTGTGACTGAACTCCTTGGAGGAGAATTGTATGTCTCCGGCTCTGTTTTACCCACATTCTGGCATATATTTCATGTTATAGTAGTCTTGGATGTTAATGACACAGCACGTTGTTCATTTTGAGAATATTTTCACAGCAGATTTGACAAAACGCCAAGAAGGTACCAATGTGAGATTTCTTAAGATAGTTACAGCATTTGACCCAAGGTTTAAGAATCTGAAGTGCCTTCCAAAATCTGAGAAGGATGAGGTGTGGAGCATGGTTTCAGATGTTTTAAAAGAGCAACACTCCGATGCTGAAACTACAGAATCTGAACCACCAAAAAAAGAAAATCAATCTTCTGCTGGTGGCATCTGACTCAGATTATGAAAATGAACATGCGTCAGTCCACACTGCAGTGGATTGTTATCAAGCAGAACCTGTCATCAGCATGAACGCATGTCCTCTGGAATGATTGATGAAGCATGAAGGGACATATGAATCTTTAGCACATCTGGCATGTAAATATCTTGCAATGCCGGCTGCAACAGTGCTATGCGAATGCCTGATCTCACTTTCAGGTGACATAATGAACAAAAAGCAGGCAGCATTTTCTCCCACAAATGTAAATAATCTTTTTGTCTTAGCGATTGGCTGAACAAGAAATAAGACTGAGTGGACTTGTCGGCTCTAAAGTTTTACATTGTTTATTTTTGAATGCAGTTATTTTTGTACATAATTCTATATTTGTAAGTTCAACTTTCATGGTAAAGAGAATGCACTACAGTACTTGTATTAGGTGAATTGAAAAATACTATTTATTTTGTTTTTTACAGTGCAAATATTTGCAGTAAAATAAATTGAGCACTGTACACTTTGTATTCTGTGTTGTAATTGAAATCAATATATTTGAAAATATAGAAAACATTCAAAATGTTTATATAAATGGTGTTCTACTATTGTTTAATCATGATTAATTTTTTTAATCACTTGAATGCCCTATTAATTTCCCTTGGGATTTTCTGTGGTGCTCATCACTGTAGTATCTGAGTGCTTCACAAACATTATTGAATTTATCTTCACAACTCCTCTGTGATATATGGGGGTTTTATCCCCATTTTACACGCGGGAATGGAGGCACAGAAAGATTAATGTCAAAAGTGTAATTTTAGATGCCCAATTTGAGGTGCCTAGGACTTGAGTTTTCAGGGTACTGAGCATTATAGAACAGTTTACATATTCAAGCACAGCTCCCTTAGATTTCAATTGCAGCTATGAGCGCTCAGCACTTCTACAAATAAGGCTCCAGGGTGTCAGGTTGGGCACTCAGAGAAAGAGGAACACACATTTACTGACCCCCTGTGAAAATATTGGTTTGAGTGACTTGCCCAGCATCCTATAGGAACTCTGTGGCAGAGTCAGACGTTTTTAAAAAAAAAATTGAAAAATACATGGCTGAGTCATTTTTTATGAAACTTAAAAATCACCTTTGATTAGATCCAGACAAGTGAAAATTTTAGGAAATTATGTGCAAGTTATAACAGGGCTAGAATGCACACAATTTTGCAACTTTAACTAGAGCGTTCGTTGCTGCTTCCACTGCAACAATCTCTTATTATCAGCACCAAGTACAGCGTCATCCATCATGTATATGGTACAACCTGAGGAGACTTGTTGAACACTTCTAGTTTTCTCTTCTTTCATAGAAAAGTATAGCCTTACTAGTAGCAGGTTTAGTTTCTGCTCTGGAGGCAACTAAAAACAGTTCCCATATCTCATGTTTACCACAGTGACTGCAAAATGCATGAGATAGGCACTGCAGGTAAATCTTACATCTAGCTTTAGTTCTCCAGCATATTTTCCATGTACCATGAGAAGTGAATCTGTGTTTGCTGAAGCAACAGTATCCCAGGAGATATGAAGTTCTGTTTTCTGTGCTAGCACTCAGAGTTTCATAATTTACTGCAGGTATTAAGTAAATGTTTGCACAAATTAGAGCTGTTTTAAGTGCAACAAAATCAAAAAATGAAAAATGAAATGCAAACACCAGACGTTCTAGTGCATCTGATGATTGATGAAAAATTAAACTAGATACAAAGCTTTAGGCATTCAATAATTTTGTTTGCAAGTGCTATAGCAGTTCCCTTTAAATATTGTTCTTGTTAAGCTTTTCTGTATTTGGCAACATTTTGGTTGTTAACCAGAATTGTTTAAAAAATTCACCCACAAGTCTATAAGCAAGGAAAAGTGATTTGCTTCCAAAATACAGTGAATGTACTAACTCTCTTGTCACATTTTAGTCTCTCTCCTTATAGTTGACTCTTGTAAACGGACATCTTGGCAAAAGCTTGTGTCTTATGTCAAAGTGACACTTTGAATCAAATAATTTTGTTCAAAATTTATCATGGAAATAAAATTGGACCAGGATGTAAAAGAGACGCATGGGGAGATGTGGTGGACATATTCAGAAAGGCGTATCAGGTAAAAAGACAATACAAAAAGGGGTTATCAGATGAGTGAGCAAAGAAGCATGGCATGGAAAGGATTTGATGGATTTCCAGGTAAATGTTTTTAATACCAAAGGGATTTACATTAATGAGGACATGCCAAAGAAACATCCTGTTCACAGGTTCCAGGTGGCTATTTTGTGGTAGCTGGAGTATCATGCATTAAATAAAATAATCTTTCTATGTCCTGAATTTGTGTAGAAATGTTCAGTTTAAGACAGAGGTGGGCAAACTACGGCCCCTGGGCCACATCCGGCCCACAGGACCCTCCTGCCCAGCCCCTGAGCTCCTGGCCCGGGAGGCTAGCCCCCGGCCCCTCCCCCGCTGTTCCCCCCTCCCGCAGCCTCAGCTCACTGCACCGCCGGCGCAATGCTCTGGGCGGCAGGGCTGAGAGCTCCTGGGGCAGCGCAGCTGCAGAGCCCGGCCTGACCTGGTGCTCTGGGTTGCGCAGTGCGTAGCTGGCTCCAGCCTGGCGCCGGCTGTAGTGCCACCAGCCATCAGTGCTCCAGGCAGCGCGGTAAGGGGTCAGGGAGCGGGGGTGAGGGGGGGTTGGATGGTGGGCAGGGACATTCGAGGGGGTGGTCCGGGGGCAGGGATGTGGATAGGGGTCGGGCGGTCAGAGGGCGGGGAACAGGGGGGTTGAATGGGGGCAAGGGTCCCAGGGGGCAGTCAGGAAGGAGGGGAGGGTTGGATAGGGCAGCGGGGGGCAGTCAGGGGCAGGGGTTCCGGGGGCGGTCAGGGGACAGGGAGCAGAGGGTGGTGGTGGGGCAGGAGCCCCGGGGAGCCATCAGGGGACAGAGAACAGGGGGCGGGGGGGTTGGATGGGGTAGGAGTCCTGGGGGGGGCTTCAGGGGATGAGAAGCAGGGGTGGTTGGATAGGGGTTGGGGGCCGGGCCACGCCTGGCTGTCTGGGGAGGCACAGCCTCCCCTAACCGTCCCTCCAAACAATTTTGGAAACCCAGTGTGGCCCTCAGGTCAAAAAGTTTGCCCGCCCTGGGTTAAAACATTTGGCTTCTGACCAGATGCTGTATGAAGGCCACACTCGACAATGGCAGGTAAAATAACAAATGTTTTTTGATAGAGAATGTGGTGAAACTGTAGCAAGATAAGAACAAATTGAGGAGAATGAACACAGAGAACAGAAGGCTTCATTAGGCTAAACCAACATAGACTTCTGCACATCAGGTTGTCTATTTAACAACCAAACATTCCTCAGTGAGTGTCAGCATTTCAGTACACCTAAAAGACAAAGAAACCACACTTTTGACTAATGCTGAACCTCTAAAATTCAGAAAATATGCAGGATTCAAGTGCTATCTAGAGCAGTAGAGAAACTCAGAGGCAAGGTGTTCCTCTCTTTTTAACTCCCCTAATTGTGTCTTAAGTACTATAGCATATCCTTTGTGGTATGGACAAATCTACTACTAGGGATGTGCATGAATAAGGAATAATATGAATATCATGACTTCTGATCCTAAAGGGGGAACAAAATTGTTACCCTGTCAACAAGTGATTCTGAACGATGTTGCAAAGGAGATGCAGTCCCTGATAGCCCCTCATATGGATGATCATGGAGAACCATTAATGTTGGAGGGCAGGTCCAAGGGGCCTAAGCTTACCGCTGTGTGATATTGGCCATTTTCACTTTGCATATATTAGGGGAAAGGGGAAGGTAGGAGAGAGCTTCTGTGCAGAAGTTCTCTTCATTTTAATTAAAAGAGATGCTTCATTTGTTACCCTACAATTGCCTGCCTGGTCAGCTGATGGAGTTGGGAGGGGAAAAACAGACTGAATCACTGAGTTGGGAGGAACCGAAACAGTACGTTGTGTACTCCCAGACAGAGCTATTTGCTTCCCATTTAGTGACTGGTAATATCTGTGAGCTAAAACTCAGGCCCAGTCTTGACATAATGCAAATCTGGATTAAGTTGGGGCAGAGAGGGTGTTGAAGAAGGGAATCTCTGTGCAAAACAGGCGAGAAAGTTCTCAGGTCCTGCCGCCTGTGCGAAACTATGAAGAGCAGGTGTTTGGGAAACTGGAATGAGATGAGTATAACAGAATGATGAAGAAAGAAGACTGTTCTTTTCCACCCTCTTCTCTCTCTGGATCTGGAAACTGGAAGAAGTGTGAGCACATATCAGCATCCTGCATGCCAGAACCTGCCAGTTTCCCAACTTATCCTCATTCAACTCCCACTTTAATACTCATCTATGCCATAACACATACTGGAAACTCCCCTTTGATAATGTCTAGGTAGGTGGGGAGATGTGATTATTGCTGCTGCTTGGCTAAGAATTGCACATGCAGTTTGTCTGTGCAAAAACATCCAACCAATCCTGCCCACTTGTTTGTTTCATCCACCTGTCAAGGCATCTGATGAAGTGGGTTCTAGCCCATGAAAACTTATGCCCAAGTAAATTTGTTAGTCTCTAAGTTGCCACAAGGATTCCTCGTTGTTTTTGCTGTCAAAGCTTGTATTTCAGTTAGTGGACTCTCTGAGTCAGGGGTTGTCTTTTACCATATGTTTGTACAGTATCCAGTACAATGGGTCCCAACCTAGGTGAGATCTCTCAACACTATTGAAATATAAATATTGAATAATAAATTAATGAATAGCTTTCTCCTTTGATGAGCCTTGCTCACTGAGGGCCTGAAAAACTGTTTCTCCAGTCCCAAGGGCTCTTCTATTCCTCCCAAACAGCTACTGCTATATGACCAGCCCATTTACTCACTATATGCATGAATATCTAGTTTTACAAATGATGCCTTTTCCAAATCTAAATGTCAGACTTCCAAAATCCAGCTAGAAACCAGAACAGGTGGCGACATGGAAACTGCTCAGGCATGATTTGGTAATTAAGGATGTTGTTTTAGACTCTACTCTAAATAGGTTCTGATTTTCTGCACTAAAACGGATAATGTCAAGTAATCCAACTTAATGTCAAGCACATCCAACTTAAGCGGATTATACAGTTGTGGGATATATCTTCACATCAAGATACCTGGGGGATTTGTCTAAACTAACTGTCATGATCATGCCACTAAATAAAAAAGCAAACAATATTTCTATGTGGCCAATGTACAAAAAATGTTTGGTACTTGATTTCTGCTTTCTTTAAGTAAAATGCCCAGTTGGTCCTAGTACTGTATGCATTCTACAGAAATCAATAATGCTTGTTAACAAATCAGAGCCAGACTGGATTCTACAGTAGGAAGCAATCAGTGGTTTTAGAAAAGTGGACTCCACTATGTAGCCCTGTTTAAATCCTACAACCCTTGGTTTGAAGGGCTTGACAGGGAACAAACCCTGTAAATTTAAGAAACCAAAACCTGTAGTTTAAGAAACACAGACGCTTCATTGCTAAACCCAGGGGATCTTGTAAATTCTCAGAATGAAAGCTCTCCTGTTAAATTTATTGCTATTGATGGATTGCATTCAGAATGTACACACTGTGGGACATTTCTAGTTCCACACTGACTACTGCAGGCTTCTTGGGATTCTAAAAAGCTGGCACTAGCTGGGCCAATCACTGGTTCCAGGAACTCCAAAGCTCTGTAGACAAACTCAGTGAAGCTTCTAAATTCTAGAAGAGAAATAACCTGTAAATGATTAAATCTGCTATTCCAGCTCCCTGAGTCTCCTATAGAGTGAAAGGAGCCCACTGCTTCTCCTTAATTCAAACTCTCCTGCTTCAATTTTTATAATATATACATGACAAATTGTTTTTCTTCTGCAAAAATCTTACAACATCTAAAGTGTTTTCTTAAGGATACCAATGGGCAGATTATCAGCTGGCAGTGGAGCTATGCCTCAAGTCCATGGAGCTATGTCAGTTTACACCAGCTGAGGATCTGCTCTTGAACATTCCCCAAACCAGCTTATATAGAGGTAGGCTTGGAAATAGGTGTTTCAAGAATGAACCACATTAGACCTTTGTGGTGGGTGCTGTGTGATTTGGAGTAAAGATTCCACAAACTGAACTCTGACCCTAAATTCTGCGTAGTGGACCGGAATATGAGTAAATAAACATTCAAATGGCTTTGGTAATCTTTTCCAATTACTAGATCACTGGCTACTAATGAGAATATCCTACACTCATGCAGGGTTTGTCTTTACTCCTTTTGAAGTAGCAAGGCAGTAAGGTAGGTAGAGTGAGTCTGCTTATAGAAGGCCGATGGGATACATTTGGTTTCTCTGGTTCATAATGGATTTGTTGATGATGGAAGGGTGACCCTAAACCTCTGGCTAACAGAAGCCAGCAGTGGAAGGCAGAGGTGGTTCACTCCATAATTGCCATGTTCTGCACACTCTCCCTGACGCTCTGGTATGAGTCACTATTGGATACAGGCCAAGAAGGACCATGATCAGACTCAGTAAGAGCTGTAGTACCTTTGTAGAAGGTAAAATAAGGGATGCTGTATTTCTAGTAACACTGTGGAAGGATAGACTGATATGTGGTAATGTTTCTATTCTTTATCTTGAGAAGAAGAAATGAGGGGTTTTGTATCTCTGGGCTTTTCTTCACAATGGGAATAAGTCAACCTAAGTTACGTTAAGTTGATGAAGCTTAGGTCGACTTACCCTGGTATCTTCACTGAACTGTGTTGACAGGAGACGCTCTCCTGTCAATTTACCTTAATCTTCTTGGGGAGCTGGAGTACCGGAGTCGACCAGAGAGCACTGTACCATCAATGTAATGGGTCTTCACTAGACCCACTAAATCAATCCCTGTTGCATCAATTACAGCAGCAGCATCTCCCTGTAGGGAAGACCAGCCCTCTGTCTCAGAATGGTTAAGGTAGTTATATCTGTGACTGATATGTAGTTATTTGAAAGTATGTATTTTCTGTGTGTGAGGGAATAGTAATAATCCAGCCTGTGTTGGTGAAGTAGATTGCTTAGGCTAGGTGGCAGTAATGAAACTTCTGGTCCACAGGAGACAGTGTGGAAATATGCTGATCAGAGTTAAGGTTGTTTGTAGAACTTTCAGACCCTTATCTCCAAACTATCTCCAAGTCTTACAAATATGTATTGTTTTGTTTGTGTTTTGAACTATAGGTTCAGTCCTGGCTTCGATCCAGAAAATCACGGAAGCATCTGCTTAACTTTAACCATCTGAGTAGTATCGTTATTACTCACATGCTAAAAGTTAGGCACGTGCTCAAGTGCTTTGTTGGATCAGGGCCAGAGTGCTCAGCACCTTAGAATATGGAGCCCTACACTTTGAAGAGGTCCTTTTAGTTAAGGCATACAGTAAAAGCTGTACAAGAGGCTGCCCTTATTAAGCCACAGCCAGTCTTACGAGAGCCAACTCAGAGTATCCCCAAATGGAGTGACTACAGTCCTGTTCTATTTTATTAATAGATCACTTCCATTACATTTGTCAGTCTCTTGAGTAGTTGCATAAGATCAATTTCATTAAGATAAAATTGGAAACATATACAATTTGGTCACTTATTGTTTATTCTGTGAATTACAGCAGACTTAGTAGGTGCTACTCAATGAAGTTTCATAGTCTACACATGGCCATGTCAAACCACTCAAAGTTTAAAATATCAATTTTGTGTTAGTGATTCACTACAGTAGGCAGGCCTGTGCGTGCCAATTAGTGTGGGCTCAGTGATCTTTGACCTTGTGATTTATTAAGGGCACATGGCTGTAATATGAACTCAATTTTAGAAGAAGTAAGAGTATTGACATATATATATTATCTACCGAGTTCTGATTCTGAGCCTCTCTCATCCTTATTCCCATCTGATGGATTGTTAATTTTCAGAGTGCAGTTTATGTTTCCTCATGCTGACTAGAGGTAAATTCCTCGAGGGATTCCTTTTGATTTGCATTCCCCTATTAATGTTACCATTAGCCTTGATAGCTTTGTTGAGAAGGTTATGGAATCTAATAGTATATTCTTCATGGACATTATAATTTCTTATTTGGCTTATTTTGCAGGGTTTTTTCATCCTTAAAAAGAATTAACCAAATTATTACTTTAGTTTTTACTTTGAAGTGAATGCTTGCCTCTCTATGGAAAAAGTTCTGTACCTCTTAACATCTTTTTTTGTGAGCCCTGGTTATATTTTTTTTAGTTGCAAGTAGACTGCCCTCTGGTTTAGATTTGAAGAAAGATGTTTCTCTGTGCTTTATTTATCCTAATCTATTATTTCTGAAACTGTGTGAATAACTGATTTTATTGGTTCTCTGGCAGTTCCTAAAATAAAATAAATAAATTGCTCCAGGTAAAACCAAAATAGAATTATTATTTTTTCAAATCAGAACAGTCAGAAAACATTTGTTTTGGGTTGCATATATTTTGGGTATGCTTAATAATATGTTTGGGTTTAGTGTGCAGGTGCTGGGTTGTGTTCGTGGCTGTGATGTGCAGGAGGTCAGACTACACGATTTAGCAATCCCTTCTGTCCTTAAACTCTCTGACCCTATGAAATGAAGGGCTGGATTAATGGAACAAAGAGAATGGAAATAGCCCATGGGTCAGGGCACTCAGCTGGGATGTGAGACACCCACTCCAATTAATATTTCAATATTTAAACAAAGTAGAACAGCTTCAACAGGAGTGATTGAGAGAGCCTTCTCCTTTTGAATGCTGTAGAGCCTTGTGGTTAAAGTGCTTCTCTGGGAGAGGGAAGACTGGATTTCAAGTCCTTGTTTCAGAGCATGGATTCAAACTTGTGTCTCTCACATGCCAGGTGAGTGCCTGAGCTACGGGGTAAAAGGGCTACCACCAATTTTGAGAATGATGCCTAAATCTCCTTGTGAATCTAACCTGACAAATCAAAATGTTTCATTTAGACAATGTCAAGACACTATGTTTCAATATCTCCCCACCTTTTTATTTTTTCATTTTCACCAAAACAATTAACTGAAATTGACACAAGTGCTTGGAATGTTTTGGTTGACCTGAATCTGGATTTTTTGTCAAAAAGAAATTTTGTCCAAAAAATTTCACCCAGCTCTAGTTATTTCTGAAAGAAGATTGGGGAGAGGGGAAGTTGCAAAGGTGTTTCTAAAAATATTTGAAGGGTTAAACAATAAAGAAGGAGGAGAAATATTTAGCTACGTGCTATGGAGGGAAGAAATTAGAGAAGGAAAATTTAGAATAAAGATCAGGAAAAATTGCTGATATTGAGATCTATTAGGTTGTGCAATGGTCTCCCAAAGGAAATGAGGGAAACCTCATCACTAGGGCCATTTAAAACTAGACTGTACCAAACACAAGCCAATGTACTGTGGGGAGCAATCCTGTATTGACAGGGAAGTGGACTAGGCAGTCTAATCACTGATAGGACCAATTTATGAGTGCTATTGAAAGCTGTGCATTTTTCATCCTAGTGGCCACAGATTACAATTTCGCCTGTAATGTAAAGTATATATTGGATTTTCAAATCACTGTTGGCCATGTTTTTTCTTGACAGGAGGGTGGAGTACTATTTTTTAATAATATGTTGAATTATTAAATAGGAATAAAGACTTTATTCTAATATTCTGAAGGGCAGAATTATTTTTCTGGATCAGGCTACCATATATTTGAGTACGGGGTTGGACTAGTTGACCTCCTAAGGCCTCTTCCAACCCTAATCTTCTATGATTCTACGATATTGCACCATGTACAAAAACAGTAGAAATAGAAAAAAACAAATGCCTTGTCTTACAGTTTTGGTTGCAAGGTAGAAGGTCTACTCTCTCAGTGCCCAGGTTGGACAAAATATAGCCTTGGTTATATCACTTTACTTCCCACCTATTTCCGTGTATCCTGAGCCTAACTGAACAACTCCCTCTCCCCACAATTACTTATAGGCTATGTCTACTCTGGCCTATGTACTAAAGTACTAGAATATAAACATGCTTGTGCATGCTGCCTATACTTGTGCCAAGTGCCCACATTATGCTGTGCTGCACATAGGTATGTGAGATACTCAAGGAACCACTTTGTTTTGTCTTGTTGGTACTGTCCCCCACCTTCACACATTTGCCAATGGCAATTCCTGCTTACCTGTCTCTCTTGCCAAACTGGGTTGAAGACATGAAGTAATGGAATGATGATCTGGTTCTGATCCTGCTTCTCATTGTGGGATAAATATTTATGCAGTGGAGTAGGCAATCAACTAGATGCTGGATGGACTTTGGTCAGAATTTTCTGACATACCAAAGACAACTGATCTTGAGGGTCAATGACAATTCATTCAGCTTACATGGTACAGTTATGGTGAATGTTGGTATTGCCACAGTATGCCTTTGGGTGGATCATCACTTCTGATTCAGGAGAACCAGCATGGTGGGGAGGGATCACTTTGCTTTGGAAATGTGGGATGACCAGCAGTGGCTTCAGCACTTCTAAGTGAGGAAACAAACCTTCATGGAGCTGTGACGAGTTTGTGCTAAACCTCCAGCACCAGAACACTCGATTTAGGTAGGCCATACTGGTTCAGAAACAGGTGGCTGTTGCCCTGTGAAAGCTGGCTACACCAGACATTATAGGTCCATGACAAAACACTTTGGAAAATCTACTGTTGGGATCACGGTTGTGTAGATTTGTGAGGCAATTAACACTGATCTATCCCCAGGTGGTTGCCATAAGGAAAGTTCCAGAAATAATAACTGAATTTCACAGGATGGGATTTCCAAACTATGCAAGGGCGTCGATGGCCTCCATATCCCAATACTTTGACCACAACAAAGGGCAAGTGAGCATGACCAAGGCTCCTTCTGCAAGGCATAATGAACCACAGAGGCAGATTCAAAGGTCAGAAACACTGGAAAGGTTTATGATACCTGGATGCTAAGAAGATATGGATTTTGCTTGAAAAAGCGAAGAAGGGCTTTTATTCTTCAGAAACACGACTGTTTGGTGTGTCTGTGCACACTGTTATTGTGGGGGCCACGAATATCTGCTCCTGCCTTGTCTCATGAAACCATACCCCAACATCAGTGACCCTGGAAAAAGGGAATTCAGTTACAAGCTCAGTAGCCACAGAATGGCCAGTGTGTTTGGTATGCTGAAGTGTTGTTGGCACTGCCTACACATCCGTTTGGACATCAGCGTGGTGAACGCTCTTTGTATAATAGTCGCCTCCCGTGCACTCTGTAATGTTTGAGTGGGTAAAAGGGAATGCTTCTATCCTGAGTGGGCTCAGGATAAATCTGGTTTGCAAACTCTGTACAGGCAGTTGCATCCCACCTACATGCACACTGGTTCTGGTTCCCAGCAGGGAAGGGAAATCAGGAATGCCATATGTGCACACATCTTGGCACAGCAGGGAGGCAGGGACTTGACATCTGCCTGCGCTGAGGGATACCGTCACATCCTGCACAGCTGTTGGAAATGCACATGAGGGAACACTGGTACACGCATGGGAGGTGAGGGTGGGGATGGGTAAATAGCTTTGTGAGTGTTTTGTTCCCCTACAGTGGAAGGTCATTAGCTGTTTTTCCTGTGACATTGCACACATTAAAGACAATTATAATAGAGTGCCTCCATTTGCTTATCACCTCAGGGATGAGTTTGTGCTGTGGAGAGTGATGCCAAATTGTAATAAAGTCACTGTGCAATGTTTTCGACTTCACTTATTGACAAACCTCTGTTATTGGGAGCACTCAATCTCTCTTAACGGCCTGCTGAAGATTTTCTGGGAGTAGTATGCAAGCATCTTTTATTTAACCATTCATTGTCATTTAGTGGTTGTTATAAAGCACTAATCTCTACTATGGTTGAAACTGTTTAAGGAGGGAAGGAGAGGCCACTTATGAATGGATGCTGTCACTGCCTGTAATAGCTACTGGCATTGTCTTTCAATTTTCTGCCTGTGAACTAAGCCACTAAGATGTTCATCTGACCTCTTTTTTGTGTTTTAGACTTCTGGTGTGTTGAAAACTAGTAGTGCCTTCTGCAAGCACATAACACTAACTGCACTTTCCTCAAATCTCCCTTCTATCTTTGTGACTCTGGATATTTCTGAATATGAGGGTGTGACAGGCGGTCGGTCCTCCGCACCCCTAGGGGCGATGGAGAGCAATGGTCTCCGTGGCAGGCCTCGGCGCCACCTCCCGGACGTTGGGGAATTAGCAGGAAGGGGTGCTGGCCAGAGTCAGTAGCGCGCCCCTCGGGCAGGGGAGCGCCGGCCGGAGTCAGTAGCGTGCCCCTCAGGCAGGGGAGCGCCGGGGTAGGGGAACGCAGGCCCACCCAACTCCACTGCATTCCAGCCCAAGGCCCTGACAGTGGCGGGAGGCAAAGGTCCCGCCGCTAGGTCAGCAGGGCGATCCGCAACCGCTGACCAAACACCAACACCAAACAGCCTGTGTCTGTCTCCCTCCCTGGTGCTCTCCTCACTGGGCAGAGGGCCCCGCCCTTTGTACTTCCTGTCCCACCCTTCCCCTTCCGGGGATTGGCGGAAGCTTGGCCTGGCCCCGCCCACTCAGGCTCAGAGGGTGGCTCTTTACCCTCTGGTTCGAAGGGGAGCCACCCTGGCTCCCTACAGGGGGTAAAGGGGACAGAGAGAAAAGTGTTTGCAGTGTCATGGCTACAGACACTTATACAACTCTCAGCTTCATGTGCTGTGAATTGTGGGGCCGAGTCCCCAACCTGAAAACATTTTTAGTTTATCATAAGAATGGCCATACTGGGTCAGACCAAAGGCCCATCTTGCCCAGTATCCAGTCTTCCTAAAGTGGCCATTGCCAGGTGCTCCAGAGGGAATGAACAGAACAGGTAATCATCAAGTGATCCATCCCCAGTCGCTCATTCCCAGCTTCTGGCAAACAGAGGCTAGGGACACTATCTGTGCCCTCCTGGCTAATAGCCATTGATGGACCTATCCTCCATGAATTTATCTATTTCTTTTTTGATCCCTGTTATAGTCTTGACCTTCACAACAGCTTCTGGCAAAGAGTTCCACAGGTTGACTGTGCATTGTGTGAAGAAATACTTCCTTTGGTTTGTTTTAAACCTTCTGCCTATTAATTTCATTAGGTGACCCCTAGTTCTTGTGTTATGAGAGGGAGTAAATAACACTTCCTTATTTACTTTCTCCACACCAGTTGTGATTTTAGACCTCAATCATATCCCCCCTTAGTCATCTCTTTTCCAAGCTGAAAAGTCCCAGTCTTATTAATCTCTCCTCATATGGAAGCTGTTCCATAACCCTAATAATTTTTGTTGCCCTTTTCTGAACCTTTTCCAATTCTAAATATATCTTTTTTGAGATGGGGTGACCATATCTGCATGCAGTATTCAAGATGTGGACGCACAATGAATTTATATAGAGGCAATATATTTTCTGTTTTATTATCAAATAAATTCTGTGGCCTGTGTTGTGCAGGAGGTCAGACTAGATGATCATAATGGTCCCTTCTGACTTAAAAATCTATGAATCTATGAATATATCCTTTTCTTAATGATTCCCAACATTCTGTTAGCTTTTTTGATTGCCGCTGCACAGGGATTGGATGGTTTCAGAGAACTATCCTCAATGACTCAAAGATCTCTTTCATGAGTGGTAACAGCTAATTTAGACCCAATCATTTTATATGTATAGTTGGGATTATGTTTTCCAATGTGCATTACTTTGCATTTATAAACATTGAATTTCATCTGCCATTTTGTTGCCCAGACACCCAGTTTTAAGAGATCCTTTTGTAGCTCTTCGCAGTTTGCCTGGGACTTAACTATCTTGAGTAGTTTTGTATCATCTGCAAATTTGGCCACTTCACTGTTTACCCCTTTTCCCAGATAATTTATGATCTGTTGAATAGGACTGGACCCAGTACAGACCCCTGGGGAAACACTGTGTACCTCTCTCCATTCTGAAAACTGACCATTTATTCCCACCCTTTGTTTCCTTTCTTTTAACCAGTTACCAATCCATGAGAGGATCTTCCCTCTTATCCCATGACAGCTTACTGTGCTTAAGAGCCTTTAGCGAGGGACCTTGCCAAAAGCTTTCTGAAACTCTAATCCACTAGTTCTCCCTTGTCCACATGCTTGTTACCCCCTCAGAGAATTCTAGTAGATTGGTGAGGCATGATTTCCCTTTACAAAAAACATGTTGACTCTTCCACAACAAATGATGTTCATCTATGTGTCTGACATTTTTGTTCCTTGCTATAGTTTCATCCAGTTTGCCCAGTATTGAAGTCAGGCTTACCGGCCTGTAATTGCTGGGTTCACCGCTGGAGTCCTTTTAAAAATCTTACTATTTGGGATATGTTAGGGTTAAGTAAAGACCTGGAAAGCTGCTGGTATGCTGACATGGCATTAGGGCAGAAAGGCACAGACAGGCAGTATTTCTTCGTTTAATAAATAAGTTGCCATATTTTTCCCTTCCCTGTTGCTTGTTGAGAATTGATAAACCTTGAAACTGCATAAGAAATGTAATTGTCTAAAAAAATACCCTTTGTGTAAAATAAGTGTTATCTCTCCCTCCATTCTTTCCCAGCTACATAAGCAAGTCCTGGGTCATGGCCCCTTCCTCCCTCCTCTGAGAACGGCTGATTAAGGAAATTTGTAGCAACAAATTATTTAAAAGAAATGTATTTTCAAGGTAAAAATGCCTGTATAACATGTGTAATGTTGGGAACAATAGAGGGGTGGGTATACTAATTGTATGGGTGTTTCTATTACTTAATAAGGGGTTTGGGGGTGTGGTACCGGATGGAGGCATTTACATACTAACTTAGATGAAAAGAGTGTGCTGTAACTAATCCAGTGCTTACTCAACAATTGGGTCACGGGGAACAAGTATTGCAATAAAGAAGCCCATACTCAAATCCACCTCTGGGTCAACCTGCTCCTTCATCTAACAATGCTTAGGAAGGAGAGGCCACGCATAAGTTAAGGAAGATATAATATTTATTAAAAGTACGAGATGGCATTTGTCTCTGCTGCAGCCATCTTCAGTAAGTTTGAGCTGGGTCACTCAGTGTCTGTGCTTTAGGTCTCCATCTATAGCATGGTTCCACCTTTTCTGGCCTTGTTTATTTAGGCCTTGATTCAGGAAGGCAGTACATCCCTGCTCCGGAAAGCACTTAAGCAAATGCATAAATACTTCCCTGAATCGTGGCCTTAGATTGTAAGATATTCAGGGCAGGGAGTCTCTCTCTCTCTCTCTCTCTCTCTCTCTCTGTATGTATTAGTGTACAGTGCCTAGCACAATGGGGCCCTGATCTTGGTTGTGGCCTCCAGACATTATGGTAGCACAAATACATAAGGGATAAATAATAATCTGTAGCTCATGAGCTCAGATACTAACCAGTCTGAGAGTGAAAGAAGGATATAACAATCTGGTAACTGTGTATATGTCTACACAGCGATTAAACACTCATGGCTGGCCCAGATCAGCTGACACAGGCTCAGAGGTCTCAGGCTGCAAGGCAGTAAAACTGCCATGTAGACGTTTGGGCTCAGACTGGAGCTCAAGTTCTGGGACCCCGTGAGGGGGCAGGGTCCCAGAGCCCAGGCTCCAGCCCAAGCCAGAATGCCTACTCAGTAATTTTTAGCTCCACAGCCCAAGCCAGCTGACCCGGGCCGGCAATGCCCGTGCTGTGGGTCTTTTATTCCAGCGCAGGTGTTCCTTGTATGGTCTCAGCACAGTTACTGGAAGACAGGTGTCCATGTCACAGAATCCACAGCTGGGATTCACAGTGATGGTCCCCTCCAAGTCACGACTGAAGAACATTGAGAAGATAGTGGGGAAGCTTGCTGTCCTCCTGCCTGTGCTGTATTTGTTTTGTGGATAAACGTGTTGGGCTTCGTTTTCCAGTGTTGTCAGCCCAACACCTCTCAAGCACTAAATTACCTTAAAAAACAAACGAAAACTTAATTAAAAATGATCACAGGAGGAATACACAAAGAATAACATTTGTTTTTCCAGCTGATCTCTAGTCCCTCCAGAGAGTCTCAATTTTCTTAGTGTATCTATTTTAAAATGGCCCTGCCTGTAAATGCAAATGATGTAGAAAATGGCCTCCTAATAGGCTTCTTTTTGTGTCCTGTATTAACTCAATTGTATCTCACTTACTCCGCATGCAGCTGGTGACAGCACCGGAGTCAAATAGATATTGCTACAGCATCGTTCCCGGCTAGTGCCGGGTTATTTCGTGTGCCTTGCTTTATCATGACACTCCCAGCTTATGCACGTTTCATCCCTTCTGTGTCTTGAGTTAATGGCAAGGTTTTTGGTTTGCCACTGATTTCTTGGTTGCATCTTAGCATATATAGTAATACTTTACATAGATTTTATAACAGCTGTGTACAAGGAATGACCGCCGCATGCACTTCCCCTTGAAAACTATATTTGAATATTACAATATCCTAGAAGGATACTGGGGACAGAAGATGCCTCCTAGCAGTTTGTCTCTTTTGAGGGTTGTTTACAGTAAATATAAAGCCTTTTCTTTATAACGTGTACTTATTTAGCATCCGTCACTTAGATTGTACCTTTATCGTCTCCTCCGCAGTCAAAATACTATATTTATTATTTCCTGCCAGAGCTGATCCCATTTCCTCTCCATCCAGGAATTCTCTGTGCTTCTCATCTTCTAGCAGGTGCTGAAATTTGTTCTGTAAATGTTAACAGAAAAAGCGGAAGAAATTTCAACATTCACTCGCAAATGTCCTCAGACCACCAGCAGTAGAAGGAACCCAACAAAAGGCTGCAGCCAGAAACTATTTGATCATAAACCTCTCAAGCAGAAAATTGGCAATCACTGCAGAAACAATTCCTGAGGACAGTATTCAACTTTCAAATAACCCTGAAATGCAACTCAATAGTATTTGATTTCCAGTAAGGGAGCCTGACAGTCCATCCCTACAGCAGAACTCCAGTGTGGGGAAAAGTCCAGCTTACTGAGCCTGCACTCAGTGCCAATGCCATACTCTAGAAAGTAGAATGAATGCAAAAATTCTTTGATGCTCAAGGGATGATGATTCTGTGCAATTCATGCTTCTGACTGACTAAAGGGCCACTGAGGCAGTCCTAACATTTTTTGTTTCCCCCTAAGGTTATCTTATTGAACTGACATAAAGTATGCAAAATAAATAAAACACGCACCATTAGGATCTAATAGCATCAACTTGTTCCTATGCCTTCTCCCCAACGGTGGGTGGTAACACACATTATGTGTGTGTGTGCGTACTAAATATGAAGAAATGTGGTGTGCCCTTCACTGCACACAACATGAGGAAAGGACAAAAAATAACTTATTTTCTGACCAATCTCCCTCAATCACTTTACATTTAAAGATTAAATAAACTGGCATCTGTTTGATGAATGAAGGTGGGGACTGACAGAAGGGGCCAACAGCTGTGGCAGATATCTTTACTGCAAGATACTAGCTATTTTTCCAACTCTTTCAGCTGCAGCACAGAAGAAAATAAGAGACAGAGATCATTACCTACATTTTGATAGCCATTCATCCATAAGCGCAAAAGCATCCACTCTGGTATGAAACAATGAGATGTGTTATCCACAGCAATCAGAGTGCAAAAAAGTTTCAGTGGGAAACTCTATAAATGAACAGGTTGGAATGCTAATGCAATAATAAATTGTGAGCTACCCTTTGTCACCCAAATGTGAACAAAATTATATTTGTGCTGAAAAATGCAATAATTGCAAGTCCTCTCTCTCCTTTGTGGGCATAAGCAGAACATGTGAGAGAATAATATACTTTTTCAGTAAGCTGAGGTATTATAGGGGGGAAAAGTCAACTGTCTGACAGGATAAATAAGCTTAAATATGAGATACTATACGGATACTTTTGTTTTATGGAAACTCTGATGGCAAATATATCAGTAATTCAAAAACAATTAGACTTGTAAATAAACTACCCTATGGTGAGAAGAAAGGGACAACTGGTTTTGTTTGGCTGGCCACATAAAAACACAGGGACATTGCCTGGTGGGAGGCAGGGTGGAGACACAAAAGTTGGGGGAGAGAGAGAGAGAGTGTTAATAAAAAGCAGCAGAATAGCATTTTATATCCTATATTTGGTTCCACTTCTTTTTAGTCATTTGTACAAATGTAGAGGAAAAAATAATCCAAATATAACTGTTAGGGTAATGGCTTATTTGAACGTGTAAAAATATATTTATGGACTCTGTGTTCCCTTCCCTTCCTTATCATCTCCTTCAATACTTCCTCTCCTATCTATCAGTAAGCCCCTCTTTGACTATCAGTACTTCGATAGTCATGACTCCTTGGGACAAATGGTGATCTATATTTGTAGCTTATTATTATTTTTATTTTTACATAGGTCAAACAAGAGTGTCATTCCTATGGGCGGGCCTCTGTGGTTGAAACCTTACCTTACATTTCAAAATGGTCAAGGGTAATGGGAAAGTAAATTAGAAAGAGAAAGAAAGAAAAAGAATCCTTGGCTCTGATTTAACGTCATTTACACTGTGTAAATCATTGGTTTCAATGGAATTTAATTCCTGATTTTCACCAGCATGAAGTCTGAATTTGGCCCTTTGTACTTTGTACACCTCACCCAACTAGGTCCTGCAGTGAGCAAACTAAATTCCAAACATGAATCTTGAAAAAAATAAATGAAATCTATTTGGGGCTTGCTTCTAGTTCTGCCCTCCCTGTGCCCAGAGTTAAGTAAAGCTGATTTTTTACAGAATATGTGGTGATGTGTACCTGTGCATTGAATGGCAGGAGTTAAGTGTCCAGTGGTATGAGGGAAGTGTGGTGTGTGTGTGTGTGTGATAAATGCTGGTGACAAGACTTGGTGTTCTTTCACACATCTACTTTACCCCCTTAAGAAATAGCAGTAGCAGATGTAAAATGCTTGAGGCATGGTTGTTGTTCATGGGGGGGGGACAACTTTTCAACTTTTCAATTAAATTCTAATGCAGTCAGAATGATAAAAGAAAAAAGTGAAATATTTAAGAGAATAGCAGAATTCTGTAAATCCGCAAAACAGACCAAGAAGGACAACATTGTATATTTAGCGGTTCAGTTTCAATACGTGGCAGAGTAGATGATTCCAATAACTCTTGTTTTCTCAAGTACAGAAATGACACACTTGCTATACAAGAGGTGTTCTCTGGGAAGGTGGCAGGCACTTCCCAAAGCTTTTAATAATTTTAAAATATGCAGGGGAAATAAAATGACATTTGTGTTCATGGAAACACAGGAAGGTGGGAGTTATGATATATTCCAGCCTAACCCAGAGATTGAGACTGTCTATAACTCACTGAAAACATTACCAGCTGGAATTTGTTTTTTTTTTTCTCTTGTGATATGGAAAATGTTCTATTACTGAGATCCTAATAATTGTAATATTGATCACACAAGCCATATTCTTCATCTTCAAAGTACTTAATAATCTAAAAGTAATGTATTACCCCTTTTTATGCCTGGGGCAACTGAGGCAGGGAGGCTAAGTAGTCTGCTTATTTTCAGTTAGCCTAATTAATTTTTTCACGTTTCTGAATATAATTTTTTAAAAAAATAAAAAATGATTTAGGGCTTGATCTACAAGCCAATTGATGCTAATGTGAATAAGGATTGCAATGGGGTTTGGATCAAGTTCTTAGTCCATATGACATTATTTGAGTATTTGTAGAATGTCAGTGGATAGCACAGGAGTCAGGCATTCCATTAATCTATTTGTTTAATTTAAAGCTAGGGAACTCTTTTCTAGGGATTAGATTGTTTATTAATAGTCACAAAGCCAAGCCATCTCCCAGTTTTGGTGGAGTTTAGCACAGCTGGCAACTGTACAAGTATCTCCTTAAATCTGGAACAAGTGTTTTGTGAATCAGGAGGATCAAGATGCCCTGAAAGATCTGTGGGAGATGGTTTCCCAGCTCCTCTCTCTACTGTGTGCCTTTATGTGAATTGTATTAATATATACTGAAGGGGAAATTAAGCAAAAAATTCATGTCATTTTTTTCCCCCAGAGATTATGAGCACCAATGAAGATTTGCATTTCACGCTTCAAAGTGGTGTTTATGATTTAAATATTGACAGACTTTAGAGGGCAGCAGTCAAAATTTCCCCTAGTGTTACTGCAGAATGTGTACAGTATAGCATAATATTGTCAAAGATGTAACAAACATATCACCGATCTGATGTTCACTACTGGGTTATTAGTCGGCTAGGTTGGTGAGTGGGAGGAAAATAGGGTTCCTAGGGAGAGGAAGAGGAGAGAAGACCTGATTGAGATTGTCCATATGGGCCAGAATAGTTTTTATATAGTATCCAATGGAAAGATATTTTCTGGGAACAGATTTTATGCCATTTACTCATTGGGTACAATTCACTTTACCCTTATGAAGCCCAAGAATTCTTTGGGACAAGTGCAGCAGTGTAAGAAGGTGAAATTCACACAAATGCACTTCCAACAGAGGGATACCCTCTGTGTCTTCTATGGAGTGTGAAGTAGTGTGGCCACTATGGCTGACATTCTGTGCTGTGCCTGTTAAGGACTCAAAGCAAAATTCTTTCACCCTGCAACTCATCCTCATCCACTTTTTCTAATGGAGTAGAAAGTTGTCTGTGCAAATTAATCACTGCTGTGACCAGGAAACTCCACAGCACTATAAACAGTAACTGAGCTAATTGATGCAACAAAGGCAACAAAAGCAGCACAAAACCACCAATTCTTATTTTGATTGAGGCCTTCCAGATGGCTACTTTTTTTTAGAACATTCTGTACTAGATGACAGTGCATTAAACTTAACACTGAATTATTTAGTAGTGTCTCTTTAAAGATCAGTCACACACAGTTGACTAGTCCATTAGCATGGCTAGTTTCATGTTCCCCTGGTCAATTTATTTCCCTGCTTACTGATTGCTCAGCGAACATAAACTTAAATATCCAAGGATCAATGAGACCATTTTCTTAAACTAGTGATTTATTTCATTCAAAGGACTTTCAAGCTGGCTTTCTTTCCCTGTGCATTAACTTTGTATGCTGGACGTGGCTTGGGGACAGTAATCTGCTAGATGTGATCCTTCAATCATGTCAGCTAATTTTTCACTGGAAAGCCATGCACCATGTAATAAAGCATGGCTTCTTGGTTTTCCTACATTAATACCTTAAATGCCAGACTCATCTCTTTGGAATGGTAACTTGCATACTAAAGGCTCAGTCCCTTAAATTTGAATTTTGCTCAAGTATTTCTTTGCTGACTTGGAATGGATTAAGAAAATGGAAAGGGTTTTTGGTGTCAGTTCAGTCTGTGGTTTTTTTTGTTTTTGGCTGAGATTATGGGTTTTGTTCTGCAATACAAATTGTAAAATTTAGGCTGTGCAGATGAACTAATCGTTATGTGGAAGGATTCTGGATGAAGTGGGTTGTGGATCCTTAATGTCCAATTTAAACTGTACCGAAACCAATCTCTACATGAAACTGGGATATAATCAGTGTCTACAGTATGGCAACGCTTAATTTGTGCCAGGGCTTGCCAAGGCTGAACCCTAGCACTTCTGGGCTTGCCATGTCAGTTATCAAAGTAAAAAAATTGCTTGAACACCTAATTGCTTGAGCTCCAACACCTCGTTTATTACAAATTAAGCACAGGGTTGGGGTAACTAAAAAGTTCAGAAAAAAGCTGAAGATTCTCCCAAACTTCTGTCAAAACTCTAGCTGAATTCAAACTTTCTCAAACTTTAAACTTTGAATCTAAATCCTTCCTATGCCATCAGATGTCACATAGGGCACAAATAAGGCTCTGCCATCCCTGTCTGCCCTGGGCTGCTCCTTGCATTTTCTCTGTGTTGTTAATTCCTATTAGTTGTTCCTCTCTGAGAAGTGTTTGATGGAGGAATTCTTCCAGTCAGCTGCTGTTATACATGTTCCTCCAGCTGCCCAATGGCAGTTGAAGATTTGTAGTTTGGTCTTTAACTGGTAGATTTTTCAATGGCTAAATCTTATTGAAACTGGTGAATGCAGCCTTGCCAATCTGTGACAGTATTTCCTTCTTGAGGTCCCCACTGGCGTGCACATTACTGCCAATGTATGAACTGAGTCACTTCTTGCATTCCTTTTCCTTCTTACATAACGCTTGAGTTGGAAATTGTTGTGGTTCTCATTAGATTTGGGTTTTTTTGGAACTGATTATTAATCACATCTTTCTTCTGATGCTAGACAGTCCTTTGGTATTTACTTGCATGTTAGCTGAGCTGTCACTTAAAAGAGCAATGTCATCAGAAAAATCTAAATCTCCTAGTGTGCTACTGTTAAGCCATGCAATGCCTGTGATGTATCCATCTACATTTTGTCTCAGAATGAAATCAATGGCAATGCCAAACAATGAAGTGAGAGACTGAATCCTTGTTTGACACTAATGTCTATGTTGAACCATTTGCTCAAGCCTGCTTTACTTTAACTGTGTAAACTGTACTTTGATATAAAGTCTTGATGACAATAATTATTTTTGTTGTCACACTATAGCACTTCAAGAGATTCTAGAGTGAATCATGATGGAGTCTATTAAATGTTGTGTTGAAATCTATAAGGTTTATTATTGTTTTTTTGCCATTCAATGCTCTCTTCAATGATTAATCTGAAGGGTGAAAATCTGGTTGACATATAATTTTCAGGGTCAAAATCCAGCCTGCTCTTCCCTTAACTTTGCCTCAACTGTTTCCCTTATTCTGGTTAAGATTATGCAGCAGATCCTGCCTATCACTGAAAGAAGTATAACACCTCTCTAAATATTGCATTCAATTAGATCGTCTTTCTTCAGTATTTTGACTACAATGCCATTTTTTCCATTGTTCTGGAGGCTTTTCTGGGTCCCATGCTTTGTTAAAGAGTTCGGTGATTTTAAGGAGGGTCTCATCATCATGAGGCTTCTCCTAGTGACTTGGTCTCAACCTGCAGCTTCCCCAAGTTTTAATTTTTTTTACTGTGTCTTTCGCTTCGTGATGTGAGATATTATAGTGTCTAATTCTGGGTGATTAATTTATTTGCCAAAGTTTCTTGTGGTTTTGGTGTTTTTTGCACCTCTTGAAAGTGCTTTTCCCATTACTTTTGTTCTTTTTCTATTGTTATCTCTTTGCTTTATCCTTGACAGCCCCTCTGGCTGGTGTAAACTTGTTGAATTGATAAAGTGTTTTACTATCACCTCTTTCAACATCCACTTCAGCTTCTTTGTGACGTTATCCATGTACTTCCTCTTGTCTCTGTTAGGATATAGATATTCAGGCCTGTCTGTAAAGGCCTATACTCTAAGAATTTAGGTGTATTCTTATCACTTGGCTAGTTATAGAGGTATAAAAGAATCAAAATCACTGTCTGCCGGTGTAAGAGCCTTCTCTTACTGTGACAGTCTGAGGCCCTGCGCTTAGGCTAAGGCCTTTGGCTAAGCAACAGAGGCAGTCATAAGCTGGGAAGCGAATGGTCAGATCCTCACATTTCAAACTAGTCACATTGAAAGAAGGTGCTATTGGGCTGTTAGGAATACAATCCTGTCCTGGTAATGCCTATCGCCTCCAGAGAAAGGGAAGTGCCTAGAAGATGTAAAAGGAAACTTAGTTTGATAGCATCCTGTCTGGCTTATCAATAGCTGGGATGTGAAATCCTCATTTCCTTGTTGTTCTATCACTGTAGTCCCCATTTCCCTATTGTTTGTATAATCTCTGTCTGGTTCTGTGATTGTTTCTGTCTGCTGTATAATTAATTTTGCTGGGTGTAAACTAATTAAGGTGGTGGGATATAATTGGTTACATAATCATGTTACAATATGTTAGGATTGGTTAGTTAAATTTCAGGAAAATGATTGGTTAAGGTATAGCTAAGCAGAACTCAGGTTTTACTATATAGTCTGCAGTCAATCAGGAAGTGGGGGGGCGGGGGAAAGGGAACATGGAATGGGGGTGGGAAATTGGAATCATGTTTTGCTAAAGGGGGAAATGGGAACAGGGAGTGGGGGTGGGGAAATTGGAATCATGTTTGGCTAAGGGCAGGAATGGGAACAGGGACACAGGTGTAAGGCTCTGTGGTGTCAGAGCTGGGAAAGAGGGACACTAAGGAAGGAAACTGGAATCATGCTTGCTGGAAGTTCACCCCAATAAACATCAAATTGTTTGCACCTTTGAACTTTGGGTATTGTTGCTCTCTGTTCATGCGAGAAGGACCAGAGAAGTAAGTGGGTGTAGGAATAAGCCCCCTAACAGTCTCCTCTTGCACTGCTTTTTCCAGCTATGTCTTTTTGTTTTACACAGATTTTTTGTTTTTTGGGGAGGGAGGAAGTGTTTTTGCAGTGTTGATGTTTACTTTGGCTTGTTTCCTTTTTTTCACTCAGTTCCACATATCCTCACATTTGCAGACTTTATGTTTGCTTGTCTGGAAACAAGCTACAGTTGTTTCAGCATCTATAATATTGTCATGCAGAAAAGACCATAACGCCTCAGTGTTGACTTCTTTCAGTGGATTTAATCCTTGTAGCAATCTGAAATCTGTTCTCCAGTTCAGTCTAAAATTACTGCTGTGATGTCTGTCTGCTACGCTTTTACTGTCAATTTTCTTAATGCTTTTGGGGGTTTTATTTTTCTTCAGATTGATCTTCAGTCTTGCCACACATAAATTGTGGTTACTTCCAACACCAGCTCCTTTCTGTGCTCAGACATCCTGGAGAGTTCATCTAAATCTCCTTCCAAAACATAGATGTTCAGTTTGTTTCCTGGCGATTCCAGCCAGGGAATTCCAAGTTACTTTCTGAATGTCTTTGTGTGGGAATAGTGTTCCACCAATTATGTGCCCTGATACTAGGCAGTTCTATTGGTCTTTCACCATTTTGATTTTGGGATCCAAGGCTGTGCTTGCCTGATGTTTTTTCTACTCCACTGGTGTCAGCCCCAGCGTTGGCACTGAAGTCCCCTATTACTAAACAGATGTCATATTTGGGGATTTTTTCAATCAGAGTGTGTAGGCAATTGTAGAATATATTGATCTTTGATTTCATCACCATGGTTTGTTGGTGCATAAATTGTACAATTGTCATTTTTGCATATTATGTTTGAAACTTAGCTTGCAGAAATCAGATATTAATTGAGTCCCAGACTATAAGCAAATTTTCTGCTTTGGAAGTAACATTTAATGCTACTCAATCTAAGCAGTAACCTTCTGTAGTATGGCAGTGTGGCCTCCCTCCAAGTCAGAGGAGAAGGAATCATCCTCCCTGCACCAGTTGCAGAGCCAGGCCTCCTTCGCCCCTCCCCCCAGAAGCACATCACCAGTCCAGTTGGAGAGACCAAGGGAAGCAGATGTACCCTGCTCGCTCCCGGCCGCTGACCCTGCTGCTGAACCCAGCGATGCTCTGCCCTCTGGGGAGCCTGCTTCTGCCACGGACCTGACGGGAATGCCACAGGCCACCTACCCAGAGAAGACAGAGGACGACCTGCTGTTCCAGGTACAACCTGGGAGAGGGAAGAGGAGGAAGAGGCCGGGGCAGCCGACCTTAGACTGGCTGCAGCTTTGTCTGAGACATGGGCAGCGTGGTGGAGTTGGGATCCCTGTTGACCCAGTTGTGGACCACGGGTTGGGGTCTGGTGGAGTAGGGTGGGCCTGGACCCCACCTGCTACACTCTCTGGGGTGGCAGTCTCCGCTTGCCCGGCCCAGTGGCCTGTGTCTGTCGGTTGTCCGCTGAAGTTAAGACACCTGACCTCTGGGGTTTCTCTGGCTCTGCTGAAAGAGCCCAGAACTGATTGACTGCTGGGTTTTCCCTGACCTTGCTGCAAGAACCAAGAACTAATTGAATACTGGAGCAGCTCTGTCTCAGCACCAAGAGCACAAAGCTCATTGATCACTGGGTGGTCTCTAGCTGCACCAAGGGGCCAGAGCTGACTGACTCCTGGATTTGCTCTGGCTCTGTAACAAGAGCCCAGAGTTAACTGACTACCGGATTTCTCCCACTCCAAAGGACTGGAGCTGATTGACCCCTGGGGTTGCTCTGGCTCTGTAATGAGAGCCCAGAGTGAATTGACTATTGGAGCACCAAGGGACTGGAGCTGAGTGACTCCTGGGTTTGCTCTGACCTTGTCTCCAGAGGCCAGAGCTAATTGACTACTGGCGTTGCTCCGCCCTGGCCTGAAGGGCTTGAAGCTACTTAACACCCGTGTTGGCCCAGGCCCGTGCCCCCAGGGCCACAAGGACATAGACTAAAGTAGGCGCAGCCCCTGCTTGAAGGCTCTGAGGAACCTAGATGATTGGCTGCTCAGTCCTTTAAACTAGTCAGGACGCTAATGCCTATGCTAATTCCCCCAAATACTAGGCTGAGGTCCCGATGGCGTAGTGAGGCGGTGTGGCCTCCCCCCAACCTAGAGGGGGAGGGACAACCACCACCCGATTACACCTTCTTACCTTGCTTTATACATTATGGCTTTGTTTTCACTTTTATATTGCTTTTTTATCAACTCCTGACCATCAATATTCACTTACTACAAGGATTTCAAGGTACATTCATCCATTTCTTTCATTACCTGTGTGGCTTTTTTGGTTGCAGCCATTGGTCTAATGTTACAGAAGGCTATTTTCACAGTTTGTTTTGCCTTTACTAAAGAACTTCTTAGAGTCTTGGTTTCCGGATGTCTTTCATCAATGCTCAGAAATTCTGCCAAGACAGAGTCCATTACTTTGGCATTATTATGTTTCATGACATACACAGAGAGAAGTTAGATAAAAACATAAAATACTCTTGCTGGAAAGTTGCAATGTAACACTACTTTATATCTCATAATTCAGAATGACAACACATAAGAACCCCAAAACAGAGAGACAAACCACGCTTCTCCCTAAAAAGCAGAGATACGACTCATCCCACCTTACTCTAGGCTGGCTCTCTGGACACTGACTTCTGCTGAGCCCAGATCACATACTACTCTACAGAACTCCCTAGCCTACAAACAGGATTGGGAAAACCCCCTGAAATGTAAAGTGAGCACTTACAATTTTAACACAGTTTTAAATATATCACAGGCATGCTGTTTGCTGGAATGGCTACCGTATGTTTCTATAACCTGACTTTCTTTTTTTTTTAATGAGGATCTGTGGTTGGACTATAGCTCAACCCCCCATCTGAAGGACCAGTGGACTGCTTTTCATCTGGTGCCTACCCTTTGATCTCTCTGGCTTAGGTAGCCCTGCCAGCAGCTAAAACGCCTGCCTGCATAGTTCACCGGGTTCATGGAGGACACAAGCCTTAAATTATTTGATTATTTTTTGTTTTCATGCACCTCATCACTTCCTTGTTTCATCCAGGACAGGAAGCAAAAATATTGCAGTAAGCTGGTCTCATGATTATTGAAACAGGATGAAATTCTGTTGTGAGCCTCTAACTCTGTGAGAAAGCAGGTGGCTTTAAACTACCTTTGTGTCTGCCTCATTCTGGATTCGTATTTGGTCCCTGTCATAATTTAGGCAGTCCCGGAGGCCTGTTTAAGTTATGGCAGCCTCCCTGGGCTGCCCTAACGGGCTGCAGCACTTGCCTGGAATCTCCACAGCACTTTGTGTTATATGACACCACGCTGATAAACCCCTCCCATGCCAGCCTCACCCCTCATATGCTCCTGTGCCAGGGCTTGCGAGCGGGATCTTTGGAGGACAGCCACACAGTTGTTTTCCTCAGTTCCTGCAACAGGGAACCTTTCCCTAGCTGGATATGGGGCTTTAGAGCCCTTTTATGCTGCTCCAGCCGTCTGCTCTAGCGTAAAGGGGCTATGGTGTGGATACAGATCTCACCCAGGGAGTTTAAATGGAGGCCCCGTTGTGAGGGTTCTAGAGTATTTTGTGTGTATTCTGTGCTGTTTAGGCAGAGTGAATGTAGTATGTGAATGGTACTTATTCTTCCACACCAGATATGTGCTTTACAGAGAATTCTGTATTGTTCAGAGTATCGTCTAATAGAAAAGTATCTTTTTGGTAGGTTTCCATTTTCCCCATTATTTAAACCAAGGAAGTGCCATTGTTGGCTATTATTAGCTGGAAGGAATGTGTTAGAAGATTAGATTAGCCAGTTTTAGCCTCCATAGCTAAAAAAAGAAAGCCAGGAGTTCCAAGTTTAGAGATGGCTAAACTGGTCAAGTAAAATAAGAACAATGCTAAATTTTTGCCTAGCTTCTTGCTTCTTTCTCTCCTCTAACTGCCCATTACTCACACTCTCTCCCTTTATCCGCCCACAGTTTTGTCCTAGCATGGGGGTGGGGCTGGAGTAAAAATTTGGTTGAAAATTCTTTAAGCTTTTAATTTTCATGTGCCTCTGTCCTTTTCATTTTGGCTTGGAAACAAAGCACTAAAGCCATAGAAGAACCTATTTTCAGCATGTTTCCAAAACCAGGAATTACTGTAAAGCTGTGAGATTTGGAGTATATTTCCACATTAATGAGGTGCAGATGTATATCCAAACTTCGTTTTAGATGCTGCTTAGAATAGAACCTTTTGTGGTTTGCCCATCATTATCTGTGTCAATACACAGGGGTGCAGTGGATTCACTAGAATCCAAGGGACATCCTTTGTGCTATCATTGGTATTTTTATTATGGGTGGTTTCTTGCACAATGCAGAGGTGTGGAATAAAAGAGCTAACATGCCCAGACAGACAAACCATTAAGTTTTACACTGGAGTCTCTGGGAGGAAAATAGAATAAGATGGCAAGTGTGATTGGAAGTAATTTAAAAATGCTAGTGTTTAAAAACCCAGAAGATGGGTTTGTGAAGAATCCTGAGGGAGGGGGAATGAAAAAGCCCATATAGTAATGCCAGTTAACTCCTGGAATACAAAAAGAGGCTTCAGAAGTTATGGTGGGGGAATAGCAGGGACTAGAGTGTTTTGCCAAGGAAACCAGGCTGGGCAAGATAAGTAAAAACATGGGAAAATGAGAGGGCAAACCTTGAGAAACAAAGGCGCTGGATGCTAAGTGAAAGTAACAGAGAGCAGGGCTGAACACAGTATGAGATTTTCCAAATTGAATTGTATCTAGGACACCAAAGCCATTCAACCTACCCAGTGAGAGTGGATTATATCCCTACTCTGAGGTGTGAAGCAATGTCATTTGTTGATATTTAAAATTATTTTCTCTTTATACAATATTCAGTTAATCTCTTTTTCTGGTAAGTTCATTTTCTGGGGCAAATTCACCGCATTACATTCCTGAATGGAAACAACTTTCTGAACAGTGATGGAAGATAAGGAGCAAACAGTAACTTACCTGGTGCACTCAGTCACAGGAGAGGTGTGACCTAGAGGTGCATCCAAATTACTGTGGACATGGGGAAATTGGTTGTATATTAAGAAACATGAATAAATGAAGGCCACTGGAATTGACAAGCATATCATTTTTCTTTCACTATAAAGAGAAGTTTTAGAGAGATCCAGAACCCTGCATGTGAGAATGGGAGAACTTTAAAGGTGTGAAGTTTTTTAGACCCTGAGGCAGTCACACCAAACAGGCCTTTTAAATTACCGCCACCTGGCTTCAACCTAGACTGGTGGCCTCTCAGATAAATAAAACTTGAATTAAATCTTTATGAGCAAAAACGTCCCATTCTCCCAGGAGTCCTTTTTGTGGTGTCCTTTTCCCAGTGCTTCTCCACAGTCTGGGGACTGAGTTCAAACAGTTCAATTTTGTTCACCCAAGGCAGGCAGGTCTGTTTCACAAAATCTGCCAGGCTGGCTGAGAGAGTGGGGAGCCCTGACCCACCCTTCTTACAACACTCTGAAGAGAATAGTAGCCTGTGGTGTTTCCAATCCCCAGGACCAGTTCCTCTTGCTGAGCAGCTGCCTTTGCCATTCCCTGGGTCTCTGCCTACTATGGAACTCCCGGGTGGGGTCCTTTGAGGCTTCACCCTCTGCCTTTAAAGGGGCATTACACCCCATTACACGCTCTCTAATTGTGTAATATGGAAAGAGGGAAATGCAGGCCTGCCAACTAACTTTTGATTGACATCATTTTGTTATTTTGTGGATATTATAATAAGGGGGCATGCTAGAAATACTTAGATGCGGTATGTGAGCTTCCCCAGGCCTTTCATCTTCCTGTATGAAATGACATATATTTTCTTTTTGAGCATGTATGCTTCGTTATAATATTAATATTCCCTAAAAAATGTGTAGAGCAATATTATCTGAAACAGTAATCTACATCTTGAGCAGTTCTCATCAAAAGTGTGAAATAAAAATCCATGATATTAATGTATATTTTGAAATGTTGGATTTTTCCACCAAGCATTTACTAAAGTGGAGTGGGTCCCATATGACACAAGAATACCAGATTTAATTTTGCTTTAGGATTAGGGTTATTCATCTCACTCAAATCCTCTTAATACTGAACTTCTTTTTTATTAATCTGAGAGTATATAAAGTTAGGAACTTGGGTCACTGTAATTCTCTGGTATACCTTGACAGCTTCTTGATTTTGGGGCCAATCAAGGAGCAGGACTATATCACTATGTAACAGGAAGCAATTATCTACATTCAGTTCTTTTGGCATCACTGAGTGCAGGGGGTTTCAGCTTTTCTTCTTTTTCTGTGATCAAGCAGTATGTGAAAATTAATTTTATTATTCTTTGAGGCTTGACTAGGAATTCATTTCCACTGTATCATGGCTGATAATAACTGTCTTACACATGGTTGGGGTGTGTCTTTCTGGGAAGGCTTCTAATGTAATATAAGAAGACAAGTTGCACTTCAGTAAAAAAAAAAGGGGGGGGGGAGTCAAGAAACACTGAAAAACCAAAAATGTTAAAAACTAAATTAGTAATAGAAATATGGAACTCAATTTTAATCCAATTGAAATGCACAAGATTACATAGATTTAATTGGAAGGAAAGGGTTTCTTTCACAAGTATAAAATTTTGCTGAAGCCACAGGAATTTTCCTTCCAAAATATGCACACTTGGCATGCTTGGAAAACTACTGCAAGTAAAGAGATCAATAATTAGATGGTTTTCATTCACTACTTCAGTTCTATTCTTATTAAAAAGCTTATCAATGCTGGATTTTTTTTGTCTTTTTGTTTTTTGTCTAATACGTCTCATGAAGTGCTGTTGGCATGCATAAGTGATAGAATGTCTTATCCAGAATAATGAGAAAAACTCTATTTGCATATAAAATCAAGGGAGACTTTGAAGTATATTACTACAAGGAGAAATGACTTTTCTCTCTCTCTCCGTTACGTCTTACTGAAAGGTAGACAGACTCAGAAAGTTGTTTGTTCTGCTCACATAAAGAGGTCAATGATCATTACAGTGTAAAATCCCTATTCTTTGCTGCATGGTTTATTTTTTAATATAAATTGTGTGTACTTAACCTATAAAGTAGAAGTCATTTCTGACTACCACCTTTTTATATTTGTATATGTATATCAGAAGAGCACGATGAGATGTGAAAGGAGATTAGTGACCAACAAACTCAAAAGACCATATAGTTTTTATTTAGTTTAAATAAATGCATGAAAGTTGAGAACCTATTGCTGTTTCTTCAGTGTTCTGGGACTTCCACTTTTAGGCACAACACAGAAGGGTAGAGACAAAAGAAAATGAAAAATATAACAGCGGAAAAATTAGCAGAACTCTTTGTTTCACTTCTCCACAGAAAAAAAGGATTTTTTTCCGATTAGGATTGGGATCATATTTGTTTATCTAAACTGTGTGAGTATTGAAAAACTGGATTGGCTGGCTGTGGATTCCCTCAATACTTCTGGCCTTCCTCTAGGCACAAAAAGGTATCTCTAATACCTCATCTAATAGTTTATTTTAGTTTTTGTTTAAATATGCACTTTTAAAACTGTAATGCTCCTAGAGTTTTTGATCAGTGCTATAACAATTTCAATGAAGAACACCATAATCAAGGAAGTACTTGTGACATTGCACCCCATATTCTTCACAGTGATATTATTCTGATATGATTATGACATAATTATAATGTATTTTATGCAAGATAAGTCATGTGAGATGTTACTGAAAGAGTTATGATTTGCTAAATATGATAATCCTATTTGTATGCATGTATCATTTTTGTATCTGAAGTTGTGATAAATGAAGGGGGGGGGAGTAGCTCCCTTTTATAGACATCCAGCCAACCAGTAGCTATACAATCCCCAGTGCTGCCCAGAGGATTCAGGTGGCCTGGGATAAAAGCAATTTCAGGGGTCCCTTCCATAAAAAAAGTTAGTTTTGCCGGCCCGAGTGGCAAAGAATAAAAAAGAAAAACCCAAGTCATGCCGCAGAAGACTGAAGCGGAGCGATTGAGCTGCTGCCAAAGTGCTGCTGACAAGGAAGAGAGGGACTGAAAGACCCGCCACCAAATTTCCACCAAAATTGCCCCCACCTTGTCAGCAGGGCCCGGAGCCTGGGGCAAATTGCCCCACTTCCCCCCCCCCCTCGGGGCGGTCTTGAAAATCCCTCTTAGTAGCTGTTCTCTAATTGCTCTACCTCAGGGGTTCCCAAACTTGGTTCATGGCTTGTTCAGTGTAAGCCCCTGGCAAGCCGCAAGATGCTTTGTTTACCTGAGCATCCTCAGGTACAGCCGTTCACAGCTCCCAGTGGCCGCGGTTCACCGTTCCCAGCCAATGGGAGCTGCGGGAAGTGGTATGGGCTAAATAGTTTGTGACAACAGCTGATTTTACGTTTTTTTTCTTTCTCAGCTCTTCTCTGGGGGTGGGGGGGTGAAAGGGCTTGGGGGTACCTCACAGGAAGGAATTCCCAACTGCTCCTTCTTGGGCTCTCAAAGGGGTTCTGCACTTGGGTGGTGGCAGCATCTACCAATCCAAGGTCAGAGAAAAGCTGTAACCTTGGGAGTTTAGTATAAGCCTGGAGTGGCCAGTATTAATTTTCAGAATACTTGCGCGCCCCCACCTTCTGCACTCGAAGTGCCAGAGTGGGGAATTAGCATTGACAGATGTTATGAATTTTGACTATGTATCTGTATTTCAAATTTAGTTACACCTGGGTAATGCCCACTAGACAAGATGTTTTCAGTCTAGATAGTGGGTGGGGAAGGGCCTAGGAAAAACAATAAGCTTTAGAAGAAGCTTATCTCCCACCTGGGGAGCCTTCCTGTGAATGCTCCAAACAGCATGTGAGTGATGGCTGCTATGACTCTACAAGGACATGTGATGAGACCATGTGTCTCTAGACTCCATCTTGGGATGTCAGTAATTTTCCACAGACTAGTCTGAGAACCAGGCTTTGGGAATATAGGGTTCCTGCCATATGCAAAAGCTATATAAGGGAGTGAGTGACATAATCTAGTGTTCTTTGCGCTCCACATAAGAAGACTCCTGGAAATACCTGAGGAACAAAATCTGAACTGCGGGAAGTGCTGTCCTTTGGATAAGTAATCATGTAGTCAAAAGGGATTTTTAGCCTGTGAATGGAACACCTGGTGATTCCAAGCTATAATTAAGTGCAGCTTGCCCCTTAAAAATCTGCAGCCTGCTTGTATAATCTCTTAGAGTGAGAATCTGCTATTCATATCCAATCTATTTAGTATATTAAATTTAGTTTATGTTCTTTGTTTATTTGCTAGGTAATCTGCTTTGATCTGTTTGCTATCACTTATAATCACTTAAAATCTATCTTTCGTAGTTAAGTTTGTTTTTGCTTTATCTAAACCAGTGTGTGGGAATCATAACTCAGGTGCAAAAGGCCGTTGCATATTCCTCACCACACTGAGGGAAGGGGCGAATTTTATGAGTTTACACTGTACAGTTCCCTGGTCAGCTCAAGATAGTATAATTTTGGGTTTATATTCCAGAAGGGGTGGATGCCTAAGGAATGGAAGTAGCTTTCCCATGCAGGGGCTGGTCAGAGAGCCTGTTTATAACTACAGCTACGTGTGTCTCTGCCTGTATGTATGCTGGTAAAAGTGCAGGCTGGAAGGCTTTGTAGCTTGTCACAGCAATACAGTGTGAAAGGAAGCCCAGGCTGGTGGCTCGGGGGCTCAGTGGTACTCCAGTTCCAGGTGGCACCCTGGGGGGAACCTGTCACAGTACTGAATCTGGAAATGGCTCTTCCAAGAGCAATGTTACTTGGGATATCAGCTAGTCAAACTACTCATTGCAAATTAGTTATCTGAATTCAGCCCTCTCTTTCCATTCATAAACTGATCCTGGTTTCTGCAAATATAATCATTATCAGTAAGTATTTGCCAGAGTCTATGAACACATTTTAGATTCTGGAGTACTTGAAACTGTTCAATTCTTTGTGGTATGTGATTGGTCACCTAACTCACATGACAATGTTTCTATTCCCTGAGTGGATGACTGAATCTTTTTGAACTGGTGAATAAGAACTGATGAAGAAGTGATAACAAATGACATATACAGAATAATCTTGTTCACAAACAAATACTGTTGTTTGCATACGAACACAGGTATTCATATGAGGAAAGTCATTTCCCAAGTATTAATGCAACTCCACTCCCTAACCATTAATATCAAATAGAAAAGGACACTGAAACAAAGAGCCATTTGGAATCTGAAAGAATATTTTTCAAACAAAGTCTATGATGGTATTTACATTCTCTACTTGATATGTTCAAAATGTCACGCATGCGTGCGGGCATTCTAATAGTTTTATGATACAAAGGTACCCTAACTTGTTGAACTCCATTAATCTACTCTTTACTAGCTTTTTCTTTTTAGCTTTCAAATGTCCAGTTGGCTTAACTTTCTTATTCTCCCTCACTCCATGTATACCTGCAAACATATTATTTGCAAGTTCCTGGTGCTCAGCAGTTTACAGCAACGTGAAAACTTTAAAGTGGACTTTTTTTCTGAATGAAATAGTTGTGTGTGCTAGGATGGAGGGCTGAGTTAGGGGGATGCCTGTCAGATGTAATAGCTATGTATTCATACTGTTTATACTGAAGCCTCTATGGTATGAATGATATCCTGCCCTGCTGAAATAATGGCAGATTCTGAAATGAAATATGCATTCATTACTGTCTTATCCAGCCTTTCTGGAAGGCTAAATACATGGCATATGTCCAGCTCAGCTCAGAAGAATTTCATTTTCAGTTGGACTGAAATACACCTGGGAAAATAAGGTTTATAAGATTTTGCCTAATCATTTAATACTCTGAACCAAATGTTCTAGCAGGTTCTTTAGATGCAAAATTGCTCATCCCCTATTCCATAATGGCAGCACAAAAATTTCAGCTCCTTACAAATGCCAGAACTATAAAATTGGTTCAATAGGAGTCTCACGTTTTTAAATTCAGATTTAAATGTGCTAACCTCTTGAGATCTTGTTAATCCTTTAAATTGGATTCCCCTACCAAAGTGGCTGCTATCTGTAACCGTGAATTTTGGGAGCAAGGGAGGGGGAAGGGAAAGAAATTATCAGGGTTCTGACAATAGGACATTTGTGGAAAAAGCCTGAAGAATTTAACTAGGATGAAATTAGCAAGGTTCTAAATAAATAACTCCAGAAATCTACAGGATTTAATAGAGAATTTAATTCTTCTGCAGTTTTTTTAAATCATCCTATAGATACAGTAGCAGGGGTATAATTTTCTATTAAGTTCTGTAGGACTTGATGAAGGGAGAAAAGTCAAACTCTGGTTGACTAAAGATAGAGTCATTGCTAGAGTCAATATACCAAAGGCAAGGAGGTAAATCTACACTGAGACTTAACTGTGACTGCAGCTACAGGAGAAAACTGCTGACAAACTCAGCTTAGGAAAGACTTCTTTCTATGAGTTAAAAGAAAAGGAGGACTTGTGGCACCTTAAAAACTAACAAATTTATTTGAGCATAAGCTTTTGTGAGCTACAGCTCGCTTCATCGGATGCATTCAGTGGAAAATACAGTGGGGAGATTTATATACATAGAGAACATGAAACAATGGGTGTTACCATACACTCTATAATGAGAGTGATCAGGTAAGGTGAGCTATTACCAGCAGGATAGCGGGGGGAAAAAACCTTTTGTAGTGATAATCAAGGTGGGCCATTTCCAGCAGTTGACAAGAACATCTGAGGAACAGTGGGGCGGGGGGGAATAAACATGGGGAAATAGTTTTACTTTGTGTAATGACCCATCATCTCCGAGTCTTTATTCAAGCCTAAGTTAATTGTATCCAGTTTGCAAATTAATTGCATCCTTTGAAGTGAGCTGTAGCTCATGAAAGCTTATGCTCAAATAAATTGGTTAGTCTCTAAGGTGCCACAAGTACTCCTTTTCTTTTTAATTCCAATTCAGCAGTCTCTCATTGGAGTCTGTTTCTGAAGTTTTTTTGTTGAAGAATTGCCACTTTTAGGTCTGTAATCGAGTGACCAAAGAGATTGAAGTGTTCTTGGACTGGTTTTTGAATGTTATAATTCTTGACCTCTGATTTGTGTCCATTTATTCTTTTACGTAGAGACTGTCCAGTTCGGCCAATGTACATGGCAGAGGGGCATTGCTGGTACATGATGGCATATATCACATTGGTAGATGTGCAGGTGAACGAGCCTCTGATAGTGTGGCTGATGTGATTAGGCCCTATGATGGTGTTCCCTGAATAGATATGTGGACACAGTTGGCAACGGGCTTTGTTGCAAGGATAGGTTCCTGGGTTAGTGGTTCTGTTGTGTGGTGTGTGGTTGCTGGTGAGTATTTGCTTCAGGTTGGGGGGCTGTCTGTAAGCAAGGACTGGCCTGTCTCCCAAGATCTGTGAGAGTGATGGCTCGTCTTTCAGGATAGGTTGTAGATCCCTGATGATGCGTTGGAGAGGTATTAGTTGGCTAGTGGCATTCTGTTATTTTCTTTGTTGGGCCTGTCCTGTAGTAGGTAACTTCTGGGTACTCTTCTGGCTCTGTCAATCTGTCAGTCTGAAATCAATCACTTCAGCAGGTGGGTATTGTAGTTGTAAGAATGCTTGATAGAGATCTTGTTGGTGTTTGTCTCTGTCTGAGGGGTTGGAGGAAATGCGGTTGTATCAAAGAGCTTGGCTGTTGACAGTGGATCATGTGGTGTGGTCTTGATGAAAGCTGGAGGCATGTAGGTAGGAATAGTGGTCAGTAAGTTTCCGGTATAGGGTGGTGTTTATGTGATCATCGCTTATTAGCACCGTAGTGTCCAGGAAATGGATCTCTTGTGTGGACTTGTCCAGGGTGAGGTTTATGGTGGGATGGAAATTGTTGAAATCATGGTGGAATTCCTCAAGGGCTTCTTTTCCATGGGTCCAGATGATGAAGATGTCATCAATGTAGCACTAGTAGAGTAGGGGCATTAGGGGACGAGAGCTGAGGAAGCGTTGTTCTAAATCAGCCATAAGAATGTTGGCATACTGTGGAGCCATGCGGGTACCCATAGCAGTGCTGCCAATACATTGTCCCCAAATATGAAATAGTTATGGGTGAGGACAAAGTCACAAAGTTCAGCCACCAGGTTAGCCGTGACATTATCGGGGATACTGTTCCTGACGGCTTGTAGTCCATCTTTGTGTGGAATATTGGTGTAGGGGGCTTCTACATCCATAGTGGCCAGGATGGTGTTTTCAGGAAGATCACTGATGGATTGTAGTTTCCTCAGGAAGTCAGTGTGTCTTGAAGATAGCTGGGAGTGCTGGGAGTGTAGGGCCTGAAGAGGGAGTCTACATAGCCAGACAATCCTGCTGTCAGGGTGCCAATGCCTGAGATGATGGGGCGTCCAGGATTTCCAGGTTTATGGATCTTGGTTAGCAGATAAAATACCCCTGGTCAGGGTTCCAGGGGTGTGTCTGTGTGGATTTGTTCTTGTGCTTTTTCAGGGAGTTTCTTGAGCAAATGCTGTAGTTTCTTTTGGTGGCATCAGAGGGTAATGGCTTGTAGAATGTGGTGTTGGAGAGCTGCCTAGCAGCCTCTTGTTCATATTCCGACCTATTCATGATGCACCGCACCTCCTTTGTCAGCCTTTTTGAATATGATGCCAGAGTTGTTTCTGAGGCTGTGGATGGCATTGTGTTCTGCACGGCTGAGGTTATGGGGCAAGTGATGTTGCTTTTCCACCAGCAACCAGACACCAGAACCACTAACCCAGGAACCTATCCTTGCAACAAAGCCCGCTGCCAACTGTGTCCACATTTCTATTCCAGGGACACCATCATAGGGCCTAATCACATCAGCCTCACTATCAGAGGCTTGTTCACCTGCACATCTACCAATGTGATATATGCCATCATGTGCCAGCAATGCCCCTCTGCCATGTACATTGGTCAAACTGGACAGTCTCTCTGTAAAAGAATAAATGGACACAAATCAAAGAGAAAAGGAGTACTTGTGGCACCTTAGAGACTAACAAATTTATTTGAGCATAAACTTTTGTGACCTACAGCTCACTTAATTGGACTTGTTTCAGAGTAACAGCCGTGTTAGTCTGTATTCGCAAAAAGAAAAGGAGTCCTTGTGGCACCTTAGAGACTTGTGGCACCTTAGAGACGAACAAATTTATTTGAGCATAAGCTTTTGTGAGCTACAGCTCACTTCATCGGATGTGAGCTGTAGCTCACGAAAGCTTATGCTCAAATAAATTTGTTCATCTCTAAGGTGCCACAAGTACTCCTTTTTTTTTTGCAGATACAGACTAACACAGCTGCTACTCTGAAACCTTTCTATGAGCTGTATTTACTTGAAATGATTCTTAACACGGTGTTTATTGCTAAACAGGCTCAAGTTTGGCATTGTGCTGTTATTTCTAAATGACAAGTTAACTGGGGACTGTAAGAGTAAGTGAGATATTTGACATATACAAACCCACTTCTAAATTAATAGATTCCACTATTCTGTTTGTCTAATACCTAAATGTACCACTATGACTTTGGCAAATTTAGGAACAACCTCGCTCTTAGATAAGTTCACTAGAAGTACAGCTCCTCCTAAATTCAAAGAGATATTACTTCTCTCTTCATGCTCCAACCCAACACCTGAGATCTATTAGGATATTTAATTTGATATAGTCCCAGCAGTTGTATGTCAGAGGGATCATTTTCCTTAGGGGGGGAAAGGTTTGGGGTATTTGTGATTATTTGCATTGGTTCAGTTGTGCAAGCATGTGTACATAAAATGGGGAATACAGCATGGCATACTACAAAGATTTTATCAGCATGAGTTGGAGATGGCTGCAGTATTCATGAGTGGCAGTAAACCCATAAGCGAGTTGCACAGGTCTTCCTAAAGAAGGGATGGTGACAAAAGTGTTAGACTGCACCTTGTCTGAATTTGCCATTTGTGTTACCGAAACTATTTTAGGAACATTTAAAGGGTTTTAAAAGTGTTAGTATGGCAATTTCTTCTGTTGTCTCCACTTAACACTAATAAAAACTTAGCTACTGTGGGCCAAATTCTCTTCTGGTATAATGAGACTAAAACACCCTTGTAGTCAATGGAGCTACACTGATTTACACGAACAGTGATTTACACGAACAGTGATTTCACCATGTATAACGGCCAGAGTGACATCATGGGAGAGCAATACAGCAGTGCACAGACAATCAAGGGAGAGCAATACAGCTGGGAGAGACAATCTGTTGGGAGAGAAATACAACAGTGCACAGAAAGCCAGGAAGTTTTGGAAAGTGTAGGGGACAATTTCCTGGTGCAAGTGCTGGAGGAACCAACAAGGGGCAGAGGTCTTCTCGACCTGCTGCTCACAAACAGGGAAGAATTAGTAGAGGAAGCAAAAGTGGATGGGAACCTAGGAGGCAATGACCATGAGATGGTCAAGTTCAGGATCCTGACACAAAGAAGAAAGGAGAGCAGCAGAATACGGACCCTGGACTTCAGAAAAGCAGACTTTGACTCCTTCAGGGAAATGATGGGCAGGATCCCCTGGGAGAATAACATGAGGGGGAAAGGAGTCCAGGAGGCTGGCTGTATTTTAAAGAATCCTTATTGAGGTTACAGGGACAAACCATCCCGATGTGTAGAAAGAATAGTAAATATGGCAGGCGACCTGCTTGGGTTAACAGTGAAATCCTTGTTGATCTTAAGCACAAAAAAGAAGTTTACAAGAAGTAGAAGATTGGACAAATGACCAGGGATGAGTATAAAAGTATTGCTCAGCCATGCAGGAGTGAAATCAGGAAGGCCAAATCACACTTGGAGTTGCAGCTAACAAGGGATGTTAAGAGTAACAAAAAGGGTTTCTACAGGTATGTTAACAATAACAAGAAGGTCAGGGAAAGTGTGGGCCCCTTACTGAATGGGGGAAGCAACCTAGTGACTGAGGATGTGGAAAACGCTAATTTACTCAATGTTTTTTTTGCCTCCGTCTTCATGAACAAGGTCAGCTCCCAGACTACTGCACTGGGCAGCACAGCATGGGGAGGAGGTGAACAGCCATCTGTGGAGAAAGAAGTAGTTCAGGGCTATTTAGAAAAGCTGGACAAGCACAAGTCCATGGGGCCGGATGCACTGCATCCGAGGGTGCTAAAGGAGTTGGCGGATGTGATTGCAGAGCTGTCAAGGTTCCTTCCCCACTCTGAACTCTAGGGTATGTGGGGACCTGCATGAAAACCCCCTAAGCTTATTTTTACCAGCTTAGGTTAAAACTTCCCCAAGGTACAAACTGTTTTATCTTTTTCCCTTGGACTTTATTGCTGCCACCACCAAGCGTCTAACAAATATATAACAGGGAAAGAGCCCGCTTGGAAACATCTTTCCCCCCAAAATCCTCCCCAAACCTTACACCCCCTTTCCTGGGGAAGGCTTGATAAAAATCCTCACCAATTTGCATAGGTGAACACAGACCCAAACCCTTGGATCTTAAGAACAATGAAAAAGCAATCAGGTTCTTAAAGGAAGAATTTTAATTGAAGAAAAAGAATCACCTCTGTAAAATCAGGATGGTAAATACCTTGCAGAGTAATCAGATTCAAAACATAGAGAATCCCTCTGGGCAAAACCTTAAGTTACAAAAAGACACAAAAACAGGTATATACATTCCATTCAACACAGCTTATTTTATCAGCCATTTAAACAAAACAGAATCTAATGTATATCTAGCGAGATTACTTATTAAGTTCTAAGACTCCATTCCTTTTCTGTTCCTGGCAAAAGCCTCACACAGACAGAGAGAACCTTTGTTTCTCCCCCCCCCTCCACCTTTTAAAGTATCTTGTCTCCTCATTGGTCATTTTGGTCAGGTGCAAACGAGGTTATCCTAACTTCTTAACCCTTTACAGGTGGAAGGGTTTTTCCTCTGGCCAGGAGGGATTTAAAGGTGTTTACCCTTCCCTTTATATTTATGACAAAAGCCTTTGGCCATTATCTTTGAAAACTCATGGCAATCGGGCGAGATCCCGGATGACTGGAAAAAGACTAATGTAGTGCCCATCTTTAAAAAAGGGAAGAAGGAGGATTCAGGGAACTACAAGTGAGTCAGCCTCATCTCAGTCCCAGGAAAAATCATGGAGCAGGTCCTCAAGGAATCAATTCTGAAGCACTTTTAGGAGAGGAAAGTGATCAGGAACAGTTAACATGGATTCACCAAGGGCAAGTCATGCCTGACTAACCTAATTGACTTCTGTGATGAAATAACTGGCTCTCTGGATGAGGGGAAAGCAGTAGGTGTGTTATTCCTTGACTTTAGCAAAGCTTTTGATCCGGTCACCCACAGTATTCTTGCCAGCAAGTCAAAGAAGTATGGGCTGGATGAATGGACTATAAGGTGGATAGAAAACTGGCTAGATCGTTGAGCTCAAGAGTTAGTGATCAATGGCTCCATGTCTAGTTGGCAGCTGGTATCAAGCGGAGTGCCCCAAGAGTCGGTCCTGGGTCCGGTTTTGTTCAATATCTTTATTAATGATCTGGAGGATGGCGTGGATTGCACCCTCAGAAAGTTTGCAGATGACACTAAACTGGGAGGAGTGGTAGATACGCTCGGTGGTAGGGATAGGATACAGAGGGACCTAGATATATTAAAGGTTTGTGCCAAAAGAAATCTGATGAGATTCAACAAGGACAAGTGCAGGATCCAGCACTTAGGACGGAAGAATCCCATGCACTGCTACAGACTAGGGACCGAGTGGCTAGGCAGAAGTTCTGCAGAAAAGGACCTAGGGGTTACAGTGGACAAGAAGCTGGATATGAGTCACCAGTGTGCCCTTGTTGCCAAGAAGATTAATGACATTTTGGGCTGTATAAGTAGGAGCATTGCCAGCAGATTGAAGGATGTGATCATTCCCCTTGGTGAGGCCTCATCTGGAATACTGTGTCCAGTTTTGGGCCCCACACTACAAGAAGGATGTGGAAAAATTGGAAAGAGTGCAGTGGAAGGCAACAAAAATGATTCGGGGGCTGGAACACATGACTTATAAGGAGGGGCTGAGGGAACTAGGATTGTTTAGTCTACAGAAGAGAAGAATGAGGGGGGATTTGATAGCTGCTTTCAACTACCTGAAAGAGGTTTCCAAAGAGGATGGATCTAGACTGTTCTCAGTGGTACCAGATGATAGAACAAGGAGTAATTGTCTCAAGTTGCAGTGGGGGAGGTTTAGGTTGGATATTAGGAAACTTTTTCACTAGGAGGGTGGTGAAGTACTGGAATGGGTTACCTAAGGAGGTGGTGGAATCTCCTTCCTGAGAGGTTGTTAAGGTCAGGTTTGACAAAGCCCTGGGTGGGATGATTTAGTTGGGGATTCGGTCCTGCTTTGAGCAGGGGGTTGGACTAGATGACCTCCTGAGGTCCCTTCCAACCCTACGATTCTATGGGTCTCTAAAAAGGCCCCACTGTGAGAATGGGAGGATTCCCCCAGCACAGGCACTTTCTGTGTCAGGAGCAGTGCTACAGCACACACCCTTGTGGAGATTTGTAGCAGCTTAGTGGCCTACTGGATGGTCCGGGAACTGCAGTAACTTTACTTAAACAGCCCCTCAACAAGGCTATCTAAATTGTCAGGGACATCTCCAGTTCCTGGAGCAGCCTGGGATTGGAAGGGCACAAAGGTGGCTTAAGGCTCCCTTCGCTTCCCTTCCTGTGTGGGTTGCAAGGTCTGTGTGGTACCTATTAAAGGTGCAGCACAGAATTTCAACCTTTGTCCTTGTAACTTAAACGTTACAAAGTTCAGAAACAGAGAAAAATTAAAACCAATCGATAGAACCCCCTTAAAATGGTCTAACAAGTCTTTTCATATATATAATTGTAATTACTTTAAAGTCAAATACCATAGAGCATTCCAGGGCTAGCACTGGGGGGAATCTCATCTTCTCAATATTGTACACCACACATGTAGCCCTGCAGGGGTGCAAAACACTGGGGTTTAAAATATGATAAATTTACATTTAAAGAACTGTATCTGGTCCAGAATTGACATCTTGCCTGTCCTAGGCTTCAGTGTGTTGGGTGTGGGGGGAGATAGATGGGTGGGGGTGGGGTGTCTAAATTTACATTTGGGGACAGAAGGAGAAATATTTTCTCTCCGAGGTCAATATTTTTATAGTCACCTTTTGGAAGCTGCTCAGGCCTTTGGAATGTTAGGGTAGCTCCCAGGGAGATTTATAAAATGGGCAGAGTACAGGTGTCATGGTGCATACGAAGTAAAAAATAAATCCATCACTTGCCTGTGCAACTTATCACATGTACACAACATATATATGTTGCAGGTATTGGATATCATGTATATAATAATATGTACTAGATTAATACACTCTAGGGTCATAAGGAACCATTAGTATGATCATCTAATTTGACCTCCTGCATAATGCAGGCCATAGAATTTCATCTAGTATTTCCTGCAGTATATTGCATAATCAAGCTTAATACGTATCATTTTTAGGGGTGGGAAGGAAAGGGAGGACATCATATATGTTTGTAGAGGCAACAGAAAGACAGATGTTTTATAAACTGTAAAAAAAAAAATGCTAGCTCATACTACACCTGCACATGAATAAGTAAAATGGAACAAGGGCAGTGAACTGCTTTTATTTCAACTCCAGTCCCCTTAAATTGTGTGATAATGTGAGGACCCAAGGCAGGGTCAGCCTAATTAAATGTCTGACAAACCATTTAAGATACTTTTAGCAAAATGGGGACAGCTTTATTCCAGTTACAGTTCTTATTGAGAAAATTCCAGCAATGAGCATTGCAAGGCAGGGGTGAGGGAACTTACAGCCTCTCTGGGCTCTGCGCCTACACTGCCTTACCTTATATTAATAATGCATACTGAAATCGTTACCATAATCTGCCAGACAACAATTTACCCTCTGTTTTCCCACAAAATTGTCCCTAGATAGGAGATTGTGGCTGGTGGGAGATTCTCAGTCCTTGCCACCAGTTAAATCAGAGTCCAGCAATGTTCTGCTTCTGTCGCTGACTTCTAATGTTCAGATCCTTTGCCTCTTCATTCGCATTACTCAGACGCCAGAGTCTGTCACTGGGTCAATCTGAGAAATCTGCTTTTATAAGAAAAGTTCCTACACTCAGACAAAACCTTGGAATAATAACAAAAAGCACACTCGTAATAGCCCTTTCCCTGTCTTTTCATTATTTATAGTGCAGTAGAGTGTAGAGGCCTCAGCCCCATTGTGCTAACTGCTCCATACAAACATAGTCCAAGAAGAGCTTTCAGTCTAAACAGATGAGATTAGTCTGACAAAGGAGTACTGTTAGCTACATTTTAAACAGGGGTTAGGTGACTTGCCTGAGGTGGTACAGCTAGTGTGTAGATGAGCAGGGAATCCAAGTTCAATCAAGTGCCTTAATCACAAGAATATCCACAAAGTAAAACAGACATGCATCTGACGAAGTGGGCATTCACCCACGAAAGCTTATGCTCCAATACATCTGTTAGTCTACAAGGTGCCACAGGACTCTTTGCCGCTTTTACAGATCCAGACTAACACGGCTACCCCTCTGATAGTAAAACAGAATCTTTCTGAAGACGCTAATGATATTTCTTCCTCACAACTTCCCTCCCAGTCTTTGGGTGGTTGGGGTATCCTGAGAATATAGGATTCCTTTAAAATAGAACAGGCAGGAAATTACATGTTAGCCTAATAGCCCTAACTTACTTATTTTATTAACAGGCATTTCTTCACCACTCACCACCTAATATGTTAGTGCCTCACAAACATTAATGAGTTAAGCCTCACAAAAGTCTTGTCAGACAGGGAAGTATTATTGGTAGTACTGAGCAAAATGTGTAAGTTAAAACTTTTTTTTCAGTGAAAAATGCAGATTCTTCTTTGAGTAGTGTCCCTATGAGTACTCCCCTATACGTTTGCTGCGTCCCTGTGCTGCTGATTGGAAAATTTTGGTAGCAGTCCTTCCTGTCCATGTTTGTGCTGCTCCTCGACTACCATGAGGATAGCCAGCGTGTGCGGGCAATCCCTCCTCAGTTCCTTCTCAACTGGCCCTGGCCAGAGACAAAATAAGAGCTTTCAGTTCATGGATCAGAACATTAATTCCCTTTAGTTTTGTTAATTTTAGCTTCCCTTAAAGACTTTTTCTTTGTTACCTCATTTGTATTTTTGTTGGCCATGCCAAAAAATAAAAAAGAAAGAAGAAAGGGTTTGCCTCCTGCCAACCCCCTCCATTTTTTTCCCCTCCCCCTGGCAAGGGTATACCTGGCTCCCCAGGCTTCAAAAAGCACCTGAGTTGCAAGGAATCTATCCCAGTGACTGACCGACACTTGCAGTGTGTTTGCTGCCTGGAAGAAAAGCACAATCCCCAAAAGTATGGTTGGTGCCAGCAGCTGAAACCCAGGTCCAGGAAAAACAGAGGGTTAAGACTCAAACTCCTGGTTATGGAGTCAGCTCTTCAATCCCCGGAACCTGTCGGGAACTCTCACTGCAAAGGGAGGTGAGCCCAGGGAGACGAACTGCTCACTCAAGACTGCGAAGAAAGGTCTGTGAGTCTCCATAGCAATCCCTGATCGAGCTGAAAATAATCTCTGGCTCCATCAGCATTATCAGTACCAACAGTGCTGAAGCCACCTCAAACTGGTACCCAAGGTATGTGTGGTATCAAACCGACAGAGGAAGTCAGTCTGTCCAAAGGCCCAATGGGAGCAGGCAAAGAAGTACCAGTACCACGGGGGCGTGAAAGGCATAGAAGATCCTCCCCAAGGAAGATTCATCAGTACAGACTTTGGTACACACCAGCTGCTGTGCATGGCACCAATGGACTATGCAGCCAGGTCCGCATCTCCAACTCCATCAGTGCAAGCCTCTTGGCACCAACAACCATCACCAGTACCGATGCCATCGACACTGCCGGATTTCCGGTGCTTGACAGATCTTTTGGTTTCTGATGCACCAGATTTGCCCCTGCTAAGTACCAGGGTCCCAGCACTGACTTCACCCAGAGCACTGGACTTGCCAACATCTCCCTGCCGCACACTGCATTTCTCATTGTCTGAGTCAGAAAGTGAGTGAGAGGACGTGGGTTCCCACCGCTCTTCTCACCCACCATATGGGATGCAATTTTCACTATGGGCACCAGGCGTGTTGTCCACCCAACCCTCAGCCTTCCTGGTTTGGCCAACTGCAATACCAACCACCAGCCCCCTACCCACAATGGCCATACTGGGACCCATGTCAGGCTCAGAGACACCAAGCCTCCCATGCCCCTAGCATGGCATACCAGCAGACAAGGGTTTTGGAGCCCCCAGAGTAGCCAAGGGAGGAAGTTGAGACAGAGGTAGAGGAGGAAGTCACTCCTCAAGCACATTTCTTATTATCCTCACCAGACAAGGTGGTAATGGCCCCTCCACCATCCATGGCTGATTATTTCAAATCATTCCAGGATCTAGCATAGAGGGTGGCAGAAATCCTGCAAATACCATTGCAGGAGGTGATGAGTCTCACCACAAGCTGGTGGACATTTTATATTCCTCCACCTCTTCTAGAATGGCCCTCCCAATTAATGAAGCACTCCTGGACCCCTCCAAAGTCATATGGCAGACCCCTGTGTCGGTCCTGTCAATGTGCAAGTGGGTGGACAAAAAGTATTATGTGCCAGCAAAGGACACAGAATTTCTCTTTTCCCACCCACCTCCCAATTCCATCACTGTGGACACAGTTAACTCTTGGGGTCACCAGCACCTGTTTAAATCCACCGCTTATGATTGGTACTGGAAATATCTGGATCTGTTTGGCAGGAAGGTATATTTATCAGCCACCATCCAGTTCTGTGTAGCAAATTATCAAGCCTTTCTGATAAAATCTGACTACCAGAAATATACAAAACTTGGTTCCTTTACTGAACAATTACCTGACTCTCATAAGAACCAATTCAAGTCCATAATCAGTGAGGGCCAACTGGTGGCTAAAACATCCCTCCAGTCCACACTAGATGTGGCTGACATGGTGGCATGCTTGAGTTCCGTGGCCATTGTTATGAGATGAACTTTGTGACTGCATTTATCTGGCTTCCCTAAAGAGATTCAAACTATGGTGGAGAACCTTCCTTTCAAAGGGATGAATTTATTCTCTGAGAAGACTGACACATCTCTTCACATGTTAAAGGATTCTCTGGTGATTCTTTGATCCCTAGGGACATACATGCCAGCCTACAAGAGAAAATACAACCCTCAGCCATCGTTCAAGCCCCGATCGTCACAATACACATCTCAGTACTTGTTGCAGAGATTTTATGAGCCACAGAGGAAGAAGCCAAGGCACCCTAGGTGGAAGGAGTCAGGATTTCACCCAAATTCATCCAGGCCCTTCACCTCAAAGCGGCAGTTTTGATGGATTGTTGGAGATGCCCGTAGAACATTTTTCTCATAATTTCACATTGTAAAATCTCTCCCATCCCTTTGGAGACAACCTTACCCTGTTCTACAGAACCTGGGAGTGAATAACCTCCAACACGTGGCTGTGGGAGACCATTCAGGATGGTTATGCCATCCATTTCTCCTCCCTCCCATCTCTGAAACACTTTTCCCTATATCTCTTCAGGGAACTTTCTCATGAGAGTTTTCTACATCGGGAGATAAACCATCTTCTCATCATAGGAATCATACAGCCCATGACCAAACGTAAGGGGCAGAAGCTTCTACTCTAGCTACTTCCTAATTCCAAAGAAAAATGGAGGTTCGAGACCCATACTGGACATCAGAGTACTCAACAAATATATTAAGATGCAGAAGTTAAAGATGGACACCTTGATGGAACGATTATTCCAGCATTAGAAAATAGAGACTGGTTCTCAGCCCTCGCCCTTTAAGATGTGAATTTCCACATTTGTATCATACTGAGTCACAGATGTTACCTCAGGTTCACACTAGGCCAGAATCACTACCAGTACAGAGTGCTCCCTTTTGGCCTCTTGTCAGCCCCAGGGTATTGTCCAAGGTCCTCTTGGTAGTGGCGGCCCACTTATGCTTATTCTTACCTGGATGACTGCTGTCTCAGGGCACATTCTTGCGACAAAGCTCAACGAGCACCCAGATCACACTGAATTTTTTCCAGAATCTGGGTCTACAAATCAATGCATAAAAATTGACATTAACATTGGTGCAAAGACTAGAATTTATAGGCGCTGACCTTGATTCCATCCAAGTGAATCACAGATAACACATCACAGATTCCTCAGTCTCTCCATGCTAGTAGAGACAATACAATCTAGCCCCCAGATTTTGGCCAGACGTTGCCTTCAAATTCTAGGCACATGGCCATGGGCACTTCAGTCATAGCTCATGCCAGACTATGCATGAGATGCTTTCAGGCCTGGTTCAGTTCGGTTTACAGGCCAAACAGAGACAGCATAAACAAATTATTATTGATGCCCATCAAGGTCAAGCAATCCTTGGGCGGGTGGAAAGACCCAGTGAATATATGTGCAGGACTCCTGTCATAAATATAAAGGGAAGGGTAAACCCCTTTGAAATCCCTCCTGGCCAGGGGAAAGCTCCTCTCACCTGTAAAGGGTTAAGAAGCTAAAGGTAACCTCGCTGGCACCTGACCAAAATGACCAATGAGGAGACAAGATACTTTCAAAAGCTGGGAGGAGGGAGAGAAACAAAGGGTCTGTGTGTCTGTCCATAGTCTGTCTTTGTCGGGGATAGACCAGGAATGGAGTCTTAGAACTTTTAGTAAGTAATCTAGCTAGGTATGTGTTAGATTATGATTTCTTTAAATGGCTGAGAAAAGAATTGTGCTGAATAGAATAACTATTTCTGTCTGTGTATCTTTTTTGTAACTTAAGGTTTTGCCTAGAGGGGTTCTCTATGTTTTTGAATCTAATTACCCTGTAAGATATCTACCATCCTGATTTTACAGGGGGGATTTCTTCATTTCTATTTACTTCTATTTTTATTAAAAGTCTTCTTGTAAGAAACTGAATGCTTTTTCATTGTTCTCAGATCCAAGGGTTTGGGTCTGTGGTCACCTATGCAAATTGGTGAGGCTTTTTATCCAACATTTCCCAGGAAAGGGGGGGTGCAAGTGTTGGGAGGATTGTTCATTGTTCTTAAGATCCAAGGGTCTGGGTCTGTAGTCACCTAGGCAAATTGGTGAGGCTTTTTACCAAACCTTGTCCAGGAAGTGGGGTGCAAGGTTTTGGGAAGTATTTTGGGGGGAAGGACGCGTCCAAACAGCTCTTCCCCAGTAACCAGTATTAGTTTGGTGGTGGTAGCGGCCAGTCCAAGGACAACGGGTGGAATATTTTGTACCTTGGGGAAGTTTTGACCTAAGCTGGTAAAGATAAGCTTAGGAGGTTTTTCATGCAGGTCCCCACATCTGTACCCTAGAGTTCAGAGTGGGGGAGGAACCTTGACAACTCCCATTTGTTCAGCCTGCCCCATTGTTGCTTCTGACTACTGATACATCCCACATAGGATGGGGTGCACATATCAATGGTCTCACAGTGCCGGCAAATGGAAGAGATTTCAGATCTGGTGTCAGCCCAAAAGTGTCATCCTGAACATGGCCACCCTACCAATAGTCCTGGATTACCTGTTGACTCTCAAGAAATCAGGTCTCTCAGCTCATTAAAGGTGCACCTAGCAGCAAATGCCCCGTCCACCAAGAGGTATAAGGACACTCTATCTTTTCTCATCCAACTATGAAGAGGTTGCTCAAAGGCATAAGGAATCCCCGCAACCTAGACTTCCCACTCCCCAGTGGGATCTCAGTCTTGTGTTGAAAGGACTGACTGGACTGCCATTTAAACCCATGGCCACTTGTTTGTTAATTCCCTTTCAATGAAGATGATGATCCTGATCACCATTACCTCAGCAAGAAGGATAGGGGAGGCAGTGGTGCTGATGGAACATCGCCCCTTCAGTGTGTTCTTCCTTGACAAGGTCATTGTTCGGTTATATCCAAAGTTCACTCCCAAGGGAACTTCAACTTTTCATATGAACCAGCTTATTCAGCTTCCAACTTTTTATCCTAAACCTCTTCAGGGTAACAGGGAAGCCAACCTCCATACACTCAATGTCAGGAGGGCCCTGGCCTTCTATTTGGACAGAACAAGAGCTTTTAGAAAAACTCTGAGACTTTTTCTCTCTGTTGCAGATAGATCAAAAGGTGCAGCAATTTCAGCCATCCTCAGGGATCTGGCTGCAGACTCCAAATTTGATGCCACAGTACTATCATCTGTATCAGACTCGACTCCGAAATCCCAGCCTCCAGTAGTGGGCACTGCTCGGGAGTCACCTACAGTGGAGCACCCATAGGGACACTACTCAAAGAAAAAGAATATACTCATCGTGTGCAGTAACGATGGTTCTTTGAGATGTGTGTCCCTGTGGGTGTTCCATGACTCATACTCCTCCCCTCTACTCCTGAGTTCTAGTAACTGACTCTGCGGTAGAGAAGGAATAGAGGGGGGATTGCCTGAGCATGCTGGCTAGCCTCGTGGCAGGCGAGACGCCTTGCATGCACAGGCCCATCTGACACTGCTACCAAAGTTCTCTGATCAGCACCTTGGGGATATAGATACACCTAGAGTGGAGCACCCATAGGGACATACATCTCAAAGAACCATCATCATGACACAGGGTGAGTAACTTCTTCAGGGACACTGAATTATTTGCAAATTCATGTCAGTTTTGGGGAATATTTTCAGACAAAGCCCCACCTCTCCCTCTCAAAATTTGGAAAAGTCAAAATGTTGTGGGGTTTTTTTTGACATTTTTTAAATGAAATGTTTGTTTTTGTTTTGTTTGACCCTAAGTGATTTTTAAAGACTTTTTATTAGTCAAAAAAATTGAAAAAATTTCCTTTCAGAATGACTCAAAAATATATTTTGAATTACCAGCAAACGGATAAAACAGTTATTTGCATAGCTCTAATTATTATTCCTATTTTACAGGGGGTGAGACACCAAGCTTAAATGACTTGCTCAGAGACTGCTAATTTATAGCAGTCAGGACTAGAGCCCAGGTTGCCTATTACTTTTTAATCACCACTCCATTCATCCTTCTTTTAGGACCTCACTCACTAAGGGCCTGATCCAAAGACCATTCAAGTCCATAGAAGAAATCCCATTGACCTCTATGGGCCTTGTAGCTGCCCCTTAGAGATTCATTTATTTTTGTATATATCCCCAATGATGCTTTTTATTAGCAATGTTGCCCTTCAAAACTGGCAGTTATTCTTATTTTGTACTCGGAATCAATTCTTCCCTCCCTGGGATAGGCCTGATCAGAACCAGTTTGTAGCGACTCCAGTTAACTGGTGCTCCTTCTGAGCCATAACATCTGTCTAGTTTGAAGGGAAAACATTAATTGTCACTCTGCAAACATTGAGAGGAATGGTGTGTTTGTTTATGAATTATCCTTGTGGTTTGCCCTCAGAGCAAGCCCATTAAAAGCCTGCTGGAGGGTTTTCTGAAAGGGCAACTGACAGGCAGGATTGTTAGGAAATCACTAAATTGCTCTCATCTCTGCTGAAATCCTGACCAAGTCCTTTAATTTATTCAGATAAACAAAATATCTGCTCTTTATTGCCTTGCGTGCAGTTTTGACAGATGACTCTTAGCATTCAGTCCAGGTGTAAAAAGACAGAAATAAATAAATCTCTTCTTTTTAATTCACACATACACTTGTGACTTTCATCTCTACCTGAAAAGCTCCTCGGGCTGTTGATCTGTTTTGTGTTCCCTCTATTAAACAGATCTTATTCTATCCAGATATCCACTTGATTGTGCTTCTTCACAGAAGGTCCTCCCCATGGAATATGCGGTATGCAGCACATGAATCATATATATAATTAATATCTGATTTAAAAATAAAATAGCATTTATTATAAATATTCATGCATTCTTTAGCTCAGTGGAATGCGTTTTTTAAAAAATCTCCACACTTAGCTACCTAGGTATAAAGAGAGAATTTAATTTTGCTATTTCAAAAGGTAATGGGTAGATAAGGTACAATAAGGATTGTATTTTAAAATAAACTATGAGGGAAGTGGGCAGGGTGGAAGCAAAAGAGGGCAGTTTTAATATAGAACTTTTGCTACCCCTGTTAAGCTTCTTGATGGAAGAAGCATGGACAATGTGTACCAGTGGAGGTGGGAAGAGTTTGATGTCATATTCACCTTTTGCAAAGTTCTCTTTGCCACAGGCCATACTACCTTCCTTAGTACCTTGAGCTGTAACTTCTTGTTGGGGTCTACAGAGGAAGCTGTAGGCAAGTGAAAAGGAAAGCAGAAGAGGCTACTTTCTTGCCTCTGCTACTAGGGTACGTTTGAGTAATGTTGCAAAAGTAGGGAGGGATCTAGAGGATTAGATTCCCTTGACAAGAAAGAATCAAGAAACATAATGATACACATTGCAGATTCACTGCTATTCTGTTTGTAATAAACTTTTTAATATAAAAATGAGGAAAAAAAACCATCCACTCACTTGTGTTACTAACATAGAGCGTAAGGTCTTTGACTAAGCTTGAAGACATAAGTGGTCCACTGCTCTCAAGGATTCTTCTGTATGTAATGGAATTTAAATTCCTTATACTGCAGTCAGAATGCCATTATGTGTATAACAAGAGGTTAAAGGTTATAATTAGATAAGCTAATGTTTAGTCAGGGATAGGCTATGACTAAGTTGGACCTGGATTTACCAAAATTCGAACCCTGGATTGGGTCGGGAAGGGAGTGTTCCCCAGCGAGGACATCTGGCAATTACATCAGCTGAGTTACAGTTACAGTTCTATCTTCTGCTTGCCCTGTCCCTCCCCTGGGGTCATGTTGTGATCTCACTTCAAGAGGTGAAAAGTGTACCTTTTTCTTCCTGTCTCCTACATTAAATGGTTGCTCAGTAGCCATTCAATGTGTACCATATTGCTGGTTGCTCGCTGGCTCCTTTCCGCATTAGGGCCTGGATCCACCCATTCTGACCTACTACTCCCCTGGTTTCATCACCAAATGAAGGATAGACAGATCTGACTTGGTTTTTCTTCTGTGTTTTTGGAAGATATGACTCTCCTGTGTAATTTGCAGAATATGGTTCAGGATTTTCGTAATAGCCCTGTGTACATGTGTGTATGAATCGGTGGGGTTTTAATGTCTTCTAAACATATCTAGGGAATTTTGTAGAGTTACACATTGCTATCCCCCTTCCAGTCTGCAGAGAGGATGTTGCTTGATAGGGCTGGTAGAGGATAGACAACGCTTATAGGTCTGAGAGGAAATGGAAAGGGAGAGGCAGGCTCAGCTGCTCTGGAGTCTTCCTCCTCCCTCGCTCATTCCTCCCACAGAATGAATATGGAGATTATATCTGGTCAGGAAGGGATGTTAGGGATGCTTTAAGTGTACTGGGTCCTTCTCAGCACAGGGGACTGGACTTGATGACTTCTCAAGGTCACTTCCAGACCTACATTTCTATGATTGTATGATGTAGGGGAAGAGGCAGGATTTCTCTGCCTCTCCCTGCTGCCCTTTGGTTAGGCTGTGGGGAAAAGGGAGAAATGGGGAGTTGATTGCCTATCATGGTCCCCACTTGTTTATATGAATCCTTCGGGGCATGCAGCAGCAATTCTTCTGGGGTTGCTGCCTTGCTCTCCCTGCCCTATAATGGAGGTATCAAGTTGTGTTTCCAAGATGCTGTAGTTCTGACCGATCTCCAGTTTTCAGGATCAGGAAAGCATTTTTTCCTCAGGGCAAGATAGGCAGAGTGTTCAGGGGTTTTTCACCTTCCTCACAGCATCCTGCAGGCCAAGTTCTAGGTTAATAAGGAGTAGGCACAAGAATTTAGAGGCTGTACATTTATGGAGTTTGTAGTTCTGTTGCAACTTGTGGCTGTGTCCAGTACTGGTGAGAGGCTCAAAGGAGCCAGCTCCCAGAGGTAACATGAGACATGGATAGTAGCTGGAGATCTTATTAGGCGGGAAGGAAAAAGGGGAGACCTTCATGTGTACCCTTATTTCCCCTAGCACAGAGGAGATGGGGTTAGCTTTGAAATTAAAAGTTAATACAGTTGCAGCTTTCCACTTTAAAAGCCATTCCTGTGTTGTTTGCATTTCATTCTTCGGCATGTACCAACCTAAAAACCTTTTCTAGCTCTGGTGTTTGCAGGATTAGAGATTTTCTCTGTGGTGTGCAGTGTTAATATAAAAACAGAGCTTTGTAGAAAGACAATGATTTTTGCCTTCAGATAAACCTGTGAAAATGCAGTAAAATCTAGTATTCTGTAAACGGCTAGTATTTGGATGAATTTTCTGATATAAAGTTTCTACAAAATGGGAGATTTTATCCTTGTGGATATTCTAAATTCAACCTGGAAATGTTGCACAGCTTGCCCTCCCTAGCTCTGTTTCTCTCTTCCCTTGCTCAAGACCCAATCCCTAATTCTTGGCCACACTGGTATAGGAGTAGCCTGCATGGTCTGAGAAGTCAGGGTTCAATTGTATATCACTCACTTTAAAATACACTCCTGTGCTGTGACACAAGAGGAAATTAAAGCGATTTTTCCCCCAACAAACTGAACCAACTTTGCTTGCAGTTATCTGATACCCTACTTAGGATGTTACATTATTAACGATGTACAATAGGTTTAGAGATTTTTGTGGGGAGGGGGATGAGGCAAAGGATTTTGTGTCCTTTAAGGAAGCATTGGATGGTGAAGATTTGCTAAGGGTTCTGTGCTTGAGGCTTATATTACTGGTAGAGGGAGTATTTAGTGACCTTGGGCAGGCCACGTCACTGCTCTGTGCCTCAGTTTCCCCATCAGTAAAATGGGGATAATGATCCTGACCTCCTTTGTAAAGTACTTTGAGATCTACTGATGAAAAGTGCTATATAGACATAGTAGGAGTACCTGCTCTGCAGCTTAGTAGTGGATAGCACGTCAAACTTTGTTTGCACATCACAGTGGTGGTGACTTCCATCCTGGCCCACAGAACTACATCAGTGGAGTGATACTTGTAGTCTGAGCTTCTAGGTGTTCTTGGAAAATTTCCACTTTTTTGTGCAAGGTCAGATGCACAGTGTGTATGTGAGCGTGCACACACGCTCATTCACACACAAAGTCTTTCATGGAACTGTAACAAGAATGGATTTTCAAACCATGCCATCATTCTGCATTATTTTTGCCATCTGTGGCACAGGAATAGGGTTTCAATTCCTCAGACAAGTTGGAAAGACAGTAGAAAACTATACAATACTGACCTTTTCAGTGTTCTTTTAGAATGTAATTTATCTCTCACCACATGTGGGTTCAGCTCCTAGGCTGAGAGAAAGAGTGGAATGCTAGGCTGGTCAAAATTATTATAGCCCTGCGCGGATACAAATTTATATCTGCGGATGCAGATATCCATGGATAGAAATCGATAACCACTGAACCTCAGGGCTCTCCCGGGAACTGCCACAGTGAAAGGAGCAGAATGTGGGGCCACTGCTCCCAGGAGCCAGCGCCCTGTGCCGGCAGCTCCTCCCGTGCATCTGTACTGCTCCCCACCCCCATCCCTTCCACGCAGCTGTCTGCCTGACTGTGTCTCCATACAGCTGCCCCAGGTGACAGGCCTGGGGTTGGTGCAGCCACACCATAGGAGCTGCCGGCATGGGGCACTGACTCCTGGGAGAGGCAGCCCCATGTTGTGTTCTTTTTGCTGCTGCATTTCCCAGGAAAGCACTGCAGTTCAGCGGATAACGACTTCTATCTGTGGATATCCACATCCGTGGATATAAATTTGTATCCGCGCAGGGCTCTAAAATGATAAGATGTTGACAAGGTTAAATCAGTCCAGCATACAATATGACTATCTATTCCAAAGACCATTGGGTGTAACAGTTCGGATTCCTTGTACCAATGCCACAGATAGTTTAAAAAAAAAAAAGAATTTCTTCTCATGAATAGGCATGATTGTAATGAGAATAGAAAATGGTACACATACTTAACTTTTTCTTGTTAAAAGGTGAAGATTGTACTCTTGTGGGCTTCCTTAGGTGACATACCTGTGCTGAAAAGCAAGATTGGCACAGCGTTTGATCTTTTAGAAGTCTTGTATTTTTATGAGGGTGTCATATGATTTGATGCTTCACTGGTTTTAGCTTACAAAATATAGCTGCTATTTCTCTTTCATTTTCTCAGAGCCTAAGTCAAAACATAACTTTATGTAGACAGCTAATCAGTGGATGACAGCTTTGTAAGTGAAAAGAATTGGCCCCGCACTGCATCGTACATTGCATTTTCCTCTAGCATGCAATGCATTCCTTCTCAAGATAGCAGAACAAGTGTGTTCTTCCTTTGAACTAACTATTTTTTGAAGGAAAAAGTAAAAATGTTTTTAACAAAAATAATTTAAAATTGTGGTTTATGTTCACAAGAGGATCTTATTAGGCAAAAGCAAAAGTAAATGACTTTTCATATCAAACCTAATTGAATTAGCAGCAGTCTAATCTCTGTTATCATAGATGTGAGGTAGGTGTTATATTTGGACCCAGCAGAGAAGGCAATAGGGACACAGAGGGAGCTGATTGAAACACAGCTATCTGCTGTGCTCACTTTATTTTTCAGGCAGCACAACTGAAAACCACACTAAAGTGAGGCTTGCACTGGGGTGGGGGGACATTTGTCAAACATTAAAGGGATGGGACATCCCATTCCTACACCCTACCTTAAAAATTTTCCAGACATATGTACATCATCATTTACATGTCGAACATAAAACACTATATAACAGAGATCGGCAACCTTTGGCATGCGGCTTCCCACAGCTCCCATTGGCCTGGAACGGCGAACCGCGGCTAGTGGGAGCTGCATTTGGCCGAACCTGCGGACGCGGCAAGTAAACAAACCGTCCCGGCCCACCAGCGGCTTTCCCATTTTACTCCACAATTGTAGTTGCAAGTCCACACTAAGTCTCCTACTGAAAAAGAATGATAACTCACTTCATCAATCAATTTGCATAGCTTGGGATTTGACTACACATAAGGCAATATCAAGATGTAGCAAGTCCCAACAGGTATGCAAAGACTACTTCAAGAAAAGAGTTGCAAGTGTTGGCTTGGTAGGAATATAGGGTCTGTTCCTGTCAACAAGCAAGAATTCATCCCATTTCTGCTGATGCCTCAAAATAGAGTTGTCAGCTTTTAAGGCATGCTTAAGTATTTGTACAAAGCATTCCAGTAGTCTGTTTGTAGAAGGATGGTGTGGAGCAGACTGTCTGTGCTGAATTTCATTTGAAACTAGGAACCTCTGGAGTTCTTTAGAACTAAAGCGAGGTCTGTTGTTATTCACCAACCGTAACAGTAAACCAGATTGGCTAAACAAGGTATGAAAAGTTGGTCTTCGTAGCTGTTGTAGAAGTCATTCTGAACATTTCTGGCAGAGGCAGCACTGATCACCGGTTGGGTAGAAATCCTGTATCACCAAATGTTATATTTGGACCCAGCAAGAAGGAAATAGACTCAGACGCAGAGGGAGCTGACAGAAACACAGCTGTCTTCTGTGCTTGCTTTATTGTTCAGGCCCCAACACTGAAAACAACATGACATTGATGCTTTGCACTGGGGAACAGGGGAGCGCTCAAACTCTTAAAGGGGCAGGACATCATGGTAGAACTTTGATTTAATTGTCTTAAAAGTTTCAGTCCCTTGTATTGAGCGTGACTTGCTGTAAACTGGAGTAGATACACAATGACAAAGCCCTTTCTAAGGAACTCCAGCTTTGGGGGTTTTCCAACAAATAAAATGATGAGGAGCCAATTCACTGCATAATTTTGAGTGAAATGATAAACTCCTCCACCATAAGAACATATGAATGGACATACTGGGTCAGACCAATGGCCCATCTAGTCCAGTAGCCTGTCTTCCCACAGTGGCCAGTGCCAAATGCTTCAGAGAGAATGAACAGAACAGGGCAAGTATTGAGCAAATCACCCCTGTTGTCCAATCCCAGCTTCTGGCAGTCAGAGGCTTAAGGACAACCAGAGTATGGGGTTGCATCCCTGACCATTTTGACTAAAAGCCATTAATGGACCTATCCTCCATAAATTTATCTATTTCTTTTTTGAACTCAGTAATCTGATCTTCACAACACCTCCTGCAATAAACTCCCCAAGTTGACTATGCATTCTGTGAAGAAGTACTTCCTTATGTTTGTTTTAAACTTGCTGTATATTCATTTTATTGGGTGACCCCTGGTTCTTGTTTTATCTGAAGGGTTAAATAAGTCTTCCCTATTCACTTTTCTCCACATCATTCATGACTTTAGAGGCCTCTGTCATATTGCCCCTTAGTTGTCTCTTTTTTAAGATGAACAGTCCGTCTTTTTAATCTCTCTTCATATTGACTCTTGAGAGAGTTCTGCACCAAAAAATTAAATTTTGTGCATAATATTTTAAAATTCTGAAAAATTCTGCATATTTTATTTGTCAAAATAACACAATTTAATCACACCATTTTCAATTATTTGCTGACAAGTATTTTGAAATAAAATACCAAACTAATTGAAAATGGTGTGATTATATTGTTGTGTTATTTTGACAAATAAAATATGTGGAATTTTTCAGAATTTTAAAATTTTAAAATTTTAATCTTTCTGCAGAATTTCCTCAAGAGTACCAGGCTTCCATGTTGTGCAACCTGGGTGTGGGCAGCTTAGTGGGGTGTCCAGGTGCTGTGACGGTGAGGCTTGGCAGGGGGATTCTGTGCGGGAGGGGGGTGTCCAGATGGGGTTTGGGTGGACAGTGGGAGCAGCTCCCCATATAGTGACCCCTCCCCTCATGGCTGAGGAGTGGGAAAAGGGAGAAGGGATCCCTGTATCGGCGGCTGCTCCCCCTGTCTGCCCAACCCCTGAACCGGACCCCCTCTGCACCCAACCCCTCCCCAAAACCCCTCCGCCAAGGACCCCCCACAGTGCAGATTTTCCTGAAGCTGGCGGAGCATTCTGGGGGTTGATCTGACGCAAACCCTGCTGCTCCATGCAGGGGAGGCAGAGGGGGAACTCTGTCTCCATTCTCCTCCTTCTCCTCCCCTCCCCACTCCAGCCATGACTAACATCCCTGGGTGACTGGGGCATCCCTAGACCCCCGCCACACATACACACCATTTTTCTGTGGGGAAGGAAAGAAAATCTGCAGGGGACATGTTTCTGCACATGCGCAGTGGCCCAGAATTCCCCCAGGAGTAATATGGATCCTGTTTCATACCCTTAATATTTTTAGTTGCTCTTCTCTGTATCTTTTCCAGGTATAATATACATATTGACATCTAAAAAACCAGAGATAATATTCAGCATAATTTTCAGCTACTAGGCTTGACTAAACACTATATTTAGTGCATATTTTGCTACAAAATACTACCAAAGAGCATGAAAGGCACCCCCTTGTTCACTTGGACTGGTTACCAATATTGGAGGAAACAGTGTGGGGAAGGGTAGAGCAGCAGCTGCAGGGGAAGCTATTCTTCTTTCTGTACAGGTGTGTGGGGAGTGGTGAGGCATAGTTTGACTGCTACATTGTGGGGGTCCAAAGTGCATGCATACATGCATGTACACACACATGTATGGAGATGCCAGTTCCCTTGACTCACTGGCTCTCTCCCCCACCTGGAATGGTACCTGGGCTCCCTGTGCTGGGGGGAGGTTGGGGAGGGGTCAACTTATCAGGGGAGCCCCAGCTGCTGCTGGTGGCCACTCTGACACTGGCTGCTGCAGGGATGTCAGTGCTCTGGTATTGCTGGGGTTGCTGCTGCCACGGTCAGAGGATGCCACATGCCAGGCTCCTGCTTCCCCTCACCCATTCCCATATCCTCTTCTCTTCCCTATCCCCTCTCCCTTCCTCTCACCACTGTCTCCTTCCCCATCCCATCCCACCCCATCCCCTTCTCTTTCCCCTGCCCTATCCACTGCCTCTTCCCCTCACCCCTTTCCACCAGCTCCCCCTGCCCTGCCCCCACATGGGCACTCATCATTTTACAGGAAAGAGGCGGGCACTAGGACCCAGGAGGCGGTGTCCAGCTGCCAAGGCAGTGGCCTAGGCACAGGGGAAAAGCTGCTGTGTCCCACCCCCTCTGTTCCCCAGGAGCTGAAATGTATCAGAGGTGGGGGGGAGGCACAGTGTGGGAAGGGCAGAGCCCCCATCCTGGGCAAGCCAAGTGGAGCAAGCCCTGCAGAAATGGGGGGTGGGAGGAAGTGGTACATGGCCCTATGTGACACCCCCTCTCCTTCCCCCCCCTGTTTTGGGGAGCAATGTCCATCTACCATCCCCCTCCCCCCACTACACCCATGTGCTCCAGCCCACAATGTGTCGGCCAGTACAGCTGAGTCACTGTGTAGGGGGAAGGAATTTGTGGCAGGTACAGTGCTGGAACAAATTATTTCTGGTTTCTGTCCCTGAGCAAAGGAGGTACCAGGGCCAGACTGTGACTCTTAGAATGTAGCTGCTTATGTCGCTAATCCAATTCCCACTGAAGTTTACAGGAGTTAGATCAGACCATAAGCATAGATTTGGGTGCCAACTTTAGGCACTCGAGTTTGGAAAAAAATAAAAAGGCTAATGTGTAACACAAAGGCTACATCTGAGTATAATGCAAGGTGCAATGTTGTAATAGAGTGTACGTGCTGAATGAATTGGAAGGTGTGTTTGATGTGACATTTGAGACCTCCGGGCACAACACATGACTGAAATAAAAATTTGCTAAGTAGACATGTGCCAAAATCGAGGATCACTATGTTACAACTTCACTCTAGCCTGAGAGAAGTTTCAGTAGCAGAATAGCATTGGTAGCATTCTATGCAAGTGGACATGATTGGATTTCATACTTTTTGTGAGGTCAATATGCAGGTTCTCAGAATTTTGGCATGATTGGTGTCTGGAAAATGAATTTCAATTATAAGTGAATCTTGTAAATAACAAGGAATGTGGCACTGTAGTTCAACTACAATTTTAGAAGTATCATATATCTTTTTGCAATAACTATGTCAATGGAAGGAAATGATTTGTGTTAGAGGTCTGTAACAATGGCACTAAATATTTTAAGAGAGCTCTTTACAGGAGTGAAGGTGTAAAGTGTGCAAGGTACAGTATTAGCATTCTGCCTAAGAAAGGAGGGATTAGTTTACAGCAAGTGAGACTTTGCTATTATTTTGAATTAAGATGTTCACAGTTCATTGCCTGGTTGCGATTATCTATACTGGTTTAAAGAGTCACGTGGGGCCTGATCCTGGAAGGTAATGATTATCCTCAAGTCTCTTTGATTTCACTGTCAATTGAGGGATCAGGCACCACATGAAGGAAAAAAATGTTATTTTTAGGACAGAGGCTTTAGTGAATCCACTCTTCTCTTCCTTTGTGAGCTTAATACATGTGAGGATTACTGTCCTAGGTCCTGCAGGCTGTTATTTCTGGTATCATTTCACTGTGTATCATGACTCATATGTTTAAAGCAATTATGTTTATGAAACAAAGATAAATTTGTACAATAACATTTGGAGAAGCAATGTAGTAAAGAAACTAGACAGCCCCCCCGAAAATGCTTTGTATTTTAGTCACTAATAGAACGACATTTTGTAATGAGACTGGCTAATCCTCAGAGCATTCAAATGCCTGTGAGTCTTTTCATTAAGAAGGATAGGCAGGTGTATCTTGCAACAGTGCCTGTTCTGCTTCCTGATAAGGTTGTGGGGGAGAATGTGTGTAGGGGTGTCACGTACACTTGCTTGGGGCAGCTGTCAGTGCTGCCAGGGTTGCAGAATGATTCATGTAAAGAGCAAGCACATTAAAGCATGAGTGCTTCCTTTCCCTAAACAGAATATTTGTTTAGTCTTTGATGTAATCCACAGTGGTGCTTACAATGAATGAGCTTTATGTGCAGTGCTGAGGAGATCACCGGGGTTAGCTGGGACTAAGGTAAAAATCTTAATCACATAATGACTTTCCTTTGTTGCGTGACAAACAGGCAACTCTTCCATATTCAAAAACTTGCAAACTCGATGTTGCGGTATTAAAACATGCAAATAGTCACTTTTAATTGATACAGCACATTGACAGTATAGTTGTAGAAAAATCTATGATTAGGTTACAGCTGACTTGACTCATGCAAACATTCCATAGCACAAACTGAAACTGCTTTTAGTACACAAGTGATTCCACCTCCAGATCTCTCTCTCTCTCTCTTTATTTTGCATCATCAAAAGTGATTCCCCCCCCCCCCTTCAATATTTTATTGATGTTCAAAAACATTAACACAGTATGCAAATACAAGAAATATTAGTTCAAAGCCCTAATGGGGCCAAAAGATCTTACTTCACATTGAAAAAGAAGCTTTGGTACAAATATATCAGAGTTCTACTTTGGTTTAGAAGCAATCTACAACAGACCAAGAGAACTTTTTGAAGTGAAGTTACAGAATCATTCTTGCAAATAGCAAAGGAATTGGGGATAAGAGACAAAGTCACTAAAGCAATTCAGAGGCAAAAGGAAAATGGTCATATGTTTCTTTGATACATAAGACAAGAGAGTCAGTGCCCAAGTATGTTGGTACAAGACTAATTCCATATGTACAGAGTACACCTTACTGCCACACAAGTTGTCCTCCAGTTCTGTCTTGTGGAATATTCTTTCTCCTCCATTAGGTAGCATTTCTTTAAGCTGTTCGCCAAGGGATGGTGGTTTACTATCCCTCCAGTTACCCATGTTTCCTAGAACAAGATATCAAAATATGAATAAGACTGAAGTGATTTTTTTCAAGGCTACCGTTTAGTGTTGTGCCTGGGATGTTGTATCTAGATTGATGATGAGTCCTGTGTTCAGGGCATATTCAAATTTACTTGAAAGACCAACACTGGAAACTCTAAGCAGTGGTATGGGTCATTCTCTCTGTCATCCCCATGGGTCAGTGGTTCTCAACCAGGAGTACGTGAACCCGTCGGGGTACACAGAGGTCTTCCAGGGTCACATCAACTCATCTAGATATTTGCCTAGATTTACAACAGGCAACATAAAAAGCACTAGAGAAGTCAATGCAAATTAAAATGTCATACAGACAGTGACTTGTTTATATTGCTCTATATACTATACACTGAAATGTTAGTACAATATTTATATTCCAATTGATTTATTTCATAATTATATGATAAAAATGAGACAGTAGGCATTTTTTTTCAGTAATGGTGTGCTGACATATTTTGTATTTTCATGTCTGATTTGGTAAGCATGTCGTTTTTAAGTAAGATGAAACTTGGGGTATGCAAGACAAATCAGACTCCTGAAAGGGGTACAGTAATCTGGAAAGGTTGCCATGAGTGGCTAGGGAGATAGCTCTTAGGTCTATGCTGACAGTAAATTCCTGTGTGGTTCTTTTCTTCTCTCTAGGCTTTGGGGGTGTAGGTGCCAGCAGACAGTTCTTCCTGTGGAAAATTCAGAAGTGAGCTTCTCTTCATGCCTAGAGGCATAGTGGTGGGGAGGGGGCAAGGAGGGTGAAAACAATGACCCTGCAGCCCTGCAAAGGTGAACCGAGAAAGGCTTTCTCCTCTACCCTGTCTCATAGAGGAAAGGTGTATGAGTGGGATGACTTCCCAACCAGAAGGGAGAAGAGAAACTGACAGCAGAGCTTGTGGAAACAGAGGATGGGAGATAGAATGCAGTAGCATTTCAAACACCATCGGGTCTTGGGTGGGGATATAGGGAGTTCTAGCGGCTGAGCTAATCAGTGCTTGGGAGTATCAATGGAGACCCCACTTTGAATCTCTTTTTCTACACCATATTGCTAATATACTGATAATTGGAGTCTACATTACTTAATTGAGATGTGCCTAATTCAAACTTCCTCTTAACTGAGGCATTCCAAAGGAAATCTGTTTTTAAGCTCAATAAAACCAAATGGCAATGGCTGTTCCTTCAAGTGGGATGATATGCCACTTCACTGGAATTCACTTTTGGTGATTTAGTGGTGACTAAGTTTTTGTGTATTGTGCCTGTTTCAGTCTGATTGTGCCGGTTCACTCTGATCTTTGAGCAACTTTCAGTCCCTCATTTTCTCCTAGCATATGTGTGGTGTTTAGATTCTGCTTGTAATTATTAGAACTGGGAGCACTGGCTGTTGGGAGTCTGAAAGGACAGGAAATATGAAGGGGGGGAGGAATTGAGGAGGTGGACTGAGAGCTACCGACGGTGCAGCAGCAGCTTGGTAAAGAGGTTTCCATTTTAAAAATAAAGTCCTGTTGAAGTTTGTTAGTACCTTGCCTGGTTGCTACAACATTTTGGTGACAAGGATGGATCTTCTGCCTCTGACCCACCTGCACCCTTTCTGCAAAGCCCAGGTGAGCCTCCAGTTGCTTTTACTGCCTGGATCCATATGTTTGAGACTTAACTGCTTGCAATCACTGCAACAGAGATTTCTGAAGTAAGAAAGCATGTTCTGCTAATCCACTGCCTTGGAGCAGAAGGGCAGCATATATTTTACACTTTTCCCCTTGCAGATGATAAATATGAGACTGCACTCACTGCATTAAAGAACTTTTTTTGTGCCAAAAGTGAATGTTGTAGCTAATTGCTACAGATTTCACCAGCGTGAGCAGAAAACTGTGGAGACTATAATGCAGTATATTGCTTCCCTGAGGAGTCTGATTGTAACTTGTGACTTTGGGAATATGGCAGATGAGATGATTAGAGACCAGCTCATTGAGAAAACAACCATGCTTCGTGTAAGAGAATGCTTACTTCTAGAACCACAACTTGCACTAGAAAAAACAATAACTATTGCTACTCAGGTTGAGTCAGCTACAGCTGAAGCCAAAATAATGAGCATGGATACAAGAGGCACAGTCCAGGCTGTGACTCCTTTGCAGAAAAGTTCATTATCATGGCAGACAAATGATTACAAGAGGAAAACTAATGAAAAACCACCAAATCAGCACATTCAAAATACAGTAAAAGCGTGCTTTCTCTGTGGATCCCCACAACATCTTGCAAGTTACACAGGAAGTCCAGCAAATGTAGCTCAGTGCACTCATTGCAAAAAGATTGGGAATTTTGCTAAAGTATGTCGCAGCAGCCAGTTCAATCAACAGGTTCATGCAGTTACAATACCAGATGTTACTGTGCTGAGTGTGGACAAAAGCACTACTGCACATATTCCAGAACAAATAAAGTGCACTGTAAACGGTTCCGCCATACCCTCAGGCAAATCACACTCTATTCAGCTAATGTTGGACACTGGCTCAGCAGTATCTACACTACCTGATTCCATCCTTTTGCATTACTTTAAAGATGTGCATCTTACTGAACCCCAGCTTCACTTGGTGTGCTATTTGAAAAAACATATTCCAGTACATGGCTGCCTGCCAGCAATAGTTACTTTTGATGATTGCCGTGTAACTGCAGAGTTCTAAATTGTCCAGAGAGGCACTCTTATCCTTGGCAGAGATTTTTTGGCTGCTTTAAATCTCAGGGTAGTTAATGGACAAATTGATCTTCCTCAGCAAAGCACCCTTGCGGTACACACACCAGTTTCAGCTGGGACCCAACACCAGGTTGAAGAGAAACTCAGCTGTGCTTATGGGTTTCTGCATAAAGTTAAAATGCGGACTAATGTGATGCCTGTATGACAGAAGTTATGGCACTTACCATTTTCAGTTAGGGAAGCTGTTTCAGAAGAACTTAGAAAACTTGTTCAAAAGGACATTATTGAAGTCATTGACTCCTCGGAATGGGTTTCACCTATAGTAGTGATGCAGAAGAAGGGTGGAGGCATTTGCCTTTGTGTGGACTTAAGGGAGCCAAATAAAGCTATTGTGATTGACAGCTATCCTCTTCCTCACACAGAAGAAGTATTTGCAGAACTCCGTGGAGCAAAGATGTTTTCTACTCTTGATTTGCAGACCGCATACTACCAGGTTATGTTGCATGAAGATAGCAGAGACCTCACAGCATTTATTACACATGAGGGACTATTTAATTTTAAACATGTTCCATGTGGTCTTGCATATACCCCAAGTGCCTTCCAAAAATGATGTCATTGATTCTGAAGAATCAATATGGAGTTCAGTGCTATCTGGGTGACATTATTGTGTTTGGAAATACTTCTGAGGAGCATGACAATAACCTGCAGTCTGTACTAAACTGCATCAGCAAAGCAGGCCTCTAGCTAAATAGGTCCAAATGCAAATTTAGACAAACTGAGCTCTCCTTTCTGGGGCATACAATTTCACAGGCTGGACTAAAACCTGATCCAGATCATATCTTGGCAATTTCAAATGCTCCTCCTCCAACAGATTTGCAAACCTTACATTCTTTTTTGGGTCTTACCTCCTGGTATGCAAAATTCATTCCCAATTATGCTTCTGTCATTGAACCATTACGAGAATTACTACTGAGAAGTTCAACCTTAGTGTGGACAACGGATGCACAAGCTAGTTTCAAAACGGTGAAAGACTTGATTGTACATAGTCTAGTACTTGCACTATTCACTCCTGCATTGCCCACAATTGTAACTACTGATGCTTCTGATTATGGACTTGGAGCTGTCCTCATACAACTTCATGAGGACAACACAGAGAGGACTGTTGCATTTGCTTCAAGGACACTAAGTAATGCTGAGAGGAAATATTCTACAATTGAAAGAGAAGCACTTGCTTGTGTCTGGGCTACTGAAAAATGGAGAACTTACCTGTGGGGCCGCACGTTCAAGTTGTGCACAGACCACAGCCCTTTGACGGCGTTGCTCACCATGAAAGGACTGGGAAGAGCAGGATATCGTATTGCTAGATGATCTGCAAGACTACTCTTTTTCAATTATGAACTGGAATATAAGCCTGGAAACCAAAATGTGGTAGCTGATTGCTCTTCTTGCCTGCCTTTGCCTTCACCAGATGGTCCACCGGAGGATGTGGATGTAGTAGTTGCACTTATTACAAGCACTCTTACTGCAGTTACAAAAGAACAATTTCAAGATGCTTGTTCAGCATGTCCAATTCAACAGAAGCTAAGGGACTTTCTGACAAAGAGATGGCCCAGTAACCCTAAAAACCTTGACCCAGTTTTGCTGCTTTATTTTAGAGTATAGGATGAACTTTTTTTGCTCAATGGCTGTGTGCTACGAGGTACACACCGGCTACTTGTGCCAGAAGAATTACAGTCAAAACTCATACACCTGGCACACAATGCTCATCAAGGAATTGTCAGAACCAAACAATGACTATGGGATCTGTATTGGTGGCCAGGGATGGACTCTCAAACTGAAGCACTCATAAAATCCTGTGTCACTTGTCGAATGCATGATAAGACAGCAGTGACATATACCCCTCCATTACAGCCTGTTCCTTTTCCTGAATCTGCATGGGAAAAAGTGGCGACTGACATTGTAGGACCTTTTGATACTGCTCCAAGTGACTGCCATTACGCCATCACTTTAATAGACTATTTCAGTAAATGGCTTGAGGTAGCATTTACATCGCAAATCTCTTCTGCTACAGTAATTAAGTTCCTCTCTTCAGTATTTAGCAAGGAAGGTAACCCCAAAGAACTGGTTTCATATAATGGTAGTCAATTTACTTCCCTGGAGTTTGAAACTTTTCTAGCAGAGAGGAACATTTTACACAGAAATTCATTCCTATATTACCCTCAAGCCAATAGGGAAATTGAACAGTTTAACAGAAGTTTGAAAGAGAGTTTGCAAACGGCTAAACTGGAAGGGCGATTGTGGATAATCTTCACTACTGATTTCTTGCAAGCACACTGGGCTACATGACATGCCACAATGCAAAGATCACCCACAGAGTTACTGCATGGGAAACAGATGAATATTAAACTGAACATTGCTGGATTGTTAAAGGCACGACCTGATGCCCCAACCAAGGATGATGTGAGAAAAACAGTTGAACAGAACGAAGCAAAGTATAAGGCTTTCACAGACAAGCGGCGGGGTGCTAAGGAACCAAAGTTTGAGTGTGGTTCCTTCATTAGAATATGAAAACCTGGAATTTTATGCAAAGGGGACCATAAATTCACAGCTCCTCTTAAAATCATAGAGAAGAATGGACCTTACACCTATAGACTTTCTGATGGGCGGGTATGGAATGCTTCTTATCTTGCACCTGCCTATTTACCAAGAGGAGATTATGCCAATACCCAGTCTGCATTGGATGACTTCACCGTAGTATCAGCACAACAAGACATTGCACTGGAACCAGGGCTTGAGAGATGGCCTGTCAGACCCAGACAACCACCTGTCTGGACTAGAGACTATGTTATGTAGTATCTACAGTGTTTTCAGTGTAATATTTCTGCCAACAGTATAGTGTCTTGTTTCATATTTGTTCCTGTGGTTAGAACAGGAATGTTTATTTTAATTGGGAGAGTTTCTTAAGAGACGAGGGAATGTGGTGTTTAGATGCTGCTTGTAATTATTAGAACTGGGAGCACTGGCTGTTGGGAGTCTGAAAGGACAGGAAACAGGAAGGGGGGGAATTGAGGAGGCGGAGTGAGAGCTACTGAGGGTGCAGCAGCAGTTTGGTAAAGAGGTTTCCACTTTAAAAATAAAGACCTATTGAAGTTTGTTAGTACCTTGCCTGGTTGCTACAACAATATGCTGGCAGTGTAAGAACTTTGGGCTAAATTTTCAGTAGTGATCTCTACTTTTGGATTCCTCATCTTTACAAGCCCAAGGCCTGGTTTTCAGAGGCTGCAACCATTTATAGACACCACTGGTTACCACTGAAGCTGTGGTGCTCAGGACCTCTGAAACTTTAAACCCTAGATATCTAAAACTGATCATCCAAAATTAGAGGCCACTTTGGCAAATTCGGTCAATGTGTGTCATTTAAAAACCTTTTTAGATCTCCTGTCCAGTAGGTGGCATTTGTCTTGTGCATATGGGGCCTACATCCTTCAATCTGGATGATCAGACCCTGTTTGTGGCACTCTGTGTTCATTAGTAACAGCATCAGACGTCTTCAATTACTAGTGTTCTGTAGTGTGGGATTTCCAGATCTCATGCAGTGTGGCTTATATAATGCTCCATGAGGTCAGAGAGCAAGTCAGAGAACATGAACTGTAAGAAAGCTCCTAATGCCAAGCACTGAAGGGTGATATGTATTTGAAAGTAGGAACAAAAGAAGCAAAAGGCAATCCTCAATAAGCAAACAAAAGATCAGTCAGATCAAGCAACGGTAATATGACACTTTCCTATATCCTCCTCACCCCAGCCAACCTGTGCAGTCCCTACATTCCCAATGACTAAGAATGCATCATTAGTGGTAGGAGCAGGCACAGATCTCCACTTTCTTTCATGACCGGCACTGACAGACAGGTGTAGCTGATGCTCAGTTAGGGTGATGGCAAGAGTGTTAAACAATAGTTTAAAAATGGCAATAGCAAGAGAAGAGCTAATTAAAATAACCAGTTCACTCAGGAAGCCTGTGTGTTTACTTGGATCTATTCAAGCAAAATCCCAATCTTAGGTTTTTTCTTTGAATCTAACTAAATGTAAATATGGTTTCAGGGACAGCCTCGGGGTACTCATAAACAGCTCAGCTGGGTGTCTTTTGCTTTTTTGCTTGATGAGGTGGGGTTTCTATGGATCTTAACACTGGATCAGCTTACTAACATAGCAGGACAGTTTGTGCTGGGCCAGAACTCTGAAGTGCTTTCTCTCTCTCTTTCTCCTCTCTGTCCTTCCTGGGCAGAGAGAGAGCATGCTGGCTAGAGTAGCAGCATGATGTGTCTAAGTGCTCTCTAGCTGAGCCCAAATGAAGGCTCGCTCAGTCCTGGTCTGGTCTTTTTCTCTTAACTTCTTTTTTCATCTCCTGAGCCAGTTGTGGAGAAACCTGTCAAACAGATTGTTGTTTGGTTGTGGAGTTTTCTTCCCCCCTAGTTCCAGCTCAAGTTTATTAAGCCCCTGTGAAGGAAGAAGATATTTTATTCTCAGAGCTGCTGTGCTCCGAGATAGGTTGCAGTTCTGGTTTGTCATTACATATTTACACTTTCCCCACTCAGTACCTAGACGTCCAGAAAATTGCTGCACTTCCTCCAACAGGGTTGGCTCCTGTCTGTGCAGTTTACTGTTTCATGCCAGCAACACATGCTGGGCTGTGGCTGCTTGCCAAGTGTCTTGTAGCTGCTCTTGCTGCCAGCACTGGGCAGGCAGCATCCCGCACTTTGGTTCCTGTTATAGTGTACTTGGCTGTGAAACTCTGGATTATGAGTGAGAAGGTTAGAATTCACATGAGCTGAAAAAATGTTTGCATAAAGCTCTGCAAAATCCAATGGTTTATTTTGCCAAGGTTTGTCCCAAACATGGCCTCTTTTTTTTTTAAGTCCCTGCAGATTTTCAGCCTTCTTTGCCCCCCGCCCCTTGCCTGAAAGTTGCAAGATCAAGCTAGCAATGTTTTTCACGATGGAAACAGACAGCTCTCAATAACTTTCAGTGATATACTGATGGAGCAGCAAACCATTGAGGGAACAGATTGCTCAGCCTGTGGCTAGATTGATAAAGAGGCAATCTGGATGAGATTTCTCCTAAGGTTGATGTCTGCGAAATTTTGACTCAGAACTGCTGCAGCTGCCATTCCTGGTAAATGTGGTCTTCAACTTGGAAGACTTGGAGGTTGTTGATGCAGCTGCTACCCATGCTCTGCCTAAACATTATTGTATACAAATTGCTCTCCTGCCTTGTGCTAGTGCCCCACATATCCTAGAAGCGATGCTATTATGGTGTTTTATTTTCTCTCAAATAATGCAGAAGGTATGTGAGTCCTTGAACCAAGGCTCCATTATGGCAAGCATTTAAATGTGTAGATTTGATCATCTTTTTTTTTTTTTAACTTCGTATCACTCTGCATCTGATCAACCATTTCCTGAAGAAGAGTGTTGTATGTCTGTAAAAAGAAAAGGAGTACTTGTGGCACCTTAGAGACTAACCAATTTATTTGAGCATGAGCTTTCGTGAGCTACAGCTCACTTCATCGGATGCATACCGTGGAAACTGCAGCAGACTTTATATACACACAGAGATCATAAAACAATACCTCCTCCCACCCCACTGTCCTGCTGGTAATAGCTTATCTAAAGTGATCATCAAGTTGGGCCATTTCCAGCACAAATACAGGTTTTCTCACCCTCCACCCCCCCACACACAAACTCACTCTCCTGCTGGTAATAGCCCATCCAAAGTGACAACTCTCTACACAATGTGCATGATAATCAAGGTGGGCCATTTCCTGCACAAATCCAGGTTTTCTCACCCCCCCACCCCCAAACACACACAAACTCACTCTCCTGCTGGTAATAGCTCATCCAGAGTGACCACTCTCCCTACAATGTGCATGGTAATCAAGGTGGGCCATGTCCAGCACAAATCCAGGCTTTCTCACCCCCCCCCCTTTTTTTTTCCCGGACACACACACACACACACAAACTCACTCTCCTGCTGGCAATAGCTCATCCAAACTGACCACTCTCCAAATTTAAATCCAAGTTTAACCAGAACATCGGGGTGGGGTGGGGTAGGAAAAAACAAGGGGAAATAGGCTACCTTGCATAATGACTTAGCCACTCCCAGTCTGTATTTAAGCCTAAATTAATAGTATCCAATTTGCAAATGAATTCCAATTCAGCAGTTTCTCGCTGGAGTCTGGATTTGAAGTTTTTTTGTTTTAAGATAGCGACCTTCATGTCTGTGATTGCGTGACCAGAAAGATTGAAGTGTTCTCCGACTGGTTTATGAATGTTATAATTCTTGACATCTGATTTGTGTCCATTTATTCTTTTACGTAGAGACTGTCCAGTTTGACCAATGTAAATGGCAGAGGGGCATTGCTGGCACATGATGGCATATATCACATTGGTGGATGTGCAGGTGAACGAGCCTCTGATAGTGTGGCTGATGTTATTAGGCCAGCAATGTGCCAGCAATGCCCCTCTGCCATTTACATTGGTCAAACTGGACAGTCTCTACGTAAAAGAATAAATGGACACAAATCAGATGTCAAGAATTATAACATTCATAAACCAGTCGGAGAACACTTCAATCTTTCTGGTCACTCAATCACAGACATGAAGGTCGCTATCTTAAAACAAAAAAACTTCAAATCCAGACTCCAGCGAGAAACTGCTGAATTGGAATTCATTTGCAAATTGGATACTATTAATTTAGGCTTAAATAGAGACTGGGAGTGGCTAAGTCATTATGCAAGGTAGCCTATTTCCCCTTGTTTTTTCCTACCCCACCCCACCCCGATGTTCTGGTTAAACTTGGATTTAAATTTGGAGAGTGGTCAGTTTGGATGAGCTATGGCCAGCAGGAGAGTGAGTTTGTGTGTGTGTGTGTGTCCCCGGGGAAAAAAAAAAGGGGGGGGTGAGAAAGCCTGGATTTGTGCTGGACATGGCCCACCTTGATTATCATGCACATTGTAGGGAGAGTGGTCACTTTGGATGAGCTATTACCAGCAGGATAGTGAGTTTGTATGTGTGTTTTTTGGAGGGGGGTGAGGGGGTGAGAGAACCTGGATTTGTGCAGGAAATGGCCCACCTTGATTATCATGCACATTGTGTAGAGAGTTGTCACTTTGGATGGGCTATTACCAGCAGGAGAGTGAGTTTGTGTGTGTGGGGGGGGGGGAGGGGGGAGGGTGAGAAAACCTGGATTTGTGCTGGAAATGGCCCAACTTGATGATCACTTTAGATAAGCTATTACCAGCAGGACAGTGGAGTGGGAGGAGGTATTGTTTTATGATCTCTGTGTGTATATAAAGTCTGCTGCAGTTTCCACGGTATGCATCCGATGAAGTGAGCTGTAGCTCACGAAAGCTTATGCTCAAATAAATTGGTTAGTCTCTAAGGTGCCACAAGTACTCATTTTCTTTTTGCGAATACAGACTAACACGGCTGTTACTCTGAAACTTGTATGTCTGTGTTACATATACACCTGACCTGACAACGGTGAATTGTTTTGGAAGGGCCAGAAGTGCTACACTCAGGAGACATACTCTTTGTGGCTCTGATGGGAAATGGATCCAGCATAACTATGTTTTCAGTTCTGTTGGTGAAGGGAATAGTTTTCTATGTAGTTTGTGTGCACGGTGTGTTTCTGTGCAGTAAGGTGCCATCCCATATTCTAGGTAGAATTCCATCATGTAGCCATGGCCTAAATCAGCTTCATAAGGGGCAGTTGGGTTTTTGAGGGGTTTTGTTTTTGTTTTGCTTCTGTAAGGCAAACAGAATATTCATGTTCTTGATCAGAGTTGGAGCTTTGAAAGAGACAAAGGCATCAACAGCAGCCACCATTGGCCTTGGCTTCCTGAAGCTAGAACCACTTTCCTTCCTCTTCCATGAGCCCTCTTACATATATAAGAGGGTTCCAGAGACAGTCAGTATGATCAGCAGTTAGTAGGAAGCCTCACAGCCTCTCCAGTCAGTGCATTCTCGAAAATCATCAATTAAGGAGGCTGTGTTGGTGAGTATCTGAGTGTTTGTTGTGAGGACAGTTTGACCGTGTGCTTGACTGGTTGTTTGAAAAGGGCGGGAACTGGGAGTGCTTTGTTCCAGGTGAGCCTTAAGTGGGCCTGACTGTATAAAAAGCCAGTCAGCTGTGAACCAGCTGAGCTGCGAACAAAAGGAGTTTGCCTGGGAGTTCGCCTGGGGAGAGCCCACTGAGGCTTACATCTTGCCGGATTCTCTGAGTAATTACTACAAGCCCTGAATAAGCTCATAGAAGGAAGGTAAGATGGATGGGGGGTGTTCAGCTGTTGTGACCTGCACTGGATGTGCTATGTTTGTCTTTCTTCCACAGGACAGAAGCGACTTTGTCTGTACAAAGTGCAAGCTGGTCTCCATATTGGAAGAGAAGGTTCAAGGTCTGGAGCAACAGGTATCGACCCTGCGTTGCATAAGAGAAACTGAAGATTTCCTGGACAGACGTCAGGATATGCTTCTACGGGCACAAGGTTCTGAAGATTCAGAGCAGGCTGCACATCGGGGACAGGAGGATGGTGAAGAATTTTGGCATCATGTAACCTCCAGAAAAAAAAAAAGGGACCATCCATGTACCAGCAACGCAGATACAGGTAAGTAACCGTTTTCTTGTTCTCTCCACAGGCACTATTGCGGAGAGTGGACCAGATGATACGTCTGAGGGAAGGGAGAAGAAGGAGACTCCGCCGATTGGAAGGCATGAGATGCACTGTCCTAGGGTTGGGGGTTCCACAACCACCGCTCCCAAGAGAAGGAGGCGGGTGGTGGTGGTCGGGGACTCTCTCCTCAGGGGGACTGAGTCATCTATCTGCCGCCCCGACTGGGAAAACCGAGAAGTCTGCTGCTTGCCAGGAGCTAAGATTCGCGATGTGACGGAGAGACTGCCGAGACTCATCAAGCCCTCGGATCGCTACCCCTTCCTGCTTCTCCACGTGGGCACCAATGATACTGCCAAGAATGACCTTGAGCGGATCACTGCGGACTACGTGGCTCTGGGAAGAAGGATAAAGGAGTTTGAGGAGCAAGTGTTGTTCTCGTCCATCCTCCCTGTGGAAGGAAAAGGCCTGGGTAGAGACCGTCGAATTGTGGAAGTCAACGAATGGCTACGCAGGTGGTGTCGGAGAGAAGGCTTCGGATTCTTTGACCATGGGATGGTGTTCCAAGAAGGAGGGGTGCTAGGCAGAGACAGGCTCCATCTAACGGAGGGAAGAGCATCTTCACAAGCAGGCTGGCTAACCTAGTGAGGAGGGCTTTAAACTAAGTTCACTGGGGGAAGGAGACCAAAGCCCTGAGGTAAGTGGAGAAGTGGGATACCAGGAGGAAGCACGAGCAGGAACGCGTAAGAGGAGAGGGCTCCTGCCTCATACTGAGAAAGAGGGGCAATCAGCGGGTTATCTCAAGTGCCTATACACAAATTCACGAAGCCTGGGAAACAAGCAGGGAGAACTGGAAGTCCTGGCACACTCAAGGAATTTTGATGTGACTGGAATAACAGAGACTTGGTGGGATAACTCACATGACTGGAGTACTGTCATGGATGGATATAAGCTGTTCAGGAATTACAGGCAGTTCAGAAAAGGTGGGGGAGTTGCACTGTATGTAAGAGATCAGTATGACTGCTCAGAGCTCAAGTATGAAAGTGCAGAAAAACCTGAGAGTCTCTGGATTAAGTTTAGAAGTGTGAGCAACAAGGGTGATGTCGTGGTGGGAGTCTACTATAGACCACCGGACCAGAGGGATGAGGTGGACGAGGCTTTCTTTCGGCAACTCACAGAAGTTACTAGATCGCATGCCCTGGTCCTCATGGGAGACTTCAATCACCCTGATATCTGCTGGGAGAGCAATACAGCAGTGCACAGACAATCCAGGAAGTTTTTGGAAAATGTAGGGGACAATTTCCTGGTGCAAGTGCTAGAGGAACCAACTAGGGGCAGAGCTCTTCTTGACCTGCTGCTCACAAACCAGGAAGAATTAGTAGGGGAAGCTAAAGTGGATGGGAACCTGGGAGGCAGTGACCATGAGATGGTCGAGTTCAGGATCCTGACACAAGGAAGAAAGGAAAGCAGCAGAATACGGACCCTGGACTTCAGTAAAACAGACTTTGACTCCCTCAGGGAACTGACGGGCAAGATCCCCTGGGAGAATAACATGAGGGGGAAAGGAGTCCAGGAGAGCTGGCTGTATTTTAAAGAATCCTTATTGAGGTTACAGGGACAAACCATCCCGATGTGTAGAAAGAATAGTAAATATGGCAGGCGACCTGCTTGGGTTAACAGTGAAATCCTTGCTGATCTTAAATACAAAAAAGAAACTTACAAGAAGTGGAAGATTGGACAAATGACCAGGGATGAGTATAAGAATATGGCTCGGGCATGCAGGAGTGAAATCAGGAAGGCCAAATCACACTTGGAGTTGCAGCTAGCAAGAGATGTTAAGAGTAACAAGAAGGGTTCCTTCAGGTATGTTAACAATAACAAGAAGGTCAGAGAAAGTGTGGGCCCCTTACTGAATGGGGGAGGCAACCTAGTGACTGAGGATGTGGAAACAGCTAATATACTCAAAGTGTTTTTTTGCCTCTTCTACATGAACAAGGTCAGCTCCCAGACTACTGCACTGGGCAGCACAGCATCGGGAGGAGGTGACCAGCCATCTGTGGAGAAAGAAGTAGTTCAGGGCTATTTAGAAAAGCTGGACAAGCACAAGTCCATGGGGCCGGATGCACTGCATCCGAGGGTGCTAAAGGAGTTGGCGGATGTGATTGCAAAGCTGTCAAGGTTCCTTCCCCACTCTGAACTCTAGGGTATGTGAAACTGGTAAGGCTCAATACAGTTTTGATTTTCAATAGAGAAATTGATGTCTCACAGGAACATTGTTCTATGCTGTGTTTCCTGGATATCACTGCTTATATACCTGAAAATGGATTAGTGCCTATAGATACCCTATCCACCTTTTTTGAATGAGAATAGCTCTCAAGAGTTCTGAGGAAGTTTATTTTTGTCTCAAATGTTAAGGTGTTCATTGTTTGCCACAGCTGCCTAAACACCATCTCAAAGGAAGCCAAGTGGATCTGTTATATCATAGCAGACCTATTAGTAGGTTAAGGTGTTGTAGTGCTAGCAACAAAGGGGCTGCTTTCAGAATTGTCATCATCCATCTGATGACATCGGCCGATGCAGTGAGCAGTAGCTCACGAAAGCTCATGCTCAAATAAATTGGTTAGTCTCTAAGGTGCCACAAGTCCTCCTGTTCTTTTTGCGGATACAGACTAACACGGCTGCTACTCTGAAACCTGTCATTTAATCACTGTCTGCTATGTTGCTAATACTTCTTCGTTAGGAGTCATCATTGCTGAATGATTGATTTTTGAGTAATATTGAGACAATTTTCCTGGATGTTATAAAGCTCTTTACCTCTATGTATGCTCTCATGACATACTGCAGATGGTACTGTACATAAAGGGTCAAGTTAGTTGTCTGAGAAAAACACAGAGCACAGAAAATATGTTTTTCCTTTTGATTTGGATTCTCTACTACCATGAGAGTATCAGGAACTAGTGGAGCTGGCTGGGAAATGAAAAAAAAAGTGTTGTGTTAAACTTGAAAGTTGTTTCCATGTTGCAGGATTTGAAACACAACAATTTTTTCAAAATATTAATCACTTACTTTACATGAATTTTTGATAAAAATGATTACTAAAAATATTTTGCTTACTGAAAACTGGGTTTTTGGTAAATAAAAAAATTCAGTAACCATTTTGGTAACATTTCAATTAAAGACACCAGTGAAAAAATCTTGTAACATATTTTGAACAGATCAACATTTTCTTGTGAAAAAGTTACTTTTTTGGGGGGTGGGGGTGGGGGAGAGGCTATTTTCCAACAACAAAAAGACAAAAACCCTTTTGACTACCTTTAGGAATAAGCAATGTCATTGGTATAGCAGTTGGTATAATACTACTACTCCTAATTCCTACACATTGACCCATAATTATTACAGAATATGGCCCTGCAAAGGGCTAGGATTTTAAAGCTAATTAGAAACCTAAGTGCCTACCAGCTTAACTCCCCTTGATTTCAGTGTAAATTAGATGCCTAGGCACATTTGAAAATACCACTAGGTGTCTAACTACATTTAAAAATCTATCCTGAAATTATTAGTAGATCATCTAGTAATAGTATTGCACTAGGTGGTCCAGTAAGGAGCAAGAACTTGTCAGATGCAGGACTACAAGTTTGTCTCTAACAGAAGCAGCAGAAGATAATTTTTCTCCTATTTAGCTTTTTCTCTGGTGACACTGATTTTCAGATTCTGAAATCAAATTCAGTTTCATTGTTGCTCAACTCCGCAGAAGAATCATAAATAGCAAAAGCACTGCATTATCAGATTTCTAATTTCCACATGCAGCAACTTCATATTCCTTTAACAGCACAAAATGAATATCATTACAATCCCACAGGGAGCACTGCCAGCTGGTGCTTGGGTTTTCTTAGCCACTACATCGCTTCTTTCTGTCTTTCTTTCTTTGTTGGCCAGACCATTGAATTTATTTTTCCAGTGAAGTAATGGGATTTTTGTTGTTGTTGTTGGCTGTCGAGTAACCTTCACTATCTGAACTGCTAGCTCTGGCACAACCATCAGCCATTTTAATGGGTTAAGTCCAAATTTTGAGATCAGTAAGAGGAGTTGTTGAATTATCATTACCATAAAGCTGGGCAAATGCAACTCTACAAAAAATAAAATCCATAAATAGTTGCTTAAATGGAAAAAAAAAGTCTTGCTTTGGCTCTTATCAGTGCCCTTTTGTGTTTGCTTTCTTCAAATGTTTATGTGATTGAGTTCTATTCACATGAATTCTTGAATCTTCCCATTGGATGTGGTGTATTTTGTAGAAAAGGGAGGAAAACATAACACTGCAGGGAGATAATCTTCTCCACAGCGCTCAACAGACCCTTCACCCAGAGGCAATTAAATGACCAAGAGAAAGATCTGCCTTCATCCTTTACAGGTAGGACCACCAATGCACATGGAACTTGTGTGAAAGGAACAAATGAAAAATAAATGTAAACTTTGCATCCAGCCGAACAATCTTTAATAGTATAATATTTAAAAGAACATTACCTTGTGCAAGGCCTGCATGGTTCAGAAAGGAAAAGTTTTCTAAAAAGTCTTCATTCAGTTCTTCTGCCGTTTGCACTCAAGAGATGCAAAGCCTAGTAGTGTCTTCATACCCTCTTCCATAACTGCTGAGCCTTAACTAGTTGTGTCTACATTTGAGTGGTGAACTGTTGATTATATATTAATGGAGTTCTGGGTGAATTGTTGGTTGGTAAGAATAAGCAAGTGTCCTGATCTGAGAAATACTGTTCAGGTTAAAAGTTGACCTGAAAAGAACCCAGAATTAATCTAGTAAGGTAGTTCTCCCTGGACTCAATACAAAGCGGTCATCCCATTGAATTCTATTACGTGTTGGCTAACCTAGTTTATTAGAGTTCAGCTTTAAAATCTAACTGGTACTCTGACAAATTCATAAATTGTCGCCCTTTCAGGCTTACACTGATCAGGTCAATAACATCATAGTAGCTGAGTGACACAGCAGGGCAGAACAGATAGTCCTACATGTGTGTGATCATAATAAGGCTTTCAAACCCTTAGTCTTTCCCCTCAAGGGGAAGGAAGAAAAAAAACCTATAAAGAAATCATGGCAACATTAACTGATCACTTGTTTTTGTTGTATTCTGTCCACCTTTCTTTGTCTCTGTCATCCCTTGAGGCAGGAATTTTCAAAGGAGACTGAGTTAGGTGATCAGTGCCCATTGAAGTTCAGTGGGAGTTGGTCTGCTAAGTCCCTTATGTCCCTTGGAAAACACCAGCATCTCTGGGCACTGACCTTGTCTCCTTGTTCATCTCTAAAGCACCTAGCACACATTTCACCCTAAATAAATAATAATAGGGCTAGTGGAACAAATTATTTTCTTTATCACTTGAAAAAGTAGTGGTAGCCCAACTGGACAAATGTCATTTGCTACCAGTAGCAATGAGGGCTGTCAAAGGATTAAAAAATAATCGTGATTAATCTCAAGATTAAAAAAAATAATTGTGATTAATCACCGTTTTAATCGCACTGTTAAACAATGGTTTATGTATGGTACTCACTTTATATTATTTTTTATTACAAATATTTGCACTGTAACAGATAAACAAAAGAAATAGTATTTTTCAGTTCACCTCATACAAGTACTGTAGTGCAGACTCTTTATCATGAAAGTGCAGCTTACAAATATAGAATTTGTGTTTTACATAACTGCACTCAAAAATAAGACCATGTAAAATTTGAGAGCCTACAAGTCCACTCAGTTAGACTTCTTGTTCAGCCCATCACTAAGATGTTTACATTTACATTTGTTTACATTTATATTTGATTATATTTGTAATAAAAATAATAATGTAAAGTGAGCCCTATATAATTCGTATTCTGTGTTGGAATTAAAATCAATAGAGCTGAAAATGTAGAAAAACATTCAAAATATTTCTAATAAATTTAAATTGATATTCTTTTATTATTTAACATGCAATTAAAATTGAGATTAATCATGGTTAATTTGTTTTGAGTTAATTGCTTGAGTTAACTGTGATTAATTGACAGCCCTAGTAGCAACCTGACACAACAGAGAAATAACTGGTGGGAAATATACAATTCTGGGACCCAACCATGTGTCTAGCGTACCTTTGAGGAGGCTGAGAAGAGGACCTATTGATAGGCAGAACAACAGGAGGCACAGCAGGAACAAGAACAGTCACAAAACTCCACTTTCCTTTCCTCCCCCTCCACAAATGACACATTTGCAGTGATGTGAGGAGAGGAAAGTGATCAGGAACAGTCAGCATGGATTCACCAAGGGCAAGTCATGCCTGACTAACCTAATTGCCTTCTATGATGAGATAACTGGCTCTCTGGATGAGGGGAAAGCAGTAGAAGTGTTATTCCTTGACTTTAGCAAAGCTTTTGACACAGTCTCCCACAGTATTCTTGCCACCAAGTTAAAGAAGTACGGGCTGGATGAACAGACTACAAGGTGGATAGAAAACTGGCTAGATCGTCGAGCCCAATGGGTAGTGATCAATGGCTCCATGTCTAGTTGGCAGCCGGTATCAAGCGGAGTGCCCCAAGGGTCGGTCCTGGGTCCGGTTTTGTTCAATATCTTCATTAATGATCTGGAGGATGGTGTGGATTGCATCCTCAGAAAGTTTGCAGATGACACTAAACTGGGAGGAGTGGTAGATATGCTGGAGGGTGGGGATAGGATACAGAGGGACCTAGACAAATTGGAGGATTGGGCCAAAAGAAATCTGATGAGGTTCAGCAAGGACAGGTTCAGAGTCCTGCACTTAGGATGGAAGAATCTCATGCACTGCTACAGACTAGGGACCGAGTGGCTAGGCAGCAGTTCTGCAGAAAAGAACCTAGGGGTGACAGTGGACAAGAAGCTGGATATGAGTCAACCGTGTGCCCTTGTTGCCAAGAAGGCTAACGGCATTTTTGGCTGTGTAAGTAGGGGCATTGCCAGCAGATCGAGGGACGTGATCGTTCCCCTCGATTCGACACTGGTGAGGCCTCATCTGGAGTACTATGTCCAGTTTTGGGCCCCACACTACAGGAAGGATGTGGAAAAATTGGAAAGAGTGAGTGGAGGACAACAAAAATGATTAGGGGGCTGGTGCACATAGAATATCAGGGTTGGAAGGGATCTCAGGAGGTCATCTAGTCCAACCCCCTGCTGAAAGCAGGACCAATCCCCAATTTTTGCCCTAGATCCCTAAATGGCCTTCTCAAGGATCGAACTCACAAACCTGGGTTTAGCAGGCCAATGCTCAAACCACTGAGCTATTTCTCCTGCCCCCTCCCACCCATGACTCATGAGGAGGGGCTAAGGGAACTGGGATAATTTAGTCTGCAGAAGAGAAGAATGAGAGGGGATTTGATAGCTGCTTTCAACTACCTGAAGGGTGGTTCCAAAGATAATGGATCTAGACTGTTCTCAGTGGTACCAGATGATAGAACAAGGAGTAATTGTCTCAAGTTGCAGTGGGGGAGGTTTAGGTTGAATGTTAGGAAATACTTTTTCACTAGGAGGGTGTTGAAACACTGGAATTTGTTACCTAGGGAGGTGGTGGAATCTCCTTCCTGAGAGGTTTTTAAGGTCAGGCTTGACAAAGCCCTGGCTGGGATGATTTAGTTGGGGATTGGTCCTGCTTTGAACATGGGATTGGACTAGATGACCTCCTGAGGCCCCTTCCAACCCTGATATTCTATGATTCTATGTCACCATTCCAGCAATCTTTAGATATTTTTTCAGTTAAATAATTTGAGAGAAGCAGCTGGAAAAGGAACAGAAATGTTATTTTGTCTTGTGGTTTCAATTTAAAAAACAATATCTTCCCTGCCCCTTTTTACAGAATCCTTGAATTTTTCAAAAGCTGTCTGCCACCTCTCCTTTTAGGCCCCGCTGAGTTACCTAGAAGCCAGTTTGTATGTGCTAGGAAACTCCTGTGACAGCAGTTCCCAGGTCATTTCAATCCATGAAGTGGGACTTGTCCTCTTGATCTGAGGAAATAACTTGTGTTTGTTTTCTCGAGTCTAAACAGCATATGACCCTGTAAAAAACAAACCAAAAAAACAAAACAGAGTTCACAACCCACCTTAAAGCCCATAAGGACAAGTTAGGCAAAACACACTTGTCCATTACTTCATTGAATTAGTTTTTTCCTGTGTGTATATAGATATTTATTTTACATATTTTAAAAGCTTCTAACACATACATTTAATGAAACTTCTCTAATCACTAAAAGATATTGGAGACACATTTATCCCTGGCTTTACATCAGTGATGGGATTGATTCATCATACTCTGGGCATTCTGCTAGAGATGAGCACTGCTTTGTCATGTTGAAAGCACAAGGGTTTTGTTGCATTCCCCAAAAGATGCCCAGTTAGCTACTATCCAGCGCAGTACACTGCCTGTCATATCACACTGCTTAATTTTAAGGCCCATTGATTTTGACAGGGTGTCTTTTAAGCAGAAGCCACCAAAGTGGGCACTAGTGTGCTGTTTTTCAGCAAAAGAGGGTTTAACTACAGTGTTACAATCACTATCCAAGTCCCAAGGTGAAAACTGCAATTGTTTAGAATTTGTACACAGGGTAATTCAGAATAAATTTCCAGATTTTGTGAACTATGAAATCCTTTTTGCAACTAGATACTCGTGCTGTAAAAGCGCTTGTTTTCCATTTACAGTTAAGGTGGAAAACATGGAATGGCTGTTTAGTTGGCCTCCAAGACAGAAAATGGATGTAACTGGAGAGGACGCCGATCTGTTGAGAAACATTTAGATCAGGAAAGAACCTGTCAAGCTATTGGGAGATGGGGCAGGGGTGGGGGTGGGCTCATAAACCTAGAGTTCACAGACTTCATGCCAAAAGGAATACTCAGATACACACATGCAAATATACTGTAACTAATCCCACTGCAGGGTGTCGCTGAGTGCTGTGGTACACCAGTTGCTTCTAGTAGCATGCTCTGTACCACAAACTCAGAGCCAAGCACTGTAGGCACTCCAAGGACTATGTTCGTCAGGCTCTTGCCCTCGGTGGCATCCCATAAACACTCATACACTTAAAGTAGCAGAGAATTCCTTTACCCACATTTATGGAAGCAAATACCTGAGGCAAGATTGGTTTAATGGTTCCCACCAACGATTATCCAGTAGGTCCCGATTCAGCCCCTAGCAGTCCAGTATAGGGGTCGTAACACAAGAGCAATGTTAGGTCCATTACGCCATTCTTCTGCTTTGCAGGTCATTGTCCTGTATTCCCCTGACAGCAACAGGGCATGTATCTTTCCAGCTCTATCTTCTTGTTCTGCCTCACAGGTTGCTTGCTGCCCAGCATTCCCTCAACAACCAGGTCTCAGGCTGGTGCTGTGACAAGAGAATTTTGCCTCAGTTGCCCGGAATGCCTTATCAAACTCTGAATGGGAAAATCTGCAGAGAAACCTTGGAAGGGGGTTAAATTAGCCAAAATTATAAAATTGTTTAATTGAATATAAAATATGTGGTGATAGTATCAGGGACCTTTTGACATGCTCAGAACAGTAATTAGTTTTAAGAATAAAGCTTTCATTAAATAAAAATCAATAATAGTTTAAATTAGAAAATACAGTAAACGTGGCTATAGGTTTATGTTATGTAGTAGAAAATCCCACAGAGATATATGGTGGCTATAGAAACCAATGGGACTTTAGATAGGGTTCATCCAAAGGTCAGCCAAGAAACTCCCATAGGAATACATTGGAACCTATAGGATAAAATGGAAGGAAATGCTATTGTAGAATGACTCAGAAAAATCCCATAGGGATACATTGAAGCCCATAGAAGTGAATGGGGCTTCTGTCACATGACTGGTGATGATGTCATAGCTCAGCTGCAAGGTGATTGGCTGTCATAAATTATGTAATGAGCTCAGCTACAAGCTGATTGGTTGAATTATGATAATACATTATGTAATGAGCTGCAGAATTGTATATAAAGGCAGCAGCTGACAGGCTAAAACCTTGTAGGGGACAGGGACCAGCAAGAAAACAGAACGCTGCAAGACATCTGGAAGAAAGAAGGCACCTGCGGAACAGCATCATCATCAAAAGGAACGCAGCAAATGAGAGGCTGCCCAGAAGAGAGCTGTTATAACCACAGCAGCCCTCCCAGGGTTGGCTTGGCAACATCCGCTTCTGGCAGCAGGCCAGCGGGAGGCCTATGCTGCAGCCCAGTAGCAGCAACCAGCGGGCTTCCGTATCTGCTACCTGAGGAGGGCAACATTCAGCAGCTTTTACCTCAGAAGCCAGCAATTCAACCGGTTTCAAACCCATGCTCCCTAAGTGCCACACCCGAGCTTCTGACAGACCAGAAGGACCGGTTTAGATGATTCAGAAGGATTACTAAGAAGCCTCCGTAAGTCAAAATCTTTTTCTATTTAACATCCGAGAGTGTTTGGGTTTCAAGTGTAAATAAAGCTGGATGCCTGAGTTCGGTGTGAAATCTTCCCCTACCCACCTGAGAATTGCCTGATCAGCTCTTGTTAGATGCTTAGTTTTAAGTATTTAGTTTTACGTCTTTAGTATTGAATGTTAATTAATATACTGTTATATGTATGGTTTCAGAGTAGCAGCCGTGTTAGTCTGTATTCGCAAAAAGAAAAGGAGGACTTGTGGCACCTTAGAGACTGACCAATTTATTTGAGCATAAGCTTTCGTGAGCTACAGTTCACATCTGATGAAGTGAGCTGTAGCTCACGAAAGCTTATGCTCAAATAAATTTGTTAGTCTCTAAGGTGCCACAAGTCTTCCTTTTCTTTTTGTTATATGTATGTAATTGATACATTGTTATAAAGCATAGAGTGTTAAGTGAATACTTATATTGTTATATGTGGTAGTTACTTACATCGTAATTATAGTACTGTGTTTTTATTTATCTTGCTGCTTCCTTTACATTGTATCTGTAACCTTTACTGTTTTATTTTATTATTTTTATTTTTACCTCTATCTCTCCTCTTTTATTGTAATCGTTCACGTCTAAATAAATGTTGTGTTTGTTTTTGAAGAATTTCCTTCAGGGGGAAAGTTAGCTGGCCTTGGTTTCCTTTTCTGGAAAATCCATAGGGTGGGCCACAACCTTTAATACCGGAACACGTAAATTGAAAATAAATGGTTTTAAATTAAAAAGGCAGGTGGGTTCAAATCTTCCAGTAACTGTATCTCTAGCCTGCTACTCTTTCCCACACACAGCCTGGTCTCCCCTGACCTCTTGGTATACTTTCATCTTGTACACTGAAGATTATAGAGCCCTCCCCTGCCTCGATGTTGAACTCAGGGGAACATCTTGCCAAGTAATAAGCAAGCAGCATTCACAATATTCCCTGTGATACTGCTAAAGGCAATTCTGTCCACAACACAGAGGACATGGAAATTACAGTAATAATTTTATATACAGCCACATATAGCCCAGAATCTTTAGCGTAATTAAGGACTAAGCCTTTCAAAATTGAAAAACAGTAGATGCTGTTTCAGTATTTCACTTAAAGGAGCTCTAGATTGAGTAACTAGAACATGTTACTAGATACGCTTAACCGTTAAAAAAAGGATTAGTGTTTTTTTTTATTATCTGACATTCATTTTAATGTTTCTTCTTTGCAGCTGCCAACTGGCAAGCAATTCTGTCCAGATCTCTCTGTCCCTGAGGGGAGAGTGTGTGACTGCCATCCTGATCCTCCTCCACCATTTTGAGCCCCTCGGAGCCCTGGCTGAAGTGGCTAGGCATCACACCATTGCCTTTGTAGATCTTGGTAATGGACTCTCTGCTGGCACCACCACAGAGGTACAGGTGGCGGGCTGTGTAAGCCACTCTGGTATAGAACCTGTTCTCATCATAAGAGGCCAGCTCTTTGCGTTTGGTTAGTTTGACCATCTCCACCCACTTGAATACCTTCAGTTTCTTTGACTTCCTGAGGAATGAACTGGATGAACTCCTGCTGGTTAATGTCTTTCACCGTGGCACCAGGCATCTTGCTCCTGCCTCCACATTGATGGGTCACTTGCTAAGATGTGAAATTCTCATCTTTTTTGTTTACATTATATGCCTTTGGGCTATAAATTCAGATTGGAAATACAGTAGATCAAGATCTTACTGAGAAGGAATAATTGAATTAGTGAATAAACAAAAGGATATAAAGGTGTAAATTAACATTTAAGAAACAGCTTTTAATTATCAATGTATCTAAATAATTAATAAATATCTTATGTAATTAGACCCCTTTAGCTTGAGGAAGATTCATTTCTAAGTCAAACTCACCACTGAGTATTGAAAAGAGTTCCAACAATGCTCTTTTTTAAAAAGAAGTGTGATTAATAAGAAATATGTCTCTAATCATTAACAAGGATTTAAAAAGATATTTGTTTTATACTGAAGAAAAAGATACCTTCAGTTATTTTGAGAAGCCAACATAAAGCAGTTCTCAGGGTTTCCAGGCTTCCTGGAAGGTCAAGGAGCATATTTCATTTCAGAAACACCAAGATATTCCCACTGCCTTTCTTTATTTATATTTTTTTAGTAGGATCATAAATTAAGATGTTACTGTGCAACTGCAAATCAGACAATAAGAACATAAGAACAGTCCTACTGGGTCAGACCAAAGGTCCATCTAGCTCAGTATCCTGTCTTTTCTGACAGTGGCCAGTGCCAGGTGCCCCAGAGGGAATGAACAGAACAGGTAATCATCAAGTGATCATTCCCCAGTCGCTCATTCCCAGCTTCTGGCAAACAAAGGCTAGGGGCACCATCCCTGCCCATCCCAGACAATAGCCATTCTTTATTATAGTTTCATCCAATTTGCCCAGTACTGAAGTCAGGCTTACAGGCCTGTAATTGCCGGGATCACCTCTGGAGCCCTTTTTAAAAATTGGTGTCACATTAGCTATCCTCCAGTCATCTGGTACAGAAGCTGATTTAAATGTACAGAAGCTGATTTAAATTTAAAAGCTGACAATTAACCAGAGACAACTTAACTTACAAAGTGATCCTGCTAAACTACATCTGAAGTGTAAGGGAGAACTAAGTACTGGTTCAGAGGTGTCTACAGCTGTTTTGTATTATTTCATTATCTATTACATGATACTGGTGATGGACTGAACAAAATGAGTCAAATTACTTAATGTTGCACTATAACGAACTACTAACTTGAGGAGCCCGGGGCCTTGGAAGCAAATGTTCCCAGGACTGGTGGGGAGTCAGGAGCCCTCAGAGCCCCAGCTCCTTGGCAGCTCACCAATCTCACCAGCCTCCTCCAGCCTTAGCTGGCAGGCTGGCAAGGAGGTGCAAGTGCCCTATTTATCAGGCTGTGCCAAGCAGCTGAGGAGCCCTAGCTCCCAAAATTCCCCCTGGATGGGCTGATGATGTGCCAAACAGGCAGGTGAGCTGGCAGGAAACCAGGCAGGTTTCTGCTGAAATTTCATCATAATTGATATGTACCATGGAAGGTTTAGATTTTGATAACTTAACATTTTCTGATGGAAAAATTTGATGGAAAATTTCCAACCAGCTGTATATGGCACAAGATGTTTTGCAAAAAGATATCCACATATTCCAGGGACAAAGTTTCAAGAATTCATAAAGGCGATATCTCATTTTCTGGCTGGATGTTGAGAAGAGACAACCTGGTCAAGGCAATTTTGAGCTGAAATTATGTTATTAGGTATTAAGTAACTTATCTAAATTTCTAAGTTCTAACTTTTAGAATTGTTTGGTTTAACTGCCATTGGCATATAAGCCTGATTCAAAATAAATAACCTATATTTAACGAATCTATAGTTTCATGTTGGCACTAAAATCACCACCATACGACTATAGAAGTAAGATAAAGCTGGTCTTTCCAATAAGACGTAGTAAGATCTTGGGTTAATTGATTTTAATTATTATTTCTTGATAAATTTTAACATCCCATGCTGTTGTTTTTTTAATTTGGTGAACACTATCATCTAACCATCCTTATTTTGCTCTGTGTAATTTCTTACTTGCTTTATAAATTCAATTTTGTCTAATAATACTCATGAATCTACAATAATTCTCCAGTCTGTATATTAGCTAAAGAATGCATATCCAAAGGACATTGAGAACATATTTTCTCAGAGTCGAAGCTGCACCTTATAAGTGCCTGATGGCCCAGGAAAGAATCAATACAGATATAATGCGTAAACATGGAACGATGGATTGGCAATAAATTTCTCATCCCCACAGAGGAACAGAGCAATATGAGAGATTAAGGAAGTGACCTCAGACATCCAATTATATCTCATTCAATAAAAAAAACCCCAATTGTTAGGATGCACTAGTCACCCCAAAGACTTTACCAAATTAAAGCTACCCCAATGATCGATGTTAGAGGTGTGAGGGCAAAGAAGCCACACTTGTGCGTATGTTTTAGTCATTCCCTATTGTTTCAAACGTTGGCATGGTACTAAAACTGGAATTAACATGATCCTGGGGATTTCACTTGAGCTTAAGGCAGATGCGTACATATTGCAAATGGAAGCTATCACCATACCAACAGGAATGGCTACATAGAACATCATTTTTTGCAAAATGTCAAATTTTTTTACACTGGGAACGTATAATACTTTTGTACTTGTTTTATATGTCAGCACCCAGAATTTGTTTGGTTTCTTATAAGAAAAGAGATTGAAAACATTTAAAAGAAAAAAATCAAAATGAGTTGGGTCAAGATGAATTAAGACACTTGTGAGAATGATAGGCATTCTAATTTGCTTTCTTGTATATTGAGGGCCAGACCTAAAGATCACTGAAGTCAATGAGTCATCCAATTGACTGCAAAGGGGCTTTGGATCAAGTCCTGTGTGCCTGAAGTGGGCAGTGCCTAGAAGTACACTGCAGAGAACAAGCCTAGATAGGCAGGAGGATAGATTACAGGGAGACAACGTATAAATCTTTTTTCTCTAACTTCTATGCGTTGCATGTCTATTTCTGATATTTTAACTTACATTGTATATTACTGTTACATATTTTTAGTAATACTCCAATGCAAAATTAACAGTATTCAGAAGTCTATTTATTCAATGAAAATAACCTCACAGAAGTCCATAGGGAATAGTCTTCATTTCAGTTTCCGTATTGTGACAGGGTCGGGCCAGATGGCTATAGGAGAGTAATAGAAGGCAGATATATTAGCCCCAGGCTAAGTAGGTCCCTTTTCCCTGGGTAAGGTAACAGGGAAGGTTCTAGAACAATCAGGAACCTTCTAGAGACAATTAGATTAGAACACCTGCAGCCAATCAAGAAGCTGCTAGAATCAATTAAGGCAGGCTAATCAGGGCCCCTGGGTTTTAAAAAGGAACTCACTTCAGTTTGTGGTGTGCGTGTGAGGAGCTGGGAGCAAGGGGCACTAGGAGAGTGGGAACGCGGACTGTTGGAGGACTGAGGTGTACAAGCATGATCAGACACCAGGAGGAAGGTCCTATGGTGAGGATAAAGAAGGTGTTGGGAGGAGGCCATGGGGAAGTAGCCCAGGGAGTTGTAGCTGTTGCACAGCTGTTCCAGGAGGCACTCTAGACAGCTGCATTCCACAGGGCCCTGGGCTGGAACCCAGAGTAGAGGGCGGGCCCGGGATCCCCCAAAATCTTCCCAACTCTTGGTCAGACACAGGAGGAGTCGACCTGGACTGTGAATTCAGAAAAATGGCCAAGCTGAGGGCTGCTGTGAAGCTCCAAGGTGAGCAAATCCGCCAATAAGCGCAAGACCCACCAAGGTAGAGCAGGAACTTTGTCGCAGTATCCAGAGTTTCCCCAGTTTGGGCCAGGCTGAATGAGTTAAGAAAACATCTAGGCTGTTCTGCATTTAGGCTATCGGTCCCTTGGGGCAGGAGACTGTTTCTTTTCTACATTTGAACCCAGCATAGAGGGGGCCCCAATCCTGATTGAGGCTTTGGGTGCTACCACTATATAAATATTTAATAATAATTCAAAAAGTTGTGATTAGAATATAATTCTAAAGCAGGGGTTGACAACCTTCAGCACACGGCCCATCAGAGTAATCCACTAGCGGGCCGCGAGACATTTTGTTTACGTTGACAGTCCACAGGCATGGCCTCCCACAGTTCTCAGTGGCTGTGGTTCACCGTTGCCGGCCAATGGGAGCAACGGGAAGCGGCGGCCTGCGTGTCCCTGTGGCCCATGCCACTTCCTGCAGCTCCCATTGGCCGCAACAGCAAACTGTGGCCACTGGTAGCTTGAGGGGGCTGTACCTGCAGACAGTCAATGTAAACAAAATGCATCATGGCCCTGCAATGGATTACCCTGATGGGCCACGTGCCGAAGGTTGCTGACCCCTGTTCTAAAGCCTCTGCATTACTAGCTTTGATCACTATTATTGAAATACACATTTACGAACAGAAAAGCAGTGAAGGTAAAATTAAAGCCTCTTGCTTTTGTCTCTGAAGGATGCATACATACATAGGACCTTGGATTGGAATCTGTTTTCAAGACTTGTTTGTTCTTCAAACTTTTCTCTCTTTATTTTTGCAGCTGAATCTTTCTTACTGGCATGTTTTACAGAGTATGACTAGGAAGACAATCACCACTTCTGTTCCTTGGTCAAGTGTTCACTTTTATTTTTAATTGAATGACATTTGATCTGGATACCAGGCCTGAGGTGTGCCACCTAGAATTTGTTTGGTTGCTATAAGTATGGGGGTATTTTATAATAGATATCTTTCATCTTCCTGGCAGGATTCTATGTTTAATATAGTATATCAATTTTTTTTTACAAAAAAATTACTGTGTTCCTGTCATGGTGAAGCTGTCCTATCTGTGGAATTAGGGTTCAATCGGCCCATGACTGACTTATAAAAGCCAAATTTGTGGGTAATTAACTGCCCGTTGTAGGGTGTCCATGAAGCTTTGCACAGGCCCCTTGTTGCTGGAGGCCTTCACTGGTCTCTCTCTTGGACCTGCAATGGCTATTCTCAGCCTGCATTTTCTCCTGACTCTCCTCCCAGGTTTTCTGTGGCTAAGCCCTCTGACGAAGTCCTATACAAGTTTAAATCCCTTCTGGGGTAAGATGAACAAGTCCAAATAAAAGTCCAAACAAATCTTCAAACTAACAGCTCTTCTTCCCCTTTCAGGCTTCACCGTAGTTCCCTTGTTGGCTCTACCTCAGGGCTTTCCCTGCAGAGCCTAACCTGCTCCTGTAGAGTTCTTCCTTCATTGTTTCTGTAACACCGTTGGGGTTTAGAGAGCACGGTCCCTTTAAATCTTTTTTTCTGAGGGTGGGGGAAGTGCTGATTGTTCCAGAAGAAGGCAGTGCAGTTTGGGAGACAGAGGGAAGCAGAGAAAGAGGGGAGAGCACCAGGAGTGTGTGTCTGTAGCACCAGACTGAAGGGCTGCAGCCAGCAGGCCCTCACAGAGTGAAGGAGACGAGAACCTGCCTGAAGCCTGGGAAGAACAGAGCAGCTGATTGGTGATGCCCCAGGACAGGAGCCAGGGGGAGCACTATGACAGGGAGGAATTGCCCGAGAAGGACAAACTGGAGCTGGACCCAGTATCACTGCCGCCCAGAGCTATGTTGGGCCATGAGTACTGGGGCTTGTGGCATTGCATTAGTAATAAGGAAGAAGGCTGTTAGCGAGTTGAGTAGGGAGGTTGTTGCTCTGTGTGGCTTAGCAAAGAGCAGCAGAAGAGGGCACCAGAGGGGTTTGTTGGGGAAAGTTTACTTGTGCCAATGACGCCGAGGAGCACCCAAGACTCACCAGTGGACTGGAACTTTGCCCAGGACTCCTAAACTCTGGGTAAAGACACATTGCTCCGTTAGGGTTGCCAACTTTCTAATCTCACAAAATCGAATACCTTAGCCCCACTCCTTCTCTGAGGCGCCACCCCCCGCTCACTACATTCCCACTCCTTCAGTGGCTTGCTCTCCCCCACCCTCACTCACTGTCACTGGGCAGGGGATTGGGATGCGGTACAGGGTGAGGGCTCTAACTGGGGGTGCAGGCTCTGGGGTGGAGCCAGAAATGAGGGGTTCAGAGTGCGGGGGGGGGGTCTGGGCTGGGGAAGGGAGTTGGGTGCGGGGGGAGTGAGGGCTTTGGCTGGGGGTGCGGGTGGGGCTGGGGATGAGGGGTTTCGGGTGTAGGAGGGGCTCCCAGCTGGGGGTTGGGACTGAGGGATTCTGAACGTGGGAGGGTGCTGCAGGTTGAGGCAGGGGGGTGGGATGCAGGAGGGAGTACGGGCTCTGGGCTTGGGAGGTACACTCTGGGGTGGGGCCGGGGATGAGGGGTTTGGGGTGCAGGAGGGGGCTTCAGGATGGGGGCTGGGGCCGAGGGATTCAGAGTGCGGGAGGGGGCTGTGGGTTGAGGCAGGGGTTGGGGTGTTGGAGGGGGTGAGGGCTCTGGGGTGGGGCCAGAGATGAGGGGTTTGGGGTGCAGGAGGGGGCTCTGGGTTGGGGGGGCTCAGGGCTGGGGCAGGGGATTGGGATTTGAAGTTGGGGCATAGCCTTACCTGGGGCAGCTCCCAGTCATTGGCACAGCAGTGAGGTTTCAGAGTAGCAGCCATGTTAGTCTGTATTCGCAAAAAGAAAAGGAGGACTTGTGGCACCTTAGAGACTAACCAATTTACTTGAGTATAAGCTTTTGTGAGCTACAGCTCACTTCATCGGATGCATCCTGAAGTGAGCTGTAGCTCACGAAAGCTTATGCTCAAATAAATTGGTTAGTCTCTAAGGTGCCACAAGTACTCCTTTTCTTCTTACAGCAGTGAGGCTAAGGCAGGCTTCCTTCCTGTCCTGGCTCTGTACTGCGCCATGGAAGCAGCCAGCAGCAGGTCCAACTCCTAGGGAGGGGGCCAGGAGGCTCTGCGCGCTGCTCTCACTCGCAGACACCACCACCCCAGCTCCCATTGGCCGCGGTTCCCAGCCAATGGGAGTGCAGAGCCAGTGCTCAGGGTGGGGGCAGCACATGGAGCCCTTTGGCCCATCAGCCTAGGAGCCAGACCTGCTGGCCACTTCTGGGGAACAGCGCGGAGCCAGGACAGGTATGGACTACCCTGCCTTAGTCCTGCAGCACTGTCGACCGGACTTTTAAGAGCTCAGTCAGCGGTCCTGACCAGCGCCACCAGGGTCCCTTTTCGACCAGGCATTCAGGTAGGAAACCAGACACCTGTGCTCGGTGTCTGCCCTTTCAGGCTGTGGTACCAGTGGGTCTGTGGGGCCTTGTGTTGAATGCAACCCTGTTTTACAGCTACCTCTATAATTCCCCCTGCTGTTTTTCTCCTTTCATCCCTCTGTAAATAAATATTTCCCTTTTCTATATTCATCGTACATTTCCTGTGTGTGTGTTCACTCGAGGATGGGAGGGGGGAGGGTGTTGGAACAGGTGCCCCTCGCGTGGAAGGGACTTTCCCTCCTGCGTTCCTGCCCATGCTTTCTCTTGGCCAGAGCAGACTCCATCTTGACCATGAGGGCGCTAAAGTTCCATTTCCTATCAGTTAAATCCTATCCCAGGGCTCCTGTCCACCAGAGATATGTATCTCCTCTGCAATTTCCCACCAACTCTGTTCCCTCAGTCTACTTATAAGGCCTAGCTCCATCTCCTCTGGCCAGGGAGAAATTAGTTAATCACCCCCCAGGTGCTGAGCATGACTAACTGGGGTTCTTTCTCTTGCACTGCAGGTGATGGGGCACCAGGTGTCTGATTACTAAACAAGCACCTGGACCTAAAAAAGATTACCCAAACTCAGTTAGAGGGGAAGTCCAAAGAGAGAGAGGAAGCTTCTCTGAAGAGGAGCTCCTAGGAGAGGGCTGAGCAGGCAGCCTAGAGGGTGAGCTCTCCAGGGGTGATCCTAGAGAGGGGAGGCTCCAATAGGGAGGATTACAGTCAGCAGGCATCCAAGGGGTCCTGGTCTCAAGCAGGGGTCTTCCAGACACTGTCTGGAAGCCTATCCTGGCCAGGATCATCCACTGTCCCTGGAGAAGATTTGCAGTGGACCGACCTTCCTGTAGACCTGACTCTATAGAAGGATTTCACTCTGGTAGGGGCAAGACGCCTTATACTAGGGGCAGAGACTGGAGCCAAGAGAACCCCTGAGGGACAGCCTGGGTAGGTAGTGGGCTCAGGTGGGGGACAGATGGACTAAGAATGACCTGGTCAGACAGTTGAGATGTTGGGGTGAAAGTCTTACTGATGTTCTGTGTTGGCTTTTCTGTGAATAAATGAGGCCTTCCAAAAGCGGGGCTCTTTAGCATTTAATGGTTTGCTGGACTGGTTGATATCCTGGGTGAGGGAAAAATCAAGTAAGGGCTCACCCGCAACACCATGCCTGCCTGCAAGGGGGTGTGCTGGGTCAGTCTGTACTGATGACAATTACCAATACCCAATACAGTATACTCCTGTTTATTCAAAACACTCTTATTTGAACCTTTGCATTCTTTGAATCCCTTCCTTGTCACTGAGGGTGTGTATCTCCTGTTGGGGGCAAGGAAGGGATATGGATAATGCAGAGGTTTGGGTAATAAAACAGAGGCCCTTGGTCAGGACTGCGAGGAGGAGGATGGTGATCCACTGGCTGCAGGGGAGGTCACACTACTGCTGAATGTCTTGATGGCTCCTGCTCATTTGTTTATCTGAAATCCTGATTACCTGAACAAAATCTGTGTTCCTCCTTATTCTGACAACTGGAAGTATACTGTACTTCATGTTTCACAATGGTTCTTCTGGGTAAGAAGGGGTCATCTCGATTTAAAAAAAAAAATCTGACTCCTAGTTTTTCAAAAAGCCAGATAAGTCCTGTGTCTTTGTCCTCTTCAGAAGGGGCAGGGGAAATAAGATTAATATAAATATCTTAAGAAGATTCCAATTGTTTTGCAGGTCAGCATGCTTATCTCATGTATTTTGCTCAGCTAATAATATAATTCTGCCACGGTTAGCAACAGTGCTGGTCCCAAGCCCAGATAAAAAAGGAGGTTTCTGCAGTTGGGTTTGTGACCCACTAAGGTAAAACCTTATTGCAAGTGAAAAAGTTCAGTTAACCCCACACTTGAGAATGGGAGGTGCAGATGGAGCTCAAAACCCATGTAGGACAGATCTCAGCAAAAGCCAAAAGGAAGCTGAAATCTCAACACTTTGAATCCTGACAATCTAATATGTAACAAGAGTAGGCACCTGGAATGTGCTACTTTATATAGTACTGGACAGCTGGCACAGGTTACATACCATATGAATATATTTGGCATCATTGAGACAAGATGGGCAGAGAGTGGCAAGATAGTGTCTGAGGGTGCTACAATCTTATACGCAGGGGAGGAACATACAAAAGAGCTGTAGGAATTATGCTGGATAATATCACAGAGAAGACCATGTCACCTTGGGAGCCAGTGGATGACGGAATAAAAACAGCCAGGATGCAAACAAGACATGTCAAGTTTACCGTAATCCAAGTATATCAATGAACAAATGCAGCAGATTACAGTGAACAGGATACATTCTATAAGCAGATGCGGCAAATATTGGATGATGTGCCTAACCATGACATCAAGTTAATGACAGGTGACTCCAGTGCACAAATTAGCAACAACTCTGCTAACTGTGAAGGAGTCATGGGAACAGCAGTGAACGGCATCCAAAGGGATAATGGCGAACAGATCTTCAGCCTCTGTGGTACAACCGCCCTAAAGATAAGAGGCAGGTCCAGCACAAGAGACTTCACAGGGTCACGTGGAGATCACTAGACAATGCAACTGTCAGCCAGATAGACAATGTGTGCACAGCTGCTTCGAGAGATGTCAGAGTTAATAGAGGAACTGATGTGGGCTCAGATCACTATCTTTTAGTGGCCATGTTACAATTTAAACTCAAAAAAGATCACAAAGGTGGACAAAAAAGAGTTATAGCAATAGAAAAATTCAAGGAGAAAGAAATGTAGATCAGATTGTATTTAGCAACTGTTCCAGTTTTTTTACAGGATTAGGGTGGTAGTGTGGTAGACAGATGGTCAGACTGGAAGAGGACAGTGGTTAAGATAGCAGAGTGGAAAGGAGAGGCGGGGGGAAAGATTCCAGCCACTCCTTCTGGAGCCTTTCCCCTCTGCTTCCCCCCAGCTAGAGCCTTTCCCTGTGGCCAGACCCTTTCCCTGAGTCATGTAGCTATTCACTGCACGAATGTGGTCTCAGCCTGCCTTTTACTCTGACATGCAGCTACACACATAATGTCTGTACTCTACATGCTGCCAAAAGTGTAAACATAGCCTTGGATGCATCCAAAACAACTGATCTTATTTGTCCCTAATTTGTTTTATGATGCATTATTCCTGTTTAGCTCTTCTCCTCAATGTCTTTGACTGGCGTACTTCTCACGGCACCTGAAATGAACATCCCCTAAACTTCCTGTCACCCAAGTCATTAAACTAATGATTATCTTCAACTCCACCCTGTCTTGCTTGCCCCCCATCCAGCATGCATTCAAATTCTGCTATTTCTTCCTTCATAATTTCTCATAATCTCTGTCCTTTTCATTCTATTCATACAGCCAAAATGCTTACCCAGCTCTTCATCTCCGACCTTCATTACTATAACCTTCTTCACTTCCTTCAAACCAAAATCTAACCCCTCCCCTCATCAGTTTAAAATGTATTCCTTATTAATTAGATGGTTTCCTGTAAGTGTCACTGCTTATGGAAGCTTGATGTGGATTCTGAAGGAGACTAGCATGAAGTGGATTAGTTCAAGGGAAGGATATTCTATGTTTGAGGGGCAGTGTGGAATGAGGCATAGAAAGTTGTTTGAGAAGGGGACAAATGGGTTCATGAGGCTGTCATCAGCAGAGTGGAGAAAGCAGAATGTGGGGGGTCAATACAGTCAGAGCCAAGAGTGGTCATATGACCACTTATGCATAAAATGTGTTCCTTGAACTGTTGTATTATTTGGGACTTTGGGCACTACTTCAGTTTTAGTGTTAAATTATAATAATCAATAGGCATACTGGGCCTGACTCACCTCTCACATACATCAGAGTAAATCAGAAGTAATGTAATGATTAGTGTAGACAGCTCTTCCACCAATAGGTGGTCTTGTCCTTATTTTGGTGTTAAGTTATTGACCTTTTTAATATTACGTTGCTGAATCTGACTGGTGGGATTAGTAGGACATTTTCAGTCTGGCCAGCGTGTGCTACAGTTGTTATTTGCTTTGATTTCTGTAAGCAAGTATTACACTAACTCCATGGAGCTACATTGGAATACAATGGATGTAAGTGAGAATCAGCTCTACAATTTATAAAATATAATCAAATCCTTTGCAATCCTTTTAAATATAAAGGCAGCATACTGAGAACTTGAAAAGAGTGTAGTCTAGCTAGATTAACCTCTTTACATTTATTTATATAAATAGCAGGAAGCATGATCTTTTCTTTGTGGATTCATTGGTATGAATGTTCCATTTTTACAGTATCTCTGCAAATGTTCTGAAATGATAAAAGAGGGTGATTGGCTTTCAGTAGACAAATATTTCTTTGTTAGTCTTGGTACTTACTGTTCCAAAAACCAAAGTGAGATGTATGTACCAAAACACATACACATGCAGTGATTATAGGAGATAACTTATCAGTTACTCTGAAATGTGTTTTACCCCATCGTCATAGTTGCAGGGCTAGCTTTGTCTCTGTCCCCTTTCTAGTCTCTGAGTTTTCCCCCCTCAGGTGTCAGACCTTGTGTCTTTACCTATCCCGGGATGGAATTCCACAGTTGTCCCACTATTAGGCTGGGCTATAGGCTACAGTATTGTGTGTATCAACCATACTTACCAGCAGGCCCAACTGGGGTTCAGCATCTTGCAATTCTTCTTTCCTTCTTCCCCACTGTGACCAGTGAGGAATATAGTGACAAGAGAGCCTTCTTAAAACTAATGTGCCATTTAAAGTTAACCGTAGGAACAAAATATTCAGAGAAAAGGATTTTAAAACAACAAACAGTTTACACACATCTAAATAATCAGCCCCCTGATTATTTTTATTGCCCTCTGCTGGACTCTCTCCAATTTGTCCAGATCCTTTTGTAGTGGGGGGCCCCAAACTGGATGCAATACTCCAGATATGGCATCACCAGTGCCGAATAGAGGGGAAAGTTACAGCTTTAACCACTAGGAAAAGAAAGTAGGAGGCAAATGATGCTCTATCCAACAGTTGAAGTAGTGTCCGGAAGCTGATGAACATGTGGGTTGGAAAAACCTAATCATTCAGTGGGTGTTGGGTGCCTAACATCCTTAGGGCTCTTTGAAGATCCCAGACTCGATTCCTGATATTTCAATTATATCTTGATTTTTATAAAGTCTGTTTCTGTTATTTTAACAAATGGTGTGTGTCTTCTTTTGGGTCCCTGATTATTTTAACTTCCCTGCAAATGAATGAAAGTGTCATAATTTGAATCTGAATGTCAAGCTGCAAGTAGTTCAAATATGGCTTTGCATGTTGGTGTTGATAAGCAGAAAGGGACACCTCACATATATGGTCATAGTGTACTAATTTGTTCCTCTAATAGTTAATCATTCCAAGGTTTCTCTCTCTTTAGAACTGCTCACAAAAGCCTCTTGAAATGGTCGTCTGTTAAGTGAACTACAGTGGTTAGAACTAGGATTGATGAGCTAGTTTAATACATTTTCCCCCAACCTCTTGTAGAAATGAGGTTGCTGGAAAGATACCATAGGAGGCTTAGGGAATTGCTTTCTAGAGTCATTCTGAATTAGCAGTTAATGGGGATATTTCTTTGATGGCCATTTGGAGCTGGTGCAGCTGGAAGAAAATCAACAACAAAGGGAACTCAATTTAGTTTGTCATTAAATCTGACATTGACAGATTATTTCCGGATGCCATAGTAGCCTTTTTGACTGTATAATGTGAAATGGATATCTATGATTAATAAACTAATCAGTGGGTTTTTTTGTAATCTCTAGTCCAGTAATTTTCCTTATGGTTACTTCTGCATCACAGCCTAGAAGCCCAAAAGTAACTAATGCTGGTTTTAACATGAAAGAATGCCATGGTTGTCAGTTAAGGTACAAGTGTGTGTCTCTGAACTTGATATGCAGACCACTGTTGAAAATGCCTTTCAAAATAATAACCAGCACACTTTTATTAGGTATTTGTGTTGGAGGGTTCTTCATACCACTGCTGCTGCTTTTTGTGCATATATGAGCAAACTTTTTACTGCCAGAAGTACAGGATAGCTGACTTATTCACAAGAAGTAAATCTAGTAATGAACTATACTGGTTATGCCAAACACATAAAATAAAAACCAAATACTGTAGCACTAAATCATGGATTTTGTCTATTTCACACTTTTTAGAGCAGCTATTTTATACTTCTAAAAACTACTTAGAATATTTTTATTGACACTCTATCTTTTAGTTCCTTCCACTCAGGTACCCTTTGTTCACCAAAAGCCACAGTAATGTAGGTAATACAATCTCAGTAGGAGAGGAAAAACAAGTACTACTATTTAACACCTTACTTGGTCTCATTATATATCAATGGTCGATTGTAATAATTGGAGTCTAGCAGATCTACCCCAATTTTGAGCTGAATTCTGTGTGGGAAAGTGGGTGAAAATTCATAAAATGTTAGAATTCAAAGAATGTTGATAAAAAGGGTGTGAAAAGGAGACAGACTGAATTAATCTGAAAAAAGGTCTACTGATAATAGCCATAGAATGTATTGAACTCTCTTTGGAAAACAAGAGGAGAATGGATTCAGAAATTAATGGACTAAAATTGGTGTATGAGAAATTAGGCCTCAATGGTGGACAAAATAATGAGGGGATGGGCTATTCCTCTGATTGCTCCCTTTTGGAGTCCTTAAAGATTTTAAGGAAGGAGGATCAAAATGGCCTGGAGGATGGGTGAACTGAAAGGAGCAAGCTTTACCAATTATGACTCTCACTCTCATGGTCTGCTAGGATCCATGAGGACACCATTGGACCTCCACTGTCCTGATCCTGAGAGAAGTCCTGACATTACTGGGCCAAAAAGAGGGACCTAGATGACATTGTGACCTCCACCAGCTCCAGCTAAATCCTTAATGCCACCTGGAATGTAAGACTTGCATCCTTCTCTGACCCCTTCCCTGACGTGCCACTTTTCTTCACCACCTTATTGCTTCTTTTTCCTCTCTCTCTCTTTTTTCCTTCTGTTTAGTTAGTTATGTTAGCCAGCCAGCACTGTCTCTTTTGTAGTACTGCTGTGAATACCTGACCAGAGAGACAGCTAAAAGCAATGCCCTACACAGCCCAATGCTGGTACAAGTTTGCCAGGTTGTGGAGTAGCTAATAAGACCATGTGCCATGCATGTGTTTGTCCAGCAGTGAGTTTGCAAATAACAGTCAGAACCCAAGACAGAAGCTGCATTTTCTACCTTTATTGTTCTTTTTGCTTCCTTTTTTGGTGTGTTTGTCTTGTTTCTTCTAGGAAGTGAAATCAAAGTTTAACAGAGGCGGCAAGAGCAACAGCTCTGGACCATTTCAACTAACTTTTTCTCTTTTCTGCAAAAAAGGATAGTTATTGTCATCTTTAATACCGTCTAAAAAAACTGTCCAATTGGGCTTCTCCTTATAAAGAGTCTCTTCAGTAACAGGGAAAGACAATAAGGGATGTTAAAATAAAAGCCTTACTTAATACTTCCCATTTCAAATACTTTAATTTTTTACTCCTCCCCCCGTATCTTTAATAAGGTTTAAAATATTTTAATAGGCTTTTTCCATGGGACTAACTAGGCTGCAGTCTATGTACTCAAAATCTTGAACCTTGTTTAACTGTTTATCCTGTCACTGTACAACACTAATGTTAATTTTTTTGTCTCTCTGGGCCCATTTATTCCATCAAAATTAACACATGAGGTCCATATGTAAATTGTTAATAAGTAGTTACAAGAAAATTAACAAATGTTTCAGTAAATAGTTAGTCATACATTATTATAGAATTCAACAAGTAAATAGGTTGTTTATAATCCATGGATTATAACTTCTATAATGACTTTGATAAATGGATGTGCTTATAACTATCTATAGTCTGTGCTACTCATCTCTATAACGTTATATCTTCTATTAATCATTTATTAAGACTTTATTTATAATTGTAAGCATAATATAAAATGTGACCCATAAATATAAACTCACTAAAGTAGTTTTAAAATAGGTCAATCATTACTTTATAGGGTATGTGACATTGCACTCCATATGCTTTATGAAAATATGCTTGGAACGTGAATATAATGTAACTGGAATATGCTTTATGCAAAAGGTCTCTTGTAAGGTATCATTACAAAGCTTATAATCTACTGAGCGTGTTCATCCTATTTGTATGTATTATTCTTGTATCTAAAACTAGAAATATGAAGTTAACTCTGAGGTCTTATTTTAATTATTCAAAGTGTGGGCATTAATGATGGCTTGGAATCTTGATGGCTCCCATTGACTAGGACAACTGGTTATAAATGGTTCTGTTTACTTGTAAGCCTTCCTGTGTTCATGTCTCAGAGGACATGTGATCATGTCACTTGGTGCTGGAATCCTTCTTAAATCTGGTGCTTTTCCATTTAGAAGGAGCGGTGGGGACCCTGAGAGACAAAAGATTCCTGTATTGTGCCAAAGCTATAAAAGGGGGTGGAACAGATCAAAGGGGGCTGCCAGTCATGAGAAATCCCCGAGTTACTACCTGAGCTGGAACTAACAAGAACTGTACCAGGGGAAAGGATTGGGCCCAAACTAGAAAGGAATCTAGTCTGTGAAAGAAGCTTATTGGAACATCTCTGAGGGTGAGATTTACCTGTATTCAGTTTCTTAATGTATTAGGCTTAGACTGGTGTATTTTGTTTTATTTTACTTGGTAACTAACTTTGTTCTGTCCATTATTACTTGAAACCACTTAAATTCTACTTTTATACTTAATAAAATCACTTTTGTTTATTAACAAACCCAGAGTAAGTGATTAGTACCTGGGGGAGCAAAAAGCTGAGCATATCTCTCTATCAGTATTATAGAGGGCAGACGATTTATGAGTTTACCCTGTATAAGCTTTATACAGAGTAAAACAGATTTATTTGGGGTTTGGATCTCATTGGGAGCTAGGTGTCTGGGTGCTGGAGATAGGTAACCTGCTGAGTGGTTTTCAGTTAAAGCCTGCAGCTCTGGGGGCGTGGTTCAGACCTGGGTCTGTGTTGAAGCAGACTGGCATGTCTGGCTCAACAAGGCAAGGTTCTGGAGTCCCAAGCTGGCAGGGAAAACGGGCTCAGAGGTAGTTTCAGCACATCAGGTAACAGTCCCAGGGGGGTCTCTGTGACCGAACCCCATCACAGGCTGTCATATGTCTGAGTGGTTGTTTAGGCCATTTTAAGAGAGCTTTCCCTAAGAGAACTTCTTCCCTGAGAAGTTTACAGTCAAAAGGCCAGATTGTGCAAGGAGCTAAGTATTCTCATCTCCCAGTGACTTCACTGGAAGTTGAGGGTGCTCATTAATTCATAGGAGTTGTTTTACACCTTGCAGGATTAAGCTCTACAGTAGATAAAAGAGAGCAGAGAATGATAGTCAAAAATAGATGGAAGAATACAGAAAGGGGAGAAATATGATTCATGACAACTGCTTTTATTACTTATGCATCTTGTTGGTTTCTTTTTAAAATAATTGTATGTGTACATTTCCCCCCTAAATGTGTGTATGAAGGAGCAAAGTCAGGCAAGAGATCAAGAGCAGTGAAGCAGATATCAATTTTTCTACAAATAAGAATTATATGGTCTTAAGGTTCAGAATCTCTCAATAGCAAAGCACTCCTATCTAACTGAGACAGTCCATAAGACCTAGAATAATTTGTGGTCTTAGAATTTATCCTAGCCTTTCTCAAACTTTGGAACCGTCCAATCTTCTGTCCCTGATCTCACCTGATGCAGGCTGCCACATATAGGGGATAATACTTCTTGGTACCTTTATTTAAAAAGAAACCATAACAACAGTGGCTATAAGAGATTGTTTTACAGAAATTAGATGTGAGAAAGATTAAGGGCAGTATTAGACTGGTGGGTAAAACTGCTGGTAATTCTTTCATTGCTAATTACTCCTGCAGGGGCTCTTCTTTCTCCCCCTTTCTTTCTTGAAGCTCCCCAGCACCTGCCCCTTTTCACCATCGATACTTAACCCCGGGCTGACCACATCAGTTCTCATGGAGTCTTTACTGTCTATATGCTAACACTCAGATCTACCTAGCTATCCATGATTTTCCCAATCTGTCTAGGCTCTGATGTTTTCCTGTCCTTCCAGTATTGTATAGTGATGACAGTTTCCTCATAGTTCAGATCATAACTGAATTTCTATCATTAATTTGATTTTGCCCTCACCTCAATCTTTTCTAAAATCCAAATGGTTGGGTTGTCCCACTCCAGGAGGTCCACAGGAAGACGGTAATGCTTCAAACCATCTAATCTTGCATAGTCTCCCCCTCGTGCAAACTTTTTCAGGCTTGCAGAAAGGGTGACCTTCTGCTATAGCTTGTAGGAGATCTGGCAGACCAGGGGTTTGGTAGATCCGGGGGCATTCCTACCTGGGAGTTCTGCTTCTGCAGAATTTAGAATTTCTGCATGAATGTAGCTCCTCTTTGGTTTCTCCCTCTGAATTTGGAAACTTGACAAATGTGGTATTTTTAGCTATATAAAAGTAGGTGAAAGTATAATGATTCTGTTTTTCTATGTAGTGAACCATTTAAATGTAAGAAGGCTCATATTAGAGGGTAAGACACTATTCTGCATATCTGTGTGTCTGTCTGTCTCTCTGTGTCTACTAGAGACTTGGCTTTTTTTCTTTTGTTGTTTTCCTTATTCTTAAATAGGTGTTCTGGAAGGAAAATACATGCTTTGCTCCTTGGGTATGTAAACATGGCTTAGCCCAGCACTTCTTCAGGCCCTCCTGTAGCATTTCAGAGCTTTACAGAATCACCGTTCCTAACCCCTTCCTAGTTTAGAACCTTAGGAGGAGCATCATGACATGCACATCACCCTGAGGAGTATTTTTAAGTTGAGCATGGCCCATGCAGATGTATGCATCTGTGAAAACTGCTATTAATATCTAGCTAAGCTAAGACACAAGCCTTCCAAAATTAGTCTTCATCAAAACCAGCAGAGTAGAAATTAGATGTCTGTGCAATGTCATTAGATCTGGAGGTATAATGGGCCAAAAAGCATTAGTAAAACTTTTAGAGGTCAAAGTTTAATTTTTGAATCTGTCTATGCCACCTCCATAATTTCATGCTTCATTTGTCCCAAATTTTAAACAATGTTTAAATAAGTTTTATAACCCCCTGTTTCAGGTTATAAGACAACCACTAACATATAGGGGTCTGGAAGAAATTTCCTTTATGGATGATTGTTCCATAATTGTCCATTAGAGGATTTTTTTCTACCTTCTTAGGATCACATTCAACGAAAGCATACCTCACTAGTAGAATGACTGGATCAGATCTGGAACAGTAATTCCTATATATTTATGTTCTTTCTCTGGGATCAAATCTTGCATGTGAAATGTCAGGTGCATCAGATTTGGGTTCTTTTTCTTTGTTTTTTGGATTGTTTTTTTCTGCCCTGTTTAAGGAGGCATGGGAGTGTCAAAACTGGGCTTCCATTGGGAAGTTATCAATAACCTTATCTATGGGGGGCCTAGCGTGCTTCCATAATGTGAAAAACATTAAAAAACATATCTGTATCTATAATGCAAATCAAATGTGCCACATTGATTTCAAGTTCTTATGCATCTGCTGGATTTCTTCTCTGGCAGACATTGTATGGTATCACTCTGTTGTATAATAGAGTGATGTTTTATATGCCTTGTCATACTTTGGCTTTGCTAAAATAGACCTTTGACTCCTTTACTCACATGCATCTCTTCTCAACCCTTTATTTTTAAGCAATATATTAAGAATTTGTATTCGCTGTATCATATTTTATTTTTAGGCCTTCTTTCCTCACAGTTGTAAATGCTTCTCAGTATAAAGCAAGAGGGTCAAGAGTCATAAGTGTTACATTTCCAAATCTGATTGTTTGAATTGTTCATACTTCTATAAAAATCAGCTGTAGAAAGTAAAATGAGATGTTGTAAGAATGTGCTCAGTCTCAGTGGTATAGTGAAGGCAAGTTGGTAAGTGGTAGCTATAGTAACTGGCATGTTTGTAAAATACTGTAGCATAGCAATTAAATATAACACAAGTGTAACAAAACCTTGTAGCAACCTTCACTTTCTTTTTCTTAGTTCTCATCAAAATTTGCAAGTTAATGAATATACAGCACGAATTTTACCCCTGGAAGGTTGGCATGCTGGATTTTTTGTTTTCTCTGTGCCTCTTAGGACTGTAAGCTGACACAGAAAGGTAGACACTTCTAAGGAAGGAGTTAATTAAGTGGTGCTTAAATGTTAATGAATTTCACCCTGAGATGAAATACTCTTTAGACTTGCATTCAGTGGTTCACAAGTCTGGCTCACTAATCTGGTGCATGGCTAGACTGTGAGAATACCTACGTTCCATCTATCTGACTGAATGGTATCTTCATCCCTCCTTTCATTGTATCTCTTAAATTTCAATCAGAAGCCCATAATTACATGCAGGGAAGATGTGTTAGGGTGACCTCTGCAGTTTAGATCCTGTTAACGAAGTGCTTGATCCAAAGCTCATTGAAGTCAATAGAAATATTTCTATTGACATCAATGGGCTTTGGATCAGGATCTAAAGACATTTTCCAGAATGGCTCATTACCCCATAGTTTCTTGTGATGAAGTGACTGCCTGTCATTGAAGTTTGCAGTGGTGTTGTCTCAGGAGAGACAAGTTGGGTGAGGTAATATTTTGTATTGGACCAACTTCTGTTGGTGAGGTGTTGCGGTAATATCTCTAACTTCTGTTGGTGAGAGAGACAAGCTTTTGAGCCTAAACAGACTCTAGACCTGAAGCACAGCTCTGTGTTAGCTCAAAAGCTTGTCTCTCTCACCAACAGAAGTTTAGAGATATTACCGCAATGAAAGATATTACTTCACCCACTTTGTCGTTGAAGTTGTCATTCATAAAACTTTGAAAATGCTAAAGAGGAAGCAAGATTCTATCAAGGATTAAATTTTGAAAACTTGCCATAGTTGGATACATCCAAAGCATAGTTTCTTGGGGTCCACATGGCATGGCTACACAGAGGATAATATCTTAGTTAATGTTCTTCCCTATTAAATTTCAAATTGTTATTAGTTACCACGGCTAGCTGGAAAACAAGAATTCAGTGTCATAAAATATTTGAGGTTATGACATTTGTTTTCATTCCAATTTGTATGAAAACTAAACCTTTAAAAACTGTAAAAAAAGAGAGAGGGCCATATATGATGAATTGAGGCTATGTCTGTACAGCTTATGAATTCTGATTCATAGTGTGAAGTTGCATTATGAAAAACTGCTGTATCATTAGTGCCTACATGTATATGGATCTACCATTGCTGACAGGTCCTGTAGCATGTACACGCCAAACAGATACAAAGGGAAATACTTAAGGTTAACGATGGTACATTGATCTCACAAAAACTATGCAAAAAAGCAGCTGCATCCTTAGAAAGATCAGATTAGCTGATTCCTCTGGAGCAAGGGGAGAAGGTAGGAGCAGTAGACAATTTTCCTGGGAGTTAGAACAAAAGAGACCAGGTGACCTGGAGGGGTTTAAATAAATAAACACACAGGAACAGAGAGCCAGACAAGAAGAGGATGGATGTAGCAGAAGAGAGCAAGGTCAGAGAAGCTGGGTAAAAGAATCTAGGAGAGAGAAGTCACCCAGCATGTGGCAGCTTTCTGGGGCAGGGGTACTCGGGCTGCTTTATTGAGCCCAGATGTCCACAAGAACTGTGGAAAACCCAAGGGATTTGGGCCCAGACCAGAGCATGCCCTGGAGCGGTGCAGAAACTGAGAGAGGGACATGCATTTAGTGTTTATTGTTTTGTATCATTTGTACTCCTCTATGCGTTATGTGATTAAATATAAAAGAGTATAAAGATGTTAGACTGTGCAAAGTATGTGTGTGCACATGTCTGTGCATGTGTTGACTGCATAACAACTACTGTGGGCCCCTGAGAGAGTGAAACTGTAAACCAAAAGCCTCAAACCATTTGGGCAGAGTTCTGGGAGAAGGATGTGGTTAGTGACTGAGGTGTCTCGGGGGTCAGCACTGGTCCTGGGACCTAAGGCTGAGGAGCACCGTCTCTAAGAAGTGAGAGCAGATTAAGACTCAGTGACCAGGAAATGTACCAGAGAAGTCAAGGGAGGAACCAGTGCTACAGCTTGCTGAGGCTGTAAGAGCTTAACACACCCTAGGGAATTGCGAGCACAGAGGCTTGGATGCCCCTCATAGCAGTCCTACTGGGTGGCCAGCAGGGAACCCTTATTGAATTGTTCAACACTGTCTCCCAATAGCCTACTGGTTAGATCAGTTAGTTGGGAGGTTGTGGACCCAGGTTCAAGTTCCTAATGTACCTACTCTAGAGCAACGACCTGAACCTTAGCTTCCTACATCCCAGATGAGTGCCCTTATCACTTTCTGTTCTGGGATGAGTATATCTCTCTCACTTTGACCAAAAACTGATACATTCCAACAACTTGGCATTTCCTGGCCAAAAACTGATACATTCCAACAACTTGGCATTTCCTGATGAAAAACCATTGCACTGAAAAATTCCTGACCAGCTCTGTTAGTTATACTGTGGGTTACACAGTTCTCAGAAGGCAATATTAAATGTCCTTGAACTTCTTGAATTGATAATGGTAGGCTTGTGAAATTGTAGTGCATAAATATATGGACATGTGGGTTTTTTTTCGCAATCTACATGTCAAAGTGGGGAAGACTGAAGCAGAATCCTCACAGAGAGGGGATTTGTGAGACTGAGTAATCATGCAGGAAATTAACTTTTCCAGAAACATTTCTCTTTTGTGGAAACGGATTTTACTGTGTCATAATTACATCACATTCCAGTTGTCTGTAACCCCACATCCCAGGTCTTAGACAGTTTCTGCTACCAAATTAGTCTGAAATCTCTAGAAGTACAGTAATTTGAACACTTCTCTTTATGACTTCCTAGAGTTGGTATGTACAGATGCCATTTCAATCTGTTGGACTAAGATGGGGCAATGTTCTGTTTATACTTACTGCTGAAAGCCCATTCCAAACAAACCTAAAATATGTAAATGCTGTATTAAAAACTTAACCAATAGGGTTTTGAAGAAATGTTGATACTATATTTGGGGTTGGGGAATGGGGAGAGACCCTTGAGAAATATTGCATTCTAAATAAAGTATATTTAATCTTTGCTTAAATGGATTTCAATCTCTCTCTCTCTCTCTCTCCTCTCTCTCTCAGCTGCCACGGGCAAATTGATACTAGGAAAGGAATGGACAAAGGGAATTTTGCTCTTGGCATTTTTAGGTTTACTGTGATTTTCTGACTTTGGAACTGAATATTGTATGTCTGAAGATGAAGCACATTAGTTAGTTCAGCGGTGATTGCTAAGCTCTCTCTACATATCTATGGATCAGGCAAGGGATTTTTCATTTCATATACCATTGGCAGGTTGCTGTTCTGCTTCCCTAGAGTCAATATTGGGAAGAAGAAAAGAACAAAATTTATATTATATACAGGAAAAAAGTTGAAAGAACGTTATTTCGGTTGCAAGTCAAACATGTGAAAGTTAGGAAATACAAGATATAGTCATTGTCCATGCAACCTTAATTATGCTCCACTGTGCATCCAGCATGTGCACTTAATGAGGCAGGGGGTCCTGTGGAAAAATGACATGTGATTACATAATTAGCAACTGTACTAGAATGCGTACATACAAGGGGACTGAATTAAAGTTCCATGGGCAAGGTCAATTTTTCAACCTAAATAATATTCTTCTAACATAGATTATTTTGTAATAAAAGGTAAACACGTCTAATATATGCAACTGTAACAATGCTAATTACACTATGACTGGTTTGAACACTGAACCTGCAGCATGACAGCATACCATTCGGGCTATAGGGTTAACTGTTACCGGAATGCCACAGAAGGTTAGGTCCAGGGGATGGACAGAGGAACCCTGATCTCCTAGGAAATAGAGGAGCTTCTTCTCCATTTGGTGCCACAGAGGGGGTTAGAGGGGGAATATGATGGTGGCCAAATTTTGTGTCTGTCTAACTATCATCCCCCCAGTCTCAATTGCTCTGGCAGCTCCCAGAGCTCTGGCTGCTTTAATGGAGGTGTGGCATTGGTCTTAGAATTATTTTGCCATGCAAATGACAATAGGAAAATGCAGTTTTAAACTGTTTATAACTCTGTAAAAACTGAATGGAAATTTATGGGGATGAGGAGAAAGAAAAGGTACTTCTGTTGCCCGAGGCATTCTCCTGCTGAATTTCAAAGGTTTGCTCCAAACCATGGTGATATGTGGTCTTCTCAGAGGAAAGGCTGCAAGAATCCTTTAGAATGGAAAATGATGAGCAACCTAAAATAGGGGTTGCTGCCAGCACCACATCTAATTAAGAATTTTCAAAAGAGGTTAGGGGAGGCTTCTTTGAAAATCCCAGTCTATCCTTTTTTTGTATCCGATCAGGTGGGATTTTCCCTACATGTGTGCCCATTCTTTGAAACCAGTAACTAATATTATTTGTTAAATGGTCACTTTGGGTCTGATCCTGTGCCACCTGAAGTTGGTTTCACAGCTCCCCTTAACTTCAGTGGTGCAGGATCTGAGTAATCTTTAAGGGCATATACAGTAATTAATGTTTTCCATGGGTACAAAGGTGCATCCAACAGCAGAACTGCCTTCTGCCAAATCAGGTGGGGGACCATATTTTAGAGGTTCAGGGGCAGACAATGATTGCACACCTCATACAAGTAGCTCAGCTCCATGGAGTATCAGCTATTACAGGATCACATCACCACATAGGAGATGTACTGGGACCATGATGAAGTCTACTACGATCTCTGAGTTTCAATAGCAGCCACTATGTGGCTGCCAGGAGAATACTTTCCCAACCTAGGCCCTCCATCAAGGTATCCAGCATGCAGCCAGGCATTTGGGTTGTATCCCAGAAGCCTGAATTTAGGCCTTGATTGTCATTTCATTGACATCTCACTGCTTCTGATCTTTAACACGACATACATTAGACTAAAATATGGAAATCAACTAGCAATTTGTTATCAGCTTACTCAACTTAAGTAATACATTTTCTTAAATCAAGAAATACTCTACAGCAAGTGGAGAAAGACTGCAGCAAAACAAATAATTTTTAGCAACAGACCAAACTTAGATCTCCTTACATATTATCAAGTAATTGACTGAAAGATTTTACCGGTAATAAGGAAACAGAAAATGTTCTAATTGTATTGTAGAAGTTTTAGTTGTGTGGAGAATAAATGAGAGATGGAGTTATCTGAAAATATAATCAAAGTAACAGTGTTACAGGATCCATAATATCTCACCAAGAAATAGAAAAATGTTTGTTTGAAACATTTTTCACAAAAAAATGGCTTTTTCATCAAAACAGAAATTTCCATCAAACAATATTTCCAACAAAAATAATGTTGGGGGTTTTCATCAACACCCCACCCCTTTTTTAGTTTTGTTTTTGTTTTTTCAGCAACCAAAAACTGAAAATGTTTTGCTGATCAGGCAAAAAAAAAAAAAAAATCAGTAAAACTGATCTTTTTTACCCAAGTGGCCACTGTGTTTCAGGTTTTGTTTGCCATCAAAATATTTTGGGTTTTGGTTGGCAAAAATTGAAGAAAAATCAGTTTTCATTTTTTATGAAAACCCAAGAAATTTTGTAGCAAGTTTTCATTAACTGATTTTTTTCCCATTTACCACAACATTTTTCACAGAGGGGAAAAAAATCTCCACATATCCTGACCAGCTCCAATCTCACTTTTGCAGAAATATTTGTGTAAACATTGCAGTGTACAAAAAATGCACACTTGCAGAGAGTATGAATGAGGATGGCTTGCAATTTGTGTTGCAAAAAAGGGAGCATCAAGCTGATGATATTTGTGGTCTGAGGAAAGGGAGGACAACAGATCTTTGAAAAGGGTAGAGTCAGCAGCACTTGTTTCAGGATGCCAAGTTGCAGCAGCTCAAGTAGCCAGCTAAATTCAATATGCTAATTAGTCTCTCTGTTCTGGCTCAACCACCGTGTAGTTTGGGCTACTGCCGACCCTTTTTATAAAAGTCCATAAAACATTTAGACATTGATGTACGTCAAGAAACCAGGCTAAAGGTGGGGCTTTGGAGATGGGAGATATATATATAAGAGAGAGAGAGATCCTTCAGTAGGCATCGCTGGCAATTTTTAATTCAAGACTGGAGGTTTTTTCTAAAGGATGTGGTCTAAGTCAAACAGGAATTATTTCAGGGAAGTTCTGTGGCATGAGTTATGCAGGTCAGATCACACCAGTCTCTTCTAGCCTTAGAATTTGTGATTCTTTATGTTAAGCCAAATAACTCAGTTTTGCCTCAGTCATTGGCCCAGAATATTTCTGAGGTATACAGTAAAATTTAAGGTTGTCCACAGAACCTAATTTGATGTATTCAATGGATTTTTTATGATATGGACCAATCACTTTTTGCTCTACATTGATAAAGATCTAGTCAGGTAAGGCAATATATATGTGCTGCACTGTATGAAAAATGAAGTAATCTCCAGCACACAACACCTGAGTTATTGTGCTCATTGAATTATTCATGGGTTTCCATGTGTCTCCCTGCAACACACAACTCTTTCTCACTGGCAGGTCTAAAGAAAAAAAAAGTAGCCCTTAGCACGGGGCTTGGGAGGTATGGGGGGTGGAGGTGGAGGTTTATTTCAAATATATTGAACAAGAATGAATTTTAAAATTGAACATTTTAACTAGCACTGGGTGGGAAACAATTTGCATTATCATTAACATTTTTGAGTTTTCACAAAAGCTGAAGTTTTGTCAATTTTCATGAACCAAAGATCTGAAGGAAAAGAAGAATTCAGGTCAAGTTCAGCTAGAGGCAGCTTACAGGATAGTTTAGGAAAGCATAGGTGTGGACTCTGTGTTTGGAGGTAGCAGGATTTTGGTGAGTGGTGCATTTGGTCTGTCTGTGGATTGATTCATAGATTCATAGATACTAAGGTCAGAAGGGACCATTATGATCATCTAGTCTGACCTCCTGCACAACACAGGCCACAGAATTTCACCCACCCACTCCTGTGAAAAACCTCTCACCTATGTCTGAGCTATTGAAGTCCTCAAATCGTGGTTTAAAGACTTCAAGGAGCAGAGAATCCTCCAGCAAGTGACCCGTGCCCCATGCTACAGAGGAAGGTGAAAAACCTCCAGGGCCTCTTCCAATCTGCCCTGGAGGAAAATTCCTTCCTGACCCCAAATATAGTGATCAGCTAAACCCTGAGCATATGGGCAAGATTCACCAGCCAGATACTACAGAAAATTCTTTCCTGGGTAACTCAGATCCTACCCCATCTAATATCCCATCACAGGCCATTGGGCCTATTTACCATGAATATTTAATTACCAAAACCATGTTATCCCATCATACCATCTCCTCCATAAAATTATCGAGTTTAATCTTAAAGCCAGATAGAACTTTTGCCCCCACTGCTTCCCTTAGAAGGCTATTCCAAAACTTCACTCCTCTGATGGTTAGAAACCTTCATCTAATTTCAAGTCTAAACTTCCTGGTGGCCAGTTTATATCCATTTGTTCTTGTGTCCACATTGGTACTGAGCTTAAATAATTCCTCTCCCTCTCCAGTATTAATCCCTCTGATATATTTATAGAGAGCAATCATATCTCCCCTCAACCTTCTTTTAGTTAGGCTAAACAAGCCAAGCTCCTTGAGTCTCCTTTCATAAGACACGTTTTGCATTCCTCAGATCATCCTAGTAGCCCTTGTTTGACTAGTTGTTCTCTGTGTACTGGCTGCATAGCTAGGCTATGGGCTCCTGTGTAAATACTGAGACAGGTTTGTTTGTTGGTGCCTGGGTAAAGGCTCTAACCCTTGGAGCTTTGATCAGTTCCTCAGTTTGAAGGCTCTGAGTGGTTAATGGCTCCCTGGTAGTGAGTGAGGGGTGAAACTGAGCTGAGCTAAGCAGGGAGACTTGGTATAAAAAGTCATTTGCTAGGCACACTCAAGAACTGTGAATAGAGGCAGCTAACAGGAGAGGGAGAAAATTGAGAGAGGAATTCTGAGAGGCTTTCCTTCCAGGTTCAGCTCTACATGCAATTTCAAGATGGTCAGCCATGGAACAATGGAGATGAGGGAGAGGAAGTCAAAGGGGAGGCCTGGCAGTTTGTAACCTCTAGAAGTAAGAGGTCATGGTAGCTTTCTACACAGTCAGAGATAGACAGTGATGGGCAGCCTGTGGGCACCGGAGAAAAGAGGAACAGGAGAAATTCCACACAGTTCGAAGTTTCCAATTGATACCAGTTCCTCAATGTGGAAACTGTGGAAGACACCCCTCAAGATCCAGCTCATGCAAGGGAATGGAGAGATGTATAGGATGCGTGGGTGGATGGCCCAAACTGTAAGAAAGTCAAGCTTGCCTACACATTTCTCCAGCAATCCAGGGAAGACAGATTATCTTTACTGGGGATTCATTATTCAGAAGAATCAAAAGAAACTTCTGCGAGGGACAGGTGGACAACAGAAAGATGTGCCGCCTTCCTGGAACTAAGACACAAGACGTCACTGTAAGACTGGATAGGCTTTTGAAGTCAGTTGGAAAGGATCCACTGGTGATGTTGCATACGGGTACTAATGATCCTGAGACAAGGGATATCTCACAAGTAGCTCATGACTTTAGGGAACTCAGAAATGTGCTGAAGAAGAATGTTCAAGCAATCTTTTCCAAGATGCTTGCTGTCCCACAAGCAAAGGAAGGAAGAAGATTCTGGAAATGAACTGTAAGCTAGGTGAGTGGTGTAGGGTATTATTTTTTAGGAAGTGTGTTTCACCTTCTGTGAAGAGGGGGGTCTGTATAGTTTGGATGGGCTCAATAGAAGGGACCAATATTCTTGGGGACGGCCTGGATATGATAGTCAAGAGGTCATTAAACTCAACACAAAATTGATGTGTTCAGAGCAAAATTAATCAAAGAACCAAAGGACATGAAGAGAAGATATTACTGAATTGCCTGTACACCAATGCTAGGAGGCTGAGTAACAAAGCTCAGTGGTTCGAGCATTGACCTGCTAAACCCAGGGTTGTGAGTTCAATCCTTGAAGGGGCCACTTAGGGATCTGGGGAAAAAACTGGGGATTAGTCCTGCTTTGAGCAGGGGGTTGCACTAGATGACCTCCTGAGATCCCTTCCAACCCTGATATTCCATGATTCTAAGGGGTATTGGAATTGCTCATTTATGAGCATAAATTTAATAAATTCACTAGATTACTGAAATCTAGTGGCATGATTCCCATGACTGAAATATTTAAATGCATGATTAAACCTATTTAGGACAGGTCAGCTGTGTAAATAGGGAGGGGGAGTAGCACTCTGTGTCAAAAATGGCATTACCTGTTTTTGAATCACTGATCACTTGGAGATCATGAATGCTAGTGGATCAATATGCTAACACAAAGCACAAGCATTATTGGTGTCTGCTAGAGACCATCAAATCACACTAGGGAACAGGATGACCAGCTTGTTATGTATCTATCTGTAATGTGTAGGGAAAAAAAGCTGTGAGATCATGGGAGGTTTCAATTTGAGTGCCATATGCTGCCAGTACTAAAACATCTTTTGAATTTAAATATGATAGATAACAATTCCTTAAATCAAAAAGTGTTTCATCCAACATGGGGGAATTTCTATATTAGACTTCATCCTGATAGATAAAGAGGAACTGATCACAGAATTAAAAAAATGAATGGTGACTGTGGTACAACTGATCATGACTTGATCGCATTTCAATGTGCAAACAAAATCAAGTGTAGACTAGTGATATTTATACTTGCTACTTTAAAGGGCCAATTTCAGAAAGCTGAAAACAATTATGAGCCAAATCAGCTGGAAGAATTTTATCAGAAAAATGTGTGAATGATAATTTGGAATTGTTTAAGAATACTTTACTACATGCCCAAAAAAGTCACAATTGAAGAAGGCCATATTGGTTTAAAAATTGACCGGGTTTAGAGGGAAAGTGAAGGCAGCTATGAAAAAGATTATATAACAAATGGAAGAAAAGAGGAAACTAATAGTAATGAATATAAAACAGATAGAGAACCCATAATAACATTATAGCTTAGAAGGTTAAACAGGTCACATGACCTCATTGCTAAGGGAACTTCTCTGGAATAAAATTAAATACAAAGGAAGGGAATACTGATGAGTGGTAATTTACAGAAGTATGAATATTAAGCATTCCTGATCTGTGACAACTGATACTACCTCCCTGTTTAATTTAGTAGGAAAACATTAACAAGGAAAAATCTCTTAATTTGCCACCTGGAAAAAAATGCATAGGCAATTGTTACTTAGCAATACTACTCATTAATCATGTTTCTCTGGGTTTGGGTAATGCAAGGAGGAGGAATACTATGTAATTATCTATTTACTGTAGACACACTACAGTATGGTTAGCTCTGAATAAAGATATTGTGTTTCACAGTAGCAGCCATGTTAGTCTGTATTCGCAAAAAGAAAAGGAGTACTTGTGGCACCTTAGAGACTAACAAATTTATTTGCGCATAAGCTTTCGTGAGCTACAGCTCACTTCATCGGATGCATGCAGTGGAAAATACAGTGGGGAGATTTATATACATAGAGAACATGAAACAATGGGTGTTACCATACACACTGTAACCAGAGTGATCACTTAAGGTGAGCTATTACCAGCTGGAGAGCGGGGGGCGGGGGGGGGGAATACTTTTTTTTAGTGATAATCAAGGTGGGCCATTTCCAGCAGTTGACAAGAACGTCTGAGGAACAGTGGGGGGTTGGGAGGGATAAACATGGGGAAATAGTTTTACTTTGTGTAATGACCCATCCACTCCCAGTCTCTATTCAAGCCTAAGTTAATTGTATCCAGTTTGCAAATTAATTCCAATTCAGCAGTCTCTCGTTGGAGTCTGTTTTTGAAGTCTTTTTGTTGAAGTATTGCCACTTTTAGGTCTGTAATCGAGTGACCAGAGAGATTGAAGTGTTCTCTGACTGGTTTTTGAATGTTATAATTCTTGACATCTGATTTGTGTCCATTTATTCTTTTACGTAGAGACTGTCTGGTTTGGCCAATGTACATGGCAGAGGGGCATTGCTGGCACATGATGGCATATGTCACATTGGTAGACGTGCAGGTGAACAAGCCTCTGATAGTGTGGCTGATGTGATTAGGCCCTATGAAGGTGTCCCCTGAATAGATATATGGACACAGTTGGCAACGGGCTTTGTTGCAAGGATAGGTTCCTGGGTTAGTGGTTCTGTTGTGTGATTGCTGGTGAGTATTTGCTTCAGGTTGGGGGGCTGTCTGTAAGCAAGGACTGGCCTGTCTCCCAAGATCTGTGAGAGTGATGGCTCGTCTTTCAGGATAGGTTGTAGATCCTTGATGATGCGTTGGAGAGGTTTTAGTTGGGGGCTGAAGGTGACGGCTAGTAGCGTTCTGTTACTTTCTTTGTTGGGCCTGTCCTGTAGTAGGTGACTTCTGTGTACTCTTCTGGCTTTGTGTTTGTGATCCTTTAAAACTGTATGGGAAAGTAAGATATTATATATATATATATATATATATATTTTATAATTAGCCTTCTCCATGGAGTTTCTAAGTTATCTTTTTTCTAATGATTATTCTAGGAAGTACTCCAGTATTAAATTACATAATAGTTCCCACTGGGCAGGCCTGTATTTGTAAGGTTGGGGTGATTTGTTTTTTTTTTCCTTTTAGCTTGAGATTTATCTGCACCAGTTGCTTTGTGGAATGTGGCTGGTACACCATGGCTGTGAAAGACCTGATGCACAGCTGAAGACTGGGAGCTGAAAGCCTCTTCTGTTGGGCGAACAGTACACTTAAGCCCAACTGCATCAGCAATGTAGTCAATCTGTCTGTGTCACAGTTGACACTATTTATAAAGACATTTTTTTTTCTGTAGTGGAGCTAGGAGTATGTGGTTACTCTGGCTGCTTTGTGCCTGACACAGCCCATCTACTTCTTGTCTACTGTGGTTTTGATGTGACAGCTGGAGTTGGAAAATGAAAGTAGACAAGATGGCGATAAAAATATTTTACCTTCTGAGCAGAAAAGGGTAGAGTAGAGGGATGAGATGGAAACAGAGGGGTAGAAATTATGTAATAAGTTTTGAAGCTTGATAAAGCATAGGGGTTCTTATTACAAACTTTTGGTGGCCTCAAAGTGCTGCTGGTGGCTGTTCCCACACTTTTTCCAAAAATACTTAATTAGCTTTATGAAAAACAAATAAATATGCACATATATGTGACCAAATCATTGTAATTTATTTATTGCTAGCTAGTAAGTCCGTTGTGAAAAGTGATAGTAACAAACTTACAAATATCACTTTTCACAGTAGACTTACTCAGCTCTGCCAAGCCTGGGGACAAATTAAGCCCTGAATGAGGTGCTGGGGGAGGCAGTGGGGGCCTAGAGCCTGAAGCCCCGCTGCCATCCAGCCGGATCCTGGGACTAGAGCCCAAAGCCCTGCTACAAGTGCCTGCCAGCCCACGACCCCAGGGATGAAGGCCAAAGCCCGAGCCCCACCACCACTGGGAAGGTGAGGGACTCACTGGGTGCCTGCTCCTGCACCCAGCCCCTGCTGGCAGCTCCAGCAACCCAAGGCGATGCTTCCAGGAGCAACAGGAAGAGGGAGGGGCTGTTACTCGTCTCCCCTGCCCCCTGCCCAGGAGGCTGTGGCCACAGGAAAAGCCCCTGGTGGCCACATTTGAGAAACGCTAAGTGTTGGGTTAATTTGCACTGACCATCCATTAACCTCTTTGAAGAAAGTTAAGTTTTGGTTTTGCGGTCTCAAAGATGCATTTTTCTTTTGCCTCTTAGCTGTGATTAAATAATAACTGTATTTTATATAGCTTAGCTATCTTGTTTTTGGGGGGAGGATTGGGAGTAAGAGAGGGTGTTTGGCTGACAACACAATCTTTTAAAACCACATAAATGCAATACATAGTATTCATGTACTGCATCTGTTAAATCCAGAGTTTGTAGTTTGTGGCTTTTAATTAATCAATGTCCTATCATTTGGGTTCATATATAAGTGGTGTCTAAAATTGTGATGTTTTGTATACAAATCTCCTTCTAACATTAAAAATCCCCCAAGTTTTTGTTTCTTTTTGATTTTCATTTATACTGACCGAAGAAACATTCAGCTTACTTCCAAAGGAGTAAGGGGAAAAAAATCACTGCAAAGTCCAGGACAGTTCATTCTGACTTGCAAAGCTGATCAGTGATACATGCTGTTTGACTGTTTAACTCTTGCTTCTAGAATTAAGGTGCTCAGTAGGTCATAGCAACCTTAATATGAGGTCCCTTTTCTTACGCTGTTGCTGTCACTTGACAGAAGCAGTAAGTGGGCCAGCCAGTGGAGACTCACAAAGGACAAATTCTGTGTTATCACTGCTTCATTCTTTGCTGCCTGTACTTAGATGTCTGAGAAGGTGGGTGAGGTGATATCTTTTATTGAACCAACTTCTGTTGGTGGGAGAGACAACAGAAGAAGGTCCAATAAAAGATATCACCTCACCCACCTTGTCTCTCTAGTATCTTGGGACTGACGCGGCTACAACACCACCACTTAGAAGTCTGACACTGCTTTAGGTCCTGGTAATGAGGTTTTTTTCCAAATCTGCTTTACATGATCTGAAAACATTACCCACAATGCCACAAATCTTAGACCAAAGGTTTTTTTTTTTTAAATACATACCAGTGTATGGCTTGAAAATTCTGAATCTGCTGGAGTACAGCATCTCACATTTCTGCTGGGGATAATTGGGGCAGCTTTTGACACTTATGCCAGTCTGCAAGTTTTTATTACTTTAGCACCTCATGCAAATACAACTAATTGACAGTTGGCTGGGTTTTTTCCTTCTTAATTATTAAGCTTCAAAAATTATAAATAAGAGGGCTGAGATTTGTTTCTTCACTAAGTAAAACTGTGTGTGCACGACGCTGTAAATCAGACTATCATATTTCACTAATAACATCAGGCACTAGTCATGTGCATTCTGCCTTCAGGAAGCAATTAAAGAATTTTTCCAAGGAGGATATATCTGCTCAAACTGATTTGCAAAACAGGTTAATCAGAAAGAGTGTGAATTAAATTTTTAAGTGCGCTTCAAAGGCACAGGGACATATTTTTCTCCTGCTTCATTTACAGTAGGCAGGAGTATCCAGTGACTTCTCAAGTGAAAGTTAATGTTAAAAATAAAAGGGGGTGTCTCCTGTGGCACAGAAGTACCTGCCTGTATGTAATGGTAAAAGGCATGAGTTGAGCACTGAAGAAATGGCCTGGAACTAGGGGTGCTGGGGGTGCTACTACAACCCAAACACATGGTTTCCACTTTCAACACCCCCACTATAAAAATTGCTTCAGCACCGCTGCATATATTGTCTGATTCTTTAAATAGTATTTTTAAGAGACTCAGTAGCAGAGAAAAGCTGCTTTAACAGTGGAGGTGGGTCAGGGCCAGAGGGTCAAACGAAACACCTACTGGCAAAGAGATTACAGAGTAGTCCGTTAAGGAGTCAGTTTGGAATCAGCAGGGAAGAACAGGAGATCAGCAAATCACATATAAAACAACAGAGAGCCAAGGCAAGGAAGAATGGATTAATGATGGCTTCTTGGGATTTAAGCTCTGTGTTCTAAGTGGGTGAGTAAGCACATCAGGTTTTAGCAGACCACAGTGTCTGCTATTAAGCACATTTTTCTGCCCTACTTCTTCCTAGTCTGGGGAAGAGAGCTCTGAAGGGTTGGTGGATCTGGGCCTACCATTTTTTAATCTACTCCAGATGACAAATTGGTAGCAGTGGTTTTCCCAGAGCTGTAAAACATCAGCAACACCAGGGAAACCTGAGAATTGAGCCTCAATTCCCACTATGTAATAGCACTCCCCTTCCTCCCCGGGGTTCTGTGGTAATAAATATGTTAAAGATTTTCTGATATGTTAAGATTCTACTATGGTAATGGGGCCCATATAAGTACTGTGAGTAGGTAGGTTAAGACCAAGCTACGACAAAGCTGCTTATTCTGATGGGTCAAGTGCATTTTTATATGCTTTACAAGAAAGTTTATGTATTCTGATGCTATAACTTTGTGTGTGTATGAGACAGACAATCAAACATGGAAGAAGGGATTTCTTTAGCTTCTGTTCATGCTATGAAGATGTTCTGCAATTTGGTACTTAAAAGCCCCAGAGAGCAATTGGGGTTAGCAGATCAGTAGCTAATTCAAATCATTATGGTAAATCCGTAATCCGCAGTCACTTCATAGTTAAGCTTGCAGTTGAGTTTCAAATTTTATAACCCTAAGATTTGACACATATGTATTGTAGCCAGTTACATTTATTTCTGGAACTACCAAATCCATCTCAATTTTTAAGTGGTGATTAATTTGTTTTTGGAAAAATCTACTTTATCTTATTCAGATTTATAAAACCTGAGGTGCCTGCCTAGACTGTTTGCCACAAGCACCTACACTGTCCATGTGCTTAAAAGCACAATAAATCAAAATGAGAAGCAGCAATTCCATAACCCATTAGGTTGGTTTGCTTCAAAACCCAAATTAATTTAGGTTCACCTAAGATCTTTGACAAGCTTGCCAAGGATGCAGAGGAGGAATATGTCACTCAGAAAATAATGACATATAGAGCCTTTCATCTGCAGATCACCTATCTGAATCTTGCCCAGGTCAGTAGTGCCCAAAGGTGGTTGTTGCCTTTTGCTTAATAGTTTGCTTGTTTTTGTGAAACGAATCTCTAGTCTCAGCACGGTTCATAGTGTGCAGTTCTCCACAACACAACCCTCTCCCCACCCCACCGCACCAAAAATGATAATTAGGCACACTATTGTTGGCACTCTCCACACATGCAGTTATCTTCTCACAGCCCCACTCCCTGCCCTTCAAAAATCCTTCTTCATAAGTCTCTCAAAAAAAGTGTTATGCTATTTCCATATAAGTGAACTGGGATGGGGGTGGGGGGTAGCACCCATACTGCTACTGGAAAGCTAGGGGTTTGACAAATCTTTTTGATGCTAGCGTTGTGAAACTGAGTTGTTTCTCAATTCTAAAATATTCAAGAAGAGCCTTTTTGCTCTGACAGTCTGTCTCTCGGAGCTGCTTAAATCTCAACCTAATTTATAATATCCAAGATAAGGAAACAGAGTTAAAATAAAAACAAATAAGTGAAGCACTCCTCACTTTATTGAAATGGAACATTCTTAATGGGAACTGAAGGGGACTCTTCATAGGAGCTCATGAAAAACTCTCCAGGAACATAATTTTAAGTTATGCATTTTTCACATGAAGAAATGGTTTGATAGGTTAGAAACTTTACTTAGTGTAAGGTTTTTCTTTGCAGAGACCCTTTTATTGACCTATGGCTCACATTGCCAGGGAATTGCTCTTTTACTCCATTAATGTTAATCACAGTTGTTTAAGCTTAAATGAACTGCCTAATTTCAAGAGTGTTGTTTACTGCAGTAGGCGGAAAAAGCCTTAAAGGTGATCTGCAGCATGTGAGGAAGGTGGGGAGGGGGGAAAGGGGGACGGAAGGGAATGGAATGCACACACAGTTTTAAATGCTGAATGACATCCAATGAACAACATAAAAGTCTATTTCAATGTAGGACTGTATTAAACAATAGGCCCACAATGAGTAGACCTAGAGTGCAGGCATTTTGGGGTGCTATTCTTATTTGCCAGTTGTTATGCTGACATTCCTGTAAGAGGAGCTACCATTGTGTGCTGGGCTCCCAATACAATGCAGTGATGTGTACAGCCATGTTCAGCTGGTTATCCACCATCTTCCCCAAATCTTCTTCAGAGTCACTGTTTCTCAGGATAGATTTCCCTGTCCTGTAAGTATGGCCTACATTCTTTGTTCCTAGATGTATAGTTTACATTTACTGCAGTTCACATATGTACTGTCAGTACCACTGGCAATGTATTATGTGAATAAACAGGGAAGAGCCTGCTCCAACCAGTTTTGTCAGGAAGCAATATATTGTGGGCATTTTTGCACCAAGGAAAATAACATGCCCATAACTGCACACTTACCAGGTGCTCAAAATTGGTTGGTCAATCACTTCAGCAGGAATTTCTCCCAAAGTTACGTATGGTCCTTGAAGGGCAGTGTGCTGAGATCCATTTTCAAATAATGGGGCATTCTAATTGACCCATTCACAATGCCTGGCAATAGGAAGCACAGTCAATTTTGTTCTCCAGCAGGTCTCTTCTGGGATCATTAACCAATGCCTTCCATTTGAATTGGAAATCAGCGCTGATGTATGCTTTCTCCTTCGATCTCATTCATCCCTCAGGTTATTTTCAAACTGAGGTTGAGTCATACCAATTTGATACTCATTGTGCCAGCTTGGCCAAGAGAATTTTAGTTTTACGACCTTCGCAGTCTATCTGTTCAACCTACCAAATCTCTTTACCTCATTCCTGACATGTTGACACAACACAACAGCCAGATATGGCATCCAGCACTGAGAAATCTGCCTCTAATGACATGGATGCTGCATGGTTAGATGAGAAGGAAGAATGATGTTTGGAAACAGTGCAGTGAGTCCTAGTTAATAGTAGAAAATCTTCTACTAGACTTACCTGTTAGGCTAACTGGAATTGTTTTTCACTTTGGTCAGTGGTTTGGGGAATTTGACTGTATTCAGGAGATTCTGGATGATCTGTTACATTCTACTTCCTCAGGTCTCTCACTCAGCTCCTTGAGAGTCCATTTAGTGGTGATCTTGACATTTCATCCTCTGATCCAAGGGAAGTTGGTATTTTCCATCTCCATGGTAGTTACATTTCTAAAAGGTATTGTCCACCTCTTTCTGCTTATAAAAGAAACAATTCCCTTGTGGGATCTCAATACTGTACTGGCTGTCCTTGTGGGTCCTCCGTTTGATCCCCTGGTGATTTGATCTGTCTCTCCTGTTGTCAAAAGACAACTTTTCTTGCCATAACTTCTATGAGGAGAGTAAGCCCTGGTCTACACTACAGGGTTAGGTCGAATTTAGCCATGTTAAGTTGATTTTATAATGAATACATCTACACAAGCAACCCCGTTCCATCAACCTAAAGGGCTCTTAAAATCGACTTCTGTATTCCTCCCTGGCGAGGGAAGTAGCGCTAAAATCGACCTTGCTGGGTTGCATTTCGGGTAGTGCAGATGCAAATCAATGTTATTGGCCTCCGGGAGCTATCCTAGAGTGCTCCAATGTGACTGCTCTGGACAGCATTTTCAACTCTGATGCACTAGCCAGGTACACAGGAAAAGCCCCAGGAACTTTTGAATTTCATTTTCTGTTTGGTCAGCGTGGCGAGCTCAGCAGCACAGGTGACCATCAGTCCCCCCAGAATTGCAAACGAGCTCCAGCATGGGAGACAGTGGATCTGATTGCTGTATGGGGAGAAGAATCTGTGCAGGCAGAACTCTGATCAAAAAGAAGAAATGCTAATATATATGCCAAAATTGCACAGGGCATGATGGACAGAGGCTGCAACAGGGACACACAGCAGTGCTGCTTGAAAGTCCAGGAGCTCAGGCAAGCCTACCAAAAGACAAAGGAGGCAAACGGTCACTCTGTGTCAGAGCCCCACACATGCCACTTCTATGATCAGCTGCACGGCATTCTAGGGGGGACCCTAACACTACCCCACCACTGTCCATGGACAATGGCAAGGGGAGAGTCTCAAGCAACAGGGAAGAGGATTTTGTGGATGAGGCAGAGGAGAAGGAGGAGGAGGAGAATGCACAGAAGGCAAGCACTGAATCTGTTCTCCCAGGCAGCCAGGAGCTTTTCATCACCCTGGAGCCAACACCCTCCCAAGGCGGGATCCCCGATTCTGAAGGCAGAGAGGGCACCTCTGGTGAGTGCACATTTGTAACTACAGTACAGGGTTTAAAAGCAATAGTGTTTAAAGTTTGATTTTCCCTGAAGACTTGAGATGCATTTGTGCCCAGTACAGCTACTGGAAAAGTCTGTTAACGTGTCTGGGGATAGAGCGGGAATCCTCCCGGGACATCTCCATGAAGCTCTTCTAGAGGTACTCAGAAAGCCTTTTCAGAAGGTTTCTGGGGAGAGCTGCCTTATTTCGTCCTCCACAGTAGGACACTTTACCACACCAAGGCAGTAGAAAGTAGTCTGGAATCATTGCAGCACAAAGCATGGCAGCAAATAGTCCTGGGTTTTGGTCACATTCAAGCAATATTCGGTCTTTATCTTACTGTGTTAACCTCAGGAGAGTGATGTCATTCATGGTCACCTGGTTGAAATAGGGGAATTTTTGTAAGGGAACAGTAAAAGTACACCATTCATGCTGGGCTGTTTGCACTTGGCTAAAAGGGATCCTATAGCCACGCAGTGGGGGGAGGGGTGAAAGGATCATCCCAAATAGCCACGCAGAGGAGTCGGGGGAGTTGTGTGCTGCATATCCACCCAAAAACCGCAGCCCCTCCTTTTAAATGGCAAACCCAACCAGCATTGCTTGCTCTGGGAAAGGAGGGTGCTGCAGTTTGAAAACATTCCCACATGTCATGAAGGTGTTAGAAGCCAAACCTGTGTACCCTTTGGCTTACCATGGCTGCCTGGAAACCGAATTCTGTTGCCCAGCTGTGTCTGATGTGTCACCATACCGGCAGGCGCTCAATATAAAAGGCAAAATGCGACCTTGTACCTAAAGCACATGTGCTGTCTGCTTGATTTACTGTGAAAGAGTCTCCCTTTTGTTCTCAGAAATGTATCATCTTAAATTTTACTCTCCCTTTTTATCCCCCTGCAGGTGCAATAATGTTTCTATGCTCCCTCTATCATCTCCATCCATGAAGTTATCACAGATTAGAAGGTGAAAAAAACACACTCATGTTTTCTGAGCTCATGCAGTCCTCCCGCACTGATAGGGCACAGCTGAATGCATGGAGGCATTCAGTGGCAGAGTCCAGGAAAGCATTAGGTGAGCGTGATGAGAAGAGGCAGGATGCAATGCTGAGGCTAATGGGGGAGCAAACAGATATGCTTAGGCATCTGGTGGAGATGCTGGAAAGACAACGAGAGCACAGACCGCCGCTGCATCCACTGTACAACCTCCTACCCACCTCCCCAAGTTCTATATCCTCCTCACCTAGATGCCCAAGAATGCAGGGGGGAGGCCCTGGGCACCCAGCCACTCCACTCCACTCCAGAGGGTGGCCAAAGCAACAGAAAGCTGTCATTCAAACAGTTTTGAACAGATAGTTAATCATTTTTTCCTTGTGTATACAGTGGAGTTGTGTATACACTGTGTATACAGTGGACTTACAGGGAAGCCTGAAAGGAGGAGTCTTGAATTAAGTTAACAAATGTCCTGAGATGTACATTACCCTGTTGTCATTTTCTTGTTAGTAGAGCCTTCACTGTTTCATCCTATGGTATGAGGATTTATTTTAATCTTGACTTGTTTATGGGGTATAGCACTTTAGGGGTGAAGTTACGGCAGGCTACTCACTTAGTCTGTCTTCTTGGAAACGTTTTTTACTGAAGAACATGGTGCTGGTATTTATAGCTTGACTTCGGCCATAATTTCCTCCACAGAAGGCAGGTGAGTTGAAGCATGTGGCATGACAAATGGGGCCACAAAAATTGTGCCTACCGGAGTGAGGAATGACACCAATCTTTCTCTTTCTCACTGTGGTCACTTTTTATCTTTTATTTTAAAGATTATATTATTTGGAGTTCTATGTTACCAGTGTATTTATTCCCTGAATTGCTACTATGCTTAAATGATAACAGTAGCCTAACCTGTTCCACTCATGTGCACCTTTTTCTCCTTATAGAGAGCTACCACAATTAAGCTGGGTAGCAAAGGTTTTCTGCTGGAGAAGAGGGGTTAAGCTGCCAGCACACTACCCCAAAGGCCACATCCCTGCCAGAAATATTTTTGCTATAAATTTATCTTTTTTCTGGGGGGTCTTGTACCTATGGAAACACCACTTTCTCCTGCTGTTATGAAGAATGATTTGGTACTGCTAGTATAAATGCACATGTTCTGGAGTATAAAATGTCACGTCACTGGTCATATGAGAATATTCCATAGGGGAATGGTAGAAGAGGTATTCTCCCAGGTGAGTGGCATTCCCCCAGGAGGAAGGGGGAGAATGACACTTGGTATTTGTAAAATCACAGTATGTCCTGCAGGATTTGTACTCAGCTTGACAAAGTGTGCTGTTAATTATCAGTTTTAAAAACACAGACAAAATCCATTTACGGTGAAATTGTGATTTTGCCACAAATCCTGTATGTTGAACAGTCAGCCATTGCATTGCCCTCAGAAGAACTCAGGAAGCAAATGGCAACTCAGTCACAATCTGTCTTCTGCTCCAGCAGGGGCATATGTCCTGCACCAGCCTACACCTGGTGAAGTTAAACATTTGCTTAAAAGTGAGGTGAGAGTAGGGAAGCAGACTGGGCAGAACAGAAGTACATGGTGGATTTGGACAGAGCTGTTAGCTTTGGGTTGCTGTACACTTCAAACCTAGGTCACTTGACATTAAGGTCACTATTCAGCAGGGATGTAAGCATGCAACCAAGCAGTTAAGCTTATGCTGAAATCCAATAACAGTCAGTGGGATTTAAGCACATACTTGGAGAAGCATGTGCTGAAATACTTTGCTGACTAAGGATAGAGTGAAGTATGTGCTTAAAGTTAATCATATGCTTAAGTGCTTAGCTGAATCAGAGCCTTAAAAACGGAACAGAACAAACGCTGTTATTCTTCATCATAGCAATTCGTACTCCTGCAAAGAAAAGCCGATGGCTGTGTTAGAATTTGTTGAGCTCAATTCAGATTGAGTTCAATGGAACTACTTATGTACGTCAAGTTATTCACGTCCCTAAGTGTTTGTAGGCATGGGACCTCAATATGGGAAATTTTCAGGGGTCTCTGTGTGTATAGCCAGAGGAAGCCAAAGAAGCGATTGCTAGGGCTAATTCTCAAAGCTGGATGATTTGTAATTGTTTTTTTCTAGAAAATTTAGCAAATATTTTATTCAAAAAGTGTCACAGAAAATCCAGTTGTTCCTTGAACAGTAATTGTGGCAAATATGGAGACTAATTTTAACCAATGAAGTACGAAATAGAAGAATTTTAATCCAACTTTAAACAAAAAGCTCCCTACAACTTAACTATTCAATCTTCACTCATGTCCCCATAAAAAGCCCTACTGTTCACTCTCCCTTATAACTTTTGTACAGAATTGTGTTTGCAATTGCATTAAGTATATTAGAATATCTTTTCCCCTGGTCATGGGTCCATTCACCATTAAGGGTGCCTCCTCCTAGCTGCACTGGGGATTAGCTCCTTCCAGGTGCTGCGCCCTCCTCTGGTAGTCCACTGGTCATCCCCTCTCACCCTGTGACCCCTCTCATTCCAAGAGCTGTAGCTTCCTCTCTGTGACTTAGCCCTCTGGCCAGGTCACTATGGTCCCCTCCGTTCAGTGTATCAAAGACTTTTAGATTGAACTGTCCCAGGCAGTCTGCTTTCCATTGCCTGGTCTGTGTTACTTACTCAGTGGCTGGTAGGAGAACCGAGGCCCACCCCCTCCTCAAGGTTCCAGCTCAGGGACTCTCTCTTCAGCAACCCAGGTCTGCACTATCCTTTATCTTGCTGCTTTTCCCCTGAGTCTTTCCTAACTTTTTCGCTCCCCCTGTATTTGCCAGCCCATACTCCCTCCTCCCAGGGCGTAATTGTTGACCACACTCAATAGTCCCAAACACACCTCCCTTCACCTAGAGAGTGACTGCAGACTAGCTCCCTGCAGCCCCCTTTTCTATACTCAGCGCCTGAGCTTTATACAGGCCCCTCCTGCTCCCATTAAACTGAGCCTCATCTAATTAATCCCTGCTCCCTGGCTTCTCCTCCAGGTATGGGCTGGGCAGATCAATTGGCCCACCTAGCCACCTTAACCCCTTTAGGCCTTGTGTGGGGTGGACACCCCATCGCAGAGCTGCAGAAGGTAATTGATCAAACCATATTGAGTCTGGACATGTAAGAATAACAGAATTTTTTATTGAAATAATTTTTTTTTAAATGTTGGTCCCCCTAGTTGTTTTAATTTGCTTTTGCTTTAAAACTTGATTGAAAAATACCATTTAAATCTAGTGAATAGGGTAATTAAAAAAAACTTACAAACATTGGCCTTATTTGGTATAACACTGCATGCCCTGTAAAGCCTACATGGCCAAATGAACATTTTATGAAGTCTGTGTGAAGAAAAGGAGAAATGGGGCCCCTGCATATTATTCCACAGAGCAGAAAAAGGCAAGGGAAGCAAATGATTAAGGAACTTCAAAAGCTTCAAAGTTTATCCACCCATATGAACCAGAGACCACTCCCTATGTCATCTTACATTAGTATCCAGATATACCCAAATGTTGCCCATTACCTTTGATATATAAACTAGAGACTAGCTTTGTTCACTCCAATTTGCCTGTGTGGTCAAGAAACAATGCATCAGCTCATATACTCCATATAGTCTGGAAAAAATGCCTCTTTCTATCCTCTATTCCACTCTGAGACAGAAAATCCAATCTACCCCACCCTGCCTATATAGACTGCAAATCTCATTACACTTTCCTTATTCATCCTCCTAATGGGATCCAGACACCTCATTTTACATACAAGGTCCCTGCATCCCCTTGCCCAACCTACCAGATGTTGTAGCCTCACAGTTATCAACTCTTATTAAACTGGGATACTTACTTTCCACAGAGAAAACAGGGCCGTCACTATGCCTGTAGAAGGACAATAGCTTAAAAGCACCATCTTTTTTTAAAAACTGAAATTTAGCACAGCCATCATCTTTTGATCAATGTGAAGCGTAACGCATGCCGTGTAAACTGGTTTTGAAGCCCCATCATTTCATTTTTCATGTGATGAGTACCTTTACGAGATTCCTCCTTTCAGAATACTATTTTTATAATCCAAAAAATTTAGGCCCCAATTCAACAAGGTATGGGTTATCCGTTCTTAACTTGAAGCCTTATCCTAGGAGAACTTTTGGGGTTTGTAATCATTTCAGCAACTGAGCCTGCAATTTTTCCCTCTACAGAAATGAGTTATGCATATTACTCAGACAAATAAGATAAATCTCTTAGTTGATGGTGCTGATTTATAACATAGCTTTTTAGATTGAATATTCATCTTACAAAAAGTTCTTTTTAATGTGAATTGTGGTATAGTGACATCTATAACTCATCAGCTCTTTTGTTTTGGCTATGTTCTGTGAAGCGCTGATGTATTTCTTTACTCTCCCCTCATCTTTTTACTTTGCTTGAGCTATGATTTCCTGTGCAGAAAAATACATTTAAAACATGTTGATATTGATGTGTATGTGTGCGATTATATCACCATAATCACAGCAACAGATCAGATTTCTGCTGGTGTCGGGAAAGATCAAAATTCCTGGCACAGGAATAAAATACTTCAATTACCTCAAATCCTCTGTGCATAAACAAGTAATATAAAGGCTGGGATGGCAGCAAATGGCAATGTGAAAGGGAATCCAAGGGGTCTCTAGTCTGCCTTCATTTGTTTTTGTTTTTTTCCCCCTTTTGAGCCCTGAAAGGGCTTCTTGGCATAAAGGTTGAATTATGTTTAGTTGAGAGTTCTGCATGAAAATTTCAATCTTTCTCCTGTTAAAGTAAACCGCAAGTTTCCCAATAATGTCAGTGGAAGGAGAATTAGGGCAGAAGAGTTCAGCCACTAGTTTTGTACAAGTGACCTCAAATTGTACATCTACTCTCATGTCCCCACCTTGGTGAATCAAATTGGTGAATCAAGATAAAAGCGTGTTAATGCCTCTAAGGCTACCGCAAAATCCTTAATTAAAAAAAAATGCAGTTTTCATCTGTCCAAGTTCAGAAGATGAAGTTGTGGCTTCAGTACCACAGTCAAATGAGTAACGTAATGTCGATGGTAGTTAGGATCCCTATTTTAAAGAGGAAAAAAGTATTCTAATTTTTGATAAGTGGAATTGTGCTCCTGGCAGTCTACTCAAAATATGCCTGGCAGCTGTCTGGAACAAGCCTAGTATTAACGTTATGCCAAAAAGCAAACACTGATATTGGTACAATTCTTTTGGCGTCACAACTGTTAAATCCACTAGTGGGGATTTTCCTCCGCTGATTCTGCTGCTAGTAAGGATAATATATCCATAAACCAGTGTTGCTGCACTTAGCATGGAATCAAAAGAATTCTTCACTACAAAGAAGTAGATATTTTTCTACCTACAACACTACATTTTATGTCAGTTTGAATTCTCCAAGAATTCTGATGATTCCATCCTTTAACCTGGACTCTGTGACAGATCTTCACTTACTTTGTATAACAGAACTTGGGCCTTGATTAGATGTTCAAAATCTGCCTCAGGCTTCTGTTCTGATGGGATATGGTACTCTTCTTGCCTTGCGGTATTTGGGCTCGCTGCCCAGCATAATAGCGGCTAGCTTTACAGTGGTGTCTCTCATGCTGCCCGGTTCTCCAGGAACATTCCAGGCAGGTCTGTTTCTCCTTGTGTCATTATGTGAATTTCTGGCCAGTTCTGCTGCATCTTTTCAAGCCACTAACAGCCCATCCATTTATAATAACTCACTACATATAAGACCTGAAAAGCTCAATGTAAACTTGCAAGCTTGTCTCTTTCACCAACATAAGTTGGTCCATAAAAAATATTACTTCACCTACATTGTCTCTCTAATATCCTGTGACCAACACTGCTACAACTACACTGAAAACCACAAGCAATGACAATCTGGTTGTTTTTCCATGGAGTTCATGCTAAATGTCCAAAGTTCAACCACATTATATCATTGGTTAATCTGTAAAAGACCACAATACAATTTGGGTATATTGCAGGGGAAGATGACTGGGTTTGTTATGATACTCTGCAATTTATACAAGTGGTATTGCAGTTCCTGTAGCCATTTACATCTCAAGTGATTGCTCTGCTAGCAATGGACTCACCCAGCATACATGCAAGTGCCCTGGCATAATGTAAATGTGCATGATAGCATATTCTGGATTATTTTCTCTCTCTTCTCCCTGCCTACCTGACAAGAAATGCAAGACTTTTCCTTGCCAGATCACACTGGCAGATGCTTCTCCCCTCCCCATCTCCCTCCCATTTCTGACTGAAAGCACTTTGAATGCGTCCCTTTTCTTACCACACTGCCAGAATGCTACACTACTTCTGACTAAGTAGAGGGGTCTTTCCACATCAGTGAAGGTGCCCAAATACTTGTCAAATACACCAGCATTCTGTTGGTACCTTGTGGTCTTCAGTAACTGCATTTGGCTCTTGCAATTCTCTTGCTATGATTTCTAGCCTTCTCATATATGAATCTGGAGCAGAGAGTAAGTGTGCCTGTATTGATTCAATCACTACATGGACCATAGGACAGCCTGTCACGAAGACTCTAATTTTACACAGCATCACGTTCACAATGTTCATTTAGCCTCTTTCAGCCAGCCACACCCTCTGATGCTGTTTCCACCTCTTCTTTGTTTTTGCTAAACTAGAATCTCTCAGTTTTGGAGCAAAATGTGACTCACACTTGCACAACATCTACATATGTTTTTGTTCCTTGTCTGTGTGTCTACATCAGTCCAGATTAAAAAATGGGTGGGGATCTGCATCCCTGAGAAACTCTCTCTCTCTCTCTCTGTGATATTGTGTCAGTTGCAATTAGAGAAAGTGCCAGGGCTATTGAGGTAGAGAGGGGGCTGATAGAAGCGTGTTTGTTGAGAAAGATCTTCTGCTTTGGAATTCATCCTCCTTCCTTCCTTAGTCTGAAACAGCCCACATTTATTGGTGCTCCATATAAGGCAGTGTTCCAGAATTTTGGAGAGGGTTGGTCGGGAGGCTGGGATATTTTTCCTGTCAGACTGTCTGAGCTGTGTTATCCAGCTGATCGTGGGTGGGCTAGCAATTTAAATTTGATATTCTGTTGTAAATGTAAATTTTGTCTGAGTGTCTGGGGCTGTATTACAGGACAGGTGATTTTGTTACAGGTCAAAATAAGTAAAAGGATGAAAATTTGAGCTTGGTGTCCAGGTCAGAATGGATATGTTACAGTTCTCCATATGACGTTTGCAGCTATGAAATATTCAAAAGGTCTGGTGTAGGAGCTGCGCTGTTCCACACTGTTTTAAAAAAGTATCATCATGATAGCAGCTATAACAGGAAATGTTGTTAATGTTGATGACAAATGAACAAATCATTAACAATGTCTTCATCAGAATGTCAGAAGCACACACCCACTCACAACATTGCTTCTCTCTGGCGCTGATCCTAAGCCTAGAGAAAGCCAAGGAAAAGATTCTCATTCATTTCAGTAGACCAGGCTTTGGATCAGTTTTAGCTTTTTATATCCAAGCCTGATCCAAAGCCTGTTAAGTCACTGTAAGGACTCCTACTGATTTGAAATGGGCTTCGGGTCAGGGCCCTTAGTTTGCAGTTCTCTTGTTTGCTATTTTATTTATTTTCTGAATAAATAATCTTGCTCCTTCCTCTCTATTTTAGGAACTTTTTTACCACTCCAAGGAACTTCCTTCTCTCACTCCAGGAGCTGGGAGGCTTTGAAACTCCACAGAGTCCAGCAGATTAGCATATTTGCATGTACCAGAATCTCCTGCAGTTAGGAAATTGGGTCTTTAAATGGCAATGTCATTTTATTCATTTCAGTACAAATTGCCCATTCTTTTCCCAGGGGAATGATGGTGGAAGAGGTGCCTTCATCATCACCATTGTTTAAATTTGGAATTTAACTCAGCTGTCCACTAGGGCACATCAGCTGTATATCATCTGCAGACATTCTGCACTATTTTTTTCTGTAGAGAGACAAATTTAGGCCCCCATCCTGCATGTTTCATTTTACATGCTCTGTGTTCAATTGATAATAGTGGGACATAAAATTAGACATATGCCTAAGTCTCTGCTGCACCAGAGCCTTAAGATGGTCGCTGTCATCCCATCATTATTAAAAGGCACTCTATATCCTCCAGAATACCACCATTTATTACACTTTTCATATCATTCTTCACTTACGTTTTTCTATTGATTTGTGCTCACCAGGTTGCTTTGTTTTTCTCTGATAGCAGACAGTCTGCAGAGTTTAGAGAGCTGTATTTTTCAAACTGAGCACTTGTAACATGATGAGAGAGAATCCAGGGCACGTATCTATTGTCAATGTGGCAGCAACAGTCTTTTACCAATGGTGAAGTGATTTTAAAAGTGGGAAGGTACTATATGGTGCTGGGAGACCGGCGACCAAGGTGTTAAATTCAATCAGATTGCGAGAGTCTATTTTTGAAAAGCTAGCTTACTTGCTCCTACCCCAAGAAAGCTACCTATCTATGCATTATAAGTGACACAGTAATTATGGTTGCCTAACACTTCCCATTACAAGACCCTGTTCAAACTAAAGCTTTCCACGAAGAGTGTCTCAGGCTGATTTCTCTTTTATTTTTTGTCTTTTATTTTTAAAGTTTATGCTAAAATGCTTCAGCAACTTCTGAGAAACAGGCTATGGAAATATATGGAGACACCATGAAGGGAAGGATAAGAGTAAATGGACACATGACCAGAGCTGGGAGAGGGGCAATGGCAGGCTTTTCGGGGTGGGGATAGCAGCAGTGGAGGGGAAAGGAGTAGGAGCTGGGGTCAGTGGCATAGGAGCAGAAGAGGACAGAAAAATACAAGGGGAATAGTGGCAGAAGGATCAGTAAGAGAGATGGTCAGAAACTTTCTGATGGAACATTTTTTCCTTTGGAAAATGCCAATTTGTTAAAATCAAAATGTTCTACAAGAATGTGTCAATTTTGATGATTTCTGATGGTAACTAGGCAGGTTTCCATTGGAATCTTGCTTGGCAGGTGTGTTAAAACTGTAGGAGACCTCCCTGGTTTCCTGCCAGTTCACCTGCTTCCACAGCAGTCTGCCTGGCAGGCTGTCATGGAGCCACGGCTCCCCAGCTCCCAGAACTGCCTGCTTTCTCAAAACAAGTTTTTTGGGGAATTTTCTTTTTGTGGAAATCTTAGAGATTTCTACTTATTTTTTTTCATAATTTCCTGCCAAAAAGGAAATTATGAGTTTTAACAAGCTCTAGTGGGTAACTTCTAGACACACTCCCCTACACAACCTGGAAGTGAACTCAGAAGGCTGGTCTCTCAGAATTCCTTGGCTATGTAGCAGATAACTGTGAAACATGGTAGCAAAGTTAGTTTGTGACGTTGCACTCCATATGTTTATGGAAATATGCTTATGAGTGTAAATATAATGTAACTGGAATATGCTTTATGCAAAAGGTCTCTTGTAAGGTATCATTACAAAGCTTATAATCTACTGAGTGTGCTCATCCTATTTGTATGAATGTATCATTCTTGTATCTGAAGCTAGAAATACGAAGTATTACTCTGAAGTCCTATTGTAACTATGCAAAGTGTGGGCCATTAATGTTGGCTTGGAATCTTGAAGGTTCCCATTTACTAGGACAATTGGTTGTGAATGGCTCTGTTTATTTGCAAACCTTCCTGGGTACATGCAGGCCAGCCATAAAAGAATGGAAAATGAGGTCTTACAATGACATGTGATCATGTCACCTGGTACTGGAATCCATGTTAAACCTGGTGCTTTTCCATTTAGAAGGAGTGGTGGGGACCCAGAGAGACAAAAGATTCCCGCCTTGTGCCAAAGCTATAAAAGGGGGTGGAACAGAACAAAGGAGGCTGCCAGTTATGAGAAATCCCCTATTACCACTTGAGCTGGAACTAACAAGGACTGCACCAGGCAATGGATTGGGTCCATACAAGGAAGGAGTCTAGTCTATGAAAGAAGCTTATTGGAACATATCTGAAGGTGAGATATCTGTAATCAGTTTCTCAATGTACTAGGCTTAGACTTGCGTGTTTTTGCTTTATTTTGCTTGGTGACTGTCATAAATGTAAAGGGAAGGGTAAACCCCTTTAAAATCCCTCCTGGCCAGAGGAAAACTCCTCTCACCTGTAAAGGGTTAAGAAGCTAAAGGTAACCTCGCTGGCACCTGACCAAAATGACCAATGAGGAGACAAAATACTTTCAAAAGCTGGGAGGAGGGAGAAAAACAAAGGGTTTGTGTCTGTCTGTGTGATGCTTTTGCCGGGGACAGAACAGGAATGGAGTCTTAGAACTTAGTAAGTAATCTAGCATATGTGTTATATTATGATTTCTTTAAATGGCTGAGAAAATAGCTGTGCTGAATAGAATGAATATTCCTGTCTGTGTGTCCCTTAAGGTTTTGCCTAGAGGGATTCTCTATGTTTTGAATCTAATTACCCTGTAAGGTATTTACCATCCTGATTTTACAGAGGTGATTCTTTTTTACTTCTATTAAAAGTCTTCTTGTAAGGAAACTGAATGCCTTTTCATTGTTCTAAGATCCAAGGGTTTTGGTCTGTGGTCACCTATGCAAATTGGTGAGGATTTTTACCAAACCTTTCCCAGGAAGTGGGGTGCAAGGGTTGGGAGGATTTTGGGGGGAAAGACGTTTCCAAACTCCGTTTTTTCAGGAACCCAGATAAAGTTTGGTGGTGGCAGTGGAAGTCGAAGGGCAAAGGGTAAAATAGTTTGTACCTTGGGGAAGTTTTAACCTAAGCTGGTAAAAGTAAGCTTAGGAGGTTTTCATGTAGGTCCCCACATCTGTACCCTAGAGTTCAGAGTGGGGAAGGAACCTTGACAGTGACCTACTTTGTTCTGTCTGCTATTACTTGAAACCACTTAAATCCTACTTTTTATACTTAATAAAATCACTTTTGTTTATTAATTAACCCAGAGTAAGTGATTAATACTTGGGGGAGCAAACAGCTATGCATATCTCTCTATCAGTGTTATAGAGGGTGGACAATTTATGAGTTTACTCTGTATAAGCTTTATACAGAGTAAAATGGATTTATTTGGGGTTTGGATCCCATTGGGAGCTAGGTGTCTGGGTGCTGGAGACAGGAGTACTTGCTGAGCTGTTTTCAGTTAAGTCTGCAGCTTTGGGGTCATGGTTCAGATCCTGGGTCTGTGTTGCAGCAGGCTAGCATTTCTGGCTTAACAAGGCAGGGTTCTGGAGTCCCAAGCTATCAAAGAAAAGGGGCTCAGAGGTAGTTTCAGCACATCAGATGACAGTCCCAAGGTTGGGGGTCTCTACCTGCAGGCCTATGTAAAAGACATAGGTGGTTACTGCATTTGTTTGTTGTTTTCTGGGTGCCCAACTTGGGATACCTGGAGTCTGATTTGCAGAAATGCTGAACAATCATAACTATAACTGATGTCAATGGAAGCTCTGCTCTAAACATATAAAAAACTAAGTACTCTGATTAAATCAGGGCCTAGGTTTCTCAAATTGGACACACACAATTAGTTAAAAGAAAAGGAGTACTTGTGGCACCTTAGAGACTAACAAATTTATTTGAGAATAAGCTTTCATGAGCTACAGCTCACTTCATCTGAAAGCTTATGCTCAAATAAATTTTAGTCTCTAAGTGCCACAAGTACTCCTTTTCTTTTTGTGAATACAGACTAATACGGCTGCTACTCTGAAACCTGACATTTTTGTATGTATATAAACATCTTCTGTATTTTCCACAGTATGCATCCGATGAAGTGAGCTGTAGCTCATGAAAGCTTATGCTCAAATAAATTTGTTAGTCTCTAAGGTGCCACAGGTACTCCTTTTCTTTTTGCTAATACAGACTAACACGGCTGCTACTCTGAACACAATTAGTTGACACTCTTCACAATTAAGGCTTTAATCTTTGTGTCTCAGTTCTCCATCTGTAAATTGGCGATAATAATGCCACCTCACCTTACGGGGGCATTGTGAAGATACAATTATTTAAAGTTTGTGAAGAACTAAGACACTATGGTGAGATGACAGAACCTCACAAAAGCCCATGAGGAAATTAATAATTCCGTATTCAGATCACGGGTTGAATAGTATGCAGTAAATAATTCATGGACATGCCTCAAATGATTAGAATAAAAAGAAATATTGAATAGCAGCTCATTAAGTGAGAACTGTTCATCCTGTGCATTGTATGAGGCAGGGGTCCTGTGTCTAAAAAAAAAAAGTATGCATTATGTAATTAAAGATTGCATCATAATACACAAACACAGAGGCTGAATTACTGTTGCCCAAGTAACCTTAATTCTGACATGTCTTAACTTTTGAATGCTTTATTTTGCAAATGTAATATTCTTTTAACACAGGCTTTTTCAATGTAATATATAATATGTTAATTGATGCACAAAGGGTTTATATTAAATAAACTTGTGTCTTAGGTACAGAATTAACTATGTATTTGTGAAGTAATCTAGTGTAAAATATTACTAGGAATATCACTGAGGTGGCATCAGTAATAGAATACAGCAAGGAAAAGTAGCTGAGTGAGAATTTTCCATTGGAATAATTTTCTGGTGGAAAATGACCTTTTTGCAAAATCAGTAATAGCAAAATTCCATGAATATTAAATATTCTGAGGGCCGCAACTCTCCAGCAGCCAAGCTGAGAGGAAGGCAAACCTCCTGCCTCTCTAACAGCTGGGCTGGGTAGGAGGTGGAGAGCTGGAGAGGCAAACAGCTTGTGTGGTCAGCTTCTGATAGCCACTGGGAAAGCTCTTTTTCAATTTCACATTCTGCCTGCAGGGAGAAATTTTTCCTGGCAAAGGATTTTCATCTTCTGGTCAGCTCTAGTAGCAATCACCTGGAGGGAAGTTGTATAGTGCAGGTTTGAACCATAACAAACAATACTAGACAAATAAGTGCACGTAATTCTATAGAGGCTACCTATAATGGCCAGGGCATAGGTGGCCAGGCCTGTAGTATATGCTGGGCCGGAGCTGAAGGTAGGGGTTGAGACTCATTACCAAGCCCAGTCAGGACATGGGTATCAAGGTCAAGCCAGAGTCTGCGTTGTTGCTCAGACAGCTCCCTGGGGCAATTTCATCTTTTAAATAGTTGGTGGGGACCAGTCAGTCAGTCAGCTGCATAGTTCTGTTGATCTGGCCTTTTCAGGTAGTACTTCCTGTGGTGCCTAACCTTCCAGTAAATTTTTCAGCTCTGTTTTGTCTGGCTCCTCAGTGGTGGTGTGGAGGCATTGGTTGCCCAGGACCCCACAATCAAGTTCAAGACCCTTTGGAAACTCATAACCCCTCCCCACCATCCTTCATACATGCTCCCTCTGAGGTGGCATCAGGGTGGGTTTGTTAGGATGTTCCCTGTGGAACCTTTTAACTACGTCAGGGATGTGAACATGGGCAGTGGGTTTCTAGGAGCATTCCTTGGGGCAGTAGGCCTGCTAGTAATGAGGTAGTAGAGTTGGCCTTGTTGCAGTTTGGAATCAAGAATAGCATGCACTGTGTGTTCCTCATGTCCCTGAATCTTGACTTAGCTGTTGGGATCGGTTGGGGAACGGGTCCTCCGTACAAGGCTTCAAAAGTGACACATGAAACACCGGATGTATTTTGAGGGAGTTGCAGTTTGAAGGTAATAGGGATGATCTGCTGACAGATGGAGAAAGGGCAGAGAAACTGGTGGTCCAACTTGCTGGGAGCTGTTTCAGAGTAAGCCAGACCTTTTGGCCCAGTGAAAAAGCTGGGCATTCCCAGTGTTGCCAGTCCATGTACTCCTTATAGGCCTTTTTCACATCCTCCAGGTGGCTCGTGAGTTCCTATTGAATGTTGTGAATCCGATGGATCCAGTTGATGGCTATTGAGTTCAGTGAATCTGCTGGTAACTCTGGGTGGAAGCGGGGATGGAATCCATAGTTTGCAAAGAAGGGACAATGTCCTGTGAAGTTGTGGTCAGGATTATTATATTCAAATGTAGGATGAGGCAAGAGGGTGGAACAGTTATCCCGGTGGTAATTGACAAAACAGTGTATATACTCTTCTAGTACTTGTTTTATTCTTTTTGACTGTCCATCTGTCTGATGGTGATGTGTTGTGTAAGTGGACATGGGGACATCCAGCAACTAGAGAATCTTGCACTGAAAGTAAGAAATTATCTGTGGCCCCAGTTAGAGATTATTTAATCCAGGAGTCCCTGAGCATGGATGATGTTAGCTACCAAGAGCTTGCTGTCACCTCAGCAGAAGGCAGGCTGTATGAAGGATGAAGTGTGCTATGTTAGATAGTCGATCTACAGTTGGCAAGACTACTATGTGTTTTGGAGTTACATGATGAAGTTTGATGCTCAAGGTCAGATTGAGATATCAAGAAGCCAAGAGCCTTCCCATGAGGCTTCTTAGTTAGGCACTTTCAGGGTTCTGTCGCTCCGGCCTCTTCAGGCATTACATCCTGCAGCGCCTAGCCTCCAGTAACTGTTGGGTGCAGGTTTCCAACTATGCCACTGTAAAGATGCTGGTTCTGGCGGGACCCAATTGAGAGTGCCAATTCAGGACAAATTTCTTAAAGCCAGGCAATTACAGCCCAAGGCTGGGGTTTCTATGCACACAAAGGCAAATCAAACCAGCCAACAGAGAAGACTTTGGTTTTACCCCACTGGCTAGCCACAAGTCACACAAGCAATTCCCTTAGACACTTCAGTTTCCCAGTGCCACTCGTTATGGGGACAAATGGTTATGAAAACCAATACCCCAGTAAAAGAAAAAAGGTCCTCTTGATCCCAAAGGACCAAGCCCCAGACCCAGGTCAATATACAAATCAGATCTTACCCACAAACCACGCTGTTGCCAATCCTTTAGAATCTAAAATCTAAAGGTTTATTCATAAAAGGAAAAAAAGATATAGATGAGAGCTACAATTGGTTAAATGGAATCAATTACATACAGTAATGGCAAAGTTCTTGGTTCAGGCTTGTAGCAGTGATAGAATAAACTGCAGGTTCAAATCAAGTCTCTGGAGTACATCCACAGCTGGGATGGGTCTTTCAGTCCTTAGTTCAAAGCTTCAGTGTAGCAAAGTTCCTCCAGAGGTAAGAAGCATGATTGAAGACAACATGGAGATGAGGCATCAGCCTTTTATAGTCTTTTCCAGGAGTAAGAACACCTCTTTGTTCTTGCTGTGGAAAATTACAGCAAAATGGAGTTTGGAGTCACATGGGCAAGTCCCTGCATACTTTGCTAAGTCACAAGGCGTATCTGCCTTCTCTCAATGGGTCAGTTGTATAGCTGATGGTCCTTAATGGGCCATCAAGCAGGCTAGGCAGAGCTGATACTAACTTGTCTGGGGTGTCACCCAGAAGCATAGCATAAGTTTGAAATACAGACAGTGTAGAGCCAATATTCATAACTTCAACTACAAAAATGATACCCACATATAGACAGCATAATCATAACCAGCAAACCATAACCTCTCCATAGACCCCTTACACGACAACCTTTATACAATATTTGCTGCAAATATATAACAGTGGTTGCAACAATGATCTATACAGTTACAGATTATGTTAATAATGTCACAGTTTGCCCAGGTCACCAGAGACAATATGAAAGTATCAGTTACCCAGGCCCCCATAACCCTAGACCCATAGATCCTTAGATTAACTAATAATCCTTAGATTAACTCACTTACCAAACACACACAATGTTGTTTTTAATCTTCCCCATACCAAGTTCTCTCTAATAGTAATGGGTAACAGTAGAAAGTGACTCTAATATAGGCTTTCCCTTCAGCCACCATTAGTCCGAATGGTTAGCTTAACTCCATAAAACTCAATTGCTAAAATATGCCTCCTTCTGAGTCTGCTACTCCACAGCTTCATTTCTGCTAACATTAGTTCTTAATAACTCTTGGAAACCTGGTTTCTCTTTCTCTACAAAGCTGAAAATTTCAGCTGCCAAACTTCAGCAGCCCCTTGAGTGCAGCATGATCACTTGCCAGTCTATCAACATAATGATATGCCATGATAACTGCTCAATTAATATAATGTTAATGGAACATTCACAGATTAAAAAATACATTTCCACTAATGTTAGGGGTCTGATTGAACATAGACAAGCAAGCAAAACTAGATTTGGGCATCTGGTAGAAAATGCTGAATGGGTGAAGAGAGAGGCTACACATCACTAAAAATGTTTGTTCTGGTAACAGGTACAAGCAAGTGCCCTTATCTCCTATTTGTTTTGCTTTAATTGAGAACAATACTCATCAACTTAAATTGAGTTTCATTGCTATCTGTAACCTGCCCCTGTTTTTGTTTTTTGTTTTTTTTTTTTTTGGTACTCAAGCTCATGCCCATGCTGTTCAGTTGATGCAAAGCAGGAGAAAAATGCTGATCATGCCTGAATGGCTGAATGCCTTTTTTATGTTAATAGGCATTCTTGATGCTCCCATCTGGATTCAATTGTGCCTAAACCTGAGAGTCCCGGGTATCTTCTCTGTACCTCTCCAATTTTACAAGACAGGCTGAGATCAGGCTGTGAGACCCTGCTGCCTCTTTTTTTCCTCCCCACATCTCAGATAACATGATCCTGCTGACCGATTGTTGCCTCCTATTCATAATAATAAGTCAAAACCATGGGTTTCCGTGGTCTGGAGGAGGTTCTTAAATTGATACATAGAGGTACAGAGCAATTAGGGACTAGTGAGTGAAGTGGTGTTTATGGATGTGTGTGTGACAGGAAACAGAAGCAGAGGGAAAAATGTAGTGAATGATTCCTTAGGGAGAAGATACCAATTTATTTGTTATAGCAGATAAAATGTTTTCCACGTATATTAAATATGCATGACAACATAAAATATTTAAAATCAGTTCTTTTGCTGACTATTGTCTGAAATGCAATCTATGCACAGCCTATTTTAAATTACCCCTTACAAGTGGCAGATAAGCATCTCCTATGCACTTTATTAATGACAGAATCTTCATTTATACAGCAGTCTTTATTTAGAAGCATGTCAATACATTTGATTAACTATATATAAAAGCTTTTTCCCAACTCTGGAAATATAGCAACCCTGTGGATGAAACTTGGCATTCTGGAAAGGACACTACCTGGGAATTAGAAGACATAATTTTTCTGGTGGCTCTGACAATGACCTGCTGTGTGACCTCAGGCAAGTCACTTCCCTTCTCTGTCTCACTGCCCCTCCTTTGTAAATTCTGTCTCTTTAGACTATAAGTTCTTTAGGGCAAGCCTACCTATTAATATATGTGTTTTTGGTGTCTGATGCAATGGAAAGCACTCTTGGAATATAAATAGTTGTTAAACAGCAACAATAACAGTTTAGAACAGGAGGTAAAAAACAATAACTTTGTCCTCTTGAAAGTACAAGTGGAATCTTAGGAAGGCTGAGTGTAATTATCAGAGTTAAAACTTAGCTAGGAATTAACATCCATGCTCTTTCAAAAAGTTCCCACCTATCTTTAATAACCAAGTAACAGGGTGGCAGCCTATCTCTGAAATAGCCACCCTGTTGGCATATGTTGCTGCTGTTAGGAAAGGTTTAAATGATCTCTGCTTGCTTGTTGAGGCAAGTGACTCATTACTGCACTTCAACAGAAAGAAAGTGGGAGCTGCTTTCTGTGGGGAAAGGATTTGAGCTGAGTGATTTAATCTTATCACCATGACATTCTTTCCCCCTTTTATTAATATACAATAGGGTCATAGAAGTCACAAGAGAGAATACTGTGGGGAAATCTGCTCAACTTCTTAGCTGTTGGTACACCAATGCAAGGAGTATGCGGAATAAACAGGAAGAACTGAAAATCTTAGTAAACAAGTTAAGTTATTGCCTAATTAACATCACTGATATTCGGTGGGATAAATTTCATGACTGGAATATTGGTATAGTAAGATATAGGTTGTTCAGGAAGGACAGCGAGGAAAAAAAGGGAGGTAATGAATTATATATCAAGAATGTATTGTGATACAGCACGGCCAGAGGGCAGCAGGAGAGTGTGGTTTGTTTTTTTTTTTTTTACTATTACTTAGAGACTAACACATTTATTTGGGCATATGCTTTTGTGAGCTAAAACCCACTTCATCAGATGCATGCAGTGGAAAATACAGTAGGAAGATATATATATGACAGGGTCGGGCCAGATGGCTACAAGAGAGTTATTTATTTATTTTTTGAATCAGAAAAGAATTTTATTTGTGCAACACTTACAAGGAATCACCAAAAAGGATAAAGCAAAACTATGCTAGCCTGGGCCCAGAGCGGGGGGCTTCCTTGACACTCGTGGTCTTCTACCCTCCTGAGTTACCTGGTGGCCTAGAGCGGGGGGGCTTTCTCGACACTCATGGTCTTCCACCCCCTCGAGTTACCTACTGCCATGCCCAGTGTCACTGATTATCCCTCTCCTGAGAGTGCCCGACAAGGTGGGCACGGCTGCGGGGTGGGCAGTTTGGGGGTGGGGGGGGGTGTACACCACGTGTGATAGGACCCCTCCTCGGTGATAGTGATGATGGTATCCACAGCGCCAACGGCTGGGGCTGGGGTCTCTCGCTCTTCCCCTCAATCAAAGCAGGAGAGTGGTTTTTTTTTTTTTGGAAGCAGAAAAGAATTTTATTTATTTTATTTGTGTAACACTTACAAGGAATCACCAAAAAGGATAAAGCAAAACTATGCAACAAAAGCAAACACAAGGTATAACACAGCAGCCTTCAGGAGGGAGAAGTGTTCAGACTAGCCGAATAGATGGCCTGGCAAGCCTCCACCCGCGCCAAGTCCCCCGGGTCCTGGACCACAAGGAGCACGTCATCGGCGTACGCTGACAGGACCAGCCGCAGCTCCAGCTCCTGAAGCACCAACCCCGTCAACCTCCTGCGGAGGAGACAGAGGAAGGGCTCGATCTCCAGAGCGTACAGCTGGCCTGACAGGGGGCACCCCTGCCGTACACCTCGCCCGAAGCTGACCGGTTCGGTCAGGGTCCAGTTGAGCCTAACCAGACACTCCGTGGAAGCGTACAGCACCTGGAGAAAACTCACAAACTGAGTTCCAAATCCAAATGCCTGCAGAGTGCCCAGGAGGTACCCATGGTCCACTCTATCGAACGCCTTCTCCTGATCAAGAGACAGGAGGGCGAATGACAGACCGTCTCTACGCCCGAGTTCCAAAAGATCTCGGACTAGAAATAGGTTGTCAAAAATGCTGCGACCCGGGACAGTATAGATCTGATCTGGGTGGATCACGTCATGGACCCTAGCCGCAGCGAGATTGCTTTCGCTACAATTTTGTAATCCGTGCTAAGGAGCGAGACGGGATGCCAATTTCGTAAATTGCGGAGATCCCCCTTCTTTGGCAACAAGGCGAGCACCGCTCGCCTGCAGGAAAGAGGGAGGACCCCGCCCTGCAAAGACTCAACCCAGACAGTGGCTAGGTCTGGGCCAAGAATGTCCCAGAACGCGTGGTAGAACTCCATGGTCAGCCCATCCATGCCCAGAGATTTATTGGTGTGCATGCGACGGAGGGCTTCCGAGAACTCGGCCAGGGTGAGAGGCAGCTCTAGTCGGTTCCTCCCAGAGCACCCTGCAAGCACCAGAATCAGTCGGATCTGGGGAGAAAAGGCTTGTGTAGAAGTCATGGGCCCTCCCACACATCTCCACCGGATCCGTGAGGGGGGCGCCGTCTTCTGCTAGAAGGCATGTGACGTGTTTCTTGGCCCCCCTCGTTTTCTCCAGGGCATAGAAGAAATGGGAGCCGCGATCCATCTCCCGAAGGAGGCGGATGCGGGATCGAACAAAGGCACCTCGGGCCCGATGGTCCTCGAGGGCCCGGAGCTCCTCCCACTTCTCCCGGCACGCTCCGCAGAGGAACGGGTCCTCGGGGCTGGCGGCTAGACGCCTCTCCATCTCTAAGATCTCCTGTTCCAACTGTTCTATCGCTGCATTTCTCCATTGGCTGGTGCCCCGGGTGTAGTCACGGCAGAAGAGCTTGGCGCGCACCTTCCCTAGATCCCACCATCGCTGCGCCAAGGGAAAGGCACGCCGCTGCTCTTGCCAGGCCAGCCAAAACTCCCGGAAGGATGTCACAAAGCCCTCAACCTCCAACAGGCTGTTGTTAAAGTGCCAATAGGCCGGCCCCAGCCTCTCTGCACGGAGGGAGGCTGTTATGGTGGCTAGATGATGGTCAGAAAATGGGGCCGGCCGGATGTTGGAGGAGTGGGCCTGTGAAAGATGGAAACGGGATAAATAAATACGATCCAACCGAGAGTGGTGTGACCAATGGGCCTCCACCCGGACAAAGTGTGTCAGTGTCATCTGGGTGGTGGTCACGCCAGACGTCTACTAGGGAGTGATGTTCGACTATTTCTCGGATAATGTTCGCAGCGGCCGGGCTCAGCTCGGCCCCTGAGCGGTCCTGTTCCTCGAGGGTGGTGTTAAAGTCCCCTCCCAGGACTAAGCACTCGTGAGAATCTAGGGTGCTGAGGAAGTCGGACACCCGCTGATAGAATTGCGGCCGCTTCGGGCTCGTTGCCGGGGTATAGATGTTGACGAGGTTGACCATGAGCCCCTCCATATGGACTCGGAGATGCAGCAGGTGGCCTGGCACGGCCTCAGTGACCCCTAGCACCTCGGGCCATAGGTTGGGGGAGAACAGGGTCGCCACTCCAGCTTGTCGAATCGTGAAGTGGCTGAAGTAGACCCCGTCCCCCCACTCCAGCCGCCAGCTGTCCTCGGCAGTCGGATCCGTATGGGTCTCCTGCAGGAAAACCGCAGAGTACCCCCCTTCCCAAAGGTAAGAGAGCACCTGGGACCTGCGGAGAGCATCCTATAGCCCCTGGTGTTCAAAGTTGCAATAATGAGGGGCGTCATACGGAGGGCTGGGGGGGGGTTCTTTGTTGGTTGGGGTGTTTGCAGCCCCCGGCAGGTCGCGCAACAATCCGTGACCCATCCCGTAAGTGAGTAAATCGTCATGGAAGCTGCGGGCCCGCCCGTAGGCCGCGGCACTGTGCCTTCCTTTCCCTTTACCCTCCTTTATAAGGGCCCTTGTGGCCTGGAGGATGTGATCAAAGTCCCCCCATAGCTGGAGAGCTAGCTGTACCCTGTTGCGGGAGCCACGGATGTCTTCTAAAAACTGTCGCAATGCTTTTCGCAGCTCATGGGGGGGTGGGGTTGCGATTTCCGGGTTACTCCCTGGTGGGGCTCTTGGTGCAGCCTCATGGTCCGCTGAGGCGGGCAGGCAGGGTGCAGACCACCGACGGGGCGTCTGACAGGCTAAAGTTATTAGGTCCGTCTCAAGCCTTGGGTTAGAAAAGGATGGCAGAGGGAAAATTGCAGCTCCTAATGGGTTGTGGCAGGAAAATGCAAAGACTGCTTCTTGGGGGGGATCCGCAAAAAACGGGAAAGAAATAATCCCAGGGGCGGCAATAGCATTGCAGGAGGAGGTGGATTGGGCAGGGACAGGGGTGGGGGTGGGGGTGGGGGCGGGGGCAGAGGCGAGGCTCTGGGCTTCGGGAGGCAAGCAGCTGAGAGGTGGTGCCTTCCGAACAGATTCGAGGGTTAAGGGGGTGGGGAGGGGGCTCGCAGTGATGCTAGGCACAGGCTCTGTGGTGGATTTGGCAGCCATGGCTTCAGGTGGTGGACCATCTTCTGCAGGGTGCTCGCCCGGAAAGGCGGTTAGCGGGAGGGAGCATGGGGAAAGGGGGACTGGGGTGAGGTTGCCCAGATCGAGGCCAGCCGGCAGTAGGTCATTCTCTCCCTGGGTGACTGGGGTCAAACCTAGGGCCTCGATCTCCTCATGGAGGAAAGGTTGTTTTCTGCCACCCCGGGGGACTCCCCTCTGGCGCCCGCTACAACGGTCGCTTCGGGGTTTGCGGGGGGGTTCGGGTGATATTCGGGCAGAAGGGGCTTCCTCAGGGGTCTCGGAGGGGAGGGTCTCCCGTGGAGGGGAGATTCTACCTTCCTGTGCTATTTTGTCTTCCCCTCCTGACACGGGCGGATGGATCTCACTCGTGGGCACAGCGGAAGGCTCAGTGTCAGTGCCTCCCTTCCTGGTCTTCTGGGGGGCCTCCGCATCGGATGGGTGCAGTGGAGCTCGAGCCTTCCGCTTGCCTCGCTTTCCCAGGACTAGGGTCCAGCCCTCCATAGCATAGTCTGGGGGCTGGTTAGCAGGGGTCATGTCGGGGGGCAGAGGCGATGGTTCACGGGCTCGGGGGGGTAACGGTGAGGCAACATGGGGGGGGCGGTTCTCCTTGGGGCATGCCCTCTCCTTTGCCCGGTAATATCTTTGCTGCACCCTCCTCCATAGACTCTGCTGGATTGTTAACAGCAAGGGCGGGGCTCCCTCGCTCGTCTGGGCATTGTAGGGGAGGTGTCTCTTGGGCCCAGGCAGGAGCAGCGGTGGATTGAGCAGGAGGAGAGGTGGTTTCAGATTTTGGGTGGCCAGGGGCGTCGGCAACGACGGAGCCGATGTCCTGCTGGACCTCCCCACCGGGCCAAGGGGCAGTCTCTTCGGACATGCCCCGCTGATCGGCAGAGGTAGCACCGGGCCTCTCCTGTGGAACAGTAGACCCGATAGCGGGCTCCCTGGTAGGGGATGAGGAAGGACCCCTCGAGCGCCTCTCCATCACGTGCCGCTGGCGGCGGTAAAAGCTGCACTTGCCGGCGGAACGAAAGGACGTGACGGAGGGTGGGGTCCTTGCAGCCCAACGGCAGAGGGCTGATGGCAGAAACGGGTTTCCCCAGGGTGGAGAGAGCGGGTAACAGGGCGGCATTGAGTAGAAAAGGAGGGACGGAGGTCAGGACTAGGCGGACACACAGGTCTTCCAGCAGCTCCAGGGGGACAAATACCACCCCCCCCCACCGCCAGGCCCTTCTCCACCGCCTCCGATGCTAAGAAAAAGACGACCTTCCCGTACATTTTGGAGGCTGCCACAATGGCCGTGGGTCCTACCACCCTCGCCAACGCCTGCACGTATGTCTCCACGTGGGGCGAGGTGGGCACCAAGAGGCAACGGACGCCAATCTTCCTGGTCATGGTGGGAAAGGGGCCTCGGCCGCTATTGATGGTAGCGGAGGTGGTGGGTGGGCGAGATGACAAGGTGGCAGGCCGGGCGGGGGCTGCCACCGCCTGGGCATACACCCTGGGGGCCGGGGAAGGGACGCTCGCAGAGCTGGTGGAGGGAACAGTGGGGAGGGATGCCATGGTCGATGATGAGGCCACAGCGGTGGGGGCAGCCTCTCCCATGGAGGGCTTGGTGGTTGTGGCGGGGACCTTCCCCTTCTTCGCACCCTGGCCTTTCCGGCTAACTGGGGGGGCTTTCCTAGAATCTGGGGGGTGGTGGGCATAGCAGCGGTAATATTCGCACCGGTGCCTCCGGCTGCCGATGCCCCAGCGGGGGCGGTGGCTGGTGTTTTGGCAGCAGTGGTGGGGAGGGGGGCTTGGGGGTTGGGCAGGGGGGTAGGTGGGGGAGGGGCAACTGAGGTTGTTAGAGGGGCCTCACCCCTCTCATTCCCCGCCATCATGAGCAGGGAGAGACGGGGAGACACCAGAAGGAGGAGGGGGGAGGGGGAAGCAGATTAACCACTTCTCCCTGTTGGGCTGCAGGCGGGGGAGGGATGCAAATGGGTCGGACTGGACAGGGGAAGGAAACAGGAATTGGGGTCAGGTAGTAGGGGCAAACTGTGGGATGGGCAGTCCGGGGGTGGTGGTGGGGAACGCGGACCCACGTGCATTTATCCAAAGAGTCTCGTTTGGTTGGCTGTTGTGTCTGGTCCGGATGATGGAATTCAAAGCAAGCAGCTGAGGCTAGAGACAGATGGCAGGTTGCCAGCAGGGACGGACAGCGGGGAGGCCGTGACAGTTGTTGTAGTGTTGGGGGGGGACCGATGGATCGGGGGGCAGCTCCGTGCCACACCCCCTGTACCCCTACAAACGCAATTAAGACACAGTCAAACTCCCCCCACACGAGAGTACAGTTCAAAAGTTACTCAGTCTTACGGCCCCCTCCATGATGATTTGTAATTTCTCTGGGTGGATGTTTCTGTCAGCTGTCTTCTCTCTCGGTCTTTGTGGAGCATTCCAAAAATGCCATGCAAAGATAAGAAGACAATTAATTGCAGGTCCACAAACAAACAGCAAAACGGTTGGGTCTGGGGGCGTCCACTCCCCTCCTCCGGGGAGCGGGTCGGCAGTCCTCCCCACTCCTCCGCGGGTTGCAGCTGAAGCAATAGCAGCGTCCGAGGGCAGGCGTGGGGGGGCTGGCAGGCAAGCTGGCAGCCGACCAGCACTCGAACAGCAGCAAAAAAAAAAAAAAAAAAACCCAGCAAAAAAAAAAAAACCCTAAGAAAAAGCGTCTGGCCCGGTCGCGGGGGGGGGAGGGGGGTGAGGAACTGAAGCAGGGGCAAAAAGCAAGGAAAGCCCAGGCCAGAGGGCAGCAGGAGAGTTAATACCCCATTTCAGGGGTGAGAAACAGTGCCCTGAACCCTCCCCAAGAAGAGAAAGCACGAGACCCATCAAAGTAGTGCCGGCAATTTGCCACAGTATGCATTACTCCGAGGGGCCAGAAGGAGATGAGACGCAGACCAGTTGAAAGTCTCTGGGCGAAGAGCAAGAAATCAGGAGGAGGTGGAGGAGGCATTTCCACAATAAATGTAATATCCAAAACACAAGACCTGTTAGTATTGGGGGACTTTAATTCCCAGCCATCTGTTGGAAACGTAATATGGCAAAACACAACATTTCCAGTAAATTCTTGGAAGGCATTGGGGCCAACTTCTTGCTTCAGAAGGTGGAGAAAATAACAAAAGGGAAGCCATTTTAGACTTGAGTCTGACTAACAGGGAGAAATTGGTAGTCTATCTGAAGATAGAAGGCAACTTGGTGAAAGTGATCATGAAATGATAGATTTCATCATTCTAAGGAAAAGAAGGAGTGAGAGTCACTGAGTAAGGACAATGGACTACAAAAAAGCAGACTTTAATAAACTCAGATAAGTGGTTGGTAAGGTCCTATGGGAAGAAAAATCTAAGGAAAAAAGAAGTTCAGGAAATTTGGCACTTTCTCAAAGGGACAATATTGAAGGGACAACAGCAAACTGTGCAAAAGAAAGACAGGAAGAATAGTAAGAGGCCAATGTGGCTGCATCAGGAGCTCTGTAATGACCTGAAAATAAAAAAGGAATCCTGCAGAAAGTAGAAATATGGACAAATTGTTAATAGATCAAGCACATACAGACAAAATCAGAAATGTTTTGAGAGAGATGAAGGAAAGCGTAGGTCCACTACTTAGCAGGGAAGGAGAGCTAGTAATGGATGGCAGCTTCTGTCTTTGCTAAGAAAGGTAATTGTGACTACATGCTTAACACAATTAACATTAACAACAAGAGGGAAGGAATACATTTCAGAATAGGGAAAAAACAGGTTAAACATTATTAAGGTAAGATGTATTCGAACCTGCAGGGTCTGATGAAATTCACCCTAGCCTTAAGTAATAATCTAAAGCAATCTCAGAACTCCTGGAGGATGGGTGAGGTCTCAGTGGACTAGCAAAGGGAAAACATGGTGCCTGTCTTTAAAAAGAGGACCTGAGGAACTGTAGACCAGTCAGATTAACTTTGATACCTGGAAAGATACCAAAGCAAATTATTAATCAATTTGTAATCACCTAGAGAATTACATGGTTATATGTAATAGCCAACATGGATTTGTCAAGAACAAATCATGCCAAACCAACCTGAAATGAGCAAGGGATATCATTCCTCTGGGATCAGACTTCTAGAGTTGGCCAACTAATTACCTGATTAGCTCACCCCTGCACCTGAGGAAGAGGTGGAACTTCATTTTCTGACCATTATAAAAGAGAACAGTAAGAATGAGGGGGAGTGGACTGCAACATCCTGTAAGAAGTGTCTGGGCAGTGCTCTGAATTGACTGCCACTGGAATTACTGCTGAAAGGAACTGCTCTGGAAAACCAAACAGACAAGTTGGGAAACCAATGGGTAGCCCTAGAGAACTGAGGTTCTGAGGTAAGAGCCAGGAAATCTTGCCTTGGGAATTATTGGTCATAGAATCATAGAATATCAGGGTTGGAGGGGACCTCAGGAGGTCATCTAGTCCAGCCCCCTGCTCAAAGCAGGACCAATCCCCAATTAAATCATCCCAGCCAGGGCTTTGTCAAGCCTGACCTTAAAAACTTCTAAGGAAGGAGATTCCACCACCTCCCTAGGTAACACATTCCAGTGTTTCACCACCCTCCTAGTGAAAAAGTTTTTCCTAATATCCAACCTAAACCACCCCCACTGCAACTTGAGACCATTACTCCTTGTCCTGTCATCCTCTACCACTGAGAATAGTCTAGAACCATCCTCTTTGGAACCACCTCTCAGGTAGTTGAAAGCAGCTATCAAATCCCCCCTCATTCTTCTCTTCTGCAGACTAAAAACAATCCCAGTTTCCTCAGCCTCTCCTCATAACTCATGTGTTCCAGACCCCTAATCATTTTTGTTGCCCTTTGCTGGATTCTCTCCAATTTTTCCACATCCTTCTTGTAGTGTGGGGCCCAAAACTGGACACAGTACTCCAGATGAGGCCTCACCAATGTCAAATAGAGGGAAACGATCACGTCCCTCGATCTGCTGGCTATACCCCTACTTATACATCCCAAAATGCCATTGGCCTTCTTGGCAACAAGGGCACACTGTTGACTCATATCCAGCTTCTCGTCCACTGTCACCCCTAGGTCCTTTTCCGCAGAACTGCTGCCGAGCCATTCGGTCCCTAGTCTGTAGCGGTGCATTGGATTCTTCCGTCCTAAGTGCAGGACCCTGCACTTATCCTTGTTGAACCTCATCAGATTTCTTTTGGCCCAATCCTCCGATTTGTCTAGGTCCCTCTGTATCCTATCCCTACCTGCCACCATATCTACCACTCCTCCTAGTTTAGTATCATCCGCAAATTTGCTGAGAGTGCAATCCACACCATCCTCCAGATCATTTATGAAGATACTGAACAAAACCGGCCGAGGACCAACCCTTGGGGCACTCCACTTGATACCGGCTGCCAACTAGACATGGAGCCATTGATCACTACCCATTGAGCCCGACAATCTAGCCAACTTTCTACCCACCTTATAGTGCATTCATCCAGCCCATACTTCTTTAACTTGCTGACAAGAATACTGTGGGAGACCGTGTCAAAAGCTTTGCTAAAGTCAAGAAACAATATATCCACTGCTTTCCATCCACAGAACCAGTAATCTCATCATAGAAGGTGATAAGATTAGTGAGGCATGACCTTCTCTTGGTGAATCCATGCTGACTGTTCCTGATCACTTTCCTCTCATGTAAGTGCTTCAGGATTGATTCCTTGAGGACCTGCTCCATGATTTTTCCGGGGACTGAGGTGAGGCTGACTGGCCTGTAGTTCCCAGGATCCTCCTTCTTCCCTTTTTTAAAGACGGGCACTACATTAGCCTTTTTCCAGTCGTCCGGGACTTCCCCTGATCGCCATGAGTTTTCAAAGATAATGGCCAATGGCTCTGCAATCACAGCCGCCAACTCCTTTAGCACTCTCGGATGCAACGCATCCAGCCCCATGGACTTGTGCACGTCCAGCTTTTCTAAATAGTCCCTAACTGCTTCTTTCTCCACAGAGGGCTGGCCACCTACTCCCCATGCTGTGTTGCCCAGTGCAGCAGTCTGGGAGCTGACCTTGTTCGTGAAGACAGAGGCAAAAAAAGCATTAAGTACATTAGCTTTTTCCACATCTCTGTCTGGTGTGAGAAAATGATTTGGGGAAGGGGCTACTATGCTTTCACAGACTTTGAAATAAGATTCTTCAATGGGTGGGCTTCCTTTTGTTAAGAAGGCTCAGTTAAGAAATTACCCCAGGTGAAGATTGTTTCCCTGGATTCCTTGAGAAGCCTAGATGACAGTTGCCCCAGGGAATGAGCTGACACAGCAGAATAAAACTTGGCTTGACAAGAGGAGACCACTATAAGACAGGCCCAAACTATTACACGTGGCACCTGGACAGAGTCCTGACCTGAACCCCTTTCATTAAAAAGGGACGTAGAGGAGCTATTCTGAGTAATGGTGAATCAACAGAGATGGAGACTGAAAGGAACTCCAGTTCCAGGAAGCTTTCCTGTCCACTCAGCAATGCATTGAGGAAGCCCAGCTGGCTGACCATGAGCAGAATCAGCAGTTCTAAGTCGAAATGGCCTGGCTGCTCTCACATCAGCCACTAGCAGATAGGAATAAGTAAGGAGTGAAGGCCCATCCATGCCCCTGTGCAGTAGCCCAGTGGTTCCTGGACTTGGCTACCAAATGACTAACCCCAGAGACTAAGACTGTAGGAGAGCTCGTGGACAACATTGTCCTAGAAAAATAGCTGCAAATTTTCCCTATTGCAGTAAAAACCCGGGTCTGAATGTTTTGCCCCACAACCACTGTGGGGACAATGGAAAAGTTCTTGGAGGTCAAAATGCTCATGAGTGGGAATGCCAGTCTCTCTGTGGGCCTGCCACACTTACAATGATGACAAGAGATAACCCACCAACCCAGTGAGGGTCCTAGTATTGGCTCACCTCGAGCAACTGACCCTTTACCCCAAACACAGATCCCCACACAGAAAACCAGGACCGGCACCAGCAATCCAAGCTCATGCTTGGGGTGGCACAATTCCAGGGGCGGCATTCCGGGTGGTTTTTTTTTGCTTCGGCAGTTGCGCTCTCGGAGGTTTTTATTTTTGTTTTTTTTTTTTTCGCTTGGGGCAGCAAAAAACCTAGAGCCTGCCCTGCAGAGAACAGGGCCTCAAAGACCCAGATTTTCAAGGGATGATGTCTGCCCTCCTGACGAGGGCCAGTGGTATATTATCACTGTGGGTAACCCAGGCACATCCAATGGGAATGCCCTAAGATGGAATGGAACTATCTAGGACAGGGGTTCTCAATCTTTTTCTTTCTGAGCCCCCTCAATATGCTATAAAAACTGCACAGCCCACCTGTGCCACAACAACTGGTTTTCTGCATAGAAAAGCCATGGCCGGCATTAGAGGGTAGCAAGCAGAGCATTTTCCTGGTGGGGCCCCATGCCACAGGGGCTCTACCTAAGCTACATTGCTCAGGCTTTGGCTTCAGCCTCTGGTGTCAGGGTTCAGGGCCCCAAGCTTCGGCCCCATGCAGTGGGGCTTCAGCCTAACACTGCCCACCTTGAAGGACCCCCTGAAACCTGCCTGCAGCCCCCAGGAGGGCCCGGACCCCTAGTTGAGTACCACTGATCTAGGATGCCACTTTGACCAAGCGGGTGAGATTGCGAACAAACCTATGAGACTAACCATGAGACCCTCTGTTGTCCCAATAAAAATAGGACTGAATACAGTGGAGGTATTGATAGACTTGGGGTGTGGAAAAGTTCTTCTTCAACATAACTTAATCTCCCCCAAGATCTTAGATCCAGAATGATCCATCCAGATTTCCTGCATTCATGGAGAAATCCATACTTACCCAACTGCCTCCATTACCTTACAGATAGCAGACCAGGTAGGGGTGCCTCCAGGTAGGGGTGGCGGGTCACCTGTCCTGGCCAATGATCCTTCGACAGTATTGGAAACATCTTTGGATGCTCCTGGGAGGAGAATCAATTCCCTCCAACCCAAACTCCTTACAGATGCATGAAGGAGCTCACCTCTGAGGATGCCTGTGATCTACTCCCTGTTGCTCAGTCCAATATTTTTGAAGTCTCACAAAGGTCCCAGAGTTTGCAAAGACAATCAAAGAAATCTCTGAAGGGAGGATGGGCCTGTTCCTGTGCTGGATCTCACTCTGGGACGCCAAAAGAGGGACTTTTCCTCAGGGTAGACACTGAGAAGGGAACATGTAAACAGTCTGCATGCTATTACTCACCCACAGACCAGGCAGAACCCCTTCACATCTTAGACTACAACATCAGGAGTGACATCTTTGACATGGTGGCAGCTCAATATGATGACCAAACACTGCAGGAATATTTCAACCAAATGTTGTTGTCATCTCTGAACAAACATCTCGTTGGTTTCCCTACTTTGAATTATAGGCAAGATTGGAAATTGCTGGAGAGCCCTGGAAGGCTGAGTCTCAGAGGTAAGAGCCAGGAAACATTGCCTCAGGAATTACAGGTATGAGAGACTGGTTTTTGGGATGGGACTGTTAGGCTTGTACAGACTTTGAAATAAGAGTCTGCAATGGGTAGGATTGTGTTTGTTAGGAAGGTTCAATTAAAGAAATTACCCCAGGTGAAAATCGTTTCCCTGAATTTCTTGAAAAGCACAAATCAGTGTTACCTCAGGGAATGAGCTGACCTGGCAGAATAAAGCTTGTTCTGACAGAAAGAGGGCACTATAAAACATGTCCAATCTATTGCACAACCTAACGTCCTTCTTTGACAGGATTATTGGTGTAGTGCAGGGGTGGGCAAACTTTCTGGGCCAAAGACCACCTCTGGGTGGAGAAATGGTATGCAGGGCCGGGGCAGGGGGTTGGGGTGTGGGCAGGAGTGAGGTGTGTGGGAGGGGGGGCGGCGTGCAGGAATGGGCTCAGGGCAAAGGATTGGGGCAGAGGAGGGGTGCAGAGTGCAGGAGGGGGCTCAGGTCAGAGGTGCAGGAGGTGTGCGGACTGCCGGAGGGAGGGCAGGGGTTTGGGGTGCAGGAGGGGTGCAGGTGCGGCAGGGGGCTCAGGGCAGGGAGTTGGTGGGCTGGGTGCAGGAGGGGTTTGGGCTCCGGCCTGGCATCATTTACCTAAAGTGGCTCTAGGGTGGCAGTGGCGTGCACCAGGGCCAGCGCAGGTTCCCTGCCTGCCTGCCCTGGCCCCAAATAGTGCCGCTCCAGGAAGCGGCCAGCACCACGTCCCTGCGTGGCCCCTGGGGGAGGAGGGGACACAGGGCTTCACGTGCTGCCCTTGCCGTGCCTCCAGATACCTCCCCCAAAGCTCCCATTGGCCGTGGTTCCCCATTCCTGGCCAATGGGAGCTGCGGGGGGCGGTGCCTGGAGGCAAGGGCAATGCACGGAGCCCTCTGCCCCACCTCCCTCCCCGGGCCGCAGGGATGTGGTACTGGCTGCTTCTGAGAGCGGCACGGGGCCTGCGGCACCATGGGGGGCAATCTCGCGGGCCGGATCCAAAGCCCTGAGGGGCCAGATCTGGCCTGCAGGCCGTAGTTTGCCCACCCGTGGTGTAGTGGATGAGGCAGGAAGCAGTAGCTGTGATATATCTTGATTTTAGTCAGGCTTTTGACAAAGTCAACATGGCATCATCAGCAAACAAGGGAAATGTGCACCCACAGGCTAACATGCCTGCTACTCTGACACCTTATAGTAATTTCACCTAGACCACAACTAGGTGTAGTTAAAGAGTAGTTATCAATGTTTCACTGTCAAACTGGGGGGATGTTTTGCGTGATGTTCTGCAGCCATCAGTCCTAGATCCAGTGTTACTGAATATTTTCATTAATGATTTGGATAATGAAATGAAGGGTATGCTTATAAAATTTGCAGGTAACATCAAACGGGGAGGAGTTGGAAATACTTTGGAGGGCAGGATTAAAATTTGAAATGACCTTGGCATATTGCAGAATTGATCTGAAATCAAAAAGATAAAACTCCATAAAGACAAGTGTAAAGTACTACACTTATGAAGGATAAATCAAATGCACAACTACAAAATGGAGAATTAAGTGGCAAGGGGGTAGTACTGCTGAAAGGGATCTGGAGGTTCTAGTGGATCACAAATTGAAAGTGATGTGATGTGATGCAGCTGTGAAAAAGGAAAATGCCATCTTGGGGTATATTAATGGTATTGTCATACATAAGATATGTGAGGTAATTGTACCACTCTGCTTGGCACTGGTGAGGCCTCCACTACAGTACTGTGTCCAGTTCTGGGCTACACACGCTAAGAAAGATGTGGACAAACCAGAGAGAGTCCAGAAGAGAGTAACAAAAATGATAAAGGGTTTAGAAAACCTGATTCATGAGTAATGGTTAAAAAAAACTGGGAATGTTGAGTCTTGAGGAAAGGAAACTGAAGTCGGGGTGGGCATGATAATAGTCTTCAAATATGTTAAGAGCTGGTATAAAGAGGATGGTGATCAATTGTTCTCTGTGTCCACTGAAAGTAGGACAAAAAATAATTGGCTTACTTTGCAGCAAAGGAGATTTAGATTAGATATTTGAAAAAAAAAACCTTTCTAATTGTAAGGATAGTTAAGCATTGAAATAGGTTACCAAGGGAGGCTGCGGAATCCCTGTCATTGGAGGTTTTCAAGAACAGGTTAGCCAAACACCTGTCAAGGATGGTCGAGGGAAGAGGGATTAGATGACCCCTCCAAGTCACTTCCAACCCTAAATTTCTATGATTCTACTCAGAAAGAGTATACTACGATAGTGAGTATGGGGTGAGTTTGGACAATACATGCTATTTGGACTGTGTTTGTAGCACATGTTGGGAAAGGCACCCACTCAGAACCACAAGTGGTCAGATCTTGGTTTTAATTCGTATCTGTAAGATTGCATCCCCAAGAGCACAATGCCCCTCATAAAATAATAATGCTGATTTGTGAAGGACTTTTAATCACCCATGAGTTCGGTGTAGAGGTTGAAATTCTGTTGGTTTTTTTTTAATATCTAACTTTAGTTCTTTAAAACTCTTTGTTTTAATTTCTGTGTAAATCTGGAAATTTCGACTGCCAAACTTCAGTAGCCCCTGGACTTCAATATGACTCACTTTTAGTTTAGGCATTGAAGGGTTCTTCAAATACTGAGTAATATTTACCTAGTCTGTTGAAATATTTTTCATGGGCTTAAGTCAAATCTTTAATCTACAATAGTGGTGGGCAGTGGATTTTGAATCTACCAAATTACATGTGTACTTTGATAAGAACTGATTTTTGACAGTTATTCTTCCCATGTCCTGCTAGTCTGTCACATCATGTAGGATAGAGCTGTTTGGATCAATAGAACCGTTTACTGGTAAAACTACTCCTAAAACAGCAAGTGCATATTTCTAAAAGTGCCTTTTTGATCATACATTTACCTCCCTGAGACAGTAAAAATTGACATAATGCTGGTTTCTCATGCATTAATGAACTCTCAGAAATGTCTGTCCTGAACTACAGATTTAACCCTCATATAATGGAGTTTGTAATTGAAATAGGTAAAGAGAAATTTGCAGGAAACTACTTAAACTCCTAACAGGTATTTTGGCATATGATCACTCACTGTTTGGAGAGTTCTGCAATGCTTTAAGCTATTACCAGCAGGAGAGTGGGTTTGTGTGGGGGGGGGAAGTGAGAACCTGGATTTATGCCGGAAATGGCCCAACTTGACTATCATACACATTGTAAGGAGAGTGATCACTTTAGATAAGCTATTACCAGCAGGAGAGTGGGGTGGGAGGAGGTATTTTTTCATGCTTTGTGTGTATTTAAAAAGATCTTCTACACTTTCCAGAGTATGCATCCGATGAAGTGAGCTGTAGCTCACGAAAGCTTATGCTCAGATAAATTGGTTAGTCTCTAAGGTGCCACAAGTACTCCTTTTCTTTTTGCGAATACAGACTAACACGGCTGTTACTCTGAAACCTTTAAGTACTATGTTTCACCAAAAAGAATATTGATATATATTCAGTGGAAAAACATGGACTTGGTTCCTAATCTGTTCCCAGAGTATAGAATGTCTCATCTTTGAGAATATACAGTTTATGAATGTGCAAAATCTCTGTCCTGTTGTGTTTGTAGCCAGAAATGTTGTACATGTACAATCGGAGAATGAGGTCTGTTTCTCCAGGGACATGTTACATAGCCATCCCAGAGAGTGTGCAGAGCATTTTCATTAGAACACTGCAATTAATGTCCTGAAAAATCACCACTTCAGTGTGTATGCATGTGCAGAGTTTTCAGGTTTCACTCTTCCTCACTGCTCTAGATCACAGAGGATTATGTCATAGCAATCTTTCTTCCCCCAGCAGAAGAACATTGATGCAGTTCCCTCTGCTAGCCACTGACATGGCTCTGACTGCTGTCCAGATAAAGTCTTGAGAGATCAATGTGAAGCACATCTTCCTGGCCTATGAAGCAAGGGGCAGAAGAGAGGACTTGAAATATTATATGATCCTTTGCATGACGGTATGTTGTGCTACCATGAGACAGCCCATTAATCTATTGTAGATACTTATATGGTCCCCTCAGTCTTTTATGTGTGTATTCTCACAACACCATGTGGGATTAGGAAGTACTGTTCTTGTCATTTTACAGATCTATGGAATAACTGAAGAATAGTGGAGTTCTGCTCAGAACACTGAACTGCCTGCTCTCCCATCAAGTGTGTGGCTACTATTGTTGAGCCAGGGGAGGCAGTGTTTCAAACTCCTCCCCTAACGGTCCAAATGCCAGATGGCTTGGATCTGAGTAGTGGGGGAATCTCTACCTCTGAGAAAGCTCACCAGGGTTTGTACCATGTGTTGTTGGCCAACACTGCAGCCAGGGCTTGAAAAGTACACAGAGCTCACAAGCACACACTCAACATTAAAGCTGTATGTGTGGTGGTGTTGCCTGTAGCAATTAAAAATAGGAATACGGGATCAGGAAAACATGTGGAGCAGTGTTTATTGCCGCCCTACACAGTTATGTTTCTACAAGGCTGGCCCTGCTCTGTGGCCTGCTGCTGTAAAAACACAACTGGCAGTTTACTGTCCCCATTACAGAACATCCTTCATTATTTATAGAATGTGGCTGGAAAGATGAATAACTTATTCTTTCCAGAAGCAATAAGAAAGTGATAACACTTCCCTTTAATAACCAGCTTCTCTCTTAACAAGAGCCTGATGCCTGCTCCTCTAATCCTAGGGTTTCATATCCAGTTAGATAGAGCAGATTGCACCACCATATTTATTGGCTGCCACAGGTAAAGGATGGCTTTTCATCTGCTTCTATTTTCCACTCTAATGTTCCTGTCAGTCATAAACAAAGCATTCCTTGAAACAAATGACTTCAGGTGCTCAGTTTCTTTTTCAACAGTGGTGCAAGTATTCAAGCATGTGTCCTCTGTTTTCTACCACCTGATAACAGACTCAAATGACAATTCTTTTTCCCAGTGCTTTTGAGATTCCTCGGCTGATTTCTTTTAAAATGGTATTTCTTAAACATTAATGTTAAATAAAGAAATAAATGCACAGTGGTGCTGTGAGATTAGCTATATAATGAGATATCATAAAGTATAGGTTAAGTCATGAAAAATCATCTACAGCCAGTTCAAGCTCTCATTCCATGCTAGTGGTTCCCTTCTCCAAGGCTAAGAACAGAAGCTTCAACACAATATTCTAGTCATCCATGCAGAAACAAGAGGCTTCTTCGGCAAATGGCACTGGGACATTCCTTCATTTCCAGATAAAGAATCTTAGCATGTGGAGTTGTACTTTGGAGATACCAAACAGGGATCCCTGTACCATGCAAAGGACCCTATGAATACGTTGAAAAAATTGACAATGAGTGGCTCTTTTCCCTCCTGGGGAAGGGCAAGCTAAAGGAGAGAATTCCAGTCAAACAGCAGGGTAGTTTTTTATACTTTGCTTTAACGGTACATTTAAAAACAAAAATGTTAGCTTAAGAAGCAGGGTTTATGGTTTGAACCAGTTCACCCATTGCTAACTACACAATCTATTGCATTATTCAGTGATATCATGGTAAATATTAATTTGCACTACTTCTATATTTTAAGACCATCAGCTGAGCAGAACAAGTTTGAACCTTGCAGTAATTAGCAAAATGAACAATTTGATGGTGATGAAACATGAATGTTTCAGTGGACTAACTTCTTGAAGAAGTTAATGCTCCATGTACAAGCACTCCAATCTTGACAGCCATTCTTATAAATGGGAATTGGATTTGAAGTCTGGATTTGTTTTTAGTTTCTCGTTTGTCTTCTGCATATGTGTTAGTTTGAGGGGTTGGGAAGAGAATTTTAACCCTGCATTTCCCCCTATGTCCGAATAAATTGCTCACAACTTTGGGTGTTCTCTCCAATGTGGTCCCTCTCTCTCTTTTGGTCTGTCGGCATACTCTGTGAAAACAGCCTCATCTTTGGACTCCAAGGTGATAGCCCTGGGTCTCCTGAGTAGTGTTAGCATAAGTTTCTAGTCAGCAAACTCTTTCATGCTCCTGGCTGGGTAATGTGCCTGGTGTAGATTACCTCAAAAAAAAAATTCCTTTCTACCTGCCCCGCCCCCTGCTTCTTCTGAAGTGATGACTGATTTCCAAGCTAGCTTCACTGAAATTGCTTTGCATCATGGGAAAAGTGAGTCAATAATGACCTTGTGGGGTTCCATGTTTTTCTTAGTGATTTCTATACCAAACTGACTTAATTAAAAACTTCTTTCTTGTAAAGTAGCAGCTGTGAAGGATGGATTGTGGTTAAGGCAACAAGACTGGTTTAGGAGGTGTGGGTTTAAATCTGTGGAGTGCAGTATGAGCAACGACACATTATCTTAGTCTTTCTTCATGTCTGCTTATTACAGTCCCATCCTTACTGAGCCATTCTTGGTGACTATTGCCAGCTGAAGTGTGGTTAAAGTTGCATTATAGGGGTGGTGTGTATCTTAGCTTTGTATTTCCTGGCTTCCAAAGGTGTATGTTTGGCTACCTCCCTCATTCTGGAAGGGCATGAGGCACCGATGTGCAACTGTAACTCTGTGTTAATGGAGTTTTGGGAGTTAAGTTAAAGTGGTACAATCAGTCAAGTGTGGGCACACTTATAGCTACATAGCTTATTTCCAAAAGGAATTGGGGACTCCACCAAATCTTCATTCTCTGCTCCATATATTGCAATGTGATATTGTATTGGTTGGTACTGGTTGTTAGGTACAGTTACACAAAGTTCCAGAAGTACAAGTGCATACAGTATTGTATAAACATATATAGAATCTGTGATGGGAGACCCCAAAGGTTTGGAGTAGAGATCTGGTCAGATAGATCTGGTCAGATAGGCTTTCTAAAAATGTGGATGCTTATCTAAATATGTGGAGGACCCACAACCCTCCTACCTCATAACCACTTGTGCCCTTCCCCCACTACCAGCAGTCCCTGGTTCCCCCTCTTCCATGCCTATGAGTGTCATCTTCTGGAGGTGACAGGGATTGGGCAGTAAGCTAAGCAGTCAACTCTTTTCATATGTCTGACACTGGAGAACAGGCTTGTTCTCCCCCGGTCCCTTTTTCGTATAGCTCTCTGCATTTCTCTGTCTCCTCACTACCTGTTACATCACATCTTCTATTTCCCTTCATACTCTCTTCTTTCTCCATCACCCTGCCCCCCTTTTCCCCAACCTCAGGGACAGGAGAGAAGCAGCTGGTGCTGTAACTGTCTTGCTTATGAAATCCACTGCAGGAGTGGCACATCCACAGTAGCTGGAGCAGTAGTCTGGACTGTTCAGAGGGGAGAAGTGTGGCCATGATATCATTCTATGTCCCCACCACTCTTAGTTCCCAGCAGCCTGGGACCACAGAGGGATTTTAGAACTAATTGTACTGGGAAAGCTGGAGTTTCCACCCTCCTTTCCATATACTAAATTGCTACAGTTTTTCCACCTGCAGTTGTCTCCTTCTTTTTTCTAGTGGGTTACAGCTGAGGCCCTGAAAAACTTGTGAATTTAACACAAGCACAGATAGCCACAACATTATAAATGCATTTGTGGGCTTAGTGCTGGTAGTTTGTAATTGGTCCATGAGGGACCTATCTATCTCTATCATGTGGGGGGAGTGTGGATGGTAGCATGCTGAGCTCTTGGGGTAGTCTTGCCAGAGAAGCAACTTTCTCTTACTCACCACGTGCTCCTCTATGTACTAGGAAGAGAGAGCCTGAAGCAAGTTGGCCTGGTGCAAGACCTGAGGCCTGAACCAAAGTCAACAAAAGTTACTCTATGAGCAAAAGTCAGGCTCTGTCAAAAGCAGACACTTGCCTGCAAGTTCAGTGTTGGGTACATGAACTCAGCACCGGTATTGATATCCAGTGTGTTTTAACAATGCTTTGTAAACACGGTCCAGCAAGCCAACACAAGGACACCCCAACATAGCACATAAGATGATTCGACTGAAGTGATATATGGTGATGTTTGTAGCATCAGGAGAAAGGAACAAAGGAATGTAACAAACTCAGTCTATAAATCTTGCCTTGCCTTAACCCTTTGCTGGCCTAGAAGAAATCAGAAAGTCCTGCTGCTTACTAAGCTGGTCCATTGTAACAGGCATACATGTGCTAGTGTACCTGTAGCACATATAGGAACTAGGACAATCCTTTGTTAACAATAAACCTGGCTGAGCACCTTTGCCACTCAACCGAGCCTGTAGTTTCTTTGAGCAGTTCGATCGAAGTTCATTGGGTTGGCTACCTGGCCAGAGCCGGTACAGAACACAGAGAGAATGCACATGCAGCTAACAATTGAGGACACTCTGTATGATTTGAAGTGATGCTAATAGGCTTTGAAGGACATCCTAGTCACCTGGACTGTAATATTTATGGTCTTGATATAGGACCTTGTGTTTGATGTGAAGTTAGGTGATATGGGTCTTCCAAAGGGGTTCAGAAACCACTTGTTAGGGTTTTAGACTTAAATTCAGAAAAGCAGGAAATTTAAGAGTTAGTGCTGAAACTATATTTAGCTCTTGAGTGGTGAGCCTATAAGCTTTGCCTTATCTTATGTGCAATGTGTGTTGTGATACATGGGCATGGCGGAATAATTCCTGAACTTTGACTTTCCTTAGATTTGTGGAGTTTAAAGCAGTTACTCAATAAAATGTGGGGAGGGTTTGCCATAATAGATCACATCTGAGCTCACCATCCTGCCAATTCACCATCTTTTCAAAACAAGAAAACACAAAGGATTTGCACAATTACAATGTTAAAATAATGGATTGTGACTTGAAAAATGCAGAGGAGAGAATCCAATTACTGAAGCTTGGGAAGCTATTAGGCAAGTATGTCAATTTTATTCCAGCAGAAAATAGGGGTTCCCTTTAAATGGTAACTTCTGGAGTTCACTGTAAATCATCTCACCTACAATGCATTGAACATTTATATTGGAACTGTTCCTAGTGCTGATTCATTTGACCTATTCACTTAAGATGTCTGGAACACTTTACCAAGACATTGGACAGTAAGTTCAAACATTACAAAGGTATGACTTGCCACAATTTTAAAACAAGTAAGGCTAAAGACCTCTTTGTCAACTTTAAACATAAGAAGGAAAAAAATGAAATTGAGTATTGTCTTCATTTTGGAGGGCTAGGTAGAGTTTCAACTTTAGCAATTTTCCTTTTGCATACAAAAACTGGTATTTTTGTGAGCATTCAGTATAGTCCAGTGAGATGTCTCCATTTCTGCCAGCTTTTTGCAGCAAAACAAAAAACTTCATCCTGGGAGCAAAATGGTGAAGAGACTTGTCCTAGGTGAAAATTACCATTTTTCATAGTGGAAATTATCTCATCTATTCAGGAAAAAAGGCCTTTTCACCTTTAGCTTAAACTTTTTCTTTCTAGTTGTGAAAACTATTTTTTATTTTTGAAAATATTGGGACAAAAGATGTGATAGATTCAAATTCACAAGAATTATTCAAGTCAAAGCTTGACAAGTATCTTTATTTTTTTATTCTCATATTGATCCTGGCACTGTGGCATTTTATTATCTCTCAAAATAAAACATTTATCCTCCCAAAAGCCCAGGGAGGTGTGGAAGTATGATTATTCCCATTTGACAGGTTTCAGAGTAACAGCCGTGTTAGTCTGTATTCGCAAAAAGAAAAGGAGTACTTGTGGCACCCCCTGGGGTGAGAGAACCTGGATTTGTGCAGGAAATGGCCCACCTTGATTATCATGCACATTGTGAAGAGAGTTGTCACTTTGGATGGGCTATTACCAGCAGGAGAGTGAATTTGTGTGTGTGGGGGGGGTGGAGGGTGAGAAAACCTGGATTTGTGCTGGAAATGGCCCAACTTGATGATCACTTTAGATAAGCTATTACCAGCAGGACAGTGGGGTGGGAGGAGGTATTGTTTCATGATCTCTGTGTGTATATAATGTCTGCTGCAATTTCCACGGTATGCATCCGATGAAGTGAGCTGTAGCTCACGAAAGCTCATGCTCAAATAAATTGGTTAGTCTCTAAGGTGCCACAAGTACTCCTTTTCTTACTCCCATTTGGAGTCACGATGGTTATCCTCTTCTACACTTTGCTCTGTTTTTATTTTCTCTTAAGCCTCCCTGATTATTTCTGATTTAGACTTTTCGAAAAAGAGGTTCCTTATTCGCTGTAAATGCTCTGGTCAGTGTTAAACATTAAAATGATACTTTTTTGTCATTCTGTTGACACAGTTCTATCTAGATGCCTATGGGCTACTTTTCATAAGAACACTATTGAATGTCAGATTTGTCTTTGCTCTCCAAATGGCCCCTAATTAGACTGACTTATTATTTGAATTTTTGTAGTGCCGAGGAGCCTTAGAGATGGGAATGAAATTTAGAAATTCTGATGTAAATCAATATTCATTGCTTTATTTTGGCTCATTTTCCCCATGTAGTGGTTTTATCAAATGGCTAGAGTATTGCCTCCTGACAAATTCCAGTAATTTCTGTGGTAGAAGAGCGATAGGAGTCTTACCAATTTAATTTATGTATTAACCAGTGATTTGATTTCCCCGCATTTGTCTCTGGAACATAATAGAAAGTGACACTTCCTAGTCAGGAAGTTATTTTGTACTAAATCCTTCATTTTGTGACTGGAATTCTTTCAACCAGATTCTGTCAGTTTTACTCATGTTGAGTAGAATCTTCTGTTACCAGTAATCTCATGCATTTCCGTGGGACTACTCATGGAGTAAGGTGCTAGCTGGTATAAGAAAGGGTGGCAAAATCTAGTCATTAGTCTGAGTGATTAAAATGAGTATGGATCCTTTAAGCCTGTGTTATCTTCATAGAAATGGTGAAGAATTTGTGAGAGGTTGGGCAGTTCTGCAAAACAACAGATTTTGTTTTTAAATAAACAAATATTTTCCAACCAACCTGGCCTTTATTATACTTGACCTGTTACCAATAGCAAGAAACCCAAAAGTAACCCTTGTGATATCAGCTAGTGCTTGGAATTTGGTATTCCACCCGATATCTGTTTTACAAACGATCTTAAATTCTCTCATACCCCTCCCTCCCAGGGGTGGAGCTATTGGCTTAGTTTTCTTCCTAACTTTCCTTCTTTCTTCTTGCCATTGTGTTCAGTGGGTCTTTGGCATCTAGGAAGTCCTGAACTGTTGTTGTAACTCTCTCAAACTTCTGCATCACCTTTGGTTTTAACCTTTCTGATTGTAAAAGTAAGTATAGTTGTGTTCTATATGCTGATAATGGAAATAAAGGGGAAACAACATTTTATGCAACATTGCCAAGCACAGACTGATACTTTAGTGCATTTGATTTCCAAATGCTGCTGAGCAGGAAGTGGCTGACTGCAGTTCTATTATTTGTGCCAGTTTTGAGCATCTCTTCAACATCCTTCCCACCAGCAGCACATTGCTTTACAATGTCTGTTCACTAAATACTCAGTAATTACTCCTCTGAGCTTGGTGACGATGAATGTGCATGTTTCTGTAGATAAACTGTGCAATCTGTTACGAAAACAAAGATTCATTTTTTTCTGTTTGATCTTTACTTGAAGCAGGAAAATGCTGTGGCTTCTCTATAGGCTGTATGTGGCTTTTTAAGTGGGTTTTCAGGGTGGATCAGGCTTTTATTTTACCCTGTCCCTTATCTATTTTTAATAGACAGTTAGTATGTAGTGCACAAACTCTCGGGAAAATGACTCTGACTGCTATTTCCTGTATGTAAGAGTAAGCTAATGCGTACAACACTATAGAATCCACTGCCAAATAACTAAGCTGAAATTCAAAATATGGATTGACCTATGTTTAATCGAAGCATTTTAATTTCTCTCAATTGAAAGTAAAGATTTTTTTCTCACTTTTTAAAGAGAAAATAGACTGTTGTAATAGCTGTCATTGTGGCAGCAGCTTTAAGTGGGTTTTAACAGCTCATCTGCCCATTTCAGCTAGTGCGTTCAATGAAAACATAAATCTTCCAATGTCTGTGTTCTAAACAAAAGTTGAAGGGGGTGAACAACTCACAAGTCTCCCTCAGTCCTAGCACAGGCACACTTTAGAAATAGAGACATATTTTTTTAATTGTGTGAAAAACAAGGAGATAAGACTTCGCATCAAAAGTGAGGGGGAAAATGTTCCTAACCTTTGAAAAAAGGAGAGAGATGGCACTTCAGTCTGTCACAACCTCCCACTAGAGCAGAAACAGATGCTGCTGACAAAAGGAGACGAGGGTTCAAACCCCAAACACAATGTATTCTCCCATCCTAGCTGGATATGGGGGGGCGGGAATCTGTTGTTTGTTTGTTTGTTTTTTTCCTTTGGGTGTGTGTAGCTTGTCAACCTAATGAAATCTCATTAAATTGTATTTTAAAGGGATTGGTAGCAACATCATGGTACAGATGTCGGATGTGTGTGTGCGTGTTTAATATTTATAGTATCTATAATACTGTAATATAAATCCTGTCTGAACAAATACTGGTATTTTGCTGTCTTTTGAACTAGGGATGGCTACAAAGTTTAAAACTTTATTATAATTTCAATGCTACACCATAGGGCCAGATTTACAAAGGTATTTAGGCTCCTAAAGATGCAGATAGCAGTAGAGAGGTAGTTTTACCTCTGCATTTGCCACTGGTGTGACCACTGCTGGAATACTGTGTCCACCATTCAAGGAGGATGTTGATAAATTGGATAGGGTTCAAATAAAGGATTAGAAAGTATGCCTTACACTGAGCTCCTGGAGGCTACCACTGTATTTAGTTTAACCAGGATGGGCAGGGATGGTGTCCCTAGGCTCTGTTTGTTAGAATCTGGGAATGGGCAACAGGAGATGGATCATTTGACGATTACCTGTTCTGTTCATTCCCTCTGAAGCACCTGGCATTGGCCGCTGTCAGAAGACAGGATACTGTGTTAGATGGACCTTTGGTCTGACCCAGTATGGCTGTTCTTTATTTTTATATAACAAAGAGAAAATTACGGGGTGATATGATTACAGTTTATAAGTACCAACCTGGGGAACAAATATTTAATAATGGGCTCTTCTATCTAGCAGAGAAAGATGTAGCAGGATCCAATGGCTGAAAGTTGAAACTAGACAAATTCAGGCTGGAAAGAAGGCTTACATTTTTAATGGTGAGAGTAATTAACTGTTGGAAAAATTTACTAAGGATCATGGTAGATTGTCCATCACTGACAACTTTTAGTTTGAGACTGGATGTCTTTCTAAAAGAGATGTTCTAGGAATTATTTTGGGGAAGTTCTATGTGTTATTCAGGAGGTCATACTAGATTATCACAATGGTTCCTTCTGGCTTTGGAAACTATGAATAGGTGCCTCATTTTCAAACACACCTACGAGAGTTAGTGCCCAACTCCCATTCAAAGTCAATTGGACTTAGTCCTCTATTCAAAATCCCACTAGGCACCTACCTGCATCTTTGGGTGCCTAAATACCTCTGTGAATTTGGTGCATAATACTTAAAGGATGCCAAAGTATTTTTGATAGAGCTGGGGAAGGAAAATACAGTTGTCAGTCTATTATTTTGTTGCGTGGAGCCTAGAATGAATGATCTTCATTTGAAATTGATCAGTCCTATAGGTATCTGACACCGCAATGCACCAGTATCTTGGTTTCCTGCTTCTTCAAAGTCGTATCAGCAATTACAATGCTAGCAAAAGATTCCCAAAGGAGCTGCAAGTTATTGTTTTTCCTATTTTCTTTGTGGTAGCATTCTAGGAAGGCACATAGTTGGTCCACTGGGTCTTGTTAGAGAGTGGATAATACAGAAGGAAAGGGGGAAACAAGCTAAAATGTAAAACACCCTTAGGATAAAGCATTATTCTTTGTTTTGAAATACTTCTAGTATTTTTAAATACAAAAGCCAGGAGTCAAGTTAGGTCAGCTCCCAAATATAAGATTTCATTAAAAAATATATTAAGGCCCTAATCCCGAAAACAGATGCATACATACTTAACTTTACATATGTGTGAAGTGTCCCACCAAGTTTCTCTCTCTATCGCCTTAGACATTAAAAATATGAAGTGTAAATTGATACTTTGTTGCCTTCCAGAACCAGATATCCTGACAAAGCTATAAGAGGTATGAACTCTGAGAGACTGTTCTCATATTGATGGGGTGTTAACGCTAAAGACTAATGGGGAAAATTAAATGCCAACATGTTGTCTATTTCAACGTGCTGGTCCAAGTAGGCTAGTAAGAAGAGGAGTGGCAATATCATGGGGTTCTGAGTTCTGCTATGAGTGGGGTATCACTTAGGCATCTCACATGGGTGGTGTTTGGTTTCTGGGCACAGCTTGGAAGAGAATAGCTACTTTTCTCCTCCCTAATTTGACCAGTATAAAATAAACATTTAAAATTAACTAATATAAGACACAGGGACAAATGGCCCTTCTCCTGGGGTTGATAAAAGTCAACACATAGGACATCAGAGGGAGGTACTGTAACTATATACTTCTTGTTTAATAACTTATCATTTTGATGGAAAAGTGCACTCTATTGTATCCTTGTAACTGGACTAGTTTCAAAACCAGCCCTCTGTTGTTGTTGTACTCTTTAATATGCCTACATTAAACTTCTCTCTAATCAGCTATTAGATCTACCTTACACATATATAATAATAACATACAAATGGCCATACTGAGTCAGATCAATGGTTCGCCTAGCCCAGTATCCAGTCTTCCAACAGTGGCAAATGCCATGTGCCCCAGAGAACAATGCAATTATCAAGTGATCCATCCTCTGTCGTCCAGTCCCAGCTTCTGGTAGTCAGAGGCTTAGGGACCCCCAGAGCATGGGGTTGTGTCCCTGACCATCTTGACTAATAGTCATTGATGGACCCATCTTCCATGAACTTAACTAATTCTTTTTTTAACCCACTTATAGTTTTGGCTTTCACAACATCCCGTGGCAATGAGTTCCACAGGCTGACTGTGAATTGTGTGAAGGAAGTACTTCCTTTTGTTTGTTTTAAATGTGCTGCATATTAATTTCATTGGGTGACCTCTCGTTTTTGTATTATGTGAAATTATGTGTGTTTGCGTGTGATGTCAATAGCACTTCCTTATTCACTTTCTCCACACCATTCACGATTTGATGGACCTCTGTCATATCCATTCTTAGTAGTCTGTTTTCCAAGCTGAATAGTCCCAATTGTTTTAATATCTCCTCATAAGGAATCTGTTCCATACCCTAATCCTTATTGTTGCCCTTCTCTGTACCTTCCATCTCTAATATATTTTTGAGATGGGGGCAACTAGAACTGCACACAGTACTCAAGGTGTGGGCATATCATGGATTTATATAGTGTGATTAAGCCATTTACTGTCTTATTATGTTCCTAACATTGTTAAGTGTTTGTTTTTGTTTGTTTTGTTTGTTTTGACAGCCTCTTCACATTGAGCAGATCTTTTCAGAGAACTGTCCAAAATGATTCCAGGATCTTTCTTGATTGGTAGCAACTAATTTTGACCCCATCAGTTTGTATGTATCGCTGGGATTATATTTTCCAATTTGTATTACTTTACATTTATCAACATTGATTTTCATCTGCCATATTGTTACCCAATCACCCAGGTTTGTGAGATCCCTTTGTAATTCTACTCAAGATACTTTTGTCCAAAGCTGTCTGAAAAATTTTGTGTCATCTGCAAACTTTGCCACCTCACCATTTACCCCTTTTTCCAAATCATTTATGAATATGTTGAGCAGCACTGGTTCAAGCACAGATCCCTGGGGGACACAACTGTTTACCTCTCTCCATTCTGAAAACTGATAATTTATTCCTACCCTTTGTTTACTGTCTTTTTAATCAGTTACTGATCCATGAGAGGATCTTCCCTCTTATACTATGACTGCATAAATAATATATTGTCCTGGATCCCTCAATGTTATAAAAACAAAGAAAATAATTTTATTTCCAATATAAAAATGTTGAGTACTATAGATGTGGAATGTAAGACTTGCAGATTTAATTGTCAGGATTTAGGCAAACTTCCCTCTTTCTATCTTATATTTTTTCTTCTTGAGAGGATCCAGAAAGTGCCTTTGGTTCCTTCAAAGAAAGGACCTGCAGGAATGAAAAGCTTATGCACCATTTTGTGTCCTGTGCTAACACTAGAAAAATTGTCTGAAAGGTGAAGCAACATTCATAAGAAAGTAAAAGGTCAACACTATGTTGCCAACTTTTGCATCTGGTCATACTATTTCCATTTTTGATACTACCATTTTGATGTTTTTTTACAAGGGAAAGTGCTAATTTTACTCAATCCACATCAGATTTTCTAACAAAAATACTACTTTGGTTCCCAATTATTGCATCCAGACTATTTTTCCTCAATGTTGTTGCAGTGAATTAGTAGTTCATTGCTATTTACGTAGAGGAAGGGGTTTTATCAGTAAACCTACTTTGAGAGAAAAAATGTGCTTTGTGTTTAAAAAGCATATATAACCATACTTACATAAAACATTGAATTTAAAGATATCCAAGGTCCATTTATAGAACACCATTTAATGAAATAGTTAATATTTAAACTCAAGGTAAAGTTCATATCCATAGGCTACCATATGGTGTTTGCCACAGTGTGTGTTTAATTAGCAAAAACAGAGTATGTTGTAACCGTCCTTTTACAGGAAGAAACCCTAATGTTTTATCAGCGGATGACCTTCACTTTTCCCTTGAATTAGTAAATTATATTTGTGCACATATAACTAAGTAATATTGCAACAGAGTCTACATGTTCCATTATTTGACTCCAATCCTCCAAATTATGAAAACATGGGTACAGAGTGTTTAATCTGAAAAGTGAACAGCTCAGAAGATTAGTAATGATGGCAATGCTGAGATCAATTCTCCTACTGTTCTCAATCTGCAGGCAGTTTTAATAGTGTGTTCAATGCATATTTTTCTACCACTTCATCATGCTTCAGTCCTATGTTTGTGTCTGACTCAAATAGGCCATGGTGCTGGAGGTAAGAGTCCAAAGTATCTATGAATCTGTGCTCACTAGTGAAATTTTTTTGTTTTTCATTGACACAAAAATAGCAGCTATGGTGCTCTGAAGAAAAGACTCAAAGAGACAAAAGTTTAATTATACTGCCTTTATCCTTTGCAGCTGTGTCCCATTAGCTTTTGAGCAGTAGGGGATTTCTTTGCAATCTTTGACCCTCCTACCACTACTTTCCTGACCAAACTGATCATTAAAATCAATTATAGGCTATACAACTGCTGAAAGGGATATTTTTCCCAACAAAGACCCTTGAATTAACTTTGCAGTCATATAACAACTTTATAGTTATTGGTTACCACTTCCTTGTTGCTCCTGTGAGATTCTTGGGGGAATCTGGCTAAAAACACCCTATTTAAAAAGAAACATTTGTTTCATTTTGTAGAGGAAGAGGAGAATGGGAAAGTTTGGATCTCTACAAACTGTTAGTTTTTATGTCCATGTTTTACAAGATGCCTCAGACTGATTAATGGTCTTATTCTAAAACTCTTGCTCACGTTGACTAATGCTTAGTCTAGTCAATGTTCTATGGACTACTCTACAAGCAAGTGTGACTTAGGGAAATCAATGGGAGCTAGGAGCCTAACCTCCTTAGGCACATTTGAAAATCTCACTAGGTTCCTTTTCACGTCTTTTGGTGCCTAAATGCTCTTGTAAATCTGGCTCCTGATGATTTTTGGGTACCAAGGGAGTGAGCCAAATATATCATAAACATGAAGGCAAGTGATGTCATGTCAAATGTGAGATCCATTTATGTCCTTTCTCATGGTAAGTTTCCATAGAACATTCATTAGAGATGAATCCAAAGTGACAAAATTCAGATATACATCCAACTCTGAATGTCCATAGAATTCTGAGCTGTTTGGAGCCAGGATTTTGATTTAGACTTATTTGTACCCTTTATATATGTATCTAACAGAAAGGCTGTCATTATTAGGTGGAAGGTAAATGACTCACATATCCTAGGCAGAGGCAAGATTTCAGTTAGTTACAACAAAAAAATATATACAGTTTCAACTTTTTTCAGGAAACCCATAGGTCAGATCCATGCACCAGCTGAGATCCAGAAACAGAGTGGATGGTCCCTGTTAACAACACTTATGAGTCACATGGCTTGGAAGACCTGGGACCTCATGGCTTCCTTGGGTCAGATAGGGAATATATTGTAGTGTCTGATTGCCCTGTACAGGCCTCCACCCCTATTCATGAAATATACAGTGAAGAGTTAAACATTTTTAATGGTTTTCCATAATTCAATGGAAATCAGAAACAAAACTTTTTCTTTTTAAATGTCAGTTCTAGGAGACAGATTTTTAGAAGATCACACAGTATATCATTCTTCTAATCTTCCTTTCCCTCAGTTTTCTTGCAGAATGTGTTCTTGGCCTGCCTTGGCTTTACATTATACCTTTTCCTTTTTTTTTGACAACCCTTCTGTTGAAAAGTTTATCTTTCATTAGCTTTTTGGCCTCCAGTCATCATCTACTGTCAGGGCCCTTTGGGGCATGTTGAACTTTTATTCCAACATTGTCTCACTCATTTGAAGGCTTATCACTATCATTTCTTTCAAAGGCTGTCCCCAGCTTAATAGCTGAAGGTTAGACAGTAAATGATAAAGCCTTTTAATCATGACAGTAGAGTCCTAAACCAATATTATTACCATTCTGGTCTCATTTTTGTAGTTTTTAATCAGCTTGGGTTGGTGTGTAGGAGAGAAACTTTAGAACAGTCATTAAATTTAATTTGTTGACTGTTCTCCACATTCTTGTCTCCATTTAAATAATATGCATGAGTATTCTCATAATTAATAAGATCATAATGGAATCTCCATTAATATAGCGCCACACAACTGATATAATACACCTGGGTCTCTTATTGGATTGGTAAGATAATTTTTTTTAAACTCCTTTCCCATTAAACAGGCAGCAGTAATAGGTTGTGTGTTTTGTTTTCTTAAATAATTCTGCAATATAAACAAAGATTCACGTAGGAAATATTGATATAATATACCTAAGAAACTTTGAATTAAAAAAACAAAAGTGGAGGGATAGATTTTTTTTTTAATCACTTGTTTAATTTGGGAAAGATACTGACCAGATCAGCCATTATAGCATTACTTACAGGACATAATTAGCCTGTGGAACTGATTACTAGGGAAAAGGAACAGAGATGGAAAGGCATAATGCGGGGTCTGGGAGTTGGTCTGTGCCCCTAGTTGTTATCACAGTAAAATGTTCCTATTTTTGTGCCTAAGCTCTCGTGGAACAGTGGGCAACTTAAATCCCAGTTACTTGATAATGTCTTAGGCAATAGTTTGCCAAATCTCCTTTTCAAAGCACACCTACGCAGACAAGCAAAACAAATATAACTGCCTATTCATTATTATATAACAAGGAGTGTGAGCTGTTGCTGACATCATGCTTTGATTCTTGAATTCTAGATAATTCTTTTGAGATTTCTTTCCATCTTTTCCAGCTAGTAAATGGCACTTCTCCCAAACAGGCAGAATAAAAATATATCTACACTGCGTCTGGAGATGTGATTGCAGCTCGGAGAGGTCTATATGCAGTAGGTATCACAGATAAGTGGAGGCATGGGCTTTGGCACAAGTACGTGCCCTGCGTCCCTGGCATGGTTGTGCAGCCTGTGCTGCAGTATTTTCATGGCTCTTTTTATCCGTGCTGACTAGATTAAAGCCTGCGTCGGTGTGCCAACCCACACTGCAATCATATTTCCGATTGCAGGACAGACATGCCCCGAGAGTCAGGTGGAACTCCATATACATTTGTGGTGTATTGAGAACTGTGTACACAATATGATCTATCACTTTAAATTCTATGGTTTTTCCCCTGGTCTGGCCCGCAGATGCGGGTGTTCTGTACATACGATCAGCATCAGTCTGAAGGCAGACAGCCTAGAGTAAGGTGGGGTGAGTTGTGTGTCTCTGTTTAACAGAGCAGCCTTCTTTGTCTCTCTTTGGGGGATCTTGTGTTATCATTCTGAATTCTAAGAAATAAAGCAGTATTACCTTGCAACCTTCCAGCAAGAGTATTTTATGTTTTCATCTAAGTTCTCTGGGTGTAGGCCATGAACATAACAGTTTTGTTCTTTGTCTAAAACCTAGGTGAAACCTTTTCCCTTTCTGATGCATGATGCTCTTATTCTGAATCTGTATTTTTTGAGACCAGAAAAATAACATTCCCCAACTTGGGTTTTTTGGAGGACACAGCAATGAAGTCCTCTGTCTCAACCTGTATCTGCCCGCCCCAAACCTCCGCCCCCCACCCCCCTCGGTCAAATCTACTTCAAAACCAATGTGAAATTTTAAGGCAAAAAAAACGGTGTTTATAATTTTAGGTCCATCCCTTACTCCAGACATTTACCCCTCTTTTTCCTACTCTTCCCTCCCCCCCAACAAATGCTTATTAACGGGTAATGGTGAGGTTCACTCTTTCGTATTAATTCCTCAACTTGGGGATGGACCTAGCAGAAAGCTTTCAATCAGATTTTGTCCTTGTGTTGGAGGCATCATTAGGTATAGGCTTGGAATGCATTGTTATGCAATGATACATGTCTGTACCAGCGTGGCACCCACCTCTCATGAGTGCCCCTTGGTCAAGTGTGTCCACGGTCTTTAAATAGTCCTGGTCCTGGAATTGGGCTTAATCCTTGGAGGCAATGGTTTCGCCCTCTTTGGTCTGTGCTCATCCCAGCTCTCCTGGTGGGCCTCTTAACAGTTTGGTTCCCCTTCTGGGGCTTTATCTCTGTCTGAAAGTAGGCCACTCCCCAGTGGCCTATGAGGGGACCTGAGCCCGCCCACTACTCCAGGTCCCAGCCCAGGGACCCTATGAATAGCAGTCATGAGCCACTGTGTCCCTTTAACTAGCTGCATTCAGTCCTCTGGGCCACTTCCCTGTAGCCCATCTTAGTTGAATCCCAGCAGCCAGTCAGAAGCTCCTTCCTCGCTCCCCTGTCCCTGCCAGCAGACGATCTATCCAGCTCTCTCACTCCTGTGGCCAGCCAGGAGCATCTCTTGGTCCTCAATTCCTGCCAGCAGGCTGAACTCACTCTGGCCCTGCAGTTCCTTTTATATGAGCCAGCTAGGCCCTGATTGTCTGCTCCCTGCAGTCCCTTTCCTGATTGGCTGCATCCCTCATTATTGTTCTTTTTTGGGGCTCAGTGTGGCAGGGCCACCAGGCATCCAGCAGTGGGCTTAAGGTGTAGTCCACCCTGTCGCAATGTCCAAAATAACTGAAGCAGTGAGTCTGAGGCCAACTTCCAAACTGTCTTCACTTTGCAGAGAGCAATTCAAACCCTACATCTAAGGAAATTATGCTCAAAGTTACACTTCGAGTAGCGATGGATCAAAAAAAATGAGACTTGACTTCAGGAGCTTCCCTTCTAAGACATCATGCATCACATTACAGATTGATCCCAAATGGGCATGACTAGCAATTAATCATTTACTCTCAGATATTTGATCATCCCAAATATAACTTTGTGAGCTTTCTTCAAACACAACTTTTCAGGAAAAAAAACGTTTTTCTTCCTGTCTATATTATTGCAAAGCAACTTAACAGAAAGCTAAGATAGCTACTGTCTATGATTTAAAACATATTTTTTTATTGATAAACTAGAAATAATTGGAAGAGGACCTTAATTTTACCTCGCCTGCCATGGCTTGTAAAAGCAACTTTTGAAACTTGTTTATTGCTTAGGGTAGCTTGACTCTAAATTTAGCTTTGATATCAAATCAGAAAAATATCAAACACATCAGGAAATTTGAAGATCTAAGTGCAAAAAGTTTTGTAAACTCATTAGACATATTCTTGCTCACTCTTGACCTTTTTGGACCTCTGAAATGCAAATTACTTTTCTTTACTTGTAATACAGTTACTCATGGCTTGTTTTGTTTTTATTTTTTTCAAACAGGTTGCGTGGTATATAAGAAATCTAGAAAATGCAGCTCTGAACGGTTAGGGTTTGATCAAACACACATGGTCTGGCTACAGGGATGCCTCTTTTAGTGCCTCTTGAGTGCACACCTTAGGTGACAGGCCTGGCTTCCTGTACCACATTCTGGGTGAAACTGCAGGGTTCAACTACTCTGGGACTGAGTCTCTGGGCATCATCACCCCCTGTTTCAGAACTGTGTTCATGTGATAGGCCCAACTGCCTCTGATACCTGTAAGCCCTTTAACTTCTGTGACCAGCAAATTGATCAAAGTGACTCAAAAACAGCATCTTCAAAGCAAAGCATTATTTATTTATTCCTTCCCCCAGAGCTACCAAACATGTAGATCAGAAGGTAAAACCAACAGAAGGCCTATACCCTGGGGTCTTACTTACAACTTACTCTTTCCTTGCCAGTTTCTGCAAGTTCCCCTCAGCCCAGCTTACCCCCATCCCTGCTTGTCCTGCTTGCAGCATATTCCCTCTGTCTCTGCTTTTGCTGATTCCCTGGGCTGCCTCTCTTAGCTCACCGAACCACACTCTATTTTGTAGGCCAGGGGTCCTGTAGTGTTTTAGTGTTCTCTCTCCTCCACCTTGGCAAAACAGCAGTATATCATGAGGGGTGGGGCCAGGCATCACCTCTTTATGACTATAAACATGGGCAGCATGTGAACCCCATGTTTGGGGAGGCTAGCTCCCTACGCCACTCCTTCTGCCTGAGTTCCCATCCACTCTGCCCCCCTGCTCTCACCCAGCGGGACCAGAGGAGCCCCGTGGCTGGAGGAACCCCGGCCTGCCCCTGGCCCCCACCTCTGAGTTGCCCTGAGCCCCGCCCGACCCCCGGAGGAGTTCTGAGCCCCGCTGCACCCCAGCCCTGGGGCAGGGAGTATTTAGCTGAGGTTTGGGGAGACTTAGCCTCCTCCAGCCTCCATTACACGCCCTCCATAACTGTAAACCCCGTTATTGGTCTGAGTGTTTATTGGGATGCTCCTTATCTAGTCCAACACTTTACCTTTCCTGCTTGTGTCCGCTAATAATCCCTTTTGATCTAACTCTGTAACAAGTAACTCATCATAAACAAACATACCAGGGTGTGCAACATATCCATACAAAATAAGATAGATGTTTCCCAGTTTGTCACAACATATTTAACCAGATTTGAATAAAGTCAGTAAACCTTTTTTTAAGCATATGAGGTAACTTTACATGTAATCCCAATCCTGCAAAGATTTATATATATGCTTATATACACTGTGAATCTTTGTAGGACTGAGGCCTAAATATGGACTTTAAGTTTAATACTTAAAAACTAGCCCTTTTCATGTTAACAGAACAGGCGGGGATGGGTGATGAGTGTAGTGCTGCACTAGTATAATCTACTTGGATTGTTGGCTTCACTAGCGCCTTGTCTGAAGCACTGAAGGTACTGCTTTTTCCCTGCTCTCTGTGCCATTGAACATACTAATGAGCAATAGGCAAAGGGAATATTCTCATTCTGGGTCGTCGCTACATGATGTGAAAAATCTGCCTTTATCCCCAGAAGACAGAAAAGCTGCTTAACATTAGCAATTGCTCTGTTATACTGTAATATTGAAAAGAGGGGCCCATAAGAGAGAGCTTTGAAATGAGGTCCTGTGCTGCATCATTATCAGTTACTGTTATACCTGCCCTGACTACAAAATAGGTACCAAAAAAAAACCCCATAACTCAAAAGGCCGCCCTCTTAATGTGGATAGAAAGTGTGTTTAACACAATGAAGAAAATGTATCCTGACCCTAATGGAAAAGCAAGCCTTTAATTCTCTGGCACAATTGCCTGTCAGGCAAGAAGAATTGCAACCTCACAGGGGTCTTTGTCTGGACGGGTGGGAAACAAGAGCAGTGGCTCCTTTAGGGTTTCCCTCCTTCCTCAAGGGTTGGGAATGGGAGGTGGATGGAAGTGGCAGGGGAAGGCATCATCTGAGCTGGTGGGCAGGCTCGGGGGCTCAGGTAAGCCATTAGTCTCTGTGTACCCCTGGGAGGGTATATAAACCCAGTTCCTCCAGCCAAAGCCCCCTCATACATCTGGATTGAGAGGTGGGAGAAGGCCGGCAAGTCAATTGCTGGTGCCTCCTTGTGGCAGGTTTCTAGTGCACATACTTGCTCCATGCAGGGTTTGATTCCCGATGAACTGAACTAGAAGTGTGAACGTAGGGGAAGACATCCCCTAAAGAAACTGGGGAATGGGGCTGGGGCTTCTAATGTCTGATACAAAGAGGAGACAACCTCTTTAACTGTCATATGATATAAGGGTTATGGGGTTCCAGCAATTGTCTGGGGAACAACTGTGGAGGGGTCAAGGGATGGCATCAGCCCTTCACCAAGTGGAAGCAATTAAGGAAGGACTCATGACCTGCACTGTATGAGTATTTCTGAGTAGGTCCCAGCTGAGTTAAAGTTATGGGCTAAAAAAATCACATTCCTTGCATCTTGTCTGTCTTCCAGCATGCCCGGCACAATTGCCTTGGGGATGAGAGAGCAGGGTGTGTGTGTGAAATCTAACGTGTTCTGCACTCACATTTAGTGTTGTTTGTCTTGCTCGTTATTACTGTTATAAGTGGTCCTTTTCAGCTACAGTGTCCCAAGCTGCATAATTAGCGATGTACCCCATTGTTGTCAAGAAATTTGCTACATTCAGAAGAGGATTATGGAAAAGAATGGAAAATAAAATTTCACTGAATGAATTAAGGCAGCAGGTTTAAAACAAACATAAGGAAATACTTCTTCACACAACACACTGTCAACCTGTGGAACTCATTGCCAGGGGATGTTGTTAAGGCCAAAAATTATAACTGGGTTCAAAAAGAATTAGCTAACTTCATGGAGGACTGGTCCATCGATGGCTATTAGTCAAGAAGGTCAGGGACTCAACTGCGTGCTCTGGATATCCCTAAATCGTGGACTGCCAGAATCTGGGACTGGTGACAGGGGATGGATCATTCTATAGTTGCCCTATTCTTTTCATTTCCTCTGAAACATCTGGTACCAGCCACTGACAGAAGACAGGATACTGGGCTAGATGGACCGTTGGTCTGACACAGTATGGCTATTTGTATGTTATTTTCTTGTGTTAATATTGTGTGTTAAACTGTCCATATAGCTTTAAACAAAAAGTCCGCGTAAATGAGGTGTACATTTCAATTTAAAATGCCCAATAAATTTATTAGAGCAGGCTGAAATTTTTCAAATGACATTTTTTTCTTGAAATACGGCTAGATCTGAAAATAGAATTTTTTTGAAAAAAGTTGCTTTTTTGGAATTTTCCAGAGTTTCTCTGAGAAAAACTGTAAAAATGTCCAGTTTTTGTTTCTCCTCCATCCTTCCCCACCATTCACCACCCACCCATTTCAGTGGCAAATTAGAAAGAAAGGGAACAAGGAGGATGAAGAAAATTCAAAAAATTGGGGGAAAAAGACATAGAAATTTAATCATTTATTTTTTCAAAATCTTCTGAAAGAAAGGTGTTTTTTCAAAAAATTAAATAATTGAATTTATATGAAGTTTAATGTCTGTTGAAAAAGATTTAGGGAGAGTGATTTCATCATTATTATTTATACAGACCATGGGTAAAATGAACTCATATGTGCCTGCATGTTTACATAAAATGTAATTAACTTCATAATGTCAATCCCAGGACCAGGAATAATTTGTATCAATTTATGTTTTGAGCTTCTATGACAGTGTACACAAATGTATGTTTATGAACAAGCTTCTGAAAGTATTGAGAATCCCTTGGCATAAGAATGTTAATAGAAAATCCTCCTAAATGTTTAAGCTTTTTAATCCCTCTTACTTAAATGAAATAATTATTTGTTCCTAATTTGAAATGATTTTTTTTTTCAGGTAAGGTATTCTCCTCTCATTATAAACCCAAACTACAATTTTGGCTTTACCTTCTGGCATATTAATTACTATCTCTGAATTACTATGGCTCTTAAAACAATTAAAGCTAGGCACCATACCAGAGGATGAGTTTGGAACAATTTATTTATTTTCTAATTTCTTGCAATACAAGTCACTTCTGAAAATTAGGCCCAAAATGACCAAAATATCCTGGCACCCACATTTAGAGGCAGTGTTTCAAAAATTTAGCTGCATAAAATCTAGTCCCATCGATCACTGAGCACAAACTGGAAATATGAACCAGAAGACATATGACCAGCTGTAAAATAAAGAGAACCAAATATACATTCAAAAGGTGAAATCTCTTTCTTGAATTCTTCTCACCTGAGCTTTCCCATTTTCTTTCTTTATATTCTTCTTCTTAGCATATGTGCAATGTGCCTCAGGTGGCACGTGACAAGGATTCATCACTGAATTCGGTGCGCTAGTTGGATCATTAGCTCCCCCGACCGGAGGAGTGCGACATGAATGCTGATGCATGCCCCCCTGTTCTGTAAACTGTTCTGTACCATGTCTCACCCATCACCACTCACTCTACACTCTCCCATCAATTGTTCAATCATCAGTCCCACACAAGCCATCCTTCTTCATCTCATATCTAGGGTTTGAGTCTGATCTGTCAGCATTTTTAGACAGTTCCTCAGTTACTGAAAAATATCAATTTAAGCCAAAACTTCCTTCCCAGATAACAATTTATAGCCAACAAACCTCAGCCTAGATAGACTAATATCACACTGAGCTCATTCTGTGCAGATGGAATGTAAAGTTGTTTCTACTTTCTCTTAACTGTCACCATCTGGATAGATAGATTATATAGATCATTCTCAATCCTCCTATTAGTTTACTATGTCTTCTGAAAGGCAAAGGTGAAACAGTAGTAACTCTGTTGCCTTAAAAATCACTTTCATGCTTCTGTATCTTTGTTCAAGAAACTTGCCACATCTGGTTACATCAAATAATGTCTCCAAGGCATTAGCTATGCATGGTTCTTTCCATCAGCTTTATACTGCAGATAAACACAGTTAGACAAATGTGCTCCTGAACTAATGTAACAAGTTATTCCGTCACAGCTCTTTTTAATCACTTATTGACTTAACAGAAATTTATGTCCTATTTTAAGGCCATTCTAGAACGCACCCCAAACTATGGAGTCATTTCCAGGAAATTATCATGTTGCATATTTCCTTTTTAATTTACATTCCCAGAAATTCTACGGCAAGAAGATCTGGAAAATAGTAAAACCTAGAAAGCTTGCTGAATTATTTCAAAACTGCAGCTTCTACACTTGTTATCAAATTATCTGGTAAGTGTATCTGGGTGCTATCTGTTGTGCTAAGATGAAGTTCATGAGTGTTATCTTATGTAGAACTAGCTGCGGCAAACTTCCCACTTTTCTTCATCAGGAAGACTACTGATTAAAAATACAGCTGGCTTCACACCCTGAATTGCTTCACTGCACTATGAGCAACAGATAACATATGGATAATTTCCAAAGGGTGTAGATTGGATCTCTAAGCTCAGCAAGATAATCAAGAAGACAAACCCCCAAGCACATAAAGACACACATCCCACAAAAGCAATTAAATAAAGAACACAAAGAGCTTGAAAGAATCTCCTGAATATCTATAAAACTTTTTTCTACAATGAGTTCATACATCTCTGGGGATTCATATTAGAAAAAATATTGCCATGCATTTTGTTTAACACAGTTAGTATACAAATAAATATGGGCATGTAAATAGCTTTGTGTAACTACCTGTTCTCTACCACAGTGTAATTTATAGTTGAGCTACTTCCAAGCGGCTGTCATAACAGGATGCAGCAGTAAACCTATCACATTTCAGCTTGATCTTTCTTGTTGAACATGAATTAATAGTTTGGTTCCAGAGGAGGATACATGTTAAAAAAATCAGAAATCCCCCATACATATAGTGTCATACTCAACTAGATTATTTAATTTTTCTTCTGGTTGATTGGTTTTGCAGTACTTGGAGTATTTTTCTGCCCCTTTACAGCAATTTCTGCTTACCAGGCAAAATCAATCAGCTTGGGATTTCTTCACTGGAAACAAATTGCTCCAAGTTTATAAAAATATTATCTACCCTCTTCAAAGGGCTGATGAGAGGGAGGGAAAGTGGGGACAGTTGAACGAGCGCCCTGAAGTCAGCCCCTTCCATCCCAAAATGCCTGTAACATCTTTATAAATAAATGGGAGGGGTGGGGCCCTGGTGAACACGATGTGATGTACTGGAGCCCCAAACTTCTCTGGAAGGGCCTGCCTCTTCATTAGAGGTCACTTTAACCCTGAGATTTAACATGACTGAAAGTGAGCTACAGGAGGGTTGTAGACTAGTAATATTAATGTCATAATTACTTATCTCACATAGATATATTCTGTGTGTGCTTGTTGTATATAATTCTTGCAATAAAACACTATTTTTTAACAAAAAAGAGGAGGAGGGAAATTTAATTTGCATATAAAGGGAAGATGTAATAAGAAGAGTTGGGGTAGGAAGGCTGTAGAATCAACTCCATTGGAGACATGAAAGGTAAAACTTGACTCAATTTGGGAAGAATTAAGGCTAATGAAACACTGTCTGCGATTGCATCCTCAGCACTTAAATCATTCTTAGACAGTAAGCTCTTTGGGGCAGGGAAATATCTTCTTATGTGTTCAGCACAGTGAACAAAGGGGCCTTAAATCTTTTTGGGGATTCTACGTGCGTCTATAAACTATAATCATCATTATGTTTTAACACACATACACTGCTTTTTGCCTTGAAAATGCTTTACAAATGTGAACTACCTATTCCTCACAATGCCTGTATTGTTAATATTCTGATGTATGTTAGGACAAACCATAGAATGGATCAGACTGGTAGCACCAGGACATGAAAGGCAATTCTGATGAATAAATAGGCTAGGAATGAAGCTTCTTTCTAAGCCCTGAATAGTACATACTAGCTCAGGTGTTTGGAATCGAATACAGTCCACTGGATGAGTATAAAAACATTTTTATTTTCATCCAGTTCTCTAGCTTTTGAGGCAGCAACTGTGATACCAAATGGCATAATGATGTGCCTGGATTGTTCTCCTCATGTGATTTTTTTCCCAGATTTCTAATTACAGATGACAGCCCATTTCAAAGAGACATGGACAAACTCTAGTAGGCAAAATTATTCACCTGTACCAAAATATATGCAATGTGTTGCATCTATGTCTGCTCTCTCTGAGTTCTGGGTTTGCAGATTCTGGGCATACATGTGCCGTGAACCAATGCTCAGCAATGCAAATTAGCAAAGCAGGTACTGTGTTAAAAGGAATTTTACTGGAATAGCAGTAAATACCAATCATTTCAATACTACATAATTCCTGATGTTACATTACATTTAAAAGGAACCAGAAACCGGGAAACAGAAAATGTGGTCCACTGATTTACCACAGTTAGCACAATGGGAAATCCCTGTTTTCAGAACAGATTGCTATTTGAAAAATAGAGCTCAGGATGCATATAGAAGATTAGAAAATATTTAAATTCTAAAATACACCTGTGTATATGTCATAGGTCACAAAGGAATCAATTTAACTCGCTCACAGAAGTGCACTTTTGTAGTGTGGCTATTAGGCAACTGTCCCATCACTCCCTCACTTCCTCTCTCCCCAGAGTAACTTTTTCATGATCTGAATTAAAAGCAGTTGATGAGGATCATGAATTTCTGGGAATGTATGCAAATATTTTAGATACAACAGAGGATGGGATGGAATTGTCCACAGTTGCCTGATTTCTTCAGTGTGGTGTTACCTTTAATCTAGCATGGATCTATGGTTTTACAAGCTATCTGTTTTTATTTGCTTTCATTTATTAAAATTCCCTGAGGTAAACGACTTTAAAGATGTAAATGACCACTACACACACACACAGGAAATGTTATCATTCTTTTTACATTTTAGCACTTAGCCATTAGTACTTCCCTTGATTTCCTTTAACACTTGTTTTATGCTAGGTTTTTTTTTTTTTTTCAATTACATTTCAGAAGAAAGCAATGAAAGAGCAGGTGATAGGGGATTTGTGTCACAGAATGTGAAGGCTGATGAGCTGCTGTCCTCAGATGTTGCCTGTATACCCCAGGTGTAAAGCCAAACAGACATCATAGAATCATAGAATCATAGACTTTAAGGTCAGAAGGGACCATTATGATCATCTAGTCTGACCTCCTGCACAACACAGGCCATAGAGTCTCACCCACCCACTCCTGTAACAAACCCCTAACCTATGTCTGAGCTACTGAAGTCCTCAAATCATGGTTTAAAGACCTCAAGGTGCAGAGAATCCTCCAGCAAGTGACCCGTGCCCCACGCTGCAGAGGAAGGCGAAAAACTCCCAGGGCCTCTGCCAATCTGCCCTGGAGGAAAATTCCTTCCCGACCCCAAATATGGCGATCAGCTAAACCCTGAGCATGTGGGCAAGACTCACCAGCCAGATACCCAGGAAAGAATTCTCTGTAGTAACTCAGATCCCACCCCATCTAACATCCCATCACAGGCCATTGGGCATATTTACTGCTAATAGTCAAAGTTTAATTAATTGCCAAAATTAGGCTTTCCCATCACACCATCCCCTCCATAAACTTATCAAGCTTAGTCTTGAAGCCAGATAGGTCTTTTGCCCCTACTGCTCCCCTGGGAAGGCTATTCCAGAACTTCACTCCTCCAATGGTTAGAAACCTTCATCTAATTTCAAGTCTAAACTTCCCGATGGCCAGTTTATATCCATTTGTTCTTGTGTCCACATTGGTACTGAGCTTAAATAATTCCTCTGCCTCCCTGGTATTTATCCCTCTGATATATTTATAGAGAGCCATCATATCTCCCTTCATTCTCACTACAGCAATTGTCAGTCAATGGTTCTGTTAAATAGGAAAATATTACTTCAAGGCTGCAGAAATGATAAGCCTGACCCTCCAGTTCTGCTTTGAAAGTTCATTTTGATTAATATAAGTAAAATTGGGAAGTAAATGCGTTTTCATAGCCTCGCCTCTCTCTCTAGCTTTTACTGGTCTAATGGCCTGGGTTTTTTCCCAGAAATGCTGAGCACCTGCGGTTTCTAGTGAAGTCAATGGGAGCTGCAGGCACTTAGTATCCCTGACAATCAGGCTATATAGTCTCTCACCTTTCCCTCTGCCTCTCCTTCCCTCCCCCACTTTTTCTCATTATGTTAATGTAATGGCTTATTTGAAAAAGAAACTTCATTCATAATCTTGGAAGTATAATGGCTTTAATTTTCGAGGTTGTATTTTGAGAAAACTATTAATGCCCCCTTTGAAGTAATCAGAACTGAATTATGTTTCAGGAAAAAATATGAAGTACTTTAGAAGTCTCTTACAGGCTCAGCTAAAGCCAATCAGCAGTCCAGTTGCAATTATTTAAAAGCACAGAGCTCTGGATTGTTAAACACATTATGAATGATCCATGAATTATCCAGGTTCCCATCCTATTGTCTAAAATTAAAGGTCTCAGCCATTTTCAATCTTCATCAAAGATTGTCACCAGAATAGTTATGTTTTTAATGTGTTGAAGAAACTTTTCATTGTTTTAATACTATCCAGATAGTTGCTCTAGATAATAAAAGGGACAGAATTGGGGTGTGAAGAGGTGAAATTGCGCCTCTCTTAAATAAGGCAGATTTGTTTCTTTTTACTATGGTATAAATAATATTTTTTAGAATAATGTCATTTCCAAGTTTTTTTCCCATTATTTTGGGTATAAAAGAATAATATGGGCTTGGAACTAATAACAGGGAATAAGGGCTTATCTAGACACTAGTTGTACTGCTTTAATTATATGGTACAATCCCTCCAGTATGGGTTCAGTTATCCTGGAATAAAGGTGCTTATATTGGTATAGCTATTCCCATATGGGAAGGGGCATAATCTACACTGGTATAAACACCTTTATACTAGTATAACTGCATTCACACACTTTTATAAATCCTTTGGTTCTCTGGTGCAATGGATTTATGACCTGTACTTATTAGTTTGATTCCATCAGCCCATCCCACTCCACCGTTTCTTTTCTTTTTTTTAACATTAAACTCACATTTGGGACAAATTTGTCACATTCTGACAGAATATATGAAACCTATTAGGAACAAATGCTTGAATTAAGGGCATGTGTGACAGAATAAAATGGTGAAATAATATAGCAACTATTGCAAGTATGCTAGTGATTTGGGGGGAAGGGGAGTTAATTCAGAATTACACCTACTGGTTATTCCAGAGGAACAAACAAATGAAGAGATGGTGCATTTTACAGATCAGAGGAAAATGCAGAGATTCAAATGTTTCAAACAGCAGTAGGTCAAAGCACACTATGGAATGTCTAGGATGAAGTAGCAGGCCCCATGTGGCTCCTTAGCATGCAGCAAGCTAATGTACTGTAGGTTCACACCTTGGCCTGTTGCACACTAAATCGCCATGTAGAAAAGCCCTAAGGAAATGTGGCTGTGCATTTATACACATTCAATGGTCAAGCTTGTAGCACCATTTTCTTTATAGCAGGGTTTGGAATTCAGCCATAAAAAATTGTTCCTTGTTGAAACATGGGATAAATAGAAAAGGAATGTTTTAATCAGATTTCTAAAATGTAAACTTTTGTATTTCTAAGTGCCACAAATATTTATCTTATCAGAAGAAAGTTTATTGCTGTAAGGTGTCCTATTTGCACATTATATTTCAAAATATGGATTCAATTTCAAAACTAAAATTATGCGAGCAATTAATTTTAAATTACCATGAAATGGGTGTATGTGTGTATTATAATGGGTGTGGCAACTTCTAGTATCATTAAAATTGCATAAGAGTTTCCATTCTAAATCACCAGTTTTTCATCAATTGTAACTTTCTGTAATTTTCAGCCTGAAATTTCTTAGCCTTTGCCTTAAGTGTGGTGGGTTTTATAAAAATAGTTCTTGTGGCAATTATTTGAACAACTTTAGAGTTAAAAACTGTTCAAAGGTCAGATTTAACATCATGCACTACAGTGGCACTGAAGATGGTATTGTATTGAATATGATAGATGCTTTTACTTGTATAAACCTTAAGGATCAAATTCTTCCTTCAGTTACATCTTTGCTACTACACTGAACACATTGGGGGATGCACTTGTACAGCACAGAACAGAATTTGTCCCTTTTATCTACAGATAAATAAAGCTGGCTGGGAAATTTGCATCTAAATTTTTTTTCCAATGGAAAATGTTTCTATAAACATTGAATTATCATGTGGGAAATTTTCAGATTTGCTTTTTTTTCTCTCTCAGGAAAATTTAAATGAAATATTTCATTTCAAGTTGGGTTGACATGAATCAAAGTAGTTTAGTTTGTCAAACCAAATTGAAACATTTCAGATTAGACCAATACTAATCTGTGTCCCTCTGAGCTGCTGCAGTGCCTCATGGGATCTGCAGTATGAGCACCTCACACACCTATTCTTTTCTGTTTGCTGGGGTCGCCATCTGCACTAAACCTTCCACGATGTATCATGGTCTGTCTACTCAGTGGTTCTCAAACTTTTGTACTGGTGACCCTTTCACATAGCAAGCCTCTGAGTGCGACCCCCCCGCTTATAAATTAAAAAATAATGGCGGGAAAGCGGGGTTTGGGATGGAGGCTGACCCCCAGTTTGAGAGCCCCTGGTCTAGTTGTTGAACCAATATGATGCATCATGGGAGGTCCATGACCATGGTGCACCATGGGAGATGTAGTACTATTACAAGAGAAATTTTCCAGTCTCCACTTTGTTTTTCTGATCTTTATTCTGAAGAAGCAAAAGTCACTCCATCCTGAGATGGATGCTGCAGACCCTGAGCATGCTCAGTGAACAACTAGGATTTCTAAAATGGTGCACTAGCAAAGAGCCAAGTGTGTGTGTGTGTGTGTGTGTGTGTGTTGGCAGAATCACAGCTCTGAGGTAAATGACAACAGTGAGCATGTGCAAGGTTGGTGGCTATTGAGTATGTGCAGTAAGGGGTGACAGAAAGGTCAGTTAACTTAGGAGCTAACTGGTCATGACCCACTCAAACTGGTCACAACTTATTTTAAAGGACAGAGCTGTCAATCATAATTCTGAGGTTATGATATTGATCATGTGTAAATGGAGTATTTGCTTAAGAGTATATAAGGAAGTCCTAATTGCATAGTATATAAAACCAGACATTTAGGGCAGGGCAGTCAGTCAACAGGGAGAAAAGGAAAAGATCTGGACTGGAGAGAGAGAGAGTTTCAATTGGGAGAAGAAAGAGAACTGAAAGCCAGCAAAGAGAAAGCTGCTAGAAAGAAATCAGAAAAGCTGCTGAAGAAAGAGAGAGAAGAAAACTGGAGCAGAGAACAGCTGACTGACCAAGAGCTGAACAGCAATAGTTAGGGCCCTACCAAATTCACGGTCCATTTTCATCAATTTCACAGTTATAGGATTTAAAAAATCATAAATTCCATGATTTCAGCTCTTTAAATCTGAAATTTCATGGTGTTGTAATTGTAGGGTTCTGACCCATAAAGGAGTTGGAGGGGGGGGAGCTGAGCAGCTAGAGAGCAGCAGCTGTTGGTTGGGAACCCAGCTCTGAAGGCAGAGACACCGCCAGCAGCAGCGCAGAAGTGAGGGTGGCATGGTATGGTATTGCCACCCTTATTTCTGTGTTGCTGCTTGTAGGGTGCTGCCTGCAAAGCTGAGCACCTGGCCAACAGCCGCTGCTTTCTGGCTGCCCAGCTCTGAAGTCAGTGCAGAAGTAAGGGTGGCAATACCGTGATGCCCCTAAAATAACCTTTTCTCCTCCCTGCAACTCCCTTTTGGGTCAGGACCCTCAGTTTGAGAAACATTGGTCTCCCCGTGAAATCTGTTTAGTACAGGGTAAAAGCACAAAAAAGACCAGATTTCACAAGGGGAGACCAGATTTCATGGTCCATGACATGTTTTTCATGGTCATGAATTTGGTAGGGCCCTAGCAATAATGATTAAAGATTTACAAGGCAACAACTGTGATTTTAAAGGAATACCAATGGATGTATAAAGTAAGCTTGCCAATTTTTTATATAATTTTTAGTATAGTATAGTTTAGCATAGTATTTAATATGTGTATTCTTGAAATGTGTGTGGGTTTAACTGTATTTTATTTATGTAAAACTAAAAGAATAATTTAAGAACTGCTGTCAGCTATTTGTTACAAACGAGCCATTTGTATCAAATCGCTTCACTTAGAATCATTGAAACTATATGCTTTTGTAGTTTGAATGCTCTTTATCTTTGTCATAAATATAAAGGGAAAGGTAAACCCCTTTAAAATCCCTCCTGAACAGAGGAAAAATCCTCTCACCTGTAAAGGGTTAAGAAGCTAAAGGTAACCTCACTGGCACCTGACCAAAATGACCAATGAGGAGACAAAATACTTTCAAAAGCTGGGAGGAGGGAGAGAAACAAAGGGTCTGGGTCTGTCTGTATGCTGCTTTTGCCGGGGATAGACCAGGAATGGAGTCTTAGAACTTTAGTAAGTAATCTAGCTAGGTATGTGTTAGATTATGATTTCTTTAAATGGCTGAGAAAAGAACTGTGCTGAATAGAATTACTATTCCTGTCTGTGTGTCTTTTTTGTAACTTAAGGTTTTGCCTAGAGGGATTCTTTATGTTTTGAATCTAATTACCCTGTAAGGTATCTACCATCCTGATTTTACAGAGGTGATTCCTTTACTTCTATTAAAAGTCTTCTTGTAAGAAAAGTGAATGCTTTTTCATTGTTCTCAGATTCAAGGGTTTGGGTCTGTGGTCACCTAAGCAAATTGGTGAGGATTTTTACCAAACCTTTCCCAGGAAGTGGGGTGCAAGGGTTGGGAGGATTTTGGGGGGAAAGACGTGTCCAAACTATGTTTCCCAGTAAACCCAGTTATAGTTTGGTGGTGGCAGTGGAGATCCAGGGACAAAGGATAAAATTAATTTGTACCTTGGGGAAGTTTTAACCTAAGCTGGTGAAAGTAAGCTTAGGAGGTTTTCATGCAGATCCCCACATCTGTACCCTAGAGTTCAGAGTGGGGGAGGAACCTTGACAATCTTGCAATAAGGCATTTGTGTCTCAGGGATTTTGTTTTGTTTAGGACTTTTAGGATACATTGTATTAGGGATTATTAGTTACATTAATAAAAGTGACTTTGTTTTTGGAAAGAATACTTTTTGTCAATTACTTTATTGGAAAGTTATATCCGTATCCTTTAGTGTTTCCTTAACAACCCTGGAAACTTTTACCGCAGGAAGAACAGACTAAGGAGGTGATAGGCAGATTATTATAGCAGTATCCCAAAATCAATTTTTCAGGATAAAAGTACAGCTGGGAAGTCTGGCCTAAGAGAGTGTGAGCATGAGGCACTGTAATAACTGAGGGGGAAACAGATTAATATCATCCCAAGCAAAACAAAATGTTTCAAGTCAGTCTAACAAATCAAAATGTAATGTTGATTTGGGAATGTTGGTATGTTTCATTTCTATTGAAAATGCCAAAACAAGATGTTTTGACATTTCCAAAAGGAATTTTTTTTTTTTTGAATTTTCATTCAGAAGAAAAAAAAATGTATTGTAATTCAACCTTCTGTTTCAATTCAGGATGAAAACAAATTTTGAAATATTGGAATTTCCAGCTCTACAAATAAGGAATTTTCACACTTTTCTGCACTGTCCGGAGGAGGGCTGCAGATCAATAACACTTCCTGAAAAAGGAAAGAAGGATGATGGAAATGGCTCTGCTTCCCTTGCAGGTGAGGCTGGCAGTGACTCCTTTTGCCTTTCTATAGATGGGGCTGCAGGTTACAACCTATCAGTCTAGCTATTTTAGTTGCAACGTGCCTTGGTGGCCATGATTCCACAGAGTGTCAGCATGGTCTAGTGGATAAGGTGATTGGACTGGGAGTTAAAAGACCTGCATTGCATTCCTTGTTCTGCCACTGACCTGCTGTGTGAGCTTGGGCAAGGCACTTCTGTTTCTCCTTTCACCCACTGAAGTCTTACCAATGTAGATCGTAAACTTTTTCAGACAAGAACTGTCACTTACTATGTACTTGTACAGAGCCTAGCCCAATAAGGCCAGTCCTGGTTGTGGTTTCTAGGTGATACCATGATATAAATAAATAATAACAACTGTGCATGAGATGCACAGGTACAATACTAGCACTTTCATCCTCTGGGATCACTGAATACCTGCAATCCGAGGTATTTGTATTCAATGTCTTGGGACTAATGAGGTCCACAGTAGAGGTGGACAGAGAAAGACTACCTCCTAACCTTCTTTGAAGTTCAGCAGCAAACAGTACCAGGAGGTAAAGTTTTTCATACCTTGATCAGAGGACACGGCAATATTACATTAAGTAAAAGCATCAAAGAGAGTAATTAAAAAGTTATGAGGACAGTCTATAGAGGAAATATTGGTTAGCTAAAATAATAATTAAAAACCCAGATGTGTCTTTAACTCTGTCTGCACTTTCCTAATAGTAAAAACAACAACAACAAAAAAACCCAACAGATAATCATGCCTTAATGAGTCAACATAATTAGTTATTAACCATTAGAAAAAAGTAAATAGTTGTTCATTAAAAGTTTAATGGTAGGATTTTCAAAAGCACCCAAGTGACTTAGCATTAATTGGACTTGTGCTGATAAACTGCTCCAGAGCCTTCAAAAATTCCATTGAAAAAGTATCTGACATTAAAAACCCCACCAAAAATATCCAAACTTATAATAAATTCGTGGAAGAATCCTGTTCAGCAGTGGGAAGACTGGGATGCAAAATATCATTGTTTTTTATGGAACCACCCCTAAAAGTCATGATTTTTTAAATGGAAATGATAGGAATCACTAACACAGCCTTAAACCTAATCTTCTTATTAGAAGGAATTGTTCAAGTAACTCTTTGAAATTGTAAATATATGCCTAATAACTTGCAAAACACCACAATTTTTTTTTTAAAAATAAGCTAACACTCATTCTTTTCTGGGTTCCACTCTCCATAGAAAGGAATATTATATAATGACACAAAGAAAGTGTGTAAACATAAGACTGAGAGCTGAACTTTCTAAATGTTAAATTGAAATGGCTCAAGGCACACTATCAATGAGGCACAGCAATAATTTATTTGGTAAATGATTACTACTTGAATCAGTCTGTCCCTACAGAGAATGATGCATTAACCAAAGATGGAGGCAGGATCAGTGAAGCAGATAAATGCACTTGATGCACTCAATCAAGTGACATTAGTGCTGATGACATACAGTAATTTTGAAATCAAAACTGCAAACTAGCTATCAACAAAACAAAAGTTATGACGTCAGGAAGATAAGGCTCAAAGGCAAGTAAATATTAGTGTTGATAAATTAACTAGATAGATGATGAAGAATGAAACATTATTTTCTTGAAGAGAAATGAAACAGTTCATAGCAGAAACACTGAATATGCATGACAAATATAAATTGTAGCAAAAAGTTTAAATAAAACAGAATACATGATAATATTGATGAAGTAATCAACAGCAAAAATACCCCCCTCAAAAAAAAAGAAAGAAAAGAAAAAGAAAAAGAAACATACCATACAGTGAAAGTTGTTAAATTAATTTTCTCAAAGTTTCCCCCTACACTACAAGAGCAAGAGATCAATGAAGAAGGAAATTAAACCCTTCTGGCTTGGAATGGGAAATTAAGTTACTGAGGATGGCAAATCAGATGTAGGTGATGGATATATGATCATTATCTTTAGAACAGGGGAGATTAAAGTCATGTCATGGAAAGAGGGCTGTATATATCCAACGTCCTGGATGGCTCTAACACTGAAGGAGAAGAATGTGAATTAGGACATGTCCTCTGGGCCAGATGAAGATTACTGTCCAAAGAGAATAGGATTTATTGACAGACATGATAGAGCACAGTACTTGAACTCTGATGATGAGCTAGGTACCAGTAGGATGACTCTGGAATTCAAAACAGGAGAAAAAAACCTTTCTAATGAGAGGAAAAAGAGAACACCAAAAGACCATGAATCTTTATGTAGGACTTAAGTGACCTTCTTCCCAAAAGGCTGCTAAAAGTCTTGCAAGTCAATCCATTTATAGTCTCTAGGCCCATGTAAAGAATATTTCATTTTCACTGTGATGTTAGGATACTGAGTTCCTTTGTTATGAGGAATTAATTCTGTCTCTGGTCCCCTAAAATAGCTGTTGAAGAGAAGGCACTAGGGGCATCTTGGATGGTGCTGTCAATGCCAAAGCTATAGGAAGTTCATATCATTAGACAAGGGGAAGAATTGGGCACAGATTCAGATTCTCCATTGCTCCATGGAGAGTCAGTAGAGGTTATGTTAGTCATTTGACTGAAGTAGCCTTCAAAGAATGGCTCAGCTGATGCTCCCCACCCTAAAGGGGAATATTTCTTGTCACTCCCCAGCTATTTCATGCATCTGCCCAGTGACTGGCTTGGCTGCGCTGGCCAGACACTGAGCTCTGGATTTAGTAATTCAAAAACATTAATGAAAATTAATTTTCACATTCAAAAGCATTAATAAAAATTAGTGGCCACACTTAGAACTTTTAATAATTTGTGAACCACATGTCTTCATAAATGTCTAAGGCACCTATTGTCATTAGGGATTAACAGCCAGATTTTTAAAGATAGGCACCTGTGGGATTTTCAGAAGTGCCTGGGTGCCTAACTCTCATGTGAAAATCCCACTAGGAACCATTCTGTTTCTATAGGTGCTTAAATACCTTTAAAAATCTGGGCCTAAACCTGTAAGTGAAATAATTAGCTAGTTTCTGAGTTACTTTTAATTAAATGCACACATGCATCCTTTCATGCTCAATAGCCACTCAACCCACTTTTGTTGAAACTATCAAGAAAAACATAGGGTGACCATATGTCCTGTTTTGGTCGGGGTAGTCCCTTTGCTAAACCCTGTCCCGGCCATGCTGACTTTTTTGGCAAAACCGGCATTTGTCCCGTTTGCTCTTGCCAGCTGATGATCGGTTGCCCAGTTTTGCCAAAAGAGTGGATTACAACCCCTAGTGGGGTGCAGAGGAATGTGTGGGGGGAAACAACAGCCCCACATGAGGAGAGGGAGGGCTCAGGCGAGTATCTCGGGCCAGTCCAGCCCCGCACGGGTGTTGGCTAGCCCTAGGCAGTGTCCCATTTTCCCTTTTCGGAAATGTGGTCACCCTAAAAACGATGTTCATTTGAGGGCTGAAATTATGTTTGGTTAATTTTAGTCCAAAAGGACATTGCTGAGAAAGAAGGTGTTCCAGCCTGCTCCTGCTGCCATTGACGTCAATGGGAATTTTGCCAATACTTTAGCAGTAGCAGCAGGAATTGCCCAGAAAGTTTCTTAGCTTTTCCAATGTACTGCCTTATGATTGTGATGGCTGTGATGTCACTTGCTCTGAAATAGACAGCAGGAAATCTGGAGCTGAGATTCTAGTGGGTTAATGATTGGCTCTAATGTTACTGAATTAGTGCTAATTAGAGCTGGGTGAAATTTTTCAACCAAATAGTTTATTTACTGAAAAATGCAGTTTTGGTCAATCTGAAACTATTTTTGAATTTACACAAATTCCCTGAATTGTTTCAACCAAAACAGTACTTTATTTTATTTTGGGGATTTAAATGCCATTCACAAAATGGCTAGAAGAGGACATGATGGTCTATAAAATACTTGTATAGTGATTGGGACAAAGAAGAGAGTGAGAGTGACTCTATAGCCTGATGGTGAGGGGAGACTTCCATGGGAGACCCAAGTTCATGTATCTGCTCCACATCAGGAGGAGAGGGAAATAGAACTAGTGTCACCCATGTCCAAGTTAGTGCCTTGACCACTGCGCTAAAAGTTAGAAGGGAGGCAGTGGCAGTTTCTCCTCCAGCTGTTTTGTGAATCTAGCCTTTTATTTCCTTTTCTTTTATGTTAAAAAGTACCAAGAAATGAAATGGTTCATTTCAGGTTGAATACATGTTTTGCTGATTTTTCTAATTTGCTGAAGTTTATTTGAATGTTCAGCTTTGGTTTGGGTCAAATCAATTTTTCCCCCTGATTTTTCAGCAAACCCCCAAAACCAGTTATTTGCAAGCTCTAGTGCTAATCACATTTTAAAATAGCCATCTATGGCCTTGTCTACACTACTGGGACAAGTTGACCTAAGTTATGTAGCTTTGGTTGACTTACTGCAGTTTCTACACCATGCCGTGTTGACAGGACATGCTCTCCCAGAGACTTACCTTATTCTCTTTCCTGTGGAATACCAGAGTCGACCGGAGAGTGCTCTGTGGTTGATTTAGCCAGTCTTCACTAGATCTGCTAAATCGACCCCCTCTGCATAGATTGCAGCAGCATCGATCCCCAGTAAGTGTAGACATGGCCTATATGTTTGACTTAGTTAGGGATTTTGTAAACAAATTCTGATTTTTTTTAGTATAATCTTGGCAGGTAGCTTTTAAAACTAAAAAAGTTTGTAAAGAACAAAAGGAGGAAAAGGACAGAATAGCACTGAAGATTAATGTAGTGCCCCCTGGAAGCCTGCATCTGAATGTAGATTCACTTAGCCTTGAGTATAATAATCAGGTCTGTAGAGCAAAATTAAGACACTAAAAGGGAGCGATCTAAAATTAAACAACACTACCAGTGTAGCATAAGTGTACATTTGAACCTGTATCTCATGTACTCCAAAACATTTCTTCTGTTCCTGATCCTTGAGACCTGAGTTATACTCTGTGAAATTTTGTGCTTATATTGCATTATAATTTTGTAAATAAACTTTCACTTTCTAATGATAATGTAACTCTATGCAGCAGGCTATTCAACAGGCCACAGAAATAGGAGAAAATGAGAACATACTCAGCAGTTTAAGAGGCACTAAAAGTGGTGGTGTTCTTTAGGCCTTGTTTACACTACAGAGTTTTGTTGACAAAAGTCAGCCTTTGTTGACATAACAGTAGAACTGTACATACTACAATGCTCTTTCCACTGACAAAACTCTCCTGCTTTGCACACAAACAAAAACCACCTTGACAAGAGGTGTAGAGCTTTATGCAGCAAAGTTATTTTGACAAAGTGTCAGTGTAGACACTGAGCTTGGTTATGTCACTGTAAATGGCCTCCAGGAGGTGTCCCACAATGCCAATCCTGACTGCTCTGGTCAGCAGTTTGAACTCCACTGCTCTGCCGCCCGGTAAACAGGCATCAGTCCCTCCCCCTTTAAAGGAACAAGAATTTTTGAAATTTCACTTTCTGTTTCCTTGGCATGGACAGTTCATATCACATCTTCCCAGTTGACCATGGCGTGCCACGCAGCAAATGGTCTTCCGCTTGGAGCACACCTGAATTGCTGAATCTGATGGCACTGTGGAGAGAAGAGGCTGTGCAGTCCCAGCTCCACTCTAGACATAGGAACTTCTATACCTGTGATCAGATTTCTCATGATCAAACCGTCTCTCTGATGCTGTGCCGAAGACCTGATGCTTCTACAAGAAGCTGGACACCATCTTTGGCAGCTACCTCCCTTCCACCACCAACAGCCCTGTGGATAGTTCAGTGGGCTGGGGACTGCAGACAGCATACTCAACCCCGAGGATGAAGTCATGGATGAGGAGGTCGAGTTGGAGGATGAGATGGGACAAGTGACAAGGTTATCCAGTACCGTGGCGAGCGAGGACCTCTTCTTGACCCAGGAGGGTTCAAACCAGTCCCAGCACGCCATCTCTGGCACTCATGATGCAGGAGAGAGAGATCTGGTAAGTGATCTTTTTAAGTTGATGCTGCTCATTTATATCAGGTCGAGCAGTCCTTTGCTTTGTTATATTCTAGAAGTGGGTGAAGAGATAGAAATATACAAGACTAGCTGTGTTTGTGTATGTTTCATATTCCCCTGTGCAGCTAAGCAGTGTAGCAGAACAGTGTGTTAATGCACACCGAGATTTCATGGGAATCTTCCAGAGAGCTCTCTAGGAGGTCTCTAGGTACTCACCAATCCTCTACTGGAGGTTCCCTGGAAGAGCTTCTTTGTTCCATCCCCCCACTGTATGAAACTTTCACTTGTGCAGGGACCAAAGTGGCACACAGGAGAGAAGCATAGGGACCTGGTTTGAAGCCACACGCATGCAAAAGATGCACCCTGGCATCCTGGCTTACCCTCAGGAGTGAAATATCAGCTTCAGTGACCCCCACCTGTGAAAAATGGTAGAAGAATTTACAGTTTTGTCTCTCCTCACCTGCAGTAATCCCTTTTTAAAAACTGCCTAAACGCTTTTCCCTTTGTTTAGTATCCTTCCCCTAGCCGAACTCTGCATGTTTAGGGTGTTCACTGAGCTGTGTGCTTGCCAAGGGAGGTGCATTTTAAAAAGAGGTGCATTTCACTATAATGATTTGATGCTGTGAGTGCACTAACAATCATGCTTCTGTTTATTGTTTCTGGTTCTTCTGCAGATGTGGCCTTCAGGGCCACCCTCTACATACCTGCAGAGTGCCTCTGCCAGATAAGGAAGCAACCAAGGAGGAGCAAAGAGGACTAGATGGCCTCCTGAGGTCTCGTCCAACCCTAATCTTCTATGATTCTATGTTGAAGTCTCTAATCATGTTTCAGGGAGAATATATGCATGCTCACCCTCACCCCTGCAGCCAATACAGAAATGCTTGCTATGTGCTCCCCAAACTCCTCCCACACATTCCTTGTAACCTCCCGGCCCATCTCAGTACCCCATTCACTCCACCCCTTCAGACAACTTCCAAAATGATAGCTGGAGTTACACACTGCTCGGAGAGCCTACACTGTCCTTCACTGTGATCTCCCTTTCCACCAAGAGTTTTGTGTGTGTTGTTTATTGGTATTTAATAAAAACATACTGTTATTTGTCTCCTAAACATGGTGGTTGCTGCTGGAATTAATACACAGTGGCAACTAGAACATTTAAAGACTACAGATCATGGGCAGGAATCATCGAAATTTTCATGCAAGGTGGCAACTTAATAAAGCAGGGCAGGGTGCTGTATAGAAAGACACAGTTCTGGTTCTGATTGTCAGAATGGTGCCTCAAAACCTCCCTGATTCAAATAGCTTCCTGTTGTGCCCCTCCAATAGCCCTGGTATCTGGCTGCTCAAAATCAGCCAGCAGGTTATATTGGCCTCCGTGCGTTACCCTGGGGGAAATTTTTCACCCTGAGCCTAACAAATATTATGGAGCACACAGCAGGCTGCTATGATCCTGGGAATATTTTCCTCATTTAGGTCTAACCTGCCATAAAGACAGCTACAGTATGCTTTTAATCTGCCAAACACAAATTCTACAGTCATTTTGCATCTGCTCAGCCTGTTGTTGAAGCACTCGTTGCTGCTGTCCAGATTTCCCATGTGAGACTTCATATGCCATGGGAGTAAGGAGTACACTGGGTCTCCCAGGATCACTGTGGGTGTTTCAACATCCTATGTTGGAATCTTCTGGTCTGGAAAGAAAGTCCCTGGTTGCAGCTTTCTATACAGGACAGTGTTCCTAAAGATGCACGCATCATGCACCTTCCCTGACCACCCCACGTTGATGTTAGTGAAATTCCTATGGTGATCCAAAAGCATCTGAAATACCATAGAGAAGTACCCTTTTATGTTGATGTACTCCATGGCAAGATGGACTGGGGCCAAAATTGGGTTATGCCTGCCATCTATTGCCCTGCCGCAGTTAGGGAATCCCATTGCCACAAAGCCATCCACTATTTCACGCACATCTCCAAGACTCACAGTTCTTCATAGCAGAATGTGATTAATGGTCCTGCACATTTGCATTAACACAGCCCCAGTGGTGGACTTCCTGACTCCAAACTGATTTGTGACCGACTGGTAGCAGTCTGGAGTTGCCAACTTCCACACAGCAGTCGCTACACACTTGTCCTCCAAGAGAGCTGCTCTTATTTTGGTGTCCTTGTGCCACAGTGCTGAGATGAGCTCCGCACACAGTTCCAGGAAGATGGCTTTCTGCAGCCACTACTCATTAACCCAGACCTGCATAATGATGTGATCTCACCACTCAGTGCATGTTTCCCAAGCTCAAAATCAACGGTCCACCATGTGCAGCTGCTCCATGAATGCCAAAAGTAATCTGGTGTTGTTTCTTCCCATGACATAGAGCAGGTCAGACAACTCTGATTCCTGTTCAGATTGGGTGCTCATGATATATTACAGGACCATCCGCGATGTGTTCATAACTGCAACAGAGAGCAGTGCAGGATCCATCCTTTCAGAGAGAGATGGCGGGTGCATAGTAAACAGGGGCACTGAAAAATGTGTGAAATGCAGTTGGAAACCAATGGAATGATGGGATGGAAATATGCATGATGTTATGTTGAGCTCACACCCATGACGTGCTGCGATCCATTCCACAACTCCTAGCTGCAGAAGATGGCGAGTAGCACAGTGGGATAGCTACCCACAGTGCACTGCTCTCACCATTGATGCTAGTGTACCAACTGTGGATGTCCTCTGCCGTCAAAAAGAGCATTGTGTGAAATGCACAGGTGATGTAATTATAGCACCTTTAGATCATCAGCGTAACTTCCGTTGACAAAACTCTGTAATGTAGACAAGGCCTTACTGGTTGGAATTAGGAGACCAAGGTTATAGTAATGGTGCTGGCTTACTGTGACTAATTTAACTTCTCTGCCCCTCTTTCCTTATCTGTAAAAGGGGGATGATGATATTTATTTACCTGGCAGAAATTGTGAGGCTGTTCATGAGACACTTTGGGTATGTCTTAAGCATTTTAAAGCCTGTGGCAGTGAGTCTGAGAGCCCAGGTCAACTGACTCAGGCATGCAGGGCTTGTGCTACATCTCTTAAAAACAACAGTGTAGATATTTAGGCTTCAGAGCCTGAGCTACAGCCTGAGCCACAATGTCCCCACTGCTGTTTTTAGCACCATCGTGTTAGCCTTGCAAGCCCAAGTCTGTAGACCCAGGCTCTCAGATTCATTGCTGTGGGTTTTAAAATGCTGCATAGACAAACCCTTTGAGATCCTCTGATGGAAGTGCCATTTAAAAGTTATCTTTTATTCCTGTGGCTGTTGTGGTTGTCATTAATTATTAAATGCAGTCACCAGATTTTCACAAATTATGAGAGCTGGCCTAAAATTAATCACATTGCAAAACATCTGTGTAGGGACAGCTTTCTCATAAGATAATTTCTGGTGAACCACCCCAGAAAACTAACCAGTTTCTCACATAATTTTAAAAAAGCAAACATAAATGTTTAATGCCTGCAATGGCTGGGTGGGCAAGAAAAAGATGCTCCACAGAAGCACCAGAGTTTCTGTCTTCCCCTGCACCCCCCCTGCATAGACCCAGTACTTATTCCGGTGCTCCTTGTTCTACTTGGGCATTAGCTAGACAGACTGTGAACAAGAGGCCAAGGACTGGGGCAGCAGAAGTTGCAAGTGAGGGTTGAAGTGCACTGGCAGAACTGTATAGAATCGTAGAACCGTAGGGCTTGAAAGGACGTCCAGAAGTCATCTAGTCCAGGCCCCTGCTCTGAGGAAGGACTATCCCTGACTGGTGTTTGTCTAACAAAGTTGAATCTTGCCAACATGTTCATTCAAGCTACTGTTATTGCTCTTTCTGTTACATTGAGTAATCTTTCATGAGTACTCTATTTGAAACCGAAGGGGAGAAAAAAATCATCCGCTCTACAGCCTGAATGGTTTTGCACAGCAGTTAAAAGAAGCTCCTAATGCATGTTGATTAGAGGGCTGAAGGGCCTATAATAATGCATCTGCTAAAGCTAAACCAACCTAAAGGACTTTGCTTTATGGTGTATGAGGATATTTTGAATGAAAGCTTAAATGGCAGGTTCTGTGCTAGATCATCCTCAGATAATTACAATAGAGTCTGGAGAAGAGAAAAACAATGTCCCTAACTCTGCCCAGAAGCTCAAGGAAATATTCTGTCTGAATTACTGAAGTTACAGAAAATAAGCATGTCTGTGAGCAGCTGGTTTAAAACTTTCAGATGGCAAATTATGCATAGACATTTAAATGAGATTTTGTGTGGTATGCTCTGATGACGGGGATGTCTTCCAGCTGGGGTGTAGCCAGAATTGCTGGTAAATTCTATTACCATACTATGATGTATAATTTATCATTGTGTCATTGTATAAGTAATTTGGGGGTATTTTTTTTTCTTTTTTATTGTTCAAGTTCCACAGTTGACAATGAACTAATCAAACTGAGTACACAGACTTGGAAGAAAGTTGTTTTGTCGACTAATAAATTAAAAGATACAGAGCTGGTCTCTCTGGGCTGGAAGCCTAATGACTAATGACCTGGAAGATTCCACATTTGATTTTTCTTCAAGTAGCATCTGTATGTATGCCATGTGCCTTCAATCGGAGATTTTAGGTAGCAGTGCCTGTTCGGCTCCCACATGCACCCTTCGCAGCCTCATGTCCTATATCAAGGATCATAGAATCATAGAATATCAGGGTTGGAAGGGACCTCAGGAGGTCATCTAGTCCACCCCCTACTCAAAGCAGGACCCAACTAAATCATCCTAGCCAGGGCTTTGTCAGGCCTGACCTTAAAAACCTCAAAAGAAGGAGATTCCACCACCTCCCTAGGTAATGCATTACACTGCTTCACCACCCTCCTAGTGAAAAAGTTTTTCCTAATATCCAACCTAAACCTCCCCCACTGCAACTTGAGACATTGCCCTTTGTTCTGTCATCTCCTACCACTGAGAACAGTCTAGATCCATCCTCTTTGGAACCCCCTTTCAGGTAGTTGAAAGCAGCTATCAAATCCCCCCTCAAGCAGGGGTTTCTGTGGAAGAAACGCTCTCAGTTCATTCTTAACTGCCTTGGCCTAAGCCAAGTTCACAGTCCCCACCTGAGCAGAGACTTTGCTGGTTTATTGTAGACCTTTTATTACTTTATTTTTTTATTATTATTTAGTTATTTTATTTTATTTTGTTCTTGTTTTGAGTTTTTGCAATTTTTTACTCTGACTCAGGGCTTGCCTCAGTCCCCCTGAGGTAGGGAGGTCCTTTCTCAGGAATCCTCTTTTTTTCTAGGATATGACTAGATTCCCCAGGCTTCAAACATTGCCACACTTGCAAGGGACCCTTCGTGGTGAATGATGGCCATTCCTGATGTACCAACTGCTTCAGAGATACACATGTATCATTTAAGTGAAAACATTTCACTAGTTTCATTAGCTGCTAAAGAAAGAACAGAGTGATAAAGTCCAGCTCCTAGTGATGGAGTGTTCTCTTCATCCTCCATCATGTGGAGAAAAAGGTGGATGGCTGCTTAGGGTCAGGCAAGAGATATAAATCATTTATAGAAGCCCCATCTGTGTGATTTAGTCCATTTTTTTCAGACTTTCTGTTGTCGCATGAGGTGTGGTGGTTATTGAGGTCCCCTGAATGGATACTGAAATGTTGGTAAAGTTGGGGTGTTCCAGGCTTCATTAGAAAGTTTATAAACATTTGCAACTTTAAGCTGACTGACTCTTGCAATGTCATAACGAGGTCAAGCAGGGGGTAAATTCTCCACATAATCAATATCAGATTTCACATAAATGGCTCTGCCATATTTTCCATCAAGATTCTAGCTAACAATGTCATAGTCTCTTATTTGTCAGCCTACTGGCAAAGAAGGAATCTACATGCATTTCTTGGAAACAGATAATGTCAGCCCTGTGACAGGCCACGAGATTCTCTGTTACTAAGTGCTTTGCTGCTGACAGTCCCTTAACACTATGCTGAAGAATGAAAAGTGAAGACCTAATGAATACTGCTCCGGTATCATGGTAACCAGGCTCCGGATTGTCCAGATTTGATCTGCTGTTTGCTGCTTTAGTCTCTCCAGAAGCATACTCCAGGGGAGCATGATGAGAATAGAAACATTATTTCTAACACTTATTTCAGTGCATACAAAATAAATGCTCCCGGAATTATCTATTCCAACCATTGATGTTAATTTTTAGCTTAGACTTCATATTTTGAATCCCTCTTGTTTAGCAGTGGATAGTACAAAGAAGAAAACAATTAAAGGTGAATGCAAGCATTGGTTAAATAAGTGTTTGAAATGTACTGAAAAATGTGCATTGAATCTCAACTCATCTCTCCTTTCATCTCTTTTATCTTTGTGCCTTCTTCCATCCTCTCCCTGTATCTGTAACTTGTCCTCTACCCTAGAAGCTGGCACTTTTAAGGATGTGCATAAATCCCATTGATTTCCGTAGTACTTAAACATATTCTTATGTCTTGAATAAGGATGTTTTCTTGAATCAGGAGAAATAAGAGGAAAGAAGGATGGAGGCACAAGGTAACTGTAATAAAAATACATGGTTATATAGTTTATCTGTGTGAACAGCTTGATGGTTCTGAATCATTAGCTTTAAAAAAAAGATTAATTATTTTAACCCCTGGCTCCTTACTGTTTGTTTAATAACATTTGCTATGTCATTATAATCTATGACTATTTTACTTTTTAAAATTTGTTCTCAATTGTTATTTTAACCCATTTCCATTCTGTAATGCACTGCATATGTTTTATTAGCTTCTTCTATTTCCTATCTTTAAAATATAATCCCATATTTCCCTTTTTGAAACCCCCTGCATATTTAATTTCTTTAAATCTTTTCCTATTTCCCTTTTTTCAAATCTCTCCTCAAGACTTTCTACTTCAATGAAGCCCACAAACTAGAAAGCATATCAATAAATATTCTATCAGCCACCTATTGACATGTGCATGAGAGTATAAAAGTTCCTCTGGTAGAACCTTCCATGTCCTCTAGATTTTCCAAAGTATTTGGTGTTATCCACCTTTTATAGATGTAAGTGCCTTACAGAAGGGACTGGATTTAATTCTGTGTCCTGTACAATAGCAAGCACACTCTCAATGCTGAATAAATAATAATATAGTTTCCTTACAATACTATACCACAGAGCAAATTAATTTCAGACTATCTCTGATTTTGTTGACTTGATTATTTTAAAAAGTTGTCCCTTATTTTAAATGAACATATTAACACATAAGGTCAAACAGCTGCCTAATACAATATTTAGAGGTTTTTTGGAGGGCTATTTAAAATATGAGCCTATTTGGTTTGATAAAGCCATACCTACCACCATCACCCAACAAAACACCAATAGAAGTTAAATGTACATCAATTTGAAATGAAGTTCTTGCTGATGGTGCAGAGGCCTCCAGCTCCTTTCCTGTGACATGGCAAGGTGTTCCAGTAGTATGTAGGGTAGATGGCAGATCCTCCTTCCCTGGGCTGAGGACAGAAAATGGGTGCAATGATTCTGGTGGCAGATGGAGCTTCTATCTCTTCTCTCCCATTGGGATTAAGGTGCTCCCTCCTTATTCATTTTCAATCTTACTCTCCTTTATATTGTAAAATGAGAGTGAAAAAGACTTTAAATGGTGTTAGTAGAAAAAATTAGGCGAGTCTGGGTAGAGGGGAGAATAGGAGGATTGGGTGGGATAAACAATGACTGGAAAGAGACTGAGGAAATGGAAAGAGAGATTTATTTTCCCTCTTCTCTCTCTGCCCCTTCACCTCAACATGCACCAGTTCATTTTCCCCTTCCAAACAGATTGATCATGTCTGCTTTCCCCACAACAATTGATCCCCCATGTGTTCCCACATCCCTCCTTCGGATTACACACAGGCACACACAATTGGTACAAGCCCCACTGTGTTTTAGCTGATTTTGTTTCCGCTGCTGCCTGTCCTGCTGTAGTTGCCACTGTCCCTTGTGGGGTCACTGAAGTGCTGTGGAACACCAACCCTTTTCAGACACAGTACTTAGTAGAGTGTTGGAGAAACCATGACTCGAAGATGAGGAACAAAAATACTTAAGCTCCTAGGCTTTATAAACTCTAGCACCAGATGGGTCCAAGTAAGTATTACTCAACTGCCTCCAAATGCCACACTTTTTCCAGATCCCAGAGATGCTCTTGTCTCCCTGATCCACCCTGTCTCATCTATCCCCACAGATGTCACAGAAACTTCCCCGTCCTGCTGGACTTCAGACCATCCAGTGCTGGAGGGGAAAAAAGCTATGAATCTACCACCCAAATTCATTTCTTCACTGCTTTCCTGGGTCCCAGTGTTCCAGCTGGTTCCTTCTTATTGCTCCCCTTCCCTACGGACCAAAAACAACAACAACAGGGGCTCGGGTTATTGGGGTGGGACAACAGCAGATGAACGTCACCCACTCCCAGGCCTTAGGGACGGGGCATCCAGCAATATCAGCCACAGCAGAGGATTTTTACCACCGTCTGATCGAGAACAGGAATTGTTGCAGAGCTGGAGGGAAGCAGCTGGTTTACCAGTCATGTCACATGAGAGTTGTGTTGAATCACTGATTGGATAGCCAACTTTTGAAACAGAAGGATAGTGAACAATGCACTTCTAATATAAATTTAAGATGAATAATTATTTGTGCTAAACTTTGGGATAGATGAACATTTTGCAAAAACCTGGTGACTGTCCAAATAATTATAAATAGCAAAAAGCCTCACAAACCAGAGCAAATTGAACCTGGCATTTGTGCATTTATTCATGAATCAGTTTTCTAACTATACACTCAACTTCGCTTATTATAAATGTGCTCTCATTTAATTAATTTTGTACTTTCAGGTTTGTTTGGTCACTTGGGAAGAAACCTGAGCTTTTGAGAAGCACCTTCCCATTTGGTTTATTTTTTCCCCATCTCTTTAAAATGTCATCCTGTTTCTTTGAATCGGGCAAATTGCTACTCATTTTTTGCCTATTAATACAAAACATGCAATCATGCATGCCATTTTATGCCCCATGTCACAGAGAACCACTCACAGTGAATGAGAGGGCACTTTTAAACCATGAAAGGTACCCTATGGGCTGTATTAATTTATTTCATAAATCTTTCTAATAGTATTGCAGAGCTGGTATTTTGATAATTTTCTCAGTTTGTATATATATATATATATATATATATATATATATATTTTAATGAGTGAACATAATAAAACGTTTCTCAAAAAGGAAGATTGAACTAACTTTGCCATCTGGTCAGAATTCTCCAGGGTTTGGAGAACTACCTGAGGTAGTCAATGGAAGTGGCTTGACTAAATCCCCCTACTGTTCACTTAGTACAATGTTCTAAGTGAACAGTAGGACTCTCCTCAGGCAGACATGAGTGTGCATTAGAGCTATGTGAAACATGCCTCTTTCAGTCTGTCCTACAGGTGGGCACATTTCACTTGGCTTTGCTACTTGGATTAATCTAAACCCTAAAGCAAAACCATATGACCTCAGGATCTTCCCCCACATAGGCCAAATTAAAAGCATCCAGGACCTTCATTACTTGGTGTTATCTTCATTGGAGTCTGGGGCCAGTGGTCTGCTACCAGCTCATCTTCAGACATCTTTGTGGGGCAGTAAGCTGCTACCAGTCAATCAGCTCCTCCCCATTCTGTTTGATCTGCTGTTCCTACATTCCCCATCCCTTTTGAAAAGATGTCATCAAGGAAATTCTGTTTTCTTCACCAAGTCCTAAGGAAACTTGAAACCATATGAAAGGTGTTAGGCCTATCAGTAGTCTGAAACTCTCCCAGTTTCATTGGGAGAGAATGTCAGTGAAATTTGCTTATAGAATGAAACCCAAAATGAGGGAAGCTTTTGTTTTGGTTTTGTTAGGGAAGCTTCGCACAGCTCTAGTAAGCATATGCATGGTGAGGGAGGAATATGAATGGAGAAAAGAAGAGTTAAAGTCCCCACCTGTTTTGTGTGTGTCATGCCTCCATGATTATCCATTTACAACAACTAAAATGGAAACAGCTGTCTTGGAACAATTTTAAAACTTTATCCCTTAGCGACACAAATAAATAAAATCCATTTCCGATGCAAATTCTTGATACCAGCTAAAGGGATTTAACAAGTTAGTTATATTTGCACCAGGGATTTCAAAATTCATTTTTATTCATGAGTTTTATCTTTAAAATAATTGGGAGGGAGTTTAGTGCTGAAGAAAGCTTTGAGCCATGTACATTGTGGGCATATAAGATGCCAGCTTCTTCCATACAGCTAAGTGCATTCACCTCCATGCTGGTCTGCAATCAACTTCACTTGTTACTCCATTTCTGAGACTCTTGATCAGAGACAGACTGCTAGTTGTGGGTATGTCTGAGGCTCTTAAAAGGCATTTCAAAAACAATTGGTTGGAATGCCTTGCAAAGCTTGTCAGTGTCTTCAGTTTGCAACAACAGCTGTCCCGGGTGTTTAAAAATATTGGCTATACTTGCTTCTTGCCAATGTGAACAGAAAATCACAATCATTACAGGTCCCTTGGTTCAGCCAGGTTTTGTGCCTTTTTCCCCACAATGCAATGCATTGCATTTGTATTTTACTCCAAAGATCCTAGTCCTAGCAACAGCACTTAGCATTATGGAATAGGTGCTTCAGAAGACCCAGAATGCACAGGTACAATCACTACTGTGATGCATCCCCAGTGTAAACATGCCCATCAGGTCTTTCAAAAATGGTGTTGCTGTATGGACACCCTATCGCAATTTCCTTCCTTAGAACTGTTTCCTACCTATCAACGACTCCTGTGGGCAAGAAGGCAATCAACTCTCTCCAGGTTACTGAACAACAGAAACCATATTGTCCCTCTCCAAGGTGGAGGAAGGACCACTGTAAATTGTTCCAGATCCTATGGCCTCATTCCCAAAAAGTTGATGGAGGTGGGCACTCTCCAGAGGCATTCCTGTAACTATTTGAAGCTAATTCTTGTCTGACATGTCTGGATGTCTCCTCATCAACTTAAAATTAAAATAGTCAAAGCTGAACTTCAATACTTCACTCTGCCACCACACTCTGTCATTGTTGTCAATGCGGTCAGGCTCCCTGTAGACTCACATCATAAAAAAATGTCGCTGCCATGATCACTTGGTCCGTTGATGTGACCATATGACTCCCCACTTATTCACTACATCAAGTTCAAGCTTCCTGTCAATACCTTCAAGGTCCTTCACAGTTTTGCCCCTCACCACTTGTTCCACCTGATTCTCTTTGCAGTGCTGTCACCTCATGCTCTCTGCCAATGATGTCAGCCACATGCCTCATTAATCCATGTCTCCATAACTGTCTCTATGCTTTTTTCAGTGCTCCCCCCACCACCCATGCATGGAAGCAAGCCAATCCATCAAGTTATCAGTCAGTCATATTTCAAATCCCACTCCAAGACTCATTTCTGCCATAAAAGCCTAAACAATAGTCATCTAATAGTCTCAAAGAAAGAGGGTATGTGGGGACAGTTGATCAAATAAACAATACAAAAGCATAGCAAACAAATTGTGCCAGCCATCAACCCTTCCCTTTCATTTTTTTTTGTCTTTCAGAGTGTAGGGTCTTCATGGCAGGGATTCTGTCATCTTATGTGCTTGGAAAGTGCCTATCGTACTACAGATGTTATCACAATATAGGAATCAATAATAATAATAATTAATAATAAATTATACATTAATTAAATGAAAATCAGATGTCACTTAGTAAACTTGCTGCTTTGGATTACTTTATAATCTCTGCTGATTTGTGACCACTTCATGGCCATTCAGACTGAGATTGGGAACACTTTGGCGTCTGCTTAGAGATGGCCTCACATCCTCTGTTCAGAGAGACACTCAAGGTCTAGTTCCCTCTGGAATACTTCATCTTTCATAGGGGTGAAAATTAAAAAGCCTTGTCCTTGTTTTGTAAAGCAATTCAAAAATAACATGAAATATGGTTTCATTTTGGTAGATAGTATTAAATATGATGTCCCTTAAAAGCCTACTGAGCATAAATCACTGTAATGGTACACAATATAACAGCTTATGATGGTGTGTGAGAAATGAGCAGTGATGCTGCCATCCATAACTCATAAGACAAAGTTCCATGTGGGTTATGTGACTTGAACATTATGAGTCCATTGTTTCTCATTTTCAGATTGGACATTCAGTATAACTCTTGTTCTGCTTATAATATGCAGGAATTCCACAGAAGTGGTGACGAGGGTAATGGAAGGTTTTTTAGTAAGATTAATTTATTTTGTCCACTTTTTAATCTTTATGTGGGTGGAGGTTCTTTGCCAGATTGTCATTATACCAAAATATTTTTAGATCTTAATCAAGAAAGTACTGCAGCTTTAACTTTTAAAACAGTTTGATGATCAGGAGCCCTAAATGAACAGAAAAGCTTAGTTTCTTATTGTTCTGATTGAGATTACAATCTCTGTACATTTCCTGTCCATGGAAGATTTTTTTTCTTTTTTTAATTTTGGAAGCTCTACCTTTCCCTATAATTTTATTTCAGTTGATTATACTTTGGTATTTCAGTGAATTGAGACTAATGTTCATTAAACTATTTTGTTCAGCCACAGAAAGATAAGAGGTTCAGCAGTCCTGGTATGGGCAATTGGCATGCTGCAGAGCTGTGACTATTGTCATGATGTATAATCTCTCTTCTTCCCAACTTTCGGTAAAAAAAAAAATTCTCAAAAAAAAAAATCAGACATCAATAAAAAGCAACTTTTAGAGTTCTGATGCAAATGACTCCTTTGCTGATCTGGCATTTATCTTGACATTGGAGTTTGGGGCGTTAGCATATACCATGGGTTGCATATACCACGTCCACATATTGTTGTGGACTCAGGCATGCCTTTTCTATGGCAGCTGAAGCCCTGTGTTTTTGAATGTGCCTACACAGACCTCATGTTCATCTGCTGTAACAGGGATATGAAATCCATTCTACCTCCCAAAGTGTGGAGGAGATGATGAAGTTTATTCACCCCTACAAATATGAAACTTTCCTCTACAGTATGAAACTTTAAATGTAAAGAGTTTTGTGAGGAATTGATTAATTCATGCAGCATGTCTTTAGGAGTGGAATTGAGATTCTATTCTCTTTGGTCATTAGTGTTCCCCTGGCAGTGCAACACTTGAGTGAACTTTCTAAACTAGATAGCAGAAAGCATGGGATTAAGTTAGACCTGTCTGGTATGCAAGCTCTTCTGCAGTCAAGCAAGCTGTCCTTTGACTAGTTCATGACTAGAGTCAGCACACCCAGCCAGATTCTTCTTCTAGATCTGAAGCTCCAGAAGAAAAGATGCATTCTTGGTGTAACTCATCCTGCCTTAGTGTGGGGGGGATGGACTGGATGATTTCTTGAGGTCTCTTCTAGCCCTACATTTCTATGATTCTTCTAGGCTTGAGGAACAGATTTGGGTCATGTCTTCCCCTTCTCTTCTTTCATTTCCATATTGCCTGTTCAAAATCCATTAGGACTGTGTGGAAGTGACATTATTGGGGATGTGTGTTCCTGGGTGGTCAGACGTGCTGTATTTGGTGATAAAACCCTATCTCCCAATCACCCACTCCCAGACCCAAGGTAGGGTAGCTAATTTTATGTAGCTAGCTAGACATGCTTTTATACACTGTCTGTCACTGTAATATCTTACGATGATCAGTAGGGCTTAATGGGAAGGAGAGACAACTACTGAAAACATAATTATTAGCTGACCATTCTGAAGAATCTTCTAAAAGTCCCATTGAGCTTTGTTGAAATGTGTGCTTTTGCTCTGTGCAAATTCGAGTGCTTGTGAAAGTGTCAGATGGTCGTCCCTGCAAAATGGAGACTTCAAAGGAGAGGTACTATATGGGCAGTGACAAACTGGCAATGCAAGCTTCCTCACATGTCCATGCCACTGAGTTTAAATCCTGACATGAAGGGGAAATTTAGTCTCTATTACAAGTGAGTCCTTGGCCTCTCTGCTGAGACTTCCAGAGAGGCAGCCAATCTGTGTTGTTTGAAGTGATGGTTTTGTGCTGTGGACACTTGTCTGATGGGAACTGGATTGAGATCCCCAAACTCATTTCACATGGGTCACAGAGCAATCATCACACAGTAGCCTTTGATCTGGTCTGCATTTAATACAGGTGACCAAGAGGTTGAAGCCTTTTTACTCCCTTTGTTTATTTTATGCTTCACAACTTTCACCAACCTTCTTTATTTTGAATATTTCTCTAATTGTTTTCAATTAACTCTAAACATTTCTCTTAATTGACTCCAAAATGTCATTTAAACTACATGGCTGACAACAGTATGCTGCACTGACAGCAAAGCTTATTTGCCACCCCCTTTAGTGGTCATTATGCACCAATGCTCAAAAGGAGTTAGGGTCCTAATTTCTGTTTAGATTCCTAACTTCCATTTATTTAAATGGAAGTTAGGGAGACTAAACAGAAGTTAGGAGCTTAACTCCTGTTGAGCATTTAGCCCTGTGTGTGTGTAAGTGTTTGTACATCTATTCAGAAACTTTTTCCCCGTTCACATCCTGGAGAATGGCAAGAGCTGCATGTGAAACATGCAAACTGAGCAAATTAATCAAGTCATTAGATTGAAAATTGAGGGGGAGGCAGATCACTGACCAAAAACAAAATATGCAGATTTTGCACTATTTAACATCTAAGGCATCTGCCTTTTTAGTACGGTCGTTAATCTGTTAATATCAGAACTGGCACTAATCAGCACCCTTTTTAGCAGTCTCAGCAGGTCTGGACAAGAACTCTTTCATGCTCAGGAGATCTCTTTTGAGGCTAGAGAGGGCTGCTGCTTCCAGGGCTATCCGTCTGATATCTCTTACCAGCGCTAAACTCACTCTACAAAATATTAGAGCAGAAAAAGAAACCCACACAGATTAGAACTGAAGTGATTCTAATAGTTTAATATAATGTGTCAGTTCCTTTAGGCGCCTTCCCTGAGGTAGAATTAAGTAAAGTTATTGAAAGATGGATGCAGCAAGTCTACAGTATCTGATCAGTCATGTTGGGTTCACCTACTGGACTATTCATGCTAGATACGTTAAAGAGTGCCAAAATATTACTATTGAATCATCAAGGGCCAGATTCTGAAACGATTACATCTGAATCGTACTTTACTCCAAAAGGAGTGCCACTGATTTCAGCAGAGCAGCTTGGGGAAGTAATTGCTACTTAGCATTAATAAGGGTGACAGAATCTGGCCCCAAGAATCCAAAAAAAATGTTTTCGATTTAAGCCTCCTCCAGGAGACAATTTGTTTAAAGTTGTATAAAACCTGGCAGGGAGTCAGGTTATTCCACTGGGCTGATAATGCCTTACTCTGGTTTATTAGATGTGTGTGTGTGTGTATCGTTTTTCATTCTCCTAATGTAATGTGATTGCTTGACAGACCACACATCTTCATTTAATTTTGTCTGCTTGGGAAAATTGTGCCATTGGCAACAGTGTCATCTCTTTCAGTGAAGGAATCCTACATCATAAACATTTGTTTACTCCAGGTTCCAATCAGAATTGATTATACTGTAGTGCAAACCATATAATGCTATAATAGAACAAACAGTTTAATAAAAAGATTATCCACCATTCTTGTTTTGGTCCTTCAGCTTTCATTGTCATAAGCTCTCCAGCCAGCTGAATGAGATGATTTGTATGGAAATAATAAATCTAAAAATGGATTAAAGCCCAGTTAACCTGATTCTTGGCAATTTCCTTACAATATGCATGCATAGTGTTGACAATTGGGTCTACAAATTTACCCAAATTGTGAGCTGAACTGTAAAACCTAGGTAGACATACATAAGATGTTAAAATCTAGCATAACAAATGTTGACGGGGGAAAAAGTATGAAAGAGAGACAGAATAACTGAATTATTCTGAATAAAAAGACCAGCTTAATACGATTCAAGGACTGTGTTGAAACTATGCTTGTTAAAAACAGGAGATGTGGAGCTGGAAATTAATGAGCCAAAATTGATATGTCCGATATCAGGCCGAATTGGTGGATAAAATAATGAGGGGATAGGCTATTCCACCCATCACTCCCTTTTGGGCTCCTTAAAAGAAAAAGATTTTGTGATGAAAGAACAAAAAGAAGAGATGGAAAGAACAGACAGACAGAGGCTACTGGAATTAGCTTCACCACTGTGGCTGCCACGCCTATTTTTCCCTGGGACCCCAGGGTCTTCATCATCCTGATCCTGAATGGTGTTCTGACCAGACCAGGCTAGAAAGAGAGAGACCCAGATGACATTGCCACCTCTACCAGCTCCAGCTGAATCCCAAACACCACCTGGGATGACCGTTTGTTATTGCCATCTTTAATACCATCTTAGAGACTGTCAGACAAGAGCTTTTCCTTCTAAGATTCGACTTTAACAACAACAGCAGCAATATCATCTCCAGCCCATCTCAGCTAACCTCTTCTTTCCCCAGAAGGGGAGTTATCACCATCTTTGATACTGTGTAACAAAGTGTCAAACAAGGGAGGGTTTTCTTCTTGAACTCTCTCCAGCTGAAGGGAAAGGGCACAAGGAATGTTGCTAAAATGAAACCCTTCCTTAATACTTTACATTTCAAATGTTTTAACTCTTTCCCCTTCTTTTCTTTATCTGTAATAAAAAATTAAAAGGATTGTTAATGGTGTGTTTGCCATGGGGCTAAGCAGGCTGAGGTCTCTGTATGCCAAGCCTTGGACCTTGTTTAACACTGGTGATGGACCATGACTGGGTTGTGTTAACACCTTTAGCCCACATATTCCATTTAAATTAATAAAACAATATCTAGTCATGCATGTAGAGCGAAAATCACCCCCTGATGACCTGTGAATGTGCACAAACACCACTTAAGCACACACTATTGTGGAATTAAATGGAAGGGCCTTGGATGGGCCCTTGGGAGAAGTCTGGGTTTCATCCAAATTGCCTATTTGTATTGAATACCCGCAGACGTACACAGATACTAGGCTTTTAGTGTGCACTTTACATAAACGATGAGGGAAAAAATCTTCTTGACTATCTTCCTAATATTTAATGCTGCTATTAATGTTTTGATTAGGGATGGATTAGAGGAAAAAATAACTTCCCCAAATCTTCGCATCAAATTCAAACCAAACTTCAAATCAATATTTTTCAGTGTTTGAAAACTGTCTCTTACACTTTACTTTTTATTGTCATATCTCTGCATTTTGTGGTTCTAGCTGGAATTGGAAGCAGAAATGCTTCAAAGTAATTCTTATGAGATATCAGCTGAATGTTATATACTCTCAAGGCTTGGATAGTTCAGCTAAAGTTCAGATAAGCAATTAAGCATCCAAACACTTGGTTGCTTCTCCTTATGGGACCTTTGAATGCATGAGGTTTCACCCAAAGCAGTACTGTAGTAAGGGCATATTTGTTATATTTCTACACTACTATGTAATGGGGTTTACAAATCCCACAGTGAGTGCAGATAGAAGAGAGAGGAGTGTCTTCCCTGCTTACAGGCAATCAGACTGACCTTACTGCCACACAGCTGCTAACACTGCTGGTTTGGAGACATGCACCCACAGCTGTGACCAATACAGAAAACAAGCCCAGCCATAAGGGGTGGGGGTGGGGGAGCATGGTGCGACTATAGAGGGAAAGAGAGATAGAAAAGCCTGGGGTAGCAGAGGGGAAGTAGCCAGGCGCTTCTGAGAAACTGACAAGGAGACAAAAGACTACAAGCTCTGAAGTTTAAGGGCTGATAGGCTCAATTTAAGTTAAGATGTGTTTGACTGGTGTAATTTTAGATGAACTGAAGGATCCAGTTAGGAAAAATCTGGGACCTCTAGAAAGACTACACAAGAGCAGCTAACACACCACTACTCCAAAATATTTGTATTATTCTTGCACCCCAGACTAAGGCTTTATGCTCACACCCTTTAACATTGCTTCTGCCTTCTAGACTTCTTTGATACAATAAAGTTTTTATATAGCAACCTTCATGCAAAGTCTTACAGGGAATAATTTATCCTCTGCCATTCATATAGTGGAGCCTGAAATAAAAAAATGAGCCATTTGGTGTCACAAAGCATCTTTCTTGAATGCAAAATACCCTCATTTTTGTGGGCAAGGAAAGGAAGAGTTCAGTGGTTCATGGGGATCTATAATTACATTCCTTTCTTGTAGTAGCACCTTCCTCCTCAATTTAGCTCAGATCTTGAATAGCTTATTCAGATTGTTCTAGATTTTTGTGAATACTGTAAAAGAATCAGTGAATATTAGTTCAAAGCTGCAAGTATATATGCTTAGAATTTTCTCACCTACTTGTCTTCATTTTCTATTAGTATTCTAGTACACAGGCAGGTTTGCGATAACAATGGATTTTAAGCAAATAGTGGACCATGTTCATAACAACTGAATTTTTAATTCATAGACTCAAATATTCACATTGGAAACCTGAGTCTTAGAACTTAATTTCATCCAAGTAGGACAATTAAACAATGCCATGTAACATATGTGATCAAAACTAGCAACACAGCTTGAATTTTGAACATTCATAATAACTCAGGAACGATAATATCAAGAGTTAAGGTTTTGTCTACATGGGAAAAATGTCTGGCATAACTAGTATAATTATACTACTATAGAATAGTAAATGTCTCAATATAGACAGCCCTAGTTCCCATTTAAAGTCAAAGGGATTTTGGCTCTTAAGCATCTATGTGACTTTTGAAAATGGAACGTAAGCAACTAAGTCATTTAGATCCTTTTCAAAACTTTAACAATAGACTATGACTCCTATATCCTGCCTGGTGTTTGTTGTAAATTTGATGACTAGTGTTTCCAGTAGACAGCTAGTTAACTGGGTTTTTGTTTGTTTGCCTGAGACCATCACCATGTGAATACATATTCCTTTAGGCTTATCCCAAAATTACTAATTAAACACATCAAGCCCTGGAGCAGCCTTAGGGGTATAGCACAGTTTAAAAATCATTGGCAGTTAGTTACAATTGCTTCAAGAAGAGGATTACCCAACACTTAAAAAGAAAAAAAGTATGCTTAAACTGAAGAGGAACATCAGCATAATAGTCATGCTGTTTCATGCAGTGTTTTTTTTTTTCCTTATTGTACTAGTGACATTTTGTATCCTTTTCCAAGAATCAAAGGTAGCTATATATGAAAGCCATTCCACATTTCAAGCATATTTATTGTTAGTTCTGTATAGGGATTATACTCTTTTGTTTTTCAAGGATTCAATTTGATGCAGACTGTTTTGGTCTTGTAATCCACTTTCCAATATTCCCTTTTATAGGGAGCGTGTCTAAGTGTGAGTTTATAGCTTAATTCTGAGTTTGATTCCTCAGCACAGTTTGTTGTGGCTTTATAGCTTCACTTTGGTAGGATAGCTTTTACATGGGTAAACTGGGTCCATTTGAATTCTCTCTGAATCTTCAATCTTTTCATTATGGAGTACCAACTGTCTCCAATGTTCAGCTAGGCAGTTAAGTGCTTCAATAAATATTCAAAATGGATCCTTATCCCTTCTTTCTCATGCTGATTAAATAGAGCATCCTGGAATATTATGTATGATTTTTCATAAAATTCTGTAAATAATTTAAATTCTGACTGTATTTTTTTTCTCTCCATCTGTAAAGGCAGATGAGCAAAATATTATAGTGGTGATGTGCTTAAAAAAAGTAGTTAGGATTTTAGCCAATTTCCCTTCCACCTCTGTTGGACTTGAAGCATCCATGCATCTTCAAAGTACATAATTCCCTCGGAACATTCCTCTTGCTTCCTAGATTTAAATGTTTTGGGTAGGGAGCATTTTAATGATACCCTTATTTTAAATTTGTGTGCAGCTCCTTTGTCAAGTCAACTCTACCATCTAATAAATTCTTACTCTGATCTCTTTGGGACACTATGTTGGAGCAGGTCAGCTGAACTCTAAGCAAGAGGGAAGCAAGGATTTAGTGATGAACACACATGTCTCTGTGCCAGATGGTTTTCTCCCCCACTGGCAAAATTCTCTACTTGATGTGTAATGTATTACATAGTTTACCAGATACCTAGAGTTAGTCTAAACTATCATTTTCAGGAGGGCAAAGGTTGGGAAACAGCTACAGTCCAATACCATTTAAAACAAAACTATTCCTATTAGACAGGTGAGCTAAAGAGAAAGAAAATGAAACAACACTAAAAAAATAGACTTTAGCAAATAAAAATCCATGCATATAGAAATAATTATTTGATTTCTATATGTTTCAGAGTGGTAGCTGTGTTAGTCTGTATCAGCAAAAACAACGAGGAGTCCTTGGGGCACTTAGAGACTAACAAATTTATTTGGGCATAAGCTTTTGTGGGCTAAAACCCACTTCATCCGATACATGAAGTGGAAAATACAGAAGCAGGTATAAATACACAGCACATGAAAAAGTGGGAGTTGCCTTACCAAGTGTGTGTGGGGAATCAGTGCTAACGAGCCAATTCAGTTAAGGTGGAAGTGGGCTATTCTCAACAGTTGACAGGAAGGGGAATCCTGGATGCCTCATCATCTCAGGCATTGGTACCCTGACAGCAGGATTATCTAGCTATGTAGACTCTCTCCTCAGGCCCTATGCTCCCAACGCTCCCAGCTATCTTAGAGACACTATTGACTTCCGGAGGAAACTACAATCCTTTGGTGATCTTCCGGGTGGAGGGGCAAAGCCAAGAGGAAAGAAAGGACATGATAAAAGGGAGAGACATTTCGCTGTGCTCTCTCTTCCACCTACATCTACAGACACCACCACCACCACCACCAAGCGACTGAAATGCTGATCAAAGGGGAGAGCCTGACTGAAAAGTAATTAGCCAGCCTGTGGTGAGAAGCATCTAAGTTTTAAGGGTATTGAAAGTGTTAAGATCAGCTTAGAATGCGTTTTGCTTTTCTTTCATTTGACCAAATCTGACTTGTTACGCTTTGACTTATAGTCACTTAAAATCTACCTTTATAGCTAATAAATCTGTTTGTTTGTCCTACCTGAAGCAGTGCGTTTGGTTTGAAGTGTGTCAGAGGCTCCCTTTGGGATAACAAGCTTGGTACATATCAATTTCTTTGTTAAATTGACTAACTTATATAAGCTTGCAGCATCCAATGGGCATAACTGTACACTGCAAGACGGAGGTTCCTAGGGTTGTGTCTGGGACCGGAGATATTGGCTAGTGTCATTTGCTTGCACGTAGCTGGGAGCAGCTTACATGTCAGAGGCTGTGCGTGAACAGCCCAGGAGTGGGGGCTCTCACAGCAGAGCAAGGTAAGGCTAGCTCCCAGAGTCAAGGATCGGAGAGGCCTAGCCAATCACCGGTCCAGATAACACCAGATTGGAATGTCACAATCCCCATCCTATCTATCATTCAGGATTGAAAGGTCAGCTCCTGCATCCAATGGGTCCATGATGCCAGCCTCCATCATCCACTTGTTAAACGTTCAGACAAGCACCTTTTTGCTTTCTCATTTTGCTCCTCATGTCTTAGAGAAGTGCCCTATAAATATCCACAAAACTAACTCATTTTTCTCCCTCAAATTTCTCCTTCAAATTCTCCTTGCTGCGAGGCCTACAAAAAATTGGCAGTGGCTAGGTGTGCTGAGAACACAGTGTGTCATGCTGACCAGTATTGTCTCTTTGTTTCCTTTTACTCCCCATCTGCCCATATCCATTTGTGGTCTCTTGTCTTATACACAGATTGTAAGCTGTTTTAGGGGCGGGATTGTGGTTTTGTTCCATGGTCCATGACTGGGGCTTCTCGGTTGCACAATAATACAAATAACAAAAAATAATCATTTCAGGTTTAAAAATTGGAGGATTGTGGAATATGATTTCTAAAGGGATGTATGGAAGGAGGCAGGGCTTTGATAGAGCAAAAAGGAATCAGTTTAAAGTCTGATATTTTGCTGCCTTGCAGAAGCAGTAATGGGTACTTTTATACTACTAGATTTGGAAGGTTTCTAGTTCTCTGAGGGCCTCAATACTCAGTTCTAGCCCTAAAAAACACAAATATTTGAGTTTTAAAACTGTAACATTATGTAAAAAAACCCATAAACCCCTTTTAAGTCATTTTCAGAGGTGGTTAGTGACTCCCGCTAAGCCCCCACAATTGGTCTTGTGGTAACTAAGACACCTGCCATCAAAGAAGAAATACAAAAATCATCCCAATATTTAAAAAAAAAATCTCTCAAACATTCTTAACATAGTGCCTGTAACATACAAAGCACCCACACAATACTTGGTGATGGTCTAGTGTAGCAGAAAAGTTTTATCAGCACCTGTTTGAGATGATCTGCACAGCCAGAGCTTTTGCCTCTTGTGAAAAGTGTGCTCATCCTAGTCTCATGGTGACAGAACTGTTATACTGCATCATCATATAGTCTCTGTATAATAAAGAAATAATGTCATATTGTGCAGGTGCCTGTGATGGGGTGTCCACCCCACACAGGACTGGAAGGGGTTCAGTTGGCCAGGTAGGCCTATGAAACCCACAGGCTACACCTGGAGGAAGAGCCAGGGCACAGGGAATTGATTTCAAACAGGCTCAGCTGGGCAGGAACAGATAGGGCCTATAAAGCCAAGATGCTGGCAGTAGACAGACCTGCTGTTGGGAAAGGGCAGTCATGCCCTGGGAAGAGGGTTCAGAGCTAGTATACCCAGAGAAAGGAAGGGAAGCAGGAGTTGTAGGAAGCAGTCCAGGAAAGGAGCAATGAGAGCTGGGAGAGGAAAGCACAGAACTGCTGGGTGTAGGGTGCCTGGACTGGAACCTGGAGTATGGGGTGGGCTTGGGCTCCCCTCCCAGGCACTGAGGGCAGGACATAGACCAGATGTGGGGCAGTGAATGGGAAGACTACCTAGGTCACTGAGTGACAGAGAATTGAGGAACTGTACCCTAAATTGGGGGAAATGCTGAGCAACTTAACTGCAGGGTTGAGTCATGAAGAGGACACTGCAGCTCCTGGGATGAGAGAGGAGTTACGGATCTGAGCGAGACGACATACAGCCATGGGAGGGGGGAATGGACCTTGAGAGCTAATCCCCAGAGTGATCACGAGGAGGTACCAGACAAGCGGTGAGTGGTGCACCCCCTTAGTGCCTAACACCAGTGCTTGAAAACTTACTGTAATTAGATGAACTATTACACACTATTATAAACATTTTACAGTATACCGTCACACTTTGGTAGCTTTTCATGCCTTTATGTACCCAGGATTTTAGTTAACTGTCAGGTTAGAGCTTACTTTGTTTTTATAATGAATTATTTCTTTGAATGCTGACAGGTACTTGGTGCTATACAAATGTAAGGAGATATGATCCTTGCTCCAATAAGTTTAAAATCTAATTAAGATTCAGACACTAAAAAGACTGTGGGTTATTGTGCAAGTTTCACGAGGAAGAGGGGATTCATCTTGGATAACTGAACACCAGAAGACTTTACAGAATCAGGATTAGAGCATGTGTGTGGGTTTGTGTTAGAGCAGTAGATCTCAACCAGGGGTTTGGATCCCCCCCGGGGGACTGCAAGCAAGTTTCAGGGGGTCTGCCAAGCAGGACCAGTGTTAGACTTGCTGGGGCCCAGGGTAGAAACCCCACTGCATGGGGCTGAAGCCTGGGGCCCTGAACCCCCGCCACCTGGGGATAAAGCAGAAGCCTGAGCAACTTCACTTCACTGTGCCCCCTATGGCATGAGGCCCTGGGAAACTGCCCAGCTTGCTACCCCCTAACACTTGCCCTGGCTTTTAGATGCAGAAAACTCATTATTGTGGCACAGGTGGGCTGTGGATTTTTTTAATAGCATGTTGGGGTGTGGGGGGCTCAGAAAGAAAGATTGAGAACCCCTGTGTTAGAGGACTTGAAAAAGGGAAAGCAAACAGCTGATCATCTCTCTAAAGCAGCAGACTAGCTTTAGATAGGTGAACTGGATTTGAGAGTAGAAAAAACAACTGAACTGGCTTTTGATTTCACAAATGTTGTTGTATTTTTAACTTCCATTTATGAGACTTACCCTACTGACTCTGGCCTGGCAGGAGTATCCTATTGCAAACCACTTGAAGAGCTCCCTAGTCTGCTGCCTGTATAACATACTCCCTGTCATACTCCCTGACTGAATTTACAGCTCAGACAGCTTCAGTCATTTGAAACGTGGGTGAATAAGCACCCACACAAATGTCAACCTGCCTCACCAAGCACGACAGTCTTTGAGTTTTCTATACCCTTCTGTCACGAAGTTGAGAATGTAATACACCCTGAAAGACTCATTAGTCTCTCCAGCAGGGGTTGAGCTTCTGCAGCTTTGGAACTGATCAGAGTTGTGCATTCTGGTGGACAACAGAGTCCCTTCCCTATAGTTAATCAGAACACACTAAGGGTGGAACTAGAGCCAGGAGGGTGAGAAAGTGGTTCTGTGGTCCTGGATAAGGAGCCTCTTATCTGGGAGAGGGAGGATTCTGGATAGAGAAAGGTCTGAGGGGTGAAGCCTCAGTCTTAGACAATGAAGAATCCCTACTGGGAAGGATTTTGTCTCAGGGTGTTTGTCCCTATAGGGTGCATAGGGTTGGCAGGGTGTTCTGGTCAAGCTAGACCTAAAGAACTAAACCTTATTGATACTGACTGAGTATGACTTGGATCTGTTACTTGTGTTTGTGTATGACTCTTATTCAATTCCAGCCAGATTGCAAGCCAGTTTATTTATTTTATGACCTTCATATGTGAACATCATTCACGGCTGTACGCACTGAATGTTAGAGCTCCAGGTGGCTCTAATTGTTGGAGTGCCTCCAACATTTGCCTCCCAGGTTTGTGCTGTGGCTGTCATGCCTACTGACCCTAACCGATTTCTATGCACTATCACTGACACAGGCTTCAGCTCAGACTTATCTAGGACAAGAGGCAGTTGGTTACAATAGAAGTGGATCTGTGTAGCTGGGACAGAAGGAAAAGGTGATGGACTCGTTCATACCAGGACAGAAGATAGACAAAGGCTAAAATGTTGCAAAGATCCTAAGTCTGACTGATTTTTAAAATGAGATTTAGGTTCTTAAGTAACTTTCAAAAAGGGATTTAAACTCCTAAGTCACTCAGTGCCTTTGAAAATTGTTCCCCAAAACTATTTCTGTACCCACTGTGGGGGAGGGGAAAGAAAGGAACACAGGCCTTTGTGAAGTTCTTTATTCAGAGGCTCAAGAGAGGTGTATGCTGCTGAGGTGGAGAAGGCTCATATAAACCTGCAAACCAAACTGGCCTTTGGCGATTTATGAAAGAGAAATCTCATTTTTCATTCTCACACTGTGTCTAGGGTTTTCCTTGTGAAGATACCCCTCAAGTGGAAAGGGCTACAGACCTGTGTAACCAGACTGTTCAGTGGAAAGGACCAAGCAGCTGGGCTCAGCTTCTGCCTCAGGAGGGGGCTGTGGAGAGGGGAATTAGAAAGACCACACACATGTTTTTAGGCAAAACAAGGCAGTTACATTTTAGTACATCCTAGAGAATCATCTTGCTAACTTCCTCCAAATCATTGGGCCAAGTTGGAGTTCTGATAATGGTGGACAGGAACCTGATATGTTTAAGGGAACAGAAGTCAACTGTTGTGCAGGCCTCCTAGGGCTAGATGTGTTTGTTAAAATGTTCAGCCCATTCTGAGGATGGGACTGATCCCCCTTCTGCTCCCTCGGGCCTTGCCTCAAAGGAGTTTCCCCTCCTTTGCCTTTAGCCACTAGGAATACATGGAGGATGCAACATGTAGTCCTTGTAGCCCTGACAGCTTCAGCAACTGCATGAGAAAGAGAAGGATAGAAGGCAAGGATGATCTTGTGGTTAAGGCGCTGGACTGGGACTCAGGAGACCTGTCTTCAGTGTCCAGCTGTCTCACAGACTTCTTGTGTAAACTTGGACAAATCACATATCTCTGCTTCAATTTCCCTGCAAGACAGGCATATTACTTCCCTACGTCTAAGTGGTGGTTTGAGGACAAGTACCCTGGGGCATGTTAAATACTGCAGTAATGGGGACCATAAAAGTGCTTAGAATCCTGATTTCAGCAGCATCACTGGTCTGTTTCTAGCGTTTATGGTCTTTGGTGCAAAGACAACCCCTGACCCTCACCATTAATCAACAAGAAACACACAAAATGTACCATTTCACTCACGTTAAAAGACAGGAGTTACCAGAGTCCAAAAATAAGGTGAACTGGAGAAGTGCAACTAAAGGCAGAAGAAACTCAAAAGGCTCTTCTAAATTCCTGAATAGTATATGAACTTTCTCTGAAACGTTAGGGTAGTCTTCATTCTACATTTCAGAACTCTTTATTCTTCACCACAATGTCCTCACATCTTTCTTATTACTGTATCTAGGGATTATTACTGTATCTAGGGATTATACATTAATCAATGTACAAAGCCATATTCTTCATGCCACGAAAACACGTTTTCATAGTGTTCCTCATCAATTTGTCTCAGACATAACACTGTTAACATTATTCTCATCTCAACACATTTCCCAAGCCCTCCCTTCCCTGTCACCATGCAGGTTTATTTGTGATGCTCATGTGCAGCTTTTGAGGATAGAGCTTTGTGATCCTGGGAGCGCCTCAATGCCAACTGGCACACCCCGTACTGTAGCTCACATCAAGCCTGACACACTCCTTGCCCCATCACACTGTTATAATATGTATAACATGACACCTTTGATAAAGTATCCTATGTAAACTGGTGACACTGGCCCCAAAAATCATTGTGATGTATCTACAGGGTGTGTACAAAGCGTGTTAGATGCATGCTGGCAATGTTTTTTAAATGTGTTTGGGAGGCAGTCCATAACCCAAGCCTGCCATAGACAAAGGAATGTGTGGAAGAGAACAATCAAAGTACATTACATATTTGGCAAACAAAGCCATCAAGCTACACAAGCAGAGGCAAAGACCATTTAACAATCAAACCAGCGACAGCAGGGAGTCTTCCTGGCTCTTGAAGCAGAGACAAAGGATTTTGGGTAATATAAGGGGGGCATAAATACCTTTTAGGGATCCATCTGTGAGGGGACATAGCACCCTCTGAGCCTGTGAAAGTTGGGTCCCCTAGTTTGGAGGGCTAGGGATGTTGGTAACCTGGTTTAAGTTATGGGTGAAAACTGCTTAGGCAAAGATTACTAAGACTATATTTTAGTTGCTAGAAAGTATTTTTTATTTTGTAACTACACCTGTCTCTCTCTTCTTTTGTTGATATCACTTAATCTCTGTTCTTTAATAAACAAGAATCACTTTATTAATACAAGTATTAGGTTAGCGGAAGACTTTAATACACAACAGGCAGATGTGTGCTCTGTCTCTTTGGAGGAAGCAAACTCAATTTCTGTGAGTGTCCGCTGACTGGGACTGGACACTGCAGGAAGAAGTCTCCAGGAACTTGATAACTGGGGTTCACTGAGTGTTTCCTGTCAGGCAAGTTTTAGACTGGCAAAGTCTTGAAGCATTTGCTAGCAAGTCAGACAGGCTGGTGTGTCAGCAGCAGCAAAGCTCTCACTTTTGCTAAGGTAGAGTGGTAACATGGTGGCTCAAGGTTCTGGGTGTCCTGCTGAGTACAACATCACATGGTTACATAGCGCTTTTCATCCCAAGCTGAGAGTGCTTTACATAAGTGACTCGTCTTGTTCCCCACTTTACAGATGTGAAAATGGAGGCACAGAGGGGTCTGTGACTTGCTCAGAATTACATGGCCAACCAATTGCAGGGTTCCAGGAATTTGAACTGATAGTGTACAGGGAATAGAATGTCTTTTTTCATTAAAAGCAATTTCATACATATGTCTTAGCAGCAACAGCCCTTAATTTATAACTGTCTCATTTTATTCTGTTGCTTTAATTCTGATTGGGTCAAATTCTTCCATGGTGTAACTCTACTGAAGAGATGAATTTGGCCCAATGTGTATGGCTTGGGTGCTATTCTTCTTTTGGTGTTTTGCTCCCCCCCACACATACACTTTCTTTAATAAAACTTCTGGATTCACCTTCTTTTTGTTCACCTTTTTGATCTTTTCTTTAATTTTTCCCCCTCCCCTTCTGTTGGCTTCTGTCCTCCATTGATTTTGCTCTTTTTTTTTTTTTTTCCCCCTTCAATTTTTTCTTGAGTCTTCTGGGCCTAGTTTCTCCCCTCTGGATCTGCCGCTATCTTCCCTGATCTGTCTGAAATATCAGACTGAGCCCAAACTAAGTGGGGAATTGATAAGGAGTAAATCAATAGCCCAAATTATAGATTTACTTTCAGTCTATTGCTACTCATTTGGCTTCCCTTCAAACTGATGTTTTTAGCTCAAGAACTGCACTATTGAGTCAGAAGTCCCAGGTTAAGGGCCTGATCCAAAGCCCATTGACTTCAATGGGGAACTAGCTATTGACCTCAATCTGTTTGAATCAGGCCTTGAATTCATACACTATAGCAGAAAGAAAGGGGTGGGGGTGGGGGGATGAAAATGTGAAACTGCAAATTTTTCAGAAGTGTGGGTTACTGAGGGAGGGGTGAGGAATAGATTATTTATCCCCATTAGACAGGATTGCTTTCTACTTTCCCCATTTACTCTATTCCAATGAACAGACGCAGCACATGCACGCAAACAGAGAGGAGATAGAAATGGGTTGATCAAATGAGCTGCCTTTCAGCCAAAAAGGAATTGGTAAATTTTGCTTTATATGGTAAACTAAGACTAAGCGGCAATATGCAGTTCTGTTTAGCAGGGCAAAATCTCCACATTGCAGTCTGTTCCGTGCAAAACCGAAGCCATTAATAATTTTACATTCAAAAACATTCTTACTAATTGTTGCAGTTACTGCAGTAGTTTTGATTTGACACGTTCTGTAAATCATTTCTAATCCACCACAGAAAAGCCCTTTGAGCTTTACAGCAGTTCAGTGAACATGCACATCTACTATTCCATCCTGGTCCTGTTTTGTTGACAAATTTAATTAAAACCATATTATTATTGCTTCATCAACATTTTAAAATGTGTGCTTTTTTGTTCCAGGAGGAGGAAGCATTCCCCCATCAATCAGATTCAATTTCAGTGTTGATGTAGCATCTTCATTCACATAGTCTTGGTACCTGTGTAACAGAGTGCGATAATTGCTTCTCTAGCTCATCATATGCACTTAAAAGCAGCCACAAAATGTTTTTGAATATATATTTTTTTCTGTCATCCTGTCAGCTACACATCTGTGTGGTTGCTTTAAGATGACAGCAAATGTCTCTCGCTTTCTTTTAAATTCTTTAAAATTGTAATAGGCACATTAGATTTTCTCCTCCTTTTTTTTCCTTTTAACCACAGCTCTAGCTTTCCTTAATCTTCAGGATTTATCTGAGTGGCGCATCCCCAGTGCTTGGATACAGATGTGTCAATTTTGGGTAGGGAGGCTAGCTTCATTTACTTGAAAATCGGGACATTTACACAGTCCGTTGTCTCTCTCAGAGGTTTTGCATCTGCAGGAAGCTTTCCTGCAGAAGACAGCACATTAGACACCGTAATTATTTTAATCTAACATCCTCTCAGTATTGCTCTTTAGGAGAGAGCAGTAAAATGGAGTGAGGGAGCAGGCGAACAATGTTTTGCTTTGGAGGATTTGACAGCTGATATAGTGCCATCTTCAAAGCTGCCTCACATCGAGTGCTGTATAAGGCCATAACTGCTGAATAGATGTTAGCTTTACTGCAGTGAAAGGGAAATAATGATTCAGTTAAACATTAGTAAAGTATGGCTGTCAGAGTAATAAGTGTAGCTCCATATTCCTACATCAGAACTCTTTGACAAAAGGCAATAAAGGAATCTAATCTGTCAAGAAATGTTTACCAGTGATGCTGTTTCTTAGCTACTTTATCCGTGGTCTGTTGATGTTATACCTGTTTGGGCAGGGAGAGGGAAATGACTTTATCAGCCCAATGGGAAAAGGAAAGGAATCCATCAAGACTATCTAGCATAGAGGTGGGATTAACAGGCCACTTCACCTTGAATGGTCCCTTTAAATAGTGTTAAATACTTACGCCAAACAATCTATTCCATCTTGTATTTAGCTGTGACAAGAAGTATGTTTCCCAGACTTGAAGAAAGGCTCTGCATGTTTTGAAACCTTGTCTCTCTCACCAACAGAAGTTGGTCCAATAAAAGCTATTACCTCACCCACCTTGTCACTTAACATAGCACATGTCACCACTACAGGGCTGGTAATAAATAGTTACTTACACAACGAAACAGCTGTAAGTTATTTGACTTCAGTGAAGTTTCTCCTGTTCTACACCAGTCGAAGGCCAGGTCTACACTACACACTTACTTTGGTATAACTACGTCATTCAGAGCTACTCCCTCCTCTGCGAGAAGGGGCAGGTATTAAGCCAATGAGAGAGCTCTCTCCCGTTGGGTTGGGGTGGCTTCACCAGAAGCACTACAGCAGCAGTGTAGCTGTGCTGATGCAAGGTCACAGTGTAGACTTGCCCCAAGTAAGAGGAGAATCAGGCCGTGCATTTTTAGAGAGACACGAAAAACTGTTTTATAATGTATTTGCTAAACACTGACAGTGATATAGTGCTAGCTCAACTCTTTTACTTTATAAGGGGTGGATGTTGCTTTCTTTAAAATTGTGTGATGGAGTCAGGCCAGATGGCTACAGGAGTGTGTGGTTGGTTTTTTGCACAGAATTTTTTTTTAATCAGCATACCAGAGTAGGAAAGTCCCCTGCTGGGCACCATTAGCTCATTCTTCTTATGAGCCTGTTAATCTGATCTTCCCTGTTGCCAGAAGGGAGGTATATTAGCCCTAGGATAAGCAGGTCCCTTTTCCCTTGATAACAGAACAGGAGTTACTCTAGTTTTATTAGGGTACCTGGGGACGATCAAGGGCCTGCCAGAACCTGTTAAAAGCCTCCCCTGCAGCTGGATAGAGACATGCAATAGGAGTTGAGGGAGGAAGGCGAGCTACTGGAGAGCTGGGCAATGCAGATGTTGACAAGCATTAGAGAAGCCCCGCAGGTACAGAGGCAAAGTGGGGGAGAATTCCTGCCCAACGGGGTGGATGGCCTGGAGGTCTCAGGGAAGAGACCCTGCCAGAGGGGAGTGACTGAACCGAGTGTCTAGTCTGTTGCCACCACACCCAGAGGGGCTACCAGAGACTGAGAGGCTCCCCCTCCCCACATCAGGGAGGCTGGGAGGAACACTGCTTCGGCAGGGTGTGGACAATAAACCCAGGGGCATGGGGAAAGTCCTGAGGGGAAAGAGGAATACCCCATCTCGCTGCTAAATGGAAGCAGAGAGGAAGCTCTGTTAGTATTTTAAGTTAAATAAAATCATTTTATACGAGGAGTTCAGGACCCCTATAATGCTGTCAGATTGGAGCCTCTTGAGTACTTGGGTCATTAGCATCTCTGAGCTTAACTTTTCAGTCCTAACAGGTCAAAGTACTCACAAGACACCAATCTGAAAGCATTTATAGGTACTCTGAACTCCCCTTATAAAGCTATAGAATTCAACCAGCCAGATAACTAGAAGTTTTGTGTGAATTATCTGACTATGAATGCAGTGTTTTTCATAAATCATAGCATATTCAAGCTGCATTCCCTACAGTATACTGTATGATTCAGAGTTAAAAGCTCTAATGTACATTTGATCAATTTTAGTTTTTCACTTGGGGAAAAATCTGTCAAACTCCCATTAAACTAAGTTTCTCTTTACTCTAAAGTTCAAAAAGTAACACTTCAAACAATAAAAGGATCAGGCAAAGTAAGCTGTTCAACGTAACATAACTGAAAATGTTAGTAAAGCAGTCTTGTGTTGGGGTAATTGCAATTGGTTAGAACAACCAATTTTGCTGATTTTTGCCTGATTAAAAAAGGCTTTCACTTAAGCAGACAATAAAAAACCAACAACAAGACGCGCACACACACACGGACCCCAAACCCAGTTTTGTTAACACATTCCTAAATAGAAGGATTTTACAGACTAATTTGTAAAAGTGCAAATTGTACTCTAGTGCATTGGTATTTCTATTTGTCTAATCACAAAATTGATGGAAGGGGATCTTTGCTCTATGGATGAAGAAGCAATAAAATACATTTTGTACCATGTAAATATTAATGGAAGACTGAGGCATCTGGGGATTTCCACCATTCCATTTTGAAGATATATGTATAGCTCTCCCACTGCTTTTTTATTTTTACTGCTTTCTTTCTTATTTGTGGCATTTTTGAATGGTATATTACTTTTCCCTTTAGATTAAAAAAAAAAAAAGGCAAACATATTCATGTTGTAGGGCATGGTGCTGTATTTATTTACAAAATGGAGGACAGACCTATCATATTGAATTCTCAATCTTGATTTGATTCATATCTGGTTATCTCACATGTTAGCAATAACTGATTTTGTTTTACATATTATGGATTTATTAGTTGGGCTGGACTAGATTTTATTTTGAATAATGAAAGTGAAAAATGTTATACAGTAACTGTAGCGGAGACAGGATCACATGCAAAGTCAGTCAGAGTTTCTGACTGAAGCTCTGGAAATGAGGGATGTCAGACAGTTTTGCCATCAGGCAGTACTGAATGGGCAAACTTGTCCGTCCTTGCACTCGAGATCTTCTTTCACCATCCTAAAATGCTGAACAGGGAACTGTTTGAGCTAATTTAAAAGTTAAGTGCCATTATTTTTAATGTGCCACTCTCATTAGTGGAAATATCAATGATTTATATATTATTTGACTTGTTTGAAGGGTTGTAGCAAGTACAGTGTCACATCTTCATCTTCACTGTCTGGCTTGGATCCCTTAAAGCTTAAATACCTTGTAAATATCAAGGGTGCAAGCTACTGCTTTTCAAAGTCACTTCAGCTGCACTTAATGAAATATATTTATATTGACTTGATATTGTCATTCATTACCGTAATACTAATTACTTAAACTGTTTTTTGCCAGTAAAAGATCAATTGTAGAGCCATCCCCACAGTATATATGTATAAGGTGTTATACACTATACTAAACAGGAGTCTCAGCCTTGATTCCTGGACTTGGTTCTGTGCTTGCAAGGTGTCCAGTGTAGGGAAGAGGGCTGATGTGCTCCATGGAAGGAGAGACACCAGAAATTCTTCTCTGTAGTGGCGTGACATTCATCCACACAGGGCCCAGCTCAGCTGTGTCCCACTGAACGGAGCAGTCTAGCACGGGAATCGGGACAAGCAATGGAGGTAGTGTGGCTATGCCAATGAGATTCTACCCCACATTCTGTGCAGTTGCAAGCCCCATTCGAGAGCTTGGCAGCTGCAATACAACACCATCCAAGATTGCCTGGCCAGAGCCATCCAGCCGCCTGTGGGGAAGGTTGCCATAAATTCCGCCATGCCCAGAACTGAAAGCCAACTGCGACCGAACATCATAATCACCAACGAGGATCGGAAGAAGATCATCATGGTGGACATCACAGTGCTATTCGAGAACAGAACCCCGGCCTTCCATGATGCCTGAGCTCGAAAGGTAGAGAAATATGCCCCTCTGGCCAAAACCTTGGGAGGTAAGAGTTACCAAGTCCAGACACACACACACTGATTGTCAGAGCCCTGGATGCATGGGACCCCAGTAATGAGCGACTGCTGAGAGAATGTGGAATTGGTCAACGCTCAGCTGATGCAGCAACTCCTGGTGTTGGATGCCATCAGGTGGTCGAGGGACATCTACATAGAACACAACACCAGACATCGGCAAAACCAGGAGGGATGAGCTGGAGTGCCGATGAGAAGCGCAGTCAGGAATGTAACAAATACTTTCCTCATGGATTGTATTTTCTAAATGGACAACCAATCTAATTTTCAACTACTGAGGGACAATCTCCATTCATTGATATATTTTGCTTTCCACAACCAAATCTCTGTACAACTTTTCATGAGTGATGTACCCAAGCATATCTAAACTGTATTGTTAAATCTATTCACCTACGTTTGGGTTATTGCTGATTATGTACTGTATGTATCATATAACTTTAACTTTATATTTGTGGATAATCTAAGCACAATACCCAGATGTAGAGACACTTTTTCCAACCTGTGTATTATATAATTTTTTTTTAAATTTGCTTTATTAAAACTTTAAAATCTGTTCTGTTGTGCCACCAGGTCCTCACAATGACCCCTCCATCCCTGTCTGTTAACTGTTAACCTTTATGCCTTTCCGATGTAACTTACATTGATTGTTTGCTGATTCTGCTGCTACATGTGGTGGGTGGGGACTCTCTCACTACCCCCAGTCCCCACTAGCAACTGCCAATGAAGAATTCAGCTCATTGGAATGTATACATGTATTCACCTGATCCAGTGTCAGTGTTATTGTCTAACTTGTTTTAGCAGCAGGAGATATATTCCAACCCATAAAGAGAAGCAGTGTCGCTGCAGAGGTTCTGATCCATGGCACTGAGCCTTCCTCTAATTCACAGTTAAATTGACATGAAGTGAATACAGGTACCTGTGTATTAAATGTCAGAATGGTAATTTTCTTCCCTTGATCTTGTGGAGCCAGTGTTTTCACACTTCAGTTTTAGCAGCAGCAGCTATAAAGCTTGCAGTCTGTTGACCTAACCTATCAAACAAAATAAAAATTATAATAGATACTGTAATTTTTGCACTAAGATAGTTCAAGTACAGGAAAAAAAGGGGGAATCTGTTAGAGGGGGACTTGCTGCTAAGGTGGTTGGTGAATTACAAATAACTAAAATGGATAGATTAAAAACCTGAGAGACTAGAAAGAAGAGTTGATTATGAGAAACTGTTTATTCCCTCATCTAGCAAAGCACTTAAGCATGTGCTTAATTTTAAGTAATGGGTAATGCCATTGACTTTAAGCTTTTAATAAAGTTAAGCAAGTAGTTAAGTGCTTTGCTGAACTGGGGCCTGGTTGAGCTGTTATTAGATTGGCTAGTACCCCTCACACCTCAATTTAATAATCTGGTGACTCATCAGACCCTTGCATTTTTTTAAAAAAAAATCTTTCTTTACTTGCACAAAGGAGTATCTTAATGGAAATTTCCAGAACAAAAATGTTTGTTTGAAAAGGTAGTTGAGATTTTTTTATTCGATGCTATACGTACTACTAAAGCCCTGATTCAGGAAGGTGCAGGTTTAAGGCCATCTCTAGCTATATTTAACTTTATGCATATACTTCTTGATTAGGAATGCTTTCCTGAATTAGGGCCTATATCACTGACACATCTACAGCTTTCAAAGCAAGGGATCTAATAGAGAAGGATCTAATAAATCTACATTCTGATATCGTTACTCACACTGAATAATGCTATCATACATAAAGTCTGTGGAATTGATATGTAGTGAGTAATGTGCTACTCAATACAAGAACGTGTATCAGAATCTGACCTACAATCAGCATGCACGTGTTTTTATGAAGTATATGAAAATGCACGTTTTATCACAATCTTATCTCTTACCCAAAGTAATTCTATTCTTTCATCTGTAATCTCACTATATGAACACAAAAAAGTCTCCCCTTTTTGACCAAGTTTTCATATTAAAGTACATATACAACTCTGTCAAAGAGCAATTATATAGCATTTTAATCAAAAAAGTGTGGATTGATACAATTAAAATTTACTATTTACATAAAGGAACACATTTCAGTACCAAGATCAAACAAATAAATAACGTTCCCCCCACCACACACGCAACTATACGCACAAAAATCTAAGGGTCAAAATTAACATTTTTATAAGTGTGTGTGCAGATTGGTGTGTGACAACATAAGATTTATGATGGTCTCAACTTTTCCTTTCCTTTCAAACGTTCTGGTTTTCTCAATGTGATAGTTCAATTAAATGACAAGAAACACTTACCTTGTTTTTAATTGTTTTTGGGTTTAGAATAATAATAGAGGTGTCAGAGTCTCAGTGTTTGGATGAAAATACTGATCCAGACACAGACTGGGGAAGGGGGCTTGAGGAGGAGAGAGAGATCAGTCACTGGGTGTGATCCATGAAGGTAATTAGGTGTCTAAGTCCTGGTTTTAGGCACCGCTGATGTGATCCACAAAACTCTTGCATGGCTGCTGCCTAACCCTGTAAGTGCCTAAACTTACTGGGCACCTATGTTTTTGCCTCTGGGCCTGTGCACAGCAGCCTCATTCAAGGTATGCGGTTGCACTAATCTCTCATGATAGGCATCCGGATGCCTGTCTCCCACCTAATCCCCTGAACAATTCACAAATGGGAAAGATGGGCATTGAGCTGTCTCGATCATGGGTGGGGGCTTGATCTGGTAGATGGCAGGAAGGTTCTTTTCAAATTCACCAGTGGTGAGCAACTGGGAAGCCAAAAATATCCATTTCAGTTGTCACCAAAAAAAAAAAAAATTTAAATCCCTTCCGGGGAAAAATGTCATGTTTGTGACATTTCGTTCTGGTTCAGTATGAAAAATTGTTCCAAAAAGGGTGGTGGGGGAATTTGCAGGAAGGGATTTGCATTTTCCAGCCAGTTCTAGCTAAAACCTTTTCATGATTGTGTTTCCAGGATTGTAAACGTATTTCCCTATTGAAAAGAATCTATGAAGAAAATTAAATCTTAAAACGATGTTCTTGAGGATCCAACGGTTAGCTACTGTTGAGCATACAAATGAATAGGTACACTGGGCCCTGTACATGCACACCAGCTTGATCTTCATGTAGTTGTATTAAGGAATAGGGCAATGGTGAATACCTTTTATTAGAGGGTTGCTGGGTTTTGGGATTTTTTGGCAACTTCACCTGCAAACTTCAGGAGAAAGAAAATAACACATTTTCTTCTCCAGAGTAGAGGGCAAATAAGTTTCCAGTAGTGTTGATGCCCTAGTCTCTTAGCACAGGAGTCACTCTGGCTAGCTGAACAATACAGCTGGTGCCCACTGTTCATGTCATTCCACCCGTTGAATGGTTTCAAGTCAATTTTAGGATTATTAACCCTTAAGAAATACAATAACTGGAAATTTCATTTTGTTTGGACACAATAGTTGAGTCACTTACATAGATTCAACCAGGTCCTTTTCATTTTCCCAGTAGTTTCAACCTCACCTGTATTTTTTGCAGCAACTACAGTGGGATGTAGGCCCAATCTACACAATGTGAACAAACCCATCGTGGACAAAAGGTGTCAGCAATGGCTTTCTCTGTCTCTCTTCCTATCTTCTTCCATTGGGGTTGAAAATGATTTGGCTACTGAAGTAGAAAATTTTGCAGAAAATGTGGTAGAAACTTTGTTCCATCATGTGCCTAGCACACTTTCCATAGTGGATGCTGGAAACTGATGGTTCTGTCTACTCAAGCAGCCAAACTGTTCTCAGCCTGACTTAAGTGGAGAAAGAAGTGGAGAACTATTGTTGACCCCCTTGTCAACAACTAATCTTTTGTCCAGAGCAAAATAGGTGACTTTTTTTGCATTCCAGAGCTTCTCATTTTTCTCTCTGTGAAAACAACTACATGTTCCTGCAGATCTTGAATGATCTCAAATGCCTCTGAAACAGTTTTTGACAGCTATTTACAACAGTATTTAAATTAGAGGTGGTCAAAAAGTTTTGAACTAATAGTTTGAGGGAAAATGCAGTTTTGGTCAACCCAAAACTATTCATTAATTTCACTTGAATAGTTTCATCCAGTCACAGAATGGCCAGAGAAGGGGGATGAGGTGCTAAGGGTAATGCTGCTGCTTATAACCTTGAGCCCAGTGGTTAGAGCACTCATCATTTTGACCTGAACCAAAGTTTTTTTTTGTTTATTTAACTGCCACTGAACTAAAACATCCGTTTGCCCTGCTCTATTCAAAAGTTCTGTAAGGTTGTTGAGTATACAATACACTATTTCCCATAGCACTAATACTTTTCACTAATTAATAATGTAGGGATTCCTCATACTCTTGGTAACATATAAGATGCATTTTGGTTTTGGAAAACATTCCCTTATGAAAAGTAGCAGAAGTATTTTTTGGTTAAGTTGCATTCTGGATTTTCCTTATTCAGGCATTGTATTCTCTTGCCCCCTCTGTTTATAGTTTTGTATCAGCTAAGGTGGCATAGAGGACATGGCCCAAATCCAACCACCTGTGGAAGAGCAAGTTCTGAATATCAGAACTTAAACACAACATTAATAAAAATAAGCCAGTTTTCTATATATACACTCACTCTTACCACTACTAAGATAGCACCTGAAGTTGTTTTTTCAACCCGCCATATGGGAAGTCCTCCGGCCCACCTTTTGATGATGTGACCTCCTACAGTCACTGCACTGGGGACTGGTATAGAGCTTTCTTTGGAATGGAACCTCTGTGCTGCAACATGAATAGGTGAGGCAGTCTGCATTTCAGAACAACCCTTCCATTCCCTAGGAGTTCAGTGTGACCTTTGCAGTTCTCCCTACTTTTGCCAACTTAGGTGCCAACGGTGGTAGTGGAAATGTGAAATCTGACTCCTGCTATGAATGTGTTTTATGTTACCATGTTTTTTTTTAAATGGGGAAATATGGGGAAAGAAGATCTCAAGGAGCTCTTATAGACCATGAACACACACTAAAAATAATGTTCAAGTTACTGCCGAAGAAATGTGTTTTTTAAAAACAAGATGAAACCTCAGCTGTGATAAACAGCCATGTGCTAAAAAGCTTTTAGAGAGGAAGTAAACAGGTACTCTCCAGCTGGACATTTTTCTCAGGTACAGTAGCTTTTCATCATAAGCAAACCCCTATGCTTTCTGAAAATGACCTGCTGCAAATACCAAACTTGCTGTAATAGTCCATTGCCCTTCTATAGCACTTTCCATCTCAGGATCTCAAAGGTCCTTAGAAATATCAATGAAGTTTGCCTCTCAACATTTACATGTTACAGTTGGGAAAACAGAGGCACAGGCAGGTTAAGTAACTTCCTCTCTCACATGCAAAATTTGTTGAAGATCCAAAAATCAAACACTTTGAATTAGCCACAGGACAATCCTTCATTTAAACTCTGGAGAGCTGGCAAAAGAATAGCTATTTGTTAAAGGAGATAAGGATTTTGGCACCAATGGGATTTTTTTCCCGGAGTAAGGACTAATTGCGTGACTGATGGTTTGCAGAATTGGACCCCAATTTTGTTTTTCATCAGTTTCAGTAGATATGGTGTTCTATCCAAATGAGCATAATCTATTATAATATTAACAAAGTTCTGAAAATGGTGCAACCACAGCTGGACACCCAGAGAAGAGAAAACAAAACACTTGTGGGGCCCACTGAAATGGCGAAGGAAGGTATGTTTTCGGTTTGGTTTGGATAGTTTTTTTTTTTTTTTTTTTTAATAGTGATAGATTTACAATGGAGAAATAAATAGAAACTTCTCATCCTTACCTTGTTAAGGCCCTTCATCACTTAGCCTCATCCTACCTGGAAGCCCTAGTAATTTATTGTGATATTGACTCCCACTTTCACACCACTAGCAGTCCCAGCACCAGACAGCTTCTCCCTTAACTACCTCTCTGCTTTCTTCTATGTGCCCCTTTTGCATAGGAAAATCTCCATGATAAAACCCAAATAGCTACCACCTTATCTTCCATTGAATCCCTCTTTAAGACTCACTGCTGCCATGATGCCTTCAAACCCCATCCTGCTGTGACTATTCTTCCCTCCTATCATTTTCCTACTCCCTACCTCTAGCCTCAGTGAAAAAAAAAAAAGTAAATACAATCCCCATGACTAACAAACCTGGGCCAATTCTACAGTTGCATGTATGTTGTATCCCTATCTTCTACCCTTCATCTGTTTGTGTCTTTAGTTTCATGAAGTGTTAGACTTATAGACTTTAAGGTTAGGAAGGACCAACATGCTCATCTAGTCTGACCACCTGCATATTACAGGCCACTGAACTTCACCCACTCATTCCTGAAATAAACACTTAACCTCTGGTTGAGTTATTGAACTCCTCAAATCATGGTTTAAAGACTTGAAGTTACAGAGAATTCATCATTTACAGCCTGAAAGTTGCCCATGCCCCATGCTGCAGAGAAAAGCAACTCTCGCCCCAGGTCTCTACCAAGCTGACCCAGGGGAAAATTCCTTCTCTACCCCAAATATGGCAATTGGGTAGACCCTGAGCATGTGGGCAAGACTCATCAGCCAGACACGGGGAAATAAAGCCATTCCCATCTAGTGTCCCATTTCCAGCTGTTGGGGATTTTTGCTACTGGTAATTGCTGATGGGTCACATGCCATCATAGGCAGTCCCATCATATCATTCCCTCTATAAACTTATCAAGCTCAGTCTTAATTCCAGTTGGGTTTTTTGCCCCACTGCTCCCCTTGGATGGCTGTTCCAGAAGTTCACTTCTCTGGTTAGGCACCTTTGCCTAATTTCAAGCCTATACTTGTGGAGAGCCAGTTTATATCCATTTGTTCTTGTTTCCACATTGGTGCTTTACTTAAATAACACCTCTCTCTCCCTGGTATGTATTTATAGAGAGCAATCATATCTCCCATCAGCCTTCTTTTGTTTAGGGTAAACAAACCAAGCTCTTTGAGTCTCCTCTCATAAGGTAAGTTTTTCCATTCCTCAGATCATCCTAGTAGCCTTTCTCTGTCCTTCAGTCCTTCCTCAAAACAGCTAGAGCCATTGAAAAAACTATTACATATTTTGGAATTAAACTCATTTGACTGACTAATAATATGGCTGGCTATATAAGGTCCAACTATGAACAGCCTCCTAGATTCATGTTAGAAACTGAGGGCTTTTTGAGCTCTCCTATGTCACCAATAGATGGTAATCCATAAGAATAGATTACTAAAACTCCTCCACTATGTGATTAGTTTTCTCTGGTGGCCCAAAACTGTAGCCAAAAACTGAAATGAAAGTTCTTTACAAGAAGGCTTTCAACTAAGGAAACCAACCTTGCACCAGCCTACGGACACTTTGAACTACAGTTCAAGAATCTAGCTATGTGCACCGTATAGATGCTTGAAAGTGACTTTTCTCAGAGGCATCTTTTGTTGTTTTTTTATAATGAAATTAGGATTCAGTTGCCAAAGAAGCAAGGATTTTTTTTCCAAATATGGACCAGGGTGACTTTGACTCTTCAAAGTCTCACAACTGCCTATAAAAAAGGGGGCCAGATCCCCCTTCCCCCCCATTGGTGTAACTGAAGTCAAAGGAGCTAAGCCAGTTTATACAGCTATGCATCTGCTCTAATGCCTGAGACAAAGAATTACATTTTACGTGGTCGTGAGCAAAAATTAAGTATCTTGGGAAGCAAATATACTGTAACTATGACTTTGGCTGTCACCAATGTAATGGAAAAAGACAGACGTGAATGTGATTGAGGACAGGAAAGGTCATGTTTTGTCCCCAGAAATGCTAAAAGAAATTTATACCAGAAACCCTTTCAGTTGAAATAGAAATAGTAGAAGCCAAGGTGAGATATGACTTTTATTATTAAAATCTTTTACTTATTTGATATATCTAGGCAAGCCATTGATGTCTTCAAACTGAGCAAATATGTCTCCACTTTCCAAAACCAGGGGATTAACTTTATGTATCCACTTATTGTGGTTTCTGAATTGTTCTAATTATAGCTACTTAATGTTAAACTTGTTAATTATATTCTATTTTCTAACAATAGATGGGTTAAGAGATGACCACGTGACAGCAGAGACATTCGCAAAGGCTGAATAGTGAAGTTTGTGTGCTGCTATATTTTTTCAGGGTTTATGCACAGAAAATTGTTCAATCCATTCACGTTTTTGTATCCCATGGTTGCATGCATGAAAGGATCACTTCATTATGTATTTAGACTAAGGCTAGAATAATGCAGGCAATCATTTGTGTTTGTTTGGGGGTTGTTTTTTTTTTTTTTTTTGTATTTTACTGAAAAATTTTCATAAAGAGAACTTCTTTTTGAAAAAAAAGAAGAAGAAAGAAACAGCAATTAAATGGAGGAATCAGTATCTAGCTGAATGTAAATAACACAGCCAGCTTTTCCAATCTTTTTTCTTATGAAAGGAGTTTAATTTATGTAACAGATGCTCTGTTTCTGTAAATATGACTTACAAAAGCCAAAGTTGGGGAAGGAAAGCAAAACAGATCTTTCCATTGACCTTGGTCTCTGGTAGTTAAGCCTTGCCAAAGAGAACATGAGCATTTAACTCCAAGAATGAAGGCGTGCTAATATGATAACTCTTGTATTTCAGCTTTCTTCTTACATTAGCAGCTTTCATGTGGTCTTGTGCCTTTCATATAAACACCTTTACATAATTAAAAAACATTAAATAAAGCACACACTCTAGTAAAAACAATTCAATAAGTATATAGAAAAGGAAGTCTAGGTCATCAAGTAGAACGGTTTAAAATTTTGAAGAAATCTTTCTGGTTCTTTCACCTCTCTGCATGTTGTCTCTTTTTTGGGGGGGAGGGCATGGAGGGAAGAAATTATTATGTTCCCTGTAGAAGCCTGCAAGAATAGGAAACATTCAAAGTAAAGCAACAAAACATACAAAGGGGGGTCTATTTTCCCATTCAGGCATGCAATTCCCATTACCATTGATGGAAGCTGCATGTGCTTTACAACTGGAGAACACACCTATTGTGAGATTTTATGTGGTGGTGATCGTGGAGCACTTGTTGGTACTGCGGATATTTCTTGTGGCCATAGAAATGTGTATTTGCTTCCAATTTAAAAAATATTCCCTCTCCCACTTCAAATCTTTAATATGATGGCTGCAAGTCATACAGCTGGGAGTAACCATTTCATGTCTTTATCATAATGCTGCAGAATTAGGTTTTACTGGAATAGTTTTGGTCAGCACAAGAACTTCATACCCTGATTAGTTGTAGAGTGAAGCTAGATGTAAATCTGTCTCAAAGGGAATGAGATGAGACATGCCATTTATTTCTCAATGATTGATGGCAGAACTAATGAGACTGAGGGTTGCAATTTTATCTTGTATAAACACTAACTTCAAGGGTAGCTTAAAAGATATAGCACCCTTCATGCTATTGAACTTAGTCTTAGAAAAATATATTTAAAATTGAATTGTAAATTTATTTTCTTTAAGGCAGTGTTTTCCTTGTGTCACAGTAACATAAATGTTTCAGAAGTAGTAGTAGTATGCAGTGGGGTTAATGCTACTCCGTACATTTTATTTTGAAGTGACCCTTGTTTATGCTGGATTGGGATAACTTTTGATTATTTATAAGTCTCCAACAGTGTGCTCAGCACTGCATGAGTGTCACCTTTGGGGTGCAACCCAGACCAGTGAGAGGTTGTCACTGCTTGTCTTGTAACCCTAGTTAACTTAAAATGCTCTGCTGCTTTATGTCCTTGTCTGGATGCTCCCAAGCAACATATAAGAATGCACCAAGTGTCAGTGTGATAAGCATTCCTGTTTCAGTAGCTCTGACTCCAGCAGCCTGCTTTTTACATCACAGTCACACTCTGGTCTCCACCAGCCTTGGTTACCTCTAGCCAAGTGACCCCCTACACACTCCCAGTCCTGAATTTCCCCCGAACAATCTCCCCTGAAATGTCTAGCCCTCTCCTGGCATGTTCAGAGAAGTAATAAGGTCCATTGCTCCTTTAAAGAGACAAAACCACAGCAGTTTGTTGCTTTAACTGGGGTTAACAGTCAATTCAATTCAAACACAGCATTGGGTTTGTTTAGATTAAAAGTAAAACAAGTTTATTAACAAAAAGAGAGAGGATTTTTTAAGCGGGTGCCAGTGCAAGGTATAAACTCAGAAATGGTTACAAGCAAATAAAAGTGAAAAATGCTTTCTAATGACTAAGACTCAACAGAGCTACAATCTTGGTTCAAGGTAAAATTCTTACCACAGCTCTTTCCAGCAAGATGGCAGACCTCCCCCTTGGTCAGGATCTCCCACAATATTCAAGTGCTTGGTTCCTTTTTCATCTTAGGTGAAAGATAACTTAGAGAGGGGTGAAGGACCCCTTCATAGACCAGTGAACCTTTGAAATATATTCTTCTGAAGGCCTCCCCCAGATAAAGTTCACTAGTTCATGCTAAGTAAAGGAGCCATGTGGTCTGGAAGATAGACCATGCTGGTCTCTTCCCCACTGTCCCCCTTCACTGGTGGTTGCTACTATACAAATTATCTCTCCCTGCTGCAATGTCCAATTGAATTGGGGCCATGCCTGGTTTGAGGTGTTGACCTCTTTACTTGGTCTGGTCTATTTATCAACTCCCCTGACACACCGGCTTTAAACCCTTTAAGTCACAGACTTTAAAGCATGAAATTACTGAATATCCATAATTTCACATGAAGCATTGTTACATATATTTTACAATGATATTATTAACCAGTGTGGTGGTAATTTTCAAATGTTACCTCAGAAGGCATATCATGAAAAAAAATTATTGCAGTAGTGTGCAGGGTGCTTAAGGTCACAATGGGACAAAGAGGAGACATTGAGTCCTGCCCTCAATGTTTATAACAGGCTTGATCCAAAGCACACTAAAGTCAGTTGGAGTCTTCCTATTGACTTCAATGGGCTTTGGATCAGGCCCAGTGTCAGTATTTGAGCTATTAAATAAAGACCTCCCTCCCAGATGACGCTCTTTGATTTGTCATTGACCTGTGTTCAGGTAATTTAAATATCAAAGGTATTATCTCCTGTATAATGCCAGTATAGTGAGAATATTATAAGTCCTATTCAAGTAAATACAACATGAGGCAATAGAATGGTTCAAAGCCAATACTAAGTTACTCGAGTATTGTAGGTGAATGTAAGAAATGTTTTGCAATAGTTTTATATAGCAGACAGCATTGGAGTCATATAATCTGCCTTCTTTTGCTATCCTCAGATTAGGTCAATGCAGTGCAGTCAAGTCTGTTTACTGCTCACTGTGTCGGATTTACAGTGCCTTATTGTGCCCTTTGTGGGGTCACTCTGAAAATTTGCTTTTACTAAAGATTAAATAGGCAACTGTTGCCTAGCCTCAAGCCAGAAGCAAGTTTTATCAGAACTGCTTTGGTCGCATATGATATCTAAGGAACATTTTAATAGATTTAAAAATGCAAGAGATGGCAAAACTAGATCTTGGTTCAAACTATAAAATGTGGATCCAGATTTCAGAAGATCTAAAATTTGAATTGGTTTGACTCTGAGGTTTTGTTTTGCCCATTTTGGAGGGACATCCTGTAAAATTCAGATCTGGGTCCAGATTCATATTTTCAAGATGCACAAACTTTTGGGGGTTATATTTGGGGGGGTTGACTCAAAGCACGTCCTATGTTGAAATGTATTTCCTACCCTTCATTTTCCATAATGAACTTTAAGATCTGGGGATGCATAGGCACATAAGCTTTTAATTATGGCAGTTAATGGTCTTGTGGATCAAACTGAACCCGTGCTCTCTGCACTGTAGATAGACAAGGAGACTGATGTGTTCTTCCACAAAGAAGGAGCTATTATTAGGCACACTTGTTTTCATCAGGATAAATTAAACCTGCTGAAGGCTTCCTTTTGAAAGGAAGGACATAAAGCTACTTAAATTAATCACAAGTCATCTTGTAGACTGAATGCCTCCTCCCAGGTTTGTTTGGACATTCCTATTTTTATGAACTGTTCCCTTGCTGTGCTGTAAAAGTGCCAGAATTGATACTCAGCAACATTATGCTTTGTATTGATGACCTCATATATTCAAAGAAACTGTATGTTAGTACTGCTTCTGATTACACCTCTTTAAGCATAGTTTATGGTGAAATTAATCCTGTCAACATGGTAGTGGGATGGCACTGTAAATTTTACCCTTGATTGGAAGAGCAAAGAGAATTTCTGATGCGTGGCTCAGAGCCCTGTTCTAATTGTCTGTTTGCCTCTCTTCAAACAGCCTTTGCTTCTTAACACTACAACCAACCCATTCAACTGATTTCAAAGAGTTAACAGGGGGCTGCCAGGTCTTACAGTCTTGTGTACTTCCTGGAAGAGGGAAAGTGATGCTTAGTTAATGGGATACTGATGAGCTGGTTAGTGTATGATTTAATCTCTCTTCACTGACCAACTGGGGGAAATAGTCATCAAATCATATTATATGCAGAAATCCATACGGTGATGTTTCTATTATAGTGTCAGACAGTAGATTTTACATCAGATGCTGTAACAATATCCTCTCCACAGTATTGATTAACAAGCTGGCTAGGTTGGGCAATGTATCAATTGATCCCTGATGCCTGCAATTAAAATTCCCAGCTATAGGCTCTGAGATATCTCTTACAACAGAAGTATAGAGACTGAAGCAAAAAAAATTCTAAAAAGGGATATTTGTTCCTTTTGGTGTTTCTGGAGCCTTCAAGAGAGACCCTCCTTTGCATACCAGAAATATTCATTTCTACTTGACTTGTCCTTTGTCCATGTCCCTTTATCCCCTTCCACTCCTGTCAGTGTAGTTACCCCTGCTTTGTGTTTTATCTGATATTATCACTTCATTACAGCTAAATAATCAGTTATATCTTTCTTGCTTCCTGCATCAAGTGTTTGAGCAGTAGAGATTAGAGTCCTATTAGTCAAACAGACACCGTGGTGATGGGCGTAGTATAGATACCCGGATAGTCAGATTATTGAAAAATATAAGCAAGAGGCACTGCAAGACATTCAGATAGTAATTAAGTGTAAATATTAAATAGCAGAATTCAGGTGCGAAGTCTCAATATTTTCTTCCAAGGAAATGACTAAATTTTTAAAACAAATGTGTATGTTACCACAGCACACAATAGAATTTTAGAAAACCAAAATCAGCATAAGGGATGAAGTAAGCTGTAGCTCATGAAAGCTGATGCTCAAATAAATTGGTTAGTCTCTAAGGTGCCACAAGTACTCCTTTTCTTTCTCCATGTAGTGCTCATTCAATTTACAAATCTGTACAAATTTATCCTGTTACTAAATCAGATTACCCACTTCATGGGCAACAAAAAACTGTATATTTATAAACTCATTCCATTAATAACAGCAGATTCAAAATAATCCCTTTGGCTGACATTAGTAAAAACTCTACTTTCATGATTTGATACAATGCAATACAATCTCTGCAGAAGCCCAAGTAGGGGAAACATATCACAATCAAGCTGTGATTTACAGTATGTATTGAAACTTGTATTGTGCTGCATTGAAACTAGTCTCCTCCATGCAAATTGAGAATTACAAATGGAATTAGTTTCTTGATATAAGTGTAATATGAAGAATATACATATATATTACAGGCTTTTATTCTATCCCTGAATGGAATGATATCAAGCCATAACTACCAGTATTATCTGAATTAAGGTAGCACCCTGTAATGGATTTGTACAAACCCTGACACTCGACAGGAAGGAATTAAGAAGCAACTCTGACCTTAGGAGGCGAGGCCCTTCCACCTGTGCCAAGCATGCTCTGGCTGGAGACAGGGTTTAAAAAACAGCCAGACAGCTCAGTTAGAGGTTGGCACGGCAGGGGGGAGGACACGCTCTGAGAGCTCCAGGCTGTGCAAGACCTTAAGACCACACCAAGTTGGGAAACAGACAAGCTGCAGCTTCCAGGAACCTGGACCAGAGCAGGAAGCCCACAGGGATGGGATGCAGAGGTAAGTAGGAAGTGACCTAGGGAAGCTGACTTGATGCTGTTGCAAAGCACTGCAGGGTAAGTGAAGCTGAACCAGCTTCCCAGGGTCAGAACCTGATGGAGTAGGGTGGGCCAGGGTTCCCTTACACTGCCTCTGAACCACACCCATTAGGTGGAACTGGTACCTTGGGCACTAACTACTAGGTGGGAGACAATGTTTCCTAATCACACACAAGTCCCTTGGTCCCTGCCCAGATGAGTCTAACCATACAGGTTGTCTGTATCATCTGTGACCAAAAGAGAATGTATCAAAACACTAATTCTGAATATGCACATTTCTCAGTAATAATACTGTTTAGATCATTTGTGATGGTAAAACCTATATCCCACTGGTTTCCCCAGTAACAATATTTGGAGAAAGCATTGTATCTGGTGGGTATAATAATTAGGGCTCTGCGTCTGTCACCCAGAGCCTCTGTGACTTCTGCAGCAGCCACTGTGGCTGACCCCAGGGCTGCCCAAGCAGCTGGCCTCAGGACCACCCGAGCAGCGGCCGGTGTGGCTGGCCTTGAGGACTGCCTTAGCAGCAGTCCCAGGGGTGGTGGGAGCAGCTGCAGCTCAGTTGGCCCCAACAGCTGGTGCGCTGGCTCCTTGGACTGCCCCCCAAAGCAGAAGGCCCCCCAGACTCCCCTCTGAGAATCCCCCTGCCCCCCACCCTGAGCAGCAGCCCTATAAAATACTCTCTGTATGGTCTCATGTTTTGGGGTTATGGAGTCAATGCCAGTGGTCCCGCCATGTAGCCCACAGGAAATTATAAAAGGTAATCTTGTTATGCTTATAAGAAGCACACGGGATCTTTTTCAGGGGAAAAGGCAATATGCCACGTTTATTGAAGATACAACAATTAGCATATGCATTCAGTCACACAACACACACACACACCGTCCCGCCAGTTGATGTTATAGTTGGCTCTAGATCTAGATACATTTGATTGTATGCCTTGTGGCCCAGAGCCTACAAAAGAAGGGAGGTGACTGAGTTAGCTTTCCACTGGCATCTACTGTGGAGCAAGGGAAGTTGACTGAGTGAGGCAGTACATCATTTACATAGGAACTGCTAATAACTTGAGGACACTGGGGTATAATTTGACTAAGTTTCAAACTTGGGGCCAATATTTTGGAAATCACCCTGGTGAAAAAACAACTGGGCAAGGCCTAGAAAATGATTGGGTTCAAGTTCACCCTGGCTATAACTGGGGTTTGCTGAGGTTGAGTTAGAGGTCCTGAAGAAAGCCAAAAGACGAAACAAACAATGTATGCTTTTGGTTTACTGTACGGAGTATTTCTCTAGTTAGAATGGAGTCGGTAGAGGTTCCCTTATATCATGGTTCCCTTCTTAAAAGAGATGAGCTGAAGACAGTAGCTTCATCCTGAGAAGATGCTGGAGCAAATGATCTGGCCCCTAGCTGAGAACTACAGGGTGTAGGTGGAGCAGAGAAGCAGTTGCAGACCACTGGTAGTATATTTAGATGAGAGCTACTAATCGGTCACAGGCAGAGAGAAGTGGCGGTTTGGCCCCTAACAGAGCTGAATGGGGATCCTCATTACTGAGGGCTGAGTATACGGACAGCAGCTATTTCAGCTACAGAGGGAGCAGATCCGAGGGGGTTATCCTCTCCAATCTCCATCTGCCTGAGAGCTCTGGTGAGGCCTCCCTGACCCAGCATCACACCTGAATGTCGCTATAGCAGGTCGTTGAGCAGCAGAGACCCGGAGCTTGCCTAGGCAGTTCAGACCCAAATTCTCCTTGGGACTAACTAACTGTGAGTCGGGAGGCAACAATGCTCCGTCAGGTGCTCATGCTCACTGTGGGGTGGACATAGTTTGGGACTGTGACTCACGTACGTTGAGGTAATAGTGGCAGAAATTGTTAAGTTGTAAGGCTTGAACAGTTTACCTGGTCATTTCCCTTTCCGCAGTAAAGTTTTCCTGTTTAAAAACCCTTTGGTCACTGTGCTTGCAAGTAGGGAATAAGTTGCCTATCAGTGACACCCTGAGTGATACATATGTTCCCAGGTTACTGGGTGGGAGCTCAAAGTAGAGTTATTTAAATTTTAGAAAAACCCTAGAAGGCAAGAACCAGCCCTTAATTGCTGCCAATGTCACTGGCAGAAGGCTTACATTATTGTAACAATTGTCTCAGAAAATATGGTTACTTGTAGAGTGATAGGCAAGAGGAACTATTTTTGTGGTCATAAAATGAATAGTCAACTCAGGTTTTTTCATTCAATGTGTTCCTGTAAAGCTTAAAAGTTTGCAGCAAATAAACAATCCCATGAGAAACAGCAGTCAGTAGCAGGTGCTAAGACTCCCCTTGATCATTTCTGGTTATTCTTTTTTGTTTTGTTGTAAAAGGGCAATAAAACAACATTTGCTTTATCTGAAGACCTTTGCCTCAGGACAGTTGAGAATAAGGGATTCCAAGTTCTGACACTTCAAAGTATCTTTTTTCTAATTTTGTTTTACACACCGTAGCTTTCAGATTGAACAATTTATCTCAGTCAGGATTTAAGTGTTTGGAGTGCAGCGATAAGAGTAAGAACACTATGGGGCCTGATTTTCCTTTCAGTTCCACTGATGGTGTGAATCGGGGTAATGCTGCTGAAGTGGATGGAGTCACAACCATGTTACATTAGGGTAAGCGAGAGAAGAATCAGGCCTAAAATTCAAACATCAAAAGACCTGGCCCTGCTTGTGAAGTATGAGTTGTCACTGGGGAAGCCTACAGCACTGGCATCTGAGCTAGTCAATAGAGTTGTTAATAAACATAAAACTTACCTTCGTAATTTCTGTACTTCGGAAACTGAAATATCATGTGGATAAGTTTGTTTTTCAACTGCTTTCTCAGATAGCTGAGCTAATCTCCTTGCATTTCATTTTTGACTCAAGGGGCTTTGTTTCAAACACCTGCTGCTCCAACTTGGACTTCCTTTTTTGCATTCAGTGTTGCTTCTTTTGGTATGTGAACATCTGGGAGAGATTTGTTTTTAAAATCTCGAGTCACTGGGCTGCTTAGGGGATATATTTGAAACCTTCTTTGTTCACTGTTGTTACACAGGGAAGATAATTTTAGTGTTGAAAAGAAACTACATACCTCAAATCTTTAATATTTAAAGTACATATTTATTGCTGTGTTAATACATTTACCTTAAAAATACCAGGTTTTTTAAAGCTGTTAACTTATTCAACAACAATTTGGCGCATTGATCCATGTTCTTGTTTACTGCTGTGCAAAACTGATCTCATTTTTTCCAAGTGGAAACTGAGTTTTTTGTAAATTTTCTCAAGGGCAAAATTTGGTCTAGTCTGTCCCTTCTCTCCCATCTTACTGAATAATATACAGCAAGCATTATAGTGAACTATGAGGACACGAGGCAATGGTCTGTCTGTTTGGTGTGTGTGGAACAGTCTTGTGTGCATATTACAAAAATGTATTTGACATGACCCTAATTAAAGTTCAATGATTGATGCAGTAAGAGTTATTTTTATTAACTATACCAGTTGTGGAACCATATAATTTTGATAAAATTTGCATGTTACTCATAATTGAGGATGGAACTTCTTTTTGGTGAGTTCAAATTCTTCTTCTAACTCAGCAATATAAAGCTAGTTCTTGAAGACTGAGAGTTCCAGTACAGATGTGTATATATTTATTCTCTTAACACAGAGTTGGTATTTGTTTTTAAATTCTGTGGTTGCCCCACTTTTCTACAGTAGCACTTTCCTTTATTCAGTTTTCACTGTTCTTGATTATTTCAGAAGAATATAAAAACCTAAGATTTGCAAGCATTTTGTGCAACAGAAGGGCAAGTCTGTTATGAAGATGACCTACTTACCCACAAATAACATAACTTGGTAAAAAAAAAAAAAGCAACAAGCAGTCATAGGAGCATGACAGTCTAATTTCAATGGTTACAGCTCTGATTGCAAGTTAAGTTTCTCTACTACATTATGCTGGATTTACACCAGTATAACTCCGTAAAATCAGTAGAGTTACCCTGGTATAAAACTAGTGTAAACCAGTGTAATGCAGTGGAGAATCAGCGCCCCACCCCAGTGGAGGTTAACATTAGGGATGCAATTCAGCCCACCTAAACCCTTATTTAACTGAACAAATGAAGTCATTGGGACACTTTGTGCTTAAAGTTATCCATGTGCTTAAATGCTTCACTGTATCAGGGCAAGCTGATAAAACTCTATTCTAAGATGCAGTGGTTTCAAATTAATGTGAGAGTAGTTCATCACTTTTCAGTCCTTAGGTCAATTTTTTTCCACTATAAACCTTGCATCTGATCACAAGAAGCATCTCATACGTGGTGGTTTGCTAGCAACAAATCTGACTATCTCTAAGCAATGTCATCAAGGTCACTGGTCCCTGATAGACTTAGGTATGTCTTCACTGTAATTAGACACCTGTGGCTGACCCATGCCAATTAACTTGAGTTCAGGGGGCTCGGGCTGCAAGGCTGTTCATTTCTGCTGTAGATGTTTCAGCTCAAGCTACAGCCTGAGCTCTGGGATCCTCCCACCTTGCAGGGTCCTAGAGCCTTTGTTCCAACCCAAGCTGAGATGTCTACACTGCAATTAAACAGCCCTGGAGCCCGAGCCCCATCAGTTAGCTGGCATGGGCCAGCTGCAGGTTTTTAATAGCAGTGTAGACATATTCCGAGCGTGTCCATTCTGATTTTTGAAGCCTTTCCCCATAAATTCTGATTTCTTCAGTGGAACTGTTTATTCTCAATCAAATCTTTTATTTTACATACACTTCATAAGCAATAGCAGCTGGTGCTTACATATTAATAAACATTGTTTTCTGTTTATATTATTTATATATGCAGTTTTCAAAAAGTGAGAGGAAAAATTAAACAGCCAGACAGCCTCACACAAATGAAGACAAAATGCACCATAGGAAAAAAAACAAACAGACTTTCTTTGTTAAACAGTAGTACGAATCATCTTGTCCTCTACGATCTGAGTTAAATAAAAATATCTGAGATGGATATTTTGAATGGCTTCAGAGTGTTTTTTGAGAAAAACATTTGACACTTGTAATATTTTTATATATTAACAGTCATAAAAATAGCTTTGCTAGCCTAACTCCGTTTTCTATCAGTACCTAGTACTTTGTTGCTCATGATGACTTGGCCTATAATTAGCCATTTCTCACAAAATCCAATACAGAAGATATCAAAAAGATGTAATTGCCTGAAGCTAAGGAAAAAATGGGAAAGCAAAGAAAAAATGTATAGCTCTATTGCACACTTCACACAGATACAGATAGGTAGTGGAAATACACATAGGGAAAAAAAGGACTTACTTGCGGCTAAAGTATGACTCTGGGCATCAAGACAGCTTGGAATCTCTCTACTGTCTCACTCCTTTTTACACTGCATCAAGTTCAAGCTTCTTATCCTTACCCTTAAGGCCCTCCAAACTCAGAATCTACTTATGTGATTTTGTATATCCTAGTGCAGTAACCATCAACATCTCCACTCCATTAATTATGCCAGCTTTGACTACATATTAGACCACTTTTCTCACACACATCAGGAATTCCACCCATGTCACTCCTTATGGTTGGTATAATTTCCCCAAGCTAATCCATAAACGACCCTCTCATCCTTCAATTTTCCCTCACAATCTGCTACTTCTGTGAATTCTACAAAAAAAACCTGTCCCCTAATAATATCTAAAGGGATTTCTAATACTTACTTAGGACTTGTCTAGATGGCATGGCAAAGAAAACTGGAGGGGTTCTGATTTGTAAAGACAATGCAGCATGTTAGAGTGAAGTACCCTATGCAGACCTTGCTGACACGTTCTATCTTTTAGATACACATATTGGTCCAGGTCCAGGATGGGAGTTAAAAGCAGAAAGATAACATTGTCCCATATTGTATTTGTCATGTTCTCTCACAATTTAGGTGGAGCCCTCTTGCTGGGGGAAATGCAGACACAGAGCCACAGATGACCCTATAACCTGTAGTTCCACTCAGTTTGTGTATGTCCCCCAACATGCACTCAGAGAATTGTCAGCCTCTCATTTCCTCCCATGTAGCCTGTTCCTGCAAGTTTTTATGTAACTTTGGCAAGCAATAGAGCTCCAGCAATAATACTGGGAGCTATCTTGTGTTCTTGTAAGAAAACACATTGCTCAGTTGTTGCAATTTGACCTTCACATTTACTTTTAAGGTCTATTTTACTCCACATAATTGCTGGTCATATATCCTTGTGCCCCAGGGTTTGGGGACAGAAGGATGACTCGGCTAGAAGGGAAGGAGTAGTAAAATAGAAGAAAATATACTGTATGACTTGTGTGTATCTAACTGACTAACAAGCCTATAATGAAGCAGGAAAAGAAGAATATGTATCTCAAACATTGCACTTAAGTGTCCAAATTGCAGATCTTTTTTGCAGTAAATCGTGCAACATCAGAGCTATGTCATGCTGAGGCATCTTTATTTTAGATCACATGGTAACATGATACCATCCTTAGTCAGTGGTTAGTATGTTGAAAATTTGTTGCCAAAAAGTGACCTGTACAAAGCGGGAGATCTTAGGCATTTTAGGTCATATGGCTTCAACTGAGCAAAGTGAATTGTCTGGCAATCCAAGCAGTGTGTGTGTGTAGACATGATTATAGACAGAGGATGGAGATATAGAGTAAAATATTTAATTTTAGTCCAGTAGTATTACCTTCCCTGTGGCCTGAAATTAAATATAATTCTCATACCCAGCCACTTGATAGTGCCGGGTAAGCTTTTGTCTGTCTCTACAAATGTTTTTCATTTCTCAGATAGTGATATTTTCAAGGATTATTAATGATAAAATCAGACAAAGGCTGTGTCAAGGTTCCTTCCCCACTCTGAACTCTAGGGTACAAATGTGGGAACCTGCATGAAAGACCCCCTAAGCTTATTTTTACCAGCTTAGGTTAAAAACTTTCCCAAGGGACAAACTTTGCCTTGTCCTTGAACCCTATGCTGTCACCACCAAGCGTGTTAAACAAGGAACAGGGAAAGAGCCCACTTGGAGACGTCTTCCCCCTAAAATATCCCCCCAAGCCCTACACCCCTTTTTCCTGGGGAAGGCTTGATAAAAATCCTCACCAATTTGCATAGGTGAACACAGACCCAAACCCTTGGATCTTAAGAACAATGAAAAAGCAATCAGGATCTTAACAGAAGAATTTTAATTAAAGAAAAGATAAAAGTATCATATTCTGTATCATATATCATATCATATATTCTGTAAAATCAGGATGGTAAATACCTTACAGGGTAATCAGATTCAAAACATAGAGAATGCCTCTAGGCAAAACCTTAAGTTACAAAAAGACACAAAAACAGGAATACATTCCATTCAGCACCAGCCATTAAACAAAAGGAAATCTAACGCATTTCTAGCTAGATTACTTACTTACTAACTTAAGGAGTTATGAAGAGCATTCCTGATCTGTTCCCGGCAAAAGCATCACACAGACAGACAGACCCTTTGTTTCCCCCCCTCCAGCTTTGAAAGTATCTTGTCTCCTCATTGGTCATTTTGGTCAGATGCCAGCGAGGTTATCTTAGCTTCTTAACCCTTTACAGGTGAAAGGGTTTTGCCTCTGGCCAGGAGGGATTTTATAGTTCTGTATACAGAAAGGTGGTTAGCCTTCCCTTTATATTTATGACAGGCTGTTTCAGCCTCTTTATATTAATTTTATCATTTATTCATCCAGGGAAACAGATCGTCATCCATGTTTGTGTGGTTGCATTGCACCATTTAGTAGTGTAAATAAGTGTTGTACTGTCTGGAGTGGCTCATGAGTGAGAATACCAGCCTCAGGGCAGATTGTTAAGAAGTAGGGCACAAGCCCCAAACTGGCTGTGAGTTCTATAATTAGATTTCATCAACCCAGTAACAAGTGTGAACTGGGTTGATAAGTCTTACCATGGAGTCACAGACAGTCCCTTTGGACATTCCAGTCTACCTTGCCATCCATTTACACCAAAAATCACAACCACATTCAGGTTACTGTCAGTCCCAAAGACCAGTCACTTACCCCAGGTAAGTTGTATCTCAGACAAAAGACAACACCTGTAGCCACTCTTGTAATAAACCAAGGGACAGTTTATTAATTAGGAAAAACAAATAGTTATTTACAAGGTTAAAGGAGCTAAGCATACACACACAAATGAGCTACTGTCTTGCATTTAAAAAGGTAATATAAGCTTCTGTAATAAGCAGCTCTATATGAGTTTTGGCGCTGACCTACGCCAAGCATCATAGGGATCTCTTATTTATATTTAGGAATCTTTGACCCTCCGAGTCCAGACAGCAAAAAAGACCTCAATCCCTTCTGGTCTGGTCAGGGATTTTTATCCCCTCTTCCTTAGAGTCTAAGGTGATGGGACTAATGCTTCTGCCCCCATAACCTCTTCATGGGTGGGTGGGGGAAGCAATCAAAGTTTTTTGTTCCACAATGGCTCATTTGGATTCAATAGTCCTCCCTGATGAGCAGGAGATAACAACACCTTCTGAAGGAATCCAGCATTTTGTATTAGGTGGATTTGTGTTTGTTTTTAGCTTCAGAATAAACATTTTACACATATAGAGCAAACACTTAAGTGTTACCTTATAACATTGGATACAGATATTATAAGTAAGATTAATACATGCAGCATCCTACAAGCATTCCATAAAGTCTAAACACATATTGTATTTGCACATATTTGCAAATATAATCTGTAGGTGTTATAAAGTGGTGGTAATATGAGAAGGGTTGTTTTTGTGTTCATCTTTTAATTTAAACTCATCTATATGAAAATTGCCATTTTCAAAAAATTATTTTTGCAAGCTTTAATTTTGTCTTCAACAAAAAGCACACAACTCTTAGGGCTCTCAGGTATCTCAAGAGTCTTGGTTGATGAGTGATTAGAGAATGTATATGTGCTTAAAGAGCTAGGTACAGCCATTCAAATCTTTCCCTTTTTGCATTTGCAAATATATAGGGCTACCTTGATGCCCTATAAGTAGAAATGAAAGTACTGGGATAAAGATAAATAAATTACTTATAAAGGTCAAATGATAAAGATTTTAATTGTGCCTTCTGAAAACCCACAGGGTGATCAATGATCCTATCACTTTGAATTAACTAAAACATTAATGTGGACATTTGTGTGTAAAGTGGCATTTTTATCAGGACTCCAGTTTCTCACTCCTTCCCATCAAGAGCCAGAGCCTGCACTTTTGAAGTCAGTGGGAGCTTTGCCATTTACTTCAGTGGGCACAGGATCAGGCCTCAAATATACACACAATTTCTGGCTTACTACTAAGACTCAGTGTGTAGCTCTGGATGTCACAAGGTTATGTCACTTTTACCTATTATGCTGAACCCGATTCAGAAACTCCAAGTAAGCTCAGAACTATTAAACTAAAAATAACTATTGTGAATGACTCTGGATGAAACTTGGTATGTGGAGTATCCTGTAGCTAGGATGAAAACGGCCTGGATCTTCTTTGATGGAATCTCCTTAAATTCAGCTGCCTCAACTATTATGTGGGAAATTGAAAGCAGCAAGAAATTGATTTTTTTTTATATAGCATGTTCAGTTCCCATCTTGTTCTGAATGTGCAGTATTCCAACATGTTTGACATGTAAATCTTTTTGTAAAGGAAACAGTTATTTGATTATGCTTTCCCTTTCATCTGATGAGCAGTTTTATTGATGATGCAATCAGAATAAAATTTCTGCTCCAATGACAATGACTAATTATTCCACATTAAAGCCAATAAATGCTGGTAGAATTTACAGAAACATAGACATGTAGGGATGGAAGGGACCTCAAAAGGTTCCCTGTGCTGAGGTCAAGTACACCTAGACCATTCCTGACAGGTGTTTGTCTGAATTGTCCTTTAAAACCTCCAGTGACAGGATTCCACAACCTCCCTTGAAGCCTATTCTAGTGCTTAACTATCCTTTTCCCTGCACACACCCTACTCTAGCGAATATCTAACCTAAATCTCCCAGCTGCAGATTAAGTTGATTACTCCTTGTTCTCTGTTCAGTGAACACTGAGAACAATTGATCATTGTCCTCTTTATAATAGCTCTTAACGTATTTGAAGACTATCAGATCTGAGTCCCCCCCCACCCCAGCTTTCTTTTCTCAAGTTGAAACATATCAATTTTTTCCCCCTTTCCTCACAGGTCACATTTCCTAAAACTTTTATCATCTCTGTTGCTTTCTTCGGGACTCTCTCCAATTTGTCCACATCTTTCTGAAAGAGTGGAGCCCAGAACAGGACACAGCTGAGGTCTCAGCAGTACTGAGTAGAGCCAGTCGGTTTGCATGCAACATGCCTGTCAATGCACCCCAGAACGATATTAGCCCGTTTTGCAACTGCACCACATAGTCGGCTCCTATTCAATTTGTGATCCACTATAATACTCTTTTTTTTTCAGCAATACTACTGTTCCTTTGTTGTAGTTCTGCATTTTTATTTCCTAAGTGTAGTGCTTTGCACTTGTTTGTATTGAATTTCATTTTGTTGATTTCAGAGCAATTTTCTAATTTGTCACGGTCATTTTGAATTCTGTCCTCCAAAGTGATTGCAACCCCTCCAGCTTGGTGTCATCTGCAAAGCATACTCTTCATTCCATTATCCAAGTCATTATTACAAATGGTGAATAGTGCCAGACCTGGGAGAGACTCCTGAAGACTCCACTAAATACTTCCTCCCAGTTTGACAGCAAAGCATTGATAACTACTCTTTGAGCATATGTTTTCAACCAGTTGTGCACCCACCTTATAGTAATTTCCCTAGACCACATTTCTCAAATTTGCTTATGAGAATGGCATGTGGGACTGTGTCAAAAGCCTTGCTAAAATCAAGATCTATCACATACAATGCTTCCTCCCTATTCACTAGGTCAGTAACTCTGTCAAAGAGGGAAATTAGGTTGGTATGGTATGATTTTGTTCTTGACAAATGAATGTTGGCTATTCTTTAACTTTATTATCCTCTAGGTGCTTACAAATTGATTAATATTGCAGCAAATGAAAAATACAGACCATTTTTATGTACAATAAGAATGTTATATGACAAAAAAAAAAGATAAAGCAAAGAAATTATACAAAATAAACCTTAGCCCGAAGAATGCTTTCTAATCCAGGTTCTTTTTTCAGTATAAGAGATCAAATGTATCACACACAGACCACACACAAACTTTTACCAGTTTAATTAAGCCAGTACAAACCACTGTGTAGACATTCTTAATTCTGTCTACATGGGGCATGTTTTAGTTTATCTTAAATTTGTTCCTACTCAAATTAAACTGTCAGTGTAAACCTAATTTAAATTGAATGTGTCCACACAGCCATTTGCACCAATTTAACTAAACTGGTTTAAAATCACACCTTAAATTAAACTGAGATAACTCTGCATGTAGACAAACCCTAAGTACTTGTCATGTTTATCATTTTTTTTAGATAAGTCATTTTTTCCATTGCTTAGACTTCCTAAGTTTTAGTAAGCTTGTCTACTGTCTAGGGAGAAACAGAGCTGAGTGAAAATCAAATTTTCATCTTGTAGAAAATGCCAATATTTCACCATGTGCTTTCCTCCTGAATTGGCATGAAAAGTTGAAATGTCAATATTTTTCACAGCATGACATTTAAAAAAATTATCTGGAAATTACAAAACACTTCATTTCAGCATTTTCAGTGGAAACATTGCCAAACTGAAACATCTGTTTGTTTTGTTGAAATGACCTGAAACAGTTCAACACGACCTGGGTCAGTTCAATGTTAAACACATTTCCCTAAAGTGCTACATTTTCAAGCAGATTATGTCTTCAAACTCACTGTGGGAATCAGGTATGTGGTATTTCAAGCTCAAGGAGGAAATCAGCCAAATAGGGCACACTTTCTCTCCCTGCCAACAGATGCTGAGGCAATGGTCAGTTCACAGTCTTCCTTTGGGGCCAGTGAAGCTAGCAGATGCAGGATCCTGCTGATTTTGGGACCCTAAAAATGGCCTGGCTAAAGTATATCTCAACTTCCTTTTTAAGATAAGAAATTCTCTAGCTCTTTCCATTAAGGAGAGGGCCCCCAAAATATAAACCAATCATCAGGGTTAAAAATTTACTGTGGTGCTTTTCTTAAAATGCATTTATTATTCAGTCACTTCTGTAACTCCAAGGGCTGGCCCCTGAGGCCTGTGAAATCCATAGCCATGGGTCCCTCAGCCTTGAACTGGAGAAGCCACCTCAAAGGGTGAAAAGATAAGGGGAGAGGATATTCAGTCCTTGGCCTTTTGTTGAGACTGCAAAAAAGGGTGCCAGTAATGGAGGTTTCTCCATTGCTGGTTTGTCCAGTCAGAAAAGAAAAAATGGTTTAATGATCTACAAGGACCAGAACAAGGGACTAGGTGGAAACCCCACCTGCCCCCGCTCTCCATATGCGTGCCTGACAAACTGAAATTAACTTTCTAAGCTCTGGTTTGGCAGGCATCAACATTTTTGACATTGTGCTTGTTTAGAAACTGAGCTGAAATGCCATGAAAGCTGGCAGTGGGTTCTTGGCAAGATCCCTTCCAAATAAAAGCTTTTTACTTTTATTTCTAGTGTGTTTATCATGCTTTAGATCAGTCCATATTAAAGTAAGGAAATCATGTTGTATTCTAGCAAGGAGGAGAATGGTGGCAGTTCAAAGCACTGTGAATGCCTGCCAGATGGTTCAAAACACATGTAAAACATGACACAATTAAAAAGCTGTCACTAGTTGATTTAGTCTTAGAAACAATGAGAAGACTGAGACTATTTTTTACTTTATATTGGTACAGGAAAAATAGACCAAGTAATCAGCTCTGTGTGCTATTTACTGCTATTTTCTCATATTTATAGCACTACAAATAATAATAATACTGTAATTGTTTTATTTAAACTACAGAGTGAATCATTCAACCCGTTTCAGCATAATTATTTCTATACTAAGTTCAAAAACTCCAAACAAACTTGAGTTATACAGGAGGTGGCTATCTCATATGTTCTGTGGCTTGTTAGGTTTATTATGTGTTCTGCAGATGGTCCACCTGATTTCTGCAGCACATCAACACAGAATTCTGCAACAAGCCGAACATTTCAGCAGCAGGGTGAAACTTAGCAAGGAGAAGTTATTTTAAATTCATGAAAATCCTCTTGTTAGTGATTCTTCCTCCATCCCATTTATGGTATGCTTCTGCAACAGTTGTAATCCCAGGAAGAATTAGTATTTGTACAACAATGCATGTTATCAGTTGTCATGCTAGGGGAGACGTGGAAGGAGGGAACCTGGGATGGAGAGAGGGGCTTGAATTGGGCTGTTGAGCAGAAGGTTTGGCAATCACAACACGATTTTTGGCAGCTGAAAGGGAAGGGGGTTGACTGGGAGAGGGGGGGATATTTCCTCTGGCCAGGAGGGATTTAAAGGTGGTTAGCCTTCCCTTTATATTTATGACACGCCCCCTAAATCACAGACAGGGTGAAATGCTGGCTGTGATTTCTTCCTGGAGCTCTAGGAGAAAACAGAGTTAATAAGACACATGCACCTCTAAATATACTATGAAGTATATAAAGACTAACAATATTTTCCACATCTCAAGGACAATTTTAACCAGTTGATTCTGGGAAACTTTCACGGGAGAGTGCATCAGCCACTTTGTTAGAAGCTCCTGGGATGTGTTGGATGTCGAAATCAAAATCTTGGAGAGCTAAACTCCACCAAATAAGTTTTTTGTTATTTCCCGTGGCGGTATGAAGCCACTGTAGCACAGCATGGTCGGTTTGCAGGTGGAAACGCCATCGCCAAACATATGGGCGTAGCTTTTCCAGAGCGTAGGCAATGGCGTAACATTCTTTTTCACTGGCTGACCAGTTGCTTTCCCTCTCACACCATTTTTTGCTGAGGAACACTACAGGGTGGAATTCTTGATCCGGTCCTTCCTGCATTAAAACTGTTCCCACACCAGATGCATCTGTGATTACTGGGAACGATTTGTCAAAGTCTGGGGCCCTTAACATAGGGTCAGACATGAGTGTCGCTTTAAGCTGGTTAAAGGCCTTCTGACATTCTTTGGTCCACTGAACGGCATTTGGCTGTTTCTTTTTGGTTAGGTCTGTCAGTGGGGCAGCAATTTGGCTGTATTGCAGTACAAATCGCCTGTAATATCCGGCCAAGCCTAAGAAGGATTGGACCTGTTTCTTGGACTTTGGGACAGGCCACTTTTGGATAGCATCCACTTTGGCCTGTAGGGGGCTGATAGTTCCTTGACCCACCTGATGTCCAAGGTAAGTCACTCTGTTTAGGCCTATTTGACATTTCTTAGCCTTAACAGTTAGTCCTGCCTCCCTTATGCGCTCAAAGACTTTTTGTAGATGTTCCAGGTGTTCTGCCCAGGAATCCGAAAATATGGCCACATCATCAAGGTAGGCGATGGCATATTTTCCTAATCCCACTAGGAGACCATCTACAAGTCTTTGGAAGGTGGCGGGTGCATTCCACAGCCCAAAAGGGAGTACATTAAATTCATACAGCCCGACATGTGTGGTGAAGGCTGATCTTTCCTTGGTGGATTCATCTAGCGGTACCTGCCAGTACCCCTTGGTTAAGTCCAAGATAGAGATGAACTGGGCCCATCCCAGTTTCTCTAATAGTTCATCTGTGTGTGGCATTGGATAGTTGTCTGGGCGAGTTACACGTTTTTGCATGGACTATTGTAAGCTAAATGCTATTTCCCCATTTGGTTTAGGAACTAGAACCACTGGAGATGCCCATGCACTGCCAGAGGGGCGGATTACCCCCATCTGTAGCATATCCTGGATCTCCTGTTCTATAGCTGTTTTAGCTTGAGGAGACACCCGATAAGGTTGGACTTTAATTGGGTGAGCATTACCTGTGTCAATGGAGTGGTATGCCCGTTCAGTCAGTCCTGGGGTGGCTGAGAATGTCGGCGCGTAGCTAGTGCACAGCTCCTTGATCTGCTGTCGCTGCATATGCCCAAGGGTCGTGGAGAGGTTCACCTCTTCCACGCCACCAGCACTTTTCCCTTCGTAGTGGACACCTTCAGGCCACTCAGCGTCATCTCCTCCCTGGGCTGTAAACTGACGAACCTTTAATTCTCTGGAATAAAAGGGCTTTAGAGAATTAATATGGTACACCTTAGGCTTTCAGTTGGAGGTGGGAAATGCTATGAGATAATTAACAGCTCCTAGGTGCTCCTGGACCAGGAATGGCCCTTCCCATGATGTTTCCATTTTATGGGCCTGGAGCACTTTTAAGACCATGACCTGGTCCCCTACTTGGAAGGAACACTCTCTGGCATGTTTATCATACCAGGCTTTTTGCTCTTTTTGAGCATCCTTTAGGTTTTCTTTAGCAAAGGCTAAAGAGGTTCGGAGGGTGTTTTGTAGGTTGGTTACAAAGTTCAGAATGTTAGTTCCTGGAGAAGGTGTAAACCCCTCCCATTGCTACTTCACCAACTGTAATGGCCCCTTAACCTTGCGACCATATACAAGTTCAAATGGTGAAAACCCTAAATTGGGATGTGGTACAGCTCTATAGGCAAAGAGCAACTGCTGCAACACTAGGTCCCAATCATTGGAGTGCTCATTTACGAATTTACATATCATGGCCCCCAAAGTCCCATTAAATTTCTCCACCAGACCATTTGTTTGATGATGGTAAGGGGTGGCAACCAAGTGATTCACCCCATGAGCTTCCCAAAGGCTTTCCATAGTTCCTGCCAGGAAATTAGTTCCTGCATCTGTGAGGATGTCAGAGGGCCATCCTACCCTGGAAAAAATGTCTGCTAGTGTCTAGCACACACTTTTAGCCCTGGTGTTGTTTAGAGCTACTGCTTCCGGCCATCGAGTGGCAAAATCCATGAAAGTCAGTATGTACTGCTTTCCTCTGGGTGTCTTTTTCGGAAAAGGACCCAGAATATCCACAGCTACTTGCTGAAATGGAACTTCAATGACGGGGAGTGGCTGGAGAGGAGCTTTGACCTGGTCTCGGGGTTTTCCCACTCTTTGGCATACCTCAGAAGACCGGACATAGGTAGAAACATCCTTGCCCATTCCCTCCCAGTGGAATGACCTCTTCAAACGGTCTTTGGTCCTGTTCACCCCAGCATGGCCACTAGGATGATCGTGGGCTAAGCTCAAGAGCTTGACCTAGTACTTAGTTGGAACTACCAACTGTCTCTGAGGATGCCAGTCTTCCTGGTGTCCACCAGAAAGGGTTTCCTTGTATAAAAGTTCTCTTTCTACAACAAACCTGGATCGATTAGAAGAGCTGAGAGGTGGTGGGTTGCTCCGTGCCGCCATCCAAGCTCTCTGGAGGCTTTCATCTGCTTCCTGTTCGGTCTGGAACTGTTCCCTTGGTGCTGGAGACATCAGTTCCTCATTGGATTGTGGATCTATGCTTGGTCCCTCTGGAAGCAATGTAGGGGATGGGGCTGTTTCCATTGACTGTGAACCGATTTCCGCTGGGGCACTATGTTGGGGTTCCAGCTGAGCCACTTGTGTAGGGTTATCAGCTACTGCCAGTTCAGGTTTGGTGGGGCCCTCTGGTGTTGGGGTTGCAAGTACTGGATTCAGTGCTGGCAATGGGTCTGGTGCTGGTTGTTCCGCCAGTTCCAGTTCTGGGTCTGGCTCTGTCTGGGTCTCTGGGACTGGATCCACTACTGCTGTTGCAGACATTGGCCTGGGGTCCAGGTCCATCACCTCTGACTGGGTCCTGGTAGAAGTTTCCAGAACAGCGCTAGGTGTGACGGCTGGTTTAGTCTGGCTGCGGGTGACCATTCCCACCCTCTTGGCTCGCTTCACATGATTGGCCAAGTCTTCCCCCAACAGCATGGGGGTGGTATAAACATCATAGACTGCAAAAGTCCACGTTCCTGACCAGCCCTTGTACTGGACAGGCAACTTGGCTGTAGGCAAATTCAAAGAGTTGGACTGAAGGGTTGAATTGTCACTTGGATCTCTGGTCAATTAAACTGGGGTCCACTAAGGAAGCATGGATAGCTGACATTTGTGTTCCGGTGTCCCTCCACGCAGTGACCTTCTTCCCACCCACACTCACAGTTTCCCTCCGCTCTGAGGGTATCTGGGAGGTATCTGGGCCTGAGGACCTCTGGTGTGATTCTGGTGCAATGAACTGTAATCTGTTGGGGTTCTTGGGGCAGTTGGCCTTCACATGCACTGGCTTGTTACATTTAAAACATCGTCCAGCTGACAGGTCACTGGGGTGAGGTGGGTTGCTGGAGAACAGTGTGGTAGGACGATAAGGTTTCTGGAGTATTCCTTGGTGAGTAGTTGGGGCCTTGGGCTGCCCCGGTAGTAGGGTGTGGCCTGAGGGTGTCCCTTCTGGTATCTGCTCCAACTGTGACCAGGGTTGTTCCTCTCTCCTTCCCCCACCCATTTTGTTCCAGCTTGCCTCTCCTCTCTGGCAGTCTGGGACTGCTCGTATCAATCAGCATAAGAAGCAAGACTTTCTGCTAAGTCCTTTTCCTTATCCCATAAACACTGTTTTATTTCCTCCTTGGACATATTCAGGAATTGCTCCTGAGCTATCAAATCACACATTCCATTAAAGCTTATGACACCCCTTCCTTGGACCCATTTATCTAACAGATCCTTCATCTGGTTTAGATAAGCCACATTACTTAGTCCAGGCCCTCTCTTAAGGGTTTGAAATTTTATTCTGAACGTTTCAGATGTAATTTGAAATTGCTTTAAAACCAAATCCTTGAACTTATTATAGTCAGAAGCCTCATCAATAGGCATCTTATTGAATATGTCCAGAGCTCTTCCAGTTAATTTTGCGACCAATGTGGTCATCTTGTGAGCTTCAGGAATTTTATGGATTTTTTTTTTACAGTCTCTCAAAGGTGAGAAAATATTCAGCAATATCACCAGATTCATCATACTGTGGACATAGTTGCTCTCATTTGTGGATTGTTGGGAAAGGATGGTTAGGGTTATCTGGTAGATTCCGCTCAGCCTTTACCTTCTCCATCTCCAGTGCATGCTTCCTCTCTTTTTCCTTCTCCTCCAGTTCTTTTTCCCTTGCCTCCATAGCTCTCCTGTGGGCAGCCTCTAGGGCTTTTTCTGCCTCTTTCGCTGCCTCCAGTCTGGTTAACTCCAATTCATGTTGTGCCTTGGGCTCTGTCATGTTTGCCTCTCTGTTTTTAACTAACTTTACACCCAAGAGTTAGAATGAAAACAACAAAACAAACAAACAAAAAAAACTTGGCTTGTCAAAAAAAAAAAATAGGTTGTGCTGTAACCGGATACCTATGTTCTCTGATAGTGGTTGTCAGCCTACCGAAAAATCCTTTTAAAAAACCAAACTAAACACCTTTGTCTCCAGGCAAATAGACAGAAAACCCCTCTAGTTGCTCTTAGCTAAAAAAACAACTTCTGTGAAGACTTGTGAATTTCCCTGCAGGAGGTTAACTGCCCTGCCTTTAGGTAGAGAAAACTCCAGCTCACAAAAGAAAATTCCCTTTTGTCTCTGCTCTGGCCCCAAAGCAGAGACAAAAAAACCCCTAACTGCTTTCAGCTTAAAACCTGCTTTCCAGCAGCCCGAAGGAAAAAAAAAATTCCTTTTAAAAATCTGTGTTTCTGGTTCAACAAATTTCAAATTATTTAAAGTTAATCCCACCGCTCTGCCATGTCAAGGTTCCTTCCCCACTCTGAACTCTAGGGTACAGATGTGGGGACCTGCATGAAAACCCCCTAAGCTTATTTTCACCAGCTTAGGTTAAAACTTCCCCAAGGTACAAACTATTTTACCTTTTGTCCCTGGACTTTATTGCTGCCACCACCAAGTGTCTAACAAATATAACCGGGAAAGAGCCCACTTGGAAACATCTTTCCCTCCCCCAAAATCCCCCCAAACCCTACACCCCCTTTCCTGGGGAAGGCTTGATAAAAATCCTCACCAATTTGCATAGATGAACACAGACCCAAACCCTTGGATCTTAAGAACAATGAAAAAGCAATCAGGCTCTTAAAAGAAGAATTTTAATTGAAGAAAAAGTAAAAGAATCACCTCTGTAAAATCAGGATGGTAAATACCTTACAGGGTAATCAGATTCAAAACATAGAGAATCCCTCTAGGCAAAACCTTAAATTACAAAAGGTACAAAAACAGGAATATACATTCCTTTCAGGACAACTTTTTTCATCAGCCATTTAAACAAAACAGAGTCTAACACATATCTAACTAGATTGCTTACTGACTTTTTACAGGAATTCTGACCTGCATTCCTGCTCTGGTCCTGGCAAAAACAACATACAAATAGGGAGAACCCTTTGTCCCCCCCCCCCCCCCACTCCAGCTTTTAAAGTATCTTGTCTCCTCATTGGTCATTTTGATCAGGTGCCAGCGAGGTTATCTTTAGCTTCTTAACCCTTTACAGGTGAAAGGGTTTTTCCTCTGGCCAGGAGGGATTTAAAGGTGGTTAGCCTTCCCTTTATATTTATGACAGGGCATTTCTTACTTTCTGGCGAGCCTATTGCCCAGCCTCTCCCCCACATCCTTAGAGCACAGGTTGACTGCTTCTTATTCCTGGGGGAGGCCCCCATGACTCCTTCCCCAGCCACATGGTCAGTGTGTCCAGTGTTGTCCAGTTTGACTAAGCAGGTTGTTCTTCTATATTTGTCATTCTGCTGATGCTTTCTGGGTCAGGCAGAGTCAGTGGAATATCAGCCCCAATGGTATTTCCACACATAGTGAGATCTGGGAGCTAGGCATGGGGTGAGAGGTAAAGTACTGTCATGGATTAGAGATTAGCTAAGAGACCAAAAAAAAAAAAATAAAAAATGAGGGGCTAAATGATCAGTGTTCAATATGGAAAAAATTGTAATACTGGGATTCTGGTAGATCAGTATTTAATACATTAATTCATGATCTAAAGAAAGGGGTGAATAATGGGGTTGCAAATTTTCTAAATATTAGAGTTGATCAAACCCAAAGAAGACTACGAAAGGACTATTCCCAGTCAATGGGAGCTGCAGAGCTGGTGCTCGGGGCAGGGACAGCGCACAGAGCCTCCCTAGCTACCCCTGCTCCTTGGGGCCACAGGACCATGCTGACCACTTCTGGGAGCCACTGACCAGAGCTGCCAGGATCCCTTTTTGACTGGGCATTCACCAGATGCCTGGCAACTCTAGTCGCAACCCACCAGTCAGTAGCAGGAAGGTTGTAGATGAGTTGCAGGCCCGGTGTAGAGGGCAGGCTTGGGGGAGGAGGAGTGTTGGAGAGAGAGCCTGCCCCAGACTCATAGGTCCTGTCCCATGGGGCTGGGCCTGGCTTCCAACAACTTCAGGTGTTGCAACCTCTTGCATGGGGTTGCAGTGCCCCTCAGATATGACCTGGCTGCCCCTCTCTCACAATAGATGGGTGGTTGGGCCAAACCCAAGTGGCGCTGTGACTCCATGCACCAGGTCTCAATGGCTGGAGCAGGGAGCCAGGAGGCACTACTGCAGGGATGTGCATGTGTGTCGGGGGGTGGAAGCTCACTCTCCAAATCCTTCTTCCACTTTGGGGCCTCCTCTCCATGCTGGGCCATAATTAGAGTTGTGATACTAGGGAGGAGGGCGCTCCTGTGGGTAGTTGGTGTCCCTTCAGCAAAGTGAGGAGAAGGCAGTGGAGAAGGAGGAGGAGGAGAGGGATGCTGGCCTATGATTTTGCACCCTCTCCCTCCAGTGACTTTGGACCTCGGGTGAGTCTCAAAAAAGACAAAATGCAGTTGGTGGATTAACTCAGTGAAAAGTGTGGGAATCACTGCTCCAGCTTACAAACTGAAGAGAATAGCTTGTGCTACACAACATTGTCACAAAGGGCCTTTCTCGGTCCTGATCCCTAATAAGGAATCACAGCGTGGATTACTGACTACAAGCTGGTCAGAATTAGAAAAAAAAAAAAAAAGGAGGGAGATTGAGGGGGGAAATATCAAGAATTTGTCTCAATTTTTTGACCAGCTATTGATGTGGTTGATTTTTTTAAAAATTGTAACCATTTAGTTTTGAAGGAAAAAACTTTATTTGGGACATGTCCAACTAGCTTTATCTGTAAGCTCAAGGAAAACATCATCTTTTCTTTGGGTAGTGGTGGTAAAAAAAAAACAGACAAATAATATTAAGAGAAATAAATAAAACAATAGTGAAAATATTTAAGTACTATTATACAAAGCAGCAGTACACCCTCATCAGCCTCATCTCAGAAAAGAAGAAATAGAGGTCCAGAAATGAGCAGTGAAAATAAGAGGCCTGGTGAAAGTTCCATATGTTGAGATATTAGAAAGGTTTAAGTTTGTTTAGTTTTGAAGAACTTAAGGTGACCTTCAGTGAAATTGAAATAAACCAAATTTAAAACCAATCAAAAGAAAAAGAAAAACTTTTTTACCCAATGCATAATTAGTCTGTGGAACACATTGCTACAAATTACTACAGCCATGAGCCCAAGAGGATTTGGAAAATGATTAATATGGATATCCATATTTATATGGATGAGGCCATCTACAGTTACATAAGAAAGTATAAAAAAAATTGAAAGGGATATAAATCCTTATGCTTCAGTGAATAAGTCAAACACTACCTAATGGAGGTTAGAAACTCCCCCTCTGGACTTATATCATTATAATACTTTATTAGTGGGTTTCTTGCCCCTTTCTCTGAAGCAGCTGGTTCTGATATAGCAATGCCTATGCATCTGTGATCAGAACTCCACTGACTCTTTAGACAGCAAGTCACAATGTTTCCTCCAGCTGTAGTGCCCAGCTGTGCAAGGAATCCCAGGGCAGAGTAGGGATGCATTTTTGTGCAGAGCCATGAGCGTTCACAAGGCCCTGAATATTTTATGAGAATGAGACAAGTTATTATCTTTGTGTCTTTTACCTACGACTTCGAAAGGTGCATACATATACCTGATGCTAATTAAAAGGCATTTATTATATGGAACTGGTGGGGCCCCTTTCCATCAAAGATTCCATGGAACTCAACAAAATATGTAAACTCATCTCTGCAATGCAGCCATTTCTGAGGTCAGAAGCAGCAGCATTTATGCAGCACACAACAGGACCAGCTAAGGAAAGGAAATGAAGAAATAACAATGTGCGGAGAGCACTCAGCTCTAGTTATCCCTTTCTTCTATGCAGACAGCAATATGCTGCTCTCCCAAGATGTCGGTGAAATCAGCACCTAAATGAAGAAGAGTTGGCTGAAATGTAATCATGGCAAAATAGTGATTATACTAGTAGGAAGAGCTTGTTACCACCATGATATGACCTCCTATTGAGAGTAACTATGTGGTGCTCCAGTGGAAGGGCGAGCAGGACAAGAGGCAATGAGTTCAAACTACAGCACAGCAGATTTAGATTCAATCTCAGGAAAAATTCCTAATTGTAAGAACAGTAGGACAATGGAACAGACTGCCCAAGGAGGTTGTGGAAGCTCCTTCACTGGAGGTTTTGTAAAGCAGGTTGGATAGCCCTCTGTCTTGGTTGGTTGATACAACAAATCCTGCGTCTTGGCAGGGGGTTAGACTAGATGACCCTTGCTGTCCCTTCTAACCCTATGGTTCTATGATACTATATACCTAGATAAAACCAACACAGAGAAACAATATATTTAATACAAACTGCAGTGGGGATTTCGGTAGCCAGAATATGATCACCAGAGTTGGAATTTAGCCAGGACTCTCACTGGGCTAACACTGCTTTTTTGCTCAAAGTACAATGAGATTTTTAATGGTTTCAAGTGTTGTTTATCTTTTCTGACAAATATTGCATTGATCCTCTTCAGGGCTGCAATTCTAGCGTGTCTTTTTAAAGCTATGGTGTTCCTTGTAGCTCCCTTGAATGGTACAATGGAGACTTGGCAAGGAGGGTTTCTAGAATCTAAGTCTGGCTAATTCTCTAGTTTGTGTTTGTAAAAAATAGTGTGTGATGACTTAATGGTCTTTTTGCTTCTTTTTTTTAGGCTTAAACTTGAGTCCTACAGAAGAAATATCTTAATATAATTTGGATAGGTGTTCTCAAAGGTCCTAAATAACTGTCAAATGTTCAGTTACCTGAGGTATTTTATTGTTTTTTAAATCACAAATATTTTAGCTCCAGGTAGAAGGTAATAAGCTGCAGCTTTAGTGTATGTTTGTATAAAAAGTTACCATTTACCCAGGGATTCTTTTCAATCACAAGCCAAATGTTATGTGCTGCATAATAATACGCACACTTTAGTACTAATCCTCATGAGCATGTATTGCCTCATTTATTATTTCCTCCTAGATTCATCCACATTCCCTTCCTCCATTTGCATTTGTTTTTTCTTCACCAAGTGTCTCTCCACACAGAGGAGAGCAAAACTATAACAATACACAATACACTCGTGCCTTCAGCTGAACCCTGTTGGTGGGAGATGCACTTATACTTGCACTTGCCTTATAATCTACCTCCCAATTTTTCCCTTGCTCTGGGGAGAAGCATTCCTGCTGCAGCTATGGTATGTGGTGAGAGGCCCCTGTAAGAAAGGTCAGGGCCCAGGCTGCTCATGGCTGCCTTCTGAAGGCCCATCTGGGAGTAATTGACTGCCCCAAGTGTCTGCTTCATGGTTAATTGGTAAACTAACACCTGGCCCGAATAAAAAGGTTACCCCAGGTCAGTTAGGGTAGGTACTCTCAGGGACAAGGGGCTCATGGAGCAAGTATTCCCAGAGAAGGGAAGAGGAGAAGGAACTCACAGAGGGACTTCCCAGGTAGCTAGTAGGGGCCTATTCAACAAATAGTGACCTGTTGAGAGAAAAGGGGTAGCTGGCAGAACACCCTGGGAGAGGCCTTGACTCCAGTTGAGGAATTCAGTGTGAGCGTGATCTGAGGCTAAAGTGTCAAGACATAAGACTGAGTAACCCAGATTTTGCAGTGGGGTAGCTGAGCGAAGGTTTTGCTTATGCTTTGAGTTGGTCTTTTCTGTTAATAAATGAGACCTGCAAAGGGGATGCTGTTAAGTACCTGAAGGCTTGCTTGGACTTGTTTATAGCCTGGTGAGGAGAAATCAAGGCAAGGCTCACCCATGGTGCCACACCTGACCACAAGGGGGTGCGCAGGGATGGCCTGTGCTTTGACAAACATACCTTCCCCCGGTCCAGCTATATTGGCTGGCTCATGGGAGTGTGGAGTCAACGCTCTGCCTCTTTCTACCCTCGGGCAGGGGTGGGGGAGGATGTAGCATCCCTTCAGGGGCTGCTCTTACTGCTGCACAGCTACCCAAGATATGAGTTAGCTCACCCTGAAGAATAAGATGGCACTCTACATCCCCTTATTTCCCTGTGTGTCTGTGCAAGGCAGGTCACAACTGGACCCTTACTTTTCCTTCTCCCTACTGCTGTGTTCTCTGCAACACTTTCACCCTTTGTCTCCTTTCTGCTTCAGACCTTCTCTCCTGTTCCCGTCCTTTCTGCCCGGAATACTCCCCTTGTCTTCATCTCACTCCATCTTCAAATACTTCCTTACACTCCAATTTCAAGTATTCCTTCATTCTCTTCAATAAGCTCTACATCTCCCCCTCTCCAAAACTTTCATCCTGTGTCCTGAGTTATTTAGATTGTAAGTTCTCTGGGGGCAGTGAACATGGCTTATCTATGCTGTAAAGCAACATACACATTGATAACATTATGTAAATGTCTCATCATGATGAGATTAGGTTCAAGTTCAAATTAAAACTTGAAAAAGCTCCACAATCAACATACAATAAGTAAGGCTATGGTTTTGTTACGGAGGTCACTGAAGTTAATGAATCCGTGACTTCCAAAGACTTCTGTGACTTCACCCCTGGTGGCTGGGAGCTGCAGGCTCCCGCCACCTCCTGCAGCAACAGGAGGCTGTGAGGTACCCCCATTGCCTGAGGCAGTGGTCCCCCAAGCTCTCAGCCACCTTGGGCTATGGGGTACCCCACAGTTCCCCACCATTGTGGGGGACCCCAGCAGTTCCCGGCTGCCACCGCGGGGCATGGGGACCTCGGCAGTTGTCCACTGCGGCAGATCTCCACAGCTCCCCAGCCACCACCACAAGGCAGTGGCGACCCCATTTGTACCTGAGAAAGTATAATAGGTTTGAAAAGTGTGAACAAATATTAGCTTGCTCACACAGCTGTTGTTTTTTCTGACAATGATGGCACATTCTTTTTGGCAATATTGGCCAACCTTATCATTTCAAATTATGGTTTGTAAGCAAGATCTGAATGAGCTCTCCCCTGACAGGTAGTGATGAGCCATGGGAGAGAAGAAGGCTTCAGGACCAGACTGTATTTACATGAACTCACCTACTCTGCCTAGGTATCCAACAGACAGAACTGTGTTGCCCAAATGATCAATTTTGGCTGGTGTTGGGTTACAAATCATTTTAGTATTGAATGTGAGGGTCGTGAAATGTTGTTATCCTTATTGTATGAATAAAGGGCAGCAGAACAGTACTTAGCCTGTCCTGATTGAGGAGTTCACCCTCAATGATTAATTTTTGCCAGGGCTGAGCCCCGGCACCTCTAGGCTTGGCAGTTCATAGCCCTGGGACCTCTGGGCTTGCCACAGTCAGTTATGAAAGTAAAAAACTTGCTTCAGCCCTGGCACCTCTTTCATTACAAATTAAGCACCGGCCACCCTCACTTGAACTTCACTCACTAAGCAAGGGGTTTGTATGGCAGATCCCAGTGTAGAGAGGGGTGGGGAAATGGATTTTGCTTGGCGATGTGGGCTGTGCCTAAAAATCACGGGCACTATTTGACTTGCCCCTCTCCTCTATATAAAGATAGAGCTTATTAGACTCCAAAGAGAATCTTTTTGTTTTGTTTAAACAACCACTAGAGCTGAAATCAGTAATAATCAGGTCTAAGTGCTTAGACCTACTGCAGGACAGGATTTTTGTGGAAAAGACAATCCAGCCTGCATTTGCTGTGGGGTTCCCCCTGGAGAGCTGAAATCACTAAGAGCTGGGTAGAACCTCAAGAGACTGACTCACAGAGGTCACAGTGGCAGGTGGCAGCAGAAGGTGATGGAGCAGGGCCATCGGCGATGGAGTGGTCGAGTGAATGGTGGCACAACAAACAACATCAGCCAGAGTGAGCAGCCAGAGTGAGTGGCAAGCAGCTGGAGGAACGAGCAAGATGCTGTCTCCCCCACAGACCCTCCCCCCACCAGAGTGGAGTTCAACTCATGCGAAAGCACCTCTGAACTCTGGGTCTTCATTGACCAAGGACAACAACTCCGAGTGGAGTGCAGTAGAGGGAGAAGGGAGAATCATGTTAATGGAACATTTGTTTGTTGCACTACATTTTAGTGACTTTGCTCCAGAATGCTAGATTTGTGACTGAGAAACTTATATAAATATACATTTCCTAGTAGGCCAAGATTTTAAAAATGCATTATTTGCCATGGTCATTATCTCACATTGTTGCTATTTTGAGATGTCATTATATTGTAGAGTTTCTGTACTAAACATTTTTATTGCATTATAATTAATTTTTACATAAGAACGTAAAAATGGCCATATTGGGTCAGACCAATGGTCTATCTAGCCCAGTACCCTGTATTCTGACAGTGGCCAATGCCCGGTGCTTCAAAGGAAATTAACAGAACAGGGCAAGTATTGAGTGATCCATTCCCTGTCGTCCACTCCCAGCTTCCGGAAAGCAGAGGCTCTCAGAGCACGGTGTTGCATCCCTACCCATCCTGCCTAATAGCCACTGAGGGACATATCCTCCATGAACTTATCTAGTACTGTTTTTGAACCCTGTTATAGTTTTGGCCTTCACAGCATCCCCTGGCAAAAAGTTCCACAGATTGACTGTGTGTTGTGTGAAGAAGTACTTTCTTTTGTTTGTTTTAAACCTGCTACCTATTAATTTCATTGGGTGACCCCTAGTTCTTGTGTTATGTGAAAGAGCTTATTCACTTTCTCCACACCAGTCAAGATTTTATAGACCTCTATCATATCCCCTCTTAGTCCTCTCTTTTTCCAAGCTGAAAAGTCCCAGTCTTTTTAATCTCTCCTGATATGGAAGCTGTTTTGCACCCCTAATCATTTTAGTTGCCCTCCACTGTTCCTTTTCTAACTCCAATATATCTTTTTTGATATGAGGCAACCAGAACTGCACACAGTATTCAAGATGTGAGCATATAATGGATTTATATAGTAAAAGTGGAGGAGCTTCGTTTGCTAGACTGATCAGCAAAGCCAATGCTGACAAACTATGTGAAAAGGCTGCAAAACACCAATCCTCTGGACTCCATCGACATGCAGAAAGCCTTATAAGCCAGTCATTGTCCAAGCCAATTTTAGAAGTACTTAATGAGGCTGTTAAAAATGCTGGAGACACAATACTGTTTATTCAAACAAACATAGCTGTCACATCATACTTTCTCTTTCAGCAAGAGATACCACACATTAAAAACCGGAGGCCAATGTTAAGTGTGTTGTCATTTGTTAATTCTGAAGTTGGACACTGGTTCTGACCAAGATCAGCAAATGCGCACTCTGCAAGAAACTTAACTCACTGGTTAGAAGCATGCAGTGCAACAGTGAAAGACTCAACAGTTGAAAAAGTGAAGAACTCTCTCACCATATTCAGAAAATGTGCATACCTGGCTGATGAATGAACTGATGCAAATGGGTGTCAAGTATTTAGTCACTGCATACATTATCTTGATGTCAGTGGTAGCCATTAGATGAATTTCTAGATGTTCATTTTATAGAAGACACATTGGCTGCATTTCTGATGATCCACGTGTTAGAAAAGTTAAATGCTTGTAAATTGAACTCCAAAGAAATGGCTGTTTGTGCATTTGATGGAGCTGCAAACTTTTCTGGAAGACATAGTGGAGTACAAGCTTTGCTCACAGAAAAGTCTAACTCTAAATTCTCCTTTACACACTGCAGAGGCCATCTACTCCAACTAGCACTAGTATGAGCTGCAGAATCTTCAAAAGGCATTAAAAAGCTATAAATTTAATGTCTTCATTATACCCTTTTTTCAGCAAGAGTCCAAAAGGACTTAATTATCTTGTAAAATATAGAAGATACACTGGAACTGAAGTTCAAATTAGTCCAACCTGTGTAAACCCGCTAGCTTTCTCATGAGCGATCCTTGCCTGTTGTCTTAAAATTACTGCAACCATTATTATTGGCTTTGGAAAGTATCTACCAAGATGGGACGGATCTAAGTAGTGAGACTGGTGGACTACTTTTGTTACTAAGTTCAGAGAAGATAATCACCATTCTCTCTGGTAAGTCTACTGTTGAAACCACTTGGGTCATTACACAAAGCCATCCAGGCATGTGCTACAACAGTAGTAGATCTCTGTCCAGCAATGGAAGCTACACTTGAATCTATCAGAGAGAGATCCTTGAAAACATACTGGAAGAAGCAAAGACTTCATTCAGAAGTTAACTAATTAGGGCACTTATATTGACTCCTTAAATGAAGAGGACAAGAAGTGTTTGTTAAGCCAGCTGAAAAAGTAAAGTACGCAGCCTTGATTCTTACATCTCTACAAGAGGAATTTCTGGATTCTATCAGCCTCTACATAGCTTTTACGGATGTCTGTCTTATAAAACACCGACAGTTGAGTGGAGTGAGGCACTACCTGCAGTGGGGCTGCCATGTGATCAGGACAGAATAGAGAATATAACACAGAGTGGACTATCATACGATGAACGAATGAAGATTTGACTTCAACTTCTTCTTTATCATCACTAGTGGTTTGACCCAATTTTTGTGCTATGTTTCCTGGGATGAAAGAATTAGGAATTCATCTCTTTGTACTCCCAGTCACAACAGCTATAGCTGAGCATATTATTCCTCATTGAGTAGAATTTTTTAATCTGAAAGAAGTTGCCTTCTGCTTGATCATGAGCATATCATGAAGGACTTGAAGTACCAGACACATGAGAAGCCACTAAAAATGAATGCACTGCATTCGAGAAGTTCATTAACAGAGTTGTGCAAAATTACAACAAGAAACCAAGAAGGATGCAGACGTAGTGCTTCATAGTGGTCTTGTCTAGCCAACTTTAATTGGTGTGATGATTTAAAAACATGAGTTAATTCCAGTAAAATGGTCATGAAACATTTTTCATTTTTACTGTGGTTCCATACAGCCCACCTTTGCCCCCATGGTCTCACCCCTCATCGGTCCTCACCCCCATCTGTATTTTTGAACACCCCCCTAATTTTAATTCCTGGGGAAAACACTGGGCATGGGGACCTCTGCAGCTCCCCACTGCGGTGGTGGCAGGAGGAGTCCTGCAGCTCCCCGCCACTGGGGGACAGGGGAACACTGCAGCTTCCCTCTGCTGCTTGTGGCAGGGGGATCCTGGAGCTCTGAGCCCCCCACCAGTGGTGGGGGGCCCAGAGCTCCCAGCTCCCCCAGAGCTGCCCAGTTCCTTCCCATTTTACCATGGATATTTTTTCATAAAAGTCAGGGACAGGTCCCTGGCTTCTGTGAATTTATCTGTATTGCCTGTGACCTGTCCCTGACTTTTACTAAAAATATCCATGACAAAATCTTATCCTTAACAATAAGAGAGCCAGAGGCTGCATGATAAATCTATAAACAAACCTTGTCTTGAGGACACCTACTAGTGAGCACTCTTCACCTCCTTCCTCCTGCAAGTGCAATTAAGTACACAATGCTTTCTGAAATGATTATGCTTAAAAAGATCAGACTCATGCATTTTAAAGATTCAGGGCCAGATCCTAAGCAGGGGTAAATGAGTGTCTCTCCATTGAAGTCAGTGGAGCTATGCCAAATTTCGACAGGGGAGGATCTGAACCTCAAATTGCTGTTTTATTTTGTTCACACTGGGCCATTTTAGAGCATTACAACTGATTCAAGTGGCAGGGTTCAACATTGTTTGCAAATATTGAATTTGCATGATTCAAGTACTTCTTTTAAAAAAGAAGAAAATAAGCTTGTTCTTATCCCTACCTGCTGCAAGCAGAATGGCATCTTAAGAGTACCGCAGGGTCTGTACACTAGCTGCCTATTTTGTTTTGCCACTCTGTTGGGTACAAGACCTTTTCCTTTGACGCAGCGAAAGGTGGAAATAAGCCTGATGACTAACGCTGCACATCTCAAAGTTAACTCTCATCTCCTGTAGTTCCATTACCGTCCCAGCAGTATTTTTCCTTCCTCTGCTGTACGCAGGCATCTGGTGATTTGTCGACATTTCTTATGCTAATTATTTTTTTTGCTCTCAGATGAAAGTTGACAGTGTGAGATCTTCCTCTGGGAAGTCAATATTTAAAGAAAAGTCTGGAGGAAAATAGTTGGGCTAGTTTTTTAATTAACAGGAGGAAATAAGACACAACTGGTTCTGAATAAATATTCTTTGTGCTCCATTTCCCCTCAAAACAGATTTAAAAACAAATATTTTTAAAATAAAGAGTTCATATTTTCATCTAATGCTATTACCTTTTTTCTCCCTACTAAAAGACAGAACTCTAGCAGCAAAAACATTCTCCGCTATTCAGTAAATTGTTTAGTTATGTAGATGCTTACTATATATAACGATTACATGTTTGTCTTAAAAATCTCCTTCAGACCTATCTGGGGCTCCTTTAAAAATATTCAAGATGAAGCCACATTTTCCTGCTGTATAGTAATGAGTATTTATAAAATATAGCCTCATGTTACTGCATTCCTCGTATTCCCCTTTCTTCATTATCTGTTCTTTTCCATCAGACAGGCAAGAAAGTCATTAACTATTGCAGCTGATAATGATGTCACACTCAGGTAGGAAAACAATCCTGTTTCCTGTCTTTCACCTAACGCACTTTATAAGTTAATAAGCCTTTGTCCCGATAGGGAGATTGGGAATCATGACCTTTAAAATAAAATGTGAAGGGATTGACCGTGGACCATTCCAATCAATGGTAGTTTTTCCACTGGCTTGAGTGGGAGCAGGATCAAACTTTATATGATGCATGTTTGTTTATTTTTTCACCTTGTTGTACCTCCATAAATACAAGGGCATTGACAAGAAAACTAGATGAGCCTCGAGCCACTGTGTGGCTCCCATCCTTCAAAAACTCAGTATGTCCATTACTTTACTTCCATGAGTAGTCCTATTGAAGTCTAGTCCTTCACTGGGCTAAAATAGTCCATTTGAAAGCCAAGCTCTTCATTTTAAAGTTGTAGTCAATATGCCTGTAGGCTGTACTTTATAGCTGTACTGAAAGCATTTCATAATTCTAACTAGTACAATGATTTATTAAATGTAGCTGCATAGAATTCTGCCAGTCCATCCTCTGGTTGAAGAGTAGGTCATAATTGAAATATAATTATTTAATTCATTGGAATTCCTGTCTGAGTATAAGATACAGAATTAGGTTGAATTAGGTTGGATGTGTAAGAGACAATTCCTTTGTTAGCTGCAGGAAAGATTTAGCTTCCTTGTTGATTTGAACCAGTTTTCATTCATTTGCTATTTTTCAGTATCATCATCTTGTTTTCCCTGTGATAAATACTTAAAGATAGAGAGAACCTATCTTTGATTTTATTTTATGGACTGCTTTTTCTCTGATTTCTTCTGTCCGTTATTGTTAATGTGTGTCACCAGTCCTCCAGATGTCTTATATTATTGTGATGCTAAATGGATATTTAACTTTGGTTGCATTTATTTGGTTGAAAGTTTTGAGCCCCTACCTGTAATAATGCCATTGGATTCCTGTGCGGTGAAAATGGCTCCTCTTTCAGATGGTCTATCAGTGAGCTCTAAGGAATGCCAAGGAACAAGCTTGGGAATGGTCTCTGAATTCATGCAAAGTTGCTCTTTCAACCTTGCAGCAAAAAACTTCAAACCACCTGTTGTACGGGGAGATGTCCACAAACCAGTAAAGTGCCTGAACCCACTATTGCTTATTGCTAAAAGCAGCTAAGTCAGCAGGCTTAGCTTATCCAAGGAAGGAGGCGACTGGGATTTGGGTACCACAGAAAGGGCAGCTTGACCCCCTGTCCTTCCTGATAAGAATTGTGTTGAAGTGGCTGATATATGCATTTTAGAAGAGCAGGATGTGCCCCAGGAATGTGTCTAACAGGATCTCAAGGCTGCAAACCACACATGGTTAATCAATAATCAGAAGGAGCCTCTTGCTTGCCCATTGGAACTGCTCGCTTAACAAGTTTTCTTTAAGGGACATGTCATTCTAATACTAATGTATAAATAAGGGGGGAAAGTTTGAGGTGGTGGGACTCTTTGGGACTGGACTCTCCCTCTGGATGCATCTTGTGTTCCCCGCTGGCAGACGGGCTGCTGCTGTGCCACTCAAGAGCCACGCTCAGTTTCGGTAATTATCGAGGGTTGGGGGTGCTTTACTAACCTGTTGCGGACGTGTGTGTAAGTGCTTGAGACTAAATAAAGTCTAGCTTTAAGTGAAAGCACTCTTGCGTTGTCCTGTTTGTGCCCGCCATCTATTGGTCTGACGACCGTGTCTCCCCTGATCTATTTCCTGACACCACCTCGCACAGAGTAAAAGTTACCAAGAGCTTTGGGTTGAAAGAACCCCAGGTGACACTGTCGTGAGGTGGTTTAGCTTTAGCTTTCCAGCTGCCTATGACTTTGGGTCTCAGGGGAAGCTTAAAAGCAATGTCTCTGTGTTCCCTGTTAGTCGCAAATCTCAGAGAAAGAAATTTGCTTGTAGGGCGCATGAGCAGAGCAGGTGTTTTAATTCCCAGGCTTTTTTTAATGCCATAGCAGCAGATTACATGGCTCCCTCTGTTTACAGAGACGTAGCACTTTCAACCTATTTAAACTTGCTTTGTGTCATTTGCATCCAGGGAAGATTCTGAATGTGTTCTCCTTTCAGCGAGGAGCCCAGCTGACAATCTTTGCAGAAGCTATTTCTGAGCTGTCAAGGTTACTGTCATCTGTAGCAGCCTCTGATGCTATCTTGGGCAGTTGTATACCAAGCTCTTTATGGCAGATTGTATTTTATGGTGAGGCCCTCACTTTTGTGACCTGTCTTAAGAAACAAGCAGGTAAATAAGAATAATAATGACTTGTACTTTAATAGCAACCTTGCTGCAAAGAACTTAGTGCTGTTCTTACAGGATGTAATTAAAGAACTCACATCACTCCTGTGAAGGAGATAGGATCAGTGTATATAACTAGCTCTTGCCTGTGCTCTTAACACTAGACACATCATCACCTCTCTGAAATGAGATCTCGGACTCAATAGGAAAATGGATCAAACATTTACCTGGGAGCATCAATTCAACTGTCTCACATAGGATGCATGAAGTGTTGTGCCATGTCAGAGTGATGGTTCAATGGCACATCATCAGGGTAGTTAGTAATTTCTATTAATACCAGAGCCATATTGATGTTGTGGACCATATTAGTGATTACTTATTTGCATTACATCATTCTGAATCTCTATTGCTGCGATAGTTATATAAGGGCTGGTAATGAGTTTAACTTCTATCATTCATATACAGCCAAGAGCTTTCCCTAGAGTGCCAGTGAACTGGATCAGAGAATGAAAATGCATTGTGAAACATGTAGGAGAGGCTATCCATATTAAGCAATCACCTGTCTTCAGAGACAACTCCAAAGTATCTGTGAAACATCCTAAGTACAGTTCTGCTCCATGCTGATTACAAGATTGCCTTCATTAAGCAATCAATCTTTTTGGTCCTTTGTGTGGTCACTGAAGACACATATCATTGTACTTTTCAGGAGTGTAAAAAAGAAAGGAAAAAAAAGCCAATTTAAAGAATGTGTGGTCCTGATTGTCCTTTCTACTTGTATGAATCAGAGGTAAACTATAATGAATTTAGTGTTATTTCACTCATGTTACAGTTACAGTAGGTTAGAGGAAAATCATGCTCTGTCTGTTTTTTTTATAACCTCCTTTGCCTGTGTTTTAATCAGATACTAACTATTGGAATCTCTGCAGAAAGAGAGAGAGAGAGAGCTTTATATAAACTCCTCTTACATGTGTCTAACTCAGTAATGGCAATCAGTGTTACACATGTATATTAAAGGGGAAAAAAATACATCCTCCTTGCTAAAAGCAGAAAACACTGTTGTTGACCTGACTTTGATGGTTTAGTTGTTATGGCTCGCCACTGATCGCATCCGACCAGAAGATGTATAGGTTCTTGTCCAATTCAGACTACAGGGTACGAGAACTCAAAGAGCTCTATATCGGGAGAGGACTCTCGGGGTACCTGGCAAAAACACTCACACTGAGGACAATACCAAATTGATAAAAACTTTATTGAGATTAACAAAAGAATAATAAATGCTATGAAACTTATAACTTCAAAACAATAAAAGAATTCCAAAACTTCTGGTGGTAACATTCCTATTATAAGTACCTTAACATACACAAACCCTTTCTTGAGGACCCGGTAATAGGAGGTGAAGGACCAGCCTTACTCCTGGCATGCCCAATAACAGGATGGTGCTGGCTTCCCCAATAGTTAGGATGTTGAGTAGTTATACTATACTACACAAGCTGAGCTGATTAGTCTATAGAATATAGGAGAACAAGAAAAGAAAGAGCTAAAGACTAAAATAAGAGCTCAAAGAGCGCTAAAAGAGCGAGCTACAAGACTCTTCCTTCCCAGGTATTTTATAAAAAGTACAGGAGGACTTGTGGCATCTTAGAGACTAACCAATTTATTTGAGCATAAGCTTTCGTGAGCTACAGCTATTTTCCACTGAATGCATCCAATGAAGTGAGCTGTAGCTCACGAAAGCTCATGCTCAAATAAATTGGTTAGTCTCTAAGGTGCCACAAGTACTCCTTTTCTTTTTGCGAATACAGACTAACACGGCTGCTACTCTGAAACCTGTCAGGTATTTTATAGGATCCTGACACTATATAATTCAGGCCCAACCTACTATACCCAAATCTTCTTTCCGTACCCTAAGAAATTTATGGGTACCCTTATCATATAGGTTAGTGGATTATGACACTTACTTTCTATATATTAATAAGGATTATCTCATTCCAAAATCTGCCAGCCTAGGCTCTCTTGGCAACTTCCAAGTTGTGGTGTACCCTGCAGTTACCAACCAGTTGTAGATGCAGGACAAACATGCTTAGTGTTGTGTATAGTTCCTCCCTTTGGTTCCCCAAGTTCAGGGATCATTCCCATCTATGCCAAAGGTTACCAGCTTTTATGCTGATTTACTCTTAATTTACTATACTGTTAGCTATATAGTGGATCTTACTGGATCTTACAGGCCAGTAGGCTTCTTGCATTTCAGCAAAACTTATTATTAGGAAGTACATATTATATGCTTTAACACATCCTAAATTCAAAGGAATTCATGCTGATAAAATATAAGAATGAAATCGATTAATTCAGAAAGAGAAACATATTATTTGATACGGCTGGCTGGATTAGTAGGATGTAATAGCTAGCAAAGTAATCCTATGAGTTACACTATAAAGCAGGTATAGTTAGTAAGTTATAGCTGAATAAATATTGGCTAAAAAGCTTCTGGAACATTTGACCATAATGTGCACATCATCTCAGGCCATTAGTTTCTGAATTTACTCATGCTTACTTTAAGAAATCAGGAGTTCAAGAAAATTCCACTTGTTTCTATGAGAAAAAGTGAATGGAGGAAATTGGGCAAAATTAATTTTCAGCATACCCTAAAAATTCAAATACCCTCTTAGTTCTGGTGAGTTCAGTGCTAGGTCTGTCCCAAGAAGTACAGTAAGAAAAAGAAACCAGGAGTGAGAGACAGAAGGAGGGAGGTGAGTTAAGCTGCAGGCCCTAAATAACTTTTTATGGAGCAGTGAAAATTTCAATATTCTACTTGTTCCATCAAGATCGATGGCCTAGGCAGAGAAACCAAACTGTAAATTAGTTATGTTTGCAGCGACATTAGGTGTGAGTGAGGAACATGCAGCAGGACAAGCACCAAGCAAACTCCAAGAGAAATTGAATCTGCCGTGGGGTTGACACATGGCAAATGAAATAAAGACATTGACAAATGTAGAGCAATATGCATTGGTCACAGAAATGAAAACACAAGTACAAAAATTAATGGAATGCAAGTAACCTAGAAATCAAAGGCAAACTTCAGAAAAGGCTTTGATGCCATCCTTAACCCTTGCTCTATTTTGTTATGTCTAGATGTTGAAGGGGAAAAGAAGAAGAATTGGGGGAGCAGGAAATGCCAGAATTATTCACTGGAATATTGGTGAAACAGTGCACTTTAAACAGTCCAGTCTAGTGTAGTTGTGACTTGAGTTTGCTAACTGGTCATTGTCTATAAATACAAGGCCACATTCTACAACCTTCATTTGTGACTAATCCCATTGTAGTCAATTGGCTGTAAAATACTCACACTGAGAGTAACAGTGAGAGAATTTGGTCCCAATTCAATGGGAGATTGGACACTTAACTCCTGTACAACCCATTGAAAATACCAGCCTAAAACAGCATGGTCTGTGGTCTGAGACTTGTAAAGGAGCAACAATTTGTTTTTGTTGGGGGGTGGGAGGTGGCAGAGGACAGGTAGCTTTTGAATTGTTGCCCATGCTAGGATGACTGGGGGTATTGTATTTATTATTTCATCACCCACCATCAGTCTTATTCCCTAGCCTCTCACTCCCACCAGTAAGACTCATCCCCAATATTGTTTAATTCAGCTAACTGGTGGATTTCTTTAGATTTACTAAAAAGAAAAGGAGTACTTGTGGCACCTTAGAGACTAACCAATTTATTTGAGCATAAGCTTTTGTGAGCTACAGCTCACTTCATCGGATTTACTAGCCATGGAAAAAATCACAATGATAGGAAAACTTTGGGTCATTATGAAATGATAAAATATTAGTTTTACCCTGGGAAGGTAAGGTGATTGAGTGAGGCAGGAAGGATTGCATTTGTAGTGGAAGTCAACAAGTGTGTGGGGTGAGAAGAATCTGAACCAAAACCTCCAGTTCAGATTCTGAAGGAATTTGGAATCCAAATACATGTCTGAATTTGCAGCTGGCCCCATTCTTTATACTGAACTGGATCAAAATCCTGGATGTGAACACTGGAGCATTTGAAATCCACACTCAGATCTGAATTGTGTGGCTTGATACCATTTTTAATAACAAAGAGAGAGGCTTAAGCTTGATGGCTCCAGTCTATTTGAGCCAATGTCCTGGGTCCCCTCCGATTAACTTGAGGAAGTTAGAATCCTGTTGACAAATATTACTGATAGGGAAGTGGCTTAGATGCACAAACGTTTGAGACACAGTCACCTCTTCTAATTGGAAAAAAAAACAACACATCAAGCAAAATCCACCAAATTAAATAAGATTGTGGCACGTACACAATCCAAAGTGACACCATCAGTGTGGCTGATCCTTCCCTTGAAATGTCTGATGATCCAATGGGGCTAGGAGAGAAAAATTTGTTTCATTTAAACAAAGATGTAGAGAGTATTTGGCACAGAAAAAAATATGTATGTAGCTGAGTGATGTCAACTTGCAAGGGCACAAAAATGTAAATTAATGGGGAAAATCAAAGCATACAGCAAAATACCTTTTGTTCAAATGAAATAATGTCCACTTGGCTAATAAAGGGGAAAGGGATCAGTCCTAGTTACTTTTGGGGTTGGGGAGGGCTGATTTCTAACCTTAGGGGAAAATGTTTTTTGGAAAGTCTGTGGCTTGAAGTTTCCATTAATTCCTGCAGAAATATATACCCTTACTTACTAGCAAGGTTTGTTTGTTTGTTTTTCCTTCAGTTTGAATTGTGGCAAATAAGAAGAGCTATCAGAGTGCCAACTGCTTCCAGGACAGAGGAATGTCTTTAAATACTTTGTAAATAAAATTAGACAAATACAATTTCCAGATGTATTTTGTGTTATAAACACAGTGTCACTTTTTGTTTTAAAATTCTGTAAGAGTTTTCCAGCATTCTGCCCTCCTATTTATAACCTTACTAACCTATGGGGAAAGAACCTGAATATCCGGGCAGCTCAAATAAGGAATACTGAAAAGGTCACATTGAGTGTATCACATAATTCAAAGGCTATAGCAGACAAAATGAGACTTGACAATAGCTCATTACATCAAGAATTTAAAGAAATACTTCCCACTTTCCCAATAATAGGTGGCAAAATCACCTGCCTAAGGCATTTTCTTTCTGCTCGTTCTCTCTCTCGCTAGTTCACACACACACACACACACGCACAGAGTCTTTGTGTGTACTTTAGGTTGACATATTTCTTTACAAAAACTGAGCCTGGAACAGACAGACACACAGCATAGTTTGCTTTTATGACGTGCTACTGCAAGAGTGAAGTGGATTATTTAATTTATTTAGACCTTTCCTTTTCATACTGCTATAAAGTAGAATGAGCCATTATTGTACTTGAAGATGTACATACTAAGAGAGGTTGATCCAGTCTTCAGGGCATCAGGTAAAAGGCTTCCTCCCCCTCTTATACTGCTTCGTACAATTGGAACAAACCCCACAATTTCCATTTCTGTGTTTGAATACTTTTGCATTTTTCTGAAGCTTTGGGCATAGGAAGCTGCTAGAGGGAGCCTATCACATTTAAACCATTGTTCCAATCCAGTAATGTTGAAGTCCGTGTTCTAGTGATGATGGCTGTTCTTTCTAATAATTGATAAACAAACCTCAAAATGTCCGAAAGTTCATTTGAACATATCTCAATCTCTTTGATCAAGAAATCTGACTGAAAAATCTCACAAGACCAAGACCTCTTGAGATTTTCAATGCGTCTTAGGTTTAGCTGGTAACGAAGTGCTACAAGAATACTTTTACTTGTGGTGTTTTGCCGCTTCTGGAGCCAACCAGGAAGTAGAAGTGCATAGTGGGAAATAGGGAAAAGCTAAGTTTGTTTACTTTCCACACCTCAAAAAATGGTCCAGGTTTCAGCTTTGGTGAAAGATTCAAATTGTTTTCATTTTATCAGAGCCATTGTATCCATCGCTACTAATAGCTAATAAAGTTGGGCGAACTCAGACATAAAAGCCTCTTAAACTTAATTGATTCCAGAAGGTTTAGTGTAGCTTTCTGTCGGTAGAAAGTGAAGACCGAGCACATTCTCTTTTCCTTTATAGATACAGTAGGTAATCAGATATTAGTCTTGACATTGTCATTATTGATGAACTCATAATTATGAAACTTGTAAGCCATTTGGAACTGTGGTCTTTGTCTATATAAGTTGCTCCTGAACCTCCAGTAGAGGTGGTAAACTGGTTTAAATTAAAGAAGAACTGACCTGAACTTAACCTTTTTTGAAATTTGAAAAGGTTTACCAAATCATTTTGTGCATCTCACACATCCTGCTTGTGACTGGAGGCAGCTATGCTGAAATGCCATACAAGAGTCTGTTCCTGAGAAATTTCAAGCCAATATTGCAGGTTTAAGAGCTTCTTTAAGTTGCAGGCAATCATTTGATCATCTGGGTGGTTATCAGAATGGAACATCTTAATTTCCAGAGATTCTTTGTCACTAATTTGGATAAAAAGTGAAATTTAAACTAGAATCCTTTCCCTTCCTCTTGTTCTAGGGTAACTCCATTTTACAGAATACTTCTTTCCCAACATTGCACCTTGAATCCCCCCTGCCTGCTTCCCCCTCCCCCAACATAACTGCTATTCCCATCTTTAGCTCATCCCTTGACTACTGGCTTTATTACAAATCTAGCTTTTCTAGCCTGCTACTATGGCCAGTGCTGCCCTGGCCCAGTACAGTTATTCCATACTCTGTACTATTTCCCCTGAGTTGTACAATCTGTCCTGCAGTGTTCCGAGAGAGCATACGGGAACAGGATCACCTTGTAGGCTCACAGGCCCAAATCTAGCAAAGCACATACACACATGCTGCTAAGGCCATGGAATGGGTAGAGGGGTAGGAGCAGAAGAAAAGGAAGGCCTATCCAAGGCCTGCAGCTTTCCTTGTGTTTGCTTGCTTGCTTTGTGTTCCAACAGTGTGTGTACCTGTGTGCACATCAAAATCAAACAACAATTGCTGTCCTCTATTTAGAGAGCTGAATCCACCTCCAACCTGCATGTAGAAGTTTTCTTTTTTTAAAAAAAAAGTCCTGATTATGAGAGCCTCACTAACAGCTCTAAGCATTGCTGATGTCTGTAATGAAGTAATTATATTTTAATTAAACACAGCTTCTACAAAATTTTATAATGGATGTAAGAAGCATTTATCTCCTGACTCCATCTCCTTGAACATTCATTTTATGGCACTGCAAAAAGAATGTGGCCTTTGCAGCACATATCCTCCAGTGAGCCCAACGGATGGTTCTCCCTTGTGGCAAAGTATAACATTACTCTGTGTACTTAATGATGCTTACAACTGGAATGAAATATGTAATCAGTTAAGTGTGTAATGAAAATGATGACACAGAGGGTGCGACGGGGAGTGAAGGGAGGTACTGAGACTCAGGAGGGGTGTGGTGTGGGGAAGAGGGGCAGCCAGTCCCAGGTTAGAAAGGAAAGTCCTGGAAGTTCCTAGCTGCTGCTAGGCTCATTCCAGCCCTTCTGGGTCCTATTCCCTGGCCCAATCACAGGCCCCATGAGGGCTGCTTGAGTCCCTCTGGCTCCTGTTCTTTCCTCCCCCCACTCCTCTCCCAAGAGTGCTTGAATTTATATGGAAACAGAGCCCTCACACTATTTCTATTGCAGAGGTGCTAGTCTTCCCTACCTCTCTTCCCAGTTCTGCCAACCCTGGGGTGACGTCTTTAGTCTTGAAAACCAAGATTCTCAGTTATTTTGTCTAGCCATAAGTTTTGCTTCCCCACAAAATATTCCAAGGATGCCAGAGGAAGCCCCAATTTTTCCTTTTCCTTCCATACTTTCTGGAACAAAAGACTGACTTTGCTGAATTTGTTTTAGACCAAACTAGAATTACTAGTCTGCCTGGTCTCCTCCTTCCCCTTGGTCTGATATACAGGAGTTAATTTTATTCATTCAATGCAGCAGCAAGCTGTTATTTCCAGTGAAATGAGGGCTCACAGACTAAGTGCAACACACTGCTTTTTTGCCACTTTTTAACCTTTCGATGGGAGTGAAATTAGCTTGTCAGTATACTTTCTCCCATCACATAAGGGATGGATGAGCTAAGGAGAAAGAAACAAGAAAGCCTGAAAATAATAATAAAAAACCCTCTGTTCAGTGTGGAATGGGGAAAGGAAGATGACCAACATCCACCAGATAGCAGGATAATTAATTTTAAGACTGGGATAATTCTTCTGTCAAAGGGTCCCTCAGGCTTCACTCCATTCCCAGCCCATTGCTGCAGTGTATTTCAGGTCAGGTTGTTGTGTGAATTGATAGATTGTTTGATTTAAAGGACAGTTGTGTGTGTGCTCATGTTTCTAAAATTGTCCAGCTAATCAGACATTCAGTTTGTCTAAGGATATGTAAGGTTTGTGTTTGTCATGAGCATGATTTTCATGATCGAAGTTATGATTTGTAGGGTTTATTTAAAAGAAGTCCTGGTCTTTGCTAGCTGGCTACTGAGCAAGACTGATTTTTTTCAGATGTGTGTCTCTCTATTTCCAAGGTATTGCTATGAGGGAGAGTGACTAGGATTTTTGAATGCTATCAAAATATTTTGACTGAAACTACAGGACATTTTTCTCAAAATATTGGGATCTGGGGACTTTTTGCTTTTTTTGCCTTTCATATTTTGCTATGCCAAAGCTAACCACTCTCATCAATATGGAAAGAATAGCTTACAGCTGAGACCAGTTGGGAACAGAACTTTTGGCTTAGCCAGAGGGTGGCTTCCTTTTGGCTCACCTGTGTCATTGGACTACAAGGGTCTTGGTCGCACTGTGTGCAGAATGAGACTACAGCAAGTAGAAAAAAATGAGATACTTGATTTATTGGTTTATCCTAAAGTCTTATGACTAAGTTGACAGACACAATATGTAGCATCCTTTATAAGTGTTCTAATAAGGTGTCTCATCCTACATACTCACCTTCAAGCCAGTCTGCTTTACTGAGGGTTATCTTGCTACCAGAGATGATGCTTTATCTGGCTTCGGTGAACCTAATAATCTTCTTTGACAGACGCAGGAGAAGGTAGACAAGATTGTCATCTCAGCAAAGGGGGTGTCAGGACCATCCCAGTAACAGTGGGGAGCTAAATCTCCTGGGAAGAAAATAACATATACAGTCTAGATGACTAGAAGTGTGCCGTGGTTAATAACAAGCCGTTTGACATTCCCAGTTGTTTCAGTAAGAGAGACAAAAAGTCCTAATTAGCAGATGGGTCACTTGCTGGCTGCACACATTTTTATAAGCCGATACAATATCTAATTGTTAGGCTTCTATGGTGTATTTATTGGAGACTATGAGATTTTTTCATTTAATAGCAGATAGTACTTACTTAAAGCAGATCACTGTCACACCTTTGGTCATTTGTGGTAACAATGCTGTAATAGCTATGCTTGGATTTAAAATGAAATTAATTACTCTGGGGCCACACCTACTGCATCTTGGGTTTAATCATTCTAGTACTTTCAAGGAAAAATAGTCACTTCCTTCTAGCTTGGAAAATTGAGTCCTACAATAGAAATGACTATACTCATTCTTGTTAAAAAGAGTTATGATTTCTCAGCATGTATCCTTGGCTGGCAACAGGACAACAACACATTACAAACCAATGGTGAGCTGGCAGGGTAGTGGAGAAAACACTTATGATTGTAATATACAATAAATGTTTGGCCATCACTTTTGGTTTTCTCTTGCTATTATTTCAGCAACTATGTGGCAAAATGCAGATTCCATTATTGCACAGCTTCTTCTGTTTGATCCAGCTGTCAAGTGCACAATGTATTTATGACATCAGTCTGTTCTAATAAGAGTAAATGTGACATTTAGGATAGTTGTGACTTCATTGCAAGATTAAATAATAAGAAGAGATGGGCTGGGATGAAATAAATGGTTGTTTTCAAGTGTAAACACATTGTTGCCATCCAAAAGTGTGTCGGGAATGATTACGATGAATGAATTGGAAATAGATTTGCCTGAAATGTTTGAGAGGCTCTCAAGCATAAAAATCTCCACTGAGGAACTCTTCTCTGTGGTAACCAAGTGGCAATCAAATATACTCTGTTTTCTAGAACACCCATTGGCATAATATAAGTGCCAGCCCAAGTCATGTAATGGTGTTATGTCCTTAGCATTTTTCTAATAAAAATAATAACAAAATAAAAATAAAATATTAGCAAGGGCTTCCTCAAATATTGTTCACCTCAGTTGGTGACACATATGACAGCCCCTGGGTAAAACACTCCCCCTGCCCTCTCTTCAATTTCCCTCTTACCAATTTAATATTTTTTCTCTCCCCAGTCTTAATCTGTTGTTCCTTCCATGCCCACCCTCTTGATTCATCATGTTTCCCCCTCCCCAGAAGCTTCTGAAGACTTTTCTAGGTGTCTCCACTTTCTGGCAGCTGTTCCTCAGAGAAGGAGCAATGGTGGCAGGATAGTCATTCTTCAGCCTCTGCTAGGAACAGTGGTGGCTGGTAGTTTTGTCCTGTGGCTTCTGCTAGCCTCTGCTTTCAGGGAATTATCCTGCAGGTGTGAGCTATTAGGAGCAAAATAGGGAATAGGTCTTCTTCAAGAGGTGGACAGAATTCCTCTGACTGCTGTTAGTAGCCTCTGGTTGGTGTGAGAGGACTAGGCACCAGACTTCCTCCCACTATTGCCTCTTCAGTCTGGGTAGCATTGGTTGGGGGAAAGTTGAGCTGCAGTATTCTCCTCTCAGTGGTACCAGCAGTAGCTTAATACAGATTCCTTCTTTTATTCTGTTTCTCCTCCTTATTCACTGCTGGATATGGGATGGATGTACACTGCATAGTTTGTTCCTCCCTGCTTGGGTCCCATTACGGGGATGAAGGAGGGGAATTTCCCTTGTAGCATTTTCCATGGCCACAGCAATAGCCGGCCCACCTACAGTGTGGCAGCTGCCTTGGAGCTCAGTATCGGCTCAGTCCTGCCTCAGATGGAGCTGAGAAGGTGAACAAGCAAACCTTAACAATTTTGTGCAGGCCTGTGAAATAATTTGTAGGTGGGCCTGTGAAATGATTCTTTCAGATACAACCTAAACTTCACTGATTTATTTTATATAAATATATCTTTTGACCAATCCCTCACCCCAGCTTCTTGCTGACGAAATGGAGCCCAGCTGATTCTTCTTTTCATCCATAGCAATGGCTTTATACTTCCAAGGTTTTCTTTGCAGGGAAAAGACTAGAAAATTACTTGATGCAATATTTTTAAAGAGAAAACAAAGATGGTTCTTCATAGTGCCTAAAGGCCATCTGTGCCAACCAATGGCTCACACAAGCCCGCTCTAGCTTATCTTCCAAGGGACACCCAATGACCTGATGGAGATACTGAGCAATGGGAAACTGAAGGTAAAAGGAGAAATAGTTTTTGCTGTTTCTCAGACTTCAGAATATTTGAAGTCTCCCACTTCAGAAATAAATGTCCCAATTTTACATTCTCATACTGTTATTTTAAGACAATGAGGAGGGAAAGAATGCAGAGGAATGTTATTTTAAAATATTCTATTTTCCTTCCTAGTCTCCTGTAAGAGGTTTATCCTGACTTATTTCTGGTCATCCCTCTCTTCCAGAATAACAACTAATATATTTTTAAAAATGTCACTTTTGCAGAGACACAAGCATCTCCCCCTGGAATGACTATAATAGACCACAGAAGTACAATGAAATTAGGTACATAAAGGCATCCACTGTAGGCAGTTTCCATGCCGTTCTATCTTGGGTGGTTTTTAATTAATTTAATTTTAATTAAAATCAATCAGACCATATTGTGCACTAGACAGTTGCCAAATTTCTTTTGAAATATAAGCTCATGTCTGAGTTATTTCCCTTTGCTATTGTACATCTTAACCCAATAACCTGCTCATATTTTTGCATTTATTTAAACATGGCCAGTGAGAGTTTGGGGAACAATTAGCAATGGAGGAAAAGCCGAAGGAACAGGGAAACCTGAGGGTGGTGAATGATATTATTATTTACTATTTGTAATGCAGTAGATCAGGGTGTAATTGTGCTAGGTGTCACACACGCATAGACCAAAAAAAGATAGTCCCAGCCCAAAGAGCTTAATATTTATGTAGAAGATAAGAGTCAGAGGGGCACTGACAGATGAACAGGGGAATACAAGGAAACAACGATACAATAATGGTTACCCCTCCAAATACTGAGATGTTCATTTGGGATATTTATCTTTACTTTTATGATGGAAATGTCATGAAAGCAGGCTTGATAGTGATACCTGCAGTATTTCCTGTCTTTAGCTGGGTTGGAAATAGAACAAGACTTGCCAATTTCTCTGTATTTCTTGTTATAAGTCATCCCTTTGTTTGTGGGAAGGCAGCTATAACTATATTTTGTTCATTAAATTGTCTAAAAAGAGTGTTTAAAGGAAATTGGATACTGCATGTACATACACCAATCCCAGATGTATCAGATGGTCAGTATAAACATCATCAATTAACTCAATGCACTTTTGGGGGAGAAGTCTTTTCTTGTTCCTTTGGCACACATTTTTAACTTTCTTTATTACTGATGCTAGCTCACCTAGCAAGGCAGACTAGGCCTGATACAGTGGTCTTTGACTTTTAATCTTTTAATGAGGATTTTGTGAAATATTCCTGTCAAAAAATAGAGTTGGTGATGAATTTGAAATGGGCTGGAGGGACAGGCCTTTGGCGCTCACCTATTGGGCAACTTTGCCTGGCATCTGTGTACAAATTTCCTAACTAATTCAAAGTATTTATTCTCATTTTCTGATGTCCCTCCCTTCCCTTTATGTTTTAAATTCCCTTTAATATTTCCCTCTGTGGTATGTGTTATGTCCATTGGTGCAGTAGTTGGGGTAAAATTTTTAAATGTGCCTAAATTCCATTGTCAAGGTAACTTAGGCACTTAGTTCTCCTAAGTCCCATTGAAAGTTGGTGAGAGTTAGGAACACTAAGTCTATCAGGTGCTTTCATTTTAGTGCTACATCTTTTGCAACACCTGCTGGTAATTGCGATTTCATTTCTAGTGTTCCTGTTTAGGGCAAGTGTTCTTGCTGGTGAGACTCCAGCCATCAGCCTTTTCATCTAGTATCATTTTAAATAGGATAAAAAACTCTCTTTCTGCATACACTGAAAATAATTGTCAGAAAAGGTTTCAGTCTTGGGGCCTTTTACAATAATGTACTCTAAAGGACGGTGTGTAGCTAAAGAGAGAGAGGATGCATCTAGTGTACATGAAGACTGAGCTTAACTATCAATTGTGTATATGGTATGGCTAAGATTTTCAGAGGATCTCAGAAGGTTTGGATGCTCCATTCCCAGTGGGAACTAGGGATGGATTTGCAAGGGAACGTAGGCATAGTGATGCTGAACGTCACCATGCCTAACTTTTAGACAACTAGAAAATCAGTGGGATACATGAAGCCTGAGTTCGGTGCCTAGGCTCCCTATACAATGACTGGGAAGAGAGAGGCACCTCAGAATGGGATCTACAAAAGCCAGCACATTAGGTGGCTTCCCGCCTAAAGCTCGCCAGTGGGAGATACCAAGATGTCCTAAGCTACGCCCCTCAGAGCATTCGGTGCCAACGTCTGAGCTGAAGGGAGGTGCTTCCCTCTGCTTGGAATTCTCAGATGCAAACCCTGTGTTTAGGTTAGCTGGGTATCCTGACCACTGGGCTAAAAGTTATGAGGAAGGTCTTCCCTCTACCTTTTGTGTAGGCTCCCATTTAAGGGGCCTATATCCAGCTGATGAGCTGTGAGTACTCTTACCGGTTGGGCCCACTATGCAAGCTAGGTGGAAGAACACCTATCTTCTGCCAGTTTGCGCATCAATCTAGGGGTTAGGTGCCTTAACACCTATTATGAAGATGGCAGTGTGCATGCCCACGAGAAAAAACATTGGCACCTAGGGAATTCACTGCAGACATTTAGGTATTGAGCAAGTTTAGGCACCTACAGGGTTCATCAGCAGATGAGCAGACGTTTTATGAGTCCCAGTAGAGCTGATTCTGGGCGTTTTAGGCACCTAAATCATTTTGTGAGTCTAGCCCAAGGTGTCCAAATCCCTTAGGCCACTTTGAAAATCTCAGTCATTATATTTATGCTTTCAAGAATGCAAAAAATTAAGAGTGAATCTTTCTCTTTCATGCAAGGCCAATAGGAACACCAGCCAACAACTGTTTTCCTGTGGTCAGCATTTCAAACATAATTTGAAGGACACAAACAGAACATGGTGGTTTGTTCCAACAGGCAGGCAACTGTGTCATAATCTCCCTTAGCACAGTTTCTAAGCTGCTCTGCTCTAAAACTGAGCATGCTCATGGATGCTGATTTTTCAACAAACATGTAACCATTTTATTTCTGCTGCAACAACAGTGCAGCACCCCACTTTCCTTGTTTCTTCCCAGTCGATGGTTTTTAGATGTGTTCCTAAAGCCAGCACCCCAAAAGGATGATCCTTTCCCTCTCTTGTTTGTAGTATACAAAAGAGCATGTATTATATATTAGGATCGTGACTCCCATGTACTCTTGGTAATTATACCAGTTTACTAGGCCCTGATCCAGGAAACATTTATGCACATGCTTAATTTTATGCATGTGAATGGCCCTATTGTCTTACATGGGGCTACTTACATTCATAAAGTAATGCATATGTCTAAATCAGTGGTTTGCAACCCGTGGCACGGACCTGACCGCTGCTTCCCACAGCTCCCATTGGCTGGGAATGGCAAACTGTGGCCACTGGGAGCTGCGGGAGGCCATGCAAATGTAAACAAACAGTCTGGTGGCCCACCAGCTGATTAGCCTGATGGGTCTCGTGCAGCCCATGGGCAGCAGGTTGCCCTCCACTGGTCTAAGTACTTACAGGACTGGGACTTATGATCTCATTTATAGCAGCCAGTGCCAACTGCTTCCCAATCTGTGCAATTGAAGCTTGGACTGCATCGAGCTTAGATTTGTCTAACATGCAAATCACTGATAAACCAATTCCCAGATTACAGATTAGAAGGCAGGCAAGGAGTGCACCAGAGCCCTGCAATAAGGTTAGTTATTAAGCAGGATAGCAGAGACGCTGGAATACCAGTCATGGTATTAGTATTATGTGAATGATTGGTTGGGAATTGCTGCAATAGATATAAAAACATCAGGACATTATGTGCTCATCAACAGAAAAGTTCAGGTGTGAAATCCTAGCTCCCTTGAAACCAATGGCCAAACTCACACTGACTTCAGTGGAACCAGAATTTCACTCCAGAAGCACAGTTAGAAAAGGTGCCAGTGTTGTTTTCAGAACTTCTTATCCATGTTTTTCAGCAGCGTGAGTGAGAGTGTAGCCATATTGTTGTGAAACCAAGAAAATCACAATTTACCAAATGCAAAAGGGGGAAGGCAGCACTTAACCCAAAACATCTCAAGATACTTGATTTGCAGCTGGCCAAAGGTTATCAGCAATACTATAACTACAGGCTTCTGCCTGGTTCATAATCTGCATGAAAATGGACTCTTGGAGTTTCGGGAGGTCAGCGGCTGTGGATTAAAGTTCTAGCAAGAACAAATACAAAACTGTGGCTGAGCTGGACCCAGGCAGACACCCTTTCCTTGAAGTTTATCACAGTGTGGACTGTGTTGTAACAAATAGATTTCACCATCTGTGCTTGCTTAGGCCCCAATCCTGCTAAAACTTAGAGAGCACATGAGTAGTCTCTTTGCAGTCAGTGGAATTACTTATACACAGAAAATTAAGGAGATCTGTAGTTGGTGTTAATTATCATAGTTCCATTGAAGCCAGTCACGCCAGGTAATGAACTGTACAGTTACAGTTTATTATATAGTGAACTGGTACATTATATATATATATATATATATATATATATATATACATGAATATATATAAATAAAACCTGTCTCTGTGTCAAACCAAACAATGCCTATGACAGTAATTGCTCTCTTTTTCTAACAGTTATATTCACTGTCTAGTCTCTCAGGAAATTGTGCTCTCCTAATATTTTTGCATTTGAATATATAACATATCTGCTCAACAGTATATGCAGAGATTCACACTAACAACAGCAGAAGTTTTCTCCATAACTGTCTGCATGTTCTTTTGTTTGTATTTATCCTGTCCTAACCTTTCACCAGATGATGTTCAATGAAAAGGTCAGGTATTTTGTAAATCTGTTTTCTTTTTCTGTTTTTCACCCAAACAATTTCTTAAGGGAGTTACTCCCTCTCTGCCTCAGCATCGTATGCTCATTTATATTTTACATATAACCTGGAAAATCAAGGGATTAGATTACTGCACTTGCTTGTTGCTACAGTGTTTTCAGAAAACAAAGTGAAGAACACGACATATATGTACTTTAGCCAAACACTCCTGTCCTAACACTATATTCAAAGACTATATTTAAAGAATTTATGTTAACATTATATTCTTAACTTCTGCTATTAAGGATAAAGGAAGCAAAGGGCCTTTGTCTTGGAAAATTGGTTTCAATATTTGTAGAGCTCCAGAGTCAATTTTTGCAAGATGTATATATGATGTATGTACACCTGTGAAACAGATGTCAGAATTGTTTGCTAAGTCCATCACTATATAGATACTTCTTATGCTGTACATTTAAGATAAGAAGGCAATTTCTGAATTACAATATAACTCATCTAATTTGTTGAATTCTGCTTAATTTGTCTTGTTTTTAACTAAAAAAGAGTTTCCACAGCTGAAATTTTAGATTAAAATTTTTAAGTTAAACAAGTCCAAAAAAAGCCTCTTAAGCCAGTAAGTATTTCATATTTTTGCATTTATATAATTTGAAAATAGTCAAATTATATTTTAGGGAAAATTGGCTATGCAAACACTATCTCAGGCCAGTGGTATACAAGCAAGAAGGCAGGATCAGAGCAGTGATGGTCAGATCTCCAAAGATCCAGGTCTACATTTATGATGTTTATCTTGGAAACTTCATAAGAACAGATTTTATAGTTAGATCTCCACTGCTTTCTGGCTTTAGCTGAGTTAGACACACCATGAAATTAGTCTATCACAAAGTATTTTGGTATTTCTATTGCCACTCTACCCACACACCCACACTTTGGATACTTAGAATAATTTCTTGGGGTTCACAAAATTTAATTGGAAATCTTGCATGTTTCCCAATCTCTGCAGTCTTGGTATGGAAATCTTGTTTTATTCCAAGATCAGGGGAGGCCAAACATGTCTGACATAGGTGGAATAGATAGCCAACTACAGACACCAGTAGGATATTATAACTAAAGGATCACCAGCTTAATGTAAATCTGTGGCTCACCTGGTCACCCTTTTGAAATGGTGCCCTTGTTTCTGCAGACTTGTATGCAATGAGAACTAAAGTTTAGATCCTAACTGTTCCCAGAATCCTTTGCACTGGTTGCAGCAGGCCCTTCATTGTGCAAAGTATTCTGAGATGTGTTTGGGAATTAACAGGTGGCCACTGCATATCACTTAGTAGAAACACAGATCACCTTTCTGAAGGAAGAAAAAACTCAGAGAGGGCACGTCAGTTAGTGAGAAGAGTGAAGCAGTAAGCCAATGCATGACTTGGTATCGGGGCATCAAATACAGAGTCTTTGCCTAGGGCATCCCTATACCAAAGGCCAGCACTGGGCAAGATTTGTGGTACTTCCTCTTTTCATTCAGAATGGAAAGACCCCAAGAAGATGCTTTCCTGCATGATTTCAAAAGCTGTGTCTCTGGCTTTGAAGGATCTCGTGTGCTTCATATGCCGACAGCATCACTGAAGGAAAGCTACCTCTGGAGATGGAGGCAGCAGCCAAGTGGACAACTAGCACGTGCCATTCCACACAACATAAGGTGGAGAAGACCTGTTAGCCAAGGCAAGGGGCCAAACTGTCTGCTGTTACAAAATGTGCCTCATGGTCTTTAGCATCCATGCAGAGAAAACAGGACTTTGGGTTTTAAGGCCTGCTCCAAAAAAGCCACAAACTCTAAACTCACAGAGTCCTCAATTTATTGGCATCAGAAAGTTGACCTCTTCCCCGTCGGGATATGAAGCAGTGGCTTCAGGTAATTCAAACCTAGCACTCATGCCACTGAGTCAACCCTTGAAAAAGAAGTGCTTGTCGTAGTAATCTTGAAACAAACTGAATTATGAAAAGCAGTTTAAGAAATGTATAATAATGTAGCTGCTCCCTTCCCCTGCCCCCCCGCCCACGCCCCACGCCCATTTGTGTGTTCATTCACCTGTTGCATGTTCTCTAATTCCTAGATGTGCCTGGGGTAGAGACTGAACAGTTCTTGGTGAAATGGGACCCCCACCTCTTTTGTGGGGTTCTTAGGCACAACTACAATAGAAATAACAATAATTTTACATTAATTTGTAAAAGTCCACCTCCTCCTCTGAAAATGTGGATATCTTTTTGCTATTCCTTTCTCCCCTCCACTCCCTCTTCAGATAGCTATAGGCTCCCACCCAGCTGCCCTACATTTCCCATGATTTCTCTCCTAACAACTGGCCCCTTACCAATTTGTCTTCTTCCCCTGTGATGCTTGCCTTTATCTCCTCCTCCAGAGACCCTCGCCTATGACTTCACTCCACAGCTTTTCTCTTGGGAGCCCTTGTAAAAATTCTGCTCTCTAACTGAAAGGAGGGCTTCCCTGCCTCTGATGGAATTAACTCCCTCTCCAGCTACAGCTAACTCATCCTGTCAAGGTATGACATATTCCCGAGGGATCACAAAAATATTTGAGACGGGCAATTTTTTTTTTTTTTTTTGGCTCTGGTTCCATCTGCTCAGTCCAAGAAAAAATTTTTCAACAAAATATTTCCCAATGGAGGGAAAGACCTTCACTTCATTCCCATCCCCCAACCTCCATACTCAGTTTTCACGTCAAATTGTACTGGCTGAACACGGCTCTGATAACGTTACCCACACCTCTCTGTGCCTAATCCACAGAGCCACAGTGCCAGCCAGGAGACACTGTCCTTTAGGCTCATTCACTAAGCTCTGGAGATCCCAATTCAGTCCCTGGTTGACAGTCCTTGCACTCAAGTGCTCAGTATATTTGATCATGTGCACTTAATATAAGCTGGTTTGCCAAGTGGCGTTACCTCCCTCCTTTTTTATGAAAAAGCGTTTGTATTTAAATGCAGACAGTAATGCATAGATTCTTCAGCCCTCTCACCCTTTTTTCTGCAGAACACAAATCCCTGAAAGGCTAAAGGGAATTTTTTTAATAAAAATGCTAGCAGCCCATCAGTGATGAGAAGTGGAATCAAAGAAGAGGGTTTGTTCTTCTGTGGTAGAGCATATTGTGGCACAGGACTAGGGTGGAAAAAGTGGATGGGGAGGGAAAGAAATGAGTAGTGAGATGGCTTATACAGGAATGGGGTTACACTGAAATGTAAAGAGTTTCATTGTGGATTTTATTTCTCTGCCACCATATTCCAACCTTTAAGAAAAAAACCACAGGTGTGTTTATTCAGACAAAGATGGAATAGATAGAAGTTTGGATCTTTTGGGATTACTAGTGTATCTTTCCCTATTTGCACTGCATTTAAGTAGTAGGTGGAAAAACTAAATAGCCACAAACCCTGTAGCCGTTTATGAGAACATATTTCCACCAGTGTGATTTTCTTTTCTTTAGTCAAAGCTGGAAGGAGATATTCCCTCAGTGTGAATTTAAAATACCTGGCAGTAATGTGACTCGGTGGCTGTAAACAATTCTACCACCAGTATTCAAATAGAATGTCTGATGTCTTGTTTTCATCTCTGCCACTGGTGTGTCTTCCCTTAAGACAACATTTTGTCAGACTTATAATGAAAATAATAATGTGGCCTTGATTTATTTATGGGGTACATTTCTATGTGGCTGAGAGAGGGTTTTTTTGTATTATTAATCAAACCCCAGGTTGTTAGTGTAGCTAAAACCCTATAAACTATTTTTCTGCAAGAGCAAGGTGCTTCTATAGCAGTGGTTCCCAAACTTGTTCTGCCGCTTGTGCAGGGAAAGTGCCTGGCGGGCCAGGCCGGTTTGTTTACCTGCCGCATCTGCAGGTTCGGCCAGTCGGGGCTCCCACTGGCCGCGGTATGCTGCTCCAGGCCAATGGGAGCTGCTGGAAGCAGTGCGGGCCGAGGGACGTACTGGCTGCCGCTTCCAGCAGCTCCCATTGGCCTGGAGCAGCGAACCACAGCTACTGGGAGCTGCGATCGGCTGAAACTACGGACGCTGCAGGTAAACAAACCGGCCCAGCCCACCCGGGGCTTTCCCTGCACAAGCAGCCGAACAAGTTTGGGAACCATTGCGCTATAGCCATAAACAAAATTTGCCACTACAATACAGACTAATAAAATGCAATTTATTTCATTGGAGGTCTTGGCAGGGATCACAAAACAGATAAAGAAGCCAGAAAATGCTGGGTCAAAGCAGGATGGATGGGACTGAAATTTTTCCACAGGTATTTGCAACAAAAAGTGGACATTTTTGCCAAACACCAGAGTGTCACCAGACCAACTGAAAGACTACACAAGCTGGAAGAACTCGTTTAGCTAAGAATTGAATTGGTTTTCATACATTCCCAGCGCTTTCCTTTTTCACTATGTAACATGTTTCCAGGCACTTTGGGCCAGGCTGTACCCTTTTATGGGCTAACATCTATTATAGAGATGTGTAGTCAGGGATGGAAAGTAATTTAAAGGATTTACCAGAGTCCTGAGCAGGGGACATAGTCACAACTGGAAGAGGCGTGGCCTTAACCAGAAGAGGCAGGGCCTTTAAATACCCAGGCCCTTTAAATCATCCCCCAACTGCAGAGGCGGCTGGGAGCCCCAGGGCTCAGTGGCGATTTAAAGGGCCCGGCGCTCCCCGCAGCAGCTGGAGCCCCTGGCCCTTTAAATCATCACCGGAGCCCTGCTGCCACCACCCCAGGGCTCCAGCAGTGGGACTCGGGCAGCGATTTAATGGGCCTGGGCCTCCTGCCACTGTGGGGAGCCCCGGGCCCTTTAAATCACTGCCAAAGCCCTGCCGCCGCTACCCCAGGGCTCCGGCAGCAGGGCTTGGGAGGCGATTTAAAGGGCCCAAAATTTGTGCTGCCTGTGAAAAGAGGCAAAGCGGAGACTTGAATGTGGGTCTCCTATATCCAATCCGAACACCCTAACCAGGGGCGGCTCTAGCAATGTTGCCACCCCAAGTAGCCGCCGCCAAATTGCCGCCACCACAAGAGCGGCGGAGTGGCCGCCAGATTGCCGCCGCGGGACATGGACTGCTGCCCCATTCTAATTGTTGCCCCAAGCACCTGCTTGGAAAGGTGGTGCCTGGAGCCGGCCCTGACCCTAACCCCGAGGGCACTGGCTAGTCTGAGATGTATATGTGTATCTGTCTCCCCCATCCCTTCCTTCTCCCCCAGAAATCCCAGCCTGGACTCAAGAAACCTTCCCATTGAAAGATATGTTGAAGCCAATAGGTTTTTGTGAAAAACTTCAGTTTGAATGAATCTGCATTTTCCAAAGAAAACCAGTTCTACTCCTAGAGTTCCAATGAGGTCAGGGGCATGGAGCAGAGCCACCACCACGGCATAATTCTAGTCTCAGGGGGTGCTTCAGAGAAGAGTAGTTCTCGCTGGGCTCTAGCTTTCCCACTTCCCTACCCCAATGCTGCAGTACTTGCCGGGCTTGTTTCTGTATCTGTCCCTGCCAGCTTCAGATTTTTTGGAAACTGAACTCTTTATCCACTTACCAGAAGAACCTAACATTAACATGCTCTTTAGGTGGTGTAATAACGTCTTTGTCTCCTTTTCTTACAGCACAGAGTTGTGTTGAAGTTGCTGGGAGTTGAACTTGGTCTCCCTGTCTGCTCTGTAGCAGTGAAGGGGGAGAGATACAGAAGTGAACTTTCTGTCACTATCCTAAACCTCTGATGAGAAAACAGAGAATTCTACACCATTGGCCATTAAGATGGTGACACAACCCCTTATTGGTCTGGATTGCATCCCAAAATGTGACACCTGCCTATATCTCGGTGCATATCTATAGCCTTACTGTTAGCTTTGTGATCACTTATTGTAATAGATATGGTAATTTCCTGTAATAGTATGAAGAAACTTTATTGAATTGAGTTTTTGTATCATTGTGGGCCAGGGAATGTACGTAATTCCATGGAGTAGGGACCCCCACAGCCATCCAGGAACTAAGAACAGTGTGGGGGTGATTAGGAAAATTCAATCAGGTTGTAACACCTCCAGAGGCTCACATATACTGGTTCAAACTTGATTCTCCAGGGATCAATGATCAGAGAAAGTACTTTTGGTTAAATAGCCTGAGTTAAACCTGACTCTGGGCCTTCTGTCTGATGCAATGACAGGACAGGACCCTTTGTGTAAGGGGGCCCGAATCCTTCCCGGGAAGTGTTGGAAGGACTTGACCCGGTCTGGGTGCTTGTTCTGTGTTAACAGCTGTTATGAACTTGTGACCACAGGAAAATACCTGAGTGAGATTTGAAGGACTGTTCACCAGACAGAGCTCTTGCTGGAGTTGGAGTGATCCTGGTAAGCTTATTAGCATGTGTGTAAGTTCGTTTATTGTTTTCATGTTTCCTCTGTTGTGTTTGTACCTTAAGAATAAATGGGGTGCATAAAAAGAGCTGGGTGATAATTTAATTCTGGCAATTACACTGTTTACCATTTCTGAACAGAAAAGTAAAGCAAGCCTGCATAGGCAGTCTGACTTTGCTGAGGAATTCACAGTGTATGCAGGGAGCTGTGAATCCAGGAAATACCCCAGTCAGCAGGGAGAGAGGAGTGTGTCTCCACCCAAGATAAGCCATGGCTGAGGAACTGGAAGCCCAGAGTGGGAGCCCTTGCTGAAGTATTGAGAGGGTTACATGTGCCGTTGCCCTGAACTGTCACACTTGTAAATTATTGTGTCACTGGTATATCATTCTATATGGGCTTGACCCTGCAGTCCTGCACAGGGAAAACTCCCACTGAAGATAATGGGAATTTTGCCTCTGTGGTTAGCACAGAATCTAACTTCAGAATTGACACCCTTACATATTTTCTCAGAAAAGGATGCTGTCCAAACACTCAGTGTACACTTATGCTACACATGGTTAGGTTAGACACCTGGGATAATTAATGAAACCCCCCCAGTAAAAATATGCAAGAACAGTAGATAATGTAGGGCTTAATGACCCTGTAAATTAGAGCAGCATAAGACACTGTGATATCACTCTCTGCAGAGTCACACTTGGACTCTGCTTCTGGGCCAAGAGTCAGATTTTTCTCAGGTTTCAGAGTAACAGCCGTGTTAGTCTGTATTCGCAAAAAGAAAAGGAGTACTTTTTCTCAGTGACTCGTCTGTTTCCAGAAGTAGAGCTACCAAACCTGCCAGCCTCAAGGACAAGGAGTTAAGCAAGAGTGCAAATGCCACACTGCATGGAGCCTGCATGCTGCCCAAGCTAGAATTTAAACTGAAATTATCCAGGAGATAGACCCCAGTCAAGGTCAAAGATGAAAGCATAAATCGCTTCCATACGTGCTATGCATACAATCTGCCTTGGTGACCTGGCATGAAGCTTCCTTTCAAATGAAATTTCTCAATTAAGGAAATAGCTTTTCCTGGCAAGCTGAGCATTATAATGTTCCACAGAAGCTTCTCTCTTAGCATGAACACAATGATACATTATTGGAATAAATTCCTCATTCATTAACTCCAAACTGAAAATCCCCTACTAATGCTGCATTTCAAAACAGGCTCAAATGGTTTCCTCTCTCTGTATAATGCAAATGTACTATAGCACATACAGCACAGGAGACTTATACATGAGGCAAGTGTATCACTGAAAGCCCCTAAGGACTCCAATTCCCAAACAGCACTCAGATCAGATCAGAATTCAGTATTCATTCCCATTTATTATTAGTAGGTCTCTCCATTCTTGGAAGCAGGTTTCTCTCCACCCCCCTAGTTACATCCCTGCCCCATCAGCTGCTAGACTCCAGGAACTAGTAGTTCGTTAAGTTTTATCAGCTGCTTTAAAGTGAACCCATGCAGGCTAACACTAGCATTGCCAACTTTCTAATTGCACAAAACTGAACACCTTAACCCTGTCCCTTCCTGAGGCTCCGCCCATGCCCTGCCCCTTCCCCTAGGCCCCACCCCTGCTCACTACATTCCCTCTCCCTCAGTGGCTCACTCTCCCACACCCTCACTCACTTTCACTGGGCTAAGGCAGGCAGTTGGGGTTCAGGAGGGGGTGAGGGCTCTGGGGTGGGGCTGGGGATGAGGGGTTTGGGGTGCAGGAGGGGGCTTTAGGTTGGGGGGGCGCAGGACTGGGGAAGGCAGTTGGGGCTCAGGGTTGGGGTTTGGGCTTGGGCTTATCTCAGGTGGCTCCTGGTCAGTGGCGCAGTGGGGCTAAGGCAGGCTCCCTGCCTGTCTTGGCTGCACCCTGGCAGCGGCCAGCCGCAGGTCCAGCTCCTAGGCTGGGGGGACTGTGGTTCCTGGCCAATGGGAGTGCAGAATCGGTGCTTGGGGTGGGAGCAATGCACGGAGTACCAAGCTCAACCCCATGCCTAGAAGCCAGATCTGCTGACCACTTCCGGGGTACAGCATGATGCCAGGACAGGTAGGGACTAGCCTGCCTAAGCCCTGTAGCACCGTCAACTGGACTTTTAACGGCCCGGTAGGTGGTACTGACCGCAGCTGCCAGGGTCCCCTTTTGACCGGACATTCCGGTCAAAAACTGGACACCAGGCAACCCTAGCTAACATATTAGACAGCAAAAGGATTCATACCACCCTCTTACTCAAAAGCTGTCTTCGTTTATTTCCATTTCTTTTCTCACTTCCTTCCAATACAGTCTTCCATATGTTTGGTGCATGTTTGTGCACATTTCCTGAATTCCTCTCACACATCTCTTTCTGCTTCCTTAATACCTCCCAGGATATTGTCTCTCTGGTTTGTTTTTTTTCCTTCCTCCTCTTAGTGACTATTTCAGTGTGAGTTATTGCGTGACACTATTGTGGATGCTGTTCATTTTCATTACTCTATTGTTGACAGTACTTTTCTTTCTCTCTAATTTCTAAGGAAATCCTTCCCCCTCCTGTCCCCCACTCCTCTTCTTTAAAATACCAAGGGGGTGAGGAGGGAAGATAAATTGGTAAAAATTAATTTCTTTGGTAACAATATGGTGCTTTAGTAGGAACTGCCAACCACCCCACACTCCATACCACCACCACGACATAATATAACAATGAAACCGTTTGATTTTAGATATATGTGACGGGTTGGATCACAGAAACCCCCTTGGGGCTGCCAACTGATGTGCCAGGACTACTTCTGCCCCTGACTTCCCTGCCAGCTTGGGACTCCAGCACCCTGTTTTGTTGAGCCAGACCTACTAGCCTGCTCCAGCACAGACTCAGGGACAGAACCGTGTGCCCCAAAGCTGCAGACTTAATTGAAAGCAGCTTAAGAAATGTTCCTGTCTTTAACACTCAGATGCCCAACTCTCAATGGAGTCCAAACCCCAAATAAATCTGTTTTACCCTGTATAAAGCTTATGCAAGGTAAACTCATAAATTGTTCGACGTCTATTGCACTGATAGAGAGAGATGCACAGCTGTTTGGCCCCCACCCCAGGTATTAATACATACTCTGGGTTAATTAATAAGTAAAAAGTGATTTTATTAAATACAGAAAGTAGGATTTAAGTGGTTCCAAGTAGTAACAGACAGAACAAAGTGAATTACCAAGCAAAATAAAATAGAACATGCAAGTCTATGTCTAAGAAAACTGAATACAGATAAAGCCTCACCAGTTCCATTAAGCTTCCTTTTACAGACTAGTTTCCTTCTAGTCTGGGTCCAGCAATTGCTCACATCCCCTGTAGTTACTGTCCTTTGTTCCAGTTTCTTTCAGGTATCCTTGGGGGTGGAGAGGCTATCTCCTTGGCCAGCTGAAGACAAAATGTAGGGGTATCCCAGGGGTTTAAATGACTTTCTCCTGTGGGTGGACATCCACCCCTCCCCCTGTGTAGAATCCAGCTACAAAATGGAGTTTTGGAGTCACATGGGAAAGTCACATGTCCATGTATGACTAGTTTCTTACCAGCCAAGCCACATTCCTGGGAAAGCTCAGATGGGGATTGGCATCCTCAAGATCCATTGTCCTTTAAGTGCTCCTTGAGTGGGCATTTAACTTGCACATTTTTTTCTCAAGAAGCTGACCAAATGCTTACCAAGGCTACTTAGATATCAAGCAAGTCCACAGCCAATATTCATAACTTCGAATTCAAAAATGATACATGCATACAAATAGGACGAATAGATTGAGTAGATTATAACCTTCACAGAGATATGTTACATGGCATATGTAGCATAAAACATATTCCAGTTATGTCATATATATATATTCATAAACATATTTCCATAAAGCCTTATGGGGGGCATCGTCACAATATGAATTATTTAGATCTAGAGGCAAAACACCACAAGACAATGGAGAATGGGAGTGCATATGTAAGTTCTCATAGGCTCACATAGTGAAGGAGGCTGAGTTTCAGAGTAGAAGCCTACAGCCTTCAGGAAGTTTGATACCCGTTTCACTGCTGGCCCACATGGATAAGAGCTTGCCTCTGTGCAAGTGTGCTGGCTTGATATAAAAGTCACCACATGGAGAACACCATATGCCACAATTCTGCACCTTACTGCTTGCCCAGGTGTCGTGCTGTAAAGAAAGAGAATCTTCTCCCCTGCGTCATCCTTTGCGTATCCAGTTTACTAACTGTCAAGGTGCTTTTCCACGTGGTACAACTATAATTTTTCACGTAATTCAGAAAAAAACTAATTGCAAACAGCTGGAGTAACAGGAATGAGGATCACTTTAAGGAAATATCTGAGCTAAGTAGAGCTGTGAACAAGCATTCTCATTTTAGCCTTACTATTGCCCTCAGAGTGCCTATGTTTTCTTTCTCTCTCCAGCTGAGGGAGTGTGTGTGGTGGGGGTGTGGGGGGGGGAGAGAGAATCCTCAGCATTTCTACAGGGTTTTTTTCTGTTACAGTGATAAATCTTCCAGGAGACTAAGAATTCCACTGACAGATTTTAAAGTAGCTACTGCTGACATGCTTTTACAAAGAGGACAAGTCTTTCAAGTATGAATAGAATGTATTTAGGGGAAAAAATAAAATAAAAAAATGTGGCTCCTGTACCTCTGAATTTCAGTAGCTAATAAAAAATGATGCATATTATTGCAAAGCTACAATTGATCCAGTTCTACTCTGAAATCCCCATAGTTGGAACACCCCATGGCTTCTTAATTGGCATCTATAACATGGCCTGTGTCACACCACTGACTGCCCTAATGAACAGTCAGTGCCTACTTCTATCTTCACTCTGCGATTAAACTCTCCCTTTCTGATCGCAGGCAATGTCTGAGAAAAGGGGAACCTCAATAATCTGGTTACCAGAGCCTGACTGCCTGTATTTTAACTTAAAGCTTGTAGGAATAAAACAAGGACATGACATTGTAGGCTAGGGCTGACATACTTATTGCTTTAATGCTATAATGATATAACCTTGTTTCTTTACTTACCAGAAAGGAGATATTGAGAATTTACTGCTGTGCAAATGGCAGGTAGACCAAAACAAAGTTGAGCTCCTGTCTCCTTTGGAGCCAATCCTTCTCAGATAAACAAGAGAAATATAATAATCCTGGTTTGATATTAGTGACAAAAAAAATTGAAGACATTTGTCTTTGTGTGAAAGCCTGCTGGGGCTGTGTAAGATTATCTCCATTCTTTGGGGCAGCGGGAAAGAAAAAAGTGGAGTCCAAAAGTTAAGGAAACCACCAAATAACTCTGCTGTATACAACTTTTGAAGCTCTCAAAGCACTTTAAGTCCCAATACTTGTCTTAGATAATTATTATCCCTATTTTGAAGATGAGTGGCAGAGAGAGATCATGTTACTTAGCCAAGGTCACAGAAATTGCTTGGTAGAATTAGGTTTCCCAACACCGAGGCCTGTGACTTAGTCGCATGACCATCCGTTTGCCAAATCATCCATCCCTGCAGAAGCAGAAACTTAACGGCAACTACAGCACTAACAGCAACCAACCCCAGAAATCCCAGGACAAACTGCCATATTAAAATGGAGAAGGTTTTTTTTCACCACAGTTCTCTGAATGAATCACCTGCATTCTGTATATTATATGCCTGTAGCACTTGAATTTGTCTTTGCAATTAGAACTTTTGATGGCAGGCGAGTCTGCATTACCAACAAATACATCGAAGATATCAGCAAGATACATCTCAACAAGCATGCAGTTTGATTTCATAAATGCTACGCCGGGGCACTGCTCTCAGATGAAATCCTATTCTTTGGAAGAGTATGAACAATAAATAAGATTTGGTACTTACACATTTTAGAAGTCACACATCACTAAAATGGAAATTCTGGAAATACAACCTCGATTTCATCTTTTAATTCCCTCTCCAACTTCCTCATATTCCCCACCTCTCACAGCAATCCTCCCCACAACCTAGGAAGCCCAGTTGCATCCTCCTCCCATGCCAATCCATGCAATTCAGCAGGTTTGGGACATACTCAATAGCAACATTAGAACTCCCAGTCCCTACCTTATCTAAGAGCCTGATCATGCTGTATCTGCTTAGCACAAAAGTTCTGCTGGCTCCAGAGAATGAAGGATGAGTTTAGGACTCAAACTCTCACTCCTCAGAGTGGGATGACATCACACTGTCCCTAGAGCCATGGACAGGCCACATCACTGGCTCTAAAATTTAAACTGTTCCCGCATTGTGATGAATTACCTGTGAGCCCAAGCCTGCTTAAGCCTGATGAGTCATCCCTGAGCAGGAGAGTGTAATGATGAGTCATCAGAGTCAATTTCCTGCACATCTTTTGATAGGCCCCATACCATTCAACCAGGGTTCAGCCAAGAGGTTGGGAATGGAGGACAGGAAATGGATCACTCGATGATGGCCTGTTCTATTCATTCCTTCTGAAGCACCTGGCAGTGGCCACTGTCGGAAAACAGGATACTGAGCTAGGTGGACCATTGGTCTGACCCAGTTTGATTGTTCTTATGTCCAAGCCATAGGTGAGGCCCCTGCCTGGTAATCCCAAGACTGGTATAGAGGTTCCTAAGGGAAGCAATCTCTCCATTTCCTAGTAGTTTTCACAGTCTGCTTTTGTGCCTGGGCCTGTTTCCATACTAGCCTGCCCCTGTATCTGCACCTGCCTCAGCCAGCTGCCCAGTGATGCTCACACTGTTCATTAATAATGAATTTTTCAATAGTCACTGTTTGGCCGGGGGTCCTAAAGTCTACCATGTTGGTGGAAATCACCATTTATGGCTTCTTCTTCAGCCTGCCTTTGTAGTACTAAGTAGAGAGAGAAAGGATGGTCTTGTGGTTCAGGATATCTGAGTTTGATTTCCTCTCTGCCACACAGTACCTGTCTGACCTTGGGCAAGATGCTGAAACACTCAGTTCTCCACCTGTAAAATGAGGATAATAATACTCCCTTTCTATTTAGATTTTGAGCTCTTCAGAGAACGAAATATCTCATTAAGTGTATGTACAGCACCAAGCACAAGTATGGTGTGCTGAGGTTGGGGTCTCTCTGTCATACTGGAGGCTAATAATAAGAACAGTAAAACACATTTACAGCTTTGCATGAAAGACCACAGTACTGAGAAACAAGTTATATCTAAAAACATTTGAAGCTCTACTTGTGCAGTCTCACAAAAAAAAGTATGTCATTAGGAAATGTTTTAACCTCCACAGCAGAAAGACTACAGGATTGCTCAAAAGGGCTGTATATCAACTGATTTTCATTATGCCTTCAAAATGCGTGACCAGAAGTAGACTAGATTTCAAATAGCTGATGAGATTACACAGCAACTGTTCTGCTTTCTGACTGGAATTGGTGAAGTGAAAAATACTGAAGCAGCTGTATACATTTTTTTTTTCACCCTGACCAAACTGCAATCCATCCCTCTCTCCCCACCCACTGCTGCTCCCCCCGCCAAACACACTGCTGCGATATATACACCAAATAAAATACCTTAAACATTCAAACAAAAACCATTACACTACTATTGTGTAAAGTAGTCTGCAGTTAAATGATACATTTAGAAACTCAAAGCATAACCTCATTCGGGATTTGCAACAGAAAGGCAAACAGCAGGCTGTGCTGTGTGAGTGAGCTCCTCTCTCCTTGCCATCTCTGCTACACCTTAGGAGAGCTCATCCATTGCTAGCTGTGTGAATGCGCCGAGTATGCACAAGGTGATAAAATCACCCTCTATCATCAGCAGGAACTCCAGGCTGCTTCCCCAGTAGCTAAGACCTGGGAAAACAGAGGTTGGGGAGAGTTGGCAGTCCCAGTTTGCACATATGAAAGGGGGCTCATTTGGTTTGTGGCTGAGTAGCTGACATGAAGTGTACGTCAAGCCTCCTCTGCCAGTGAGACGTTTTGGGCTCTGTCTCTAAGCAGCATTGCTGCAGGAGGTGCGCTCTCTTCATTTCTCTCTCATTATTTTAGCAATTGCATCTGACCTTCAAGTTCAAGATTTTCCCTTTATCTCTTTTTTTTTTAACATTTAGCTTGAAGGTTTTAGTGTGCTTTGTTGGGAAATAGGCAGGAGGCCCTTAGTGGGCTGCTATGCTGAGATTACTCTATTTGTATTCTATAGAAGTTCTTATATTGCCCTCATCATTGGTATAGCTGAGCACCTTTTCGTCGTGCATTAGGCAACATGACTAACATCTGTCATGTGAGCTTTGTTCTTTCATCCTCTCTCCAGGAGAAACATTGTGTGGACAGTGTAGTGTTTGATTTTGGTAGGGTTTTGTTTTTCTTTGAAATCTACACACTGCTATGTCTTTATCAGAGAAGGTCAGGTTGAAGTGCACTAGGCCCTGGGAGCGGAAGGCGGTGAGGCTTGTGATGGACCTCGATTCATACATTAAGAAACAAGAATCAGTGAAATGTAAGGTGTTTAGTGTAGTTCAAGGCATTTGTATATGTTGCGACTGGAGGAAAGTAATGGACACCAAGGCATATTGGTCTTGGGTGGACCTCCATCAGGCAACGAGGTCACAACAATTGGTTCAGCATTTTCATAAGGCTGGTCACTGCATTAGTTAGAATTCTAAAGGTGGATAAAACCTTAGCAGAGGAAGCCCTACAAATTATGGATGCTGAGAATTCCTCCCAGCCTTGTTCCCAGGAAGCTTGTTCACTATACAGCCAACAATATTGACATAAATGATGCTTATCTGGATAGCAAAAACACATTCCATACAATTCCAAGTTGCTGCTTGACAAAAATGAGCTGCCCCTGGTCTGATGTTGAGTGATCTAGAGCCATCAAACAACAGCACACTCACATGTTCCTGATGCAATTGACACAATCAACCAGCCAATGTAAGACATGGTATAGCTAGACTAATATTCAAGGACTGCATTTGGAAACAGTGGTACTCTGAATCTGAAAAAGACTGCCAAGCTGCAGTGCAAGAAAGAACTTCAGATATGGCCTTTATCATTAAATGTCAAAATGGGAACCTAGTGTGGATGAACACATTTCAACAAATTGCACATGACAACAAAACCAGAAATAACCACAATTGGATACATGCCAATCATTCATGCCCCCATCCATGAGCTAGATGGTCTCAGTACTGTTGTATAGAGATGTAAACATGTTGTCAGTGCTTGGGCGGCAGTATGTGGTTCTAACTATTGATGATGCTCTGTACTATAAACTGATTGAATAAAATGGGACACACCAGTGTATAGTGACTTATTTCATGATTAGGAGGCTTCCATATCTCAATAAACTTTCAAAAAAGTATAGGGCAGCCCATACAGGCTTCAGGGCTAGCAGATGCCTGGATTCAAAGTGACAGGTTTCAGAGTAGCAACCGTGTTAGTCTGTATTCGCAAAAAGAAAAGGAGTACTTGTGGCACCTTAGAGACTAACAAATTTATTTGAGCATACGCTTTCGTGAGCTACAGCTCACTTCATCAGATGCATTCAGTGGAAAATACAGTGGGGAGATTTATATACATAGAGAACATGAAACAATGGGTGTTACCATACACACTGTAACGAGAGTGATCACTTAAGGTGAGCTATTACCAGCTGGGGTGGGGGCGGAATACTTTTTGTAGTGATAACCAAGGTGGGCCATTTCCAGCAGTTGACAAGAATGTCTGAGGAGCAGTGGGGGATGGGGGGGGGGGAAACAAGGGGAAATAGTTTTACTTTGTGTAATGACCCATCCACTCCCAGCCTCTATTCAAGCCTAAGTTAATTGTATCCAGTTTGCAAATTAATTCCAATTCAGCAGTCTCTCGTTGGAGTCTGTTTTTGAAGTTTTTTTGTTGAAGAATTGCAACTTTTAGGTCTGTAATCGAGTGACCAAAGAGATTGAAGTGTTCTCCAACAGGTTTTTGAATGTTATAATTCTTGACGTCTGATTTGTGTCCATTTATTCTTTTATGTAGAGACTGTCCAGTTTGACCAATGTACATGGCAGAGGGGCATTGCTGGCACATGATGACATATATCACATTGGTAGATGTGCAGGTGAACGAAACTCTGATAGTGTGGCTGATGTGATTAGGCCCTATGATGGTGTCCCCTGAATAGCTATGTGGACACAGTTGGCAACGGGCTTTGTTGCAAGGATAGGTTCCTGGGTTAGGGGTTCTGTTGTGTGGTGGGTGGCTGAACTTTGTGACTTTGTCCTCACCCATAACTATTTCACATTTGGGGACAATGTATACCTTCAAATCAGCAGCACTGCTATGGCTGTGATATCGCTGTGCTATGGTCCCACAGTATGCAAACATTTTTATGGCTGACTTAGAACAACGCTTCCTCAGCTCTCGTCCCATAATGCCCCTACTCTACTTGCGCTACATTGATGACATCTTCATCATCTGGACCCATGGAAAAAGAAGCCCTTGAGGAATTCCACCATGATTTCAACAATTTCCATCCCACCATCAACCTCAGCCTGGACCAGTCCACACAAGAGATCCACTTCCTGGACACTATTGTGCTAATAAGCGATGGTCACATAAACACCACCCTATACCAGAAACCTACTGACCGCTATTCCTACCTACATGCCTCCAGTTTTCATCCAGACCACACCACACGATCCATTGTCTACAGCCAAGCTCAACCCCGCATTTGCTCCAACCCCTCAGACAGAGACAAACACCAACAAGATTTCTATCAAGCATTCTTACAACTACAATACCCACCTGCTGAAGTGAAGAAACAGATTGACAGAGTCAGAAGAGTACCCAGAAGTCACCTACCACAGGACAGGCCCAACAAAGAAAATAACAGAACGCCACTAGCCATCACCTTCAGCCCCCAACTAAAATATCTCCAAAGCATCATCAAGAATCTACAGCCTATCCTGAGGACGACCCATCACTCTCACAGATCTTGGGAGACAGGCCAGTCCTTGCTTACAGACAGCCCCCCAACCTAAAGCAAATACTCACCAGCAACCACACACCACACAACAGAACCACTAACCCAGGTACCTATCCTTGCAACAAAGCCCGTTGCCAGCTGTGTCCACATATCTATTCAGGGGACACCATCATAGGGCCTAATCACATCAGCCACACTATCAGAGGCTCGTTCACCTGCACATCTACCAATGTGAATATGTCATCATGTGCCAGCAATGCCCCTCTGCCATGTACATTGGTCAAACTGGACAGTCTCTACATAAAAGAATAAATGGACACAAATCAGACGTCAAGAATTATAACATTCAAAAACTAGTCGGAGAACACTTCAATCTCTCTGGTCACTTGATTACAGACCTAAAAGTTGCAATTCTTCAACAAAAAAACTTCAAAAACAGACTCCAACGAGAGACTGCTGAATTGGAATTAATTTGCAAACTGGATACAATTAACTTAGGCTTGAATAGAGACTGGGAGTGGATGGGTCATTACACAAAGTAAAACTTTTTCCCCATGTTTATCCCCCACCCCCAGCCCCCACTGTTCCTCAGACGTTCTTGTCAACTGCTGAAAATGGCCCATCTTGATTACCACTACAAAAAGTATTTTTCCCCCCCGCTCTCCTGCTGGTAATAGCTCACCTTAAGTGATCACTCTCGTTACAGTGTGTGTGGTAACACCCATTGTTTCATGTTCTCTATGTATATAAATCTCCCCACTGTATTTTCCACTGAATGCATCCGATGAAGTGAGCTGTAGCTCATGAAAGCTTATGCTCAAATAAATTTGTTAATCTCTAAGGTGCCACAAGTACTCCTTTTCTTTTTGGATTCAAAGTGGTGTTCTTGGAACAAACCCAACATAACAAGCTATAAATGGAAAGTATTTCATGCACTATGGTGCCTGCTTCTTCCGCAACTCTTGGATTTTACAGAAATGCATGAACGATCGAACTCAAAGAGGACTTTGTCAAAGCCAATCAGTTGCATTCTTATGGAGAGCTCATGTCAATTCATACTTCACAAAGATTTCAAAATCTCACCTTTACCTGTATGACCAGCAAAGGTGATGGTTATGTGAATTTCATGTGTTGGTGGTAATACATGGAAATAGTGGCCCCACTGCTCATGTTCAACTGTTCCCAGAGAGAAGAAAATTGGAAGCTGCATCTCTTCATCTTCAAATGGATTCTGCCACTCTTTGTGAGATATGACCACAAAAACTATGCAAAGCAGGATGCCATCTGTATAACAGAAGTGCATCAACAATTAGCTGAAATGCTCAAGGAGTTCAAGCAAGGGAACTTTGTTGTCAAGAGATCATCTCAGAAGTTCAACCAAGTGGACCCTGATCAGAGCCAAGAGTGGCAAAATGGCATAGGAAAGAAAGGAGGTGGAATTATAGGCATCATCAAGACTCACTCAGCGTATGGGCCTTGTCTTACAACCTGAGAGCCCGTATCATAGCAGACACTAGAGTCATGTTCCATGTTGGCTAGGATGACTAACTTATTCACAATGAGTCAAGAAAAGTAAGACAGCAGTGTGATGAGGAAGATGAGGATGCACTCTTATGAACATTCCAAAGGTTCAAGATTTTATTTGGGGAAGAACCACTCACTTCATTGCAAAATACCGCAACAAAAGATCTGGCTACTGAAACCACAGAAGAAGCACTGCTGAATGCAAAGATCCTAGGACAAGTGAAATTGGACAACTTTATGGAGAAATGGCTTATAACAGAAGAGGGAGAGCCTGAATGCATACACATCCACAATCTGCCAAAAAATAATGCTCCAACTTTTTCCATGATGTATAAGATGGGGAAAAAGTCAAAGAAAAGGCCTCAACCATGCAGTCAGACAGAAATATTCTTTGGCGACTAATCATAGCCTATGAAACTGGCAGGACTGTGAATTTGCAACAGATTTTGAAACATGAGTTAATGCCTGCTGTTTCAACATTAGTGCAGACAAATAACAGTCTACGAACAGGCACAAAGCAATAATGGGTGAGGTATTGACAGCTGATGTCCATTGCCCATCAGCAGTTACCCCTGTTGGGAGAAGCTGTCTTGTAATAGATGCACAAGCTTTGGTGAAAACCATAGGAAAGCTAACTGGAGCCAAAACATTTGGACACCTTGCAGACATATTTATAAAAACAGTACTTGGGACTGGAGCAGACTTCTACAGAATAGATATTGTGTTTGACAGGTGCTACAAGGAATTTCTTAAGAGTGGTACAAGATAAAAATACTTCAGAGGTATGTGACCCATTCAAAGACTGGTGGAAGGCGGATATGTGCCTCTTCCGAGTAAATGGATTAATGGAATTGCACTTCCAGAAAATAAGGAGGACTTTGCACTATTTTTATCTGAGCAACTAATGCCACAAGCTCCACATGATAAAATCCTCATTCTGGCTGCTGGTTTTCAGGCGGTGGCTAGAATATGGTGCTCCACAGCAACATTTGGTACAATCAGCTGTGTGTTCATCAGAAAAAAGCAGACACAAGAATGATTTTGCCCTGTCCCCACACTGATGCCAACAGTGTGATTGTTGCAACCACGGACACTGCTTCTTTTGCTGGCTCACTGTAGCAAAATGACAGGTAGGCAGCTTTGGACAAAAGCTGGCACAGCTAAAGGAACCCAAATACTTTCCTATTCATGTATTTCTGAGAAAATACAATATGGACTCCCTGTTCTGGAAACGTTGCTCCCATGTCATGCCCTGATGGGTTGTTATGCTATCTCTTTTACTGCTGGACACAGCAAGAAAACTGCATGGAAAGTTTCAGTAACACCATCAGTTTCTAACACACCTTGGACAGGGTGATCTGGACTCAGAAAAGGTGAAGAGTGCATAAGAGTTTATCTGTAGGATGTATTTCTCGCCAGAGGTCCAAGCACTGACAAAGCACGTGCTGCTTTGTTCATACACTTGTGGTCATCAAAGCTCTACCCCCAACAGGTGATGCTCTTTTTTCTAATTCTTCTCCTTCCAAATACAAGGCGTTGGAAACAGGAGGACAGAGGTTTGATGCCACAGTTCCTGTCATTGCTACTAATACTAGCAATATTCTGTGGCTACCCAACAGGATGGTGTTGTGAGCAATGCAGGTGCAGGACAGCATGACTTGTTTGTACAGGAATACTCAAAGGTAGAGAACTGGAGCAAGATTGTGTCAATGATACCTGATGCTTGGTCCCTAAAGACAGTGCTGTATTATCAAATAACTAGATGAGTCATAGTAACTGACCTAATAAGATGCTGATTCAATCTGCCACTGTATACCAAAGTTTCTTGGAATAGCATGATATTTACCTCTGTGCTTAACTTGTGTGCTTGAAAATATTTATATAGTATTTAGTCAAGAAAATATTTTCACTTGTTTTACAAACAGGTGTTTTCAGATTGTGTTGTGTTTCAGATAGTTAAATCAGCTTTGTATTCTTTTGTTTCAAGGTACTAATACTCGAGTTCTGAATCATATAGACATGCTCTTTCATGGTTGTATAACTTTAAAAGATTTCTAGTACCTATTGAAAATAAAAAAATGAAATTCAATAGCTTTGTAAAAAGGTTATGCATAACATTTGATCACTGTTTTTACATCCTACAGCTCATTAATATCAGACTGAAGTAGGCAAATCCTAAATGGAAAGGAAATAAAGATTTACATTTCAGTGATTTTTGTGTGCTACTTTGTTCTCTTTGCGGAGGCCTTCATACACAAGTACAGCTTGGTAACAATCATATTTGGATTCAATACACCCTAATTATCTTTAAAAGACTTGTTACCAACTTTTTACAAAAAATACTTCTTATATTTCACTTTCCTGAAAACGGAATTAGTCTATTGGAATTATTTTTGTTCGTAGTATACTTTAAAAATCTATTTATTGTCCTTAACTCTGCTGGGCATGTTTAGAAATTCCAAGGATGTTTTAGTGCTGGCAGCATGAGACTTCCAGCATATCTTACTCAAATTGAAGTCCTCCATGATCATGCAGCTTTTTCCATATGCATTATAGACAAGTGAGCAAGGGGCCAGTCAACCTGTTCCCTAGGGTGATTTGTTGGTCTGTATCAGACACCAGCTAATACTCCATCTTGTATTTTCTGTTTGGATGCCTTTGGATCAATGTCCTGATCATTTTCTTCTCAAGATGGAGCACATTGTGCTAGGTGTTGTGCAGATAGTAAGAGACAGTCCCTGGCCTGAAGGACTTACAATCTAAATGGACGAGAGAAAGGATAGGAGGGGAAACAGAGGCACAAAGCATGCCTGAGGTTACTCAGCAGGCTCGGGGCCGAGCCAGGATCAATCCCAGCTATCTTAAGTCCCATCCAGTCTCCTACTCACTGAACCATGCATCAGTATCAGTGGTGAAATACAGTTCCACTGTTCCATTGGCACTCTAAGGGCTAGTCTACACTGCTGCTTACATCGATGTAGCTTACGTCGCTCAGGGGTGACGATCTAAGCGTTGCCCACACTGTTGCTCTCCCGCCAACATAGCTTCCACCTCTCCTGGAGGTGAAGTAATTATGCTGATCAGAGAGAGCTCTTCCTGCGCCAATGTAGTGCTCTAGATGCAGGGCTCTGTCAACTTGCCCTAAGTGTGAGCATCTGGGCTCCTCAGACCTTGCAAACCTATATTCTCTGTATCACATTTAAACCCCCGCTAAGTGTATATTCTGTAACTTATCTCCTTTATGCTGATTTTATGTATATCTTAGATAAATGAAAGTCTGAAGACACGTATGCCACTTTTATTTTACCTAGCTATGTTTTTTATGCACTCGTCTGTCAGTTGCTTGTGAATCTCTGTAAATAATGAAATTATTATTCTGAAAGATATTCTCATCTTGAGTTGTGGTTTCAAATTAAAAGCCTGGATGGTAATCCATCTCCAGAGAGAGGATGCTGTGTATGTAAAGCCAGAAACTCTCTGAGCCCAAATGATCCATCTGCCTGACCGAAAACCAGCATGTGAAATCCTAAATGTGGGAGAGAAACATTCCAGAGGCATAGCTCCTTCCTTTACAGACAATCCCTCCTGTGCTTGGGGGCCCAGCAGGGAGCAGTTACTGCCAGCATGGAGAGGCAGATCCAATCTGAGTTTCTAAGCAATGTCCTCCTCCTTTTTCCATGGCTGGCTTGTGAGAAGGGAGGGATGACTAGAAGCATCAGCCAGGCATGGACAAAAGGCTAGGTAGCTTTCTGTGCACCACAGACAGGCTCCCATTGCTGCCCTGTATGAAGAGGCTATGGACTTGCTCAAGGTTACACAGCAAGTCAGTGGCAGAGTTGGGAATTAAATACTTGTTAGGCCAGTGCTTTAACCCAAGGATCAGCCTTAATTCTGTCCTTCACTAGCACTGTCTAGGACACCCTCTACTAATAATACTTCTGCTGGGCATGATTCCTCACAATGGGACTGGGTAATGCACTGAGCTCAAGCAACATGGATGAATGGATAATGATGATGTTGCTATATGGGGTATAATCACCACTCACCCAGACACCACACCCTGCTGGGGATGTGGTACACAGGCTGATGCAACAACAATTATCTCTCTGAGTGCTTTGTTCAGAATTATGGGGGATTCCTGCTTTACAGTAAGTGTGCAGGGAAAAAAAGGTTTAATAACTCTTCTAACCTTTCACCTTCCCCCTGGTCTTTTGGTACTGATATAGAAATAAAAGCAGATGTTAGTCAACTATGTCTAAGGGAGATAGAGTGGAATAAGAGAAATGATGCTCTCTCAAATGCTCTCTCAAATCGCTCATATTAGGGCCTGACATTGCTTTAGCACTTGTAGTTTTGCTCTCACATCCTGCAAACTCATGCTGCAAACTCAGCTTGGAATCCTGAATCACTAGCTGGGTCCTTTCTGCACTCTTCATGTTTTGTCACCAATAACAATTCTGCACTCTCTGGTTATTTAGCAACAATTCTTTTGATGATGCCCATGCCGCAGTGGAATCCCACTCATTCTCCCCTATCTGTGTTCACTCTGCTCTGTAACAGGAATAAAAAGTACTAAGAACTCCTTTCAATCAGGAAAGTAAACTGATAAGACTATGAATATACACAGGAACATTTCTATTGAGTAGGAATTTTTTTTTACATAGTAATTTTTCAGAAAAGGAATGCACTTTAAGTGTCTAATTTTCTATTGTGCTAAAATGCAACATCCCAGTTCTAGTTAATAAGATCTGCAAAAGTGTCCAATAAAATGAGGTAATCTGTGAAAATCTGCCCCTCGGTGTTCAATTTCATCCTGTTTACTGTGAACAGTATCTAGGCTGATGCAGGCTGGTATTTAATAAATTCATATTTCAAAGGAAAAGTGAACTGGGGCTGGAGCACCAAGTACTTATTATAGTCTCATCACTCTCTGAGATTCAGAAACAAATGGAAGTCTGTGTTTTTTCTGGGTTTTATTCCCCCCCCCCCACCCCTTCTTGGCCTTTATAAAAAAAGAGAGAGACTACAAGGCATGAAATAGTAGAAAGTCTCAGAGCATACTCAGACACCTGATTTAGAATTAGTCAGAGCTCATGATTGCCAGAAAGCCACAGAAATGCTTCTTTTTGATGTTGCAGTGAGCTGAACCGAACAAGATTTTTCTCTGTTCTGAAATGTTCAGAAACATTTTGTGAACTTGCCAGGTCCATCAGGAAACCCAAAATCCTCTTTTAATCCTCACCATGGTCTCCAGTATCAAGTTGAGTTTGACATTTCCTTCTGTGTTGAGTGCTCAGCTGCACAGTGGCTCATGATGACTCTTCCTTTTAATGTGCCCTATTGGGTATTAATAGTGCTTAGCTTTATTTTCCATAATTTAGAGGTTGCCTTATAAAATATTTAACTGCTTATTAATGTTTGGAAAAGTGGCAGAGGAACTAATACATATTACAGGCAGCATGCTGCTGATCAGCCACATACTAATTAGTTACACACACTAAATACACACAAACTGCTGCTTATTGTACAAGTGCAGGCAGGAGAACAAGACTAACTCTCTGTCTCTTTATAAGCTGCACAGCTGGAGTTAAAGGTCTCCTGTCAGATTTTTCCCAGCGCAAGAGGACGAAGCTTTCCCCATCCTTTCATTGGAGAAACAAGTTCCCACACATTATGACCAAAACTAGCTACTCATAGTCCACTTCTCCTTCCAGCGGCAATTTAAAATAAAACTGGCTAGCTATATTTTATTTGTAAAAGGAATTTATTTTCTAGCAGGCAAACTTAGTGATCTAGGAAACAACTTTCAAACAGCTTCTCTTACACCAGTCAGCAAGTATATAAAATATAAGAAAATAAAGCACAGAATGAATTCTGTAGATGGCATCTTAGAACACAACAATCATAGAATATCACGGTTGGAAGGGACCTCAGGAGGTCATCTAGTCCAACCCCCTGCTCAATACAGGACTAATCCCCAATTTTTGCCCCAGATCCCTAAATGGCCCCCTCAAGGACTGAACTCACAACCCTAGGTTTAGCAGGCCAATGCTCAAACCACTGAGCTATCCCTCCCCCCATACTGTTCACTAGGTTTACTTATTCTGATGATGAAAACTGTTATTGTGAATCTTGTGAAAGCATAAATCCTTTGGATCCAGTAAAGATTAATACTGGGTCTTGCATTAATGTTGTGGAGCTATGATACTTCTGTGTGGAAGCTTCTAGTTCAAAGAAAAATAATTACGATGGGCATTGGTTTACAACCCAGTGTTTGAGATCACTTTAACAACAACAATACTTAGCACGTTTCATCCACAGATCTCAAAGTGCCCCCTGAAAGTGAGTAATCGGACGCTCACAAAGGTAAAAGTTCACACAGTAAGTCAGTATCAGAGCCAGAAACAGGACTTTGGTATATTGTCTCCATGTCTCAATTCACATTGGACCACATTTCCTCCTCATAGTCTCTTTCAAGCTGGCAGGAGATTGACAATTCCATTTTACACCAATTGTTAAGATTTCACAATTTGTTTTCATTCCATTTTTGAAAATGTCAGCTCTCTCTCTCTCTCTCTCTCTCTCTCTCTTTCTCAGTAGCCAGCTTTGGACGTCAGAAACCTTCCTCTCAAAAGCTTAGTGAAAACTAACATGTCTCCACGAAACATTTTGATTTTGCCAAAAAGCCTTGTGGCTAACATGGTCAGACCAGCTCTGTGTATAATATATCCCTGACAGTGTTTATTTGAATTCAAAGCCCCAACAGAAGGCAAATGTGTGGCTTTATATTGAAAAGAATGTGACTATACTTGATTTATTGCTAATCTGGGTGGCTATCCTTTGTCAAATATTTGAGAATATATTTATAGATGCTGTTCTATGGGGACTCAGTAGGGAGACCAGGATACTTTAAAATGAAAGTGCAATGGCCCTTTCAGACAAGTGTACTTTGGATTTGAGAAAATGTCAACCACACAGTGGAATTTGTGGTGGGGATTTTTCAATATTTAGTGGTATATGTTATCTCTTGAGTGGAGGTATGACTTATTTGTGTTAATGGGGGTTGCATTTGATCATTGAGAAGAGACTATAGGCCCTCAGACTGCAAGACATTCCAGCTCTTTCATATTGGGTATTGGTGTCTCTCAGTATAAAAATAGCTGCCAATAATGGAGGTATCATGAAAAGATTCATATTTCTAAAATCTGCTAGACCTTTTGTTCCTCTCAGGCCCTGAAGTTTCAGTGAAACTTAAGGGTAAATAAAGTGAAGAAATGGGAGTACTATTTTCCAGTACCTATTTATTTCTGCATGTATCTCTCTGGCTCTCTTTCCTGGAAGATTTGTTAGAGGAGTACTGCCCCCTACTGTAGACAAATGAATTAAGGACAGGAATGCAACAACTGAAGCAAAGACAAATGAAAGACGAATAACCTTCACACCCTGATTAAACCACAGCAGGGCAACCCGTGGTATAGCAGAGATAAAGAAGGAGGAGTTTATTCACCTTGCATTCGCTGGGAATTTTTGCTTGCAGGTTTGAGGGCCGCAGAGTGAATTTAGGGAGTTGAATATTGCTGCTGCTCACATTTTGCATGTTAATGTCATACATAGAAGATTAGATTGAAATGAACTGAGCATTTGATACAGGGATAAGAGGAAAGGTAAATATACATAAGTAGGTGTATACAGTGTGGGGTAGTAAAGGCAATGGGGAGGCGTCTTTAAACGGTTTGGGTTAAGAGGTGTAAGTATTGCATTGAAAATCATCTGTGTAGTGAGGGATAAACTTAGTGAAAATGCTGCTGTCTAGCCTCTGCTTTGCACTTTTATTTTAGAAATATGCAGTTTGTTTAAACAGAGCTCAGTTCATTTTAATATGTTCTGAGCAGTGCAAATTAGACTGCCCCTTAGTGCTGTCATAACCTTTGGTTTTTTTCTTCTCTACGTTATCAGCCTTAACGACTCTGTCTGCTGTTGAATCTCAGTATTCTACTCCTGGTTACACAGCCAGTAGGAAAATCTTTCCTTTTTGGAGGCAGAAAAAAAAGCTCACCACCCCCTTCAAAAAAATCACTAACAATCAACATCCCAGGCAAGCCACATTTGTAGCTGATCACATGCCTTGAACTGGAGGGATAGAATATTTTCTCATATAAAGTGTCTCCATGATAGAGTGAACCCCCTAAAGGAAAACATGTAGCTTATTCTTTTTCTTTGTGTTCTGGTTCTAAGAAGATCTGGCCAAACAAACCCAGTCTCTGAGGTGGAGAGGGATTCTCCCATGGCATATTACCAAATTATTCTCAACCTGTCTTTTTCTTACCTCAAAATAATAGCACAGTTAGAGGGCCTGGGGAGAAATCCTGACCCCAACTGAAGCAATGGCAAAAGTCCCATTGCCAGGATTTCACCAAGCTGTGTGTGCAAGTCAGTTAACCCCTCTGTGCCTCAGTGTGTCCCTCTGACAAATGGGGATAACAACACTTACTTACTATGTAGGGATGTTATCAGGATCACGGCTTATAAAGTACTTTGAGATCCTCAGAATAAAGATTCCCTATATAGTAAGGGGACACTACTTTTATTTTAAAAGCATGGCAGACTTACTTGTTTGCAGATTTAAAAAACAAAAACAACAACAACAACAAAAAACCCTTATTTCCCCTACTTCTTATGGGATACTTAGTAAAATGTGCTCTGAGGTTATTTTGAAAGATGATAGAGGCTGAGGCCTTTGTCATCCTTTTACTGGCTTCCTCCCAGGGTGTCTGAGAATAGAGCTCCTCAAAGAAGAAGACAGAAGGTCCTTTATCTTCACATCCTCATTCTATTTGGAAAAAGAAAACCTTTATCAACTCCAGGAAACTTTCCCCCTTCCGGTTATGTCTCCGAGTGTGGGTGGGATGTATGTGGAGCAGGAATGGATACTTTCCCCTGTACTTTCACCAAATCACTGTAGGTTCCTTGGAAAGGGGGTGATTATTTTTTCTTTTTAGTGTGGAGTTCTCGCAGGACCAAGAGGTGCAGTTTTTGTCCCCAGGAGACAATAGGCCTGTAGGCCGTGACATACAGTATTAACTCATGTGACAAGACCTGTCACATCATCCAATGGTAAAATCAGAGAGGAAGAAGGAATACCCATAATTTTTCACTAAATGTTTCTATTTTTTAGGTGCTCAGTTATGAAGTTCACCCCAGGACTCCGGTTCAGCTCAGGCACAGGCTTAACTGTTCGTTATTTTAGAATCTTGCCAAAATGGAATCTGTGCAGGGACCGCGGGGGGCTGGGGGGGGCGGGGGGGTAATGCTGGGTGCTGCTTAGCCACTTCAATGCAGCTGGATTTTGGATAAGTGAGGATGCAACAATAAAGCACAGAGCCGGGGGGGAAAGAGTGGGCTGCACCTGTGTAAAATAGCTAGTTGGAGGAAAGTATGGCAGCTCTCTGGGACTTAGCATTTGTGTTTCTTCTCACTTCTACCACAGTACAGTGTTGTAAGAGGGAAGATATATGCACAATTTTGGCTCTTACTGATGATCAGGAAGATGATGAGTGCTAGAATATCACTATGTACCAAATCTCTATTTTAGAGAAAATCCCTAGTACATGTAGATGTTAAAAAAATCTACCAGTATAAAAATAAAATACCCTAGAAACTTGCAGACTTCACTTGAGTGACCAGCCTGAAGGGAGGTCACATCAAACGGAAGCTACTCTAGCCTGGCAGAATGAAGCCCTCACCATAATGGCAAGTACAACAGTGCTAATCAACTGACATGCTGACTGAAGCTGCATTTAATCTCCTGCAGCCCACTCCCAGTCTGGTATTAGATTTGGGTTTCCAGTGTTGGTTTTAGGTTTGGGTTTCCATTTATTTAAAATCTTGTCGTGTTTGAAGGTTAAAAGAATATCTTTTTGAAGATCATCCTTTGCAAGCCTGTAACCAGTCACCTGTCTGTTACATAGCTGCTGTGATTTTTTTTAAAATATAGAAAACAATGCTATACAATTCCATCCTACAGTCTGCACTGTAACTATCCTATGGGTAGCTAAAAGACTTCAGTTTCCTCTTCAGGGTGCTCAGTTTGTCTTGGATTTCACTTGTTCTGTGTTCTCTTAGTCCTTAGATCACTGGCCATTTCTCAGGGGGGTGGCACATGAGAACAGGGTATTAGGAAGTTGGTTTTATGTGGGTGGGACGCACTCCTGTGATTTATGTTGCATTACAGAATTGTTTGTCTGCATGTGCTGAATAAAATCAACCAGCTTCCTTCTCCTGCTATCAGAAACCCTCTTCTGCACCTTCCCGGTGGTGCATCTAGTCCCCTCAAACATGCTGAAGTGTCTTACTTGCCTAACTTTTGCTGCAGGTCTTGTAAATTCATCATCTGACAAAGAGTACAACTGCCAGCCACATTTACATTGCACCAAATACAATGCAATCCTGTTCCCCCCTTCTTCAGGTCTGGCCTATTAAGAATGATATTCTTACCCATTACCAGTTGTATAAATGAAATGCCTTTGTTTAAATGGCACGCCTAGTGTATAGGAGGGGTGTTCCGTTGCATTTCTCAGCTGATCATCAATGTGATTAAACAACACCTTTATAATTTTAAGGAGTGAATAATGACATGTTTTGGAGAGTGAGAGAATTGTGCAGATTTCTTTTGGATTAAAAGTTAGGCGCAGTGTTTGCTTTACTCTTTCTACCTGACCAAAAAAAAAATCTTTCTTCAATTAAAGCTGCTCAGAGCATAAATATGACACATTCTAATACCTAGGGTGAAGGGAAGGGTGGCAAAGAAGATTGTTTGCTACAGTACTAAAATCCCATAACATTTCTTGCAGGAGTAGATATGTAAACAAGTGTCCTGGCCAAATTCCATCTTAAGTAACTATATTTTGCCTACTCAGAATTTCCCCTGTTGTGTGTGGGTTGTTGGTGTTTTTTTTAACAAATAATATAATCTTTACTTCTAATCTAAACAGTTGTGTTGCATTACCATGTGGTATTAACCAGCTGCTTTACAATTGCATTTCAGTAGTGGGTGAAGTGATTACTACATATAATTTGTAAACCACGTTATACAGCATATTACAATGCAAAAGGAGTTATTGACACTGTTACCAAATCTTCTGTAAAAGGAATGGCAATTGACTGACATGTTTTAACAAAAGCCAAGTAGTTAATTCTTCTCCAAATTCATTGAGGAAGGGTGGGGATTTAGAAGCTCACACAATGCAGGTCAAATGCTTGCTTTATTTGCGTGAAGCAGTCCTTTCTTGGGACACACAAGGCTACTGCAGTAAAACTACCATTTATATTTAATTGAACCCGCATAGGAGGGCTAACAACCTCTCCTTAATGACACCCAGAACTCTCACCCTTCCTAGATCAAGTTCTAACAAGTGCACCAGTGCACTCTAAAAAGCAAGAGACTGTAATTTACATATGACATTTAATTGTGTTAACTTCGTAATCAGTATAGTTTAAATTGAGAACAGGTGTATAATTGAAAACGTGGGATTTTTAAACCAAAGTAATTTCCTTCCTCTATTACTAAGATGCTGAACAGGTGTGTTTCAGGGTGTTAGTGTTTAACAGAGGATCTTATTTTTATGATTGGATTGTGTTGTAAATACATATCTGAAACTAATATTGGTATTCTGTTACTTTTACTATTTTCGTGAAAAGTCATTTATATGTTCCTTTGCTGGAAATGGCTCTAGCTCACCTTCCAGCTGCTATTGCTAAAGCACTTTTTTGGATTCTCTGGACTCTTGGACTTGGTCTTCTTCAGACTCAGTTTTTAGAATTAAAGGCAGCACATAGAAAATCTTAAGGCATTAATTCAAAGTAGTTGTCATACTTGTCAAATGTCCACAGACCACACAATTAAGGGCCCTTCGGGGAAAAAAAAAACACCATTTGAAAGAGAATTTAAAATGAAAGAGAATTTTATTTTAAACAATTGATTGGATGCTAATGAGGTCAGGAGAAGCAGGAAGGAGTGAATATTTTTGCTCCGTAGTTAATGTAAGAATACTTGAATCACATCAAGAGGATATGGAGAAGCTTAAAAATCAGCCCCTGTTTTGTGCAACTTCTGATAAGTCCCTCTCCAGAGCTCCACACATTTCCTCCTGCGGCAGCTAAGAGAAGGCAGCATGTCCTCCCAAGAGTCCCTCAGCAAGCTTCATGTCCCTAATCAGAAATCTGAATTTATCCTTCCTCAGGGCTTTGGGTTTTTTTATTTGTTTTTTGTTTTAAACAGGCTGGATAAAGCATTTTTAAATCTAATTTACTGATCTATATATACAGTTAACATTTAGAAAAGATAGAAATTATCATATGAGTTTTTAAATTTCATCCTTAATTGAAGGGAAGGGGCAGAAATTAAACCCTTCCCAGGTTACATCTTGAGAAACTTATGTTTCCACTGCAGGAGAAAAAGCTTTCTTAAAGCAGTGAACTATTTTTCTGTATAAAATATGGAGAATGAATATTCCCCCTTCTCATTTTTCTTGCCTCAGGGATGCTGGATAATAATAAACAATTTCAGAGAAGCCACTTTATGATTATCTAAACCTTTCTGGGACAAGCACACATTTAATCAGCCAGATGTCTGACTAGACTCGGCAGAACAAAATTCAGCCTCACAAGATTTGCCTCCAAATCTTTATGCAACACTAGATAGAGAATTGGTATATAGGATGTGGCCCTACTATAATTAAACTAAGTTATTTTATAGGATTTTTTTTCATTTTTGTCTTCTCACAGAGCTGTGATTTCCATGATCCTCTTATCATTTTCATTCCCTTCCAGCAGGCAAAAGTCTAAAGTTGTGACTTCCTATTTAGTTTTAAAAAATAGACTGGACTAGAAAAAATGTGAGTTTTTCTTTCATATTTGACAGCTTTTATATTCCACGTATTTCAAGGAACTTCATAGAATGATATAGAGGGAGGGAAATACAGAATTTGTGGAAGCAAATGGAGCAACTAAATATTGAACAATAGCTTGCATGCACAGCTTTAAATATTAGCCTCTAAATTTTCAAAGCACTGCATGAGGTTGTAGCCACATGAACACTGTAAGTAAACCCCCGCCATGAGTGGTATAGAAATTCATGGCTAGAACCAAATGTACCAAGAGAAAGCATGTTGTTTAGGACTCACAAGTAGAGTTAGGCAATTTCTGGGCTTGTTTTGTTTTGGGTATTTTTTTTTTTTTGTGATTGTGCACCAATTGTTTTGTTTTTGATTTAGGCCTTTTCGGAAAAGCAAAGGATAGAATCATAAAATGTCATTATCAATCATAGTGACAGTTCATAGTCATTCATGATGAAAATGAATAGTCACTACATCAAAAGAGTGAGTGTGAGTCGATAGCCTGGGGGTTAGGGCATTCAGCTGGACCATGAGAGATCAAGTTGCCATTCCAGTAACTATTTAGCTATGTGTGCAAAATGGAACAGCTTCAATAAGACAGACTGAGAGAATGCCATAGCCCAGTGGCTAGAACACTCTTCTGTAGAGGGGCAGACATATGTTCAACTCAATTCTCCACCTCAGACAAATGGGTCTCCTATATCCCATGAGAGTACCCTAATCACTGAGCTAAAGGTTATAAGGAAAGTTGTCTTCCATTTTGTGAATCTAGTCCTGGCAAATGCCCAAGTTGAAATGCAAAATGTCATCTTTGGTCAAAACAAAGTTTTGTTTTGGCCCAACCAGACACAAAATGTTGTCAACTTTTGAAAAATTCCATTTTTGGTTTGACCAGTAACTATTTTTATTTGTTTATTTACTTATTTGTTTGCTATATTTTATTTTACTTTATTTTTATTTTGGAATTTCCAGCAAACCAAAAAAAAAAATACATAAGTCTCCCAGCCCTACCCCCAAGTTACCCCATTATCTTTTTTTCAAATTTGTCATGGGGTCATCTGGACTCGGCTATATGCAGGGGAGAGAAGCTGGGTGAATTAGCCTCCAAATGTGCAGATGAGCAATTGTCAGCACCCTTCTCTGGATCTCCTGAGGGGAAGGAGTGAACCCACTTCTATCTCCAAAGAGTTAAATCTTTAAATCCAGTGCCCAAGACGCATCCCATCCTCCACAGTATAGTATATAATGAGGCAATTTGTGCCCTTTTAACTTAGCTTTAGTCTCATCATCTTAAGTGATCTTGAAAACTGTGAGTTTGGTAACATGTCCCTCATGAAACTGTATCTCTTGCTGATATATGTTTTGTAATTGCCTTCCAGGGTAGTGTCATCTTTAGAACAATGCAATATGCCATATAAAATATGTATTGTAAACCAAGGCAAATGTACTCTGCCAGAAAGGAAAGTAATAAATCCTACACTGAGAAGCAACTGCTAATGTTTAAATCTATATTTTTTAAAAATAAGTGATTTGCCACTATATGTAACACCCTGTGGTTGTGGTACTGAAAGAGAATCAAGATAATTGACTCTTTCCTGTGAAATTAATTAACATATGCTTAGGACACTGGTTAACTAGACATGCATCCGACGAAGCGGGTATTCATCCACAAAAGCTTATGCTCCAATACGTCTGTTAGTCTATAAGGTGCCACAGGACTCTTTACCGCTTTTAGAGAATCTTGTCCGGGTAATCATAAACAATCATATTTGTCTTCTTGTTCAAAGCAGTGGGGAACTAGTTTAGGTATGCTCTACTAATTCAAAACTATTGAGATGGAGATAACAATGTCTCTGTTTAATGCATGTCCCTCATACAAGATAGTATAGATTTTGTCTGTTTGTTTTTGTTTGTTTGTTTTAATACCTCAGTGGGATCATGGCTAATCATCCTGTGACTTCTTCAAAAAGGAAAGTGCAGAGTTGGAAGGATTTGTTTTGTCCTGAGATCAATTCGACTTGAGTGCTAATGAACCGTTTCTCCTAAAAGTGTTCTATTACATCTTGATTAGAGAAGAATCAATGTTAAGTTGTATTATCTGTTTACTTTCATAGGCATATGGAGGTGTAGTGAAACATCAGTGCCGGAGGGAGTACTGTAACCCTAGATACTGAAACAAGAAGTGATTTTCAAATTGTATACCATAGATGCTGTAATTCTATTCACAGAGGATGAGGGTATGAACTAGGAACAAAAATTGCTTTTCATGCCCTTTCAAGGACCAACAATAAACAGCTTTTATAAAGCACGACCTCTGGTTAAATGTTGTAGACAAAGAACTGAAGTGTGTGAGAGAGCTCAGTTACACAGATTTGGTCTCTCTCACATGCTGGCTGAAAATCTATCTCTTTCTCTCCTTTTTTCTTTCACAGTCTGATTTTCCTACTTCCAAACTCCTTTTCTTTTTTGAGGGGAGAAGGACATGGCTATCATGCTTGTATGCAGCACAAATAGAAGGGAAATGTTCTTCTAGCTTAAAAGGGTGTATTTGGTTGTAGGTTTTTCCTTTTTCCCACTCTTAAAATAACTATTTTCAGCCAAGAAGACAAATATATATTTTCTTATTTTTTAAAAAAGTATGAATAGAGTATCACAAAAATCAATCAATGTGTAAAATCTAGTTTTTGGAGGTAACTTCTGGACAGCCGTGTGAAATGATAGATTTTCAGTTTTATTAGTACTGTAGTCATGTATGAAAATGAGAGTTCTGCCCACAGAAAGGGCAATTTGTTTCCACAGAAATGCAGAGGTGAGATCACAAAATGCTTTGCTCTTTCAGAAATCTAAGGAAATAATTGATGTTCTTTTTCCTTATAGTTTTGCCAACAGTGGCTCATGCAACTATAATGCCTTGGTAGTAAAGTCAGCAAATTCCTACAAGGCATGTTGATAATAAGCACGTTTAACACCTACAGACAACTTATAAACATCATAGGAAAAAATAAAATACATCCACATTAATGCAGTATTGAGGATAAAAGATAATCACATAAGTAAATGTTCTCACAGGCACCTTAAGCAAGGCAATGATTTTATTATGTTTATTATTATTACAGAAAGAGCAACAGTAACCTCTATAGATAAGATTGTATAATAGTTTCCATTCTCACCCCCTTTTCTTATCTGCCTGTACATTTCTGAATCATTCACCTTTAGCTGAAACGTTTTAATTTTTTTGTCTCTGCCTAAAGCTCCATTGGAAAGTTTGAGCAGCAATGGTGCTGCTGTTTTATTTATTTACTTTACACACCTTGCAAGTGGAAAAATGACAACGTTGTTTGTTTGTTTTGTTTTAAAATATTTCTAGTCCTGAAATTGCTGGAATTTCATAGGGAACTAAGCCTATCTGTGTTCTGGTGAAACTTGTTTTTAATGTGACTAAGCTAGAACACGTTGAAAATTGCATTTTGCATGTATGTAGTATAATTTGCACATAGTTTACTCAATAAGGGCCTTCTGCCACCCTTGCCTGAATAGAGTAGTAGTTTAGTCCCATCTCAGTGGGACTACTTGTGGAATAAGGTCCTACTCTGTCATTAAAGATAGCAGATCAAGCTCTATATTTGTAAAGTGCTGTGTTAAGGAAGCAATTCTGACAATCTCAAGTTTTCAAAAATCCTGAGTCAGACCCCCAAAAATCAATAGTTTGGCTTTAAAATCATGAGATTAAAAAGGGAGGGGACATCTTTTTATTTTTCTTCTGTTGGGGGGTGGTTTTAGGGTTCATGTTTTCAAGCTTTTTTTCACAACCATGAGGGCTAAAAAATTACTTTTTAAAAAATAAAAGCTGAGATTCTAGTGTAATCACATGACTAGGGGCTTTAATATAAATACCAAATCATGAGAGACTATGTATAAAATCACAGAGGAGGGAAAAGCTGCACATACATGGCTTCTTTAGCTGCGCAGTGCAGTGAAAAATTTGGAGACAGTACACAATAATTATGTCAATAGGATACAATATGCCTTATATACAACGACAGTCTTTGTGGAATAGAAGAAGTACCTGACTAAACTTTGCAGTATCTTTTTGTTTAGGCCTATTATATATGTGTTTTGAATTTTTTTTATACTGTGCGCAAACAGATAGTTATCTTAGAACAGTGGTGGAGAACCTGTGGCCCATGTGCTGTATGCGGCCCATCAGGGCAAGCCACTGGCAGGCCACCAGACTGTTTGTTTACATTTGCACGGCCACCTGCAGCCCTCAGTGGCCACGGTTTGCCGTTCCCAGCCAATGGGAGCTGCGGGAGGCCATCCAAATGTAAACAAATGGTCTGGCGGCCAGCCAGCTGATTGGCCTGATGGGCCCCCTTGTGGCCCACAGGTCGCAGGTTGCCCACCACTGTCTTAGAATGTATTCACATGGAGTAGGCCAAAATTCACAGGAGCTACTGTTGTCTTACCAGAAAGAAGTGCTTAACAATAAGCAAAAACAAAACAAAAACTATACATTGTTGCAATTAATGTTCTAACATACACCTTTGTTTAAACTGGAAAGAAAAATTTAGAAAGAACAGCAGCTTTTGAAAGGTAGTGAGACTGCTGATTTGAGCTCATTTGTTTCAGTTTTCTACATGTAATTAAAGGCTGCATATTTCATGAAGGAAGGCCATTTTGCTCTTTTACTTTTTAATTAGGGCTGATGGGGAAAAAGTCTGTCAAAATTTTTGCAATGAAAAATTAGGTTTTTGACTAAATCATTTTTTTTCACAAAAGCTGTCTGCTGTCTGCAGAAAACTTCAATTTTTCATAGAAAAAATACCAGAATGCCTGAAAACCAACTTAATTTTCCACTGCCTCCTGTCACCCAGGAAACAAGACTATGGTGCATCATAGGAGATGTAGTTCAATATGAGAGTCTAGCCCATGGATCGGCAATCTTTGGCATGTGGCCCTTCAGGGAAATCTGCTGGTGGGCTGGGATGGTTTGTTTACCTGCAGCGTCCTCAGGTTCAGCTGGTCACAGCTCCCACTGGCCGTGATTTGCCATTCAAGGCCAATGGGAAATGTGGGAAGCGGCGCAGGCTGAGGGATGTGCTGGCTGCCGCTTCATGCAGCCCCCATTGACGTGGAATGGCGAACCATGGCCAGTGGAAGCTGCGATCGGCTGACCCTGTGGATGCTGCAGTTAAACAAACTGTCCCAGCCCGCCAGCGGATTTCCCTGACTGGCCGCATGCCAAAGTTTGCCGATCCCTCGTCTCCTCCTATGGAGAATAGAAGCGTGAGATACTGAACTACAACTCCTACGAGACACTGCAGTGCATTTCAGAATTAAAAAATTTTGGATTTGGATTTTTTTGCCAGAAACTCAATATTTCATGTGGAAGAATTCTGTGGAAACATTTTTTTTTTTCTTTTTGTCAAAATGTTCTGTAGGGGAAAAAAATTTCTGATCAGCTCAATTTTTACTGGGTGACTAACCCATGCTGGAATGATATCAGAACTTAAGCAGTTATCAGGAGGAGAGAGAGAGTGTTCTGTGTCATGTAAGTGCAATTTTTTTGACTAGATACAAGGCTGGATCAACGGAACCCAATCACTAGGGTAAAATGCTAAGATTTCTTCATGTGATTGATTTCTGTTGGGCTTGTGTGCATTTGAACATTTTATTGTGCTTAAACATGATTGGGATGTTAGAGAGTTCTGTTTAGATTATTGATCAACAGGACATCAAATAGCCAAGCTCAATCAAGTTTTAGTAAATAAAAATAGGTCAGCACAATGCAGAAAAGGTTAATACCTTATCTAAACCAGGGATGCAGGTTTACAGCTTTGACTCTGTACCTAATTGTTTATAATTCTATGGGTTTTTATACATTAGTTGTCTACCTCTTTCTACAATTTGCAGTTACCTGCACACCTATCATCATCCAATCACCAGCAAATGTCAACCTTGCAATCAGTGATCTAGACAGCTGCATATTAAGTCATAGGTTCCACTATGCTCTTAATACACTAATTTTCCAGATTGACTTACCTACAGAAGATCACAATGGTTTAGCCCAGAGGTTCTCAAACTGTGGTCCGTGGACCACCAGTGGTCTGCGAGCTCCATTCAGGTGGTCCGTGGATAGTTCCCTCTAAGGTGCACACCTGGGCAGTTGCACATGAGAGAATGAAGGGCCACTCACCTAATTAGGTGGGTGGACCCTGGAGAAGACACACATGTAAGGTGAGGGGGTGGCCTTGGGGAGAGTGGGGGGTAGGTGGGAGGGGGTAGTGGGGTGAGACGAGGGGGTGGGGGAGATTTGGGACATGCAGGGCTGCGGCAGCCAGAGAAAGAGGCAACTTTCCCCAGCTCCAGGGCTGTGACTGCTAGGGAGCAATGGCCCTCTTTCCTAGCCCCAGCTCGAGGGCTGCTGTGGCGGGGGAGAGAGGACACATCCATCACATTAGAAAGATAAGACTACTGATATTAAAATATGAGTTGTGTGCTTTTATTTGTAGAACAAAAAAAGTTAATTATTATTAAGGTTTTTTTTATATAGCGCTTTTATCCAAAGCGCTTTACAATAGTTAGCTAATGGTACAAACAACATTTAGAAAGATCATTAATTGGTCCGTCGAGACCCTCAGCAATTTTCAAGTGGTCTGTAGAAAAAAAAATGGAGAACCACTGGTTTGGCCTATTTAACAACCAAGGTTATTGTGGTTTATGTGGTTAGCTACATAATACTTCTTAACCAATCATTTCATTTTGCTCTGCTCTATGGGCAGCACAAAGCTTATTTGTGAGTAGTTCTTCATGATTTCTATGGAAAGCTTCATATTTAGTATTTACCTCAGTTCCTCCAAACATGTCTAGGTCCTTGTTCCTTTCTTGTGGTTTTGGTTACAGTTTTATAACTTGTTATTTGGGTAGCATAATCAAACACATTTCTTAACTGCAACAGTTACTAGCACATATGCATAATTACCTTATGGCAGCTGTAAAAATATGTTATGAAAATGGGTCATGCCTGAGATACATTTGCTGAGATACATTTTTTAGGACACATCCAACATAACTTCAATATGTGAAAAGCCAGATATACCTTTTTGTTCTCTTGACAAAACCATGAGGGATGCTGGGAGCTCTATGCCTATTGGGCAACAGGGAACACTTGGGTAAATCAGCCTTTGTAGTCAGCGTAGACAAAGATAAGTTGTGGTCAGCATCATGTCAGCCAACCTGAGTGTTCCTAATTGTGCTTAAACATGATACAGGGTTTTTTTAGATATAGAGAAGACAATTGAGGATATGTAACAGCATTAATTATGTGCTCTAAGACTTGACCTTTCCTTTACCCAACCCTGCCCCAGAGTAGGTGATAGAAAGCACCCAAGTGGAGGGAGGTGAAAAGAAGCAAATATAGACTCTATGTTTCGGTGTTTGTGGGTGAGTGAAAGTCTTTTAGTGTGACTTTGACAGATGACAACTTTATTCCAAGCAAGGTTATTCTCCACTTGTTATTTATAATTCCTAATGATCAGGCTGGCCAAGATGTCTCCCAAAATGAGCTTACTTTATCCGGTGCTATAAGCACCAATGAGCTTGCTGTGATTTGTGAGGTAACACTTCCATTTCCAATGCCTATTTAAAAAATACTCCGTTACATATTTGGTTTTCAGCTCTCCCACCTATTTGCAGCCATTTTAGTGAGTATTCAGACATTATTTCACCGGGCACTGTTCAATTTTTTAATGGAAATTGCTCCATAGCTTACCCTCCAACTCCAAAGTGCTGATTCTTAGCAACTGCCTCATCTTTAGAAGGTCATGCACCCAAGATGTCCTGACTTCAAGCCTTTCTGAATATTAAAGCTGCCATGTGTGTGTGTGTTTTCACATCCCATGTAAAATAATATGAACAGTGAAATATTGTTAGGGCTCGGGGGAAATGTGTAACATGGGTGAGAAGATATAAGGTCAAGGTTTCCCTATTAATATGCCTCCATAAAGACCTTGTTAACATGTTGCCTTCTGCACAGTGATTCAGACTGATGAGAATTTAGCTTCTGAATCCAGCAATTACTTCAGCATCTCCATGCACATCTTCTGGCTTTCAGCTCAGCACCAGTCTGCATCTTCAGTGGGGAGACAGTTATTAAAAAATAAACAAGAAGCAGGCCTGTTGGGGTATGTTAGCATATAGAAGCTAATGAAAACAGAGAGCACATAAAATGAGATTTTCCTTTATCTGTGTAGTGAAAAAGTTATTTATTGTTATTTGTTACTTTACTATCTGATTGGCTTGTTTTGTTTTGCTTTGTTTTTCCTTCCTGAATGGGGTTGAGAATAAAACAGCAACTTTAGTGATAACTAGAAACTATAAAAGGGCGGATGATTATAAAAAGCTTCCCAGACTGTAGTAGGTTGGGTTTTTTGTGTGTTTTGGTTTTTTTGACGCTGTGTCAAAAAAATAATAATAAACTGCCACTTCTCATTGGAGGAAGAAAACAATGCTTTCAAGGCATTCTCAGTTTTTATCTTTCAGCAATTTCATGTTTGTCGGCTATACATAGTCACTTTCTCTCTTCTATGCAATCAAAAATTACATGTTGTCTAAGTCGGCCCTATAATGTCTTTGCCATCCATCATTTCTGGTGTTCTTTGGCTTCCACTGGTTAGTCTGCATCTCCTCCTCCTCACTTGCTAGATCACATTTAGTGATCTTGTAGTTACACAGCTTGGGCAACACTGACTTCCTCAGCTCTGTTCAATTGTCCTTTTTTGTATTGTTGGGGTCTTCTTGCCACTTACATTTTTGCTGTTCTCTCCCCAACTCTTGCCTCAATTTCAAATTCTAATTCTAGGATTATAAGTTCCCCTTTGCTGTGAGACAAGGAGGGAAGTAAAGAAGTGTTAGAAAAGACAAAAGAGCCTCCAGAGAATCAAGAGGGGAGGAGAACTACCTCTTTAGCATGTTTCTTCCTCTGGGAATGCACAGGGTCAGAACTTCAGGGTGCAGAGGGTGAACATGTTGGGACAGAACTAGGGAGCAGATGATCTCTGAAACAAGCTCCCCTAATGGCTGGGTAATTAGCCATGTGAAAGTCAAGGCTGCTCCTTGCAGCATTAACTTTCACTCTGAGCCTACACCTCCCTTGTAGAGCCACCAGTTGCCCTACTTCCAGAGGAATCATAGAATATCATAGAATATCAGGGCTGGAAGGGACCCCTGAAGGTCATCTAGTCCAACCCCCTGCTCGAAGCAGGACCAATTCCCAGTTAAATCATCCCAGCCAGGGCTTTGTCAAGGAAGGGGCAGGGCTCTCAGTAGTTGGATTTCCTGTTCCTGGGTGGGAATTTTTTATTCCTGAACATCATTCTCACGGTTTTGAGGCCTCAGCCCTGCCCTTCCCTTTCCCTGAGGAGAGCATTTGTCAAACTCCAGTGGGCTCACCACATGGATTTTCGCAGGCCCTCTGCCCCCCACTGGAAGGTACAATAGGGCCCATGGTGAGTACAGGTGCCTCCCTGTTCCGTTCTTTTTCAGGTTTGCTATTTGGTCCTTTATCTCATTTGGTGAGCTATTTCCTCATTAATAAGCCCACATTGTAATTCAGGAGCTAACTTTGTTTCTGTTGTTTCTCGTCTTACAATCTGTTTCTCAAGTATTGCATTTCCTTTCTTTAGTGAATTATAATAAGAGCTCCTGTATCTAGACCCTTTCCATGTCTGTTTTCCATAGAACATAAATGTAAGAAAAAAGTCTTATAGAACAACTGTCACAAATGTCACCAGTTTAATCATCATATCAAATGTAATGGACTTTTTTTTTCCAGAGATAGACTCACAATAGTAATGTTCCTCAGTTCCTAACTGACTCAGCTGTGGTGAGCTTTGCAGAGACCGCACTGTCTTATTTCCACTTTGACCAGATAGTGCTCTGAATTTTAGAAAAATTCAATTTGTATGAATTCTATATGGTTTTTCAGCACTGCTAGTAAGATGCCTTTTACTCAGAACATGGTCGCTACATTGTTCTTGTAAGCGGTGAAAAGGTATATTTTGCAGCAAAAGCTCAGGGATGGAGACAATGAAGTGCAACTGCTTTTTAAAAGAAATTATAGTCCATCCTGCTCATTGATTAATTTACAATGGCATGTAAACATGCAAGACACCTATTTTATACACTAAACATCTCAGTGCTACTGGGAATTAGGGACTTTATGACTTCCTTTAACCTTCTTTTCTTGAACAATTTTATCAAGAAGTTGTTGGTGATAAACTGTCTCTAATAGCACCTTATCTCTGTTAATATTGATTCTTTACTCGGCCAACTCAGGCTTCAGGCCAGAATACAGAACGGAGAGAGCAGCAGTTGCACTAGTAGACAGTCTCCTTTTAGCTAGGCTAATACTATTATGTTTGTTGGTAGCTTTCAGCAATATCAACTATGAGGTGCTGCTGACTTGCTAAAGAGAGCTGAACATGGCCACAGCTGCTCAAGCTCAACCCAGGCAAAACAGAGGTCATGCTGGTGGAAAGAGAAGATGCCCTCACACCTTTGCTGGAACATGAGTTTTCACACTGGCCATTGTAACCAGGTTTCAGAGGTCGTGATCTCTCTCCTTTTCTTCATGTGCAGATGTGTGTGGAGTCCCAAGACTTACAGGAGGAAGGTCCCAAAACTTTTTCTTTGGTCACATTATAGAAAAAGTCAAGAATCACTGAATTAGACCCATGAACTTAGTGTTCTACGTCAGCCAGTTTGTGGTCACCAGCCACAGAGGGACCACAAATGGGAAAGGAAGGTGGTCCACATGACTGTAAATGTGAGTGGAACTCCTTCAGTCCAGTGGATACTTTTCATACTGGTCCAGGAGTTCTTTCATTATTTGTTGTGTATTTTCCCATTATTTTTGTATATTTACATAATTCTATAGTATGTGGCTTAACTTTTAATGCCAAAATAAAAGGGAAAATGTTTGGTATAGATATATGCAATCTTCTGAGTGGCCTGCAAAATTCTGTCATAATTCTATTCAATGCACTAAAGCCATCTGAGTTTAATTGCTCTGTGACTATCATACACAAATGGCTCTGGAACAATGAAGGAGGTTATAGTAAAATTTTGTCAGCTGCACAAAACATACTTCTTGGGTTACATGTGGCCACTCATTTGGCTTTAGGATGTGAGGAACCAGAGAAAGAAAGAGCTCTGGAGTCTTGACAAAAAATGTCAGGGTAAACGAAGGAGGCAACTGGAAGAAAGTCTCTATACCTTGTAAGCTGGTTGAAATAAATTGCCCAGGCTGCTTTGCATCTGTCCTTCCAGCCCTCTATCAAATGCATATTCTGCGGGTCTGAGATGACATTCATCAAATGTAAGTCACTTGATGGGCTGCAGTATTTAGCTTCTATCTCTCATCAATCTTTAACTGAATCAGTTATTTGGTTTTTATCATGGTCATAAAACTGAGATTATATGAATCCAAAAGAAAATGTCAAGGTAATAAAAAAAAAAATAAGTCACAGGGATCAGAGCCAGACATCATACAAAGCAAATGTGAGTTCATAGGATCAGAAGAATGTTGGCTTTTTAATCTAGTGCCTAGATTCAGCACAAGTGAGGAAAGGTTGCCATGTGCTCAGATATCTGCCATATGAATCAAATTTAAGTCTGGACACTTTTTCCATGGCTAAAATGGTTCCAGGTTTTCATAAGCCATCTGCTGAGTGAGAAAGTTTTGGGGAAAGAACTAATCTGCACAGAGAGTAATCCTAGCAGTTAATAATAAGAAACAAAGAAACAGTCCTAGCAAAGTTGGAGAGTAAGTGCCAGCACCCAGGAAAGCTAAAGAAGGAGACAATACAATAGACTCATTTACAATTAAATTAGTAGTTTTCCAATTTATTTCTGTTCCAATCTTGGATGGGGAAGTGAGTCTTACAAATTAGAACATCACTAACACTCAAAAGTACCTGAGTTAACAATTGAAACTGTGCTTCCCTTGGGTCTTTTCTTTCTAAAGAAATCTCTCACATGAGAAGGAAGGAAGGGGATGTTCACTCAAGGACTCAGTCTCTATGATGGAGACTGGAGGTTGGAATATCTCTCAATTATTTCTTCTAATGCCATGAGAGGAGACATAGCAGTTTTCAAGTACATCAAAGGTTATTAGAAGGAAGAGGGAGAAAAATTGTCCTCCTTAGCCTCTGACGATAGGACAAGAGGCAATGGGCTTAAATTGCAGCAAGTGCAGCAGGTTGACATTAGGAAAAACTTCCTAACTGTCAGGATGGTTAAGCACTGGAATAAATTGCATAGGGAGGTTGTTGAATCTCTGTCATAGGAGATTTTTAAGAGCAGGTTAGTCAAACACCTGTCAGGGATGATCTAGATAATATGTAATCCTGCCATGAGGGCAGGGGACTAGACTAGATGACCTCTCGAGGTCCCTTCCAGTCCTATGATTCTATGTGTGACAGGGTTCTGTTAGCAACTACAAATAAATCCCTTTGGAGGCCTGCATCCTAGTCACTTAGATCACCCTGGGCACCTGATGTGGCTACAGTAGGAGGTAACTTTTTGGGTTTGGAAGGGTAGAATGGATCTTTTACATCTGCAGGGAGCCTGATGAGCTAATGAGGTAGAACCCTGGGAAGAAAACATGGAGAACCCTGGGAAGAAAACAAGCAGCATTAAAAGTAGTAGGAAGTAGGAAGAGGCCTCTATCTGCCTGCTGTTGTATTCTGTTGTAGCTGGAGCTTAAGGAAGAAACAATAATAAACACACTTGGTGAAGGTAGCCCAGTGGACTATATGTGCTGTATAATTCATCAGGGGAGCTTAGCAGTGTGGGTTTGCAGCAGCAGAAGGGGGAGCCTGTTCACACAGTGGTTCCTGTGACGATGTAATTCCTATATGTGCCACCACTTGGACTCAGGAGCTCCATGTTTTTCTTTTTGTTCAGGCTCTTCACCTTGCATATAAATGAAGTAGGAAAGAGATTGGAGGAAATGAGATGAATGAATCTGTCTCTCCCAAGGTCACCGCAGTGGCAACCAATTATGGGAATCCATGTCAAATACTGGTTTCCTTTGGGGACTGTAACTCACGTGGAATTGGAAAAGATGTAAGACTTGAAATGCTCAGCTCATGACCTATTACTTGAAATGCTCAGCTCATGACCTATTAATTTCTAGCTCTCCAAGGCCTTTTTCTTCTGTTCCTCATTGCTTTGATCGCCAATGTCACCTATTCAATTCCTCACTTGAAAGTCAGGTGGCACATAAAGTGGCATTTTCCTCTCCTTTTTTTTTTTTCCAGACAGCTGAAAAGCTTTCTCATGTGCGGATTTGTTGTTTCTAGAAGGAATGTCTAACACGGATTCAGCAGGCTATGGATTACCTTTTCACATAAGTGTGGCTTGCTCACAGCTGTAGTTTGAAAGTTATTACAGTTAATTTACTTACAAAATGAAGGCTTCACTCTGCAACCCTGGGTATTTTATGCCTAGCTAACAAAACAAGCACCTTTCTAATTGCAATGCCATACTCGGACTGCTATGCCTGACCTTGCTCATAAATCTCAGCGTGAGAAGTGCACAGTAGCCTGTAATTCAGAAATTGCCAGTGCCTCACAAAACACTGAAGTCAGAATTGCATCTTTCATTGAGTGAGAGTGAGAAGTCTCTGCAGTTAATGATGCAGACTTTGGGGTTTGTCAGAGAGAAAAGGTTCATTTAAGCACTTTTTTTTAAGAAAAATCAGAATACAAAATGTTTATTTTGCACAAAAAAGTACATAATAATTAGTTCTGAACTCACTGACAGTCCTGGTTTAACCAACAGTATGTTTACAAGTAATGGCTGGGTTCTGAATTTAGGTGCACACCTGCCTATAAAATAATATATATTTAGAATGGCCAGATTCATTAGTCTGCCAAGTGTTCACAAAGTGCTGTATAAAATCTGCTTGTATTCTATACTACAGTTAGGGCCTGATCCAGTTCCCATTGAAGGCAATGGAAAGACTCCTATAGATATCTGTAGGAATTCATTTGCAAGATTTCACTGTCTGATGCTGGGTGTGAGTGAAACCCCTGTTTTGATTTCACTATCATAGGCACCAACTTCCCATCTTTTCCGTGGGTGCTCGACCCCCACTCTGCTCTGCCCCCACTCCATCTCTTCCAAGAGGCCCCGCCCCTGTCCCGCCTCATCCCACCCCTTCCCCCCCATTCCAACCCCTTCCCCAAAGTCCCCGCCCCAATTCCGTCCCCTCCCTGCCCCTATTCCAACTCCTTCCCCAAATCCCTGCCCCGGCCCCATCCCTTCCCCGCCTCCTCCCCTGAGCACGCCACATTCCTGCCCCTCTCCCCCCATCACGGAGCATGCAAACAGCTGTTTGGTGGCAGCCGGTTGGGAAACGCTGGGAGGTAGGCGGAGGAGGGGGGACACAGTGTGCTCAGGGCGGGGGGAGGAGGAGGTGGGGCAGAGGGGGAGGGGAGCTTGGCTGCCGATGGGTGCAGAGCACCCACTAATTTTTCCCTGTGGGTGCTCCAGCCCTGGAGCACCCAAGGAGTTGGCGCCTATGTTCACTGTTACCATCAGCTATCAATGAAATGTACAAAGTTGGTTTTCTTCATGGGAGCAAAGGATGCCTGAGCCTGTAAAGCCATGCAGAAGATTTTAAGACCGTCAGTATTCAGGATGCTGTGGAATTTGCCCTGAGGGACAACCAAAATGAAAGAGAGCTTCGGCTCCTGGTGGAACAATGTCAACACTTGCTGAAAAACAAATGAAGGAGTAAAAAAAACTAGTAAGAGCTAGATTTACTAGGATCGTAAGCTCTGTGGGGCAGGGACTGACTTTTTATTACATGTGCATAAATGTGCCCATTAAGGACTGATTCTTGATTGGGGCCTCTAGACTCTATTTCAGTACAAAAATAGAATTATAATAGGCCAGACTGTGGCAGATCCTGTGTGCCTGCTCTGGGGAGCAATGGGACAAGGGGTGACTTTACTTCCCTGGCAGAATACTCCTACCATGAGTAGCTGCATGGGAGAGTGAAGAGAAGCTTCTATGGGGCCACTATGTCTGCTCTTGTGCATGTGGGTGGGAGTGGGCACGAAGGGATGGGGAATGGGTGGAGGCTGTGTACTGGATGATTTATGCTCGTCTAGTATAGGCAGGTGCAGGGTCTAGAGCAGGAGGAAACTGGGAAGCAAATGGTAACTTCTGGAGTCACAATCTGCATCCAGCACACTGCCTCTCCCAATATTTCAAATTATGCCTCATTTCTGACCCACAGTTCTTCTTGCTATGCCAATCCTGGGCAAGGGGGCTTAGTGATCCTGACTGACGATTAACAAGCACTATAATGAATCCAACAAACCTGTTTTCACTTATATTTGAACTGGGCTTTGCCCACAGGTCTCACAAGGTAACACAGCACTCACTTTCCTGTCCTTTTAGTAATGTTTAGCTTGATTTTTTTTTCTAGACTTTTTTGTTTGGGTAAAAAAATTTCTCCTTCTCCTTAACCCCTCACAGACATCTGAGTGGGAGCCATTATATTTCTGTGGTGCCTTTCACATCTTTTGCCTTTTACTGTCTCTGTCACCTTCTTTCTGTATGGAAACATGAAAGTGATGCTTGCTGAGGAGCCTCTGTCCTCCTTTCTCACTAAGGTCACCCATTAAGAATTCTCTAAAAGTACTAGGGCCTGTGTTCTTCCATTTGGTGATCTATCCCTCAGCTTCTCTTGCACCCATTCTGTAATGGGCTGGGAAATTGGAACGTTGGAGTTATCTCATAGAGGTGATGTGGTGCAGTGCAGTGGGCATTGGACTGGAGCTCAGGAGTCTTGGGTTATTTTCCTGGCTCTGCTGGTGACCTGGGACAAATCACATAAGCTCTTTATCCATCTGTTTCCTCTCCCTCCTTCACCCCCTTCCTCACCCTGTCTTGCCTGTTTAGATTGTAAGCTCTGTGGGGACAGGGATTGTTTCTTGCTGTGTGTTTGTATAAGGCCTAGCACAATGGGGCCTGGATCTTGACTGGGACTGCTAGGTGTTATTCTAATACAAATAAAAATATTTTGCATACCTGGCTTTTCCTCACTTGACAATCCAACACTGTTGCAGCTAGCAGACCACGCAGTGTAAACCTGTATTTTTAATCTCCATGTTCTAAACTGGAACACTTACAGGAAGGTTTTTCAAGATGCCATGAGCCACAAGCAGCACTGTGGCTCTTTAGAATGCCAGGGCTGACATATGCAGTCATCTAGATCCCACATCTTGTAGAAAATCACTGCTGTTTAGCTTTCAATCTTTGATAGCATGGAGCTTTTTCCCATCATTTCAACACCAAGGAAACAATTTTTTGATATTAATCAAGAAGGTGGTGGAGAAAGCAGGAAGGTTTAACACATCTGCTTAAGTAACCACAAGAAGTTAAAAAAACATACAGAGTAAGAGGAAAGAGATCCTACTGTGCTTAGTATATGATTTTTTTTAATGACCCTCTTTCAGGCTTTCATGGCAATTGATAAGTAATCTGTTTAGTAGTTTTCAAAAACCTCAAGGGTCTATCAAGAGAAATGTGACTGGAAAGTTAGTTCTCGGAAGGAATATACATTTCCTTCAGGATTCCATTAGCATGTGTAGCATTTATTCGAGTCAGGACATATGAGCCTTAAAACATACAGATACATTTGGAGCTTTGAGTCATAAACTTAGAGTTCCATTTCACTGTGCAAGTATCCCAATTAAATTTGAATTTTTCTTCTAGAATAGTTCAATGGTTGTAAGCAAAATTTGGGCCATAGGACAGCCATTGTTTATTTTCACAGTCCGTATAGTGCAGTTGTTGTGCAGAGTGCCTGGTGCTCAGCTCATAGGGTACCCACTGTCCATAGTTTTTGCATCAATAACTCTTTCAAAATAATGTGTGGAATTTTTCAGTGAACGTGGAGCTGAAAAGCAGGCTTGATGGGGAAGATAAATCTGGTTACTGAAAGTACCTTCCTGGAGCTCTTTTTAATTCTCCCTTCCTCTGGACCCCAGTTCCTTTAAGAAATTGTGGAAGAAAGGTGATAGCAAAATGTACTGTTTCCCAAAGAAACCTCAGTAAATCTTAGCTTTGCTGTTCATCAAAATGCTGTTTCATCAAAACTGAAACTTCTCATGGGAACATATCAATTTTGATAATATTTTGTTGAGAAAAAATGAAAAGAAAGTTTTGATAAGGCTAAAACGTTCCATTTTGACACCTTTTTTTAATGAACAGTTTCAATTTTTTGCTTTGAAACCACTGTGGCGGGTTCCCCCTGTGGGTGTCACCTGGAACTGGGGTACCACTGAGCCCCTCTGTCCCACCAGCCTGGTCTCCCCCTTACACTGTACTGCTGTAACAAGCTGAAAAGCCCTCCAGGCTCCAGCCTGCACTTTCACCAGCATACACTGGTAGGGACACACCCAGCCCCTTAATAAGAAGGCTACAGCTAGGGCAACTCCACAGGCATCCACCCCTTCTGGAATATAAACCCAAAATTATACTGTCTTCTGCTGCACAGGAAACTGTAAGCATAAACTCATAAAATTCACCCGCCCCTCAATGTGGAGAGGAATATGCAACAGCCTTTTGCCCCTAAATTATGATTCCCACACACTAGTTTAGATAAAGCAAAAACAAGTTTATTAACTACAAAAGATAGATGTTAATTGATTAGAAGTGATAGCAAATAGATCAAAGCAGATTACCTAGCATGTAAACAAAAGATGCAAACTAAACTTAAGATACTACAGTAACATTGTTTGGCCTTTTTACTGTTGTACCTGAAAGACTGCTTATGGGTGTTTTCACTGTCACAACATGTTTCAGTAACACATACATAGCCAAACTCCGTAACTTCACATACGGCGATAGCACATCAATCCAATGAGATATTAATTTCTAGCAGATCAAGACTTTTAGAATGATACCTCACAAAGCACACTTTGTTCAAAACATATCCTAATTACATGACAGTGGTGAATACTGGGGTGCCCCGGTGTCACAGCCATGCTTCATTTTGAAATTTATTTTATGTTATAAAACATTTTTTAAAAAAATTCAAAATGCCAAAATTGAAGCAAAACCTTTGCCCAAAATGAATTTGCTTGAGGAATCTTTGTTTCACAGGATTTGTCAATTTTTTTTGTTGCAATTTGAAAGGAAATCAAATGCTGAAATAATATAATTTCCCACAAAATAGAAATTCCATCTCCCACATAGCTCTAATAATAACCTTGATACTGATCTTTTACAGAGAGTTTGTTTTTTCTAGTGGATGAAAGAATTTTTCTGTATACACTTTCAAGCCAAAGCTGCTTAATAACAATACCAGAGGTAGGTAGTAATACTATGTGGTAGAGAAATATAACTATCCTATCATTTTAAAGATGAGATGCAGGAAGTTTAGACAGAGAGAAGCTAAGGTGAGTTGCCAAATCTCACACATGAACTCTATGTCAGAGCCAAGAATAGAACCCAGCTTTCATTAATCTCAGACCCATGGTTTATTCACAAGCTCAAAGAAATATGATTTTTATGTATTCTGTTTTCAATACGATGTACATATCTTTACACTGGAGGCTGGAAACAGTGCAGTACTTCTCATCACAGCTTTCAACCCTTCAGGGCCCTGATGTATGTTGATAGGAATACATGGACAAAAAGAGGGTTACAGTACCAAAAATAGCTACAAAGAGACAGAGGAGCAGATGGGTGGGAAGCTTGAAATGATATGGAATTCTTTTCTGTAACCTAATTTTTTAAATAATTCTATTTCAAGATTCAACATTTATTATGTTAAAAACAGTAAAAAAGCAAACACAGATCAGTAGGTTTGTGTGGGCCAGAAGGAAATTTTGAATCTACATGGATGGACCTACCACATAATTAGGTACAGGTGAAAGTTACGCTTTACAGCATGTGATAAGAACATAAGAATGGCCATACTGGGTCAGACCAAAGGTCCATCTAGGTCAGTATCCTCTCTTCCAACAGTGGCCAATGCCAGGTGCCCCAGAGGGAATGAACAGAAAAGGTAATAATCAAGTGATCCATCCCCTGTCACCAATTCCCAGCTTCTGGCAGACAGAGGCTAGGCACACCATCCCTGTCCATTGTTGCTAATAGCCATTGATGGACCTATCCTCCATGAACTTATCTAGTTCCTGTTATATTTAGGTGATATAAGTGATAGCACACTTTTGACCCAAAGGTTAGAAGGGACCAACGGTGTCGCCACAGATAAACTCAGGAGCACCACAACCTTTATTTATTACTATAGATGTGTCTTTGTGAAACAAGATTGTTTTGTCCTACTGTGTATTTGTTTATAAATATACACACATGGGCATGCATACATGTCCTGTATGTGGAGGTGATACTCCTGTGAAGATCTGGAGAAGAATGTAAAGAAATTACTAGAAATGGGAGCTTTGTACTATAGAAAAGAAGAGATTCCTAAATTCCCAAGAGGATCTCAGCTTGTTTGAGACCTGTACAGTCCAGAGATAACAGATTTTAAAGCAATGACATTCTCACCTGTAGAATCTTACCACTTTTAGGGGGTGGGGTTGGTGGGGGAGAGGGTTGTGGTGTTCTAGATTTATTACTTTTAATTTTCCTTTCCCTCTGAGCTCTGTTTAGTTGGATCCATGGTGGTTTTCTTTACTGATGGAGGATAACAAGAAATAATCTCAATAAAATTCTTTCACTTTATAAAATATCATTAAATAGTTTTATGGGGCATATTCAAAAACTTGACAATGTGATGTAGTATAATTTTTTTTATCAGCACTCATTTAGAACAACCTGCACAATCCACAGTTGTCTTTGCAGCTCATGAGTAACCTGACCATCCCAAATTCATGCTGATTAATCCATTAGTACCATATTGTAATTTGTTCCATGTGTGTTTGTATTGCACATATATTTAATAGGCATGCACATATGGGGGTATACCAAACAAATTGTGTGTGCGTATTTTTTAACAGCAAAAACACGTAACTTTCATCTCCCTTGTTTTTCTTCATTCTTCCTTTTTTCTCTTTCTCTTCCTTCTTTCTACCCATTCCCTCACACTGAGGCCTGTGTCTCAAGACCATCCTCTTACCCAATCCTGTTCCTTCTTGCTATCTGGGAATCACACACAGTAGCCATGGAATATTATGGTGGATAACCTGGTAATCAGTACATGGCATTTTAAAATGTTCAGGTTGTCCATTCTCTAACATTGTTATTTTTAAATCTTCCTTCTTAATGGTCTGCTTTCTACTTCAATTTCCTCCTGCTTATTTTCCCAGTTAATTTTTTCCCCTCAAGCTTTCCCCCTCCTTCTCTATCATTCTCATCCACTCTTTTCTAGCTTCTCTGACCATGGAGACTGAGAGCTGCTGGTCCCTCTGCCGCCCACAGCAGCTCAGAGCTCTGGGGTCGGCGGCTGGGAGCTGCAGGAGCCCCCTGCTGCCCAGGGAGGCTGAGAGCTCTGGGTCCCCCTGCTGCCTATGGCAGCTCGGTGCCCCAGGGCACTCACCTCCTGACAGCTCCATCCCCACCCTGGGGATAAAGCAGAAGTCGTCACAGAGGTCTCTGGAAGTAACTGAATCTGTGACATAATCTTAGCTTTAGGCATAAGTAATATTGCTGCTGCTCTAAACTGAGGAGATATCTGAAACAGCTAACTTGTTTAACTTCTTTTCTCTTCATCCTTGTGCTCTCAAAGCACTCTAGAACAATGGTTCTCAAAGCCGGTCTGCCGCTTGTTCAGAGAAAGCCCCTGGTGTGCCAGACCAGTTTGTTTACCTGCCGTGTCCACAGGTTTGGCCGATCGCAGCTCCCACTGGCCACGGTTCGCTGCTCCAGGCCAATGGAGGCTGCGGGAAGGGCGGCCAGCATGTCTCTTGGCCCACGCCACTTCCTGCAGCCCCCATTGGCCTGGAGCAGCGAACCGCAGCCAGTGGGAGCTGTTATCGGCCGAACCTGCGGACGTGGCAGGTAAACAAACCAGCTCAGCCCGGCAGGGGCTTTCCCTGCACAAGCGGTGAACCGGCTTTGAGAACCACTGCTCTAGAAGACAACAAGATTCCTTTAAAGCCATGTTGTCCCACGTTACCTGCTGCTTAGATGAGCCATGCTGTGCAATCAGGATTAAGAAAATGTCATTTTTAAACTTCTGCTTGACTGCATTGCTCTTTATACTTTTAATGTAATGAGTTATATAAGAGAACTAGTTGTACAGCAGAGGCTAGAGAAATGTAAAATCCTGTTTTCCAGGCCATTTGAGGATCCAAGGAAAAGACAAACTATGGATGTCTTTTAACTCACTCTTTCCCCTTTCCTGTTGTAATGCATTTTGGTCAATTTAACATGTTATCGGTTCACAGTGGTAATTTCATTTTATCATAGAGATTGTAATAAAGTTAGGATTAATGCACTGTTTCC